>NC_083338.1:87503776-90141500 GCF_019175385.1 Lycium barbarum
CCACACAACATCATCTTTCAAATAAGGGATAGAAGTAGGTTCAATAGGGTTATACTAGCTAGAGGAGGCTTTTAGAGTTTGAATACATAAGATATCACTAATTTTTGAAGGGGGTTGATTATAGGTTTTAGGGGACTAGTTATAGTGTAAACACGGTTGTTCCCTTCTGCAATTGTAACGGCCATGGTTCAACTGTTAAGGTATTGTCCACTTTGGGCCTAGGCCCGCACGGATTTGTTCCTTGGGTTTTAACCTAAAAGGCACCTCAACAGTTCATTCTGAACTCATTCTTACAAGGTCCCTAACTTTCTTCTCTCATCCCGATGTAGGATTCGCCTAAGGTATAATGTGCACTCCTTCTTCAGAGGCTTGCCCTCCGTCATGGGCGTCTCTTTCTTTTCAATAGAATGTAAAAGTCAACATCTATATACTATTTAAATAAGTCTTCTTCTTAGGAGTTTGGAGTATAAAGGTATCAAATATATAAATCTAAAACAGCGCAGAGTTGCATTTCAATGATTATTTTTTTTCGTTTTCCATTCATTGTGTTCAAATCATTCTTTACATCCAAGAATTTCAACAGCATAAGGATATTGATTATTGTTTTAGCTTCTTACTGAAAAATAGGCAGTTTTAGGGACTTTGATTATTGCTTTAGCTTCATAGTGAAAAATAGGCAGTTTTAGGGACTTTGATTATTGCTTTAGCTTCTTAGTGAGACCATTAGGAGTCATAATGGCGGACTTCAGCGCTTCTGAGAATGAATTTCAGGAATGTAGCCATTCCTTACATCCAAATTTCAACAGCACAAGGATCTGATGATTTATGACAAATAGGCAGTTTTAGGGTGACCTCGTTTGTTGCATTGGATTGTCATACTTTTACATCCAAAAAATTTAAAGCACAAGGATCTTATATTGAATTATGCTAAATAGGCAGTTTTATGGAGACCTTTATTATTCCCTTAGCCCATCAGGGGCAGTATTGGAAGATTTCAGCACTTTTTAAAGTTCTCTGGAATGTAGTCATACTTTTACATCCAAAAGAATTTAAAGCACAAGGTTCTTATTATTACTTGTGCTAAATATGCAGTTTTATGGAGACCTTTATTATTCCCTTAGCCCATCAGGGGCAGTATTGGAGGACTTCAGAGCTTCCGAGAAGGAATTTTGAGAATGTAGCCATACTAATGGCACAATACATGACAAATTTGAGATATAATTGTTTTTGAGAAAGTAACAGTTGTATGTATATGACTAAATTAGTACATAGGTTGTACTGAAAACCATATTTATATCATTACAAAAATCAGGAAACTAGCCCATAAAGTGAAATTCTAACAAGAACCTAGGATTTCTATTATGGACTCAGTATCCTCTAGGTAGATCTGCTTGCACCAAAAACAAAAAAGCTTAATGCAATTCAGTTTGATCTTCTGTACTTCGCTGCTGGTGTCTTCAAAACACCTGGTGTTCCTTTCTTTCCATATTGTCCACCAAATGCAGGCTGGGACAATCCTCCATCTATCTCTGTCTGAGGCTCCTACTCCTGCCTCCTCCCAGCTATAAAGTAACTGAGTAATCCTTTTTGGCATTACCCAAACAATGCCTCTAAGATTAATAAAAATCCTCCATAGCTGGGTTGTAATCCTACAATGTAAAAATAGATGACTAACTATCTCAACCTCTTCACCACGCAAATAGCATCTGGCACAAAGACAGAACTTTCTTTTTTTAAGGTCTTCTTGAGTCAAAACAGCTTCTCTTGCCAACAGCCAAGTGAAACATGCAACTTTGTGAGGCACCTTCACTTTCCATATGTGCTTCCAAGGCCAATGTTGCACTTGTTGGCTCCCCTGGATCAAGAGTCTGTAAGCTGAGCTCACTTTGTAAATGCCTTTGCTGTCTTCTTGCCACCATAGTTTGTCTGCTCCTTCCTGTGTTCCTTTAAATTCTTCTAGGTTTTTGAAAAATTCTGTCAATGTATTGATTTCCCAATCATTGAAGTTTCTTCTAAACTGAATGTCCCATCCTTGAGCAGTCCAGTTCTCAGCTACCTTCTTATCTTGATGTACTGCCAGTCCATGAATGCTTGGAAAGAGTTCCTTTAGACAAGTGTTTCCCAACCATTTGTCCTCCCAGAAAGAAGTGTTTTCACCATTGTTCACTTTAACAGTGGAATGGATCCTCAAGAAAGACCAAAGATCTCTTATAGATCTCCACAAGCTGACTCCATAAGGGGTGTTCACCTCCTTAGTCATCCAATTGTTATCTTCCCCATATTTTGTTTTGATGATCCTTCCCCAGTAAGGTTGAGGTGTTTGTGAATACCTCCACAGCAATTTGAGTCTTAAAGCTTTGCTCTGTAACTTTAAGTTCCTGATACCTAAACCACCTTGCTTCTTTCCCAGTATAACATTACACCACTTAACTAAATGGAATACCTTCTTATCTTGGTTACCCTTCCAAAGAAAGTCCCTTCTGATTTTATGTAAGTCTTTGGATAACTCCCTCTGGAATGGGAAAGATGGACATCATATAGGTTGGGAGTGCATCCAGTACAGAGTTAATGAGAGTGACTCAGCCCCCTAGTGATATGTATTGTGACTTCCACCTAGATAATTTCTTCTCACACTTTTCAATCACAGAATTCCAGATATTCATAGACTTTGATTTAGCACCTAAAGGCATTCCCAAGTAAGTAGTTGGCAATGAACCTACTTCTCCACCCAAAATCCTGGTCAACTCTTCCATGTTATTCGCTTCATTGATAGGAAACATATGACTCTTTTTCCAGTTAATATGTAAACCAGAAATTCCTTCAAACAGTACTAGAATATTTCTCAAAATCTTTAGTTGATCTTCATCAGCATCACAAAAAATTAAGGTGTCATCTGCATACTGTAAATGTGTAATTTCCATGTTTGCATTTGAGTTTGAGCTTGTGGCAACCTCGAAGCCTCTGATCCAGTTGTTGGTTTTTGCCACTTTGATCATATTATTCAAGCCCTCCATGGCTAATACAAACAAAAAAGGAGATAGGGGGTCACCCTGCCTCAACCCTCTATGTGTTGGGAAAAAACCTTCAGGTGAACCATTGATAAGAACCGAGAACCTGACAGTTGATATATAATACTTTATCCACTTGATCCATTTTCTTCCAAAACCCATACAAGATAGCACTTTCAGCAAAAACTCCCAGTTGACTTGATCATATGCCTTCTCAATATCAAACTTGCACAAAATTCCTGGCTTGCCTTGTTTAATTCTGGAGTCCACTGCTTCATTGGCAATTAAGATGGCATCCATGATTTGCCTATCTTTAATGAAAGCCATCTGCTGTATATCCACCAGCTTGCCTATAACTCTTTTAAGCCTCTCTGTGAGCACCTTAGAGATCAGCTTATAGACACTACCTACAAGGCTAATGGATCTAAAGTCTCTCAATTCCTTAGCACCTGTCTTCTTTGGGATTAATGCTATGTAAGTAGCATTGAGGCTTTTCTCAAAAATTCCATTAGAGTGGAAATTCTGAAAAGTAGCCATGATATCTGGCTTCAGCACATCCCAACATTTGATAAGGAAACCCATTGTATAGCCATCAGGACCCAGAGCTTTGTCCATGGCATATATCTTCAAGCATGACAACACTTTTTGTTCTTCCAAATCCCCCTCTAGAGCTGCTTTTTCTTCTTCATTAATAGCAGGACAGTTAATTAGGTTGCATGAAGGCCTCTAATCTATAGACTCAGAGTACAAACTCAGATAGACATCAATAATTTCCCCCTTTATTCTTGTTGGATCCTCCACTGACACTGTTTCTCCTTGTATCACAAGCTGATCAATGTTGTTGCTTCTCTTATGTGCATTGGCCACCTTATGAAAGAAACTAGTGTTCCTATCCCCTTCTTTAAGCCAAAGAGCCCTAGATCTTTGTCTCCATGCAATTTCTTCATTTTTAAGATGCTCTTCATATTCCATCAACAAAGATGCCTTCAAAACTGATTCTTCCTCTGTTAGCACTCTATTCACCACCACAGCATCTAGTGTAGCCAATTGACTCAGAATCTGAGTCTTTTGAAATCCCAGGTTTCCTTGGCTAGTTCTGCTCCAATCTTTCGACTTGGCTTTTAAAGATTTGAACTTACAAGCCAGAATGAAATCTGATTTGCCTGTAAAGACAAAGGAGCTTCACCAATCCCTGATTCTTTCCACAAACTCATCAGTACTCAAACCACCAGTTTTCAAATTTGAGATAGGATTTGTTGTGCTCCCACACTCCACACTGCAATTCAACGGGGAAGTGATCAGATTCCAGTCTTTGCAACAGTGACTGCTTGATATTCCTGAACTTATCATCCCATTCATGTGAGAACAGAATCCTTTCAATTTTGGATGCTATTCTATAGTTATCACCCTTATACCAATAAGTGGAATGTGAAGCCATCTCCCTATCATGTTCCCCCAGATCTTTTTTGAATATTCTTCCAGCTGTATCTGCACACCTCACGTGGTCCCACTGTGCCCTATCAGAAAAGTGCATGCTATTCTGTCCTTTCTCTGATACGAGCAACTCTTTTACCCAAAGGTCCAAAGCCGACCTCGTACCACTGGTTTCTTCGATGGCTTCAATATCTTCCGGCGACCCGAGATCAGTCACCGGTGAAACTACTTCAAAGCGAACTTTTTGTTCTACCCATATCGGAATGAAGAACTTGATGCCATCTCTCTCTATTGCTACTTCGTTGGGACAATTCTGACCATCACCTGAGATTTGAATTCTCGCCCACTTCATGTGATTCTTCAAGTCAGTCTCTTCTTCTGTCGAAACCCATCCGCCACAGAGATTCCTAATTTCTGTGAAAATCATCTGAGACCATAGTTGAAGAGGTACTCCCAATGCTCGAATCCATGTGGTTATTGCGATTTGAGTCATAGGTATGCATCCAGCTGTAGGTTTCCACCATTGAAGCTTTATTTTGGTCTTCTTCCACCTCCATTCTTTTTGAAAGATCTGTTCTGCCATGTTTCTATTTGGGAACTCGAATAGAAACACATTGTTGGCCATTTCGTAGATGTTAATCCCAAACACCACTTTCCATGTAACCACAACCCACCTCCAGATGTCTGACAGAGTGGGGACTTCTGTTTCTCCTTCAGCTAAAGACCCAACTATGCATCTCTTAAAGATTCCAGTATCCTTAACCCCAGGAGATTCTGTGATACGTATCTCTCCTTTATTGGAAGTGACTGTGGATTCTCTGAGAGTATTTGTTTGCCATTTACTCTACCTTACTGCACTGACATAAGGGTACTCTTTTTTGGAAAATCTGGGTGGTTCAGCAATCATCTGTTGGTTGGGGCATTGAATGAAACTTTCTATCTTCAATGCTATCTCTTTCCATCCTGCATTTAAAGCCAGCTCTGGGATAATAATTACTGATCTCTCCATACCATGCAGCAAAAGAATGCTCATACATCTTCCATGCTCATTTGTTTTCCTCGTACAAAAGATCTCAGATAATTTCTCCTTGGATTTCCACCTCCTGATCACATTCTTCCCATCTTTTGAAGCTTCTTTGAGAATTGAGCATATCCATCTCATGCTTATCAAACTCATAGTTGATCTTCTCATCATGTTACGACTTCTCTCAACCCATTCAAACCAGATGTCTCTGCCGACTGACCATCTGATCGGACAAGAAAGAAGAGGATTGAGATTATCACAGAAGGCGATAACTCACTGAAGGATGATGAAAGAAGGGATTATTTCTGGCTGAAGGCCACCGGAAAAAGGGTGGTCCTCCCTCCTAGTAAGTAGGAGAGAGAAGGGTCTTGGGAAATGTGCCTGGGAGCTTTTCCGATATTTCCAGCTTTCTTTTTTCCAAATTTGAGATATTATATTTTTAAGATATTCTTAGGTAGTTCAATAGTAGCTATTAGCTATGTGCTATGTGTTGCATAGACTGAACTTGTTCCTCACTATTCATGCTTAATGTTTTGGCTAACACATCAACTTCATTTCCCCGTTTAATAGATCTTCTAATTCAACTCAGGTAGTGTGCTACACCACAATTGCATAAAGTAAAACAACTGGCTTGGAGAAAAATACTTAGTAAACTACATGCAGTTGATCATTACCAAGAATGTGCTTTCGGCCATCTTTAGCTTGTAAGAGAGCTTGTTTCATGATTGGCAACGTAATTCCTCCTACCTGGCACGAGAGAGAGATTAGAAAAATGTCATTAGAAAATTTCAGACAAATAAAAGAAACCCAAGCCATTCCTGGCGTTTGAACTTGTCTAACTACTTGCAGCTGATTAACATTTAATATGATGCTTATACCTTTATGTCCATCTGAAATGCCGTAATACCAACATCATTTCCAGCAACCTGTGCAATCCAAATCATACAATTTAAGTGGCATGCCTTTCAAATAACCATCAAAAGCCAGCATAATAATGAAGTAGAACTCTTTGTACGTGCAAATACATACTCTTTATAAGCAAAAGCAGTCACGGAATGAAGTAGGCCCCAATACCGAATAGTTATAAAGATTTATCTAATTGACCCAAGCTTTGATTGCTGGTGAAGCATAGTAGATTGATTGAATAGGTATCAAACGACAAACAATCTTAGATGTTTTGTACTTTTCATTGACGTGTTTTTGTGGTAATTGGTACTTCATCCAAAGTGTCTAAATTACAATCAGTACTAGCTCCTAGCACTTCACTATCTATCTGCACAGGTAGTACTTGAGATGTTGAATTTCAGCAGCATTCATCTGGGCATGAGAGTATATAACTTTGAAGATACTCCTGTAGATACATAAGATCTCCCTTACTCCGCTCCTTCATCTGGAAAGGAACATTCAGATCTTACCAGCAAGTGAGCTTTGGACTATCTTTAGAGATTGGAAACCAAATGCTGCAATCGCTGAACTACTCCGGAAATGCAGGTTGAAGAAAGAAATAACTATGCCATCTTATTCAATTTAATTGTCCTAAACTATGCCATCTTATTCAATTTAATTGTCCTACATAGCTTCTTTTTCCTTTTTTGGTATAAACCATTTAGATCTTTGGAGAGTCACATTCTGATAGGTAATTGGAGTATCGGTTCGTTGACAGGAAAGTCAATGGATTTTGGATATATTAAAGAGGAGATTTTGTATTGTGCAGCAAGAAGAGTCTAAAGGACAGGAAGAAAAGTCTAGAGAGATTGGCGACAAATGTTTTTAGTTGTGCTACTATGGGATATATAAAGAACTTTGATAAGTGTCAGAATCATTGTGGAATTAGGGCTTACAAATATAGTGGAGAAAAAGAGAATCTGAAGTAGGATTATCTTGTCAAAAATTGTTAAGAAAATGGACCTTGGGCCTAAGTTGATCTCAAAAGCTAGCTCATGACGTGAGGATCGCTCAAAATCATATAAGGAGATATTAGTCTATTTCCTCAACAAATATGGGACTCATAAAACACCCCTTCTCCCCAGCAGGGACATTTGGAGCGTGAACAACATAACATGGGGCCCATTGGATAAACCAAACATAGGGATGGGTCTAACTCTGATGTCATGTTATGAAAATGGACCTTGGGTCTAAGTAAAACCCAAAAGCTAGCTCATAATACGGGGATTACCCAAGATTATATAAGGAGATGACAACCTGTTCCCTCAACAAATGTGGGACTCTACCAAAACTAATGTGGGGAAAGGAGACAATCAACGTCATTAGTACCTTGCTCCACAAATAGAATAAGTTGTGAATACTAAAACAACATTCTGGCAAGATAAGGATACCTTGATCCAAGAGATTACAGATATTATGATTGTAACAACTTAATATATGAGGAATAGTACAAGAAATGAAGAAATATTTTAATGTTTGCATTAACTTCAGATTTAGTTTTAGCTAAGACATACTTAATTACAGCCAAATAGACTTCATTCATACCGGAACAAGTGATAGGGACATATGAAAAGACTGGACGGTTATATCAGGAGAAGCTTTGATCACGCAACATAGACATGTGAATATGGATGTGAAGCGAGAGAGTGGAACAAAAGGAGGAGGATTGCATGCAACAAGGAATTCGGTGGTGAGCACTATACACACCAACCAAATAGTGTTTAAGGACAAGCTATTGAAGAAGGGAGTATGTGACTTGGAAGTGGATGTGGATATCATGTGAAATGAAATGACAACTTGCATTACGAAAGCAACAAATCAAGTTTTAGGTGCGTCTATAGCATAGGGCCAGGACCTCGATAACGAGACTTATGATGGTAGAATGAGAAGGTCAAAGAGCTACAAAAGCAAAAAGATAGTATTATATGAGGTTTGCAAAAGCTGAAGACTAAGAATTTTCGAATAGAATAGAAGAGTTAAGAGAGAAGCTAAGAAGACTAGTAATAAAGCCAGGGTGACCTGGCCCAGGTCTGACATGGCACAACTGTCTGTTTTGGCCCAACCCTTTTGGGCTACCTCAAGGCTTCTGTGCCCCATCATTTTTTTTCGCTTGGACCATAATTCGAAAATGTACCAAACACGTGGAGACCTGAACCGCTATCTACGGACCCCAACACTTCTGTCCCATTCCAATATGGGATTAGCCTAAGAAAACTGTCAGTGTACCCCCTCTAGTTCAAGTGTCAGCACTCTTTTGCCCCTCCACCCAATGAGGCAAGGACTTAGCATCCTCGCTTAGGTTTGTCCCACCACCAGGTCTGATACAACTTGTCACAGCTTAGGTCCAACATGGCAGCTATTGTACACTTTGGATCAACCCCTTTAATATTAAGATACACTTGCCACAGCAGCTCAGTAACTTCATAGTGCACAAATTGTTGATTTCTGATTCAAAAATAGGATTTACAACTGAGTTGCATCCCTCTTCTCTTTGAATTTCCCTGTGTCAAGCAAGCGTCTCTAACCACAAAGGCACTAACGGTACAAAACATGCTACTTTAAAGGGAAACTTGACCTTCCACACTGCTTTCCAATGCCAATTATACACCTGTTGCCAGTTTGGTTTAAACCTAAGCATGCTGATTTGACTCTGTATTTTTGTTTGCTCAGTCTTCTCCAAACCAATTTAACCATTAAAGCATTGGTCCCTTTTTACTGCTAAGTGTTTCAGAAAATCAGTAGTCTCTTAGCAGCAATTTTCTATTACTAATTACAACTGGAAAAGGAAAAACAGAAAGGAAAAAAAAAATTCAAGGATACCAACAAGGAAAACGATGTAACATTAGTATGTTCGAGCTTAACCACTTAGGGGCCGTTTGGTAGCTAGTTAGAGTTATGCAGAGTTTAGTTATTCCATATGACTCCCCTCATAAACTAATACATGAATTGATTCATAACTTATACCTGTTTTATTTATGTGGGAGTGTAAAATGATATCCAAACATCGCACTAGGTGTGCTGAATTTTTTTACAAAGCAACTAACAAGCTACCAAACGTGGTATTAGCTATGCTGATTTTTATACATGAATAATTTCCTTCCTAACCAGTAAGCAAACGACCCCTTAATTATATTTACATTTTTAAAGAAGAAAAATTTCCACGGTTTGTTTTTCATGGTTAATTTTGTTATCTTTATCTTTTCCCAGATATCGAACATGCTCTAAGTAACCAAGCCACCCTTGCGGTAATAACCCATATTAAATTAGGGGTTATTTTGGTATTTAATCAAAATAGAAAAAAAATATATAGAAGAATTAAGTGGTACAAAATAAAAGAAAAGGAGGATTAAAGGGTCCTATAGAAAAAAAAAAAAAAAAAGGAAGGAAAAAGAGATGTGGGCCAAGCCCACAAAAAAAAAGAAACAGAAAAGAAAAAGCAAATAAAGAATAAAAGGGAGTAAGAGAGTCAGACGTGAATTGCAGGAGCAAAAGCAATAGAAGCCGAACAGAGAAAAAAATAGAAAAAAACGCAGTAGAAGAAAGGGAGAAAAAGAGAGGAAGAGAAAGGAGAAAAATAAAGATTTTTCACCCAACTCATTAAGGTAATGACTCTAATCTTTTATTTAAGTTTATTACATAATTATGGGTGAATCTTTATGGTGAAAACATGGAGATATTTTGAGGAATTGAGAAAGTTTAGCTCTAGGGTTCTTCAACTAAAATCATTGATTTGAAAGGGCAAATAGCGTCGGATTTTAAACTTCTATATATCGTTGGAATCTCTCGTTAAGGCCTTTCCGAAAACATAATTCTCGTCGGGTTTTGAACACATTGACCAGAGGGCGTTTTCGTCCTTTAAAATTTGACTTTAATCGTTTAAGCCTCTAAAAACATATAAGTGGTATACCCTAAGGGTTTTGACCATTCTAAATCCGTTTTTGTGTAGTTTGAGGCAATCCGGAGACTCGAGAATGCAGTTTTGATTTATTGTGAAGTGTGCTTGAATTGTGAATTTGAAGTAAGTGAGACTTTATGCTTTGGGTACTTGCTTTTTAAAATCCGTTTTAAAAATATGTTTTGTCTGCCTGGTCCATGTGTTGGGGCAAGCGTGTGCTTGGCAGAATCAGTGGTTCTTAAGGCCAGCCGCATATACTTTATTTTCAAATACTCTAAAACTTTATTTATAAATTGTTTCGTAATGTGATACGGCTGTGAGCCATGATATTGGGGCATTGTGTATGCTTCCCTTAGCATTGTGTATGCTTCCTGACATATTTGGCACATTGTATATGCTTCCCTTAGCATTGTGTATGCTTCTTAATGATATTGGGGCATAGTATATGCTTCCCTTAGCATTGTGTATGCTTCCTGACATATTTGGCACATTGTGTATGTTGCCATGGATTCATAGTGTTGACTAATTCTTTAACTGCCACTTATGACGGTTCGTAGTGGAAATTGTGTTGAGATATATAATATATTTGATAAACAGTGGTTTGGACCTTGGTTGCTGTTATATAATGATATATTTATGCGCATAATAATTTTTGTGCTTGTTATGTGTTTGTATTTTCTAACACTTGTTCCAGGGGTATTTAAAGTGGCGGGTCGAGGATCTTACTGGGTTATATTTACGTATAGCTCACTCCTTACCTGCATGTCCATGCAGGTACTATTGGTGACGACGAAGCTAGTAGCTCACGAGTTTGCTAGAGTTGATCTATTGGTGGAGGTGAGCCGCCGCTTTGTTCGTGGAGGCTACCAAAAGTGTCTTTACCATTTATTTATTAATGTTTTTTCTTCATTTGGGATTTAAAAACCCAAGCCTTTTGTAATTCTCTTAGATGCCCCATGGTCTAGTGTGGGATTTGGGCAAGAGTATTTGGTTAATATTTTGAGACACTAATTATCCACAATTAATTATTATATTATTTGAGTGCTTATTTAATTTGGTTAATGCTGCAAAATTATGATTAAGATATGAAAATGTGGTTCGCCTGGCCGGTGGTGTGTGCTGGGTGCCAATCACGTCTAGGGGGGTATTTTGGGACGTGACAAAGTTGGTATCAGAGCTTAGGCTTTAAGTCCCAGGTCCATGGAGCAGTGTTTAGTAGTCTTGTTCATTGGTATGTAGGCGCCCATACTTATGACCTTGAGGCTACTGAACATCTAGGATGGTTCCCCTTATTTCATTCCTTATTCGTGCGTTGAGTTGAATCTAGTCTAATTGTTGTAATACTTATTCCGCAGACAGCTAGGACATGCATATCCTCCTCTGCTAGATGTGACGGTTGGTTCGAAAGTTTTTTTTTAACGTCATATGTGCAATTGAGAGTGATACTGAGTACATGGAATGTTGTGTGCGTTGATTGTAGTTGAGATTGGACCGGTGTACACTTTGGGATAGTTTTATTCACAAAGAAAATTCTGCCAAATATTTTTTTTGAATGTTCAGGAGTTAGTGAAAATTTTGAACGTTAAGAAATCGTTGAATGAAAGGGTAGAGACAGCGGGTTCCCTAGTCATAAAAAAAAAAAGTGGTCAAATGACGTAAAAAAAAAAAAATTGTGTAAAAGCGACCATCCAAATCTGGGGTTGTTGGTATAACTTTATATTATGAGTCTTATCGGTAAAGAGAAAGAAGGTAGCGGGAAAGTAAGAAGTGTAATTGCATACCCATGCCTAAGTTGTTGGGCTTTATGGTGAAAGATATTTTGAGGAAAGTGCTTAAATGGCTCTAAGATTAATGTCTCTTAAAGTGATTCACTATTATTAGTAACGTCGTGATGGTGATGTCATAAATGTGACTGTGGCGTAATATTACATATCTTAAGTATATTAAGTATGAGCATGATAATGGCCCTATGAGATGCACAACTTGTTCGTGGAGTGGTCCCTCGGTGAATTATAGATTGTGAGCGAGAATAAGACTTAAGTATAAGAATTATTGAAACAAGATAGTAAGATGTTTAGCATGAAACTCAGTGTATAGTGGCTTGATTAGTTGTTAAAGGGAAAGACGTGGAATATTAAAGACTATCACGCACCAAGAAAATAAATGAACCTTAAAAGAAGTTGGAGTAAATAAGAAATGACATGATTGCCACAGATAACCAGTTCACACAGTTTCGTTAATATACGCTGTTTTCGATAAAGCACAAGCTTGAGGAAGATGAGAAACACGTTAATGAGATGATACTATAGATGAGGATAAAGAGAGAAGTTGATACTTAGATGTACCCTTTGTGATTTCGTGGTGGAGTCTACTATTATTGGCCGGTCTATCGAACATGTGTGGACACAGTTCAGAGTCATGATACGTTTATGTGCTGGGAAAAAAAAACATGGCGTTATTAACCTTGAGGTTATCTTTGATTCAGATTGAATAACTTCGTCTTGCCTTAAGCTTGATTGCCATAAAAAGACCGTTCCATTTTCCATTTCGGTCGAGCCTAATATTGAGTTTGTAATGAGTTTAAAGGATTCAATTGGTATGTCCACAGACAAAGCAACCTCGTCGATAATATAGGTCGTATTTAACTTTAACTCGAGGCACCTGAGTTGAATAACTAACTAGCGGGTTAGTGTGAGTAGTTAATAAGTTTTTGAATATGAGTTGGTAATAAGTTTGTGACTATTCTGTCAGTGAACCTACTAATTATACCATATAATAGGGAGGTCGACTAAAACTTGGGTATTGATATGCTGTCATTAATCTGGTATATTTTTATTTTTAATTATAGAATGACTGCAAAGTCAAGGGAAGTAAATTATAAGTTACAAGATTTCGTGATTACGAGGTCACTATACCAAGTATAGAGCCCGGAGGTGCTTAATTTCTGTCTGTTGGGGAGAACATTGAATCTATGCAGATTTTTTATCACTAAGAGAGAAATGACTTAATTTTTATCATATGATGGGCAAGTATCTTTCTGTCTTTTCCTAAATTACGTGATATGTGGCATCAGTTACAGGGTGTTATATGCTATTCTAAGATAGACTTGTGATCAAGATACGCTGAGTAGTAGGAGAAAGGATTGGATAATCTGAAGACATGTACCAAGACTTATTTTGGTTAGTGTAAATTTCTGGTGACATCTTTTGGATAGAGAATGCACTAGTGATTGTCATGCACTAGAGAATTGGGGTATTAAAAAATGTTCCTTAGCTCTCTATTTGTTACGTTCATTAATGACATATACGAATATCTTCTCAGTCGATAGAAGCATATGCTGTGGTTGAAAAAGATGCCGAGATAATATTGATTAAACAACTGAGGTTAAAAGTGTGAAGTTTAATTTTTTACATCATGGCGTTATGAGCCTTGTGGTGTCTAGTAAAAGGATGGAAGATAGAGTTTAATACACACACTAAGGCTCTATCATGTGTTATGCTACAGTTGTTTTTATTTGAACATGCACAGTTGATCGATACGAGAGTCTTGACCTTATTGGGGATTAGTGATAGTCTCTAAAGACGAGGCTACTTGATAGTGAAAAAAAAAAAGGTAACATTCTAATTAAAGAGTTGAATGTGTGTACACCTATGGTGGTTGACTTAAGGAGATTTGTACTCGAAAAGATACAACGTTTATTTTATTTATTACTTTTTAGATTCACAAATATGCATTGGGGCCGCAGGAAGAGAGTTAAAATTGACAAAAGTTATTTGGGGTACATAAATGTTGTTCTTGTGTTTAAATCATTAATATATTAAATACGAGTGTTAGAGACTCAAAATTTCCGATGCATGGTTGTCTCCAATAGAAAGTAAAAATAGATCAATGTAGACTTTGGAGCTGGTCTATATGTTCATTCAGAAAATCGTGATCGTAGCTTGGGTGATATTGATTGACTTAGCGAGATTGTGTACCTGATTTAAGCTAAACTATTTTTTTATATATCATACCAGCTTATATGGTGTTATGTGTCAGAGATAGTGCAATGACATGAGATGTCAATATTGTCATGTGTGACAAGAGTAACAGTGCATGAGACGTTTATGTAGGAGCATGTGGATGTGTTCCTGCATCGTTATGTGAAAATGTTATGTAGGAGTGTATGGATGTGTTCCAACACCACTGTACATGTGAGAGATATGTAGAAGCATAAGGATGTATTTCTAAAATTGTTGTACGTGAGAGCATTATGTAGGAGTGCTTGGAGGTGTTTCAGCTCTACCGTATGTAAGATTGGTGGATATGTTTCGCCATAGGATCGTGGTTGTGGCACTTGGATTATGCTATCCTTGGGTGCCCAGTCTTAACACTAGTCAGATGGATATTACCTGATAAGTGGTTAATGATCAGTTGCTTTTGACCGAGTTCGTGTATGATATTAGTTTACACTTATTATGAAAATCTTGTCGTTTTAGGTTTTATACGAATGCTGGAGTCTTGCTCTATCTGGTTGATTGAATACTCTAAATCAGAGTAGTTGGGTCTAGACTTTGATTAGCAAGCCTTGAAGAAGGTTGCATTGAATGCGGGAACGATTTCGGAGAGCATAGAATAGACAAAAGTGTTATAGTGATAAACAAGATTGTGATTTGAAGCTTATGAAAGGGAGTAATTTGAAAGTTCTCAATACGAAATGAGTCATGAGATTCAGTCGGCAGGCAAAATCTTAGGTATATTGTTTCTTGTGGGATTTGGATCGAATTAGGTTAGTGCATGTGAACTTGCTTTACCTCTGTGATTGTCTGTTGTTCATATCTCGTGTTTCACGTGTCCATGCTTAGATCATATATTCGTAATGATAGCCATGATTCAGTCCAAAAAAAAAAAGTGGAGCTACATTAAAATTTGACTTACGAAGAAGGTTCAATATCTATTGTAAAGACAAGTGCGATAATTGAGCTCGAACAAGGTTTCTTAAGTGGAAGTATGGTGTGCAAATCATGTTTTTTAAGGCTTTATTAGGATATCGATATCGTCTCTAGTTGAGTCGTTTGAGCAAGAGAGGACAATGCTATTTTATTAAGAAAACAAGTGTGATAGGCCCTAATAAGGTTGGGTTGGACCAAAATATAGCTTGGAGCAGGTAAAGTTTCCTTTTCTCTACGAACAAGAAAAATTCATGACTTAAATTTATAGTGAGTGACTACTTTTAGAGGTTTCTTTTACTGTTAGCAGTGTTGTGTGAGATATTGAAAAAGGATAAGTTGTGGGGTGCAAGCGTATTACCGATAAGATTATGGCAATAGGTTGTGGTGGTAGCTAAGAGACTTGCTATGCTGCAAGAGGTACATGTTATATTATGTGAATACGTTCCGAGAGTGCATTTATGATCGGATCCATGTTATTGAGACTGAAATAGTGCTGGTAAATACGAATTGCGTCTTTTTGAACGAAGTTTTGTATTCGAACATATGACTTTGTTGGTTATGGATGAACAAGTATTCTGAAGTCAAAGTATTATAGTAGGACTATCTACAAAAGGATCACTTTGATAGTATGAGTGGTACATGCATACTGAGTATTCATATCCTGAAAATTTTGATAAGTTCTTGAACACGTTCGAGGACGAACGTTATTTTAAGTGGTGGAGACTGTAATAACCCATATTAAATTAGGGGTTATTTTGGTATTTAATCAAAGTAGAAAAAAAAAATATAGAAGAATTAAGTGGTACAAAATAAAAGAAAAGGAGGATTAAAGGGTCCTTTAGAAAAAAAAAAAAAAAAGGAAGGAAAAAGAGATGTGGGCCAAGCCCACAAAAAGAAGAAACAGAAAATAAAAAGCAAATAAAGAATAAAAGGGAGTAAGAGAGTCAGACGTGAATTGCAGGAGCAAAAGCAATAGAAGCCGAACAGAGAAAAAAATAGAAAAAAACGCAGTAGAAGAAAGGGAGAAAAAGAAAGGAAGAGAGAGGAGAAAAATAAAGATTTTTCACCCAACTCATTAAGGTAATGACTCTAATCTTTTATTTAAGTTTATTACATAATTATGGGTGAATCTTTATGGTGAAAACATGGAGATATTTTGAGGAATTGAGAAAATTTAGCTCTAGCGTTCTTCAACTAAAATCATTGATTTGAAAGGGCAAATAGCGTCGGATTTTAGACTTCTATATATCGTTGGAATCCTCTCATTAAGGCCTTTCCGAAAACATAAGTCTTGTTGGGTTTTGAACACATTGACCAGAGGGCGTTTTCGTCCTTTAAAATTTGACTTTAATCGTTTAAGCCTCTAAAAATATATAACTGGTATACCCTAAGGGTTTTGACCATTCTAAATCCGTTTTTGTGTAGTTTGAGGCAATCCGGAGACTCGAGAACGCCATTTTGATTTATTGTGAAGTGTGCTTGAATTGTGAATTTGAGGTAAGTGAGACTTTAAGCTTTGGGTACTTGCTTTTCAAAATCCGTTTTAAAAATATGTTTTGTCTGCCTGGTCCATGTGTTGGGGCAAGCGTGTGCTTGGCAGAATCGGTGGTTCTTAAGGCCAGCCGCATATACTTTATTTTCAAATACTCTAAAACTTTATTTATAAATTGTTTCGTAATGTGATGCGGCTGTGAGACATGATATTGGGGCATTGTGTATGCTTCCCTTAGCATTTTTTTGGGGCATACTGTATGCTTCCCTTAGCATTGTGTATGCTTCCTGACATATGTGGCACATTGTGTATGCTTCCCTTAGCATTGTGTATGCTTCTTGATGATATTGGGGCATAGTGTATGCTTCCCTTAGCATTGTGTATGCCTCCTGACATATTTGGCACATTGTGTATGTTGCCGTGGATTCATAGTGTTGACTAATTCTTTAACTGCCACTTATGACGGTTCGTAGTGGAAATTGTGTTGAGATATATAATATATTTGATAAACAGTGGTTTGGACCTTGGTTGCTGTTATATAATGATATATTTATGCGCATAATAATTTTTGTGCCTGTTCTAACACTTGTTCCAGGGGTATTTAAACTGGCGGGTCGAGGATCTTACTGGGTTATATTTACGTATAGCTCACTCCTTACCTGCATGTCCATGCAGATACTATTGGTGACGACGAAGCTAGTAGCTCACGAGTTTGCTAGAGTTGATCTATTGGTGGAGGTGAGCTGCCGCTTTGTTCGTGGAGGCTACCAAAAGTGTCTTTACCATTTATTTATTAATGTTTTTTCTTCATTTGGGATTTAAAAACCCAAGCCTTTTGTAATTCTCTTAGATGCTCCAGGGTCTAGTGTGGGATTTGGGCAAGAGTATTTGGTTAATATTTTGAGACACTAATTATCCACAATTAATTATTATATTATTTGAGTGCTTATTTAATTTGGTTAATGCTGCAAAATTATGATTAAGATATGAAAATGTGGTTCGCCTGGCCGGTGGTGTGTGCTGGGTGCCAATCACGTCTAGGGGGTATTTTGGGACGTGACACTTGCAGTACAGGCAGCATTCTGGAACATCAAACCAGCTCCAGTACTTCATCTGATTTGCTCCCTCTACTTGTTTAGCTATAATCATTAAACTGCAATTATTCTAGATCATTTTATTCAATCAGAAACCATTACGATAGATTCAAATGACCTTGATACATGGATGAACTTGCATAAAAATGTAAGATACCTTTCTTTTCAACAAACACGTTATAGGATGATGATAGAAACAATTTAAAAACAGTACCTTGAAATCCATATCTCCTGATGCATCTTCAGAACCCAATATGTCTGAAAGGATGAGTGGAGTTCCATCTCCACCAAATTCCTTTGTGTCCAGAACCATACCCATTGCTATGCCTGCGATAGAACACTTAACAGGAACACCAGCATCTTGCAAAGCTAAGCACCCACCACATACAGACGCCATACTGCCACATAGAAATGGTAAATGTCACAGAAAGGAAAACGAAGACAAACTCTGGAAAGACTAAAAAGGGATGATCCTTCATACTATTTTCAGGTTACTCAAATAAGACTGAACATAGTCAAGATAGACAAGAGAAGCTACAGATACATGCATGCACATATTTGACACATGTTTTAAGAGCTCTACCTCGATGAGCCATTGCTTTCAGTGATGGTACTCTCAACACGAACAGTGTAAGGGAAGTCATCTTCAGGAGGCAATATTGGTTCTAGTGCTCTCTCTGCAAGCATTCCATGACCAATTTCTCTTCTAGATGGGGCCCCTACCCGCCCAACTTCACCAATGCACGAGGGTGGAAATGAGTACTGCATAAGCAAGCCAACAGGTAAAGACAACATTGAAGTATTTCCTTGAAAAAACAAGTGGAATCAGGAATTTGCAAGTATATCTGCGAATGGCATCTTAAAGCTAATAGAAGAAGAAAAAGTACAGTGAGATTTAGGAATGCAGGACAATATTTGACATATGAGAATTTTTTAAAAAGAAAGGTTAGAAAATGGTGACAGAGGTATATGAAAATTACCACTATATTCAGAGCGAATAAAAAAACAAAATAAGGAATAGCAGCTTAATTTTTTTGATGACAAAGGAATATCAGCTTAATTATCACTAGATATTTCTAGGGATTTGAAGAAACCAAAAGGGATTTGAAGAAACCAAAAGAAAATCAAGAAACAACTAGAATAAACATATCAACGGTACTTAACATGTAATATGCAATTACACAACAGACTGGCCACTAAATGTAAAGCACTAAAGAAAAACACTTGATCTTATTAAATTTATTTCAGACGAACGTTTTAGCTAACAGTGACATATTGAAGAGTACAAGGCAGAAGGTAGCCTATTCCACCAGTTACATGCAGCATAAAACAATAATAGGTACTTTCCTTATCGGTTTAACTATCTATTGTAGACTGTAGTTATCTATAGGAATCAGTTCCCAACACGGTTTTAAGGAGATGAAGGTATAGATTTCAATTACTACACCAAATATGGAACTAAGAGGGTGTTTGGATTGGCTTTTTAGAAGTAGCTTATAAGCTAAAAGCCATAAGTTGGTAATACCCAACTTTTGGCTTATTTTTGTACTTTTCTTGCCTAAAAGTAAGTGTTTTTAGCACTTTTTATCTTTGCAAAACACTACGAAATTTAGAAAAGAACTTAAAAGCCGATCCAAACACCCTCTAAATCATCAATCAGAAAAGTAAAGTCTGTTGGTGGTTATGCTCTAGGCCATTGTATGGACCTTATTTGTTAGTTATGTTTTTGATTAATAAAAGAAGTTCTATTTATATTTCTTATTATTATATTGTTTTCATGTTACATATAATAATATATATCCCTAGTTAATCATTTATAATTTGATTATAATAGTAAAAGACTAGTATGAGCTTAATCGATAATTATGTGTACGGTACAAATGAAACTCATAGGTATTTGTTAGAGAACAACATACTGGATAGACCCGTTATGGGATCACTGCAAGAATCAGTGTCATAAGTGATTCTCATAATAGTTATGTCAATTAATCCTCACCTGAGATTATCACAGTATCATACATAAGGAACATTTTGTTTTGACATTCATAAATGTTATCTTTAACCGGATAATCATAAAGTGTATGATTGAACATAATGTGAACTATGTGGAGGATAGTGATTATTCAAGATGGAATTTGTCCCTCTCATTGAGAGAGATATCTTTTGGCCCCCTCGATTAGTAAGACTGAGAAATGCATGGTCGTGCTCAGATGAACTGAAAGAGTTATCAGTATTATTTGACTTATCAGTTTACTAAGGGATCGAGAAATTCTATTTGAACAATATAAGGATGACACTATACATGCCTTATGTTCGAATTAGATACCGTGTGACAAGGACTATGACATATGCTATTTAATTAGGTTATTACGAACTTTAAATTATTATTACTTGGGTTCGTCATAATGTCTTGCTAGAGACCAATTATGATTTGTGAAATTAATATAGTATTAATTCTACTGCCAACGTAATATAAACCTATTGGGTCGCACATCAAGAATGTGATGAACGGACTGGGGTTATTTTAGTAAATTTGTATTTATATATTATGAATATATATATTCATATTTCTGTTATCGCATTATTTAGATAATGTAATCCAAATTTATTTTATGGTTAAAATATAACTCAGAGTTATATTTATATTTTCGAAATAACTATAAATATAAATAACAGTTATCTAAAGACTGAAATATTTAATCAAGTTAGGACTCCTAATTAGTTAGGATCTTAATTAATTAGATATCCTAATCAGCTAGAACTCTACATGAGCTAGGGTTCGTATTATTAGAATGAATGTATCACTATTAATAGTGAGAGACAGCAATATTTCAGACAAAAAAAAAAAAAAAAAACTTTTGCATAGTTATTTTCGAAATAACTATGACCTAAATTCTGGTAGGCGACTTAAGCTCTGCAACCCGAAATTATACCCCAAAACTCGAAGCTAGCACTTCGTGTCTGTTTGTGATCATTCATGTGTGGATACTGGTAGAGGGTGGTCGCTCGTTTTCGAGCAGCACCTACAGTTCGTTTTTGGCAGAAAGTATATCGAGGAATCACGCATCAAAAGGTAAGTTATCTGATCCGTTTGTCGAATTGATTTAAAAACATGGATCTTGTATAGGGATTAAGCAATAAATTTTATATTCCACTGCTATTCTGTACTTAAGATTGCAGGAATTCCCTTCAGTGGTATCTAGAGCCGCTTGTGTTTTTCGATCAATTTGTGATCATTCATGTGTGGATACTGGTAGAGGGTTCGTTTTCGAGCAGCACCTACAGTTCGTTTTTGGCAGAAAGTATATCGAGGAATCACACATCAAAAGGTAAGTTATCTGATCCTTTGTCGAATTGATTTAAACACATGGATCTTGTATAGGGATTAAGCAATAAATTTTATATTCCACTGCTATTCTGTACTTAAGATTGCAGGAATTCCCTTCAGTGGTATCTAGAGCCGCTTGTGTTTTTCGATCAATTTGAAACTGCCATGTTTTGTGTGTATGTGATATGTATGTTTAATTGGCATGATTTAATTTCTGTATGTATGTCGATGCCTGAAAAACAATCACATGTATGAGATGCCATGTATGAATAAAATTATTATACTTGACATAATAATTCAAAACATTAAATACCCTCACAAAATTGTAAGTTTTATGCCATCCATGATTAAAACACCTATTAAGACTAATAATCACTAAAATGTAGGATCTGCCAAAGCGAGCTACACTAGATTATCATAGTCAATAGGATGGGTAATGGTGTTACCTATTTGTTTAAAATGGTTAAACTTAATTAGGCTATCAACATGGTTTTGAGTCTAAGGCATAACATGAGATTATAACATGACGGGGACATATGATGTCAAAATCTCATAAATATCTAAAAGTTACATGTGATGTAATTGATAAAGAGTTTTCTACCTAAATATTTGATTTTGAGTGACAGTCACAGCTGCCTTACAATTATATGAAATATGGATTTTAGCCTACTATGTCTTTTGCAATTATTGTAATTGTTATATTAATATTTTGGGATATTAAATGGTGGGAGCTTTCATGAAAATATAACTAAATTGTGCATATTTTGATGTAGATCAATGGCTTCAAATAACAATTCCACACTATCACTGCGATCTGTCCTTGAGAAGGACAAGCTGAAAGAAAATGGGCATAACTTCCTTGACTGGTTCAAAACCTTGAGAATTGTTCTCAAGCAAGAATGGAAGTCTTATGTTCTAGATGAACCTATCCCTGCAGAGCCTGCATCTGATGCATCTAGGTATCTAAAAGAGAAGTATAGGAAACATACTGATGATGCTATCGATGTTGGTCGTCAAATGTTGGCCCCCATGTGTCCTGAACTTCAGAAGGATATGGAACACATGGTTACCTATGAGATGAGTGTCCATCTCAAGGAGACATTCCAACAGCATGTAAGGCAAGAGAGGTATGAGACTACCAAAGCCCTTCATTCTTGCAAGATGGTTGAATGTGCATCAGTTAGCCCTCATGTTTTGAAGATGAAAGGCTTGATTGATCATGTTGAAAGGCTTGGTTTCCCACTTAGCTTGGAATTCTCCACGGATTTGATCCTAAATTCATTGCCTGATAGTTTTGCACAGTTTGTCATGAACTGCAATATGAATAATATGGAGAAGTCCATTGCCGAGCTGCATGCGATGCTTAAAACGGCCGAGCAAAGTGTGAAGAAAGCCCCTAAGCATGTACTCATGGTTAACAAGGGAAAGGGGATGAAAAAGAAAAGCAACAAGGCGGCAAAAGTTTCCAATCAGCCTAAGGTGCAAGCAAAGGCTAAACCTCAGCCTAAGGAGAAAGTTCCAAAAGGAGTTTGTTTCCACTGCAATGAACCAGGTCATTGGAAGAGGAACTGCAAACTCTATTTGGAGGAATTGAAGAAGAAAAAGAGTGGAAACTCTACATCTTCAGGTATTTATGTTATAGAAATTAATTTGTCTACTTCTACTTCCTGGGTATTAGATAATGGATGTGGATCTCACATTTGTACAAACGTGCAGGGACTCAAAAGGAGTAGATGCTGAAAAAGGGGGATGTAGACCTACGAGTTGGCAATGGAGCAAGAGTTGCTGCTGTAGCTGTAGGAGCCTATGAATTAGTTTTGCCCAATGGGCTTTTGTTAGAGTTGACCAATTGCTTTTATGTCCCTACTATGAGTAGGAATATTATTTCCGTTTCTGTTTTGGATGATGAAGGTTTTTCTTTTCTTATTAAGAATAAGAGATGCTCCATTTATTATGATGATTTGCTTTATGGTATTGTTGATTCATATGTTGGTCTTTACATCTTAAATCTAGAACCACCTAACAAAGGTGAAATCTATAACATAACTACTAAGAAGATCAAACCTAATGATTTGAATCCAACCTATTTGTGGCATTGCTGTCTTGGCCACATAAACAAGAAACACATCTCTAAACTCCATCAAGATGGACTTTTAGATTCATTTGATAATTGCAAATCTTGTTTACTTGGCAAGATGACAAAACAGCCCTTTACCGGATACGGTGCAAGGGCTAGTGACTTATTAGGCCTAATACATGGTGATGTATGCGGTCATTAAGCCTACAAGCTAGGGGTGGATATCAGTACTTCATTACATTCACCGATGATTTCAGTAGATATGGCTATCTCTATCTAATATCTAATGAAACATAAACATGAATCCTTCGAAATGTTCAAAGTTTTTCAGAATGAAGTACAAAATCAACTTGGCAAGACTATTAAGATACTTCGATCCGATCGAGGTGGCGAATACTTGAACCGAGAGTTCGATGACCATCTAAAGAATTGTGGAATTATATCACAACTAACTCCACCAGGAACACCATAGTTAAATGGTGTATCCGAGAGGAGGAATCAAACTTTATTAGATATGGTTCGATCTATGATGAGACAAGCAGATCTTCCTTCGTCCTTTTGGGGCTTCGCCTTAGAAACAGCAGCGTTCACTTTGAACGGAGTTCCAACCAAAGTGGTCGAAAATACACCATATCATATATGGACTGGGAGAACACCTAGTTTATCTTTTCTTAAGATTGGGGTTGTGAAGCTTATGTGAAACGACAAATTTCAGATAAGTTAGCAGCCAAATCTGAGAAATGTTTTTTTGTGGGATATCCTAAGGAAACTACAGGATATTATTTTTACAATTCCTCCGAAAACAAAGTGTTTGTTGCTCGGATGGTACCTTTTTGGAAAGAGAATTTATTTCAAAAAAAAACCAGTGGGAGCAAAGTAATTCTTGAGGAGTATCAAGAACCACAAGATAGCATGGAACCACTAATGGAATCTCAACAGGTTCCACAACCAGTTGTGGATCCCGTTCAAGAGACACAAATTCCACGCAGATCTAATAGGACACGACATGAGCCGCAAAAATATGGATTTCTCATAACAGACAGTTGTGATGTATTGCTCATGGATCAAGATGAGCCTACTACCTATCAAGAAGCTGTGTCTAGTCCAGATTCCGAGAAATGGCAAGATGCCACGAAATCTGAAATGCAATCCATGTACGACAATCAAGTTTGGAACTTGATTGATGCACCTGAAGGAATAAAAACCATTGGGTGCAAATGGGTTTTCAAGAATAAAACTGACATGGATGGCATAGTGCATACCTACAAAGCTAGACTTGTTGCTAAAGGTTTCAGACAAACCCATGGTATAGACAATAATGAAACCTTTTCACCAGTCGCAATGCTTAAATCCATAAGGATTCTCATTGCCATTGCTGCATACTATGATTATGAGATATGGCAAATGGATGTTAAACAACATTCCTTAACGAGAATCTGCTTGAGGATGTGTACATGACACAACCTGAAGGTTTCAAAGATCCATTTATGGATTGAAGCAAGCATCTCGGAGTTGGAATCTTCGTTTTGATGAAGCAGTCAAACAGTTTGGATTCATCAAAAATGAAGATCAACCTTGTGTATACAAGAAGGTTAGTGGGAGCGCAATAGTTTTTTTTGTGTTATATGTCGATGACATATTACTCATTGGGAACGATGTCCCTGTCTTGCAAAGTATTAAGATGTGGTTAGGAAATTGTTTCTCAATGAAGGATTTGGGAGATGCTGCTTATATCCTTGGGATAAAGATCTATAGAGATAGATGTAAAAGGTTAATCGGTCTGAGTAAAAGTACCTACATTAACAAAGTGTTGAAACGGTTCAGCATGCAAGATTCCAAACGAGGAGTCTAGCCAATGTCCCATGGAATTCATCTCAGCAAGACTCAATGTCCCATGACATCTGATGAGCGAGAACGCATGAGTAAGATTCCTTATGCTTCGGCTATAGGATCTATCATGTATGCCATATTTGTACTCGGCCAGACGTCTTGTATGCATTAAGCATGACGAGCAGATACCAGTCAGATCCCGGTGAAAGTCACTGGACAGCAGTCAAGAACATCCTTAAGTACTTAAGAAGATCTAAGGATGCATTCTTGGTTTATGGAGGTTTGGAAGAAGAACTGGTTGTAAATGGTTACACAGATGCAAGCTTCCAAACCGACATAGATGATTTCAGATCGCTATCAGGATATGTGTTTGTGTTAAATGGAGGAGCAGTCAGTCGGAAGAGTTCTAAGCAAAGCACTGTTGCAGATTCTACAACGGAGCGGAGTATATAGCTGCATCGGATGCAGCTAAGGAGGCTGTATGGATCAAGAAGTTCATCTGTGAATTGGGAGTAGTCCCTAACATTGATAACCCTCTGGATCTTTACTTTGAAAATAACAGTGCTATTGCACAAGCTAAAGAACCTAGGTCCCATCAGAGATACAAGCACATACTCCAGACGTTACCATCTTATTCGAGAAATCGTTGAAAGAGGAGATGTCAAGATATGCAAAATACCAACCAATAACAATATTGCTGATCCACTGACCAAAGCTCTTCCACATGGCAAGCATGATTACATGCTAGGTCAATGGGTATTAGATACATGTTTGATTGGGCCTAGTGCAAGTGGGAGATTGTTGGTGGTTATGCTCTAGCCCATTGTATGGACCTTATTTGTTAGTTATGTTTTTGATTAATAAAAGAAATTTTATTTATATTTCTTATTATTATATTGTTTTTTTTTTAAACTGGTAACTGTATTGTATTCCATATGAGCAAAACAGTACATAGGTTGTACTGACACCATATCTACAAAAGTACTCCAAGACTCTACTATTCTAATCCTATAAAAGGGCAGCCCGGTGCACTAAGCTCCCGCTATGCGCGGGGTCCGGGGAAGGGCCGGACCACAAGGGTCTTTTGTACGCAGCCTTACCTTGCATAGTATCATCTGAGTAAGCCTGATTACACCAAAAACAAAGCAATAAAATACAATTCAACTTGACCTTCTGCACTCCATTCTCTATACTCTCAAAACATCTGGAGTTTCTCTCCTTCCATATTGCCCACCATATGCTGGCAGGGACAATTCTCCATCTGTTTCTGTTCTTTGCCTGTAATCCTGCCTCTTCCCAACTCTTTAAAGCCTCTGAAAACTTGCCAGGCATGGTCCAAGCTATACCTTTGAGATTTAAAAATATTCTCCAAAGCTGTTGCGTAAACTTACAGTGTAGAAACAGATGGTTAACTGTCTCTGCTGTTTCTCCACAGAAGAAACATCAAAAGCATAAAATTATCCCCCTTTTCATCTAATTATCTTGTGTAAGAACTGCTTCTTTAGCTAAAAGTCACTCAAAGCAGCAAACTTTATGCGGGATTTTGGGTCTCCAAATGTGTTTCCTGGGCCAGTTGGTAATCTGTTGAATTGATTGATTCAACATCCTATAGGCTGAACTAACTTTGAAAACTCCTTTGTTATTCCCCAGCCACCAGAAAACATCCTCTACTATCTGAAGTCCCTTAAATTGTTCCAGTATGTTAAGAAAATCAGCCACTCTTTGTATCTCCCAATAATTGATTTGCCTTCTGAAAGTGAAATTCCATCCTTGAGGTGTCCACAAATCAGCCACAGTCCTTTGATGATCTAAGACAATATTGTATATATCTGGAACTAGTGTTTCCAGATTACCAGCCTCAAGCCAATTGTCCTTCCAGAATCTGGTTTTGACCCCATCAACTACTCTGATCTTGGAGTTGCACTTAACTTCATTCCATAAGGCTTTTATGGATCTCCAAAGACTTAACCCCATATGGTGTGGTAATCTCCTTTGTCATCCAGCTATCTTCCTCCTCATATTTTGCATTAATGACTTTCCTCCATAGAAGTTGATTTTCATTGGCATACTTCCATAGCCACTTCATTCTGAGTGCTTTGCTCTGCATTTTCATATCTTATTATTATATTGTTTTCATGTTACATATAATAATATATATCCCTAGTTAATCATTTATAATTTGATTATAATAGTAAAAGACTAGTATGAGCTTAATCGATAATTATGTGTACGGTACAAATTAAACTCATATGTATTTGTTACAGAACAATATACCGGATAGGCCCGTTATGGGATCACTGCATGAATCAGTGTCATAACTGATTCTCATAATAGTTATGTCAATTAATCCACACACCTGAGATTATCACAGTATCCTACATAAGGAACATTTTGTTTTGACATTCACAAACGTTATCTTTAACCGGATAATCATAAAGTGTATGATTGAACATAATGTGAACTATGTGGAGGATAGTGATTATTCAAGATGGAATTTGTCCCTCTCTTTGAAAAAGACATCTTTTGGGCCCCTCGATTAGTAAGATTGAGAAATGCATGGCCATACTCAGATGAACTGAAAGAGTTATCAGTATTATTTGACTTATCAGCTTACTAAGGGATCGAGAAATTATATTTGAACAATATAAGGATGACACTATACATGCCTTATGTTCGAATTAGATATCGTGTGACAAAAGGACTATGACATATGCTATTTAATTAGGTTATAATGTCTTGTGTTCAAATTAGATATCGTGTGATACTATTACGAACTTTAAATTATTATTACTTAGGTTCATCATAATGTCTTGCTAGAGACCAATTATGATTTGTGAAATTAATATAGTATTAATTCTACTGCCAACGTAATATAAACCTATTGGGTCACACATCAAGAATGCGATGAACAGACTAGGGTTATTTTAGTAAATTTTTATTTATATATTATGAATATATAAATTCGTATTTCTGTTATTGCATTATTTAGATAATGTAATCCGAATTTATTCTATGGTTAAAATATAACTCAGATTTATATTTATATTTTCGAAATAACTATAAATATAAATAACAGTTATCTAAACACTGAAATATTTAATCAAGTTAGGACTCCTAATTAGTTAGGATCTTAATTAATTAGATATCCTAATCAGCTAGGAATCTACATGAGCTAGGGTTCGTATTATTAGGATGAATGTATCACTATTAATAGTGAGAGACATCAATATTTCAGACAAAAAAAAAACCTTTAGCATAGTTAATTTTCGAAATAACTATTACCTAAATTCAAGCTCTGCAACCCGAAATTATACCCCAAAACTCGAAGCTAGCACTTCGTGTCTGTTTGTGATCATTCGTGTGTGGATACTAGTAGAGGGTGGTCGTTCGTTTTCGAGCAGCACCTACAGTTCATTTTTGGCAGAAAGTATATCGAGGAATCACGCATCAAAAGGTAAGTTATCTGATCCTTTTGTCGAATTGATTGAAACACATGGATCTTGTATAGGGATTAAGCAATAAATTTTATATTCCGCTGCTACTCTGTACTTAAGATTGCACGAATTCCCTTCAAAGTCAACTTCTCGGACATCTTCAGGAGGGGGAAGCTGCTTGATGTTATACACTAAATACAACAAGCCTGATTCGCATAATTATGTTCATAAAAGGAGTGAAGCAAGTTAAAATAAAAAGTTTTACGCAGAAGAGAAAATTTGAAGATGAATCTTTTCCAATTTATTCACAGATCTTATGCACTTTAAATTGCCTTGGCTAAACAAAAAAACACGTCCATACTTCAAACCATGTATAGCAGCGCAAAGGAATTTTTCACTTTCCTAAGTTTAGACTATCATCACTACCATTATGTCCACATTTCCGAAAGAATAGTGAGCTACAGATGATCCACCATAAACATAAGCTTCTTGTCTAGTCCCGTGAATAAAAAGAACCTATGTATGTCTATTCGGTTGAATATTCAAATGAGAAAACAAAATGAGACACGACGAGCCATCTCTTCATCCTAAAATTTAGTGACTAGCTTCTCTGGGTGGAGACAACAGTTGTTGAAAAAGTTGGTCTAAGTAATCTGAGCATTCTGTCAAATATTTAAAAGCAATGGATATAGTGGTTATGGACACTTTACGACCACTTTTTGATACCTTTATACATCTGACACGGGACATGTATATCCTCTAACACTCTTCGACACGCATAACCCAATTTTCGGGGTATATGTGCAATGATGATATTTTTTTCTCCTTTTTAATTGTTTTCGGGCCTTTTGTTTTTAGAAATTGAAGCGGCATAACATGCTGAAGAGTTGATATACAGAGAAAGTAGGTTCCACGGGCGAACGAGTGGGCCTGGGTAGAGAGAGGTCAGTCCAATATGCTAAAGAATTTGTTTAGAGCAGAATTAGCAGTTCAATGGGTTGAATCGTGAGAGAATAACCCAAATCGGCTCGATGGACCAATTGAGAGAAACAAACCTAGATCTATAAGATAGGTAGCGAGGAAACTGTTGTGAGAACCGGTTACCAAAGATTTGCGAAAAACATTCACACTAAACCCAAAACCTCGAAGTAACAAGTGAAGTAGTCTAGCACCACTATATGGAGACCCTTGCAAAATGGTTGTCTGGCAGGTGTATCTCTACACGGGAAATGCTCTTGTGAACACCTTTGAAGATTATAAGCTACTATCATGTCAATTGAAACTTAAGGACCGCTCGGTTTCGGTTATAGAAGATATAATCTCAACATAAAAAATCAACATAAGTTTATACAATGTTTGTTTGGGATTTAAGGAGATTTATAGCCTGTTTGACCAAGCTTCTGGGAAGCTAAAAGTGCTTATTTTAGAAAGTCGATGTATTTGGCCAAGCTTTTAGGGAGAAGAAAAGTGTTTTTGAGTCGTTGCAAAAGCAGTTCTTCATAAGCTAAAAGAATTAGCTTTTTCCCAGAAGCACTTTTGGAACATTGGTCAAGCACAAAGTACTGCAATAATATTGGCAAAAGTATTTTTTCTAAAAAGCAATTTTGACAAAAAGCACTTTTCAAAACAAGTAGATTTTGGAAGCTTAGCAAAACAGGCTATTAATCCCCACTTAGAAATCATGATTAATTAATCCTAACAATTGGTCGCTCCTTTTTGTTTTCCCCATAAATAATACTTGCATAAGTAATGCGGGAATCTATGTTTTATTTTATGCGGATAGAATATGGAATAAGAATGCGGGTATTAGTAATACATGGATAAAATGCAAAAATGACCAAACATAACCCTCCTAATAGTAAGAAAAAATTTATTTTGTTTAAAATGTCAGCAAATATTTTAAATTACATATGGTATACAAATATGTAATATATCAAACTAAATATTCAGCAAGAACTAATCCTTGCATTATACAATCTCGGCAATACTAATCCTTAGGGGTCGTTTGATTCGAAGATAAGTTATGCAGGGATTAGTTATGTAGGAGTTAGTTATGGAGGGATTATATAATGCTACGATTATTTCTTGTTAAATATTTAATTTGATGTAATACATATTAGTATACAATATATAATTTTAACTATTTGTTTACCTTTTAAGCGAAATAAAAAATTTATTATTATTAAGAGAGTTAGTTCGGTCAATTTAGAATTTCAATCCATGTATTACTTAAAACCCACATTCTTGTTCCGCCGCATTAAATAATACATAGATTCCTGCATAACTTATGCATGTATTTTCTATGAGGAAAACGAAAAAGAGCAACAAAATGTTGCATCAGTTAATGTTGATTTCAAGGAGAATACATTTCTTCAAATTGCAAATAAACATGGTATAAACTTACGTTGATCTTTATGTGGAGATTATTGTAATAACCCTAATTAAATTAGGGGTTATTTTTCCATTTAACCAAATAATAAAAAGAGGAAATTAAGGATTTATATAGAAAAAAATAAAATATAAAACGTGGGCGAAGCCGAAAAGGGAAAGAAAAAGAGCTAAAGTCTATGGCAGATGTGAGAAATAAGAAAGAAGCGAGGCAGAAGCAAAGAAAAGAAAAACAGTAGAAAAACAAAAAGGAAAGGAAGAAAAAGAGAGGAAAAGAGGGGAAAAAATAGGAATTTTCATCTCAAGTCATCAAGGGAATGATCCTACGGGTTTATTTTAGTTTATTACGTGATTATGGGTAAATTTTTACAGTGAAAACATGGATAAATTATGAGAATTTGAGAAAGTTTAGCCCTAGGGTTCTTCAACCTTATGTTGCTCGGACTCTTTGTAATAACCCAATTTTAAATAAGGGTTATTTGGCAATTTAGCCTAAAGAGAAAAAAAAACGAAATTAAAAGGCTGGGCCAAGTCCATTCTCTTATTCTGGTTGCTGGTCACGTTTTAGTAATTTAAGGAGTAGAAAATTAGGGTAGTTGTGGGCTGTAGTTTTATAAAAAGAAAATAAAGGGGGAAAAAAGCAAAACTATTGAAAAAAAATTGTCGAAGTTCACGGACAGCGTGAGGGAGTGAACAGCGAGGGTTCATATTACAGGTATTTCACTACATTAGCTCTTTAGCATATATTTTGATATACATGTTGTGTTCGTTGGTCAAAGAAAGGTATTAATGGTGGCATAATCATTATTCAATGTTTAGATGATGGATTGGAAATAAAATCAGGTGACAATGATTGGTGGGTTAGTGGAATTAGTCATAGAAGTTTAGATATTGAAAGCTGCTATGAAAAACAACTTTATTTCTTCCAGTTTCGATTACTACTATATCTTTATCAGGAGACAAAAATCATAACTGATGATTGGGTAATAAATGAGAGGGTTATATGATTATAATAATGATGATTGAATGTAGAATTATATCATGAGATAGCAGTGGTTCGTTGACATGAGAAACAATATATTAAGAATGCAAATTCAGAGCTATTGTGCAACATCTTGAAGCCACTGTTTCAGCATTTTTTCCCCATTACTGGAAGTACTGCGTTTCACATTAATATGGGTACATAATTTGATTAGTGGGACTGGGAGTTAGACTTTGATTGTTGACTTGCTTTGAAAATTTAGAGGATGCTCGTCTAAAGGGTTTTGACTATTTTAAACCCGTTTTGGTGTAGTTTGAGGTGATTTGAATTTCCGAGAGCATAGTTTTGAATTATTGGAAGGGGTGCTTGGATTGTGAATTTAAGGTAAGTGAGACTTTAAGCTTTGGGTGCTTGCTTTTCAAACCCGTTTTAAAAATATGTTTTGTCTGCCTGGTCAATGTGTTGGAACAAGCGTGTGCTTGGCAGAATCGGTGGTCCTTAAGGTCAGCCGCACATACTTTATTTTCAAATACTCTAAAACTCTCTTAATAAATTGTTTTGTGATGTGATACAGCTGTGAGCCATGATATTGGGGCATTGTGTATGCTTCCGTTAGCATTGTGTATGCTTCTTGATGATATTGAGGCATTGTGTATGCTTCCTGACATATTTGGCACATTGTGTATGTTGCCATGGATTCAGGGTGTTGATTAATTCTTTAACTACCGTTTATGACAAGTCCTTAGTGTAAGTTGTGTTGAGATATATAATATATTTGATAAACAGTGGTTTGGACCTTGGTTGCTATTATATAATGATATATTCAAGTGCATAATATTTTTGTGCTTGTTGTGTGTTTGTATTTTCTAACACTTTTTCCAGGGGTATTTAAAGTGGCGGGTCAAGGATCTTACTGGGTTATATTTATGTATAACTCACTCCTTACCTGCATGTCCATGCAGATACCGTTGCTGAGAACGAGGCTTGTGGCTAAAGATTTCATGAGTGAATTCTGTTGCTGAGGTGAGCCACCGCATTGTTCGTGGAAGCAGCCATTTCAGCTTTATCTAGTTTATTTCTAGTTAGTTCCTTTATTTTGAGTTTACATGCCCGATATTCAAACTCATGTAACTCTGTTAGATGCTCCATGATCTTAGTGTGGATTTGGGCTAGAGATTCTTTTATCTTAGCGTTGGTTGGCTTCCATTAATCGATTATGGGTTTGGTTGATGACTAATTCGTATTTTATTATTAATGATATCGTTGGGCCTGCACTTATTTTCTTTTAGTGCTTTCGTAAATGATTAAGGGTATGATATATGGTTCGCCTGGTGGGTGGTGTGTGTTGGGTGCCCATCACATCTAGCGGGTATTTTGGGACGTGACACTCTTCACAAATGCCGATGGGTATGTGTCAGATCCTCCAAAAGTAGTGCATTTTTAGAGGATCCGACACGGGTGCGGCAGCATTTTTGGAGAGTCCGAGCAACATAGCTTCAACCTAAATCGTTGATTTGAAAGGCAAACATTATCAAATTTCATTTTGATTAGTGTTCAGGAATCCTCTCACCAAGAAGAATTCGTTGGGGGTCATGGTTCCGGTATTGACCCGTTGACCAAAGTTGACATTTTAGGTCAAACCCTTGACCACGAGTTTGGCTTGTGTTAAAAATTAAGAAAACGTCCACCGAAGGATTTTTTTTACCATTTTAAACATATTTTGGTGTAGTTTGAGGTGATTCGGAGACTCGAAAGCATAGTTCTGGTTTATTGAAAAGGGTGCTTGAGTTGTGAATTCAAATTAAGTGATACCTTAAGCTTTGATGCTTGCTTTTCAAAACCTGCTTTTAAAAATGTGTTTTGTCTGTCTGATCCATGTGTTGGGATAAACATGTGCTTCCCAAAATTGGTGGTCTTTGACCAGCCACATATACAATGTTTTGTGAAAAATATTAAAATTATATAATAAGTGATTTGTGGTATGGCATGTCTTCATGCCATGGCGTTGGGGCGTTGGGCATCATTCCTTTGTTGTCGTGATATATATACTAAGGGCATACATATGCTATCGTAATAAGTTAGGGGCATACACATGTTGTCGTTATATATTAGGGCATGTTGTAGTATACTTTTGGGGCATTATATATGTTGTCGTAGACTAGTTGCGATGTTGTGTTAATCTCCTTCAGTTTCGTTTATGACAAGTCCTTAGTGTAGATTGTGTTGGGATATGTAGTGTTCTTGTTGAACATTTGTTTGGACTTTATTGAGTATTATATTATGAAATATATTTTTGTGCATATTATGTTTTCGCCGTTGCGTACTTGTATTTTCTAACCCTTGTACCAGGAGTACTCAAACGGGGGGTCGAGCATCTTACTGCGTTATATTTACGTATAACTCACTCCTTACCAGCATGTTCTTGCAGATACTATTGTTGAGGGTGAGGCTAGTGGCTGACGAGTCCGTTCGCATAGATTCTGTTGCTGAGGTGAGCCTTCGCATTGTTCGGGGAGGCTGTTGTTCTATCTATTTTATATTGTTTATTTTTTTCTTGGGGTTTGCATGCCCGACAAATATACTCATGTAACTCTATTAGATGTTCCATGGTCTTAGAGCAAGTTGCTGCCTTTTTGAGTGTTTGGCTAGCCAGCTTATAAGCCATTTTGTGCTTACAATAAGCCCAAAAAAATAAGTTGGGGTAGCCCAATTTTATTTTATTTTTGGCTTATAAGCTGAAAACAGCTTATAAGCTGCTTTTTTTTAAGCTAAGCCAAACTGGCCCTTAGTGTGGGATTTGGGCTAGAGATTATTATTTGAGCGATCATGGGATTTCGTAAATTGATATATGATTTTGGTTGGATAATTATTTTGTATTATAGCACCTTATTTGATCCCTCTTCTCCTTACCAGTATTATCATTATTCTATCACTATCTTATTCTTCAATTTTAGTACTAATATTGGTTATCTTTACTATTTTTTCGGTTCAATATTTTTACTTTTCTTCGATATTTTCATCATAGCTTAATTACTCTTGTATATTTCAAACTTGTTTTGAAAAACGTTTTTCTTGAGCAAAGGTTACTAAGAAACAGCTTCTTTACCCCCACAAAGGTAGGGGTAAGGTCTGTGTACACCCCGACCCCACCATCCCTTGTAGGATCCCCACTGGGTATTATGTAATTATTTCATATTTAATGATTATTAATACGTTTAAACTTGCCCATATTTTCTCCCGTGCTTATAGAAAGGGCAAGTGTATGAAAAATTGGTTCGCCTAGCGGGTGCCAGTCACGTCTAGGGGGTAATTTGGGACATGAAAATTATATCCCCTACAACCCAAACCAAACGGCTCCTTACGTTACAATCATTGCATTACTACTTCCCGCTTTATATTCATAAAAGTACTCATACCTGAAGATAAAATCTCTTGTATTCATCTTCATCGACAAGGTTGTCTATCTTCTGTGCCATTTGCTTATCACCAAGTGTTACCACCGCCAATGACTGCAAAAACCAAATACTCAAGAATCAAATGCAGTATCCCACATAAATACTATCGTATAAAATATACTTCTGAAGCATAAACTACAACTAACAAATCGAAAATCCAAAACAGCTTGATGCTACATCGTCACACTTTCAAAAACAAGATCCACAGGGAAAAGGAGAACGTGACACCCTATGCAAAATCTAGGGATCTCAACTATTTAGGATTTCTGATATTAGTTTGATTTCCTCAACAGATTCTATTTAGCTAAAAGTAAGTAGAACAAGTAGAGGAAAGAGTAAATATTAAAAGACACATTACCAAACTTGAAGCTTAAAAGAACATCAGCCATAAAACAGATCAGGTCAATGAAACTTCTTTCCTCATTATTTGCAATAAATCTGAATAGAACTTTCGGAGGAAAGACAAACCTGATGCCTGCAAATAGGCAAATTCAGTCATGCATTTTACAGAATATAGAAGAAACATACCTGTGTTTCACCTCGAGTGAAGAGAGCACTCCCATGTGCCCTAGGAAGCAGTCCACAGCGTGCGTCAATCGATCGTATCTCCTGAGGGCTCCTGCCATCACTTCTCTTACCTCTCTGGTGACAGGAAAAACATGAAAAACGTAACTATAAACCAACTCAATAACAAGTAAAAATTTGGCTGTCTGAAAGATACTCAAGTGCAAAGACTAGGTCCTATAAATCCTAGACATACTCCTAGCTCCTTAATATTTTTTTAACAGCTTTGCTCCATCCCTCCTGGTTAGAAAAACAATGACAAAGCATATAGAACAACTAATTTAATGTAATATGCAGAACTAGTTACTAGAAAAACCACTCAACTCTAAGACGTGGTATTGTGTGTTGTCAAAGGCTCCTTTAAGATACGCTTAAGCCCTGAAGCTAAGAAAAGCTTAGGGAGGGTGAATCGCCTCGCTTAAGTTGTTTTTCAGTGAACGCTTAAGATGTGTTTCGGTGAACGCAAGGCACCAACCATTTGAGAACAAAAAACAGAGTACCCTGCCTTCAATGTATAGATTCCAGCAATCATTCACTGCGAATTGCTCCAATCTTGTTCATAGTCTCAGAAGGTCCTCCAACTCCTAATCATTGACATTCCTTCTTAGAATAAAGTTCCAACGGTTACCTTCTCTGTATTGAGAGATGGTATTCATTGTCGCTGCTTAGCTGAAAAGGGCTGGGATATTCATCCATTACGACTGAGTTACTAAGCCATTTATCCTGTCCAAAATTTAATATGAAGATCATTGCCTACTCTAAAGGAGATATTATGGGAAAATTCACACCATAACTTGCTGATACTTTTCCAAAGACCTACACCATGAGTAGCTTTGAGACTTTGGTGCACCAATGGTCTTGAGCTCCATGAAGTGCCCTAACCAGATCTTCCAGAGATTAGTATTTCCCTGATTATACCTCCATAACCACTTCATTAATTGATGTTATTGACCGGGTAGATAACATTTTTTAGCATGTTGATGTGGAGCCCAGATAGAGCCTCAAATATAAGTAGAGGGAAATTGAAGTAAAGCACTTGGGAAGTGTTGGCACCAAAGAATATCAAAGTGTCATCGGCATAAAGTAAGAAATAGACAATGTATTCCCAGGCTCCATTCACTGTCAAAGCCTTTCAACCTTATAGTTGATTAACTTTGTCTTGCATTTTGCTCCGTCCCTCCATTGCAAGAATAAACAAGAAGGGTGAAAGAGGGTCACCTCGCCTGAGACCTTTATGTGGAGAGAAGAATCCTACAGGGGACCTATTAATTAGGATTGAGAACTTAACTGTAGAAATGCTGAACTCGATCCATTTGATCCAACTTTCTCCAAACCCCATCTGCCTCAACATTAAGATAAGATAGGACCATTCAGTTGGTCAAAAACTTTCTCAATGTTCAATATGCATAGTATTCCTGCTTCCCCACTTTTTAATTTCTAGTCAAGAACTTCATTAGTTATGAGTGATGCAACAGTGTTCTACCTATTTGAATGAAAGCATTTTTTATGATCAGAAACCAGCTTCCCTATCACCTTCTTGAGCCTCTCTGCCAATTGTTTTGTTGCAACCTTATAAACACCTACCAATTAGGCTAAGTGGCATGTCATTCTTCAGTTCAATGGCACCTTTTTTTCTTTGGGACCAAAGCTATAAAGGAGACATTGCAGGGTTTGACCATGTAACAATTTTGATGGAAGTGCCACAAAGCACCCACAACATTTTTCCAAGCCTTTTGAAAAAAGACCATAGTATAGCCATCAAGGCTTGGTGTCTTGTCAGGGACACATGATTGGATGATGGAAAGCACATGTTCCTCCTCAAAAGGACTTTCTGATTTCTTTCATTTTTTTCTTTTTCACTGGGGGTTGGATGTGGAGGTAGTTATCCCATGATAGGCCTGTCAGTGGAGCAGATACTAACCCAAGCCTCCAGTCCCAATTCATCTAACAGGATGTGTCCTAAATATGCTACTCAATAATCGCCCATGTTCTGACCCATCTAGGGGCTAACCCTGCTATAAATAACTGTTTGTTTTAATATAACATGATTCGGTGATACCTAATAATTAACACAATATCATGGAACCAACACTATTTTCATATTCAATACGTGATAGTTCTATTGTTCAATCATACAATAATTAGTACTTCTATCACGTACTCTTACATTGCGTATAGCTTCTTAACTGTACATTTATGGAGCAAGATGGACCGTCTGATGAAATCTTTTCCTACCAAGAGATCAAGCTTAAGCTTATTCCCCGTCAATTCCTGAAACCTATTTGAAGGTCTCCCTTGTTTATGTTATTTAGCCTGCCCTGAGAATCTACCGATGATTAAAGCCTCTATCAGGCGCAAAAAACCAGTAATAAAGAATTTGCTCTGCGCTAAGTGAAGGAAAGCATGTCAATGCCTGTTAGGAATGTCAAGGCAGTTTGCAAAGGGAGAAAGAGTCCATCCTCTCAGCTGCTGGACAAGGATGTGACTGAGCAAAGAAGTCAAGAAAAAATGGAACACCACTCTAGCTTGGATCTAGTGGATTTGCAGAGGGAAGAAACAAAAATGTTTAAGTGCATGATTGCATCTATACCTGGATATAAGTGAAATTTTATACTCTTGCTCGCCTTTTGCTACAGGTTGGAATATATGGATGATTTTAGACACTGACGGACTCCTAGATTTTATCAATCCCTTAGAAGTACGACTCGTGAATTGAATTTCTCTAATAAGTTGTGTAGCTCTCAGCCCCATCTTAGTGCTGATTTTGCATCAGTAAAATCATATTCATCAAAAAAGCATTGGAAGCCAAGCAACAGATTTAAAATTGCCCACTAACTCGACCAGTTACCATAAGCCTGCATGTACTATCTCATTATGGAGGTAAAGAGGAATACATATATTTGAAGAAAAGGATGAAAATTTTTAAAAATTTAACGGTGATGTACTTGCAAAGATTGAGGGGAAATTACAATGTAATAACCCATATTAAATTAGGGGTTATTTTGGTATTTAATCAAAATAGAAAAAAAATAGAAGAATTAAGTGGTATTAAATAAAAGAAAAGGAGAATAAGAATGTGGAAAAAAAAAGGAATTAAAGGGAGATAAATGGGCCAAGCCCAATGAAAAGAAATACATAGATAATAAAAAGGGAGATGGCAGCGTGAGAAATCAGAAAGCTGAAGCATCACAAAGAAAGAAAAAAGAAACTAGCAACAGAGGAAAAGAAAAACCTGTATGAAAAAGGAAAAGAAAGGGAGAAAAAGAAAGGAAAAGAAGGGATAAAAATAAGAACTTTCATCCCAAATCATCAAGGTATGACTCTAATCATTTATTTAAGTCTATTACATAATTATGGGTGAATCTTTATGGTGAAAACATGGGGATATTTTGAGGAATTGAGAAAGTCTAGCTCTAGGGTTCTTCAACCAAAATCATTGATTTGAAAGGGCAAATACCGTCGGATTTTAGACTTCTATATATCGTTAGAATCCTCTCGTTAAGGCCTTTCCGAAAACATAAGTCTTGTCGGGTTTTGAACACATTGACCAGAGGGCGTTTTCGTCCTTTAAAATTTGACTTTAACCGTTTAAGCCTCTAAAAATATAGAAATGGTTTACCCTCAGGGTTTTGACCATTCTAAATCCGTTTTTGTGTAGTTTGAGGCAATCCGGAGACTCGAGAACGCAGTTTTGATTTATTGGGAAGTGTGCTTGAATTGTGAATTTGAGGTAAGTGAGACTTTAAGCTTTGGGTACTTGCTTTTCAAAACCCGTTTTAAAAATATGTTTTGTCTGCCTGGTCCATGTGTTGGGGCGAGCGTGTACTTGGCAGAATCGGTGGTCCTTAAGGCCAACCGCATATACTTTATTTTCAAATAATCTAAAACTCTCTTTATAAATTATTTTGTGATGTGATATAGCTGTGAGGCATGATATTGGGGCATTGTGTATGCTTCCCTTAGCATTGTGTATGCTTCTTGATTATATTAAGGCATTGTGTATGCTTCCCTTAGCATTGTGTATGCTTCTTGATTATATTGGGGCATTGTGTATGCTTCCCTTAGCATTGTGTATACTTCTTGATGATATTGGGGCATTGTGTATGCTTCCCTTAGCATTGTGTATGCTTCCCTTAGCATTGTGTATGCTTCCTGACATATTTGGCACATTGTGTATGTTGCCGTGGATTCATAGTGTTGACTAATTATTTAACTGCCACTTATGACGGTTCGTAGTGTAAATTGTGTTGAGATATATAATATATTTGATAAACAGTGGTTTGAACCTTGGTTGCTATTATATAATGATATATTCATGTGCATAATATTTTTTGTGCTTGTTGTGTGTTTGTATTTTCTAACACTTGTTCCAGGGGTATTTGAAGTGGCGGGTCGAGGATCTTACTGGGTTATATTTATGTATAACTCACTCCTTACCTGCATGTCCATGCAGATACTGTTGTTGAGAACGAGGCTGGTAATTGAAGACTTCGTGAGTGGATTTTGTTGCTGAGGTGAGCCACCGCATTGTTCGTGGAGGCAGCCATTTCAGCTTTATCTAGTTTATTTCCAGTTATTTCTTTTATTTGGGTTTACATGCCCGATACTCAAACTCATGTAACTCTGTTCGTGGAGATTTTTTTTTTTTTTAATCGTAGCGTTGATTGGTTTTCATAAATCGATTATGGATTTGGTGGGCGACTATTTCGCATATTTATCATTAATAACGTTGTTGCACCTGCACTTAATTTATTTTAGTGCTTTCGTAAATGGTTAAGATATGAAAATGTGGTTCGCCTGGCCGGTGGTGTGTGCTCGGTGCCAATCACGTCTAGGGGAAATTACAAATCCACTGCTTTTACCACGAATCGTCATTTATTATGAATCTCTTCAACTAGCATTATCTAAATTGGGTTATCTTTTAACGGTTATGAAATCATTGCACGCTAGCAAAAGAGGGATGTAGCTAAAAGAAACAAAAGAAATATAGTTAATCCTCATACTTTGATGTGGATTTGCAAAAAGATGTGGATACCCTTTAATCCCATCAAGATCACACCTGTAGAGACTGTGTGTGTGTGTGTGGGGTGGTGGGGGGAGAGAGTGATTGAGACTATGTTTTTGTGTGTGTATTTGTCATCCGCTTGTATACCAAAATACAAATCTACTTGAACAGGCAATCAACTGAGGTTCATCAACAAGGCAACACCAGATATTTATATTAGGCTACTGGCATAGGTTATCTCCTTTCGGGTTCATCTAACAGATCAACTAGTCCCAAATCCCAATAGCATATGCAGGACGGATCTATCCTCGCCTGTCAAACTTTTTCCATGCACAAAGGAGTGGCAGTAGATGTACAGTGTAAAACAAGGACACATCAAAAACAGAATACACAGAATAATCTTTAGCACAGATGCCTCTAGCCTAAGTAATTTTTGTAAGTTGGAGATAAGATACGTATTTCACACTTTTAATTATCAAATTGACTAATTATTGGGGTGAGATTGGTTAGAAATTAATTCATCATTTGAAGGTTGAACTTAGAGGCTTAAACTCACTTTCAATTGTCAACTTGACCAATTTCTGGGGTGAGGCTGGTTAGTAATTAAATCATCATTTGAAGGTTGAAATTAGAGACTTAAGCTTACACAAAAGCACTATCAAACATTGCATTCAATGATACAAAAAAAAAAAAATTCAAAAGTCCTCAACAACGTTGTTTGACTCAAAAAGTAAAAGTACACAACTACAATTTGTAAGGAGACAATTGCATTCTTAGCCCTCTCATCATGATGTATCTTACAGCTTATGTCACATGTCCGTTCAACAGACCATAGAGCAAAAAAGAGAGCATCCCACCCCAAGTAACATGAAAATCGACTCAAATAATGATATACAGAGCAGTATAGAGCCTACCTAAAAAAGATCTTGTATATCATTGTCTCAAAGAATTCTTACCTCCACAATCCGTTTCCGCAAAAATTTGGAAGTAACTTCCTTGAATACCAGCTTCACATCCACCTCAGAGAACAGCTGCAACAGAAGCACAAAGCATGACTCTTAGCAGTAGTTATTACCAAAGGACTCATGTACTGTACCATATTACCAAGAATGCAGTTCCACTACCCTCAGGTCTCAGTGTAAGTGGAGACACATCCAGAATTTACAACTTGCTAGGATTAGTCCATCAATCAAAGGAATAATGATCAGAATGTGATTAAGACACTGAAGAGACTATTTTTTATCAAGAGGGGGGAAGTTTGTGCCCAACTAAATGAACATCATCTAGACTCCAGCATCCATTGCAAAGAAGATCAATCCATCAAAAAGAGCTTTCCTTTGGAGAAGTAGAAAGAGGAGAAGATATCACTGAAAGATTGGAAAATTTGGATGAATTTCTTGGATAGGAGCGTTTTGGTATACCGTTGCTCATCAGGATATATCTTATACAAAAAGCTATGCCTAAACCTGCATGATGTGTTGAATCTTATTATACATAGAGGCAAAATTACTTTTAGAGTTTTCTTTTTATCTTTTTTCGTAAAAATGGAGGCGGAGATATTAGTGTGCATCTTAATAGTTACAAGTTGAAAATCTCTAGAAAGTATAATTTTAATGTTTGCAGGTTTGCCTCTGAGAAGAGGAACTGTCTGAGCATATCCTCAGCTATGGTAGAATTCTCAGATTTTATTGATGACATGGAACTTCTAGATTTGAACTTAGAAGGAGGAACTTTCACTTGGTTCAGCGGAGATACTCACAATACAGCATCCAGAATAGACAAGATTTTGTGCTCGACTGAATGGAATAATCAATTCAGTAACATGAAGCAAACCACACTCCAAAGACTGACCTCTGATCATGTACCAACTGCCCTAACGTGTGGTTCTTGGGAACATAGTAAATCATAGTTCAAATTTGAGAATTGGTGGCTGAATACTGAAGGTTTTGTGGACAGAATCAGCTCTTGGTGGAATTCCTTTGTTTACTTTGGGAGACCTGATTACATTTTAGCTTGCAAACTTAAAGCTCTAAAATGTAAACTTAAGGAATGGAGCAGGAATGAACAGGGGAATTTGAAGATCAAAAGGGTCAACTTGCTTAATCAAATGGCAAATTTGGACTCTGTGCTTGATAGAAGAGCTCTGACAGAGGAGGAGGCAATCAAGAGGGCCTCAACACTTATGGAGTATGACGAGCTACTAAAAAATGAAGAGACTGCATGGAGACAAAGATCCAGGGCTTTTTGGTTGAAAGAAGGCGACAACAACACGAGATTTTTCCATAACACTGCTAATGCTCATAAGAGAAACAACAATATTGAGCATCTGGTGGTACAAGGGGATCGCGTAGTGGAACCAGAAAGAGTCAAGGAGGAAATCATTTCTTTTTATAAAGAAATCTACACAGAGACAGAGATCTGGAGGCCTACTGGAGACTTGATTAATTACCCTCAATTACATAAGCAGAGAGGGATTCCCTTCAAAACAGATTTAAGGAGCAGGAAGTATATGGTTGCCTGAAGCAGTGTGCTATAGATAAAGCACCTGGTCCTGATGGGTACACCATGGGGTTTTATATCAAGTGTTGGGATGTTTTAAAGCAAGATATAATGGAGACTTTTCACAATTTCCATGATCAGGAAATGTTTGAGAAATGCTTCAATGCTACTTATATTGCCTTGATTCCCAAGAAGGCAGGGGCAGAGGAGCTGAAAGATTTCAGACCGATAAGTCTGATAGGAAGTTTCTACAAGCTTTTATCAAAGGTTTTGACTGAAAGGTTAAAAAAGGTGATGGATAAACTAGTGGACTCTCAACAGATGGCCTTCATCAGAGGGAGACAGATAATGGATGCTGTGTAAATTGCTAATGAAGCATTGGATTCAAGAATTTCACAAAACAAGCCTGGCATTTTGTGCAAACTGGACATTGAGAAAGCATGTGATCATGTGAATTGGGAGTTTCTTGTTAGAATTCTTAAAGCAAATGGGTTTTGGGGAGAAATGGATCAGGTGGATCAGGTTCTGTTTGTCCACAGTCAAGTTTTCCATTATCATCAATGGTGCTCCTGAAGGTTTTTTTGATGCTCATAGAGGGATTAGACAAGGAGATCCGTTGTCTCCTTTTCCATTCATTCTTGCCATGGAGGGTCTAAACAACATGATAAAAATAGCCAAATCAAATGGGTGGATCTCAGGTTTTGAGGTAGCCAGAGGAGGTGACAGGAGTTTGGAGGTGTCTCACCTTCAATATGCAGATGACACTTTAATTTTTTGTGATGCAGAGGAGGAGCAGGTTAAGTTTCTGAGACTCATTTTGGTCTACTTTGAAGGAATCTCAGGACTTCATATCAATTGGAGGAAAAGCCATATTTTTTCTGGCAAGGGAACAGTGACAAAAGAAATTTCCACTTAGTAAAGTGGAAAGAACTGATTACTAGCAAAAAAACAGGGTGGTCTTGGTATTAAAAATCTGAAGAATCGTAGTAAGGCATTAAAATTGAAGTGGCTATGGAGGTGTTCTAATGAGCCTCAATCTCTTTGGGTAAATGTTATCAAGAAAAAGTATGGGGAACTGGATTGCTGGGTCACCAAGGAGGCAAATAATCCATATAGTGTGACCCTATGGAGGTCCATCAGAGCCTGGTGGCCTTTCTTAAAGAGACACTCGGTCATTAAAGTTCAGAATGGTAACAAAACACTCTTTTGGAAAGACAAGTGGTTGGGCAGTAGGAGCTTGCAGCACTCCTTTCCTGATCCGTTTATACTGGCTCAACATCAGAATAAGACAGTGGCTGAGATGTGGTCACCTCAAGGTTGGGAGCTGATTTTCAGGAGAATGATGAACGACAGGGAAATTCCCAGGTTGACTGAACTTTTTAGCCTTCTGGAAACTTTTCAAGTAGTGCAAGATGGAGAGGACTGTTTGTGGTGGACTGGACATACCAAAGGGCAGTATATGGTGAAATCTGAGTACAAGATTATGAACACAATAGCGCCACAGACCTTTATTTGGCCTTGGAAACACATCTGGAAAGTAAAGATACCACACAAGGTTGCTTGCTTTACTTGGTTGCTAGCTAAGGAGGCTGTGCTGACACACGAGAACCTGATGAAGAGAGGCATCACCGTAGACTCAAACTGCTGCTTATGTGGGACTGAAGCTGAAACTGTCGGACACTTATTTCTACATTGCAAGGTCACAAGCTAGTTATGGAAGATTTTTCTCAATCTCAGGGGCATCTCTTGGACAATGCCTAGCAAGATTGTTGAGACTCTTTTTAGCTGGGAGGAGGCTGGGATTGGGGCAAAGAGTAGAAGAAATTGGAGGATCATCCCAGCATGTATATGGTGGACAATCTGGAAAGAAAGGAATGCCAGATGTTTTGAGAATAGAAGTAGTACAATTCAGATGATCAAGCTCACCTGTGTTAGGCTACTTTGTTTTTGGTGTACAAATGCATACCCTGAAGATACAGAGACAATCCTAGATGTTCTTGATTCATTTTAGGATTGCAGCTATGCTTCAGTGACTCTTGTTTAATCTTTTTTTCTTTCTCCTTTTTCTCTTGTGAAGGGGTTTTCAGTACTTCCCCAGTACGAGTCTATAATAAAAAATGTTACCTGTTTCAAAAAAAAAAAAAAAAAAACTCTAGAACGTATATTAGAAAATTGGCTAACTGTAGTGATTCAATTTTCGTAGTATATTTATGATGGCAATTAGAATCTCAAATTCCCAAATTTCTTATAATTAACTCGGCAACGAATTTATTAGCTTGCCATAGATGAACAAAAAATTAATATGATCTCCAAAACATATAAAAGCAGCTCAACCATATAAGGAATGCTATTCACTTCTTTTTCTTTTCTTTGGTTTTTTCTTCGTTGTACCTCCATAAACTAAAACTACTATCTTCACTTTAAAAACTACACAGACTAATTAGTAATATCTATCAAACTGCAATTCTATGCTAATACCAAGATCCTTTTACAAGACTTCATAGTTGTATTACATTTTCTGTCTAAAAGCATAATAGATATTTGTTACTCCCTCCGGATCAAAAAGAGTGTCCACTTAGCCTTTTTTTCTTAACTCAAAAAGAGTGTCCACTTATCAAATCAAGAAAGAATTAACCTTATTTTTTCAGATTTGCCCCTATTAAGTGTTATGTGATCAAATCAAAATACCTATTTAATTAGGGGCATTTTAGTCTAATCACCTATTTTTGTCTAGGAGTTAGTATTTTCTTAAGTGGTGTGCAAATGGCTAAGTGGACACTCTTTTTGATCCGGAGGGAGTATAATTTTAGGGTACAATGGAAGAAAAAGATCTATATCAGCGATACCAATTAGTTGGGATATGTTTTAGTCATGTTACTACGTTTACTTTAGGTCCTATGCTTTCTAGAAGTCTTTTAAGCGAGTAGATACTTTTAAGCCAGTAAAAAGAAATAGAGAACTTCTAGTACTTTCAAAATTTTATTTTTATTTTGTGCTTTAACCTATTAGACGCCTCAACGGTTGAATCCTGCTATAGCCCTCATATGGCCACTAGTTTTCCCCTCCCATCCAAATGTGAAATTTGCCTGAGGTAAGCTTCCAAATGAACCCCTTTCGAGTTCAATTGTCAGCAGTCCATGGGCTATTACCCTTACCCCCTTAGGAACTCAGCATTGTCGCGAAGGTTTGTCCCACCACCATACTAGGGGAGGTATTGCCTTTATTACCACCTATAACTGCCTAGGTCCAACTTCAAAGGTATTGTCCACTTTGGGCCAACCCCTTTGGGCTACCTCAAGATATTTTGGGTCATGGTTTGTCTTCTTAGGCTTTAATCCAAAAGGCGTCTCAACAGTTAAACCCTGCACTCGCCCTTATATGGCAATTTTCTTTCCCTCCCATTTGATGTGTGATTTGCCTAAAAGAAGCTTCACAACAAACCCTTTTGAGTTCAACAGCCAGTGATCCATCGGCTATTCCAATGTTATCCACCCCAACTTGTTCGGGATTTTGTGGCGTAGTTGTTTGTAACAAAGGTATAATTTATTTTCCTTTTCTATGTGAGGATAACAAAAGTATAACATTGCATAATAAGGCAATAAAATTAATATAACGAGAACAATAAAAATATACTTTTTAAGAACGAACATAATGTCAAATTTTGAGATATGATGAACACCCCAAAGTCATTAGGCTTCCACCAAACCCTCATTTTTCATGGAGACTTTTTAACTCCTAGCCTTCTTCTTTAATGTGATATAGATTTGAGCACATGACGAATCATGGAGGCCTTCATATAATAATAGATTTGTCTCTTACCTATTATTATGCAAATCTATTAACAATAGTGGTTACCAGACCTTTCATGTACCTAGTCATTTCCTTTTTTTTCTTGTTTATTCTCTATTAGTATTTAAGTCTTGCTTTGAAACTAGAAGACCCTAGAAGTCCAACAAAAAAAAAGTTCATAACACATTTTTGTCTGCAAAAAAGTTAAGAGAGTAACGAGTAGAAATTAAATAGATAGTTTGACTAACACTATTAAGAGCTTATCTTATCAAAAATGTGAAACTATTAGTTGGTGCTTGTTCTAAACAGTTTTGAAAATTTTCTCGCAAACATTTCTTTGATTTTTACAAAAAAAAAGACTCAACCTAATATAATTAGATAAATGTTCTTTAATTTTTTGTAAAAGGTGGAAAACACCTTTGAGTAGCTTTTCAATTTACTAAAAAAAAAAATTCACTCGTTTGGTTGGAGAAAAAATTCCACATATTTTTTTCACATTTTTGAAACAAATGCCAAAAGTTTGTCACTTCTCAACATTTCAGCTTATATGATATCTTATATACTTTTAAAATGATTTGTTGCAATATCTGTAACTTACTATGAAAGAGAATCAAAAGAAATTGATTGCACCATCTAATCAAGAGTTGAGTAGAATTACTAAAGTTCATTAATAGAGTAAACAGTCTATAAGGAGTTATGTTTCAGTGAAAAATATTGAGGGAAGGCCTGATCAATGGAATATTGAGGGAAGGCAAATCCAAAGGAAGTTCAAAGTTAGATATGTGGTTCCTTTATTTGCAGCCAGGAAATTGAATTGATTTACACCTAAAAAGCCATAATGCAATCGATATCATCTATTTTCTCTTTCTAGACTTGCAATTTTCTAGAATATTTAGTTTTATGGGTACTTTTTTCAATCTTCCTCATTTATATTACACCAGGTTCACGTGAACGGCAACTCATGTAGCTTTTTCAATAATTCGAGGGGAGAGATAAAAGGAGAACTGCTATATCCAATATGTTGTTCATACTAGTGATGGAAGCGATGAGTAGGATGATGGATAGAGTTGTGATAGAAGGTTACTTGAGAGGGTTTTCCGCAACGATTGGTAGACAAGGTACTCTGAGGGTCACACACCTTTTTTCGGGACAGGACACTTTAGGGATCATTTGGTTTGTAAACAAGGGAATTAAATAACAATGGAATTATTTACAGGATATAATATAGAACACGTGTTTGGTGTAACCTAGATAAATTTTTTTATTTATTTTTTTTGGTAAATAGATAAATTTTTATTATTTTAACATTTGCTTTCTTGAAAGATTTTGGAGAACGAAACATGTATCAATTTTTTGTTTTATACCGGGGATAGTAACCCTGCATTGTTATCCCACATAGAGCATGGTATAGAAATAATACCACAATCGTGGTACAACCAATCCCGGGATTGTTCATCTCTCGAAATTAAAAAAGTAGGGATCACTATCCCTTACTCTTGTAACCAAAACGACCCCTTAGTGTTTTGTAATGCTGACATGGCTCATTGGAGTACTTAAGACTAGTGTTGACACGTTCCAGGTGGTGTCAAGACTAAAGATTGTGCTCATAAAATGCGAGATAATCTCAGTTAGTGAGGTTGGAGGATATTGAGTCTTAGCACAGGTTTTAAATTATAAGGATGGCGCTCTTCCTACTACCTATTTTGGTTACTTAGAAGCTTGTGATAGAAAGGATAGAACAGAGACTTGCAGATTAGCAAAAGAGATAGCTACCCAAAGGGAAAAGGAAGTGTTAATCAAGAGTACACTTTTGAGCATTCCCACACACTTCATGTCCTTGTTACATGCTTCAATCAGTGTTCTACAGAGAGGTTTCATTTGGAAAATTGGGAGAATGTAACGAGACCAGAGTATTGGGGTGGACTTGGGATAAAAGATATAAGGGTATTTACAAGGTGCTACTGGGAAAGTAGTTGTGGAGATTTGGGGTGGATTTTGAGGCCTCCATTATATTACAAAGACGGACATTATCAATTTTCAAAAAGGAGAATGTTTTTTCAGAGGAAGGTAATTGTGGAGATATATGGGGTCTTGGAAGGGGATGGAGGACAAAATATATCGCACTTCCTTATGAGTACGGGTTTTGGGAAAATATATGGAAGGGTTAGGAAGAGTTTAATGAGAATGTATCATTCAGGGTGATGATGGGAGCAGGGTAAGTTTTGCGAAAATAGGTGGTGCAGGATCAACACTTTGAGTATCACTTTTCCTGGTATCATAGGATTCTACACCAAAAGAAGATGCCTGTCAACGAATACCAAGGCTAAGGTGGAGGCTTATAAGCTATCAAGTAATGCAATGTGTATGTGACTGTACATCTGTGCATAAGATAAAACTATTCCAAAACAATGATACACATTCGTCCACTCAGAAGTTGTGGTGCCTGATATGACTGGATAGAGTGACTAATCAACAAAAAGTGTGTTTTAAAATAGTGAAGATTAGTATGCTAGAGAAGAAAACAGCCTGTGGATCGAGGTCATTAATAAGTATGGAGCTCTTGGTCAATGGTGCACCAAGACAGTAACCCCCCCCCCCCCCTATGGAGTAATCTTATGGAAATACATCAGATCTCTCTGAGATGTTTTTGCAGGAAACATTGAACTTTCCCCTGGGAATGGCAGAAAAATCGCTTTCTAGAATGATAAATGGATTGGCCAGGAACCTTTGAAGGACAGCTTCCTAGAAATTCATACTGTCTATGAGTACTGATGCCTCTATCAGTGAAGTCAGGTATCAAAATTGCTGGAATTTTAACCTCAGAAGAGGGTAAAATGACTGGGAGATGGAAAGATTGTCTCTCTTTTTGCAGATCTTAGAAGGGGTGAGAGCACTTAATGAAAATGAAGACGATTTGGTATGGAAGGACAAAGGGAAGTTCACAGTTAGGGGTGCCTATGCCTACTTTAGTAATGAGGGTCAACAGGATTCCAGTTGGCCATGGAAGCAGATTTGGAAGGCAAAAGCCCCCTATAAAGTGAACTGTTTCTCATGGCTGGTGGCTAGAAAGGCTTGCTTAACACATGAAAAGCTTCAGGGAAGGGTATGCAGTTGGTATCCAGACGTTGCCTTTGTGAAGAAATAGCAGAAGATAACAGCCACCTTTTTTTGCACTGGGTTTAATGCGCAGCTGTCGCAGCTTTTTCTGACTCTGGCTAACCTAAAATGGGTTATGCCAGGAAACACTATTGAACTTTTGATAGCTTGGGACCAAGCTGGGAGGAACATAAAGCATTAGAAATGGTGGAGGGTAATACCTTTGTGCATATGGTGGACCATCTGGAGGGAAAGAAATAGCAGATGTTTTGAGAACAAGAGTAATCCAATACAGAATGTAAAGATGAACCGTATTTTGAGCTAGCATTTTTGGTGTAAAGAGTTTTGTATAGAGGATGTTGATTCCATCCAAGAGTTTTGGAAGCCTTGTGAAGTGTACGTAGGCTTTTTTCACTTCTTGTATTTCAGTTGCCAGTGCAATCTTTGTACTGATGAATAAATGTTGCCATTCTCAAAAAAAAAAAAAAAAAAAAAAAAAAAGTGAAGGTTAGACGATAATAAAGATCAAGTCAAGGCAATACCAATGGGACAGTTTTTCGTGCAACCGGCTTTATGTGAACATCACCCTCATCAACTTCACCATCAACCACCACTTCTTCATCCTCGTCCTCCTCTAGCAAATCTGGCATCGTCTCAGTTGACCCAAAAGCTTCCATTGTACTGATATAACCCTTCTCAGACAATATGCTTATTACATGTTCTTCCAATGATGATAACACCTTTCTTCTTGGAATCTTGTTTTTGATTTGTAGAACTTCCACCAACTCACTGCCAGCAATTTCCTGGAAAAAATTTAGCACATGTTTAACTGTAATCACAATGACTTGAGTGTCCAAACAACTGAAGAACAAATCATCTATAAATAACCGAGTGGAAATCTATAAGTGTTGATTTGGTATTAATGACTAAGATTGAGATGTTGATTTGATATTGATGATTAAGATTGATAGCTTAATTTTAGGAATATATTGTATTGATGTGTGTGATTAGGAATTGATTGTGTAATATTGTCTTTCCTTATTTAGTCTTAGAACTCATGTATAAGTACCCATTCTTATGGATTGTATATTCATTAAGAAATACAAGAAGCCCTTTCTTCTTGCTAAAAATCTTCATGGTATCAGAGCCATTGCTGCCTTTTTGAGGTGAGTTTTCTCCCTCGCAGCACTAGGGTTCCGTGTTTTATCAAAGAGGTTGAGTTTTTCTCTCTCTTTGTGGCTGTCCGCACAAAAAACTCCTCCCGTTCAGTTCGTTTCTGGATTATTTTTCTCTATTGGGTCGCTGGAACATTCTGAGCCTATCCCTATCAGTTTTGATTTTTTTTCCGATCACCGGAATTAGGATTCCGGCGTGGCAGCCAACTTTCCGGCGATTTTTTTCTGGATTTTTTTTTTTCAGTTCTCGGGTCATAGGCCTATTCTAACCCTTCTTATCCAGATAATATGGGTGACACTACTTCTGGAGAGACTTTGTCTCAAGATGAAGTTCAATATCTTCGCCGTCTTCTGAACAAACTTGGCTCTTCTAATGTTGCTAGCCCCAATTATGTGCAGTCAAGTATTGCTTTTAATGCTCAGCTTAATTGTTGGATTATTGATTCTGGTGCGAATAGACACATGACAGGCTCTTCTAAAGGCCTTCAAAATTACTCTCCTAGTCCCAAAGGAGATTATGTCAGAATAGCCAATGGCTCCCTAACCCCTGTCTCTGGAACAGGTTCAATCTTTTGTACTCCTAATATTACCTTATCATCCATTCTTCATGTGCCTGATTTTCCTATTAACCTATTATCTGTTAGCGCTATCACCAAAGAACTAAACTGTAGTGTCAAATTCTTTCCTGATTATTGTGTTTTTGAAGACCTCCATACAGGGAAGAAGATTGGCATTGGTAGATTGCATGATGGCTTATATTTGATCGATGGAACTCGAGACTCTGGTCAGGCCATTTTTGTAGGAAATAAGGATGTCAACCGAGAAATAATACAGTGGCATAGACGGTTGGGACACCCATCTTTTTTGCTTTAAAAAAGTTATACCCTGGTTTATTTTCTAGAACTGAGTTTGAATCTTTGTCTTGTGATGCATGTGAATATGCCAAGCACACTAAAAACTCTTATCCTCTGAGTGACAATAAAAGCACAATTCCCTTTTCGACTATTCATTCTGATGTCTGGGGTCCTACTCAAACACTTTCTTTGTCTGGTAGTCAATGGTTTGTTACTTTTATCGATTGTTGCACTAGAATGACATGGGTATATCTGTTAAAAGCCAAAAGTGAAGTTTTCTCCTGTTTTAAGTCATTTCATAAGATGATTTGTACTCAGTTTGAGGCTAAGATAAAGATATTTCGAACTGACAATGGCACAGAATACATGGATAAAACTTTTGGAGCTTACTTGGAGTCTTTTGGGATAATGCATCAAACTAGTTGTCCTTATACTAGTGCACAAAATGGGGTTGCTAAAAGAAAAAATAGGCATTTGTTAGAAGTAGCAAGATCCCTTTTGTTTACTATGAATCTGCCGAAGCCTTACTGGGGGGATGCCATTCTAGTAGCTGCCTACCTTATCAATAGAATGCCACTTAAAACTCTTAATTTCCGGAGTCCTTTAGAAGCTTTAAAGGGTAAAAATGACTATACTGTTCCTCCAAAGATATTTGGGTGTGTTTGCTTTGTTCACACTAGGAACTCTGGGAAACTTGAACCTAGAGCTCTTAAATGTGTTTTTATTGGTATTCTCCAACACAGAAAGGGTACAAATGTTATCACCCTCCTTCTAGGAGATTCTTTGTCAGTATGGATGTTACCTTTCGGGAATCTGAGCCCTATTTCAGTATTACACCATCACCTCTTCAGGGGGAGAATTATAAGGAAGAAGAGATGATTTTTCCTAGTTCTATTGTTGAAACTACTGCCACAAGGGAAAGTGAAATTGGAGAAAGAATTCAGGGGGAGACTATTGAAACTACTGCCATAAGAGAAAGTGAAAGAATTCAGGGGGAGACTGTTGGGCGTTTGGATAGGCCCGATTTGATTACTTACTCAAGGAGAAATAGAGCAGAAGAAGCCATCATGCAACCTGCCGAAGCCGAACCTTCTTCTTCTGGTGAATTATCTATACTTCCTAATGAGTTAGATTTGCCTATTGCTCACAGGAAAGGAGTCAGATCTTGCACTCAACACCCTTTATCTAACTTTGTTTCCTATAATTCTTTATCGCCCTCCTATAGAGCCTTTTCCTTGTCTATTTCTTCTGTGTCTATTCCCCAAAATTGGAGGGAAGCTTTTGCAGATTCTAAGTGGAAGCAAGCTATGATGGAAGAAATGAAGGCCTTATCAAAGAATGAGACTTGGGAACTTGTCGCATCACCACCAGACAAGAAGTTGGTTGGTTGCAAATGGGTCTTCACTGTAAAACATAAAGTTGATGGTTCCATTGAAAGGTTCAAAGCAAGATTGGTGGCTAAAGGATTCACTCAGACTTTTGGGGTGGATTATCAAGAGACATTTGCTCCTGTTGCAAAAATGAATACTATTAGAATTCTTCTATCTTGTGCCGCTAATCTTGACTGGGACTTGCAACAGTTTGATGTGAAGAATGCATTTCTTTATGGAGACTTAGAAGAAGAGGTGTACATGGAGATTCCTCCTGGTTTTGGTACTGAACAAAGTCAAGGAAAGGTATGCAGACTGAAGAAAGCCTTGTACGGATTGAAGCAATCTCCTAGAGCTTGGTTTGACAGATTCTATAAAGCAATGATCTCCTTTGGTTACCAACAAAGCAATGCGGATCACACCCTCTTTATACGACATTTAAAGGGTAAACTCACTCTTCTCATAGTTTATGTTGATGACATAGTAATGACAGGAGATGACAAAGAGGAGATGACCCGATTGAAGAAGTTGTTGGCACAGGAATTTGAGATCAAGGATCTAGGAAAATTGCAGTACTTCTTGGGAATTGAAGTTGCTAGATCAAAAAGAGGAATCTTTATTTCTCAAAGAAAGTATATTCTGGATCTCTTGAAAGAAACAGGTATGACAGGTTGCAAACCAGCAGAATCACCCATTGAAAGCAATCACAAACTACAAAGCGGAGTTGGAAAGTCAGTTGATAAAGAGAGATATCAGAGGCTAGTTGGAAGACTCATTTATCTCTCTCACACTAGACCAGACATAGCCTATTCAGTCAGCCTAGTGAGTCAATTTATGCATGATCCTCGAGATCCTCATATGCAAGCTGTCTTTCACATCTTGCGGTATCTGAAGTCTGCTCCAGGAAAAGGTCTACTTTACTCCAGACATGGTCACCTCCAAATAGAAGCCTTTACCGATGCAGATTGGGCTGGGTCTTTAGATGACAGAAGGTCTACATCCGGTTACTGTACACTCGTAGGAGGAAACTTGGTCACTTGGAGAAGCAAGAAGCAAAGTGTAGTTGCTAGATCAAGTGCGGAGGCAGAATATAGAGCTATGGCCCAGGGTGTTTGCGAACTTTTGTGGTTACAAAAGTTACTAGAAGAATTGAGATTGTCTAAAAAAGGGAAACTTTCCTTGTATTGTGACAACAAGGCTACAATCAGTATAGCTCGAAATCCAGTCCAGCATGACCGAACAAAGCACGTTGAAATTGATCGACACTTCATCAAAGAAAAGGTCACAGGTGGTGTCTTGAGTTTATTCCACGTGTCATCAGAAAAATAACTAGCTGATGTGTTTACTAAAGGCCTCAACAAGCGGACTTTTCATACACTGGTTTGCAAGTTGGGCATGTGCGACATCTTTGCACCAACTTGAGGGGGAGTGTTGATTTGGTATTAATGACTAAGATTGAGATGTTGATTTGATATTGATGATTAAGATTGATAGCTTAATTTTAGGAATATATTGTATTGATGTGTGTGATTAGGAATTGATTGTGTAATATTGTCTTTCCTTATTTAGTCTTAGAACTCATGTATAAGTACCCATTCTTATGGATTGTATATTCATTAAGAAATACAAGAAGCCCTTTCTTCTTGCTAAAAATCTTCAATAAGCAAGCATAGCTAATCTGAAGAATAGAAAGAGAAAGTCAGACTTGCTGCGAGAACTACATCTTGATTAATACACAAATATCCCGCAATGCAGACATCCACGGTTATCATAACTGAGAAATGAATTCAGATGAAATGGAAATTGTGTCTGTAATGGAGAGCGACTTACTATTTCCTAATTAAATTAAGGGAACCAAAAAAAAATGAACGAAAAAACGAGCTCACAACCGGGCGTTTTTCAAACTCAAGATTGACTAGTTTATTAAAAGAACAGAGTCCAGCTTTAGAAGAACTAATGAGAAGGCAAGCTCTAGCTGCCATTATGGCTCCTATGATATTCAAGCTTTACAACAACTGGGCTGAGTGCGAACATTGAGAACTTGGACACGCTCCGCACTGCACTCCTACATCATGTCCACTAATCACCAGAGGAGCTTCTCTTAAAATAAGGAATGTCCTTAAAAAACCTCACAGTAAGGCCCTTTCTCTAAATAGTTGTGTCTATGATCCTTTCTTTGGAGACCTTTCAAAAGTGAATTATCCCTCAGAGGAGAGTGGAACCTGGATTTTCACATCATGACTAAAATTTTCTATGTAAATAAGTAGAGTATTTATACATAAGAGCCATCGCGGTTTTGGCCATCCTACCACAGCTATTTTGGTTGAGGCATCACATTGATGTTTGTAGAGTAGGATAACTCATTGATTGCCATGTAAAGTGGGTAGAGAACTATCACCAAGCTACTCATACTGTATACTGATAACTTTGAAACTCTTTGTATCATCAGATCAACTGTAAAGGTAGAAAGTAAAGAAAGTTCAAATGAGCTCAGAATAAAATGCTGCCCAGACTTGTTGCACACAGTAGGATCTCTGAAGAAGACAAACGAGGTAAAGTCGCCATAATCCATGATTGTTGTTCCATTTTGTTTAAGTGCGCAGTCAAACTGTCAGAATGTTAAAGATTTGGAGAGTGTTTGGCTAAGCTTATAAGCTGGTTTGGGGCGCGATGGGTGATGCCAAGAACAGTGAAGGAGGCATTGCATAGCTGGGGTTACAGGAGGAGGAAGAGGAGTTCTAGGGCTTGGAAGGTTGTTCCGCTAGCATTGTTGTGGGTTATTTGGAGAGAGAGAGGCGTTTGAAGGGGTTGAACTAGATATTGTAAAGTATCTCTTACTATTTTTGGTGTAAAGAAATAGGATTAGAGGATATAGATCATTTTGTAGACTTATTAAAATCCCTGTAAGTATCTCTTTTCTCTTTCTACACTTTTGAAGGTCTCCAGCATATCCTTAATGCTGAGGAATACAAATTTACCAATTTCAAAAAGACCTAGATATTGTAAAGTTGCAAAATAGACTGTTATTTCTCGTTTGCTTTTGGTGATCCCATGAGATCCGGTTTGTATAGAAGATTGGGTCTCCTTTTTTGAGAACCATGTTTTGATGTAGGCTCTCTCTTTTTGGTATACGGCTTGTATCCGGAGCCTTTTCCCCCAACAATTAATAAAATTATTTATCTTATCAAAAAAAGCTTTTAAATTTATCTACGCGTTAGGTGAACACCATAAGTGCTTATAGAACTTTGCTTATAAGCCAAAATCAACCGAAAGCCAGAAGTTGGTCACCCCAGTTTATAGCATTTCAGCTTATAAGTACTTGTGGTTTGACGAAATATTTACTATTTTATCCCTATTTTAAAAAAAAAAAATTGTGGTGTCCGAGCGAGCTTGCACGCACCTCGACTAATTCCACGGGATACCTGCCACCTCCCCTCAACAATAGGTACCACGTAACTCTGTCCACCAAGGCTAGAACAAATGGGAAGAAATCACCTAGTGTTTTTTCTCTGTTGGGATTTGAACTTGAGACCTCATGGTGCTCAACCCACTTCATTGATCACTAGGCCACACCCTTGGGTGCTACCATTTTATCCCAATATCTTTCTAATTCTCAAAATACTTTTCCCAAGATAGAATTCTTGACTCCCTCTCCATTCTGTTTTTAAAGAGCAGCCCGGTGCACAAAGCATCCCAAGTTAGCAAGGTTCGGGAAGGGTGGCACCCAAGGGGTGTGATGTAGCTTTCACGGCTCTATTCCATTATTGTCGCCCATTTTTCTCCTTGTATATATATTTTTTTAATTATAAAAAAGGGCAGCCCGATGCACAAAGCATCCATCGTTAGCAGCGCTCGAGGAAGGCCGCACCTTGGAGGGTGTGATGTAGACACCTACCCTAATGCAAGCATTAGTGGCTGCTTCCCACGTCTCAAACCCGTGACCTATAGTCACACGGAGATAACTTTACCGTTGCTCCAAGGCTCCCGTTCAATTATATTTTTTATAAATAACTTTGACATATTTGACATTTTAATAGAAAAAAAAATTATCAGCACTTTCTTACCAATCGATTGCTTTTAATCAGTTTTGGTTTGCCCAAACACTTAACTACATATTTATAAAATCAGTTTCAGAACTTAATGCTTCTCAGCTACTTTCAACCAGCTAAACCAAACAGTCTCTTAGTATTAAAATGTGTGAACTGTTAGTACAAAGTTAGTCTCTAATTGGTTAAATATAAGACATAAATAGCATCTCACACCTATAAGTATGTCTATCTTGTATGCTAATCATGTAATCAATTAATTTTTAGTGATTGTGGTGTCAAGAACAGCTTGTGCGCACTTCGATTATTTCACCGGATACCTGCTACCTTTCACCAACACAGGTACCAGGTAACTCTATCCACCAAGTTTTACGCGGATGGAAAAAACCAAATGTTTTTGCCTCCGGTAGGATTTGATTCTCTTCTGACTTCATTGACCACTAGGCTACATCCTTGGGTGCATCATCAAATAATGAATATATCTCCTCTTCTCTTATCTCACACAGTATCAAAGCAGGCAATTGTCCTGAGTTCGAGTGTTATTGCTATCTATTAACAGCAAATAATTTCACATACAAGGCCAAAAACAGAATCTGTCCCACTCATGAAGAGGCATGTTGTAGACCTAATAAATAAATGAACCTCTCTAATAGTTTAAACTTTTGGATGAGACAGTCACATAATTCAATATGGTATCAGAGCCTCTACAATCTTAGTAGAGGTAGACTCAAGTATCTTTGCCATGCCGGAGGGTATGTCTTATGCCATTTGTCTGGGCAATACTTTTCTTTAATTTTCTTCTCTTCAACGATTGGCTCAATTCATCTTTCCGGTCGGGACCTTTCTCTATTTAGCGACATCGCGCTTCATCTATGCGACATTGTGCTTCTCTTCTACGACTGCTCTGACGACACCATTGCTTCTCTTCAAGACTTTAATAACAGCTTTGTGTCTCTTTGCAGCGACCATTTGGTGCCGCACCCTTTCCCCCCACTAGTTAAGTGATGTCGTGCCTATTTTCTGTGGCAGTTCGAGCAGCGACACGGCTCTTTTCCACCACTTTCCAAATAGCAAACTTCTCCGACAAGATTCTGATGGCTAGAGCATTTTCAACCAGATTTCCACTTTGAGCTGAAATGTTTTACTTGAGCTGAGGGTCTATTGGAAATAGTCTTTTTATGTTCATAGGGTAGGGGTCTGCATACCCACTACCCTCCCCAGACCCCACTTGTGGAATTACACTGGTATGTTGTTGTTGTTGAGATTGAGGGGGCTAGTTAGAACGTAAAGAGTTGGTGTTAGAATAGTGGTAAGTGTTGGTATGAAATAAGTTCCTAATTGGTTAGAATAGTGTTAGTGTGAAGCAAGTACCTCGTCATGTCTCACGCCCTAAAATAGGTGTGCCTTGTATTCCGCTATCATCATGTAATTAATATATCTCTTTCTTTCTCCTATTTTCTCACAGAAGAATTATAATAAAAAACAGAGAAGACACATTTAAGCACTCTCGAGTGTGTGCTTAATGCAAAGAACCCTAATCCATCAATTTGGAATGTTGATCAGATGCATAACAACAACAACAACAACAAGATACCAATGTTGATGAGATGCATAATTGTCCTATTTATTTTCTAAATGTGGTACAGACGAAATAAACATACTTAGTAATGAGAGGGACAGATTGGCGCAATATAGCCTCATACTTATACTAGGTGAAATGTCTCGATAAAAAGATCAGATACTTACTTCGACTAGCTTATACAGCTCCTTGGGAGGTAATTTAATGGCGTCAAGCATTTTTGGCTTTCCGCATTTCTGCGCCAAAGCTTCCACCTCCTTGCAGATACCCCGCACAGCATCCTGACAAGACAAAGTTGAAAAGCAAACAGCTTAGTTGCTGCAACTTCTTAAATTACATTTCTGTTAACTGGTAGCTATCATATCAATGTAAGAAAAATCATTGTTAACTGTGAAATCATCTATAAGAGAAGCAAAGCAAAAATTCAAATGGTCCATGGCTGATTTTCAGGAGTTACCGAAAAAATAAATTAGCTGTCCTATCCAGTGTTATCAAAGGCGCGCTTAAAGAGCGCTTAAGCCCTGAAGCAAGGCTCAAAACATGTTGAGCGCTTCGCCTCTCTTATGTGCGCTTCAGTGTCATCATCAAGGGTTTAAGACATACTTTTCCTTGCCAATGAGCGTCTCCTACGGAGGTGACACTAAACAATTGATATTTCACTTTATCGTAATATTTTTTTTCAATTTCTTCGTCCATATATTTGTTATTCATGCTTATAATTATTAGTGTTGGACTAAACATATATATTTGTAGATTCTCTTCCTTTGCTCCTTTTTTCATTAAAGCCCACGATTTAAAGCGCTTAAAGCCCCAACAACCTTAGAGCTTTTTGCGCTTTTTGCTTTTGATAACACTGGTCCTACCTCTTTATAAACTAGTCATATTACAGCAGATTTTTGGCGTCTTGAAGGGCTGATACAGACAACAGTGTTATCAAAGGCGCGCTTAAGCCTTGAAGCGAGGGTCAAAACATGTTGAGCGCTTCGCCTCGCTTAATGTGCACTTCAGTGTCATCATCAAGGCTCTAGGACATATTTTTCCTTGCCAATAAGCATCTCCTAAAGACGCGACACTAAACAATTGATATTTCACTTTATCGTAAATTTTTTTACAATTTCTTTGTCCATATATTTATTATTCATGCTTATTATTATTAGCCTTGGACTAAACAATATATTTGTATTTTTTCTCCATATGCGCCTCTTTTCATTAAAGCCCCCGCTTCATTTGCGCTTTGTGCTTAAAGCCCCAAGAGACCTTAGAGCTTTTTTGCGCTTTTGATGACACTGATAGACAATTTGGAGATGAAAAGAAAAAGATGGCTAGGCAATGAGTAGTCACTACAAGGCATGAAAAGGCTTGTCATGATTGAGTTTCAGAAAGCTGTTTCCAAGTGAATATTTCAGTCAAGGTTTGATCCTACCTGCTCTACCTCTGATAAAGAAATGGACCCTTGGGCCTAACTCAACCCCAAAAGCTAGCATAGCTCATGAGGGGAGGGCTGCCCAAGAACATATAAGGAGACCAAGAACCCCTTATCCCACGATGTTTGCCAATGGTAAAAATAATTACCAGTAGGAATGTGCTGGCAAGAAAAGAAATGTAGGCCCTGGAAATCCTAAAATGGATTTAAAAACCATTTTGTTCAAGCAATATGCGTACTTGGTGAGTGATGGAGTTTTCCTAATAATCGGTAGGTTATTTGGACTGTTTCTTTGTTTCGAGTGGCAGGGATAGTCAGTGAGACAACCACAATCCTGAAAATCATGCATTCAAGTGTTTTTCACTACTGCCTCAAGATAATGTCACTATGGCTAGATGCAATCTTGAAATTACTCACCGAATCGACTAGGTCTGGTCTTGTTTCAATGTTTTCCTATATAAGCATACCAAACCTTTGTACTTGGGACAAAGTTGAATGAATTAAATGCCAGAGATGTGTAAGTGCTTCCTCTTCTCCTTATTTTCCTCTCCTGTCATCCTTTCCTCTCATTCTTGTTTCCTAGTTAGTTCTATTACTCTTTCTTTTTGATAAAGTATGTAAATTTTATTGAATCAAGTACCAAGAAGGTACTGCAAAATAGAAATTTACAGAATTACAGTGTCTCCGGGAGACATTACAAAGTCATCTCAACAATCTAACACAACTGATCATTCATCTATTGTCCTTTCCTTACACCAATAGATTAAATTCTCTATACATTTACATTTAACAGCTGCAATCTGTTTCCTCTCTCCCTCAAAACACCTTTTATTTCTTTCTAACCAGATACTCCACATAATACACAAAGGGGCTGTTCTCCATATTTTCTCATTCCTGCTTCCAATCTTCTGAACTTGCCAGCTTAGTTAGTTTTCTTACTTTTTTACTCTCTGATCATTCCTTGCTGTTCCTACATTTCATACATTCTGACAAGCAAGTGAACAGCCTTAAACACCACTATTTCAGTAAATATGCAAGGCACATACAAGTCTATTTTATTTTGTGGTTCAAGTTGTTAATTTTCTTCTATACAAGCTAAAAACAACCACAAGTTATTCTCTGTTTGTCTAATGGTTGTATTGAGTGTTAAAACATCCTGCATCAATAAATCATGTACACATGCCATCATAGACAATGCGTCTTGTAATAGGTAGAACTGGCACCAGACGAATAATACATCTCTTATACTGCCAAAAAAGTAATTAGCAAATTTTGCAGCAGCAACCTCAAATGCATTCTAAAATCTGTCTTCCACTTTTCAGATTACAAAAATAGCTAATAAGCTAAAGGCTAGAATTCTTCAGCGAGACAGCAACTAAGAAAAAATGCTTCCAGGCACGGTTCACGAGGAAAGTCTTGTTTTAGCCTAGAGTTGGTCAAAACTGTCCTTTTCCGACAGGCCATGGCCGGATCTTGTACGATGGGGGAAATTATTATATTCTACAACGCAGGTTTCAAGTCTTACGACATTACTAGGTGCATTAATGGAGCAGAATCTTGGTACGAGTGGGTTGAATGCAGTCGGAATTTAATGAGGAGAGTTAAAGTTAGCCGCAAAGTTTTAAAATGGTTAGTTTCAGTATTTATTGAAGCTTCGAAGGTACAGGGGAAAGCAATCAAGAGATGGAAGTTGAAGGACCATTTCTCAGAGTTTTACTGCACTCTTAAATACAACAATAGCGGCAGATATATCAGCTTTATTGCCACTCAGGGACAAAACAAGTCGATCATTATTACACCGGAAATTACATTCAATGCTGGTTGGGGGAACATTGCTCACAAAATAGCAAACTTTATTTATGAACCAGAAAAAGTACAAGTTCAACAAAACACGGTGAAGCAGCTTGACCAATCATTCAAAGAAGCTTGCATCAGCAACAGATGGACGACAGAGGCAACAAAACAGGCACAGATACAGATAGTGGATGACTGTATTAAGATCACAGGCGGAACATCGAAATCGGAGAAAGATCTGTTGGAGAGATGCCTCGTCGGAAAATTCCAGAGCCCACCACAGGAGACCCCAACCTTGAATGATGTGAGGAGATGGGCATGCAACAACTGGAAATCAGCCACAGGGGTAAATGTTCTTGCTATTAATGATGGACATTTCATGTTCGAACTTCCATCAAGAGTTTTGGCAGAGCACGTAATGTCAGGGGAATGGGTCTGGAAAAAGATGAAGTTGCATTTAGAATGGTGGAACCCAACTACAGGGTGCTGGCCGGCAGAAATAAGGAGAGATTGGGTATGGATCAGACTTCTAGGGTTACCCATGAATTTGTGGTCCCAGGGAATATTCAAGCAGATCGGAGACCAGTGTGGTGGCTTCATCGAGACGGAAGAAGAGACATCCCTCAAAAACCATCTTCACTGGGCTCGTATCAAGGTGAAAGGCGATGGAAAAATGGTGCTGAAGAAATAGAGATGACCAGCGAGGGGTTTACAAACACCATTCCGGTATGGTGTGAAATTCCGGTGACCGTGAAAGAAGAGAAAGTAGAAAGAGAAGGTGAGGCTTTTGACCCAGCAGTTAATATAGGAGAAAGAGAAGGCGAGGCTTTTGACCCAGCAGTTAATAAAGGAAACCAGTCCTTTTTAGTGAAAGAATCAGCTAATATTAAGGTAACCCATGTGGGCACCTCGAAAGATGGGGAAATTTCAAATGGAGTGGCACGTGACCAGGAGGCAAAAAGGAAAGGACCTTTATCAACTACAGCGGGCCAAATTAAAAGAGGGGGATATATGGGCCTAGCTATTAAAGGCCCAACAGATGGGGACCAGACAAAACAATTAAATTCTGAGGCCCATTATGAAGACATGGTAAATATCGAAATTCAGGCAAATATATCACAAATTAACAAGCGTAATAGATCCCAAAGTCTGGAAATACAAGGAGTAAAAGATATCGAATTCAACCAACTTGAACCAAAAGATGGGGACTCGCCAATGGAGATAGCAAGATACAAAGAGAAAGATGAAACTGGCGTTTTGCAATTGAAGGCGCAAGAAGAAAATTCAAGTTTCATATCAGAAGATGCAGTACCACTGAAGATTCAATTACCTGAGGAAGGAACCACTCAAATTTTGAGTACTCCGGTCTGGGTTCAGCAACATATAATGAGTATGGGTACAGAATTTGGAGTTAATTTCAAAGGGTGCGAGGAGAAGGCAAAGGAGCTGTTCATGAAGATTGACAATAACAAACAGGAGAACAAGGAGAAACAAGGGGATCAGGCAATTATAAAGAGGAAGGGGATAAATGAGCTAAAAGGATTAGAGTTGAATACCAAATTCATGAGTTATGGTACCAGGAGTAGGGGGGGATATTTGGCTATCAAGGATCAATGAAACTAAATATAGTGTCGTGGAATGTAAGGGGGCTGAATTGTGCTAAGAAAAGAAACATGATCAAAAACATACTACTTACTTGGAAGGCAGATGTGCTATGCTTCCAGGAAACAAAAGTGGAAGGGGAAATTGCAGAAATAGTAAAAGATGTATGGGGGAATAGATGGGTGAGTTATGTACAATTGGAGGCAAGTGGAACTACGGGTGGAATTGTTATAATGTGGGATAGAAGGGTCGGGGAAGGAACACTCAGCAGTGTGGGAGCTTACTCTGTTTCCTGCAGTTTCTCAGGGATAGATAAAGACTTCAACTGGCATATTACAGGAGTCTATGCACCAAACGATAGAGTGGAGAGGGAAGAGACTGGGTGGGAGATTGGAGCAGCTAGAGGGTTAATTTCAGGCCCGTGGGTGCTGTGTGGAGATTTCAATATTGTCAGACATCCTTCGGAGAAAAAAAGTTGCAACAGAATCAGTAAAGCAATGACGGATTTCTCTGATTTCATTGAGGATATGGAATTAGTAGATCTGGAATTATCAGGGGGAAATTTCACTTGGAAGAAAGGAGACAGATTCACAATAGCAGCAAGAATTGACAGGTTCCTCTTTTCTGAAGAATGGGATGCAAACTTCAGAAATATTAAACAATCCATTATTCACAGAGTGACCTCTGATCATTCGCCTATAATGTTGCAATGTCCTATAATGTTGCAATGTGGAGGTTGGGAAACTACGAATTCCTACTTTAAGTTTGAAAATTGGTGGCTGGATACAGAAGGGTTCAATGAAAGAGTGAAGGGGTGGTGGGATTCTTTCAACCACAGTGGGAAACCTGATTACATTCTGGTGACAAAGCTAAAAGCTTTAAAGGGGAAATTGAAAGAATGGAGCAAGACAGCACAAGGCAATCTGGGAATTCAAAGGCAGAAAGTGTTAAGCCAACTAGCTAAGTTGGAGGAAACACAAGAGCAGAGAGCTTTAGAGGAAGAAGAGATAGCCTCCAGGCTACCTCTCACCATGGAATTTGAAGATATAGCCAGAAAAGAAGAGACAAAATGGATACAAAGATCAAGGGCAACTTGGCTAAAACAAGGGGATAGGAACACTAGTTTCTTTCACAGAACAGCTAATGCTCATAGAAGAAGCAACACAATTGACAAGCTGAGGGTTAGAGGAGAAACAATAACTGATCCAACAGAGGTACAAGAGGAAATTGTTGATTACTATGAGAAATTGTATACTGAGACAGGACTGGAGACCACAATTAGACATGAGAGATTGCCCCATGATTGATGATGCTAGCAATAACCTCCTGCAGGCACCATTTGAAGCTCAAGAAATTCTGGACAGCATAAAAGCTTGTGCAGGTGACAAAGCACCAGGCCCGGATGGATTTACCATGGCATTTTTCAGTCAGTGCTGGGAAATCATCAGCCCAGACCTAGTTGCAGCTTTTCAGAATTTCCATAAAGAAGGAATCTTTGAAAGGAGCCTCAATGCCACTTTTGTGGCACTCATTCCAAAGAAGAAGGGAGCAGTGGAGTTAAATGATTTCAGACCAATCAGCCTGATAGGGGGGGTTTACAAGATCATAGCTAAATTACTAGCTGAAAGACTGAAAAAAGTTATTCACAAGCTAGTGGATAGACAGCAGATGGCCTTTATCAAAGGCAGACAGACAGATCATGGATGCAGTGCTGATTGCAAATGAATGTATGGAGTCTAGACAGAGAAGCCAGAAACCAGGAATTCTATGTAAGCTAGATATACAGAAAGCATATGATCACTTGAATTGGAATTTTCTTGTTCAAATGCTACAGAAGATGGGTTTTGGTGCCAGATGGATCAGATGGATAAAGCAATGCATTAGTACAGTCAAATTCTCTGTCTTGATTAACAGAACCCCAAATAGCTTTTTCTCCTCTCAGAGGGGTTTGAGACAGGGAGACCCCTTATCCCCATTTCTCTTCATCTTAGCAATGGAAGGTTTGAGTAACATGATTCAAACAGCAAAGGTAAAAGGTTGGGTCAGGGGATTTCAAGTGGACAACAGATTAGTAAATAACTTGGAAGTAACTCATTTGCAATATGCAGATGATACATTGGTTATTTGTGAAGCAGTGGAAGAACAGATACTGGTTCTGAGGGTCATCTTCATCATATTTGAAGCAGTATCAGGGCTACATATCAACAGGGGGAAAAAGCTTCATTTATCCCATCAATGAAGTAACAGATTTGGAAAGTTTGGCAGAAAAGTTGGGAGGTAAAGTAGGAGAACTTCCAACAACATATCTAGGCATGCCTTTGGGAGCAAAAAGCAAGTCTAAGGGAATATGGAATGGGGTGGTGGAGAAGTGTGAGAAGAGATTAACAAACTGGAAAAGTCAATATCTCTCCTTGGGAGGAAGACTGACTTTGGTCAATAGTGTGCTTGATGCTCGACCTTCTTACATGATGTCAGTTTTCCCTGCTCCAGTGAGTGTGATAAAAAGAATTGATGCCTTAAGAAGGAATTTTTTCTGGCAGGGTAATGAAGACAAGAAAAAGTTCCATCTGGTCAATTGGGAGAAAGTAACAATGAACAAGAAAGAAGGAGGTGTGGGGATCAGAGACATGAAAATGCAGAACAGAAGTTTGATGATGAAATGGTTATGGAAATTTGCAACAACTGACAATATGCTATGGAAGGAGGTCATCTCTGCAAAGTATGGTATGGAGAATAGCTGGATGACAAATGTGGTGACAATACCATATGGTTGTAGTGTATGGAGAACAATCAGAAATCTATGGCCTTTAGTCCTAAACAGATCCAGTTTCAAAGTTGGCAATGGCCTGAAAGTTTCCTTCTGGGATGACAAGTGGATTGGTCATGAACCTCTAAAGCAACTCTATCCAGATCTATACACATTATGCCTTCAACAACAAGCTACAGTTGCTGAATTATGGACAGGACAAGGTTGGAATTTACACCTCAGAAGACATTTAAATGACTGGGAAATGGAAAGAATAGCGGCCTTCTACTCCACAGTTGATCAATTCAATAATTTAACAGGAGAAAGAGATACTATGGTTTGGAAGATAGACAACAAAGGTTTGTTCACTGTAAATTCTGCTTACAGAGACCTGAACACATCAAACAACCAGGAGGTAGGATGGCCATGGAAGATGATATGGAAAACTAAAATACCTTACAAGGTAAATTGTTTTTCCTGGCTATTGGCAAAGGAAGTAGTGTTGACTCATGAGAATTTAAACAAGAGGGGGTTCCAGTTGTGCTCTAGATGCTATTTATGTGGGGAACAAGCAGAGACAATCAACCATCTTTTTTTACACTGCAAATGGGCAGATCAGTTATGGAAGATATTCATCAGTCTGAGGAAGATCAGGTGGGTGAAACCAGGGAGCATTAAAGGAGTTCTTAGCTGCTGGAACAGAGATGGCAATGCTGCAAGACAGAAAGAGAGATGGAAAATTGTCCCAGCATGTATTTGGTGGACAGTATGGAAAGAAAGGAAACAGAGATGTTTTGAGGGCAAACAAAGTGACCTACAGAAGTTTAAAATGAATTTTAGCTCTATACTATTTTTGGTGTAAACAGGAAGTTTTAGGTCAAACTGAAGATATTTTTGATGTTTTAGATTACTTGTAAGGAAGAATATAGATAGGAGATCAAGCTGTAAGGTGTAACATTTTGAAAGGGGGACTACATTCTTTTTGATGTAGTATACCTGTGGATATATAGTTAACTGTTACCATTATCAAAAAAAAAAAAAAAAAAAAAAGAATGATTATAACTACATACTAAAAGATCAAATCACGGGACCATAGCCATGCTTCAATTAGCCCAACCAGGAATGACTGGAAATGATGTCAGGTCAGGGGAAACATGAAAAGGAAAAGAGGGCCCTCACAGTAATGTGTAATTACGGCATACTGTAAGGCGTGATAAATTATCTAAGAGCATATACGCAAAAGAACTTTTTATTCCAAGCAACTACAACCAGGAAACTAAATTGATTAAAATTAACTTTGATTGGACAACAATAGGCCAACAACTTGATAAACTGGGCTTAGAACAGTATTATAAGTTTTTCCATTAAAAGAAAACAGTAACATAAATTAAAGATAAAACCTGCCCAACTTCTACAGCTTCAAGCAACTTGTCCTCGGGAAGAAAATCACAGTACCCCTGTAACAAGAAGATTAAATAGTAATGAATTGGATGACACTATCATAGGCAATTGGCGTCTACATAGTAGGAAGAAAATCAACTGATCATAGCGCCTGTTAGTAGCACATTCATGCACACAGTAACTGCCTGACAATTTCATAGCATGCTATTTGTTAACCATTCAAATCGTTTTTAGACTTTATGCGTTACATTCTGAAAGTGCATTACAACCTACAGAAAGCAGGTTCTCATCTCCAGGAAACCTGTGCCAGTGACTAGGCTCAATCCAGGGGCGGATCCAGTGCAATGGTGACGGCTTCATGTGAACCCAGTACTTTTTGCATACACCATGTATTTGTATTAAAAAATTCATTAAATGTATAAGAATATTTAGCTCGGAACCCAGTCCGTTTGTCCGGTTATTATTGTATATTGACTTAAGATCCCTATAGGAACCCATAAACTTAAAATCCTAGATCCGCCTCTGCTCGTGTCATACTGAGGGCATAATGACATGGGTCATACATGTACAACTCTATGCTCCTTGGATAGAAGAATATTCAACATTTATAATCTGTCTTTCATCATAAAACCTTTACTAGATGGAAAATCTACCTCAATCATCAATATTGCATTTCTGGTGCCTGCTAGTAACAAATCCAATTTCGAGTTTTCCATTTCCTGTATAGTTGGATTCACGATGAACTTCTCACCAATAAGACCAACTCGAACTCCTGCTACAATTTCTGAATTTGGTACTTCTGACAAAGCCCTGTTGCACAACTTGAAAGAAAACGCCTCAAATTATCACCAGTAAACCAGTCTTTACTATAGTAGGAATGGAAGAGCATCAAAGCCAATTTGTTTACATAGCAATTCCAGCAGCCGTAACTGCCAAGGCATCTGGTGGATGCAAACCATCATAACTTAATACCTGCAAAGTCACAACAATAGTGCAACTTGAAAGGCCAGATCAAGACATTTGAGCAGATACGCTATCAAAGGGAGCATCAACAAATATTAAGAGGATGGTTGCAGATAAGCATATAATCATACCCAAGAAAGTACTTGAGTTTCATGGTAGAACCCCTTGAGCATGGTTGGACGTAAAGGCCTATCTATCAATCTACAAATGAGAACCTGCAAGAAGCGAGACATTTTAAAAAGGAAAACGTTATTGAGACCTCGTATAACACTCCACAAATACTAGCTCCCTTTTATAGCAATGGCATCCAAGCAGAAAGCATTCAGTTCCTGTGGATAAAAATACCATCTTTCAAGTTATCACGATCTTTGAAAGGCTAACATGATCACTAGCTCCAAAGGCTCTAGCACACACATTAATATTCTCTTCAGCAAAGATATAGTACATAACTACACGCTCCACCATCTCTCCTCCTTTCACTAAATGACAAGTTCTCCCAAACATCCTATAGCAATCAGCATTGCATCTGAAATTAGATTGTGTTGCAAATCATGGTCTAGTTTGTAAGACTATGATATATGAGTTTTCTTCCCAACATACTAGGGAAAGGCCTCTGTGGCACAAAGCCGTGATGGCCCAGGACAAGGTGGTGCTTGTGAGGCCTATTAGAAGTAGAAGGCGCTCCAATGATTCATGGATAATATTACTAATTTCAGCAGCTTGAATGGTTCTTTTTTATTTTGAAATGGTAAAGTATTATAGGTATCAAAAAACCAGAACCATGAAAGTGTTTTGATTACATGCCAAAAACAACAAAAAAAAAAAAAAACCCCTCTGTATCTACACAAAAGATTCAATGAATTATGGCATGGTTTCACTATCATCTATCCTATAAAAGATATCAACAAAATGCAGTCTAATTAAAGAATTCTCGTCCTTCAAAGCATCTCATATTCCTCTCTTTCCATATGAACCACCAAATAGTTGTTATTAGTGTATTCCAAGCCTTCTTCTGTTGCTTTGACATTCCTGATCTATTCCAGCATGACAATAACTCTTTGACAGAACTTGGAATCACCCATATGATTCCCAAAATGTTCAAAAATATTTGTCATAACTGGGAAGCAACTTTACAATGTAAGAAGAGATGATTGATCGTTTTGGCCTCCTCTTTGCACCTGTTAACCATTTGGAATCTCTTCTTTGTAAATTGTCCTGAGTTAACCAAGCTTTTCTAGCTGCCAACCACTCAAAACAACTAACTTCCATAGGAGCTTCTGCTTTGCAGATTTGCTTCCAGGAACCAATAAGAGTCTGATTTATTTCTTCCATGAATATGTTGAAACATGTCTCGACAGTATAAATCCCTTTGTTATGGTCTCTGCATATCAACTGATCTTCATGAGTGGTAACGCTTATACACATAGGCAGTATACTGAAAATCTTAGCAAGCTCATTCAGCTACAAATCGTTTATGTTTCTTCTGAATTTCATATTCCAACTGTTGCCTTCCCAACATTGTGCTGCTGTGAATTCTTTGTTAAGTACCAATTTGTACATAACAAGGAAAAGTTCCAAAGGTAGAAGTCCCAACTATTAATCTTGCCAAACAAAAACAAATCTTCCTTCCATTATGTTGAAGTCAATATGTTGTGAGAATACAGGCCAAAAAGAGGATATGTTCCTCCGGAGACTGATCCCTATGTTGCAATGAAATGTTCCATTTGACCAGATTGATCCCTCTGTTTTCTTTGTTGCCTTGCCATAAAAATCCCCTTCCCAGCTTGTCTATTTTTTCTCCACCTTGGATGGCATGAGAAATAACGACACAGTATATTTGATAACTGAATTAAGTACGTTGTTAATAACCACCCCCACCCCAAAGAGATGTATGCTTTTATTGTTTCACCCAATTAGACAATATTTTTTCACATCTCACCACTCCTTGCCGTATAAATTTAGACTTTGTTTTTTTTCCCAGGGACCTAGTAGGAAGGAACTCAGTTTGGCACCCTAAAACTGAAACCACATTCTACAAATTTCTATTCACAGGGATTATTTTTCTCTCGGCCCAATTAACATGAAATCCTGAAACCCCTTCAAACACACATAGAATCAGCCTCGAAAATCTTAATTGATTCACCTTGTATAACAAAAATAAGGGATTCATCTGGCATAGAAAGGCCATCTTCATGTGTACATTTCAATTAAACCACTAATCCAGTTTTCAACAACTGCAAAATTTATCATATTACTAAGTCCTTTCACTACCAACAAGAATAAAAAAGTAGATACAGGATCTCCTTGTCTAAGGCATCATCGGGAAGCAAAGAAACCCTGTTGTGATCCATTTATAAGTACGGAAAACCTGACACTGTTGCAGTGTTGTCAAAGGCGCGCTTGAAGCGCACTTAAGCCCTGAAGCGAGGCTCAAAACATGCTGAGCGCTTCACCTCGCTTTATGTGCGCTTCAGTGTCATCATCAAGGCTCTAAGACATACTTTTCCTTGCCAATGAGCCTCTCTTGAAGACGTGACACTAGATAATTGATATTTCACTTTATCGTAATGTTTTTACAATTTCTTTGTCCATATATTTGTTATTCATGCTTATTATGATTAGTCTTGGACTAAACATATATATATTTGGAGTTTTGCACCATTGCGCCTTTTGTCATTAAAGCCCATGCTTTATTTGCGCTTAAAGTCCTTATCAAAAAAAAATTGCGCTTAAAGCCCCAGGCTGATCTTAGAGCTTTTTTGCGATTTTCGCTTTTGATAACACAGCGCTGCTGATGCAATACCCTATCCGATTCAGCCACATCGTATCACAGCCTAAATCTTTAAGAACCTTCAACAAGAACTCCAATTCACATGATCATATGCCTTCTCAATATCAAGTTTGCACATTATACATATTTTTTTTCTATTCTCAGCTTAGTATTGGAATTCTATAGCAATTAAATTTGCATCCATAATTTGCCTCCCTTTCAAGAATGCCATTTGATTATTCGACACTAATTTAGGCATCACCCTCTTCAACCTCTCAGTGAGAAGTCCAGTCACAATCTTGGAAACTACCAATTAGACCAATAGGTCTAAAGTCTTTTTAATTCTCTGGCCGCATTCTTTGTAGGTATAAGAGCTATTTTTTTTTTATCAAGTAAAAGTATTTTCTAGGTATAAGAGCTATTTTTTTTTTTTTTGATAAGGCAATAATTGTATTAACAATTGGGGGAAGACACCCCGTAAACCAAAAAGAGAGAGCCTACATCAAAACATGATTCTCAAAAAAGGAGACCCAATCTTCTATACTAACAGGAGTCTCATGGGAACACCAAAAGCAAACTAGAAACAAAAGACTATTTTGCAACTTTACAATATCTAGTTTCACCCCTTCGAACGCTCTCCTATTTCACTCTTTCCAAATAACCCACAACAGTGCTAGCGGGGCAACCTTCCAAGCCCTAGGACTCCTCTTCCCCCATTTTAACCCCAACTATGCAATGCCTCCTTCACTGTTCTCGGCATCACCCATCGCACCCCAAACCAAGTAAGAACCACTCTCCACAATCGGTTAGCCACTTGACAATGCAACAAGAGATGATCCACATCTTCACCCGAACTCTTGCACATGAAACACCAACTTACATGGTTGATCTTCTTCTTTCACAGGTTTTCTGCTGTCAATATCACACCCTTAGCTGCCAACCACGCAAAGAAACACACCTTCCTTGGAACCCTGGGAACCCAAATAGCACGATGAGGGAAAATACATTCATCTCTCCCGAATAACCTTTCGTAAAATGATTTAACAGTGAACAAACCAACTCTACTCTCTCGCCATCTCCAAATATCCGATCTATCGATAAGAATATCCTGTCCATACAGGTATAAGAGCTATAAAGGTGGCATTTAAGCTAACCCTCAGGGGTTGGCCTGGTGGTAATTGGCTTGAGCCTTGGGGTGCTCCCTTTCAAGGTCTCAAGTTCGAAACCCACTCGGTGCAAACAATTTCTGAGGGCCATCGGACTGGGGTAAAACCCTGAATTACCCGTGGTGCACTTACGGGAAACTCCTTGCCGAGGGCCTGTGCACCCCCGGGATTAGTCGGGGCTCAAAGAGACCCGGACACCCGGTGCTTAATAAAAAAAAAAAAAAAAGGTGGCATTTAAGCTCTTCGCGAACTTCTCTTTATGATGAAAATATTTAAGGGCCTTCGTAATATCACCTTTCAAGCAATTCCAACACCTTTCAAAAGAACCCCATAGTACATCCCGCTCTGGAGCTTCGTCACCAGCACATTGCTTTATCACATTCAAGAACTTCATCCTCTTCAAAGGTTTTTATAGCCAATTATTCTCATCATCAGTGATCTTGGCCATTGCGTACAATAGACCCTTGTCGTCCGGCCCTTCCCCGGACCCCGCGCATAGCGGGAGCTTAGTGCACCAGGCTGCCCTTTAGTGATCTTGGCCATTCAAGAACTTCATCCTTTTTGCTCCAAGTATAATTCCCGCCAAATAAAAGTTGGTCTACTTTACTCCAGTTGTTCAATGCATTCCAGCATAATCTAGTTCTTCTATTTGATCCTCTGCCCCACAAATCCAGTTATGTTGGAGTCCCCACTGATAACCCTGGGTCCATGAGATAACCTAGTTGTTGCCATTTCAATCCATAAGTCTGCCCTATCTCTGTCGCTGTTAGGCCCATAAATTCCAGTTAAAGACAACCAACTGAAATTTTGCACAAGACTCTCAAAATGTACTTTTCTTTTTTGATAACCTCTCAAAATGTACTGTAAGCGTGTAATATGCAGTAGCTACATAAACCCCTTTCCATAATCCCTTATCCCATAAGACCAAAATTTCCACTTTACGTCCCTCAGCCTCCAGGAACAAATAACAAAAAAAGTTACTCAGCTTGAGAAAAAATTTAACACCCAAGTTGTAAATGACTAAATTCTACATCTGTTTTTGGGTGGTCGTTTTGAAAAATCCCAACCTAAGTTTACTTACTGCCATAAGATCGGTTACTCTATCTTCAATACCTAAAAGTGATTCAGCATCACATAGCCAACTTAAATATATATAATTGACGTAATCATCAGTTAAACTATGCAATATCTATTTTAATAATCAAAACTTATGCTAAATCTATTAAATTGCAGATTAAACCAGGTGCTAGTTATTGCATATTCCAGACTTGTTTAGCTCTAATCACATTGTACAGAAAGTCTCTCTTGGTGGAAGTTATACTACTAGAGCATTTTTGCCATAACAAAAGCAGCCAACTAGCAGAGAGCGTCTATTCAAGATTCTTCATTTTCCTTTTACACACCCATGTCAAGCATATATGGCATGGTTGGATAATTTGTATAGATCCTTTAGAACACACAACTTTCTAGAGACTAATATCCACCTGTTTCAAAGGCATACATATCCAACTGTGAATTCAAGTGAATTAATCCCAAAAAAAATGTAAGTTTATCTAGAATCCAGGTAGAAGCTTATGATCAATTACAAAATTTCAAATCCAGAATCACTACCTCATGATCTTTTGTCCTCCCCTCTCGTTTAAAAAATCCCCCACTGAAAAATGCAGAGTTAGTAACAATAAGTACATGGTATTAAACTAAGAAAAATATTATTAAAAAAAAGCAACGAGTAAAGTGCTAAGCAGAAGTGAATGAATAGAAGCAAGTTCTACTAGACTTACCTCGTCCGACCAGCTGCAGAAAAACGTTCTTGATAATGAACAGAAAGCGGGAAAAAATCAGAAGGCTCACTTGGGACATCGGCTAAACAAACAGTAGTATAGATAATCTACAAAACAAATAAAAACATCTCTATATAAGCATACTGATCCAGGATACTGCCAAGGATAGATCTAACAAGCAACAGACAGTTCAACCATCTAAGTTAAGTACTGAAAGGACAACTTAATGCTGATTGAAATTACCATCCATTAAATAGTATTCAAGGGATGAAACATGATCACGCCAATGTTTGAATGGACCCCTCAGCAAGAAACGCATTCCTCCTTCTCAACAATCATATTTTAGTTTTTTGTGTTATGTCTTCATCTATTATGCCATGACTGCGCCTAACTTAATTTGTCTACATTTAGGCACCACAATCTGGTCTAATCTCACTTCAACTTTATTGTTATTCTGGAGGCTAAATTGGTAGTGCACATATTCTTTCTTATCTATGTATCCATTTCTCTGCACCCATCAAATGTTTTTTTAAACACTCTATCATACTTTCGTAAGTCAATGATATGATGTGCAGATCCTTATTCTTCTACCCGGTAAAGTTCCATCAATCTTCATAGCAAAATTTTGGCCTATGTTGCAAATCTACCAAACATAAACCCGAACTAGCTCCAAATGAGAACCTAACTGCCCTATATGAATGCATTTTTTAAACTAACAATTGTCTTAAAAATAGTTTTAAAGAAATCGCCATCCAATCACAACTCACAACTTATTGATTTCAATGTTCTTAAAAACATTTCTGAATAACGGTCAAAACACTGCCTAAATTAAATAGCTCTCCATTCTCATGGAAAACCAGTCAAATGGTCACCATGAAGGAGCTCTGTGCACCAGATAGAGGACAAGAAAACTGTGCTATCCCATACAAACTGTCCTGAAACTTTGTACACTGTAGTCTAACCAAACACACTAGAGCAACAACGCAAAGCCCATACGTACTAAGCGAAGACCCAATACTTTGATTATTAAAGCTTCTTCAAACTATGATGAATGCACTAAAAATTTGATAAAATGGCAGTCATGTAACTAAGCCTGGAACACCATGCTTACTTGTCCCTCCACTAGACATGAACACAATACCTGGGATCTTTTTATACAATTTTTTTTAATAACGGTGGTGTTCGGGCCAGCTTGCGCACACCTTGACTACTCCACCAGGTACCTACATAGGTACTAGATAACTCTGTCCACCAAGTCATAGGTAGAAGGGAAGACATCACCTAGTGCATTTTTTCTCCGCTGAAATTTGAACCTCAAACCTTATCGTTGTCTTCCCACTTCATTGACCACCAGGTCATACCCTTGGGGGCATCTTTTTAGGGATTTTTAAATTGTACAGCAACTAACCAAAATAATAGCCGGCAAACATAAATTCTTTGTATATTAATGTATATATACATATAATATCATGTTTTATACATAACTAGTGTATATTTTTTGTAAATATGGCTAGCTGCCAATTCTGTAACTTTTCCAACTTTTATGTAATATTTTTAGCGAGTCCTTTTGTTTAATTTTTATAGCATGAAAATAATTTTATATAAGATCTATTATAAAAACATTATTCTTTTCTATGTAAAGAATTCTTTTAAAACACAAGATAATTTGACTAGTTATTAATTTATTTATTTTTGGTTCATAAATAGACAATCTTATGACATAAGCATGAATTCACCACTATCCCGTCAAGGATATTGTATTCCTAATATGTTCCAAATTAATTTTTTTTAAAAAGGAAAAAAACAGTGTTTTTTCCCGGCTAGAAGAATAAGAAATTAGACAAGTATCACATCTAAGGGTGTGGCCTAGTGATTTTGAAATGGATTGAGAACCATAAGGTCTCAGGTTCAAATCTCAGAGGAGGCAAAAACACTCAGTGATTTCTTCCCATATGTCCAAGCCTTGGTGGAGATAGTTACCTAGTACCTCTATTGGTGGGAGGTAGTAGGTACCCTGTGCAATTAGTTGAGGTGCGCACAAGCTAGCTTGGACACCACGTTATCAGGAAAAAGAAATTAGACAAGTATCATCTTTAATTCATGACAAGCTCAATGGAGCATATATCCAATTCTCAACTAGAAGCATCTGAAATTACAGATCTTAGAACAAATACTAACGTAAGTATTGATATTTAAAAAAAATGAGACATCGAAATGTAACACAACTGAAACAAATTAAGAATAAATTTTACCATCACCAAGAGTTGAACGGATAAATTTTACTTAGAAAGTCTCCTAAAATTTCAATACCTTGATATATATATATATATGCGCAGGGTATGGAATGGAAGCAGAATTAGCTTTTGGAGTCACTGTTGGCGTGGAGAAGAGATATTGAGGGTCACATTCCCGAATAATCTCCAATGCAAAATCAAATTAACTAAAGCAACAATATGAGGCATGGTTTATCCTACAACATATATCAATTGACCAAGTCCTCTAATCTCCAACTAGTTAATTTAGCCGATTTAGATGTTTATGATAGCACTCCATTGTCCCAATTCCACAATACATGCGTCCTCAAGGCCATGCACTAAAGCTAAACCTTTAGTTTTTCTTTCCAAACATGGGTCTCAGTTAAGCAGAGAGTTGGTCTGATTCTAACATTTACCCTTCAAAAGCACCACCACACATGAAAAAAATAATCCTTTTCTTTTTTTTTCTTTTTTTTTTAAACTGGTAACTTTGTATTCCTCAACATTAAGGGTATGCTGGCCACCTCCAAAAATTTACATTTTACTGAAAGAGAAATACTTACAGTAATCCTAAAAAGTCCTGAACTTCCTATTCTACATATTGTTCTTTACACCAAAAACTTAATGAATAATGACCTTCCATTGGATCTTCTACAATGAACTTTCTCTGCCTTTAAAAATTCTGTCATTTTTCCTTCCAAATGTTCCACCATATGCAGGCAGGAACTGTTTTCTACCAAATCTTTTGACTCTTGCTCCTTTCCCTTCTTATCCAACAGCTTAGAAGGTCTGCAGTGTGTTCAGGCATTGTCCAGTTCAACTTAGCCAAGTTGATGAACAATGCCCAGACTTGTGCCGTAACTTTACAGTGAAGGAAAAGGTGACTGTTGTCTCTAAGGCCTCCTTGCATAATGTGCATCTTGAAGCAATCTTAATTCCCCTTTTCTGCAGTGCTTCATGAGTCAAACAGGCTCTCCAAGCTACCAGTCAGGTGAAACACTTCACCTTAGTTGATGCCACACTCTTCCAAATGAATTTCCAAGGTCCTGTTGTCCTCCCTGTTATTTCAGTGAACCCCTTGTTGTACAATCTATTCAAAGAGAACAGTCCATCTTGACTATGCTTCCATGTCAATTTATCTGGCTCAAAATTAGTTCCTTGAAATCCACCAATTATTGTCAGAAGTTCTGCTACCCATGCTATTTCCGAATCATTTAAAAGTCTTCTGAAGACTAAATTCCAGTCTTGGGGAGACCACATCTCCTCTATTGTACTATCTGGATTTGTGCTTATAGAAAATAAGCCAGGAAACAGTAGTTGTAGTGTCCCCTGTCCACTCCAATTTTCCTTCCAGAAAAGAATCTTGTCACCCCCCCCCCCCCCCAACCTTGTAATTAACATTTGCCTTCAGAGCTAGCCAGAAAGCTCTAATAGTCCTCCATACCCCCACACCATAGGTATTTGTTACCTCATTTGTACACCATTTCCCATTTCGGCTATACTTATGTTGGATCACCTCTTTCCATAGTGCCTAATCTTCCTGATTATATCTCCATAACCACTTCATGAGTAAGCTTTTATTCTGTAATTTTAGGTTCTTCACCCACAATCCTCCATGCATTCTGCTTTGTTGAACTACTTCCCAATTTACCAAGTGGAACTTTTTATCCTCATTGTTTCCTTGCCATAGAAAGTTTGCAAAGAATCCAAGACTGAGTTGATTAAGATGAGTCTTCCTCCCAAAGATAGGTATTGAGATTTCCATAGAGCTAGTTTCTTTTCAGTCTTCTCTATGATGCCATCCCAGATTTTCACTGCTTTATGCATTGATCCCAGAGGCATTCCAAGATAAACAGTAGGCAAGTTCTCAATCTTGCAATTCAAAATGCTAGCAAGCACTTGGATCTGCTGCACCTTCTTGACCGGGAAGATATTATTCTTCCTCCAGTTGACTTTCAACCCAGAACATGCTTCAAAAACCACCAGTATCACCCTCAGATGGCAGATCTGTTCCTGATTTGCCTCACAAAAAACTACTGTATCATCAGCATACAGTAGATGGGAGATTTCCATAGCCTCATTAGCCCTGTTTCTCACTTTAAATCCTCTGATCCAGCTATTTTGAGAAGCAATTCTCATCATGCTGTCCAAACCTTCCATAGCTACAATGAAAAGGACAGGGGATAAAGGGTCCCCCTGCCTGATCCCTCTTTCTGCTGGGAAAAAACCCACAGGTTCTCCATTTACTAGAATAGAGAACTTGGTAGTTTTAATGCAGAACTCCATCCACTTTAGCCATCTGCAATCAAACCCCATTCGTCTTATAGTGTTGATAAGAAAATTCCAATTAAAATGGTCGTAGGCTTTTTCAATATCCAACTTGCACATCACTCCTGGTTCTTCTCCTCTAAGTCTGGTGTCAATACACTCACTTGCTATTAAAGCAGCATCCATAATTTGCCTCCCTTTTATGAAAGCCATTTGGTGCTTATTGACTAACTTGCTCACCACTCTCTTTAACCTTTCTGCCAACACGTTGGAAATTATGTTGTACACACCAGTGATTAAACTAATGGGCCTAAAGTCCCTTAGTTCAGTTGCACCCACCTTCTTTGGAATCAAGGCCACAAAGGTGGCATTGAAACTTTTTTCAAACATCTGTTGAGAATGAAAATTCTGAGAAGTCAGCATCAAATCCTCCTTCAAAACATCCCAAAATGCCTGAAAGAAGGCCATTGTGTATCCATCCGGGCCAGGTGCCTTGTCAACAGCACACAGTTTGATCCCTTCCAATACTTCGAGCCCGTTTGGATTGGCTTATAAGTTGGCTTATAAGCTGTTTTTAGCTTTTTTGAGTGTTTGGCTGACCAACTTAAAGTCATTTTGTGCTTAAAATAAGCTCAAAAAAATAATTGAGTCCATTTGACTTAGCTTATCTAAAGCAGCTTATAAGTTGAAAACAACTTATAAGCCAAAAAAAATAAGTTGGACTACCCCAACTTATTTTTTTTGGCTTATAAGTTGTTTTCAGCTTAAAGGCATAAGCCCATCCAAACAGGCTCTTCATCTTCTTCAATTGCCTTGACATCCATACTTGCTCTTCTCCAGTAATGCTTTGGACACCTTGAATGTTCAAGTTTGGTCTCCATGCTTTTTTTTTTTTTTTGGTAAAGTAATCAAATGTCATTAGTAAAGCATCAAGAAGATGCAAGGTTACAGGTGAACAAAAGAAGCTGCTTCAATCAAAACGGGAAGCAAACTTAGACAAAAAACCTGTAAAACAGCCAAAAGGAATCCTGCCTATTGTACTAAGCTAAGCTCAAGACAGGGAACTAACAAAATCCAAAAAAGTATCCATACTGTTTACAGGGGTAAGAAAATGCCAACTAAATAAGCACTCTAAACATCTAGCCTTGAGAGTACTAATAGGAGTTTGAGATTCCATCAAAGCATCTGCTATTTCTCTCCTTCCAGAGACACCAAAAAATAACTGGAGGGATCATTCTCCAGATTCTTTTGATGGTTTTTTCGACTCCCCACAGTGACCAGCTTGCATAGGCATCTTTCATGGATAAAGGCATTACCCAGTGAAGCCCAGTTAAGGAGTAGAACAAATGCCAAAGGTCAGCTGCTGCAGGATAGTGTAAAAATAGGTGGTTTACTGTTTCATTGTCCTGCACACACATGAAACATCTATTGATAAGAATTACTCCTTTCTTCTTGAGATTGTCTTGTATTAGGCAGGATTCTCTAAGAGCAGTCCAAGTGAAGCAAGAGACTTTGAGAGGCTGCCTAGTTCTCCAGATATGTTTCCAAGGCCATTCCTCAAGAATGCCATTTTGAGAGCTCCAGTAGTTATAACTCTCCTTTACAGTGTAAATTCCATCCTTTACTTTGCCCCAAAGAATTCTATCTGTATCTTATGCCTGCCCTCCAATATTGCTAGAAGATTGAGGAAGTCAATTGATTTCCCAATCTTGCAAGTTTCTTCTGAAAATTGGACTCCAACAGTTGTTGTCCCGGTATTGAGCAATTGTGGCATCCTTATTAGAGGCTATCTGGAACAAAGAAGGGAAAGAATCTTTCAGTAGAGTGTCCCCAAGCCATCTATCTAGCCAGAATCTAATTTTGAGCCCATTCCCAGCCTTGAAAGAGACTTCGAAAAAAGTCATCCTGCAGACTACTGATAAATTTCCACACCCCCACACCATATGGTTCATTACTCTTCTTTGGCCTCCAGTGGTCTTCAATGCCAAATTTTGCTTCAATGATGTCCCTCCAGTAGTAACCTGCTTCATTCTGCCCATATCTCCATAACCATTTCATGAGCAAGCTTTTGTTATAAAGCTTTAGATTTATGATTCCCAACCCTCCATGGACCATGGGTTGAATGACAGATTGCCATTTTACCAAGGGGAATTTGTGAGTATTGTTGTTGCCCTCCCATATGGATTTTCTTCTGAGCCTATCAATCTGCTTTAGAACTGAACTTGGCATTGGAAAAAGTGACATACAGTAGGTGGGGATGTTGTCTAGCACACTATTGATAAGAGTAAGCCTACCTCCCACAGATAGGTATTGCATCTGCCAAGTTGCCAGTCTTTTCTCCATGCTTTCAATAACACCATTCCAAATTCCAACTGATTTAAATTTAGCACCCAAAGGAAGTCCCAGATAAGTTGTGGTGAGGGAACCTATTTTGCAGCTTGAGAATGCTAACAAGTTCCTCCAGGTTAGCAACTGTATTAACAGGGTAAATGGTACTCTTAAGCATGTTGATATGAAGGCCTGAGATGGATTCAAAGATCATGAGAGTAATGTTGAGGTTGGAAACTTGCTAGTTGTCGGCTCCATAAAATATCAAGGTATTATCTGCATATAACAGATGGGAAACAGTTATTGAAGTGGATGGACAAGAACCTACTTGGAAACCTTGAATCCATTGGAGTTTTTTGCCTTAACTAACAACTTTGAGAGTCCTTCCATAGCTAGGATGAAAAGGAAAGGAGAGAGAGGATCACCCTGCCGAAGGCCCTTTTGAGAAGAGAAAAAACCCACTGGACTTCTATTTACTAAAACTGAGAATTTTACTGTTGATATGCAGAAATAAATCCACCTAATCCACCTTTCTCCAAAGCCCATTTGTTTCAAGATGTTGACAAGATAAGCCCAGTTAAGTTGATCAAAAGCTTTCTCAATGTCTAATTTACATAGGATACCAGACTCTCCACTTTTAATTTTCCAGTCTAGCACCTCATTAGCAATCATAGAAGAATCTGTAATCTGCCTATTTTTCATAAAAGCACTCTGTTGCCCTGAAACTAGAGATTCCACCACCTTTTTCAACCTCTCAGCTAGAACTTTTGCCAGCAGTTTGTAGACACTGCCAATAAGACTAATAGGCCTGAAATTTCTGAGTTCCACTGCTTCTTTCTTCTTAGGGATTAGAGCAATGAATGAAGCATTACTGGATCTTACCATTTGGCAGTGCTGATGGAAGAAATTGAGAGCTGCTACCAAGTCTGATTTAATAAAGTCCCAAGATTTCTGATAGAAAGCCATAGTGAAGCCATTCGGGCCTGGGGCTTTGTCAGGGGCACAATCCATGAGAGCAACTGAGATTTCTAATTCAGAAAAAAGAATTTCAAGCTCCTCCTTTTCTACTGTGCTAAGAGAGGCAAGTCCCTCAAAAACAGCTGAAGGTCTCCAAGTTTCTCTCTTTGTAGACTTGTTGAAAATAATCCAGAATACCCTCTTTGATCTTTCCTTTGTCTTCAATCATTTCATCCCCTATCTTTAGTCTGTCAATGCAATTACCCCTCCTGTGAGAGTTTGCCATTCTTTAGAAGAACTTCGTATTCTTGTCTCCTTCTTTTAGCCATAAGCATCTTGATTTTTGTCTCCATGAAATTTCTTCTGCAATGGCAATCTGCTTAAGTTGCATTTTCAAGTTGAGTGACTGCATTTTCTCCTCTTCTGATAGAGTTCTAAGATCAACCTCCTGATCCAGCTTCCCCAACTCCATTAGAGCCTTGTTCCTTTGGACTTTTATTTTCCCATATACCTCTTTATTCCATTTAGTTATATCCCTCTTGAGATTTCTGAGTTTCTGGATGAGAACAAAGTCCGGAGTGACCAAAACAACATAAGAGTTCCACCAGCCTCTGACCATTTCAATGAAGCCCTCTGACTGCAACCACATGTTCTCAAACTTGAAATAAGAGGGTGAAGCTACCCAATCCCCACTCTCCAAAATAATAGGCTTGTGCTCTGAGAGCACTCTAGGCAATGTGTACTGTTTAATGGCATTGAACATTTCACTCCATTCAGGTGAGACAAGATACCTGTCAATTCTTGAGGCTTGGAAAGGCTCCTCCCCTCTTGACCAAGTCAATCAGTTCCAAGTCCAGGATTGTGTTAGAGAACCCCTGCATGGCCCTAGATCTTCTATTGCAGTTCATTCTTTCCTCTTCAAATCTACAGACATTGAAATCCCCTCCTATCACCCACAGATCAGACCATAAACCCTTAACAGATGCTAATTCTAGCCATAGATCCTCCCTTTTTGGATTAGTGTGAGGTCCATAGACGCCCATGAAAACCCATTTGAAGTCCTCACATAGACTTTCAAATCTACAGGAAAGTGAGAAAACCCCGGCTTCAGAATCAACACAATTCCTCACTCTTTTGTCCCACATCATTAAGATTCCACCTTTTGTGCCAATAGCTTTGAGTTCTGCCCATGAAATCCATCTATTCCCCCAAATTTGACTGATTAGTGAAGAATTCCATTCCTCAATTTTTGTTTCCTGTAAGCATATAATATCTGCACCCCATTTGCGATTAAGAGATTTCAAAGTGCTTCTCTTTTTCTTTTCGTTAAGCCCCTGTACATTCCAGCTGAGTAATTTGATTCTCATCTGGAGAGAACCTTTTGAGACCTACCCCTTTCTTTTTTCCCACTGCTTTCTTGGAGTCCCCAGTCCAATTTTTTGAGTTCACTTGTTTTATTTTTCCCCTTCTTGTTGGATTCCCCTGTTTTCTTGTTCTGTACTAGTAGCTGTGCTTTTTTCCTTTCCTCCATTCTCAAAATAATGTCGAATAATTCATGCTCAAAACCTACAACATTCACTCCCAACACTTTGCATGCGTTCATCATAGTCAATTTAGTCCATTTAGAAGTTTTCACCACCTCCGGAATGTCAATTTTTTTATTGTGAAGCTCGCCATGCCAAGCTAGAGGAAGAAACTTATTGAAGGAGATTGAAGAAAAATCAGAATCCGACTCTTCCTGAGGAGAAGAGTCTGAGAATTGGAGAGATTTTGGACTGCATACACCTAACAAAGAGTCTGCCCTATCAGCTTCATCGTCCGCTTCCAATTGAGAAATTTCCCCCTCCATATTTTCCAAATCCCTGAGCTTCGAAGCTTGAACTTCCAGCGCAAGGGTGTCTAAGGATTTTGTGATTTGAGAAGCTGACAGTTTAAAGCTGCATGGGTCAAGTTTGGACACAGATGCTCTCCAGTGTTGGGACTTGATGGGCCACTTGTGGTGTTTCCCTTTTGTTGGGCCTTTTGAATAGTAGCTGCTATTCAAAGCTATTGAGGTGCTCCCCTTATAAAACTTCCTTTTGCGTAGGTTATTTGAGCTGATTTGGGCCGGCCGATTAGCCACTAAATCCTTTGAATTGATTTTAATCTTTGCAGGACCCCTCACGTGCTGCGCATCTGGCTTATTAGCGTAGATGCCACGTGGTTCTGCGTAAGACGTTGGCCCCATCTGCTTTTCAGACCTAAGCAAACCCTTCGATTGTCCAGCAGTTAAAGGAGAAGACCGGTTCTCTGAAATAACTGTAGGATCATAGACCCATTCATCTAATTCAAAATTTAAACTCGTCGGAAACTTCTTGCCTGAGCTTGCAACGCAAATACGAGCCCAAAAGAAATGGGATCTGTTTTTAGTGTCTTCGTCAACTCCTACGAAACTGCCATACTGATTCCCAATTCGCTCGAAGGTATCTGATGACCAGGCATTCAGTGGAATATCAAAAACTTTCAGCCATATGTTATCTGCAGCTAGTTGCGATGAATTGGACTTCGGCGACCACCAAGAGAGGGATAGGTGTCTGCCACTCCAAAACCAATCCCCCGCCTTTACTCGCACAACCTCTTGTCTGGAAGGAAGTTCAAATAGAAAACAATTATGATCCATTGGAGTGACCTTGATCCCAGCAGTGATTTTCCATCTAGAGATGAACCATTTCCTGATTATCTCCGGGTCTGGGCTGTGATGGAATGGATCGTTAAGGATACCCCTAAGCTTCTGTATAAAGGATGTTTCTCAAACTCAGCACCCCTATTTGCCGACTGGCTGAGCTCCGGCCAACTATCAATGGAAGCAGCAGCATGATAAGTTTTTGTTAAAAGAGGTGGTGGCCCTGACGTGATGTTCTTCCCCATAAATCGTAAGATTTTCTCCGCAATATATGTCCACCTACTGTTGAAGTTAATCTCCGGGATGATCACTGTCGCTTTGGATGAACCATGCCAAACTTCTATGCAAACGAATCTGCCATATACATTCAAATTTTGATAAACTCGGTAAAGATTGTGTGGTTGTTTTCTTCCCCACCTTCTGTAAAGACAACCAGAACCTTTTGATGCTTGTATAAGTGCCTCGCACACCCATCTTAAGTTATGTGCATCCCTATTGATCCTGCTTGTAAATCTCCTGCCCCTTTCTATCAAAGAATACCATTTGAACTGATTGTCCCCAATGTTTTTTAGCTCAAAAGATTTATCCCCACTGATGAAAAAAATATTTTCCTCCATAATGAAGGAAGAAAGGTTTAACAGGGTCAGTTATGAGGGCAGCAGAGGTCTCAGGTGGTGAGTAGTGGGTTCGGATAGATTCAGAGAAGGGTTTAAAGAGAGAAGATTCAGAGAAGGGCTGGAGAAGAAGGGGTTAGGGTTTTGAGGAGAGAGTAAGTTTAGAAGGAAGATTCAGAGAAGTGCTAGAGAAGAAGGGGTTAGGGTTTTGAGGAGAGAGAAAGTTTAAAAGAAAGATGGAGAGGGAAGATTCAGAGAAGGGCTGGAGAAGAAAGGGTTAGGGTTTTGAGGAGAGAGAAAGTTTAGAAGAAAGATGGAGAAGATCAGAGAGGGTTTAGAAGAGAGAGAAACTCAAAAATTCAGGTTGGAAAAGACATTCCGATGACCTGCGTTGAGTTTGGAGAAGAGAGAGTGTTGGAGGATGGGGATTTGAAACTTACCTCGGGATCCGTGGCAGAGAGCATTTTTCTTCTTTCTGGACTCTTAACTAAAAGGAATTTCAAGTTGGTCTTCATGCTTCGGTTTCCCTGTAAAGGTTCTGATAGTATTCTAGAATTGCATTCTGAATATCCATAGGTTCAGAGGAGCCAACTCCATCAACCATTAAAGTGTCAATAAGTCAGGAGGGGATTTGCCTTCTGGATCGAGCTCGTCGCACAAGGCTTGCCTAGTGCAGGCTATCTCTCTTGTGTGGTTTGTGAGCTATTGCACAGGAGCTGGGTTTACCTGTGCGCACCAGAAGGGTAGCGGCTGCGGGTTCCAATGTCATAAAAAAAAAAAAAAACTGCTCTTGCAAAATGGTTTTCTATAGAAATGAACATATTCCAAGAAAGGCAGCTCAATGATGTTTCTCTGATCTCCATTAGTAGTTGAGCTCCATAATAGAATATTTATTCTCTTTGATGAAGTCAGACTTAGTTTTACACTAATCGCGAGTTGTTGAATACAGGAAAGAAATAGATCCAGATGGAAGATCCTTATAACCGACCCAACTAGCTCAGGATTGAGGTAAGAGGCATAGTTGTTTTTGTTGCTGATAATGAATAAGATTTGTTTAAAAAGAGCTTTTCTTAAGTTTCACGGTTTTCATTGACAGAAAGATCTTTTAGGTGTTTCCTTATTGCATTAATTTTAAGAGAGAGAAATACAAGAATCTTCTCCAATTACATTTTGTGAGGTGGATCTGCTGGAAGATAAAGTTGTGTGCCTACCAAAAACACAAATGTGTTCACAAACAAATTACACCATCAACTGGATAGGAAACTAGAAGCCACAATCCTCCATCATCACAAAGTTGTGAAGAGGAAAACAACTTACAGTTTCTCCATCTCTAATTGTAACAGCCCCACTAGCCTGCCTCCCTATAAGACCTGTCTCAACCGTAATCTGTAAAAATGCAATAAACTGATTCAGAACATAGAAATCTCAATAGCTCAGGATACTTATTGTATTCATTTCAAGTTAAATGGATTAAGAACATAGATAACTCAATAGCTCAAAAGTTAATTTTGAAAATAGATGTATTAAGATTTAAGAACACAGGCAGCTCAATAGCTCAAGTTAACTATAGAAACTATTTTATATGTTCCCCCATTTTCCAGCAATTGGTTACCTTAGATTGCTGGAAATCAAAATGGAGAAAGTGATATTCGTCACTTACGGGCAGAAGTCATTTTACTCACGAACATCCCAACTCTTACTCATATGACTTGCTTGAACCAACACTTGAACATTGTTATGAAAATTTAATATTCAAAAATATCACCAAAATAGTATCCTCAAACATATCCTCCATCTTATACAATTACCAAATAGTAGAATATGATTTCTCAAGATGAAGCATTTTAGAAGGAAAAAACTTTTCCTGCAAGCCAAATGCTTCATGCATTTTTATCCTACTCTAATAGGCCAAACCCTACCTCCTCACAGAATTTAGTAAGGCTACGTTCAATAATACAATCCACTCAAGTCAACCTAGAAACGGAACAGAGGAAGCATTTCTTATAGTTGTCATATTTTGCTATATGAGAACCAAACTAGTACAGTAGTAATATTTGACTATCTTCTTACAGAGCCTGACCAGCTGAGTACTCTTTATATTTCCTGAATGACTATATCCTCCAGCGCCAAACAAATAGGGAGTGATGAATACTAGATAGATATCAAGCAAGTAAGATAATGCAGATATTGAGAATTACATGTCTATCGCCAACGGGAATTCGGACAGAGAAGGGGGAAGCTTGAAGTGCTGCAGCTAAAACAGACACGTCCTGAGGCTCCTCTGAGGCTCTTATGGAGAACTGAGTAAAACTTCGTCTTCTTCTTCTGTTCTTCCTGTTTTCCAGTGTTGAGGAAGCAAGGGTTCTGCTATGTAGTAGTATTGGGCAAGCGTAGGACCTGCACAGTTTGTTGCGAACTGTTGGTATGAAGTGGAGAGGTCCTCCATGGAAGCTAGGGTTGGCAAGCATTTTTGCTTCACCACAAACTATAGGTGCTACTGGAGACAGGGTGGGAGGGATGACACAAACTTTATCCGTTTCCCTTTTTTTTTTTTTTTTTTTTTTTTTTGGTTGGAGAAGCGGCGGGTTTGATTATTTGGAATTAAACGGGTGCTGAGAAACTGGGCCTTTTTATTATAGGTGACAAATAAGTTTTAAAATTAAGTTGGGTAACTCTAATTTTTTTAATTGAGTAGGGGTGATAAACTTTGGATTAGTGATTAGAGAGTTTTGATTCACCCCAAAGTTATATTTTTAACTCTTTGATCCCAAGCTTTGTTTTTTACACTTTGCCCCCAAGTTTTATTTTTAACACTTTGACCCAACCCATATAAATCCTACAGAGCCAAAAAAACGCGTCAAATTTTCTGTTTGCCTGCGCCGTGTTATATCCCGCATTTTTGTGCATTCGGATAATTCAAGACAAATTGCGGGAGGTTAAGTGCAAGCATGCACTTCAACCTTGATTAGTACACAAGATGTTTGTAAGAATTATGGACGCAAAAATACGGAGGATGGCTAAGGGCAAAAATTGAAATTTTGGAAATTGGGTTCGAGAATTACAACAAGAACTATAACCAATTGGGCTCAAAAAAAGAAAATGAAAAATGAGGCCCAACTTTGAGAGGGGTGGCCGGCCACTTAGTGGCCCAAGCCCATGGATTTTAGTAATTTTCCATGTGCCATATTAATATAAAGGGGTCATTAATCCATAGAAGATTCAAGAAAAAATTAGAAGAGGAGAAAAACAAGAACAACAAGAGCAAAACTTAGAGGCCATTCGGCCAAGACCAAGGAAAAATCACCCCTCAAAATATTGTTCCAAAAATTATTTTCTTGTGATATTTCCACTAATTCAAGGGTCCTCTACAACGTGGTGTAATTGTTTCGGAGGATAAGTCATTTGTTTCATCGATTTAACACTTGAGTCAAGTGAAGAAGTTGGGAGAAAAAGGTATGATTCAATCCCTTTTTATGTGTTGTGAAGGTCTTGTTGATGTTATAGAAGGTAGAAATAAGTAGATTTGATGGAAACATGGAAGTGTGCAAAGTGGGTATGTACATATGTATGTAGTCGTGAGTGTGCATGGTTGTATAAGTAAGATGTGTTGAATTTTATGTTGTATTCTAGTTGTGGTTATGATGGAATTTATATTAGAAATGAAAGTTGAACGAATTTGGTTAAAGTTGGAAATATAGGGTATGGCCGTGTGGTACATTGAAGTTGGAATGGAAATGGATTAATGTTGTTTAATATGTTAGTTGTGTTGTTGTGATCTTTGCAATGTAAATGAAGGCAAAATGGTTTAAGTTGGCATTAAAATGGAATGTAGAAGAATATGTCATCTTAGTATGATTCTATGATATTATGGAAATGAAGTTGTTAAGGTGCAATTGTGACGATTGTTGATGAAATTAGAAGATGGAAACATGTTATGAATTAGTATGTTAAAGATTAGAAGTTTTGGATGAATTATGGCTTTGGTGGAAAGTTTGTATATTTTGTATATCTTGTGAATATATTGTAGAAATGATATGAAATGTTTCCGAATTATATTGTAGTGATCTTGATTAGTAATGAATATGAGCATGTTGGTATTGATTTGAAAATGCGAAGTCGGAATGAAAGCTATTGCATTATGTTGGAAAGAAGTCTAGTTGTGACATATTGTGATTTGTAGTGATTGGTGTTGTTGTTGGGTTGTTGTTGAATTATTTTGGCCGAGTTGAATTCTCGGGGTGTCGTATTTATAGGGGAGGTGCTGCCGAAATTTCGGTAGACAAGTACTAATTCAAGATTGGATGCCAAAAGCCTTATAGTAACATTTGGTAGATGTGACCATTTGTAGGTTTCGGATGAAACGGGATTTGAGGTTTGGCGAGCGTAAAAGGCAAGAAAGGTATGTAAAGCTCCACATTTCCTTCTCTTGGCATGTCCTAGATGTATTAGGTTTGAATTTGGACCTCGGGGACTACTCTACTCTTCGGAACTTGCGTCTAAACTTGCCCTTGTCCCATTCAGTGGAATTGAACTAATTCTGTTGCAAATGGTTAGAAAAGTTGTCTAAATACCTAGAACTTGTGTAAATAAAATCCGATTACCTTAAAACCCTCATAAGCGACTCCATAAAGTTTATTACACATAATTTGTGCCCGCCACCTCGGTTGACCCGAGGTGGGCCCACTATTTCCGAATCCACTTTTATTGTGCTATTGAATTGTTTCCGAACGATATCTAAAGCAAACGCTTGGCTGCTCTTCTAATTCCTAAACGACAACTGTTTGAAATATTCCATTAAGTCCTATGAAATGTTTTGATATGTACCACGAATCCGGAAGTTCTGTTCTGACATAATCCACCGTGACATCCGAAAGGTATGTACTACGATTATCGTCCGACGTCTTTCTAATGATCTGTTGTTTGGGTTCTTCGATTGAGTCTGTGTAAATGTTTTTATACTTTACCCTGCATTTGGTTTCTCACTACTCTGCTCGTGGATGCCTCAATGCTTCTTTCACTGAGCCCGGGCCAGGATTTGTTATCAAGCGTATTCCACTGCATTGTTCGCCGTGCCTCGATGTGAGGGGGCAGGTATGACATGTACATGGGTCCGGAGTATGATGTGCCATGTACATCCATGTTCTGATGTTGGTGATATGCTATGATATGATATGATATGGCCATCTGATATGTTATGATATGTTACGGAGCTATTCCCTACTCTGAAGTATGATGTGTTGTGGCGCCAGTGACGGGGTGGCGCCACGTTCTGTTCACCGAGTCCCGTATTGGGGCCGGATTTGGCATATGTTTCTGCATGCATTATTTACGTTTTGTAAGTATGCATTTTGATATTCTGTACTTTGCACTCATTTTCTGTATTTTCTGTTCAGGTTATGATTTTGTTTACTGTACTTCATGCTTTACATACTCAGTACATATTCCGTACTGACCCCCTTTCTTCGGGGGCTGCGTTTTCATGCTGCGCAGGTACAGATACCCGCTTCAGAGATCCGCCCGCTTAGGATATCTTCTCTGCTATTTTGGAGTGCTCCCTTGTCCGGAGCCACATTTTGGTATAGACTTTTCTACCACATATGTATACGTTTATTCAGGGGTATGACGGGGCCCTGTTGTCACGACCCAGCCCCGTGGGCCGCGACTGGCACCCTATCTGGGTACCCAGACCAAACCGCATATTCATTTACCAAATCCGAGCATATTCCAAAAATTCATAAAAGTCATATCAACAGAATTTATATCAAAATATGTCTTAAGCGGTCGCACAAATCAAAATGTCATATCGAATCCAAACTGAGCGGCGGAATAGACATCGCCGGTCAAAAGTGCAACATAAGCATAAGGGCCATTTAGGGCCATCAAATCAAACGGACCGCTTTAAGACCAGAGAACAAACTCAAACAAACATATATAGGACCCTCGCCCCACATATATGACTACAGGCCTCTACGAACTCAAAACAAAAACATATGGCGAGACAGGGCCTCGCCGTACCCAAATCGTCAAATATACAGAGCATACACATAGCAAAAGGAGTCTGTACCAAAAGTGGACTCCGGATCAGAAGGAGTACTCCAAAATAGCAGAAAGTGAAGCCTACAGTGGAGGATCACCAATGTCTGTACCTGCGGGCATGAAACGCAGCCCCCGAAGAAAGGGGGTCAGTACGAAATATGTACTGAGTATGTAAAGCACGGAGTACAGAAATATGGATCAAAACTGAAAGCAAATCAGATAACAAAGTGGAGTACAAATCAGTATGTCAAAATTCGTATCAAAGTCATAAACGTATACATAATGCAAACGAAATCATGCAAACGCTTAAGAACGTGGTCGCCACTCCGACGCTGGCGCCACACACAGCATAACACCAGAAAGTTTCAAATCTCCGTATCTCCGAACACAAACACAAACATAGGTGAGCGTATCGCATCACGAGCCATATCACAGCATAACTCCAAACGGGACCCGGCCCTATGGCGAAGCCTCGGGAACCGTAACACAGCATACGACCGAATTATTGTAAGGCGCACGAATCATAACCGGCCCGGGAACCGGTGAACGAAGTCATAATAAGGCACGAGCGGAGTCGTGAGCAAACAAATGCAATTCATATTTCAAAATAGCCTTTCAAAACTTAGTAGTCTCATAAGTCATTTCATAGTACAAAATAATCGAATACTTAGTCGGTACAAAGTCTCATTTCACAAAACGTTTCCAAAATATTACGTATGGCTCAAAACGTAACTTAGCATATCATAATATTCAAAACATAACTCATAGCGGAACGTTTCAAAATCAAAGGGTTCATATCAAACCTTATTCCAAAGGAGAGCCCGATAGGATAAATAGGGCGTCTCGGGGTTAGCGGGCCCACCTCGAGTCAAATTGAGGTGGCGAACATAATTTACGAACATTAATAGGCCAAAAGGTCATACATAATCATTACCAGGTGACCCGATCACATTTCGATAGGTTTCGGACGATTGGTGGCATTCTAGCCAAAATAGAGCCCTTAGGCTTCAATTGAATTGAATGAATAGTAACTTTTCTGTGGATCGGGTTTCGAGGAGCAGAAATGCTCCGGAAGTTCCAATATTCACCTAGCGTACTAAGACATGCCAAACGAAGAAGTGGGAAGCTTTACATACCTTACAGACGTCGTATGCTCTCCCAAAAGTCAAGTCCCGATTCGTCTGAAATCTGCAAATGGTCAAAGTTACCAATTGAGATTCTTAGGCTTAAAAATGCCATTAACTTCATTTTTTGCCTACCGAAATTTCGGCAGCATTTCCCTTATAAATCTAACATCCCCGAGACTTAGCTCGGCTCCAAATACATTAACAACAACAGCCCACACATCATCAAACAACACAAATCATAATCAAACCACTCTAGCTTCAAAGTTCTACCTTATTACCTAAGTTGGCAACTTTTCATTCAAACTTCCAAAACTCCAAATCTATATCCATATTATTGTATTCATTCACTCATTCAAGATTATTCAATCACATTCCAAATATATTCCAAGCCATATACGAAATTGCCCAAGATTCATTACTTTCCATAATTCTTTCAAAACATCAAAACTTACAACGAACGTTCTAACTTGCGTCGTTTCATTCCGAATTCACTAACAACAACATCAATTTACATCCTATGATCTTACTTTCACAATTATACAAAAACTATATAAATTCGCATAATTTCCCATAATGACATACAACCAAGTTCAATGCCATAATTCTTCCAACACTTCCAAATCAATGCAAACTTACATCATTTAAATTATAAGGATCATAACCATACAACTAACATATCAAACAAAACAATTTATCACCATTCCAACTTCTTCCATAGCCACGGCCAACATTCATTTTTTTCCAATTCCACCCAATTCATTCAACTTTCATTTCTAATACAATTTCTACCATCACATACTAGATTCTAACATGAATTCAAGCCACCAAAACCATGCAATATACATGCTTACCTACGGCTAACACACACTTAGTCCCAACACACAAAATTCCCATGTTTTCCGTTCATTCACACATACTACAACATACATATACCATTCATAACATAACAAAAGCATGAAATCCTCACCTTTCTTCAAGTCCTTCACTTGGAGATAAGAATTGTTTTCTTGCCACAACACTTATATCGACTTGTAGAGGGCTTTGCACTTGATAATAATTTCACAAGAGATGAACTTTTAAACCAAGGAATTGGCTCCAAAAATTTTTTCTTTCTTTTCTTTCTTTTCTCCTCTCAAACCCGAATTGCCCTCTCTTTTTCTTTCTTTCTTGCTTTGTGTTTTCTTGAAGGTTCTTGATAATTATCCAATTATATATGTATTTAATCACTTACAAAATTTCCTTATGGGCTTGGGGCACTTCTTTGGCCGGTTGGGCCTCACTTTCTTATATTTTTTTTTGAGTCCAATGTGTTGGCTACATATTTTAATTCATGGGGCAAGTTTCCAAAATTCCAATTTTGCCCTTGGCCACCTTTCGTAATCCCACACCATTACATTCATAGCTTACACATTCCTACCAATCAAGGTCCAATTGTGGCCTTATTCATCACAAGTCAATTTATCTTGAATTTTTTTGAATAAGCGAAAATGTCGGATGTAACACCTGTCCCGTCTTATGTTTCTGTTATTACTGTTCGTAGAGGTCTGTAGACACATACGTGGGTTGTGTATATATGTTATGGGAATATGTATTTTGTGACGGCCTTATCGGCTTTCGTGCGCTACATCTGCTTATGTACGATAGTTTGTGATGCCGTTTGGCTTTTATATATGCGTATTTAGTTTACATGTTGGTTTGGGATTATCGGGTACGTATGGTGTCCTGCTTAGACACGAGTCGCGGCCTACGGGGTTGGGTCGTGACAAAAGTTTCCACCATTGTTGGCTCTTCTTTTTTGCTTCGTTTCTTCTTCTTCTTCTTGCTGCTTCTTCTTGCTTCTTCTTCTTCTTCTTCTTCTTCTTCTTCTTGTTCTTCTTCTTCTTCGTCTTAACTGGATTTTGCTCAAGAAAGAAAAAAACAAGGCCACCTGATTTTGCAATTTTTTGGCTGGATTTCATTCGTGTAACACTGGGAATTACTTCATAACTCATTCCATTGTTCTGCTTTCTTCTTCTTCTTCTTCTTCTTCTTCTTCTTCTTCTTCTTCTTGTTCTTCTTCTTCTTCTTCTTTTTCATCCGCCATTGTTGCTCAAGAAAGAAAAAAATGTGACCACCCGATTTTGCAAATTTTTGACTGGATTTTGTTGGTGTAGCACTGCAATTACTTTATAAGTGTTTTCCGCTCATTTGGTAAGTATAACAATGCTGTTTTATTTCAATTTTTCACCTGGGTATAAATCTACTGATTTTCCAACAACTTGCAGTAGCTGTTGTAGTTGTTGCAACATATAATGTGGTTGTTGCAACTTCTACAACAGATTATGAAGTTGTTGTAATTGTTAAATAAATAACCTGTAACAACTGAGTGAGTTGTTGCAACAGGTATTCCACTTGTTGTAACAACTCAACGATCTGTTGGAGTCAGCTTCAGTTTTTGTCTGAAATAGAACCCAAAACACTGAAGCCGCTTCCAACAGATTATTGACTTGCTGCAACAAGTTGTATAGTTGTTGCAACAGGTGTTCCACTTGTTGCAACAACTCAACTATCTGTTGGAGTCAGCTTCAATTTTTATCTGAAACGTAACCCAAAAAACTGAAGCTGCTTCCAACAGATTATTGACTTGCTGCAACAAGTTGTATAGTTGTTGCAACAGGTGTTCCACTTGTTGCAACAACTCAACTATCTGTTGGAGTCAGCTTCAGTTTTTGTCTGAAACAGAACCCAAAAAACTGAAGCTGCTTCCAACAGATTATTGACTTGCTGCAACAAGTAGTATACTTGTTTCAACAAGTAATACACTTGTTGCAACAACTCGATAATCTGTTGGACATCTTCAACAGTCTAAAAAATTACCCCAAAAAAACTGAAGCTGACTCCAACAGATTAGTGACTTGTTGCAACAATTTTATTACCTGTTGCAACAAGTAGTCCACTTGTTCCAACAAGTCAATAATATGTTGGAACAACTGCTGCAGCTGTTTCATTTAGTTATAGATTGGTATGTACTCTCATGACCAATTTTTTGTTAAACAAAATATCTTCAGGTACCTCGAACACCGCTAATGGGGGACTCAATAACAATAGGGGTTGATTGCCATGGTGAATGGATCGAGAAGAACAATCGATATATTTGGCGATGGAAGGGTAGTGACACGTTAGAGACGATAGCGATGACTGTCCAAAGAGATGTTATGTTCGATGATTTTGTGAACCTAATCATCACCTATTGCGAATTAACTTGTGAACCAAAAGATCTTGCCATCACTTATATGCACAGCTTTTTTGAAAATTAGAGGGTCTTGCCATTTAAGATAACTGATCAGGTTCGTTTGGGTGCTTATTTGAATGATGTAGCTAGGCCCATTTTAAGGGTATACGTTGTTGGAAGCCCAGTAGAGAACCACAATTTATCTCAAGACCAACAAGATGTGTTAAATGATGAATTAGATGGGGTGGATGTGCATATCCCAGATAATGGAAGTGGGGCTGACCCGATTCCTATACCTGAAGTTGCGAGCAATACAGTGGGCACTACACAATCAATACAGTCTAGCCATGTTCAAGATGATGAAACAGGTTTTCATAAAGGAATGTCATTCAAGAACAAGGAAGAACTAGCCACTTGGTTGAAACTTGCTTGCTTGAAGAAAGATTTTAGAATCAAGAAGGTGATTAATTCGCGTACTGTGTACTGCTTAAGATGTGTACATCCGAAGTGCAAGTGGTGGCTGAGCACTGTGAAGCTTTTAAGTTCTGACAGATTTTGTATCAGAACCTACATAAAGCATCGCACATGTGGTTCTGAGCACATTACGAGCCATAATCCACACGCTACTGCGAAAGTCATTGGTGAATACTTCAAAGATAAGTTTCCTTACAGTAAAGGCCCATCTACAAAAGATATGAGTCAATCAATCCGTACAGATTTGGGTTGTAAGGTAAGTTATTGGAAGGTCTAGAAGGGCATGGAGATTGCAAAGGCTTTGACAAGGGGGACACATGAGCACGGGTATGCGGTGCTTGATGCGTACCGTTATATGCTTCGTTCTGCAAATCCAGGAAGTAAGACGGCTTTGAAGGTTGCTGAAAATGGGAAGTTCAAGTACTTTTTTGTAGCCTATAAGGCTTGGATGCTTGGTTTTGCGCAAATGAAAAAAGTCATAGCTGTCGATAGGACATTCTTGAGGAGCAAGTACGAAGGAGTGTTGTTGTCAGCAGTTGCACAAGATGCGGAGAATCATATTTTTCCAGTGGCATTTTGTGTAGTGGACAAGGAGTGTGATGCTTCGTACATATATTTTTTTGAACAAATGAGAAGCTATATAGAAGATACCCCTGAGTTGTGCATAATTTCTTATAGACATCCAAGTATCAAAAAGGCGGTTTCAATTGTCTTCCCTACATGTCATTATGGTTTTTTCATGAGGCACGTAGGGGAAAATCTGAGAACCACCTTTCACAATGGGGCAGTCGTATCTCAATTTTATAAAGCAGCAAAAGCGTACAATATTGATGTCTTCAATGACCATTTCAATCAAATCAGAGATTTAGTTCCTGGGGCCGCCGAACATCTTGAACGTGCTGGATTCCACAGATGGAGCAGGGCATTCTGCCCCGGAAATAGGTATTTTCACATTTCTGTTTCCAACAAGTAACGTATCTGCTGCAACTAATAGGTAACTTGTTGCGACAGATATTGTACTTGTTGTGATTTTGACACAGCTGAGCCTCAACCACATGTTCCAACACTAATATGTTTGTTTTGTCAGGTATAAATTTATGACGACAAACGCTGCTGAGTCGGTGAACTCAATGTTTAATGTTGAAAGAGAATTTCCCATTACCGCTCTATTTGATTCCATAAACAGGAGGTTTTCATGAGAGGCGTATGGCGTTCATCGACTCACCAACCATCTTTGTTCCCTTAATGGAAAAAAAATATCACGGGGACTGACTGAAGTGTCGGCGTCTCGGCGTCCAAGTCTTGCACCCGAACCAGATGATAGATATAACCCTTTCTGATCATTTTCTTTGCCTTAAGGTATGAAATAAACTTACCTTTCGGCGATGCTGTATTTCCAGCCCAATCTAAAACTGGCTCCCCGGGAAACTGGAAGCGAACCACCTTATTCTGGCAGTCAACATTAGCATAACAGGAAGCTAGCTAGTCCATACCCATAATAACATCAAATTCAGTCATATCTAACTCTACCAGATCTGCCTTAGTATCACGGCCACATACAATCACAGAACAGTCTTTATAAACCTGTTTCGCTACAATAAAGTCCCCTATCGGTGTGGCTACCTCAAATGGCTCTATAGGTTCAGACATAATACCAATTTTACCGGCAACAAGAGGTGAAATATATGATAAAGTTGAACCTGGATCAATTAATGCATACACAGACCGAGAGAAGACCAATAAAGTACCTGTAACGACATTAGGAGATGCCTCCTGATCCTGGCGGCTGGCCAAAGCATAAATGCGGTTCGAAGGACCGCTAATACCAGAAGCTCCACCACGGCCTCTGCCGCGACCTGCTGGTGCTGGAAAACCCTGCCCCGTAGGGCGCATAGCCACTGACGACGATGAAGACCCAGCGGCTGATCCGGTAGGCTGCGCTGCACCACCCGAACTACCCTTATACGGGCAATCTCTCACAGAATGGCCCTGACGGCCACAAGAAAAGCATGCACCAGTGGCTCTGTAGCACTCTCCCGTATGGTATCTGCCGCAAAAAGAACACTGAACCCTGGGTGGCCTCATCTGACCAGAACCCCTATCTGTCCGCGAACCTGAAGCCCTGGAGCTCTGGCCTGCTCCTGAATACCCTGGGCTATCGAATCTGCGACCTGCAGGCTGGGGAGGCGCGCTCTGCGCCGGCTGAGATGAAAATCTGCTAGGCTGCTGCGGCTGTTGGGGCTGTCTGCCCCGAAAGTCTCCAGATGACCTGGCCGTCTTGGGCTGTCTCCGATCCTGGCCCCTGTCAGGCTGGTGTCCTCCTCTGCCCCGATCCTCCATACCCTGGGCATGGGCCTGGATACGGGCAATGTCCATACCGGGCTGAGCAGCCAACACTAAGCAGCTATCAACAAAATACCGATCCAGCCCCATAATATATCTGTGCATCCGGTCCGCCATAATAGCCACCACAGTAGGTGCATATCGGGCCAAGGAATCAAACTCCAAACTGTAGTCCCGGATACTGCGGCCCTTCTGCCTCAATAATAAGAATCTATCAGATCTGGCTCGTCGCAACTCTGGGGGCAGAAAATGTCCAAGAAATGCCTGAGAAAAATCGCCCCAAGCTGCTGGAGGAGCGCCGTCCCCCCTGGATAGCCCCCATGACTCGTACCAGTTTGCCGCCACATCATATAACCGGTACGAAGCTAACGCGACTGACTCTGTCTCGGAAGCATTAATCAAATCTAGAGTGTGTCGCATCTTCCTAATAAACTCCTCAGGATCCTCCTCGGGCTTTGTCCCGAAGAACTCTGGAGGGTTACAAGTCAAAAACTCACGGGCTCTCGAACTATCACGCCTGACTGCCCGGTCACCTCCCAGTCCATGCCCCTGAACCTGCCCTGCCACAAGTCTCATCAGCAACTGGACTGCCTCCCTCATAGACTGATCCTCAGTGCCTGGCCGTGGAGCTGGAGGCTCAGGTACTGGAACTGCGGGAGCTGGCAGTGGAGCCGTCCCCCGATCTGCAGCTACGGCTGCCCCAATCTCCTCCACGAGTGGCGGTGTAGAAGAACCCTCTGTCTGGGGCAAAGTCTCCGGAGCAATATATACCTGGGCCCTGGTAGTCCTCTGGACCCGGCTAGTCTCTCCTACGGCAACTGACTTGGCCTTTTGGGCCGCTGTCGCTTTTTTTGGAGGCATATCTGCAAATATAGCCACTCGTTAGGAAGGGGTCATCCTGATAACACAGCTCTATCGCACGATCTAAGACAGAAAGAAGGGTAGTATCCTAAATGCCCTGTAGCCTCCTGTTTATAGGCGTGGTGCACAACACACCGATAAACAAGACTCTAAAAGACACGGTCTGTGGACATTCCGAGGACGAACTGCTCTGATACCACTTTTGTCACGACCCAACCCCGTGGGCCGCGACCAGTGCCCTAGCTGGGCACCTATACGTACCCGATACCCAAATTAGCATATTATCAGAATAATAATATAATAATAACATTAGTGGATGCTACAGAATTTAGCCGAAGAGCAGACTTGGCACACAGAAGCCGATAAGGCTATCATAAAACAAAACATCCCAAACATATGTACAGAACCCACACAGATGTATCCACAGACCTCTACAGAACATATCATAATCATAAGACGGGACAGGGCCCCGTCATACCCTGAACAAAGTACATATCCAGATAGCAGTGACAGACTGTACCAAAAGATGGGCTCTGTAGAAGAGAGCGCCCCAAATAGCAGAAATAAGATCCTAAACGTGTGGATCAGCGAACCTGTCGTCAGTACCTGCGCGGCATGAAAACGCAGCCCCCGAAGAAAGGGGGTCAGTACGAAATATGTACTGAATATGTAAAGCGGAATCACAGAAGTCAAATCATAATGGTTACAGAAAATGAGTACAGAATCCAGAGTGTCAAATGCATATTTCCAAAACAGACAGAATGCGTACAGAAACATATGTCATATCATATCATATCCGGTCCCTGACACGGGACTCGGCAGACAGAATGTGGCCACCCTCCCGACGCTGGTGCCACTATACAGAGGAATCAGAAAAAGGGGCGTGGCCCCGTATCATATAATGTCATATCAAAATGGCCATACAGATCAGATCAGAATAGGCGGACATGGCACATCATACTCCACAGACCCATGTACGCGTATACCTGCCCCCTCACATCGGGACGCGGCGAACAATGCAGAGAATTACGCTTGACAACATATCCTGGCCCGGGCTCAGTGTGGGAAACATTGGGACATCCACGAATGGAGTAGTGAGAGACTAATGCAATTTAAAAATATAATAAATGTTTTCAAAGACTCGATGAAGCGTATCAAAGACAAACAAATCCAATGGGGTCGGACGGAATCATAATAAATGTATTTCGGATATCATAATAAATTACAGAAGTATAACTTTCCCGAAGTCATTCCGAGTGTCAAAATAATTTATAATATTTAACAGAATATTTAAAATAATATTCGTTAAGCGATTAGTAGGGTAATTAAAACATTTCTTTCAAAAATCGCTTTAAAAGAAAGCTTTAACACATTAGGGGCAAAACCGTAAATAGCGGGCCCGCCTTGGGACAAACAAGGCGGCGGGCTCAAATTGTGCCCTCTAAGCATATAGTATCACCTAAAAAGGTTATACAAACATTCTATGACTTTCTGCATAATTTAGAGCAAAATTGCATAATTTCAGAAAAAGCGTGTCAAAATGGTTCAATTCTACTGAAGGAAAAACTGAAATTTTGTCTTGCGGATTCCGAGGGCCAAGAGGTCCTTCGAGGCCCGGATCCGACCCTAACACACTAGGGGCATGCCAAGGGAAGAATTGGGGTTGCTTTACATACCTTTCGCGCTCCTTAAGCCTTTCCAAACTCACTTCCCGTTTCGTCGAAAAACTGCAATTGGTCAAGTTTACCAATTGTGAATTATTAATGCCATTATTTCAACTTTAAGCATATTTGGCTACCGAAATTTCGGCAGCACTTCCCCTATACATATGACACCCCGAGAATTCAACTCGGCTATAAATCATCAACAACAACCCAAACGACAACAACAATATCAACAATGAACATTAAAAACACAAATATCCTTCAACTAGTCATTTTTCTCACAAGTTGACATAATCTTCAATTCAACCCAACTTTCAACTAAGATCAATAATTTCATATTCAACAACCATCATGATCATCACCATATAGTTCTAGAAACATTTCATATCGTTTTCCTTAAGATATACACTCGATATACATGATATACAATCTTCCGCCAAAATCATAACTTATGCAAAACATCAAATCTTTGGCATACAACTTCATAACAAGTTTCCAACTTCCAAATTCATCAATGGTCATCACAACTAACAACCAAACAACTTCATTTCCTTAATGTCGGAAAAACCATACTAAAACGACATAAGTTTCTACATTCCAATTCAATACAAACTTATATCATTCTAACTTCATTTACATATCAAGCATTACAACAACACTCCAATACTCTAAACAAACTTAATCCATTTCATTCCCAAGTCAAATATACCACACGGCCATATGCTATGTTTCTCCATTCAATCAAATTTATTCCACTTTCATTCTCAACATAAATTCCATCACATTCACAACTAGAATACAACATGAATTCTATACATTTTTGGCTATACAATATACAAATACACATGGCTACACATATATACCACACACCCACTTTGCAAACTTCCATTTCTCCATACAATCAACACATTTCTATATACTACAACCCAAACAAAACTCCATAACACAAGAATAAAGGATAAATTCTTACCTTTTCCTCTAGTCTTCTTTACTTGAATTTGTGATCACTTTGGTGAACCAAGGCCTCCTTTCTCCAAACCAACTACACCAAGTTGAAGAGGGGACTCAACTTAGTAAGGAAAGCACAAAATATAAATTTTTAACACAAGAGTTTTGGTGGTGAATTTTCCACACCAAACCCGAAATGCCTTCTTTTTTTTGCTCTTGTTTTGCTTTTCTTTCTCTTCTAAGTCTCTTGAACCTTCTAAGGGATAGTGATCCCTTTATAATTAATTAGCACATGGAAATATTCATTAAAGCCATGGGTTGGGCCTCACTTGGCCGGCCACCCCTTAAACATTGGGCCTAAATTTTTATTTTATTTTTTTGGGCCAACTCGGTTGGTCCCGAGTTGGGCCTAGCCCACTGACCTTTCGACCTTAAAACGTTCATAACTCCTTGTACCGACGTCACCTGGGAACCCACGACCTATGGATGGAAAGCTAATTCAATTATCTACAACTTCTATTTCAAGGTATTTTCGAAATTCCAAACTTACAATACAGTTTTTGCCCCCCAAAGTCAGGTCACCCGAGAACGTTTTCTTAAAAATATTCGTTTGGAGGGTTTCCACTTTGATTTGGTCCAAAGGTACTTCATGAGTTGTGTTTAACTTTACATATGTGATTCATATGACTTTTCAGATGTTCCAAAAAAAATCTCGGTTTGTGGGCCCCACCCCAGCAGATGCTCCGAGGTTCAAAAATACGGGATATAACATCCTCTCCCCCTTTAGAACATTCGTCCTCGAATGTTAAATTAATCTCATAGGGTTTGAAAATACTTTGGGGGAGTTCATGTTTACAGACATCACATATGACACACGATTGATATTGGAATAAATTAAAGCAGGGATTTAAGGTTACTTGTGGGTATAGAGAACAAATGAGGATATTTCTCCTTCATTTCCTCTTCGGCCTCCCATGTCATTTTCTCCCTATTATCGTTCCGCCACAGTACCTTAACAGAGGCTACATCTTTATTCCGAAGCCTCCTTACCTGACGATCCAAAATAGATACGGGCTGCTCCTCGTACGATAGTTGCTCCGTCACCTGAATATCATCAGCAGGAAATATTCTAGAAGGGTCACCGACGCATTTACGAAGCATAGAGACATGAAATACCGGATGTACCGCTTCCAAATCAGATGGCAAATCTAGCTCATAGGCGACATTTCCAGTTTTTCGAACAATCTGATAAGGCCCAATATAACGCGGACTGAGCTTACCCTTTCTGCCGAACCGCATCACGCCTTTCATAGGCGATACCTTCAGGAATACCCAATCGCCTACCTGAAACTCCAACGGTCGACGCCGTTTATCCGCGTATGACTTCTGTCGACTCTGGGCTGCCAACAGTCGCTCCCGAATAAGTTTTACCTTGTCCACGGCCTGCTGGACCATATCTGGGCCAATCAACTCTGACTCGCCAATATCTAACCAGCCAATCGGCGATCTGCATTTCCTGCCATATAGAGCCTCGTACGGAGCCATCTGGATGCTGGAATGGTAACTGTTATTATATGCAAACTCAATCAATGGCAAGTGATCATCCCAGCTGCCTCTGAAATCAATAACGCAGGCCCGCAACATATCCCCCAGCGTCTGTATAGTGCGCTCGGCCTGTCCGTCGCTCTGAGGATGAAAGGCTGTGCTCAGACTCACCTGAGTCCCTAGACCCTCCTGAAACGACCTCCAGAAACGCGCCGTAAACTGGGCGCCTCTGTCAGAAATAATAGATATAGGAACTCCGTGAAGCTTCACAATCTCTCTAATATAGAGCCTGGCATAATCCTCGGCGGAATAAGTAGTCCTGACGGGAAGAAAATGGGCTGATTTCGTCAGCCTATCAACAACGACCCAGATGGAATCATACTTCCGTGGAGTGCGAGGCAAACCTGTAATGAAGTCCATATTAATAACCTCCCACTTCCAAGTCGGGATTTCCATCTCCTGCAACAGTCCACCCGGCTTCTGATGCTCAATCTTGACCTGCTGACAATTAGGGCACTGGGCGACGAACTCTGCAATATCCCGCTTCATGCCGTCCCACCAGTATAAGCATCGTAGATCATGGTACATCTTCGTAGACCCAGGATGGACCGAATAGCGAGCATAATGTGCCTCGCTCATAACTTGTTACCGAAGGCCTGCAATATCAGGTACACACAACCTGCCTCTGTATAACAAAGTACCGTCCGGTGAAAACTCGAACGGAGTCCTCTCCTTATCATAGGTTGTGTCCCTGTACTGAGCTAAGACAGGATCTTCGTATTGACGCCGCTTAATATCGTCCCTGAGGGATGATTCAGAAACCCCTCGATCAGAAATCCGTGTATCTCCAGAATCGGCCAGACGAACCCCGAGACTAGCCAACTGCTGAATATCACGGGCTATCTCTCTCCTGTCTGGCTGTAAATCGACCAAACTGTCCATAGACTTCCAACTGAGCGCATCGGCAACAACATTAGCCTTACCCGGATGATACAGAATATCCACGTCATAATCTTTCAGAAGCTCCAGCCACCTCCGCTGTCGCAAATTAAGCTCTCTCTGCCTGAAAATATACTGGAGACTCTTATGATCAGTATAGATATCCACATGAACGCCATATAAATAGTGTCTCCATATCTTCAGAGCATGAATTACCGCTGCGAGCTCCAGATCGTGGGTAGGATAATTCTTCTCATGCTTCTTGAGCTGCCGGGAAGCATACGCTATAACTCTGCCATGCTGCATCAATACACAGCCCAACCCCATGTCAGAAGCGTCACAATAAATAACATACCCGTCCGGTCCCTCTGGAAGAGTCAGAACTGGGGCTGTAGTCAGCTTCTCCTTCAGCAACTGGAAGCTCCGTTCACAAGCGTCAGACCACAGGAACTTAGCTCCCTTCTGAGTCAGCCTTGTCAAAGGCGCTGAAATCGAAGCAAACTTCCCCACAAATCTCCTGTAATAGCCTGCTAACCCAAGGAAACTGCGTACCTCTGTGGGCGTCGTAGGTCTGGGCCAATTCTTCACGGCCTCAATCTTCTGTGTGTCCACCCGGACACCATCAGCTGCAATAACATGCCCCAAGAAAGCCACTGAAGACAGCCAGAATTCACACATAGAAAATTTCGCATATAATTTCTGATGCCGGAGTACCCCTAATACCGATCTCAGATGATCTGCGTGCTCCGCCTCAGACCGAGAATAAACCAGGATATCATCAATGAATACAATTACAAACATATCCAAGAATGGCCTGAATACCCGGTTCATCAAATCCATGAATACTGCGGGGGCATTAGTAAGCCCAAAAGACATAACCCTGAACTCGTAATGCCCATATCGGGTCCGGAAAGCTGTCTTAGGGATATCGGCCTCTCGTACTCGCACCTGGTGGTAACCGGATCGAAGATCTATCTTCGAAAAACACTTAGCGCCCTGCAGCTGATCAAACAAATCATCAATCCTGGGGAGGGGGTATTTATTCTTTATAGTTACCTTATTCAGCTGCCGATAATCAATACACATACGCAGCGACCCGTCCTTCTTACGCACAAATAATACCGGGGCTCCCCAAGGCGAAGTACTAGGTCTGATGAAGCCCTTATCCAACAAATCTTTCAGCTGCTCCTTCAACTCCTTTAATTCTGCAGGCGCCATTCTATACGGAGGAATAGAGATAGGCTGAGTGTCTGGGAGTAAATCAATAGAGAAATCTATCTCCCGCTCTGGAGGAAGACCTGGAAGCTCGTCGGGGAAAACATCTGGAAACTCATTAATCACGGGGACTGACTGAAGTGTCGGCGTCTCGGCGTCCAAGTCTTGCACCCGAACCAGATGATAGATATAACCCTTTCTGATCATTTTCTTTGCCTTAAGGTATGAAATAAACTTACCTTTCGGCGATGCTGTATTTCCAGCCCAATCTAAAACTGGCTCCCCGGGAAACTGGAAGCGAACCACCTTATTCTGGCAGTCAACATTAGCATAACAGGAAGCTAGCTAGTCCATACCCATAATAACATCAAATTCAGTCATATCTAACTCTACCAGATCTGCCTTAGTATCACGGCCACATACAATCACAGAACAGTCTTTATAAACCTGTTTCGCTACAATAAAGTCCCCTATCGGTGTGGCTACCTCAAATGGCTCTATAGGTTCAGACATAATACCAATTTTACCGGCAACAAGAGGTGAAATATATGATAAAGTTGAACCTGGATCAATTAATGCATACACAGACCGAGAGAAGACCAATAAAGTACCTGTAACGACATTAGGAGATGCCTCCTGATCCTGGCGGCTGGCCAAAGCATAAATGCGGTTCGAAGGACCGCTAATACCAGAAGCTCCACCACGGCCTCTGCCGCGACCTGCTGGTGCTGGAAAACCCTGCCCCGTAGGGCGCATAGCCACTGACGACGATGAAGACCCAGCGGCTGATCCGGTAGGCTGCGCTGCACCACCCGAACTACCCTTATACGGGCAATCTCTCACAGAATGGCCCTGACGGCCACAAGAAAAGCATGCACCAGTGGCTCTGTAGCACTCTCCCGTATGGTATCTGCCGCAAAAAGAACACTGAACCCTGGGTGGCCTCATCTGACCAGAACCCCTATCTGTCCGCGAACCTGAAGCCCTGGAGCTCTGGCCTGCTCCTGAATACCCTGGGCTATCGAATCTGCGACCTGCAGGCTGGGGAGGCGCGCTCTGCGCCGGCTGAGATGAAAATCTGCTAGGCTGCTGCGGCTGTTGGGGCTGTCTGCCCCGAAAGTCTCCAGATGACCTGGCCGTCTTGGGCTGTCTCCGATCCTGGCCCCTGTCAGGCTGGTGTCCTCCTCTGCCCCGATCCTCCATACCCTGGGCATGGGCCTGGATACGGGCAATGTCCATACCGGGCTGAGCAGCCAACACTAAGCAGCTATCAACAAAATACCGATCCAGCCCCATAATATATCTGTGCATCCGGTCCGCCATAATAGCCACCACAGTAGGTGCATATCGGGCCAAGGAATCAAACTCCAAACTGTAGTCCCGGATACTGCGGCCCTTCTGCCTCAATAATAAGAATCTATCAGATCTGGCTCGTCGCAACTCTGGGGGCAGAAAATGTCCAAGAAATGCCTGAGAAAAATCGCCCCAAGCTGCTGGAGGAGCGCCGTCCCCCCTGGATAGCCCCCATGACTCGTACCAGTTTGCCGCCACATCATATAACCGGTACGAAGCTAACGCGACTGACTCTGTCTCGGAAGCATTAATCAAATCTAGAGTGTGTCGCATCTTCCTAATAAACTCCTCAGGATCCTCCTCGGGCTTTGTCCCGAAGAACTCTGGAGGGTTACAAGTCAAAAACTCACGGGCTCTCGAACTATCACGCCTGACTGCCCGGTCACCTCCCAGTCCATGCCCCTGAACCTGCCCTGCCACAAGTCTCATCAGCAACTGGACTGCCTCCCTCATAGACTGATCCTCAGTGCCTGGCCGTGGAGCTGGAGGCTCAGGTACTGGAACTGCGGGAGCTGGCAGTGGAGCCGTCCCCCGATCTGCAGCTACGGCTGCCCCAATCTCCTCCACGAGTGGCGGTGTAGAAGAACCCTCTGTCTGGGGCAAAGTCTCCGGAGCAATATATACCTGGGCCCTGGTAGTCCTCTGGACCCGGCTAGTCTCTCCTACGGCAACTGACTTGGCCTTTTGGGCCGCTGTCGCTTTTTTTGGAGGCATATCTGCAAATATAGCCACTCGTTAGGAAGGGGTCATCCTGATAACACAGCTCTATCGCACGATCTAAGACAGAAAGAAGGGTAGTATCCTAAATGCCCTGTAGCCTCCTGTTTATAGGCGTGGTGCACAACACACCGATAAACAAGACTCTAAAAGACACGGTCTGTGGACATTCCGAGGACGAACTGCTCTGATACCACTTTTGTCACGACCCAACCCCGTGGGCCGCGACCAGTGCCCTAGCTGGGCACCTATACGTACCCGATACCCAAATTAGCATATTATCAGAATAATAATATAATAATAACATTAGTGGATGCTACAGAATTTAGCCGAAGAGCAGACTTGGCACACAGAAGCCGATAAGGCTATCATAAAACAAAACATCCCAAACATATGTACAGAACCCACACAGATGTATCCACAGACCTCTACAGAACATATCATAATCATAAGACGGGACAGGGCCCCGTCATACCCTGAACAAAGTACATATCCAGATAGCAGTGACAGACTGTACCAAAAGATGGGCTCTGTAGAAGAGAGCGCCCCAAATAGCAGAAATAAGATCCTAAACGTGTGGATCAGCGAACCTGTCGTCAGTACCTGCGCGGCATGAAAACGCAGCCCCCGAAGAAAGGGGGTCAGTACGAAATATGTACTGAATATGTAAAGCGGAATCACAGAAGTCAAATCATAATGGTTACAGAAAATGAGTACAGAATCCAGAGTGTCAAATGCATATTTCCAAAACAGACAGAATGCGTACAGAAACATATGTCATATCATATCATATCCGGTCCCTGACACGGGACTCGGCAGACAGAATGTGGCCACCCTCCCGACGCTGGTGCCACTATACAGAGGAATCAGAAAAAGGGGCGTGGCCCCGTATCATATAATGTCATATCAAAATGGCCATACAGATCAGATCAGAATAGGCGGACATGGCACATCATACTCCACAGACCCATGTACGCGTATACCTGCCCCCTCACATCGGGACGCGGCGAACAATGCAGAGAATTACGCTTGACAACATATCCTGGCCCGGGCTCAGTGTGGGAAACATTGGGACATCCACGAATGGAGTAGTGAGAGACTAATGCAATTTAAAAATATAATAAATGTTTTCAAAGACTCGATGAAGCGTATCAAAGACAAACAAATCCAATGGGGTCGGACGGAATCATAATAAATGTATTTCGGATATCATAATAAATTACAGAAGTATAACTTTCCCGAAGTCATTCCGAGTGTCAAAATAATTTATAATATTTAACAGAATATTTAAAATAATATTCGTTAAGCGATTAGTAGGGTAATTAAAACATTTCTTTCAAAAATCGCTTTAAAAGAAAGCTTTAACACATTAGGGGCAAAACCGTAAATAGCGGGCCCGCCTTGGGACAAACAAGGCGGCGGGCTCAAATTGTGCCCTCTAAGCATATAGTATCACCTAAAAAGGTTATACAAACATTCTATGACTTTCTGAATAATTTAGAGCAAAATTGCATAATTTCAGAAAAAGCGTGTCAAAATGGTTCAATTCTACTGAAGGAAAAACTGAAATTTTGTCTTGCGGATTCCGAGGGCCAAGAGGTCCTTCGAGGCCCGGATCCGACCCTAACACACTAGGGGCATGCCAAGGGAAGAATTGGGGTTGCTTTACATACCTTTCGCGCTCCTTAAGCCTTTCCAAACTCACTTCCCGTTTCGTCGAAAAACTGCAATTGGTCAAGTTTACCAATTGTGAATTATTAATGCCATTATTTCAACTTTAAGCATATTTGGCTACCGAAATTTCGGCAGCACTTCCCCTATACATATGACACCCCGAGAATTCAACTCGGCTATAAATCATCAACAACAACCCAAACGACAACAACAATATCAACAATGAACATTAAAAACACAAATATCCTTCAACTAGTCATTTTTCTCACAAGTTGACATAATCTTCAATTCAACCCAACTTTCAACTAAGATCAATAATTTCATATTCAACAACCATCATGATCATCACCATATAGTTCTAGAAACATTTCATATCGTTTTCCTTAAGATATACACTCGATATACATGATATACAATCTTCCGCCAAAATCATAACTTATGCAAAACATCAAATCTTTGGCATACAACTTCATAACAAGTTTCCAACTTCCAAATTCATCAATGGTCATCACAACTAACAACCAAACAACTTCATTTCCTTAATGTCGGAAAAACCATACTAAAACGACATAAGTTTCTACATTCCAATTCAATACAAACTTATATCATTCTAACTTCATTTACATATCAAGCATTACAACAACACTCCAATACTCTAAACAAACTTAATCCATTTCATTCCCAAGTCAAATATACCACACGGCCATATGCTATGTTTCTCCATTCAATCAAATTTATTCCACTTTCATTCTCAACATAAATTCCATCACATTCACAACTAGAATACAACATGAATTCTATACATTTTTGGCTATACAATATACAAATACACATGGCTACACATATATACCACACACCCACTTTGCAAACTTCCATTTCTCCATACAATCAACACATTTCTATATACTACAACCCAAACAAAACTCCATAACACAAGAATAAAGGATAAATTCTTACCTTTTCCTCTAGTCTTCTTTACTTGAATTTGTGATCACTTTGGTGAACCAAGGCCTCCTTTCTCCAAACCAACTACACCAAGTTGAAGAGGGGACTCAACTTAGTAAGGAAAGCACAAAATATAAATTTTTAACACAAGAGTTTTGGTGGTGAATTTTCCACACCAAACCCGAAATGCCTTCTTTTTTTTGCTCTTGTTTTGCTTTTCTTTCTCTTCTAAGTCTCTTGAACCTTCTAAGGGATAGTGATCCCTTTATAATTAATTAGCACATGGAAATATTCATTAAAGCCATGGGTTGGGCCTCACTTGGCCGGCCACCCCTTAAACATTGGGCCTAAATTTTTATTTTATTTTTTTGGGCCAACTCGGTTGGTCCCGAGTTGGGCCTAGCCCACTGACCTTTCGACCTTAAAACGTTCATAACTCCTTGTACCGACGTCACCTGGGAACCCACGACCTATGGATGGAAAGCTAATTCAATTATCTACAACTTCTATTTCAAGGTATTTTCGAAATTCCAAACTTACAATACAGTTTTTGCCCCCCAAAGTCAGGTCACCCGAGAACGTTTTCTTAAAAATATTCGTTTGGAGGGTTTCCACTTTGATTTGGTCCAAAGGTACTTCATGAGTTGTGTTTAACTTTACATATGTGATTCATATGACTTTTCAGATGTTCCAAAAAAAATCTCGGTTTGTGGGCCCCACCCCAGCAGATGCTCCGAGGTTCAAAAATACGGGATATAACATCCTCTCCCCCTTTAGAACATTCGTCCTCGAATGTTAAATTAATCTCATAGGGTTTGAAAATACTTTGGGGGAGTTCATGTTTACAGACATCACATATGACACACGATTGATATTGGAATAAATTAAAGCAGGGATTTAAGGTTACTTGTGGGTATAGAGAACAAATGAGGATATTTCTCCTTCATTTCCTCTTCGGCCTCCCATGTCATTTTCTCCCTATTATCGTTCCGCCACAGTACCTTAACAGAGGCTACATCTTTATTCCGAAGCCTCCTTACCTGACGATCCAAAATAGATACGGGCTGCTCCTCGTACGATAGTTGCTCCGTCACCTGAATATCATCAGCAGGAAATATTCTAGAAGGGTCACCGACGCATTTACGAAGCATAGAGACATGAAATACCGGATGTACCGCTTCCAAATCAGATGGCAAATCTAGCTCATAGGCGACATTTCCAGTTTTTCGAACAATCTGATAAGGCCCAATATAACGCGGACTGAGCTTACCCTTTCTGCCGAACCGCATCACGCCTTTCATAGGCGATACCTTCAGGAATACCCAATCGCCTACCTGAAACTCCAACGGTCGACGCCGTTTATCCGCGTATGACTTCTGTCGACTCTGGGCTGCCAACAGTCGCTCCCGAATAAGTTTTACCTTGTCCACGGCCTGCTGGACCATATCTGGGCCAATCAACTCTGACTCGCCAATATCTAACCAGCCAATCGGCGATCTGCATTTCCTGCCATATAGAGCCTCGTACGGAGCCATCTGGATGCTGGAATGGTAACTGTTATTATATGCAAACTCAATCAATGGCAAGTGATCATCCCAGCTGCCTCTGAAATCAATAACGCAGGCCCGCAACATATCCCCCAGCGTCTGTATAGTGCGCTCGGCCTGTCCGTCGCTCTGAGGATGAAAGGCTGTGCTCAGACTCACCTGAGTCCCTAGACCCTCCTGAAACGACCTCCAGAAACGCGCCGTAAACTGGGCGCCTCTGTCAGAAATAATAGATATAGGAACTCCGTGAAGCTTCACAATCTCTCTAATATAGAGCCTGGCATAATCCTCGGCGGAATAAGTAGTCCTGACGGGAAGAAAATGGGCTGATTTCGTCAGCCTATCAACAACGACCCAGATGGAATCATACTTCCGTGGAGTGCGAGGCAAACCTGTAATGAAGTCCATATTAATAACCTCCCACTTCCAAGTCGGGATTTCCATCTCCTGCAACAGTCCACCCGGCTTCTGATGCTCAATCTTGACCTGCTGACAATTAGGGCACTGGGCGACGAACTCTGCAATATCCCGCTTCATGCCGTCCCACCAGTATAAGCATCGTAGATCATGGTACATCTTCGTAGACCCAGGATGGACCGAATAGCGAGCATAATGTGCCTCGCTCATAACTTGTTACCGAAGGCCTGCAATATCAGGTACACACAACCTGCCTCTGTATAACAAAGTACCGTCCGGTGAAAACTCGAACGGAGTCCTCTCCTTATCATAGGTTGTGTCCCTGTACTGAGCTAAGACAGGATCTTCGTATTGACGCCGCTTAATATCGTCCCTGAGGGATGATTCAGAAACCCCTCGATCAGAAATCCGTGTATCTCCAGAATCGGCCAGACGAACCCCGAGACTAGCCAACTGCTGAATATCACGGGCTATCTCTCTCCTGTCTGGCTGTAAATCGACCAAACTGTCCATAGACTTCCAACTGAGCGCATCGGCAACAACATTAGCCTTACCCGGATGATACAGAATATCCACGTCATAATCTTTCAGAAGCTCCAGCCACCTCCGCTGTCGCAAATTAAGCTCTCTCTGCCTGAAAATATACTGGAGACTCTTATGATCAGTATAGATATCCACATGAACGCCATATAAATAGTGTCTCCATATCTTCAGAGCATGAATTACCGCTGCGAGCTCCAGATCGTGGGTAGGATAATTCTTCTCATGCTTCTTGAGCTGCCGGGAAGCATACGCTATAACTCTGCCATGCTGCATCAATACACAGCCCAACCCCATGTCAGAAGCGTCACAATAAATAACATACCCGTCCGGTCCCTCTGGAAGAGTCAGAACTGGGGCTGTAGTCAGCTTCTCCTTCAGCAACTGGAAGCTCCGTTCACAAGCGTCAGACCACAGGAACTTAGCTCCCTTCTGAGTCAGCCTTGTCAAAGGCGCTGAAATCGAAGCAAACTTCCCCACAAATCTCCTGTAATAGCCTGCTAACCCAAGGAAACTGCGTACCTCTGTGGGCGTCGTAGGTCTGGGCCAATTCTTCACGGCCTCAATCTTCTGTGTGTCCACCCGGACACCATCAGCTGCAATAACATGCCCCAAGAAAGCCACTGAAGACAGCCAGAATTCACACATAGAAAATTTCGCATATAATTTCTGATGCCGGAGTACCCCTAATACCGATCTCAGATGATCTGCGTGCTCCGCCTCAGACCGAGAATAAACCAGGATATCATCAATGAATACAATTACAAACATATCCAAGAATGGCCTGAATACCCGGTTCATCAAATCCATGAATACTGAGGGGGCATTAGTAAGCCCAAAAGACATAACCCTGAACTCGTAATGCCAATATCGGGTCCGGAAAGCTGTCTTAGGGATATCGGCCTCTCGTACTCGCACCTGGTGGTAACCGGATCGAAGATCTATCTTCGAAAAACACTTAGCGCCCTGCAGCTGATCAAACAAATCATCAATCCTGGGGAGGGGGTATTTATTCTTTATAGTTACAAAACATCTAAATTTAACTACAAAACGTCTATATTTCACTACAAACACACAACCATCACAAATCTCACTCACAACTTAAACAAAATACACCAAACGCTATCAAACAAGTGCTGAATTTGCTGCTGCAACAGGTAACCTCAGTTGTTGGAAAACATCAACAAAATTGCAAGCCTTTTTTTTTTTCGAAACAACAAGGAGAAGAAGAACAAAACCAGCACCAAAAACCATAATTTCACAACCACAACCACTATTTACAAACTCACAAACCCTACCAAGTGCAACAAATACACGAAACTACAACAAAACAAACAACATTCAAGAAAAACCCATGCTCTTCTTCATCTTCTCTAACCAAAATCATCATTTTCACACTCTGATTTTAAAACCCTAACTTTTGAACCAAGTGAAGAAAAAAAAGTTTACCTGAGAATGAATAGAGAAGCAACAACAATGGAGAGAGAGAGAGAGAGAAATGAGCAGCAGCAGCAGCAATGGAGAGAGAGGAACGAGCAGCAACAATGGTGGTCGCCGGTCGCCTGTTTTTTGCAGCAGTAACGGAGAGAGACAGAGACGAGGGAACTGGGAACTGCTTTTTTTTTTTTTTGACCAGCCAAGTTTGACCTTGGCTGGTCAAACTTTTCACCATTTCTAATTATGAGACTTTTTTGTCACCATAAGTTAAATCTTCCAAGAAACCCGAATCCGGTACTCTAAAGACCACTATGGAGTTTTCACGCTCTTTAAGAAATAATAAATCTCACGTGGGTATATGTCATAGTACTGAACATTTATTCTCTTCTCATATATACACATATGCACTTCAATTTTAATTCTTCGACACATATTTATTTCCTCCGTACACTTTTACTTGTTCACTTTTGACTTTTCACGTTCTTGCTGAATATTTATTCTCTTCTCATGTATACATGGATGTAGTTTAATTTTAATTCTCCGACACATTTATTTCCTCCATGCACTTTTACTTGTTCACTTTTGACTTTTCACGTTATAGACTAATACAACATCACCAACTTGTACCAAAAGCTTTACAAATTGTACACACAACGAATGCTTGTACCATAAGCTATATATTGCACCTCAGACATTCCATGTCGTTGTGCTGTGGATGGACTAACGTGAGTCTAGAATGTATATCAAGTCCCTACAAGTGGGAAAGGATACTTAATAATTCTAATTAAGATTCCAAAGACCTTTGAGGCAAAAGAAGAAAGCTTGTCGGAGAAAGTTAAGGTAGAGTCTTGTTTGGGTGAATTTCACATCATTTGAGTTAAGCCTTTGTCACGACCCGACTAGGGGGCCGCGATGAGCACCCGGTGCTAGCCCACCCGGGCATCCTCTTAGCTTACTCTTATGCTTACATCTAGGTGAGCCACATAATTATACATACATTTCCATTCATTTGTCAAACTAGTCCCATTGGATGACATTACTATTATATCATAATTGGCATCTATGCCACATCAATGTACATGGGCCAACGTGGCCGACAAAATGACATACAACATATAGGCCGACAAGGCCAGACATATCTATACATATATACACGTGACTACGAGCCTCTAAGAGAGTATGACATATCACATGAGCGGGACAGGACCCCGCTATGCCCATAATATGTACACAAAAGAATGAGTACCCAAAAGCTAGGGCTCCGAAGAAAGTGGAGCTCTGCTATGTAATCTGAATAAGCAGCTATGGATCAAGTCTGTCTCCCTGTGCACCTGCGGGCATGACGCAGCGTCCACAAACAAAAGGACGTCAGTACGAAGAATGTACTGAGTATGTAAAGCATGATCAACATCGATATATAAGCATAATGAACAACATATGAAATAGCATAGGAGGGGGAGACAATAATATCATCATCATGACACTTACTTTCCTTTCATAGGAACTTTCCATTTCTCATACGTATTTGTATACATACATCCTCATCCGTGTTCCATAATAGTACTCGTACCATACTTGTGCCCGTATTCATATACATGTCCTTATTCGTATTCATGTACATAGTCTTATCACATTCATATTCATTTTATATACATAGTCATTTCATATATATAGCATTTACATAGCATACCCGACCTCATAGGATCGGTGTTTCATGCATAGCATTTACATAGCATACCCGACCTCATAGGATCGGTGTTTCATGCATAGCATTTACATAGCATACCCGACCTCATAGGATCGGTGTTTCATATACATACTTGGCCAACCAAGCCTCAAGGTTACTCATACCTGGCCCTACCAAGGCTTCAGGGTTATCCGTACCATCTGGTGTGTGCGCGTTTCGTAATCGTATACATACTTTATACATATTCATATACACATATTCTACCCGGCATATAAGCTTGGGGTTTCATTATAGCCCTTCATAGGCACATATAAGTATAATAGCCCGTAGGCACCTTTAGCATCATTATTATTATCATTATCATTACTATCATCATCATTATCGTTACTTTTATATCATAGGCTTACTCGTCGTATGAGGTGCATAGTATAATCGTAGTACATATCAAGGATCGTGAGCTTATGAGCTCGGAATATCAATTATTTGAAGGCAACATACTCATATAGAGGATTTAAGAAATTGGCCAAGAACCATGCCTTATGAAAGAAGGGTTAGCCTTATATACCTTTTCGTCGAACTATTCTACACTCGCACGTTCCCTTCCAATGCTAGCGTTTATACCTTCATTAATATCATAACAATGGCCATTAGTCATTCACATTATCCACATTATCTAGATTTCTCAATTTGCCTCTAATTCACCTACATTCATGGTCATAACACCCAACTTCGTCCATTCGTCTAAAATGTCTAGTTCATGATCTTAATACGGTTTATAACACATTCATATCACAACACAACAACATTCATAGTTCAATTCAAATTATTTCTCAAAATGTCACTATTCATCCTTCATGACCTAGTTGACCATATTTTCTACAATCCATGTATTTTAATTCTCCAATACCTTAAACATCATGTAAATATCATGAATCTTACCTTAGAAGTTGTAGGAGCAAGCTTTAGTTGATAATACTCCACCTTGAGCGAAACCCTAGTTTTTCTCCATTTGAATTTCTTGACTTGGATGATCTTTGATGATTTCCTTACTCTTGATTCCCTTATTTAATGTGGTTGATCCTCAAATATCCTTGAAAACTTGTATAATAATAGTAGAGAGAAGTTTTAGAGAGAAGTGGTGTGATGTAGAAATGAAATAAAATAAGTCTTGGTCCCTTTATTTAATGACTTGTAAAATCTGTGCGGAGGTGAACAGTGGTCGTAAACTGAGTTTACGACCACGTATTCCACTTTACGGACCGTCCATTGGGATCGTCTTTAACCATTCCAAAACCAGAAGCTTAGAATGCAACCATGGTGATTTACGACCATGGTTTACGGGCCGTAAATCACTTTACGGTCCGTAAACCTGGTCGTATTTTACCATTTCCTCCACTGGCAGAAAGTTGAAGCTCTGCATGGTAGTTTACGACCTGCTAGTTTACGGACCGTATACCAATTTACGGTCCGTCCTGGCACTTTACGACCACTGGGCAATTGCAAATCTGCAACTTCCCATAATTCTTAGACTTCTCATTTTTAATCACCCACGTCCATGCACATGCATTGCTCACCTTATATCTCATCTTAACTTAGCCAACTTTCTCGTCTTACGTCGGATTCCTTTGAAATCTCGCCTAAGGGCATCAAACGCCATTTCTTACTCATGGAACATCATGCACTCGTACTCATCACTAGTTCATTCACTTGCGTACCAACGAAAAATTTTCCGAGGTGTAACAGCCTTGCTTAGCATTACTTTGAGGAAGAGATATAAAGCCCCTTGGATGTTTAATGAAGCATTAGATAAGTGCCAAGAAGGTTTCATAAGGATTGGAGGTCAAACGAATCAACGAGAGGAGTTCGGGAAAAAGTGGGTTATACAACCACTTATATGATCCGTATAACTTTATACGGTTCGTATAAGGGTCCGTATAACAGTTCCAGAGAAGGTCAGTCCCTGGTAGCATTATACCGTCACTTATACGGACCGTATATGTCACGACCCAGCTAGGGGCCGTAACGGGTACCCGGGGCTGACCACCGAGCACCGCTCGTTCTACTACTCATCATACTCATTAAGCCTTTTTTTTTTCAATAATCTCATAATCATAAGAAAATCATTTTCATTAAAGAACATAAATACCTTTATATACATAAGCCTTTTGGCTATCAAAAGATAATGTACACATATCTACATATATACAGGAGAGACCTTGTGAGACCATATAACCCACACATACGTATCTACGAGCCTCTACTAGAATACTAAACATATGGACGGGACAAGACCCCGTCGTGCCCGAAATACTTATACATATATATATATATACACACAAAAGTATGAACCCGATTAGCACCTCTGGAATAATGGAGTGATTCTGCAAATCTGCTGATAGCTCCTAAAGGTCCGCGCCGTCTCCCTGTCTACCTGTAGGCATGAACACAGCGTCCAAAGGAAACGAACGTCAGTACGAATATTGTACTGAGTATGTAAGGCATGAATAGAATAAACATGATAGAGAAATCATAAGTCATGAGGTGAAGGTAAAACCTGCGCGACCTTTAAGGATGAATACATTTCATACATATATCACACATACAAAATCGTCGTACATGAACCATCATAGCATACATATCATCATGTCATATACTTCATCATCGTAGTGCCGTAGCTTCTCATACACATAAAACATTATCCGTATTCGGCCACGTAGGGCTCGACAATATCCGTATTCGGCCACATGGTGGCTCGACAGTATCCGTATTCGGCCACGTAGTGACTCGACAATATCACATACATATCTTCCATATTCGGCCACGTAGTGGCTCGACCATATCACATGCATCATACAAGGATCAATATATCTCATCATTACCTTTGCCATCACATACATCTTATAAGCTTATCGTAACCTTTCATTAATGCACACATTTAAATTTAAGGACAATATATGAAATCACATCGTATTCGTAGCCTGAATTTCGTATAAATATCGGATGATAGTCTTTATAATCCTTGGGCTTAAGCTCATCATTCCCATTATCATTTCTATAGCGTATCTCTTACCTTTATCCCACAGGAAATTCTTTATGAACATAGACTCGTAGTTTCTCGAAACATTGGTCGTAGGATGTATATTGAGGCTTAGGAACAATCTATAACAATGTCGGGGTGACGTAAGGTCGAGAGCCCCCGCTTATATTATGAAAGTTTATGAGTATCGTGCCTCGCCTTGAAGGAAATAGAGCATAAGGAGAGTGTTAATAAAGATAACATCATTAGCCTTATAGGAACTGTCACACCCTAGCAATGATAGGGCATGACGGGCACCCGACTCTCATCAGAGTCGAGCGAACCCTTAGACATTCGCTCTATTAAAACCTGTCATTTCAAAAACTTTTGAGAACATAAAATTTTTTCCAATTAAAAATCATTATCTCTATAACGATTATGAAAACTTTCAATCAATAAGTACTTTAGACCAATCCATATCATCTAAAATATATACTCTTTTAAAATCCATAAATGACTCAACTAATATCACTTTGTCGACATCTCGACAAACATACCACAGGACATTGTCTGCAGAAGTCTCTAAGGAGTGAACTGGACATTATGAGTCAGGACAGGGCCCTTACATACCCATAATCATATATATATCTATACATGACTCAGCACAGCTCCAGAATGAGGTGGAACTTGCCAATCCCAAAAGACGTCGGAGCATCCTAGCTATATACTTAACCTGCCAAACAATCTGGGGCTGCGGGCATGAACGCAGCGTCCCCAGACAAAAGGACGCCAATACGGATAATGTACTGAGTATGTAAGATGGTAACAAATCATAATCATAATTTGATTTAGGGTAGAAGAAATCACAATATAACTCAATACCTGCAGCCTTCGCTGGAAGAAACATAAATGTATACACGAAGTCTCAAAACAATCTTTAAGTAAATAACGCAATCCAACACACATTCTTTAAGTAAATAATGCAATCTAACACACATTCTTTAAGTAAATAATGCAATCTCACACACGTGCCGCTTCCGGCTAGTATCACAATAGTCCCTTCGGACGGCGGCTTCCGGCATAATAACGATGGCCCCTTCGGGAAGCCGCTTCCGGCTTCATAATGATGGCCTCTTCGGGCAGCCGCTTCCGGCTCAATAATAATGATGGCCCCTTCGGGCAGCCACTTCCGGCTCAATAATAATGATGGCCCCTTCGGGCAGCCACTTCCGGCTCAATAATAATGATGGCCCCTTCGGGCAGCCGCTTCCGGCTTAATATCACAATCATGTCAACACAAACTTAATCCACAAATATCAATACAAAGAGATGATGCTATGGAATGTAAACATAAGTCGTAAATGAAATGAAATAGTAAAACCTCGCACCCCCTTCGGAGTGGTTTTGAAAATCTAAATAGTAAAATCTCGCACCCTCTTCGGAGTGGTTTTGAAAGTCTAACTTTATGTTTCCTTTAGTATAAAACTAATTTTCTCGAAATCATTAGTAAAACCATATACACAACTCAACTGGCACCTTATGGGTGTTCCCTTCGGAACAGAAGAGGAGTACAATATCAATAAACCATCACAAGAAACATTTAGACCTTACTCGTCTAAGAATGGAATCATATGGAGTACATATAGAATGAACAACACAAGAATCACGAATCACATTCGGAACCTATGAATAGAGTTACCCCAAAGTTCATATCATTCATCACCTACATCTAAGACATGCCAAAAGAAAGAAGCGTTAGCCTTACATACCATTGCCGCTTCTCAAGTTAACCATAACTTAGGTCTCGGGCTTCACCAATCTACAAACAATACCAATTATGCCAATAACCAAATTAGGATACTCTTTTAAACCAATCCTTAATTACTTAGAAATCTAACGATATTCGGGTAGCATCTTCCTTAAAAACTTAATAATCCTCATGATTCCAATTTAGCCAAAATATCAATCCCAGTACTAATATCAATATCAACAAATACATGCCCAAATAGAATCAAATCCATTCTTAAATCACTTCCCAACAGCCCACATGATAATAGTAACAATTTATCCAATTTCCGATATAGTTTTCGTAATTTTCGTCCCACGATATAATTATGACCTGGATGAATTTAAATATACGTAGGAGAGGAGAATTATTACCTTATATGCCAAGAAGTAATCAGTTTCCTCCTTACTTCACTTCGAAGAAAACCCGAATTCAACAACACGATAAGACGGAACAACGAGATTGAAGCGACGTGCAAAACCCGTAAAAAAAATCGAATAGCGTCGTTGCTTAAACTTCCAAACACTGAATGTACTAGTACGTTTCTGCCCATATCCTTAAATTCACGATGCAACTATATAAATTAGTTGCTGCCCTCATCTTTCAGAAGTGAACTTTCACGATTTAAGTTGACAAGAATGAACATATATTTATGTCTCTACACTAGCAAAAACGTTGCTGCTATGGTTCTTTTATTGGAAGGGAAAACATTGGTGCTATTGACCATATTATAGCATAGTCTTGTATGAGCAGCCCATTGTGAATTTAATATGAAAAAAGAATGACCAGCACATACCTTGTGCTTACAAACGTGTCAAGGAAAGTAATGGCAAAAGAATGAATATGCTTTTTATATAAAAAGAATAAGCGGTGGTGCAATTTCCCACAAAGGACACTTGTTCAATGATAACAATATCAAGGACAAACACTAATCAAGATTAAACATAATTTAACACCAATATTTAATGAATACATACACGGATAAGATTTTACATTGACCATTAGTCCTTTTATATCCATGTCCTACATAATCACTAATTATCTCCCTATCTTCCATTAATTCAATATTTATCTAATTGCACACCTAATTAATTTCTTAATCACAATTAACTTAAATAGCAATTATTTTTAATACACTTCGTACATATCATTTTAGTAAATTCCATTAGAACAAGTTGCTGCATGTAACGTTTTCCTCATGAAAAGGAATTACTACACCTTCATTCTACTTGAAACTTTCTCCAGCCAAAGTATTCTCCATATAAAAACCTTGCAAGTGGATTATGGGACCCACTTCTTCTTATTATAATGATTAGTGCCCTACAACAGTAGGTGCCACCAATTACATATAATGAAATAGTCATATGATGCTTCTTTCCATGATTGGCACGTGGAATGAAGGTTTGGCACCTAGCATTATCCCATAGTTGATTATTTAATTCTTTAATTCTGCCTATAAGCTTGGGGATAACTTCGCGTCCATTACTAATATTATTTAACTCGCACACTTCGCAACGCATGAGAATACGGGATGTAACAGGAACATCATGCCACAATTTCTTGAATCTCTATACTCTAGCTCATTGTCATCACCATCATATTCGTATGTAATTCAATATATTGAAGGATTCATAGACTTCGTTTTGTAGAAGGATTATATAAGACTTGAAAGATTCATGCCTTTGAAAGAGAAGATAAGCCTTACATACCTTTTCCTTTAGCTATTCTACCGCTTGATCGTTCTTCTTCAATATTCGCGTCTTTACCTTCAAGAGAATTCGCATCAACGCCAGTTAATCGACTATAAGAACGCGTGACTATTTTCTAGGGAAAATTGGGCAGCATTTCCTTTGTTTGTACTACTTTTCTCATGTTTCATTTCAATTACCAAACATTCACAATATCATATCAACAATCGTCATTTATCTACATTTACCACATTCCACCATTTTTTTCCAATTTCTCCACATTTATGGGTTTTAGCTCATCATCACATTTTCTCATACGTCACACCTAGTTTATGATCTACACGTCATTTATAACATATTTATACTCCCAACTCATCAACATTCATAATCCAATCCAACTATCATTCAACTATGACACTATTCACATTTTATGACCCATTTACTACACTCTTCTACCATCCGAGTGTTTCAACGTATAACTACTTCAATCATCATGAGAAAGTCATAAAACTTACCTTAGATGTGGTGGGAATGAGCCTTGAGTAGCAATACTCTTCTATGCCAAAAACCCTACTTCACTTCCTTTGCAATTTCTTGGTGTAGATGAACTTTAATGAATTTCACACTCTTGATTTCATGGTTTTAAAGTTGTTGATCTTGATTTTCCTTTGCTTCTTTTGGATTGTGGTTGAAATGTTTGGAGAATATCCTAGAATGTTCTTGAGTAGTGTAGATGAGAAATGAAATAATATGAGGCATGGGTCCCTTTTAATAATCACAAAATCTGATTTTTAATGAACAATTGTCGGGGTGAATAGTGGTCGTAAACCACAGTTTACGGACCGTAAACCAGTTTACGGGCCGTATAGTGTGGTCGTATTTAAGCATGTCCAAAACAGAAAGGTTGGCTGATGATTATGGCAGTTTACGATCGAGGTTTACGGTCCGTAAATCAGTTTACGGGCCGTATACCAAGTCGTATTTAACCATTTTCACACTTAACAGAAAGTTGAGATTTTTGGGAAGCTGGAGGACGATGGCAGTATACAGTCCGTAAATCACTTTACGGGCCGTATTCTGCTTTACGACCACTGGCTAAATTGAAATTCTACAACTTTCTTATTTCCAAAATTCATGAATCGTCATTCCCTACATAGTAAAACATCGCACACTCATACCCCTCGTTGGTCTATTCATTGTACATGTACGGGGACTTTTCCGAGGTGTAACATTCTTCCCCCCTTTTAGAACATTCGTCCTCGAATGTTAAACACTCGGGATTCTACAAATATTTCGCCAGAGTTTCCCCTGTACCTTGGCACTACCACCGTGTCACACAACCCATAATATCTTCGCCTCACAGGGCTACATTTCAATATCAACATATCTATGGCCACACACGACCCTAAGCATAAAAATAAGGCATATATACTTTAAAATGTTGGGGCTTCGTCTCGAACCTCCACTGGGGTTTGAAATAAGTGTGAATACTTGAACTTCATACTCTCACCTTCATAGAACGTATTGACGATATAGTTTACATGATAAGGGAGCTTTCACTCACAAATAACTTACTCGGTAGCGTATGTCACTCTCTTAACTGACTCTTTCTTTTCTTCGTCGACTACTATCTTGGGAGTTCTACTCCTCACATCTTGCTTCCTTAGGACTTAAGTAGCATCGTCCTTACAATCCCCTTCAAGTCCTATGGGTAGTACTCTTTAGAAAGGCAATTCATAAAGATCACGGGTGATGGGTCAATACTGTCCTTTAGGATGTATATATATATAAGCATTGTTAATACCTCATATCATACTTTACTGATTTCCGTCATACATAATATAAAACCTCTCAACTCATACTTATTTAACATTACAATCATATTTCTCTTTTTACATATCACCAACGGTGCAGATATACCTGTGACGGCATCGGGGGATGATTCTGGATCTTGTTGCCCAGCTAAAGCGTATATACGGGGCTGAGTGGCACCTGAAGTAGATGCTCCCCCTCTGCCTCTACCTCGAACTGCTGGAATCGGGGAAGTCTGCCCTCCCGGGCGCACCGAGGAAGAACCAGCGGCTGATCCTGCGGGCTGAACCGCGTGCCTACCGCCTCGAAACGGGTACTCTATCATAATGTGACCCGACTGGCCGCAAACATAACAAACATCCGAGCCCAATTGGCATGGTCCCCAATGTAGCTTATCGCACTGGGTACATTGTGGTATAGATGATCTCCTCTGGCCTGAATCACTCATGTACTGAGAGCCCGCCTCGGTGAAACTTTGATCCTGTCCGGGATGACTAGAGAAGTCGGACCCCTGGTCTGCAACTCGTGGAGGTATACTAGTCACCGACTGACCTGAGTGCCTAGAATACGTCTGCCTCGATCCCCTTCTATGGTCGCTATCAGCACCTACAGATCTGGCCCTCTTACTTGGCCCCTGATCCATATCACGCTCGCCCTTTTGCGGATGTCGTTGCTCTTCGAGATTTTGAGCATGGGCTTGAATGCGGGAGATATCCATCCCGTCCTGCAATGAAGCCGTTAAGCAATCTTTGAACAAATGTGGCCCTAGGCCACACACAAACCTATGCACTCTGTCTCCCATATCGAATACCATAGCCGGGGCATATCTAGCCTATGAATTGAATTTAAGGCTATACTCCGAGCACTCATATTTCCTTGTTTCAAATTTAAGAACCTATCCGCTCTAGCTCGGCGGACCTCAGGTGGCAAGTTGTGGATGATGAAGGCATTTACAAATTCCTGCCAAACCGGAGGAGGTGCATTCTCTCCTCTTGATAATACCCAATTATTATACCATAGGACTGCCACGTCCCGGAGTCTGTAAGATGCTAACTCCACGGATTCAGTCTCGGAGGCATGGATAATTTTCAATGTCCTCAACATCTCATCAATAAAATTTTGCGGATCTTCGTCCGGCTTCGACCCAAAGAATCCGGAGGATTTAAAGTCATAAAATCGCGGGCTCTAGTACTAACGGCCCTGTCACTTGAACCCGAACCTTGTAGCTGTGCCTGGGCGGCAACTAGCTGTGTCAATAAGCGGATAGCCTCGGTCACTTGTTGACCCGAAGCAGCCGAGGGAGGAATTGGAGCTAGAGCTCCTCCTTGTTCTCCCACATCAGGCGGGGTGGAGGAAGTATTAGATAGGGCCTCATTATGTGACTCACCCTCTTCTACATACATCGGAGGCTCTCTTTCTACTCGCCTCTTTGCCGTATTCTTGCCCTTCTGGGCGGCTGTAGCTTTCCCCTTTGGCAGAATTCTGAAATCATAACGCACTTTTAGGAAGAATAACATCTTATACATGGATCTATCGCACGATCTCATAAGAAGAAGGATGGTCATTTTTTTTCCTAAATTCCCTGTAGCCTCTTGTTTATTAATGTGGCGCGCAACACACCATAAACAAGACTGTACTAGACACGACTCGTAAACACTTCCTAGGATGAACTGCTCTGATACCACTTTTGTCACGACCCAGCTAGGGGCCGTGACCGATACCTGGGGCTGACCACCGAGCACCGCTCGTTCTACTACTCATCATACTCATTAAGCCTTTTTTTTTCGTCAATAATCTCATAATCATAAGAAAATCATTTTCAGTAAAGAACATAAATACCTTTATATACATAAGCCTTTTGGCTATCAAAATATAATGTACACATATCTACATATATATAGGAGAGACCTTGTGAGACCATATAACCCACACATACGTATCTACGAGCCTCTACTAGAATACTAAACATACGGACGCGACAAGACCCCGTCGTGCCCGAAATACTTATACATATATATATATATATATATATATATATATATACACAAAAGTATGAACCCGATTAGCACCTCTGGAATAATGGAGTGCTTCTGCAAATTTGTTGATAGCTCTTAAAGGCCCGCGCCGTCTCCCTGTCTACCTGTGGGCATGAACACAGCGTCCAAAGGAAACAGACGTCAGTACGAATATTGTACTGAGTATGTAAGGCATGAATAGAATAAACATGATAGAGAAATCGTAAGTCATGAGGTGAAGGTAAAACCTGCGCGACCTTTAAGGATGAATAAATTTCATACATATATCACATATACATAATCGTCGTACATGAACCATCATAGCGTACACATCATCATGTCATATACTTCATCATCGTAGTGCCGTAGCTTCTCATACACATAAAACATTATCCGTATTCGGCCACGTAGGGCTCGACAATATTCGTATTCGGCCACATGGTGGCTCGACAGTATCCGTATTCGACCACGTAGTGGCTCGACAATATCACATACATATCTTCCATATTCGGCCACGTAGTGGCTCGACCATATCACATGCATCATACAAGGATCAATATATCTCATCATTACCTTTGCCATCACATACATCTTATAAGCTTATCGTAACCTTTCATTAATGCACACATTTAAATTTAAGGACAATCTATGAAAATCACATCGTATTCGTAGCCTGAATTTCGTATAAATATCGTATGATAGTCTTTATAATCCTTGGGCTTACGCTCATGATTCCCATTATCACTATAGCGTATCTCTTACCTTTATCCCACATGAAATTCTTTATGAACATAGACTCGTAGTTTCTCGAAACATTGGTCGTAGGACGTATATTGAGGCTTAGGAACAATCTATAACAATGTCGGGGTGACGTAAGGTCGAGAGCCCCCGCTTATATTATGAACGTTTATGAGTATCGTTGCTCGCCTTGAAGGAAATAGAGCATAAGGCGAGTGTTAATAAAGATAACATCATTAGCCTTATAGGAACATCATGACACAATTTCTTGAATCTCTATACTCTAGCTCATTGTCATCACCATCATATTCGTATGTAATTCAATATATTGAAGGATTCATAGACTTCGTTTTGTAGAAGAATTATATAAGACTTGAAGGATTCATGCCTTTGAAAGAGAAGATAAGACTTACATACCTTTTCCTTTAGCTATTCTACCGCTTGATCGTTCTTCTTCAATATTCGCGTCTTTACCTTCAAGAGAATTCGCATCAACGCCAATTAATCGACTATAAGAACGCGTGACTATTTTTTTTGGGAAAATTGGGCAGCATTTCCTTTGTTTGTACTACTTTTCCCATGTTTCATTTCAATTACCAAACATTCACAATATCGTATCAACAATCGTCATTTATCTACATTTACCACATTCCACCATTTTTCTCCAATTTCTCCACATTTATGGGTTTTAGCTCATCATCACATTTTCTCATACGTCACACCTAGTTTATGATCTACACGTCATTTATAACATATTTATACTCCCAACTCATCAACATTCATAATCCAATCCAACTATCATTCAACTATGGCACTATTCACATTTTATGACCCATTTGCTACACTCTTCTACCATCCGAGTGTTTTAACGTATAAATACTTCAATCATCATGAGAAAGTCATAAAACTTACCTTAGATGTGGTGGGAATGAGCCTTGAGTAGCAATACTCTTCTATGCCAAAAACCCTACTTCACTTCCTTTGCAATTTCTTGGTGTAGATGAACTTTAATGAATTTCACACTCTTGATTTCATGGTTTTAATGTTGTTGATCTTGATTTTCCTTTGCTTCTTTGGGATTGTGGTTGAAATGTTTAGAGAATATCCTAGAATGTTCTTGAGTAGTGTAGATGAGAAATGAAATAATATGAGGCATGGGTCCCTTTTAATAATCACAAAATCTAATTTTTAATGAACAATCATCGGGGTGAACAGTGGTCGTAAACCACAGTTTACGGACCGTAAACCAGTTTACGGGCCGTATAGTGTGGTCGTATTTAAGCATGTCCAAAACAGAAAGGTTGGCTGATGATTATGGCAGTTTACGATCCGTAAATCAGTTTACGGGCCGTATACCAAGTCGTATTTGACCATTTTCACACTTAACAGAAAGTTGAGATTTTTGGGAAGCTGGAGGACGATGGCAGTATACGGTCCGTAAATCACTTTGCGGGTCGTATTCTGCTTTACGACCACTGGCTAAATTGAAATTCTACAACTTTCTTCTTTCCAAATTTCATGAATCGTCATTCCCTACTTAGTAAAACATCGCACACTCATACCCCTCGTTGGTCTATTCATTGTACATGTACGGGGACTTTTCCGAGGTGTAACAGTATAAAATTATACGGATCGTATAAATGTCCGTATAAATCAATCGGGTCAAATTTTTCCCCACTTATAAATAGACGACCCAAGTTCATATTTCTCATTTCCCACAACCCTTGAAAGCTCTAGAACATTCTCCATGTCATATTAACACAAACTCAAGGGAAATCAAAGATTAATTACCAAGAATTAAGAGAATCAAGTGTGGAGAGGCCCTCTAGGGTTTGTAGAAGTCAAGAAATCTTTTGGTATTGAATTTGGGGTTTCTCTCAAGTGAAGCATATGCAACCAAAGTTCATCCTTATGTGATCAAAGGTGAGTTTCACATCTATTTCATGTTATTAAGAGTATTTGAGTGGTTGAATGACTTGGATGAGAGAAGAAAGTAGAATATGAAGCTCAAACATGGATTTAATGATATTCTTGAATAGTAAATTAACTTGAGTCATAGTTTTTTTGTGTGACATGAGTATAATTTTGTTGTGGATGATACTGCTGATGTTGAGGAAGTATTATATGTAGATGAATATGATATTATGTTGTAGCTATGGTTATGAGTGGCTTTGAAAGGGAGCTTTGAGGATTGAACAATGTTTAACTTGAAGAAGTCTATTGATTATGATATTATGGGTGTTGCTATTGATGTTTGGGGAGTTGTTTAGTATATGGAGAAAGTTGTTGAAACAAAGGAAATGCTGCCCAATTTTCGTTAGCTCTTAGTCGCTTTAGTTTGGACTTAAGCCTGTTTTAAATGATCTAATTTAGTACGAATTCTCTTGAATGTAGAATTGTGAGCTTGGAAGGAGAACGTTTAGTCGCTAAGAAGACGTAAGGTATGTTAAGGCTAGTCCCTTTCTTTCAAAGGCATGACTCTTATATTACGATTTCCTCTCTACATTTCCATGACCTTCTTGCATTCCGAAAGTTGAGAGTTAAAGATCCTTAAGAACTTCTTACGAGAAAAGAGATGAGATATTTTCTATGATGATGACGATTTTAATGCTAGAAGTTCCAACGCTTATGGTTGCAAAGATGTTGTGAGATAATTGAGCTTATCCTATGATTTTCTTGATTTCACTCATTGTTATGCTCTCACCTTATGTTACTTGTTCCTTCGGGGTGAGATGTAGTGATGATGATTATTCCATAAGGTAATCGGAGGTCACCGACCTTACGTCACTCCAATATGATTGTAGCTTTAATTGGGCTCACATGCATGCTTATTTTTATATATGATTGTACCGGGCCTAGTTGGCCGGGAAGACACCACTACGCTAGGCGTAAGTGGGCGACTTATGGATAATAGATACATCGGGCCTAATTAGCCGGGCAGTCACCACTAGTGGGCGGCGTGAGATGACTATCCCGGACGCGGGATACCCGGACGCGAGCTAGTGATGATATATGACTCAGACAGCTTATATATATATACACATACATATATGGGTGTTATGATGTGGTTTTAAAAGTAAAAGTTAGCATGCATGGTATCCGCCTTAAGAGGCAATCATATGTGCAGGTTATCTCTTTATCTCATGTTCCTTATCTCTTTATTATGTCATTATTCATGCCTTACATACTCGGTACATTATTCGTTCATGCCCGCAGGTAGAGAGGGAGACTATACAAATCCCTAGGAGCATTATCAACAGATACACAGGAGCACTCCACTTCTCCGGAGTTGCCGTTTATTGGTATATTCTTTTGTGCACATATTTGGGGCATGGTGGGGTCCTGTCCCGTCCTTATGATTTTAGTACTCCAGTTAGACGCTCGTAGATACATATGTGGGTAGTAGATATCTTATGATCTCTTTAGTGCATGTCTTGTATATCAGTTTGTAGCCTCGTGGGCTTATACATTGTACATATATGTATATTGTGAGGAGTGATTGAAGATCATTTCATGGTAAGCTTTGTTTGAGAATTGTGTTAATCTAAGTTGAATGTGATGATGAGTATGATGAGTGGTGCTTGGTAGGCTATCTCCGGGTACCCGTCATGGCCCTCTAGCTGGGTCGTGACACTATATAACCTGTACACTTTACCCAACTATTTTTTTTATCCCACGTGGACATATGTCATAGTACTTAATATTTATTCCCTTCTCATGCATAGATGTATGCACTTCAATTTTAATTCTCCGACACATTTATTTCCTCCGTCCACTTTCACTTGTTCACTTTTCACGTTCTTGCTAAATATTTATTCTTTTCTCATGTATAGACGTATGCAGTTCAATTTTAATTCTCCTACACAAATTTATTTCCTCCATGCACTTTTACTTGTTCACTTTTGACTTTTCACGTTCTTTATATCATAGTACTGAATATTTATTCTCTTCTCATGTGTACACATATGCACTTCAATTTTAATTCTCCGGCAGATATTTATTTCGTCCGTGCACTTTTACTTGTTCACTTTTGACTTTTCACGTTCTTGCTAAATATTTATTCTCTTCTCATGTATACATGTACGCACTTCGATTTTAATTCTCCGACACATATTTTTTTTTCAATAATCTCATAATCATAAGAAAATCATTTTCATTAAAGAACATAAATACCTTTATATACATAAGCAAAAGGCTATCAAAAGATAATGTACACATATCTACATATATACAGGAGAGACCTTGTGAGACCATATAACCCACACATACATATCTACGAGCCTCTACTAGAATACTAAACATATGGACGGGACAAGACCCCATCGTGCCCGAAATACTTATACATATATATATATATATATATATATATATATATATATATATATATATACACACACACAAAAGTATGAACCCGATTAGCACCTCTGGAATAATGGAGTGATTCTGCAAATCTGCTGATAGCTCCTAAAGGTCCGCGCCGTCTCCCTGTCTACCTGTAGGCATGAACACAGCGTCCAAAGGAAACGAACGTCAGTACGAATATTGTACTGAGTATGTAAGGCATGAATAGAATAAACATGATAGAGAAATCATAAGTCATGAGGTGAAGGTAAAACCTGCGCGACCTTTAAGGATGAATACATTTCATACATATATCACATATACATAATCGTCGTACATGAACCATCATAGCATACATATCATCATGTCATATACTTCATCATCGTAGTGCCGTAGCTTCTCATACACATAAAACATTATCCGTATTCGGCCACGTAGGGCTCGACAATATCCGTATTCGGCCACATGGTGGCTCGACTATATGCGTATTCGGCCACGTAGTGACTCGACAATATCACATACATATCTTCCATATTCGGCCACGTAGTGGCTCGACCATATCACATGCATCATACAAGGATCAATATATCTCATCATTACCTTTTCCATCACATACATCTTATAAGCTTATCGTAACCTTTCATTAATGCACACATTTAAATTTAAGGACAATCTTTGAAATCACATCGTATTCGTAGCCTGAATTTCGTATAAATATCGTATGATAGTCTTTATAATCCTTGGGCTTAAGCTCATCATTCCCATTATCATTTCTATAGCGTATCTCTTACCTTTATCCCACAGGAAATTCTTTATGAACATAGACTCGTAGTTTCTCGAAACATTGGTCGTAGGATGTATATTGAGGCTTAGGAACAATCTATAACAATGTCGGGGTGACGTAAGGTCGAGAGCCCCCGCTTATATTATGAACGTTTATGAGTATCGTGCCTCGCCTTGAAGGAAATAGAGCATAAGGCGAGTGTTAATAAAGATAACATCATTAGCCTTATAGGAACTATCACACCCTAGCAATGATAGGGCATGACGGGCACCCGACTCTCATCAGAGTCGAGCGAACCCTTAGACATTCGCTCTATTAAAACCTGTCATTTAAAAAACTTTTAAGAACATAAAAGTTTTTCCAATTAAAAATCATTATCTCTATAACGATTATGAAAACTTTCAATCAATAAGTACTTTAGACCAATCCATATCATCTAAAATATATACTCTTTTAAAATCCATAATTGACTCAACTAATATCACTTTGTCGACATCTCGACAAACATACCACAGGACACTGTCTGCAGAAGTCTCTAAGGAGTGAACTGGACATTATGAGTCAGGACAGGGCCCTGACATACCCATAATCATATATATATCTATACATGACTCAGCACAGCTCCAGAATGAGGTGGAACTTGCCAATCCCAAAAGATGTCAGAGCATCCTAGCTATATACTTAACCTGCCAAACAATCTGGGGCTGCGGGCATGAACGCAGCGTCCCCAGACAAAAGGACGCCAGTACGGATAATGTACTGAGTATGTAAGATGGTAACAAATCATAATCATAATTTGATTTAGGGTAGAAGAAATCACAATTTAACTCAATACCTGCAGCCTTCGCTGGAAGAAACATAAATGTATACACGAAGTCTCAAAACAATCTTTAAGTAAATAACGCAATCCAACACACATTCTTTAAGTAAATAATGCAATCTAACACACATTCTTTAAGTAAATAATGCAATCTCACACACGTGTCGCTTCCGGCTAGTATCACAATAGTCCCTTCGGACGGCGGCTTCCGGCATAATAACGATGGCCCCTTCGGGAAGCCGCTTCCGGCTTCATAATGATGGCCTCTTCGGGCAGCCGCTTCCGGCTCAATAATAATGATGGCCCCTTCGGGCAGCCGCTTCCGGCTCAATAATAATGATGGACCCTTCGGGCAGCCGCTTCCGGCTCAATAATAATGATGGCTCCTTCGGGCAGCCGCTTCCGGCTCAATAATAATGATGGCCCCTTCGGGCAGCCGCTTCCGGCTTAATATCACAATCATGTCAACACAAACTTAATCCACAAATATCAATACAAAGAGATGATTCTATGGAATGTAAACATAAGTCGTAAATGAAATGAAATAGTAAAACCTCGCACCCCCTTCAGAGTGGTTTTGAAAATCTAAATAGTAAATTCTCGCACCCCCTTCGGAGTGGTTTTGAAAGTCTAACTTTATGTTTCCTTTAGTATAAAACTAATTTTCTCGAAATCATTAGTAAAACCATATACACAACTCAACTGGCACCTTATGGGTGTTCCCTTCGGAACAGAAGAGGAGTACAATATCAATAAACCATCACAAGAAACATTTAGACCTTACTCGTCTAAGAATGGAATCATATGGAGTACATATAGAATGAACAGCACAAGAATCACGAATCACATTCGGAACCTATGAATAGAGTTACCCCAAAGTTCATATCACTCATCACTTACATCTAAGACATGCCAAAAGAATGAAGCGTTAGCCTTACATACCATTGCCGCTTCTCAAGTTAACCATAACTTAGGTCTCGGGCTTCACCAATCTACAAACAATACCAATTATGCCAATAATAAAATTAGGATACTCTTTTAAACCATTCCTTAATTACTTAGAAATCTAACGATATTCGGGTAGCATCTTCCTTAAAAACTTAATAATCCTCATGATTCCAATTTAGCCAAAATATCAATCCCAGTACTAATATCAATATCAACAAATACATGCCCAAATAGAATCAAATCCATTCTTAAATCACTTCCCAACAGCCCACATGATAATAGTAACAATTTATCCAATTTCCGATATAGTTTTCGTAATTTTAATCCCACGATATAATTATGACCTGGATGAATTTAAATATACGTAGGAAAGGAGAATTATTACCTTATATGCCAAGAAGTAATCAGTTTCCTCCTTACTTCACTTCGAAGAAAACCCGAATTCAACAACACGATAAGACGGAACAACGAGATTGAAGCGACGTGCAAAACCCGTAAAAAAAATCGAATAGCGTCGTTGCTTAAACTTCCAAACACTGAATGTACTAGTACGTTTCTGCCCATATCCTTAAATTCACGATGCAACTATATAAATTAGTTGCTGCCCTCATCTTTCAGAAGTGAACTTTCACGATTTAAGTTGACAAGAATCAACATATATTTATGTCTCTACACTAGCAAAAACGTTGCTGCTATGGTTCTTTTATTGGAAGGGAAAACATTGGTGCTATTGACCATATTATAGCATAGTCTTGTATGAGCAGCCCATTGTGAATTTAATATGAAAAAAGAATGACCAGCACATACCTTGTGCTTACAAACATGTCAAGGAAAGTAATGGCAAAAGAATGAATATGCTTTTTATATAAAAAGAATAAGCGGTGGTGCAATTTCCCACAAAGGACACTTGTTCAATGATAACAATATCAAGGACAAACACTAATCAAGATTAAACATAATTTAACACCAATATTTAATGAATACATACACGGATAAGATTTTACATTGACCATTAGTCCTTTTATATCCATGTCCTACATAATCACTAATTATCTCCCTATCTTCCATTAATTCAATATTTATCTAATTGCACACCTAATTAATTTCTTAATCACAATTAACTTAAATAGCAATTATTTTTAATACACTTCGTACATATCATTTTAGTAAATTCCATTAGAACAAGTTGCTGCATGTAACGTTTTCCTCATGAAAAGGAATTACTACACCTTCATTCTACTTGAAACTTTCTCCAGCCAAAGTATTCTCCATATAAAAACCTTGCAAGTGGATTATGGGACCCACTTCTTCTTATTATAATGATTAGTGCCCTACAACAGTAGGTGCCACCAATTACATATAATGAAATAGTCATATGATGCTTCTTTCCATGATTGGCACGTGGAATGAAGGTTTGGCACCTAGCATTATCCCATAGTTGATTATTTAATTCTTTAATTCTGCCTATAAGCTTGGGGATAACTTCGCGTCCATTACTAATATTATTTAACTCGCACACTTCGCAACGCATGAGAATACGGGATGTAACAGGAACATCATGCCACAATTTCTTGAATCTCTATACTCTAGCTCATTGTCATCACCATCATATTCGTATGTAATTCAATATATTGAAGGATTCATAGACTTCGTTTTGTAGAAGGATTATATAAGACTTGAAGGATTCATGCCTTTGAAAGAGAAGATAAGCCTTACATACCTTTTCCTTTAGCTATTCTACCGCTTGATCGTTCTTCTTCAATATTCGCGTCTTTACCTTCAAGAGAATTCGCATCAACGCCAGTTAATCGACTATAAGAACGCGTGACTATTTTCTAGGGAAAATTGGGCAGCATTTCCTTTGTTTGTACTACTTTTCTCATGTTTCATTTCAATTACCAAACATTCACAATATCATATCAGCAATCGTCATTTATCTACATTTACCACATTCCACCATTTTTTTCCAATTTCTCCACATTTATGGGTTTTAGCTCATCATCACATTTTCTCATACGTCACACCTAGTTTATTATCTACACGTCATTTATAACATATTTATACTCCCAACTCATCAACATTCATAATCCAATCCAACTATCATTCAACTATGACACTATTCACATTGTATGACCCATTTACTACACTCTTCTACCATCCGAGTGTTTCAACGTATAACTACTTCAATCATCATGAGAAAGTCATAAAACTTACCTTAGATGTGGTGCGAATGAGCCTTGAGTAGCAATACTCTTCTATGCCAAAAACCCTACTTCACTTCCTTTGTAATTTCTTGGTGTAGATGAACTTTAATGAATTTCACACTCTTGATTTCATGGTTTTAAAGTTGTTGATCTTGATTTTCCTTTGCTTCTTTTGGATTGTGGTTGAAATGTTTGGAGAATATCCTAGAATGTTCTTGAGTAGTGTAGATGAGAAATGAAATAATATGAGGCATGGGTCCCTTTTAATAATCACAAAATCTGATTTTTAATGAACAATCGTCGGGGTGAACAGTGGTCGTAAACCACAGTTTACGGACCGTAAACCAGTTTACGGGCCGTATAGTGTGGTCGTATTTAAGCATGTCCAAAACAGAAAGGTTGGCTGATGATTATGGCAGTTTACGATCGAGGTTTACGGTCCGTAAATCAGTTTACGGGCCGTATACCAAGTCGTGTTTAACCATTTTCACACTTAACAGAAAGTTGAGATTTTTGGGAAGCTGGAGGACGATGGCAGTATACAGTCCGTAAATCACTTTGCGGGTCGTATTCTGCTTTACGACCACTGGCTAAATTGAAATTCTACAACTTTCTTATTTCCAAAATTCATGAATCGTCATTCCCTACTTAGTAAAACATCGCACACTCATACCCCTCGTTGGTTTATTCATTGTACATGTACGGGGTCTTTTCCGAGGTGTAACATTCTTCCCCCCTTTTGGAACATTTGTCCTCGAATGTTAAACACTCGGGATTCTACAAAAATTTCGCCAGAGTTTCCCCTGTACCTTGGCACTACCACCCTGTCACACAACCCATAATATCTTCGCCTCACAGGGCTACATCTCAATATCAACATATCTATGGCCACACACGACCCTAAGCATAAAAATAAGGCATATATACCTTAAATTGTTGGGGCTTCGTCTCGAACCTCCACTGGGGTTTGAAATAAGTGTGAATACTTGAACTTCGTACTCTCACCTTCATCGAACGTATTGACGATATAGTTTACATGATAAGGGAGCTTTCACTCACAAATAACTTACTCGGTAGCGTATGTCACTCTCTTAACTGACTCTTTATTTTGTTCGTCGACTACTATCTTGGGAGTTCTACTCCTCACATCTTGCTTCCTTAGGACTTAAGTAGCATCGTCCTTACAATCCCCTTCAAGTCCTATGGGTAGTACTCTTTAGAAAGGCATTTCATAAAGATCACGGGTGATGGGTCAATACTGTCCTTTAGGATGTATATATATATATAAGCATTGTTAATACCTCATATCATACTTTACTGATTTCCGTCATACATAACATAAAACCTCTCAACTCATACTTATTTAACATTACAATCATATTTCTCTTTTTATATATCACCAACGGTGCAGATATACCTGTGACGGCATCGGGGGATGATTCTGGATCCTGTTGCCCAGCTAAAGCGTATATACGGGGCTGAGTGGCACTTGAAGTAGATGCTCCCCCTCTGCCTCTACCTCGAACTGCTGGAATCGGGGAAGTCTGCCCTCCCGGGCGCACCGAGGAAGAACCAGCGGCTGATCCTGCGGGCTGAACCGCGTGCCTACCGCCTCGAAACGGGTACTCTCTCATAATGTGACCCGACTGGCCGCAAACATAACAAACATCCGAGCTCAATTGGCATGGTCCCCAATGTAGCTTATCACACTGGGTACATTGTGGTATAGATGATCTCCTCTGGCCTGAATCACTCATGTACTGAGAGCCCGCCTCGGTGAAACTTTGATCCTGTCCGGGATGACTAGAGAAGTCGGACCCCTGGTCTGCAACTCGTGGAGGTATACTAGTCACCGACTGACCTGAGTGCCTAGAATACGTCTACCTCGATCCCCTTCTATGGTCGCTATCAGCACCTACAGATCTGGCCCTCTTACTTGGCCCCTGATCCATATCACGCTCGCCCTTTTGCGGATGTCGTTGCTCTTCGAGATTTTGAGCATGGGCTTGAATGCGGGAGATATCCATCCCGTCCTGCAATGAAGCCGTTAAGCAATCTTTGAACAAATGTGGCCCTAGGCCACTCACAAACCTATGCACTCTGTCTCCCATATCGAATACCATAGCCGGGGCATATCTAGCCTATGAATTGAATTGAAGGCTATACTCCGAGCACTCATATTTCCTTGTTTCAAATTTAAGAACCTATCCGCTCTAGCTCGGCGGACCTCAGGTGGCAAGTAGTGGCTGATGAAGGCATTTACAAATTCCTGCCAAACCGGAGGAGGTGCATTCTCTCCTCTTGATAATACCCAATTATTATACCATAGGACTGCCACGTCCCGGAGTCTGTAAGATGCTAACTCCACGGATTCAGTCTCGGAGGCATGGATAATTTTCAATGTCCTCAACATCTCATCAATAAAATTTTGCGGATCTTCGTCCGGCTTCGACCCAAAGAATCCGGAGGATTTAAAGTCATAAAATCGCGGGCTCTAGTACTAACGGCCCTGTCACTTGAACCCGAACCTTGTAGCTGTGCCTGGGCGGCAACTAGCTGTGTCAATAAGCGGATAGCCTCGGTCACTTGTTGACCCGAAGCAGCCGAGGGAGGAATTGGAGCTAGAGCTCCTCCTTGTTCTCCCACATCAGGCGGGGTGGAGGAAGTATTAGATAGGGCCTCATTATGTGACTCGCCCTCTTCTACATACATCGGAGGCTCTCTTTCTACTCGCCTCTTTGCCGTATTCTTGCCCTTCTGGGCGGCTGTAGCTTTCCCCTTTGGCGGAATTCTGAAATCATAACGCACTTTTAGGTAGAATAACATCTTATACATGGATCTATCGCACGATCTCATAAGAAGAAGGATGGTCATTTTTTTTCCTAAATTCCCTGTAGCCTCTTGTTTATTAATGTGGCGCGCAACACACCATAAACAAGACTGTACTAGACACGACTCGTAAACACTTCCTAGGACGAACTGCTCTGATACCACTTTTGTCACGACCCAGCTAGGGGCCGTGACCGGTACCCGGGGCTGACCACCGAGCACCGCTCGTTCTACTACTCATCATACTCATTAAGCCTTTTTTTTTCGTCAATAATCTCATAATCATAAGAAAATCATTTTCAGTAAAGAACATAAATACCTTTATATACATAAGCCTTTTGGCTATCAAAATATAATGTACACATATCTACATATATATAGGAGAGACCTTGTGAGACCATATAACCCACACATACGTATCTACGAGCCTCTACTAGAATACTAAACATACGGACGCGACAAGACCCCGTCGTGCCCGAAATACTTATACATATATATATATATATATATATATATATATATACACAAAAGTATGAACCCGATTAGCACCTCTGGAATAATGGAGTGCTTCTGCAAATTTGTTGATAGCTCTTAAAGGCCCGCGCCGTCTCCCTGTCTACCTGTGGGCATGAACACAGCGTCCAAAGGAAACAGACGTCAGTACGAATATTGTACTGAGTATGTAAGGCATGAATAGAATAAACATGATAGAGAAATCGTAAGTCATGAGGTGAAGGTAAAACCTGCGCGACCTTTAAGGATGAATACATTTCATACATATATCACATATACATAATCGTCGTACATGAACCATCATAGCGTACACATCATCATGTCATATACTTCATCATCGTAGTGCCGTAGCTTCTCATACACATAAAACATTATCCGTATTCGGCCACGTAGGGCTCGACAATATCCGTATTCGGCCACATGGTGGCTCGACAGTATCCGTATTCGACCACGTAGTGGCTCGACAATATCACATACATATCTTCCATATTCGGCCACGTAGTGGCTCGACCATATCACATGCATCATACAAGGATCAATATATCTCATCATTACCTTTGCCATCACATACATCTTATAAGCTTATCGTAACCTTTCATTAATGCACACATTTAAATTTAAGGACAATCTATGAAAATCACATCGTATTCGTAGCCTGAATTTCGTATAAATATCGTATGATAGTCTTTATAATCCTTGGGCTTAAGCTCATGATTCCCATTATCACTATAGCGTATCTCTTACCTTTATCCCACATGAAATTCTTTATGAACATAGACTCGTAGTTTCTCGAAACATTGGTCGTAGGACGTATATTGAGGCTTAGGAACAATCTATAACAATGTCGGGGTGACGTAAGGTCGAGAGCCCCCGCTTATATTATGAACGTTTATGAGTATCGTGCCTCGCCTTGAAGGAAATAGAGCATAAGGCGAGTGTTAATAAAGATAACATCATTAGCCTTATAGGAACATCATGCCACAATTTCTTGAATCTCTATACTCTAGCTCATTGTCATCACCATCATATTCGTATGTAATTCAATATATTGAAGGATTCATAGACTTCGTTTTGTAGAAGGATTATATAAGACTTGAAGGATTCATGCCTTTGAAAGAGAAGATAAGCCTTACATACCTTTTCCTTTAGCTATTCTACCGCTTGATCGTTCTTCTTCAATATTCGCGTCTTTACCTTCAAGAGAATTCGCATCAACGCCAGTTAATCGACTATAAGAACGCGTGACTATTTTCTAGGGAAAATTGGGCAGCATTTCCTTTGTTTGTACTACTTTTCTCATGTTTCATTTCAATTACCAAACATTCACAATATCATATCAACAATCGTCATTTATCTACATTTACCACATTCCACCATTTTTTTCCAATTTCTCCACATTTATGGGTTTTAGCTCATCATCACATTTTCTCATACGTCACACCTAGTTTATTATCTACACGTCATTTATAACATATTTATACTCCCAACTCATCAACATTCATAATCCAATCCAACTATCATTCAACTATGACACTATTGACATTGTATGACCCATTTACTACACTCTTCTACCATCCGAGTGTTTCAACGTATAACTACTTCAATCATCATGGCTGATGATTATGGCAGTTTACGATCGAGGTTTACAATCCGTAAATCAGTTTACGGGCCGTATACCAAGTCATATTTGACCATTTTCACACTTAACAGAAAGTTGAGATTTTTGGGAAGCTGGAGGACGATGGCAGTATACGGTCCGTAAATCACTTTGCGGGTCGTATTCTGCTTTACGACCACTGGCTAAATTGAAATTCTACAACTTTCTTATTTCCAAAATTCATGAATCGTCATTCCCTACTTAGTAAAACATCGCACACTCATACCCCTCGTTGGTTTATTCATTGTACATGTACGGGGACTTTTCCGAGGTGTAACATTCTTCCCCCCTTTTGGAACATTTGTCCTCGAATGTTAAACACTCGGGATTCTACAAAAATTTCGCCAGAGTTTCCCCTGTACCTTGGCACTACCACCCTGTCACACAACCCATAATATCTTCGCCTCACAGGGCTACATCTCAATATCAACATATCTATGGCCACACACGACCCTAAGCATAAAAATAAGGCATATATACCTTAAATTGTTGGGGCTTCGTCTCGAACCTCCACTGGGGTTTGAAATAAGTGTGAATACTTGAACTTCGTACTCTCACCTTCATCGAACGTATTGACGATATAGTTTACATGATAAGGGAGCTTTCACTCACAAATAACTTACTCGGTAGCGTATGTCACTCTCTTAACTGACTCTTTATTTTGTTCGTCGACTACTATCTTGGGAGTTCTACTCCTCACATCTTGCTTCCTTAGGACTTAAGTAGCATCGTCCTTACAATCCCCTTCAAGTCCTATGGGTAGTACTCTTTAGAAAGGCATTTCATAAAGATCACGGGTGATGGGTCAATACTGTCCTTTAGGATGTATATATATATATAAGCATTGTTAATACCTCATATCATACTTTACTGATTTCCGTCATACATAACATAAAACCTCTCAACTCATACTTATTTAACATTACAATCATATTTCTCTTTTTATATATCACCAACGGTGCAGATATACCTGTGACGGCATCGGGGGATGATTCTGGATCCTGTTGCCCAGCTAAAGCGTATATACGGGGCTGAGTGGCACCTGAAGTAGATGCTCCCCCTCTGCCTCTACCTCGAACTGCTGGAATCGGGGAAGTCTGCCCTCCCGGGCGCACCGAGGAAGAACCAGCGGCTGATCCTGCGGGCTGAACCGCGTGCCTACCGCCTCGAAACGGGTACTCTCTCATAATGTGACCCGACTGGCCGCAAACATAACAAACATCCGAGCCCAATTGGCATGGTCCCCAATGTAGCTTATCACACTGGGTACATTGTGGTATAGATGATCTCCTCTGGCCTGAATCACTCATGTACTGAGAGCCCGCCTCGGTGAAACTTTGATCCTGTCCGGGATGACTAGAGAAGTCGGACCCCTGGTCTGCAACTCGTGGAGGTATACTAGTCACCGACTGACCTGAGTGCCTAGAATACGTCTACCTCGATCCCCTTCTATGGTCGCTATCAGCACCTACAGATCTGGCCCTCTTACTTGGCCCCTGATCCATATCACGCTCGCCCTTTTGCGGATGTCGTTGCTCTTCGAGATTTTGAGCATGGGCTTGAATGCGGGAGATATCCATCCCGTCCTGCAATGAAGCCGTTAAGCAATCTTTGAACAAATGTGGCCCTAGGCCACTCACAAACCTATGCACTCTGTCTCCCATATCGAATACCATAGCCGGGGCATATCTAGCCTATGAATTGAATTGAAGGCTATACTCCGAGCACTCATATTTCCTTGTTTCAAATTTAAGAACCTATCCGCTCTAGCTCGGCGGACCTCAGGTGGCAAGTAGTGGCTGATGAAGGCATTTACAAATTCCTGCCAAACCGGAGGAGGTGCATTCTCTCCTCTTGATAATACCCAATTATTATACCATAGGACTGCCACGTCCCGGAGTCTGTAAGATGCTAACTCCACGGATTCAGTCTCGGAGGCATGGATAATTTTCAATGTCCTCAACATCTCATCAATAAAATTTTGCGGATCTTCGTCCGGCTTCGACCCAAAGAATCCGGAGGATTTAAAGTCATAAAATCGCGGGCTCTAGTACTAACGGCCCTGTCACTTGAACCCGAACCTTGTAGCTGTGCCTGGGCGGCAACTAGCTGTGTCAATAAGCGGATAGCCTCGGTCACTTGTTGACCCGAAGCAGCCGAGGGAGGAATTGGAGCTAGAGCTCCTCCTTGTTCTCCCACATCAGGCGGGGTGGAGGAAGTATTAGATAGGGCCTCATTATGTGACTCGCCCTCTTCTACATACATCGGAGGCTCTCTTTCTACTCGCCTCTTTGCCGTATTCTTGCCCTTCTGGGCAGCTGTAGCTTTCCCCTTTGGCGGAATTCTGAAATCATAACGCACTTTTAGGTAGAATAACATCTTATACATGGATCTATCGCACGATCTCATAAGAAGAAGGATGGTCATTTTTTTTCCTAAATTCCCTGTAGCCTCTTGTTTATTAATGTGGCGCGCAACACACCATAAACAAGACTGTACTAGACACGACTCGTAAACACTTCCTAGGACGAACTGCTCTGATACCACTTTTGTCACGACCCAGCTAGGGGCCGTGACCGGTACCCGGGGCTGACCACCGAGCACCGCTCGTTCTACTACTCATCATACTCATTAAGCCTTTTTTTTCGTCAATAATCTCATAATCATAAGAAAATCATTTTCAGTAAAGAACATAAATACCTTTATATACATAAGCCTTTTGGCTATCAAAATATAATGTACACATATCTACATATATATAGGAGAGACCTTGTGAGACCATATAACCCACACATACGTATCTACGAGCCTCTACTAGAATACTAAACATACGGACGCGACAAGACCCCGTCGTGCCCGAAATACTTATACATATATATATATATATATATATATATATATATATATATATATATATATACAAAATTATGAACCCGATTAGCACCTCTGGAATAATGGAGTGCTTCTGCAAATTTGTTGATAGCTCTTAAAGGCCCGCGCCGTCTCCCTGTCTACCTGTGGGCATGAACACAGCGTCCAAAGGAAACAGACGTCAGTACGAATATTGTACTGAGTATGTAAGGCATCAATAGAATAAACATGATAGAGAAATCGTAAGTCATGAGGTGAAGGTAAAACCTGCGCGACCTTTAAGGATGAATACATTTCATACATATATCACATATACATAATCGTCGTACATGAACCATCATAGCGTACACATCATCATGTCATATACTTCATCATCGTAGTGCCGTAGCTTCTCATACACATAAAACATTATCCGTATTCGGCCACGTAGGGCTCGACAATATCCGTATTCGGCCACATGGTGGCTCGACAGTATCCGTATTCGACCACGTAGTGGCTCGACAATATCACATACATATCTTCCATATTCGGCCACGTAGTGGCTCGACCATATCACATGCATCATACAAGGATCAATATATCTCATCATTACCTTTGCCATCACATACATCTTATAAGCTTATCGTAACCTTTCATTAATGCACACATTTAAATTTAAGGACAATCTATGAAAATCACATCGTATTCGTAGCCTGCATTTCGTATAAATATCGTATGATAGTCTTTATAATCCTTGGGCTTAAGCTCATGATTCCCATTATCACTATAGCGTATCTCTTACCTTTATCCCACATGAAATTCTTTATGAACATAGACTCGTAGTTTCTCGAAACATTGGTCGTAGGACGTATATTGAGGCTTAGGAACAATCTATAACAATGTCGGGGTGACGTAAGGTCGAGAGCCCCCGCTTATATTATGAACGTTTATGAGTATCGTGCCTCGCCTTGAAGGAAATAGAGCATAAGGCGAGTGTTAATAAAGATAACATCATTAGCCTTTTAGGAACATCATGCCACAATTTCTTGAATCTCTATACTCTAGCTCATTGTCATCACCATCATATTCGTATGTAATTCAATATATTGAAGGATTCATAGACCTCGTTTTGTAGAAGAATTATATAAGACTTGAAGGATTCATGCCTTTGAAAGAGAAGATAAGACTTACATACCTTTTCCTTTAGCTATTCTACCGCTTGATCGTTCTTCTTCAATATTCGCGTCTTTACCTTCAAGAGAATTCGCATCAACGCCAATTAATCGACTATAAGAACGCGTGACTATTTTCTAGGGAAAATTGGGCAGCATTTCCTTTGTTTGTACTACTTTTCCCATGTTTCATTTCAATTACCAAACATTCACAATATCGTATCAACAATCGTCATTTATCTACATTTACCACATTCCACCATTTTTCTCCAATTTCTCCACATTTATGGGTTTTAGCTCATCATCACATTTTCTCATACGTCACACCTAGTTTATGATCTACACGTCATTTATAACATATTTATACTCCCAACTCATCAACATTCATAATCCAATCCAACTATCATTCAACTATGGCACTATTCACATTTTATGACCCATTTGCTACACTCTTCTACCATCCGAGTGTTTTAACGTATAAATACTTCAATCATCATGAGAAAGTCATAAAACTTACCTTAGATGTGGTAGGAATGAGCCTTGAGTAGCAATACTCTTCTATGCCAAAAACCCTACTTCACTTCCTTTGCAATTTCTTGGTGTAGATGAACTTTAATGAATTTCACACTCTTGATTTCATGGTTTTAATGTTGTTGATCTTGGTTTTCCTTTGCTTCTTTTGGATTGTGGTTGAAATGTTTGGAGAATATCCTAGAATGTTCTTGAGTAGTGTAGATGAGAAATGAAATAATATGAGGCATGGGTCCCTTTTAATAATCACAAAATCTGATTTTTAATGAACAATCATCGGGGTGAACAGTGGTCGTAAACCACAGTTTACGGACCGTAAACCAGTTTACGGGCCGTATAGTGTGGTCGTATTTAAGCATGTCCAAAACAGAAAGGTTGGCTGATGATTATGGCAGTTTACGATCGAGGTTTACGATCCGTAAATCAGTTTACGGGCCGTATACCAAGTCGTATTTGACCATTTTCACACTTAACAGAAAGTTGAGATTTTTGGGAAGCTGGAGGACGATGGCAGTATACGGTCCGTAAATCACTTTGCGGGTCGTATTCTGCTTTACGACCACTGGCTAAATTGAAATTCTACAACTTTCTTATTTCCAAAATTCATGAATCGTCATTCCCTACTTAGTAAAACATCGCACACTCATACCCCTCGTTGGTCTATTCATTGTACATGTACGGGGACTTTTCCGAGGTGTAACAGTATAAAATTATACGGATCGTATAAATGTCCGTATAAATCAATCGGGTCAAATTTTTCCCCACTTATAAATAGACGACCCAAGTTCATATTTCTCATTTCCCACAACCCTTGAAAGCTCTAGAACATTCTCCATGTCATATTAACACAAACTCAAGGGAAATCAAAGATTAATTACCAAGAATTAAGAGAATCAAGTGTGGAGAGGCCCTCTAGGGTTTGTAGAAGTCAAGAAATCTTTTGGTATTGAAGTTGGGGTTTCTCTCAAGTGAAGCATATGCAACCAAAGTTCATCCTTATGTGATCAAAGGTGAGTTTCACATCTATTTCATGTTATTAAGAGTATTTGAGTGGTTGAATGACTTGGATGAGAGAAGAAAGTAGAATATGAAGCTCAAACATGGATTTAATGATATTCTTGAATAGTAAATTAACTTGAGTCATAGTTTTTTTGTGTGACATGAGTATAATTTTGTTGTGGATGATACTGCTGATGTTGAGGAAGTATTATATGTAGATGAATATGATATTATGTTGTAGCTATGGTTATGAGTGGCTTTGAAAGGGAGCTTTGAGGATTGAACAATGTTTAACTTGAAGAAGTCTATTGATTATGATATTATGGGTGTTGCTATTGATGTTTGGGGAGTTGTTTAGTATATGGAGAAAGTTGTTGAAACAAAGGAAATGCTGCCCAATTTTCGTTAGCTCTTAGTCGCTTTAGTTTGGACTTAAGCCTGTTTTAAATGATCTAATTTAGTACGAATTCTCTTGAATGTAGAGTTGTGAGCTTGGAAGGAGAACGTTTAGTCGCTAAGAAGACGTAAGGTATGTTAAGGCTAGTCCCTTTCTTTCAAAGGCATGACTCTTATATTACGATTTCCTCTCTACATTTCCATGACCTTCTTGCATTCCGAAAGTTGAGAGTTAAAGATCCTTAAGAACTTCTTACGAGAAAAGAGATGAGATATTTTCTATGATGATGACGATTTTAATGCTAGAAGTTCCAACGCTTATGGTTGCAAAGATGTTGTGAGATAATTGAGCTTATCCTATGATTTTCTTGATTTCACTCATTGTTATGCTCTCACCTTATGTTACTTGTTCCTTCGGGGTGAGATGTAGTGATGATGATTATTCCATAAGGTAATCGGAGGTCACCGACCTTACGTCACTCCAATATGATTGTAGCTTTAATTGGGCTCACATGCATGCTTATTTTTATATATGATTGTACCGGGCCTAGTTGGCCGGGAAGACACCACTACGCTAGGCGTAAGTGGGCGGCTTATGGATAATAGATACATCGGGCCTAATTAGCCGGGCAGTCACCACTAGTGGGCGGCGTGAGATGACTATCCCGGACGCGGGATACCCGGACGCGAGCTAGTGATGATATATGACTCAGACAGCTTATATATATATACACATACATATATGGGTGTTATGATGTGGTTTTAAAAGTAAAAGTTAGCATGCATGGTATCCGCCTTAAGAGGCAATCATATGTGCAGGTTATCTCTTTATCTCATGTTCCTTATCTCTTTATTATGTCATTATTCATGCCTTACATACTCGGTACATTATTCGTTCATGCCCGCAGGTAGAGAGGGAGACTATACAAATCCCTAGGAGCATTATCAACAGATACACAGGAGCACTCCACTTCTCCGGAGTTGCCGTTTATTGGTATATTCTTTTGTGCACATATTTGGGGCATGGTGGGGTCCTGTCCCGTCCTTATGATTTTAGTACTCCAGTTAGACGCTCGTAGATACATATGTGGGTAGTAGATATCTTATGATCTCTTTAGTGCATGTCTTGTATATCAGTTTGTAGCCTCGTGGGCTTATACATTGTACATATATGTATATTGTGAGGAGTGATTGAAGATCATTTCATGGTAAGCTTTGTTTGAGAATTGTGTTAATCTAAGTTGAATGTGATGATGAGTATGATGAGTGGTGCTTGGTAGGCTATCTCCGGGTACCCGTCATGGCCCTCTAGCTGGGTCGTGACACTATATAACCTGTACACTTTACCCAACTATTTTTTTTATCCCACGTGGACATATGTCATAGTACTTAATATTTATTCCCTTCTCATGCATAGATGTATGCACTTCAATTTTAATTCTCCGACACATTTATTTCCTCCGTCCACTTTCACTTGTTCACTTTTCACGTTCTTGCTAAATATTTATTCTTTTCTCATGTATAGACGTATGCAGTTCAATTTTAATTCTCCTACACAAATTTATTTCCTCCATGCACTTTTACTTGTTCACTTTTGACTTTTCACGTTCTTTATATCATAGTACTGAATATTTATTCTCTTCTCATGTGTACACATATGCACTTCAATTTTAATTCTCCGGCAGATATTTATTTCGTCCGTGCACTTTTACTTGTTCACTTTTGACTTTTCACGTTCTTGCTAAATATTTATTCTCTTCTCATGTATACATGTACGCACTTCGATTTTAATTCTCCGACACATATTTTTTCCTCCATGCACTTTTACTTGTTCACTTTTGACTTTTCACGTTATTTAAGAGTTAATAAATGAAGTACTCCCTCCGTCCCATATTACTTGACTTTTCACGTTCTTTAAGAATTAATAAATGAAGTACTGCCTTCGTCCCATATTATTTGACCACATTACTATACTTGACTTTTCATGTTCTTTAAGAATTAATAAAAATGAAGTACTCCCTTCGTCCCATATTACTAAAAATATATGTCTATTTTTCTTCTTCTTATCTTCTTATAAATAAACGCCCAAGGTGGACGAACACAACAACAAAAAGCAACTGAAATTGTACTCTAAGCAGGGATTAACATGTGCACATTTCAGAAGTTGAACATATTATACACATTTTTAATTTAGAACCACAAGATTTGAAAGTGGTTCGCAGTATCTTAATTGTCCTTTCATTTCCTTCATTTGGCATGTACTCCCTTTGTCTCAATTTAAGTGTCTACATTTGACTAGACATGGATTTAAGAAATAAAGATAGATTTTCAAATCTTATGATTCTAAATTAATAATGCGTATAATATAATAAAACATCCTTTGAATCTTGTGATTATAAACTTAACATGTAGGATATTTGAATTGTCAACTTACTAAATATAAAAAGAGGCGGGCATAACCAAAATAAGACAATTTTTTTTTTAACAACAAACGCCCAAGTAGACGAACACAACAACAATAAGTTCTACAAATAACAACTGAAATTGTACTCTAAGGCAGGACTAACATGTGTAAATTTAAGAAGTTTAACATTAATACTACCTCTTATGTGTTTACTTTTTAAGTCCCCACGTGTCCACAGTGTCTCAATTGTCCTTTCAATTCTTTCATTTGACATATACTCCCTCCGTCTCAATTTAAGTGTCTACGTTTGACTAGACATGAAGTTTAAGAGATAAAGATAGACTATCTTGTGGTTCTAAATTAAAATGTGCATAGTATAATAAAATATCCTTTGAGTCTTGTAATTATAAACTTGACATGTAGGATATTCGAATTGTCAACTTACTAAATATAAAAAGAGGAGGACATAACCAAAATTAGACAAATTTTAACAACAATTGAGAAATTAAGGGGAAAAATAAGACAAAAATAAAAAATATGGAGACTCACTAAGGAGAATCGCAGTATCCTTTGCAAAATATATAAAACATAAAGACTAACTAAATTAATCACGTTGGGCCCCGTGCATCGCACATGAATAGTGGCTAAGGAGGACCAACACAGCATCACCAACTTGTACCAAAAGCTTTACAAATTGTACACGCAATGAATGCTTGTACCATATGCTATATAACTTGTACACTTTACCCAACTATTTTTTTATCCCACATGGACATATGTCATAGTACTTACTTTATTGCCTTCTCATGTATAGACGTATGCACTTCAATTTTAATTCTCCGACACATTTATTTCCTCCGTGTATTTTTACTTATTTAGCTTTGATTTTTCACATTCTTGCTGAATATTTATTCTCTTCTCATGTATAGACGTATGCAGTTCAATTTTAATTCCCCTACACTAATTTATTTTCTCCGTGCACTTTTGCTTGTTCACTTTTGACTTTTCACGTTCTTTAAGAATTAATAAATCCCACGTGGATATATGTCATAGTACTAAATATTTATTCTCTTCTCATGTATACACGTATGCACTTCAATTTTAATTCTCCGACACATATTTATTTCTTCCGTGCACTTTTACTTGTTCACTTTTGACTTTTCACGTTCTTGCTGAATATTTATTCTTTTCTCATGTATACGTGTAGGCACTTCAATTTAAATTTTCCGACACATATTTATTTCCTCTTTGCACTTTTACTTGTTCACTTTTGACTTTTCACGTTATTTAAGAATTAATAAATGAAATACTCCCAACGTCCCATATTACTTGGCCATATTATGTTATACCTCGTAAATTTCCCCGTGAACGTATAATGAATAGAATAATGAAGAATACGAATATACGATGTTTTAATCAGAAGGGAATGACGTCTGACGACCCTAAGTAAGATTTCAAAGGCAATGGGAATAAGGGATAAGGTTATGCTCCACAATGACTAATTATAGGTTCTGAAGATGTGAAAGTTGCAGATTTGCACTTTGGCCCAGTTGGTCGTAAAATGAAATACGGAACGTAAAGTAGTATACGGCCCGTAAACCACCATGTCGTATTCCAACTTACCAAACTTCAACTTTCTGCCAAATGATCAAATGGTTAAATACGATTTGGAATACGGACCGTAAATTGAAATACGGCCCGTAAACCGCGATCGTAAATCACCATGATCCCCAGCATACCTTTCTGGTTTTGATATGCTTAAATATGACCACGAAATACGGCCCGTAAACTTGGTTTACGATCACTGTGCACTTCAGTTACTGTTCATTCCGGATCAGATTTTAAGTCATTAAAAGGAGACCCAAGCTCATTAAATTCATTTCATCTCCACGATATTTCTCTCTAGAGACCTCTAGAATACTCCTCACTCTTCAATTACAAGAAAATCAAAGGGAACCCATGATCAATAACACCAAATCCATGAGACAAAGTGTATGAAACCTAGCTAAAGTTCATTTCTCTCAAGAAAACCCAAAGGAAGTGAAGTAGGGTTTTGATGCTAGAGGAGTAATTCCATTCAAGACTTGTTCAACCATCATCTAAGGTAAGTTTCATGACTAAACCATGTTGTTTAAGGTGTTGAAAGGTTAAGATACTTGAATTGTAAAAAGACATAGGAAATGGGTCAGTCATGAGTGAATAGTGTCATGGTTGGATAGTTGTTGGGTTGAATTATGAATGTTGGAGTGTTGTGATTATGAATACATTATAAATGACATTTAGACCATGAAATAAGTATTATATATGAGGAAACGCGATAGTGAGCTATAACCATAAATGTGGAGAAATTGAAGAGAAATGGTGGATTGTGGTCAATGTATATAAATGATGATTTTTTATTGCAATAGTGTGAATGTTGTTGTGAGCGTGTGGGAGTTGATATAGCATATGGGAAAAAAATAGTATAAGCCAAGGAAGTGCTGCACAATTCTCCCTAGAAATAGTAGCGCGTTCTTATAGTCGAATTAACTAACGTTAGTACGAATTCTCTCTTGAAGGTAGAAACGTGATATCGAAGGAGAACAAGCAAGCGATAGCTTAGTTAAACGTCAAAGGTATGTGAGGCTAGTCCTTTCTTTCTAATGGCATGAATCTCATAGCCTGATTTTCCTTCCTCCTCATGAGTTCCTATATTCCAGAAAGCTACAAGCCTATATCTATGAATAGTTATATAAGATAAAAGATATGACATGATGTTATTTGTTGCTTACACTCACCTCATGTGTTAATTCCTTCAAGGTGAGGCAGAATGTCAATGATTACTCCATAATGAAATCAGGGGAATCACGACCTTACGTCACCCTGATAAAGTAATGTTGTTCATAAGCATTATGCATGTATTATGATAAGTATATTATGATGAGCATGTATGATGATGATGATATAACACCGCGCCTATTTGGTCGGGCAGTCACCGCTAAGGCGGGAAGCTATACGATACACCATGGCCAAATGGCATGGGCAGACACCACTAGTGGGCGGCATGAGATGATACCCCGAACGCGGGAGGCCTGGACGCAGGCTAATGTTATGATTATCACACCGATCCGATATGGACGGGCAACTTATATATTACTACACCGTACCTATATGGGCGGACAGCTTATACATTATGCATATATGACATGATGATGATTATGAGTAAGCCAGTATGCATTATTTCTTTTACACTTGACAGTCAGATACGGTTATTCCATATTGATACTTCTTTTATATCATTGCCTTATTTCTTTGTTTATGCCCCTTATACTCAGTAAAATGTTTGTACTGACGTCCGTTTTTTTTTACGTTGTGTTCATGCCCACAGGTAGACAGGGAGGAGAGCTTGAGCCAGATCCGTAGTAGCTGTCAGCTGATTGAAAGCACTCCTTTGTCCCGGAGGTGCTTGATTATTCTTTTGTGTATAGTCATATATATGTATTTTCGGGCATGACGGGGTCTTGTCCCGTCCTTATGTGCAGCACTCCAGTAGAGGCTCGTAGCTGCGCAGTGTGGGTTAGATGGTCTCACGAGATGCTATTATAGGTATATATTATTTTGATGGCCGAGAGACATATGTATATCAAAGTATTTATGTTTCCATATAAAATATGATTTCCTACAATTTGAGTATAAAGTTGACAAAAGAGCATTAAATGAGTAGTATAACGAGTGGTGCTCAGGGCTAGCCCCGGGTACCCGTCACGGCCCCTAGCTGGGTCGTGACATATTACTTGAATTTTCATGTTCTTTAAGAATTATTAAATGAAGTACTCCCTTCGTCCCATATTACTTGGTCACATTACTATACTTGACTTTTCACGTTCTTTAAGAATTAATAAAAATGAAGTACTACCTTCGTCCCATATTACTTGGCCACAGTACTAAAAATATATGTCTATTTTTCTATTCTATATTTTTGTTCTTCTTCTTATATATAAACGCCCAAGGTGGACGAACACAACAAAAGGAAGTTGTACAAATAGCAACTGAAATTGTACTCTAAGCAGGGGCTAACAAGTGTACATTTCAGAAGTTGAACATTAATTCTACCTCTTGCGTGTTTACTTTTTAAGTCCCCACAAGTCCGCAGTATCTCAATTGTCCTTTCATTTCCTTCATTTGGTATGTACTCACTCTTTCTCAATTTAAGTGTCTACGTTTGACTAGACATAGGGTTTAAGAAATAAAGATAGACTTTCAAATCTTGTGGTTCTAAATTAAAAATGTGTATAATATAATACAATATCCTTTGAATCTTGTGATTATAAACGTGACATGTAGGATATTTGAATTGTCAACTTACTAAATATAAAAAGAGGTGGACATAACAAAAATAAGACAATTTATTTTTTATTTTTTAACAACAAACGCCAAAGTGGACGAACACAACAACAATAGGTTGTACAAAAAACAACTGAAATTGTACTCTAAGCCGGGATTAACATGCGTACATTTCAGAAGTTTAACATTAATACTATCTCTTCTGTGTTTACTTTTTAAGTCCCCACGTGTCCGCAGTATCTCAATTGTCCTTTCATTTCCTTCATTTGGCATATACTCCCTTTCTCTCAATTTAAGTGTCTATATTTGACTAGACACGTAATTTAAGAAATAAAGAAAGACTATCTTGTGGTCCTAAATTAAAAATGTGTATAATTTAATAAAATATCCTTTCAATCTTGTGATTATAAACATGACATGTAGGATATTTGAATTGTCAACTTACTAAATATAAAAAGAGGCACACATAACCAAAATAAGACAAATTTTAATAATAATTGAGAAATTAAGGGGAAAAATAAGACGATTTTGTTTTTACGGAGACTCACTAAGGAGAATCGCGGTATCCTTTGCAAAATATACAAATCATAAAGACTAACTAAATTGAGTAACATAATCATGTTGGGTTCCCTGCATCGCACGGGCATAGTTTGCTAGTATTTATATTTATATTATATATAAGTGGCTAAGGAGGATCAACACAGCATCACCAACTCGTACCAAAAACTTTACAAATTGTACACGCAATGAATGTTTGTGCCATATATAAGAGGGAATGGCAAGGTTTGGTCATCCTCACAGGGTTAGTTTCGTAATTTTGGTTTTTCTGTAAAGCTGCCACACGTCCTGACTCACTTTCTTAGGGCATTCACACCTGGCCAACAGTTAAATCTCATTAATTGTTGTGTCCTTAATTTAATAGAAAGCCAACTTTTTTAGAAAACGGAGAGAGAGAGATATTGAAATTGAAAATAGGATTTAACAAACCTAACGTCGATTTTAATCCCTTCAAAATAGTTTGTATTTGTAATTAGTACCCCCTCTTTCTCAAATTATTTGTCGTGATTTCTAAAAATGATTATTTTAATAATTATCATTTTAAAAGTTCAGAATAAAATTAGTTACGTATTTTTTCTCCATTTCACCTTTAATAGTAATTGTTCTTGAAGACTACAAAATACCTCAGTTATGGGTATGCAGGACATATATATATAGTAAATATTTAATAAAGAGGGATTAATCTTAAAACATAAATAAGGTTAAATAGTTGAAACTACTCTTAATCAATATTTTTTTAAGGAGCGTGTAAAAGAGAAACATGATAGATAATTTGAGATGGATATAATATACTATTATATTATTACTATATATAAGGGACAACCAAGGGACTTTTGTAATCCTCACAAAAGTTTCCAATAAAATATTAAACTTTTCAATTAATTATTTTTAGGTCCTAACTTTATTTTTTAAGATCAAAATTACTTTTTGTTCTTATTATTTTCTCTTCAAAAGTTGTCGAACGTCCTACCTTATTTTCTCTATTTCTTTTTATTTCCTATTCGGTGCCTGGTATCCGCATTGGAGTCCGATTAATCCAGATTTGCGTCGTTTCGGGCGAAGCGCTCCCTACCGACTATTTTTTCATACCTAGGCTCGAACCCGAGACTGGTTAAGGAAGAAACAACCCCATCCTTTTATTTTTCATGTTACTTTCTTATGTTGATCTATCTATTAACCAAAAAAATAGTCATTTTTCACCAGATCCTTGCTTCTTATTTCTCTCTCATTTTCTCCTTTTTCATTTGTTGCTTATTATAGATTTTTATATGTAAGCATTTTTTTACTTTATATTTATATTATGAAATTTGAGAATTTCTGAATTTTGTTTTACTTGCATGTGAGCATTTCTTTTACTTTATATATTTATACTTTAATGAGCTCATATGTGTTTAAAAAGATTTTTACTAAAGTGATTTTCAGGTAGTTTTAAAAATTATTAAATGATACTATATAGTGTTGAAAATGAAGACACTATTATCAATCAAGATCGGGTTATCATTAAAATCTCCTGTTTGATTACCTAAAATTAATCTTTTAAACACAAAATAAGTTTGAAGCAGGGCGGAGTTAGAGTGTCCGCTACGAATTTGGTTAGATACGGTAACACTTTGGTTAAAATTCTGTATTTGTCTTAAAAGTTCATGAAATATGTATAAGTTATTTATTTAGAACTAAATAACTTCAAAATTATGTTTCAGAATTCATAAACTTCAAAATCTGACTCTACATCTGATTTGAAGTAAATAATTTCATCAAAAATGAAAGTTAAAATATTAAAGGAGCGAAAGATATTGAAATACTTATTTGAAATTTAATTATTTCTAACATACATAATATTTATTTAATTAAAATATCTACTTTTATATGTTGAGTTTTGGCCCGGTCTTAGCACGAGCCTTATGGAACTAGTTATAATATAAAATCCCCTGCCGTGCATGGGCCCAAATACAAGTGAAAGTGTTAAATTTTTTTTTTTTGCGCGGATTGCCTTCAAAAGTGCTGGTCTTTAATTTTTCGAAAAATTATTTAGTATAACTTCTTCTAAGAGATAATTATTGATAATAACCACCTTTTGCAACAATTACATTTCATAGCTACATTTTCATTTCGTAGCTACTTAATATATCAAGCGGCCATGGTTGGAGTGGTTATTGGGTATGGGCTCTGCCCCTGCCCGCCCAGGTTCGAACCCAACCAACCACATTATATATTCAGATACAAGACAAGTAGTCAAATTGTGTATTTCATCATATGTATTTGTCTCATATTGTATCTCATATGTATTTGGCTTCTTGTCTTGTATCTGGATGTATATGAAACTAAATACATTCAGCTACAAGACAACAAAAATACATTCAGATACAAGACAAGAAGCCAAATACATATGAGATACATTCAAATACAGTGAATACATTCAACTTCGAGGCAGCTCGAATACATGTGACATCATATAAGGTTGCATACAACGGAACAGTGTATTCAAATACACTGAAATACATCAAATACAGTGAAAATGCCTAATGTAGCTATGAATTGTAAACATGAAAAAGATAGTTATGGATGGTTAATTACTCTTAAAAGGTAGTTATTTGTGTAAGTTGCCCTTAATTTTTGCTCTTCACTTAAACAATGGCCGAAAATACTCCGAGGTTCTGGATTTGAATCCCCGCTCACTCAAAAAAATAAAAAAACAATTTCGCAAGACAATGCTTCGTGAAAAGTGTGCCTTAAGGCAAAGCTTTATCTTGCGAAATTTTGCAAGGTAGAATTTGTTTTTTTTTTTCACTGTGCTAGAATTCTACGAAAGTTAGGCCTCCTTAATAAACCTAATTTTGCTATGAGACTCTGCCTTGCGATTTTTTTTAACTGAGCCCGGGTTCGAACCCAGAACCTCGGGGTATTTTAGGCGAAAGGCAAAAATTAAAGACCAACAATTTAAGGGGCAATAATTAAAGATCACCCTCTGAATAAGGGCAATCGTGCAAATTACCCTGTTAAAATTCATAGTTATTTTAAAAAAAATTTAGCTTGATATATAAAATAACCTTTATTTAGTACTATTATAAAGTATGAATATTGAGTGTGTGATTTTTATTAAATTTGTTCGCTAATGTTTGCAAGTTTTAGGTTCTCCTACAAATGCTATTACTTAAAATTAATTTGATTATCCTTTGAAACCAGATTTTTACTGGATTAATATTTTCGATTATTTTAAATATAATATAAATAATTTTACTGATATTAATCTAGAACTCCCAAACCACTAATTAATAAATTGGTGCTTTTCAAATTTTAAGATGAAACTTTGACACAATGCTATTATTAGCAAGAATGAAATTACTTTACACTCCCTCCAATTGAAAAGAAATGAATTTCTAGCGCTTTTTTTTTTCCAAAATAAATAAATTGTTAAAAGTCCAAAGAGAGATTAATTAATTTTTTTCCAAAATTATCCTTCTCTCAAATGGATTTTTCAAATTCCAACATTTTCTATATTTTAATTTTTTTAGAAAAAGTAAAAAGATTATATTGTTAAATGATCTTTTATTTAATATAATTAATTAAATTTCAAAAATTCACTTACATAGAAATATCAAAAAGCTGGACATAAGTTTTGAAAGAGGGGAAAAAAAGAGTTAAAGTTATGCAAGGAGAGACACAAGTAAGCAACTGAAGAATGTCATATGGAAAAATTCAGTGGGCCCACAATTTCACATAAGTGATAGTTGAAGAACCTTGTAATTGCAACGCGTGGCACGCAAACTTCAAGTGGACCCATAATCTCAGTAAAGTCACAACACTTGGCTACTTGTTGTTGCAATATTCACTGCAGAGAATGGAAATGACCAAACCGCCCTTGATGTCAGGCAGGCATGTTGACGGAGAGGATCCTGCTAACTCCCTCTTATATAATAAGAGAAAATTTTACACTACACATGTAGTTTGAAAAGTGTCCATTATCTATGGGAGCATGTCAATTTTGGTCCTTCAAATATACCTTTCCGCATCTTTATTCCCTTAAGTTTGCTAAAATGAAGTATTTTTAGTCCAACTAACATCACGCAGTTTCAGCTTACCGAGGACATGACCTTGGATAGTAGGTTATGGAGGTCACAGATTAGGGTAGAAGGTTAGTAGGTAGTTGAGTGTTGTCCCGCTTATCCTTCCATACTAGTATTATCTTTGTAGTTCCTTGTCCTTCGATTTATGTTATTATTTGTTGTCTCTTGTATTTCGTTTTTCATATTTTGTGGTAGTTATTGTTCCTTTTCAGACTGTTTTTGTCACACCCTAATCTTGCTAGGGTGTGATGGGCACCCGACCCCTACTTAGGGCCGAGCGAACCCTCTGACCTTTAACACACACATAATCTCTTTGGACTTTTAAATCAAATAAGAATAAAATACATAGTAAAGCTTTCAGAAACTTTCTTTTCATCGTGCTCAAATCAAGTAGAATCTGTAATCATAAGGAATATGTAACACAAATCATAATGACACATCGGCTGGTGGAGCCGCTTACAAGACTGACATCCTATACCCACGACTCTATCTGCAAAGTCTCTAACTTCGACCAAGATACCATAGCATATATACTCTGACTCGACAACACTCCAGGAGAAGATGGAGCTCGCCAATTCCGCTGGAACATCTTCTATAATGGTTTCTACTCATCTGGGTGTACCTGCGCGGCATGAAACGCAGCCCCCGAAGAAAGGGGGTCAGTACGGAAAATGTACTGAGCATGTAAGGCATGGAATACAGAAAAGAGGATCATAACTGAAACAGAGATTTACCAAAACAAGTATGTCTTTTAAAAACATCAATGCACTTGCCTTTTGAAATGAAAATCATGTATGACAACATCATATATCATATGTACAGATAACGTGTCCCGGCCCTCCAGTGAGGGACTCGGTGGATTAAATCATGTATATCAACATCATATATCATGTATGCATAACGTGTCCCGGCCCTCAAGTGAGGGACTCGGTGGATAAAAGCATGCATGTCATCATCATATATCATATATGCCTAATGTGTCCCGGCCCTCAAGTGCGGGTCTCGGTGAATGGAGTCATCATATGTCGTCCTGGCCGCCATCCCCGTATCATCATATCATCATATACATACACATATAACGTGTCCTGGCCCGCAAGTTGAGGGACTCGGTGAACAATGCAGTGGAGTACGCACGAGAACGTATCTTGGCCCGGCTCAGTGAAGGACATATTGAGGCATCCACGAGCAGAGTAGTGAGAAACTATATGCACATAAATCAAGACTCGATAGGTAGGAACACAAATCGACACTTGAGGATCATAAACACGTTTCAAGTCAATCCGGTTTAGTATGAGATAGTTATGGACATTTTTACCACAGAACCTCTACGAACATTTCCAAAACAATCCAAGACTGTATACAAACGTTAGAGACTTTAGTACTTATAGAACTCTTTTGGAGACATGAACTCTTTATGCTTTACTCATTATTCAACCATACACTAAGCTCAACTATATTGAGCATACTCATGTCGGAAGTGAATAAGAATCATAGACAAACTCGGAAACATATCAAACAGAGCTTCGGAAATCATAGATACGTATCAAAACCATATGAAGTAGCTTATGGAAATCAAGAACATTAGCCATCCTAGTGGCTCTAAGAATAGGAATCTCTTTGAAATCATACATATACATCATCTACTTGTTTCATAAGGATCATGCCAAAAGAAAGAAAGGGTAAGCCTTACATACCTGTTTCACGTCCTATTAGCTACGCTTATTTATCCAGCTTGCTAGTCTACATTCAAAAGAACCGACAAAATCATTAGACTCATCGCCATATACTTGTCTTAGTCCTTCAAATGAATTCATTTATAATCTGCCGAAATTTCGGCAATATTTCCCCTGTAAATACACCATCCCCGAGAATCTAACTCGGCCAATATATCAACAACAATCCGAGAATTCAACTCGGCCAAATTATCAACAGCGATACCAACAATCATATCTCCAACTTCAACAATTAATCCAAAATATATTCTAACATTAACGACCCTTGTTGCACAATTTAACGGGCATTTCATTTATATTCAATTTCAACCACATATAATCAAGCTAACATCAATGATCTCACATTCAAGTGTTAATCCGAAATCATTCTAACATGATTCAAGAACACTTCAAACAATTCACACAATATTCAAAACAATCTAACCAATATGTCATTCCACCTGAAACCTCCAAGGTGCAACAATAACAATGACAACACATTTCATTCCTTCAATTCATGAACTATACCCATAATTCACACACTAACAACATTATTCTCATAATTACAAGAAACCATATTAGAATCACATTAATTCCTCCAATAATTTCTCAACAATTACAACTTCATTTCAATTCATCAAACCTTCATTTTCATCATGGAATTCACAATCTACAACAATAAAAATACTAAATAAAATTAATTCATCACATTTACACAACACCACCTCTTATTCGGCCACAACCAAGACACACCTTTTTCATGAATTCCATCCATTTCCACATACTACAACATGCATAAATCATCTATAACACATGTAAAAGAAGATTGAATTCATACCTTTCTCACTCCACTTCTTAACTTGGCTAGGGTTGTAAACTTGCACAAATGAATGGTTTGCTTGCTTCAACAACCACCCCACGTTAATTAGGGCCTTCAAATTAGTTTGAATACTAGAAGAAATAATTTTTTTGATCAACTTTTCATGGGGCCAATTTTCCTTAGCCATGGCCGAATGGTTCTTCAATTTTTCTTGAAGTTTCCTTGAGTTGGAATGAATAATTTGTCTTGCTTTAGTCATCTCTCTACATATATATATATATATATAGCTCCTTCCAATACCAAGTGGACACATGCCCTCTTTCTTGAAGTTTCTTAAATTAAAACAAGGATGAATAATGTCTTGCCATGTAAGCTTTGGTCCATATACATAATTAGCCCCATTAAATAAAAATGTGGACATATGCCCCACGACCAACATGGCCCCCTTCAAGAACCTTCTTGAATATTTTGTGAAATTTCCATTTTGCCCTTAGCCTTTCTCAATATTTTCATACCAATAATATTCATAAATAATATTCATAAACAACTTGTGTATTAAACAAGATCAAAATATAGCCTTGCCCTTAACTTCTCACAATTATCTTGAATTATCCGAACGTACAGAATACGGGCTATAACAGTTTTTCATGCTTTATATACTATTTCCCATGGCCTCTTCATTTTCATTATTTCTTTTACAAGACTGCTTTGAATTGCTTTTCTTGAGCCAGGGGTCTTTCGGAAACAACTTCTCTACCTCTCAAGGTAGAGTAAGGTCTGCGTACACTCTAGTCTAGAGCCGTCAAAATGGGTTTGGCCAGCCCAACCCAACCTGCTAATTAAGTAGGGTTGGGCTACTTTTTTTAGGCCCTTTTAGAACTGAGGCTATTAACCCCAACCTCAGGGCTGGCCCGCGAGGCCAAGAGTTAAAAATAAATTATTATTATTCATTGAGCCTTTTCATTGATTTATGATCGTTAAATAGGAACTTCGACTTATGAGGATAAAATCCGACATATAAGCGTCCACCGATAACAATCTCAAAAGTTGTGTTGGCTATAGTTATGAAAAACCCTACAGATTACCTATAATGATCAAACAAACTTTAAACAATTATCGAATGTTTACGTCATTAGCTAGCTAGATTGCAGTAACTAGCCTCACTGTTTAATGTTAAAATGGTCAGTTTCCTATATAAAATCAAAGTTTCTATTTAGTTGGGTGATGAGCATGACCATTATTATATATAGGCGCTCTTTTTATGTTAAATTTGAAAAGTGTCATTATAATAATCACTGTTTGTATTAGCTTTGCTATTCAAATTGCTCTACGGAGTCTAGTCACATAATGACTGGATTTAGTTGTGCAAAATTCTAACTATTTAGAAGAGCCGGTTGGGCTGCTTTTTCGTCGTCCAACCGGCTCCTTTTCATCGTCCATTGTCCATTCCAAGTTAAAAAAAATTAATAAATATGGGTCCCATATATATTAAAAAACAACAACTAATATAAAAAAAAAATGTGAGCTCCATACTAAACACCAACCAGTATTAAAAAAAAAAGAGAGAAGATAAAAAGTGGAACCCACCACATCCAAACTCACGGAAAAAAAAGTGGACCCCATATTAACAAAATCAAGAAATATTAAAAAAAAGTGAATCCCATATTAAAAAAACAAACAATGTTAAAAAAAAAAAAGGTGCTTAGAAAATCAAACAATTAAATCAATAATGATTGATTCATTGCCACATGCGTATCAACCCATTAGTGAGAGCAAATGAAATTATTGTACAACAACATACATAAAATACTTATATATTAAAATAAGATAGAATTTAATTACTTTTTCATTTTTTCCTTACTCTAATAAATGTGAAAAGAGATTAATGTCATAAAAGAAAAAATACTATTAAATGGAGATCAAATAATTAATAAGTTAAATTCTAATTCTAATTGACGTTTCCTTAGAAAATCGTGTAAAAAACAACATGACAAGTAAAATGAGTTAAACAAAAAATATTTATTAAAAATTAAAAAATAGAAGTTCTTCATGGACCCATATTAAACATCAACCAGTATTAAAAAAAAAAAGAGAAGAAAAAAAAAGTAGAACCCACCACATCCAAACTCACGGGAAAAAAAAGTGGACCCCATATTAACAAAATCAAGCAAGATTAAAAAAAAAAGTGAATCTCATATTAAAAAAACAAACAATGTTAAAACAAAAAGTGCTTAAAAATCAAACAATTAAATCAATAATGATGGATTCATTGCCACATGCGTATCAACCCATTAGTGGGAGCAAATGAAATTATTGTACAACAACATACGTAAAATACTTATATATTAAAATAACATAAAATTTAGTTACTTTTTTATTTTTCCCTTACTTTAATAACTGCGAAAAGAGATTAATGTCATAAAAGAAAAAATATTATTAAATGGAGATCAAATAATTAATAATGTAAATTAATGAAATTATAATGCTAATTAACGTTTCCTTAAAAAACCGTGTAAAAAATAACATGACAAGTAAAATGAGTTAAACAAAAAATATTTACTAAAAATTAAAAAATAGAAGTTCTTCATTTAAATAGAAAATCAAATTCCTACTTTGTTTCATTTTAAACATGTAAAATTAATATAATAATTTGAATTAGAATTATCCAAATCAAAATTTGATAAAAAAAATTATATGTATTACTTTACTATTACTACTATATAGAAGAGCCGGTTTATAGAGGCAAGATCGTCGTCCGTGTTCGGTCCTACATTTTTATTTAAGGGCAAAAAAATCCTTTGTGGTCCCACCCACTTTTTTATTTAAGAGTAAAAAAATGATGTTTTATATTTTATATTACCAACTCTTCTAAAAGGTAGATAGAAATACTTTATTATATTTCTATTTTTCTACTATATAGAAGTATCGGTTTACCCATGCTTTGTCGTCAGTCACTCTTAAAAAAAAAAAAAAAAAAAAGGTTAACCCCACCCTCTCCAAACTCATGAAAAAAAAGGTGGACCCCACCTTCTCTAAACTCATGAAAAACAAAGTGGATCCCATATTAAAAAAAAAAAGGCAACGTCAAAAAAAAAAAAAAAAACGTGCACCCCATATATTAAAAAATCAAACAATATTCATGTAATTCCCAAAGTATCCCCATCAAGTTAATAATAGTGGATTCATTGCCACATGCATATTAACCCATTAGTGGGAGTAAATGAAATTATTGCAAGCAAAAAACATGGACCTCATATTATTACTTTTCTTCAAAATATTTAATTGTTGTATTTGCTACTCCGCCATGTCATTTATTTGTTATGTTTACTAAAATAAATATACTTAAAATTTATATATTTAAAAAATAAGATACAATTTAATTACTTTTTTATTTTTATTCTTACTCTAATAAATGTGAAAAGAGATTAATATCAAATGAAGATCAAATAATGAATAAGGTAAATTAGTCAAATTATAATTCTAATTCACGTTTCCTTAAACAACCATGCAAAAGACAACATGACAAGTAAAATGAGCTAAACCGAGAATATTTACCAAAAATTAAAAAATAGCATTTCTTCGTTTAAATAGAAAATCATTTTTTACTTTGTTTCGTTTTAAACATGTAAAATTAATTTAATAATTTGAATTAGAATTATCCAAATTAAAATTTGATAAAAAATAATAAGTATTTTACACCTTTAAATTAATCGAATTAAAATTGAAAGTATCAACTGATGCTTAAATATTGCTATTATTTTATCTCAAAGAGAGGAAAATAGTTTTCTTTTAAACGATTCTTCTCTTTTAAAAAGTATTAATAAATTTTTGTAGCAAACATGAATATAATAAAGTTTTAGATACGGAGCGCAAATTACAATGTTATATTAATCGTATTTTGAACGCTGTGTGTCTATATATATATATATATATATATATATTATCACTATCTAAACACAACTACATATACATAGATACACTATAATCCGAAGTGTTGGGCCAGTGCTCAGCACGGGCATAGGCCATCTAGTATTACTATTAGACTCCAGGAGAATTAAGGAGATTTTGGCATCTGTTGATAGAAAAAGACAATACCAGGAGATAGTAATTATCTTATTGATTCTTCTTTGAAACTACTACTGCATCTTACTTGCCACAAAAATTTCTCCACCGAATACAGTTAGGAGGGAGGATCGATGGAGCATTTTGAGATGAAAATTAAAAAAACGCACACCATTTTGAGAAGAAAAATAATAGAACATGCCCCGATATTAATTTGAAGGGCCAGCCCATGGCCCTCTTAGGGTTGGGTTGGACTGGCATTTTGTAGGCCCTTTAGTAAAATGGGCCAGCCTGTCCTAGCCCGTTTAAGTCTATAGCCGCGAGGGTTGGGTTGGGACAGCCTGTTTTGACACCTTTACACTCTACCCTCCCCAGACCCTACTTTGTGGGATTATAATGGGTATGTTGTTGTTTGGTCCAACTAACAGTTGAGACTTAATAACTGATGATGACTACCAAAAAAAAAAAACTACTATAAACACGGCAAATTAAAATCTACCGACTTTTAGATGGATCAGGCTTAGTCGATTTTATTTAAAAATAAAAAGAATATGTCGAGAAATATCAAGGATTCTAATAACACTAACCTAGTGATTATTGGTGACCGAAATGTCCTCATATTTTGCATTGAACCTAGATATGTCGTGTGGGTTGCTTGATGTTCTTGAACATACGTCTACACCTATCGAGAATTCCATTATTGTTGATCAAGTCTATCAATCTTGCATGGTCTCTATTCTCGTGTTTGATACCTTGGTTGATCTATTAGTGCTCGACATGATGGATTCTAAGGTTATTTTAGGCATAGATTGATTATCTCCATATTATGCGTTCTTGGATTGTCATGCCAAGCCGGTTACATTAGCTATGTTGGGAGTTCCTAGAGTTGAGTGGAGGGATACACATAGCCACTCCATGAATAAACTAATGTCTTACTAGAAGGTGTAACAGATGGTAGAGAAGGGATGCTTGTTTTATCTAAGCCTTTATCCGGGATATTAATGCAGAGACTCCTACCCTTGATTCAGTACTAGTAGTGCGAAAGTTCCAAGAGGTGTGTCGTACTAATTTACCTAGTATTCCACCTGATCGTGATATTTACTTTGGCATCAACTTGGTGCCAAACATGTGTCCCATATTTATTCCATAATACAGGATTGCACATGTGGAGTTGAAAGAATTGAAAGAGCTATTGCAAGATATATTGAGCAAGGGTTAATTAGACCGTGTGTCTCCCTTGGGGTGTGTCACGAACCAAACTTGGCTGAGGCGGACATGCACTCGGTGCCGTAACTTGACCTAGCGAACCAACCTATAACATCTCATATGACTAGTATATAATCAAGGGATCTAAGAAAAGGAGATGACACGATACTCTGATAAATAGCTATCGTATAACTGAAACATAACATCTACACATAACTTAAAGTGACATCAGACGTCTACGAAGCCTCTTAGATAACTAACACTGAACAACAGTCATACTATCGAGACAGGGCCCTGACCTACCCATAATCTCTATACATCAATAAGAGTACTACACTCGACTCAGCTTCAGGTGGAAATGGAGCTTACAACACATCAGCTGAATACCCGCAGGTGCCTAGCGAGGAAGTTTGCCAACCTGTGCAACTGAACCTGTAATATGAACATAGCGCCACCGGCAAAAGGGACGTGAGTACAAAAAGAGTTGTACTTGTATGTAAGGCAGACAAGATAGTATATGCAAGTGCTAAAACTCGTACAAGAAACAAATGAGACATAATCAAATAAGAACACTGGGAAGCTAAGAACAGCTTATGGAATCATATGTTAAGTCTTATAGTACTTTTCGATGATGCTTTTTAGATTACTACCTGTAGCAATGTTCTGGGATCGTTCACGGTAACACTTGGGATCATTTACTTCTATTAGAACAGATGAGCCATGTGAGACATGCAACATATAAAAGCGTAATTTTGTAAACATATATAGACATAGACCCTAATGGGCCCCGTGCGAGGCACGACCTTCAGTGTATCATATATCAATAGACCCTATTGAGCGCCGTGCCTTCCATATATAAATATATGTATTATATATATATATATATAATAATACATCATTAAAGTTATTAGGGATTCCGGTTCATTAACTTATGAAGTCATTTCACATGGTTCTTGTGAAATCGTTCGCTTGTGGGAAATGGTTTCTTCGGTAGTTCTAGAACACATGGAACTACCGCTATGCCGAGTATGGCCTATGCGTATCCTTGTACACTATCACATGATATGCTAAGTATGGTTGTGCCGAGTACGACTTGTGGCGTATCAATGTACGCTATCATATATTATGTCCAGTATGACATGTCGTGCATAGTACGTAAAAGTAACTACTAAGGGTGCAACTACATATCGCTACATGAGCCACAACCATCTTACGATACCAAGCTACTCTATAATCTTCTGAATACATTATACATTGTTGGCACAGCAAGACTAATGCATATATGAGTTTTGATGATTGACAAATGGGCAAGCAATGAGTGATACCATGAAGCAGATAAACTAGGTCTAGATACATGTAAGAATACACAAGAGTGATGGAATAAAGCTAGACATCTGGATGAATGAAGCAGAAGTTCCAAACATAAGAGATCAGTTGCCTGAATAAGAAAGAATGTAGCGCACATTGAACAGGTCCAAAGACCTGATCTATCTCAAAAGAAGAGTTGCAAGAAATGCACATGAATCAGGTTCACAGACATGTTCTATCAGATACAGACAAGTAGAAAAGATAAAGTGACCTAGTCTACAGAGATGCTCAGTGTACAATATGAATGATCTATAGAGCAACTGAACAAGGTGGAAAAATGGAGACAAGATGACGATTAGATGACACAGTCAAAGGTGAAGTTCAATTGAAGAAATAAAACAAGTATGCAAACTACTCTATACAAAGAAGCCTTCAAGTACGGTGGAGGAATCAGGTGCATGGGTTGAATGACCCAACAGTGAGGAGAAGGGAAGTGACTTAGAAGGAAGAAATTGTTCAGTTAAAGAGTTTGCAGATAAAGAATCAGGTTAACAGAAGAACCAGGTCTGCAAACATGTTCCGTCACAGAGCCAAAACAACAAGTCAAAGAGTGAGTCAAGATTGATAGAATGATTTATTCCAGCAATGAATAAATGGTGATTTATTCCAGCAATGAATAAATGCATGTGAAGCAGACAGACACAGAGCATCACATGATCGATGAAACAAGTATGTCAACATGTTCTATCATCCATACTATAAGTAGACTCAAGAAGAAGTCAGAAGTATGAACTTGAAAGGGACGATGAAACAGGTTTGAGAACATGTTATATCTTAGACAGTGCAGAGATTTAGAGGCAGGTGAACTAGGTGGATGAAACTGGTTCGTGAACATGTTCCAGCGCAAGTCCTAGAACAACTAGGATTTGCAGAATTATGGAAAGAACTTGGCGGTCAAGTATAAAAGATTTTTTGCCATATTTGTAGGGATTAGTAAGCCTCCTACGCGTACAAGGAGCGGACTCAACAAGGTAAGAATCCAAATACTACCCAAACCCTATTACATGTCATTGATTGACTAAGAAAGGATTTTGTGTTAACCGACCTACGGAGCTTCAATGTTCTAAATACCTAGGTCTTTCCAGGATGAAGTTTGCGCAACCACAAAGAGAGAATTGAGAATATTGAGTGTGGAAAGGATTTATCCATCATATTCAATAATCTGGGGTTGGATTGAAGTAACTATTTCACTGTATAATGTTCTCAAGTTCACAAGTCTAGATATCTTGTATTCGGTTTGTTCTATCGAGTTGTATCTTTATCTCTTACATAGAAGCATACAAGTAGAAACAAACAGTTGTTGTAAATTTAAATTCAAGTACGATTTTACTACTTGAGGGTTGCTTGCTAGTCAGTGTGACTAGTGAGACGGGAATTAGAGTGTAGTTCCTAGGTTACAGGTCTGTAACTTGAATTTGTAGATGGCTCATTGTTGTAGTGGAGTTGGGGAAATCCTACAGGTCTGTAGGTTGGGGTTTTTATCACCTTTTGAGCCGGGTGGTTTCCACGTAAATATCGTGTGTCCTTTACTTACCTGCAGTTTCTTATTCCGCAAAGACGCTAGCATAAAACAAGTACAGTAACGTGTTCCATCCTATAAGAGAAAATTGGTTCCGCATAGGATAGAAAGTAGGTCGTGCAACCTAACATACATGATCTGCTAAAGCCATTTACTTGCAGACATGTTTCTTTTTTTATGTAAGCTATGGATTTTTCATAAAAGAATCGCATGTAATCATTCTCGTATAACATACATAAAAATATACAAATAGCACTCTTGGGACCTTACTCATTAACTTATGGGAGCATTACAGTTGATCAGGTGAAATTTTTAACTTGTGGAGATAGTTCATTAGACATATAAATATGTTGTGGTTAATATTGTTAACAAATTCTGGAAGGAAAAGGGGTTTAAAGTAATAGTTTGTTAAAGCGTAAATCGAGCTTGTCGCTTATTGTACTATTGCTTGAGTCGCTGGTTGTTGATGATATAGCGTGGCTATGTTATTGTGGTTGTTCTGGTTGTTGTTGATGGCATTTCGTATTGGGAGGAATTAAAAGTCATGGGGGAGGTGCTACCTAATTTTCTAGAAACGAGCTACTAGCTTAGAAATATGTTTTAGGCCCTTCCGTAGCTTAACCATAGTTCTAATGTCTTGATGTAGGTTGAAGTGCTACGGGCAGTATATATTGAGTCGAGGTTAAGAAAAAAAGGTATGTTGATGTCACGACCCGACTAGGGGCCATGACGGGTACCCGGGGCTAACCACCGAGCACCGCTCGTACCATTACCCATCGTACACATCAAGAGTTCATTCATTAATCTTATACTCAAATCATAGGAAAACCATTTTTCAGTTTGAACATAATTACCCTTATATACATAAGCCCTTTGGCTATCAAAATAATATACATACAATAAGGACATTGTGAGACCATGCTACCCACACATACTTATCTACGAGCCTCTACTAGAGTACTAGACATATGGACGGGACAGGACCCGGTTGTGCCCAAAACATATATGTACACAAAATAGTAAATCAATGGCACATCCGGAATAATGGAGTGCTCTCAAAAGTCTGCTTATCGGCTTCTATAAATCTGGGTCGCCTTCCTGTCTACCTATGGGCATGAACACAGCGTCCAAAGAAAACGGACGTCAGTACGAATATTGTACTGAGTATGTAAGGCATGAATGAAATGAACATAATAGAAAAATCATAAGACATAAGATGAAGATATAACCAGCGTAACTTTTAAGGGTGGATACCTTTCATGCCTATATCATATATAATCATAGTACATGTATTATCATAGCGCATACATCATCGTATCATATATATATATATATATATATATATATATATATCATAGTACTGTATCTGATCATACACATTAAACATTATCCGTATTCAGCCACATAGTGGCTCGGCAATATCATTTACATGTCCTCCGGGCTTTTCATACATTTGAATACATAGTAGTATCATACCCGACCATATAGGTTCGGTGTCTTACGTTCCCAGCTATAATAAAGCTTGGTGTTATGCGTACCTGGCCCTACCAAGGCTCAGTGTTGTCCGTACCTGGCCCTACCAAGGCTCAGTGGTATCCGTACCTGGCCCTATCAAGGCTCAGGGTTATACGTACCCAACTGCAGTGGTGTGCGCGCAATAGATATCATACCCGGCCATATAGGCTCGGTGTCACAACATAGCATTCATACTTTTATAACATACATATGTATCTGAGAGAAACATTTCGACACTATCGGGGTGACACAAAGTCTATAAACTCCCGATTTCTATTATTGAATCACCATCATCTTTATCGTCATCACTATTATCATCGTCATCGTTATCATCATCACCATTATCATCGTCATCATTATTGTTATCACTAATATCGTCGTCATTATTATCATTATCACTATTAACATCGTCACCGTTATCATTATCACTATTAACATCGTCACCGTTATCATTATCACTATTATAGTCGTCGTCATTATCATCATCACTATTATTGTCGTCGTGCTCGTAACATATCTGTTACCTTTATCTCATATGAAACCCCCTATGAACATAGACTCGTAATTTTTCGGAACATTGGTCATAGGACATACATTAGAGCTTATAGACAATCTCTAACAACATTGGGGTGACATAAGGTCGAGAACCGCCGATTACATTATGGAGTGATCATATTCATCATATCTCACCTTGAAGGAACTAACATTTTAAGGTGAGTGTACACCATGAACAACATCAAAGGATCTTAAATGGGATCATTAACTTCATAGACATCATATCTTGCTTTAGAATCTCTAGGCTTAAACTTATCATCATTATTATCGTATTCATGATATATTTCTCAACTTTATCTCATAAGAAGCTCTTTATCAACTTCAACTCATAGTTCCCGGAATGTAAGAAAGTCATGGAGAAGTAGGGAAAATAATATCATAGGAATCATAAAAGGATCATTAGCTTCGTAGGAATGTCATATCATGAGCTTGAGGACTTCTAGACTTAGATTCATCATCAGTATTGTCATGCTCATAGCGTATCTATTTTCTTTATCTTGTATGAAGCTCTTTATAATCGTAGACTCATAATTTCCGATATATAGGAAAATCATAGAAAGATAGGAGGATTCATGCTATAGAAATCATGCCTTAGAAAGAATGGACTAGCCTTACATACCTTTTCCTTTAGCTATTCTACCGCTTGATCGTTCTCCTTCAATGCTCACGTCTTTACCTTCAAGGGAGTTCGTATTAATATTAGCTAGACGATTATAAAAACGTGCTTACTAAAGCTAGAGAAAATTGGGCAACATTTCCTTTGTTTATACAACTTTTCTCATATTACATATCAACTCCAAAACGTCAATAACAATATCCATAATATCATACTCAATAATCTTCATCAACCATACATTATTCAATTCTCCTACTTCCATTTCAAGGGCATCCATAACCATGGTCATAATACAACATTACCTTCATCCCCATATAATATTTCTCCTATGTTCTTAATATCATTTATAACATAACTATACTCGTATCATACAAAGAATCATGATTCATATTAAGGTACTACTAAAAAATGTCACTATTCTCATATTTGTAACCCATTTTCTATTTCCTTCTATAATCCAAGTCTTTCAACTCCTCAATACTCTAATAACATGAATTGATCATGAAACTTACCTTTGATAGTATGAGAATGAGCTTTAGGTGGAAACACTTCACTTGAGCAAAACCCTAGTTGCACTTCCAAAGAGATTTCTTGTCTTGGATGAACCCTAGTGAGTTTCTTGCACTTGATTTCCTTGGTTTGATGAAGTTGATCCTTAATTTCTCTTGGATTCTTGTAGAAGAAGTGTGGAGAGTGTTCTAGAGAGTTCTTGAGGTGTGGAGAGAAAATGAGAATGAAATAAATGAACTTGGGGCGCTCTTTTTATAAAATAAAAATCTGTCCCGACATTATTATACGGACACTTATACGGTCCGTATAAATTTATACGGTCCGTATAAGTGACCGTGAAATCATCCCAACCGGACTTCACTTCTGTAATCATTATACAACACATTATACGGTTCGTATAATTTTATACGGTCCGTAGAAGTGACCGTATAATCCCATCAGTGAGGGACCTTCACTGTGACGATTCTGCGGACCATTATACGGACCGTATAACATTATACGGACCATATAATCAGCCGTGTGACCCATCTTTTCTCTGATCTTGTTCTCGTCACTTCGTTTGATCTCCAATCCTTATGGAACCTTCTTGATACTTGTTTAACACCTCGTTAACAATCTAAGGGACATTATAACTCTTCTCTAAGACATCATTAAGCCATTATTAATTCGATACACGTAAATCTTGCCCGACACACAACATATACCTTGCTTTCCTTAGCAACTTTCTTCTCCTACCTCAAATATCTTTGAAATCTCATTTAGAATCATCAAATGTTATTTCTTACTTATCAAAGCATCATATACGTCGTGCCCTTCGTCAGTCTATTCACTGTGCATGAACGAAAAATTTTCTGAGGTGTAACAGTTAAGGCTAATCCTTCCTTCTTTTGCCCTGATCCAAGTAAACGAGACGTTAACAAAATGTTATTCCATAAATTGGATCTACTCTTGAAAGCTGAAAATGTCCATGTTGTTCATTCCTATGAAATGTAGTTCAAGCATGTCTAAATATATAATTCCTAAATCCCCGAGGCATATGATGATGGTGTTAATGTACATAATGATATTCAGAGGATTAACAACCTTACGTCACTCCGAAAGGTTCAAAATGTAATCCATGCCAGCAGTATGTATATATAGTTTTACTACTTACCACCGAGCTATAATCGGTTGGGTAGGCACCTATTGTGCATATATATATATATATATATGTATCCTTATATACCACCGAGCTACAGCCGGTTGGGCAGTTACGCATTTACTATCGTGCTACGATCGGTTTGGCAGTTACGCATTTACCACCGAGCTACGGTCGGTCGGGTAGTTACCACTGATCAGTTGGGCAATCGAGTAGTTAGAGTTACGACATGGATATAGTCTCATAGAGTGACTATCATGACCCATTTAGCCTAGGCCGTACGGGCACTTACCTTCTCACTTCGGTAAGCGAACCCTCATCCCAACAATGAACCAATACATAAATTGAAGAAAATTAAGTAGCGAAAATAACAGATACGTAAGTCTCATGATATATACAGATAGATAGTAGTAAAAAGTGCGGAAGACAATAAATACCCCCAGAGTCTAGTCTGAATAATATAAGAGCATCTAGGGAGAATAATATAATCTGGAAGTACTAATGCATAATATCTATGTCTTTGGAATAAAAGTAAGACATATAATAAGAAAGTCTTCAAGGTCAGCGGACACTGTGCTCACCCTGGAAACTCGAGTGGAAGCTGAAGAGTCGATCAGCCACGGGTCAGAGAAGTAGATCTGACCTGGTACTCTGCATTCATAAAAGAATGCAGCAAGTGCAGGTCAGTACAAACAACAGTACTGGTCGGCATCATCGGCCAACTAAGCACAGTTAACACAATTTAGATAATAAAGCAGATAAGCAAATAAACCAGCCAATATAATCGCAACCGAGTATCCGTCATCACCTATGTAAACATCTAAACCCGAATATGTCAAGTATGAATATATCCGATCCAATTCAATCATCACAATCCAATCATCACAATCCGATCATCACAATCCAATCACCAAATATCTCAATCAAGTCATGATGTAATGCAGTGCAATAATGGTATGAATGCGATGCCATGCCATGCAAATGAGGTGTACACATGAACTCCGTACGGAAATATCGACGTTTCGGTAGCACAACCCAGCGTGACTCATGAAGTCTAAGTTTCACCCGTCCTGGATCTTTTCCCTACAGACAGATGGGACCCTGGCTAATTGCTCACAGGGAGAGTCTCACTGGCACCACCATGAGGGACCCACAGAGTCCATGCACTAACAACGATTCCGGGATATTATTAGAATCGGCCATGCAATAATGATACCGGAATAGATCATCGGTCATCGGCCATCTCACAGTCACTCAAGTAAAAGAGTCTGTCAAATATCAGTTTCACACAATCAACAATTCCAGAATTGAACCTCGGACATCGGCCTTCTCACAATCACTCAAGTAAAAGAGTTCATCAAAGTATCAGTTTCATATAATCAACGATTCTGGAATGGATCTTCGGACATCAGCCTTTTCACAATCACTCAAGTAAAGAGTTTATTAAAATATCAGTTCCGCTCAATCAACGATACCGGATCATCACCGAGTATCAGCCATGCATCATGAATATGAGAGCATGCGTGCAATGACTATGTAAATCGATCATCACAAGTACCACAATGGGGTACGCCAACAAGTATCACATCACAATACCAACAATGGGTATGCCAACATATATCAATAACTCAAGTACCACCAGTGGGTACGCCAACAATATATCCAAGTACATATACCAACAACAGGTATGTCAATTTTATCCAAATCAAGACGACAAAATAGAATTCGATATCTACCAAATACACATGGCGTCAAGCCAACACAATTGAATAAGAAAAGCACACATAACGGGGTGGCTAGTCCTAACACACATCAGGGCCCAACCTAAGGCAATATCCATCCCAACTTCATACCCGAAGGTTCACATGCTGTCTCCGACATTATAGTCAAAATATGTGATTCACTATATGAAGTCTTACCAAAGGTAAGCCATAACCTACCTAGATGGCCGAACCGCAACACCAACAACTCACTTCTTTGCCTTGCCCTTCCGCTGAAGCTCAGAACCAAAGTAGTTTAAGCATAATCGAATTCTATATTAGAAATCATGAAGAATGATACTAATATTGTTACTATTTCAATTCGGTCCATTTTAACCCTAGAAATTGGGGAAAAGGGCCACAAGGGCAAAACGGAAAATTCGGGGGCAAAATACCAAATTAAGCACTAGGTAATCATAACCCAACCACCAATTGTTGATTTAGCTCAAGGATTAGCCTAAATTTTAATTTCATGCAAAACCCCCAAATTGGGTATAAACCTTAAGTCTTTGATTCCAAAATTCAATGTTAAAAGTGGAAGATCTATGATTAATGAGCCTAGATTAGTCAATATCTAACGGAACATCACCAATTTATTCATTAATAATCCTAGGAACAATGTTCTTCCAAACCTTCTTTCAACTCTTACCACCATGGGTTTATTAAGGGAAAAGGGGGGAATCTAACATGATTATGGTTTAAAGTAAGAATGAAGAAATGAGTAGGAATTACCTCCAAGATTTTCCTCCAAATATCCTTAAGAGCAGTTTTTTCAAGCTCAAATATCGAAATGGGGTAAAATGAGGGTCTAGGGCTTTTTAACACTTCATTAATATTATTAACTACCCGTCACCCGTTGTAGCGGTACTGGGACCGCCTTAGAGACCACCTGACCACTTCAGCGGGCAAGCCTAAATGGCTCAGGCCGCTTCAGCGGCAGGGCTACCGCCCCAGCGGTGCTGGTGCCGCCAAAATCGGGCACCAGACACCAGAAGCTTAGCCCAGGTTCTCCTTTTGATCTAATTTTTTGGCTAATTCTTGAGGCCATCTGCTCACATACCAGACACATAGTCCCACATAAAAACGCGCTACGAACACGCCTGTGGCTTCGAAATTCCCAACGGAGGTCTCGTTGACCGAGTCAACCCCCGGTGCCTTAATTCTAATTTCTTATCCCATGTCTCGAAATGCATAACCAAATACACATACAAGTTTTAAACGACCATCCGGACCGCTCAGAATCGACGAAATTCCGAAAAAGGTTCGTTTGCCCAAAAGTCAACTTTGGGTCAATCATTTTTCACTTTAAACTGATATTTTCACAAAAAAGCTCGAATCCGGCCTAGACACCTCGGGAAGCGTGTTAACTGTCCCCTCGGGTCAAAAATGAACTAATCAATGCTAAAAAATGGGCGAAAACGTCGAAGAGACTATAACGACCAAACGGATCGTTACATCAGATACCATTTGAACCGTTGCTCGTCTTCGAGCGAAGAAAAGAAGGAAGGTAGGGAAATACCTAAATCAGTGAACAACTGGGGATATCGGCTACGCATATCGGACTCAGTTTCCCAAGTAGCCTCTTTCACAGGACGGTGCTTCCATTGCACCTTCACAGATGAAATCTTCTTTGACCTCAACTTCCGAACCTGCCTATCTAAGATCGCGATAGGTTCCTCCTCATAAGTCAAATTCTCATCAAGCAATATAGAATCCCAATGGACAATGTAGGTACCATCGGAATGGTATTTCTTCAGCATCGAAACATGAAAGACCGGATGAACTCCCGCCAAGCCTGGCGGCAATGCTAACTCATAAGCTACATCACCGATACTATCCACAATCTCAAGCGGACCAATGTACCTGGGGCTCAACTTGCTCCTCTTACCAAACCTCATAACACTCTTCATGGGTGAAACTTTCAATAGAACTTGGTCACCAATAGGAAGCTTCAAATTCCGTACCTTCCGGTCCGCATACATCTTCTGCCGACTCTGAGCTGCCACGAGCCTGGCCTGAATAACTCTCACTCTATCAAGGGACTCTCTCAAAGGATCCATGCTCCCAGGTCAAGCCTCGAACCCATCCAACCAACCAATCGAAGATCTACACCACCTACCATATAAGGCCTCAAAAGGCGCCATACCAATATTCGAATGATAACTGTTATTGTATGCAAACTCTAAGTGCAAGTGCTGATCCCAATTACCACCAAAGTTAATAACACACGCTCTCAACGTGTCCTCGAGAACCTGAATGGTCCGCTCGGACTGGCCATCGGTCTGGGATGGAAAGTTGTACTAAAGTCCCATCGGGTACCCAACTCGTCATGAAATGCTCTCCAAAATCGAGAATTGAAGATAGTACCCCGATCAGATACAATAGAAATATGGATCCCATGCAATCTCACAATATCCCGAATATACATCTTGGCTAACTTTTCCGCGGTATAGGAAGCCTGAACCGGAACAAAGTGAACAGACTTAGTCAACCGATCCACTATCACCCAAATAGAATCAAACTTGCCAAGGGTCTTCGGAAGACCCGTGCCAAAATTCATGGTAATCCTTTCCCACTTTCACTCAAGAATGGGCATTCTCTGAAGCACCCCACTGGGTCGCTGGTGCTCATACTTTTCCTTTTGACAATTTCCACACTTAGCTATAAAATCAACTATATCTCTCTTCATACGATGCCACCAACAGTGCTGTCTCAAGTCACGGTACATCTTACTCACTCCTGGATGGATGGAATAGCGAGAGCTATGGGCCTCAGATAAAATCAACTGAATTAGATCACCAACACGAGGAACGCACATGCGTCCTCTGATCCTCAGAATGCCCTCAAAATCCATCACGACCTCCTTGGCCTCCCCTCTCGAAACCCTATCTCGAATTTTGCTCAACTGAGCATCCTCAAACTGATGAGCCTTGATCTGATCCAATAACGATGACCTCGCCTCTATACAAGCTAAGATCCTGCCTGGGGCTGAAATATCAAGATGGACGAAACTGCTGGCCAGAGTCTGAACCTCCATGGCCAACAGATGCTCTGAAACAATCAATCGAGCTAAACTCCCCATACTCACTGCCTTGCGACTCAAGGCATCAACCACCACATTGTCTTTTCCAGGGTGATACAGAATAGAGATGTCATAGTCCTTCAGGAGCTCCATCCATCGGCGCTGCTTGGAATTAAGATCTCTCTGGGTAAACACTTGCTGAAGGCTACGATGATCGGTAAAAACCTCACAGTGGACACAGTACAAGTAATGCCTCCAAAGCTTCAAGGCGAAGACTACGACCAACAACTCCATGTCATGGGTAGGGTAATTCTGCTCGTGAACTTTCAACTGATGGGAAGCATAAGCTATTACTCTGCCTTCCTGCATCAACACCACACCCAAACCCATACGGGAAGGATCACGATAGATAACGAAGTCCTTACCTTCCACGGGTAAGGCCAGGATCGAGGCTGTGGTCAGAAGAAGCTTGAGCTTTTGGAAGCTCTCCTCACAATCATCCGTCCACTGGAAGGGAACATCCTTCTGAGTCAATCTGGTCAAGGATGAAGCAATGGCAGCAAAACCCTTCACAAAGCGACGGTAATAACTGACCAAACCCACAAAACTACGAATCTCAGTAACTGTAGTAGGCCTCGCCCAACCCCTCACAGCCTCAATCTTCTATGGATCAACCATAATCCCCTCTTTGGACACCACATGGCCCAAGAATGCTACAGACTCCAACCAGAACTCACACTTGGAAAATTTAGCAAACGAGCTATGTTTCTTCAACAACCCAAGAACGATACGAAGATGGCTCTCATGGTCCTCCCTACTCTTGGAATACACCAAGATGTCATCAATAAACACAATCACAAAAGAATCAAGAAACGACCTAAAAATGCCATTCATCAAAGTCATGAATGCTGCCGGGGCATTGGTAAGCCCGAAAGACATCACTAAAAACTCATAGTGTCCATATCTCATCCGAAAGGCTTTCTTCGGAATATCCTCCGCCCTGATATTCAACTGGTGATAGCCGGAACGCAAATCAATCTTCGAAAACACCGAAGCACCTTAAAGTTGGTCAAATAGATCATCAATACGGGGCATAAGACAATTGTTCCGAATAGTGACCTTATTCAACTGGCAGTAATCAATATACATCCTCATGGTCCCATCTTTCTTCTTCACAAATAACACAGGAGCACCCCAAGGGGAGACGCTCGGTCTAATGAACCCCTTGCTCAATAAATCTTGCAATTGTTCCTTAAGCTCCCTCAACTCGGTAGGTGCCATCCGATATAGTGGGATGGAAATGGGACGAGTGCCCGGGTCCACGTCGATACAGAAATCAATGTCGCGATCGGGTGCCATACCCGGCAAAGCTGACGGAAACACCTCCGCAAACTCGCTCACAATTGGGATAGACTCAAGGGGTGGAGATGCAACAGTCGTATCACGAACGTGCGCCAAATACGCTAAACACCCCTTACTTACTAACTTCTTCGCTCGAAGGAAAGAAATGATCTTCTTTGGAGCGGGACTAGGAGTACCTCTCCACTCAAGCCTAGGAATGCCTGACATGGCTAAAGTGACAGTCTTGGCGTGACAGTCCAAGATCGCATGATAAGGAGAAAGCCAGGACATACCCAATATAATATCAAAGTCCACTATATTCGGAATCATCAAATCTACCCAAGTGTCGTACCCCATGAAAGTAACCAAACAAGACCAGTAGACTCGATCAAAAACAACAAAATCTCCGACCGGAGTAGACACATGAACAGGTACATCTATGCTATCATAAGGCAAATCCCAACCAACGACATGAAATGCAGATACATACGAATAAGTGAATCCAGGATCAAATAACACAGATGCTGCTCTATGACGGGCAGAAATGGTACCTGAGATCACAACATCTGAGGCCTCTGCCTCGAGCCTACTGTCACGACCCGACTAGGGGCCGCGACGGATACCCGTGGCTAACCACCGATCACCACTCGTTCTATTACTCATCTTACTCATTTAATGTTCTTTTATCAAATTCATACTCAATTTATAAGAAAATCATCTTTCATTTGAAAACATAAATACCTTTATATACATAAGCCTTTTTGGCCATCAAAATAATGTATATCTATAAAGGTAGTAGCAACCTCGTGAGATCATATAATCCACACTGCGTATCTACGAGCCTCTACTGGAGTGCTAGACATAAGGACTGGACAAGACCCCGTCGTGCCCAAAATATACAAATATACACAAAAGAATAATCATAAGCACCTCCGGAACAAAGGAGTGCTTTTAATCAGCTGACAGCTCCTACGAGTCTGGATCGAGCTCACCTCCCTGTCTATCTGTGGGCATGAACACAACGTCAAAAGAAAACAGACGTCAGTACGAACATTGTACTGAGTATGAGAGGCATAAGCAATGAAAATATATCAATGAGATAAAGGAAGCATCAATAAGGAGCAACTGTATATAACTGTCACTTATAAAAGAAATTACATATGCTGGCTTGCTCATAATCATTATCATATCATATATGCATAAATGTATAACTATAAGCTGCCCGTCCATAAAGGTACAGTGTGATTGTAGTTAACCTGCGTCCAGGCCTCCCGCGTCCGGGGTATAAGCTGCCCACTATAGTGGTGTGTATGCCTGCCCGCCTTAGCGGTGTCTGCCCGGCCATATAGGCACGGTGTAATATCATCATCATGTGCATATCATAGGCTTATCATACTATTATCATAATGCATGCATAATAGCTCAAGAATAGCTATACTTTATCGAGGTGACATAAGGTCACGAACCCCCGATTCCATTATGGAACATTTTTAAGTATTCTGCCTCACCTTGAAGGAAATAGTATATAAGGTGAGTGGTTACAATAAATGACACCATTTACGTCATAGGAACATCATATCATAAACTCTAGAATCGTTATACTAAACTCTTCATCATCACTATTGAACTCATAATGTATCTCTTGTCTCATGTGGTTATTCATGAACATGGCTATTAGTTTTCCGAAATGTAGGAAATTCATGAAGAGGAAGGAAAGGTCATGCTATAGGATTCATGCCATAGAAGGAAAGGACTAGCCTCACATACCTTTGACGTTTAACTATTCTATCGCTTGCTTGTTCTCCTTCAATACCCACGTTTCTACCTTCAAGAGAATTCACATTAACATTAGTTAGTCGGCTATGAGAACGTGTTACTATTTCTAGGGAAAATTGGGTAGCATTTCCTTTGTTTATACAACTTTTCCCATATTCTATATCAACTCCCAAACGTTCATAACAACATTCACAATATCGCAAACAACAATCATCATTCATCTACATTTCCCACAACTCACCATTTCCCTTCAATTTCTTCATAATTATGATTATAGCTCACTATCGCGTTTTCTCATATATAATACTTATCCCATGTTCTAAATGTCATTTATAACGCTTTTACAATCACAATTCATCAATGATCATGACTCAATCCAAGCCTTTACTCAACAATGTTACTATTCACACTTTTATGACCCATTTCCTATATCTTTCTACACTCCAAGTGTTTCAACTTTTCCATACCTCAAATAACATGTAAATACCATAAAACGTACCTTAGATGGTGTAGGAATAATCCTTGAGTGGTATTACTCTTTTTGCACCAAAACCCTAGTTCACTTCTCTTGAAATTTCTTGGCTTGGATGAACTTTGATGAATTTCATACACTTGATTCACTTGAATTCTTGATATTGATCTTTGATTTCCTTTGTTTTCTTGTGAATGAAGAGTGGATAATACTCTAGAGGTTTCTAGAGAGAATTGGTGTGGAAATGAAATGAATTAATGAACTTGGGTCCCCTTTTTAATGACTTAAAATCTGATTCGTCGGGCAATTCTACGCCAATTTTGATGGGCCGTCAAAATTCCTACGGGCCGTCAAAATGGCCCGTAGAACTTCCCAGTCAAATATGAGTCACTGTGACCATTTGACGCTGGGCTGTGTCAATTTGACGGAGCGTCAAAATTTCTACGGGGCGTCAAAATTCCTACGGGCCGTCAAATGGTCCGTAGAAATTTTCTGCTCAGACAGTCTGTCGTAGAATGACCATAACATTTGATCCCGATATCTTGTGAGGTCCCACGACATATGGTTGGAAATATCTTTCAATTATCTACAACTTTCATTCTTAGTGTTTTTCCAAATTCCAAACTTATAATGGCATTTTGTCCCCTCCAAGTCAGATCATCCGAAAATGTTTCCTTAAATCGTCCTTTTGGATGGCTTATGCCCATATTTGGCTTATGGGTCCTTCTTAGGACTTGCTCAATGTTCCATGTACTACTCATATATCTCTTCATATGTCCTTTATAAAACTCCGACGTGTGGATCCCACTTAGCTTACAACAACGAGGGCTTTTCGGTAAACGACATGAACCATTTCAACCCATATGGTCTCCAAATGTCATATGTATACCATTATTACACTCATATAATATAATCTTTCTCCTCAATCCTTGCATAGCTTTGCCCTTCCTCCGGCCCATACTAAGCTGGCTACGACCTTGGTGGCGCGAAATTTTCCAAGGTGTAACACCTACCAGGAAATGAGTAACAATGGGCTCTACCACGCCCAGTCTGGGATCCCCCTCTCGCACTCTGAGTACCACCTTTAGCTGGCTAGGACCCACCTCTAGAACCATGGGAAGTACCGCGGCCTGACTGAGCATCGCCTCTCTGAGAAGTCCCACCTCGTCCACCGAATGGTACAAGAGTACTTAGTGGCTGATAATCCCACCTAGGTCGAGGACATCTCCTGGCAACATGCCCAACCTCTCCACAAGAGAAATAGGTAAGAGGAGTCGAGTGCTGAAACGCGAAAGCTGAAGACCCGGATGAAGCAGCCCTGTCCACTGATCTGGAGAACGAACTCTCGGGAACTCTCTACCTAGGTGGCTCACTAGAGGAAGCCGGTAATGCTGAATGCATGGGACAATCGGAATAGGGATGAGGTGGCCTCGAAAACTGATCGGTGCCCCTCGTACCAGAACCCCAAAAACTGCCGGTCTGACATGGCCTCTTGTCACCACCACTAAAAGCACGGGCCTTAGCGCCCTAAACCATAGAAGCATGCTCAACGATGGATTGGAAAGAAGCCCCCATAGACTTCATCTGAAGACAAGGAATCTGTAGAGAGCCCACTAGTCTTCCAATAAAGCGCCTGATCCTATCAGCCTCAGTAGGGATCAACGGAGTTGAGTAACGGGCCAAATAGAGGAAACGGGTCACGTTGGACTCCAAAGAAATGCCCCTCTGCTCAAGGTGTAAAACCTGCTCCTTACGAGTCTCTCTCAAAGACCGGGGCACATACTTCTCAAGAAAGGCCCGGTAGAATTGAGTCCAAGTCAAAGGAGGAGAACCCTCAGGTCTGCATGCCACGAAATACCTCCACCACGTCTTCGCGTCGCTGCGAAACTGGTAGGACACATAATCAATGCCGTGGGTATCCACTATCCCCATTCGGTGCAGCAACTCATGCATATCAAGAATAAACTCATATGCCTCCTCAGATGATGTACTAGAGAACCTCGGTGGCTCTAACTTCCTGAACCTCCCCATCAGGTCCTGATCAGCCATAGTCATAACGACAATCTCCATGGGCCTAATATCCTCACCAGGGGTGGGTATCGCATCAATGTGAGAAGCCATAGCTGCGGCGGGATGTACTACCCGCGTAGGTCCCTGCTCAAGGGTCTGCGCCCCAACCCTAGTCTGTGAATCCCGGCTGGGTGTGGTATCGTCGGCGGTCGCCTGCTGGGCATCGAGATGAAGCAATACTCTGGCCATAATATCATGCATGACTTGATCAGAAGTAACCTCAGGCTGCATCCATGCTTTGGCCACGCCATCCTCTGCGTCCTGGTTTCTACCCGGCTAATACTCAAGCTCGGGATATGGAGACCTCTCTCGTCGCTGGCCCACCATCGGAGCTCTACCCCTGGCTGGGGCAGCCCCACAGCTTCTCACTCTGCCTTGCCCTCTGGTTGTCGGTCTCCCTCGGGTGCCAACCGTAGCTGCAGGCTCTGGCGCCTGACCTCAGGCTGTGGTAGCTTGAGTCCTCACAATCTGTGAGAGAAGAGATAAGAGTCAGCTACTAATCTGATCTTTTCAATACCAATTTGAATAAAGTAGCACGACGAAAAGAAAGAAAGTGAGATTTCCTAAATGTCCTATAGCATCCCGCAGATAAGTACGGAGCTCTTCGTACCGATCCGCGAGACTCTACTAGACATGCTTTTGTATTAAAGACCAGGTAACCTAGGGCTCTGATACCAGCTTTGTGACGACCCATTTAGCCTAGGCCATATGGGCACTTACCTTTCCACCTCGGTAAGTGAACCCTTATCCCAACAACGAACCAATACATAAATTGAAGAAAATTAAGTAGCGAAAATAACAGATACGTAAGTCTCACGATATATATAGATAGATAGTAGTAAATAGTGCGGAAGATAGTAAATACCCCCAGGTTCTAATCTGAGTAATACAAGAGCATCTAGGGAGAATAATACAATCTGGAAGTACTAATACATAATATCTATGTCTCTGGATTAAAAGTTAGACATATAATAGGAAAGTCTTCAAGGTCAGTAGACGCCATGCTCACCCTAGAAACTCGAGTGGAAGCTGAAGAGTCGATCAGCCACGGGTCAGAGAAGTAGATTCGACCTGGTACTCTGCATTCATAAAAGAATGCAGCAAGTGCAGGTCAGTACAAACAATAGTACTGGTAGGCATCATCGACCGACTAAGCATAGTTAACACAATTCAGATAATGAAGCAGATAAGCAAAAGAACCAGCCAAGTATGAGACAATATAATTGCAATCGAGTATCCGTCATCACTTATGTAAACATCTAAACCCGAATATGTCAAATCTGAGTATATCCGATCCAATTCAATCATCATAATCCAATCACCAAACATCTCAATCAAGTCATGATGCAATGCGGTGCAATAGTGGTATGAATGCGATGCCATGCCATGCCATGCAAATGAGGTGTACACATGTACTCCGGACGGAAATATCGACGTCTCGGTAGCACAACCTAGTGTAACTCGCGAAGTCTAAGTGCCACCCATCCCGGATCTTTGCCCAACAGACAGAGGGAACTCTGGCTAATTGCTCAGAGGGAGAGTCTCATCGGCACCAACCTGGGGAACCCGCGGAGTCCATGCACTAACAATGATTCCGGGATATCATCAGAATCGGCCATGCAACAATGATGCCGGAATAGGTCATCGGCCATCGGCCATCTCATAGTCACTCAAGTAAAAGAGTCTGTCAAATATCAGTTTCACACAATCAACGATTCCAAAATTGAACCTCGGACATCGGCTTTCTCACAATCACTCAAGTAAAAGAGTTCATCAAAATATCAGTTTCATATAATCATGGATTCTGGAATGGATCTCCGGACATCGGCCTTTTCACAATGACTCAAGTAAAGAGTTTATAAAATATCAGTTCTGCTCAATCTACGATACCGGATCATCAACCAGTATCGGCCATGCTGTCACGACCCGACTAGGGACCGCGACGGGTACCCGGGGCTAACCACCGAGCACCGCTCGTTCTATTTCTCGTCTTACTCACTTACTGCTATTTTATCAAATTTATACTCATTTCATAAGAAAATCATTTTCCAATTGAGAACATAAATTCTTTTGTATACATAAGCCTCTCGGCTATCAAAATGATAATATACATATATACAATAGTAATCTCGTGAGACCATGTAACCCACACTGCGTATCTATGAGCCTCTACTAGAGTACTAGACATATGGACGGGACAAGACCCCGTCGTGCCCAAAATATACATGTACACAAAATAATAACCATAAGCACCTCCGGAACAATGGAGTGCTCTCAAATCAGCTGACAGCTACTACGAATCTGGGTCAAGCTCGCCTCTCTGTCTACCTGTGGGCATGAACACAGCGTCCAAAGAAAACGGACGTCAGTACGAACATGGTACTGAGTATGTAACACAGGAATGAAATAAACATAAAAGAAGGATCATGAGCCATAAGAGAAAGATATAACCTGCATGAGTGCCATAGGAAAATACATTTCGTACATCTATCATATTTTACATAATCATGGTACATATGTCATCACATCACATATATCATCACATCGTAATCCTCATCGTTAACCCGCGTCCGGGTAACCATCATATGCCGCCCACTAGTGGTGATTATGCCCGACCCTCTCGGCTCGGTGTAAACATAGCAGTCTGCCTTAGCGGTGACATGCCCGGCCATTGAGGCACGGTGGAATCATAGCAGCCCGCCTTAGCGGTGACATGCTCGGCCATTTAGGCGCGGTGGAATCGTATCGTCATATAGTCAATCATAACCCATCATTATTACACATCTCATGAACATATCATAATCTTATCATAGCTTGATATTTTCATACATAACATAGGCATATTATAAGCTAGCATTATTGATCATCTTATAGACATATCATGACTTAGCATCATTTCACATTTATCATTAGGAGCATACATTAGGCTTTGAAGGCGACTATGGCTATGTCGGGGTGACGTAAGGTCGTGAACCCCCGATTATATTATGAACATTTATGAGTATTCTGGCTCACCTTGAAGGAAATAGTATATAAGGTGAGTGTTAACAATAATGACATCATTCACTGTCACACCCTAATCTTACTAGGGTGTGATGGGCACCCGACCACACATACTCGCTTGGACTCCTAACTCAAATAAAATGAAATGCATGATAAGAGCTTTCAGAAATATTATTTTTCGTTGTTCTCAAATCAAACAAAATCTTTAATCATATGGAATCTGTAACATAATATATAAAGACACATCGGCTGGTGAAGCCGCTTACAAGACTGACATACTATACCCACGACTCTGTCTGCAAAGTCTCTAACATCAATCAAAAATCATAACATATAAACTCCGACTCGGCAACACTCCAGAAGGAAGTGGAGCTCGCCAATCCCGCTGGAACACCTTCTAGCAAAGTCTTCTACTCATCTGGGTGTACCTGCGCAGCATGAAACGCAGCCCCCGAAGAAAGGGGGTCAGTACAGAATATGTACTGAGTATGTAAGGCAGGAATCACAGTAAAAGGATCATAACTGATATAAAGAGTACAGAAGCATGTACAATGTCCAGAATACCAAAGCCCTTGCCTTCAAAACATAAATCATGCATATCATTATCACATACCGTACCCGGCCCGTTATGGGACTCGGTGGATGAAATCATGCGTGTAAACATCATATATCATGTACATACCGTACCCGGCCCATTAAGGGACTCGGTGGATAAATCATGTCATCATTCTTTCATATCATCATGCATGCATATACATATACATACTGTACCCGGCCCTCTAGTGAGGGACTCGGTGAATGAAGTCATATCATACCCGGCCCTCTAGTGAGGGACTCGGTAAGTGAACCATGTGCACATATACCGTACCCGGCCCATCATGGGACTCGGTGTCATAATCATATCATCATATACATATACCGTACCCGGCCCTCTAATGAGGGACTCGGTGAACAATGCAGTGGAGTGCGCACGATAACATATCCTGGCCCGGGACTCAGTGAAAGGCATATTGAGGCGTGCACGAGCAGAGTAGTGAGAAACTATATGCATATAAAACAAATTTTAAGACTCGCTGGATAAGTATATAAATCGACTCTTGAGGATCATAAACACGTTTCAAGTTAATCCGGTTTAGTATGAGAAAGTTATGGACACTTTTACCACAGAACCTCTACGAACGTTTCAGAAGCTATTTTTGGAAAATCCAAGCAATAGTCATATCAAGTACCCTTTTGAAGATCACTGTGGATTATATCAAAATAGAACTCTGGAATCATATGTACTATCAAAATATATCAAAAACTCAATGGAATAATCAAACATGCTATCATTTGAAAATCAAGACATTAGTCATATCCAATATTCTCTCGAATGCCATTCGGAAACATATCAAATAGAACTTCGGACATCATAGATACGCATCAAAACCATATGAAATAGCTTATGGAAATCAAGAACGTTAGCCATCCTAGTGGCTCTAAGAATAGGAGTTTCCTTGAAATCATACATATACTTTGTCTGTATGTTTCACACATATCATACCAGAAGAAAGAAAGGGTAAGCCTTACATACCTGTTCCACGTCCTATTAGCTACGCTTATTTGTCCAAGCTCGCTAGTCTACATTCAAGAGAATTTACATAATCATTAGACTTGTCGTCATACACTTGTCTTAATCTTTCAAATAAATTCACGTATAATCTGCCGAAATTTCGGCAGCATTTCCCCTGTAAATACAGCCATCCCCGAGAATCTAACTCGGCCAAATTATCAATCAACAATCCGAGAATTCAACTCGGCCAATTTATCAATAACAATCCGAAATCTTCCAAACTTAATAAGGACAACAACAACACATTCCTTTCTTCCAAATTCATGAACTACACCAACAATCTACACATTAACAACTTCATTAATCAATACAAAATGCATTCTAATATTAGTAACTCCTTTTACATAATTCGATGACATTTTACTTATATTCACTTCAATCACAACAACCCAATTTACAATCTTCCAAACACATCTCTCGCTTCCAAATTCATGAATTATATTTACAACCTACACATTAGTAATATCATTCATACAAATATAAGAAACCATACTAATGTCATATTAACTTCTTCAACAATCCCACAATGATTCCAACTTCATTTCAAGCCATCAAACCTTCATTTTTATTATGGAATTCACAACAACAACAATCAAACTACTAAATAAAATCAATTCATCTTATCTTACCAACACACCCTTATTCGGCCATATCCAACATACATATATTTCATGAATTTCATCCATTTCTACATACTACAACACTCACAAATCATCCATGATGCATGAAAGAGAGGATTAAACCTTACCTTTCTCCACTTATCTTCTCACTCGGCTAGGGTGGTGAATTGCACCAATGAATGCTTTGTTTGCTCCAAAAACTACTCCACGTTAATAAGAGCCTTCCAATTGGTTGAAATACTAGAAGAAAATATTTTTCTCTTGATCAACTTCCATGGCTCATGTTCGGCTATCCATGGCCGAATGGTCCTCCAATTTTTTCCCTTGAGGTTTCTTGAACCTGTGAGGGAAAATTATGTCTTATTATGTAAGAAATTGTCCATATATATAATTAGCCTCATCAAATAGAATGTGGACACATGCCCCTTCTCCCTTTTTCTTGAAGTTTCTTAAAATAAAACAAAGATGACTAATTATCTTATTTTGTCATCACTTTTCCATATATGTATATACATACATAGTCCCTCCAAATACCAAATGAACATATGCCACACGACCACTTGTGGCTTCATGACCATATTTTTTTTTCAATTTTTCCCTTTTTACTCTTAGCCTTTCTCAACATTTCCACACTAATAAACAACTTGTATATTAAAATAACTTTGGAAAATAATCTTGCCCTTAAATTACCACGACTATCTTGAAACATCCGAATGTGCAAAATACGGGATATAACATCCTCCCCCCCTTTAGAACATTCGTCTTCAAATGTTCAACTGGTTTTGTGGGGTCTTATAACGCTTCGGGGGGAACCTCTTTTATAGTTATCACATACGGTTCATCTATCAATCGTCATAAACAATTTAGGAGTTCAAATTACCTGTAGATATCGGAAACAAGTGAGGGTACTTCTTTTTCATCTCTTCCTCAGCTTCGCAGGTTATCTCCTCTCTGTTATTGTTCCGCCACAATACCTTAACAGAAGCCACATCTTTGGTACGCAATCTTCACTTTGACGATCCAGTGTGGCTATAGGCTACTCCTTTATCCTCATGTCTGCCTCATGGCACACTTATTGCCAATTCGTTTCTACTTCTTTCAGGTATCCTTCTGATGTGCCGATATGTTCTGACCTCTAGCCCCGGGCTAATAAATTTTTCCTCCTCTGGAGCCTGAAAATGTTACGATTCCTTCTAAGTCTAATATAATATGTTCTCCCCCCTTTTTAAGGGGCTCCTTATACGCCAACAGTCCTCGAGTATCCTTGTCTACGATAATTACCTACCGCCCTTCACTTTCTTCTTAAGGCCGGGTTCCGTCATCGTATAGTCTGGCCTATCTATCTTCTTGGTACTTACACTCTCATATTTAACTATAATACTTATAAGGGTATCCAATTCCGATGCCTTCTTTTTTGTCTTTTCGTACCTCTGTCTTTTGTAACTAACGGTGTCCTGGACTCACTAGTTCATGGGGACGTCGAGACTCACTATGTCCTTTTTATGAAGTCTTCGATTATACCTTACTCCTCGTCTTCCTTTCAACTCTGTGCATAACATATCGAAAACTTCTTACCATAAGTTTTTCTTTTATTGTCTGTCTATATCATCATTTCCATACCATTCCATCCACTATTAGTCCTTTCACTCATTTAGCTCACTTACTTGTAATTCCTCTTAACTACGCATTTGCGTTGCAGCTGTGCGTCCATATTTTTCGAGCGTCCCACTACTTTTTCCCTTAGTATAGAATCCTTACAGTTTACACCCTCTCTATCCTCGCTCCTCGAACCTTTAACCATATTTATGATGTTATGACCGGGCGGTCTCCCCCGTACGTTCCTTGCATTTCATTCCATTTCCTCCAAGATCAAATCTCTCAGACCTCACATGAATTCTCATTCCATACCATTAATTTCCCAATCACAGTGTCGACCCATCATCCTTGTTCTTTCCTTGATGCGTAATTGGGTTCTGACCGCTAACTCGTTAAGATATCCTTCTTACTCTTATGGTTAAAGATTTCTAACTATCGTGCTCCTAATGCTCTCCTCTTCCTTCGACCAACCCATTAGTATACTTTTCCTACTTTCATCCTTAACCTTCCTTAGGTTCCTTCCTCCTTGAACACCTTTCTTCTCTTGTTATTTGTGGCTTCGGCTCTGAAGTTCGCGAAATTTTACTTTAAATGCGCAATTCCGTTTCATTTCTAAGTCATCCTTTCAGGAAAGCCCTTCCATGTCCGAGGCAACCACATTAATATGGTTGCACATTTATCCCTTTACATTCCTTTCAACGGCCTAAATCTCTTTACATTGTCGCAAGGCCTAAGCATTCTTTCTCTTACCTCACGTTCCTTGTCGTGGTCACTATTATTTAGCCCTACTTATTTAAATCGGTTCCCGAACCTCACACATTCCTCTTTTGTTCCATATTACCGTACTTTATCCTCTCCACGTACCTACCTTTGAATCTTTTACCCAAGTAGCCTCGTGCTTTGCCGGTAGTTTTTCTTGGGGCTTCATTCACTCATGTTTCTTACCTTTCACCTTTTTCCGACATTTTGATCTCCTTGCCTTCCGTTTACTCACTCTCTTTCTTTTTCAAATATCGTTGTATTAGAATTTTCCAATCTTAACCTGTAGTGAGAATAATAGCAGCTTACCTTGTGACACTTGTACCATTTATTTTTGTTACCTCTGAAACTTCGATACCCTTGCTCGATTGATGCCTTCCATATCGTAACACCGGTTGCTAGGACACACATGCCCACCGATACAATCACATGTGGGATATTATACGCGTTCATATATATATATATATATATATATATATATATATATATATATATATATATATATATATATATAATTACTATCAACTAGCCCACAAAATATTTCCAAACGCTATTCAAGCCTATCCTAATTCTAGAGCTGTGATGCACTTTCTATCTCTTCACCAGTCTAGTGTGCCTCGTCCTACGCGACCTCTTTTGGTCTCCAACCATCCCATATACCCTAGTTTCCCCTTAGGATACTCTAGCTTCTCATTTTTCTCTTATGTATAAATCTATAGGATTCCTTGTGCACTTCCCAAGGGGTCACTCATCCTAATTTTTCTCTCACCTTAGCACGCTTAACCTCGAAACTCTGATAAAATTCGGTGTGTTAACACTGGTATAATCGCATCCACCTCACCGCACGACCTTCATTACATGATCTAGAGAAAGTCGAAGTCTTACAGATTCCAAGACATTCTCGTAACACGTCTTTCTCCTTTACAATTACTATTTTACCCTTTTCAATCCTCAATATTCACCTTTCACTTATGTGTATAACTACCTTTCGTCCTAGATTCCCAGATTCCCAACGGTAGTGAACACACTTTCATCGCCGTTACCTATGAATACTCGACTATCCATCTCTTTGGACTTCCGCTCGCCACTCTTATATAATAATCTACAGCGAAATTGATTATCGACTTTCCCTGAATCTCCCAACAGACCTTGCTCCTACTAAACCTCGAATGTTATCCATTTTAATCCTTCGAAATGCTAATCGTCTTTCTCGCTATTATCCTTCATGCCATACCAAGTCCATAACCCTTCTGAAACAACGCATCCCACTTATTGTTTATTTACGATATCTCCTTTCCACGCTTCTTCCTGTCAGGTGTACCTAACTAAATGACCTGATTTTGGACAATTCTGGCAGAATCTCCTTTACAATTCTCACTATTCAGAATCTACACGCAGCAAATACCAGCAATGCCTCACAGAGCATACAGTTATACGACACATTCCAGCCACCCAGAGCTTCCAATTCCAGATAAAGGAACAAAAATGCCAAAACTTACCTCCGTGGCTCCCCATATCATCACTTACCTTCTTCCGTCGATGCTGCGCCTCTGCTAAGATCAAAGGTTAGTGCCAGGAATCTCATTTCCTATGACTTGGCTCTATCGCACGATCTAAGACAGAAAGAAGGTCAACAATCCCTAGATGCCCTGCAGCCTCCTGTTTATAAATGTGGTCGGCTTCACACCCATAAACAGGACTCTACTGGCCACGACTTTGCAGACAACCCCTAGGACAACCTGCTCTGATACCACTTTGTAAGACCCTAATCTTACTAGGGTGTGATGGGCACCCGACCCCACATTCGGAGCCAAACGAACCCGCTGACTCTTATTACACACATACTCGCTTGGACTCCTAACTCAAATAAAATGAAATGCATGATAAGAGCTTTCAGAATTATTCTTTTTTGTTGTTCTCAAATCAAACAAAATCTGTAATCATATGGAATCTGTAACATAATATATAAAGACACATCGGCTGGTGAAGCCGCTTACAAGACTGACATACTATACCCACGACTCTATCTGCAAAGTCTCTAACATCAATCAGAAATCATAACATATAAACTCCGACTCGGCAACACTCCAGAAGGAAGTGGAGCTCGCCAATCCCGCTGGAACACCTTCTAGCAAAGTCTTCTACTCATCTGGGTGTACCTGCGCAGCATGAAACGCAGCCCCCGAAGAAAGGGGGTCAGTACGGAATATGTACTGAGTATGTAAGGCAGGAATCACAGTAAAAGGATCATAACTGATATAAGGAGTACATAAGCATGTACAATGTCCAGAATACCAAAGCCCTTGCCTTCAAAACATAAATCATGCATATCATTATCACATACCGTACTCGGCCCGTTATGGGACTCGGTGGATGAAATCATGCGTGTGAACATCATATATCATGTACATACCGTATCCGGCCCATTAAGGGACTCGATGGATAAATCATGTCATCATGCTTTCATATCATCATGCATGCATATACATATACATATACATATACATACCGTACCCGGCCCTCTAGTGAGGGACTCGGTGAATGAAGTCATATCGTACCCGGCCCTCTAGTGAGGGACTCGGTAAGTGAAATCATGTGCACATATACCGTACCCGGCCCATCATGGGACTCGGTGCCATAATCATATCATCATATACATATACTGTACCCGGCCCTCTAATGAGGGACTCGGTGAACAATGCAGTGGAGTGCGCACGATAACATATCCTGGCCCGGGACTCAGTGAAAGGTATATTGAGGCGTGCACGAGCAGAGTAGTGAGAAACTATATACATATAAAACAAATTTTAAGACTCGCTGGATAAGTACATAAATCGACTCTTGAGGATCATAAACACGTTTCAAGTCAATCCGGTTTAGTATGAGAAAGTTATGGACACTTTTACCACAGAACCTCTACGAACGTTTCAGAAGCTATTTTTGGAAAATCAAAGCAATAGTCATATCAAGTACCGTTTTGAAGATCACTATGGATTATATCAAAATAGAACTCTGGAATCATATGTACGTATCAAAATATATCAAAGACTCAATAGAATAATAAAACATGCTATCATTTGAAAATCAAGACATTAGTCATATCCAATATTCTCTCGAATGCCATTCAGAAACATATCAAATAGAACTTCGGACATCATAGATACGCATCAAAACCATATGAAATAGCTTATGGAAATCAAGAACGTTAGCCATCCTAGTGGCTCTAAGAATAGGAGTTTCTTTGAAATCATACATATACTTTGTCTGTTTGTTTCACACAGATCATGCCAGAAGAAAGAAAGGGTAAGCCTTACATACCTGTTCCACGTCCTATTAGCTACGCTTATTTGTCCAAGCTCGCTAGTCTACATTCACGAGAATTTACATAATCATTAGACTTGTCGTCATACACTTGTCTTAATCTTTCAAATAAATTCACTTATAATCTGCCGAAATTTCGGCAGCATTTCCCCTGTAAATACAGCCATCCCCGAGAATCTAACTCAGCCAAATTATCAATCAACAATCCGAGAATTCAACTCGGCCAATTTATCAACAACAATCCGAAATCTTCCAAACTTAATAAGGACAACAACAACACATTCCTTTCTTCTAAATTCATGAACTACACCAACAATCTACACATTAACAACTTCATTAATCAATCCAAAATGCATTCCAATATTAGTAACTCCTTTTACATAATTCGACGACATTTTACTTATATTCACTTCAATCACAACAACCCAATTTACAATCTTCCAAACACATCTCTCGCTTCCAAATTCATGAATTATATTTACAACCTACACATTAGCAATATCATTCATACAAATATAAGAAACCATACTAATGTCATATTAACTTCTTCAACAATCCCACAATGATTCCAACTTCATTTCAAGCCATCAAACCTTCATTTTTATTATGGAATTCACAACAACAACAATCAAACTACTAAATAAAATCAATTCATCTTATCTTACCAACACACCCTTATTCGGCCATATCCAACATACATATATTTCATGAATTTCATCCATTTCTACATACTACAACACTCACAAATCATCCATGATGCATGAAAGAGAGGATTAAACCTTACCTTTCTCCACTTATCTTCTCACTCGGCTAGGGTGGTGAATTGCACCAATGAATGCTTTGTTTGCTCCAACAACTACTCCACGTTAATAAGGGCCTTCCAATTGGTTGAAATACTAGAAGAAACTATTTTTCTCTTGATCAACTTCCATGGCTCATGTTCGGCTAGCCATGGACGAATGGTCCTCCAATTTTTTTCCTTGAAGTTTCTTGAACTTGTGAGGGAAGATTATGTCTTATTGTGTAAGCAATTGTCCATATATATAATTAGCCTCATCAAATAGAATGTGGACACATGCCCCTTCTCCCTTTTTCTTGAAGTTTCTTAAAATAAAACAAAGATGCCTAATTATCTTATTTTGTCATCAATTTTCCATATATGTATATACATGCATAGTCCCTCCAAATACCAAATGAAAATATGCCACACGACCACTTGTGGCTTCATGACCATATTTTTTTTTGAATTTTTCCCTTTTTACCCTTATCCTTTCTCAACATTTCCACACTAATAAACAACTTGTATATTAAAATAACTTTGGAAAATAATATTGCCCTTAACTTACCACGACTATCTTGAAACATCCGAATGTGAAAAATACGGGATATAACATTCACGTTATAGGATCATCATATCATTAACTCTAGAATCTCTATACTTTAACTCATCATCATCATTATCATGCTCGAATGTAGTTTGGTATATTTACGGACTCATAAACTCCATCATATAGGAAGATCATGGAAAGCTTGAAGGATTCATGCCTTTGAAGGAAGGGATAAGCCTTACATACCTTTGTCGTTTACTAATCTATCGCTTGCTTGTTCTCCTTTAATGCCCACGTTCTACCTTCAAGAGAATTCGTATTGACATTAGCTAGCAATTATAAGTACGGACTTAATAACGCTAGAGAAAATTGGGCAGTGTTTCCTTTGTTTATACTACTTTTCCCTTGTTCTATATCAGCCCCCAAACATTCATATCAACATTCACAATATCGCACACGACAATTGTTATACCCCGTACATTTATACGACGAATTATCCGCAAGCAAATCGACTCAAGTTAAAGGCGGAATTATTTTCGGATACGAAATAGAAATCGTTAATTTTCAATTTTAATTAAAACATAAATTGTGTATAAATTTTATTGGTATAAAGATATTATTGGAGATTAGGGGTAAATTAACTATGATTAGATTATTAAGTGGGATTAAAATTTAAATCACTTCATTAATTAATTAAGCTTAAGGGGCCATGTGGGCCCCACCCGAATAAAAACAATAAAAAAATAAAGGAATCAAAATCTGGAAATTAACAAAACAAGGTGCAAAAGTGAGTCATCAAAAGGGGGAATACGTGTAGCAATATGGGAAATATATATATTTAATTGGATGTAGTGCAAATGACCATTTTCAAGTCATTTGTTGGTAGACAAAGCTCAAGAGCAAGAAAAAAAAAGTGCCATGGCTGCTCACGGCTAGATTGGGGTTTTAAAAAATAAAAATCAGTTTTGTTGCTTAGTAAAAATTCTAAGGAGAAGACAAGGAGATAGAGGTGGAGAAGCAAGAATAAGTATAAAGATTTAAGACACAAATTGGAGCCAAGTATCCAAGGTAAGAATTGGTTATTTCTTTTACATTTAGAATTAGTTGGATGCATTGTGAATATGTATAAAATGGTGCATGTTGGTATTGAATGTTGTTGTTGAAATTTAAAGTTAGCCGTGTGAAGGGCTTATGTGAAGTAATGTTTGAATTTCTTGTACATGTATTAAGGATGGTTTGAATGATGTAGTGTGTTTGAAAGGAATGAAAATTATGGAATTTTGTATGTGGTTGTGTTGAAGCCGTGTAGGAGTTGATTTAAGGAGTTAATGGACTGTTTTATGTGATACTTTAGTTGTTGATTGTTATGGACATTTTGGTGTATTGTTTGCATTTTAAATATGTGAGTTAAGATGTAAAAGAAATGATATATGTGGAAGTGGGAAAAACAGTCCAACCGTGGACTGTTTTATGTAAATGGATGGGATAATTTAGTTTGAATGTTGATTGTTGTTGTCATGGGTTCTAAAATAAGAATGAAGACATCGATGGTTAAAAAGTGGAGTTGAAGTCGTTATGGGCTGTTGTAGGAGTTAGTATGTTATTAATATAGTCTCTTGCGGTTATATAGACAATGTTGCTAAACGTGTTATTGTTGTTTGGTTGGAGTTGGACAATTGCAAGTTGTTGCGATTTTTGTAAACTTGATAGATAAGTGTTGATCACAAGAAATTGTAAATGGTAATGTTATGTTGCTGTTTTGGGCCGTGAGCAGGAGTTATTTTTGATTAAGCATGATAGTTAATTTTAAGTAGAATTATAGTTGTTGTTGTCCCGAACTATATGGCGAAAAGATTGGAAAGTTAAAGTTGGAATTGTGTTGATACGATCATATTGTCGCTTTTTATTGGATTGAAGGAATTGAAAGTATAAGTGTGCCCATGTATTGTTGCTGGTATTTCTGTGTCTACAGGAACACAATTGGAAATTTGGATAGGTGAACCTATAAGGGGAAGTGCTGCCGAATTTTCGCCAAAATGCTAGATAATAGAATACTTAAGTGAGAACATATATATAGACTGGAATGTAGGTCCTATAGAAGAATGAACTATAGAGTGGCGAAATAGAAAATATAGTTACTAACGATAACGTCACTTTTATATAAATAGGCGAAAAGAGCAACGAGGCAAAAGGGATTCACGGATAGTCGTCGACAGGTATGTAAAGCGCAACCCTTCTTTCTTTTCGCATGCCTTAGTTTTCAATAGGCTACATTACGAGCCTCGAGGAAATTCTAAATTCGAAATCCGAGTACGTTATGATCCTTATATATATTCCTTGGCACTCTTATGTATGATTTGATGAAATATGAACCATTATGTCTTTGAAATAATCGTTTTTCGAACTTTGCATAAAAAGGTTTCACTTTAAAGAATTTCGTAATTTGTGAACGCCATATCTTTCACAGAAAGGCTCGGATTGTTTCAATATTTTTGTAGAAGTTTATATGGCATATAATGAGTATATTTTCCATAGGCGGGCCCGACTCGGGTCAATACCAGTCCGTAGGTCCCGCGACTTTCCTTTATGTAATTCGGACGACTTTTGAAAGAATTTGGTAAGTTTACACAAATTGCTTGGAAAGTTAGGAGATTGTTCGAAGATCTCCAGGGATGACTCTATAGACTTAATGTACGTAAATTGAGCCTATCACTTTAGTTGACCCGAGGTGGGCCCACTATGCTCGATTTCACTCTTATTGCATTTTAACCTATTTTGAGAAGTTTTAAAGGAAACGTCTTAACTACTCTTCTGACTACTAAATGACACTTGTTTAAGTTATTCTATTGAGTCTTATAAATTATTTTGGAATATGGAAATGGTCCCAAGAAGACTATTATCACATAATCTATTTTTGTTATCCGAAATATACGCACCGTGACTATCGTGCGGTTTCATTAATACGGTTGTTGTTCGGAATACTCCATCGAGTCCTTGTAAAATGTATTATGTCTCATATTGCATTAGTTTCTCACTACTCCACTTGTGGATGTCTCAATGTTTCCTTCACTGAGCCCGGGCCAGGATATGTTGTCAAGCGTATTCCTCTGCATTGTTCGCCGTGCCTCGATGGTGAGGGGGCAGGTATACGTGTACATGGGTTGTGGAGTATGCTGTGCCATGTATACTATTTTGATATGATATGATATGATCCGATATGGCCATTTGACATGACATGCTATGTTATGGGGTTATCCCCTATTCTGATCCTTATGTGTTGTGGCACCAGCGTCGGGAGGGTGACCACGTTCTGTCTACCGAGTCCCTTGGCGGGGGCCGGACATGATATGGCATATGTTTCTGTACACATTCCTTATGTTTTGAAATATGCATTTGGTATTCTGGATTTTTGCATTCCTTTCTGTTCGTTCTGTTTCCGGTTATGATTTTGGTTTCTCTACTTCAGGCTTTACATATTCAGTACATATTTCGTACTGACCCCCTTTCTTCGGGGGCTGCGTTTTCATGCCGCGCAGGTACATACAACAGGTTCGCTGATCCGCCCGCTTAGGATGTTATTTTGCTATTCTGAGACGCTCTCTTATCCGGAGCCTATAGTTTTGGTACAGTCTCCTGCTATTGCATAAATGTACGTCACTCAGGGGTACGACGGGGCCCTGTCCCGTCATATGATTCTGTCGGTCTGTTAAGAGGTCTGTGGACATGTTTGTGGGTTGGGGGTCTTCCTGTATGAATGCATGTATATGTTGTGTTTGGGCGATCCCATTCGCCGCGGCGGCCGGTCCGCATATGTTTAAATGTTGCTTTGTTGGCCCTGTGTGGCCTTTGTTGGTATTTTCTGTGCGCAGGGTATATTGGATAGTCCGTAAAACAAAGGAAACTCTGCCAAAATTTTTCTGGAAATTATCTAAATTTAAAATATAGTCTTGTCGGCTTCTGCTATATACTGGAATGCGGTTAATAAAATCTGAGATAGCATTTGATAGATGTGTCTGGGTGCCCAAATCGGGCACTAGTCACGGCCTACGGGGTTGGGTCGTGACAACAATCATCATTTATCTACATTTACCGCAATTCACCATTTCCCTTCAATTTCTCCACAATTATGGTTATAGCTCATTATCGTGTTTTATCATATATAATACCTATTCCATGGTCTAAATATCATTTATAACGAATTCACGATCACAACATACCAACATTCATCATTCATCCCAACCACTATTCAACAATGACACTATTCACTCATTTATGACCCATTTTCTATGTCTTTCTACAATTAAAGTGTCTTAGCCTTCCAGTACCCTAAACAACATGGTATAGTCATGAAACTTACCTTAGATGATGGATGAACAAGCCTTGAATGGAAATACTCTTGTAGCACCAAAACCCTATTTCACTTCTCATGGGATTTCTTGGCTTAGATGACTTTCACTAGGTTTCATACACTTGTTTTCATGGATTGAAGTAGTTGATCATGGATTTTCCTTTGATTTTCTTGTGGATGAATGTTAGAGAATATTCTAGAGGTTTCTTGACTTGTGGAGTGAAAATGAAATGAGGAAGGGTCCCTTATATTAAATCACAATCTGTCCCGACCAACTTATACGGACCAACATACGGTCCGTACATTTTATAAGGACCGTATGTGTGTCCGTATGTTTGGTCCATAATATGATGTTCCTCTTGGCAAATTATACGGCCTAACATACGGCCAGTATAATTTATACGGTCCGTATGGTGGGCCGTATAGTGCCCAGGGGTTCCGTTTTCGTTCTCGTTGACTCGTTTGATCTCCGATCCTTATGGAACCTTCTTGACACTTATTTAACACCTCAATACCAATCTAAGGGACATTATCACCCTTCTCTAAGACATCATTATGCCATAATTAACTCGTCATCCATAATTCCTACCCGACACATAACATATCCGTTACTTTCTTTACCAAACTTCTTCCTTCTGATCAAATGTCTTTGAATCTCGATTAAGATCATCAAATGGTACTTTTTACTTATCCAAATCGCCATATACCTTGTGTTCCTCTCTAGCCTATTCACTGTACATTAACGGGGAATTTTCCAAGGTGTAACACATGCATTATGAATATGAGAGAATGTGTGCAATGCGTATGTAAATCGATCAAGTTCAGTATCACAAGTACAAAAATGTGGGTATGCCAACAAGTATTACATCACAATACCAACAATGGGAATGCCAACATATATCAATTACCACATGTGGGTACGCCAACAATATGTCCAAGTACAAATACCAACAACGGGTATGTCAATTTTATCCAAATCAAGACGACAAAATGGAATTCGATATCTACCAACTACACATAGCATCAAGCCAACACAATTGAACAAGCAAAGCACACATAACAGGATGGCTAGTCCCAACACACATTAGGGCCCAACCTAAGGAAATATCCATCCCAACTTCATATCCGAAGGTTCACATGCTGTCTCCGACATTATATTCAAAATATGTGATTCACTATACGAAGTCTCACCAAAGGTAAGCCATAACCTACATGGATGGCCGAACCGCAACACCAACAACTCACTCCTTTCCTTGCCCTTCCGCTGAAGCTCAGAACCAAAGTAGTCTAAGCATAATCGAATTCTATATTAGAAATCATGAAGAATGATACTAATATTGTTACAATTTCAATTCGGTCCATTTTAACCCTAGGAATGGGGGAAACAGGCCCATAAGGGCAAAACGAAAAATTCGAGGGCAAAATATCACCAATTGTTGATTTAGCTCAAGGATTAGCCTAAATTCTGATTTCATGCAAAAACCCAAAATGGGGTATAAACCCTAAGTCTTTGATTCCAAAATTTAATGTTAAAAGTGGAAGATCTATGATTAATGAGCCTAGATTAGTCAATGTCTAACAGAACATCACCAATTTATTCATTAATAATCCTAGGAACAATGTTCTTTCAAACCCTCTTTAAACTCTTACCACCATGGGTTTATTAAGGGAAAAGGGAAGAATCTGACATGATTATGGTTTAAATAAAGAATGAAGAAATGAGTAGAAATTACCTCCAATATTTTCCTCCAAATATCCTTAAGAGCAGTTTCTTCAAGCTCAAATATCGAAATGGGGTAAAATGAGGGTCTAGGGATTTTTAACACTTCATTAATATTATTAACTGCCTGTCACCCGCTGTAGCAGTACTGGGATCGCCCCAGCGACCACCTGACCGCTTCAGCGGTCAAGCCTAAATGGCTGGGGCATTATTTTGGCCCTGTGAGGCCATAGTACTGTATGTAGTAGTATGTGTCCCTGTGTGGCATTATTTTGGGTTGCTGTGTGCAGGTGGATTGGTATGAGTACAGGGGAACTGTTATATCCCGCATTTTTGTACAATCGGATAATTCAAGACAATCGCGGGAAGACAACAACCAAGGCCTTATTTTTGTTTTGTTTGGCATATGAGTTGCTTATGAAGAATTTAGAAGCAGAAATATTAAGAAAGGTTAGGGGCAAAAAGGTAAATTTGCAATATGACTCGTGGAAATATGGAGGAAGGCGAAGGGAAAATTTGGAAATTTGGAAAAATTAAAATTTGTCATGAGGTGCAAAACAAAACAAAAAAAAATGGGCTAGATCACTTTGGGCCAAGGTTGGCCGTCCAACTCCCTTCTTGATGGGCCAAGCCCATATGGGAATTAAGTGAATGATTTAAAAGATGACTTAATAGTCATCTTATCACATAATTCTCTAGAGACTTCAAGAACAAAAAAAAAAAAAAAAAAAAAAGGAGGAGAAAAACAAGATGGGCCATTCGGCCAAGCTTCAACAAGTAAGAACCTTGGAAAAATTTTCTTCAAAAATTATTCTCTTCCATCCAAACACTCCATTGAAGGGTCCTTAGCAAAGTGGAGTGGTTATTGAAGCAAGAAAAACACATATTTACATAAGTTGCAAATTCTAGTCAAGGGGAGAATCAAGGAACAAGGTAAGAACTCATCCTTCTTTATATGTTATGGATGTTTGTGCATGTTGTAGTGTACAGAAAGGGATGAAATTCATGATGAATATAGGGGTCTGGCCGTGCATGTATGTGAATGTGTAGGAATCATGTTTAATTATTTTATCTAGTGTTTGGTTGTTGTTATTGTGGGTGCCATGTTGATAATGGAGGTTGGATGATTTTAGTGAGGTTGTAGCCATGTGTGTATGCATGATGTTTGGCCGTGTATGTGTGTTAGAAGTGGCCGTGTGGTTGTGGTGAAACATAGGAGAAAATGAGTCAATTTTATTTAGTGTTTTGATTGTTGTTGTTGTGGATTTTATGGTGCTAATGAAAGCTTAATGATCTTAGTGAAATTATGGTAGTTGGAGACTTGTTCTAGAAGTCTATGTAAATTGAACATAATGTTTTTGCATGTTTGGAAGATAATGTGGTTAGTGTGATGTTGTTGGTGTGTAAGTTGTTAGGTTGTTATCGTTCTCATTGGAGTTGGAAGGTCTTGAAGGAAGTAGTATATTGATTGAATCGTTAGAATGTAATTTGGATAAATCGTTAAAGTTGTTAGTATGATTGTTGATATTGTTGTGGATAGTTTGGCCGGGTTGAATTCCCGGATTGTTGTTGAGTAAAATTGGCCAAGATAGATTCTTGGGGGACGTTGTATTTACAGGGGAAATGCTGTCGAAATTTCGGTAGACAAGTGCTACTTTAAAATTCAATTCTAAATGCTTTAATTAATGTTTGGTAAATGTGACCAAATTGTAGATTTTGGCGAATTTGGAACTTGAGTTTGGAGTGGCGTAAGAGGCGGAAAAGGTATGTAAGGCTTTACCCTTCCTTTCTTGGCATGTCTTAGACGTAATAGGTTTGGGTACGAGCCTCGGGGACAACTCCATTCCTAGAAATCCGAGTTTGAATTTGGCCCTCTTTCATTCAGTAGAATTGAATTAAACATTGCATGAAATGTTGGAAAATTATCTAAACATCTAGAACTTGCACAAATAGGACCCGATTACCTTAAAACTCTCACAAGTGACGTCATGAAATGTAACATACGTGAATTGTGTACGCCACTTCATTCGGCCCGAGGTGGGCCCATGGTTCCCAGATTTTTCTTTATTGTCCCGTTTATCAAACGATAAGTGTTGTAACTATTCTAATGAGAATATTTCTATGATGACAATGATAAGAATGGTTTCACGTCTCAACGTCTTAAGTTAAGGATTCAATATGAAAATAAGAACAACAAGCCAGTTTTTTATTTCAATTCTATTCCTTATTATGACTCTATTTTTCTAAAAGACTCTAAAGTGTATGAATGAATGTTTTATGAGGTTCGTGATCTTATTCTACGTTTTCTCTTAATGCCAATTCTTATTGATAGTATTGCCTTATAATACTAATCCCTTCAAGGTGAGGCAAAGTCTTGATGATTATTCCATAATGTAATCGGAGGTCACCGACCTTACGTCACTCCGATGGATACATGATTTTCCTTGGGCTCTCCGGCATGCTTATATGATATATGTATATGATATGTATATGTATATGGTGGGAGGGAGATACGGAGGGGAAGGGACATATGTTGCATTGCCACCTGATCAGCTGGCGTAATATCATCCCGGACGCGGGATGCCCGGACGCGGGATATATGGGCGACCCGACGTATTTCGGCGCTATGTGGGCGAGCCGACGTTGTTGGGCGCTATGCTATGACATGATCTGATATGACATGATATGATATGACATGATATGATATGATATGATATGATATGATATGATAAGATATGATATGATATAAGTTCTATTTTCTATGTCTATGAAAAAGAAATGGTTTTTTTTTAAAAGGGAAAGACAAGCATGCATGGTATCCGGCCTAAAAGGCGTTCCTATGTACAGGTTACTTTCTCATCTCAATACATGTTCTACGATCCCATGATATTGTTATTCGTACCTTATGTTTCCGTTTATATTATCTTCCATGCCTTACATACTCGGTACATTACTCGTACTGACGTCCCTTCTTGTGGACGCTGCGTTTCATGCCGCGCAGGTCAGCAGGTAGACAGATTTGACTCCTAGGAGCTTCATCAGCAGTATTGTTGCAGCGCTCCAGTTGTTCCGGAGCCTTAGTTTCTTGGTACTACTTTTGTGTACCTAATCGGGCACGGCAGAACCCGGCCCTTCTTATGTATATATGTACTTTGTTTAGAGGCTCGTAGACAGATATGTCCAGATAGATGTTTTGCACTTTTATTTGTTCTTGAGGTTGTATAATATGTTAGCAGAGTTTATTAACACATGATTATGATTATGCTATTAATGATAGTATTAAGTAATGAAATAACGATATCACTCATACGGCCCACTTGGTAAAATGAATAAGATATGGGATAGGGGGTGCTCGGTACAAGTATCGGGTACCCGTCGCGGCCTCTAGTTGGGTCGTGACAGAAGTGGTATCAGAGCAGGCGGTCCTAGGGGTTTGTCTACGAGCCGTGTCCAGTAGAGTCCTGTTTATGGGGGTGTAGCGCGCCACACTTATAGACAGAAGGTTGCAGGGCATTTAGGAAATCTGACCTTCTTTGTACTCTAGATCGTGCAATAGAGCTATGTTACCAGGCTTCCTTGTTCTTTTCTTAATTCTATGTTATGGTTTCAGTAATGCCGATGAAGAGGAAGGCTACGGCGGCCCAGAAGGGCAAGTTGGCTGCTGGAAGCAGAGTTGAACGGGAGCTAGAAGAAGATGAGTCTTATAATGAAGCTCCCCCTCAGACTCCTCCTGCTTCCCCGGTATCAGCAGAGCAGGAAAGAGCTCCAGCTCCAGCCCCAGTACCACCAGTTCCACCGCCAGTAGCTGCGGGCCAGCAGATGGCAGAGGCTATTCAGCTGCTGACCCGGCTAGTTGCCGCACAAGTTCAGCGGCAAGATGAGGGCCAGGGAGACAGGGCGGTGAGTGCGAGGGCTCGTGATTTTATCACTCTAAAGCCTCCAGAGTTTTATGGGTCGAAACCGGAGGAAGACCCGGAGAGTTTTATAGATGAGATGCTGAGGACACTGAGGATAATACATGCTTTAGATACAGAGTCCGTAGAATTGGCTTCATACAGGTTGCGAGATGTAGCAGTTCTGTGGTATAATAGTTGGATATCTTCGAGGGGAGAAAATGCCCCTCCCCCGGTTTGGCAGGAGTTCACTGAGGCATTTCTGCGACATTTCTTACCGCCGGAGGTTCGACGAGCTCGAGCTGATATGTTTTTTAATCTTAAACAGGGAAATACGAGCGTCAGGGAATATAGTCTTCGCTTTAACTCGTTAGCCAGGTATGCCCCAGCCATGATAGCTGATATGGGGGATCATGTGCACCGATTTGTGAGTGGGTTGGGGCCACATTTAATTAAGGAGTGCTTGACGGCTTCACTCCAGGATGGGATGACTATTACTCGTATCCAGGCCCACGCCCAAAATCTGGAAGAACAGTATCAGTTACGGAGAGAGGAGCGCTATTCGGATAGAGGTTCCAGAAAAAGGGGCAGATCTTCCGGGACTAGAAGCGAGTACAGAGGGGGACAGGCACAGGAGAAATCTAGATATTCAGGCCAATCAGTGGCCAGTGCACCACCTCGATTTGCGGATAGGGGATTTGATCGTTCTACTTATTCAGGACCAGATCAGGGTGTTAGAGCTTCGGGGTCCCAGTATAGAGCTGATTCTAATAGGACGGGGCAACCCCCACTACGGTGTGCTCGGTGTGGCAGGCCACACTCTGGGCAGTGTTACCGGGATACAGGTGCATGTTTTGCCTGCGGTCGGACTGACCATTTGATGTGTGATTGCCCACTAAGGAATGAGGGAAGCAGAGCTCAGCCCGCCGGGTCGGCAGTTGGTTCATCACCGTCCGTGCGCCCTCCTGGACAGGCTTCCCAGGCTCCAGCAGGTCGTGGTCGAGGTAGAGGAGGGGCACCCAGTTCAGCCGGTCCTCCGCACCGTATATATGCATTGGCAGGACGGCAGGATCCTGAACCTTCCGCAGACGCGGCCACAGGTACACTTTCGGCATTTTTCTATGACATGTGTGTGTTAAATTGATCTGGATTTTACTTTATCATACACCTTTCCTTGTGTTGCTGAACATATTAAGAATTTATAGCCAATGTTTGTTTGATCATTCGGGGTCGAACATTCCTAAGGGGAGAGAATGCTACGCCTCTCGTTCTCGTCGTAATAGAACCTATGGTTTCATAGTCGGGTATGCCCTTGGAATTGAGATTCGTCTCCGAGTTTTGGAGATAGAAAGTGCCTTACCCCGTGTACAAAGGTACCAGCAGGTATTCCTGGCAATTTGTGGGATTAGAAGTTGAACGAATCGAATCGACACGATCTGAACTATACTGGAGAAGTCTGCAGACACCAGTCATCGTCGACGGGTCGACGACATGGTCGACGAACCGTCGTTGTACGGCGTCGACAAGGTTCCTGTCACGACCCGTCTAGAGGGCCGCGACGAGCACCCGGTGCTAGTCCACCCGGGCACCCTTGGCTTACATATATACTTACATCTAGGTGGGCCACATAGTAAAATATACATTTCTTTTCATCAATCGCGCTAGTCCCATTGGACGACAACATCGTTAAATCATCATTGGCATTTATGCCACATCAATGTACGTGAGCCGACAAGGCTATCAAAATGATATACAAAATATAGGCCGACAAGGCCAGACACATCTAACCATATACACATGACTACGAGCCTCTAAGAAGAGTATGACATAACACATGAGCTAGACAGGACCCCGCTATGCCCATAATTATATACACAAAAGAATAAGTACCCAAAAGCTACGGCTCCGAATGAAATGGAACTCTGCTATGAAATCTCTGAGAAAGCAGCTATGTACCAAGTCTGTCTCCCTGTGCACCTGTGGCATGACGCAGCGTCCACAAACAAAAGGACGTCAGTACGAAGAATGTACTGAGTATGTAAAGCATGATCGATAGCAATATAAAAGCATAAATAGCCACACAAGAAATAGCATAGAATGGGAGATGGCAGTATCATCGTCATATGCACTTACTTACCTTCAATAGGAACATTCCATTTCTAATACGTATTGGTGTACATACATCACTATCTGTATTCCATAATAGTACCCGTACCATATTTGTGCTCGTATTCGTATACATGGCCTTATTCACATTCATATGAATAGTCGTATAATATTCATATTCACGTCATATACATAATCATATCATACACATAGCATTTACATAGCATACCCGACCACGTAGGATCGGTGTTTCATACATACTTAGCCAACCAAGGCTCAAGGTTACTCGTACCTGGCCCTACAAGGCTTCAGGGTTACATCTACCTGGCTCTACCAAGGTGTCAGGGTTATTCGTACCATCTGCAGAGGTGTGCGCATGTTTCATAATTGTATACATACTTATTTACGTATCATGCCCGGCCTCATAAGCTCGGGGTTCTATAATAGTCACTCATAGATACATATACATAATAGCTCATAAGATTCATTATTATCAACGTCATTATCATCATCTTCATCATTATCATCATCGATATCATTATCACTATCATCGTCATTCATCACATCCATCTTTATAGGCTTACTCGTTATATGAGGACATTAGTGCAATCGTAGCATATCAAGAATCGTGAGCTTGCTAGCTCGGAAGATCAAATCAATTGAAGGATATCATACTCTTGCAGAAGATTTAGATGTTTGGCCAAAGAACCATACCTTATGAAAGAAGGGTTAGCTTTACATACCTTTCCGTTGCACTATTCTACACTTGCGCGTTCTCCTCCAATGCTAGCGTTTCTACCTTCATTGAAGTCATACTATCATTAGAGTCGATAGCTAGCATATATGACTAAAGCTAGAGAAAATCGGACAGCATCTCCTCCATAACGTATCTCAACTCCCAAACGTCAATATTAAATTCACGATGCCATAACAATAGCCATTACTCATTCACACTATCCATATTTCTAGACTTACATTCAATTAATCCATAACCATGGCCATAACACACACGACGTCCATTTACATACATTGTTCATCTCATGCCCCCAACATCATTTATATCATATTTACATCACAATACATCGAGACCCATAGCTCAATTCATACTATTTCTCAGAATGACACTATTCCATGTTCATGACTCATTTTTCTATACTCTTCTACAATCCAAGTATTTCAAATCTTAACTACCTTAAACAACATAGAAATATCATGAATCTTACATTAAATGTTGTAGGAACAAGCTTTAGTTGATAATACTCCACTTTGAGCAAAACCCTAGTTTATCTCCATTTGGATTTCTTGACCTTGGATAATCTTGATGGTTTTCTTACACTTGATTCCCTTGATTTATGATTGTTGATCACCAAATATCCTTGAATTCTTGTGGAATATATGTAGAGAGATGTTCTAGAGAGAAGGGGTGTGATGTAGAAGTGAAATGAAATAAGCCTCTGTCCCCTTATTTAATGACTTAAAAATCTGATTTGAAGTGCACAGTGGTCGTAAACTTGGTTTACGGTCCGTATTCCAGTTTACAGACTGTCCTCCGTGTTCGTATTTAATCATAACAGAACCAGAAACTCAGGCTGAAACATGGTGATTTACGATCATGGTTTACAGGCCGTAAACCACTTTACGGTCCGTATTTCAGGTCGTATTTAACCATTTGATCAGTTGGCAGAAAGTTGGAGTTTTGGAACCCAAAATACGACATGGCATTTTACGGACCGTATACCACTTTACGGTCCGTATTTCACTTTACGACCAACTGGCCAGAATGCAAACCTGCAACTTTTCACATTTCCAAAACCTATAATTATTAATTATGGAGCATGACCTATCTCTTATTGCAATTGCCTTTGGAATCTTACTTAGGGTCGACAAATGTTATTCCTTACTCATGAAAACATCGGATACTCGTACTCCTCGTGGGTCCCTTCACTTGGACAAAAATGGAGGATTTTTCCGAGGTGTAACATTCTCCCCCCTTAAGAACATTCGTCCTCGAATGTTAAAGTCTTCGGGAATTCTATAAAAATTTCACCAGAGTCTCCCCTAAAATATGACACTACCATCTTGTCACAACAGCCCATAATATCGATGCCTCACGGGGCCACAACATAATAGCAATAAAATTTGTCCACACATGACCAAAAAGCATAAAAGGAAAACATACATACCTTATAATCTTGACGTCTCATCTTGGACTTCTTCCAAGGGCTGAAATAACTGTGGGTACCTGGATCGTATACTTTCTTCCGCTTCCCTTGTTATTTCCTCTCGTTTGTTGCTTCTCCATAGAACCTTAATTGAGGCCACTTCTTTGTTTCTAAGCCTCCGTAGTTGCCTATCCATTATGGCAATGGGTATCTCTTCATAAGATAACTTTTCTGTCACATGTACATCACTTATTGGCACAATCTTTGTAGGATCTCCTACACATTTCCGAAGCATCGAGACATGGAAAACTGGATGGACCGACTCAAAATCCGAAGGTAGATCTAATTCATAGGCTACCTTGCCCACTTTTCGTACAATCTCATAAGGCCCAATGTATCGGGGACTAAGCTTCCCCCTTTTGCCAAATCTCATTACACCCTTCATAGGCGACACTTTCAAGAATACCCAATTTTTCACTTTGAACTCCAAGTCTCTTCGATGATTGTCCGCATAGGACTTTTGACGACTTTGGGCTGCTAACAACCGATCTTGTATGAGTTTAACTTTCTCTATAGCTTGCTGGACCAAGTCTGCCCTATCAATTTAGTCTCTCCTGTTTCAAACCACCCAATTGGGGATCTACACTTTCGCCCATATAAAGCTTCATACGGTGCCATTTGAATGCTGGAATGGTATAATTGTTATTGTAAGCAAATTCAATGAGGGGCAAATGATCATCCCAATTTCCTCCAAAATCTAGCATACATGATCGCAATATATCTTCCAGAGTCTGAATGGTACGTTCAGCTTATCCATCGGTCTGTGGATGAAATGCCGTGCTAAGGCTCACTTGGGTCCCTAAAACCTCTTGGAAGGACTTCCAAAAATTAGCTGTAAACGGAGTCCCTCTATCGGAGATAATGGATGCCGGAACACCATGGAGTGTCACTATCTCTTTAAGGTAAAGCTTTGCATAATCTTCTGCCACATAGGTCGTTCTGACCGGTAAGAAATGAGCTGACTTAGTAAGTCTATCCAGAATCACCCATATGGAATCATACTTACGTCGAGAACGGGGTAAGCCTGAAATGAAGTCGATGTTAATCACTTCCCACTTCCAAGTTGGAATTTCTATAGCTTGCAACAATCCACCTGGCTTTTGGTGCTCAATTTTCACTTGCTGACAATTAGGACATTGAGCTACGAATTCCGCTATATCTTTCTTCATTCCATTCCACCAATATATAGACTTAAGATCATGATACATTATCGTCGCTCCGGGGTGAACAGAATAACGGGAACAGTGAGCTTCCATCAATAGCTGGTGGCGTAAATCTGCCACATCGGGAACACATAATCTGCCTCTACATCGGAGAACTCCGTCTCCTGAAATATCAAATGAGGAATCCTATTTTTGAGGGAGTATATCTCTGTACTGCATTAGCATGGAATATTCATATTGTCTCTCCTTCACTTCTGCTACTAGCGACGAGACTGCAGAATTCTGAATAGTAGCTCCTCGGCTACCTGAGTCCACTACTCGGACTCCTAGGCTAGCTAACTGCTGGAGCTCATGGGCCATTTCTCTCTTCTCTGGTCGTACATCACATAGACTTCCCATCGATCTATGGCTAAGAGCATCAGCCACAACATTTGCCTTTCCAGGGTGATATAAGATATCAACGTCGTAATCTTTTAGCAATTCTAACTGTCGTCGCTGTCGCAAATTCAACTCTTTCTGCTTGAAGATGTACTGAAGACTATTATGATCTGTGTAAATATCCACATGGACACCATATAAATAATGTCTCCATATCTTTAACGCATGAACCACTGTGGCCAATTCTAGATCATGGGTCGGATAATTCTGCTCATGTTTCCGCAATTGCCTTGAAGCATACGCAATCACTTTACCATGTTGCATCAATACACAGCGTAACCCAACACCAGAAGCATCGCAATAAACAACATATCCTTCCAATCCCTCTGGAAGTGTCAAGACTGGGGCGGAAGTCAACCTACTTTTCAACTCTTGGAAGCTACGTTCACAAGCATCTATCCATTGAAACTTTGCCGATTTATGGGTCAACCTTGTGAGTGGTGCAGAAATAGAAGAAAAACCTTCAACGAATCTCCTGTAATACCCTGCTAAGCCCAGAAAGCTACGAACCTCCGTAGGAGTTGTGGGCCTTGGCCAAGTCTTCACGGCCTTAATCTTTTGACTATCCACTCGAATGCCATCGGCTGCAACAATATGCCCCAGAAATGCCACTGAGTTCAACCAAAAATTTGCAAACAACTCTCGAGTTCGAAGAACTCCAAGGACAGTACGCAAATGATCCGCATGTTCTGCCTCGGATCTAGAATACACCAAGATATCGTCGATAAATACGATCACAAATAAATCCAGGAATGGCCTGAACACATTATTCATCAAATCCATAAATACCGCCGGCGCGTTCGTTAGCCCAAATGACATTACTCGGAACTCAAAATGACCATATCTTGTTATGAAGGCTGTCTTAGGGATATCTTTCTCCCTAACTCTCACTTGATGATACCCGGACCTTAAATCAATCTTTGAAAACCATTTGGCACCTTGCAATTGGTCAAATAAATCATCAATCCTCGAAAGAGGACATTTATTCTTAATCGTTACTTTATTCAATTCCCGGTAATCAATGCACATTCTCAAGGAGCTGTCTTTCTTACGGACGAACAATACGGGTGCTCTCCACGGGGATGAACTAGGCCTAATGAAGCCTTTCTCAAACAAGTCTTTCAATTGCTCCTTCAACTCTTTCAATTCTGCGGGAGCCATTCTATAGGGAGGAATAGATATCGGCTTAGTGCCCGGCAATACATCAATAGCAAAATCAATCTCTCGTTCGGGAGGAAGGCTTGGAAGCTCTTCCGGGAACACATCCGGAAATTCATTCACTACGGGAACTGACCGAAGAGTCGGCGACTCAGCTTCTACATCTTGAACCCGAACTAGATGATAGATGCAACCTTTCGTGATCATTTTCATTGCCTTTAGATAGGAAATAAACCTACCCTTCGGCGACGCCGTATTCCCTTTCCACTCTAGGACTGGTTCTCCCAGAAATTGGAAGCGAACCATTTTCATTCTACAGTCAACATTGGCATAGCAAGAAGCCAACCAATCCATGCCCATAAGGACATCGAAGTCTACCATCTTTAGCTCATGCAAGTCAACTATAGTACGGCGGTCACAAATCAAAACTATGCAATTCCTATATACTCGACTAGCTATTACCGATTCACCAACGGGTGTAGACACCTCAAAAGGGTTGATCGACTCTGGTTCGACCCTAAATCGACCCGCAATATATGGAGTAACATATGACAATGTGGATACCGGATCAATCAAAGCATATACATCATGAGATAATACCGATAATATACCTGTAACCACGTCAGGAGATGACTCAAGATGTTGGCGTCCAGCCAAAGCATAAACACGGTGCTGAGGACCGCTAGAACTAGGAGCTCTCCCTCTGCCTCTACCATGGCCGACTGGCGTATGTGAACCTGGCCCCATAGGGCGTACAGATGCTGAAGATCCGGCTACCGACCCTGATGGCTGGGCCCTACCTCCACCATGTACTGAGGGGCAATCACGCATGATATGACCTAGTCGACCACATGAATAGCAAACATCTGAACCCAATCGGCATCGACCCCAATGCGACTTGCCTAACCCGAATCATCCCTAAACTGAGATCCCGAATAACTCGGACTCGGCCTTGAATGAGCAGATCTATCAAACGTCATGCCTGAAAACCGTGGAGGTGCACTGGTCATAGAATAGCCTGAATGTCTGGGGAACTGCTGCCTGTGCCCATGTTACACCTCGGAAAATTTTCCGTTGGTACGCAAGTAAACGAACTAGTGAGGAATGGCATTTGATGACCCTAGTTGATACTTTAAAGATGTTAGAGATGAGGGAAGAGGATTGCCAAGAGAAGGCAAAATATTTGATAAGTATAGGAAGGGAATTACGAGCAACGAGTTAGAAAGGACTTAATGATGTTTTGGAGAAGAGTTATAATGTCCCTTAGATCGATAATGAAGTGTTGAGCAAGTGTTAAGAAGGTTCCATAAGGATCGGAGGTCAAACAAAGTGATGAGAATAAGTTCAGTGGACTGATGGGTTATACGGCTCATTATACAGACCGTATAATGTTTTACGGACCGTATAACGGACCGTAAAACCATCACAGAGAAGGTTTCTCGCTGGTGATGTTTTACGGTCAGTTATACGGACCGTCAAACCATTTTACGGACCGTATAATGGATCGTAAAATCATTTTACGGACCGTATAATGGATCGTAAAATGGTCACAGCGAGGGGTGCAGGACAGGCTCATTTGACGGTCAATTTTACGGATCGTATAATGGTTATACGGACCATAAAACGTACCGTATAATGGATCCGACAGATCAGTGGTGATTCATTAAATAAGGGACCAAGTTCATGAAATCATTTCAACATTTCATTCCTCTCTCCAAAACATCTCTCTACATTTATTATACAAGTTTTCAAGGATTATAAGCCATCAATAACATCAAATAAGTGAATCAAGAGTAAGAACCCATCAAAGATCATCTAAAGTCAAGAAATCCAAATGGAGGGAAACTAGGGTTTTGCTCAAAGTGGAGTATTATCAACTAAGGCTTGTTCCTACAACATCTAAGGTAAGATTCATGATATTCATATGTTGTTAAGATATTGGAGAGTTGAAATGCATGGATTGTAGAAAATATGGTAAAATGGGTCATGAATGATGAATAGTAACATTTTGTAAAATGGTTTGAATTGAGTTATGAGCCTTGATGTAATGTGATGCAAATGTGTTATAAATGATGTTGAGAACGCTAGATGAGTGATGCACATGAATGGATATAGTCGTAGGTTCTAGCCATGGACATGGACTAATGAAAGTAAATTGAGAATATGGGTAATGTGCATGATTAAAAGCTATTGTTATGATATTAGGAATGTATTGTTGACGTTTGGGAGTTGAATTACGATGTGAAGGAATAGTTGTCCGATTTTCCCTAGCTTTAGCCATGTGTGCTAATTATCAATGCTAATGATAGTATGACCTTAATGAAGGTAGAAACGTGAGCATCAAAGGAATACGTGCAAGTGTAGACTAGTCCGACGGGAAGGTATGTAAGGCTAACCCTTCTTTCATAAGGCATGGTTCTTTGGCCAAATTCCTAAATTCTCTATATGGCTATGTTGTCTCCAAATGATTGATATTCCGAGCTCGTAAGCTCATGATCCTTGATATGTACTACGATTGTACTACGCACCTCATATGACGAGTAAGCCTATGATATAGACGTAACGATGATGATGATGATGATAGTAATGATGATGATATAATAGTGATGCTAAAGGTGCCTACGGGCTATTATACTTATATGTGCCTATGAAGGGCTATAATGAAACCCCGAGCTTATACGCCGGGTAGAATATATGTATATGAATATGTATAAAGTATGTATACGATTACGAAACGCGCGCACACCTCTGCAGATGGTACGGATAACCCTGAAGCCTTGGTAGGGCCAGGTATGAGTATCCTTGAGCCTTGGTTGGCCAAGTATGTATGAAACACCGATCCTATGAGGTCGGGTATGCTATGTAAATGCTATGTATATGAAATGACTATGTATATAAAATGAATATGAATGTGATAAGATTATGTAAATGAATACGAATAAGGACATGTATACGAATACGAGCACAAGTATGGTACGAGTACTATTATGGAACACGGATGAGGATGTATGTATACAAATACGTATGAGAAATGGAAAGTTCCTATGAAAGGAAAGTAAGTGTCATGATGATGATATTATTTTCTCCCCCTCCTATGCTATTTCGTATGTTGTTCATTATGCTTATATATCGATGTTGATCATGCTTTACATACTCAGTACTTTCTTCATACTGACGTCCTTTTGTTTGTGGACGCTGAGTCATGCCCGCAGGTGCACAGGGAGATAGACTCGATCCATAGCTGCTTATTAAGAGATTACATAGCAGAGCTCCACTGCCTTCGGAGCCATAGCTTCTGGGTACTCATTCTTTTGTGTACATATTTATGGGCATAGCGTGGTCCTGTCCCGCTCATGTGTTATGTCATACTCTCTTTAGAGGATTGTAGTCACGTGTCTATGGTTAGATATGTCCGGCCTTGTTGGCCTATATTTTGTATATCATTTTGTTAGCCTTGTCGGCTCATGTACATTGATGTGGCATAGACGCCTATGATGATTAAAGATGTTGTCGTCCAATGGGACTAGTTGACGAATGAATGAAAATGTATGTCTAATTATGTGGCTCACCTAAATGTAAGCATAACAGTAAGCTAAGGGGGGGGGGGGGGGGGTGCCCGGGTGGGCTAGCACCAGGTGCTCGTCGCGGCCCCCTAGTCGGGTCGTGACAGCCCACCTTTAAATTCGCTCGTCGGACCCGAAGATCTAGCCCTCTTGCCATGTCCCCTATCTTGCTCGCGTTCATTTCTCTGCTGTTGCAAGCTTTCCTCTAAGTTCTGAGCATGGGCCTGAATGCGCGCAATATCCATACCGTCCTGAAGGGACGCAGTGAAGCATCTATCCATCAAGTGTGGCCCAAGGCCCTTCACAAATCGGTTTACCCGGTTACCCATATCCGCTACCATGGCTGAAGCATACCTAGCCAAGGAGTTAAAGCGGAGACTATACTCTAGGGCACTCATACTACCTTGCCTCAAGTTCAAAAATTTATCGGCCCTTGCTTGCCGAACTTCTGGAGGCATATAGTGTCGGAGAAAAGCATCAACAAACTCTTGCCATACCGGGGGAGGTGCATTGGCTCCCCGTATAGCCATCCAAACTGTATACCATTGGATCGAGATATCTCTCGATCTATACGACGCTAGCTCCACTGACTCGGTGTCTGAAGCACGTATCAATCGAAGCGTCCTCAACATACCATCGATAAAATCCTGAGGGTCCTCCTCCAGCTTTAATCCAAAGAATTCCGGAGGGTTCAAAGTAATAAAATCACGGGCCCTTGCACTAACAGCCCTATCACCTTGCCCTGAACTTTGCCTCTGAGTCTGGGCCGCAACCAATTGAGTCAGCAAATTAATGGCCTCTTTCACATCTTGGCCCGAAGCATCCGGTGGAGGAGTTGGAGGGGCCGGAGCTGGGGCTGAGGCTCCCTCACGCTCCTCTAATATAGGTACTGATCGGGAGGACTGAGATTAAGCCACACTCTGGGACTCACCTTCCTCTACTACCGGTGGCGGTGCTCTTTCAGCCCGCTTTTCTGCCACCGTCTTGCCCTTTTGGGCTGCGATAGCCTTTCTCTTTTTAGGCATCTCTGAAATACACAACACGCGATTAAGGAATAAGAATTTCCTATATCATAGCTCTATCGCACGATTCTTATGAAGAAATAAGGTCATTTATTCCTAAAATGTCCGCAGCTTCTTGCTTATAAGTGTGGCGCGTAACACACCCATAACCAAGAATCTACTAGACACGGCTCGTAGACACACCCTAGGACTGAACTGCTCTGATACCACTTTTGTCGCGACCCGTCCAGAGGGCCTCGACGAGCACCCGGTGCTAGTCCACCCGGGCACCCTTGGCTTACACATATACTTACATCTAGGTGAGCCACATAGTAAAACATACATTTCTTTTCATCAATCGCGCTAGTCCCATTGGACGACAACATTAAATCATCATTGGCATTTATGCCACATCAATGTACGTGAGTCGACAAGGCTATCAAAATGATATACAAAATATAGGCCGACAAGGCCAGACACATCTAACCATATACACATGACTACGAGCCTCTAAGAAGAGTATGACATAACACATGAGCGAGACAGGACCCCGCTATGCCCATAATTATATACACAAAAGAATAAGTACCCAAAAGCTACGGCTCCGAATGAAATGGAACTCTGCTATGAAATCTTTGAGAAAGCAGCTATGGACCAAGTCTGTCTCCCTGTGTACCTGCAGGCATGACGCAGCGTCCACAAACAAAAGGACGTCAGTACGAAGAATGTACTGAGTATGTAAAGCATGATCGATAGTAATATAGAAGCATAAATAGCCACACAAGAAATAGCATAGAATGGGAGATGGCAGTATCATCGTCATATGCACTTACTTACCTTCAATAAGAACTTTCCATTTCTAGTACGTATTGGGGTACATACATCACTATCCGTATTCCATAATAGTACCAGTACCATATTTGTGCTCGTATTCGTATACATGCCCTTATTCACATTCATATGCATAGTCGTATCATATTCATATTCACGTCATATACATAATCATATCATACACGTAGCATTTACATAGCATACCCGACCACGTAGGATCGATGTTTCATACATACTTAGCCAACCAAGGCTCAAGGTTATTCGTACCTGGCCCTACCAAGGCTTCAGGGTTACATCTACCTGGCCCTACCAAGGCGTCAGGGTTATTCGTACCATCTGCAGAGGTGTGCGCGTGTTTCATAATCGTATACATACTTATTTACGTATCATGCCCGGCCTCATAAGCTCGGGGCTCTATAATAGTCACTCATAGATACATATACATAATAGCTCATAAGCTTCATTATTATCAACGTCATTATCATCATCTTCATCATTATCGTCATCGATATCATTATCACTATCATCGTCATTCGTCACATCCATATTTATAGGCTTACTCGTTATATGAGGACATTAGTGCAATCGTAGCGTATCAAGAATCGTGAGCTTGCTATCTCGGAAGATCAAATCAATTGAAGGATATCATACTCTTGCAGAAGATTTAGATGTTTGACAAAGAACCATGCCTTATGAAAGAAGGGTTAGCTTTACATACCTTTCCGTTGCACTATTCTATACTTGCGCGTTCTCTTCCAATGCTAGCGTTTCTACCTTCATTGAAGTCATACTATCATTAGAGTCGATAGCTAGCATATATGACTAAAGCTAGAGAAAATCGGACAGCATCTCCTCCATAACGTATCTCAACTCCCAAACGTCAATAATAAATTCACGATGCCATAACAATAGCCATTACTCATTCACATTATCCATATTTCTAGACTTACATTCAATTCATCCATAACCATGGCCATAACACACACGACGTCCATTTACATACATTGTTCATCTCATGTCCCCAACATCATTTATATCGTATTTACATCACAATACATCGAGACCCATAGCTCAATTCATACTATTTCTCAGAATGACACTATTCCATGTTCATGACTCATTTTTCTATACTCTTCTACAATCCAAGTATTTCAAATGTTAACTACCTTAAACAACATAGAAATATCATGAATCTTACCTTAAATGTTGTAGGAACAAGCTTTAGTTGATAATACTCCACTTTGAGCAAAACCCTAGTTTATCTCCATTTGGATTTCTTGACCTTGGATGATCTTGATGGTTTTCTTACACTTGATTCCCTTGATTTATGATTGTTGATCACCAAATATCCTTTAATTCTTGTGGAATATATGTAGAGAGATGTTCTAGAGAGAAGGGGTGTGATGTAGAAGTGAAATGAAATAAGCCTCTGTCCCCTTATTTAATGACTTAAAAATCTGATTTGAAGTGCACAGTGGTCGTAAACTTGGTTTACGGTCCGTATTCCAGTTTACGGACCATCCTTCGTGGTCGTATTTAATCATAACAGAACCAAAAACTCAGGCTGAAACATGGTGATTTACGATCATGGTTTACGGGCCGTAAACCACTTTACGGTCCGTATTTCAGGTCATATTTAACCATTTGATCAGTTGGCAGAAAGTTGGAGTTTTGGAAGCCAAAATACGACATGGCAGTTTACGGACCGTATACCACTTTACGGTCCGTATTCCACTTTACGACCAACTGGCCAGAATGCAAACCTGCAACTTTTCACATTTCCAAAACCTATAATTATTAATTATGGAGCATGACCTATCTCTTATTGCAATTTCCTTCAGAATCTTACTTAGGGTCGTGAAATGTTATTTCTTACTCATGAAAACATCGGATACTCGTACTCCTCGCGGGTCCCTTCAGTTGGACAAAAATGGAGGATTTTTCCGAGGTGTAACAGTTCCGCAGCCTTGCATCTGCAGATGCAGGTCGACGGAGCAAGTAGACCGACCGTCGACACGTCGACAGGCCATTGACCCACTCGTCAAACCGGACCGCTGTAGCCTTTTTAATTCCAAGTATAACTATAGGAGCCATGAACTTATATCTCATTTTTTTCTCTTCCAAATCAGTGAAAACCCTAATATTTTCACTCCCAATATTTTCTATCATAATAGTGGAGATTTGGTAAGATCCGAGCCCCGTAAAACCCGAGCTTGTGAAGTAGAAGGTTGCTTCTAGGGTTTCTTCAAGGTTGTGAAGCTTAGGAAGTTGGAGTTGAAGTTATTCTTGGAATCTTATACCCCTCAGGGTATGTAAATGATTTCTACCTTTGTATTTGAGTTAATTATCAAGAGTTTTAGTGATTTTGAGTTAAGGGAGGGTGCTCATGGAAGTGGTAAGTTGATAAACGGTAAGATAGTGATTTGGGATATTTTAAGAGATGATTGGAAATGAATTTAAGTATGTTTTGATATAAGAGTGTTTTCTTTGTTATTTTGGTTGATGTTGGACCAATGGTGAAGTTGAAGAGTTGTTGAGCTTACAAGGAAAAATATTGTTTATAATTCGTTAAGCTCTATATGTATCTAAAGATGGTTAGTGAGCGAAGTAAATAGTCTAATTGAGGCCTACGTTATCTTGATTGTAGACTTACGAGTTCAAGAGGTAGAAGTTGGACGATTGGATATACTCCAAGGTATGGTAAGGCTATCCTTTCTTTATTTTGGCATGATCCTTATGATATGAGCCAGCAGACGAGTAAGCAAGTTTCCATATTACTCTACTCTTAGAAGCATTAGGAGTACTTCAGTCTTTGATGTCTATGTACCCCGTTTATGATGATCCCTTCTGTTCATGGGTCTAGCTTTATGTATACAGTTTACTCATGCATTACATTCATTCATATATATGTATATTGACCCGTGACCAGAAGGCGTTATATACGTAAGTATTATATGTATGTGGGGTATTAGAAAAGAGCTAGGTGTGTTATACGCATTATCAGCTGGTGCACAGTAATGATAATATTTATGATATTGATTATGGCCGTAAAGGAACCAATATGATATGATGAGATGCCATAGAGGCTTGACAGGCGTTATACACGCACACATATATCAGGCGTTATACACGCACACATATATCAGGCGTTATACATACATATATATGCAGATGTATGACCATCATTGATTGGCATGAGCATGCATATTATGCGCCCGCAGTAGCATTATCAGCTATATAGATTCATGCAGACACATATAGATACTAGTTCATACAAGCACACGCAGATAGTCATTTTAGCTTATGAGTTCAGATCTTATTCATGATTGTTATTTATATATGTTGTTCTTACGCCTTACATACTTAGTACATTATCCGTACTGACTCCTCGTTGCTCGAGGGGCTGCGTTCGTGCCCGCAGGTACAGGTAGACAGACAGGTGGTCCAGCTTAGTAGGACCTTTATCCAGCAGTGATCAGTGCACTCCATTTGATCCGAATTTGCAGTCTATTTTTGTATGCCATTCTTTTGAGATGTATATAGATGGGTATGACGGGGCCCTGTCCCATCCTTTCTACAGCTTTTATTCCAGTAGAGGTCTGTAGAGAGTTGCATGTACTAGTCAGATGATGTACCCTTGTCAGCTTCTATTCTTTTGTGTACAGTATATGTAGCAGCCTAGCTGGCTTGCACTGTTCTTCAGCATGTTGTTTATATATGCAGATTGTTCAGAGTTCATGATGTCACCTAATTATGGGATCAGTTAAAGTCATTTTATGGGCCCTTGATGTTTAGTAAGATTCAGATATGAGTATAGGGGTGTTTGGTCGCTAGGGGTCTAATGCTCATCACTACTCATCGACTTGGGTCGTGACAGAAGTGGTATCGGAGCAGTTCCGTCCTAGGGTTGTCTATAGACCGTGTCTAGTAGAGTCTTGTTTATAGGCGTATTGTGCACCACACTTATAAACAGGAGGCTACATGACATTTAGGATGATGTCATTATTTCTCTCTTAGGTTGTGCGATAGAGCCATGTGTTTAGCGTTTGCTTTTGATAAATTGTTCTGATTTCAGCGATGCCCCGTAAGAAAGCTACAGCTGCCCAGAAGGGCAAGAGAGCGGCCGGTGAGGCCACTAGCCGTACTCGGCAGGCTACGAGAGCTCAGGATGAGATTTAGAGTGAGGGGCTGTCTGAGACATCGCATACCCCGCCTCAAGCTCTTGCCCCAGTTCCTCAGCTGGATGCACCGGGCCAGGATGTGCGGGATGTTGTGCAGTTATTGACCAGATTAGTAGCCACTCAAGCTCAGCGGCAGGGAGTTGGTGTTGACCAGGCAGACAGGGCTAGCAGTTCGAGGGCTACGACATTCCTTGGTTTAGGTCCACCCGAGTTTTCTGTGGTAAAGCAAAATATGGACCCCCAGGATTTCATTGATTGTATGCAGAGGACCTTGAGGGTTATGCACGTGGATGAGGTTGAGTCGGTGGAGTTGGCTTTATATAGACTCCGGGACATTGCGATACAGTGGTATCAGGCATGGGAGTTATCTAGGGGAGAGAATGCCTCTCCAGCTGTGTGGCGGGAGTTCTCAGATATTTTTGTTCGCCATTATCTACCAACAGAGGTCCGACGGGCCCGAGCAGACAGGTTTCTACGTATCGAGAAGGGCAGTATGAATGTTCAAGAGTATTGTATACACTTCGATTCCTTGGCTAGATATGCCCCAGCCATGGTGGCTGAAATGGAGGATAGAGTTCATTGCTTTATGGCTGGTCTAGTGCCACACTTGATAGATAATTGTACGACTGCTGCATTACAGCCAGGCATGGATATCTCCTGTATACCAGCGTATACATAGAATTTGGAGGATCATAAACGCCAACGGAGGATAGAGCGTGCGCGTGACCGAGGCCGTGGTAAGAGGGCTAGATCTTTTGATATGGTTGGTGAGTTTAGGTAAGGACAAAGACAACAGCATTCGAGATATTCTTATCAGTCGGCAGGGAGTGCATCTCTGCGATTTCCAGGTCCTAGGTTTGATCGGTCTTCTTATTCCAGAGCGGGCCAGAGTCCTAGAGCATCAGGCTCTCAGTACCGACCAGAGTTAGGACAGGTGAGGCCACCTTTGCTGCAGTGTGATCAGTGTGGTAGGCTACACGCTGGGCAGTTTCGGTTGGGATTGGATGGTTGCTATGCTTGTGTTCAGCAAGGCCACAGAGTGAGGGAGTGCCCAAAGAGGGTTGGCACAGGTATGGTTCAGCCTACGGGGTCTATGGCTGGTTCTTCTTCTACAGTACGCCCTTCAGGGCAAGCTTTTTAAACACCAGCAGGACGGGGTAGAGGGAGGAGTGGAGCATCCAGCTCGAGCGGTCCTCAGCACCGCGTATATGCATTAGCTGGTAGACAAGACTGTGAGACGTCTCCTGATGTTGTTACAGGTATATTATTAGTTTTCTCCCATGATGTTTATGCACTGATTGACCCAGGTTCCACTTTATCATATGTTACGCCCTTTGTTGCCAGCAAGTTTGGGATAGAACCCGAGTTGATTAAACCTTTTAAGGTGTCTATGTCAGTTGGTGATCCAGTTATAGCTAGGAGAGTATACCGGGGCTGTGTTGTTATAGTTTGTGACCGCCATACCGTAGCTGATTTGATTGAGTTAGATATGATTGATTTCGATGTTATTATGGGCATGGACTGGTTGGCTTCTTGTTATGCTAATGTTGATTGTAGAATAAAGATAGTTCGACTTCAGTTCCCAGGCGAGCCATCCCTAGAGTGGAAGGGAAATGCTGCTTCGCCTAGGGGTAGGTTTATTTCCTACCTTAAAGCAGAGAAGATGATCAGAAAAGGGTATGTTTTTCACCTAGTTCGAGTTCAAGATGTGTAAGCAGAGTCGCCGACTCTTCAGTCTGTCCCTGTGTTTAATGAGTTTCCAGAAGTGTTTCCAGATGAGCTTCCAGGCGTTCCCCCAGAGAGAGAGATTGATTTCACTATTGACCTATTACCAGACACTCAGCCATTATCTATTCCTCCTTATAGGATGGCACCTGCGGAGTTGAAAGAATTGAAGGAGCAGTTAAAAGATTTGCTTGAGAAGGGCTTTATTAGGCCTAACATATCACCGTGGGGAGCACCGGTATTATTTTTAAGAAAGAAGGATTGCTCTCTCCGAATGTGTATTGATTATAGGCAATTGAATAAAGTGACTGTAAATAATAAGTATTCACTCCCGAGGATCGATGATTTATTCGATCAGTTGCAAGGCGCTAAATATTTCTCAAAAATAGACTTGAGATCAGGATATCTTCAGGTTAGGGTAAAGGAAGAGGACATTCCGAAGACGACATTCCGGACTAGATATGGCCACTATGAGTTTAGTGTTATGTCGTTCGGGCTAACTAATGCCCCAGCCGTATTCATGGATTTAATGAATTGTGTATTCAGGCCCTTTCTAGATTCGTTCGTGATTGTGTTCATAGATGACATTCTGGTTTATTCATCGTCAGAGGCTGATCATGCAGAACATCTACGAACAGTGCTCGGAATTCTTCGAGGTAGAGAGTGGTATGCCAAGTTTTCCAAGTGTGAGTTCTGGTTGAACTCTGTGGCTTTTCTGGATCACATTATTTTGGAAGAAGGCATTAGAGTGGATGCCCAAAAGGTTGAAGCTGTTAAGAATTGTCCAAGGCCCATGACACCAACAGAAATACATAGTTTCTTGGGCTTGGTAGGTCATTATAGAAGGTTTGTAGAAGGATTTTCCTCTCTTTCAGACCCATTGACTAAGTTGACTCAGAAATCGGCTAGGTTCCAATGGATAGATGCTTGTGAGCAGAGTTTTCAGACGTTGAAGGATAAGTTGACTTCAGCACCAGTTTTAACTCTTCCAGAAGGAGCAGATGGCTATGTGGTATATTGTGATGCTTTAGGTGTTGGATTGGGATGTATGTTGATGTAGCACGGTAAGGTTGTCTCTTATGCTTCTAGACAGTTGAAGAAGCACGAGAAGAATTATCCAACCCATGATCTTGAGCTAGCGGTAGTGATTCATGCTTTGAAAATATGGCGGCACTACTTATACGGTGTCCATGTTGATATCTATACTGATCATAAGAGTCTCCAGAACATCTTTAAGCAGAAGGACTTGAACTTACATCAAAGCTGATGGCTAAAGTTGCTAAAGGATTATGATATGGATATTCTGTACCATCCCGGGAAAGCTAATGTAGTAGCCAATGCCCTTAGTCGTAAATCCATGGGTAGCTTGTCATATGTACCACTAGAGAAAAGAGAAATGGCCCATGTAGTTCACAAATTAGCTAGCCTCAGAGTTCGATTGATAGATTCGGGTGATGCAAGGGTTACTGTTCAAGACACATCGGTGTCATCTTTGGTAGTAGAGATAAAGGAGCGTCAGTATGAGGATCCTATTTTAGTTCATTACCGAGATACAACACCTCAGAAGGAAAAGACACCCTTTGTGATTACAAGAGACGGAGTACTCCGATATAGAGGTAGATTGTGCGTACCTAATGTTTCAGGGCTTCGACAGCAGGTTATGGGCGAAGCACATCACTCTTGCTATTGTATTCATTCAAGCTCAACAAAGATGTACTATGATCTCAAGGAAGTTTATTGGTGGGATGGTATGAAAAGAGATATGGCAGAATTTGTTGCTCAGTGTCCAAATTGTCAGCAGGTCAAAATAGAACACCAGAAGCCCGCAGGTCTATTGCAGGCTATGGAGAATCCGACATGGAAGTGGGAGGTAATTAATATGGACTTTATTACAGGGTTGCCCCATTCTTAGTGGAAGTGTGACTCTATATGGGTCATAGTTGATAGGCTTACAAAGTCAGCCTATTTTCTGCCTGTCAGAACTACTTATGCAGCCGTGGATTACGCGAAGCTTTACCTCAGAGAGATTGTACGACTTCATGGTGCTCTTACAGCTATTATTTCAGATAGGGGAGCATAGTTCACAGCTAAATTCTGGAAGTCTTTTCAGCAGGGATTGGGGACTCAGGTGAGCCTTAGTACTGCATTTTCTCCGCAGACAGACGGACAAGCGGAGCGTACTATACAGACACTCGAGGATATGTTGAGATCTTGTGTGATTGATTTCCAAGGTAGCTGGGATGATCATTTGCCTCTTATCGAGTTTGCCTATAACAACCGGTACTATTCCAGTATTTAGATGGCTCCTTATGAGGCCTTATATGGGCGGAGATGTAGATCGCCCATAGGATGGTTTGATGTCGGGGAGAATCAGTTAGTAGGCCCAGACATAATTCAACAAGAAGTTGATAAAGTAAAAGTGATTCGAGAAAGATTGCTAACAGCTCAGAGTTGACAGAAATCCTATACAGATAATCGGCGATGTAAGCTAGAGTTTGAGATAGGCGATTGGGTGTTCCTGAAAGTTTCTCCTATGAAGAGAGTGATGTGGTTTGTCAAGAAGGGTAAGTTGAGCCCTCGATATATTGGGCCATATAAGATCATCTGTACTGTGGGCACGGTGGCATATGAGCTAAAGTTGCCTTTTGAGCTAGAGTCGTTACATTCGGTATTTTATGTGTCTATGCTTCATAAATGCATCAGAGATCCTTCTAGAGTTGTACCAGTGGATGTTATCCAGGTGACCGAGCAGTTATCATACGAAGAGGTTCCAGTGGCTATATTGGATAGGCAAGTTCGTCAGTTACGAACCAAGAATGTAGCTTCAGTTAAAGTTTTATGGAGGAATAAGAATGTTAAGTAGGTGACTTGGGAAGCAGAAGAGGCAATGAATATTACGTACCCGCATTTGTTTCCAGCAGCATAAGAGGTTCAGTCTGAGGCATCATCACCCCCAGGTAATATTCCATTTTCAGCTATCGTGATTGGTCGTGTGAGGCCATAGTATTGTATGTAGTAGTATGTGGCCCTGTGTAGCATTATTTTAGGTTCCTGTGTGCAGGTGGATTGGTATGAGTACAGGGGAAACTTTATCGAAATTTTTATAGACCATGTTTGTCTGAACATTCGGGGACGAACGTTCCTTAGGGGGGGGGGGGGGGGGAGAATGTTACGCCTCTCGTTCTCGTCATAGTAGAACCTATGGTTTCATAGGTAGGTATGCCCTTGGAATTGAGACTTGTGTCTAAGTTTTGGAGATAGAAAGTGCCTTACCCTATGTAAAAAGGTACCAGTAAGTATTCCTGGAAGTTTGCGGGATTAGAAGTTGAACGAATCGAATCGACGCGATCTGAACTGAACTGGAGAAGTCTGCAGACACGAGCCATCGTCGACGGGTCGTCGACATGGTCGACAGACAGTCATTGTGCGGCGTCGACAGGGTTCCGCAGCCTTGCATCTATAGGCGCAAGTCGACCGACCGTCGACACGTCGACGGGCCGTCGTCCCGCTCGTCAAACCAGACCGTTGTAGCCTTTTTAATTCCAAGTATAAATATAGGAGCCACGACCTTATTTCTCATTTTCTCTCTTCCAAATCAGAGAAAACCCTAATATTTTCACTCCCAATATTTTCTATCATAATAGTGGAGATTTGGTAAGATCCGAGCCCCGTAAAACCTGAGCTTGTGAAGAAGAAGGTTGCTTCTAGGGTTTCTTCAAGGTTGTGAGGCTTAGGAAGTTAGAGTTGGACCAATGGTAAAGTTGAAGAGTTCTTGAGCTTACAAGGAAAAATATTGTCTATAATTCGTTAAGCTCTATATGTATCTAAAGATGGTTAGTGAGCGAAGTAAATAGTCTAATTGAGGCCTACGTTATCTTGATTGTAGACTTACGAGTTCAAGAGGTAGAAGTTGGATGATTGGATATACTCCAAGGTATGTTAAGACTATCCTTTCTTTCTTTTGGCATGATCCTTATGATATGAGCCAACAGACGAGTAAGCAAGTTTCCATATTACTCTACTCTTAGAAGCATTAGGAGTACTTCAGTCTTTGATGTCTATGTACCCCGTTTATGATGATCCCTTCTGTTCGTGGGTCTAGCTTTATGTATACAGTTTACTCATGCATTACAGTCATTCATATATATATATATATATATATATATTGACCCGTGACCAGAAGGCATTATATACGCAAGTATTATATGTATGTGGGGTATGAGAAAAGAGATAGGCGTTATACACGCATTACCACTTGATCAGCTGGTGCACAGTGATGATGAAATTTATGATATTGATTATGGCCGCAGAGGAGCCAATATGATATGATGAGATGCCATAGAGGCTTTATATCAGGCGTTATACACACACATATATCCCGATGGATGACCTTCATGGATAGGCATGAGCATGCATATTATGCGCCCGCAGTGGCAATATCAGCTATATAGATTCATGCACACACATACATATACTAGTTCATACAAGCACACGCAGATAGTCATTTTAGCTTATGAGTTCAGATCTTATTCATGATTCTAATTTATATATGTTGTTCTTATGCCTAACATACTCAGTACATTATCCATACTGACTCCCCGTTGCTCGGGGGGCTACGTTTATGCCCGCAGGTATAGGTAGACAGGCAGGTGGTCCAGCTTAGTAGGACCTTTATCAAGCAGTGATCAGTGCGCTCCATTTGATCCGGATTTGAAGTCTATTTTGGTATGCCATTCTATTGAGATGTATATAGATGGGTATGACGGGGCCCTGTCCCATCCTTTCTACAGCTTTTATTCTAGTAGAGGTTTGTAGACAGTTGTATGTACTAGTGAGATGATGTAGCTTTGTCGGCTTCTATTCTTTTGTGTACAATATATGTAGCAGCCTAGATGGCTTGCACTGTTCTTCAGCATGTTGGGTATATATGCAGATTGTTCAGAGTTCATGATATCGCCTAATTATGAAATCAGTTTAAGTCATTTTATGGGTCCTTGATGTTCAGTAAGATTCAAATATGAGTATATGTTGCACCCCGTGGTTCTGTACGTTGAAATTCGTAAGTATTGGTTGTTTCAAGTATGGACTTTGAAGTAGCCCTTATAATCGTAAGTCAAGGTGGGGGTTTTATAAAGGACATATGAAAAGTGATATGAGTAGTACATGGGAAGTTAAGCAAGTCTTAAGAAGGACCCTTAAGCCGAAAATGGGCATATGTTATATCCTGCATTTTCGAACGTCGAATTATTTGTAAGATGAGGTGGGGCCCACACATCAATATTTTTTTTGGGACATGTGAAAAGTTATATGAATCGTATATGTAAAGTTAAACACAACCCGTGAAGGGCCCTGGGGCCAAATCAAAGTGGAAGCCCTCCAAACGAATATTTTTAAGAAAACGTTTTCGGATGACCTGACTTGGAGGGGCAAACACGGCATTATAAGTTTAGAATTTGGGAAAATGCCCAGAGATAAAAGTTGTAGATAATTGAAATAGCTTTCCAACGGTAGGTCGTGGGCTCCCAGGCGACGTCGGTACAAGGAGATATGGACATTTTAAGGCGGAAAGGTCAAGCTGGGCAGTGAAATGGGCCCAACCCGATTCCAATCCGGGTCAGGCCCATTTCCTTATTATTTAAGGGAGTTTTCAGCCTCCTCCTCCACATTTCAGATCAGAAAAGATCCAGAAAATTCCATTAGAGAGAGAGAGAGAAAACTTCAAGGCTAAGAAGGTCATTTTGATCAAAATCCGAGCTCCGAATCCCGAAGCTCATGAAGAGAAAAACGTTGTACGTTGCGTTGCCTTCAATTTGAGATAAATATTGGTCTTGGGGGATGAAATGTTCGTGGTGGATCTTCTGATAAGGTATTTATAAAATTCCTTTTATGTTATTAAAGTGTTTATTTAGAGTTTTAACGAATTAGAACGGAGAAAACAGCATTATAAACTCGTTTGTTGTTTTGTTGAAATTTATGGGTGAGGGGCTGTTTTAATTGAAATTGATGGACTGATTTGAATTAATATTTTGGTTGTTTTAATCATGGATTATGTGAGGAGAGTGAAGGAACTTAATGGTTATTAAGTTGTTGTAGGAAAACATACAACTTTGTTATGGTTTATGTAAAACTGGAAATGAAAGTATCAAGAGGAAAATTATGATTATTGTGGATGAATTTGGAAGATGGAAATGTATAATGAACTTGTATGTTGAAGGTTAGGAAAAATTGGAAAAGTAGTGGCTTAATGGAAAGTTTGAATGTTCGCATACCTTATGAATATTGGGTGAAAATGGTATGGATGCTTCCGATGTATGTTGTAATGAATTTGGTGGGTGATGAATATCAAAATAACAAGTTTGGTTTGGAAATGTAAGTTTGAAACGAAAGATGTGTCGTTATGCCGAAACGATGGCTAGTGATGCCATAGTGTGTGTTTTAATGTCTGTTGTTGTTTTTGCTGTTGTTCTGGGTTGTTGTGTAGTGAATTGAGCCGAGCTAAGTCTCGGGGATGTCTTATATACAGAGGAAATGCTGCCGAAATTTCGGTAGGCAAGTCAGTGTTAAGTTGGATTATTGAAAAGTTTGAAACTAACAAATGGTAAACTTGACCATTTCTAGATTTTGGACGAAATTGAAGTCGACGCCAAGCGAGCGTAAGGCGCTATCGAGGTATGTGAAGCATTTTCCTTTGTTCCTAGGCATGTTCTGGATGTGATAGGCTCGGCCGCGAGCCTTAAGTATGACTCCGTTCCCCGGAATTCGAGACGGAAAACCGCTCCAATTCCTTCAATTCAATTGAAGCTATTTTCTTACAAATTGCCTTTAAAGTGAATTTTTGTACAAAACTCCCCTAAACGGAGTCGGAACACTTCCAAACGATTATGGATGACCTCATAAGGTCTATTAGCGATAATTTACATATGTTGCCTCGAGTTGGTCCGAGGCGGGCCCGCAAGTCCCGATATCTTCTGTAATACTTTAAATACTTCCGTTTTGTCCGATTTTCTCAGAAACCATCTGAATTATTATTTTGATTATGATACAACTATTTTTATGAAATTCTTATAAAATAACTTCTGAACATCTGAGAATCCGATTCTGATAATAATCTGTCGTGCCTTCCCAAGTAGGATATAGGCGCGTACTATGCATAGTATCTGTATACTCTGATTTTGGCTCGCCGTTTGGCAGCCTTTAGTCTGATTGAGTCTGTATGTGAGTCTGTATGTATGTGGTTTCCCATGGATCTGTTCGTGGCTGTCTCAATGCATTCCTTCACTGCGTCCCGGGCCAGGTTCTGTTATCGTGCATATTTCTCTGCATTGTTCACCGCGTCCCTCGGCGTACGGGCCGGGATCTGTATGTCTGTATGATACTATGATCTGTGTATGGGGATGGCGGCCAGGATGGCATATGATCTGATCTGATTCTGTCTGTCCACCGCGTCCCGTACTAAGAGGGCCGGGTTCTGTTTACCGCGCCCCCAGACAGGGCCGGGATCTGTATGTCTGTATGCATGTGCCATCAGTATGTATATAAGCACATGCCTCTGTATGATTCTGTATGGTTCAGTATGACTCTGCACTACTCTGCATGCATAATTCTGTCTGTCCGTCTGAATTACGACTATGTCTGTATGTCCGTATGGCTTCTGATTCTATATGTCCGTATGGATTCTGATTCTGTATGTCCGTATGGATTCTGATTCTGCTCGTCTGTCCGGATTATGATTCCGTCGGTCTGTCCGAACCATGATTCTGTTTATCTGTATGGACCACGATTCTATATGTCTGTCTGGATCATGACTCTGCCCGTCTGTCTGATGTATGGTTCTGTCCGTTATGTTTCTGTGACTCCGGTTCGGACTATGATTGTATCTGTTATGTTTCTGCTTTACATACTTGGTACATTTTTGTACTGACCCCCGGTTCTTCGGGGGCTGCGTTACATGCCCGCAGGTACAGGCGCACTCGGTGACACGCCGCCAGTCTAGGGCACAGGTTCTGCTATCTTGAAGAGCTCCTTTTGATTCGGAGCATGTACTTTGGTATATATATCTTCTGTTTCCGCATGTTCTGTATGTATGGAAGTTCTGGGTACGGCGGGGCCCTGTCCCGTCATATGATTTTGTATTTCTGTAGAGGCCTGTAGATAGATGTGTGGGTTACGGGTTTCGTCTGTATGTTAGCCTTATCGGCTTATCTGTAAATGTCTACATGTTCAGGTATATATATATGTTTGCGCGCGTGCCGTATCTGTATCGGCCTACTTCTGTAATATCCGTTTGAAAAGAAAAATCTGTACGATACGAAGTTCGGTCAGGTAGGTATGTACGGATACCCAGCTAGGGTGCCAGTCGCGGCCCACGGGGTTGGGTCGTGACAGCATAAGCCCTCCAAAAGGATGATTTAAGGATACGCTTTCGAAGGATCTGACTTGGAGAGGCCAAAAAGCCATTGTAAGTTTGGAATCTGGAATCACACTGAAAATGAAAGTTGTAGATAATTGAATTAGATTTCCAACCATAGGTCGTGGGCCCTCATACTATATCGGGACCAAGAGTTATGACCTTTTTACTGAACGAACGCGCAGGCAGAAAAATTAAGCCTGCGCGAACGCGCCCAAAGAGGGCGCGATCGCACTGAAGGAATTTTAAGTCGGTCCAGGTTCAAGGGGTTATCCCCTTATTTTCCTCATGAAACACCCCAAACCTTCTCCAAAATTCTGGAGAGCTCTCCCCAACTCCCCAAACCAAATTTTAAGCCTAAACCAGGTATAATTCACGAATTCCGATCAAGACAGCGTATAGTTGCGATTACAAAATCGTATAGCGGTGTGTTTGATTCAATTCAAGGTGGGAAAAAGTGAAGATACAATAATATTATTGGGAGAGAGGTAAGAATCTCTTGCTATTAATGTTAATTTTGTTTTATTTACGGAGATAGAACTATCAAAATAGCCGTATAGTAGTTTTGTTGGTGGAAATATGGGATAAGCCCCATATGAGATGTTTATGGCGTATATTGATATTAATAATATTATTATTGATGTTGGTATTGTTGTTGTTGTTGTTGGTTGTTGAATTATGAATTCGGGTTAGGCATATAAACAGGGGAGATGCAGCCCGAATTTCGATAGAATTTAAAGAGGTTTAATTTGAAGGTTTAGGATAAATATATGAAAGTGAGCCTAACCATAGTATGAATGGTCTTATAGGTAGATTGTGAAACCGGAAATCGGCGGAAAAGCCGCAACGTGAAATTTCAGGTATGTTAGGGCTCGTCCCTTTCTTTCAAAGGCATGATTTCTATGTTATTATTCCATAAATGTTTCCATAACCTCCTTGTTTTTAAAAGCTCTAAGTTCATGACTCTTAAAGCTTCTTATGATGATAAATGAAAAATGTTCTATAATGATTGTGACGATGATGGTGACTCTATTCTGGAAATTCCGAAGCTATGATTTGAGAGCATTATGAGATTATTGTGCCATTCCATAAATCCATTGATCTTCCTTATTATTGATGGTCTCACCTCATGTCATTCGTTCCTTCGAGGTGAGATATAGTGAAGATAATGATTCTATTTTCAGTGCTATCTGCGTTCATGATTCTTGAGACTTCCGTGACAGCGTCGATTTCATCTTACGATGGTTGATCCTTCAAGGAATGATATGGTGATAATGGTAATGCTAAGGGTGATGTTGATTTCATTTATGTATTTTTATGTATATGTGTTTATTCATGAGTAATATAGATAAAACCGTGCCTATATGACCGGGAAAGACAATACCGTGCCAATATGGCCGGGCAAGACCGCGCCTTAATGGCCGGGAAAGATGCTATCTATATTACCGCGCCTTAACGGCTGGACAGGATACTATATATGTATATGGAAAAGTCTTTTTTTTAAAAAAGCTAAGCATGCACGACATCAGCCTTAAAAAGGCATTCAGAGGCACAAGCTGATCTCTTTTATATTACGTTATCTTCATACTTCCATTATGTTGTTGTTTGTGCCTTACATACTAAGTACATTGCTCGTACTGATGTCCTTTCTTATGGACGCTGCGTTCATGCCCGCAGGTAGGCCGGTAGACGGATCTGGCCCGTAGGTGATTTATCAGAGGATTCTCAGGAGCACTCCACTTACTTCGTAGCTGCAGTCTATGGGTATTGGTCCTTATGGTTACTAGTATTCTATCTAGAGGCTCATAGACATATGTGTACAGTAGACGTTTCATAACCTAGTCGGATAATATTTTAGTAGCCTTGTTGGCTGGTGATGATGAACATAATTGTTGGAGATTATCTAGAGAGGTGTCATTATGTTGTGATATATATATATATATATATATATATATATATATATATATATATATCCTTATAGATTATGATATCCAAGAGTTATCTTTATGGTCCTCCCAAAAATGATTATAAGAGGTATGTTTAGAGGTGCTCGGTGTGTTAGCTTCGGGTGCCCGTCATGGCCCTCTAGTTGGGTCATGGCAAAAGTGGTATCAGAGCAGTTCGTCCTAGGGATTGTCTACGAGCCGTGTCCAGTAGAGTCCTATTTATGGGTGTGAAGCGCGCCATACTTATAAGCAGGAGGCTGCGGGGCATTTAGGAATCATTGAACTTTTCCTTCTATCTTAGATTGTGCGATAGAGCTATGTTATCAGGACCCCTTTTTCCTAACTGTGTGTTATGATTTCAGTATGCCTGTGAAAAGGAAAGCTACAGCGGCCCAGAAAGGCAAGACGGTGGCCAAAAGAAGAACTGAGCAGGGGCCACCAGTAGAAGGTAGTGAGTTTCATAACGATGTCCCATCTCGGACCTCTCCCACCTTACCCATTTCAGAGGAGCAAGAAGGGACCTCAGGTCCAGCTCCAATACCCCCAGTTCCCTCATCTGATGCCTCGGGCAAGGAGATATGTCACACCCTAACCTTATTAGGGTGTGATGGGCACCCGACCTCACATACGGAGCCGAGCGAACCCGCAGACTCTGATTACACACCTAATTCCTTAGGATCCAGAAAATCAAATACGAATAAAATACATATTAAACAGTAATTTTTTTTTCTCTTACCGTTCACGATTAAACAAAAATCTGTAATCATATGGAATTTACTACATGACACAAAATGACGTATCGGCTGGTGGAGCCACTTACAGACTGACAACCATTACCCACAACGCTGTCTGCAAAGTCTCTAATACTGAACAGACATCACAGCATACATACTCTGACTCGGCAGCACTCCTGGAGGAAATGGAGCCGCCAATCCACTGGATCATTTTCAGCTAACCTCATCTATTCCTCTGTGGGTACCTGCGCGGCATGAAACGCAGCCCCCGAAGAACAGGGGGTCAGTACGGAGTATGTACTGAGTATGTAAGGCATGAGTACAGAAAACGGAACCATGACTGAAACAAATAAAACAACGTACAAATACCTTATCCAGAATATCAGACACTTATTATCCTTTTCTTCCAGACACAAATCATACTTACTTATGTCGCATATCAGACGGATCACAGAATGTACAAAGTGCTCAGATGATGTCCTATAGCAGACGGAATACAGAACATACGGAATGTCGGAATGCCTACTCTCCAAACACAAGTCATGCATATCAGAATCGGATATCATATCATATACGCGGTAACCCCGGGGACATGTACCACGCCGGGAAACCGGACACATCACATCATGCATACGGTAACCTCGGGGACAAATAACACACCGAGGAATCGGTGAACGATGCCAAGGAATGCGCACGACAACATAGGAACGTGGTTGCCACTCCTGCCTTTGGCGCCACAACACATCATATTCCAGAAGATTTTCTCCGATCTCCGTCACACATCATAACATAACCACGGTACCCGGGGGCGGACAGATAACACAGCACCCCGAGCCCGGACACATCATACTTCGTAATATATTCTCGGTAACCGGGGACGGACATGTACCACAGTACCCCGGAACCGGACACATCATACTTCGGAATTCATATATGGAACCCGGCCCTCAACAAAGGACTCGACGAACCATCCGCACGATACATACCGGCCCGGGACTCGGTGATGGGAGTCATAACATATGCACGAGCAGAATAGTGAGAAACCAAATGCACATAACTCAGACTCAATAGATTAATCAAACGTATTCTCAGAATGTCCATAACAGATTACTTATTACAGAATACTTATGTCAAATTACTTTTATCAGAACATTTCTATCAAAGTACTTAAATCGCTTTTACTCAATCAGAATACATGTTTCAAATTACTTGTCGCATAATCTCTCCTATTAGAACACTTATACCAAATACTCTCATCAGGATAGTTATGTCAAAATGTTCAGACCAACATACTTATATCAGGATACGGCTGTCAGATTGCTTAAGTCAGGATTCACCTATCTAGATTATTAGTTACCTACCTTAGGGAGGACATACATATCACAAACAGACTCAGAATCACAGAATGGAATAACCTAAGGTACACATTAGTGTCATACCCTACATGGCTCTAAGACATGCCAAAAGAAAAAAAGGGTAAGCCTTACATACCTGTGCCGCGACCAACTGGCTACGCTCATTTGTGCAACTTGTTAGTCTTCATTCAAAAGAACTCATCCATTCGCTAGATTCATTATCACATACTTGCCTTAACCTTTCAAACACATTCACTTATATTCTGCCGGAATTTCGGCAGCACCTCCCCTGTAAATATACCAACCCCGAGAATATGGCTCGGCCCCAAATCAACAACATCAATCCGGGAATTTAACCCGGCCAAATCAACAACAATACTATTTCATCCGAAACCTTCAACGTCAATCCCAACCATACATTTACTTATCATTCGTATACATTAATTTCGACGACACCCTTCATTCAATATCACATAATTCATAACGGCGACAACTAGAATATCAAACTACATCAATTTACCTTAACCTACCAAACAACACCATTTTCGACCACAATGACTTCTTACACATTTTTCATACAATTTCATCCATCTCTACACATTACAACAACAAGCACATGCTACATGAAATTTCACTCACCCTTTTCCATATAATAACCATAACATTAAATAAAATTCACCCATCATTTCAACATAATACACAATATACACGGCCATACACTATATATATATATATATATATATATATATATATATATATATATATATATATATATATATATATATATATATATATATATATTTCACGGCCACACATCAAACACACATACTTCCATATACTTCATCCATTTCTCTACTTTGCACATAACAGTAATCAAACTACTAAGTAAAAAAATCATTTCATCTTTCTACACACACCCATGCATTCGGCCAACACACATAACACCATATTTTCAAGAACTTCATTCACTTCCACATTCCATAATCATCCACAAGCCACACACATCATATAAAAATCAAGATTGAGTCTTACCTCTTCCAAGCAACTTCTCCCACGGCTAGCTCCCCAATTACGCAAACGGATGTTTTTCTTGCTCTAACAACTACTCCACGTCGAAGAGGACCTTATAATTAGTAGAGAGACAAGGAGAAAGAAATTTTCTCCATTGCATCCCCAAGGACCAATTCGGCCAGCCCCTATGGCCGAATGGTTGCTTCTCTCACTTCCTCTCTTTCTCTTGAAATTTCTAGAGTTATAATGTGGTGATTTTGGTCTTTATTTTCAAGACTTGGTTATATTTATATATACAAGGGGCACATGGTGTCACATGCCCTTATTTTCTTTCTCAAAGTTTCCTCAATTCTCTAGAGTTTTCTTGAAATTAAGAAGACTAAATTTTTCTTCTTTGCAACTTTAGCCCCCCCCCCCCCCCCATTAAGTAAAAATGTGGACTTATGCCACACACATGTGACACACGGCCAAATGGCCCCCTTTCAAGAACTTTCATGACATTTTTGTGAAATTACCATTTTGCCCCACGACTTTTCTCAATATTACCATTTTGCCCTTAACTTTCTACACCATTTTCATGCTAATAATAGTCATAAATAATACTCATAACAACCCGTACATGAAAATGATTTCTTAAGAAATAATCTTTCCCTTTATTTCCCACGTCGACTTTGAAATTTCCAAACGTACAATATGCGGGCTATAACAAGATAAAACCGGCCATTCTTTTGCTGACTTAGTTAGTCGCCGCTCAGGCCCAGCGGCAAAGTACGGGACATGGTGACAGAGTTGTCAGTGCTATAGCCCGTGATTTTATTAGTTTAGAACCTCCAGAGTTCTTTGGGTCAAAATCGGATGAGGACCCGCAGAGTTTTATAGATGAGATGTCGAGAACGTTACGACTAATGCATGCTTCTGATAATGAGTCAGTAGAATTGGCTTCTTATAGATTACGGGATATTGCGGTACATTGGTATGCAGTTTGGATTTCTTCTAGAGGAGTGAATGATCCTCCACCGGTATGGCAAGAGTTTGTGTATGCTTTTCTTCGACATTACTTGCCGCCAGAGGTTCGGCGAGCCAGAGCTGACGAGTTTTTGAATCTTAGATAAGGGAATATAGGTGTTCAAGAGTACAGTCTTCACTGTAATTCCTTGGCAAGGTGTGCCCTACCTATGGTAGCTGATATGGGAGACCGTGTACATCGGTTTGTGAGTGGATTGGGGTCATATTTTATTAAGGAATGCTTGACGGCCTCACTCCAGGAAGGAACGGATATCTCTCGTATTCAGGCCCATGCCCAGAATTTGGAAGAACAGCAACAGTCGCAAAGAGGTGAGCGTGATTCTGATAGGGGTTGCAGTAAGAAGGCCAGATCTTCAGGCACCGCCAACGAGTTCAGAGGAAGTCAGAGGCAGCAAAATTATATGTACTCAGGCCATTCGGTGGGTAGTGCGCCTCCACGATTTGCAGGCAAGAGGTTTGATCATCCTAATTATTCTGGACGGGGTCATAGCTCTAGAGTTTCGAGTTTCCAGTATGGAGGTGAATCCAGTCAGATAAGACCGCCCTTATCACAGTGTAATCAATGTGGTAAGCCACATTTCGGACTGTGCCGTTTTGGTTCGGATGTTTGCAATGCCTGTGGTCAGCTAGGCCACATTATGCTTAAGTGTCCATTTCTAGGCCATCAAAGGATGGTGCAGCCTACCGGATCAGCAGTCGGATCGTCGTCATCGGTACGCCCTCCGGGACGATACACTCAGACATCAGCAGGTCGTGGTGGAGGTAGAGGGGGAGCGTCCAGCTTGAGTAGTCCTCAGAATCGTATTTACGCATTGACCGGCCGACAGGACTTGGAGCCTTCACCCGATGTTGTTACAGGTATATTGTCAGTATTTTCTTATGATGTGTATTCATTGCTTGATTCGGGTTCTGCATTGTTATACGTTACCACTTATATTGCTGGCCTGATTGGGGCGAAACTTGAATTAATTAAACCTTTCAAAGTGTTATATTAATGAGATGTCAGTATGATTAAATGGGGGGTAAGTATATGTTTAAGTACGACCCTTGAACATAAGTATATTAATGATTTACGAGTACAAAGGGGTAGAAGGGTTAAGAGGATGATGTATGTTAGTAACGAGCCAGATGTCGACAAGAGCTTTTTACCGCATAAAGTATATTGGCAAGGGTGTTGTGCGGAAAAGCAAGTATGTGTATATACGACATAACATATGTAGCTACGTCAATCAGCATGTGTACCCGACAACCAACGTCGCGATATATAAAAGGAACTAATCGAACAGGGTAACGAAGTTCAAGTGGAAAATGCTACAGAGTGAGTTGACGTTATTTTCATTGAAAGTTAGAGCGGGGAAAAATTCTGAAAGACAGAAGGTATAAAAAAGTAAAATATTGGAATGTCTTGAGAAAAGGGAAGAAGTGTAAGTAACGAGGGCAAGCGAAGCTTCCAAGAGAGACGATGGTTAAGGCAAGGGACTATTGAGATGAAATTCGGAGGTAGGCATACAAAAAGAACAGAGTATGGTGGCACGAAACAAGAGATGAATGTGCGGAGCCAGAAAACTGATTTCGATAAGTGGAATTAAAGGGAAGTAACCACGAATAGGAATGTGAAGTAATCAGGTCCTACAATGATATTAAGGGACCTCCCGCTCGTGGGAGGTATTTAAAGAGATAAGTGTGCATTCATATTGACATGAACTACCTCGGAAATGGAGTTGCCTTCCCAAAAGACGACTTAAGAATAGATTGGATTGCACTTTTGAAGGGGATATTTCACAAACTTCAGGGTCAATACTATCAAATGACAAATGTAACGAAAGAGGGGATAATAAGTTAACAAAGTTAACCGGGGGGTAGTGCATCAATAACATGGGATAAGGATAAGAAGTATCGAACTTCGATCATAAAGGAATAATGCATGGGAAATATTTATGAATATGGACCAGCTTTGGCCACAGGAAGGAGAAGAAAGGAGAAGGTGTAGTTGTAAGGATTTTATGATAAGAACTAGAAGCAACAGGACATTGGAAGAACTATAACGCATAGTTATGAGGCAAATAAGTAGTTACGGAGAATTATGGATAAATATGTTAAGCGGATGAAAGGATAAGTCGTGGAAATGAAAGGTGTGGAATATTAATTGTTAACGTTATAATATAGGCGTAAATCGGAATTGGGAACTCAGAGCAAGAGGAACTTTAAGGGTGTTAGGGAGATAGTCGTGAGGAAGAAGAGGAGAAATGAGGCTAGGGTTAAAGGAGCAAGGTATAATCGAATATTCCATGAAAGGGCTTGATAAATTTCGCTGTTCCCTTTACCCAGGGAATTACTAGTCATAAAAGGTAAAAGTGGAAAGACAATAAAGGTGGTACTTATAGCGAATCTGAGATGTATGAGCATTTGGTGGGATACTAGGCTTCATCTAGCGGAAAGGAAAATAAGCCAAGCCATGCGATGAAAGGAATTCCCGCATTATAAGAAACAGAGGTGTTGAAGAATCATATAAGTCTGTCGACAGTTATCAAAGGTGATTTACATGCAAAGGTTACCGGGATATAAAAACCTCCATAAAAAGGGGGGAAGAATAGATTTAATTTTGAAGTAACTCATGACCTTTCAAAAATCTCAAAGGAAGAGATGTAATAGCTTGAAGAAGCCAAAGTTTGAGATGTGCTAATATACAAAGAATGTATCAGGGAAAGCAGAAATGAATTGGAAATAGGTATATTATGTGTAGCAAGACAGCAATGCTGCTAGGGATTAGAGAGTATCTCACGAGATGCCAGTGAAACCAAATATAACACGTAGAATAGAACGATATGAATAATCGTCGTAAGGGATCGCCCAACAACATGGTGTAAGGACAACGAGGGAAAACCAACGAAGAATAAAGGCTAGGCAAATGGTCACCGGTACAAGAGAACCGAGGATGAGCATCATCGTGTTGAAAGGGGGGTATGACAGACTGAGGTTTTACCTCAGTGCTATGCTTATAAAGTTATATTGGCAAGATTTGAGGAGAAGAAATTAATGAAAAAGTTCCAAAATGAGTTTGACGATATTTTGAGCCACGAAGCAGTTTGAACTATGATTATTAGTTTATCATAAATGTAACCCTGCTATGAGGAATGATAATGATGGTGGGGAAACATTACATATATACATGTATAAGGGATAATTTAAGGTAACTAACCACTGAGAATAGGGATTCATTAGCAAGGAAATGCTATTACACGTCATGTGAGCGCTACCATAAGTGAAACTATGATGAGATTGTAAAGGATCAAGGAGCCTGACTAATGAGCTACAAGGAGACAATATAGTGCACTTATGAGATCAACGAATACGAGGAGGGATAACCGAGATATCCCCAAGGCAATAGGCAAAGGAAGCTACCATAGTCGAGTAAGAGAGTTATCCACTAATAGAGAAATGAAGAGCAAGTAAGACGGAGTACTTGCAAGTCGGCGAGTAGTCATAGCCATGGCAAACCAAAGCCACCTTGACAGGCATAGAATGTTAATCGAATGTTAGTTCAGTTATAAAACAGAAGGCTATAGCATTATGAAAGAGTTCAATAAAGAGCTAAGGGAGAACGAGAAGAGGTTGACCAACCTACGTTAAAAATAAGGTGATCGGAGCATAAGAGAAGGGCAATTGCTTCAAGACATCAGTAAAAACTTCATGGATTTGCCACTACAACATTCGAGGACAAATGTTTTAAGGGGGGAAGAATGTTACACCCCGTGGTTCTGTATGTTGAAATTCGTAAGTATTGATTATTTCAAGTATGGACTTTGAAGTAGCCCTGTAACCGTAAGTCAAGGTGGGGCCCACATGCTGGGGTTTTATAAAGGACATATGACAAGTGATATGAGTAGTACATGGAAAGTTGAGCAAGTCTTAAGAAGGATCCTTAAGCCGAAAATGGGCATAAGCCTTCCAAAAGGATGATTTAAGGATACGCTTTCGGAGGATCTGACTTGGAGAGGCCAAAAAGTGTTTGGAATCTGGAATCACACCAAAAATGAGAGTTGTAGATAATTGAATTAGATTTCCAACCATAGGTCGTGGGCCCTCATACCATATCGGGATCAAGAGTTATGACCTTTTTACTGAACGAACGCGCAGGTAGAAAAATTAAGCCTGCGCGAACTCACCCAAAGGGGGTGCGATCGCGCTGAAGGAATTTTAAGTCGGTCCAGGTTCAAGGGGTTATCCCATTATTTTCCTCATCAAAAACCCCAAACCTTCTCCAAAATTTTGAAGAGTTCTCCCCAACTCCCCAAACCAAATTTTAAGCCTAAACCAGGTATAATTCCCGAATTCCGGTCCAGACAACGTATAGTTGCGATTACAAAATCATATAGCGGCGTGTTTTGTTAAATTCAAGGTGGGAAAAAGTGAAGATACAATAATATTATTGGGAGAGAGGTAAGAATCTCTTGCTATTAATGTTAATTTTGGTTTATTTACGGAGATAGAACTGTCAAAATAGCCGTATAGTAGTTTTGTTGGTGGAAATATGGGATAATCCCCATATGAGATGTTTATGGAGTATGTTGGTATTGAGAATATTATGATTGATGTTGGTATTGTTGTTTTTGTTGTTGGTTGTTGAATTATGAATTCGGGTAAGGCATATAAACAAGGGAGATGCTGCCTGAATTTCAGCAGATTTTAAGGAGGTTTAATTTGAAGGTTTAGGATAAGTATATAACAGTGAGCCTAACCATCGTATGAATGGTCTTATAGGTAGATTGTGAAATCAAAAATAGGCGGAAAAGCCGCGACATGAAATTTCAGTTATGTTAAGGCTCGTTCCTTTCTTTCAAAGGCATGATTCCTATGTTATTATTCCATAAATATTTCCAGAACCTCCTTTATTTCAAAAGCTATAAGTTCATGACTCTTAAAGCTTCTTATGATGATAAATGGAAAATGTTCTATAATGTTTGTGACGATGATGGTGACTCTATTCTGGAAACTCCGAAGCTATGATTTGAGAGCATTATGAGATTATTGTGCCATTCCATGAATCCCTTGATCTTCCTTATTATTGATGGTCTCACCTCATGTCATTCGTTCCTTCGAGGTGAGATATAGCGAAGATAATGATTCTATTTTCAGTGCTATCTGTTCATGATTCTTGAGACTTTCGTGACATCGTCGATTTCATCTTACGATGGTTGATCCTTCAAGGAATGATATGGTGATAATGGTAATGCTAAGGATGATGTTGATTTAATTTATATATTTTTATGTATATGTGTTTATGCATGAGTAATATATATAAAACCATGCCTATATGGCTCGGCAAGATAAAACCGCGCTCATATGGCCGGGCAAGATAACACCGTGCCTATATGGCCGGGCAAGATAACACCGAGCCTATATGGCCGGGCAAGACAATACCGTGCCAATATGGTTGGGCAAGACCGCGCCTTAATGGACGGTCAAGATGCTATCTATATTACTGCGCCTTAACGGCCAGACAAGATATTATATATGTATATGGAAAAGTCTTTTTTAAAAAAAGCTAAGCATGCACGACATCAGCCTTAAAAAGGCATTCAGAGGCACAAACTGATCTTTTTTATATTGCGTTATCTTCATACTTTCATTATGTTGTTGTTTATGCCTTACATACTCAGTACATTGCTCGTACTGACGTCCTTTCTTATGGACGCTGCGTTCATGCCCGCAGGTAGGCGGGTAGACGAATCTGACCCGTAGGTGATTTATTAGCGGATTCTCAGGAGCACTCCACTTACTTCGGAGCTGCAGTCTATGGGTATTGGTCGTTATAGTTACTAGTATTCTATCTAGAGGCTCATAGACATGTGTGTACAGTAGACGTTTCATAACCTTGTCGGTTCATACTGTCAGATAATATTTTAGTAGCCTTGTCGGCTGGTGATGATGAACATAATTGTTGGAGATTATCTAGAGAGGTGTCGTTATGTTGTGATATATATATCCTTACAGATTATGATATCCAGGAGTTATCTTTATGGTCCACCCAAAAATGATTATAAGATGTATGTTTAGAGGAGCTCGGTGTGTTAGCTCCGAGTGCCCGTCATGGCCCTCTAGTTGGATCGTGACAGTATAAGGGTGTTTGGTCGATAGAGGTCAGACGCTCGTCACGTCTCATCGACTTGGGTCGTGAATTAATTCCAATTTCCCATCCCAAGTCCCAAAATGCATCCAAATGCATTAGGAGTCGAACCAAATACACATATAAGTTTTAAACGACCATCCTGACCTCTCAGAATCGACGGAATTCCGAAAAAAGATTCGTTTGCCCAAAAGTCAAGTTTGGGTCAACCATTTTTCACTTTAAACCTATATTTTCATAAAAGTTGCCTGAATTTTGCCTAGATGCCTCGGGAAACGTGTCAAATGGTCTCCTGGGGTAAAAAATGAGTTAATCAATGCTCGAAAAATGGGCGAAAACGCCAAAGAAACTATAACAACCAAGCGGGTCGTTACAGTGACATTATAGGTAAGTATGATCATTGTGCATATCATGGCCCTCAGTGGCACTTTAAGAGGTTTAGGTTGACTTGTATATCTATCCTTTATGATGTCTTACTATTATGTTTCTTTTTTCTGCTATACATACTCGTTACACTATCCGTACTGATGTCCCTTTGCCTCTGGACGCTGTGTTTCTTGCCATGAAGTTTCAGACAGACTGGTAGAGGACCCTCCACAATAGGCTGCCTCCATATATCATCTTTCATTAGTGAACTCCATTTCCTCCCGGAGCGTTACTGAGTCAGGGCTATGTATATGTTATTTTGTCTTATGGGTATGTCGGGGGCCCTGTCCCGACTTATGTAGGATGACCATGTTTCCTTAGAGACTTTTGTAGACTGACCTATGTGTAGTTATGGTTATGTCGGTTGTTACTCCTCGAAATTTTTTCCGTTGATGCACAGTGAATAGACTAACGAAGAGCACGAAGTATACTGTATTTCAATAAGTAAGGAATGACATTTGATGACCCTTGTTAAGATTTCAAAGATGTTCGAGATAGAAGAAGAAAGTTTGCCAAGAGAAGGCAAGGCATACGATAGGTATCGAAAAGGAATTACGAGTAACAAGTTAACGAAGATTTAATAATGCTGTGGAGAAGAGTTATAACGTCCCTTAGATTGTTAATGAGGTGGTAGACAAGTGCTAAGACGGTTCCATAAGGTTTGGAGATCACGACGAAAATGAACTTCGGGAAACTGGGCATTATACGGCCAAACATACTGGCCATATAAAACATATGGACCATATGTTGGACGGTATAATCAGCCCAGAATAGCAACCATCTCTGGACCAAATCTACGGCCAGACATACGGTCAGTATAATTTATACGGACCGTATGTTGGTCCGTAGAAACTGGTCGAGACAGATTTGGTGTATTAATAAGGGACCAAGTTTCATTTCATTTCATTTCCCTTTCACACCCCTTCTCTCTAAAACATCTCTGTACACTTCTCCCACAAGTGAATCAAGTGTAAGAAAGTGTAATCAAGTGTAAGAAACCCATTAAAGTTCATCCAAGGCAAGGAATCCAAGTAAAGGTGGAACTAGGGTTTTGCTCAAGTGAGGTGTTCTCACCCAAGGGTCATCCCTACACCATCTAAGGTAATATTTATGGTATTTCCATGTTGTTTAAAGTGTTTGAAAGTTGAAACACTTGGATTGTAGAAGGATATAGAAAAATGGGTCATGAATGTGGAAATAGTGCCATTGTGAGTAATAGCTTGAATTGAGTCATGATTCTTGATGTGTTGTGATATGGATATGTTATAAATGATGTTAAGAACATGGGATAGATATTATATATGAATGAGTGTAATTGTGTGTTATGACCATAAATATGGATAATGGGAAGTGAATTGAGAGATATGGATAATGTGGATGAATAAAGACTAGCTATCAATTTTCTAATGATAGTATAACTTTAATGAAGGTAGAAACGTGAGCATTGAAGGAGAACGTGCAAGTGATATAATAGTTGAATGGAAAGGTATGTAAGGCTAACCTTTCTTTCATAAGGCATGGTTCTTTGGCCAAATATCTATTCTTTTATGAGCCTATGATGCTATCCAAATGATTCTATCTTCAAAAGCTACAAAGCTAAAAATTCTTGATATGTATTACGATTGTACTAAATTCCTCATATGACGACGACAATGGTAATGATGACGACGATAATAGTGATAACCATTATGATGACGATGATAGTAGTAACAATGCTAAAGATGCCTATGAGCTTATATGTAGGTGTGCCTATGTATGGCTATTATGAGACCCCGAGTTTATATTGCCGGGTAGAATATATAGATGTATATATATGTATATATGACGATGTGCGCGCACCACTGCAGTTGGGTACGGATAACACTGAGCCTTGGTAGGGCCAGGTATGTGTAACACTGAGCCTTGGTTGGCCAGGTATGTATGATAACCGAGCCTAGCCATGGCCGGGTACGTGAAACACCGAACCTTCGTGGTCGGGTATGCTATGTGTATGATATGGCTATGTATATGATATGGATATGTATACGATTATGGATACGAAATGTAAATGAGTACGGATATAAATACGGATACGGATATGGATGTATGTACACAGTCACACATTAGTAATGGAAAGTCCCTATGAAAGGCAAGTAAGTGCTTATGACGATGATACTGCTATCTTCCATAATATGCTACCTCTTATGTCGCTTTTTATGCTTCTATAATGATATTGATCATGCTTTACATACTTAGTACATTCTTCGTACTAACGTCCTCGTCCTTTTGTTTGTGGACGCTGCGTCATGCCTGCAGGTGGCCAGGGAGATAGACTTGATTCATAGCTACTGTCACGACCCAAACTAGGGCCATGACCAGTGACCGAGCTTAACCTATCTGATAACCCAACTTAGGTTACCTGTTCTCAAATATGGCATTCAATAGGTTTTTTTTTACTAAGTCTGAAAGCTGTAAATAGAATACCGAAGTCGACCTGTAACTCAAACATCCCAAAGTTTTTTTTTTTACAAAGTCTGAAAGCTGTAAATAGAATACCGAAGTCGACCTGTAACTCAAACATCCCAAAGCATACTTATATATATATACATAACATATGACAAGGAAAGCCAACGAGGCTACCAACACTTTTATACAACAAAATGATGGCCGACAAGGCCACACAGTAACCACGACACCCACGATGTTCGCAGACTACTAAAAGAGTATGACCGTGCATAGGTGATGGGACAGGGCCCCATCATGCCCGCAATATATACACAGAATTATACCAGAACGGGAACAGTCTTCGAAGCAAGTGGAGCTGTCTGACTCTCAGCGCTGACTCCTCCTAGGTGGCTGGATTGCCGAACCGCGTCCCTGAACCTGCGGGCATGAAACGCAGCCCCCGAAGAAAGGGGGTCAGTACGGAATATGTACTGAATATGTAAAGCATTACTGAATCATAAACAAGGAAAAGCGTAACAGTAAACAAGTTTAGAAGCAGCCCGGGAGTAACCTGGAACAGCATTTTGAACCGTGCCATGTGGTACCTTACACAAATCCTAGCATACACAATATAAATACAACATACACAAATTCTAGAATACACAATATAAATATAGTATCACAATAGTCCCTTCGGACAGCCGCTTCCGGCATAGTAACATAATAGTCCCTTCGGACGGCCGCTTCCGGCATAATAACGATGGTGGCCACTTCGGGCATGCCGCTTCCGGCATAGTAATAATGATGGTGGCCCCTTCGGTCATGCCGCTTCCGGCATAATAATAATGATGGCCCCTTCGGGCATGCCGCTTCCGGCATAATAATAATGATGGCCCCTTCGGGCATGCCGCTTCCGGCATAATAATAATGATGATAGAAAGTAGACATAAGTCGTAAATGAAATGAAGTAGTAAAACTCCGCACCCCCTTCGGAGTGGTTTTGAAAATAGCGCACTCAGACATAAGCTGGGGCCATAGCACACTCAGGCATAAGCTGAGGCTATAGCACACTCAGGCATAAGCTGTGGCCATAGCACACTCAGGCATAAGCTGAGGCCATAGCACACTCAGGCATAAGCTGAGGCCATATATTATATAGCACACTTAGTCACGTTATGAAATCATCAAGTAGCTTAGGCTTCGAAATCTCGCACCCCCTTCGGAGTGGTTTTAAAAATCAACTTTATGTTTCCTTTAGTACAAAGCTAATTTTTCTCGAAACCATTAGTAAACCATAAACACGTTTCAAGTCAATCCGAGTAAGCATAAGAATGTTATGGACATTATTCATTATAGAAACCTCCATGAACGTCTCCAAAACAATCCGAGTTAGCACATGAAATTTTGGAACGTTATTCATTATAGAAACCTCTACGAACATTTCCAAGACAATCCGAGACCATCTACGAAAGTTAGGGACATTACTACTTACAGAACTCTTTAAAAGAAAACAAGAACTCTTTATGCTTTGCTTGTTGTCCAATCGTACAATAAGCTCGACTGTACTAAGTATACTCGTATCAAGAAGAGAATAAGAATCATTAACAAGCTCGGAATCAAGAATGGAGTTACCCCAAGATAAGTATCATAACTTACTTAGCTCTAGGACATGCCAAAAGAAAGAAAGGGTAAGCCTTACATACCTTGCCCGCTTCCTAAGCTAATCCGAACTTAAGTCTTTGGCTTCACAAGATCTACAACAATATTGGTATATACCAAACATTAGCCATAAACACTTAAGAGTCCAATTCTAAACCAACACTTTATTTACAGAAATTTCGGCAGCATTTCCCCTGTAAATACAACTAACCCCGAGAATCCAACTCGGCCAAATCATCAACAACAAATCCGAGAATTCAACTCGGCCAAATTATCAACAACAATACCAACAGTCATTCTAAAAATATCAACAACCATTTCATAACGCATTCCAACGTTAGCAACTTCTTTCTATAAACTTCGACGGCGTTTCATTTATGTTCAATTCATAATTGCTCACATATTCAAGTACTAATCCGAAACCATTCAAACTACATTCAAGAACACTTCAAACAATCCGCATAATATCCAAGATAGTCTAACCAATACTCCACTCCACCCGAAACCTTCCAAATTCAACAAGAACAATAACAACACATTTCCTTCTTTCAAATTCATGAACTACACCAATAATTCACATGCTAACAACATTATTTTCAGTAAATACAAGAAACTATATTCAAATCACATTGGCTTCCAAAAACGTCCACAACAATTTCAACTTCAACTTGAATCATTAAACTCTCATTTTCACCATAGAATCCACAACAACAACAACCAAAGTACCAAGTAAAATTGATTCATCATTCCTACACAATACAACACATACTCGGCCACAACATAACATCCATATTTCATGATTTTCATTCATTTCTACATACTACAACATAGACAACCATCCATAACATATAAAAGAAGATTAAATCTTACCTTTTTCCCTTAACTTCTCACTTGGCTAGGGTTATGAACTTGCAACAAAGAGCGGTTTAATTGCTCCAACAACTATCGCACGTTAAAGAGGGCCTTCCAATTGGTAGGAATGCTAGAAGAAAATAATTTTTGATCGAGATTTTCAAGGGGTCAATTTTGGCATAGCTTGGCCGAATATGGCCTTCTTATTTTCCTCTCCAAGTTTCTTGAAGTTTCTTAAGGATAAAGATGAAAAATGTGTGGAATTAGTCATCTAATTTCACATATATAATTCATCCATGTGGGCCTTGGCCCATACCCAATATGGACGGCCACATGGCCCTTTTATTTCAAGACTACTATATATATATATATATTGTTTTTGTTTTGTAACTCATGAAAATTATTTTCCTAATCCAAAATTTGCCCTTAGCCTTTCTCAATATTACCATACCAATAACATTCACAAGCAACATAGGTGATAAACAAGATCAAAATATATCCTTACCCTTAACTTATCGCGATCACCTTGAAATATCCGAATATACAAAATACGGGATATAACAGCTACAGTACTCAGGGACTACATAGCGGAGCTCCATTTCTTTCGGAGCTAAAGCTTTTGGTACTTATTCTTTTGTGTATATATTTATGGGCATAGCGGGGTCCTGTCCCGCCTATATGATATGATATACTCTCCTTAGAGGCTCGTAACATATGTATATAGTTAGATGTAATCAGCCTTGTCGGCTTATATTTTGGATGACATTTTGTTGGCCTCGTCGGCTTACGTACATTGATATGGACATAGTTGCTAATGATGATATAAATGTATTGATTGTCCAATGGGATTAGTATGATTGATGGATAGAATGTATGATTTAATATGTGGCTCACCTAGATGTAAATATAAAGGTATGTTAAGAGGTGCCCGGGTGGGCTAGCACCTGGTGCCCGTCGCGGCCCTCCGGTTGGGTCGTGAAAAAAGTGGTATTAGAGCAGTTCTATCCTAGGGTGTGTCTATGAGCCGTGTCCAGTAGAGTCTTGGTTATGGGTGCTTGCGAACGTAGCTTGTAAGAGTTAAAGGACAGATTGACTTCAGCTCCAGTCTTGACGCTACTAGAACGGCCAGATGGTTATGTTGTATATTGTGATTCCACTGAAATTTAGCTGGCTTCTAAGTTAGCTTCGTCAATGGGGCTAAAATATTGAAAAATCCTTCTACGAATCTCCTATAATAACCTGCCAATCCCAGAAAACTACGGACTTTTATAGGCGTGTAGGCCTTGGCCATGTCTTCACAGCTTCAATTTTCTGAGTATCCACTCGGATGCCATCATCTAAAATAACATGGCCCAAAAATGTCACAGAATTCAGCCAAAACTCGCACTTTGAAAATTTTGCATACAATTCTCGAGTCCGAAGAATTCCAAGAACAATACGTAAATGGTCTGCATGTTCGGATTCTGTGCGAGAGTATACAAGAATATCGTCAATGAACACTATTACGAATAGATCCAAAAGAGGCCTAAATACATTATTCATCAAATTCATAAACACTGATGGGGCATTAGGTAACCCAAATGACATTACTCGAAATTCATAATGGCCATATCTCGTTCTGAAAGCTGTTTTGGGAATATCTTCTTCTTTAACTCTCACTCGATGAAAATCTGACCTCAGATCTATTTCGGAAAACCAATTGGCACCCTGCAATTGATCAAACAAATCATCGATTCTCGAAAAAGGATATTTATTCTTTATCGTCACCCTATTCAACTGCCTGTAATCAATACACATCCGTAAAGAACCATCTTTCTTCCTCACAAATAGGACTGGTGCTCCCCAAGGTGAATAACTGGGCCTAATGAATCCTCTTTTAAGCAAATCCTTCAATTATGCCTTTAACTCTTTCAATTCTGCAGGAGCCATTCGATAAGGAGGAATAGAAATAGGCTTAGTGTCCGGCAACACATCAATAGCGAAATCAATCTCTCTTTCCGGAGGAAGACCTAGGAGTTCATCTAGAAAAACATCCAGAAATTCATTCACCACCGAAACGGATTGGAAAGTTGGCGACTTTGCTTCGATGTCATGAACTCGGACTAACTGATAAATATAGCCTTTAGCTATAATCTTTCTTGCCTTTAGGTAGGAAATAAACCTACCCCTTGGAGATGCTGTATTACCCTTCCATTCAAGCACGAGCTCTCCCGAAATTGAAATCGAACTACTTTCATTCGACAATCAACATTGGCATAACAAGAGGCCAACCAATCCATACCCATAATCACATCGAAATCTAACATTTCCAGCTCAACTAAATCAACTTTAGTCTGGCGGTCACATTTCACAATTACACAATCTTTGTATACTTGTCTAGCTATCACGGGATCACCAACCGGAGTAGATACCTCGAAAGGTCTAATTGGCTTGGGTTTCACCCCAATACGACCAGCAACATATGAAGTAATATAAGATAAGGTAGAACTCGAATCTATCAATGCATATACGTCATGGGAAAATATGGATAATATACTTGTAACCACATCCGGGGAGGACTCATGATCCTGTCGTCCGACTAAAGCATAGATACAGGGTTGGATACTACCTGAACTAGACGTTCCCCCTCTGCCTCTACATAGGCCTGCTGGAATCTAGGGAGTCTGCCCTGTCAAGCGCACAGAAGAAGAACCAGCCGCTGATCCTGTGGGCTGAACCCCAACCCTACCACTCATCGACGGGCAATCTCGCATCATGTGCCCAACCTGACCACAGGAATAGCAAGCATCTGAACCTCGGTGATACTGACCAGAATGTAACTTACCACACTAACTACATTGTGGAACTGGTGGTCTCCTCTAGCCATAATCACCCCCAAACTGGGAACCTGAAGCTCTCGAGCTCTGACCCTGCCCTGAAGGAATGGAGTGGTCAAATCTCCTACCTGCAAATTGCGGAGGTGCACTAGTCGCCGACTGGCCTGAGTGTCTAGGATATGACTGCCTCGATCCCCCTCTATAATCGCTACCTGCACCCATAGATCTAGCCCTTTTTCTTTGCCCTCTATCAATATCACGCTCACCCCTTTGTGGATTTTGTTTCCCTTCTAAGTTTTGGGCATGGACCTGAATGCGGGAAATATCCATCCCATCTTTCAATGAAGCCGTCAAGCAGTCCTTGAAAAAATGTGGCCCTAAGCCACTGACAAATCTGTGCACTCTATCTCCCATGTCGGCCACCATAGTCGGAGCATATCTAGCCAATGAATTAAACTGAAGGATATAATCCCGGGCACTCATATTTCCTTGTTTCAAATTTAAGAATGTATCTGCTCTAGCTCGGCGGACCTCGGGTGGCAAATAGTGGCGGATGAAGGCATCCACAAATTCTTTCCAAACTGGAAGAGGCACATTCTCTTTCCTTGAGGATATCAAATTATTATACCATAAGACCGCCACATCCCGAAGTCTATAAGATGCCAACTCCACAGATTCAGTTTCGGAGGCATGAATAATCTTCAATGTTCTCAACATTTCATCAATGAAACCTTGTGGGTCTTCATCCGGCTTTGACCCAAAAAATTTAGGGGGATTCAAACTCATGAAATCACGGGCTCTGGTACTAACTGCGTCTATAGATGAATAGCCTTGGTAATTTGTCAACCCGAAGTAACCGGGGGAGGAACTGGAGGCAGAGGAGCTGGAGCTGAAGCTCTCTCTTGTTCTTCTAAATTAGGCGAAGTAGGAGAAGTATTAGATTGAGCCTCATTATGTGATTCACCTTCTTCTATATTCGTTGGCGGCTCCCTTTCTACCCGTCTTTCTATAGTAGTCTTGCCCTTCTGGGCGGCTGTAGCTTTTCTCTTTACGGCATCTATGAAATCATGACACACTATTAGGAAGGAGAAAATCTTATAACACGGCTCTATCGGACGATCTCATAAGAAGAAGAATGGTCATTTTTCCTAAATGCCTCTTAGCCTCCACTTTATTAGTGTGGCGCGCAATACACCATAAACAAGACTCTACTAGACACGGCTCGTAGACACTTCCTAGGACTGAACTTCTCTGATGCAACTTTTGTCACGACCCGACTAGGGCCATGACGGGTACCCAGGGTTAACCACCAAGCTCCACTCATTCTATTACTCATCTTACTCATCCTGCATTCATTTATTAATCTCATGCTTATAATCATAGGACAACCATTTTCACTTGAAACATATTTTCCTTTATATACTTAAGCCCTTCCGCTATCAAAATGATATGCATACAACAATGACATTGTGAGACCATACTATCAACACATACGTATCTATGAGCCTCTACTAGAGTACTAGACATATGGACGGGACAGGACCCCGTCGTGCCCAAAATATATATACACAAAATTATAAGCAATGGAACCTCCGGAACAATGGAGTCCTCTCAAAGTCTGCTGATAGCTCCTATGAATCTGGATCACCTCCGTATCTACTTGTGGGCATAAACACAGCATCCAAAGAAAAAAATGTCAGTACGAATATTGTACTGAGTATGTAAGGCATAAACAATAACAGTACATCAATGAAACAGGGGGATATCAAATGAAGAACAATCTGTAGTTGACTGCTAGTTGTAATAGAAATAGTGCATGCTGACTTACTCCATAAATATCATCTTCGTATCATGTATGCATATGTATATATATATATATATATATATATATATATATGCTGCCCGACCTTATAGGTACGGTGTTATCATCATTAGCCCGCGTCCGGGGTAACCATCTCATGCCGTCCACTAGTGGAGTCTGCCCATGCCATCTAGACATGGTGTATACGCTTCCCGCCTTGACGGTGTCTGCCCGGACATATAGGCGCGGTGTAATGTCATCATCATGCACTCATCATAATGCATACATAGGAACTCAAAGACAACTATACTTTATCGAGGTGACATAAGGTCATGGACCCCCGATTCCATTATGGAGCATTCATAAGCATTCTGCCTCACCTTAAAGGAATTAGCATATAAGGTGAGTGTATACAATAAACATCATCAATGGATCATAGTTAAGATCGTTAGCTTTAGGATCGTTAGACTTAACTCATCATCATCACTATCATACTCATGACATATCTCGTTTCTCTATCTCATGTGAAGCTCTTTATAATCATAGACTCATAATTTTTGAGGTGTAAGAAAGTCATAGGAAAATAGGAGAATTCATGCCATAGGAGTCATTCCTTAGAAGGAAAGGACTAGCCTTACATATCTTTTCATTTAGCTATTCTATCACTTGATCGTTCTCCTTCAATGCTCACGTTTCTACCTTCAAGAGAGTTCGTATTAACATTAGCTAATCGATCACATTAACATGCTCAACTAAAGCTAGACAAAATTGGGCAGCATTTCCTTTGATTATACAACTTTCCTCATATCATATATCAACCCTCAAACATCTATAATTACATTCACAACATCATAAGCAACAATCTTCACACACCTACATTATCCATATTTCACAATTTCACTCCAATTCATCCGTAATCATGATCATTGTACACTAGTACGTTCTCTCACATATAATGCTTATCCCATATTTTTAATGTCATTTATAATATATTTATAATCACAACATATCAAGAATCATGACTCATCCCAAGCTACGGCTCAACAATGTCACTATTCTCATATTCATGACCCATTTTCTATCTCCTTCTACAATCCAAGTCTTTCAACCTCTCAATACTTTAAACAACATGAAATGATCATAAAACATACCTTAGATAGTGCGGGAATGAGCTTTGAGTGGAAATACTTCACTTGAGCAAAACCTTAGCTCCACTTCCAATGAGATTCCTTGTCTTGGATGAACCCTAATGAGTTTCTTGTACTTGATTCTCTTGAATTTAAGATATGAACCTTTGGTTTCCTTTGTATTCTTGAAGATTAAGTATGTAGAACCTTCTAGAGGTCTTGAGAGAGATGAAGAAGTGTGGGAAATGAAATTAGTGGAGTGAGAACATGCATTTATACTGGTAACTTAATTAGCCCATCGGGCATTATATGGACCACTTATACGGTCCGTATAAGTGTCCGTGGTTCACCATCAGGGAAAACATCTTCCTGTTGGGTGTTATACGGACCCTCATACGGACCGTATAATGTTATACGGACCATATAAGTCGGTCGTATAACCCCATTTCCCAGAAATGATTTCCATCGTTCGTTTGATTTCCAATCCTTATGGAACCTTCTGAACACTTGTTTAATACCTCATTAACCATCTAAGGGACAGTATAACTCTTCTCCAAGACATCATTAGGTCACCATTAACTTGTTACTCGTAAATCTCTTCCAATACATAACGTATACCTTGCCTTTCTTGGCAACTTTCTTCTCTTACCTCAAATGTCTTTGAAATCTCGATTAGGGTCATCAAATGCTATTTTGTACTTATTGAAACATCGTATACTTCGTACCCTTCGTTAGTCTATTCATTGTGCATCAACGAAAAATTTTCCGAGGTGTAACAGCCATGGCCGTGATATAGGTAGGGGAGCAGCAGCACCAGTCAGGGGCGGGGCTTCTGAGGTTTATTAGAATTGTGTTGAGTCCCTTGAGCCTCATGTGATTCCAGATGAGGTAGTAGAGTTTGCAGCGGCACCAGCTCAGCCAAATATTATAGCTCCTCCAGTGTTGACGGACGTTATGGTTTGAGTGTTGAACCTACTGAATGGGTTGACAAAGGCAGTTGCGTTACCAGCTATTCCAGGTGCTCAGGGTGCCAGAGTGGGTGACCCAGTTCTTGGCCAGATTCGTGCTTCGGGGTTACAGCATGCTGCAACTGTAACTTCTCCTCATTTGGATGAGGCTCCAGGACTCGAGATTTTTCTAGGCCGGTGGGAGGTCCGATTTTGATAGGGGATAAGCACGATTTGTTCTAGAGGTTCACTAAGATGAAGCCTCCAGAGTTCTTTGGTACTAAGGTTGGGATGCTTATGAGTTCATCATGGACTGTCATGAAAGGCTCCATAAGATAGGGGCAGTGGAGAAATACGGTGTAGATTTTGTGACCTTCTAGCTCTTGGGTGATGCCAAGTTATAGTGAAGGGCTTTTGTGGAGTGCAGGCCAGCGGGATCGCCCCCGTTGACTTAGGCTCTATTTTATCTGGTGTTTTTACATAAGTATGTTCCTTGTACTTTGAGGGACCGCATGTATGTGGCTACTTATGAGCCTCATTTCCATTCGTTGACTCGCTATGCCCTCCAGCTTGAGCCTACTAAGGAGGAGAAGGTTAGGTGATTTGCGAAAGGATTGAACACTGCTCTTCAGTTGTCAGCTCTTCAGCTTGCAGCGATAGGTGCTTCCTTTCAGGAAGTGGTGGATCATGTTAGGACCGTCTAGGATGTGAGGCAAGACGGTTATAATAAGTACACAGAGAAGAAGGCCCGACAAGGTGGTAGTTTCAATGGCTCTTTCTCTAAAGGGAAAAGTTCCCAGGTCTTTTCAGGACGCCCTGTTCAGTCAGCCATGCAGGCTATAGTTGGGGGCCCATCAGGGGCCAGTCAGTACTATTCTAGTCAGCCAGGGGGTTCGCAGACCCGAGCTCCAGATTATGGTAGTTATTTGGCTTCATCCATTTCCTATTTATCATCCCATGCTAGACCCTAGATTCTTCGAGTGTGGTCATACGGGGTATTTCAAGACAAATTGTCCCAAACCTAGGCAAGGTGGCCAGGGTGCTCAGTTTCAGGCTCCCAGAGCTCCAGCATTAGGTAGAGGGGGAGGATTTTATAGTAGTAACCACGCTCAGTCTGGGCATGGCGGTCACACGGCAGGTAGTGGTGGCATCTAGCCTAACAGAGGCGGGTTTCACTCTGGTAGGGTGGACATCGACCCGGCAAAGGCGAAACTCAGACAGGGCTAGTTGATCATAATGGTTCGCAAGCTACTGGCGGAATGGTTCATTGTTATGCCTTTCCTGGCAGAACAGAGGCTGAGGGCTCAGATGCAGTCATTATAGTTAACATCTCAGTTTGTCACCTGATGGCTTCTGTATTATTTGACCCGATTTCTACATTTTCTTATGTGTCTACATATTTCTCTGTAGGTCTTGATATGGTCTGTGATTTGATTGATGCCCCTATACATATATCTACTCCAGTTGGATAGGGTATGGCACATAGATTGATTTAATGAATTTGGACATGGTAGATTTTGATGTCATCCTGGGTATGAGTTTTTTAGTTCCGTATCACACAATTCTGGATTGTCATGCCAAGCCAGTCACCTTAGCTATGCCCGTGGTGCCTAGACTAGAGTGGAAGGGTAATCTTAGTCCCTCCTTAAAGAAAATAATTTCCTTTATTCGTGTAAAGAAATTAGTGGATAGGGGGTGCTTAGCTTATTTGTCACATATCCGTGATACCAGTGTTGACAATCCATCTCTTGAGTCAGTTCTTGCGGTATGTGATTTTGCGGAGGTGTTTCCTGCAAACTTGTCGGGCATGCCACCAGACTGTGGCATTGACTTAGAGCCAGGTACCCGCCCTATTTATATTCCGCCATATCGGATGGCACCAGCAAAGTTGAGAGAATTAAAGGAACAAGTTCAGGATCTTCTTAGTAAGGGTTTCATTCGTCTGAGTGTCTCCCCGTGGGGCGCTCCTGTTTTGTTTGTGAAAAATAAATATGAGACTATGTGGATGTGCATTGATTACTGTCAGTTAAATAATGTCACCATTCGGAATAAATAGCTCATCCCTCGTATTGATGACCTGTTTGATCAACTTCAGGGGCTTCTGTGTTTTTGAAAATCGACTTGAGATCAAATTATCATCAGTTGAAAATTCGAGTAGAGGATATTCCTAAGATAGTGTTCCAGACGAGGTGTGGGCATTATGAATTTCTAATTATGTCTTTTGGGCTTACTAACGCCCTAGCTGCTTTTATGCAATTGATTAATAGCATTTTTAAGCCATACATAGACTCTTTCGTGATAGTATTCATTGATGACATTCTGGTTTATTCAAAGAGTAAAGAAGATCATGAAAAACACTTGAGAGTTGATATTGGGTTGCTGAGAGACAGGCAATTGTATGCCAAGTTCTCTAAGTGCGAGTTTGGCTTGCGTATGTGTCCTTCTTGGGACATGTGGTTATGAAAGAAGGATTTATGGTGGATTAAAAAAAAATTGAGGTAGTAAGAGATTGGGCCAGGCCTACTTCTAAAATAGAGATCCGCAGTTTCGTGGGTTTGGCTAGTTACTGTCGTCGGTTCGTGAAGGGTTTTGCTTTTATAGCGTCGCATTTGACTAGCTTGACACAGAAAGAAGTATTTTTTCAGTGGTCCGACCAGTTTGAGGAGAGCTTCCAAAATCTCAAGACTTTATTGACTACAACTCCTATTCTATCTTTGCTTGTGGAGGGCAAGGACTTTGTAGTTTATTGTGACGCTTCCCATTCTGGCTTAGGTGGTTTTTCAATGCAGGAAAAGAAGGTGATTGATTATGCTTCCAGACAACTGAAGATCCATGAGAACAACTATCTTACTCATGACTTGGAGTTGGTAGCTGTGGTTTTTACTTTGATGATTTGAAGGCACTACCTCTATGGTGCCCGTTGCTAGGTATTTACTGATCATCGCAGTCTTCACCATGTGTTTACCCAGAGGGATCTTAAGTCTAGGCAGTGGAGATGGATGAAGCTGCTTAAGGATTACGATATTACTATCTTATATCATCCTGGCAAGGCAAATGTGGTGGCAGATGCCTTGAGTAGGATATCAACTAGCATGGGCAGTTTGGCTCATTTGATTGCGTCAGAGCATCCATTGGCCAGGGTGGTTCAGACTCTGGCTAAAAGTTTCATAGGGCTTGATGTGTCTGGTGCAGGCAGAGTGTTGGCCTGTGTTGAGGCGAGATCATTGTTTCTGGAGCAGATTAAGGTCAGATAGTTCGAGGATGCGAGTTTGAGTAAAATTCGCAATAATGTTTTACGTGGTAAGGCTAAGTAGGCCATGATTGATGATAAGGGTGTCTTGTATATCCAGGGGCGTGTTTGTGTTCCCCGTGTTGGTGATTTGATTAAGACTGTTTTAGCGGAGGCTCACAGTTCTAGATATTCCATTCATCCTGGTGCTACCAAGATGTACCGTGATTTAAGACAGCACTACTGGTGGGCTCGGATGAAGCGTGATATAGTTGAGTTAGTTGCACAGTGCATTGCCAGCAGGTGAAGTACGAGGCAGAGACTCAGGGGTACACTTCAGAGGATGCCCATTCCAGAGTGGAAGTGGGAGAGGATAGCGATGGACTTTGTGGTTGGTCTTCCGAAGACCTTGGGTAAGTTTGATTCGATTTGGGTCATTATTGATAGATTGACCAAGTCTGCCCATTTCATACCGGTTCAGATTACCCATATTGTTCAGAAGATGGCCAAGATTTACATATGTGAGATTATTCATTTCCATGGGGTGCCTATTTCCATCATATCCGATAGAGGCACGACGTTTACATCTCGGTTCTGGAACAGAGGCATGTGCTTATATAAATACAGATGGCACACGCATACATTCATACAGATCCCGGCCCTGTCTGGGGGCGCGGTAACAGAACCCGGCCCTCTTAGTACGGGACGCGGTGGACAGACAGAATCAGATCAGATCATATGCCATCCTGGCTGCCATCCCCATACACAGATCATAATATCATACATACATACAGATCCCGGCCCGCACGCCGAGGGACGCGGTGAACAATGCAGAGAAATATGCACGATAACAGAACCTGGCCCGGGTCGCAGTGAAAGAATGCATTGAGACAGACACGAACCGATAAATGCGAAACTACTTACATACAGCCTCAACATACAGACTCAATCAAACTGAAGGGTGCCAAACGGCGAGCCAAAATCAGAATATCCAGATAGTATGCATAGTACGCGCCTATGTCCTAGTTGGGAAGGCACGACAGATTATTATCAGAATCGGATTCTCAGATGTTCAGAAATCATTTTTTATAATTTACACAAAAATAGCCATATCATACACAAAATAATAGTCCAGAAATTTTTAGAGAAAATCGGACCAAAACGGAAGTATTTAAAATTATACAGAAAGTATCGGGCCTTGTGGGCCCGCCTCGGACCAACTCGAGGCTACATACGTAGATTATTGACAATAGACCTTATGAGGTCATCCATAATCGTTTGGAAGTGTTCCGACTCCGTTTAGGGAAGTTTTGCACAAAAATTCACTTTAAAGGAAATTTGTAAGAAAATAGCTTCAATTGAATTGAAGGAATTGGAGCGGTTTTCCGTCTCGAATTCCGGGGAACGGAGTCGTACTTAAGGCTCGCGGCCGAGCCTACCACATCCAGAACATGCCTAGGAACATAGGGAAATGCTTCACATACCTCGACAGCGCCTTACGCTCGCTTGGCGTCGACTTCAATTTCGTCCAAAATCTAGAAATGGTCAAGTTTACCATTTGTTAGTTTCAAACTTTTCAATAATCCAACTTAACACATACTTGCCTACCGAAATTTCGGCAGCATTTCCTCTGTATATAAGACCTCCCCGAGACTTAGCTCGGCTCAATTCATCAATACAACAACCCAAAATGACATCAAAACAACAATAGACATTAAAACATACACTATGGCATCACTAGCCATCTTTCGACATAACGAAACATCTTTCGTTTCAAACTTACATTTCCAAACCAAACTTATCATTTTCATATTCATCATCCAACAAAACCATTACAACATACGTCGGAGGCATATCATACCATTTCCACACAATATACACAAGATATGCAAAACATACCAACTTTCCATTAAGCCACTACTTGTCCAATTTTTCCTAACTTTCAACATATAAGTTAATTATACATTTCCATCTTCCAAATTCATCAACAATAATCATAATTTGCCTCTTGATACTTTCATTTCCATTTTTACATAAACCATAACAAAGTTGCATACTTTCCTACAACAACTTGATAACCATTTTTCCAAGACAATAAAAATTGTTATCTTTCCATTCACTTCACCATAACATACTTAATATACAAACAAGATCAAATTCATACTCCGTCAACACATGACCATACCACACGACCACCTCCTACATTCTTCAATTTTCACTAATTCATTCCACTTCCATTTCTAAAACAATTTCCACCACACTACAATTAAATTACAACATGAATTCAAATCATCCAAGACATGTAATACATATACATGTATTCGGCCAACATGCATATTTTTCAACACACAAAATTTCCATGTTTTTCATTCATTCACACATACTACAACATACATATACCTTCCATAACATATCAAAAGCATAAAATCCTTACCTTTCTTCAAGTTCTTCACTTGGCACTAAACTTGTCCTCTTGCCAAACTAATTGTACCAAGTTGTAGAGGACTTTGCACTTAGTAGTATTCCCACAAGAATTGAATTTTAAACTCAAGGATTAGGCTCCAATTTTTTTCTTTCTTTTCTTTCTTTTTCTCCTCTCAAACCCGAAATGGTCTTGTTCTCTTTTTCTTGATTTTTCTTGCTTTCTTGAACCTTCTATGGATATGTATAACCCTATATAATATTACCTAATTAAAATCATGGACTTGGGCCCCCTTTTTTTACATAGCATGGCTGGTTGGGCCTTCCCTTTTGGGCCTTGTTTTATTAATTTTGTTGAGCCCAAATTGGTGGTTACATCTTGTAATTCATAAGGCAAGTTTCCAAAATTCCAATTTTGCCCTTGGCCACCTTTCGTAATTCCACACCATTGAATTCATGACCTACACATTCATACCAAGTAAGGTCCAATTGTGGCCTTATTCATCACAAGTCAATTTATCTTGAATTTTTCGAATAAGCGAAAATGTCGGATGTAACATCAACTCCTGTATTTGTCTACTGCAACTGGTGAAACATATCAATGATGTGCTATCTTTGATATGTAAACTACATTTAGTCTCATCTATTTAAGTCATCCAGTATGAGAATGAGCATGAATGCACACTAATTCCACTTATCTTGAACTTCTCAGACAGCAAAACTAGATGGAGTTCCAATTTTTCCATAGCCTTCCATCAGATAACTGCTGAAAGTATACCACTTTATATATGCAGATTAGTCAACTCAGCTATTGTACTCTATTGTATCTGATTCTCAGATTTGGTATGTGAGCCTTATCAATGTTCAATAATCTCCTAGCCATAGGAGGTAACTCCTGAAAAGATGTAAATTGATGGGTTCCTGCAAAATCAAAAATTTAGTTAGCTAAACAATCTGCAAGACAGTTCCTTTCCCTGTATATGTGTTCCACATCAACAATCAACTCTCTTCTCAATTTATTTATGTCTTTTAAATCCAAACATAAACTACCCTTATTAAAGAGGATTTTTTAAATCTTTTTTTCAAAACCTAATGATATGCCATGACAATATTTTTATACGGGAAACTAAACAAAACATAAACAGTTTATACATAATCACACATTGAAGCTCGAAGGTCAACCGTATGGTACGGATCCTTAATACTAGGGTGCTTCAAACATTCCCTAGGGCATCACCAGAGCACTTACCTAGAACCGTGGTCACAAAAGCTTTTTTCACGGCGTTTGAATAAATGAACCCGGTTATCCTAGTTTACCCATAAATTAGGTGGTGACTCTTTTTCAAAACAAAATCTGGAAGAGCACCAACAAAATCCTTGTAGCTTTCCGAGCGCTAACCCCTCCTGCGAAATGCGTACCGTAACAAATGGCGACTTTGCTGGGGATTTTAGGTTCTATCCATAAGAGTTTCAATATAATTTGACTATTTGTATAAAAATTTTATGTGTTTACTTCTCCGTATATATAAACTATCATTGCATCCATATCATAAACTCCGCCACTCCTGGCAGTGGTTACTTGCATGGTTTGAAAGGAGACTTAGCGGAGTCCGCGGTCGATCCTTCACTAAATATCCAAAGTTATTTCTTTGAAGTCGTTGTAAGGAGAGGTTGGTTCGTGATCATCAAACAGCCCCAACGGTTCAGCCCCAGTAGTTCGCTCGGGTTCCAAGGTCGTTTGTTAAGTGCCCACTCGTGATAACTAGGATAGAGCAAGCTAGATTGTCACGACCCAACCGGAGCGCCATGATGGGTACCCGGTGTTAACCCACCCGAACACCTCTTAACGTACATACACATTTACATCTAGGCGAGCTACATAGCTAAATCATACCTTTATTCCTCATTCATACTATTTCCATTGGGCAACAATACATTTATATCATCATCAACAACAACGCCCACAACAATGTACATAAGTCGACGAGGCTAACAAAATGATATCCAAAATATAGGCCGACAAGGTCAAATACATCTAACCATATACACATGTCTACGAGCCTCTAAGGACAGTATGTCATATCACATAGGCGTGACAGGACCCCGCTATGCCCATAAATATGTACACAAAAGAATAAATACCAAAAGTTGTAACTCCGAATGAAATGGAGCTCCGCTATGTAGTTCCTGAGAATAAAGCTACGGATCAAGCTTGTCTCCCTGGCCACTTGCAGGCATGACGCAACGTCCACAAACAAAAGGACGTCAGTACGAGGAATGTACTGAGTATGTAAAGCATGATCAACATCATTATGAAAGCATAATAGACAACATAAGAAATAGCATAGGATGGGAGATAGTAGTATCATCGTCATAAACACTTACATGCTTTCCTTACTTGTTGAAATACCGTATACTTCCTGCTCTTCATATTCTACTCACTGTGCATCAACGAAAAAATTTTCGAGGTGTAACATTCTTCTCCCCTTAAGAACATTCGTCCTCGAATGTTAAGTCCTCGGGGATTCTATAAAAAATTCACCAGAGTTTCCCCTATAATATGGCACTACCATCCAGTCACAACAGCCCATAATAATAATGCCTCATAGGGCCACAAAATAATAGCAATAGAGTTTGGCCACACACGACCCAAATGCATAAAAATGAAAACATACATACCTCATGATCTTGATGTCTCATCTTGGATCTCTTCCGGGGGCTGAAATAAGTACGGGTACTTGGATTTTATAATTTCTTCCGCTTCCCATGTCATCTCTTTTCGGTTATTGTTTCTCCATAAAACCTTAACTAAGGCCACTTCTTTGTTTCTAAGCCTCCGTACTTGCCTATCTAATATGGCAATGGGTACCTCTTCATAAGTTAACTTTTCTGTCACTTGAACATCATTTACTGGCACGATCCTAGTAGGATCTCCAACACATTTACGAAACATCGAGACATGAAAAACTGGGTGAACTGACTCCAGATCATGAGGTAGATCTAACTTGTAAGCCACTTTACCTACCTTGCGCACAATCTCATAGGGCCCAATGTACCGGGGGCTAAGCTTCCCCTTTTTGCCAAATATCATTACACGTTTCATTGGTGACACTTTTAAGAACACTCAATCATTAACTTGGAACTCTAAGCCCCTTCGACGATTATCCGCATAGGACTTTTGATGACTTTGAGCTGCTAATAACCGATCTTGTATGAGCTTAACTTTCTCTATGGCTTGCTGGACCAAGTCTAGCCCTATCAATTTAGTCTTTTCTGCTTCAAACCACCCAATTAGGGATCTACACTTTCGCCCATATAAAGCCTCATACGGTGCCATTTGAATGCTACAATGATAACTATTGTTATAAGCAAACTCAATAAGTGGTAAGTGATCTTCCCAATTACCTCCAAAATCTAACATACATACCCGTAACATATCCTCAAGAGTCTGAATGGTACGTTCAGCTTGTCCATCAGTCTGCGGATGAAATGCCGTGCTAAGGCTCACATGAGTCCCTAAACCCTCTTTGAAGGATTTCCAAAAATTAGTTGTAAACTGAGTTCCTCTATCTGAGATAATAGATACTGGAACACCATGGAGTTGCACTATCTCTTTAACATAAAGCTTTGCATAATCTGCTGCCACATATGTAGTTCTGACTGGTAAGAAATGAGCTGATTTCGTGAGTCTATCCACAATTACCCATATAGTCATACTTACGCCGAAAACGGGGAAAGCCTGTAATGAAGTCCATGTTAATTACTTTCCACTTACAAGTTCAAATTTCTATAGCCTGCAACAATCCGCCCTGCCTTTGGTGCTCGATTTTCACTTGTTGACAGTTGGGACATTGAGATACTAATTCCGCTATATCTTTCTTCATCCCATTCCACCAATATATAGACTTCAGATCATGATATATTTTTGTTGCTCCGAGGTGGAAAAAATAACGAGAGCAATAGGCTTCTCTTAATATTTGGTGGCGTAATCCTGCCACATCAGGAACACATAATGTTCCTCGGCATCGGAGAACTCCGTTTCCTGCAATCTCAAAAGATCACTTCTCCTTCTGAGGGAGTGTATCTCTGTTAATGCATTAGCATGGGATCTTCGTATTGTCGCTATTTCACTTACACTACTAGCGACGAGACTGCTGAATTCTGAATGGTAGTCCCCCTGCTACCTGAGTCCACTACTCGAACTCCTAGGCTAGCTAACTGCTGGAGCTCACGAGCCATTTTTCTTTTCTCTGGTCGTACATCACACAAACTTCCCATGGAACTACAGCTAAGAGCACCAGCCACAATATTTGCGTTTCCGGGATGATATAAGATATCACCATCGTAATTTTTAGCAATTCCAACCATTGTCGTTGCCGCAAATTCAACTCTTTTTGCTTGAAGATGTACCGAAGGCTCTTATGATCTGTGTAAATATCCACATGAACACCATACAAGTAATGTCTCCACATCTTTAATGCGTGAATCACTGCAGCCAATTCAAGGTCATGGATTGGATAATTTTTCTCATGTTTTCGTAATTGCCTTGAAGCATACGCAATCACCATACCATGGTGCATCAACACAAAGCCTAGCCCAACGCCTGAAACATCGCAATAACAAACATAACCTTCCAATCCCTCTGCATGTGTCAGGACTGGTGCAGAAGTCAATCTATCTTTTAGCTCTTGGAAACTACGTTCACAAGCATCTGTCCATTGAAACTTTGCTGATTTTTGGGTCAGCTTTGTGAATGGTGCAGAAATAGAAGAAAAACCTTAAAAAATTCTCCTGTAATAACCTGCTAAACCCAGAAAGCTATGAACCTCCGTAGGAGTTGTGGGTCTTGGCCAAGTCTTCACGGCCTCAATCCTTTGGCTATCTACCCGAATACCATTGGCTGAAACAATGTGCCCCAAAAATGTCACTGAGTTCAACCAAAAGTCACACTTAGAAAATTTTGCAAACAACTCTCGAGTTTGAAGAACTCCATAAAACCTTAACTGAGGCCACTTCTTTGTTTCTAAGCCTCCGTACTTGCCTATCTAATATGGCAATGGGTACCTCTTCATAAGTCAACTTTTCTGTCACTTGAACATCATTTACTGGCACGATGCTAGTAGGATCGCCAACACATTTATGAAACATTGAGACATGAAAAACATGGTGAACTGACTCCAGATCAGGAGGTAGATCTAACTTGTAAGCAACTTTGCCTACCTTGTGCACAATCTCATAGGGCCCAATGTACCGAGGACTAAGCTTCCCCTTTTTGCCAAATCTTATTTCACGCTTCATTGGTGACACTTTTAAGAACACTCAATCTTTAACTTAGAACTCTAAGCCCCTTCGACGATTATCCACTTAGGACTTTTGACAACTTTGAGCAGCTAATAACCGATCTTGTATGAGCTTAACTTTCTCTATGGCTTGCTGGACCAAGTCTGGCCCTCTCATTTTAGTATCTTCTGCTTCAAACCACCCAATTGGGGATCTACACTTTTGCCCATATAAAGCCTCATACGGTGCCATTTGAATGCTAGAATGATAACTATTGTTATAAAAAAACTAAATAAGTGGTAAGTGATCATCCCAATTACCTCCAAAATCTAACATACATACCCGTAGCATATCCTCAAGAGTCTGAATGGTACGTTCAGCTTGTCCATCAGTCTGCGAATGAAATGTCGTGCTAAGGCTCACATGAGTCCACAAACCCTCTTAGAAGGATTTCCAAAAATTACCTGTAAACTGAGTTCCTCTATCTGAGAAAATAGATACTGGAACACCATGGAGTTGCACTATCTCTTTAATATAAAGCTTTGCATAATCTTCTGTTACATATGTAGTTCTGACTGGTAAGAAATGAGCTGATTTCGTGAGTGTATCCACAATTACCCATATAGAGTCATACTTACGTCGAAAACGAGGCAATCCTGTAATGAAGTCCATGTTAATTACTTCCCACTTCCAAGTTAGAATTTCTATAGCCTGCAATAATCCGCCTGGCCTTTGGTGCTCGATTTTCACTTGTTGACAGTTGGGACATTGAGTTACTAATTCCGCTATATCTTTCTTCATCCCATTCCACCAATAGATAGACTTCAGATCATGATATATTTTCATTGCTCCGAGGTGGACAAAATAACGAGAGCAATAGGCTTCTCTCAATATTTGGTGGGGTAATCCTGCCATATCAGAAACACATAATGTTCCTCGGCATCGGAGAACTCTGTTTCCTGCAATCTCAAAAGATGACTTCTCCTTCTGAGGGAGTGTATCTCTGTAATGCATTAGCATGAGATCTTCGTATTGTCGCTATTTCACTTCCACTACTAGCGACGAGACTGCTGAATTCTGAATGGTAGTCCCCGTGCTACCTGAGTCCACTACTCGAACTCCTATGCTAGCTAACTGTTGGAGCTCACGAGCCATTTCTCTTTTCTCTAGTCGTACATCACACAAACTTCCCATGGATCTACAGCTAAGAGCACCAGCCACAATATTTGCCTTTCCGGGATGATATAGGATATCAACATCGTAATTTTTTAGCAATTCCAACCATCGTCGTTGCCGCAAATTCAACTCTTTTTGCTTGAAGATGTACCGAAGGCTCTTCTGATCTGTGTAAATATCCACATGAACACCATACAAGTAATGTCTCCACATCTTTAATGCGTGAATCACTGCAGCCAATTCAAGGTCATGGATTGGATAATTTTTCTTATGTTTTCGTAATTGCCTTGAAGCATACGCAATCACCTTACCATGGTGCATCAACACAAAGCCTAGCCCAATGCCTGAAGCATCCGAATAACCAACATAACCTTCCAATCCCTCTGGAAGTGTCAGGACTGGTGCAGAAGTCAAACTATCTTTTAGCTCTTGGAAACTACGTTCACAAACATCTGTCCATTGAAACTTTGCAGATTTCTGGGTCAGCTTTGTGAGTGGTGCAGAAATAGAAGAAAAACCTTCAAAAAATCTCCTGTAATAATCTGCTAAGCCCAGAAAGCTACGAACCTCCGTAGGAGTTGTGGGTCTTGTTCAAGTCTTCACGGCCTCAATCCTTTGGCTATCTACCCGAATACCATTGGCTGAAATAATGTGCCCCAAAAATGTCACTGAGTTCAACCAAAACTTACACATAGAAAATTTTGCAAACAACTCTCGAGTTTGAAGAACTCCATAAAACCTTAACTGAGGCCACTTCTTTGTTTCTAAGCCTCCGTACTTGCCTATCTAATATGGCAATGGGTACCTCTTCATAAGTTAACTTTTCTGTCACTTGAACATCATTTACTGGCACGATCCTAGTGGGATCTCCAACACATTTACGAAACAACGAGACATGAAAAACTGGGTGAACTGACTCCTGATCAGGAGGTAGATCTAACTTGTAAGCCACTTTGCCTACCTTGCGTACAATCTCATAGGGCCCAATGTACTGGGGACTAAGCTTCCCCTTTTTGCCAAATATCATTACACGCTTCATTGGTGACACTCTTAAGAACACTCAATCATTAACTTGGAACTCTAAGCCCCTTTGACGATTATCCGCATAGGACTTTTGACGACTTTGAGCTGCTAATAACCGATCTTGTATGAGCTTAACTTTCTCTATGGCTTGCTGGACCAAGTCTGGCCCTATCAATTTAGTCTCTTCTGCTTCAAACCACCCAATTGGGGATCTACACTTTCTCCTATATAGAGCCTCATACGGTGCCATTTGAATGCTAGAATGATAACTATTGATATAAGCAAACTCAATAAGTGGTAAGTGATCATCCCAATTACCTCCAAAATCTAACATACATACCCGTAACATATCCATCAGTCTGTGGATGAAATGCCATGATAAGGCTCACATGAGTCCCCAAACCCTCTTGGAAGGATTTCCAAAAATTAGCTGTAAACTAGGTTCCTCTATCTGAGAAAATAGATACTGGAACACCGTGGAGTTGCACTTACTCCCGGACACTCCTACCATTCTGTCTCAATAGCAAAAATCTGTCGGCCCTAGCCCGCCGTAGCTCCGGAGGCAGAAAATGGCTAAGAAAAGCCTCAGAAAACTCATCCCAGACTGTTGGGGGAGCGCCGTCGCCTCTGGCCAACTCCCAAGACTCGTACCAATTAGCTGCTACATCATATAACCGGTACGAAGTCAACTCGACTGACTCTGTCGCAGAAGCCTTAATCAAGTATAACGTGCGCCGCATCTTCCTGATAAACTCCTCGGGATCCTCCTCGGGCTTTGTCCCGAAGAACTCTGGAGGACCACAGGTCAGGAACTCACGAGCTCTCTAACTATCACGTCTGTCTGCCCGATCCCCTCTCAATCCGTGGCCCTGAACCTGTCCCGCCACAAGTCTGGTCAGCAACTGGACCGCCTCTCTCATAGCCTGATCCTCAGTCCCTGGCCGTGGGGCTGGAGGCTCAGGTACTGGAATCTCGGGAGCTGGCGGTGAAGCCGCCCCCCGATCTGCAGCTGCTGCTGCTCCAATCTCCTCTAAGTGTGGCGGTGTAGAAGAGCCCTCTGTCTGGGGAAAAATCTCAGGAGCAATATGTGCATGGGCCCTGGTAGTCCTCTGGGCCCGACTAGTCTCTCCCACAGCTGCTGACTTGGCCTTTTGGGCCGCTGTCGCCTTTTTTGGAGGCATAACTGCAATTATAACATTTTGTTAGGGAGGAGTCATCCTGATAACACAGCTCTATCGCACGATCTAAGACAGAAAGAAGGGTAGTATCCTAAATGCCCTGTAGCCTCCTGTTTATAGGTGTGGTGCACAACACACCGATAAACAAGACTCTACTAGACACGGTCTGTAGACATTCCGAGGACGGACCGCTCTGATACCACTTCTGTCACGACCCAACCCCGTAGGCCGTGACTAGTGCCCGTGCTGGACACCCAAACGTACCCAATAACCCAAACCAGCATACAAGCAGAATATTTAAATATAAAAATCAATTGGTGCTGCTAGATATCGCAGATGAACAGATATGGCACGTGGAAGCCGATAAGGCCATCACAGATCGTAACAATTCAAAACATATACAGAACCCACATGTATGTCTACAGACCTCTACAGAACATAACAGAATCATAAGACGGGACAGGGCCCCGTCGTACCCCTGAATAATATACATCTATACAATAGCAGAAGACTGTACCAAAATATAGGCTCTGGATAAAAGAGCGCTCCAAAATAGCAGAATAAGATCCTAAGCGGGCGGATCAGCAAACCTGTCGTCTGTACCTGCGCGGCATGAAAACGCAGCCCCCGAAGAAAGGGGGTCAGTACGGAATGTGTACCGAGTATGTAAAGCATGGAGTACAGAAAATAAAACCATAACTGGGGCAATAGTACAGAAATAAATATATAATCCAAAATTTCCAAGGCGCTATTTCCAGATCACAAATCGTGTATACAGATTTCGGATGTCAGATAATGCGGGCCCGAAATATCGGGTCATATAAGCTGGAGTCACGTGTCAGAAGAAGTACAGACCCAGAATGTTAAAATGTTTGTTTTTCAGACACGGATCTTGTATACCGGCATCATAGGTCAGAGGAGATATAGGAAGTGATTAGCTTACCAACATATCAGAGTCATGCATAGGGCACAGGAACGTGGTCGCCACTCCTGCCTTTGGCGTCACCACATATCATATCTCAGAAGATTTCATATCTCCGAACATCTCCTTCACATAACACATCATATCATAACCACGGTAACCCCGGGGACATATCACACGCCGGGGAACCGGACACATCATACTTCGTATCATATACACGGAAACCGGGGACGGACATATACCACAGTACCCCGGAACCGGACACATCATACTTCGGAATTCATGTATGGAACCCGGCCCCTGACAAGGGACTTGGCGACCCATCCGCACGATACATACCGGCCCGGGATCCGGTGAAAGGGAACATAGCACATGCACGAGCAGAATAGTGAGTAACTAAATGCACATAAATCGAGACTCGATAGAATGATCGAACGTGCCATCAGAATGTTCATAGCAGGTTATTTAAACAGAATGCTTATATCAGAACATTTATGTCAAAATACTTGTGTCGAAATACTCATATCAGAATACTTATGTCAAATTACTCGTATCGGAGTTAGTATGTGAAAGTTACGGACATTTCAAAGCAAATCCATACGACAGATCAATTAGAAGGAATCGAACGGTAGTTATAATGTACGTATACCTTTTGGATAGCACGATAGATTGTGTCGAAACAAAACCTCTGGAATTATTTTTGCATATCAAAATATATTATAAGACTCATCCTAATAATCAGACGTACTATCAGAACATTCGTAACAAATTACTCAAACAAAATACTCGTATCCGCATACTTATGTCGGAATGCTTATATCGAAGTACTTATATCAAAAAGGGCATATCGCGTGTCAAATCGTAATGATGTAGTCGGACAGGATCATGGTAAGCGTATGTCGGATATCATAATGAGTTACGGGAAAATAATCCTTCTTGGGTCGTTTTCATATTCCAAAATAGTTTACAAGGCTCAAGGGAATCATTAAAACAATTTTCCTTTAGTAGTTAGAAAGATAGTTGAAACGTTTCATTTTATATTGTTCGAAATTAAGGCAACAGTACAACAAGAGGCAACGCGGGAATAGTGGGAAACTGACTGCAACACAAAATTTCATACTTTTACAGAGACTCAATAAAGTATTTAGAATAAGTATCATTAGTAGTTAAAATGTTTCCTTTTAAAATCGCTTGAAGTCAAGTTACAAATTGCAATTAGGGTGGAATCGGAAATAGTGGGCCCACCTCGGGCCAACCGAGGTGGCCAACACAAATTATGTGTAAGAAACTTTATGGAGTCGCTTATGAGGGTTTTAAGGTATTCAGATTTTGTTTACACAAGTTCTAGGTATTTCGAAAATTTTCCTAGCCAATTGCAACATAATTAGTTCAATTCCACTGAATGGAAAAAGGGGCAAATTTAGTCGCGGATTCCGAAGAGTAGAGTACTCCCCGAGGTCCAAATTCAAACCTAATACATCTAGGACATGCCAAGAGAAGGAAAGGTGGAGCTTTACATACCTTTCTTGCCTTTTTACGCTCGCCAAACCTCAAACATCGTTTCGTCCGAAACCTACAAATGGTCACATTTACCAAATGTTACTATAAGGCTTTTGGCATCCAATCTTGAATTAGTACTTGTCTACCGAAATTTCGGCAACACCTCCCCTATAAATACGACACCCCGAGAATTCAACTCGGCCAAAATAATTCAACAACAACCCAACAACAACAACAATCACAATAAATTACAATATGTCACAACTAAACTTCTTTCCAACATAATGCAATAGCTTTCATTCCGACTTCGCATTTTCAAATCAATACCAACATGATCATATTCATTACTAATCAAGATCATTACAATATAATTCGGAAACATTTCATATCATTTCCACAATATATTCACAAGATATACAAAATATACAACTTTCCACCAAAGCCATAATTCATTCAAAACTTCTAATCTTAACATACTTATTCATAACATGTTTCCATCTTCTAATTTTCATCAACAACCATCCCAACTTGCACCTTAACAACTTCATTTCCATAATATCATAAAATTATACTAAGATGACCTATCCTTCTACATTCCATTTCTATACCAACTTAAACCATTTAACCATCATTTGCATTATAATGATCACAACAACACAACTAACATATTAAACAAAATTAATTCATTTCCATTTCAACTTCCACATACCACACGGCCATACCCTATATTTCCAACTTCAACCAATTTCATTCAACTTTCATTTCCAATACAAATTCCACCATAACCACAACTAGATTACAACATGAAATTCAACTCACATTGTCTATACATTAACACACACACACGGCCACATGTTCATATGCATACCCACTTTGCAAACTTCCATATTTCTATGATTTCTACTCATTTCCACATATTACAACATAAACAAACCTTCATAACATATAAAAGGAGATGAAATCTTACCTTTCTTCACAACTTCTCCCCTTAACTAAGGTTGGGATTTTATTCCAAAGAGTGATTCTCTCCTTCTAACAATCATACCATGTTGAAGAGGGCCTTCAAATTAGTGGAAATACATGAAGAAATAATTTTATTGGAGAAGATTTATGATCTTCCTTTTTCTCCTTCTTTGGCCGAAATTGGGGTGGTCTTTTTGTTCTTCAAGTTTCTTGAATTTTCTATGGGTTGAAGACTTAGTCATCTTTTATAAATTGGTCAAATGAATTAATTTTAAATGGGCTTGGGCCATTCATCTTATGGCCGGCCACCCTATGCTCTTGGGCCTCTCCTTCTAATTTTTTTTTTGAGCCCAATTGCTGATGAGCCACATTTTATAATTCACGAAACTAATTTCCGAAATTTCAATTTTTGCCCTTAGCCTCCCTCGATATTTTCGCGTCAATATTTTTCATACACAAGACATATATATTGAATAAAAATCAAATATAGCCTTATTGCTTACAAATCAAATTTATTTCGAATTTTCCGAGTATGCCAACATACGGGATATAACATCCTCCCCCCCTTTAGAACATTCGTCCTCGAATGTTCAGCTAACCTTTCGGGGAGGTCTTTGCCCTCCCTTCAGAGTGTTCCAAATGTTACAATTACTATTCCCCTTTATGTACTTGCTTCCTTTTTATTCCCAAACATCGTTGTACTATAATTTTTCCAGCCTTAGCTAGTGGTGGAACTGGTATCATTCTACTTTGTAATTTTTGTACCACGTCTTTCGCTTGTCTCCTAAATTTCGTTCAGTCAATGTCTTCCGTATATCGCAACACTGACTACCGGGGCCCACCTGCCGATCGATACAGTCATAAATGGGGTGTCATATACATACATATACATTTACTACCATTTCGCTTACAAATCATTCCCTAAACGCTTATTCAAACTTACTCTCATCTCAAAGTTACGTTGCTCGGTCCTCTTTCCCATCGGCCTATTCTACCTTAATATACCCGACCTCTCTAGGGTTTCTAGTCGCTCCGCATATTCTAATTTCCTTTGGATCATCCTAACTCCCTATTTGGCTGTTATATCTACATTTATGAAAATTTCAGTACACTTCCCAGAGGGTCACCCATCCCAGAATTTCTCTGGCTCTAGCACGCTTAACCCCGGAACTTTAGTGAATTTTGCTACATTAGTGCTGATATAATCACGTTCACTACCCCGCACGAGCTTTGTCACCTAATTTGAGGCAGGTCGGGGTCCTAACAAGTTTTGAAAGGTTCTCGCAGCGGGTCCCACTCCGATACAGAGAGGGCCCTTTATTTTCCTGATGATGTAACTACTACGTTAGCCTTTTTGATTTTCAACATTCACTTTTTATCTGCGTATACAATTACTTTAGACAGTTGAATCGATTTGGGCCTTATCTCCGTTTTACTAGCAATCGGGGAAAAAATATATGATAAAGCAGAATCTGGATCAACCAATGCATATATATATTTCAGAAAAAGATTGATAGTATACCTGTAACCATGTCTGGTGACGCCTCTGGGTCCTATCGGTGAGCCAAAGCATATACGCGGTTCGAGGGACCGCTGAAACTGGGAGCTCCGCCACGACCTCTGCCGCGGCCCGCTGGTGTCGACATACCCTGCCCCGTAGGGCGTATGGCTGCAGAAGGGGAAGATGAGCCAGCAGCTGAACCAGTGAGCTGGGCTGAACCACCTGGACCGCCCCTATACGGACACTCCCTCATCGTATGTCCTTGACGGCCACAAGTAAAACAGGCGCCAGTGGCACGATGACACTCACCAGGGTGACGCCTCCTATAATGAGGACACCGAGGTATGGATGGCCCCATCTGACTAAAACTCCCATTTACTCGCGAACTCGAAGCCATGGAGTTCTGGCCTGCTCCTGAGTACCCTGGGCTATCAAATCTCCGGCCTGTAAACTGTGGAGGTGCGCTCTGTGCCGGCTGGGAAGACTGTCTGCTAGCCTGCTGCTGCTGTTGCTGCTGGGGCTGCCTGCCCCGAAAGTCCCCAGAATACCCAGCTGATCTAGCCCTCTTGGGCCGTCTCCGATCCTGGCTCCTATCGGGCTGCTGTCCCCTATGCCGGTCCTCCATACCCTGGGCGTGTGCCTGTATACGGGAAATATCCATACCGGACTGAGCGGCCAACACCAAACAACTGTCGACAAAATAATCGTCCAGTCCCACGATATACCGGTGCGTCCTATCAGTCATAGTAGCTACCATAGCAGGTGCATACCTAGCCAATGAGTCAAACTCCAGGCTATACTCCCGGACACAAGTTCTAGGTATTTCGAAAATTTTCCTAGCCAATTGCAACATAATTAGTTCAATTCCACTGAATGGAAAAAGGGGCAAATTTAGTCGCGGATTCCGAAGAGTAGAGTACTCCCCGAGGTCCAAATTCAAACCTAATACATCTAGGACATGCCAAGAGAAGGAAAGGTGGAGCTTTACATACCTTTCTTGCCTTTTTACGCTCGCCAAACCTCAAACATCGTTTCGTCCGAAACCTACAAATGGTCACATTTACCAAATGTTACTATAAGGCTTTTGGCATCCAATCTTGAATTAGTACTTGTCTACCGAAATTTCGGCAGCACCTCCCCTATAAATACGACACCCCGAGAATTCAACTCGGCCAAAATAATTCAACAACAACCCAACAACAACAACAATAACAATAAATTACAATATGTCACAACTAAACTTCTTTCCAACATAATGCAATAGCTTTCATTCCAACTTCGCATTTTCAAATCAATACCAACATGATCATATTCATTACTAATCAAGATCATTACAATATAATTCGGAAACATTTCATATCATTTCCACAATATATTCACAAGATATACAAAATATACAACTTTCCACCAAAGCCATAATTCATTCAAAACTTCTAATCTTAACATACTTATTCATAACATGTTTCCATCTTCTAATTTTCATCAACAACCATCCCAACTTGCACCTTAACAACTTCATTTCCATAATATCATAAAATTATACTAAGATGACCTATCCTTCTACATTCCATTTCTATACCAACTTAAACCATTTAACCATCATTTGCATTATAATGATCACAACAACACAACTAACATATTAAACAAAATTAATTCATTTCCATTTCAACTTCCACATACCACACGGCCATACCCTATATTTCCAACTTCAACCAATTTCATTCAACTTTCATTTCCAATACAAATTCCACCATAACCACAACTAGATTACAACATGAAATTCAACTCACATTGTCTATACATTAACACACACACACGGCCACATGTTCATATGCATACCCACTTTGCAAACTTCCATATTTCTATGATTTCTACTCATTTCCACATATTACAACATAAACAAACCTTCATAACATATAAAAGGAGATGAAATCTTACCTTTCTTCACAACTTCTCCCCTTAACTAAGGTTGGGATTTTATTCCAAAGAGTGATTCTCTCCTTCCAACAATCATACCATGTTGAAGAGGGCCTTCAAATTAGTGGAAATACATGAAGAAATAATTTTTTTGGAGAAGATTTATGATCTTCCTTTTTCTCCTTCTTTGGCCGAAATTGGGGTGGTCTTTTTGTTCTTCAAGTTTCTTGAATTTTCTATGGGTTGAAGACTTAGTCATCTTTTATAAATTGGTCAAATGAATTAATTTTAAATGGGCTTGGGCCATTCATCTTATGGCCGGCCACCCTATGCTCTTGGGCCTCTCCTTCTAATTTTTTTTTTGAGCCCAATTGCTGATGAGCCACATTTTATAATTCACGAAACTAATTTCCGAAATTTCAATTTTTGCCCTTAGCCTCCCTCGATATTTTCGCGTCAATATTTTTCATACACAAGACATATATATTGAATAAAAATCAAATATAGCCTTATTGCTTACAAATCAAATTTATTTCGAATTTTCCGAGTATGCCAACATACGGGATATAACATCCTCCCCCCCTTTAGAACATTCGTCCTCGAATGTTCAGCTAACCTTTCGGGGAGGTCTTTGCCCTCCCTTCAGAGTGTTCCAAATGTTACAATTACTATTCCCCTTTATGTACTTGCTTCCTTTTTATTCCCAAACATCGTTGTACTATAATTTTTCCAGCCTTAGCTAGTGGTGGAACTGGTATCATTCTACTTTGTAATTTTTGTACCACGTCTTTCGCTTGTCTCCTAAATTTCGTTCAGTCAATGTCTTCCGTATATCGCAACACTGACTACCGGGGCCCACCTGCCGATCGATACAGTCATAAATGGGGTGTCATATACATACATATACATTTACTACCATTTCGCTTACAAATCATTCCCTAAACGCTTATTCAAACTTACTCTCATCTCAAAGTTACGTTGCTCGGTCCTCTTTCCCATCGGCCTATTCTACCTTAATATACCCGACCTCTCTAGGGTTTCTAGTCGCTCCGCATATTCTAATTTCCTTTGGATCATCCTAACTCCCTATTTGGCTGTTATATCTACATTTATGAAAATTTCAGTACACTTCCCAGAGGGTCACCCATCCCAGAATTTCTCTGGCTCTAGCACGCTTAACCCCGGAACTTTAGTGAATTTTGCTACATTAGTGCTGATATAATCACGTTCACTACCCCGCACGAGCTTTGTCACCTAATTTGAGGCAGGTCGGGGTCCTAACAAGTTTTGAAAGGTTCTCGCAGCGGGTCCCACTCCGATACAGAGAGGGCCCTTTATTTTCCTGATGATGTAACTACTACGTTAGCCTTTTTGATTTTCAACATTCACTTTTTATCTGCGTATACAATTACTTTAGACAGTTGAATCGATTTGGGCCTTATCTCCGTTTTACTAGCAATCGGGGAAAAAATATATGATAAAGCAGAATCTGGATCAACCAATGCATATATATATTTCAGAAAAAGATTGATAGTATACCTGTAACCATGTCTGGTGACGCCTCTGGGTCCTATCGGTGAGCCAAAGCATATACGCGGTTCGAAGGACCGCTGAAACTGGGAGCTCCGCCACGACCTCTGCCGCGGCCCGCTGGTGTCGACATACCCTGCCCCGTAGGGCGTATGGCTGCAGAAGGGGAAGATGAGCCAGCAGCTGAACCAGTGAGCTGGGCTGAACCACCTGGACCGCCCCTATACGGACACTCCCTCATCGTATGTCCTTGACGGCCACAAGTAAAACAGGCGCCAGTGGCACGATGATACTCACCAGGGTGACGCCTCCTACAATGAGGACACCGAGGTATGGATGGCCCCATCTGACTGAAACTCCCATTTACTCGCGAACTCGAAGCCATGGAGTTCTGGCCTGCTCCTGAGTACCCTGGGCTATCAAATCTCCGGCCTGTAAACTGTGGAGGTGCGCTCTGTGCCGGCTGGGAAGACTGTCTGCTAGCCTGCTGCTGTTGTTGCTGCTGGGGCTGCCTGCCTCGAAAGTCCCCAGAATACCCAGCTGATCTGGCCCTCTTGGGCCGTCTCCGATCCTGGCTCCTATCGGGCTGCTGTCCCCTATGCCGGTCCTCCATACCCTGGGCGTGTGCCTGTATACGGGAAATATCCATACCGGACTGAGCGTCCAACACCAAACAACTGTCGACCAAATAATCGTCCAGTCCCACGATATACCGGTGCATCCTATCAGTCATAGTAGCTACCATAGCAGGTGCATACCTAGCCAATGAGTCAAACTCCATGCTATACTCCTACCATTCTGTCTCAATAGCAAAAATCTGTCGGCCCTAGCCCGCCGTAGCTCCGGAGGCAGAAAATGGCTAAGAAAAGCCTCAGAAAACTCATCCCAGACTGTTGGGGGAACGCCGTCGCCTCTGGCCAACTCCCAAGACTCGTACCAATTAGCTGCTACATCATATAACCGGTACGAAGTCAACTCGACTGAATCTGTCGCAGAAGCCTTAATCAAGTATAACGTGCGCCGCATCTTCCTGATAAACTCCTCGGGATCCTCCTCGGGCTTTGTCCCGAAGAACTCTGGAGGACCACAGGTCAGGAACTCACGAGCTCTCGAACTATCACGTCTGTCTGCCCGATCCCCTCTCAATCTGTGGCCCTGAACCTGTCCCGCCACAAGTCTGGTCAGCAACTGGACCGCCTCTCTCATAGCCTGATCCTCAGTCCCTGGCCGTGGGGCTGGAGGCTCAGGTACTGGAATCTCGGGAGCTGGCGGTGAAGCCGCCCCCCGATCTGCAGCTGCTGCTGCTCCAATCTCCTCTAAGTGTGGCGGTATAGAAGAGCCCTCTGTCTGGGGCAAAATCTCTGGAGCAATATGTGCATGGGCCCTGGTAGTCCTCTGGGCCCGACTAGTCTCTCCCACAGCTGTTGACTTGGCCTTTTGGGCCGTTGTCGCCCTTTTTGGAGGCATAACTGCAATTATAACATTTTGTTAGGGAGGAGTCATCCTGATAACACATCTCTATCGCACGATCTAAGACAGAAAGAAGGGTAGTATCCTAAATGCCCTGTAGCCTCCTGTTTATAGGTGTGGTGCACAACACACCGATAAACAAGACTCTACTAGACACGGTCTGTAGACATTCCGAGGACGGACCGCTCTGATACCACTTCTGTCACGACCCAACCCCGTAGGCCGTGACTAGTGCTCGTGCTGGACACCCAAACGTACCCAATAACCCAAACCAGCATACAAGCAGAATATTTAAATATAAAAATCAATTGGCGCTGCTAGAAATCGCAGATGAACAGATATGGCACGTGGAAGCCGATAAGGCCATCACAGATCGTAACAATTCAAAACATATACAGAACCCACATGTATGTCTACAGACCTCTACAGAACATAACAGAATCATAAGACGGGACAGGGCCCCGTCGTACCCCTGAATAATATACATCTATACAATAGCAGAAGACTGTACCAAAATATAGGCTCTGGATAAAAGAGCGCTCCAAAATAGCAGAATAAGATCCTAAGCGGGCGGATCAGCAAACCTGTCGTCTGTACCTACGCGGCATGAAAACGCAGCCCCCGAAGAAAGGGGGTCAGTATGGAATGTGTACCGAGTATGTAAAGCATGGAGTACAGAAAATAAAACCATAACTGGGGCAATAGTACAGAAATAAATATATAATCCAAAATTTCCAAGGCGCTATTTCCAGATCACAAATCGTGTATACAGATTTCGGATGTCAGATAATGCGGGCCCGAAATATCGGGTCATATAAGCTGGAGTCACGTGTCAGAAGAAGTACAGACCCAGAATGTTAAAATGTTTGTTTTTCAGACACGGATCTTGTATACCGGCATCATAGGTCAGAGGAGATATAGGAAGTGATTAGCTTACCAACATATCAGAGTCATGCATAGGGCACAGGAACGTGGTCGCCACTCCTGCCTTTGGCGTCACCACATATCATATCTCAGAAGATTTCATATCTCCGAACATCTCCGTCACATAACACATCATATCATAACCACGGTAACCCCGGGGACATATCACACGCCGGGGAACTGGACACATCATACTTCGTATCATATACACGGTAACCGGGGACGGACATATACCACAGTACCCGGGAACCGGACACATCATACTTCGGAATTCATGTATGGAACCCGGCCCCTGACAAGGGACTTGGCGACCCATCCGCACGATACATATCGGCCCGGGATCCGGTGAAAGGGAACATAGCACATGCACGAGCAGAATAGTGAGTAACTAAATGCACATAAATCGAGACTCGATAGAATGATCGAACGTGCCATCAGAATGTTCATAGCAGGTTATTTAAACAGAATGCTTATATCAGAACATTTATGTCAAAATACTTGTGTCGAAATACTCATATCAGAATACTTATGTCAAATTACTCGTATCGGAGTTAGTATGTGAAAGTTACGGACATTTCAAAGCAAATCCATACGACAGATCAATTCGAAGGAATCGAACGGTAGTTATAATATACGTATACCTTTTGGATAGCACGATAGATTGTGTCGAAACAAAACCTCTGGAATTATTTTTGCATATCAAAATATATTATAAGACTCATCCTAATAATCAGACGTACTATCAGAACATTCGTAACAAATTACTCAAACAAAATACTCGTATCCGCATACTTATGTCGGAATGCTTATATCGAAGTACTTATATCAAAAAGGGCATATCGCGTGTCAAATCGTAATGATGTAGTCGGGCAGGATCATGGTAAGCGTATGTCGGATATCATAATGAGTTACGGGAAAATAATCCTTCTTGGGTCGTTTTCATATTCCAAAATAGTTTACAAGGCTCAAGGGAATCATTAAAACAATTTTCCTTTAGTAGTTAGAAAGATAGTTGAAACGTTTCATTTTATATTGTTCGAAATTAAGGCAACAGTACAACAAGAGGCAACGCGGGAATAGTGGGAAACTGACTGCAACACAAAATTTCATACTTTTACAGACACTCAATAAAGTATTTAGAATAAGTATCATTAGTAGTTAAAATGTTTCCTTTTAAAATCGCTTGAAGTCAAGTTACAAATTGCAATAAGGGTGGAATCGGAAATAGTGGGCCCACCTCGGGCCAACCGAGGTGGCCAACACAAATTATGTGTAAGAAACTTTATGGAGTCGCTTATGATGGTTTTAAGGTAATCGGATTTTGTTTACACAAGTTCTAGGTATTTCGAAAATTTTCCTAGCCAATTGCAACATAATTAGTTCAATTCCACTGAATGGAAAAAGGGGCAAATTTAGTCGCGGATTCCGAAGAGTAGAGTACTCCCCGAGGTCCAAATTCAAACCTAATACATCTAGGACATGCCAAGAGAAGGAAAGGTGGAGCTTTACATACCTTTCTTGCCTGTTTACGCTCGCCAAACCTCAAACATCGTTTCGTCCGAAACCTACAAATGGTCACATTTACCAAATGTTACTATAAGGCTTTTGGCATCCAATCTTGAATTAGTACTTGTCTACCGAAATTTCGGCAGCACCTCACCTATAAATACGACACCCCGAGAATTCAACTCGGCCAAAATAATTCAACAACAACCCAACAACAACAACAATCACAATAAATTACAATATGTCACAACTAAACTTCTTTCCAACATAATGCAATAGCTTTCATTCCGACTTCGCATTTTCAAATCAATACCAACATGATCATATTCATTACTAATCAAGATCATTACAATATAATTCGGAAACATTTCATATCATTTCCACAATATATTCACAAGATATACAAAATATACAACTTTCCACCAAAGCCATAATTCATTCAAAACTTCTAATCTTAACATACTTATTCATAACATGTTTCCATCTTCTAATTTTCATCAACAACCATCCCAACTTGCACCTTAACAACTTCATTTCCATAATATCATAAAATTATACTAAGATGACCTATCCTTCTACATTCCATTTCTATACCAACTTAAACCATTTAACCATCATTTGCATTATAATGATCACAACAACACAACTAACATATTAAACAAAATTAATTCATTTCCATTTCAACTTCCACATACCACACGGCCATACCCTATATTTCCAACTTCAACCAATTTCATTCAACTTTCATTTCCAATACAAATTCCACCATAACCACAACTAGATTACAACATGAAATTCAACTCACATTGTCTATACATTAACACACACACACGGCCACATGTTCATATGCATACCCACTTTGCAAACTTCCATATTTCTATGATTTCTACTCATTTCCACATATTACAACATAAACAAACCTTCATAACATATAAAAGGAGATGAAATCTTACCTTTCTTCACAACTTCTCCCCTTAACTAAGGTTGGGATTTTATTCCAAAGAGTGATTCTCTCCTTCCAACAATCATACCATGTTGAAGAGGGCCTTCAAATTAGTGGAAATACATGAATAAATAATTTTTTTGGAGAAGATTTATGATCTTCCTTTTTCTCCTTCTTTGGCCGAAATTGGGGTGGTCTTTTTGTTCTTCAAGTTTCTTGAATTTTCTATGGGTTGAAGACTTAGTCATCTTTTATAAATTGGTCAAATGAATTAATTTTAAATGGGCTTGGGCCATTCATCTTATGGCCGGCCACCCTATGCTCTTGGGCCTCTCCTTCTAATTTTTTTTTTGAGCCCAATTGCTTATGAGCCACATTTTATAATTCACGAAACTAATTTCCGAAATTTCAATTTTTGCCCTTAGCCTCCCTCGATATTTTCGCGTCAATATTTTTCATACACAAGACATATATATCGAATAAAAATCAAATATAGCCTTATTGCTTACAAATCAAATTTATTTCGAATTTTCCGAGTATGCCAACATACGGGATATAACATCCTCCCCCCCTTTAGAACATTCGTCCTCGAATGTTCAGCTAACCTTTCGGGGAGGTCTTTGCCCTCCCTTCAGAGTGTTCCAAATGTTACAATTACTATTCCCCTTTATGTACTTGCTTCCTTTTTATTCCCAAACATCGTTGTACTATAAATTTTCCAGCCTTAGCTAGTGGTGGAACTGGTATCATTCTACTTTGTAATTTCTGTACCACGTCTTTCGCTTGTCTCCTAAATTTCGTTCAGTCAATGTCTTCCGTATATCGCAACACTGACTACCGGGGCCCACCTGCCGATCGATACAGTCATAAATGGGGTTTCATATACATACATATACATTTACTACCATTTCGCTTACAAATCATTCCCTAAACGCTTATTCAAACTTACTCTCATCTCAAAGTTACGTTGCTCGGTCCTCTTTCCCATCGGCCTATTCTACCTTAATATACCCGACCTCTATAGGGTTTCTAGTCGCTCCGCATATTCTAATTTCCTTTGGATCATCCTAACTCCCTATTTGGCTGTTATATCTACATTTATGAAAATTTCAGTACACTTCCCAGAGGGTCACCCATCCCAGAATTTCTCTGGCTCTAGCACGCTTAACCCCGGAACTTTAGTGAATTTTGCTACATTAGTGCTGATATAATCACGTTCACTACCCCGCACGAGCTTTGTCACCTAATTTAAGGCAGGTCGGGGTCCTAACAATTTTTGAAAGGTTCTCGCAGCGGGTCCCACTCCGATACAGAGAGGGCCCTTTATTTTCCTGATGATGTAACTACTACGTTAGCCTTTTTGATTTTCAACATTCACTTTTTATCTGCGTATACAATTACTTTAGACAGTTCTATCGATTTGGGCCTTATCTCCGTTTTACTAGCAATCGGGGAAAAAATATATGATAAAGCAGAATCTGGATCAACCAATGCATATATATATTTAAGAAAAAGATTGATAGTATACCTGTAACCATGTCTGGTGACGCCTCTGGGTCCTGTCGGTGAGCCAAAGCATATACGCGGTTCGAAGGACCGCTGAAACTGGGAGCTCCACCACGACCTCTGTCGCGGCCCGCTGCTGTCGACATACCCTGCCCCGTAGGGCGTATGGCTGCAGAAGGGGAAGATGAGCCAGCAGCTGAACCAGTGAGCTGGGCTGAACCACCTGGACCGCCCCTATACGGACACTCCCTCATCGTATGTCCTTGACGGCCACAAGTAAAACAGGCGCCAGTGGCACGATGACACTCACCAGGGTGACGCCTCCTACAATGAGGACACCGAGGTATGGATGGCCCCATCTGACTGAAACTCCCATTTACTCGCGAACTCGAAGCCATGGAGTTCTGGCCTGCTCCTGAGTACCCTGGGCTATCAAATCTCCGGCCTGTAAACTGTGGAGGTGCGCTCTGTGCCGGCTGGGAAGACTGTCTGCTAGCCTGCTGCTGCTGTTGCTGCTGGGGCTGCCTGCCCCGAAAGTCCCCAGAATACCCAGCTGATCTGGCCCTCTTGGGCCGTCTCCGATCCTGGCTCCTATCGGGCTGCTGTCCCCTATGCCGGTCCTCCATACCCTGGGCGTGTGCCTGTATACGGGAAATATCCATACCGGACTGAGCGTCCAACACCAAACAACTGTCGACCAAATAATCGTCCAGTCCCACGATATACCGGTGCATCCTATCAGTCATAGTAGCTACCATAGCAGGTGCATACCTAGCCAATGAGTCAAACTCCAGGCTATACTCCCGGACACTCCTACCATTCTGTCTCAATAGCAAAAATTTGTCGGCCCTAGCCCGCCGTAGCTCCGGAGGCAGAAAATGGCTAAGAAAAGCCTCAGAAAACTCATCCCAGACTGCTGGGGGAGCGCCGTCGCCTCTGTCCAACTCCCAAGACTCGTACCAATTAGCTGCTACATCATATAACCGGTACGAAGTCAACTCGACTGACTCTGTCGCAGAAGCCTTAATCAAGTATAACGTGCGCCGCTTCTTCCTGATAAACTCCTCGGGATCCTCCTCGGGCTTTGTCCCGAAGAACTCTGGAGGACCACAGGTCAGGAACTCACGAGCTCTCGAACTATCACGTCTGTCTGCCCGATCCCCTCTCAATCCGTGGCCCTGAACCTGTCCCGCCACAAGTCTGGTCAGCAACTGGACCGCCTCTCCCATAGCCTGATCCTCAGTCCCTGGCCGTGGGGGTGGAGGCTCAGGTACTGGAATCTCGGGAGCTGGCGGTGAAGCCGCCCCCCGATCTGCAGCTGCTGCTGCTCCAATCTCCTCTAAGTGTGGCGGTATAGAAGAGCCCTCTGTCTGGGGCAAAATCTCCGGAGCAATATGTGCATGGGCCCTGGTAGTCCTCTGGGCCCGACTAGTCTCTCCCACAGCTGCTGACTTGGCCTTTTGGGCCGCTGTCGCCTTTTTTGGAGGCATAACTGCAATTATAACATTCTGTTAGGGAGGAGTCATCCTGATAACACAGCTCTATCGCACGATCTAAGACAGAAAGAAGGGTAGTATCCTAAATGCCCTGTAGCCTCCTGTTTATAGGTGTGGTGCACAACACACCGATAAACAAGACTCTACTAGACACGGTCTGTAGACATTCCGAGGACGGACCGCTCTGATACCACTTCTGTCACGACCCAACCCCGTAGGCCGTGGCTAGTGCCCGTGCTGGACACCCAAACGTACCCAATAACCCAAACCAGCATACAAGCAGAATATTTAAATATAAAAATCAATTGGCGCTGCTAGATATCGCAGATGAACAGATATGGCACGTGGAAGCCGATAAGGCCATCACAGATCGTAACAATTCAAAACATATACAGAACCCACATGTATGTCTACAGACCTCTACAGAACATAACAGAATCATAAGACGGGACAGGGCCCCGTCGTACCCCTGAATAATATACATCTATACAATAGCAGAAGACTGTACCAAAATATAGGCTCTGGATAAAAGAGCGCTCCAAAATAGCAGAATAAGATCCTAAGCGGGCGGATCAGCAAACCTGTCGTCTGTACCTGCGCGGCATGAAAACGCAGCCCCCGAAGAAAGGGGGTCAGTACGGAATGTGTACCGAGTATGTAAAGCATGGAGTACAGAAAATAAAACCATAACTGGGGCAATAGTACAGAAATAAATATATAATCCAAAATTTCCAAGGCGCTATTTCCAGATCACAAATCGTGTATACAGATTTCGGATGTCAGATAATGCGGGCCCGAAATATCGGGTCATATAAGCTGGAGTCACGTGTCAGAAGAAGTACAGACCCAGAATGTTAAAATGTTTGTTTTTCAGACACGGATCTTGTATACCGGCATCATAGGTCAGAGGAGATATAGGAAGTGATTAGCTTACCAACATATCAGAGTCATGCATAGGGCACAGGAACGTGGTCGCCACTCCTGCCTTTGGCGTCACCACATATCATATCTCAGAAGATTTCATATCTCCGAACATCTCCGTCACATAATACATCATATCATAACCACGGTAACCCCGGGGACATATCACACGCCGGGGAACCGGACACATCATACTTCGTATCATATACACGGTAATCGGGGACGGACATATACCACAGTACCCCGGAACCGGACACATCATACTTCGGAATTCATGTATGGAACCCGGCCCCTGACTAGGGACTTGGCGACCCATCCGCACGATACATACCGGCCCGGGATCCGGTGAAAGGGAACATAGCACATGCACGAGCAGAATAGTGAGTAACTAAATGTACATAAATCGAGACTCGATAGAATGATCGAACGTGCCATCAGAATGTTCATAGCAGGTTATTTAAACAGAATGCTTATATCAGAACATTTATGTCAAAATACTTGTGTCGAAATACTCATATCAGAATACTTATGTCAAATTACTCGTATCGGAGTTAGTATGTGAAAGTTACGGACATTTCAAAGCAAATCCATACGACAGATCAATTCGAAGGAATCGAACGGTAGTTATAATGTACGTATACCTTTTGGATAGCACGATAGATTGTGTCGAAACAAAACCTCTGGAATTATTTTTGCATATCAAAATATATTATAAGACTCATCCTAATAATCAGACGTACTATCAGAACATTCGTAACAAATTACTCAAACAAAATACTCGTATCCGCATACTAATGTCGGAATGCTTATATCGAAGTACTTATATCAAAAAGGGCATATCGCGTGTCAAATCGTAATGATGTAGTCGGACAGGATCATGGTAAGCGTATGTCGGATATCATAATGAGTTACGGGAAAATAATCCTTCTTGGGTCGTTTTCATATTCCAAAATAGTTTACAAGGCTCAAGGGAATCATTAAAACAATTTTCCTTTAGTAGTTAGAAAGATAGTTGAAACGTTTCATTTTATATTGTTCGAAATTAAGGCAACAGTACAACAAGAGGCAACGCGGGAATAGTGGGAAACTGACTGCAACACAAAATTTCATACTTTTACAGAGACTCAATAAAGTATTTAGAATAAGTATCATTAGTAGTTAAAATGTTTCCTTTTAAAATCGCTTGAAGTCAAGTTACAAATTGCAATAAGGGTGGAATCGGAAATAGTGGGCCCACCTCGGGCCAACCGAGGTGGCCAACACAAATTATGTGTAAGAAACTTTATGGAGTCGCTTATGAGGGTTTTAAGGTAATCGGATTTTGTTTACACAAGTTCTAGGTATTTCGAAAATTTTCCTAGCCAATTGCAACATAATTAGTTCAATTCCACTGAATGGAAAAATGGGCAAATTTAGTCGCGGATTCCGAAGAGTAGAGTAGTCCCCGAGGTCCAAATTCAAACCTAATGCATCTAGGACATGCCAAGATAAGGAAAGGTGGAGCTTTACATACCTTTCTTGCCTTTTTACGCTCGCCAAACCTCAAACATCGTTTCGTCCGAAACCTACAAATGGTCACATTTACCAAATGTTACTATAAGGCTTTTGGCATCCAATCTTGAATTAGTACTTGTCTACCGAAATTTCGGCAGCACCTCCCCTATAAATACGACACCCCGAGAATTCAACTCGGCCAAAATAATTCAACAACAACCCAACAACAACAACAATCACAATAAATTACAATATGTCACAACTAAACTTCTTTCCAACATAATGCAATAGCTTTCATTCCGACTTCGCATTTTCAAATCAATACCAACATGATCATATTCATTACTAATCAAGATAATTACAATATAATTCGGAAACATTTCATATCATTTCCACAATATATTCACAAGATATACAAAATATACAACTTTCCACCAAAGCCATAATTCATTCAAAACTTCTAATCTTAACATACTTATTCATAACATGTTTCCATCTTCTAATTTTCATCAACCATCCCAACTTGCACCTTAACAACTTCATTTCCATAATATCATAAAATTATACTAAGATGACATATCCTTCTACATTCCATTTCTATACCAACTTAAACCATTTAACCATCATTTGCATTATAATGATCACAACAACACAACTAACATATTAAACAAAATTAATTCATTTCCATTTCAACTTCCACATACCACACGGCCATACCCTATATTTCCAACTTCAACCAATTTCATTCAACTTTCATTTCCAATACAAATTCCACCATAACCACAACTAGATTACAACATGAAATTCAACTCACATTGTCTATACATTAACACACACACACGGCCACATGTTCATATGCATACCCACTTTGCAAACTTCCATATTTCTATGATTTCTACTCATTTCCACATATTACAACATAAACAAACCTTCATAACATATAAAAGGAGATGAAATCTTACCTTTCTTCACAACTTCTCCCCTTAACTAAGGTTGGGATTTTATTCCAAAGAGTGATTCTCTCCTTCCAACAATCATACCATGTTGAAGAGGGCCTTCAAATTAGTGGAAATACATGAAGAAATAATTTTTTTGGAGAAGATTTATGATCTTCCTTTTTCTCCTTCTTTGGCCGAAATTGGGGTGGTCTTTTTGTTCTTCAAGTTTCTTGAATTTTCTATGGGTTGAAGACTTAGTCATCTTTTATAAATTGGTCAAATGAATTAATTTTAAATGGGCTTGGGCCATTCATCTTATGGCCGGCCACCCTATGCTCTTGGGCCTCTCCTTCTAATTTTTTTTTGAGCCCAATTGCTTATGAGCCACATTTTATAATTCACGAAACTAATTTCCGAAATTTCAATTTTTGCCCTTAGCCTCCCTCGATATTTTTGCGTCAATATTTTTCATACACAAGACATATATATTGAATAAAAATCAAATATAGCCTTATTGCTTACAAATCAAATTTATTTCGAATTTTCCGAGTATGCCAACATACGGGATATAACAAGTTTTTAATGTGTTTGAATGAGGTCTATTCAAGAGTTAGAAGAAACATTTTGATGACTAAGCCACTTTCTGATGTTGACACTACTACTCTATGTTGATTAATGATGAAAGTAAACTTGAAGCACACAATACTAGTCCTTCTTTCAACACAGATGTTCCATCCTTTTCCACTGGTATACAGAAGCCCTATTCAAGTTCTTACCCGCAAGGGAAACAACATTATCCACGAAAGGTGAACTTTGATAACAAGAGGGACAATAGAAACAATAATAACAGCCTGTTTTGTAGATACTGTAAAAAGCATGAGCATCTCATTGGAGACTAAAAGAAACTTCAATACATTAATAGTCTCAATAACAATTCTGCAAATGGTGGCAATTTAAACCATAACAATTCTTCCAATCAGTATAGAAGAACTGTTGCTTGTGTACAGGGTCCAGCTGTTTAAACTAATGCAAAGGCTGAGGGTTCAGGCAAGTATAGCCAATTTTGAAGGGAAGAATACACAACAGTTTTCACCAGAACAGTTGAATCAGATGATGAACATGCTCCAGCAAATGAGAAATGCTATGCACTGAACAGGGCACACCAGACACCACCTATGCTGGTTTAGTAAGCACTTCTAATTTTAGTAATTATAGCTCTTCTTCTTGCTATATGTCTAGGGTAGTTGATAATCCTTGGATGATAGATTCAGGTGCTAACAATCACATGACACCAGTTAAATCTTTCTTGACAAACATTATCCCTCTTCCCATTTCTTATCTCATTAGTCTCCCAAATGGATATATGGTGAAGGTTACTTGTACTGGTACCCTTACTTTATCATAGGAACTAGTCTTGAAAGATATTTTATTCGTTCCCTCTTTTAGATATAACCTGATTTCTTTACAAAAATTATTGTGACAATTCAAATGTGGGGCTTACTTCACTGTTTTTAATTGTGTTCTACAGAGCCTTTCTCTGAAGAGGCCACTGGAGCTTGGTAGAGTGTCACAAGGACTATAGATCCTCTATCCTACTTCATTTACCCTTACTCAATCTGTAAATACCATTGCAACTTCTGATTGCATTGTTTATAAAGCTGCTTTGTCTTCTACTGTTTCTCATAAAAATGTATCTTATTCACATTGTTTACCATCAGTTTCTTGTTATTCCGTTTCCCATGATGATGATTTGATTTGGCATCTTAGATTAGATTATATGCCTTATAATAAAATGAAATCCATTCCTTTCCTCAAAGATAAACTATCTAAGAAACAAGATTTCCTTTGCAAGATTGGTCTAATGGCCAGACAGTAGAGGCTTGTCTTTCTTGAAAGCTCCATTAAAACCACTTCAGCTTTCCAACTCATTCACATTGACCTATGGGGTCATAACCACTCATATAATAGTTATAAGCATTGTTTAACTATAGTAGACGATTACTCTAGAGCCACATGGACTCATTTGCTTTCCACTAAATCTAATACTTTTACTCTCATTAAATCTTTCATCCTTATGGTTCAAACTCAATTTCATACCTCTGTTCAAATAGTTAGGTCAGATAATGCATTTGAGTTTGGTTCAAGTTCCTTGGCAACTTCTGTCTTCTCATCCCAAGATATTATTCATCAGAATCTACTCCCCACACTCCTCAACCGAATAGTGTAGTAAAAAGAAAACTAAAACATCTCTTAGAAACTACAAGGTCCTTGTTGTTTCAATCTAAACTCCCTCTTAAGTATTGGGGTGAATGTATTCTCACTACCACATATTTGATAAATAGACGCCTCACCTCTATTGAAAAATTCTACCCCCTATTCTCTTCTATACAAAACTGAACCTTCTTATTCTCACCTTAAGCCTTTTGGTCGCCTTGTATTTGCTATTGTCCCTAAACCTTACAGGGATAATTTTAAGTCCACATCTATCGCATGTGCTTTCCTTAGTTACAGCATGACCAAGAAGGCATACAAACTCCTTTATATGGCCAAGCATGTTGTTTTCTTCTATAGGGATGTTCAATTTCAAGAAACCATATTCCCTTATTCCTCTCCTTCTCACCTTTCCCTTTTTCCTCCTTTTGATCCCATAATTGTGGATTCTTCCACTATTTCACAACAACTTACTCACCCTTCCTCCCATTCTTCTGGCTCTCCCTTTCCTATTCTCAACCTTGTTTCTCCTCTTAATCCACCTAGTCATGCTTCTCTTGTTTCTTCCTATCCTATTTCTTCTTATGATAATTCTTTTTCTACTACTACTACTTCTTCTTCTTCTTCTACCTCTTCTCCCCCTACAGCCTTGAGAAATCCATCTAAGGTAACTACACTTCCCTCTTATTTGCAATAATACCATTGCAATAATGTTTCCACGACCAAGGATTCTTCTATCCCTATTGACTATGCTTTAATTGAGCATCAATTTTATCATCAGGCTGTTTCTAACCCTACTTAGCCGAAAGCTATGCTTAAAGAGTTTCAAGCTTTGGAGGCCAACAATACATGGACCATAAATCAACTCTTCTTATGTGGAAACCATGAGAACTAGTGAACGAAACTGGTGGATTTTATATGATATGCAGCTAATACCTCCTCAGCTGTGCTAGCAACAACATCAAAACCAATGTAAGAAAAGAAGACTGTCGCAGAGCCAGCCAACAACCCATTTACTCCAAAAGAGAAGTACCTAGAAACTGAAAGAAATGCATCAGTCCAAATGTTAGTGGCATGTAAGACAGTAAAAGCATATATAAAGAACCACTTACCCACTAGAAACTTCATAACCTGGCCAGGCAGTCTTACATCCCAAGTAAGCACCAGCTACGACAATAAACACTAGAGCACTAATATTGATGGTTGTAATTATGGCTTGCGCAAGGGAACTCTGTATATGAGATTTTCCAATTGCAGGAGTACAATAACAGTGCAGTTGAAGACAAGTTAGACAATAGATAAAGGAAATGGAAGAGAAGCTCTTTTAGTGAGAAAAGGATGCACCTCCTTGATCCCGGTGCATAATAGGGCAGTGATAATGACAACTAAGATTGCAGCACCAGGGTCTACTAATATACCAAAAATGGTTTGACGAGCCAAAATTATTCCAATATTTATATGAATATTTTGGGTGAACAAATATTTTCACTCCATGAGAAAGTTGATAAACTTTTATCTTGCCTTAATAAGGTATCTACTTCTGATAAGGAGAAACAGAAGGAAGTTGTTGCTACTCCAAGTATACAGCCTCCTCCTGAGATTCATGATTTTAAATTAAAACCTTTATCAGATTTAGAAAAACTTTAAGATGAAGACTATAAAAAAAAAAGTCTTAGCTGGAGAATCTCAAAGTCCAGCTAATATAGAGGACTTTGCACAATTTGCGGCTCAATTTCTTGGCCAAGCGGAAGAATCTTCCAGCCCTACATAAGATAAGGGCTAGTCACCAATGAAGTGACTGGTTGGACCCGCCACTAGGCGACTACTTTAATAAAGAGGGAATCTGCTTTAATAAACCAGCTTTAATTATTAGGATTGTAATAATTATGTTTTCCACATTGGTCACTTTCGGCCACTTTTACTTTTTACTTTTTCTTTTTATCTGGCCATAATGTTGTCGGCCATTTATTTTTTAATTTTGTTGTTTAATATCCATGATCCGTTATATAAGGATCATTCTTCTCAGTTGAGAGGCAAGTCTTGGAACCCCCAAGCACAAGCTCTCTCTAACTCTCTCCCTTGTAAAAAATCTTTCTCTTATAAATAAAAGTTTGTTTATATAAATCTCCTTCTGCTGACCACAACCTCCATTCTTAAGGTATAATTTTATTTTTCTTTTTATTAATTTTATTTTAATTCAGTTCATGTTTAGCCTTATAGGCTAAATATTCCGTTGAATTACGTCACACTAGACTACTGAGGTCATGGTAATAATGCTTTGATGCATCATGATCGAAGCCAAAACATGATGTTCAAGGTTAGGTAGAAACTGACCCAGGTGGACTGTTCATAACCAGGCGGTGGTCCTGTTGTTGGCCCGCTTAGCCGAGGATGGCGTTTTAGGGCGTTTGTTGGACTTGTTCTGGTCGGAACAATCCTAACGCCAGGGTCGGTGACCTAGTAAAACTGTTGTTACCTAGATGACATCATGCGGCGGCGCGATCCTGCTGTGAGACTGGTATCAAAGCCATGGTGTTTCAGTAGTAATAGGTGATGTAATTCAACAATTTCATATCATGAATTTTATAAATCGAAAAGAACTGTTAAAAACAGTAAGAAAGAGGAATATGATACTCCTCAAGAACTCAATCTCCTTAATAAATGGACGATACCTAAAATAGAGCCCAGATTAATATATCAGATGGGTACTTTTATTATTATTATTATTATTATTATTATTATTATTATTGTTGTTGTTGTTGTTGTTGTTATTCTTATTATTGTTATTGTTATTATTATTATTATTATTATTATTATTATTATTATTATTATTATTATTATTATTATTAAGTAAAGTCTTAAGTATTTGATTGGATTTAGTTGGCATTGAAGTTTAATTTAGGATTGAGACATGTTTGATTTGACATTAGCAATGAGTTTGTAGTACTATTTGTTTGGAGTCCAGCTGTCCCTGTAATTAAACGTGTGGTCTAAAGTGCACATAAAAATGGGAGTTTTACAAGACTACCCCAAACGGGATGACAAAAATTATCCGCTAATACTCATTGAAGGAGCAACACCTCCTCAAAATGTTTTTACTGAAATATCAGAAATTGAACAGATCCCAGATGGGACAATTAAATTAAGATTTCATGAACCAGAATCTTTATTAGAAGATAATGAACATAATAGTGTTCGATCTGGTATACCTTGATCTATGTCTTCTTGTCGATCTTATATATCTCCTATTGATTATATTATGCAGTCTCCATCCAGGGCTTCTACTTCTCAGATCAGAGATATTAGTTCTAATAGAATTAGTAATTCTAAAATTGATCAGGATCATATTGTAACCGGTATACAAGACCCAAAATTAACTGCGTCAGACATGGATTTTCCAACTATTTAATAGATCAAGTCCAAAAAATAGATTTTAGTCGGGGCTCACCCGCAAGATTGCAAATCAGTAAAGAGTTTCATACTCCTAAATGGATACCATTTAGAAAATGATTTTTTGATAATTTTAAACTAGAAGAAACAATGGTTTTCCAAGAAGAATTTTATAAAGATCTTTCCAAAGCAAATAAGATTATATCTTTTGTGCCTTGGTTTATGACAAAATATCTTGCTAATTATATTTCTGTTTTAGAAAGAGATTATAAATTAGCTAGTGGGGAAGTTGTTCTACTGTATTTCCTCCACAACAATCTTTTCAAATAGAAAAAGATTTACATTTTGCTGCTTTTTCAAAATTGATTGAAAGTGATAATTTACCTGTCATGACCAGATATATTAATAATATGGTTAGGCAGCAAAATTATTCCAATATTTATATGAATATTTTGGGTGAACAAATATTTTCACTCCATAAGAAAGTTGATAAACTTTTACCTTGCCTTAATAAGGTATCTAGTTCTGATAAGGAGAAACCGAAGGAAGTTGTTGCTACTCCAAGTATACAGCCTCTTCCTGAGATTCATGATTAATTAACCTTTATCAGATTTAGTAAAACTTTTAGATGAAAAATTTAAAGGTTTAAAACTCAGTCCTTTAATAGCAAAGGACGATGCATATTTGTCTGATATTGATTATAAGGCTCGCATAGCATCAGATATTAATAAAATTGATGAATATTATGCTGTTAAGCCTATTCAGAGGATGTACTACTATCCTCGACCAACTCCTCAAGATGTTTTATTAGAGGAGCATGAACATGTTATTTCCAACAGTTATAGTGGTAAGGAAATATATGAATGGAATATTGACGGTTATACTGAACGTCAAATTTATTATACTATTCATAGGAAGTTAATGTACAGCACTATCTGCAAGGTTCATAAAAACACTGAAAGAGTTATTGCAGATATGATTATAGCTGGTTTCACTGGCCAGTTAAAAGGCTGGAGGGATAATTATTTAACCGCTACACAACGTCATTCAATTTTAGGCGCTGTTAAACAGGAGCCTGGCCATGACGCACCTGTACCTAATGCAATTTATACACTGGTTATTAATATTGTTGAACATTTTTTCGGAAGATAGTCCGATAATAGTGAATCTATTCGTACCATGCTTCAAAACCTAAGATGTAAGACCCTAACCTCATTTAGGTGGTATAAGGATGTTTTTCTTTGCAGGGTCATGGAATTACCCGAGAGTAATGACTCTCACTGGAAGTCCAAATTCATAGATGGACTCCCTCCTCTTTTTGCAGAAAGAGTTAGGAAAACTCTTAGAAAAGGGGATAGAAGTATTAATTATGATTCTTATACTTATGGAAATTTAATTGGTACTTGTATGCAGGAAGGATTAGCCTTATGTAATGAAATTAGGCTCAATCAGCAGATTAAGCGCCATGGTCTTAATGAAAGACAACAATTAGGAGAATTCTGTGGACAGTTTGGATTGGACGTCCCACAATCTTCTAAAAAGCCTCATAGGCATAAGAAAAGTATAAAGACTTCCAACAATGGAAGGAAAAGCGCTTGCAGAAAAAAGCTAGGCGCAAAAAGACTTTCAAGGAAAGGAAGGATTTTATTAAATCCAAAAATCCAAAAGTTTGTTATAAGTGTGGCAGAGTAGGTCATTTTTATAAAAATTGTAAGGTTAAGGAAAAGATTAAATCCCTTAACATAGATGATGACCTTAGAGAATCTTTATATAAGATTTTGTTAAAGTCAGACCCAAAACCAATGAATGATTCTGGTAAGGAGAGTGATACTTCATCCAACCCTTCTTCAGATGAAGATATTAGGATATAAGATGAAGAAAGTTATATCTCGACTAGCTCGGATGATGAGTGTCAGCCATGCCAATTAGGGCAACCTTGCGTTAAACCTAAGGAAGATGATGAGTTTTATAAACTTGTTTCCCAATTTAGCGAAAACAGTCTTCATGTTTTTTATGGTAATAACCTCTTTGACCTCCTTAAACATATTAAGGATCCCAATCTTAGGTCCCAGATTATAGATCAAATAGGTTCAAAACAGCAGCCCCAAGAAGAACCAACTGTTGTAGAAATTAGAGAGCCTACTTATACTATGGCTGGAGTCAAAAAACTCCTTCAAGAACGCCAGAATATTATAAGTACACCGGCAACCACTCAAGACTTAGAAAGAGAGGTTCATAACCTTAAGCAAGAAATTTCCACCCTCAGGAAACACCAGACAACTCTAGATTATAGGGTCTCGCAACTTGTGGGAAAAGGAAAACAAATCATAGAAACACCGGTTTATACTACGATAGATGATCTACCAGTTAATAACACCGTAGCAACTGTGCCTACAGAAGAAGGAGAAGGTAGTAGCAATCCTAGTTCCAGTTTTTTAACAAAATTTGATATCATTACTTCCTTTAAATTTTTTATAAAAATTACTCTTTTAATTGATTACAATTTCAAAAAAGAGTTTACTGCTCTAGTTGATAGTGGAGCAGATTTAAGTTGTATTCAAGAAGGATTAATCCCTTCAAAATATTTTCAAAAAACTACTCATAGTTTACGGTCTGCTAGTGGCCAAAAAATGGGTATTACTTATAAATTACCCAAAGCTTATATTTGCCAAGACAAAGTTGGTATTCCTGAAAGCTTTGTATTGGTAAAAAATATTTCAAATCAAGTTATATTGGGAACTCCATTCATCCATAAATTATTTCCTATTCAATGGATGGATGATAAATGTTTTATAGGAACCTATGAAGAAAAACTGATTAAATTCCAGTTTCTAACTGACCTTTTTCAAGAATTTTAAATGAAATCAAAGATAGGTTGATGAATAAACATCAACAAATCAATATCCTCAAACAAGAAATTTATACTCTTCAAATTGAGGATATTTTACAAAATCCTAAATTACAGGAAAAAATTGAGTTTATAAAAAATCAATTTTCTCTACATATTTGTAGCGACCATCCTAATGCTTTTTGGGACAGGAAAAGACATATTGTCACTCTTCCATATGAAGAGTCTTTTTCTGAAAATAATATTCCTACTAAAGCAAGACCATGCCAAATGAATTCCGAATATTTGAAATTATGTAAAAATGAGATTTCTTCTCTTTTACAAAAAGGTCTTACAATGTCTTCGAAATCTCCATGGTCATGCACAAGTTTTTATGTTAATAAACATGCTGAACAGGAACGAGGTGTTCCAAGATTGGTAATAAATTATAAACCTCTTAATAAAGTTTTAAAATGGATTCGATATCCAATTCCTAATAAAAAGGATTTATTAGATCGCCTTCATAATGCAATCATATTTTCAAAATTTGATTTAAAATCAGGTTATTGGCAAATCCAAATAGCCAAAGCAGATAAAAATAAAACTACTTTTAATGTTCCAATTGGGCAGTTCGAATGGAATGTTATGCCTTTTGGACTAAAAAATGCCCCTTCAGAATTTCAAAAAATTATGAATGATATTTTTATGGCTTATAGCAATTTTATCATTGTTTATATCGATGATATTTTAGTATTTTCAAATACTATTGAAATGCATTTTAAACATCTTGATATATTCAAGAAAATTATTATTCAAAATGGTTTAGTTATATCTAAGCCAAAAATGTCACTTTTTCAAACAAAAGTCAGATTTTTAGGTCATAATATAGAAAAAGGAAAAATTATTCCTATTAATAGAAGTATAGAATTTGCTTCTAAATTTTCTGATATTATTACTGATAAAACTCAACTTCAAAGACTTCTTGGAAGTCTAAATTATATTTCGTCATTTTATAAAGATTTGGCCCAAGACACATCTATTTTATATGATAGATTAAAAAAGATTCCAAAACCTTGGACTGATGCTCATACGCAAGTTCAAAAAATCAAGAGGAAAGTTAATAATCTTCCTTGTCTTACCTTAGCCAATCCTAACTGGCAAAAAATTAGAGAAATTGATGCCTCTGATATTGGCAATGGAGGAATTCTTAAACAGTTTTCTCCAAATGATAAACAGGAATATTTAGTCCAGTTTTATTCTGGCAAATGGAATAATAGTCAAAAGAACTATACTACTATAGCAAAAGAAATTCTTGCTATAGTTAAATGTGTTCTTAAATTTCAAGGTGATTTATATAATCAAAAGTTTTTAATAAAAACTGACTGCCAAGCAGCCAAATTTATGTTTAATAAAGATTGCAAACATGATGTTTCCAAACAAATGTTTGCTAGATGGCAAGCTCTTTTAGCACCATTAGATTTTTGAAATTCATTATAAAAAGGGATCGGATAATAGTCTCCCTGATTTTCTCACTAGAGAATATTTAAGATCATAACTGTCATCTTCTCATTTGCAGGATGAGGCCTACATTGACACCTCCCTCTAATAGAGGAAGGGGAAGAGGACAAAACGGAACGGGCAGAGGCACTGTTCTTGCCCAAATGGGTAACAAAAGGCTAATAGCCGACAATATTGCAGAAACTTCTGGTAATACCCAGAGGCAAATCACATATGCTGAGTATCTGGCTTTCATAGAAGCACAGAGAAAAGGGGATAATATGCCCCCATCATAATCCAGTGCCCTCGTAATTGATGATAATGGGAACACTAATTCATATGAAGAAAATGCTCATCGAGAGTTAATAATTCTCCTTGAGAATGATGGTCTCCAATGGAAAGATGAAATAATGCAAAGGTATTTTGATACAGCGTCATACGCTACTCCGACTTATAAATATCGGATGAATTATGAAATGATCCTTTCATATACAGGATCAGCTGAATTCCAGCATTTTTATCCAGCTAATACCAAAAAAGTTTATAACTTTTCAAAAATTGTTATAAAAAAGATATTTTCTCCAAATGAATGGGGAATAAGTCCGTTAAAGGATAAGGATTATATCCACCCAGAACAAAAAGTACCAGTTAAATTTAATTATTGGGATTCTGTTGAAAGCTTTAATAAAGCTTTTTTATATGAGAATGATAATAAGAAACATTCATGGTTTATAAAAATTTGTGCCAATGTTTATAAACAGGGCATTCCAAATTGGTTTTACCAATGGTGGATCTATTATGGTCCAACCGTGAAAATTTTACCAGAACCCTTTAACAGTTTATATACTGAATGGGTTGATGTTTCTCCAAAAATAAAAGATTTGGAAAATAATATTACTTTCTCTGAAAAAATTTCTAATATGTATTTCTTCATTGAATTTCCTATTCCATGGATCATGAAATGGTCAGTTGAAGTGGGTTATACCCCGCAAAATATGTCTTGCTTAAATAGAATTTTTTATACAAAATTCTGAAAAAAATTGATTCAAAAATCAAAAGATGGAACTATCCCAGGACAAGATTTAATAAATCATATTAAGACTACTATTGCACATTATTAGGACTCCATTAATTCCAGACAGAAGGAAGTTCCCAGTCCTTTTGAGCATATTGCTCGAAAAATTCAAATGAAGAAAGGAGTAATTCCCCCAGAACAGCTCATAGCTACTTGCATGGAAGAATTTAGATCTAATTTAATGCAGCATCTTAATATGGAAGCTATGTCTGATACATCAATGGCGTCTGTTGGTCATACCACTGACAATGATAATGAAGAAGATGAAGACTATAATACACAAGTCTTCGCAGGAGAATCTCAGAGTCCAGCTAATACAGAGGACTTTGCACAATTTGCGGCTCAATTTCTTGGCCAAACGGAAGAATCTTCCAGCCCAACAAAAGATAAGGGCAGGTCACCAATGAAGTGACTGGTGGGACCCGCCACTAGGCGGCTACTTTAATAAAGAAGGAATCTGCTTTAATAAAGCAGCTTTAATTATTAGGATTGTAATAATTAGGTTTTCCACTTTGGTCACTTTCGGTGACCTTGTAAAACTGTGAAACAGGTGCGCCGCCGCATGATGTCATCTAGGTAACATAAGTTTTACTAGGTCACCGACCTTGGCGTTGGGATTGTTCCGATCAGAACAAATCCAACAAACGCCCTAAAACGCCATCCTCGGCTAAGTGGGCCAACAACAGGACCACCGCCTGGTTATGAACAGTCCGCCTGGGTCAGTCTCTACTTAACCTTGAACATCATGTTTTGTCTTCGATCATGATGCATCAAAGCATTATTACCATTGTCACGACCCAAACCCCATGGGCCGCGACTGGTACCCTAACTGGATACCCATACGTACCTATCTGATCGAATTCGAATCATACAGATTTTTTTTTTTCAAAACAGAAGTACGGAAATAGACCGATACAAATACGGCACGCGCGCGACCATACGTATATATACATATATACCTGAACATACAGACATTTACAAGTAAGCCGATAAGGCTAACATACAGACGAAACCCGTAACCCACACATCTATCTACAGGCCTCTACAGACATACAGAATCATATGGCGGGACAGGGCCCCGCCGTACCCAGAATATACACACATACGGAGTACACAGAAGACAGAAGATATATACCAAAAAGATATGCTCCGAGTCAAGGGAGCTCTTCAGATAGCAGAGTCGGAAACCTACGCTGGCGGCGTATCACCTGGCGCGTCTGTACCTGCGGGCATGTAGCGCAGCCCCCGAAGAACGGGGGTCAGTACGAAATATGTACCGAGTATGTAAAGCAGAAACATAACAGATATAACATAGTCCGAACCGGAGTCACAGAAATATAACGGACAGAACCATAAATCAGACTGGCGGACAGAATTGTGATCCAGACAGACATACAGAATCGTGTTCCATACAAATAAACAGAGTTACAGTTCGGACAGACAGACGGAATCCTAATACGGACAGACGAGCAGAATCTGAATCCATACGGACATACAGAATCAGAAGTCATACGGACAGACAGCAATAGTCATAGCACAGACGGACAGACAGTAGTGTGACGGACAGAATTATGCATGCAGAGTAGTACAGAGTCATACAAAATCATACAGAGGCGTGTGCTTTATAAATACAGATGGCACACGCATATATTCATACAGATCCCGGCCCTGTCTGGGGGCGCGGTAACAGAACTCGGCCCTCTTAGTACGGGACGCGGTGGACAGACAGAATCAAATCAGATCATATGCCATCCTGGCCGCCATCCCCATACACAGATCATACAGACATACAGATCCCGGCCCGTACGCCGAGGGACGCGGTGAACAATGCAGAGAAAATATGCACGATAACAGAACCTGGCCCGGGTCGCAGTGAAAGAATGCATTGAGACAGACACGAATCAATAAATGAGAAACCACCTACCTACAGACTCAACATACAGACTCGATCAATCAGAAGGGTGCCAAACGGCGAGCCAAAATCAGAATATCCAGATAGTATGCATAGCACGCGCTCATATCCTAGTTAGGAAGGCACGACAGATTTTCAGAATGGGATGCTCGGATGTTCAGAAATCATATTGTATAAATTACACAAAACTATCCATAATATTCACAAAATAATAGTTCAGAAGTTTTTGGAGAAGATCGGACCAAAACAGAAGTATTTTAAAAATCGTACCGGAAGTATCGGGCCTTGTGGGCCCACCTCGGACCAACCCGAGGCTACATATGTAAATTACTGATGATTGACCTTATGAGGTCACCCATACTCATTCGGAAGTGTTCCGACTCCGTTTGGGGAAGTTTTGTGCAAAATCTCACTTTAAGGACAATTTGTAAGAAAATAGGTTCAATTGAACTGAAGGAATTAGAGCGGTTTTCCGTCTCGAATTCCGGGGAACGGAGTCGGACCTAAGGCTCGCGGCCGAGCCTACCACATCCAGAACATGCCTAGGAACGTATAGAAGTGCTTCACATACCTTGATGGCGCCTTATGCTTGCTTGGCGTAAATCCAAATTTCGTCCAAAATCTGGAAATGGTCAAGTTTACCATTTGGTTAGTTTCATTCTTTCAATACTCTATCTTTACACATAATTGCCTACCGAAATTTCGGCAGCATTTCCTCTGTATATACGACATCCCCGAGACTTAGCTCGGCTCAATTCCTCAACACAACAGCCCAGAGAAAACATCCAAACAACAACAAGCATCAATAAACACTAACTCATACACTATGGCATTATTAGCCATCTTTCGACACAACGAGTTATTTTTCGTTTTAAACTTGCATTTCCAACCAAAACTTATTATTTTCATATCCATTATCCATCAAAATCATTACGACACACATCGGAGGCATCCATACCATATTCACATAACATTCATAAGTTACTCAAACATTCAACTTCCTATCAAATCACTACCTTTCCAATCTTTCCTAACTTCCAATATACAAGTTCATAAACACATTTTCATATTCCAAGTTCGTTATCGTCAATCACAATTTCAAGACATTAGGCTAACGCAACATACTTTCCGACAACGACTTAACAAACAATTCTTCGTTTTGGCTTAACCATTATCCTTCAATCTACTTCACAAAGCCATAACACAATTAACATACAACCAAAATCAAATTCACATCCCATATTACACATAGTACCATACGGCCAACATACTATATTTTCCAACTCTCACTAATTCATCCCACTTTCCTTTCTAATACAATTTCCACCATACTACAACTAACTTACACAAGAATTCAAACCATTACAATCATGCAACACATATATATGCATTCGGCCACCACCCAAAAATTCCAACACACCAAATTTCCATATTTTTCATTCATTCACACATACTACAACATACATACATCATTTTTAACACAACAAAAGCATGAAATCCTTACCTTTCTTCAAGTTCTTCACTTGGGGTTGAAGTTTTTTTTTCTTGCCAAAATCTTTATATCAACTTGTAGATAATCTTGTGCTTAGCAATAATCTCTCAAGAGAGGAACTTTTTAAACCCAAGAATTGGCTCCAAAAAATTTTTTCTTTCTTTTCCTTTTCTTTCTCTCTTGAACCCGAAACCCTTTCTCTCTTTTCCTTTTGTTCTTTCTTGTTTTCTCTTGAAAGTTCTATAGATTAGGACTACTATATAATGTCACATGGCATTTAATTGATCCATGGGCTTGGATCAATAGTGTGGCCGGTTGGGCCCTTATAGTTGGGCCTTTGTTTTGTTTCATTTTATTGAGCCCACTTTGGCTAGATTTTGCAATTCCTAAGGCAAGTTTCCAAATTTGCCCTTGGCCACCTTTTGCAATTCCACACCATTGAATTCATAACTCACACATTCATACCAAGTAGTGTCCAATAGTGGCCTTATTCATCACAAGTCATTTTACCTTGAATTCTTCCGAATGAACAAAAATGTCGGATGTAACAACCATGACCTCAGTAGTCTAGTGTGACATAATTCAACGGAGTATTTAGCCTGTAAGGCTAAACATGATCTGAATTAAAATAAAATTAATAAAAAGAAAAATACAATTATACCTTAAGAATGGAGGTTGTGCTCAGCAGAAGGAGATTTATATAAACAAACTTTTATTTATGAGAGAAAGTTTTTTTACAAAGGAGAGAGCTGGAGAGAGCTTGTGCTTGGGGGTTCCAAGACTTGCCTCTCAACTGAGGAGAATGATCCTTATATAACGGATCATGGACATTAAACAACAAAATTAAAAAGTAAATGGCCGACAACATTATGGCCAGATAAAAAGAAAAGTAAAAAGTAAAAGTGGCCGAAAGTGACCAAAGTGGAAAACATAATTATTACAATCCTAATAATTAAAGTTGCTTTATTAAAGCAGATTCCTTCTTTATTAAAGTAGCAGCCTAGTGGCGAGTCCCACCAGTCACTTCATTGGTGACTTGCCCTTATCTTTTGTAGGGCTGGAAGATTCTTCCGCTTGGCCAAGAAATTGAGCCGCAAATTGTACAAAGTCCTCTGTATTAGCTGGACTTTGAGATTCTCCTGCTAAGACTTGCGTATTATAGTCTTCATCTTCTTCATTATCATTGTCAGTGGTATGACCAACAGACGCCATTGATGTATCAGACATAGTTTCCATATTAAGATGCTGCATTAAATTAGATCTAAATTCCTCCATGCAAGTAGCTATGAGCTATTCTGGGGGAATTACTCCTTTCTTCGTTTGAATTTTTCGAGCAAGATGCTCAAAAGGACTGGGAACTTCCTTCTGTCTGGAATTAATGGAGTCCTTATAATGTGCAATAGTAGTCTTAATCTGATTTATTAAATCTTGTCCTGGGATAGTTCCATCTTTTGATTTTTGAATCAATTTTTTCCAGAATTTTGTATAAAATTTTTGTTTAAGCAAGGCACATTTTGCGGGGTATAACCCACTTCAACTGACTATTTCATGATCCATGGAATAGAGAATTCAATGAAGAATTACATATTAGAAATTTCTTCAGAGAAAGTAATATTATTTTCCAAATCTATTATTTTTGGAGAAACATCAACCCATTCAGTATATAAACTGTTGAAGGGTTCTGGTAAAATTTTCACAGTTGGACCATAATAGATCCACCATTGGTAAAACCAATTTGGAATACCCTGTTTATAAACATTGGCACAAATTTTTATAAACCATGAATGTTTCTTATTATCATTCTCATATAAAAAAACTTTATTAAAGCTTTCAACATAATCCCAATAATTAAATTTAATTGGGACTTTTTGTTCGGGGTGGATATAATCCTTATCCTTTAACAGACTTATTACCCATTCATTTGGAGAAAATATCTTTTTTATAACAATTTTTGAAAAGTTATAAACCTTTTTGGTATTAGCCGGATAAAAATGCTGGAATTCAGCTGATCCTGTATATGAAAGGATCATTTCATAATTCATCCGATATTTATAAGTCGGAGTAGCGTATGACGCTGTATATAAATACCTTTGCATTATTTTCCAAGGTTCATCTATCCATTGGAGATCATCATTCTCAAGGAGAATTATTAACTCTCGATGAGCATTTTCTTCATATGAATCAGTGTCCCCATTATCATCAATTACGAGGGCACTGGAGTATGATGAGGGCATATTATCCCCTTTTCTCTATGCTTCTATGAAAGCCAGATACTCAGCATATGTGATTTGCTTCTGGGTATTACCAGAAGTTTCTGTAATATTGTCGGCTATTAGCCTTTTGTTACCCATTTGGGCAAGAACAGTGCCTTTGCCCGTTCCTTTTTATCCTCTTCCCCTTCCTCTATTAGAGGGAGGTGTCAATGTAGGCTTCATCCTGCAAATGAGAAGATGACAGTTATGAACATAAATATTCTCTAGTGAGAAAATCAGGGAGACTATTATCCGATCCCTTTTTATAATGAATTTCAAAATCAAATGGTGCTAAAAGAGCTTGTCATCTAGCAAACATTTGTTTGGAAACATCATGTTTGCAATCTTTATTAAACATAAATTTGGCTGCTTGGCAGTCAGTTTTTATTAAAAACTTTTGATTATATAAATCACCTTGAAATTTAAGAACACATTTAACTATAGCAAGAATTTCTTTTGCTACAGTAGCATAGTTCTTTTGATTATTATTCCATTTGCCAGAATAAAACTGGACTAAATATTCCTGTTTATCATTTGGAGAAAACTGTTTAAGAATTCCTCCATAGCCATTATCAGAGGCATCAATTTCTATATTTTTTTGTCAGTTCGGATTGGCTAAAGTAAGACAAGGAAGATTATTAACTTTCTCCTTGATTTTTTGAACTGCTTGCGTATGAGCATCAGTCCAAGGTTTTGGAATCTTTTTTAATCTATCATATAAAATAGATGTGTCTTGGGCCAAATCTTTATAAAATGGCGAAATATAATTTAGACTTCCAAAAAATCTTTGAAGTTGAGTTTTATCAGTAATAATATCAGGAAATTTAGAAGAAAATTCTATACTTCTATTAATAGGAATAATTTTTCCTTTTTCTATATTATGACCTAAAAATCTGGCTTTTGTTTGAAAAAATGACATTTTTGGCTTAGATATAACTAAACCATTTTGAATAATAATTTTCTTGAATATATCAAGATGTTTAAAATGCATTTCAATAGTATTTGAAAATACTAAAATATCATCGATATAAACAATGATAAAATTGCTATAAGCCATAAAAATATAATTCATAATTTTTTAAAATTCTGAAGGGGCATTTTTTAGTCCAAAAGGCATAACATTCCATTCGAACTGCCCAATTGGAACATTAAAAGCAGTTTTATATTTATCTGCTTCGGCTATTTGGATTTGCCAATAACCTGATTTTTAATCAAAATTTGAAAATATGATAGCATTATGAAGGCGATCTAATAAATCCTTTTTATTAGGAATTGGATATCGAATCCATTTTAATACTTTATTAAGAGGTTTATAATTTATTACCAATCTTGAACACCTCGTTCCTGTTCAACATGTTTATTAACATAGAAAGTTGGGCATGACCATGGAGATTTCGAAGATCTTATAAGACCTTTTTGTAAAAGAGAAGAAATCTCATTTTTACATAATTCCAAATATTCGGAATTCATTAGGCATGGTCTTGCTTCAGTAGGAATATTATTTTCAGAAAAAGACGCTTCATATGGATTAGTGACAATATGTCTTTTCCTGTCCCAAAAAGCATTAGGATGGTCGCTACAAATATGTAGAGAAAATTGATTTTTTATAAACTCAATTTTTTCCTGTAATTTAGGATTTTGTAAAATATCCTCAATTTGAAGAGTATAAATTTCTTGTTTGAGGAAATTGATTTGTTGATGTTTATTCATCAACCTATCTTTGATTTCATTTAAAATCCTTGAAAAAGGTTCAGTTACAAACTGGAATTTAATCGGTTTTTCTTCATAGATTCCTATAAAACCTTTATCATCCATCCATTGAATAGGAAATAATTTATGGATGAATGGAGTTCCCAATATAACTTGATTTGAAATATTTTTTACCAATACAAAGCTTTCAGGAATACCAACTTTGTCTTGGCAAATATAAGCTTTGGGTAATTTATAAGTAATACCCATTTTTTGGCCACTAGCAGACCGTAAACTATTAGTAGTTTTTTGAAAATATTTTGAAGGGATTAATCCTTCTTGAATACAACTTAAATCTGCTCCACTATCAACTAGAGCAGTAAACTCTTATTTGAAATTGTAATCAATTAAAAGAGTAATTTTTATAAAAAATTTAAAGGAAGTAATGATATCCAATTTTGTAAAAAAACTGGAACTAGGATTGCTACTACCTTCTCATTCTTCTGTAGGCACAGTTGCTACGGTGTTATTAACTGGTAGATCGTCTACCGTAGTATAAACTGGTGTTTCTATGATTTGTTTTCTTTTTCCCTCAAGTTGCGAGACCCTATAATCTAGAGTTGTCTGGTGTTCCTGAGGGTGGAAATTTCTTGCTTAAGGTTGTGAACCTCTCTTTCTAAGTCTTGAGTGCTTGCTGGTGTACTTATAATATTTCAGCATTCTTGAAGGAGTTTTTTGACTCCAGCCATAGTATAAGTAGGCTCTCTAATTTCTACAACAGTTGGTTCTTCTTGGGGCTGCTGTTTTGAACCTATTTGATCTATAATCTGGGACCTAAGATTGGGATCCTTAATATGTTTAAGGAGGTCAAAGAGGTTATTACCATCCAAAACATGAAAACTGTTTTCGCTAAATTGGGAAACAAGTTTATAAAACTCATCGTCTTCCTTAGGTTTAACGCAAGGTTTCCCTAATTGGCATGGCTGACACTCATCATCTGAGCTATTCGAGATATAACTTTCTTCATCTAATATCCTAATATCTTCATCTGAAGAAGGGTTGGATGAAGTATCACTCTCCTTACCAGAATCATTCTCTGATTCTGGGTCTGAATTTAACAAAATCTTATATAAAGATTCTCTAAGGTCATCATCTATGTTAAGGGCTTTAATCTTTTCCTTAACCTTACAATTTTTATAAAAATGACCTACACCGCCACACTTATAACAGGCTTTTGGATTTTTGGATTTAATAAAATCCTTCCTTTCCTTGAAAGTCTTTTTGCGCCTAGCTTTTTTCTGCAAGCGCTTTTCCTTCCATTGTTGGAAGTCTTTATACTTTTTCTTATGCCTATGAGGCTTTTTAGAAGATTGTGGGACGCCCAATCCAAACTGTCCACAGAACTCTCCTAATTGTTGTCTTTCATTAAGACCATGTCGCTTGATCTGCTGATTGAGCCTAATTTCATTACATAAGGCTAATCCTTCCTGCATACAAGTACCAATTAAATTTCCATAAGTATAAGAATCATAATTAATACTTCTATCCCCTTTTCTAATTGCTTTCCTAACTCTTTCTGCAAAAAGAGAAGGGAGTTTATCTATGAATTTGGACTTCCAGTGAGAGTCATTACTCTCAGGTAATTCCATGACCCTGCAAAGAAAAACATCCTTATACTACCTAAATGAGGTTAGGGTCATACATCTAAGGTTTTGAAGCATGGTACGAATAGATTCACTATTATCGGACCATCTTCCTGAAAAATGTTCAACAATATTAATAACCAGTGTATAAACTGCATTAGCTACAGGTGCGTCATGGCCAGGCTCCTGTTTAAAAGCGCCTAAAATTGAATGACGTTGTGTAGCGATTAAATAATTATCCCACCAGCCTTTTAACTGGCCAGTGAAACCAGCTATAATCTTATCTGCAATAACTCTTTCAGTGTTTTTATGAACCTTGCAGATAGTGTTGTACATTAACATCCTATGAATAGTACAATAAATTTGACGTTCAGTATAACCGTCAATATTCCATTCATATATTTCCTTACCACTATAACTATTGGAAATAACATGTTCATGCTCCTCTAATAAAACATCTTGAGGAGTTGGTCGAGGATAGTAGTACATCCTCTGAGTAGGCTTAACAGCATAATATTCATCAATTTTATTAATATCTGATGCTATGCGAGCCTTATAATCAATATCATACAAATATGCATCGTCCTCTGCTATTAAAGGACTGAGTTTTAAACCTTTAAATTTTTCATCTAAAAGTTTTTCTAAATCTGATAAAGGTTTTAATTTAAAATCATGAATCTCAGGAGGAGGCTGTATACTTGGAGTAGCAACAACTTCCTTCTGTTTCTCCTTATCAGAAGTAGATACCTTATTAAGGCAAGATAAAAGTTTATCAACTTTCTCATGGAGTGAAAATATTTGTTCACCCAAAATATTCATATAAATATTGGAATAATTTTGCTGCCTAACCATATTATTAATATATCTGGTCATGACAGGTAAATTATCGCTTTCAATCAATTTTGAAAAAGCTGCAAAATGTAAATCTTTTCCTATTTGAAAAGATTGCTGTGGAGGAAATACAATATGAACAACTTCCCCACTCGCTAATTTATAATCTCTTTCTAAAACAGAATAATAATAATAATAATAATAATAATAATAATAATAATAATAATAATAATAATAATAATAATTAATAATGATGATAATGATGATAATGATGATAATAATAATGATTAATAATGATGATAATGATGATAATAATAATCATAATAATGATTAATAATGATGATAATGATGATAATAATAATCATCATAAGGATTAATAATGATGATAATGATGATGATAATAATAACAATAATAATAATAATAATAATAATAATAATAATAATAATAAAAATAAAAATTCTGTTTAAGCAAGGCATATTTTGCGGGGTATTACCCACTTCGACTGACCATTTCATGATTCATGGAATAGAGAATTCAATGAAGAAATACATATTAGAAGTTTCTTCAGAGAAGGTAATATTATTTTCCAAATCTATGATTTTGGGAGAAACATCAACCCATTCAGTATATAAAATCTTGAAGGGTTCTGGTAAAATTTTTACGGTTGGACCATAATAGATCCACCATTGACAAAACCAATTTGGAATGCCCTGTTTATAAACATTGGCACAGATTTTTATAAACCAAAAATGTTTTTTATTATCATTCTCGTATAAAAAAGCTTTCTTAAAGCTTTCCACATAGTCCCAATAATTAAATTTAACTGGAACTTTTTGTTCTGGGTGGATATAATCCCTATCCTTTAACGAACTTATTCCCCATTCATTTGGAGAAAAGATCTTTTCTATAACATTTTCATTGTCAGTGGTATGACCAACAGACGCCATTGATATATCTGACAGAGCTTCCATATTTAGATGCTGCATCAAATTAGATTTAAATTCCTCCATGTAGGTCGCTATAAGCTGTTCTGGGGGAATTGCTCGTTTCTTCATTTGAATTTTTCAAGCAATATGCTCAAAAGGACTGGGAACTTCCTTTTGTCTGGATTGGATAGAGTCCTTATAATGTGCAATGGTTGTTTTAATCTGATTTATTAAATCTTATCCTGGAATAGTTCCATCTTTTGATTTGTGAATCAATTTTTTCCAGAATTTTGTATAAAAAATTCTGTTTAAGCAAGGAATATTTTGCGGGGTATTACCCATTTCGACTAACCATTTCATGATCCATGGAGAGAATTCAATGAAGAAATACATATTAGAAATTTCTTCAGAGAAAGTAATATTATTTTTCAAATCTATGATTTTTGGAGAAACATCAACCCATTCAATATATAAACTCTCGAAGGGTTCTGGTAAAATTTTTACGGTTGGACCATAATAGATCCACCCTTGACAAAACCAATTTGGAATGCCCTGTTTATAAACATTGGCACAGATTTTTATAAACCTAGAATGTTTTTTATTATCATTCTCGTATAAAAACACTTTATTAAAGCTTTCCACATAGTCCCAATAATTAAATTTAACTGGAACTTTTTGTTATGGGTGGATATAATCCCTATCCTTTAACGGACTTATTCCCCATTCATTTGGAGAAAAGATCTTTTTTATAACAATTTTTGAAAAGTTATAAACTTTTTTGGTATTAGCCGGATAAAAATTCTGAAATTCAGCTGATCCTGTATTTGAAAGGACCATTTCATAATGCATCCGATATTTATAAGTCGGAGTAGCGTGTGACGTTGTATCAAAATACCTTTGCATTATTTGCCAAGGTTCTGGAATCTTTTTTAATCTATCATATAAAATAGAAGTGTCTTTTGCCAAATCTTTATAAAATGGCGAAATATAATTTAAACTTCCAAGAAATCTCTAAAGTTGAGTTTTATCAGTAACAATATCAGGAAATTTAGAAGAAAATTCTATACTTCTATTAATAGGAACAATTTTTCCTTTTTCAATATTATGACCTAAAAATCTGACTTTTGTTTGAAAAAGTGACATTTTTGGTTTAGATATGACCAAACCATTTTGAATAATAATTTTATTTAATATATCAAGATGTTTGAAATGCATTTCAATAGTATTTGAAAATACTAAAATATCATCGATATAAACAATGATAAAGTTGCTATAAGACATAAAATATCATTTATAATCTTTTGAAATTCTGTAGGGGCATTCTTCAGGCCAAAAGGCATAACATTCCATTCAAATTGTTCTATTGGGACGTTAAATGCAGTTTTATATTTATCTGCTTCGGCTATTTGGATTTGCCAATAACCTGACTTTAAATCAAATTTAGAAAATATGATCGCATTATGAAGGCGATCTAGTAAATCCTTCTTATTAGGAATAGGATATCTAATCCATTTTAAAACTTTATTAAGAGGTTTGTAATTTATAACCAATCTTGGAACTCCTCGTTCCTGTTCAGCATGTTTATTAACATAAAAAGTTGTGCATGACCATGGAGATTTCAAAGATCTTATAAGACCTTTTTGTAAAAGATAAGAAATCTCATTTTTGCATAATTCCAAATATTCGGAATTCATTTGGCATGGTCTTGCTTTACTAGGAATATTATTTTCAGAAAAAGACTCTTCATATGGAAGAGTGACAATATGTTTTTTTCTATCCCAAAAAGCATTAGGACGATCACTACAAATTTGTAGAGAAAATTGATTTTTTATAAACTCAATTTTATCCTGTAATTTAGGATTTTGTAAAATATCTTCAATTTGAAGAGTATTAATTTTTTGTTTAAGAAAATTAATTTTCTGATGTTTATTCATCAACTTATCTTTGATTTCATTTAAAATCCTTGAAAAAGGTTCAGTTATAAACTAGAATTTGATAGGTTTTTCATCATAGGTTCCTATAAAACCTTTGTCATCCACCCATTGAATAGGAAATAGTTTAAGGATGAATGGAGTTCCCAACATCATTTGGTTTGAAATATCTTTCACCAATACAAAGCTTTCAGGGATACAAACTTTGTCTTGGCAAATATAAGCTTTAGGTAATTTATAAGTAATACCCATTTTTTGGCCACTAGCAGACCGTAAACTATGAGTAGTTTTTTGAAAATATTTTGAAGGAATTAATCCTTCTTGGATACAACTTAAATCTGCTCCGCTATCAACTAGAGCAGTGAATTCTTTTTTGAAATTATAATCTATTAGAAGAGTAATTTTTATAAAAAATTTGAAAGAAGTGACAGTTTCTAATTTTATTAAAAAATTAGAACTAGGATTACTACTTTCTCCTCCCTCCGTAGTAACTGCTTCTACGGTGTTATCAACTGGTAAATCTTCTACAGTGTTATAAACTGGTGTGTCTATAATTTGTTTTCCTTTTCCCTCAAGCTGGGAGACTCTATAATCTAGGGTGGATTGGTGTCTCTTAAGGGTGGAAATTTCTCGTTTAAGGTTATGAACCTCTCTTTCTAAATCTTGAGTGGTTGCCGGTGTACTTATGATATTCCGGCGTTCTTGGAGGAGTTTCTTGACTCCAGCCATAGTATAAGGTCCTGTAGGTTCTCTAATTTCTACAGCAGTTGGTTCTTCTTGTGGCTGCTGTTTTGAACCTATTTGGTCTATAATTTGGGACCTAAGATTGGGATCCTTAATATATTTAACGAGATCGAAAAGGTTATTACCGTCTAGAACATGAATACTTTTTTCACTAAATTGGGAAACAAGATTATAAAACTCATCGTCTTCCTTGGTTTTGACACAAGGTTGCCCTAATTGGCATGGCTGACACTCATACTCCGAACTGGTTGAGATATAACTTTCTTCATCTAATACTCTAATATCTTCATCTGAAGAAGGGTTGGAGGAACTATCATTCTCCTTGCCAGAATCATCCTCTGGTTCTGGGTCTGAATTTAATAAAATCTTATATAAAGATTCTTTAAGGTCATCATCTATGTTAAGGGCTTTAATCATTTCTTTAACCTTACAATTTTTATAAAAATGACCTATTCTGCCACACTTATAACAGGCTTTTGGATTTTGGGATTTAATAAAATCCTTCCTTTCTTTGAAAGTCTTTGTTCGCCTAGCTTTTTTCTGCAAGCGCTTTTCCTTCCATCATTGGAAATCTTTATACTTTTTCTTATGCCTATGAGGCTTTTTGGAAGATTGGGGAACATCTAATCCAAATTGTCCACAAAAGTCTCCTAATTGTTGTCTTTCATTAAGACCATGGCGCTTGATTTGCTGATTTAGCCTAATTTCATTACATAAGGCTAACCCTTCCTGCATACAAGTACCAATTAGATTTCCATAAGTATAAGTATCGTTATTAATACTTCTATTCCCTTTCCCAAGAGCTTTTCTAACTCTTTCCGCAAAAAGAGGAGGGAGTCCATCTATAAACTTGGACTTCCAATGAGAGTCATTACTCTCAGGTAATTCCATGACCCTGCAAAGAAAAACATTTTTATACCACCTAAATGAGGTTAGGGTCTTACATCTAAGGTTTTGAAGCATGGTACGAATAGATTGACTATTATCGGACCATGTTCCTAAAAAATGTTCAACAATATTAATAACCAGTGTATAAACTGCATTGGCTACTGGTGCTTCATTACTAGGCTCTTGCTTAACAGCTCCTAAAATTGAATTACGCTGTGCAGCAGTTAGATAATTATCCCACCAACCTTTTAATTGGCTAGTGAAGCCTTCTATAATCATATCTGCAATAACTCTTTCAGTGTTTTTATGAACTTTGCAGATAGTACTGTACATTAACATTCTATGAATAGTGCAATAAATCTGACGTTCAGTATAACCGTCAATATTCCATTCATATATTTCCTTACCACTATAACTGTTGGAAATAACATGTTCATGCTCCTCTAATAAAACATCTTGAGGAGTTGGTCGAGGATAGTAGTACATCCTCTGGGTAGGCTTAACAGCATAATATTCATCAATTTTATTAATATCTGATGATATGTGAGCCTTATAATCAATATCAGACAAATATTTATAATCCTCTGCTATTAAAGGACTAAGTTTTAAACCTTTAAACTTTTCGTCTAAAAGTCTTTCTAAATCTGATAAAGGTTTTAATTTAAAATCATGAATTTCAGGAGGAGGCTGTATACTTGGGGTAGCAACAACTTCCTTCTGTTTTTCTTTATCAGGAACAGGTGTCTTATTAAGACAAATTAAAAGTTTATCAACTTTTTCATGTAGTGAAAATATTTGTTCACCCAAGATATTCATATAAATATTAGTATAATTTTGTTGCCTTATCATGTTATTAACATGCTGAGTCAATACAGTCAAGGTACCATTTTCAATTAATTTTGAAAAAGCTGAAAAATGTAAATCTTTCATTTGGAAAGATGGTTGTGGAGGGAATACACTATGAACTATTTCTCCATTAGAGAGTTTATAATCTCTTTCTAGAACAGAAATGTAATCAGCAATATATTTTGCCATAAACCAAGGCACAAAAGATATAATTTTATTTGATTTGGTAAGATCTTTATCAAATTCTTCCTGGAAAACAATTGTTTCTTCAGGTTTAAAATTATCAAAAAACCATTTTCTAAATGGTTCCCTTTTAGGAGTATAAAACTCTTTGCTGATTTGTAATCTTGCGGGTGATCCCCGACTAAAATCAAGTTTGTTTTCTTGATCCATTAAAAATAGAAAAATCCATTTCTAACTCAGTCAATTCTGGGTCTTGAGTACCAGTTATAATATTATCGTGGTTAATTTTTAAATTACTAATTCTATTAGAATCAGTATCTCTGATTTGAGAGGTAGATGCTCTTGACGGGGTCTGCACAATATAATCAACAGGAGATATATAAGAGCGGTTAGAAGATAGAGATCTAGGTATGCTAGATCGAACACTATTATGTTCATTATCTTCTAAAGTTTCTGGTTCATGGAACCTTAATCTAATTGTCCCATCTGGGGCTTGTTCAATTTCTGATATTTCAGTAGAAATATTTTGAGGAGGTGCTGCTCCTTCAATGACCCACTCTTTTGGGAATTCTATCTCTTCCCACTTGATAGGTCTTCTAGTCATAATATTGGATTTACCAAAATTAGTTTCTATTAAAACAGTTTCATTTTTGAAATCCATGATTTTACACATAGGATTCATAGTATATAATGGTTTGTAATATATTCTATAACCGATGCATATTACCTCTGTACCTGACATATAATCATAACCATGTAATTTGATACTTAATATTAAAGCATCTAAAGAATTGTCATCTTGCAAAGATACCTGCAAGTTAGGATAAGCATTAAAATAAATTGGACCATAAGCCAAACTTGTTTGAACTGTCCCTATTAGGGATTTCTTCCAGTTTCGATTTCTTCCATCTCTTAAAGCTGCTATAAACCTTTCTGGTAAACCTCTTAAGGTTAAAGGTTTGAATGCAACCCGTACTAACCCAATATGCATAAATCTATGGGTTACACTATAAGGGGCAAGACCACTGTCAGATAATAATCTAAAAGTAGCATGATCATTATCTACAGTCATAGTTTCTTCATTAGTTTTAACTACTTGCTTGAGACCTAATTTCTCAAAAGTACCCATTTGATATATTAATCTGGGTTCTATATTAGGAATCGTCCATTTATTAAGGAGATCTAATTCTTGAGGGGTATCATATTCCTCTTTTTTACTGTTTTAATAGTTCTCTTACGATTTATAAAATTCATGGTATGAAATTGTTGAATTACATCACCTATTACCACTGAAACAACCTGGCTCTGATACCATAAACACAGCAGGATCGCACCGCCACATGATGCCATCTAGGTAACAACAGTTTTACTAGGTTACCAACCCTGGCGTTGGGATTGTTCCGACCAGAACAAGTCCAACAAATGCCCTAGAACGCCTTCCTCGGCTAAACGGGCTAACAACAGGACCACCGCCTGGTTATGAACAGTCCGCCTGAGTCAGTCTCTACCTAACCTTGAACACCATGTTTTGGCGTTGATCATGATGCATTAAAGCATTATTATCATGATCTCAGTAGTCTAGTGTGACGTAATTCAAGGGAGTATTTAGCCTATAAGGCTAAACATGAACTGAATTAAAAATTTAATTAAAAGAAAAATTAAAATTATACCTTAAAGATGAAAGTTGTGCTCAGCAGAAGGAGATTTATATCAACAAACTTTTACTTATATAAGAAAGTTTTTACAAGGGAGAGAGCTGGAGAGAGCTTGTGCTTGGGGGATCCAAGACTTGCCTCTCAACTGAGTAGTATGATCCTTTTATAACGGATCATGGCTACTAAACAACAAAATGAAAAAGTAAATGGCCGACAACATGATGGCCCAAATAAAAAGAAAGACGGAAAATAAAAAGGAAAAGTGGCCAAAGTGGAAAACACAATTATTACAATCTTTAATAATTAAAGTTTCTTTATAAAAGCAGATTCCCACTTTATTAAAGTAGCCGCCTAGTGGCGGGTCCCACGACTCACTTCATTGGTGACTTGCCCTTGTCTTTTGTGGTGCTGGAAGATTCTTCCGATTGGCTAAGAAATTGAGCCGCAAATTTTTCAAAGTCTTCTGTATTATCTGGACTCTAGGATTCCCCTGCTAAGACCTGTGTATTATAGTCTTCATCTTCTTCATTTTCATTGTCAGTGGTATGACCAACAGACGCCATTGATATATCTGACATAGCTTCCATATTAAGATGCTGCACCAAATTAGATTTAAATTCCTCCATGTAGGTGGCTATAAGCTGTTCTGGGGGGAATTGCTCCTTTCTTCATTTGAATTTTTCGAGCAATATGCTCAAAAGGACTGGGAACTTCCTTTTGTCTGGAATGGATAGAGTCCTTATAATGTGCAATGGTTGTTTTAATCTAATTTATTAAATCTTGTCCTGGAATAGTTACATCTTTTGATTTTTGAATCAATTGTTTCCAGAATTTTGTATAAAAAATTCTCTTTAAGCAAGGCATATTTTGCGGGGTATTACACACTTCGACTGACCATTTCATGATCCATGGAATAGAGAATTCAATAAAGAAATACATATTAGAAATTTGTTCAGAGAAAGTAATATTATTTTCCAAATCTGTGATTTTTGGAGAAACATCAACCCATTCAGTATATAAACTCTTGAAGGGTTCTGGTAAAATTTTTACGGTTGGACCATAATAGATCCACCATTGACAAAACCAATTTGGAATGCCCTGTTTATAAACATTGACACAGATTTTTATAAACCAAGAATGTTTTTTATTATCATTCTCGTATAAAAAAGCTTTATTAAAGCTTTCCACATAGTCCTAATAATTAAATTTAACTGGAACTTTTTGTTCTGGGTGGATATAATCTCTATCCTTTAACGGACTTATTCCCCATTCATTTGGAGAAAAGATCTTTTTTATAACAATTTTTGAAAAGTTATAAACTTTTTTGGTATTAGCCGGATAAAAATGCTGAAATTCAGCTGATCTTGTATTTGAAAGGACCATTTCATAATGCATCCGATATTTATAAGTCGGAGTAGCGTATGACGCTGTATCAAAATGCCTTTGCATTATTTGTCAAGGTTCATCTTTCCATTTGAGATCATCATTCTCAAGGAGAATTATTAATTCTCGTTGAGTATTTTCTTCATATGAATCAGTGTCTCCATTATCATCAGTTATGGGAGCACTGGAATATGATAGAGGCATATTATCCCCTTTTTTCTGTGCTTCTATAAAAGCAAGATATTGAGCATAAGTGATTTGCTTGTGGGTATTACCAGAAGTTTCTGCAATATTGTCGGCTATTAGCCTTTTGTTGCCCATTTGAGCAAGAACAATGCCTCTGCCCATTCCTTTTTGTCCTCTTCCCCTTCCTCTATTAAAGGGAGGTGTCAATGTGGGTCTCATCCTGCAAATGAGAAAGTGAAAGTTATGAACTTAAATATTCTCTAGTAAGAAAATCAGGGAGACTATTATCTGATCCATTTTTATAATGAATTTCAAAATCAAATGGTGCTAAAAGAGCTTGCCATCTGGCAAACATTTGTTTAGAAACATCATGTTTGCAATCTTTGTTAAACATGAATTTGGCTGCTTGGCAGTCAGTTTTTATTAAAAACTTTTGATTGTATAAATCACCTTGAAATTTAAGAAAACATTTTACTATAGCAAGAATTTCTTTTGCTACAGCAGCATAGTTCTTTTGACTATTATTCCATTTGCCAGAATAAAACTGGACTAAATATTCTTGTTTATCATTTGGAGAAAGCTGTTTAAATATTCCTCCATAGCCAATATCAGAGGCATCAATTTCTATAATTTTTTGCCAGTTAGGGTTGGCTAAAGTAAGACAAGGAAGATTATTCACTTTCCCCTTGATTTTTTGAACTGCTTGCGTATGAGCATTAGTCCAAGGTTTTTGAATCTTTTTTAATCTATCATATAAAATAGAAGTGTCTTTTGCCAAATCTTTATAAAATGGCGAAATATAATTTAAACTTCCAAGAAATCTCTGAAGTTGAGTTTTATCAGTAATAATATCAGGAAATTTAGAAGCAAATTCTATACTTCTACTAATAGGAACAATTTTTTCTTTTTCAATATTATGACCTAAAAATCTGACTTTTGTTTGAAAAAGTGACATTTTTGGTTTAGATATAACCAAACCATTTTGAATAATAATTTCTTGAATATATCAAGACTTTTGAAATGCATTTCAATAGTATTTGAAAATACTAAAATATCATTGATATAAACAATGATAAAGTTGCTATAAGACATAAAATATCATTTATAATCTTTTGAAATTCTGTAGGGGCATTTTTCAGGCCAAAAGGCATAACATTCCATTCAAATTGTTCTATTGGGACGTTAAATGCAGTTTTATATTTATCTGCTTCGGCTATTTGGATTTGCCAATAACCTGACTTTAAATCAAATTTAGAAAATATGATCGCATTATGAAGGCGATCTAGTAAATCCTTCTTATTAGGAATAGGATATCTAATCCATTTTAAAACTTTATTAAGAGGTTTGTAATTTATAACCAATCTTGGAACTCCTCGTTCCTGTTCAGCATGTTTATTAACATAAAAAGTTGTGCATGACCATGAAGATTTCAAAGATCTTATAAGACCTTTTTGTAAAAGATAAGAAATCTCATTTTTGCATAATTCAAAATATTCGGAATTCATTTGGCATGGTCTTGCTTTACTAGGAATATTATTTTCAGAAAAAGACTCTTCATATGGAAGAGTGACAATATGTTTTTTTCTATCCCAAAAAGCATTAGGATGATCACTACAAATTTGTAGAGAAAATTGATTTTTTATAAACTCAATTTTATCCTGTAATTTAGGATTTTGTAAAATATCTTCAATTTGAAGAGTATAAATTTCTTGTTTAAGAAAATTAATTTGCTGATGTTTATTCATCAACTTATCTGTGATTTCATTTAAAATCCTTGAAAAAGGTTCAGTTATAAACTGGAATTTGATAGGTTTTTCATCATAGGTTCCTATAAAACCTTTGTCATCCATCCATTGAATAGGAAATAGTTTAAGGATGAATGGAGTTCCCAACATCATTTGGTTTGAAATATCTTTCACCAATACAAAGCTTTCAGGGATACAAACTTTGTCTTGGCAAATATAAGCTTTAGGTAATTTATAAGTAATACCCATTTTTTGGCCACTAGCAGACCGTAAACTATGAGTAGTTTTTTGAAAATATTTTGAAGGAATTAATCCTTCTTGGATACAACTTAAATCTTCTCCGCTATCAACTAGAGCAGTGAATTCTTTTTTGAAATTCTAATCTATTAGAAGAGTAATTTTTATAAAAAATTTGAAAGAAGTGATAGTTTCTAATTTTATTAAAAAATTAGAACTAGGATTACTACTTTCTCCTCCCTCCGTAGTAACTGCTTCTACGGTGTTATCAACTGGTAAATCTTCTACAGTGTTATAAACTGGTGTGTCTATAATTTGTTTTCCTTTTCCCTCAAGCTGGGAGACTCTATAATCTAGGGTGGACTGGTGTCTCTTAAGGGTCGAAATTTGTGGTTTAAGGTTATGAACCTCTCTTTCTAAGTCTTGAGTGGTTGCCGGTGTACTTATGATATTCCGGCGTTCTTGGAGGAGTTTATTGACTCCAGCCATAGTATAAGGTCCTGTAGGTTCTCTAATTTCTACAGCAGTTGGTTCTTCTTGTGGCTGCTCTTTTGAACCTATTATAATTTGGGACATAAGATTGGGATCCTTAATATATTTGAGGAGATCGAAGAGGTTATTACCGTCTAGAACATGAATACTTTTTTCACTAAATTGGGAAACAAGTTTATAAAACTCATCGTCTTCCTTGGTTTTGACACAAGGTTGCCCTAATTGGCATGGCTGACACTCATCCTCTGAACTCGTTGAGATATAACTTTATTCATCTAATACTCTAATATCTTCTTCTGAAGAAGGGTTGGAGGAACTATCATTCTCCTTGCCAGAATCATCCTCTGGTTCTGGGTCTGAATTTAATAAAATCTTATATAAAGATTCTGTAAGGTCATCATCTATGTTAAGGGCTTTAATCTTTTCCTTAACCTTACAATTTTTATAAAAATGACCTACTCTGCCACACTTATAACAGGCTTTTGGATTTTTGGATTTAATAAAATCCTTCCTTTCTTTGAAAGTCTTTTTTCGCCTAGCTTTTTTCTGCAAGCGCTTTTCCTTCCATTGTTGCAAATCTTTATACTTTTTCTTATGCCTATGAGGCTTTTTGGAAGATTGTGGAACATCTAATCCAAATTGTCCACAAAATTCTCCTAATTGTTGTCTTTCATTAAGACCATGGTGCTTGATTTGCTGATTTAGCCTAATTTCATTACATAAGGCTAACCCTTCCTGCATACAAGTACCAATTAGATTTCCATAAGTATAAGTATCATAATTAATACTTCTATCCCCTTTCCTAAGAGCTTTTCTAACTCTTTCCGCAAAAAGAGGAGGGAGTCCATCTATAAACTTGGACTTCCAATGAGAGTCATTACTCTCAGGTAATTCCATGACCCTGCAAAGAAAAACATCTTTATACCACCTAAATGAGGTTAGGGTCTTACATCTAAGGTTTTAAAGCATGGTACGAATAGATTCATTATTATCGGACCATGTTCCTGAAAAATGTTCAACAATATTAATAACCAGTGTATAAACTGCATTGGCTACTGGTGCTTCATTACCAGGCTCTTGCTTAACAGCTCTTAAAATTGAATTACGTTGTGCAGCAGTTAGATAATTATCCCACCAACCTTTTAATTGGCCAGTGAAGCCAGCTATAATCATATCTGCAATAACTCTTTAAATGTTTTTATGAACTTTGCAGATAGTACTGGACATTAACATTCTATGAATAGTGCAATAAATCTGACGTTCAGTATAACCGTCAATATTCCATTCATATATTTCCTTACCACTATAACTGTTGGAAATATCATGTTCATGCTTCTCTAATAAAACATCCTGCTGTGTTTATGGTATCAGAGCCAGTTGTTTCAGTGGTAATAGGTGATGTAATTCAACAATTTAATACCATGAATTTTATGAATCGTAAGAGAACTGTTAAAAACAGTAAAAAAGAGGAATATGATACCCCTTAAGAATTGGATCTCCTTAATAAATGGACGATTCCTAAAATAGAACCTAGATTAATATATCAAATGGGTACTTTTGGGAAATTAGGTCTCAAGCAAGTAGTTAAAACTACTGAAGAAACTATGACTGTAGATAATGATCATGCTACTTTTAGATTATTATCTGACAGTGATCTTGCCCCTTATAGGGTAACCCATAGATTTATGCATATTGGGTTAGTACAGGTTGCATTCAAACCTTTAACCTTAAGAGGTTTACCAGAAAGCTTTATAGCAGCTTTAAGAGATGGAAGAAATCGAAACTGGAAGAAATCCCTAATAGGAACAGTTCAAACAAGTTTGGCTTATGGTCCAGTTTAATTTAATGCTTATCCTAACTTGCAGGTATCTTTGCAAGATGACAATTCTTTAGATGCTTTAATATTAAGTATCAAATTACATGGTTATGATTATATGCCAGGTACAGAGGTAATATGCATCGGTTATAGAATATATTACAAACCATTATATACTATGAATCCTATGTGTAAAATCATGGATTTCAAAAATGAAACTGTTTTAATAGAAACTAATTTTGGTAAATCCAATATTATGACTAGAAGACCTATCAAGTGGGAAGAGATAGAATTCCCAAAAGAGTGGGTCATTGAAGGAGCAGCACCTCCTCAAAATATTTCTACTGAAATATCAGAAATTGAACAAGCCCCAGATGGGACAATTAGATTAAGGTTCCATGAACCAGAAACTTTAGAAGATAATGAACATAATAGTGTTCGATCTAGCATACCTAGATCTCTATCTTCTAACCGCTCTTATATATCTCCTGTTGATTATATTGTGCAGACCCCGTCAAGAGCATCTACCTCTCAAATCAGAGATACTGATTCTAATAGAATTAGTAATTTAAAAATTAACCAGGATAATATTATAACTGGTACTCAAGACCCAGAATTGACTGAGTTAGAAATGGATTTTTCTATTTTTAATGGATCAAGAAAACAAACTTGATTTTAGTCGGGGATCACCCGCAAGATTACAAATCAGCAAAGAGTTTTATACTCCTAAAAGGGAACCATTTAGAAAATGGTTTTTTGATAATTTTAAACCTGAAGAAACAATAGTTTTCTAGGAAGAATTTTATAAAGATCTTACAAAAGCAAATAAAATTATATCTTTTGTGCCTTGGTTTATGGCAAAATATATTGGTGATTACATTTCTGTTCTAGAAAGAGATTATAAACTCTCTAATGGAGAAATAGTTCATAGTGTATTCCCTCCACAACCATCTTTCCAAATGAAAGATTTACATTTTTCAGCTTTTTCAAAATTAATTGAAAATGGTACCTTGACTGTATTGACTCAGCATGTTAATAACATGATAAGGCAACAAAATTATACTAATATTTATATGAATATCTTGGGTGAACAAATATTTTCACTACATGAAAAAGTTGATAAACTTTTAATTTGTCTTAATAAGACACCTGTTCCTGATAAAGAAAAACAGAAGGAAGTTGTTGCTACCCCAAGTATACAGCCTCCTCCTGAAATTCATGATTTTAAATTAAAACCTTTATCAGATTTAGAAAGACTTTTAGACGAAAAGTTTAAAGGTTTAAAACTTAGTCCTTTAATAGTAGAGGATGATAAATATTTGTCTGATATTGATTATAAGGCTCGCATATCATCAGATATTAATAAAATTGATGAATATTATGCTGTTAAGCCTAGGGAGAGGATGTACTACTATCCTCGACCAACTCCTCAAGATGTTTTATTAGAGGAGCACGAACATGTTATTTCCAACAGTTATAGTGGTAAGGAAATATATGAATGGAATATTGACGGTTATACTGAACGTCAGATTTATTGCACTATTCATAGAATGTTAATGTACAGTACTATCTGCAAAGTTCTTAAAAACACTGAAAGAGTTATTGCAGATATGATTATAGCAGGCTTCACTGGCAAATTAAAAGGTTGGTGGGATAATTATCTAACTGCTGCACAGCGTAATTCAATTTTAGGAGCTGTTAAGCAAGAGCTTGGTAATGAAGCACCAGTATCCAATGCAGTTTATACACTGGTTATTAATATTGTTGAACATTTTTCAGGAACATGGTCCGATAATAGTGAATCTATTCGTACCATGCTTCAAAACCTTAGATGTAAGACCATAACTTCATTTAGGTGGTATAAAGATGTTTTTCTTTGCAGGGTCATGGAATTACCTGAGAGTAATGACTCTCATTGGAAGTCCAAGTTTATAGATGGACTCCCTCCTCTTTTTGCGGAAAGAGTTAGAAAAGCTCTTAGGAAAGGGGATAGAAGTATTAATTATGATACTTATACTTATGGAAATCTAATTAGTACTTGTATGCAGGAAGGGTTAGCCTTATGTAATGAAATTAGGCTAAATCAGCAAATCAAGCGCCATGGTCTTAATGAAAGACAACAATTAGGAGAATTTTGTGGACAATTTGGATTAGATGTTCCACAATCTTCCAAAAAGCCTCATAGGCATAAGAAAAATTATAAAGATTTCCAACAATGGAAGGAAAAGCGCTTGCAGAAAAAAGCTAGGCGAAAAAAGACTTTCAAAGAAAGGAAGGATTTTATTAAATCCAAAAATCCAAAAGTCTGTTATAAGTGTGGCAGAGTAGGTCATTTTTATAAAAATTGTAGGGTTAAGGAAAATATTAAATCCCTTAACATAGATGATGACCTTAGAGAATCTTTATATAAGATTTTATTAAATTCAGACCCAGAACCAGAGGATGATTCTGGCAAGGAGAATGTGTTATATCCCGTATTTTTGAACGTCAGATTATTTACTGAGGTGGGACCCACACATCGAGATTTGTTTTTGGGACATCTAAAAAAATTCATATGAATCACATATGAGAAGTTAAACATGACTCAAGAAGGACCCTTGGGCCAAATCAAAGTGGAAGTCCTCCAAACGAATATTTTTAAGAAAACGTTTTCGGGTGATCTGACTTCATGGGGCACAAACGGTATTATAAGTATGGAATTTGGAAAAGTACCAAGAAATAGAAGTTGTAGATAATTGAATTAGCTTTCCAACCATAGGTCGTGGGTCCCCAGGTGACGTCGGTACAAGGAGATATGAACGTTTTAAGGTCGAAAGGTCAGTGGGCTAGGCGCAACTCGGGACCAAACCGAGTTGGCCCAAAAACAAAATAAAAAAAAATAATAAGGCCCAAATTTGTGAGGCCCAACCGGCCATGGTTATGGCCCAAGCCAATATTAAATAAAATTTGGTCAATAAAAGGATGACTAAGTCATCCTTATCACAATAAGTTCTAGAGGTTTCAAGAAAAGAAGAACAAGAGAAAGAAGAGAGAAAAGCTTAAGGCCATTTCGGCCATAGAGAAAGTCCATGAGAAAAATTGATAAAAATTCTTCAAAAATCAATCCATACCAAGTAAAGGGTGCTTAACAAGGTGGAGTTGTTGTTGGAGCAAGAAAGATTCAAAATCATACAAGTTGCCAAGTTGTAGTCAAGTGAGAAGTTGAAGAAGAAAGGTGAGTTTTGATCTTTCTTTATGTGTTGTGAATGGTTTATATGTGTTGTAGTATGTTAAAATGGATGAAATTCATGAAAGAGATAAAAATAGGGGTGTGGCCGTGAGGTATGGAACATGTATATGTGTGTAGAAATTGTGTTTTAATTAATTTATCTAGTGTTTGGTTGTTATTGTTGTGAATGATATGTGGAAAATGGAAGTTGAATAAATTTGGAGAGGTTGTAGTGTGTATGCTTGATGTTGGCCGTGTAGTTGTAGAGTAATATGGAAGAAAAGGAGTCAATTCTATTTAATGTTTTGGTTGTAGTTGAATTGTGGATGCTAGATTGCTAATGAATGCATAATAATCTTGTGAAGTTGAAGTAGGTGGAGGTTTGTTTTAGAAGTTATGTGAATTGAATGTAATGTTCTTGCATGCATGGAAGGTAATGTGGTTAGTATGATGTTGTTGGAATATAGATCATGAGGTTGTGATTGTTTTCATTAAAGTTAGAAAGTTTTTGGAAGAAGTAGTAAGTTGATTGAATATGCAAGTTGTTAGTATTGTTGTTGTTGGAATTGTGGTTGATATTTTGGCCGGGTTTGAATTCCCGGGATTGTTGTTGATTGAAATTAGCCAAGTTGAACTTGGTGGGATGGAGTATTTATAGGGGAAGTGCTGCCGAAATTTCAGTAGCCAAATGTTTCCTTAAGAATTCAACTCTAAGTATCCTAATAAGAGTTTTGGTAAACATGACCAATTTGCAGATTTTGACGAGATTGCAACGTGAATTCGGAATAGCAAAAGAAGCGGAAAGAGGTATGTAAGGTTTCACCCTTCTTTCTATGGCATGTCTTAGACAGAATAAGTTGGGTACGCGCCTCGGGGACAACTCTCTTCCCCGGAATCCGCATCCAAAGTTTTCCACTTTTTGTTCAATAGAATTGAACTAGAAAGTGTGCAAATGATGGAAAGACCTCTTAAACCCCTAGAACTTGCATAAGTGGGACCCGATTACCTTAGGACCCTCACAAGTAATGACATGACACGTAATATATGTAAATCATATACGTCACCCCATCCGGCCCGAGGTGGGCCCGCTACTCTCGCATTTTTCCTTACAGTCTTGCTTGACTTACTTGAAGTGAATCCAAAGGGAACCTTTGATCCCGATTTCGTTACCAAATGATAAATACTATGACTCCTCTAACGAGGGCACTTCCATGACGATAATGATAACAATGATGTTAGATAAGAGAATATGCCTATGATACGTACTACCGGAACGACTCTATGACTAAGATGACTAAGCTAAGTATCTTATGTAAACATGAAAATGATAAACTAATTTTTTAATCTTATTTATATTTCCTAGCTATGACTTTATTTTCTAAAAGATTTCAAAGTCTATGAACTGTCATCTATGATGCCCCGATTTCATTCTACGTTTACTTTAATATTACTCCCCGTTGGTAGTCTCACCTTAAAATACTCGTTCCTTCAAGGTGAGACAAAGCGATCACGAGTATTCTATAATATAATTGGAGGTCACCGACCTTACGTCACTCCGATGACTACATGATTCTTCTTTGGGCTTTCCTGCGTGCCTATGAGACATATGTATATAGGATACGTAAATGCATATAAGACATGTAAATGTATGTAAGATATGTGTATATATTTTTAAAACATGCACATGACGAAAGAGCTAGAGCGCTATAGACGCTGATGTATCTACACGACACACGTATATGTTTATGATAAAAGAGCTAGAGCGCTATAGACGCTGATATACGGGGAAAATGGAGGTAAGGGCAGAGCGTTATGAACGCATATCCACCTGATCAGTTGGCATTACATGATATGATATCGTCCCGGACGCGGGATATGTATATTTATGGTTAAATGGATCGGCTGCCGAAGCCTCGGCAATATGAGATGTCCTATTTTATATGTATATGTATATGAACAAGGAAAGATTCTTAAAGGAAAGCTAAGTACGCATAGCACCTGCCAAGGGTATATATATATACAGGTTATGTTTCTACCTCAGGACATGTGCTATTATTCTCTTATGTCGTTATTTCCGTTTTATACTTTCCGTATGCTACTATTCATGCCTTACATACTCGGTACACTATTCGTACTGACGTCCCTTCTTGTGGACGCTGCGTTTCATGCCGCGCAGGTCAGCAGACAGGCGGATTTGATCCTTAGAAGCTCTACCAGCAGGGTTGACAGTGCTCCAGTTATTCCGGAGCCTCACTTCCTTGGTATTATTTTGTGTATATATATTCGGGCACGGCAATACTCAGCCCTTTCTATGTATAAACGTACTATGTCTAGAGGCTCGTAGACAGATATGTACAGTCAGTTAAGTATAGTTAGGTATATGGTGTTTTGGCATGCTAATGTTGATGTATAAGTGATAACGAAGTTTATTAGTCTATGTTCAGAATGACGCCGCTAATGTTAATGTTCAAAAAAAAAATGGCTCTGTTTACATGGCTTGCTAAGAGGTAAAGGTAAAACGATAGACAAGGGGTGCTCGGTACAAGTATCGGTTACTCGTCACGGCCCCTAGACGGGTCGTGACAGAATGATAGTTCCTCCAACCCTTCTTCAGAAGAAGATATTAGAGTATTAGATGAATAAAGTTATATCTCAACGAGTTCGGAGGATGAGTGTCAGCCATGCTAATTAGGGCAACCTTGTGTCAAAACCAAGGAAGACGATGAGTTTTTTAAAATTGTTTCCCAAGTTAGTGAAAAAAGTATTCATGTTCTAGACGGTAATAACCTCTTCGATCTCCTTAAATATATTAAGGATCCCAATCTTAGGTCCCAAATTATAGACCAAATAGGTTCAAAACAGCAGCCACAAGAAGAACCAACTGCTTTAGAAATTAGAGAACCTACAGGACCTTATACTATGGTTGGAGTCAAGAAACTCCTCCAAGAACGCCGGAATATCATAAGTACACCGACAACCACTCAAGACTTAGAAAGAGAGGTTCATAACCTTAAACAAGAAATTTCCACCCTTAAGAGACACCAGTCCACCCTAGATTATAGAGTCTCCCAGCTTGAGGGAAAAGGAAAACAAATTATAGACACACCAGTTTATAACACTGTAGAAGATTTACCAGTTGATAACACCGTAGAAGCAGTTACTACGGAGGGAGGAGAAAGTAGTAATCCTAGTTCTAATTTTTTAATAAAATTAGAAACTATCACTTCTTTCAAATTTTTTATAAAAATTACTCTTCCAATAGATTATAATTTCAAAAAAGAATTCACTGCTCTAGTTGATATCGGAGCAGATTTAAGTTGTATCCAAGAAGGATTAATTCCTACAAAATATTTTCAAAAAACTACTCATAGTTTACGGTCTGCTAGTGGCCAAAAAATGGGAATTACTTATAAATTACCTAAAGCTTATATTTGTCAAGACAAAGTTTGTATCCCTGAAAGCTTTGTATTGGTGAAAGATATTTCAAACCAAATGATTTTGGGAACTCCATTCATCCTTAAACTATTTCCTATTCAATGGATGGATGACAAAAGTTTTATAGGAACCTATGATGAAAAACCTATCAAATTCCAGTTTATAACTGAACCTTTTTCAAGGATTTTAAATGAAATCAAAGATAAGTTGATAATAAAAATCAACAAATTAATTTTCTTAAACAAGAAATTTATACTCTTCAAATTGAAGATATTTTACAAAATCCTAAATTACAGGATAAAATTGAGTTTATAAAAAATCAATTTTCTCTACAAATTTGTAGTGATCATCCTAATGCTTTTTGGGATAGAAAAAGACATATTGTCACTCTTCCATATGAAGAGTCTTTTACTGAAAATAATATTCCTACTAAAGCAAGACCATGCCAAATGAATTCCGAATATTTGGAATTATGCAAAAATGAGATTTCTTCTCTTTTACAAAAAGGTCTTATAAGATCTTCGAAATCTCCATGGTCATGCACAACTTTTTATGTTAATAAACATGCTGAACAGGAACGAGGAGTTCCAAGATTGGTTATAAATTACAAACCTCTTAATAAAGTTTTAAATGGATTAGATATCCTATTCCTAATAAGAAGGATTTACTAGATCGCCTTCATAATGCGATCATATTTTCTAAATTTGATTTAAAGTCAGGTTATTGGCAAATCCAAATAGCCGAAGAAGATAAATATAAAACTGCATTTAATGTCCCAATAGGACAATTTGAATGGAATGTTATGCCTTTTGGCCTGAAGAATGCCCCTTCAGAATTTCAAAAGATTATGATTGATATTTTTATGGCTTATAGCAACTTTATCATTGTTTATATCGATGATATTTTAGTATTTTCAAATACTATTGAAATGCATTTCAAACATCTTGATATATTCAAGAAAATTATTATTCAAAATGGTTTGGTCATATCTAAACCAAAAATGTCACTTTTTCAAACAAAAGTCAGATTTTTAGGTCATAATATTGAAAAGGGAAAAATTGTTCCTATTAATAGAAGTATAGAATTTGCTTCTAAATTTCCTGATATTATTACTGATAAAACTCAACTTCAGAGATTTCTTGGAAGTTTGCATTATATTTCGCCATTTTATAAAGATTTGGCAAAAGACACTTCTATTTTATATGATAGATTAAAAAAGATTCCGGAACCTTGGCAAATAATGCAAAATTATTTTGATACAGCGTCATACGCTACTCCGACTTATAAATATCGTATGCATTATGAAATGGTCCTTTCAAATACAGGATCAGCTGAATTTCAGCATTTTTATCCGGCTAATACCAAAAACGTTTATAACTTTTCAAAAATTGTTATAAAAAAGATCTTTTCTCCAAATGAATGGGGAATAAGTCCGTTAAAGGATAGGGATTATATCCACCCATAACAAAAAGTTCCAGTTAAATTTAATTATTGGGACTATGTGGAAAGCTTTAATAAAACGTTTTTATACGAGAATGATAATAAAAAACATTCTTGGTTTATAAAAATCTGTGCCAATGTTTATAAACAGGGCATTCCAAATTGGTTTTGTCAATGGTGGATCTATTATGGTCCAACCGTAAAAATTTTACCAGAACCCTTCAAGAGTTTATATACTGAATGGGTTGATGTTTCTCCAAAAATCATAGATTTGGAAAATAATATTACTTTCTCTGAAGAAATTTCTAATATGTATTTCTTCATTGAATTCTCTATTCCATGGATCATGAAATGGTAAGTCGAAGTGGGTAATACCCCGCAAAATATGTCTTGCTTAAACATAATTTTTTATACAAAATTCTGAAAAAATTTGATTCAAAAATCAAAAGATGGAACTATTTCAGGACAAGATTTAATAAATCAGATTAAAACAACCATTGCACATTATAAGGACTCTATCCATTCCAGACAAAAGGAAGTTCCCAGTCCTTTTGAGCATATTGCTCGAAAAATTCAAATGAAGAAAGGAGCAATTCCCCAGAACAGCTTATAGCCACCTACATGGAGGAATTTAAATCTAATTTGATGCAGCATCTTAATATGGAAGCTAAGTCAGATATATCAATGGCGTCTGTTGGTCATACCACTGACAATGAAAATGAAGAAGATGAAGACTATAATACACAGGTTTTAGCAGGGGAATCCCAGAGTCCAGATAATACAGAAGACTTTGAAAAATTTACGGCTCAATTTCTTAACCAATCGGAAGAATCTTCCAGCACCACAAAAGACAAGGGCAAGTCACCAATGAAGTGAGTGGTGGGACCCGCCACTAGGCGGCTACTTTAATAAAGTGGGAATCTGCTTTTATAAAGAAACTTTAATTATTAAAGATTGTAATAATTGTGTTTTCCACTTTGGCCACTTTCGACCACTTTTCCTTTTTATTTTCCGTCTTTCTTTTTATTTGGGCCATCATGTTGTCGGCCATTTACTTTTTCATTTTGTTGTTTAGTAGCCATGATCCGTTATAAAAGGATCATACTTCTCAATTGAGAGGCAAGTCTTGGATCCCCCAAGCACAAGCTCTCTCCAGCTCTCTCCCTTGTAAAAGCTTTCTTATATAAATAAAAGTCTGTTGATATAAATCTCCTTCTGTTGAGCACAACTTTCATCTTTAAGGTATAATTTTAATTTTTCTTTTAATTAAATTTTTAATTCAGTTCATGTTTAGCCTTATAGGCTAAATACACCGTTGAATTACGTCACACTAGACTACTGAGATCATGGTAATAATGCTTTAATGCATCATGATCAACGCCAAAACATGGTGTTCAAGGTTAGGTAGAGACTGACCCAGGCAGACTGTTTATAACTAGGCAGTGGTCCTGTTGTTAGCCCGCTTAGCCGAGGAAGGCGTTCTAGGGCATTTATTGGACTTGTTCTGGTCGGAACAACCCCAACGCCAGGGTCGGTAACCTAGTAAAACTGTTGTTACCTAGATGAAATCATGTGGCGGTGCGATATACAACAACACCCACCATATCTTAATCAACAACTTCATCAAGCTAGCATTATCTATCCCAAACATTCCCTATCACTCCTTTATAACCCTAGCTATGGCACCATCCCGTGTCCATCCTCATACAATGCCTCTACAACATCTTTACTACTATTCATAGCAAGATTGCACTCATTACATATCAAGAACTATGATTCAAGTCAAGTCATGTTTTAAAAAAAATCTTTATTTTCCATATTTGCACCTCATGTCCCCCTTCTCTCAATAGTTTAAATAACATGGGAGAATCATAAAACTTACCTTAATCACTTGGGAATAAACCTTGAGTTACTCTACTCCATTCGAATGAAATCCTCCACTTGTATGTCAAAGGAATTCTTACCCTTCACAAACCCTAATAGGCTTCCTAGTATATGAATATCTTAAATCTTGGCTTTTGATCTTAATTTCTTGGCATAGATTGTTATAGAAATAGAGAGAGGGTTTTAGAGGGTTCTAGAGAGATATAGAGTCTGTTTTTAGGGAAAAATAATGAATTAAAATGTGGGAGCTTATATTTATACCCAGTGCTGGAAACTTCTAGATCGGCGGGTCGAGGAGCAAGTTCGACGACTCGTCGACATGTCGACGACTTGTCGACGTACGCCATCGATTCTCTGCCTGAGATGTCTCATTGCAGAACCTCGTCGATGGTGCCAGGCGATGGCTCGTTGACGTGTCGACGGTCCGTCCCTTGGGCCGTCGACACTGACTGGTGTCAGCAGTTTCCTGAACTGCTTCATTTTGCTCCGATTCGATTCGTCTCACTTCCAATTCCCTCGAAATGTCAAGAATACATACTTATACACCTGTACACATACCAAGCAAAATATCTCATGGCCAAAACTCTGGTGCGGACTACCGTACCGAAGGTATACACTACCAATAAGTCGAAATCTCCTTGAAATAAAATGGGAGATGTAACACAAATGGAGTCCTAAATGTAGTATCTCTAGAGTGCGTTTGCATTGATAGATTTGGGCCATTCTTGTCCATCAATTTTGGCTAGGACCACGACTCTTCCCGAGAGTACTTTTCTGACCATTTATGGTCCTTGCCAGTTCGGCGCAAATTTCTCTTTGTATTCTTCTTGGTGAGGGAAGACTCACTTGAGTATGAGTTGCCTAATTTGGAAGAGTCGGGTTCTGACCCGTTCGTTGAAAGCTTGGGAAATTCTCTGTCTGTATTGTTGTCCGTGGCATACTGCCACCATTCTTTTTTCGTCGATCATGGCCAACTGCTCGTAGCGATTTCTGACCCATTCTGCATTTTCCAGTTCTACTTCTTGGATGATCCTGAGTGAAGGTCTGTGCCATAACCAAGAAGATATGGGGTTGCTCCGATAGATGTCCGGGTGGTCATTCTGTACCCCAATAAAGCATAAGGCAGCTGCTCGTGCCAATTCTTGTAGTTATCGATCATCTTTCGCAAGATTCTTTTAATGTTCTTATTGGCAGCCTCTACGGCTCCATTCATCTGTGGCCGGTAGGCGGTAGAGTTCCGGTGAGTTATCTTGAATTGTTCACAGATATCTTTCATCAGATGGCTGTTCAAATTTTCTTTATTTTCTGTTATGATGGATTCGGGCACATCAAAGCGACATATGAGATTGTTCTTGACGAAGTCAGCCACGACTTTCTTGGTTACTGATTTGTGAGAGGTTTCTTCCACCACTTGGTGAAGTAGTCGATGGTGACTAAGATAAAACGATGTCCATTGGATGTCGGTGGCTCGATAGGTCTGATGATGTCCATCCTCCATGCTACAAATGGCCAAAGGGAGTTCATTGCATATAGTTCTGTCGGAGGAACTTTGATTAAGTCTCTGTGTATCTGACATTGATGGTATTTTTGCACAAATTTGCAGGAGTCATGCTCCATGGTCATCCAGTAATATCCTATCCTTAAGATTTTTTTGGCAAGGATAAGTCCATTAATGTGAGGTCCGCATGCCCCCGCGTGAACCTCTTTCAGCAATTTTGTGGCCCCTTTGGCGTCCACACATCTGAGTGACCCAAGGTCGGGTATTCTTTTGTACAATACTTCTTTGTTCAGGAAGAATCCATTAGCTAGTCTCCTGATGGTTTTCTTCTGATTTACTGAGCTTTCTGGAGCATACTCTTCTTTTTCTAGGTACGCTTTGATATGAGCGTACCATGGTTTGCCATCTGGCTCTGCCTCGACATGAGCGCAGTGAGCTCATTCTTCTTTCAAAGTGATCTCTAGCGGATCAATGTGGGTACTCTCGGGGTGCTGAATCATGGAGGCGATTGTAGCTAATGTGTCAGCAAACTCGTTTTGAGCCCTCGGAGTATTCCTAAAATCAACACTTTTTAATCTTTCGCACAGTCTCTGTACCAGGTTTACACATGGTAGTATTTTGTTATTCTTGGTTGCCCAATTTCCTTTGACGTGATTGATGAGCAATTCGGAATCTCCGATTACCAACAACTCTTGTATGTCCATATCTAAAGCCATTCTGAGGCCAAGAATACATGCTTCGTATTCGGCCATGTTGTTGGTACACCTGAAGTTGAGTTTTGCGGACATCGGGTAGTGTTGTCCTATTCTAATATCAATACTGCTCCGATGCCGGGTCCTTTGTAGTTGACTGCTCCGTCGAAGAACAGTCTCCATCCCCAGTACGGCTCAACCACCTCTTCTCCTATAGCCATTACTTCCTCGTCTGGGAAGAAAGTCCGCAATGGTTCGAGTTCATCATCGACGGGACTTTCTGCCAGCAAGTCAGCTAGGGCTTGCCCTTTGATTGATTTTTGTACTATGTACACAATGTCGAATTTAGTCAGCAGCCTCTGCCATTTAGCTAACTTTCCCACGAGCATCGGTTGCCGAAAGATATATCATAAAGGATCTATTCTGGAGATGAGATGAGTGGTGAACACCGACAATTATTGCCTTAGCTTTTAGGAGATCCAGGTTAGGGCACAACATATTTTCTCTACGATTGTGTATCTTGACTCGCAGGACGTGAACTTCTTGCTCAGATAGTAGATGGCATGTTCCTTTTTGACCTCCTCGTCATGTTGGGTGAGCATGCACTCGAAAGTATTTTCTGATACTGACAGGTACAGTAGCAGTGGACTCCCTGGCCTGGGTGGCACTAGGAGGGGAGAATTGGAGAGATATTTCCTAATTTTGTCGAACGCCTCTTGGCATTCTTCTGTCCATTTTGTGGGATCGTCCTTCTTGAGTAGTTTAAGGATTGGTTCTACAATCACAGTTGACTGGGCTATGAATTGCCCGAAGTAGTTCATCCTTCCTAAGAAACTCATGACTTCTTTCTTGGTTTTGGGAGGTGGTAGTTCCTGAATTGCCTTGATTTTCGTGGGGTCTAATTCAATGCCTCTACGGCTAACTATGAACCCTAGCAGTTTAACCGCTGGCACTCCAAATGCGCATTTTGCCGGGTTTAGCTATAGGTTCAATTTGCAAAGCCTGTCAAAGAATTTATGCAGGTGTGTGGTATGTTCTGAGCTTTCTTTTGACATTATTATACCATCATTCATATAGACCTCAATTTCTCAGTGCATCATGTCATGGAATAGGGTAGTCTAGCATTCTTGAGGCCGAACGACATTACCTGAAAATGGTAGACTCCCCAAGGGGTTATGAAGGCTGTTTTTTCAGCGTCTTCTTCGCTCATCAGTATCTGATGGTACCTGACAAAACAATCCACAAAAGACTATAACTCGCGCTTGGCACATTTGTCTATGAGAATGTGGATGTTCGGAAGGGGAAAGTTATCCTTTGGAGTGGCCCGGTTGAGATCTCAGTAGTTTACACAGATTCAGATTTTTCCATCCTTCATGGGTACTAGCACTATGTTGGCCAACCAAGTGGGGTAGGACGTTACCTCCACTGTTCCAGACTCGATTTGTTTCATCACTTCATCCTTAATCCTGATACTCATGTTCGACTTATATGTCTGGGTTTTTTGCTTGACCGGCGTGAAACCTCCTTTTATGGGGAATATGTGGGCCACTATTTCAGTGGTCAATCCTGGTATATCAGTGTATGACCAGGCGAAGACGTCCACGTATTCCTTTAACAGAGCTATAAGCTCTTCTTTCCGTGGTATTTCTAAGTGAGCGCTGATTCATGGGTTTTTTGACATTTTCTTTGTCACCGAGGTTGACCACCTTGGTTTCGTCCATGTTTGGCTTTTTATTATCTTCCAATTCTTCCAGCTCATCTACCAGGCCCTCTGGCATCATCGTCTCTTCGTCGTACTCCTCGTACTCTTGCTCGTTATTCTCCTACTTCGTTTCACGACATGTCATGACATTCTCGGTTGTTTTATTACTGTTATTACTGAAAAAGCGGGGCAAACTAAAATTAGGTTTTATTACTGTTCATTATGCAGGTTTTATAGCGAGAATTTTATTGTTATTAAAAATAATGATTTTGTGCGAATCAAGGCTTTTCATTAATTTGAAAATAACTAATTGCAAACTGTGGTCCTGATTTGGAATAAATCAAATCAAATATCATAAGGTAAATTTTTGAAAAGGGCGATCAGTCGATCCTCGACCGATTATCCCCGTTTTTAGCAAAAGGATTTTCTAAAGAAAGCCCATCTCTCTACTGAGGAGCCAAGAGGGGATTGGATGTCCAATTTTCCAGGCGCTCCCCCGGCCCTAGACTGCATATGGTTAGCATCTCTTGGCAGCCTTATATGATCGCGCAACATTCTTCTTCTTGAAACAGCAATCCTAGACCCTCGTCAGTTTCATCGTCCGCCTTTATTTGTATCCTCCTAGGAAATGACTGGTATAACTCTGGGATAGGCTGAGGTAAATTCCTCGTCCTTTGTTTTCTTTGGATAGCTTTCGTGAGCTCATCCTCGCTAGGGATATAACCGAGGCCAAAATGGTAGTTTTCTTTTGGGATTGGCACAGGTTTAATTATGCCCTTTGATTTTTTTTTCCAGACCTTTCCCTATCTCAAAACCACTTCTCAGCATCGTGGAGGCAATCATTTTGTATACTGATGGCATTGGTTGGTCATCTATCTCTTCAGTGTGGGTTTCCCCGATATATTCCACCACGTGGAAGTCAGACTTGTTGAGATTTCCTTCAATTACCGATATGATGTTTTAAGGATATTTATGTGTATCCTTTTTTGCTGTGATTACAACCACTCAAACTTCACGACCTTGTGCAACGTTAATGGTACAACACCCGCAGAGTGTATCCATGGTCTTCCAAAGAGCAGATTGTAATTGGCGGTGATTGCCATGACTTGGAACTGTGCTGTGAAGGAAGCAGGTCCAATCTGGATGTTCAAATCTATCTCTCCCAAGGAATCACTTTAGGACCCATCAAATGCTCTAACGTTCATCCCGCTCTGGCGGATTTGGCGAATGTCTTAGCCGAGCTGTGTTAATGTGGTTAAAGGACAAATGCTGAGTCCTGCTCCATTATCTATGAGCACCCTTCCTATCGCTTTGTCACAACATTCTAAAGTGATGTAGAGAGCTCTGTTGTGGGAGGTTCCTTCAACTGGCATCTCTTCTTTGGAGAAGCAAATTTTGTGTTCTCCAATGACGTGTGCTAATAACCCAGCTGGATCCTCACTGCTCGTACCAGCTTGCACGTGTGCATTATCTAATACTTTTATGAGAGCTTGCCTGTGTGATGGCAAGCTGGCCAGTAGTGCTAACACTGACATTTGTGCTGGTGTTTTCTGCAGATGCGCAACTATTGAATAATCCTTTGGCTGCATACGCCTCTAGAAATCTTCGGTTTCTCCTTCAGTTATTACCCTATACTGGGTGTTTTCCTTTTTCACTGCATTTTGGGCCAGTTCTTTAGGGGTGTAACATCTTCCTGGGCGAGTCATGCCTTGGGCCATGGCTGCTTGCACAGTGACTGATTCTTTTGGAGCGGGCACTATCTGTCAAGCCACTTGAGCCACCACCGGTGCTGGGACTAAAGTTCTAAAACTTGATATAGCCTTTGGAATTTCTGATGCCGGGATCAGGACCTTGACATTGGGATGAACCTGGAGTGTGAGGGAAGCTACTATTTGTTCAATGGACTTAACCGTTCTGGGGATCAATTCCCTATAAACTTCCCGGTCTTCGTCCTTTTCAATTATGTAGACTCCGTTATTTCTATGGTTGGGAAAAGGGTTCGTGTTTAAATTGGGAGTTATGTTTTCTAGGAGGATCTCTTCCTTGTCAATCAGATCTTGGATCTTGTGTTTGAGATTTATGCAGGCTTCTGTGCTATGCCTATTGCCCCCTGAATAATAGGCTCAAGTCTGATCGGCCCTGAAAAATCTATTCCCAGGCTGAGCCAGTTTTGGAGGGACTTTATGGATTAAACCTCCAGCGTGTAACCTTCCAATGATTCGATCCCTTGGCTAAAGCAGTATCGTAAATTCTCTTGCTGGCTTCCTCTCGAAAGCAGGACATGGAGCATTGTATGCTGGGCATGGTGGTTGATTTTAGTAGTGCGGTAGTGGATGGATTTGTTGTGGGTTTCTTTGTGGTGGGCGGTAAGCATGGGTTGCTGCCTGGTAATTCTGTTGTGGTGGTTGATAAGTTTGTTGTGAGGTTGTTTTGTAAACAGGTATGGGTACTCGGGTCTAGGGCTGTAAGGTGAAGTCGGGTAATTGAAAGTAAGCGGAGTTGGTTGAGAAGATTGTGGTTCTTCCCGCCTTTTAGGGTTTGGGCATGGTATGTGGGATATGCTCACCACATCCTCTATTGTTTTACGGAAGACTCCCGTAGCGGCTTGTCCAGATGCCTTTTTGAAGACGCAGATGATCTTACCAGACTTGAGACCATCTTCTATGGCCTCTCCCATCTTGACTAATTCAGCGAAGGGCCTCTCGGCCATAGACAACATTCTATCATAGAAGCCTGGTTCCTGTGATCTGATAAATACGGAGACCAGTTCTCCCTCACACATTGGTGGCTACACACGGGTTGCTTCAGCCCTCCACCGGCTGGCGAACTCTCTGTAGTTCCCTGTTGACTTTTGTTGACCTTTTCAAGGTTGTATCGGTCAGGCACTGTTTCGACATTGAATCGAAATCTCTCCATGAATCTTTCTGCCATGTCTTCCGAAGTAAACCATTTATATATGTCTTGGGATGCGAACCATTCAGCGGCCTCGTCAGTTAAACTGCGGCTAAATAACCGCATGATCAGAGGTTCGTTCTTTTTAATGCCGACCAACTAGTCACAGTAGGATCGAAGATGTGCTTTGGGATTCCCTGCTTCATTGAACACTTCGAACTTTGGGATCTTGAATCCTTCCGGCAAGTCCAAGTCTGGATGCATGCACAAATCATCATATCTTAACCCTATGGATTTTCTGGTGGTCCTGTTGGACCTTTCCAATAGTTCCTCCATTTTCTTTTCCATATTCCTCTCACGTTTGTCGTGTTCAGCCCCCCCAGGACTTCTTCATTTCCTCATAGTGGTCCAGTTTTGTTACACCCCGTACTTGCGGAGAAGCACTTATCAAATTTGAGCATAAGAATGTTGGACTACGGCTGAGTAAAGAAACTTCAGAGTATAAGGGACGAATCATTATTAAGTATATTCTATGAGTAAATGATGCATATGAGGAATTCCGGGAGGTCCTATAAAGAATTGAGTGGAAGGAATTGAGTTAGTATGACTTTGGAAAAAGATAAGCGTCACTTTGAAAAACAAAGTATGAGCCAACTTGGGGAAAGAATAACCTTTAGTATATGAGGAGTTTTAAAGTGAAACAAAATCCTAAAATGAAGTTCGGGAAGTCTAGTTTCCAACGAACAAATCGTGCATCGATTCGGACTCGGAATCAAATGTTAAAGGCATTTCAAGACGGACTGCCAGGGCAGAGGCTAACTCTGCGCGAACGCGCCAGGAAGTAGCGCGAACGCGCAGAGGAGCAACTGAGTAATTCTGCGCGAACGCGCCACAAGGCTGCGTGATCGCGCAGAGAAAATTCTAGATCGGTGCAAACCGAATCTAGACAAGTATAAAAGGGGGATTACCCCCTTATTTTCAGATCAAACACCCTTCAAAAGTTCACAATACTCTGGAATATTCCCCTAACCTCCGTCAACTATATTTTAGCGCAAACCACATGCAATTCCTGAATTCAGGTTCGCGAAGTGTATAGTTATGATTAAAGTATCGTATTGTAGTGAATCTTGGCTTGAGACCAAGGCGAATATTGAAGTTATTGCTACCCTAGTGAAGATAAAGGTATGAATCTCTCCTTACTAGTATTAATTTCGGTTTATTTATGAGTTATTAAATAGTCGTATAGCAAGTTGGTTAGTTGAGAAATTTGGAAAAAATCGTGTGGGATGTTTTATGGAGCATATTGGTGTTGATAATGTTGTTGTTGATGTTAGTATTGTTATTGTTGCTATTGGTTGTTGGATTGTGATTTCGGGCTAGGCATATAAACAGGGGAGATGCTGCCCCAATTTCGGCAGATTCTAAACGGAATTAAATTGAAGGCTTAAGATGGGCGTATGACATTGAGCCTAACAAAAGTATGAATGGTTTACAGGTAGATTTACGAGCTTGGAGGAATAAAAGTTGAGTGGCCAAGGAGACTGAAAGGTATGTTAAGGCTATTCCCTTTCTTTCTAAAGGCATAATTCTTTCTTACAAACCTATATATGTTTCCATAACATTCTTATTTCCCAAAAGTTAGAAGTTTACCATTCTTAAAGCTTCTTATTTTTTTTTAATTAAATATGCCCGGATGTGCCGTTTATTTATTTAGAGAAAAGTAAATAGGTCCAACAAAGGAAATAAAAAGCAAATGACCGGCCCAAAATTGGGACCGGCTGTCACGACCCAACCCGATGAGCCATGACTAGTGCCCGGGCTGGACACTCGTATACGAACCTGTTAGATATAGTCAGACTGAAACGAAGTACAGTATGGAAACTTGTAAAAGCAAACTATAGACTCATAACGCCATATATCATAATGAACCTGTCTCCTGAGGAGTCACAGCTAACCAAAACATAACATAATATGCAACCCGACAAGGCTGTCACTATATTCCGAAATACCAAAACGAACAATATCGACATAGCTGACCAAAACCCATATACAACCCACACATGTCTACAAACCTCTAAGAGTATCATGGTGAAATATGACGGGATAGGGCCCCTCCGTACCCCTGGATATGCATAAGTCTAAATCAAAGCATCTGTACCAAAATAACTTAGGCTCCGGAACAATGGAGCTCTCCACATAGCTGAGCGAAAGTCCTAGGCTGGAGGATCACCAAACCGACTGTCTGTACCTGCGGGCATGAAACGCAGCCCCCCGAAGAAAGGGAGTCAGTACGAGAAATGTACTGAGTATATAAAGCACGAAATACCATAAAGAAGATAAAAACTGAATAAAAGATAACAGAAGGCAAATATGATAATAAAAGATACCAATGCACCTATGCCTTACGAGATGAGAATCATGCATATCTATATCATATACCATACCCGGTCCATTATGGGACTCGGTGAATCAAGTCATATACATATATACCGTACCCGGCCTTCTAGTGAAGGCCTCGGTGGAATAATCATATATATACCGTACCCGGCCCTCTAGTGAAGGTCTCGGTAAAGTAATCATATATATACCGTACCCGGCCCTCTAGTGAGGGACTCGGTGAACAATGCAATGAAACTGTGCACGAATACATACCCGGCCCGAGACTCGGTGAATGATATATTAACGGCATGCACGAGCAGAATATCATGAGCAACCATATGCAAACTAAATCATCATCTGAGACACAATAGAATAATTAGAATGAACTAACACTTGAGAATCAAGACAACAGTCACGTCAAGTACCACAGAGAACTAGAATTCATTGGAGTCATAATGCAAGTGAGACTCATAAAATTATTTCTGAAGTCCTTGAATAACCTGGGAGCACCCTCGAATGTCACTATGGATTATATCAAAATAGGACTTCAGGAATCATGGACACGTATCAGGACATAATGAAATAGCTTCTGGAAACAAAGAACATTAGCCATTCTAGTATCTCTAAGAATTGGAGCTTCTTTGGAATTTATACGTTCGTCGTCTGTTTGTCTCATATAGACCATGCCAAAAAAAAAAGATAGCTTCACATACCTGACAATCTACCTAATCACCCAACGTCTACTCCTCGAGTCCGTATATCTACAATCATGACGATAATATCACGATTAGACCATTTACACCACTTACTATCTAATTTATATACGAACGGAACTTAATGAAATTCGGGCAGCATTTCCTCTATAAACTGGACAATCCTGAAAATCCAGTTCAATTTAATCATCAACAACATAAACAACAATACCAACCATTAATATACATCATAACTCAGCTAATCCCATCCATTTAATTCAACTAAAACAACCCCCGATCCATAAATCTCAACAAAACAACAAACGAGCTTATAATGCTATTTTCTCCGTTCTAATCCGTTAAAACTCTAAATAAACTTATAAACAATGAAAAAGGGACATTAATCTTACCTTAAGTATGCAGAAACCACGTCAATACTCTTTTTTTTGGCCGATTATTAGCTCAAACTGAAGGCAACGCGACGTACAACGCTTTTCTCTTCACGAGCTTCGGGATTCGGGGCTCGGATTTTGATCAAAATGGCTTTCTTAGCCTAGAAGTTCTCTCCCTCTCTCTCTATGTTTTGGAAGTTCCTAGATGCAAATGACCCGACCTCAAATGAATTTTCCATATATGTTAATGTTACTGGGCCTCATGGGCCGAAATGCAAATGTTTCGGTCGGGTCTCAACTTGCTGCCCCGCCAGCCCAACTTGCATCGTCCATAACTCCTTAACCCGATATCATTTTGACCATCGGTTTGTTGCGTTGGAAACTAGACTCGATGAAATTCATTTTAGGATTTTGAAACACCTTACAACTCCTCATATACTAGGAGATATGCCTCCAACAATATGGGCTAAAAATCTGGTTTGAGATTTTACTGAAGTTGTTCCGATTCATTTCGTTTAACTTCTAATCCTCTTCCAACCCTCATGTAACCTCTTATACATATATATACATACTCATATACATGCATAAAAATCCATACACGTGTCTCGAAGGGCCCGGAGAATCACGATAACCTTAAACATAGCTAGAGAACTCACAAAGCTTCGACGAAACTCCAATCGCAAAAGTATATTCATATCTTTTGTCCATCTTCTATATCATTACTAATAATCTCAAATACTTTAAAATGGCACTCACATTAACTCGTATACGTACTCATGACACTATTTCAAATCCTTTAGGTTGCCATGTCACCTCGGGATACTTAAGGCAACCATATATATATAACGACATTCTTACTAACTTGATTAACTTCCCTTGAACTTTCTTAACTCGTTCATTTGTCTTAAGTCAAGTAGTACGGACTCTTACGGGGTGTAACAACATAAATACGTATAATCTCAAAATAATCTTGTCCTCAGAGCTTATGTCGGTTAACTTACGAATAATCCAACGTATAGAAGTACGGGATGTAACATCCTTCCCCCCTTAAGAACATTTGTCCTCGAATGTTAAAGTAGTCTATAGAGTCTTATAAAAAATTTGGCAGTCTCCTCTATAGCTATACCTACCAACCTGCCTTCAGTAACCCACAGATGCCTCACAGGGCCACAATAACATATAGTCTCATCTACCAATCAATAGAGTCAAGTAAGGAATTAAATTACCTGCAAGCATAGGGAACAAGTAAGGATACTTATTCTTCATCTCGTCTTCGGCTTCCCAGGTCATCTCTTCCCTATTATTATTTCGCCATAATACTTTGATGGAAGCCACATCCTTAGTACGTAATTTTCTAACTTGGCGATCAAGTATAGCTATGGGGTTCTCCTCATAAGACAACTTCTCTGTTACCTGGACATCATCTACAGGGAATACTCTAGAAGGGTCACCAATACATTTACGAAGGATTGATACATGAAAGACTGGATGTACCACTTCCAAATCAGATGGTAGGTCCAACTCATAGGCAACCTTTCCTATGCTACGAATAATCTGATAAGGCCCAATGTATCTCGGGCTAAGCTTCCCCTTCTTTCCGAATCTAATCACACCCTTTATGGGTGATACCTTCCGGAACACCCAATCCCCAATCTGAAACTCTAAGTCTCGACGTCGATTATATGCATATGACGTCTGTTGACTCTGGGCCGCCAATAATCTCTCCTGAATAAGCTTTACCTTATCAACAACTTGATGACTCATGTCTGGGCCTATTAACTTAGTCTCGCCAACAACAAACCAACTGATAGGTGACCTGCACTTCCTCCCATATAAGGCCTCGTACGGTGCCATCTGAATACTAGAATGGTAGCTATTATTATAAGCAAACTCAATAAGTGGCAAATGATCGTCCCAGCTACTTCTGAAGTCAATAATACAGGCTCACAACATATCTTCTAGCATCTGAATAGTACGCTCAGCCTGTCCGTCAATCTGAGGGTGAAATGCTGTGCTAAGACTCACTTGTGTCCCCAATCCCTTCAGGAATGATCCCCAGAAGTTAGCTGTAAACTGAGCTCCTCTGTTCGATATAATAGATGTGGGAACCCCATGAAGTCTCACTATCTCCCTGATTTATAACCTCGCATAGTATTTAGCTGAATAAGTAATCCTGACTGGAAGAAAATGGGCTGATTTCGTCAGCCTAACCACAATAACCCATATAGAGTCATACTTTCGCTGAGTGCGAGGTACTTTCTAATCTTAGGTAGAACTGCTGTCTTGCTATTCACAGGCACACTATCTCCCTTTTCTTTGGAGATCATTGAATTCCCTATAGTTATTCCTCTTGCTAAAACTTTCATCTCTTCTAGTGCTAAGATTTCCCTTTTCTTGAGCTTCGGAATATTGTAGCTCATCTTAAAATAGAATTTGTTCTCCCCCCCCCCTTTTGTTTTTTAAAAGGATGTTTTCATACACTGTAACCTCTGAGTGTTGACCGTCTTTGATAGTCATCTGTCCGACCTTAGCGATCCTTCAACTCCTCTGTTCTATATAATGCCGGAGTTCTCTTCATCGCATGGTTTAACTTGTTTTCCTTTTCTTTTGCTAGTTGAGTTCTTGTGTCAAATCGAAAATGCTTATACATATCGGATACAATCGTAATGGCTTCTTTATTGTCTTATCACTTCTACCTCTCATGACTAGTCGTCCCCTAGGTTAATGAATTAATGGGGACATCGGAATTCATTAAGCCCCTTAAGGAGTGTCCGACTATACCACACTCTTTTAGCCCTAGTCTTTCTCCATGACTACCTTCTTAATATCCTTGAAACTCTCCTTGCTCTAGGTTTTGAATTCCTATTTATGTTTATACTATACCATAGAAAGTTGATAATCAACACCATCCATTCCCACCACTCGTCCTTCCACTAGCTTAGCTCATTTGTCCCATAATTCTCCTTAACTATTCGTTTGCATCGCAGCTATGCTTCATAGTCCTTCTAGTGTTCTGTCAGCTTTTGTCCTTAACATGAAATCCTCACAAAGTACACCTTTTCCTTTATTCTTTTATCGAGTCTTCATCTTTCTTTATGATACTACAACTTGTGCACACACATACAAATTCGGTTTCATGATCGCATCATTGCATCTTTTACATAAATCTTGCCTTATACTTACAATTTGTTTTCCCTTGGGCAAGCCTACTGATTCGCTAACCTTCTCCTTGTTGTCAGCGGCCATATAATTCCCTTTAACCATTTCATTGACACCTTCTCCTTCCTTTAGTCCTCATAGTTTCGTTTACCTGTACAATGCCTATTTCCATTAGTCATCCTTTACTCCTGGGTTAGGAAGCTTTGGAGTGTTTCGTTACGAGTGGGAATCCTTTTTACACTAAAAATCTCTTTTTGCCCTAAGTTCTCCTTCCATCTAGGCCTATACCGTACCGTCCCGTCACTATTCCATGCCCTTCCATCCACTGTTGGTCCTTCTACCCGTTTAACTCATTTACTCGCAATTCTTCCTGACTATGTGTTCGTGTTGCAGCCGTACATCAGGTTTTCCTATTGTCCTACCACTTCTTGCTCTTAGCACGAAATTTTTATAGTTTACACTCTCTCCATGCTTCATTCATCGAGCCTTTATCCGTCTTTCTGACGCTACGGCCGAATTGTCTTCCATACATGTTCCTTACATTTCATTCTACTCCCTCTATGACCGAATCTCTCGGCCTTTACCGGAACTCTTGTCCCATGCCATTAATTTTTTTTAATCGCTTGTGTCATCCCATCATCCTCGTTCTTATCTCGATGATTGATCGGTTTCTTACAGCTAAATCGTTCAAGCATTCTGTGTACCCCCGGGGTTAAAGATTTCCAGTTACTTTACTCCTAAATGCTCTTCTCCTTTCCTTATATTATAATATTGACCCTAAAGTTCATAGAATATCCTTTTTGAGTTGCAGATCCGTTTTACTTCCAAATCATCTTTTAGGAGGGCTTCATTCCTTCCCAAGGTGATTATAACTGCTTGGCCGTGCCTTTAGTTCCTCGATTGCTTCTCAAGAACTGCGAATCCCCTAACATTGTTACCGAACCTTTTCATTCTTCCTCACTTCCCCTTCCTCTTCGTGGTTACTTCCCTTCAATCTTACTTACCAGTATTTGTTTTCTTAATTCTGTACGTTCATTTCCTATCGTGCTATCATACCCTATTTCTCTCACACCTACTCCCAAATTTTATCCAAATAGTCCCTTGCTTTGCCCGTCATTTCCCTTGGAAGCTTCACTCCCCCTCATTTCTCACTTTTCTCGCCTTTTGTCAAGACATTCTAATCTCTTCTCTTCCTATATATACTCACTTTCTTCCTTTCCCCGATGTTATTGCATTAGGACTTTTCAACTCTAACCTGCAGTAAGAATAACATTAACTTACCTTTTAACATTCGTACCATTATCGCCACTTGAACTTAGTTACCTTGTTCGAATAATGGCCTCCATATGCTGCAATGTCGGTTGCGGGGATACACATACCCGTTGGTACAACCACATATGAGATATCATACGCACACGCATATATTTTCTAACGCCTTGCTCACAAGTACATCCGAATACTTTTCAAACCTATCCTTATCCTAAAACTGTGATGCGCCTTCCTTCTCTTTGCTAATCTAGTCCGCCCAATTCTTTACGATCTTTTAGAGCTCCCAAGCACTCTGCATACTCCAATTCCCCCTTAGGATACTCTAATTGCCCATCTGCCTCTTATGTCTGACTTCGTAGGATTTCTAATACACTTCGCAGGAAGGTCACCCATCCTAGTATTTCTCTCAGCCCAGCACGCTTAACCTTGAAACTCTGATAAAATTTGGTGTGCTAGTGCTGATATAATTGTACCCACCTTACTGCATGACCTTCATCACCTAATCTCGAGCAAGTTGACATCCTGACAGATTCCAAAACATTCTCGTAACGCATCTCCCTCCGAATTAGAAAGGATCTCTTATTCTTCCGACTACACGATTACTACCTTGGCATTTTTCAATCCTCAATATCCAACTTTCACCTGTATGTATGACTACTTTCTATCCTAGATTTCAAAATTCCCATGGTGACGAAAACACCTTGGTCGCCGTTACTTATAAATACTTGGTTATTGGCCTCTTTAATTGTCGCTCACCGCTATTAGGTAATAATCTATAGATAATGCAAATCCATAGGAAATTTCAATAAAGTCTCATATACCTGTAGTCGATCCGTCTCTAGTCTGATCTGGTGATCTATAAGGTGAAGTGTGCTCCTCGTCATCTTCTACCCACCATCTGCTCGTCTGGCCTTCATCATCTCTCTTATCTGAGTCCGAGAAATGTAGATAACCGGGAAACTCCTGGTTTACCGACGGCCAGGATAGGGGGCTGGAGTAATCCGTAACACTTACCGAGGTAGCTGGTCTAACGTAGTGCTCTGCCATAGGAGCAACTGGTACGGCCTCGGGGACCTCCTCCTCTGGTGTCCCAGACGAATACTCAGACAGATCTGTGTCATAACTGTCCCTTGGGGGGTCCTCCTCCCTGGGTGTCAAAAACTCTGGAGGAATCGTCGCTGGGTCCTCCGAGGGATCAGTCTCAATGGGATAACTGAGGTTCCTCCAGCTCGGTCCTGGAGCCTGTGGTCTTGAATCTACTCAAGGGGCCTTCTTAGCACCCCCACTATCTGAAGCTGATCTCTTCATCTCTCGCCAGTCTGCACCTACCTACAGGAAAAGAGGTCAGAAGCGATCTTTCCTAGACTTTGGCTCTATCGCACGATCTAAGACAGAAGGAAAGATGACATCCTAAATGTCCTGTAGCTTCCTGTTTAAAGATGTGGTACACAACACACCGATAAACAAGACTCTACTAGACACGGTCGGTAGACACTCCGAGGATGAACTGCTCTGATACCACTTTGTCACGACTCAACCCAATGAGCCATGACTAGTGCCCGAGCTGGACACTCGTATACGAACCTGTTAGATATAGTCAGACTGATTGTAAAAGCAAACTATAGACTCATATAGCTATATATCATAATGAACCTGTCTCCTGAGGAGTCACAGCTAACCAAAACATAACATAATATGCAAGCTGACAAGGCTGCCACTATGTACGGAAATACCAAAACGAACCATATCGACATAGCTGACCAAAACCCATATACAACCCACACATGTCTACAGACCTCTAAGAGTATCATGGTGAAATATGACGGGACAGGGCCCCGCCGTACCCCTGGATATGCATAAGTCTATATCAAAGCATCTGTACCAAAATGACTTAGGCTCCGGAACAATGGAGCTCTCCACACAGCTGAGCAGAAGTCCTAGGCTGGAGGATCACCAAACTGAGTGTCTGTACCTGCGGGCATGAAACGCAGTCCCCCGAAGGAAGGGGGTCAGTACGTGAAATGTACTGAGTGTATAAAGCATGAAATACCATAAAGAAGATCAAGACTGATTAAAAGATAACAGAAGGCAAATATGATAATCAAAGATACCAATGCACCTGTGCCTTACGAGATGAGAATCATGCATATCTATATCATATTACACACCCAGCCCATTTTGGGACTCGGTGAATGAAGTCATATACATATATACCATACCCAGCCCTCTAGTGAAGGTCTCGGTGGAATAATCATATATATACCGTATCCGGACCTCTAGTTATGGTCTCGGTGAAGTAATCATATATATACCGTACCCGGCCCTCTAGTGAGGGACTCGGTGAACAATGCAATGAAACTATGCACGAATACATACCTGGCCCGGGACTAGGTGAATGATATATTAACGGCATGCACGAGCAGAATATCTGAGATTCAATATAATAATTAGAATGAACTAACACTTGAGAATCAAGACAACAGTCACGTCAAGTACCACAGAGAACTAGAATTCATTGGAGTCATAATGCAAGTGAGACTCATAAAATTATTTCTGAAGTCCTTGAATAACCTGGGAGCACCCTCGAATGTCGCTATGGCTTATATCAAAATAGGACTTCAGGAATCATAGACACGTATCAGGATATAATGAAATAGCTTCTGGAAACCAAGAACATTAGCCATTCTAGTATCTCTAAGAATAGGAGCTTCTTTGGAATTTATACGTTCGTCATCTGTTTGTCTCATATAGACCATGCCAAAAAAAGAAAGAAGGGATAGCTTCACATACCTGACAATCTACCTAATCACCCAACATCTACTCCTCGAGTCCGTATGTCTACAATCACGACGATAATATCACGATTAGACCATTTACACCACTTACTATCTAATTAGTATACGAACGGAACTTAATGAAATTCGGGCAGCATTTCCTATATAAACTGGACAATCCCGAAAATCAAATTCAATTGAATCATCAACAACAATACAAACCATTAATATACATGATAAATCAGCTAATACCATCCATTTAATTCAACTAAGACAGCCCCCGATCCATAAATCTCAACAAAACAACAAACGAGCTTATAACGCTATTTTCTTCGTTCTAATCCATTAAAACTCTAAATAAACTTATTAACAATGATAAAGGGACCTTAATCTTACCTTAAGTATGCAGAAACCACGTCAATACTCTTATTTTTGGCTGATTTTTGGCTTAAACTGAAGGCATCGCGACGTACAACGCTTTTCTCTTCACGAGCTTCGGGATTCGGGGCTCGGATTTTGATCAAAATGGCTTTCTTAGCCTAGAAGTTCACTCCCTCTCTCTCTAATGTTTTGGAAGTTCCTAGATGCAAATGACCAGCCCTCAAATGATTTTTCCATATATATTAATGTTAATGGGCCTCATGGGCCGAAATATACTCATGGGCCGAAATGCAAATGTTTGGGTGGGGTCTCAACTTGCTGCCCCGCCAGCCCAACTTGCATCATCCATAACTCCTAATACCGATATCATTTGGAAGAGAGGTTTATTGTGTTGGAAACTAGACTCGATGAAATTCATTTTAGGCTTTTGAAACACCTTAAAACTCCTCATATACTAGGAGATATGCCTCCAACATTATGGGCTAAAAACTGGTTCGAGATTTTACCGAAGTTGTTCCGATTCATTTCGTTTAACTTCTAATCCTCTTCCAACCCTCATGTAACCTCTTATACATATATATACATACTCATATACATCCATAAAAATCCATACACGTGTCTCAAAGGGCCCGGAGAATCCCGATAACCTTAAACATAGCTAGAGAACTCACAAAGCTTCGACGAAACTCCAATCACAAAAGTATATTCATATCTTTTGTCCATCTTCTATATCATTACTAATAATCTCAAATACTTTAAAATGGCACTCACATTACCTCGTATACGTACTCATGACACTATTTCAAATCCTTTAGGTTGCCATGTCACCTCGGGATACTTAAGGCAACCATATATATATAACAACATTCTTACTAACTTGATTAACTTCCCTTGAACTTTCTTAACTCGTTCATTTGTCTTAAGTCAAGTAGTACGGACTCTTACGGGGTGTAACAACATAAATACTTATAAGCTCAAAATAATCTTGTCCTCAGAGCTTATGTCGGTTAACTTACGAATAATCCAACGTACAGAAGTATGGGATGTAACATCCTTCCCCCCTTAAGAACATTCGTCCTCGAATGTTAAAGTAAGCTATAGAGTCTTATAAATATTTTGGCAGTCTCCTCTATAGCTATACCTACCAACCTGCATTCAGTAACCCACAGATGCCTCACAGGGCCACAATAACATATAGTCTCATCTACCAATTAATAGAGTCAAGTAAGGAATTAAATTACCTGCAAGCATAGGGAACAAGTAAGGATACTTATTCTTCATCTCGTCTTCGGCTTCCCATGTCATCTCTTCCCTATTATTATTTCTCCACAATACTTTGATGGAAGCCACATCCTTAGTACGTAATTTTCTAACTTGGCGATCAAGTATAGCTATGGGGTTCTCCTCATAAGACAACTTCTCTGTTACCTGGACATCATCTACAGGGAATACTCTAGAAGGGTCACTAATACATTTACGAAGGATTGATACATGAAAGACTGGATGGACCCCTTCAAAATCAGATGGTAGGTCCAACTCATAGGCAACCTTGCCTATCCTACGAATAATCTGATAAGGCCCAATGTATCTCGGGCTAAGCTTCCCCTTCTTGCCGAATCTCATCACACCCTTTATGGGTGATACCTTCAGGAACACCCAATCACCAATCTGAAACTCTAAGTCTCGACATCGATTATCTGAATATGACTTCTGTTTACTCTGGGCTGCAAATAATCTCTCCTGAATAAGCTTTACCTTATCAACAGCTTGATGACTCATGTCTGGGCCTATTAACTTAGTCTGGCCAACATCGAACCAACCGATAGGTGACCTGCACTTCCTCCCATATAAGGCCTCGTACGGTGCCATCTGAATACTAGAATGGTAGCTATTATTATAAGCAAACTCAATAAGTGGAAAATGATCTTCCCAGCTACCTCTGAAGTCAATAATACAAGCTCGCAACATATCTTCTAGCGTCTTAATAGTACGCTCAGCCTGTCCGTCAGTCTGAGGGTGAAATGTTGTGCTAAGACTCACCTGTGTCCCCAATCCTTTCAGGAATGATTCCCAGAAGTTAGCTGTAAACTGAGCTCATCTGTCCGATATAATAGATGTGGGAACCCCATGAAGTCTCACTATCTCCCTGATGTATAACCTCGCATAGTCTTCAGCTGAATAAGTAGTCCTGACTGGAAGAAAATGGGCTGATTTTGTCTGCCTATCCACAATAACCCATATAGAGTCATACTTTCGCTGAGTACGAGGTACTTTCTAATCTTAGGTAGCACTGCTGTCTTGCTATTCAGAGGCGTACTATGTCCCTTTTCTTTAGAGATCATTGAACTCCCTATACTTATTCCTCTTGCTAAAACTTTCATCTCTTCTAGTGCTAAGATTTCCCTTTTCTTGAGCTTCGGAATATTGTAGCTCATCTTAAAACTGAATTTGTTCTCCCCCCCCCCTTTTTTTAAAGGATGTTTTCATATACTGTAACCTCTGAGTGTTAACCGTCTTTGATAGTCAGCTCTCCGATCTGAGCGATCCTTCAACTCCTCTCTTCTATATAATGCCGGAGTTCTCTTCATCGAATGGTTTAACTTGTTTTCCTTTTTTTTTTTTTTGCTAGTTCAGTTCTTGTGTCAAATCCGAAATGCTTATACATATCGGATACAATCCTAATGGCTTCTTTATTGTCTTATCACTTCTACCTCTCATGACTAGTCGTCCCCTAGGTTAATGAATTAATGGGGACATCCGAATTCATTAAGCCCCTTAAGGAGTGTCTGACTATACCACGCTCTTTTAGCCCTAGTCTTTCTCCACGACTACCTTCTTAATATCCATGAAACTCTCCTTGCTCTAGGTATTGAAGTCCTATTTATGTTTATACTATACCATAGAAAGTTGATATTCAACACCATCCATTCCCACGACACATCCTTCCACTACTTAGCTCATTTGTCCCATAATTCTCCTTAACTATTCATTTGCATCGCAGCTATGCTTCATAGTCCTTCTAGTGTTCTGTCAGCTTTTGTCCTTAACATGAAATCCTCACAAAGTACACCTTTTTCTTTCTTCTTTTATCGAGTCTTCATCTTTCTTTATGATACTGCAACTTGTGCACACACATACAAATTCGGTTTCATGATCGCATCATTGCATCTTTTACGTAAATCTTGCCTTATACTTTCAATTTGTTTTCCCGTGGGAAATCCTACTGATTCACTAACCTTCTCCTTGTTGTCGGCGGCCACATAATTCCCTTTAACCATTTCATTGACAACTTCTCCTTCCTATAGTCCTCATAGTTTCCTTTACCTGTACAATGTCTATTTCCATTAGTCATCATTTACTCCTGGGTTAGGAAGCTTTGGAGTGTTTCGTTACGAGTGGGAATCCCTTTTACACTGAAAATCTCTTTTTGCCCTAAGTTCTCCTTCCATCTAGGCCTATACCATACCGTCCCGTCACTATTCCATGCCCTTCCATCCACTGTTAGTCCTTCTACCCGTTTAACTCATTTACTCGCAATTCTTCCTGACTATGTGTTTGTGTTGCAGCCGTACATCAATTTTTCCTATTGTCCTACCACTTCTTTCTCTTAGCACAAAATTGTTATAGTTTACACTCTCTCCATGCTTCATTCATCGAGCCTTTATCCGTCTTTCTGACGCTACGGCCGAATTGTCTTCCATATATGTTCCTTACATTTCATTCTACTCCCTCTATGACCGAATCTCTCGGCCTTTACCGGAACTCTTGTCCCATGCCATTAATTTTTTTTTAATCGCTTGTGTCATCCCATCATCCTCGTTCTTATCTCGACGATTGATCGGTTTCTTACGGCTAAATCGTTAAAGCATTCTGTGTACCCCCGGGGTTAAAGATTTCCAGTTACTTTACTCCTAAATTCTCTTCTCCTTTCCTTATATTATAACATTGACCCTAAAGTTCATAGAATATCCTTTTTGAGTTGCAGATCCGTTTTACTTCCAAATCATCTTTTAGGAGGGCTTCCTCCCTTCCCAAGGTGATTATGTCTGCTTGGCCGTGCCTTTCGTTCCTCGATTGCTTCTCAAGAACTGAGAATCCCCTAACATTGTTACTGAACCTGTTCATTCTTCCTCACTTCCCCTTCCTCTTCGTGGTTACTTCCCTTCAATCTTACTTACCAGTATTCGTTCTCCTAATTCTGTAGATTCATTTCCTGTCCGTGCTATCATACCCTATTTCTCTCACACCTACTCCCAAATTTTATCCAAATAGTCCCTTGTTTTTCCCATCATTTCCCTTGGAGGCTTCACTCCCCCTCATTTCTCACTTCTCTTGCCTTTTGTCAAGACATTATAATCTATTCTCTTCCTATATATACTCACTTTCTTCCTTTCCCCGATGTTATTGCATTAGGACTTTTCAACTCTAACCTGCAGTAGGAATAACAATAACTTACCTTGTAACATTTGTACCATTATCGCCACTTGAACTTCGTTACCTTGTTCGATTAATGGACTCCATATGCTGCAATGTCGGTTGTGGGGATACACATACCCGTTGGTACAACCACATATGAGATATCATACGCACACGCATATATTTTCTAACGCCTTTCTCACAAGTACATCCGAATACTTTTCAAACCTATCCTGATCCTAAAACTGTGATGCGCCTTCCTTCTCTTTACTGATCTAGTCCGCCCAATTCTTCACGATCTTTTAGAGCTCCCAAGCACTCCGCATACTCCAATTACCCCTTAGGATACTCTAATTTCCCATCTGCCTCTTATGTCTGACTTCGTAGGATTTCTAATACACTTCGCAGTAAGGTCACCCATCCTAGTATTTCTCTCAGCCCAGCACGCTTAACCTTGAAACTCTGATAAAATTCGGTGTGCTAGTGTTGATATAATTGTACCCACCTTACTGCATGACCTTCATCACCGAAGCTCGAGCAAGTTGACATCCTGACAGATTCCAAAACATTCTCGTAACGCATCTCCCTCCGAATTAGAAAGGATCTCTTATTCTTCCGACTACACGATTACTACCTTGGCCTTTTTCAATCCTCAATATCCAACTTTAACCTGTATGTACGACTACTTTCCATCCTAGATTTCAAAATTCCCATAGTGACGAAAACACCTTGGTCGTCGTTACTTATAAACACTTGGTTATTGGCCCCTTTGATTTCCGCCCACCGCTATTAGGTAATAATCTATAGCAAATGCACATACATAGGAAATTTCAATAAAGTTTCATATACCTGTAGTCGATCGGTCTCTAGTCTGATCTGGTGATCTATAAGGTGAAGTGTGCTCCTCGTCATCTTCTACCCACCATCTGCTCGTCTGGCCTTCATCATCTCTCTTATCTGAGTCCGAGAAATGTAGATAACCGGGAAACTCCTGGTTTACCGACGGCCAGGATAGGGGGCTGGAGTAATCCGTAACACTTACCGAGGTATCTGGTCTAACATAGTGCTCTGCCATAGGAGCAACTGGTACGGCCTCGGGGACCTCCTCCTCTGGTGTCCCAGACGAATACTCAGACAGATCTGTGTCATAACTGTCCCTTGGGGGGTCCTCCTCCCTGGGTGTCAAAAACTCTAGAGGAATCGTCGCTGGGTCCTCCGAGGGATCAGTCTCAATGGGATAACTGAGGCTCCTCCAGCTCGGTCCTGGAGCCTGTGGTCCTGAATCTACTCTAGGGGCCTTCTTAGCACCCCCACTATCTGAAGCTGATCTCTTCATCTCTCGCCAGTCTGCACCTACCAACAGGAAAAGAGGTTAGAAGCGATCTTTCCTAGACTCTGGCTCTATCGCACGATCTAAGACAGAGGGAAAGATGACATCCTAAATGTCCTGTAGCTTCCTGTTTATAGATATGGTGCACAACACACCGATAAACAAGACTCTACTAGACACGGTCTGCAGACACTCCGAGGATGAACTGCTCTGATACCACTTTTGTGACGACCCAACCCGATGAGCCATGACTAGTGCCCGAGCTGGACACTCGTGTACGAACCTATTAAATATAGTCAGAATGAAACTAAGGACAGTATGGAAACTTGTAAAAGAAAACTATAGACTCATAACGCCATATATCATAATGAACCTGTCTCCTGAGGAGTCACAGCTAACCAAAACATAACATAATATGCAAGCCGACAAGGCTGCCACTATATACGGAAATACCAAAACGAACCATTTCGACATAGCTGACCAAAACCCATATACAACCCACACATGTCTACAGACCTCTAAGAGTATCATGGTGAAATATGACGGGACAGGGCCCCGCCGTACCCCTGGATATGCATAAGTCTATATCAAAGCATCTGTACCAAAATGACTTAGGCTCCGGAACAATGGAGCTCTCTACACAGCGGAGCAGAAGTCCTAGGCTGGAGGATCACCAAACTGAGTGTATGTACCTACGGGCATGAAACGCAGATCCCCGAAGAAAGGGGGTTAGTACGAGAAATGTATTGAATATACAAAGCATGAAATACCATAAAGAAGATTAAGACTAAATGAAAGATAACAGAAGACAAATATGATAATCAAAGATACCAATGCACCTGTGCCTTACGAGATGAGAATCATGCATATCTATATCATTTACCATACCCAGCCCATTATGGGACTCGGTGAATGAAGTCATATACATATATACCGTATCAGGCCCTCTAGTGAAGGCCTCAGTGCATTAATCATATATATACCGTACCCGGCCCTCTAGTGAAGGTCTCGGTGAAGTAATCATATATATACCGTACCCGGCCCTCTAGTGAGGGACTCTGTGAAAAATGCAATAAAACTGTGCACGAATACATACCCGGCCTGGGACTCGGTGAATTATATATTAACGGCATGCACGAGCAGAATATCATGAGTAACCATATGCAAACTAAATCATCATCTGAGACTCAATAGTATAATTAGAATGAACTAACACTTGAGAATCAAGACAACAGTCGCGTCAAGTACCACAGAGAACTAGAATTCATTGGAGTCATAATGCAAGTGAGACTCATAAAATTATTTCTGAAGTCCTTGAGTAACCTGGGAGCACCCTCGAATGTCACTATGGATTATATCAAAATAGGACTTCAGGAATCATAGACACGTATCAGGACATAATGAAATAGCTTCTGGAAACCAAGAACATTAGCCATTCTAGTATCTCTAAGAATAGGAGCTTCTTTGGAATTTATACGTTCGTCGTCTGTTTGACTTATATAGACCATGCCAAAAAAATAAAGAAGGGATAGCTTCACATACCTGACAATCTACCTAATCACCCAATGTCTACTCCTCGAGTCCGTATGTCTACAATCACGACGATAATATCACCATTAGACCATTTACACCACTTACTATCTAATTTGTATACGAACGGAACTTAATGAAATTTGGGCAGCATTTCCTCTATAAACTGGACAATCCCGAAAATCCAATTCAATTGAATCATCAACAACAATACCAACCATTAATATACATCATAACTCAACCAATTCAATTGAATCATCAACTACATCAAAAACAATACCAACCATTAATATACATCGTAACTCAGCTAATCCCATCCATTTAATTCAACTAAAACAGCCCCCGATCCATAAATCTCAACAAAACAACAAACGAGCTTATAACGTTATTTTCTCCGTTCTAATCCGTTAAAACTCTAAATAAACTTATTAACGATGAAAAAGGGACCTTAATCTTACCTTAAGTATGCATAAACTACGTCAATACTCTTCTTTTTGGCTGATTTTTAGCTCAAACTGAAGGCAACGCGACGTACAACGCTTTTCTCTTCACGAGCTTCGGGATTCGGGGCTCGGATTTTGATCAAAATTGCTTTCTTAGCCTAGAAGTTCTCTCCCACTCTCTCTAATGTTATGGAAGTTCCTAGATGCAAATGACCAGCCCTAAAATGAATTTTCCATATATGTTAATGTTAATGGGCCTCATGGGCCGAAATGCAAACGTTTGGGTGGGGTCTCAACTTGCTGCCCCGCCAGCCCAACGTGCATTGTCCATAACTCCTTATCCCGATATCATTTTGACGAGCGGTTTGTTGCGTTGCAAACTAGACTCAATGAGCTTCATTTTAGGCTTTTGAAACACCTTAAAAATCCTCATATACTAGGAGATATGGCTCCAACAATATGGGCTAAAACTCTGGTTCGAGATTTTACTGAAGTTGTTCCGATTCATTTCGTTTAACTTCTAATCCTCTTCCAACCCTCATGTAACCTCTTATACATATATATACATACTCATATACATCCATAAAATTCCATACACGTGTCTTGAAAGGCCCGGAGAATCACAATAACCTTAAACATAGCTAGAGAACTCACAAAGCTTCGATGAAACTCCAATCGCAAAAGTATATTCATATATTTTGTCCATCTTCTATATCATTACTAATAATCTCAAATACTTTAAAAGGGCACTCACATTACCTCGTATACGTACTCATGACACTATTTCAAATCCTTTAGGTTGCCATGTCACCTCAGGATACTTAAGGCAACCATATATATATATAACGATATTCTTACTAACTTGATTAACTTCCCTTGAACTTTCTTAACTCGTTCATTTGTCTTAAGTCAAGTAGTACAGACTCTTACGGGGTGTAACAACATAAATACTTATAACCTCAAAATAATCTTGTCCTCAGAGCTTATGTCGGTTAACTTACTAATAATCCAACGTATAGAAGTATGGGATGTAACACCGGCCCAAATAAATTACATTTTACCCCATTTCCAAATTGGGACTATCTGTGTATTGTTGCCCTATTTCCACGTTATTTTGTATGATGATCCGCTCCTGCTCTCTGAAATAGGGGTAAAGATTGCCCCCATCCTCTTCCTTCTCTTCATCGCTGCTCATCTAGTAATTATGCCTTGTCGAATTCGTCCCCTTTGTTCTTTTGTTGTGACTTGTTCCTTTAAATGCATGTTGTTTGAATTGGAATTCTTTTAAACCACTTCTTTCTCTGTTGAATTATATGTACTGCTGTGTTGTTTATTTTCTATGCACTTGAGGTTGGTCGGTGTTATTGTGGTCCTCACCACCAGCTGGCTCTGAGCTTCTTTCTTCTGTAAGTGACTCTGTAAGCTCCATATTTTCCACCTTTGATGTGTCTTGAAATTCTGTGAATGTTGTATATCTCCTTCTATCCATGACTTATATTCGTGTAGATTTAATTTTGGCCCACTTGAATGAGTATCATAAGATACTAATACCACAAATAAGGCATCAATCAAATCCATTTGGTATAAGTCATGAATGAGAATTTGACTTTCTGTTCTTCTCCTGTGCTGCCACTGTTTTAACTGTATGAAACTTGTTTCAGCTTGTGTGTGTGATTTGTGCTGTGTGTTGTGAAATCCCTGAGAATATTGTTGTGACTTGTGACTGTCCTGACAATATATGTTATATGTCTCTTCAAATTTGTGTCTTCTGTTTGATATGAACCTGCCAAATAAAACACACTTTGTTAGTAAAAAACACCATGTTCTCCTCCCAAAGGATTTGAACATGGTGTTAAACTCTTTCTGCTGCTCCTTTTCTAGATCCAAATCACCATATATCTGCATCTGTTCCCCCTATCTCTGTATCCTCACTCTCAGACATGGAATCTGAGTTTTGTCACTGTTGAGGATCTTTCTACATGTTGAACTTAGGTCCTGGAAACCATGACATTCAACATTAGCTTCATCTAGTGCTTGATTAGCTATAGCATCTGCTAGCTTGTTTCCTTCTTTCAAGATATGACTAAATAGAATAGTCCTATTAGTTTTTAGTTCCAAAATCTCCTCTATCCAACTTGCTATGCCCCAAGGTGGTTTCCACCCTTCCTGTAGAATCTTGTACACTATTTCACAATCAGTTTGGACTATAATATTGTCCAGATTCTCATTTTTGCAATATCTCATGGCCTGCAGAATTGCCATAACCTCAGCATCAATATTAGTAGTTATTCCAATCTCTGTAGCGTAAGCATATCTCAGATCCCTTTCATTGTTTCTCAAACAAAATCCATATGCACTCCTACCAGGGTTCCCCTTGAGGCCCCATCTATATTACATAAAAACCACCCTGCTGGGGGAAATTCCCACCTCACTTTTGTAACTTTCAGTCTGCCACACCCTACCTCTAGATTCTGAATCAAGTCTAGCCATTTGTGAGGTAGTTGACTGATAGAAGGATTCCTTGTCATTACTAGCCTTTGTATAGTGACATAGACTAAATAAATGACTTTTCCAGTTGATCTTTTCCCTCCATGTTTTATTGTGTTCCTCCTTTTCCAAAGTTCTCACAAAATGATAGCTGGAACAGCTTGATAAATAAGCTTCCCTCTTCCTTTAACTGATTCAGTCCACCATTTCACAATTCTCTGCTGTAAAGTTAATCCTTCTATAGACAATCCTGCAAATGAAGAGAAGTAGGACCAAGTCCTATTAGCAGTGTAAGAGTTAGCAAACACATGTTGTATTGTTTCCTCCTCAGGGTTGGAACAACACCAACATCTGGATGTTATGTTATAATGCATTCTCTTCAAAACATCATCCAAAGGAATTTTATATTTCCAGCATCTCCACAAAAAGAATGATATCTTGAAAGGCAAACCTTTAATCCATATATTCCTATACATCTCCATAGGTTGTCCTCTCAATCTGATATATTCCCAAGCTGATTTGATTGTAAACTCACCTTTAGTGTCTAAAATCCACCATGCTCTGTCCATTTCTTTGTCCATCCTTGGGGGTCTGATGGTATCAGCTATATACTGAACTATGTCCTGAGGGAGTAAACTATTCAGCTTTGTCATGTTCCAATTCCCATTCTCCACTACATCTGATATATTTTGAATGCTTTCATCAAAACCTTCCACAATGAAATATAATGCACCCATTCCTGTCCAGTTATCAAACCAAAACTGTGAATTCCCCATACCAAGCTGCCACCAGATCTGGTGTTCTATTAATTCTCTTGCTTGTATCATGTTTTTCCAAGTTTGAGACCCTTGTTTCCACTGAATAGATATAGGATTTTCTTTTCTACAATACTTGTTAGCCATGAAAGCACTCCATAAAGAAGGCTTAGTCCTGAAATTCCACCACAACTTAAAAAACAAGGCAATAGAAACATCATGTAGTGATCTGAAACCCATCCCTCCTTCCATTATAGGTAGACACAAAAGGTTCCAAGATGCCCAATGTCTGCTTTTACCCCCTACTGTGTTACTCTAGAAAAACTGGGCAAACATTTTATGCATTTTCCTGATAACACCTATAGGAGGGTTAACTGCAGATAATAGATGAATTGGCAAACTTTGCAAGACATGTTTAATCAAAATAGCCCTTCCTCCAAAGGACAAAAGTTTCCCTTTCCAGCTTTGTAGCCTATTCATAATCTTCATAAGAATCTGAGTGAAAAAATCCTTTCTTCTCCTACTATAATAAATAGGACAGCCTAGATAGATGAAAGGGAAATCCTTCCTCACAATACCTGTGACAATTTCAACAGTAATGCTCACATCCCCAGGCACATTTTTATGCATATATACAGCACTTTTGTCCCTGTTAATCTTCTGTCCTGATGTGTTCTCATATTTTTTCAATACTTCCATGATAAGATGCAAAGAGAACACATCTGCTGATGAAACAATTATCATATCATCAGCATATGATAAATGATTCACCTTAGGACTCCACTTTGGCAATCCATAGCCTTTAAATTGAGGGATTAAGCTTAAGGCATTGAGATTTCTTGATAGAACTTCTGCAGTCAGAATAAACAAAGTATGAGATAGAGGGTCTCCTTGCTTAACTCCCCTAGAAGACTGAAATAAACCACATTGTTGTCCATTAACCAATACTGAATACCAGTTGCTACTGATCAGTCTGAAAATCATGTCTATCACCAACTCTGAAAAACCAATCTTTCTTAGAACCTTCATTAGAAAAATCCATGAAACCCGATCATAATCCTTTGCCATATCCAGTTTCATGACAACATTAGCAGATTTAGTTCTAAGCCTGATGTCTGATACAATCTCTTGAGTAAGGAGAACATTCTCCACTATGCTTCTCCCTTTTACAAAACCAGCCTGATTAAGAGAAATTATATCATTCAAACTCCCTATCAATCTTTCATGAATTAGCCTTGAAAATTTTTTGTTACTAAAGTTACTCAAACTAATTGGTCTCATATCTGAAAAATTATTGACCAAATCTTTTTTAGGTAATAAGACCAAGTTAGTATGAGTAATGAATCTAGGTAACTCAGCTCCACAAAAGAAAGCTATGACCATGTTGCAGATGTCTTCTTTGATAATCTCCCAGCAAGACTGATAAAAAATCCCAGTGAAACCATCTAGTCCTGAAGCACTTTCCCCATTAAGGCTAAAAACCATACTTTTAACTTCCTCTTCTGATGGGATTTCTCCCAAACAAGTATTCTGATCTCCATAAATCATCTAAGGAACATGATCCAATATTTCAAAATCTGTTGGATTTGCATCCTTTGTGAATTGTGCTGAGAAAAAGCTAATTGCCTCTTGAGAAATCTCCTCTTGATTTTCCAGCCAATTTCCCTGTTGATTCTGGATTCTTTTTAACTGTAACCTCTTCCTCCTACCTTTAACATATGCATGAAAAAAGGTAGTATTTCTATCTCCATCCTTAAACCAATTCATCCCTGCCTTCTGCTTCCAAAATTCTTCTTCTAAATGAAGATATCTGTTAAGATTAGCCTAAACCTTATGAAGCATTTCCCTATTAGTAGGGGTAGGTTGTACTTCAAACTGAATCTCATGCACCTTAATCACCTCTTTGAAAGTCTCAATCTCCTGGAAAATGTTCCCAAAGGTAACCTTGCTCCAATTTGCCAATGCATTTTTCACCTTCTTTAACTTGTGATGAAACAAATTGAATGGGTTTGCCATGAAGTCAGCCTGCCAATGTTGTCTTACAGTGTCAACAAAGGTTTCATGTTTTGCCGAGAAGTTAAGAAATTTGAAAGATCTTTTGAAACTTTCAACTTCTCCAGTATAAGTGATTAGTAAAGGGGAATGGTCTGATCCTGATCTGATCAGATGAGTCACTTCCAGTCCAGCATACTTATTTTGTAGAGCTTGGTTACCCAAGCATCTATCCAACCTTTTAAAAATACAGTCATTTCCACTTTGCCCATTCCACCAAGTATATTTGCCTCCTTTAAAGCCCAAGTCAACTACAGAACCGTTATGGATACAAGCATTGATATCCTGTACTTCATTCACAGTTACTGGTAATCCACTATACTTTTCCTCTTCAGAAGTGATGACATTAAAGTCCCCACCAATCAACCATGGCCTTTGATTTGTTATAGCCTGATTTTCCAAAGCCTCCCATAAATCCATTCTCTCTGATTGATTACATTTTGCATACACTATTGAAATCAACATCTCCTCTACCTATCCATGCACCTTTAAGTTTAGTGTTAGTAGTTGAGGATGATCAACCATAGTTGTTACTTCAAACATATCATCTACAAAGGCCCAAATCTTATTTGTACAATTCACAAAAGCATGTTGCAATCCAATTCTTCTTCTGTACTCCTCTATTCCCTGAGCCTCTTGAAAAGGCTCTAGTAAACCAATAAAGCCAAATTGATATTTTTGATGCAACTTGATAAGCCTTGTATAAGATTCCATTGTATTCACAGACCTGATATTCTAAATTATAGCATTCATAATGGAAACTTAGGTTTCTGCACAGTTCTTCTAGTTTGAACACCGCCAGTTGATAGCAAATTCTGCTTTTTCTTACCTCTCCCCATTGCTTTATCAATCTGCTTAGGAGAAAGGTCTCCAGCTCTGGCCACTGCTTGTATGTTTTGCTCAATTGAATATTCATCTAAATCCTGTTCCCCTATCAATCCTGATTTTATTTGATCATGCTGAGTGTTTATGACTTGCAATGTTGTGCCTATTTCCGTGTCATCCCTTGCATTATTTGAACTGTGACTTGGCATGTTTGGACTAGCCAATTTTGGAGTGGTATTCCCACTTAGTATGCTGGTTTCTGCTGCTTGTATAGGGGTATTATCGATCTGCACTTTATTCCCTATGTTTTTTGCTGAATATTGACTCTTTGTTGATGAATGTATTGGGTTGACTTGTACTTTATTCCCATCTGAAAACCGATTCTCCATTGTCTCCTCACTGTTTGAAATATTGTTGATCACTTTCTCTACTGTGTGCTTTTGTTTGGGTATACTACTGACTTCTTCTGCTTCCTCCAATATCTGAGTCTTTGTGTTGCTTCCACTTGGTGAATGTGCTGACTGATCATGCTTATGTGATTTTATACCTTGCTCAACACAGCCTTCAGTTTGTTAGATCTCTAACTGATCTTCACTATTTTTTATGACAGGTTCCTCATCTTGCACTCCTTCCTCTTCATTTGTCAACAATTCAAAAGCATTTTGAGTTTGTATCATATTATTAGCTTCTTGTGAGTCTTCCTGTTCCTTTATTTCCCCTAAGATGACACCACTGGAATCCTTAATGTATTTGTTCTTTCTCTTCTGCATCCATTCTTGCTTTGCCTGATTGTAACTTCTTGCTTTCCCCCAATAATTATTTATGTTTTTCTCTGGGAAATTTTCCTCTGCATTATCTTCCTTTTTGTTGTCTTGTCTCCATGACTCCCTGTATTGCTTTTCTAATTTTGGATGCAAAGCCCTGCACTCTATCTCAGAGTGGCCTTGTAATTTACAATGCTTGCAATATTTAGGAAGAAAATCATATTTAAATGGAACCCATTTTTCCATAATCTTCCCTGTATCTTCATCCCTTTCTGCAATGTGTATCCTATGAGGATGTGCTTTCATTAAATCAATTTCCACTTTTACTTTTGCACAACTTGGCCTCGTCTTATTAGTAGTAGCAAGATCAACTACTAATGGTTTTCCAACTGCAGATGCTAAGGAGAAAACCGCCTCTCGAGCAAAGAAATTTGGTGGCAGTTCCGGGAAACTTATCCAGGCCAGAGCAACAGAAGTTTCTTTATTTGATTTGAACCATGGGTTCCAAATCATCGTTCTCATTTGACAATATCTATTATTCATTGAAATGTAATAAGGAGGGGTAGAAAGTATTTTGATGTAATCTTCCAATAATGAAAATCTCATCAAAATGTGTCTATCTTCAATAAGGCCAATTACACTTACCTTTAATTCCACATTGTTCAGGAATAGCAGTCCTAAGGGACCTTATGTAAATGATGTCATATGAAAATTTCCCCAGTACTGCATATTGCAAATTTTCTTTCATAATCAGATGTTTTATTTCTCTTGAATTCCATTCCACATACGGTTCCCCATCAATGTATGTAACTGGTTTTATAGGAATTTTTGGTAGGGGTGTAGTGTTATACCCCGTATATTTATACGTTGAATTATTCGCAAGCAAATCGACTCAAGTTAAAGGCGGAATTATTTTCGGACATGAAATAGGAACCTTTAATTTTCAATTTTAATTATTACATAAATTGTTTATAAATTTTATTTTAGAAATATTATTGGAGATTAGAAACTAATTAATTATGATTAGATTATTAAGTAATGATTAATAATTTATTAAAATTAATTAATTTAATTATTAGTTGTGGGCCTCACCCGAATATAATAAAATATATATATATATATATATATATAGTGGGCTGCCACGTGGCATCAATTGGCCAATCTTAGTGGCGTTAACGTGTCAACTTGTGGAGTAACATATATATGTAAGAGTTGATGAACAATTAGGAACTTAGTTTCATTTCTTTTGCAAACTAACACAAAAAAAATATAGGAAGAGAGCATGGCCATGGCTGCTGCTCACGGCCAGCCATGGTCAAGAAAATTATGTTGTTGTTTGCTTTGATTTAATTCGAAGATGATTTGCAAGTTCAAGGAGGTGATAGAAACATTGGATATTAATTTGGGGAAGAAGAAATTGTAAAATTGGAGCATAGAAATTCCTCCGAGAAAATTTGGTAAGACTTTCTTATTTTGTGGTGTAATTGTATTAATAGTGTTGTAACGGAATTATTAAAATTGGATTGGATGAAATTGGAAGTAAGAAAATGCATAAAATTGAAGTCATAGGAAATCGTGGGTTGAAATGGATTTAGAAAGGTTGTTGGGTTGTTAGAATTGTTATGGGCTGAATTGTGAGAATTTTGTATGTATATCTCTATTGTTGGTATTTCTGTGTTAACAGGAGGATAATTGAAAATTCGGGTTAGGCGAATATATAGGGGAAATGCTGCCCGATTTTCGTTAAGTCCTTAATTAATGAAAACCCTAATCGAGGAAGTATAAGTTAAAGAATGAGTCCTATAGGCGATTGGTTACAGATGTATGAACTAGGAAGTATAGTTTACTGACGATAACGTTACTTTTATATTAAATAGGCTAAAAGAGCGACGAAGCGAACGAGATTGCGATTAACCTTTAGCAGGTATGTAAAGCTGTCCCTTCTTTCTTTTGGCATGTCTTAGATATAAGTGACGAATGATATGGGCCTTGGGGTAATTCTATTCATAAGTTTCGAGTGTGATTCATGATTCCTATTCACATCTTGATGTTAGAACTCTTAAAATGATTGAGCTTCCCTCTCAAATTTTCTATGCGTTGGATAGTAGTCGATATATATAAGACTCTATTCTTAGAGAGTGTAGAGATATTTGTATCGTTGGCCTCTTATGTTTATGTCCATAATTCCCAGAGACTTTTCATATTAGCTTCTTATGTCACCAAAAGAGTTCAGAGTATCCTTTTTTGAGTTTTACATGCATGTCTATGTATTATATTTATATTATATATGGATCGGGCCGTACGTTCCTCGGCACTAACATACTATATTATATATGGATCGGGCCGTACGTTCCTCGGCACTAACATATTATATTATATATGGATCGGGCCGTACGTTCCTCGGCACTAATATACTATATTATATATGGATCGGGCCGTACGTTCCTCGGCACTAACATACTATATTATATATGGATCGGGCCGTACGTTCCTCGGCACTAACATATTATATTATATATGGATCGGGCTGTACGTTCCTCATAATCTATGCCTATCATACGCCGTAGAGTCAGTTTTTGTCATATAGAGTTATGCAGATATTCTCAGATGTTAGCCACAGATGCATTCTATTATTGAGGCTGGTTTTCATGATTCATCTGTACTTGATGTTCTTATGCTTTATATACTCAGTACATATTCCGTACTGACCCCCTTTCTTCGGGGGGCTGCGTTTCATGCCCGCAGGTACAGATAGTCGGCTTGGTGACCCTTCAGCATAGGACTTCTATTCTGCTATCTTGGAGGACTCCGTTGTTCCGGAGCCTAGACTTTTGGTACAGATCTTCTGTTGTATTTATATATGGTTGTCCAGGGGTACGACGGGGCCCTGTCCAGGGGTACGACTGGGCCCTGTCCCGTCATATTTCGTTGTTAGTACTCTTAGAGGTCTGTAGACATATGTGTGGGTTGTGTATAAGTTCTTTTGAGCTGTGTCTCTATAATGCGCTATGAAATGATGTTCGTCTGTAGTGGCAGCCTTGTCAGCTTGCATATGATATTGCTATGTAGTGGCAGCCTTGTCGGCTCGCGTATCATTTTATGATTTGATCAGTTGTGACTCCTAAGGAGATAGTTTATCTGGGTATATATATGATGTCGTTTTGAACCTTCGGAGTTCTTTCGTAAGCTTCCACATTGTTCGTAGTTTCATTTTAACTATATGTAAATGGTACGTATACGGGTGCCCAGGTTGGGCACTAGTCAGGGCCCACGGGGTTGGGTCGTGACAAAAGTGGTATCAGAGCAGTTCATCCTCGGAGTGTCTACAGACCGTGTCTAGTAGAGTCTTGTTTATCGCTGTGTTGTGCACCACATCTATAAACAGGGAGCTACAGGACATTTAGGATGTTACCTTTCTTTCATATCTAAGGTCGTGCGATAGAGCCCAGCCATAGGAAATGAAATTCCTTTTACTAACCCTTGATTTCAGCTAAAGAATGGCATCGACAAAAGAAAGTGACTGATGGTATTGAGAGCTACAAAGTACACAGGTAAGCAACGGTGCGAAAGAGGCATGTCGGATAAGGTAAGAATATTGAAGTATGATTGAAATGTAAAGTTGAAGAATGAAAGGGAAGGTAGATAGGAAGGTATAACAGGACGGATCGTTAAAGGATCAAGTACGTCTCGAGGTGCTATATGTGAGGTAGGTTTCGACGCCTTTATACTTTTTACTTGAGATTGGGAGCCCCGTGTGGCTATGATATGATATGATATGATATATGCGTATATATGTTGGCCCTGTGAGGCGTTGTTGGTATTTCCTGCGTGCAGGTTTTGAGATAGTAAGAAATACAGAGGAAACTCTGCCAAAATTTTCCTAGAAATAAAAAGGGAATGAGATATAAGTTCGTAATATTCTTAAAGGGTCGTGTCGATAGTAATGATAGGATTTGACTAAGTGGTGAGTACAGCTGACTTCGAGGAATAAGTTAACCGTTGAATTGATAGTAATAGTAATTATGAGATCGGTATCGATATGGTAAATTTATCATGTTGGATTAAAGCTTAAGAGATACCCTCCATGTCATTCGTAAGAAGCATCATCCTTATTTGGTAAATTTTATTTCGAAGAAGCATAGATGAGCAGTAAAGTTTGGAATTCATTTGGACGGACCAGAATACTTTCCAGGCACATTTTTACCTTAGAAAAGCTCATGTTGAAGGGAAAAAACATCCAGCGATTAAGTTTCACTTTTATTGAAAAGTACAAAGCGAATAAATTTGGAGGTAAACCATGTGAATCAAGCACTAGAAGTCTTGTGGTGCTTGTCGGATTCTAGTTTTTCTTCTGGTGGTGGTTGGAGAATGTTTCATGGTGACATTTTATTAGTTCTTAATCAACTAATTGGAGATGGAATTTGTGGAAGGAAAGCTTAAACTTGTGGGCTGTTTAGGATCATGCATTTTATATGTCGTTGATGGAATGCTAGGATGATTCGGAAGGGCTTGTGAATCTAAGGGACGATTTAGAAAAATGTGGCAATTATGGGGATATTGATAAGACAGCTTGTGGGATATTAAGGATAAGATTGATCAGAAAGGGTGAAGGGTTAAATACGCCTACTCCACAGAGTGTAATTAAAACATAGTAAGAATCGTGAATAAGGTTAAGAAGTGTTACGTTATAGGATGGATTACGAACAGGATGCAATATGAATACCATAAGGATTGCTATAGAAATGAGTAAAGCCTAGAGAGGAAGTAACTAAAGGATATGATGTGATCAGTGTGAAACGGAAAAGCAAATGTAGAACGAATAAGAAAGAACTTATAAGGTCCTATAGGGAAAGCTCAGAATAGAGATCAAGTAGTAATGAAAGTGGAAGCGAGCTCAGGAAGAGAAGGAGTTAATAGAAGGAAGAAGATAAGAAGAAAGCGAGTGGGATTACAGTGTAGCGATGTGTTATGACGTGTATAGCTAAAAAAGAGTAAAATAAGCGACAGAATTGTGAAAGCCCAAAGTAAAGGAAGATGAGCAACGGGACAGAATGAATGCCAGAAATGACTGGTATGATAAGAACAAATAGGGATGGACAAAATATGTTTTGAAAATGAGAAAGGAATTACGTAGAAGTAGTTTTTCCGAAGGGTACAGGAGTAGCATGAGATTCCTCGTGCACAAAATAAAAGATGGACATAGACTGGAGAGATGGAAAGGAATACAAAAGAAAGTGCCCAAGATAGACGGAAATAATTGAGTACGAGTATAAAATAAAACAGGAAAACATATAGCTATGAACTTAAGGTGTAGTACTACGAAAAGGTGATGAGACAAGACCACTATTAAAACGAATTTGATATGATTTTGAGTAAGTTAGAAGTTAGCATTGGGTATACAACAAGAGTGAAAGCGCATGAGGCATAAAGGAGTATTGCGTATATGTGACTTCACCTCGAAAAATAGTGAAATCCTTAAAGGACAAGGATGGTAAATTTACGAAACAGCTGATGTATTGTGAGTTTATTAGAGGAAATAGGTGATATCTGTTGGGATAAAGATAATGTTATGAGAAAGCTTGGGACACTTATCATTAGAATATAAGTGCTACCTAATGGGGAATTTGAAACGACTATAAGCACTAGCTAATTACTGATTGGAATGAACGGAATGTGGCTTTGGATAAATGGCTACATTAATTATATTACTCGAGTACCAACCATCAGACGAGATTTTGTACTATATATCGAGAGTTCTCATCACCTCGTGATTGTGTTGGGATTTCATACATGGGTAATCTAAGTTATAAATTATAAAGGAAAGACACGAATATGGTATGAGTACACCAAAAAATGGGGGAAGCGGATGAGAGAAATGCAAGCGTAAGATGAAATTGAGTGACACTACAACACGTTTAATGTGGATGCTTAAACTTTAAGTGAGATCCCTTGCTGAAACAAGTTAGTGAGATTTGAAGGCCAGCAATAAACGGATAGAAGTCAAGATGGTATTTGAGATAGTGCTAAGACTTATTGGTAAAGATCTTGGATAATATGACATCAGAAAGTCGTATAAAAAGAATACCATAAGGATTGCTATAGAAATGAGTAAAGCCTAGAGAGGAAGTAACTAAAGGATATGATGTGATCAGTGTGAAACTGAAAAGCAAATGTAGAACGAATAAGAAAGAACTTATAAGGTCCTATAGGGAAAGCTCAGAATAGAGATCAAGTAGTAATGAAAGTGGAAGCGAGCTCAGGAAGAGAAGGAGTTAATAGAAGGAAGAAGATAAGAAGAAAGCGAGTGGGATTACAGTGTAGCGATGTGTTATGACGTGTATAGCTAAAAAAGAGTAAAATAAGCGACAGAATTGTGAAAGCCCAAAGTAAAGGAAGATGAGCAACGGGACAGAATGAATGCCAGAAATGACTGGTATGATAAGAACAAATAGGGATGGACAAAATATGTTTTGAAAATGAGAAAGGAATTACGTAGAAGTAGTTTTTCCGAAGGGTACAGGAGTAGCATGAGATTCCTCGTGCACAAAATAAAAGATGGACATAGACTGGAGAGATGGAAAGGAATACAAAAGAAAGTGCCCAAGATAGACGGAAATAATTGAGTACGAGTATAAAATAAAACAGGAAAACATATAGCTATGAACTTAAGGTGTAGTACTACGAAAAGGTGATGAGACAAGACCACTATTAAAACGAATTTGATATGATTTTGAGTAAGTTAGAAGTTAGCATTGGGTATACAACAAGAGTGAAAGCGCATGAGGCATAAAGGAGTATTGCGTATATGTGACTTCACCTCGAAAAATAGTGAAATCCTTAAAGGACAAGGATGGTAAATTTACGAAACAGCTGATGTATTGTGAGTTTATTAGAGGAAATAGGTGATATCTGTTGGGATAAAGATAATGTTATGAGAAAGCTTGGGACACTTATCATTAGAATATAAGTGCTACCTAATGGGGAATTTGAAACGACTATAAGCACTAGCTAATTACTGATTGGAATGAACGGAATGTGGCTTTGGATAAATGGCTACATTAATTATATTACTCGAGTACCAACCATCAGACGAGATTTTGTACTATATATCGAGAGTTCTCATCACCTCGTGATTGTGTTGGGATTTCATACATGGGTAATCTAAGTTATAAATTATAAAGGAAAGACACGAATATGGTATGAGTACACCCAAAAATGGGGGAAGCGGATGAGAGAAATGCAAGCGTAAGATGAAATTGAGTGACACTACAACACGTTTAATGTGGATGCTTAAACTTTATGTGAGATCCCTTGCTGAAACAAGTTAGTGAGATTTGAAGGCCAGCAATAAACGGATAGAAGTCAAGATGGTATTTGAGATAGTGCTGAGACTTATTGGTAAAGATCTTGGATAATATGACATCAGAAAGTCGTATAAAAAGAAATAATACGACAAGAGAATGGTAACGAGTAACGTAAAAGATATTATAAAGGATAGCAAGGCTATACTGGATTAGAGGTTAAGATGTTGGCAACAGAGTTATTGGCTAATGATATTGTGACACATAAGTAGCAAAAGAGAAAGGAAAGGGTATGACAAAATAGACAGCAAGTGAGTTTTAGTACAATAAGACATGTAGAGCAGAATAAACCAGGAGAAGGAAAGACTATGACTAAGATTGGATGCACTTTGTACGAATTGTACAAGAATATTTGTATGCTAAGAATGAGACCAAGTGAGTACTTGATAAGAAGAGTAAGAATTCAGTAACAACAATGTGATTGCGATATTTTGGATGCATTAAATAAAGGTATAAGATGGTTTGAGGCAAAACTACAGAGATATAATTAGTACTGAGGGCAAAAGCCATAGTTGAGCCTTGATATCAATTAAAAGATATAAGGTAAGAATATACGGTCTACATAAAGACTGGCGAGGCGACGCTAAGGTATTTTCCGGGCTGATTTGAGCACCTACACATACTCTTGTAAAGAGTGCAATAGGATGCGTGGTAGGAGAACTAAGAGCAAATTTGAGTAAAGGGGCAATAGAAGAGTTTGAGTCAAAAATAAAGAAACGACACGAGATAATATGCCTAAAGTATTCCCGTTACGTTAAGGGAAATTACGAAATGATTTAACCGAGACAATTAAGAACAAGTAGGTTACTGGTTACTGGATGACAGTAAATCTATAAAATGAGGGAACCCTAGCGCTATTTGATAGCCAACCTTAAAGATCGAGATCAAGAAGTAAAAACAAGTGATAGTTAAAGACCTTCAAAAGAAAGTCAGAAAGTGACACATGATGCTGAGGATTCCAGAATACGGACTGTCACAGCGGAGTAAAGCAAGGATATTGGAGTACAAAAATGTTACCCTCTGGGAAATTTCGTTTTACTCGTAAAACCTGTGAAGGGTTAACAGGTTACCAGAGATATGTGATACTCCAGGGATATTAAAGTCTAATGAACCGCCGAGGGACGTCTGCGCGTTATTAAAATCATATTTAAAGATTGAGAGGTAAGATAAAGGAAACGATACCTTAAGGGAATAAATATAGGAGAAGAAGGAGTCAAGTTAAGACTAAGCGCACAAGGAAGAAAGTAAGATTTCAACGGAAAAGCTCGCAATAAAACTGGCAACGGACTGCGAAGTAAGACGAGAGTAAAGGCAATGACGTGAAATTATTACCTCGGGAAGCAACAGAAAGAGGAGATATTACAGGAATGACTATGTAGAATCCTGGAATGCGTTATAATGAATTATAGCGAATCGACCAATGGAAGAGATATGTGAAGGGCACATAATTAAATAAGAGAGCACTTGAGAACGTATTGGGAATTCAGAATCAGTTTAACATTCGAGGACGAATGTTCTAAAGGGGGGAAGGATGTTATACCCCGTATATTTATACGTCGAATTATTCGCAAGCAAATCGACTCAAGTTAAAGGCGGAATTATTTTCGGACACGAAATAGGAACCTTTAATTTTCAATTTTAATTATTACATAAATTGTTTATAAATTTTATTTTAGAAATATTATTGGAGATTAGAAACTAATTAATTATGATTAGATTATTAAGTAAGGATTAATAATTTATTAAAATTAATTAATTTAATTATTAGTTGTGGGCCCCACCCGAATATAATAATATATATATATAGTGGGCTGCCACGTGGCATCAATTGGCCAAGCTTAGTGGCGTTAACGTGTCAACTTGTGGAGTAACATATATATGTAAGAGTTGATGAACAATTAGGAACTTAGTTTCATTTCTTTTGCAAACTAAAACAAGAAAAATATAGGAAGAGAGCATGGCCATGGCTGCTGCTCACGGCCAGCCATGTTCAAGAAAATTATGTTGTTGTTTGCTTTGATTTAATTCCAAGATGATTTTCAAGTTCAAGGAGGTGATAGCAACATTGGATGTTAAGTTGGGAAAGAAGAAATTGTAAAATTGGAGCAATTGAGCATAGAAATTCCTCCGAGAAAATTTGGTAAGATTTTCTTATTTTGTGGTGTAATTGTTTTAATAGTGTTGTAACAGAATTATTAAAATTGGATTGGACGAAATTGAAAGTAAGAAAATGCATAAAATTGAAGTTATAGGAAATCGTGGGTTGAAATGGATTTAGAATGGTTGTTGGGTTGTTAGAATTGTTATGGGATGAATTATGAGAATTTTGTATGTATATCTCTATTGTTGGTATTTCTATGTTAACAGGAGGATAATTGGAAATTCGGGTTAGGCGAATATATAGGGGAAATGCTGCCCGATTTTCATTATGTCCTTAACTAATTAAAACCCTAATCGAGGAAGTATAAGTTAAAGAATGAGTCCTATAGGCGATTGGTTACAGATGTATGAACTAGGAAGTATAATTTACTGACGATAACGTTACTTTTATATTAAATAGGCTAAAAGAGCGACGAAGCGAACGAGATTGCGATTAACCATTAACAGGTATGTAAAGCTGTTCCTTCTTTCTTTTGGCATGTCTTAGATATAAGTGACGAATGATATGAGCCTTGGGGTAATTCTATTCATAAGTTTAGAGTGTGATTCATGATTCCTATTCACTTCTTGATGTTAGAACTCTTAAAACGATTGAGCTTCCCTCTCAAATTTTCTATGCGTTGGATAATAGTCGATATATATAAGACTCTATTCTTAGAGAGTGTAGAGATATTTGTATCGTTGGCCTCTTATGTTTATGTCAATAATTCCCAGAGACTTTTCATATTAGCTTCTTATGTCACCAGAAGAGTTCAGAGTATCCTTTTTTAAGTTTTACATGCATGTCTATGTATTATATTATATTATATATGGATCGGGCCGTACGTTCCTCGGCACTAACATACTATATTATATATGGATCGCGCCGTACGTTCCTCGGCACTAACATATTATATTATATATGGATCGGGCCGTACGTTCCGCGGCACTAATATACTATATTATATATGGATCGGGCCGTACGTTCCTCGGCACTAACATACTATATTATATATGGATCGGGCCGTACGTTCCTCGAAACTAACATATTATATTATATATGGATCGGGTTGTACGTTCCACATCACTATCAGTTATATTATAATCTATGCCTATCATACGCCGTAGAGTCAGTTTTTTTCATATAGAGTTATGTAGATATTCTCAGATGTTAGCCACAGATGCATTCTATTATTGAGGCTGGTTTTCATAATTCATTTGTACTTGATGTTCTTATGCTTTATATACTCAGTACATATTCCGTACTGACCCCCTTTCTTCGGGGGGCTGTATTTCATGCTCGCAGGTACAGATAGTCGGCTTGGTGACCCTTCAGCATAGGACTTCTATTCAGCTATCTTGGATGACTCCATTGTTCCGGTGCCTAGACTTTTGGTACAGATCTTCTGATGTATTTATATATGGTTGTCCAGGGGTACGACGGGGCCCTGTCCGGTCATATTTCATTGTTAGTACTCTTAGAGATCTGTAGACATATGTGTGGGTTGTGTATAAGTTCTGTTGAGCTGTGTATATACGATGCGCTATGACATGATGTTCGTCTGTAGTGGCAGCCTTGTCAGCTTGCATATGATATTGCTATGTAATGGCAGCCTTGTCGGCTCGCGTATCATTTTATGATTTGATCAGTTGTGACTCCTCAGGAGATAGTTTATCTGGGTATATATATGATGTCGTTTTGAACCTTCGGAATTCTTTCGTAAGCTTCCACATTGTTCGTAGTTTCAGTTTGACTATATGTAACAGGTACGTATACGGGTGCCCAGGCCGGGCACTAGTCAGCGCCCACGGGGTTGGGTCGTGACACGTAGTTTCTCCTAGGTTTGGTTTCAATAAATTGGCATATGAAGTAGATTTGTAGGGTTTACATTGTCGGTAGATGTTGTATTAGGGTTTGAATTGGTAGGCAAATTGGAAGGACTTGGATTATTTGGATATATGGTGGGTGGAGCAACCCCAAGTGGAGGCTGTCCACCGGCCATGGTGGCCATGGTGGGTGGCGGCGTATGAGATTTAGGTCAATAGGTCAAAGTTGATGAGAGAGAAGGGAGTGTTTTCTCTTAAAGCTTCTTATGATGATTAAGATAAGATGTTTTTTATGATGACCATGATGATGATGATGATCCCATTCTAGGGATTTCAAAGTTTATGGATTGGATGCCATTATGAGATTATTGAGTTTATTTCTTGATTTCCTTGATTTGGATTCATTGTTGTTGATCTCACCTTATGTTACTTGTTCCTTCAAGGTGAGATAAAGCGATGATGATTATTCCATCAGATAATCCGAGGTTACCGATTGTACGTCACTCCGATAGAGTTCTAGCTTTTTTTTTTGGGCTCTCATGCATGCTACTTATATTATATATGTATATGGGATATGGGGAAAGGCGATGCGCTATATACGCATAGCCACCTGATCAGTTGGTCTATTATGATATCATCCCGGACACGGGATGCCCAGATGCGGGATATATGGGTATGGATCGGGCTGCACGTTCCACAGCAATATAATATATTTATGGATCGAGCTGCACGTTCCGCAACAATATAATATATTTATGGATCGAGCTGCACTTTCCGTAGCACTATTATGTTATATATGTATGAGGAATGTTTTTGTGAAAAGGCTAAGCATGAATGATATCTGCCTTACGAGGCAATTGGAGGTACATGCCATCTTTATCTCATGTTATGTTTCATATTTCTTATTAAGTTGTTTTTCATGCCTTACATACTCAGTACACTGTTCGTACTGACGTCTTTTCTTGTGGACGTTTCGTTTGCATGCAGGTTATCATAAAAAACATCTTATCTTAATCATCATAAGAAGCTTTAAGAGAAAACGGTCCCTTATTTCTCATCAACTTTGACCTATTGACCTTTTTGGTATGCTATCTTGATATGTAGATATATGGGTGCGACAGGGCCTTGTCATGACTTCTCTACAGTTCATATTCCATAGAGGTCTGTAGACAGTTGTGTATAAGAGAAGTATCGTGTAGCTATGTCAACTCTTATTTTTGTTGCACAGTATATGTAGCGGCCTAGTCAGCTTACACTGTTATTCTTAGCACTTATGTTTATATGTATGCATTGGTTGTGGGTCCTCGATGCAGATGTATTATGTTACTTTCCAGGAGCTAGCATAGCTCAGTTATAAATTAATCATGGGCCACCAAGTTATTCAAGGAGTGTAAGTATAAGTCTAAGAGTGCTTGGTCAGCAGTGGTCGGGCACTCGTCACGGCTCATCGGTTTGGGTCGTGACAAGTTCTTTGTATCCTGGAGAAGATTCATTTGGGACATTAGGAGTGCAGAAATACATTGTTTGGTGAGTAAGAAAGTTAAATGGAACAGACGTAGTTTTCCCTATTGACAGAGCTTAAACACGTGGTTGATTTGCCGGATTGGTGCATACCGGCTAGGGAGTTTGATATGAAGGAACGGAATGGGTGGTTCCCAGGATTTGGGTGTATCTTGTTTGTGGTGGAGTGCAGTAAGAAACACCAACGTGATTTGAGTCAGTTGGATTTAATGGAGGCGGGATGATTCCTGGTGGGTAGAAGGGGAAGTGCACAGGCATTGGAGAGCTTAGTGAAGGAGAGGGAGGAGGAGGAGGCCTTTTTCCTTCAGTCGAGGTGTCCTTGTCAGCATTGGCTGCCTCATTCCTAGTAACCTTTTCTTAGAGGTCCGTGACAGCAGTTAGTAATGTCGTGATCACATCTTCTTGAGATAATACTTCCTGTAGGTCTTGGGTATCTCCTTCGCGGAGAACGAGCTCATTTCCACTATTATCTGGTATACCAGTCATTTTCTCTTTTTCTTTATCTTCTTTCGAGAGGGATGCTAACACGACCTTTGATCTTATGAAGTATGTCGACTATCTCTTTTCCTTTATCTTCTTTTGAGAGGGATGCTAACCCAAGTAGTGCAAGGTTTCCCCACAACTTGCATTTTTTCCAACACATCCTTACAACTGACGGGTCGAGGAACCACTCTTAACAGGGAAGATCAAGCTTTGAAGGCTACGCTCCACCAGGCAGGTGGATGAGGGTCCGCTCTTCCAAAATTTCCTGATGCCATGGTGGAGGTAGCTGGCACCGACTCAGGTGAGGGTGCATAGAAACTAGATCCCTCGTTGGTAAGGCATAATAGTCAGACTCATCATTCGCATCATTTGATTCTTCTTGAAACTCGGGGAATATCCCAAAAGGCTCTTGGTCTTCCTCGACCTCTATGTCCACAAGTTCAGACTCCTCTTGTTCCATATCCTGGGGCTCAACTTCCTCTGGTTGCTCTTCCTCAGCTTCTTATGGTTCGAAGGCTTCCTCTTGAGGCTTTGACTCTTCTTGTGGATCTAACTCCATCATCCATGGGTCGGATTCAGCTCCCTGATTCCTATTTCCCTCTTCTGGGTCTCCTTCTCGAGGTGTCTCTGGCCTCTTTTCTAGCGATATGTAGTTCATCACCAACTTTCTCACTTCCTCGGAGAAATTCTCCTCATAGTACTGTTCCTGTGGTATCCCTTCCGGTGGGTTACCGACCAGATTCAGTAGCCTATCAACCTCTTCAATCTTCTTTCTTATTTCCTGAAGATGCTCTTCCATTTGTTGAACCTTGAGAGCATCTCGGCGGTTTCTGCTAGGTGAGCATGTTCTGATCACCTTGGTTTGCCAGTTGTAAGTCAACCTTTTTGAGTGGAGATAAACTAGGGTAAGTCTTAAGTCAATTGGTCTTTCTTTTAGGTATGTAATTTAAAACAATAGATTAATCGTATTCAGGCTTTAATACATGATAGCTCATATAGCAAGTAGGCATGTGAAGCATGTAGCAAGCAATCATGTGATTTGTAAACAGTTATACTAGGCGTGTTCCTAAGGCTTTTTGAGCCAAGGCTATTCTAATCGTTTGAATCATGCAAGTGCCATTTGTAAAGATGAACTATTGCCCCGAAAATCATCATTCATTAATAATATCTTTCACGAAGGGATTACAAAAGATGATGAAGCCGACATGGGGCTACAATAAAAAAAATGGTAAAATCAGCAAAGTCCTCCTCCAACGACTGATGTCGAAGCTTGACCTGTTTTGGCCTTTTTGGCCCTTCGAAGGGCGGTCTGAATGTGAAGACGTGTCTGATACAACTCTATTCTGACTATCACAGGATCCGACTCTTCTAGAATGTTAGCCAAACCCTCATCCGTACTTTCCAAACATTCTTTCAGGTGATCTTTTTCTCGGACATCATGATGAAATGTGGGCCTTAGGATGGTTGTCCGGGCCAAATGACCTTATAGCCATCCATTGTAGCCCGGGCCAAATGACCCTGTAGCCTTCTCCCAAACTGCCTCAAAACCCGAGGTGGATAGTGATACGCTCAAATTACACCTTTAATTAGCGTAAAGCGGACGATCTCAAATATAATAACCCAACAAGGTTGGGGTCGAATCCCACAGGGAATATGGTGTGAAAAGGTCTAAACTCGTAAAATGCTTAATTTAGGTCTAATGTCTTAATCCAATGATTTTTGTAAAAGTTGGTTGTTTATGACTAATAGCTAACTAATTGCTTTGGATTGTAATTTATGGTAAAAGAAACCAAGGTTGTGTCCCCTTTTGATAAGGTGTATGATCATGGGTATTGATCTCGATATACTTCTAATGGATCATTACATGAATGCACTTAACCTCTATATGAATCTCTACTATTTCCCAATAAATAAAGATTATCTCTTTCTATTATTTTCCCAAATAGAACAAAGTGAATATTGAAGAATGGTTAATTGTGCCAAACAAATTCTTCTTATTCCTAAGTGAATTTATTAAACAAAGTTTAAAGCTTTGATTTCTTGTTATTTATTCTGACCAAACCCTTCCTAAACAAATCAAGATTTATGGCTTTAATCAATGTTTGCAACCATTAATTATGAATGAAGAATGAATAATAAATAAACCCTAATAATCCATTATGTGTATATCAAGCACAAAACGCCCATCATTGGGTTCAAAACCCTAGTAAGAGAATTTAGCTACTCATGATAAAGAACAAGAAACAAGAATTTAAAGAATTCATAATTGCTTACTTTGGATGGAAAGAGGAACTGATAATACTTGAATTGATGTTTTGAATCTCCAAAGTAGAGAGAGTATTTATCGTTCTAAGCCAAAAGTCAAGAAAATAAGAACTGGTGCGAAATAAAACCCTACATCGGACTATTTATAGGTTTTGAAACGTAAAAGTTACAGATTACACTTTGGTCCCCGACGACACAAAATATGGTCCGTATTTCACATTACAGACCGTAAACTAGTTTTACGCCTTGGTTTTCCTTCAAGATCTGGGCAACTGCCTCATCATGGATTACGGACCGTATTTTGATTTACGGTACATATTCTGCTTGATCGTGTTTCAACTTGTAAAACTTCAACTTTTTGCCAAGTGTCCAATTGCTAAATACGCTTTGAAATGCGGACCGTAAAGTGGAATACGGTCCGTAAAAGTTGTTCGTATTTCACCATTTTCTCTGCATGCCTTTCTGGTTTTGCTTATCTTTAAATATGCCCAAGGAATACGACCCGTATTTGAGAATACGGCCCGTATTTGAGAATACAGCCAATATTTTATCATCAAGGCCAAATTCTGCACTTCAACAGTTTTCATCCCAAAATTGCTCCATTACCTGAAAAAGACTAAAAACACATTAAATTGCCACTAACTTGCTTAAAAACAAGTAAAACTTCTCATAAAAAGGCCCCGGATGTGCCATAATTTCCCGGCACATCAACACCCCCACCTTAAAGTCTTTGCTTGTCCTCAAGAAAGTCATACAACACAACGACTCGAACTAACATCTAGATATAACAGAGTACTAATGACTACAATGGTTTAATCTTCGAAATATGGGCATGCATGTTTATCACAAAGAACCACCTCAACTTCAAAAATCAGAACATGACTCATACTCAGGACACTACAACTCACAGTGAAGTTTCAATGCATGTCATAACATTATCAGTAGCATCAATATACACACAAACGTTGCTTTTTCGAGAATGCTCATAATTTCATCGGAATGCCCTCACATAGACCAAAGAATGTCCTTACATAGACCAAAGAATGTCCCTCACACATATGTACATCACAATGGGGACTAAGACAAAGGAGAAGAGAAGTCACTCACTCTAACAAAGAAATTCACAGATTGCACTTACACATACCATAGGCTTGCCCTCATTTTCAATAGTCTCATCTTTGGACATCTTAGCTATGATCACTCTAGGAATTTGTAGGGTTGTCATGTAGGCTTCGGGACGGGTAGGATGCATATTTGGTCAATAGTAGCTCGCCCTCCTTGAACACTACACTTTTTTTTATTCACCCTTCTTACTGCGCTTCTTTACTTTATCCTGTAGGGTTGGTGTGACTTTATGGGACTAACACTAATAACTTCTTCTTCTTTTTTTCATATTTTTTTTCAACACTATGCGTATCAACACCAAAACCTACACCATATAACTTCGCTTCCACCCTCAACTTAGGATTTTAGCCTCATTCTCCATAGAATTCACCCAACAACCCCCAACTTATTCGTTTTTCACATTCATAATGTCAAGGAGGGATTTTGGTGCAAAGAATGGGATTATTCAAAGAAAGGGTAAAGGCTCATTAGCGGTTAGTCAAAGAAAATATGTCATATAGGCTCAAAATAGGTAACTAGGGATCATTGCTCATTCATGTATGGACAAAAGCGTTTATAAAGGGTTTCCAATTACACAAAGATGGCCTAGGATCATTTCACAACCAACACATCCATAGAATGCAAACACGACTACTCGAGCAAGTTCTAGATTGCAAGCACAATAAGTGAACGAGACTAAAACTCACAACACACAATGGCAACAAAATTCAGCTTAACACAACATTCCAAGCAATCATTCAGCGTACTTAATACTCTCATAATTATCATGTCATGAAAAGAACCAATCCTGTCAATTCATAGTTATTCTTAAGTATTCATCAAAATTTTGGGGGATCCCAATTTTTTTTTTTAAAAGTAAAAAATTAGCATGCAGCAAGTTACTAAAGGACTACCATATAAGTCAAAACTACTCTATTCTACCTAAACAACCTAAACATGCAATTTTTGACAACAAAAACCCCTCAAGAAAAGAACTCTAGCAAAGAAAAGTCGGGGGGGGGGGGGGGGGGGGGGGGGTTCCTAAACACATATTTACAATACTACCCCAAGTAGAAAAATCAAGCACTGTCCTCAGTGCATCAATAATAAGATCGAGAGAAAAGGGAGTCGTACCTGGGCGCCCTAGGCGCTGTGCGTATCTCAAGACTAGCCTACCTCATCAGGCGGCTTACTACTGGACTTGGCTGATCGGCGATGTGGCTCAACTAAGGACTCAAGGATGGCCTGATGCATCTCCTTCTCCTCCGTCTTCTTCAATCTCTTAGCAAGCTCCACGGTATCCTCAGATGTCTCACGGACCCTCTTACCTTTGTCCCGCACAAGGGAGGTATCATCCTCCTCCTCCTTAGACTCCATCAGATCCATCACCGGAATGATACTCGGCAAAGTTGCACATGGTGTTGGAATTGGTGCGGCTGTTGTACCTTGCACTCTAAGTGCCTCAAGCTCCTTATTCAGACTCTCTAACTTACTCCTCAAAGAAACACTTATTCAGACTCTCCAACTCACTCCTCAAAGAAACAGACTCCCCACCGAGTACGGTCTGCTCTCGAGTCACTAATCTAGAATCAAAGCTATCTAGTCTAGCCTGATATACCTCGTGCTTCTTCTAGAACTCCACACAGATCTCTGTAGTAGCCTCCATAATCAATGTCTCCATGATCTTCACCACCTTTAGTTTGAACTGTTGCAGGATTCTCCCTACCTATCTTTCAGCCTTCACTGCCATGAATACAATCTGACTATATCTATCATGGCTGAAATTTAGCAGCTTCAAATCTTGATCTTCAGGCTCAGCGGATGCAACAGCTGTGGTAGACCCCGAGGGAGGACAATGTGTGGCAGCTGTACCACGAGTCGTTTCTGCTACAGAAGCCGATGGATCTACCGCCTCAGCCGCAGCCTCAGTACTCACGGTAACACTTTCTGGGACACTTGTAGTGGGAGCAACAGGCTCAGTAACAGTAGCATCAAAGTCAGGCTCTATTGGATCAGTCCCAAAAGCATGGCTCGGACTCAACTCTAACTGAGTGTCGTCGTCATCACCAGATTGATCTGCCTCCTTTTCATAGTTGCCCAGAACTTTAGTCTTCCTCCAATCTCCCATATGGACAACTTTGATGGTGTTTTCCCATTCTGGAAGCTGAAATATCCTCGCCCTTTACACAACTATGTGATAAGACACGGGAATACCATGGTTTGCTTGGGCTTGTGTGCCCTCACATGTAGCTCCTCAGCAATTAGCTCTCCAATATCCATTGGATACTTTGACATAAACGAGGCAATAGTGACTGCTTGACTGGTTGTAAAGGTGTTTCCAGCCTAAGTTGGAGTGATCCGGTACCTAAGCAACGTCCACCAAAACTTGGCTTCCGTCGACAAGAAACTTTTAGTAATCCTCTCTCTCCCATCATCTATCCATTTATTCTTGTGTGGCTTAGATATGATAGTGGCTGCAGTCCATTCCCTCACAAACGTGTTGTCTTTCCTTGCCCTCTTGTCTAGGAAAAGGCTCAAATCGGTAGGTGCCACATAGTCATTGCCAAATAGAACTCTGTTGATGGTCTTGGAGGAAATATCAACATGGGAGTTTCGAACTGTCACCTTCTCCAACATAGGTATTTGATGCCAAGCGCAACTCGAATTTTTTAAAGCCATCAACATAGCCCCATATGCCGCATAGAATTCCCTCACGACGTGCGGACAATACTCTCCTGGCTCGTGAGTTAAGGCATCTAACTGATACATCCTGATGGTCTCGTCAAGCTGTGGATATACCACCCTCGAAAATCAACCGCTGCTCCTCAAATATGCTTTTCTGCGGGTTGCCCCCATTTGTTGTCCCGGCCATCCATTGGTCATATAATTCTTTTGAACTATTGACCGAGAATCTGAGTCTTTCTTCCTCCAGATGTTTGGTCCGGATGGCTAATTTCTGACCCTTTGGTGCTGTATTAGCAGCCTGAGCTTGGCTAGGACATGGCTCCTCTGAGCCACTCTCTTGCTCAGTTTGTTGTGTCACCCCCTTGCTTGTTGCTTCCGCATTAGAATCGCCCTCTTCTGACTGGGCGGGTTCCGACTCGGATCTAGATAGTGTCATGGTTGGGGGTGTAGATGGCCTTGCTGATGTGCCATGTGTGGGGGGCCTTATGACTTTCAGTGGAGGTATAACTTCTGCGAACTCGGATCCTGAATTTTCTCTTTCAGAATTGGAGGGTTCATCTCTCAAATTAAAATCCGAGCTCACTTTCTTTCCTTTGCCCTTGCGTTGGGGCCCCGCTTTCTTTGCTGCATTTCCTGGGTCATGCTATTGGTGGGCATACCAAAACTTGAAATTGAAATTTAAGATATGGAATGCCCTCCAACCCATTTGGGTCCTATCAACACACTTCTCAAGAGATTTACAAACTTATAACATCAATACCCCAACACAAGATCATTAACCAAGACAAACTTCACAAAACCCTAGTGTAATCAACACCTAACAACTATTTCATAACCAAATTGAATAAATTAAGAGTGGAGAGTGTCAATCACACTTTTAATGATGAATACTAGATGACAACCTTGAAGAACTTTAAGAGAAAAATCAGCAAGAAGCAGTTAAACCAAGGGAGAGAGATTTGGTATGATTTGGTGAAGATGATGAATTTCTAATGGAACATTGGTGTATTTATGGACATGGGGGGTGGAAGATGATGAGTTTGGTAGTGGGAGGTGTGGGTTGATGTGTTAGGAGTGGGAGTTATGTTTGAAGTGGTGGGAATATGAAAATAGGCGGCATATATATTTCTCTCTCTTCCCGTTTATTTAGGCGACTGCTCATTTTTTTTTTCTTTTTTTCTTTCTAAATACGGTCCATAAAGTGACATACGACCCATATTTAAAGATTTTTCTTTAGACAGTGCACTGTGTTGTGTCATGAAGGATTACAACCAGGTTTACGGGCAGTATTTTGAAATACGGTCCGTATTCCATGGTCGTAATTATTCATGTTACAATACGGTGCTACTATTTTGTGACATTGTTACACCTTGTTGCGTATTGTGAAATACGGTCCGTAAATCCAAAACGTGTTTTGCAATGTTGCAAAACAGTCTGTCTAATGCTTAATTTACCTATTCTTCATCAATGTTTTCTGCAATATAGTCCTGCACCAGAACAAACATTACCCTATATTTTCAAGAACAAAAAGAAAATAAATATTACACTTGGGTTGCCTCCCAAGAAGCGCTTGATTTAATGTCGTGGCACGACGGTGGTACCGATTTACTCCTGGTCGGTATGCACCGAGTCAGCATTTATTCGAAGGTGCTTCAACCTGTATCGGTCAACAATTCTATCCCGATCAACCATACTGTGATAGTGCTTCACCCTCTGCCCGTTCACCTTAACTCTCCGAGTTCCATCTCCGGACTTCAGCTCAATTGCCCCATGGGGTGAAACACCTACCACCTCAAACGGACCAGACCACCTTGATTTTAGCTTGACCAGTAGCAACTTCAACCAAGAGTTGAACAACAAAATAGGATCACCTTTGTAGAATTCTTGCTTCAGGATTTTCTTACCATGATACTACTTTATCCTTTCTTTATAAAGTGTTGCACTCTCATATGCTTGGTACCGGAATTCATCTGTCTTATTGAGTTGAAACAACCTGAGCTTGGTCGCCTCTTCCCAATCCATATTTAATTTCTTCAAAGCCCACATAGCCTTATGTTCAAGTTTAACCAGCAAGTGAAAAGCTTTTTCGAAAACGAGCTTGAAGGGTGAAGCTCCAATCAGAGTCTTAAAAGCCATCCGGTAAGCCCATAGAGCATCATCGAGCTTGCGGGCCTAATCAGTTCTGTTTGCATTTACCGTTTTAGCTAGAATACTCTTGATCTCTCGATTGGAGACTTCAACTTGCCCACTTGTCTGAGAATGATAGGGAGTTGCCACCCTATGTTTCACTCCATACTTCTCCATCAATCCCGCGATAGTTCTATTGCAAAAGTGGGAACCACCATCACTGATTATAGCCCTCGAAGTACCAAAACGAGTAAATATGTTTTTCTTTAGAGACCCCATAACACTTTTTCCCTCATTGTTAGGTAAAGCCACTGCTTCCACCCATTTCAACACATAGTCCACAGCAACCAAGATATACTTCATGCTACCAGAGCTTACAAAGAGTCCCATAAAATCAATCCCCCAAACATCGAATACCTCCACCTCCATTATAAAGTTCATAGGCATCTCTTGCCTTATGCCTATACTCCCTTGCCTCTGACATTGATCACAAGACTACACCAATAGATTTGCATCATGAAAGATAGTCGGCATGTAATAACCGCATTCAAGAACTTTAGCAGCAGTCTGGTTACCACTATGATGACCCCCAACATGAGAGTCATGGCATGCCTTTAGAATCGTCATCACTTCACTTTCGGGAACACAACGCCGAATGATGTTGTCAGCGCATGTTCTGAACAAGTAAGGCTCATCCCAATAGTATTGATGAGCATCCTACAAGAACTTCTTCTTTTGGTATGTTTTGATCTCTTCTGGAACTATGCTTGTCACCAAATAATTGGCAATGTCTGCATACCACGGTGCCACCTCCATTGACACCGCTAACACCCTCTCATTTGGAAATGCATCATCGATATCTAGCTTATCCGAAGGTCTCTCATCTTCTTCAAGCTGAGAGAGATGGTCAGCAACCTGATTCTCAGTTCCCTTGCGGTTTTTCACCTCAAAGTAAAACTCTTGCAGCAATAGCACCCATCGGATCAATAGCGGCTTAGCTTTCCTCTTCTCCATCAGGTATCTTAATACAGCATGATCAGTGTATACCACGACTTTGGACCCCAACAGATAGGCCCGAAACATCTCAAAAGCAAAAAACTATTGCAAACATCTCTTGCTCCGTCACTGTGTAATTCATCTGAGAACCATTCAATGTTCTGCTTGTATAATAGATCGGATGCATGATTTTATTATGTCTCTGGCCAAGTACATCACCGATTGCAAAGCCACTTGCATCACACATCAATTCGAACGGTAGAGACCAGTCGGGAGAAAGAATATTAGGAGTTGTGGTCAACCGCTGCTTCAATTCATCAAATGTCTTTCGACACTTCTCGTCAAATTCAAACTTAGCCTCTTTTTCAAGAAGCTTACACATCGGGCTAGTAATTTTTGAGAAATACTTGATGAAACACCTATAGAAACCGGCATGTCCTAAAAAACTTCGGACACCCTTTACTGAGATAGGCGGAGGAAGCTTCGAAATCACATCAATCTTTGCTTGATCGACCTCAATTCCTTTTTCAGAGATTTTATGCCAGAGGACGATCCCTTCCTTCACTATGAAGTGGCACTTCTCCTAATTTAGCACCAGATTAGTCTCCTCACAGTGTTTAAGTACTTGACCCAGATGGCCAAGACAGTCTTCAAAAGAATCACCAGCAACTGAGAAATCATCCATAAAGACCTCGAGAAAGTCTTCCACTATATTAGAGAATATCGATATCATACACCGCTGAAACGTAGCCGGTGCATTGCAAAGACCAAACGGTATTCTGCTGAAAGCAAATGTCTCATACGGACAAGTAAAAGTCGTCTTCTCTTGATCCTCCAGGGCAATATTGATCTGATTATAGCCCGAATAACCATCAAGGAAGCAATAATAAGACTCCGCTAGCCGATCAAGCATTTGATCAATAAAAGGCATAGGGAAGTGATCCTTGCAAGTGGCAGTATTCAGCTTGCGATAGTCCATGGAAACCCTCCATCCGATTACAGTCCTCGTCAGAATCAGCCCATTCTTTGCATTGGGCACCACTGTGATGCCGCCCTTTTTTGGAACACATTGGACTGGGCTCACCCATTTACTGTCAGCAATCGGGTAAACCACTCTAGTATCTAACCATTTGATGATCTCTTTCTTGACTACTTCTTGCATATTCTCATTCAGTCTCCTTTGATGCTCCACAATCGGCTTGCTATCCTCCTCCAACTGGATTTTATGTTCACAGATCCCAGAAGGAATTCGTTGAATGTCTGCTATAGTCCAACCAATGGCACGCCTATATTCACGCAATACCTCCAAAAGTCATACAATCTGCTCCTTAGTCAGTAGGCTGAAACAATCACTGGCAATATATTGTTCGGACCAAGGAACTCGTACTTCAAATGTGATGGGAGATGCTTAAGCTCCAACTTCGGTAGTTCAATGATCGAAGACTTTGTTGGAGGAGTTGTCCTATTTTTCAAATCAAGCTTCAGCTTCTTTGGGTGGAAAGAATATGAACCCAACCCAACAAGCGAATTAACCGTCGCCACATAACGCTTCATGTCTTCAGCATCAAAGTTTACAAAAATACTAGCCAGAGCTTCACCCAAACTTTCTTCTTCCATCTTGAACTCCACTGCTTCGTTAACAACATCAAAAGAATCAATCACCGAAATGCTCTCATAAGTACTTGGTAACTTCATCCTTTCTTGCCTGAAAAGTAACTTCCTCATCATTTACTTGGAACTTGATTTCATTCTTCTCCAAATCCATGAAAGCTCTCCCTGTAGCGAGGAAGGGTCTTTCCAGAATAATAGAAATGTCCCGATCAACAAAACAGTCAAGAATTACAAGATCTGCGGGAAATATAAATTTACCAACTCGCACAAGAACATCATCAACCACGCCAACTGGCCTCTTAATAGATCTATTAGCCATTTGTAACCTTATAGTAGTCGGCCTTAGCATCCCCAAACCTGATTGCTTGTATATAGCAAGTGGCATCAAATTAATACTCGCCCTATTATCACACAAAGCACGAGCAAAATCATGGTGCCCAACAGAACAAGGAATGGTGAACGCCCCAGGGTCTCCCTTTTTCTGAACTGTGGTTGTTGAAATAATGGAACTCACAGTGTGAGTCAAACTCACAGTTTCATGTTGCACCGTTTCTTCTTAGTCAGCAGGTCCTTCAAATATTTAGAAAAACCATACATCTCCTTGACAACTTCCAAGAAGGAAACATTTAGAGACAACTGCTTCAGCTGATCATAAAATTTTCGAACATAGCATCTTCCTTCTTCTTCACCAACCTCTGAGGAAAGGGAGGTTTAGATTTGAAAAGCTGAGTCAAAGGGCGGAGAGCCCCTTTCACAGTTTGCTTCTTCTTGCCATCAGCCTCCTTCAAAATCTCTGGAATATCAGCAACCTTCTCGTCAGTAGGATTCTCATCAACAATAATTGGTGCTTCAGACTGCACCTCTTCCTCTTCATCTATCAACTCGAGATCAAAAACATTCTTTAAATCCCCTTGGATTATTTTACCACTCCGAGTATAATGGAAAACACACAGTCTACACCGCCACTCCCGTTCTTCAGATTTGGAACAGTGTCACTAGGAAGTCCTCTTTTTTTAGGAGGGTGCTTCTCTTTAGAAATATCACGCATCTGTGACTCGAGCTTCTGAATAGTTGCTGTATGGGAACCCACTATCTCCGTTAGCCCAGATAATGTCCTCTCAGACTTTGATTGATTTGCCAGAACCTTCTCAAGCATCGCTTCAACCCTCGAACAACCTTGCTCTGTTGATTTCCCTTTCGGTGGTATATAAGGATTGGAACTCTTGTTCCCAAAATTGTCGTCAGCGAAAACATTCTCGTCATATGATTCATTTCCCTGGTTATTCAATCGACCCACTGGTTACCAGCATGTTGGTTTTGCTGATTCTGATTCATGTTCACCTGGTTTACAAGGAACAACAAACAAGGTGTGATGGAATAAGTAAAAGACTTCAATCAAAGAAAACACTATTTAGTAATTTCAAAACCGTATTCACCGGCAACGGCGCCAAAATTTGATACGCTCAAATTACACCTTTAATTAGCGTAAAGCGGACAATGTCAAATATAGTAACCCAACAAGGTTAGGGTCGAATCCCACGGGGAATATGGTGTGAAAAGGATACTAAACTCGTAAAATGCTTAATTTAGGTCTAATGTCTTAATCCGATGATTTTTGTAAAAGTTGGTTGTTTATGACTAATAGCTAACTAATTGCTTTGGATTGTAATTTATGATAAAACAAACCAAGGTTGTGTCCCCTTTTGATAAGGTGTATGATCATGGGTATTGATAATGATATACTTCTAATGGATTATTACATGAATGCACTTAACCTCTATATGAATCTCTACTATTTCCCAATAAATAAAGATTATCTCTTTCTATGATTTTCCCAAATAGAAGAAAGTGAATATTGAAGAATGGTTAATTGTGCCAAGTAAATTCTTCTTATTCCTAAGCGAATTTACTAAACAAATTTTAAAGCTTTGATTTCTTGTTATTTATTCTTACCAAACCCTAATTTTTTTCCCAAACAAATCAAGATTTATGGCTTTAATCAATGTTTGCAACCATTAATTATGAATAAAGAATGAGGAATAAATAAAACCTAATAATCCATTATGTGTATATCAAGCACAAAACGCCCATCATTGGGTTCACAACCTTAGTAAGGGAATTTAGCTACTCATGACAAAGAACAAGAAACAAGAATTTAAAGAATTCATAATTGCTTACTTTGGATGGAAAGAGGAACTGATAATACTTGAATTGATATTTTGAATCTCCAAAGTAGAGAGAATATTTAATGTTCTAAGCCAAAAGTTAATAAAATAAGAACTGGTGCGAAATAAAACCCTACATTGGACTATTTATAGGTTTTGAAACGTAAAAGTTACAAAATTACACTTTGGTCCCCGACGACACAACATACGGTCCGTATTTCACATTACGGACCGTAAACCTGTTTTACGCCTTGGTTTTCCTTCAAGATCTGGGTAACGGCAGCATCATGGTTTATAGATCGTATTTTGATTTACGGTCCGTATTCTGCTTGATCGGCTTTTAACTTGTAAAACTTCAACTTTTTTCAAAGTGTCCAAATGCTAAATACACTTTGAAATACGGACCGTAAAGTGGAATACGGTCTGTAAAAGTTGTTCGTATTTCACCATCTTCTCAGCATGCCTTTCTGGTTTTGCTTATCTTTAAATACGCTCAAGGAATACGGCCCGTATTTTAGAATACAGCCAATATTTTATCATCAAGGCCAAATTCTGCACTTCAGTAGTTTTCATCCTAAAATTGCTCCATTACCTGAAAAAGACTAAAAACACATTAAATTGGCACTAACTTGCTTAAAAACAAGTAAAACTTCTCGTAAAAAGGCCTTGAATGTGCCACAATTTCCCGGCACATCAGATAGTAAGGGCGGATCCATCGGACCCCGACTAATGGCATAAATGGGCAAATTTTGCCCCAAACTACTATGGTTTCAGATGTGAAGTCCGGAAACATCCATTGAATATGATCTTCAGTCAAGTCAACGAAGAAATTTGCCCAACCAGTTTTGGACACAAGTCTAAGAGTTGGATAGTAATATACGAAACGGTCTATCCTGTTCTGTCGACTCCAACCCTGAACCTCTTTGGCCATGGTTGAGGTGTTTGATAATCCACCACTGCAGAAGCATATTACATCCTTGGAAGTATCGGAAATGATTCTGGCATTGGTCTAAGGCCCGGAAGATGTTCGCCAAGATGATATGGGCTAGGTAGAAATACCTAGTTTCTTGATCTTTTATTGTGCCATAGAAGATTGCCTGGGCACGGGTGTCTATAGCAAGTTATTCATCTTTCGGGAACACCATAGTACACAATAAGGCGATGGAGAATGCTAAGGTCCTAATAGCTTCCTACTCTTCTCGACTTTTGAATTCTCTCTGATACAAAGTATACCCAGTGTAGTCCCCGATTCTCCGGTACAGGTCTCTAAATGCTATAGTAGGCCCATGTGCCCAGGGTGGCTCGGTCAAAGCAAGGTACTTCAAAATTTGACCAATAGACGACTTCTGTGGGAATAGAAAATTATGGTCCGGCTTATGTCGCCTCCTTAGACAAGTTTCATTGTTGTCTACAGCATCCCTAGTCTCTTCTAAGGATGGAGTCATCTCTATGTCACCAAAACGGAACAACATTTCCATGTTGTCCCAGTACTCAGTTAACACTTCTATTAGTTTCGGCTGACCCTTCATGGTCATAATAGAGGGTAAATGACCCAGGGTGCAACTGATAGTCCGACGATGAGCATCTCCTAACCATTCCCACCAAGCTGTAAGCAGGTCTAGGGCCTCGAGTACTATGTCAAATCGAATTCTTCTTTCCATCTACAAAACAAAATATTGTTAAGATTCCCCCCTTTCCCGCAGGGCCAATGGTTCACCACATAGGCACAAACATGTTTCCATATAGCACATAAATGAAATGCGTTGTCTTCGGGTCATAGACCGTCCGATCACAAAGTAGTCTTCTTAATGAGTCCTAGGTAGGTCTGAGATACCCAAGGCTCGTCTAAGTACGGATGCTCTAGTTCAGTAGGGATTTGGCTTAGCTCTATCCTAGTTATCACTAGAGTGGGCTTTTACAAATGACCGGGAACCTGAGCGGACAACTGGGGTGAATCGTTAGGGCTGTTGGACGACCGCGAACCAACCCCGCCTCATAACGGTTCTAAAGAAAGTATTTTGTTTTATAGTGAAGGAACGACCGCGTGCACCGCGAAGTCTCCTTAGGAACAAAAATGTAAAATAAACGCCAGGAGCGGCGGAGTTATGATATACATGCAATGACAGTTATAATTGCGGTAAAATAAACACCTAAAAAGTTAAAACAAATAAACTCATATTACAATGGAATCCTTATGGTTAGAACCTTTAAGCTCCCCAGTAGAGTCACCATTTGTTACGTTTCGCATTTCACGGGCGGGGTTAGCGCGTGGAAAGCTACTTCGAACGTTTTGGTGCTCTTTCGGACTTTGTTTTAAAAGAGTAGGGATTTATTCATATACAGTGAAATAGCCTTCATAATCCAAAGTTCTAGGTAAAGGTTCTGGTGATCCCCCAGGAAAGGTGTTATGCACCCTAATATTAAGGATCCATATTATACGGTTGACGTTCGAATTCCAATATATGAGTATTTGCACGAACTGTTTATTTAGTGTTTATTCTCGCATTTATAAAAGGTTGTCATTTGCATATCTTTTTTTTGGAAATAAACTGAATATATCCCCTTTATATAGAGGCTACTTAGGTTCGGATTTATAATATCCGGATATAACTAGTTTCCTTTTATATATAACGATAGTATTAATTTGTAAAGATATGAAGAGCTTCTTATTTAAGTGCGGAATAAATAGGCTTTGTTCATGCTTGACTCATACACGGTTCGGGTTAATCCATTAAGCACGTTTTAGAGCATCCTTATCTAGAATTTTTATGTTCACGAATGGTTCATACGGGTTTTAACTTATAAACATGAAAGGTCTTGCTTTCATTATAAATACACAAAAAATTTGGATTTCATTTTGGGATCAGCCAGAACTTCCAAAATTTTCCTTTGGTTCTAAATACTGAGTTTAAGCATGGCCCAGAAAAGAGGCGTTGGTTTTTAGTCGGGCCTCAGCCCCAGAATTGTTGCTCGTTTAAATCCAGAAAAGAGAAGCTAAGTTTTAACTTTGTAAAAAAAGGTGCATTTTTTCTTAGTTTAAAAAACGATCTCCATCCAGTTTTTTTTTTTTTAGAAAATATGGCAGCGTTTATAACATCGTGACTTTTTCCTTATCACCTATTTTAAATTGTATTGAAAATGGATTAAATTTAGCCATTTTGATTTGAATAACTCGTTTATGTAAGCACCGTTTTGAAAAATCATTTTTTGGGGGACCTAAAGTCAATCTAAATAGCGTAGGCACTATTGTCCTAAGACAGCTAGTTCAAACAATAAAAGATTCCACTATAATATGTGAGTTTTACAACTTTATACAAATATACAACAACATTGCATTTTCAAAGGCTAATCAAAGTAAATAAAACGCAAGAGAGGGAATACTAGGGGCGTACCAAGCCCCTAGTTAGCCATTTTCACCCATGGCTGGGCCTTCTTTACGTCTTTAACAATATTAGCTTCCATTTTCCTTCCTCGGACTCGATAATAGTTGAAGGAATTTTTCTATTGAGACTTTGGCCCAATAGGGGGGTTGGACCTTGGCCCAAGTGGCCATGCAACGAGGAAGGGAAAAAAGAGGAACCTGGTTAGTTTATATTTACTGAACTTATACACATATGTATGTATCACACTCATTCAAAAGTAATGTGATTAAGGCATTTATATATATGCTATTGGGCCTTAATGATAGAGATTTAGACAATAAAGGAGTTATCACAATTCATATCCCCGATGCCGCACAAGATTAAAAAAGGTTTCATGAACTTTAGGCATGGCAAGCTACCGGGGGGAAGGCTAAGCCAACCCCAAGCTTGCCTTGATTTCTCATCCATTCATAGCAGCAGGGAAGAAGAATGATAGCAAAGCATTCATACTCAACAATGGCATGGTCTAGACAAGATGTAATGTCTTAAACCAGAGGATAAGAATTTGCAGTTGAAGCACATAAGCATAGTGTCGACAAAACAAGCTGGGACACATAGATATAATCTAGGCAGAAGTACATTGTAGCATATAGATATAGTATAGACAAGAGCAAACTACAACATATAGACTTGGTATAGACAGTAGCAAACTGAAACATATAAACACAGTACAGATAGAAGCAAGCTGAACCACATAGACATGGTATGGACAGAAGTAGACTGAAACATATAAATGTAATAGAGATAAAAGCAAGCTGAACCACATACACATAATATGGACATAAGTAAATTTCGGCATATAGACATAGTGTAAATAGGAGCAAACTAAAACACATAGATATAGCATGGATAGAAGCAAACTGCAAGCTTGACATTCATGGGAATAATACAAAGTCATTCACATAATGACCATAATACAGAGAAAAAATGTTTATGATTTAGGCACAGCCAAAGCAGACACACACATAACTGAATCATGGCAATGCCTTAAGCTTAGACAACCTTACAGAGACTACAGATGGTATGCAGGAAGATATTTTTGTGATATCAACGGACATGGCATAGGTAGGACTAAATAGATAGGATCAGATTTCTCTTTCTTAAGCAATCATATTCAGAATAGATGACATACATGAATCACAGTGAGGACGCAAGGTCAAAATGGATGGAAGGGGATATAAAGCATAAACAATACGTGCTCTTATACAAGTAACCTTAAGGAAGAATATCCCATGATCCCAAATAGTTCAACAACCCAATATTCAAATCTAAGCCTTTAGATCTTCCATTTTATGTCCAATTTAAACACATGTATGCACTTAAGCCTTTTATCTAAATTCAACAAATCATTTATCAAGGCATTCAGGACCTCAATTTCATGTTCTTATGTTCTCATGATCACAGGGACCCTGGCGAGTATGTCCCACAAACCATGGGAAGTACCATGGTGCCCTTTATGAGGAGGGAAGGTGTTATATACCAAGCAGTGCTTTGTTCTCCCTTGACCCTCTCTCTCCAGGGCACCTTTTAAAAAAGGCTCATTCTTAGTCATGTGACTTTATCTCATTCTGGGTCGGTTGTGATCATGAGGACTCTGTTACTTAGGCCATTTAAAACTAAGTGTCCAATATAATGCAAATATAAGGGTTCACAGCAAATAGGATCACTTAAACACAACTGAGGATCATTTTTTATTCTTAAGGTCTAGTTAGGTTCACACAAAGACAACATGATGGATTAGAGCATTTATACCTTTAGGTTATTTTCAGCTCCACGGGTTATTGCAAAACATATATAGGTACTCAGTCAAGTCAAGTTATTCTTAAGTCCCTTCCAACAGATACACATCCAGCTTGAGTGGTCAAGATATAATAATCGAACATGTAGGCAGGGTATTCTCAGAGGTGGAAGATACAACATTAGGTCATATAGGTCATATAGGTCAATCATCAGAATTTAGCTATAAACTCAAAGCAATTTAAGAATAGTCATTTGCAATCAGGTTTTTACTGATCCAACTTCTTTGGAAGAGACAATAAGTGATTTAAGTATTTAGATTATGGCACCTTGTCTTAGATCTTAAAACATGAAACAACCATACATTCTGAAAGAAACCAATGCCATTCAAGAAGAGGGAGAGACACACACAAAACAGTAGTCAAAATGCTTAATTAGAGTTCATTTTGCAGTACTGACCCTTTAAACTTCAGTCTAGCATGGTCAGATTCTCAAAAGCAGAATACCAACAGTAAATGAGCTCTAAAATGCAGTACACAAGTATACATATAAAGGGAAAATAGGATATTCATGCTCACATATAAGTTCCAAGTCAATTATTCAGGTTTTGATTCAAATTCTAAGGGCTCAACTCTTTCAGGTCCAGTCTAGATCATTAATAGATTTACCCCTTGAAGGGCACCCCTTCTTTCAATCAGCTAGTGCATACAAGGTTCATGTAAACCTAAGCGGTTCCCTTTCTTCATTTTTCCCCCCTTTAGTCCTACTCCACTGCAGAAACAGATTAATCCTATAAGATAATGTGCCTATCTAACTCATTGTTTATAATTAGTAGCTTGCTCCTAATTCACACTCTTTATTTTGACAGTTTCACAACTAGCCTAGAATCATCCCTAAACTCACTTCTGTTACTATCATGCCTTTGACTGAGGCCTAATGCTATTCTGAATGCTAGCAAATTATTCAGATAAAGATAAGTTCACCCATTACACACTGATTAGGTCCATGCTATTGAGTCTAGGACCATATCTTAAATGTTTGAGGCATTGCACCTTATTTTAATTACAGTAGAACAACTAAATACATCCCTATATCATCATACTAATAAGTTAGGCTATTATCAAACTATTTCAAACATTTTAACACAGTTAAGACACTTGTATCAGCAACCACAAAACCAGTAACCAAATTAACACTAAAAATTAAACATAAGCTAGACAGGAATTAAACCAGGAATTAGATTTCAACCAGAACAACAATACACAAACAAAAAGTGGAAGGTTATCTTACCTGAGGTGGAACGACAACGATGGTTGCAGATCGGAGGAGCTTCACTGTTGGAGCACACCTGAGATGGAGGAGACAACATAAAGCAAAAGCAGATGCAAAGAGAAGGGAGAAGAGGAACATACCTGGAAGAAATGGAGAAGCATAGAAGAGTAGCAGAACCTGGATTTCACCGGAGATGGAGGTGGCATTTTCATGCCAATTTGTTGAAGGAGAAATGCGGACAACAAGCTTCAAATTAGGGATTTACTTTCCTAATTCCCAAATGTGTATTTTTATTTTGCTTTTTAGACCTTATTTCCATTTTTGTTGCACTTTGAACCTTTATTTTTTGGATAATTTACAAAATCAGTCCTTAACAGGACTATAATTTTAAAAAAAAAAAAAAGCTAGAAAATGATAGGGAATTACCTTTTTAGTGCGCAGCCGTGTTCAAGAATGGATTTGGAACCTTTTTGCTTCCAATTCTCGTACTCAACCACACAAGAGAAAAGGTAAATAAACATATGTGGCTAGATCTGACCCGTTCTAGGTCGATCCGAGCCAAACCGTGCGAACCAATGAAAACTGAGTTCGTACATTCACAATACAACAACAATGACACAGAATATCGAATTGTTTGACTTGAAAATTGAATAAAAGGTAAAAAGGAAAGGATTAATACCGCGTTTGGAGTTATTTTCACGAAATCGGGTGGAAACATTAATTGTTTCACCATAGTAGACATGCAAAAGTTGTAGTCTCTCTGTAACCTCTGCATTTTTGCCTTTTTTGGCAGAGAGAGAGAGACGAAAAAGGTAAGGCGGTGTTAGGGTTTAGCTAGAAAGAGATGAGAGGGGAGAAAAAAATGCGTAAGGTCTGTTTGGTGTATGTGTGTGTGAATGTGAATGTGAGGGTATAGGGCCTTTTGCCTTCTCAACCTTACCAAGACTGGGCCGGGTCATGCCCAGTTGGGCTGGACTCGATCAAATTTTAAAAATAAATTGACATGACCCCTTTTTCCCGTGTATATCATATGTGTATATTTATGTATACTAGCTGTATATACGTGTATAAGGGTAGGACGGGTAATTTAACAAAATAAACAATCACTTTAAACAACCAATTATTAACCATTATTGACCATAGTATTTAATTATAAACAAATTAGGACGTAATTAATTTTAAAACACGGCTAATAAGTTCAATTTTTCAAGCATAGCCTTAACTGGTTTTAGCTCTAAATGAGTGTTGCAATTATGACCATCTTGTTAACTAATTGCATTAATGTCCTTAATCTAATCAATTATTTCAACTATGGCCTTATTTATTCTCATTAACCATTTAAAGCTAGATTTGAACTAGTGGCCTCAATTGATTTGCCAATGAATTTGGTCATTTCAATTAAGGCCAGTTAAAGGCTAACTTTGCAAAAATGACCCCAATTGTCTTAAACCATGAATTGGTTAATTCAATTGTGGACATAATGTAAATAATTAGTAACTAAAACCAATTTTGCAATATCAACCCTCTAATTGATTAATTAACCTGATTTAAGCACCAAAATAATTTATTGATTTCAAACAATTATGCAACCACACAGAATTAAAGACTGGGGGCAAAATGGTCAATTCTTTTAATTACTCAAATTCCTTGGGTTGAAGGGGATAAATCATTTGTCAATTTGTTCTTTTGACAATTTAGCAATTAAGTGAATAATTATTCAAAATTGTTTTGTTTTTGATCAATTCTAGTAAAATATTTCATAAATGTCGTAAAATACCAATTAATTTATAAATAATTTTGAATGCCATAAAGATCTATTTATCAATTAAAGGATTAAAATATTGACCTGAACAATTTTATAAAAATCATTTAGACCCTTTAAGATGCATGGTTTGCCTTATTTATTATCCAAGGACTCTGAGTAATTAAAATAAATTATGGGAGGTCAAAAATTAGGTGTCAATAACATGCTTAGGGTCAGGTCTAGGTTCCTCCTAGATGACCCTGGTGCCTCATCCCCACACAGGACCTATCATAGGTCCAGTTTCAAGGGTTCCTCATGAAGAGGGAACTGGTCTCTTATTTATTTCTTGTCAAGATCTCACATTTTCTAACTTACTCATGGTACACATGGTCTGAGCAAGTTCTTCCATAAGAGCAACATCACTACTCATCCTACAAAAACGTCCCTTACTAATCCCAGATATAGTACCGTCTACTTTTATGGGAGACTGATCCATTGACTCCTTTACTCCTTTACCAAGATCAACAGAAGAAGAGTTACCTTTTTCCTTATTTTTTTTTCAATTTGAGTGGTTTGTTCCACTTTGTCATTCGTGACTTTTCCTTCAACAGACCCTGAAGAGACCTGGTCCTCTTAAGCTTGATTTAATTTCTTTGTGTTCTCGAAGGGTTGACTAGTAACTTCTATACCATTCTCATGTTCTTCTCTTTCATCATATGTTTGAAGGTACGTAGACACTGATATTGTATTCCCACTGCTGATGGAGTCAGGTTTTTTGATTTGGACAGAGGTGATTGAAGAGGTTACAGTTTTTCTATGAGTTTGAATGGAGACAGAGGATTTTGAGGAGGAGGTACCAAGATTTAAATTGATGGAGGTTTGGGATTTCGAGGAGAGCATGAGCTGGTTTGATTCAAGAGGATTTTGAGAGGTGAATCCTTCGCTCGACATAATCGATGGTTTGATTTGAGAAGTAATGGGAAGAGTTTTAAAAGAATGAGAGAGAGCAAGTTTGTAATCGAAGAGGAGATGTGAGAAGATATTTTTGGATTTTCTATTACAACTGAGGAGAAGGGGAAGGTGGCCGTGGGTATTTGAGAAGGAACATGGACGAATGGGTCCGATCGATAAAGAGAAGGTGTAGCGTTTTGGGGAGGATTTTCAAAAATATAACTTGGCACTTAAATGACATTTTCAATTTTATAAAAATTCTAAAAAGGTTACTAACCTGGGCTAAAGAGACCAGGTCTCTGAGATTATTTCGGCAAAGACTCTGAAATGTGTCATGTCACTTTTGCTTACATTGTTTTGAGACATCCATGCGTGTATACCTGTAACAGTATAGAAGTGACTTAGTTATCGCTGAAAAACACTTTTTACAGGATTGTACTAGTCCTCTTGACCTAGCCATTTTTAGTAACGTCCTTTCTGCATTCAACCGGCGCACGTTTGGAGCTTTGCTTAGCATCTAGTGAGAATATTTCAGCATTTTCTCTTAGAAGTATCCCATGTTCTGAATCACCGAAGGGTGTATCGTCATGTTTTCTAATTCCAGTGACACACTCTCTCCTTGGTAGTTACTTGAGTAAGAAAGCAATATTCATTTTCTTGATCTCCTCCCTTTTTCACACTCAAGCCTTCCATCACAACTACTGACTTAGCTTCGGACCACATTCCAGATTGGGTCCCTTGGAATGATGAGTGGAGTGAGTTGAACTCCCCTTTTCTTGTTTAGGGAAGTTTACTACTTCTTGAAGCAGCAAGAATTCCTCCTCTCCCGATTTCTGTTTAGCAGTGTCTTTATTGTGTAGATAGTTGGACATGCCGATCTTCTGAAGCTCGTGCCCTTGTCTGTTTTTTGTAGTCAAGAGATATATGGATATGGTTGAGGAACTAGTCTCTTCCAAGATATTCACCTTGTTCAGGATTTTCTGGAGTTGATTTTCTCTTGTAGCTTCTTCAACCTGTTCCCTCAGATCTATAATGCACACCACCATATCATCTCTTTCTTGCTCGGAACTGTTGAGGTTTTTAATTATCTCCTTCTTTTCTTCAATGAGTTCGTGATGCTCATTTAACAATTTCTTAATCAAGGAGACTAATCTCTTATGGGGACATCCCTTTATCTTCACTTGATCATCAAGAGGATTAACTTTAACCTTCTTTCTTTTACTTCATGTGTCAGATTGTTCACTTGAAACAGAGTCTGACTCATCCGCTGAAGTTTCACTGTTGTCCTTGATAAACTCAAATTACACCTCTTAATGTGATAACGCGGACGTTGTCAAATATAGTAACCCAACAAGGTTGGGGTCGAATCCCATAGAGAATAATATGTAGATGTTTAAGCAGATTAAGAATTATCACCAACAATAGCTAGGCCGAATGCATCAATGGTGGTTTTTAGTTAAGGTTTTGAAAACATACGAAAATATAAAATCAAATCTAGAAAGCAAGTAAATTGATCAATGGCCACAAGAATGGAATAAAGGAAAATACTTCTCAAGTAACGATCCAATATGTTTCACGAATTACAGATAATGGTAATATTATGTTAATTAGCCTCGGATAATGACAATAATTAACTTCTGCCGAAAATAAACTAGACTACCTAATTGAATATTCCTAAAACAATTAGGAGCATTAAGAACACCTGACTATGGCTACAAGTGGTATCGCTTATTCCTAGGTCAATTTCCATTAGATGAGAGTTAACGCCCGAAATTCATGTTAATTATTCTATCCCAATCCCATTCTTCCTCTTCCGAGTTTCAAACAAAGTAAATGGGCAAGTCCTAGCGTTAGCTACTCCCTTGAGAAACGTTGAAGAACAAGAATAATTAAAATAACAATAACTTACTTGATTAAAAATAATGTCGAACAATAGATAAGCACAACAAGAGTTTCAATCTCAATTGTCACCAAGAAATCCCCATAAACAAGGTTTGAATAAAAGAAAGAAAATATACGTAGGAACCCTAGCCTCAAAACTTGTGTTTTATGCCAAAGATCTCTAGGAAATGTGGCTTATCAAATATTTATAGGTGTAGAAAAATCCCAAACAAACTAATCGAGTCCAAAAGAATTGGGAGAATTTTTGTCACGACCCAACCCCGTGGGCCGCGACTGGTATCCTAACTGGATACCCAAACGTACCTACCTGACAGAATCGGCATACCAAGCAGATAATTCACACTGGTTGTATACAGACTTAAGCCAATACAAATTCAGCGCGCTATAACATACACATACCCGAACATACTGAAATTACATATAAGCCGATGAGGCCAACATAACGGACAGAGTCACAAAATCGTACGTACCTACCCGAATCGTAGCAACCCGTAACCCACATACATATCTACAGGCCTCTAACAGACATAGAGAATCATATGACGGGACAGGGCCCCGCTGTACCCAGAACTACCATACATACAGAATATACCGATGTCAGAAGATATATACCAAAAGTACACGCTCCGGATCAAAAGGAGCTCTCCAAAATAGCAGAATCAGTGCCCTAGACTGGCGACGTATCTCCGGGTGCGTCTGTACCTGCGGGAATGTAACGCAGCCCCCGAAGAACCGGGGGTCAGTTCGAAAAATGTACCGAGTATGTGAAGCGAAAATATAACAACATAATCATAGTCTGAATCAGAAGCACAGAAGTATAGCGAACGGAATCATAATCCAACGGACAGACAGAGTCATAATTCAGACAGACAGACGGAAGTATACCGGACAGAATCATAATCCGAACGGTCAGGCAGAAATGTACCGGACATAATCATAACCCAGACGGACAGACAGAATCATAGTCCAGACGGACGGACAGAATCATAGTCCATACGGACAGACAGAATCACAATCCATACGGACAGACAGAAGTATGATCCAAACGGACGGACGGAATCATGCATGCAGAGTCACACAGAGTCATACAGAGTCATGTGCTTATATAAATGCTGATAGCACATACATACATACATACAGATCCCGGCCCTCTCATGAGGGGCGCGGTAACAGAACCCGGCCCTCTTAGTACGGGACGCGGTGGACAGACAGAATCAGATCATATGCCATTCTGGCCGCCATCCCTATACACAAATCATAATATCATACAGATATAAATAGATCCCGGCCCGCACACCGAGGGACGCGGTGAACAATGCAGAGGAATATGCACGATAACAGAACCTGGCCCGGGACGTAGTGAAGGAAGCATTGAGACATCCACGAACAGATTAATGAGAAACCACATACATACAGATCATTATACAGACTCAATCAAACTGAAGTATGCCAAACGGCGAGTCAAATCAGAGTATTCGGATAGTATTCATAATACACGCCTATATCCTACTTGGGAAGGCACGACAGATTATTACCGGAATCAGATTTCCAGATGTCAAACCATTTTGTAAGATTTATATAAAAAGTAGTCATATCATGATCAGAATAATAGTCCAGATGTTGTCTGTGAGAAACAGACAGAAATAGGGAAATTTAGGTTATACAAAAAGTGTCGGGGCCTTATGGGCCCACCTCGGACCAACTAGAGGCGACATACGTAAATTACTGATAATAGACCTTATGAGGTCATCCATAGTCATTTGGAAGCATTCCGACTCCGTTTGGGACAATTGCATACAAAAGTTCACTTTAGAGACAAGTTATAAGAAAAGTGATTCAATCTTACTGAAGGAATTGGAACGGATTTCCACCTCGGATTCCGAGGAACGGAGTCGTGTTTAAGGCTCGCGGCCGAGCCTATTATGTTCAGAACATGCCTAAGAATGAAGGGGTAGGCTTTACATACATCAATTGCGCCTTATGCTCGCTTGGCTTCACTTCCAATTTCGTCCAGAATCTACAAATGGTCATGTTTACCAATTGTCAAATTCAAACCTTAAGACTCCAAACTTAAGCACATATTTGCCTACCGAAATTTCGGCAGCATTTCCCCTATATATATAACATCCCCGAGACTTAGCTCGGCTTAATATATCAACACAGCACCCAACAACAACATCAATAACAATCAACAAGTATTATAAAATACACAATATGGCACAACTAGCCATCTTTCCGACATAACATGACATCTTTCGTTCCGACCTTACACTTCCACACCAATCTTACCATTTTCATATTCATCACTTATCAAGGTCATTACAACATAATTTGGAGGCATATCGTATCGTTTTCACAAAATATTCATAAGGTATACACAATATACAAGCTTCCTACCAAAGTCATATTTCACCCACAACTTCTAATCTTTAGCATATATGTTCATGACATATTTCTATCTTCCAATCAATGACAATCATAATTTGCATCTTACTACTTTCATTTCCATATTTACATAAGTTACAATAAACTTGCATGTTTTTCTACAACAACTTAACAACCATTTTTCCATAGCAACAAGAATCATTATCCTTTCATTCACTTCACAATAACACACTTAACATACTAACAAGATTTAATTCACATTCCATCATCAACATGATGCCACACGGCCATGCCTCATATTTTCCAACCTTCACTAATTTATTCAACTTTCACTTCCAATACAATTTATACCATAAACATAACTAGAACACAACATAAATTCAAGTCATCATGAGCATGCAACATATACATACACACACGGCCAAAACCTCATACACACGGCCCAACTTCAACATTAGTTTTATCATGAATTTCTTCATGTTTAGCTTACTACAACATCTCCAAACCATGTATAACACATAAAACAAGACTAAAACTCACCTTTCTTCTTCACTTCTCAACTTGACCAAAATTGGTGGATAGAGAAAACAAACAACCGATTGTCCGAAACAACGACTCCACGTTACTTAGCACCCTTGAATTAGTAAATTTACTTGAAGAATCAAATTTCTTGATGGCTAAATCTTGGTCTTGAATTTCCAAGAGAGGGCCGAATGGTCCCTTGTTTGTGCTCTTCTTTTTGGTTTGTTCTTTCTTCTAGTTTCTTGAAAGCTCTAAAGGATAATGCTCATAATATAATATGCTCCTTTATTTGTAATTATCACATGGAAATTTAATTAATTCCATGGTCTTGGGCCCTTGTTTGGCCGGTTGGGCTTCCCCTTGTTGGCCTCATTGCTCTTATTATTTTGTGAGCCCAATTCATCAAAAATTCTTATTTTAAAATTCCCGAAACAAATTTCCAAAATTCCAATTTTGCCCTTGGCCTCCTTTCGTAATTCCACACCAATGTATTCTTAGCCGACACATTCATACCAAGTAAGGTCCAAATATGGCCTCATTCATTACAAGTCAAGTTATCTCGAATTTTCCGAATATGCAAAAATGTCGGATGTAACAATTTTTGAGTTCGCAAATCCCTTCCATGTGCTACATGGTCTGCAGCACCAAAATGCGTCAGTGGCTAGCACTTCTTCTACATGTTCGTGCTCTTTCTTATTTTCAATTGTAATTTTGCAATGTAATATAACTCCTCCAATATTGAATAATCATTATGTCCCGTTTTATCTTTTCCTTGTCTACCCCTTGTCTTTTGTCTTCTTTTTCTTTTTTTCTCACTTTTATCGAATTTGTTTCAAATATCTTCATCTTTACACTACTTTATTCCTACACAATAAAAATATAATATTAAGCACAAAATTATATAACTAATACTCAAAAGAAAATTAAAAATACTAAAATTTGAGGCAACAATGACTAAATATATGCAAATTTGGCCGAACATCACCACCCCACACTTAAACTCTTGTTTGTTCTCGAGTAAGCATTTAATAACTCTCAATAAATCAAGCTTAGGAACACCACCACTTTGGTTGATACTAACAATTAGTCCCTGTAGCAACTCAACTCGCCAAACATACATTTCCTGATCATAATGCAAGATATACAAGTCGACTCAAACAAATAACAAACGTCTAACCTCCTAATCTCAGAGACGGACTCTAACTCATCAAATTTAAGTTCGCTCACCTACTCTATCAAAGAAATCTAATAACATCACCTATCTATCATGAAACAAGTGCCCTCACAAGAAGAAATAGTCCACACACTCAAATCAAAGAATCAAATGTAAATTAAGGATTTAACATCAAAGCACAACTCTCGCACTCAAAAAAAGAAATTCACATGTATGCACAAAGACCCATAGGCTTTCCCATTATGAACATCTCTAATAATTAAGTGTGCTTGAATAGAATCAAATAGGACTTTAACGGGTTGTAATGTTGGCTAGGGGATGGGTAGGAAAACTATATAATAGTGACTTACACTTCCCTAAGCACTTTGCAATTTTAGAATTCATCACCCATTATTTTCATCTTTTCACTTTATTTTTCAGCCATCTCTTCATCAATTATTTCAGAAACATTTCTCATCATATCAAGAATGATCCTTTATTTTTTCTCAAGCAAATTTTTTTTTTCATTTTTTTTAATGTCACATTCTTTCTAGGAGGGTCTTTTCATCACTTTGCAGCTTATCATTGGTCACCATATTTCACTTGACCATCCCTTTTGTTCAGATTTAACAATTATATCACAGTCTATGCTACAGTGCTCAAGGAAGCAGGGTGCAAAAACTAGGGATTCAACAAAAAGGATCAAGGCAAAAATACGGCTAAAAAATGAAAGGCTACAGGCTCAAAGTGATAACTAGTAGCACAATTTCTGAAAAGGCTAAAATTCACAAGACTTATCAAAGAAAGCCTATAATCATCTTCGAAACAGAGAAACACTTTTTATTTCGCTTCAATAACATGCAGGGCAAGTTCGAGACTATGATGCAAAACATGGAATATATGCAAGAAATCCTCACCAAACATGGCACAAGTATCAATAAAGATGGATCAATTCTATTCTAATACAGATAGGATCATGGGGAACTACAAAATAAGAATAAGCTATATACAGAGCCACTATCTTGAGCCTAGGTATCAGAAAGTCTGCTACCTTTTTCATTACTCAAGCACTCACAGAAAAGTATAACTCAAGCTTAGGCCCAAATATGCTAATATCAAACAAGTCAAAACGGGTCTTTCTTCTCTCTTCTTTACTACTCCTAAAAAAAATTAATCCTAAAAATAAAAAAATTACTCGGTTCAAAGTCCCCCCCTCGGGAAAGAACCGAGGCCATAAGAAAACCAAAGGAGGCGGATGATGTATGCCGCTAAAAGAGAAAAAGAAGGTATAAAAGAAAAATAAAAGAACGAACAAGGAAAAAAATCTTTTTGAATTTTTATTAGTTTTTTTTTTTATTATTATTATATAAGGCTAAGAAATAAAAATAAATAAAAATCCTATGGCATAATCATCCTTGACCTCAAAAATCGAAAGTACCCACCCCACACTTCCACACTTAAGCCAAACATGCTCCTCAACTTTCAACTTGGAGTACTCAGACTTCCCCTAATCTGCAAAACAAAAACAAAAAAACACGTGACACTATAAAAATAAAAATCTAAAACTATTACACAATGGGTTGCCTTCCAAAAAGAGCCTTAGTTAATGTTGCGGCACGACGTGAATCAACTTTACCGCTTTTCTCGCCATTTGGAGCTTATGAATTGGGCACCCAACTTGGATTCAAGTTTGTGACCACTAGCGGCGGGGGATGATAAGTAGATGAACAAGCCAAGCATAATATTTTTCATCTTACACTTCTTAGCTTTCAAGTGAGGAATGTCGGTCTGCCTTCTTGAGTTTTCAAATTGCAGGATATATGGCATTTGAATTTCTTGAATTTCGACATCCTCTTTTTCCCTCGGATTGGAGTCAACAACAACCATATTTTTCAGAAGATTGGTTGACTCCAATTTATATTTTTCTTTGGCATTCCGAATAAACTCATCTTCATGATTGACCCTCAACAAAGGGATTACCTTTTCGAATTGAGAATTGGGTAGTTCATATTGATTCTGATCTGGATCGAATGCCCATGGCGGATTTTCTTCTTCTGTCATCAAACCAAGTTCGAGACTAGTTTCTAAGTATTCTTCCAAGGCTTTCTGATTTTTGTTACCCTAATTAAGCAAACATTCCATCATGAGTTTGAACTCACAAATTTGGCCATACTCACAATATAAGTCAAAATCACTACCAAATAAATTTTCATGGAAAGATGCCATTTAAAAAAAAAACACACAGAAAACAATTATACAAATATTCACAGGCTCGGTTCAAAGCAAGTTAGCTTATTTCCTAAATTAACCAAAATACACCAATTGTTCCCCGGCAATGGCGCCAAAATTTGAGACACTCAAATTACAACTTTTAATGGCATAAAGCGGACGTTGTCAAATATAGTAACCCAATAAGGTTGGGGTTTAATCCCACAGAGAACAATATGTAAACGTTTAAGCAGATTAAGAATTATCACCAACAACAGCTAGGCCGAACGCATCAATGGTGGCTTTTAGTTATGGTTTTGATAAAATATGAAAATATAAAATCTAATCTAGAAAACAAGTAAATTGATCAATGGCCACAAGAATGGAATAAAGGAAACTACTTCTCAAGTAACGATCCAATATATTTCACGAATTACAGATAATGGTAATATTCGGAAACTGGGATTTGATGGTATCTGTAGAGCGGATCCCATGGGCTTCTCGGGTGGAGGTTATGTTAATTAGCCTCGGATAATGACTCTAAATTAACTTCTGCCGAAAATTAACTAGACTACCTAATTGAATATCCCTAAAGTAATTAGGAGCATTAAGAACACCCGACTATGGCTACAAGTGGTATCGCCTATTCCTAGGTCAATTTCCATTAGATGAGAGTTAATGCCCCAAATTCATGTTAATTATTTTATTCCAACCCCGTTCTTCCTCTTCCAAGTTTCAAACAAAGTAAACGGGTGAGTCCTAGGGTTAGCTACTCCCTTGAGAAACATTGAAGAACAAAAATAATTAAAATAACAAGAACTTACTTGATTAAAAATAATGTCGATCAATAAATAAGCACAACAAGAGTTTCAATCTCAATTGTCACCAAGAAATTCCCATAAACAAGGTTTGAATAAAATAAAGAAAATATACGTAGGAACCCTAGCCTCTAAACCTGTGTTTTATGCCAAAGATCTCTAGGAATTATGGCTTGTCAAATATTTATTGGTGTATAAAAAAGCCCAAACAAAATAATCGAGTCCAAAAAGAATTGGGAGAATTTTTTAGTCTGCAAATCCCTTCCCTGCGTTGCAAGGTCTGCAACACCAAAATGCGTCAGTGGCTAGCACTTCTTCTGCATGTTCGTGCTCTTTTTTTTTTTCAATTGTAATTTTGCAATGTAATATAACTCCTCCACTATTGAATAATCATTATGTCCTCTTTCATCTTTTCCTTGTCTACCCCTTGTCTTTTGTCTTCTTTTTCTTTTTCTTTTTTCCCACCTTTATCCAATTTGCTTCAAATATCTTCATCTTTATACTGCTTTATTCCTACACGATAAAAATATAATATTAACCACAAAAATATATAACTAATACTCAAAAGACAATTAACAATACTAAAATTTTAGGCAACAATGACTAAATATATGCAAATTTGGTCGAACATCAGTCCTCACAGTGATTTTGCTTGAGATCTTTGCCATGGTTTCTTCTCTTTAGAGATTTATCACTTCTTCGAATCAATCTTTGAAATCGGCTAGTGAGATACTTCATTTCTAATTCATCATCGTAGCTTGAAGCTCTTATACTCTCATTATCCAGAGCATTTTTTTTTCCTTTGCCTCATTTTCTTCCAAATCTGACTTTCTCGGAAGCTCATGCATCTTAAGGTAGCTAATGAGTTCCTCAATGGTCAGATTTTGGAGATCTTTGGTTTCAGTGATGATATTCACCTGGTTCAACCATGATTCTGGAAGTGCATCAAGTAGTTTGTGAACTAGAAGCCTTGTCCCCATGACTGACCCCAGAGAGTGAAGTTCATTTATGATTGAGGTGAATCTAGTATGCATGTCATGAACTGAGTCGCCAACGTTCATTCAGGAAAAGTCATATTTTGAGGAGAGTATTTGACGGACATCCCAGATTTCCTTTGCAGAAACAGATTTGCTCCTGAGGCTTGATGATGCTGAGCTGGAATCTCCTTCTTCGTTTGATAAGACAACCATTAGAATGAACCTTTCTAGGTGTTAACCTTTTAGAAAGGGCCCACTCTGATACCAATTATTGAAGACTGTGCATCCACAAAACACAATACGAAGAGACCTGGTTGTGTACCAGTTCTCTTATTCAGTGAAGTAAGTATAGAAGGCATGATTTTACCATGAAAAACTCCTTGATCAAGGGATTAAAAACCGCGACCTACCTCAGTAGGATTTCAACTCCACTAACCGAGCAACTTTAGGTTACAACTCTATCGTAAGCTAGGAACTAACTCCCATAATCCTCACCCTTACAATAACGCTTATGTGACTTAGGAACTAACTCCCATAGTCCCTCAACCTTTGAAATACTCCGATTGCAAATACCTCCACTTGACTAACTCTAGCCAAGGAAACTAATACACCTAGACTAACTCTTGCCTAGTGTACCACTCAAAGGAACCCTTTGAGATTTTACCGTGACTAACTCTAGCCACACACTAATACACAAAGCTAACTCTAGCCTAGTGTACCACACAACAGCTTGAGGAAACACAGTTCCAACAAGCACACTTTGAGAATTTAAAATACCTATAAACAGCTTCAAAACAAGAAGAGTAGGTTTACAGTTTAAGCACAAACAAACAAAGATTTACAACAACCTAAAGAACATAGACTAAACTCATATCAGGATCTGGTTCTTCAGCTTGAAAGTAACTTTGTTCTTGTGATCACTTGAATTCTTGCGGCGGCAGCTTTTGCACATACACAATATGTTGCAATATGTTGTATATATAGTGGGAATCATATGGGATGGATAGAGACCACTCATTCAATATTTGACCTAAAGCATGGGCCAGCTCAATTGTTGTACTTGTGTGCAGTGAGTAGCTCGGCTTTACAGCTGTCTCTGCTTACTGTGCAAGATGCACAGAGAGCAGATCACAGACCAGGTCTCTATCTGGTTCTGAATCAGTTTGACAATCATCAAAACACGAATGCAGTTGAGCTTATCACATATAATATAGCTACTATTCCAGTATTTAGATGGCCTCGTATGAGGCCCTATATAGGGCGGAAGTGTAGATCTCCTATCGGATAGTTCGAGGTCGGGTAATCAAGGTTGATAGGGCCTGATTTGGTTCGATAGGGCTTGATTTAGTTCAACAGGTGGTGGAGAAGTTTAAGCTTATTTAGGAGGGATTGCTAGCAGCTCAGAGTAGCCAGAAGTCTTATGTGGATAACAAACAATGAGACTTGGAGTTCCAGGTAGATGATTGGGTGTTTCTAAAGGTATCACATATGAAAGGTGTCATGAGATTCGGTAAGAAGGGCAAGCTTAGCCCTAGACACATTGGTCCCTATAGAATTATGCGTAGAGTAGGCCACGTAGCCTATGAGTTGGATTTACCTTCAGGCTTGGAGTTTGTACATACGGTTTTCCATGTATCCATGCTCAGCAAATGCATCGAAGATCCTTTCAGAGTTGTACCCGTAGATGATGTCCAAATTACAGAGTAGTTATCATATGAGGAAGTCCCTGTTGCTATTCTAGATCACCAGGTTCATAAGTTGCAAACCAAAGATGTTGCATCTGTAAAAGTACTTTGGAGAAATAAGAATGTAGAAGAGATGACTTGGGAAGCTGAGGAAGATATGAAGTCTAGATATCCTCATTTGTTTTCGGCCCCAGAGCAGATGCAGACTACGACACCATCGTCTTCTGGTATGTATTATTTATCAATTACTCTTGTTGGTCCTGTGGGACCATTGTTATTATTGATTGTTGTAGCCCTGTGTGGTATTGTACTGTGTTGTTGGGTTGTGTGGCAGGTTGGTAGTAGTGTAATTATAGAGGAGACTCTGTCGAAATTTTTGTAGACTCATAAGAGTGTAATTACACCCCGTACTTTTGTACGTTAAGTTTCTTCATGAGTTGGTTGCTATAGATTCGGAAAGTGAAATTATTTTCGAGGATATGTGAGATTAGACGTGTTCATCTTGAGTATACGAGGGTTTAAGTTCATGTTTGGCAAGTGTTGGAAGGATTAGAGGATGAGCGAATCGAAGAGAATACGTTTCGTCAAAATTTGATGTTAAAGGGAGAAATACGGTCCGTATCTTTAAAAATACGAACCATATTTGGAAATACGGACCATACTTCTCTTGGCAGAGAGGTCGATTTTTATGTTGAGAATTACGGTCCAAAAATACGGGCCATATTTAAATATATGGTCAGTATTTCTGGCCGTATTTTTAAGTCGGCTTCAGCTTTTTTTTATATATAATTCATATACTTATCATTTTAACTTATTTTATCCACTTCCCCTGATATCCAACCTTCTAGAAAACCCTCTCCAACAATATCTAATCAATTCCTAAGAAAAATCAAGGATCAAATGAGAAGATCAATTGTTTAAAGGTTCTGAAGTGATTATGGAAGCTAGTTTCTCCTCTTGGTAGTGGTTTTGAGGATACTTCAAGGTGAAGCACTCTTGGAATTGATGTGTTCTTGAGTTTTGAGGTAAGATTCTATCTTAACTCCATGTTTATGAGTTTATATGATGGTTATGCTAGGTTTGGAGGGAAAGGAGTTGGAGGGAAGGTTCAAACATGAATTTGAGTTTATGTTGAGATGTACTCTAGCTTGAGTCATGTTGTAAATGTGTTTTTAAGCTAAAACCTTCTTATAAGGATGGTAGTTGGTGTTGAGATTGTATTGAGGATGTTATACTTGGTATAATTAGAAGAAGAAAATGTATAAGTGTTGTATACAAAGTGTATATTAGGTTGTTTTGATGTAAATCTTGGGGTGAGTAGTGATGTGGAATTAAAGAGACTTATATGAGGTTGTTGTTGTGTTGTTGGCTGCTTAGGTGTACTGTAGTGACTAAGGAGATTGGAATACTAGGACGACAGTTTCATTGTGGGATTTGTTGACGACTTGAGGTATGTTAAGGCTAACATTCCTTCTTTTGACACGATCCTTATGAACGAAACGTAGACGTAATGCTACTCCATAATGATTCTAGTCTTAGTAGCTAGGGATGCTCCATGTTGATTCATGTTCTATTAATGTTATTCAGTACGTCTTTCTTCAGATTCAGTATGATTCACAGAGTCACCTGTTGATGAAAATGCTATCTCATAACGATGTTCGGAGGTATAACGACCTTACGTCACTCCGACAGATTCAGGATGTACTCTTATAATATTCATGCATTGCATTATATATATATATATATATATATATATATATATATATATATATATATGTATGTATGTATAGACCAATGACCCCACAGGCGTTATATACGCGTATATTATGTATTATCTATAAGGGGTATGGGGAAGGTGAAGGCGTTATATATGCACTACCACCTGATCAGCTGGTCACATGATGATGATGATGCCACAGAGGCCGATATGATACGATGGGATGCCCGCAGAGGCTTGACAAGCATTATATACTCATATATATGTATGACCAGGCGCTATATACACATACTAGTTACATGAGGCCCGACTCAATATATAAAAATCGTAATATTTTAATTAAAAAGTATTATTTGTGTCATATTTCCTTTCCGTATAATTAATATAATTCAGTGGCACATTAAACATCTATTGTTGGTAACTTTTTATAATTATTAAATATTTTTTAATTAATGAGGAAAAAGATTTGCTGGAGAATTAGCAAATACCAAAGGGACACAAGTGATTTGACATTATGTAAAGTAAATTATAGTATAAAATAACAACTTCGGTGAAAATAATAAATTGCAAAATATTGGCATTTTATGAATTTGTGAGCATAACATTTCCTTATTCATAAATAAACAAATCATTTTGTAATATGTTAAGTTTTAATTCATTAAGATATTTTATGTGGCAAGAGTACATGCTAGTTAACTGTGGCAATTTAAGCTTTGTTTTAGACAAAATTAAGAAAAAAATAAATTCATTGCATGAACCTCAAAAATCAATTTAGTTTTTTATATATGGTAATAATTAAAAATATTCTCAGTTAAAATTACAATGTACAATATTTTTTGCATAGCTTTTAAGTATTTACATTTTAATTTAAATTACTAAGTTGATCTTATTTAATATAGCTTCAAAGTTTAGTCAAAATAACTTTAAAAAATGAAAAGTGGCACATAAATTAAAACAGAGGGGAGTAATTATTAAGATCTAATAAATGTCGTATTCAAAACAAAAATGTGGCTCCAAAGTTGCCTAAAATTTACCAAAATACCACCAAAAGATGTGGTGCAGTGGATGGAGCTGCTCTTCCCTTAACCAGAGGTCTCGGGTTCGAGCTCTGGGTGTGGAAAAAACCTTGGTAGGGAGCGCTTCCTCCTAAATGGGGCCCTACGCGGCGCGAATCCGAATATAATCAGGCTCCAATGCAGGTACCGAGCACCGGGTGAGAAACCCAATTTTTTTTATTTTTTTATCAAAATGTTTAATGACAAATAATGTAAAGAGTAATCTAATACTCCATCCAATTCATATTATATGGTGTTTTTAGCTTAGGCACACTCCTTAAGACCGTCTCAAATTATTTGTCATTTTTTTATTTTTGTTTTACACGCTCCTTAAGAAATATTAATTACAAAGAGTATTTGACTATTTTACCCTTATTTATGTCTAAGATACAATCTCTCTCCATTAAATATTTACGCTATTCATGTGTCCAACTCATTAATGACAAAATTTTACTAAGGATAAAATGAGAGAGAAAATATAATTAATTATGCTTGAACTTCGAAAACGATAAATAATTTGAGACAACTATTTTTACTAATCACAATAAATAATTTGAGACGGAATATACACCATTTATAGAGGTCCACATAAAAATGGACTTTGAACAAAAAATGAGTGCCAAAATAAAATTAGGGAAAGAAAAATGCAGCAACGTGTAGCATCAGGAAATCATTAGGCAAAGAAAGCCCAGCCACGTGTAGCATCATGATAGTATTTCAATGCTTTGTGAGGATGACAATTTTTTAAGATCTTTGTTTATATATAGTACTAATATGTATACATGCACAATATTTATGCATATCATTAGCCCTCGCAGGCGGTTCAGACATACAGGTTGCATTCATTTCATCCTGTGTACTTTTATTTCTCCTTCATGTTACTTTCATGCCTTACATACTCAGTACTTTATCCGTGCTGACATCCCTTTTCGGGAGGCGCTGCGTTTCATGCCAGCAGGTTCAGGTAGACAGGTTGACGATCTGTCCACGTAGGTTGCTACTCAACTGATATTGGAGCACTCCCCTTGTTCTGGAGTTGCTGTTGTGTTTGGTATATTATACTTTTTTGTACATATGGGTATGGCGGGGCCCAGTCCCGACCTTATTATATCATATACACTAGTAGAGTCTTGTAGACAGTCATGGTATAGGTAGACGTTGCATGGCCCCCCTCGGCCTACATTTTGTTGTATAGCCATCTATGATGGCCTTGTCGGCTTGTACATTTCGTCCAGCATAGTTATATAGACTGTCTTTTCGGGCTCGTCCCTTTTCAGCATATTTCTCATATTATCTAGTTCCATTTGATGACTCTCGTGGTCCATCCTTGTTTATGATTATGATATGAAAGCATGATTAGTGGTGCTCGATAGGTGGGGCCTAGGTGCCCGTCCTGGCCCTTCAGTTTGGGTCATGACATAACTCATAGGATTTTGGTAAAAAAGCCACTTATGATTGGAATTCTAACTTACAGAAAGTGTAACATTCCGTAAATCTGTTTTACATGTGAATGTTTTAAATGAGTGATATTGTGACATTTTAGACACATGAAGTTTTATGGAGATGAATTTAGGTGAAAGATAATCGTTTTGAAGTAAAACCAAATAGTGAAGTTCATAAGAGCTCTTAAATTAGTCTAAGTCTGAGGTACGTTCCACTTATGCCTGGTTTTCGAATAGTTGCATTAGTAATTTGAGAAAACTCAAAACATAAAAGTTGTAGGTCATTGAAATATCTTTCCAACCAAATATTGTAGAGGTCAAACGAATGTCTGTAAAAAAAGTTATGACTGATTTACTGAAGATGTGTAAAATGGAAATCCCGATTCTTGTAGGATTATGTTTTAAAGCCTAAGCCTTTATAATAACCTATAAATACAACCCAAAAACGTCTAAAGAGAGGGTTTTTTCAACCAGAGGCTTCTACCAACCCCCTAAGGTGAGTTTTTACTCAAATCCCTAAGATAATTACATTAACTTAATACTAGATTAACACCGAATCATTATTTGAAATCGCTAGATTGTGGAAACTTCATTCAAGGTCAAATATGAGATGAAGCTTTGGGATTTCTTCAAAAAAGATAGACCCCTCACACTTTGATGTATTATATGAAATTGTTATTATGTTTTATACATTGAATGGTCGATAGAATCATGAAATAGGATTGATTTAGATGCACTCTAATAAAGACAAAACCCTATTATTTTTATTGTAGAATTCCCTCCGACCAGTCAAGTGTAATTGGCTTTTACTGATTATTTAACCGTTGGATCACGCCCAAATTTTATCTGAGTGGTTACCACATATAGGTCTTCACTTTGAACGGTGGAGATCTAATTTGGAGGTCCGTAGCAGTGCGGTTTGAGCTATGAACTGTAGCTACGAAATTGATAAAAACTTGTAAATCTTAGGTGTGCAGTATTCAAATTCAATGTAGAGTGATTCTTTGAAGTACAGAGGTTAAGTTTGGAATGTATGAATGGTATTTAAGGTATGTCTCTTTTTGAACATACTCTTTTGAGCGGTTTTTATGAACTCTTTGGTTGTGGTTTGTGTGAGTGAGGGACAAGGCCACATTAAACCTTGTTTGTACTATACTTTATATGTATATATATTCATGATTGTTTTTCCCGTTAAAGGATGATTGAAAAGTTAGATGTAAAGCTTTGGTGTTTGAACTCAAATTAACCCATAATGGATGTGTAACTTAAAAAATTGAAAGGTTTGACTATCTCATGTGAAGGTTTTATAATGGATTGTGTTGAACTTGAAACTTGTTTAAATAAGTGAACTCGATTTTCCACAACTGAAATGGCTCGATGTACCTCTATGATGGGACAATGAACATAATCCGTAAGTAATAATATGACTATCATGATATGACTTGTGATTCGGGTTCCATGCCATGATTGAGATTCGGCTTCGATGCTATGATTGTAATTGTTTGTGTTTGGGCCTATATAGGCAAGCTGTGCAAGTCCAGAGGACAATTAGCCGTTATGGATCCTAACACATCGATACGAGTATTGTTGAGTCAGTACAGAGGATGATTGATCTCCGAGGCGTATAGCCCGGTGCCTCTATTGATATGCTAGTCCAGAGGATTATTAGCCTCCGTGGTTACCTAGCCCGGAGTATCGATTGTTTGATCTGCCTGTGAGTGGCTTGTTTCGTATCTTTATTTCCTATGAGTGGCGAACTTGTTTGCCTGTGAGTGGCTTGTTGATGATATTGGTCTCGAATGGAAAAGACTCAAATGTTAAGAAATGTTATACTGAATCAGAAAAGATATATACTTGTCTTGATGGTTTTCTATTGATGATTTTGAGTTGTACGGTTGATCTTGTCTTTGATTTCAAATTATTCTATTGGAACTGTTTTCACTAATCATTATTGTATTATTTTGTTATATTACTTATTTTCCCCGAGACACTCACTGAGTACACAGTACTCAGGCATAGCTGTCACGACCCGACTAGGGGCCGCGATGGGTACCCGGGGCTAACCACCGAGCACCGCTCGTTCTATTACTCATCATACTCATTTAACGCTCTTTTATCAAATTCGTACTCAAATTATAAGGAAAATCATATTTCATTTAGTAACATAAATACTTTTATATACATGCGCCTCTCGGCTATCAAAATGATAATGTACACATTTATACACATATATAGTAGGGACCTTGTGAGACCATATAACCCACACTGCGTATCTACGAGCCTCTACTGGAGTGATAAACATAAGGACGGGACAAGACCCCGTCGTGCCCAAAATATACATGTATAGAAAAGAATAACCATAAGCACCTCTGGAACAATGGAGTGCTCTCAAATCAGCTGACAGCTACTACGAGTCTGGATCAAGCTCACCTCCCTGTCTACCTGTGGGAATGAACACAGCGTCCAAAGAAAATGGACGTCAGTACGAACATTGTACTGAGTTTGAGATGCATAAACAATAATGATACGTCAATGAAATAAAAGAAGCATCAATAAGGAGCATTTGAATCTGACTGTCAATCATAAAAGAAATAATGCATGCTGGCTTACTCATAATCATCATCATATCATATATGCATAAATGTATAAGCTGCCCGTCCATATCGGATCGGTGTGATAATCATTAGCATTAGCCTGCGTCTAGGCCTCCCGCGTTCGGGGTATCATCTCATGCCGCCCACTAGTGGTGTCTGCCCATGCCATCTGGCCATGGTGTATATGCTGCCCGCCTTAGCGGTGACTGCCCGCACATATAGGCGCGGTGTATATCATCATCATAATATGCTCATCATAATGTGCTCATCATAATATGCTCATCATAGTATGCTCATCATAATACATGCATAAAGACTCAAGGACAACTATACTTTATCGGGGTGACGTAAGGTCGTGATCCCCCGATTTCATTATGGAGCATTCGTTTACATTCTGCCTCACCTTGAAGGAATTAGCATATAAGGTGAGTGTAAACAACAATTGACATCATTGACGTTATAGGATCATCATATCATGAGCTCTAGAATCTCTATACTTTAACTCATCATCATCATTATTGGACTCATAACATATCTCATATAGCTACTCATGAACATAGGCTCATAGTTTTTCTGAAATGTAAGAAATTCATAATGAGGAAGGAAAGTCATGTTATAGGATTCATGCCATAGAAAGAAAGGACTAGCCTCACATACCTTTGTCGTTTAACTACTCTATTGCTTGTTCGTTCTCCTTTAATGCTCACGTCTTTTCCTTCAAAAGAATTCGCATTAACATTAGCTAAACGATTATATGAACATGCTTACTAAAGCTAGAGAAAATTGGGCAGCATTTCCTTTGTTTATACTACTTTTCCCATATTCTATATCAACTCCCAAACGTTAATAACAACATTCACAATATATCAACAACAATCATCATTCAGTTGCATTTCACCATTTCACTTCAAATTCCCCATAATCATGGTCATCGTTTACTATTACGTTATTTCATATATTATACTCATCCCATGTTCTAAATGTCATTCATAACATATTTACAATCTCAACATATCCATATTCATGACTCATTCCAACTACTACTCAACAATGATACTATTCACACATTTATGACCCATTTTCTATACTTTTCTACAATCCAAGTTTTTCAACTTATCAATACTTTAAACATCATGAAAACACCATAAAACTTACCTTAGATAGTGTAGAAACAAGCCTTGAATGGAAATACTCTTCTAGCACCAAAACCCTATTTCACTTCTCTTGGGATTTCTTGGCTTGGATGACTTTAATGGGTTTCAAACTCTTGATTCTTGTTGGTTTGATGAAGTTGATCATCAATTTCCTTTGGATTCTTGTGGATGAAGAGTGGAGATAATATTATAGAGGTTTCTTGACTTGTGGAGTGAAAATGAAATGAGAGAGAGGTCCCTTATATTAATTCAAAATCTGTCCCGACCAGAACATACGGACCAACATACGGTCCGTATATTTTTCACTGACCGTATGTCTGGACCGTATGTTTGGTCCAGTGAAGTGTGCCATTTTAGGCTGAACCTACGGCTGGACATACTGTCCGTGAATTTTATGCGGCCAGTATGTCTAGCCGTATAATGTCCAGCTATCCGGGACTTGTTCTCGTCGACTCGTTTGATCTCCGATCCTTATGGAACCTTCTTGACACCTTTTTAACACTTCAATACCAATCTAAGGGATGTCATTACTCGTCTCTGAGACATCATTATGCCATCATTAACTTGTCGTTCATAATTTCTACCCGACACATAACATATCTTTTACTTTCTTTGCCAAACTTCTTCTTTTTAGTCAAATGTCTTTGAATCTCGATTAAGATCATCAAATGCTATCGCTTACTTATCAAATCATTGTATACGTCATTCTCTTCGCTAACCTATTCATTGTACGTTAACGGGGAATTTTCCAAGGTGTAACATTCTTCCCCCCTTTTGGAACATTCGTCCTCGAATGTTAAACACTCGGAATTCTACGAAAAGTTTGCCAGAGTTTCCCCTATAATATGGCACTACCAACCTGTCACAACAACCCATAATAATATTGCCTCACAGGGCCACAACACAATGGAACTTATAAATTGGCCACACACAACCAAAAGCATGAAAAGTAAGCGTACATACCTCATATTGTTAGTGTTTCATCTTGAATCTCTGCTGGGGGTTGAAATAAGTGTGGATATGTGGATTTCATCTTCTCTTCCACTTCCCAAGTCATTTCTTCTCGGTTTTTGTTGCCCCATAAGACTTTGACTGAAGCTACTTCCTTGTTTCGAAGTCCTCGCACTTGCCTGTCTAAAACAGCAATGGGAACTTCCTCATATGCTAGCTTTTCTGTCACTTGAACATCATCAATTGGAACAATCCTCGTAGGATCTCCAACACACTTGCGGAGCATCGAGACATGAAAGACTGGATGGACTGATTCAAGCTCTGAAGGCAAGTCCAATTCATAGGCTACATGACCCACTTTGCGGATAATTTTATAGGGTCCAATGTATCTAGGACTTAACTTCCCTTTCTTGCCAAATCTCATCACCCCTTTCATTGGAGACACTTTCAAGAATACCCAGTCATCAACCTGAAATTCCAAGTCTCGACAGCGGTTGTTCGCATAAGACTTTTGGCGACTTTGGGCTGTCAACAGTCGATCTCAGATCACTTTGACTTTTTCTAGCGCTTGCTGAATCAATTCAGGGCCTATTAGTTGTACTTCTCCTATTTCAAACTATCCAATTGGGGACCTACACTTCCTTCCATATAACGCTTCATACGGAGCCATTTGAACACTGGAATGATAGTTGTTGTTGTATGCAAATTCGATTAGAGGCAAATGATCATCCCAACTACCACCGAAATCTAGTACTCATGCCCATAGCATATCATCCAAAGTCTGAATAGTACGCTCGGCTTGTCCATCGGTCTGCGGATGAAATGTCGTACTAAGTTTCACTTGGGTGCCTAGACCTTCTTGAAAGGATTTCCAGAACTTGGCTGTAAACTGTGCTCCTCTATCTGTGATAATGGATAGTGGAATACCATGAAGTCGCACGATTTATTTGAGATACAACCTTGCATAGTCTTCTGCTGAGTATGTGGTTCTGACTGGAAGAAAATGAGCTGCGTTTGTGAATCTGTCCACAATCACCCATATAGAATCATATTTTCCACGGGAATGAGGTAATCCCATAATAAAATCCATATTTCTCACTTCCCATTTCCAAGTAGGGATTTCCATCGCTTGCAATAAGCCTCCTGGCTTTTGGTGTTTGATTTTTACTTGTTGGCAATTTGGACATTGGGCTAAAACTTCTGCTATGTCTCTCTTCATGCCATCCCACCAATATATTAATTTAAGATCATGGTACATCTTGGTTGCACCTGGGTGAATAGAATACCGAGAATAATGGTCTTCTTCTAGAATTCGTCGGCGCAATTCTGCCACATTCGGCACACATAGCCTGCCACGGTATCTAAGAATTCCATCCGTAGAGACTTCAAATGGAGACTTCTCTTTTCCATGAGATATGTCTCTGTAATGGTGCAATTGAGGATCTTCATACTAACGCTCTTTCACTTCTATATTCAGAGATGAAGATGTGGGATCATCAATACCAATCCCTGCACTACCTGAATCAATCATGCCTACCCCAAGATTAGCCAATTAGTGGAGCTCATGAATCATCTCTTTCTTTTCCGGAGGAACTTCACATAAACTGCCCATTGATCGGCGGCTAAGCGCGTCAGCTACTATATTCGCTTTTTCGGGGTGGTACAAAATATTCACATCGTAATCTTTCAACAACTCTAACCACCGCCTCTGTCGCAGATTTAACTCCTTCTATTTGAAAATGTACTGAAGGCTCTTGTGATCTGTATAGATATCAACGTGCACGCCATATAAGTAATGTCTCCACATCTTTAATGTATGAATAACCGCAGCCAATTCGAGATCATGAGTTGGATAGTTCTTTTTATGCTTCCGCAGCTGTCTCGAAGCATATGCAATAACTCTGCCCTGCTGCATTAACACGCATCCTAATCTAACACCGAAGGCATCACAGTACACAACATAGCCATCTGACCCTTCTGGAAGTGTAAAGACCGGAGCTGAGGCTAATCTACCCTTCAACTCTTGGAAGCTGCGTTCACAAGCATCATTCCATTGAAATTTAGCTGACTTTTGGGTTAGCTTCGTCAATGGGGCCGAAATAGATGAAAACCCTTCTACGAACCTTCTATAGTACCCTGCCAATCCTATAAAACTACAGACTTCTGTAGGCGTCGTAGGCCTTGGCCAAGTCTTCACTGCTTCAATTTTCTGAGTGTCGACTCGAATGCCATCATCTGAAATTACATGGCCTAGAAATGTTACAGAATTCAGCCAAAACTCACACTTAGAAAATTTTGCATACAATTCTCGGGTTCGAAGAATGCCAAGAACAATTCGCAAATGATCTGCATGTTCTGATTCTGTGCGAGAATATACCAGAATATCATCAATGAATACTATCACGAATAAATCCAAGAGTGGCCTGAATACATTATTCATCAAATTCATGAACACTGCCGGAGCATTAGTCAACCCCAACGACATCACCTGGAATTCATAGTGGCCATATCTTGTTCTGAAGGTTGTTTTGGAAATATCTTCTTCTCTAACCCTCACTTGATGATAACCCGACCTCAAATCTATTTTAGAAAACCATTTGGCACCCTGTAGTTGATCAAATAAATCATCAATCCTTGGGAGAGGATATTTTTTCTTTATTGTCACCTTGTTCAATTGCCTCTAATCGATGCACATTCGGAGGGAACCGTCTTTCTTTCTCACCAACAAGACTGGCGCTCCCCATGGTGATGAACTGGGTCTAATAAACCCCTTTTCAAGCAAATCCTTCAACTGTGCCTTTAGCTCTTTCAATTCTGCTGGATCCATTCAATAAGGAGGAATAGAAATAGGCTTGGTGTCCGGTAACACATCAATGGCGAAGTCAATCTCTCTTTCTGGAGGAAGACCTGGAAGCTCATCTAGGAATACATTCGGGAATTCATTCACTACCGGAACTGATTAGAAAGTTGGCGACTTTGCTTCAGTGTCATGTACTCGGACTAGATGATAAATATAGCCTTTAGCTATCATCTTTCTTGCCTTGAGGTAGGAAATAAACCTACCTTTTGAAGATGCTGTGCTACCCTTCCATTCAAACACGGGCTCTCCCGGAAATTGAAATCGAACCATTTTCATCCGACAATCAACATTAACATAACATGAAGCCAACCAATCCATACCCATAATCACATCGAAATCTAACATTTCCAGCTCAATTAAATGTGCTTTGGTCTGGCGATCACATATCACAAGTACATAATTTTTATACACTTGTCTTGCTATCACGGGATCACCAACCGGAGTAGATACCTCAAAAGGTTTAATTGGCCCAGGTTTCACCCCAATATGACCAGCAACATATGGAGTAATATAAGAGAATGTAGAACCCGGATCTATCAATGCATACACATCACGGGAAAATATGGATAATGTACCTGTAACCACATCTGGGGAGGACTCAAGATCCTGTCGTCCGGCTAAAGCATAAATGCGGGGCTGAGTGGCCCCTAAAGTAGATACTCCCCCTCTGCCTCTACCTCTACCTGCTGATATCTGGGAAGGCTGCCCTACCGGGCGCACTGAAGATGAACCAGCCATTGATCCTGTAGGCTGAACCCCAACTCTACCACTCATCGACGGGCAATCTCGCATCATGTGCCCAACCTGGCCACAGGCATAACAAGCATCCGAACCTTGGCGATATTATCCGGAATGTAACCTACCGCACTGGCTGCATCGCGGTACTGGTGGTCTCCTCTGACTATAGTCTTCCCTGAACAGAGAATCTGAGGCCCTCGAACTCTGGCCCTATCCTGAACGAAAGGAGCGGTCAAATCTCCTACCCGTAAATCGAGGAGGTGCACTAGTCACCGACTGGCCTAAATGTCTAGAATATGTCTGCCTTGATCCCCCTCTATAATCACTGCCTACTCCCATAGATCTGGCCCTCTTACTTTGCCGTCTATCAACATCACGATCGCCTCTTTGTGGTTGTTGCCGCCCCTCTAAGTTCTGGGCATGGGCTTGTATTCGGGAAATATCCATCCCGTCTTGCAACGAGGCCGTCAAGCAATCTTTGAACAAATGTGGCCCCAAGCCACTCACAAATCTGTGCACCCTATCTCCCATAGTCAGGGCATATCTAGCCAATGAGTTAAATTGAAGTCTATATTCCTGGGCGCTCATATTTCTTTGCTTAAGATTTAGGAACCTGTCCGCTCTAGCTCGGCGGACCTCGGGTGGCAAATAATGGCGAATGAAAGCATCTACAAATTCTTGCCAAACGGGAGGAGGTGCATTTTATTTTCTTGATGCTATCCAATTATTATACCACAATACCCCCACATCTCGGAGTCTATACGATGCCAACTCCACTGATTCAGTCTTGGAGGCATGAACAATCCTCAATGTCCTCAGCATCTCATCAATAAAACCTTACGGGTCTTCATCCGGCTTTGACCCGAAAAACTCCAGAGGATTTAAACTCATAAAATCACGGGCTCTGGTACTACCTGCCCGATCACCTGAACTCACATTTTGCCGCTGGGCCTGGGCGGCAACCAACTGTGTCAATAAATGTATAGCCTCGGTCACTTGTTGACCCGAAGCACCCGGTGCAGGAATTGGAGCTGAAGCTCCTCCTTGTTCTTCTACATTAGGCGGGGTGGAGGAAGTATTAGATAGAGCCTTATTATGTGACTCTCCCTCTTCCACATTCATGGAAGGCGCTCTTTTTACCCGTCTTTTTGTCGTAGTCTTGCCCTTCTTGGCGGCTGTAGCTTTTCCCTTTGGCGGCATTTCTGAAATCACAATACCTATTAGGAGGGGAAAATCTTATAAGGCAGCTCTATCGCACGATCTCGTAAGAAGAAAGATGGTCATTTTTCCTAAATGCCCTGTAGCCTCCTGTTTATTAGTGTGGCGCGTAACACACCATAAACAAGACTCTACTAGACACCGCTCGTAGACGCTTCCTAGGACTGAACTGCTCTGATACCACTTTTGTCACGACCCGACTAGGGGCCGCGACGGGTACCCGGGGCTAACCACCGAGCACCGCTCGTTCTATTACTCATTTAACGCTCTTTTATAAAATTCGTACTCAAATTATAAGGAAAATCATATTTCATTTAGTAACATAAATACTTTTATATACATGCGCCTCTCGGCTATCAAAATGATAATGTACACATTTAAACACATATACAGTAGTGACCTTGTGAGACCATATAACCCACACTGCGTATCTACGAGCCTCTACTGGAGAGCTAGACATAAGGACGGGACAAGACCCCGTCGTGCCCAAAATATACATGTACACAAAAGAATAACCATAAGCACCTCCGGAACAATGGAGTGCTCTCAAATCAGCTGATAGCTACTACGAGTCTGGATCAATAATGATAAGTCAATGAAATAAAAGAAGCATTAATAAGGAGCATCTGAATTTGACTGTCAATCATAAAAGAAATAATGCATGCTGGCTTACTCATAATCATCATCATATCATATATGCATAAATGTATAAGCTGCCTGTCCATATCGGATCGGTGTGATAATCATTAGCATTAGCTTGCGTCTGGGGTATCATCTCATGCCGCCCACTATTGGTGTCTGCCTATGCCATCTGGCCATGGTGTATACGCTGCCCGCCTTTGCGGTGACTGCCCGGCCATATAGGCGCGGTGTATATCCTCATCATAATATGCTCATCATAATGTGCTCATTATAATATTCTCATCATAGTATGCTCATCATAGTATGCTCATCATAATACATGCATAAAGACTCAAGGACAACTATACTTTATCGGGGTGACGTAAGGTCGTGATCCCCCGATTTCATTATGGAGCATTCGTTTACATTCTGCCTCACCTTGAAGGAATTAGCATATAAGGTGAGTGTAAACAACAATTGACATCATTGACGTTATAGGATCATCATATCATGAGCTCTAGAATCTCTATACTTTAACTCATCATCATCATTATTGGACTCATAACATATCTCATATAGCTACTCATGAACATAGGCTCATAGTTTTTCTGAAATGTAAGAAATTCATAATGAGGAAGGAAAGTCATGTTATAGGATTCATGCCATAGAAAGAAAGGACTAGCCTCACATACCTTTGTCGTTTAACTACTCTATTGCTTGTTCGTTCTCCTTTAATGCTCACGTCTTTTCCTTCAAAAGAATTCGCATTAACATTAGCTAAACGATTATATGAACATGCTTACTAAAGCTAGAGAAAATTGGGCAGCATTTCCTTTGTTTATACTACTTTTCCCATATTCTATATCAACTCCCAAACGTTAATAACAACATTCACAATATATCAACAACAATCATCATTCAGTTGCATTTCACCATTTCACTTCAAATTCCCCATAATCATGGTCATCGTTTACTATTACGTTATTTCATATATTATACTCATCCCATGTTCTAAATGTCATTCATAACATATTTACAATCTCAACATATCCATATTCATGACTCATTCCAACTACTACTCAACAATGATACTATTCACACATTTATGACCCATTTTCTATACTTTTCTACAATCCAAGTTTTTCAACTTATCAATACTTTAAACATCATGAAAACACCATAAAACTTACCTTAGATAGTGTAGAAACAAGCCTTGAATGGAAATACTCTTCTAGCACCAAAACCCTATTTCACTTCTCTTGGGATTTCTTGGCTTGGATGACTTTAATGGGTTTCAAACTCTTGATTCTTGTTGGTTTGATGAAGTTGATGATCAATTTCCTTTGGATTCTTGTGGATGAAGAGTGGAGAGAATATTCTAGGGGTTTCTTGACTTGTGGAGAGAAAATGAAATGAGAGAGAGGTCCCTTATATTAATTAAAAATCTGTCCCGACTAGAACATACGGACCAACATACGGTCCGTATATTTTTCACTGACCGTATGTCTGGACTTTATGTTTCGTCCAGTGAAGTGTGCCATTCTGGGCTGAGCCTACGGCTGGACATACTGTCCGTGAATTTTATGCGGCCAGTATGTCTGGCCGTATAATGTCCAGCTATCCGGGACTTGTTCTCGTCGACTCGTTTGATCTCCGATCCTTATGGAACCTTCTTGACACCTTTTTAACACTTCAATACCAATCTAAGGGATGTCATTACTCGTATCTGAGACATCATTATGCCATCATTAACTTGTCGTTCATAATTTCTACCCGACACATAACATATCTTTTACTTTCTTTGCCAAACTTCTTCCTTTTAGTCAAATGTCTTTGAATCTCGATTAAGATCATCAAATGCTATCTCTTACTTATCAAATCATCGTATATGTCATGATCTTCGCTAACCTATTCACCGTACGTTAACGGGGAATTTTACAAGGTGTAACAATAGCATTGTTGTTTTTATGTTAGGTAATGAAGAAGAGCAAGTACAGACAGATCTCGCGGATTAAGAGTACTTGTTGCTTTTCAGATTGTTGGTGAGCCCACACCTTTGTTCGTGGGTTTTCATTGAGTCAATTATTGCTTCTTAGCAGTTTCAGGCTGTTTCCTGAGTTAGCTTATTTTCTTAGAAGCTTCATAGATAGTTATAAACTTGTGGGCAGCGTCTTGGATGTCTCTTATGTTTTATGGAGGCATGTTGCCACGTTTTAATTTAAATGTTGAATAAGACTGCCACTGATTTTTATTTCACAAATTATGACCATGATCTTTAATTAGTTATTTATAACATCTCTTGAACTATTAATGAAAGATTATTAAAAAGGGACTTGTTGTTATTAATTCATAAGGTGCTTCCGGTGTTGTTCATAGCATCGGATGCCTGTTACGTCCAGGGCGGGTTTTGGGGCATGACAAAAAGTAAAAATTTCCCAATTTATTAAATCTCTGGAGTAGGATGACTGTTGACACCTAATTTTTGACCTTCCGTAATTTTTTTAAGTACTCGGAATCCTTGGACAATAAGTAAAATCAGCTGCACACCCTAAAAGGTCTAGGTGATTTTTATGAAAATGATTTGGGATAATATTTCACCCCTTTAAATTGATAAAGAGAATTTTCAAGATAGTTTAAGTTTTGTGGAAATTATTGATTTAGGGAATATGTTTTTAAATCAATCAAGGGAAAAAACCATTTTGAATAATTATTTACTTAATTGATTAAATCAAGGAAAATTAGAGTAATGGGTGATTTATTCTATTTATTGTCCAAGGTAATTTAAGTAATTAGAAGACTTGACCATTTTACCCCTCAAACCTTGATTTTGTGTGTTTGTGTACATGTTTAATTGATAAATTACCTGGTTAATTAATTTGATTAATTGTTGGGACCATTTTCTGCAAAATTATTTTTAACAAGTTATGTTTTAGAATTAATTAAGTCCTAACAGGCTAATGATTGGGTTTTTATTTGTAATTATTTATCCCCCCCCCCCTCCCAACATCATATATATATATATATATATACTTACCATGGCCCATTCGTTTTTTTAAGAAAGGGGACTGAGCCCAGGCCCAATCGCCTAGACCCAGCCCAAGGCGGAGTAATAATACTCCCCGCCTCATTATCCAAAGACCCCTAAGGGGTCATTCCTCTTTCTCCCAAGGCTAGGGTTAAAAACCCTAGCCGCCACCCTACCCCTACCCCCTACGCGATTTTCCCATCGCCACCTGAGCATGAACAAGGCTCGGCGTGGAGGAAAGGACGGAGAATTTATTGCTCCCGTCCTCTTTCACGCCTCCTCTTCCATAAATTCTGGCCAAACAGTGCCTAAAGGTACAGGCCCACCTCTTTCTTTATATTTTTCGTCATTTATGTTAGTGTGGAAGTGATTTGAGCCATTGATTTCGTTTTTACCTCAAATCTGGACCGTGTGTTGGATTTTTTGAGTGAAGAATTGTGTTAATCTACGAGTCCCACATCGGTTGAATCAGTTTTGAGATGTGTTCTAGGGTTCTATTATAGAACCTCATTTGTTCCAGAAAAAAAAAAGGAGGAAGGAGGTAGAATTGAGAAATGCTTAAAATTACGATTTTTTTTAAGTTACAAAAGTTCCATCAATCATATTTTTAAGCTTTATCTAAAGGTTTCAGTGTTCCTTAGTTATAAAAGTTTGCTATATTTTATTTGCTTGTGGTGTTGGTGGTTGAGTCCGTCATTGGAAGCATAGAAGCATCCAAGTCCATCGCTTGCCCCGGTTTCACTCGCAAAAGGTAAATACGTTTTAGTTTATTGCTTTCCATTTAAATTTCCGTCTATATTAGTGTAGTTTAATTTGATTAAGAGTATTATGTGTGGTTTAGAATATGGTTCAAGCTAATATGCTTGTTTGATTTAGATTTCTGTCTATATCATGCTTATTTAATTTGATTAATAGTGTCATGTGTGGTTTAGAATATAGTTTAGGCTATGTGTTTGTTTGATGTGTGTATAATGAGTCTTATGTTTTAAATTGGGACTAAAAGGCGTCTGATATGTATCATGCTGGGCTTAGTCCTATGTGTTCCATGTTACAGTATTTGGTTTGAGGTTATATAACCTTTGAGTGATTTATTTGGCTCACATTCTAGGTTGTGCCCGTTTAGAAGTGTGTTTGGCTTGAAGGTTAATTAAAAAAGGGGGGATAAAGGCTTGTTAAAATGAGATGTTTGATCTGGTGCTGAGTAATATTTTTGATAGTGTGTTTTTTTTTTTTTTTAGAGATTATCTAAAAGTTGATACGTATTTGTCAGGACCCCAACCGGAGGGCAATGACAGGTACTAGGAGCTAACCTACCGAGCACCACTGAACATACATCTCATACTTATTTCTAGGTGGGCCACAAAGCTAGCTCATGGGCGTCATAATCTGTAAGGGCATATATCACCAGATAATGACACATCGCTATATAATCATCAATAACTATGCCCATAAACATAAGCCAACAAGGCTGCCAAAATATAATACAACAATATGAACTGATAACCAATATGGGACTTCTAGCTACACACATCTATCTACGAGCCTTTACATAGAATACAGGAATCCATGAAGACGGGGCAGGACTCCGCCATGCCACAGTATATATACAAAATAGTAATACAGATAGATTGCGGCTCCGAAGCAAATGGAGCACTTCTGAGACACAGCTGATAAATCTCCTAAGGATTTGATCCGTCTCCCTGCTTCCCTGTGGGCATGAATGCAGCGTCCACAAGAAAGGACATCAGTACGAGCGATGTACTGAGTATGTAAGTCATGAATAGCAACATAACAAGAGATAGGAAACATAACATGAAGTAAAGAGATAACATGTACATCTGAAAGCCTCTCAGGCGGATACCATGCATGTCTAGCCTTTTCACAAAAACATCTTTCATACATATATATCATAATAGTGCTGCGGAATGTGCATCCCGATCCATAAATATATTATATCATCATTATATACCCATATATCCAGCGTCCGGGACGATATCATAGTATGCCAACTGATCAGGTGGTTATGCGTATATAACACCGTCACCCTTTTCCCATACCCCATATACATATAATATACGCGTAATAACGCCGTCATGTTTTCTCATATCATATATACATATATAATATAAATAGTATGCATGAGAGCCCAAATAAAAGTTACTACTTTATCGGAGTGACGTAAGGTCGGTAACCTCCGATTATTTTATGGAACAATCATCATCGCTACATCTCACCTTAAAGGGACAAGTAACATAAGGTGATATCAACAACAATGAATAAAATCAAGAAAATCATGAAAGAAGCTCAATATTCTCATAATAGCATCAAGACCATAAGCTTTGGGATCTCTAGAAATGGAATCATCGTCATCATCGTTATCATCATAGCAAACATCTATCTTAAGCATCACAAGAACTTTGAGAATCATGAACTTCTAGCTTTTTGGGAATAAGGATGTTAGGGGAAACATGTATGGAATCGTAACATAGGAATCATGCCTTTTGAAAAAAAGGGACAGCCTTAACATACCTTTTTGGTCTCCTACTACTTGACGCTTATCCTCCCAAGCTCGTAGATCTACATTCAAGAGAATTCATACTATTGTTAGGCTTATCGTCATATGCTTATCTTAAGCCTACAAATTAAATCTTTTTAGAATCTGCCGAAATTCGGGCAGCATCTCCCCTGTTTATATCCCTTGCCCGAAATCACAATACCAAAAACCAACAACAATAACAACAATACTAACATCAGCAACATCATCATCAATACTAAATACTCCATAAAACATCCCACACGATGTTTTCCTAATGTCTCAACCAATCACTATCCTTTATGTAACGACCCTTCCGGTCATTATGGAAAATTAGGACTCAGTTGGAAATTTTGAGGCCGCGGGTGGATTCGTGAGGCGTCTTTTTATATGTGTGCATGTTTTATATTGTGTTTTTGAGGACTTGTATGAAATGTGGGGTGATAAGGGAAAAAACTAGACAAAATCGAGCTCACTGCCTAAAATGAGCCACTGTAGGAGTATCGCTGCAGCGGTACCGTTATGGCGGTACTCAGACCGCTGCTAGCGGCCATCAATTATCCTTGGTGTCCGCTGTAGCGGGTAATGTACTGCTATGACGGTACTGCTATAGCGGTAGATGGATCGCCATAGCGGTCACAGCGATTTTGTGATGAGTGATTGCTATAGCGGTACCGCTGCAGCGGCATGACGACCACTGTAGCGGTCGACGTAAAACAGTAGCCCGAATTTTATGTACTCAGTTTTATTTTCTCTTCTCACAAAGCACCAACACACTTCCAAACAAGCACCTAAAGAGAATTTTCAAGCTAGGGCAAGATAACCTTGAGAGGTAAGTTCCATTGCTTTTCATTCCATCATTCCCTTCCCCTTCATTATTGTAATCATCTTCATGGGTCTTTAATGGTAAAAGTGAAGTAAAAACCCTAGAATGTCAATAAACCTTCTAAACTTGATGGGTTAGGGTTATTATCGCTTATTTATCATTTAAATGGATAGATTAGTTGCTTTTTGTCATAAATGGAACATTTAGAATCATAAACCACGTGATTTGAGACCTAGGGTTCTATAAAAATGGTGTCTTTCCATAGAAAACTGTTTGTAATGGGAATGTTTGATAGAATATTGTATAAATTGATGGTAAATGAATACTAGAGGCCTTGATAGGTTGTTTATCACCTTGAAAATCATCCACCATTAGAATGGGGGAAGGGAAGGGTATTCTTGCTTTGGTGTTTCTAAATTCAGCAATGTGACTCATTGAGCCTTCTATTTTTAGACCGTGAACGTATTGAGGCTTTGAGAAAAGGAAAGGTTGTAGCAGAGTGACCTGCGTATTCCAACTCTACCTTGAGGTAGGTTACGGTTTACTTAAGTTAGACTTTGGTTAGTTGATTGTATGTTTGGTGATCTCCTTAGGATAAAGCATGTCTAGTTTTCATGCATGGTATTGTGTGGTTAAATTCCTACGTGGATATGATTGATTGATTGTGTAGGCTCCGTGCCATTATTCCTGTGTGATTAAATCTACAGTAGATGTGTTGTGATGAGAAGCTAATATAATCTTCTCAAGGGTATTGTGACATGAAATGATAAGTTGATTGTTGATATTGGAAAGGTAAGAAACACTGTTCTGTAAGAGGTATAGAAAGGCACTCATGTGACCTAGATTATGGGCTCGTGGTCCGAGGATCGTTCTGAAAACGAGAGGTACTTTGATATGTACTGTGACCGAGGTTCGTTCCGGGGCGGAGGCATATACTTAGGTCTGAGGAGTGGATCCGTAACGGGTGGTACATGGATGCCATAGGTCCTCTGCAGGTCATGGCTACTGAGCTAAGACATCAGCTAGCATGTATGTACAGCGAATGAGGTTATTGTGGTAACTTTATTTCCATTGTGACTTGAGTGATTGTGATGCTTGACATCTTGGTGATTTGATTGCGATTGTTCTTGGTTGACTTGCTGTGATTTTTTTATATTCATGATTGTTGACTGGCTTGTTTTATTCTATTGATTTTATGAAATATGCATGATACTAATCTTAGTCGGCCTATGATATCTCCCGATATATACTGTTTGTACTGATACTACCTTGCTGCATTCCTTGAGTGCAGATTGTGATATAGAGACCGTTGCTCTGTCCTCACATCTGGCATGGAGGATATTTGTTGACAAATTTTTGGTGAGCTTCTTCCCATGCCTGGCCGCCCGAAGATCTTCTTGTTATGATGTATTTTTGTACTCTGGACATTATGGATTACTTACTTGTTAGACTTCAGATTCTTAGACATGTTTTTAGCTTAGAGTCATATACGATGACTTTCAAATTTTGGGGACTGTAATAGTTAGAACTTCCGCACTTATTTCAGCATTTATGGCATGATTTACTTTGTTCTTTTGATGTTAAATGAGTAATAATTGTTTAGCTTGGTTAATATAAAATCGGATTAAATGAATAGGTGTCTCGTGTGTTGGTTTGCCCACTAGGATTTAGATGGGTGCCAGTCATGGCAGGCTGGGTCGTGACAAAGTTGGTATCAGAGCTTTAGGTTTGTCGATCTCATCATACAAGGACATGTCTAGCAGAGTCTTGTAGATCGGTACGGAGATGTCTGTACTTATCTTTGAGAGGCTACCGGACACTAGGAAAACTGCCTTTTCTTTCTTCTTTCGTGCTACTTGATTCCAATTGGTATCTGCTGATTCAAATTGGTATTTAACTATGTCACACCCTAATCTACCTAGGGTGTGATGGGCACCCGACCCTTACTTAGGGCCGAGCAAACCCTCTGACTCTTATCACATACATACTCTTTTCGGACTTTTAAATCAAATAAAGATGAAACGCATAGCACAACTTTCAGAAATATTCTTTTTCGTTGCTTTCAAATCAAACAAAATCTGTAATCATATAGAACTTATATCATAACACAAATGACGCATCGGCTGATGGAGCCGCTTACAGAACTGACAACCAATACCCACGACTCTGTCTGCAAAGTCTCTAACATTAATCAGACATCTTAGCACACGTACTCTGACTCGGCAGCACTCCAGGAACAAGTGGAGCTTGCCAACTCTGCTGGAACATCTTCTATACTAGCTTCAGCTTATCTGGGTGTACCTGCGCGGCATGAAACGCAGCCCCCGAAGAAAGGGGGTCAGTACGGAAAATGTACTGAGCATGTAAGGCAAGAATCACAGTAAAAGAATCATAACTGATACAAGATGTGCAGATACATATATAATGCCCAGAATACCAAAACTCTCGCCTTTGGAGCGTAATCATGCAAATCATTATCACATAGCGTACCCGGCCCGTTATGGGACTCGATGGATAAAATCATATCATCATACTTTCGTATCATCATGCATACATATACATATACATATATATACCGTACCCGGCCCTCTAGTGAGGGACTCGGTGAATGAAGTCATACCGTACCCGGCCCATTAAGGGACTTGGTAAATAGAATCATGCATGTGAACATCATATATCATATACATACCGTACCCGGCCCTCTAATGAGGGACTCGGTGAATCAAATCATCATATTCCCTCCTGGCCACCATAACACATCATCATCATCATCACATCATCATATACATATACCGTACCCGGCCCATTAAGGGACTCGGTGAACAATGCAATGGAATGCGCACGATAACATACCCGGCCCGGGACTCGGTGAATAGACATATTGAGGCGTGCACGAGCAGAGTAGTGAGAAACTATATGCATATAAATCAAGACTCGATAGGCAAGTATACTTACTGACATCTGAAGGCTCAGAAACAAGTTTCGGGTCAATCCGACTTAGTATAAGAAAGTTATGAGCATTTGAAGTACAGAACGTTCTACAAGCGTTTCAGGAACCATTTTTAGAAAATCAAAGCCATAATCATGTCAAGTACCTTACGGATATCGTTATGGATCAAATAGGATAGAACTTTTGGAAGCATATGTACGTATCAAAATAGATCACAGACATCAATGGAATACTCAAACGTGTTATCATTTGACAATCAGGACATTAGCCATATCACTTATCTCTCAAATACCATTAGGATACATATCAAATAGATCTTCAGACATCGTAGATACGCATCAAAATCATATGAAACAGCTTATGGAAGTCAAGAACGTTAGCCATCCTAGTGGCTCTAAGAATGGGAGTTTCTTTGAAATCATACATATACCTTGTCATATTGGTTTCACAAAGATCATGCCAAAAGAAAGAAAGGGTAAGCCTTACATACCTGTCCCACGACCAACTAGCTACGCTTATTTGTCCAAACTTGCTAATCTACATTCAAGAGAATTGACATAATCATTAGATTCATCGACATATACTTTTCTTAGTCTTTCAAATGAATTCACTTATATTCTACCGAAATTTCGGCAGCATCTCCCCTGTAAATACAACATCCCCGAGAATCTAGCTCGGCCAATTTAACAACAACAAACCCGAGAATTCAACTCGGCCAAATTATCAACAATAATACCAACAATCATATCTCCAACTTCAACAATTGTTTCTAAATACATTCTAACATTAACAATTCTTTCTACACAATCCGACGGCATTCCATTTTTATTCAACTCAATCACATATATTCAAGCTAACACCCATGATCCCACATTCAAGTATTTATCCGAAATCATTCTAACATGATTCAAGAACACTTTAATCAATTCACACAATATTCAAACAACCCAATTAATGTACACTTCCACCCGAAATCTCACAACACCACCAAAGACAACCACACATTACTTTCTTCCAAATTTATGAACTTCACTAACAATCTACATATTCACAACATCATTCATGCAAATATAAGAATTCATGCTAATGTCGTACTAACTCCTTCAACAATTCTACAATGACCACAACTTCATTTCAAGCCATCAAACTTTCATTTTTACATCATGGAATCCACAACACAACAATCAAACTACTAAATAAAAATCAATTCATAACATCCTACCATCATCACTCCTATTCGGCCACACCACACATATACATATTTCACAAATTTCATTCATTTTTCAATACTACAACATGCATAAATCATTCCCAACCCAAGTAAAAGAAGATTGAACACATACCTTTCTCCACACCTCTTCTTTCTCGGCTAGAGTCCACAACTTGCACAACAAATGCTTTGTTTATTCCAACAATCACTCCATGTTGTAGAGGACCTTCCAATTGGTAGAAAAGCTAGAAGAAAACATTTTTTCTTGAATCAAAATTGAAGGCTCCATTTCTCTTGCTATGGCCGAATATGGCCCCTTATTTTGCTCTCTCTCCAAGCTTCTTGAATATTCTAGGTAATGAAATGAAAGTATGACTACTTAGTCATCTTTTATGAACATGTATTGGGCCTCCATGTGGGCCTTAGCCCACACCAACTTGGGACGGCCACATGGCCCATTATTTCAAGAATTTTCTTTTTTTTTGTGCTTGCAATTCATGAAAAATCATTTTCCAAATTCCAAATTTTCCCATAGGCTTCCTCCACATTTCTATGAGTCATCTTGCGAATTTACCTTTTTAAACTTTGCCTTTCTCAATATTTCCATACTACTAACGTTCATAAATAATATTCATAAACAACTTGCACATTAAAATAATTTTGGAAATGGTCATGCCCTTAACTTACCACGACTATCTCGAAATATCCGAACGTACAAAATACGGGATATAACAAACTATCCTTCATTCTCTTGCAGATGGCGAGAACACGTGCGGCAGCAGCTAGAGGTAGAGGTAGGGGCAGAGGATCTAGCAGAGGGGCGACACCAGCTGGGGGCGGCGTGCCAGTGGTTAACCCTGTGCCTCCAGTGGTTCCTAATGAGGTAGCAGGAGATGCAGCCGCACTTGCCCAGCCAACAGCAGTACCAGTTCCACCTGGAGCTGTAGCTGCTCATTCCTTGCATTTCATTCCATTTCCTCCAAAATCAAATCTCTCGGACTTCGCATGAATTCTCATTCCATATCATTAATTTTTCCAATCACAGTGTCGACCCATCATACTTGTTATTTCCTTGGTGCATAATCGGGTTCCTATTACTAACTTGTCAAAGTATCCTTCTTACTCCTATGATTAAAGATTTCCAATTGTTTCGCTCCCAAAGGTCCTCCTCTTCCTTCGACTAATCCGTTAGTATATTTTTCCTACTTTTGTCCCTAACCTTCCTTAGTTTTCTTCCTCCTCGAACACTTTTCTTCTTTTGCCATTTGTGGAATCGGCTCTGGAGTTCGTGAAATTTTGCCTTAAACGTGCGAACCCGTCTTATTCTCAAGTCATCCTTTTAGGAAAGCATTTCCATGTCCGAGGCAACCACATAAACATAGCTGCACGGAAAGCAACAGCCGCCCATAAGGGCAAGACTACGACAGGAAGGCGGGTTGAACAAGAGTCTCCGGTAGATATAGAAGAGGGTGAGTCCCATAATGAGGCTCCATCTCTTACCTCTTACACCCCACCGATTTCGGAGGAGCATGAAGGGGCTTCAGCTCCAGCTCCAGTGCCTCCAGTCCCCCCACTGGGTACTTTGAGCCAGTAGATGACCAAGGCTATTCAGTTATTGACTCAACTAGTTGCCGCCCAGGCTCAGCGGTAGAGTGCGGGTCCGGGTGATAGGGCCACTAGTGCTAGAGCCCGTGATTTTATGAGTTTGAACCAGCCAAAAGTTTTCGAGTCAAAGCCGGATGAAGACCTGCAAGGTTTTATAGATGAGATGTTGAGGACGCTGAGGATTATACATGCTTCCTATACTGAGTCAGTGGAGTTAGCGTCTTATAGATTGCACGATGTCGTTGTTTTATGGTATAATAATTGGATAGCTTCAAGGAAGGAAAATGCACCTCCTCCAGTTTGGCAGGAATTTGTAGATGCCTTCCTTCGCCATTATTTTCCACCCGAGGTTCAAAGGGCCCGAGCAAATAAAGTTTTTGAATTTAAAGCAAGAGAATATGAGTGCTGGGGAATATAGTCTTCGTTTCAATTCATTGGCCTGGTATGCTCCCACTATGGTAGCCGATATGGGAGATAGAGTACATAGATTTGTGAGTGGCTTAAGGCCACATTTTTTCAAAGATTGCTTGATCGTTTCACTACAAGAGGGGATGGACATCTCCCGTACACATGCCCACGCCCAGAATTTAGAAGAGCAGCAACAGCCACAAAAAGGTGAGTGCGATATTGATAGAGGGCCAGATCTGCCGGTGCTAGTAGTGAGTATAGAGGGGGTCAGCGGCAACAGTATTCCAGATATTTGGGCCAGTCCGTGACTAGTTCACCTCCTCAATTCGCGGGCAGGAGATTTGATCACCCCATTTATTATGGTCCAGGTCAGAGTTCGAGGGTCTCAGGTCCACAGTTTGGAGGTGATCCTAGTCAGAGGAGACCACCATTTTCACAATGCAGTCAGGGCAGAAAGTTACATTCGGGCCCGTGTAGCCAAGGTTCATATGCTTGTTAAGTTTGTGGACAGACTGGGCACGTGATGTGTGATTGTCCTTCGAGGCATGGTAGAATCAGCAGCTGGTTCTTCCTCGTCCGTACGCCCGATAGGGCAGACTTCCCAGACTCTAGCAGGCTGCAGTAAGGGTAGAGGGGGAGCGTCCAGTTCAGGTTGCACCCATCCCCGTATCTATGCTCTAGCCGGACGCCTGGATCTTGAGTCCTCCCCGGATGTGGTTACAGGTATATTGATCATATTCTCTTATGATGTCTATGCATTGATTGATCCAGGTTCTACCTTATCTTATTTCACTCCTTATATTGTTGGCCGTATTGGGGTGAAACCCGAGCCAATTAAACCTTTTGAGGTATCCTCTTCGGTTGGTGATTCGGTAATAGCCAGACAGGTATACAAAAACTGTGTAGTTGTGGTATGTGATCGCTAGATTACAGCCGATTTGATTAAACTAGAAATGCTGGATTTTGATGTGATTATGGGCATGGATTGGTTGACCTCGTGCTATGCTAATGTGGATTGTAGAATGAAAATAGTTCGGTTTTAATTTCTGAGCGAGCCAATGCTTGAACGGAAGGGTAACACAGCATCTCCGAGAGGTAGGTTTATTTCCTATCTCAAAGCGAGAAAGATGATTGCCAAAGTCTATATTTATCATTTGGTCCGGGTTCATGACACCGAAGTAAAGCCACCGACCCTCCAATCTGTTCCGGTAGTAAATGAGTTCCCAGACGTATTTCCAGACGAACTTCCAGGCCTTCCACCGGAACGGGAGATTGATTTCACTATCGATGTATTGTCGGATACCAAACAGAATGGCTCCTGCAGAATTGAAAGAGTTAAAGGTGCAATTGAAAGACTTGCTCGAGAAGGGATTCATTAGACCCAGTTCATCGCTATGGGGAGCACCTGTTTTATTCGTAACAAAGAATGATGGTTCTTTACGAATGTGCATTAACTATAGGCAGCTGAACAAGGTAACGATCAGGAATAAATATCCACTTCCGAGAATTGATGATTTATTTGATCAATTATAGGGTGTCAAGTGGTTTTCCAAAATAGATCTGAGGTCAGGTTATCATCAAGTGAGAGTTAGAAAAAAAGACATTCCAAAGAAAGCTTTCAGAACCAGATATAGTCATTATGAATTTCGAGTAATGTCATTCGGGTTGACAAATGCCCTAGCAGTGTTCATGAATCTGATGAATAATGTGTTCAGGCCTTTCTTAGATCTATTTGGGATAGTATTCATTGATGACATTCTAGTATATTCTCGGACTGAAGCAGAACATGCAGATCAATTGCGTACTGTCCTCGGAATTCTTCAGGCTCGTGAATTGTATGCTAAATTTTTGAAATGCGAATTCTAGCTAAATTCGGTAAATTTTCTGGGCCATATCATTTCAGCTGACGGCATTCGAGTGGACACTCAGAAAATTGAGGCTGTGAAGACTTGGCCAAGGCCTACAACGCCAACAGAAATCTGTAGCTTTTTGGGATTAGCATGCTATTATAGAAGATTTGTGGAAGGATTTTCTTCTATTTTAGCACCATTAATGAATTTAACTTAGAAATAAGCAAAATTTTAGTGGACCGATGCTTCTGAATGCAGTTTCCAGGAATTGAAGGATAAATTAACTTCAATCCCAGTCCTGACACTCCCAGAAGGAACGGATAGTTACGTGGTTTATTGTGACGCCTCCGGTGTTGGGTTAGGCTGTGTGTTGATGCAGCACGATAAAGTCATCGCTTATGCTTCCCCACAGTTACGGAAACATGAGAAGAATTATCCAACTCATGATCTCGAAGTGGCTGCGGTTATTCATGCACTAAAGATGTGGAGACACTATTGTATGGCGTCCATGTTGATATTTATATGGATCACAAAAGTCTCCAATCTATTTTCAAGCAGAAGGAGTTAAATCTATGACAGAGACGGTGGTTAGAGCTGTTTAAAGATTATGATGTGAGTATTTTATATCACCCCCGAAAAGCAAATGTGGTAGCTGATGCACTTAGCCGCAAATCAATGGGTAGTCTATGTGATATCCAGCCAACGAAGAAAGAATTAGTCCACAAACACCACCAGCTAGCTAGTCTAGGAGTTCGCTTAATGGACTCGGGCGACACAAGAGTTACCTTGCATAACCCAGTTGTTTCATCTCTAGACATGGAAGTGAAGGAGAGTCAATATGAAGATCCCAAGTTAAGCCACTATAGAGACATATTTCCTGAGAAAGAGAAGTTACCATTTGAAGCATCTGCAGATGGGGTCATCAGGTATCGAGGCAGGCTGTGTGCCAGATGTGGCAGGACTATGCCGTCAAATTCTGGAAGAAGCTCATTACTCCCGTTATTTTATTCATCCAGGAGAAACAAAAATGTATCACGGTCTCAAGTTAATGTATTGGTGGGATGGAATGAAGAAAGATATAGCAGAATTTGTGGCCTAGTGTCCCAATTGCCAACAAGTGAAGATTGAACATCAGAAGCCAGGAGGATTGTTGCAAGCGATGGAAATTCCAACTTGGAAATGGGAAGTAATTAACATGAATTTCATTGTAGGCTTGCCTCGTTTTCGGCGCAAATACGACTCCATATGGGTAATTATTGATAGACTTACGAAATCGGCCCATTTTTTTCCGGTCAAAACTACATATTCAGCAAAAGATTAAGCACGGTTGTATCTTAAGGAGATAGTGCGACTTCATGGTATCCTAGTATCCATTATCACAGATAGAGGAGCACAATCTACTGCTAAATTTTGGAAGTCAGGTTTGGGAACTCAGGTAAAATTCAGCATAGCATTTCATCCACAAACGAATGGACAAGCTGAACGCACCATTCATACCTTGGAAGATATGTTACGGGCGTGTGTGCTAGATTTTGGAGGTAGTTGGGATGATCACTTATCTCTTATTGAGTTTGCATACAACAACAGCTATCATTCCAGTATTCGAATGGCCCCGTATGAGGCTCTATATGGAAGAATGTGCAGATCACCAATTGGATGGTTTGAGGTAGGAGAGGTACAACTAACAGGTCCGTAGTTGATCCAACAAGAGGTGGAAAAGATCAAGGTCATTCGAGATCGATTGTTGACAGCCTAAAGTCGCCAGAAATCTTATACAGATAACCGTCGGCGAGACTTAGATTTCCAAGTTGATGATTGGGCATTCCTGAAGGTATTACCGATGAAAGGCATGATGAGATTTGGCGAGAAGGGAAAATTGAGTCCTCGATATGTCGGACCTTATAAGATTATACGCAAGGTGGGCCATATGGATTATGAACTAGATTTACCTCCAGATCTTGAATCTGTCCATCCAGTTTTTCATGGGTCAATGCTCCGCAAATGTGTTGGAGATCCAACTAGAATCGCGCCAGTAAAGGATATTCAAGTTACAGAGAAGTTGGCTTATGAAGAGGTGTCTATTGCCATACTAGATAGGCAAGTACGGAAGCTTAGAAATAAAGAAGTAGCTTCAGTTAAGTTCTTGTGGAGAAACAATAACCGAGAAGAAATGACTTGAGAAGTGGAAGAAGACATGAAGTGCAAGTATCCACAATTGTTTTCATCCCCAGAAGAGGTTCAGGGTGAAACACCATTATCATAAGTTATGTGATGTTTTCTTTTAATACTTTTGGTCGTGTGAGGCCATATTTTCTTTCCATTGTGTTGTAGCCCTGTGAGGCAATGTTATTGTGGGTTGTTGTGACAGGGTGGTAGTTCCATATTACAGGGGAAACTCGAGCAAAATATTTGTAGAATTCCCGAGAACTTAACATTCGAGGACGAATGTTCCTAAGGGGGCAGAGTGTTACACCACAGAAAAATTTCATGTTGTTGTGCGGTAAATAGACTAACGCTGGGTGAGTTGTATATGATGTCCCTACAAGTAAGAAGGGATACTTAATGTTCCTAATTAAGATTCCAAAGACATTTGAGGCAAGATAAGAAAGCTCGTGGGAGATAGTTAAGGTAGAGGATATCTTACCCCAAATACAAATGTACCAGCAGGTATTCCTAGTGATTTACGGGGTTAGAAGTTGGACAAATCGAATCGACGCAATCTGAACTGAATCAGGGAAATTCTGCAGACACTAGTTACTGTCGATGGACCATCACTATGCACCGTCAATATGTTTCTACAGATTGAGATCTGCAGGCACAAGTCGACGGACCAAGTTGACGGACCGTCAACACGTCGACGGAACCGCCAACCGTCGACACATTTCTGCAATCTGAGATTCTCAGGTGTAAGTCGACGAAGCACGTCGATGGACCATCCATACGTCGACGGGTCTTCGACATGCTCGTCGAACCGCTTCTCTGGAACTTTCCAATTTCAGCTATAAATAGACGAGCTGTGCTCCAAATTTTCAGATTTCAGTCTCTCTCTAAGTCTTGAAGGTTCTAGAAAATTCTCTCATCATATCATCATATATCCAAGGGAAATCAAGGAGTAAACACCAAGAATTAGTAGAATCAAGTGCAAGGATACTCTCTAGAGTTTGTGGAAACTAAGAACCTCTTTAGTGTTGAAGTGGGGTTTTCTCCAAGTGAAATATTTACATCCACAGTCCATTCCTACATCATCAAAGGTAAGTTTTATGTTCAATTCGTGTTATTAAAAATATTGAGAGGTTAAAAGACTTGGATTATGGAAGGGAGGAGAATAGGGAGTACAATTATGGAAATAGTGATATTCTTGAATGATGACTTAACTTGAATAATAGTTCTTAACATGTTATGAGTACAATCTTGTGTTGAATAATACAAATGATGTTAAAGGAGTATTATACGAGAATGAATATGGGTGTTCTTATTGGTGTTGAGGGTTGTCTTAGATTTATGGAAGAAATTGTCGAAATAAAGGAAATATTGCCAAATTTTCATTAACTCTTAGTTGTTTTAGCTTAAGCTTAAGTATGTTCCCAGTTGTCTAATCTTAGTACAAATTCCCTTGAAGGTAGAATCACGAGCTCGAAAGGCAAGCAAGTAGGCAATAGAGTTAAAAATATATAAAGGTATGTAAGTCTAGCCATTCTTTCAAAGGCATGATTCATATATATTTTGATTTCTTTCCGGTAATTCCCATGACCTTCTTACATTCCAAAATATGAAAGCTAAAGAGTGTTAAAAGTTTCCTACAAGGTAGAGACGAGCTATGTTCCATGATAATGACATAGTGCTATTATGATGTTAATGATCTTTACATGATTCCTTGATGATATTCATTGTTGATAGCCTCACCTTATAGTGCTAGTTCCTTCAAGGTGAGACATGACGATCATGATGTTCCATAATGTAATCGGAGGTTACCGACCTTACGTCACTTCGATAGAGTTACAGTGTTTACTTGAGCTCTTATGCATGCTTCATGATAATTATATATGTATGATTACACCGCGCCTAGATGTCCGGGCATGACACTACTAAGGCGGGCGGCTTATGATTACATCATTCCTAGATGGCCGGGCATGACACCGCTAAGGTGGGTGGCTTATGATAACATCGTCCCTATTTGGCCGGACATGACACCACTAGTGGGCTGCGTGACATGATTACCCCGGATGTGGGAGGACCGGACGCTGGCTAATGATGTTATTGATTCAGACAGCTTATGTATGTGTGTGTGATATGTTATAAAGGTAAAAAAGTAAGTATGCACGATTCCGCCTCAAGAGGCAAGCAGTTATAGTTATCTCTTCTTCTTATGCTTTCTACATTTTATTATTATGTTACTATGTATTCCTTACATACTCAGTACAGTGTTTGAACTGACGTCCTTTTCTTTTTGGATGTTGTGTTTATGCCCACAGGTAGACAGGGGGACGGTCCAGATCCTTAGGAGCCATATCAGCTTACATAGGAGCACTTCCCTACTCTGGAGGTGCAGTTTTTGATATAGTCTTTTATGTATATATTCGGGCACGACAGGGTCCTGTCCCGTCCTTATGTACAGTACTCCAGTTAGAGGCTCGTAGATACTTATGTGTGGGTTGTAGATGTTATGTGACTTCACCATTGTATATTATGTACATACTCATGTTTTGAGATTGTTTCACGACAGGTTTGTATTGAGAATGATGTATGCTCAGGTGGAGCATGATAGTTAGCATGGTATGCGGTGCCTTGTAGCCAGCTCCGGGTACCCGTCATGGCCCCTGGTTGGGTCGTGATAGTAAGTATGATTCTATATAGGTAGTCGTGGATAGATTTACGAAATCAGCGCTTTTTCTACCTGTCAGAACTACGTACTCAGCTGAAGATTATGCAAAGCTTTATATTAGAGAGATAGTACGGCTTCATGGTGTTCCAGTATCCATTATCACCGATAGGGGAGCGCAGTTGATAGCTAATTCCTGGAAGTCTTTCCAAAATGGTTTGGGGACTCAGGTGAATCTTAGCACAGCATTTCACCCCCAGACGGATGGTCAAGCTGAGTGTACCATCCAAACTCTCGAAGATATGTTACGGGCTTGTGTTAGATTTTGGAGGTAGCTGGGATGATTATTTACCGCTTATTGAGTTCACTTATAACAGTAGTTATCATTCCAGCATCCAAATGGCCTCGTATGAGGCTTTATATGGGCGCAAGTATAGATCACCAATTGGGTGGTTCGAAGTAGGAGAAACTAAGTTAATAGGGCCAGACTTGATCCAGCAAGCCATGGAAAAGGTCAAGTTTATTCAGGATCGATTACTGGCAGCTCGAAGTCATCAGAAGTCCTATGTGGACAATCGCCGACGAGACTTAGAGTTCCAAGTTAATGATTGGGTATTCTTGAAAGTATCACCTATGAAAGGTGTGATGAGGTTTGGTAGGAAGGGAAAGCTTAGTCCTCGGTATATTGGGCCTTACAAGATTGTACGCAAGATAGGCCAGGTGGCTTATGAGTTAGATCTACCTTTGGACTTGGAGTCAGTCCACCCATTTTTCCATGTGTCAATGCTACTCAAGTGCATTAGAGATCCTTCTAGAATTGTACCGGTAAATGATCTTCAAGTCACCGAACAACTATCCTACGAAGAAGTACCCATTGCTATCCTAGATAGACAAGTTCGGAGACTCAGGACTAAAGATATAACCTTAGTTAAAGTTTTATGGAGAAACAATAATAGGGAAGAAATGACTTGGAAGCTGAGGAAAATATGAAGTCCAGGTATCCACATTTGTTTCCACTCCCAGAGGAGGTCCAGACAGAGCCACCGTTGCCTTCAGGTATGTAATGCTTTCTTTTAATGATTTTTTGGTCATGTGTGGCCATTATTGTTGTCATTGTTCTGGCCTTGTGAGGCGTTGTATATTTTGGGATTACTGTGGCAGGTTGATAGTGGTACGATTACAAGGGAAACACTACTGAAATTTTAATAGAATCCCTAAAAGTCTAACATTCGAGGACGAATGTTACTAGGGGGGAAGGATGTTACACCTCCTGGTTTTGTACACATTGAGATTCGTTCTGTGTTAGTGGTTCTAGTCTCGGATATGGGGGTTATCAAGGTTGAATGGGATTACACAAGTTTATCTTATAGCTATGAGGGGTTAAGTTCATGTTTATCAGGTATTGGAAGAATTAAAGGTTGAACAAATCAACGAGAATATGTTTCAGGAAAAAAGGGGTTTTACGGTTAGATATACAGACCGTATAATTTTTACGGACCTTATATCTGGCTGAATTCCACCGTAAATTGATTCCAAAAGGGGGTAAGTTACTGGTTGGATTTTACAGTCCAATTATACAGACAGTATAATTTTTACGGTCCGTAAAAGTGGACGGTAAATCCGGGTGGGTACCAGATTTATTTTTATATATAATCTCGACTCTTGTTCATTTTTCTCATTTCAACATTTCCCAAAGTCCATTAAAGCTCTAGAACCTTCTCCTAAAAATACCCAACCAAACCCAAGTGAAATCAAAGATCAAGAGGCAAACATCAAGAGATTCAAGTGTTGGGAGGCTCACTAGGGTTTGAAGAGTCTAAGAATTCCTTTGGTGGTGAAGTTAGGGGTTTCACTCAAGTGGAATAATTTGATCCAAAGCTTGTTCTCGTGTGATTAAGGTAAGTTTTCTCATCTATTACATGTTGTTGTGGATGTTTGATTGTTATACAACTTGATTGAGGAAAAAAAAGAGAAAAAGGAAGTTCAAATATGAATTTGTGAATATTTTGAGTAGTAAAGTAACTTGAGTTATAATTATTGAAGTGTTTTGAGTATAATCTTCTTATGAAGGGTAATAAATGATGATGGGGAAGTGTTGTATACAAGTGTATAAGGGGTTGTGTTGAAGTTGTTGATATAAATCGATTATGGGAATGAGTTTTGGGATTGTATTGGATATAATTTGAATAAAATCTCTTAATCATGATATTGTTGAAGTTGTCATTATTGTTGGGAGATGATTTGGAATATGATGGAAGTAGATGAAATAGGGGAAGTGCTGCCAATTCCCGCTAGTTTATTAATTATTCTAGTTTGAACTTATGAATATTTCCAAGACTTGAAGTTAGTGTAAATCCTCTTGAATATAGATTTTGCGGGCTTTGAAGGAGAACGTTAAGTAATTAAGAATACATAGAGGTATGTTAAGGCTAATCCTTTTTTACTAACGGCATGATTTCCTTATCGTGAATCCATATATGATGCTCATAACGTTCTATCTCCTAGAAACGGTAGAAGCTCATGATTTTGTTGATCTTGTTCATCGTCGTTGATCTCATCTTATGACAATTACCCTTTAAGGAAGGATATAGTGATGATGATGATGTTGATATATATATATATATATATATATATATATATATATAGACATATGTATGTATGTGTGTGTGTGTGTAGCTATGTGATGACACCGAGATTATATAGCCGGGTATGATGTCTGTTACACGCACACCACTGCAGTAGGGTATGGACAACACCGAGCCTTGTCATGGTCGGGTACGGACAATATCGAGCCTTGTTATGGCCGGGTATGGGTGATACCGAACCTACATAGTCGGGTATGGTATTATTATTTGTATATGTATGAAATGTTTCCTCTAGAGAAAGGTTAAGTATGTAAGACAGTCATCTTAATAGGTATGGGAAGGTATAAAATTGTTCTCTTTATCTTATGTTATCTTCATGTTTTCATCATGATGCTATTCACGCCTTACATATTCAGTACATGGTTCGTACTGACGTCCTTTTGTAGATACTGCGTTCATGCCCGCAGGTAGACAGGGAGACAGACCAAACCCCTAGGCTGCTTCATAAGTGATTGCATAGAAGTGCTCCATTTGATCCGGAGCTGCAGTTTAGTTAGTACTATTCTTTTGTGTACACATTTGGGAATGGCGGGGTCCTTTCCCGTCTCTATGATATTACATATGTCACGACCCGACTAGGGGACGTGACGGGTACCCGGGGCTAACCACCGAGCACCACTCGTTCTACTGCTTATCATGCTCGTTAAACGTTCTTTTATCAAAATCATACGCAAATTATAAGAAAAACATCTTCCATTAGGAAATATAAATATTTTTATATGCACAAGCCTTTTGGTCATTGAAATTATATATATACATGGTAGCAACCTCGTAAGACCATACCACCCACACTGCGTATCTACGAACCTCTACTAGAGTACTAGACATAAGGACGGGACAGGACCCCGTCGTGCCCAAAACCTACATATACATATAAACCAAAAGAGTAATCAAAGGCAACTCCGGGAAATGGAGTGCTCTTCAATCAGCTAATAGCTCCTACGAATCTGGAACAAGACCACCTCCCTGTCTACCTGTGGGCATGAACACAGCGTCCAAAGAAAACGGACGTCAGTACGAACATTGTACTGAGTATGAGAGGCATAACCAATAATAATACGTCAATGAAATAAAGGAAGCATCAATAAGGAACGTTTGTATCTGACAGTCACATATAAAGGAAATGATGCATGCTGGCTTACTCATAATCATCATCAGGTCATATATGAATAAATATATAAGCTGCCCATCCATATCGGATCGGTGTGATAATCATTAGCCTGCGTCCAGGCCTCCCGCGTCCGGGGTATCATCTCATGCCGCCCACTAGTGGTGTCTGCCCATGCCATCTGGCCATGGTGTATACGCTGCCCGCCTTAGCGGTGACTGCCCGGCCATATAGGCGCGGTGTTATATCATCATCATCATAATATGCTCATCATAGTGCATGCATAAAGACTCAAGGACCACTATACTTTATCGGGGTGACGTAAGGTCGTGATCCCCCGATTTCATTATGGAGAACTCATTAACATCCTGGCTCACCTTGAAGGGAATAGTATATAAGGTGAGTGTAAGCAATAAATGAAATCATTAACGTTTTAGGAACATCATATCATGAACATCTAGAACCTCTATACTTTAACTCTTATCTTGTGTAGCTATTTAGGAGCATAGGCTCATATTTTCCGGAACTTAAGAGATTCATGGAGAAGAAGGAAAGCCATACTATAGGATTTATGCCATAGAAAGAAAGGACTAGCCTCATACCTTTGTTGTTTAACTATTCTATCACTTGATCGTCCTTCTTCGATGCTCGCGTTTCTACCTTCAAGAGGATTCGCATTAACATTAGCTACTCGGCTATAAGAACATTTTACTATTTCTACGGAAAATTGACCAGCATTTTGTTTGTTTCTACTAATTTTCCCATATTCGATATCAACTCCCAAACGCACATAACAACATTCACAATATCGCAACAACAATCATCATTCATCTACATATACCACAATTCACCATTTCCTTTCAATTTTTCCACAATTATTGTTATAGCTCACTATTGCGTTTTTTTTCATACATAATACTTATTCTGTGGTCTAAGTGTCATTAATAACATATTCACAATCACAACATACCCACATTCATAATTTATCCCAACTATTGTTCAATAATGACACTATTCACTCATTCATGACCCATTTTCTACCTCCTTCTACAATCCAAGTGTTTCAAATTTCAACACCTTAAATAACATTTAAATACCATAAAACTCACCTTGGATGACGGATGAACAACCTTTGACTGGAACTTCTCTTCTTGCACCAAAACCCTAACTTTCTTCTCTTGAGTTTTCTTGGCTTAGATGAACTTTTAATGGGTTTCATACACTTGATTTCATGTTTTTGGTGTGGTTGATCATGGATTTCCTTTGGTTTCTTGTGGATGAATGATGGAGAGAGTTCTAGGGATTTCTTGATGTGTGAAGGGGTGAGATGAAAGTGAAATAAAATGAAGGAGGGGTCCTTATATTAATTCTCAAAATCAGTCCCGACCGAGATATACGGTTCGATCGACGGAGCGTCGATCGGATCGATGGAGCGTCGATCTGATCGTCGAAGTCGTTAAATTTCCAGTGAGCAATCTGTCATTTCTTTCATTCTACGGTGAGAAGTACGGTTCGTCGAATTGATCGACGGAGCATCGACCTGTTCGTCGAATGGCCTTCGCTCCAGCTTAATTCTACGGCACAATCGATGAGGCGTCGACTCGTCCGACGGTACAAAGAACGACCGTCGAACTCCCGTTTCGCAGTATTGTGGTGAAGTTTCATTTGACGAACTTTTCTCTCTTGCCTCTAACTTCTTTGGAATCTTAATTAGAATTATTAAGTATCCCTTCTTACTTGTAGGGACATCATGTACACCTTAACTTACGTTAGTCCCTTCACCGCTCAACAACCCAAAGTTCCGAGGTGTAACATTCTTCCCCCCTTTTTGGATAAGTACCCGGGAATTCTACAAAAATTTTGCCAGAGTTTCCCCTGTAATATGGCGCTACCGTCCTGTCACAACAACCCATAATAATTCTGCCTCACTGGGCTACAACACAATAAAACTCTAAGAAGGACTTACGAAAGCTCCCGAAGATGGGGGATATAATATCTGAGTAATGAGGGAAATAGGAGTGTTCAGATACTCTAATTATTACACTTCATTTATTGCATACATACCTTATATTGTTGGCGTTTCATCTTGAACCTCTCCTGGGGGTTGGAATAAGTGTGGATACTTGCATTTCATTTTCTCTTCCGCTTCCCAGGTCATCTCTTCTCGATTGTTATTCCGCCATAAGACCTTAACTGAAGCCACTTCCTTGTTTCGAAGTCTTCGTACTTTCCTGTCTAAGATGGCAATGGGTACTTCTTCATATGCTAACTTTTCTGTCACTTGTACATCATCTATTGGAACAATTCTCTCGGGATCTCCAACACACTTGCGGAGCATTGAGACATGAAAAACTAGGTGAACTGATTCAAGCTCAGAAGGCAAGTCCAATTCATAGGCTACTTGGCCCACCTTACGGATAATTTTATAGGGTCTAATGTAGCGGGGACTCAATTTCCCTTTCTTGCCAAATCTCATCACTCCTTTCATTGGCGATACCTTCAAAAAATACTGAATCTCAACCTGAAATTCCAAGTCTTGCTGGCGGTTGTCCGCGTAAGACTTTTGGCGACTTTGGGCTGTCAGCAATCGATCTCGGATCACTTTGACTTTTTCTACCGCTTGCTGAACTAATTCAGGGCCTATTAACTGTACTTCCCCTATTTCGAACCATCCAATTGGGGACCTACACTTCCTTCCATATAAGGCTTCATACGGGGCCATTTGAATACTGGAATGGTAGTTATTGTTATATGCAAACTCAATAAGGGGTAGGTGATCATCCCAACTACCACCGAAATCCATCACACAAGCTCGGAGCATATCTTCCAGAGTCTGAATAGTACGTTCGGCTTGTCCATCGGTTTGCGAATGAAATGCCGTGCTGAGCCTTACTTGAGTACCCAAACCTTCCTGGAAAGATTTCCAGAACTTGGCTGTAAATTGTGCTCCTCTATCCGTGATAATGGATAATGGAACACCATGAAGTCGCACAATTTCCTTGAGATACAGCCTCGCATAATCTTCTGCAGAATATGTGGTTCTGACTGGAAGAAAATGGGCTGCTTTCGTGAGTCTGTCCACGACCCATATAGAATCATGCTTTCCTCGGGAACGAGGTAAGCCCACAATAAAATCCATATTGATCACTTCCCACTTCCAAGTAGGGATTTACATTGCTTGCAATAATCCCCCTGGCTTCTGATGTTCGATCTTTACCTGTTGGCAATTTGGACATTGGACTACAAATTCTGCTATGTCTCTCTTCATGCCATCCCACCAATATATCAATTTGAGATCGTGATACATCTTTGTTGCATCTGGGTGAATAGAATACCGAGAATAATGGGCTTCTTCCAGAATTCATCGGCGCAATTCTGCAACATTTGGAACACATAGCCTGCCTTGGTATTTAAGAATCTCATCCATCGAAGTTTTAAATGGAGATCTCTCTTTTTCATGAAGTGCGTCTCTATACTGGCTCAACTGAGGATCTTCATACTGTCGCTCTTTCACTTCCACATTCAGGGACGAAACCGTGGGATTGTTAACACTAACTTTCGCACTACCTGAATCGAGTAGACGTACTCCAAGGTTAGCTAGCTGGTGGAGCTCGTGAACCATCTCTTTCTTTTCCGGAGGAACTTCACATAAGCTGCCCATTGATCAGCAGCTAAGCGCATCGGCCACTACATTTGCTTTTCCAGGATGGTACAAAATATTCACATCATAATCTTTCAACAATTCTAACCACCGCCTCTGCCGCAGATTTAACTCCTTCTGCTTGAAAATGTATTGAAGTCTCTTGTGGTCTGTATAGATATCAACATGTATGCCATACAAGTAATGTCTCCATATCTTTAATGCATGAACAACTGCAGCCAATTCGAGATCATGGGTTGGATAGTTCTTTTCATGTTTTTGTAGCTGTCTCGAAGCATAAGCTATGACTCTACCATGCTGCATTAACACAAATCCTAACCCAACACCGGAAGCATCACAGTATACCACATAACCATCTGACCCTTCTGGAAGTGTTAAGACTGGAGCTGAGGTTAATCTGTCCTTCAGCTCTTGGAAGCTGCGTTCACAAGCATCAACCCATTGAAATTTAGCTGACTTCTGGGTTAGCATCGTCAATAGAGCTGAAATAGAGGAAAATCCTTCTACAAACCTTCTGTAGTATCCTGCCAATCCCAGAAAACTATGAAATTCAGTAGGTGTCGTCGGCCTCGGCCAAGTCCTCACAGCCTCAATCTTCTGAGTATCAACTCGAATATCGTTATCTGAAATAACATGGCCCAGAAATGTTACGGAATTCAGCCAAAACTCGCACTTTGAAAATTTTTCATATGATTCTCGAGCTCAAAGAATTCCAAGTATGATACGTAAATGATCTGCATGCTCTGATTCTGTGCGAGAATACACCAGAATATCATGAATGAATCCTATCACGAATAAATCCAAGAGTGGACTGAATACATTATTCATCAAATTCATAAACACGGCCGGAGCATTGGTCAACCCAAACGACATCACCCGAAACTCATAATGGTCATATCTCGTTCTGAAGGCTGTTTTAGGAATATCTTCTTCTTTAACCCTCACTTGATGATAGCCCGACCTCAGGTCTACTTTAGAAAACCACATGGCACCCTGCAGCTAATCGAATAAATCGTCAATCCTTGGGAGAGGATATTTGTTCTTTATCGTCACCTTGTTCAACTGCCTATAATCGATGCACATCCATAGGGAACCATCTTTCTTTCTCACGAACAAGACTGGGGCTCCCCACGGCGATGAACTGGGTCTAATAAATCCCTTCTCAAGCAAATCTTTCAACTGAGCCTTTAGCTCTTTCAATTCTGTCGGAGCCATTCGATAAGGAGGAATAGAAATAGGCTTGGTGTCCGGTAACACATCAATGGCGAAGTCAATTTCTCTTTCTGGGGGAAGGCCTGGAAGCTCATCAGGAAATACATCCGGAAATTCATTCACTACCGAAACGGATTAGAAAATTGGTGACTTTGCACTAGATGATAAATGTAGCCTTTGGCTATCATCTTTCTTGCCTTAAGGTAGGAAATAAACCTACCTTTTGGAGATGCTGTATTACCCTTCCATTCAAGCATGGGCTCTCCCATAAATTGAAATCGAACTACTTTCATTCGGCAATCGACATTAGCATAACATGATGCCAACCAATCCATACCCATAATTACATCGAAATCCAGCATTTCCAGCTCAATCAAATCATCTTTGGTATGGCGATCACATATCATAATTACATAATTTTTTTACACTTGTTTAGCTATCACGGGATCACCAACCGGAGTAGATACCTCAAAAGGTTTGATTGGCTCAGGTTTCACCCTAATACGACTAGCAACATATGGAGTAATATAGGAGAAAGTAGAACCCGGATCTATCAAGGCATATACATCATTGGAAAATACAGATAATGTACCTGTAACCACATGTGGGGAGGACTCGAGATCCTGTCATCCAGCTAAAGCATACACGCGGGGCTGAGAGGCACCTGAGGTAGATGCTCCCCCTCGGCCTCTACCTCGACCTGCTGGGATCTGGGGAGTCTGCCCTACTGGGCGCACTGAAGATGAACCTGCTGCTGATCCTATGGGCTGAATCCCAACTCTACCGCTCGTCGACGGGCAATCTCGCATCATATACCCAACCTGACCACAGGCATAGCAAGCATCCGAACCTTGGCGATATTGTCCGGAATGTAGTCTACCGCATTGGCTGCATCGTGGTACCGAGGGTCTCCTCTGACTATAATCTTCCCTGAACTGAGAATCCGAGGCCCTCGAACTCTGACCCTGTCCTAAACGAAATGAGCGATCAAATCTCCTACCCGTAAATCGAGGAGGTGCGCTAGTCACCGACTGGCCTAAATGTCTAGAATATGTTTGCATTGGTCCCCCTCTATAATCACTGCCTGCCCCCATAGATCTAGCCCTCTTGCTTTGCCTTTTTTCAATATCACGATCACCTCTTGATGGTGGTTGTCGTCCCTCTAAGTTCTGGGCATGGGCTTGTATTCGGGAAATATCCATCCCTTCTTGTAGCGAAGCCGTCAAACAATCCTTGAACAAATGTGGCCCCAAGCCACTCACAAACCTGTGCACCCTATCTCCCATATCAGCCACCATAGTCGGAGCATACCTAGCCAAGGAATTAAATTGCAGGCTATACTCCCGGGCACTCATACTTCCTTGATTCAAATTTAGAAATCTATCCGCTCTAGCTCGGCGGACCTCAGGTGGAAAACAATGGTGAATGAAAGCATCTACGAATTCTTGCCACACGGGAGGAGGCGCATTTTCTCTCCTTGATGCTATCCAATTATTATACCACAACACCACCACATCTCGGAGTCTATAAGATGCCAACTCCGCGGATTCAATCTCAGAGGCCTGAATGATTCTCAATGTTCTCAACATCTCATCGATGAAACCTTGCGGGTCTTCATCCGGCTTTGACCCGAAAAACTCCGGAGGATTCAAGCTCATAAAAACACGGGCTCGGGTACTAGCTGACCGATCACTTGGGCCCGCATTCTGCCGTTGTGCCTGTGCGGCAACCAATTGTATCAATAGATGAATGGCCTCGGTCACTTGCTGACCCGAAGCAACCAGTGGAGGAACCGGAGCTGAAGCTCCTCCTGGTTCTTCTACATTGGGCGGGGTGGAGGAAGTATTAGATAAGGCCTCGTTATGTGACTCGCCCTCTTCTACATTCATTGGCGGCTCTCTTTCTACCCACCTTTTTGTCGCAGTCTTGCCCTTCTGGGCGGCTGTAGCTTTTCCCTTTGGCGGCATTTCTGAAATCACAACACACCATTAGGGAGGATAAAATCTTATACACGGCTCTATCGCACGATCTCATAAGAAGAAAGATGGTCATTTTTCCTAAATGCCCTATAACCTCCTGTTTATCGATGTGGCGCGCAACACACCATAAACATGACTCTACTAGACACGGCTCGTAGACACTTCCTAGGAATGAACTGCTCTGATACCACTTTTGTCACGACCCGACTAGGGGCCGCGATGGGTACCCGGGGCTAACCACCGAGCACCACTCGTTCTACTGCTTATCATGCTCGTTAAACATTCTTTTATCAAAATCATACGCAAATTATAAGAAAAACATCTTTCATTCAGAAATATAAATACTTTTATATGCACAAGCCTTTTAGTCATTGAAATAATATATATATATATATATATATATATATATATATATATATATATATATATACATGGTAGCAACCTCGTAAGACCATACCACCCACACTACGTATCTACGAGTCTCTACTAGAGTGCTAGACATAGGGACGGGACAGGACCCCGTCGTGCCCAAAATATACACATTTACACAAAAGAATAGTCAAAGGCACCTCCGAAACAATGGAGTGCTCTCAAGTCAGCTACTAGCTCCTATGAGTCTGGATCAAGATCACCTCCCTGTCTACCTGTGGGCATGAACATAGCGTCCAAAGAAAACGGACGTCAGTACGAACATTGTACTGAGTATGAGACGCATAAACAATAATAATACGTCAATGAAATAAAGGAAGCATCAATAAGGAACGTCTATATCTGACAGTCACATATAAAGGAAATGATGCATGCTAGCTTACTCATAATCATCATCATGTCATATATGCATAAATATATAATCTTCCCGTCCATATCGGATCGGTGTGATAATCATTAGCCTGCGTCCAGGCCTCCCGCGTCCGGGGTAACATCTCATGCCGCCCACTAGTGGTGTCTGCCTATGCCATCTGGCCATGGTGTATACGCTGCCCGCCTTAACGGTGATTGCCCGGCCATATAGGCGCGGTGTTATATCATCATCATCATAATATGCTCATCATAATGCATGCATAAAGACTCAAGGACCACTATACTTTATCGGGGTGACGTATGGTTGTGATCCCCCGATTTCATTATGGAGCACTCATTAACATCCTACCTCACCTTAAAGGGAATAGTATATAAGGTGAGTGTAAGCAATAAATGACATCATTAATGTTTTAGGAACATCATATCATGAACATCTAGAACCTCTATAGTTTAACTCTTACCTTGTGTAGCTATTTAGGAGCATAGGCTCATATTTTTCGGAACTTAAGAGATTCATGGAGAAGAAGGAAAGTCATACTATAGGATTCATGCCATAGAAAGAAAGGACTAGCCTCACATACCTTTGTCATTTAACTATTCTATCACTTGATCGTCCTCCTTCGATGCTCGCGTTTCTACCTTCAAGAGGATTCGCATTAACATTAGTTACTCGGCTATAAGAACATTTTACTATTTCTAGGGGAAATTGGGTAGCATTTCCTTTGTTTCTACTACTTTTCCCATATTCTATATCAACTCCCAAACGTACATAACAACATTCACAATATCGCAACAACAATCATCATTCATCTACATATACCACAATTCACCATTTCCTTTCAATTTTTCCACAATTATGGTTATAGCTCACTATCGCGTTTTTTTTTCATACATAATAATTATTCCGTGGTCTAAGTGTCATTAATAACATATTCACAATCACAACATACCCACATTCATAATTCATCCCAACTATTGTTCAATAATGACACTATTCACTCATTCATGACCCATTTTCTACCTCCTTCTACAATCCAAGTATTTCAACTTTCAACACCTTAAATAACATGTAAATACCATAAAACTCACCTTGGATGACGGATGAACAACCTTTGAGTGGAACTTCTCTTCTTGCACCAAAACCCTAACTTTCTTCTCTTGAGTTTTCTTGGCTTAGATGAACTTTTAATGGGTTTCATACACTTGATTTCATGTTTTGGTATGGTTGATCATGGATTTCCTTTAATTTCTTTTGGATGAATGATGGACAGGGTTCTAGGGATTTCTTGATGTGTGTAGGAGTGAGATGAAAGTGAAATAAAATGAAGGAGGGTCCTTATATTAATTCTCAAAATTAGTCCCGACCGAGATATACGGTTCGATCGACGGAGCATCGATCGGATCGACGGAGCGTCGATCTGATCATCGAAGTCGTTAAATTTCCAATGAGCAATATGTCATTTCCTTTCATTCTACGGTGAGAAGGACGGTTCGTCGAACTGATCGACGGAGCGTCGACCTGTTCGTCGAATGAACTTCGCTCCAGCTCAATTCTACGGCACAATCGATGAGGTGTCGACTCGTCCGACGGTACAAAGAACGACCGTCGAACTCCCCTTTCGCAGTATTGTGGTGAAGTTTCATTTGACGAACTTTTCTCTCTTGCCTCTAACATCTTTGGAATCTTAATTAGAATTATTAAGTATCTTTTCTTACTTGTAGGGACATCATGTACACTTACGTTAGTCCCTTCACCGCTCAGCAACCCAAAGTTCTGAGGTGTAACAACATACTCCATGTAGAGGTTCGTAGACAGATGTACATAGCTGGATATCCTATGACCGTATTGATTTATATTTTGTATATCATTTTTGGTAGCCTTGTCGGCTTGTATATATAGGCATAGTTAATGATGTTTATATAGATGTGCCTATGTTCAATGGAACTTGTGTCATTTGGTTCCGTGATTATGAGTTAGCCATGTGGCTCACCTAGATATGATTATGAGAGTATGATAAGTGGTGCTCGGTAGATTAGCTCCGGGTTCCCATCATGGCCCTTCGATTGGGTCGTGACATTAGGAGTTGGATCATTACGAGGAAATGGAAAGGACATGTAGATCCGAATAAGACAGACGTGAGAAAAGCATGGAGAGGAAGATGGAGGAGTTGTTGGAAAAATCCAATAGGTCCACAAGAAAGGCCAAGATTTGGACCTACCAGAAGGGTTTAGAATCCCGAAATTTGAAATGTTTAGCGGTACAGGGAGTCCCAAATCACACCTTCGATCGTACCATGACCAATTGGTCGGAGCTAAGAAGAACAAACCCTTGATCATGAGAGTATTCAGTCGTAGCCTGACTGGCGAAGCAGCCGAATGGCTCGCCACACAAGACATGTGCCAGTGGCTCCTTTGGGAGAACCTGGCGGAATCCTTCATGGAGAGATTTCATTTCAACATCGAGACCATACCTGATCGTTACGACCTCGAGAAGGTCAAGCAAAAGTTGATGGAAAACTATAGAGAATTCGCAAGCAGATAGAGGGCTGAAGCGGCCCGTGTGCAGCCACCAATGTGCGAGGGAGAACTCATTTTCGTATTCATCAGGTCACAGGAGCTGAATTTCTACGACAGGATGTTGTCCATGGCCGGGAGGTCATTCACCGAGTTGGTAAAAATAGGAGAGGCCATAGAAGATGGTCTCAAATCTAGAAAGATCGTCAGTATCTTCAACAAAGCGTCTGGGCAGGCCGCTGTGGGAATCTTTCACAAAAAGAAAGAGGACGTGGCAAGCATATCCCACATTTCAAACCAAAACCCAAAAGGAACACCATCTTCTCACCAAACTCAGCCCTTCCTAAATTACTGCCCCTCCATACAGCCCAGTGCCGCGTACTACACACAACCAGCCTTCACCACTGCTGTACCAGCGTACGCAGCTCCGTCTAGTGTCCGATCCTGCTTATCAACCACCAACACAACAAACATACCAACCGCCACCCCATTAAAACTACCGCCCACCAAAAAATAACCCTTCACAAGCCTATCAATCCCAGAATTACCAAAATCAGCCACCACCCCCAGCTTATAATGCGCTACGTCCGACTTTCGAGAAAAGACCCTTAAGCGAATTCACGACGCTCCTCGAACCGATGGATCGACTACTGGAGAGGCTACTGACCGCAAGGTCAATTCATAGAGCCCTGCCAAAGCCGGCACAGCCCGAAAGCAGGTTCTATAAGGACGATCAGACTTATGCCTACTATTCAAGAGGGAATGGGCACAGCACGGAGGATTGCGTAAACCTGATACACAAAATCCAAGATCTAATCAATAAAAGAGAAATCATTTTGGAAACGGCCGCACCTAACGTAAACACGAACCCGTTGCTGAATCATGGAAACGGTGGGGTCAACATGATAGAGAGGGACGAAGACTTGGAAGCTTGCGGAACATTGTCTCCCAAAATCACTGAGCCTCTTGAACAGAAAGTTTCTTCCCTCACACTCCAGGAACGTCTAAAATTCAAGGTCTTGATCCCCAATCCGGGAGCTCCCAAGGCTATGCCCATATTCAGAACCTTGGTCCCAGCACTTGTAATAGCCCAGGTAGCACAACGGATTGTGCCTGACCCCAAAAAGCCAATCACCGTGCAGGCGGCTATAACCCAAGGCATGACTCGTTCAGGAGAATGCTACACTCCTGAAGAATTTTCCTAGAACGCCACAAGGAAGAAAATACTCAGAAAAAGGACAAAAACCAAAAGAGAGGTCGAAGATTTCTAGCGGCGCATGCAGCCAAAAGATTATTCCATTGTTGAACATTTAAAGTAAATGCTGGTGCAAATCTCGATGTTGTCATTGTTGGCTAGCTGACCGTCACATAGGCATGCCCTCATAAAGGTATTAGATAACGCACATGTACTGGCAGGTACCAGTAGTGAAGATTTAGTCGGGATAACAGCCCATATCATTAGGGAACATAAAATCTGCTTCTCCAACGAGGAGTTGCCAGTCGAAGGGACCTCTCACAACAAAGCCCTCCATATCACCCTAGAATGTCGTGACAATAGTGTAGGGAGAGCACTTATGGATAACAGGTCAGGCCTCAACATTTGCCCCGTAACCACCTTAACACAGCTCGGGTGTGACATGGGCAAGATTCACCAGAGCAGGACGAACATCAGGGAATTCGATGGATCCCTAAGTGATTCCTTATGAGAGGTCGACCTGCAAATCCAGGTCGGACCTTCCTCCTTCACAGCAGAGTTCCAAGTCATAGAAATCACTGCCAATTACAACATGCTCTTGGGAAGACCATGGATCCATTCCGTCGGTGAAGTACCATCAAGTTTGCACCAAGCCATAAAATTTGAATGGCAAGGACAGGAAATTGTGGTCGAAGCTGAGAAGGATACTCAAAAACATCCTTACAACATTATACTTGCAATCGAAGGGAGTCCCAACAGATCAAACTTCCACATGGTGGAATACATCGGGGCCACCCACTCAGAAGGGGAGGTCGACAGACCTGTGCCGGCAGTCTACAGAATGATCGCCTCCACGATTCTAAGGAATGGTTTTGAAATGGGAAAGGTCTTAGGTAGGGAACTTGAAGGGATAACTGAGCCCGTGCCAATCCCGAAGGAGAATTACTGCTTCGACCTAGGATATGTTCCTAGCGAGGGCGAGCTCGCAAAGGCTGTTAAGAGATAATTCAGAACAGGGAACCTGTCATAGCCGATTTCAGGGTTGTACCAGTCATTTCCCAACAACGCACCGATGCCAAATGATGGAGATGCTGGTAGGGGTCTCGAGTTGTTGTTTCAAGAAGAGGGATGCTACGCGATAGCCGAGAAGATGCGCCTACCATACGTAGTCTGGAACTAGAAGAGCACATGAACAATTGGACATCCAGTCCCCTCTTGGCTCTTCGTAATAATCATAATAAAACAACCAAAAATGTCATGACGTGTCATGAAATGAACGAGGAAAACAACCAACTGGCAGAAGAATTGAAATAATTAGGAGAAAGGAAGAAGCCGAACATAGATGAAACTGAGGTGATCAACCTAGGTGACGAAGAGGATGTCAAGAAGACATGAATCAGCGCTCACTTGGAGACCCCACAGAAAGAAGAGCTGATAGCTCTGTTAAAAGAATATGTGGATGTCTTTGTTTAGTCATACGCGGATATGTCGGGATTAAGCACTGAAATAATGGCCCACACATTACCCATCAAATAGGACTTCGCCCCAGTCAAACAAAAGACGTGAACATTTGAGCCTGACATGAGTATCAGGATAAAAGATGAAGTAGAGAAGCAGATCCAGTCTGGATTAGTGGAAGTAACATCCTACCCCACTTGGGTAGCCAACATAGTACCAGTACCCAAGAAGGATGGAAAGATTCAAATCGGTGTGGACTATCGAGATCTCAATCGGGCCAGTCCAAAAGATAACTTCCCTCTCCCGAACATCTACATCCTGATAGATAACTGCGCCAAGCACGAGCTACAGTCATTCGTGGACTGTTTCGCCGGGTACCACCAAATACTCATAAGCAAGGGAGACGTGGAGAAAACAGCCTTTATCACCTCTTGGGGAGTTTACCACTACAGGGTAATGCCGTTTGGCCTAAAACACATCGGCGCCACATACATGAGAGCCATGACTACCCTGTTCCATGATATGATGCAACGAGAGATCGAAGTCTATGTGGATGATGTCATCATAAAATCAAGAGAAAGCTCAGAACACACCATGGACTTGCGCAAGTTCTTTGACAGGCTTCGCAAATTCAATTTGAGGCTGAACCCTGCTAAATATGCATTCAGAGTACCTGTCGGAAAGTTGTTAGGATTCATAGTTATCCACAGGGCCAAAATTGCCCCTCAAACCTTCTCTAAAATCCAACAAACTTAATTTCCTTGATTCACTTGCTCTCCAATCCTTCAGTAGCTTATTATATGAACTTAAACCCTCATAAACATAAGATAAGAGCACCTAATATCATGTATCCTTGGAGATAACTCCAATGTCCATACTTAAAACAGTCAAAACCTATAAATTTCAACATACAAAACTACGGGGTGTAACATTCTCCCCCCCCCCCCCCCCCCCCCCCCTCCCCCTTTTTAGAAACATTCGTCCTCGAATGTTGGAATACTTAAGGTATAATCATACATTTCAAATTCCACAGAACTTTAGTAAAGTATCTTTTACAATTGGAGCATTGCTAATTTATTGCCTAACTCGACTTCCAATTAATATGTCTACCGTGCTCAACAACACATAAACATGCAGTAATTAGAATAATATTTTCCATCACATTGACTCTCAAGGGGTTAAATATGACTTTTACCTTGTAAGTGAATTGCGGGTAAAGCAGAATCTTGCAAGGATTCCTCCGGAATAGTATCATCTATGGCAGGGAATAAATGGGGATACTTGGACTTCATTTCTGCTTCAGCTTCCCACGTCATCTCTTTCTTATCTTTACTCCTCCATAGAACCTTTACTGAAGCCACTTCTTTGTTTCTGAGTCTGTAGACTTGTCTGTCGAGAATAGCAATTGGTTCTTCCTCGTATGTTAGATTTCCTATAACCTGTATATCGTCAACAGGTACGATTCTGGAGGGATCTCCAATACATTTTCTTTGCATGGATACATGAAAAACTGGATGAACTGCTTGCAGTTCTAATGGTTACACCCCGACAAGGGGTATGACGGGCTCCGACCCGTAGGCCGGGAACCATTTGTCACACCCCGACAAGGGGTATGACGGGCTCTGACCCGTAGGCCGGGAACCACTTGACTTAACAGTTACTTTGAACATTTTATACCGTAACTCAAAGAATACCTGCACGCAGAAAAGGACCAACATATAAATATCTGATAATCCCACACACATAAACATATGCGAACTGAAAAGGTCGCTACACAATCCCGAGTATCATAAAGCCAGCAAGGCTAACAGGAAAGTATCACAGACCAAAACAATGCCAACATGACCATATACAATACTTACATACCCCCACAATGTCTATGAGCCTCTAAGAGTGTACATATGAACATATATTACACTAGCAGAAAAGTACCAAAGATAGCAAGTTCGGAGTAATGGCACTTGGTGAAACCACTGAAGCTGGAAGTCGTGAAAAGGCTTATCCCGCAGGCTGACTCTTCCAATCCAACTCTATTGGAGGTCGGCCCCCCTTCTTCTCATCATATTAAAGGAGCGCGGCTCTGTATGAGCCTCGTGTGGCGGTAAGTCAAAACTTTTTGGTCTCCATGTTCCGGTCCCGGAAGAAGCGCATTTCTCTCAACCACGAGGTAGATTGGAAAGGAGGACAGCTCGCCGAGCCTCTGGTGGACGTCGGTTGGGTTGTCGACGATTACGACCATTCAAAGGCATTTTTCCATTAGCTGGAGTAGAGAGCTTGTGACCATCGCAGTGACCGCAGTATGCTTAATCGACTGTCTCTCTACCTTCTTGATCGTTGCATCACAAGTTCGCACGACAACTGACTCTAATCGTGATTTTGACTCTATTATGATACCTCCGAGTGCCCCTTACCTTAAACCTTAAGTAGCTCACTGAAGGAAGTGTGAAAGTAAGCAAGAAAAGGTCTATCTGGGTTGGTCTAACTCCTTGGCTTGGATATGATTATTATTCCCGGGTCACAGTAAGAAAGGACGGCGATTTTCGACAAGTCTTTCTGAATTGGAAGAGCAAGATGCGGAACTAGAAGAAAACTTTCTTTCTCTTTATGGATAACCAATTCATTTTCCAATATAGTTGGGAGACTTTACCCAAGAAATGGGTCAAAAAAATGGAAAGATCGGAACACGGGTATTTTCCTTTTCCTGGGCTCTGGGTTCTCATATGAGATGTATAAGGTGCTCATACTTATCCATTAATGGGGAACTAGCCAAAAAAGGATGATTAGCCCCAGTAAATACATGCACTTGAGCCTATTGTAATGTAAAGCCGCGTTAGCCCAGTCCCGAACCGAAAAGGGCTTTCGTCACGAACTAGCAATTCCGTCATAAGGCGTGGAATTAGACCAGGGGGAATGTCGCGAACAGTAAGCTAATCAAATCAAAAAGTCTCTGTACTGAGAGGCATAATTCTCCGTCTTGTCTTTGTTATGGTTTCAGGGCCTACGGCCTTAGAGTAGTGTATCGAACTAAAGGACAGGAGCGCCCTGCGCTTTCCCTTGCCCAGATGTTCGCCTTTCGAATTTCTCAATTCTAACACAAGGTACTTATTAGATCAAATGTACTTCTTAGATCTAATAGAATGATTTGTTTTCTCGAGTTAATCCACTATGTCTTTTAGCATGAGAGTCCTATCGACGAATTATAAGAGATGTCAACCGGCAACCGTATCTGGAAACAACGATTAGAAATAGGAGATTTCCCCTTATTCTTGAGAGATTCCCCCGCTCCCGGTTCATGGTGGAATCCATTGAATGCGTTGGTAAAGCACGGGATTACGGTCGAAAAGCGCTTTTTTAATGATCTTTTTTTATGGTTATGCCGGTGGAATTGGGAATTAGCTTGCTGCTCTTACTGGCTTTCCAGTCTTTTTTTTTTCTTTTTCCGGCTACTTCAAAAAGTCAATTTTTTGCTTTTTCTCAGGCCGACTTCATACATTCTATTACTTATAGAAAGAGCGCGCTTTGAGGGAAGAGGGGAAGAAAGACTATAGAAAGGCTAAGTGAAGTACTTATAGGGGTTGCTTTTCTTCTTACACACAAAAGGTTTTTGCTCTCGTATTGCTGGTTTTCTCATCAAACCACTTACTTGATGTCTAGCTTCCCAACCCTCGAATACATAGGGTAGGTAGGGCTGGGTGAGAAATGGTTCCCTCTTGAGAGCTTTGTAAATCTCCAAAATTCTCTCTATCTCGAAGAATTCGTTTGATTCTCCCTATAAAAATAGTGAAGGAAAAAGGGGGCATCTCAACATAGAGGGGCGTGAAAAGTGGAGACTTTGACCGAATGAATAGGGAGAAGGTGGTCCAGTAATTTTCTCCAGGCAAGAGGTGGAAAGTTTTGTTGGTCCAGTAATTTTCTCCAAGCAAGAGGTGGAAAGCTTTGTTAGAAATTCTGCCTTATTCCATGAGAAATTAGAATAGGCTGAGAAAAGCGCTAAGAGGGAACTGTTTCCGCCGGAGGGGTTTGTCTCCATGGAAAAAGTATTCACTAGTCCTACTGCGGGTGCTCTCCAATAACTCTGTCAGAGCCTGCAACGCGAAATGCAGCGTCCCGTGCAATGGGATGTCAGTACGAATAAAAGTACTGAGTATGTAAGGCTGGAAGCAATAACATAAGTAGGATGGAAATATAAAGAGAGTAGAGGTAACCTGTCATCTGAGAGCGTACAATATGTAATGCATGAATCTTAAAAATCATATGTAAGTAAGCACATATATATATATCATATAAGTGTTAGTGTTGCGGAACGTGCAACCCGATCCATAAATGTTAGTGCCGAGGAACGGCCCGATTCATATATATCACCTGTTAGTGCCGAGGAACGTACGGGCCGATCCATAAATATATCATATGCTAGTGTCGAGGAACGTATGGCCCGATCCATAAATATATCATATGTTAGTGCCGAGGAAAGTACGGCCCGATCCATAAATATATTATATGTTAGTTATACATAATGTAACTAGCATGCATGAGAGCCCAATAAAAGCCACTACTCAGTTAGAGTGACATAAGGTCGGTGACCTCCGAATAAATTATGGAATTCGTATCGAATCCAAAGAAATAACTTAACGATGATAAACATGAGAATATGCCAAGAATAAATCAAATAACTAAGACATTAATATTTGAGCTACATAACATAGGAATGGAGTGCTTTTATTATGGAACATTCATGTTCATGCTCTAGTTGGATTCGTGCCAAGGAAAGAGAGAAACGAACACCTTACATAACTTATCCGTCAAGCCACCACTTAAAGAATCCCTTACTCCGATGCTTGCCCTTCACTCGAACCTATATATCGAGAAATACATCTTTAATCATACTTTCATCATATTTCCTATCAACTTATATGTACTAGTTATCGAAGACTAATTTGGGTTACGAAAATTTGGGTAGCATCTCCCCTGTATTATCTACTTCCTCCAAATACCAAAACAACTCCCAACAATACTAACAACATCAACAACAATATCATCAAGATCCTACATGACAAATATATACAATTCCATCCAAATCTTTCTTCAAACCTCAATCCATAAGCCAACAACATCAACACAACAAACTATAACTCTTATTTTCGTAAATATTCTTAAATCAATGTTAATAAAGAGAGGTTCATACCTTACCTTTAACAGAATAGGGAGATCTTTAATATTTTCTTTGAAACCAAGCCAACTCCATCGCAAAACAAAACTATAATCACGGCTATACGTTACCCGGACCTCGATTAGTATTCCGTCACTTGAAATTATTCACAATCCTCACTTTTGTTTGTATATGAGCTCTCATATGTTTGCTGAGCTTTCTAGAATATTTCAGGAAATTATTAAGGAGGAAAATGGGGGTTTTAACCCTTATATAGTGGATTAGAGTCGATTGGCACCGACTCTAAAATCCTTCTATGCATTCGCGCAGAGTTGGCCAGTGCTACTCTGAGTGTTCGCGCCACCTGTTGGCACGTTCGCGCAGGGTTAAGCCCTATACCAGTAGTCCATCTTAAAATGCTCATAATTCTCTATTCCGATGTCGGATCGACACACGGTTTGTTGCGTTGGAAACTAGACTTCCCGAACATCAATTTAGGCTTTTGTTTCACTCAAAAACTTCTCATATACTAAAAGATACCCTTTCCTCAAGTAGGGCAAAAATTGCCCCTCAAACTTTCTCTAAAATCTAACAAGCTTAATTTTCTTGATTCACTTGCTCTCCGATCTTTCAATTGCTTATTATATGAACTTAAACCCTCATAAACATAAGATAAGCGCATATAATCTTATGTATCCTTGGAGATAACTCCAATGTCCATACTTAAAATAGCCAACACCTACAAATTTTAACATACAAAACTACGGTGTGTAACAGAGTACCCCCCAGAGAGTTCAGCAAATCAGAGAAAGACTATCAGGAGGTTGACCAATGATTTCTTCCTGAACAAAGAAGTATTGTATAAAAGGACGCCTGACCTTGGGTTACTCAGGTGCGTAGACACTGAAGAGGCTACAAAATTGCTGAAAGAAGTGCATGCAGGGGCATGCGATCCCCACATGAACGGATTTGTCGTCGCAAAGAAAATCCTAAGGACAGGATATTACTAGATGACAATGGAGCACGATTCCTTCAAATATGTGCAAAAGTGCCATCAGTGCCAGATACACGGAGATCTTATCAAGGTTCCTCCCACCGAGTTACATGCGATGAGCTCGCCATGGCTATTCGTGGCATGGGGGGATGGATGGCATAGGACCTATCGAGCCTCCAGCCTCTAATGGACATCGCTTCATCTTAGTCGCCATCGACTACTTTACTAAATAGGTAGAAGCCACTTCACACAAGTCAGTGACCAAGAAGTTCGTGGCTGACTTCGTCAAAAACAATCTGATATGTCGCTTCAGTGTACCGGAGTCCATCATCACATAAAACGGTGCCAATTTAAATAGACATTTGATGAAGGACATCTGCGAACAATTCAAGGTAACCCACAGGAACTCTACCGCCTACCGACCATAGATGAATGGAGCCATGGAGGCCGCCAACAAAAACATCAAGAGAATCCAGAGGAAAATGATCGACAACAACAAGAATTGGCATGAGCAGCTGCCTTATGCCTTGTTAGGGTACCAGACGATGACCCGAACTTCCACCGGGGCATGATTTTTTAGAAAATCTCGAAAGTTCATTATCGTTTGTAACTACATTATCGTTTCCTTGTAATAAATCATCTATGTAATGAACTATGCAATGACCTGATTTCCCCACAATGGGATACGTAGGCAGTCCATATCGGACCCGGTCACATTATTAGTAAAACCAAAAACTCAGTTACTTTATCCCGAACTACGTTCGACCTTAATTCCTGCTGCGACAGGATACGTAGGTGCTTTCAAGCTTGGTCGTCATAAAAGAAACACCCAGAAGCCATAAGGAAACCTCATAGACAATAAAGCAAGATGGAATCAACGAGATCAAGCTACAATGACCGACACAGGGATCGGCCAGCGTCAACCCTACACTAGGGCAGAATTTTTGAAAGGGTCTCAAAAATTCCTACAGGAAACAATCAAAGAAATAGCAAAACAAAGCCCTACACTAGGGCAGAATTTTTTAGGGAGCCTTAAAACTTCCCGCACAATGAGAAAGAGCAAGGGCCGATCAAGGCAGATCCAAAGCTGGGGCATGATTTTTTAGAAAATCTCAAAAGTTCTAACAGTTGGAAAGTCAGCAATCATACCTCCCGAGAGGGCCGAAAGACCTAGTTCGATGGCACATAGCATGACAAAGTTTTCAAAAAAAAAAAAAAAATAATAATAATAATAATAATAATAATAATAATAATAACAATAATAATAAAAACAAAGTATGCTTTACAAATTTCTTACTTTATATTTTCAAAATACACCCATTAGTATAAGTACGCTTTAAAACCATCTCTCGAAATACCGAGCCCAAGAGCGTTCAAAAGAGCATCAAAATGAGTCGCCGGACGGGAGGAGAACGACACTAATTGGCCTTGTAGGAAACTCATAATTTTTCTGCGGATGTAGGTTTGTAACAAGGGCAACAAGCGTGCCATTGATCGGTCTACTCACAGCAAGGCCGACCCCAGCAAAGAAAGACCAAAAGGGTCACAGTAGAAATGGACGATAAAGACTCATCCGGCCAAAAGGGTCAGGACAATGAGAGTAAAAATGCATCGACCGAAAAGGTCAACAAAACAAATGAACGATAAAAACATATTAGGCCAAAAGGGTCGCATTGAATCGGCATAAAGACATATTCGACCAAAAAGGTCATGACAAAAACAAAGGGGCATATTCGACCAAAAGGGTCACAGCCCACATTACGGATGAAAGAAAGATCATCCATATCTATCTCCTTTGATTCCTTTCAATTCTTCCATTCTTTAAACTCCTTTCAGTTCTTTCATTTAATACTTTCAAGAGGGCCATTGCACATTTACTTTCCTGCTGCTGAGAGGGCCATTCATATAAACTACCAAGAGGGCCATTACACGTTTACTTTCCTGCTGCCGAGAGGGTCATTCATACATCCTTCCTAGAGGGCCATTGCACGTTTACTTTCTTGCTGCCGAGAGGGCCATTCATACAAATTGTCAAGAGGGCCATTGCACGTTTACTTTCCTGCTGCTGAGAGGGACATTCATATAAACTACCAAGAGGGCCATTGCACGTTTAATTTTTTGCTGCCGAGAGGGTCATTCATACATACTCTGGAGGGCCATTGCACGTTTACTTTCTTGCTGCCGAGAGGGCCATTCATACAAATTGTCAAGAGGATCATTGCACGTTTAATTTCCTGCTGCCGAGAGGGCCATTCATGCATACTCCTGAGAGGGCCATTCATACATATTGCCGAGAGGTCCATTGCACGTTTAATTTCCTGCTATCGAGAGGGCCATTCATACATACTATCAAGAGGGCCATTGTATGTTTACTTTCCTACTGCCGAGAGGGCCATTCATACATACTGCCAAGAGGGCCATTGCACGTTTATTTTCCTGCTGCCGAGAGGGCCATTCATACATACTGTCGAGAGGGCCATTACATATTTACTTTCCTGCTGCCGAGAGTGCCATTCATAAAAATTGCAAAGAGGACCATCGCACGTTTACTTTCCTGCTGCCGAGAGGGCCATTCATGCATACTGCCGAGCGGGTCATTCATACATACTGCCAAGAGGGTCATTGCACGTTTACTTTCTTGCTGCTAAGAGGGCCATTCATATAAATATCATGAAAATATCTGCAATATTGTCGAATTTCGGAAGCAAGTGCACAGCCTCCAAAAGAGAGCCGACTAGCCGAACCAGATCCAGACAAATTGTGGAGCAAACGTAGAACATTTTCTTACGCAACCGGTCAAGCTAGGGTGCCCATAAGAGTCAAGCTCTCCAACCAGGACTGGGAAGCCGTCCGATCTGAAACTCAGCCACAATCATTCTATTTTTCTATAAAAAAAAATGCGACCGGTCGGATACACACCGGTAAAATCCGAAGGTATTCCCGCAAAAAAGGGGATACTCTTCTCTAACAAGTCGAACTACATGTGGCCTGATTCCCAGAGACCAGGGATATGTAGGTAGACTCAAAACCCAAGAGTCGGCCGCACTCTAACCACAGTCCAGGAAAACCCCGGTCACAGCACAAGGAGTCTCAGGACTTTCCAGCTAAATCACCTAAAGCCTTTAATCGAGTCGAACTACAGGTGGCTTGAATTCTCGTACATCTCGAGATATGTACGAAACCCGAAAGCAAGGGGGTCGCCACATATGTGTGAATTGCTTGAAATTGAAGGGTAAGATTGGTCGGGTCCGTAAAAAGTTAGGGTTAGTCAAATTCCGTTGCTCAGGGATGGTCTCGGCATCCCCGAACATCGAAGGGGCAGTTGTTGACACCTAATTTTTGACCTTCCGTAATTTTTTTAAGTACTCGGAGTTCCTAGACAATAAGTAAAATTAGTTGCACACCCTAAAAGGTCTAGGAGATTTTCATGAAAATTATTTGGGATAATATTACACCCCTTTAAATTGATAAAGAGAATTTTCAGGATAGTTTAAGTTTTATGGAAATTAATTGAGGTTTTATGACATTTCGGGAATATGTTTTTAAATTAATCAAGGGAAAAACCATTTTGAATAATTATTTACTTAATTGATTAAATCAAGGAAACTTAGAGTAATGGGTGATTTATTTTATTTATTGTCCAAGGTAATTTAAGTAATTAGAAGAATTGACCATTTTACCCCTCAAACCTGGTGTTTGCGTAGTTGTTTAATTGATAAATTATATGGTTAATTAATTTGATTAATTATTGGGACCATTACCTACAAAATATTTTTTAACAAGTCATGTTTTAGAATTAATTAAGTCCTAATAGGCTAATGATTGGGTTTTTATTTGTTATTATTTATCCCCCCCCCCCCAATACATACATACATATATATATATATATATATATATATATATATATATATATATATATATATATATATATATATATATATATATATACACTTACCGTGGCCTATTCATATTTTTTTAAGAAAGGGGACCGAGCCTAGGCCCAATCGCCCAGACCCGGCCCAAGGTGGAGTAATAATACTCCTCGCCTCATTATCCAAAGACCCTTAAGGGGTCATTCCTCTTTCTCTCAAGGCTAGGGTTCAAAACCCTAGCTACCACCCTACCCCTCCCCCCTACGCGGTTGTCCCATCGACACTTGAGCATGAACAGGGCTCGGCGTGGAGGAAAGGATGGAGCATTTATTGCTCTCGACCTCCTTCACGCCTCCTCTTCCACAAATTCTGGCCAAACAGCCCCTAAAGGTACAGACCCACCCCTTTCTTTATATTTTCTGTCATTTATGTTAGTGTGGAAGTGATTTGAGCCATTATTTCATTTTTACCTCAAATCTGGGCCGTGTGTTGGATTTTTTGAGTGCAGACTTGTGTAAATCTACAAGTCCCACATCGGTTGTATGAGTTTTGAGATGTGTTCAAGGGTACTATTACAGAACCCCATTTGTTCAAAAAAAAAAAAGGAGGAAGGAGGTGGAACTGAGAAAGGCTTGAAATTACAATTTCTTTCAAGTTTCAAAAGTTCCATCAGTCATATTTTTAAGCTTTAGCCGAAAGGTTTCAGTTTTCCTTAGTTCTAAAAGTTTGCTATATTTTATTTGGTTGTGGTGTTGGTGGTTGAGTCTGGCATTGGAAGCATAGAAGCATCCAAGTCCATCGCTTGCCCCGGTTGCACTCGTAAAAGTTAAATACTTTTTATTTTATTGCTTTCCATTTAGATTTCCGTCTATATTAGTGTAGTTTAATTTGAATAAGAGTATTATGTGTGGTTTAGAATATAGTTCAAGCTAATATGCTTATTTGGTTTAGATTTCCATTTAGATTTCTGTCTATATCATACTTGTTTAATTTGATTAAGACTGTTGTGTGTGGTTTAGAATATAGTTTAGGCTATGTGTTTGTTTGATGTGTGTATAATCAGTCTTATGTTTTAAATTGGGACTAAAGGGGGTCTATTATGTATCATCCTGGGCTTAATCCTATGTGTTCCATGTAACAATATTTGGTTTGAGGTTATATGACCTTTGAATGATTTATTTGGCTCACATTCTTGGTTGTGCCCATTTAGAAGTGTGTTTGGCTTGAAGGTTAATAAAAAAAATGATAAAGGCCTGTTAAAGTGAGGTGTTTGATCTGGTGCTGAGTAATCTATTTGATAATGTGTTTGTTTTTTTGGAGATTATCTAAAGGTTGAAGATTTGATATGTATCCGACCTGGTCTAATCATGTTTGTCCTACTTAATCACGTGTTTGATTTGAAGACTGGGGGTCTGCTGTGTGCTCTGTAGGATTTTATTTGTCCTCCTTGATAATATGTTTGACTTTAAGGGTAGTTAATGGCCACAGGTGGATTAAGTAAGGTATTGGCTTGATTCTTATTTGTTCCATTTAGTAATATAGTTGGCCTGAAAGGTTGGTCTGATGCTTTAAAATTTGGTAATTTATATCACATTTAGTAATATGTTGAGATAGAGGCTTTAAATAATGATTCTGGGAGGGGAAGGGATTTGAACTTGATCAAAAGTATTCATTTGGCTTGCATCTATTTGATTGTTATGCTTGTGGTGAACATGGGAACTTGTTGAACCCACCTTTAAGTAGAATCTGTAGAATATATAAATGTTTGTGATAGTCTAAAAGGTCTTCTATATTGCTATAATGAACTGAGTTTAGGGAAGTCTTATGATGGTCTATGTTTGGTCCAAAATGGTCAATCAATTAGTTAAATAGTTTGTCAATAAGATAATTGTCATGTTTGCTTTAACCTAGTAATGAGCTATATCCATTTTGAAAATGGCAATAAAAGAAAGGGGGCTTAAGGATTGGTAGCTTCACAAGAAACATATCTCTATATGTAAGTCTGTTTTGGTCCACCATGTGTAGAAATATCCCTGAATATGTTGTGTGAAGAGAAATCTTTTTTTTTGGAGACTGATCATCTAATTTATGATATTTTTAAAAGATAAAGGACAAAAGGAAGAGGGCTAATAGGAACCTTGATATAAGTCTGCTTATCTTGTCTTTGTGTGGCTGTCCTAGATGTTTTATTTTCCCTTTTGATATTGTGAATGGAGTTTTTTTTAAGAAGTAATAATAAGGTTAAGAAAGGGTTGAATATAATGCCTCAGAATTTGGCTAAGGCTACAGTAGTTTTGATTTGAGTCTGTCTCTGTTTTTCTCTGAAGGAATTGGTCCCAATAGAAGGAAAATACTATTTTCTTTGAGATGAGATGTAGTATTAAGAGAAAGATCCTTTTCAAGATTATAGTCTTGGTTTGGAGTTGCTGATAAACATTAGTCTGTTATTGTTGTTAAATGCTTATGGTAGGTCTGTTCTTAGTGCATCATGTTTTGAAACTTGGCAACAAAAGTCTCTTACGGGTTAAGCATAGTTTCATGAGTTAATTGTGGTAGTCCTGTGATAGGGTTAAGATGGCCTAAATCTTCCCTGGTCCTTAGTGGTGTCACTGGGGTATGAGGATGAGTTCATAAGGGAAAGGAAAGAGGTCTTAGGACAGTAGAAGGTGAGCCTGGGCATGAACTGGAGGTGATGACCACATGGATCTCAAATGGATTAGATAGACTTAACCATATCTGGGAAAAGGATGCACCTAGAGTTAGGTGAATTGCTGTCAACACTTGGAAAGTCTAAGTGTTGTATGATTTTCACCATGTCTTCTGAAGTTTATTTCTCTTTATCTTGAGAGTTTGACTGTTTGGAGTCTTATTGTTTAAACTATTTTTGTGTAAAGAGTGGGACTGATAAATACATTGGTGCTAGTCTGAGTCCATCATGAGAACTAAGTGTCAACTTGGTTGCTTACAACTTGATCCTGTGTGTGATTATGTGTCTTTTATCCACCTTTTCTTAGCTTGTTTATCCATGACTGCTGTCTGAGGATTTGCCTTGTTGGTTCATTGATTGAAACCTATTTCCTATGTGATGATTGAATCCCTATGTTTGCCAAAAATATGATCATGCCATAAACCTACCTTTTGCTTTCTTTTCCCTTCTTTTTGTACCTTGAGAAAAGCTTCTGATTAGTCTAAGTACATTTAAAGGTCATTTCTAAGGGTCAAAATTGTTTTAAGGCTTTTTGATTAAGTTCCCATATAACTTGCCCATTGGAAATCTCTTTTCTTTAACAAAGGTCTTCAAAGCTCATTCATTTGTTAACAAGTAATCCTGATTAGTTGCCTATTATATGCTTGGTTAATAAAAGGGAGGTAAGGTTTAAAAGCTGCCAATTTTAAATATGTGTTCTAGTCTTAAATGCCGTCAAACTTTCTTTTACCTGCAACAAGTGGCCCTTTTTTTGTGAGAATGTTGTGCTTGTTTTGCTATTAGTTTGGCCATGTGTACCCTTGGTGTTAGTTGGGATGGGACTTATGCCATAACTCGAATCTATGAAGAATGTAGACCTATTTGGGATGAGGTTGGGAAGCCAAGGGAGCCTGAATAGTCTGTATTGACTGAACTTGATCCTTCCATCACTTGAATAGTATAACCTGCCCTGTTTTGTTTTTTGTTCCAGGAAATGGCCTTGACCTAGAATAAATGGATAGGTTTGTCTGGTTTGAGCATGTGCACTTGCAACCCTTTTATATTAAGTTCTAGGCTAGATAACCTTGAAAGATACAACCCCCAAATGATCATAGAGAAGGCTGGAAATGAACCAAGCCACATGACCTAAGAAAGGCCTTCTCAAAGGGGTATTGGGGAAAGGAGAAGAGGAAAGCTAGGCCTAGCCTGGTTCACAATAGTCTCCTTCAAATAAGAAGTCCCATGGCACTTCTGTGTTTGATGGAGGCTGAGGTTCATTGCCAAGAATTCTGGAAACCACCAAGATTTTGCCCCCCAGGCTTAGTGAGATCCCCTTCCCCAGTTTAGAGTTAGCATTGACCTAGTAAGACTGATTTTAGCTTTGACCCAAATTGTCACGACCCAGCTAGGGGCCGCGACGGGTACCCGGGGCTAACCACCGAGCACCGCTCATACTATTACTTCTTAGACTCATTCAACAATCATTTATCGATTTCATGCTCATTTTACAAAAGAAACTGCTTTTCATTACAAAAAATAATGATTTTATACAATAACATATATCAATATATTTACACAATATCCACGTCGTGAAACCACATAACCCACATTGAGTATCTACGAGCCACTATTGGATTACACATACAACTGTACACAAAAGATTCATCATAAGCACCTCCGGAACAAGGGAGTGCATTCAGTCAGCTAACAACTTCTAAGAGTCTGGAGCAAGATCTCCTCCCTGTCTACCTGTAGGCATGAACACAGCGTCCAAAGAAAACGGACATCAGTACGAACATTGTATTGAGTATGTAAGGCAGGAATGAAATGAACAATGTCATAGAGGCATCATGAATCATAAGAAAAGATATAACCTGCTTGCGTGTTATAAGCAACATACTTTTTACATATATCATATTTTACATCATCATAGTATATGTTTTGTCATATCCCATATATCATCACATTAATCATCACATACATCATCACATACTTCATCTCGTACATCGTCACATCGTCTTCCGCATCATTACCCGCGCCCGGGTAATCCTCATATGCCACCCACTAGTGGTCATCATGCCCGGCCCTCTAGGCTCGGTGTAAACATAGCAGCCCGCATTAGCGGTGACATGCCCGGCCATATAGGCGCGGTGGAATCATACGCAGCCCGCATTCGCAGGGACATGCCCGGCCATATAGGCACGGTGGAATCTTATCATCACAAAATCAATCATAACATATCACTATTACACATCTCATAACATAGCATCATCTTATCATTTCTTGGTATCTTATACATATCATCATCGTATTACAAACTAGCATTTTTAATCATCTTATAGACATATCATATATTAGCATTAAGAGCATACGTTAAGCTTTAAGGACAACCACACTATGTCGGGGTGACGTACGGTCGTGAACCCTCGATTATATTATGAATGTTTATGAGTATCGTGCCTCGCCTTGAAGGAAATAGAGCTTAAGGCGAGTGTTAACAAAGGTAACATCATTAGCGTTATAGGAACATCATGCCATAATTTCTTGAATCGCTATACGCTAGCTCATTATCGTCACCATCATATTCATATGTAATTCAATATATTGAAGGACTCATAAGCTTCGTTTTGTAGAAGGATTAGATAAGACTTGAAGGATTCATGCCTTTTGAAAGAAAAGATAAGCCTCACATACCTTTGTCGTTTAACTATGCTATCGTTTGCTCGATTTCCTTTGATGTCACGTCTCTACCTTCAAGAGAGAATTCGTACCATCGTTAGTCAATCGACGAGAAGAACGCGCTACTATTTCTAGGGAAAATTGGGCAGCATTTCCTTTGTTTCTACTACTTTTCCCATGTTTCATTTCAACTACCAAACATTCACAACAACACTCACAATATCGTATCAACAATCGTCATTTATCTACATTTACCACATTCCACCATTTTTCACCAATTTCTCCACATTTATGGGTTTTAGCTCATCATCACATTTTCTCATACATCACACCTATTTCATGGTCTACACGTCATTAATAACATATTTATACTCCCAACACATCAACATTCATAATTCAATCCAACTATCATTCAACTATGGCACTATTCATATTTTATGTCCCATTTACTACACTCTTCTATAATCCAAGTGTTTCAACGTATAAATACTTCAATCATCATGAGAAAGTCATAAAACTTACCTTAGATGTGGTAGGAACGAGCCTTGAGTAGCAATACTCTTCTATACCAAAAACCCTACTTCACTTCCTTTGCAATTTCTTGGTGTAGATGAACTTTGATGAGTTTCACACTCTTTATTTCATGGATTTGGTGTTGTTGTTCTTGATTTTCCTTTGATTCTCTTGTGGATGAATATTAGAGAGTATTCTAGATGTTTCTTGAAGTGTGGGGTGAAAATGAAATGAATGGAATGAAAAAGGGTCCCTTATACTTAACTTAAAATCTGATTTTTATGAACAATAGTCGAAGTGCACAGTGGCCGTAAACCCAGTTTATGGGCCGTATTCTGGTTTACAGTCCGTCTTTCCCGACCGTATTTAAGCATAACAGAACCAGAAAGGTTTGCTGGAGGTCATGGTGGTTTACGGTCACAGTTTACGGGCCGTATTTCGATTTACGGTCCGTATTCTGAGTCGTATTTAATCATTTAGACATTTGGTAGAAAGTTGAAGTTTTGGAATGTTGAAAGACGATAGCAGTTTACGGTCCGTAAACCACTTTACGGGTCGTATTCTATTTTACGACCAACTGGGCCGAAGTGCAAATCTGCAACTTTCGCATTTTCAAAACTCATAAGTAGTCATCCCCTTCTTAGTAAAACATCGTACACTCATACTCTTCCTTGGTCTATTCATTGTACGTTCACGGAGAAATTTCCGAGGTGTAACATTCTTCCCCCCTTTTGGAACATTCGTCCTCGAATGTTAGGTCAGCGAGGATTCTAGAAAATTTTTGCCAGAGTTTCCTTTGTAATATGGCACTACCATCCTATCACAACAACCCATAATATCACATCACTGCCTCACAGGGCCATAACACAATAAAACTCTGAGAAATGATAGAAGTAGGGGTGTTCAGATACTTTAATTATTACACTTCATTTAATGCATGCATACCTTATGTTGTTGGCGTTTCACTTTGAACTTCTCCCGGGTGTTGAAATAAATGCGGGTACTTGGACTTCATACTCTCTTCTGCTTCCCAAGTTATCTCTTCTCGGTTATTGTTTCGCCATAAAACCTTAACTGAAGCTACCTCTTTATTTCGAAGTTTTCGCACTTGTCTGTCTAGAATGGACATGGGCACTTCTTCGTAGGTTAGCCTTTCTGTCACTTGAACGTCGTCAATTGGAACAATCTTTGTAGGATCTCCAACACACTTGCAGAGCATTGAAACATGGAAGACTGGATAAACTGATTCAAGTTCCGAAGGCAAGTCCAATTCATAAGCTACACGACCCACCTTACGGATAATTTTATAGGGTCCAACGTACCTTGGACTTAACTTCCCTTTCTTGCCAAATGTCATCACCCCTTTCATTGGCGATACTTTCAGAAATACCCAATTATTAACCTGGAATTCCAAGTCTCGTTGGCGGTTGTCCGCATAAGACTTTTGGCGACTTTGGGCTGTTAACAATCGGTCTCGGATCACCTTGACTTTTTCGACTGCTTGTTGAATCAATTCGGGGCCTATTAATTGTGCTTCTCCTGTTTCAAACCACCCAATTGGAGACCTGCACTTCCTTCCATACAAAGCTTCATACGGAGTCATTTGAATACCGGAATGATAACTATTGTTGTATGCAAATTCAATAAGGGTAGATGCTCATCCCAACTACCATCAAAATCCAGCACACACGCTCGTAGCATATCCTCCAAGGTCTGAATAGTACGCTCGACTTGTCCATCGGTCTGCGGATGGAACGCCATGCTAAGCTTGACTTTAGTACCAAGACCTTCTTGAAAAGACTTCCAGAACTTAGCTGTGAACTGTGCCCCTCTGTCTGTAATAACAGATAATGGAATTCCATGAAGTCGCACAATTTCTTTTAAATACAACCTAGCATAATCTTCCGCTGAATACGTGGTTCTGATTGGAAGAAAATGAGCTGCTTTTGTGAGTCTGTCCACGATCACCCATATAGAATCATATTTCCCTTGTGAACGGGGTAATCCCACCATAAAATCCATATTAATCACTTCCCATTTCCATATAGGAATTTGCATCGCTTGTAATAAGCCCCCTGGCTTCTGATGTTCGGCTTTTACTTGTTGGCAATTTGAACATTGTGCTACAAATTCTGCTATGTCCCTCTTCATGCCATCCCACCAATATATTAACTTGAGATCACGGTACATTTTGGTTGCACCTGGGTGAATAGAATACCGAGAACAATGCGCTTCTTCTAGAATTCGTCGACGCAATTCTGCTACATTCGGCACACATAGCCTGCCTCGGTATCTAAGAACTCTATCCATAGAAACTTCAAATGAAGACTTCTCTTTTCCATGGGATGTGTCTCTGTAACGACATAATTGAGGATCTTCATATTGCCGTTCTTTCACTTCCATATCCAAGGACGAAATTGCGGGGTCATTGATGCTAATCCCCACATTAACCGAATTGATTACACGTACTCCAAGATTAGCTAGTTGGCGGAGCTCATGAACCATCTCTTTCCTTCCCGGAGGGGCTTCACATAAATTTCCCATTGATCGGCGGCTAAGCGCATCGGCTACTACATTCGCTTTTCCGGGGTGGTACAAAATGTTCACATCATAATCTTTTAACAATTCTAACCACCGCCTCTGTCGTAAATTTATCTCCTTCTGCTTGAAAATATATTGGAGACTCTTGTGATCTGTATAGATATCAACATGCACACCATACAGGTAGTGTCTCCACATTTTCAATGCATGAATAACCGCAGCTAATTCCAGGTCATGGGTTGGATAATTGTCTCGAAGCATATGCAATAACTCTACCATGCTGCATCAATATGCATCCTAATCCCACACCGGAGGCGTCGCAATACACAACATAACCATCTGACCCTTCTGAAAGTGTTAAGACAGGAGCTGAGGTTAATCTGTCTTTCAACTCCTGGAAGCTGCCCTCACAAGCATCATTCCACTGAAATTTGGCCGACTTCTGGGTTAGCTTCGTCAATGAGGCTGAAATAGACGAAAAACCCTCTACAAACCTTCTGTAATAACCTGCCAACCCCAGAAAACTACGGACTTCTGTAGGTGTCGTAGGCCTTGGCTAAGTCTTCACAGCCTCAATTTTCTGAGTATCGACTCGAATACCATCATTTGAAATGACATGGTCCAGAAATGTTACAGAATTCAGCCAGAACTCACAATTTGAAAATTTCGCATATAATTCTCGGGCTCAAAGAATGCCAAGAACAATTCGCAAATGGTCTGCATATTCTGATTCGGTACGAGAATACACCAGAATATCATCAATAAATATTATCACGAATAAATCCAAGAGAGGCCTGAATACATTATTCATCAAGTTCATAAACATGGTCGGAGCATTAGTCAACCCAAATGACATTACTCGAAACTCATAATGGCCATATCTTGTCCTGAAAGCAGTCTTGGGAATATCCGCTTCTCTAACTCTTACTTGATGATAACCCGACCTCAAGTCGATTTTAGAAAACCACTTGGCAGCCTGCAGCTGTTCAAACAAGTCATCAATCCTCGGAAGAGGATATTTGTTCTTTATCGTCACCTTGTTCAGCTGTCTGTAATCAATCCACATTCGTAGGGAACCGTCCTTCTTTCTCACGAACAAGACTGGTGCTCCCCACAGCGATGTACTGGGTCTAATAAACCCCTTGTCAAGTAAGTCTTTCAGCTGTGCCTTTAGCTCTTTCAATTCTGCCGGAGCCATTCGGTAAGGAGGAACAGAAATGGGCTCGGTGTCCGGCAACACATCAATGGCGAAATCAATTTCTCTTTCTGGGGGAAGACCTGGGAGTTCATCTGGAAATACATCCAGAAATTCATTCACCATCGGAACAGATTGAAATGTTGGCGATTTTGCTTCTGTGTCATGCACCCGAACTAGATGATAAATATAGCCTTTCGTTATCATCTTCCTCGCCTTAAGGTAGGAAATAAACCGACCTTTTGGGGATGCCGTGTTACCCTTCCATTCAAGTACGGGCTCTCCCGGGAATTGAAATCGAACCACTTTTGTGCGACAATCAACATTTGTATAACATGAGGCCAACCAATCCATACCCATGATTACATCGAAATCTATCATTTTCAGCTCAATCAAATCAGCTTTGGTCTGACGATCACATATCACAATGACACAATTTTTGTACACTTGCCTTGCTATCACGGGATCACCAACCGGAGTGAGTACCTCAAAAGGTTTAATTGCCTCGGGTTTCACCCCAATACAACCAGTAACATATGGAGTAATATAAGAGAATGTAGAACCGGGATCTATCAATGCATACACATCACGGGAGAATATAGACAATATACCTGTAACCACATCCAGGGAGGACTCGAGATCCTGTCATCCGGCTAAAGCATATACGCGGGGCTGGGTGGCACCTGAAGTAGATGCTGCCCCTCTGCCTCTACCTCTACCTCGGCCTGCTGACATTTGGGGAGCCTGCCTTACCGGGCGCGCTGACGAGGAACCAGCTGCTGATCCTGTGGGCTGAACCCCACCTCTACCATACCGTGAGGGACAATCTCGCATCATATGCCAGTCTGCCCACAAACATAACAGGCATCTGTGTCCTGGAGACATGGCCCTGAGTGTAATTTGCGGCACCGACTACATCGTAGGACTGGGGGTCTTCCTTGACTATAGTCACCCTCAAACTGGGAACCTGAAGCCTTCGAGCTCTGACCTTGTCCCGAGCGAAAGGAGCGGTCAAATCTTGTGTCTGGAAATCTAGGAGGTGCGCTAGTCACCGTCTGGCCTGACTACCTAGAATAATTCTGCCTCGATCCCCCTCTGTACTCGCTGCTCGCTCCCATAGATCTAGCCCTGTTGCTTTGCCTCCTGTCCATATCACGATCACTCCTCGATGGTTGTTGTCGCCCCTCTAAGTTCTGGGCATACGCCTGTATACGGGAAATGTCCATCCCATCTTGCAATGAGGCCTTCAAACAATCTTTGAATAAATGTGGTCCCAAACCACTCACAAATCTGTGAACGCGATCTCCCATGTCAGCCACCATAGCCGGGGCGTACCTGGCCAAAGAATTAAATTGTATGTTATACTCCCGGGCACTCATACTTCCTTGCTTCAAATTTAGAAATCTATCCGCCCTAGCCCGGCAAATCTCGGGTGGTAAATAGTGATGAATAAAAGCATCCACAAATTCCTGCCATACGGGCGGAGGAGCATTCTCTCCTCTTGATAATACCCAATTATTATACCATAAGACTGCCATATCCCGAAGTCTATAAGAGGCCAACTCCACGGATTCAGTCTCGGAGGCATGAACAATCTTTAAAGTCCTCAACATCTCATCGATAAAGCCTTGTGGATCCTCATCCGGCTTTGACCCAAAGAACTCCAGAGGGTTTAAAGTCATGAAGTCAGGGGCTCTAGTACTGGCTGATCGATCACTCGGGCCCGCATTTTGCCGCTGTGCCTGGGCGGCAACCAACTGTGTTAATAACTGAATGGCCTCGGTCATTTGTTGACCCAAAGCAACCGGCGGAGGAATTGGAGCTGGAGCTCCTCCTTGCTCTTCCACATTAGGCGGGGTAGAGGAAGTGCTAGATGGAGTCTCATTTTGTGACTCGCCTTCTCCAATATTCACCGGAGGCTCTCTTTCTACCCGCCTCTTTGTCGTAGTCTTGCCTTTCTGGGCGGCTATAACTTTTCCCTTGGGCGGCATTCTGAAATCAGAACACACTATTAGGGAGGATAAAATCTTATACACGGCTCTATCGCACGATCTCGTAAGAAGAAAGATGGTCATTTTCCTAAATGCCCCGTAGCCACTTGTTTATTGATGTGGCGCGCAACACACCATAAACAAGACTCTACTAGACACGGCTCGTAGACACTTCCTAAGACTAACTGCTCTGATACCACATCTGTCACGACCCAGCTAGGGGCCGCGACGGGTACCCGGGGCTAACCACCGAGCACCGCTCGTACTATTACTTCTTAGACTCATTCAACAATCATTTATCGATTTCATGCTCATTTTATAAAAGAAACTGCTTTTCATTACAAAACATAATGCTTTTATACAATAACATATATCAATATATTTACACAATATCCACGTCGTGAAACCACATAACCCACATTGAGTATCTACGAGCCTCTATTGGATTACACATACAACTGTACGCAAACGATTCATCATAAGCACCTCCGGAACAAGGGAGTGCTTTCAGTCAGCTAACAGCTTCTAAGAGTCCGGAGCAAGATCTCCTCCCTGTCTACATGTGGGCATGAACACAGCGTCCAAAGAAAACGGACATCAGTACGAACATTGTACTGAGTATGTAAGGCAGGAATGAAATGAACAATGTCATAGAGGCATCATGAATCATAAGAAAAGATATAACCTGCTTGAGTGTTATAAGCAACATACTTTTTACATATATCATATTTTACATCATCATAGTATATGTTTTGTCATATCCCATATATCATCACATTCATCATCATATACATCATCACATACTTCATCTCGTACATCGTCACATCGTCTTCCGCATCATTACCCGCGTCCGGGTAATCCTCATATGCCGCCCACTAGTGTGATCATGCCCGGCCCTCTAGGCTCGGTGTAAACATATCAGCCCGCATTAGCGGTGACATGCCCGGCCATATAGGCACGGTGGAATCATAAGCAGCCCGCATTCGCGGTGACATGCCCGGCCATATAGGCGCGGTGGAATCATAAGCAGCCCGCATTCGCGGTGACATGCCCGGCCATATAGGCACGGTGGAATCTTATCATCACAAAATCAATCATAACACATCACTATTACACATCTCATAACATAGCATCATCTTATCATTTCTTGGTATCTTATACATATCATCATCGTATTACAAACTAGCATTTTTAATCATCTTATAGACATATCATATATTAGCATTAAGAGCATACGTTAAGCTTTAAGGGCAACCACACTATGTCGAGGTGACGTAAGGTCGTGAACCCCCGATTATATTATGAACGTTTATGAGTATCGTGTCTCGCCTTGAAGGAAATAGAGCTTAAGGCGAGTGTTAACAAAGGTAACATCATTAGCGTTATAGGAACATCATGCCATAATTTCTTGAATCGCTATACTCTAGCTCATTATCGTCACCATCATATTCATATGTAATTCAATATATTGAAGGACTTATAAGCTTCGTTTTGTAGAAGGATTAGATAAGACTTGAAGTATTCATGCCTTTTGAAGGAAAAGATAAGCCTCACATACCTTTGTCGTTTAACTATGCTATCGTTTGCTTGATTTCCTTTGATGTCACGTCTCTACCTTTAAGAGAGGATTCGTACCATCGTTAGTCAATCGACGAGAAGAACGCGCTACTATTTCTAGGGAAATTTGGGCAGCATTTCCTTTGTTTCTACTACTTTTCCCATGTTTCATTTCAACTACCAAACATTCACAACAACACTCACAATATCGTATCAACAATCGTCATTTATCTATATTTACCACATTCCACCATTTTTCACCAATTTCTCCACATTTATGGGTTTTAGCTCATCATCACATTTTCTCATACATCACACCTATTTCATGGTCTACACGTCATTAATAACATATTTATACTCCTAACACATCAACATTCATAATTCAATCCAACTATCATTCAACTATGGCACTATTCATATTTTATGACCCATTTACTACTCTTCTATAATCCAAGTGTTTCAACGTATAAATACTTCAATCATCATTAGAAATTCATAAAACTTACCTTAGATGTGGTAGGAACGAGCCTTGAGTAGCAATACTCTTCTATACCAAAAACCCTACTTCACTTCCTTTGCAATTTCTTGGTGTAGATGAACTTTGATGAGTTTCACACTCTTGATTTCATGGATTTGGTGTTGTTGATCTTGATTTTCCTTTGATTCTCTTTTGGATGAATATTAGAGAGTATTCTAGATGTTTCTTGAAGTGTGGGGTGAAAATGAAATGAATGGAATGAAAAAGGGTCCCTTATACTTAACTTAAAATCTTATTTTTATGAACAGTAGTCGAAGTGCACAGTGGCCGTAAACCCAGTTTACGGGCCGTATTCTGGTTTACGGTCCGTTTTTCACGACCGTATTAAAGCATAACAGAACCAGAAAGGTTTGCTGGAGGTCATGGTGGTTTACGGTCACAGTTTACGGGCCGTATTTCGATTTACGGTCCGTATTCTGAGTCATATTTAATCATTTAGACATTTGGTAGAAAGTTGAAGTTTTGGAATGTTGAAAGACGATAGCATTTTATGGTCCGTAAACCACTTTACGGGTCGTATTCTATTTTACAACCAACTGGGCCGAAGTGCAAATCTGCAACTTTCGCATTTTCAAAACTCATAAGTAGTCATCCCCTTCTTAGTAAAACATCGTACACTCATACTCTTCGTTGGTCTATTCATTGTACGTTCACGGAGAAATTTCTGAGGTGTAACACAAATGATGAATAATTGTGCACATGAGTTCAAAATAGAAACAAAGATGGAACGATAGGCAGAAGTACAATTTGGCTTGCTCATTTTCCTTTATCTGATTTTTTTTATTTGTCCTTGAGGGTACATTAGTCCTACCCCCCTCCCCCCCCCCCCTTTTTCCCCTGCCATATCCATGTCCTTGTCTGGTCTTATGTGCTCTTCTCATTGGTAAGAAGCCAAGATGTTCTAGTTCATCTCATGGTGGTGTGTTTGGTACTGATCTGCCCCTTCTAGTGTCACATCTTGTGTGCCCTTTTTATGACTGTGTGATTTTGATCTATCTTCCCATATCCTTCCATAATTGATATTGCAACTGTGTTATTCTTTCTCTATGGCTATGTTGTTTGCCCTTGTCCCATTTATAAATTTATGGGCTGCGGTTTTGTCACCTTATGACTTTGGTTTGTTCTTATTTCTTTGATTCATTCAGTCAGTTTTTGGGCCTCTCTCATAAGTGTGGCATGGTCATCTTTTGCTACTATAAGTCCATGAATCTATTTGCCTTGTTGAAAGGCATTGTGGTGGTGAATTTGGGCAGCTGTGTAGTGACGTATTCTGGGATCTTTTGTGTCCTTTTTTGTGTGGCTGAACTAGTATGGGACAAGGCAATTTGGGATGAGATCTAGTCTTAGCCTTTCCCGGTGACCAGCCACGCCTGGGGTTCGTGAAACCCTTTGGAACTTGTGCGGCATCGGGAATACGGGGGCAACGACTTACCCTTCCTCCTCATTGCTAAGGACCATCCAATAGGCCTGGTGGTATTCACACATAAGCCTTAGCATAGGTGTCTTGCTTCCTCGACCTGTAGAATCTGTGTTTGCCTTTTCTTAGTATAATCGTGATAGTGAAATCTGTTTTGAAATATATATATGTATACGTTTAGTGTATATTGCCTTTTTTCTTAGTATAATCGTGGTAAGTTCGAAAATTATAAACTAACCGGTTTCCCCTTCTCTTTTCTCCCTCACCATATGACTACTCGGGTCAAGTCAGCATGCCTATTGGGCCTCAGGATCAATAAGGAAAATTCTTTCCTCGAAGATATTGAGTCCGCAAAGACGAAGAAATAGCTTGGCGCGCAGAAGGCCCAGCCATGGGTGAAAATAGCTGGCTAGGGGCTTGGTACGCCCCTAGTCTTTACATTACTTGCTTATTGCCTTTCCTCAATTCTTGAGTGTTCATGTATTTGTAAAACTTGTACAAACTCATGTTATAGTGGAATCCTTATTGTGTGAACTAGTAGTCTTAGGACAACGGTACTTATGCCGTCTAGATTGACTCTTAAGTCCCCGAACCGCTTTCTTTCAAAAAACCCGGATTTACCGTAAGGATTTTTGATAACTTAAAAAATGGATTAATTAAACTATTTGACACGGTTTAAGTCTTTAAAACCGAGAAACGGAAAAAGTATTTCAAAAAGTCATGAATATTGCAAGTGTGTTAAGAAAAAACAGATGGATTTTCAAAGCCAAGACCAAGTTTCGTTTTCTAAAACTGAAAAATAGATAAAGTGTTTTCACAAACCAACTTAGCATAACTTGGGCTAAACCCCACTGATTTTAGCAAAAAATAGACAAAGCCAGAGTTGGCCAAAACAAAAGGGTTTTTTTTCGGGCCAAAGCCCATATACAAGAAAACAAAAAGGGGGTGGGTATGAACACCCCCTAAAGCCTTTAAACAAACTCATTTGAGTCCAAAATAGGTAGATCTCTTTCAAAATCAAATGTTGGCTATGAAAGTCCAAATACAAAACAAATTTCATAACTTGTCTTAAACAAATGCCTTTCCAAAAAAATAAATACATTCGTATGCATATGAGTTCTCGGATAAAGTATTACAAACGTGTTATACGGATTGAATCAAATAAAGTATGAGTCAAGCATGAACAAAATTGCACATTTTCAAAACATAATAAGTTTATATTTTTCAAATAAACAATCTTATACTCATTTTCCAAATGAAATACATCACCCTTACATACAAAAAGGGGGAATTATTTTACCCGGATATTATAAATCCGAACCTACGTACCTTATATATAAAAGGAACATCTTCAAATTCTTTTCAAAAAATGATATGCAAAATAACAAGATTTTTGCGAGAATAAACACTAAATGGACGGTTCATGCAAATACTCATACTTTAGAATTTGAAGGTCAACCATATAGTATGGATCCTTAATACTGGGTGCCTAACACCTTCCCCAGGGGATCATTAGAACTCTTACCTAAAACTCTGGATTATGAAGGATTTTTCACTGTATTTGAATAAACCCTTCACCCCGGGTTTTCCTAATTTCCTAAAAATTAGGTGGCGACTCTTTTTCAAAACAAAGTCCGAAAGAGCACCAACGAGTTCGTAGTAGCCTTTTATGCCTTAACACCGCGTAAAAAGTGAACCGTTACAATGACGACATACCTCTCGGGCCAGCCCCGGTCGTAATCTTTGTTTGTACTCATAATCAAAGACAATTGGCCCCAAGGAGTCATGGTCATGACCCCTCCCTGGTATACGTAGAACTTTGGAAAATAGAGATGTAGGGGGTGTTGGAAGCTGAATAGGTGTTCATCCATGTCAGCCAACTACCGGAAACAGGCAATCAATCCCCAAACCTGAGGACCCGTTTATGCCAAGCAAATTTGATACTTCCGTCACAATTCATCCACAATAACATCCTCCTAAAACCTGAACCCTATGGTTAAAGGGTAAATATACACAAACGAGTACCCTTCTCAATGGCTAGTGATTCTCCCATCCTTCAAAAGGCAGAAAACGTGTACTTTGACCTCGTCCCAATTGTAGTTTCCCTGTATTCTCGGGAGATGCTCTAGTCTAACTAATTAAGGGAAATCACTAACCAATTTATTTTAGTAGCCAGTTGCTTTTTTCTGAAGCTGATAGTCGAATACTAATTCCTGCAATTTGGGAACAATGTAAAAAATAGTCACTTCTATGTCGTGACCCAAACCAGCCTCTAAAACTTTAGGAGATGGATCAACATTTCTAGATTTCCCCTTGCTAGACGTCACAGTGGTAGATGACGTTCCCGGCACCATTTCTGAGAGTATTGAAGGGCATGGATAATTTACAACGTCAGTACTGGTGGCTAAAGTCGAGTGTGGATCAGTTGGTGAAGACATGGTAGAATGCGTTGAGATAAGACAAAAAGGGAAGAAAGATAAAACTTGCAGCAAGCTCGTCTCCAAAGAGGAGATGCAAAGCTAAAGTAAAAAAAAAAAAAACTTGAACAATGAAGTGAATAATACGGGTTAATGAAGGATGAAGGGTCATTTATAAGAGGCAAGAGTCATCATTGCTTTCGAAAGACAATTGATGTCCATCCAGCTTGAAAATGCAAAGCTTCCCTAACATAGCTTTGAAAGGGTGCTGTCGGTTCAAAACCGAGATCATGGTGACAGTTGCGCCTGATTTCCCTCTTAGACTGAAGCTAGGTGAACTATGTCGGTTGAAAACTACATTTTTTTGGTAGCACAATAAACCAGATGATTTTCTTGTATCTGCAATCATTCTTGAATCAAAACAACTGAATGATCTCAGTCTTCACAAGCATTTAGATCAAATATCACAAGATAAGGGCCTATAACAGAGAGTAACATCTTTCAATTTGAAAAGAGTTTGAAAAAAAAAGAGAAGAGAATAAAGCAGAATACAAAGACAGATTACATTTACTAAATTACCGCAATGTGTTCTCGTGACGATTAAACACATAAAGGCATTAAATAGAACGGTAATGAGAAATTTTTCATGAGATGCCACAATTTATTATCAATCATAATAACATAACACATGTTTGTTAGCCTCGAACCTCTTTTTTGGGAGCATCAGCTTGATATGAGAATAATAATAATTAAAAAAATGTTAAAATCCCCAAAAAATTGCAACTACAGGCTACAAGGACAAAGTGAAGAAATTTAAGAAAAATTATAAAAACCTGGCGATTACCAAACGAAAATAAAAAAACTAAGGCATATTCTAAAAGTAGTATTACTGTAACGACTAACGCCGCCATTTTGAAGGCTAGTAAAATTTCATAAAAATCCTCATGATGTTTAACCACACTAAAGCATCGAATAGATTTTCTAATGAAATCATTATTGCTGTGTCTTGAAAATATCCTTGGATGCAAGACCTAATGACCACAAGTTGTTATATAAAAGTTGATATATAACCTACCTTCATAACTTGCACAACTCTTCCTCTCCATCTTCTTCTTCATTATTGTATTGTGTATATTATAGATATCTGTCCTTGTACACTGTAAATATATATTGAGAGGAAGCTTCACAGTATGGCTCCTTATTCCATCAAGTTTCAGAATAGGAGCCAATGTCTTCATTCTTATAGTCCGAGAGATACTTCTTCTGGCTTGGAATCAAAAGCACAACCATTTGGCAAATTTAAGAGCATTTCTAAATTTAATATGGTTTAAATTATACAATAAATGTGGGTAATTGAAGAGATTCAAGGCGTTAGAAATATTTACAGAATTAGTGTCACGACCCGACTAGGGGTCATAACGGGTACCCGGGGCTAACCACCGAGCACCACTCATTCTAATACTCATCATATTCATTATACGTTTCTTCATTATTCTTGTGCTCATAATCATAAGAAAACCATTTTTCATTTGAAACATAATTACCTTTATATACATAAGCCCTTCGGCTATCAAAATAATGTACATACCATAAGGACATCGTGAGACCATATTACCCACACATACACATCTACGAGCCTCTACTAGAGTGCTAGACATAGGGACGGGACAGGACCCCGTCGTACCCAAAATACATCTATATACATAAAAGAATAAGTCAATGGCACCTCCGGAACAATGGAGTGCTCTCAAATCTGCTAATAGCTCCTACGAGTCTGGATCGCCTCCCTGTCTACCTGTGGGCATGAACACAGTGTCCAAAGAAAACGAACGTCAGTACGAACATTGTACTGAGTATGTAAGGCACGAATGAAATGAATATAATAGAGAAATCATAAGACATAAGATGAAGATATAACCTGCGTAACTTTTAAAGGTGGATACATTTCATACATATATCATACATATAATCATAGTACATGTATCATCATAGCGCATGCATCATCGTATCATATAAATCATCATCGTTAACCCGCGTCCGGGTAACCATCATATGCCGCCCACTAGTGGTGATCATGTCCGGCCTTCTAGGCGCGGTGGAATCATAAGCAGCCCGCCTTAGCGGTGACATGTCCGGCCATTTGTCGCACGACCCAACCCCGTAGGCCGTGACTAGTGCCCGAGTTGGACACTCATATTGCCTGTTAACTGTAATCATTTATAACTAGCATGTCATGAACTTATTTGTATAAAAAGGTAGGGTGTTGTTTTAAAGTTGTCAAAATTTTGTATGTCGTAAGCACCTGTCTCCTGAGGAGTTACAATTTTTAAACAACAACATATATATTTCTACGCAAGCCGACAAGGCTGCCACGATATGTAACATACCAAACATACATATATATGCAAGCCGACAAGGCTGCCATCACGAATGGGTACGCCCCAAACATAAGTCATAATATAGATACATCTGAACAACATTGATACACAACCCACACATATGTCTACAGACCTCTAAGAATAACAACAGTATCATATGACGGGACAGGGCCCCGCCGTACCCCTGAATAGCCACATATATACCACAGGAGAATCTGTACCAAAAATCTAGGCTCCAGGACAAGGGAGCACTCCAAGATAGCTGGATAGGACTCCTAAGCTGGCGGGTTACCAACATAAGCATCTGTACCTGCGGGCATGAACGCAGCCCCCCGAAGAAAAGGGGTCAGTACGGAATATGTACTGAGCATGTAAAGCATGAAATGTAGTAATAAACTCATAAGGAGACAAAGTATGTAGGACCCAATGCAACAATCAGAAATTCATAAAACTTGGCTTTGGACATATTTCATCTGTATAAATCTCATATCAATATCGTTATAGAGTTTTGTAATCAAAGCTGCATAATCATTCTGTATATAACATATATAACGTGTCCCGGCCCTTTAATAAGGGACTCGATAATTAAAATCATAGCATCATAAACATAAACATAGACGTGTCCCGGCCCTTTAATAAGGGACTCGGTAATAGGGAATATGCCCTCCTGGCCACCATCTCCATATCATCATGTCATCATATCATCACATCATCATATCATCATATCATATATATATATATATATATATATATATATATAACGTGTCCCGGCCCTCTAGTGAGGGACTCGGTGATTAATATAGTAAATATGCGCACGAGAACGTGTCCTGGCCCGGGACTCAGTGAAGGATATAGCGGTAAGCACGAGCAGAATAAATAGCAACCACATATATGAATTCATCTTTTGAGACTCAATGGACAAGCACTAACCAGCTCTAAAGTGTCAAAATAATATTCATAGTCAGTTCTTTTTAAGTCTCATAACAATCTATAACAAGAAACGTTTCAGATTTCGTGTACATGTATCAACTTAACATGGTGTAGCTTTTGAAAGTCAAGTATGCCTCTATTTGTGCAATTCTTTAAGAGTAGGAACTTCTATACATCATTCATTAGTCAATCATATAGTAGGCTTGTGACAATAGCATTAAGGAAATATAGAATCATAAGTCATGCATGGAACTAGAGAGTAGAATTTACCCCAAGGTTCATATCGTTTCATACTTACGTCTAGGACATGCCAAAAGAAAGAAGTAATAGGCTTTACATACCTTTGGCGTTTAGTCGTATTATACTTGTACTTGCTGCCCAATAACACTTATCCTATATCAAGATATCAAGAGCTACAATTAGTCTACAAAGGAATTTAATACGTATTTTGACGCTCACAATCCCTTTCTAACGTTTAAACGACGTTTCGTTCGCATTCAAACCAACTACATACAACCAATCCAACATCAATAATCATATGTTCAATACCAATGCGGACAGCCCACATAACATTCCAAATACAACATTCCATAACGATTCACATACGGCTACTACATTCTCAAGTTACTCCTAATAATCCGTAGCCTTAACGTTTTCGTGTAACAACTTTACAACAACCCAAACAACGTAAATACAATATATATTCTTAACTATCATTAGTCTTTCCAATTTAAAGAAGACAACATTTCCAAAACAGTTCCTAACCACAACACGCCCAAAACAGTCCCTAACCAATCAACACGCCCAAAACAGTCCCTAACCAACAACATAAAGGTGCCCGGAATTCTTGCAAACGTTTACGAACATACCAAGCAAACCACATATGATTCTTACACATTATTTCATGTCTTCATTTCATATAATTTCAGTAAAATACGACCAGCAGTCACACGATAAATATATCACCAAATTCGTACGCGAATAGCTACATTGTCGACACTAAAACCTTACAACGACAACAACATGTTTAATGACATTACTTTCATGATTCTTGGAACTGTTTTAGCATCATTTCCATTCTTATAACAGCCCACAAATCATTCCAATTTCGACCTGAATCATTGCACTTCACTTTCACTAAACGTTCACAACAAGAATCAACACTCAACACATACAAATTCACTTCTAGCACTAAAACAGTCCACTGTTTTGGACTGCTTGTATGCTTCAACATAATTCATTTCTTTAACACCTTAATTCACATATTCAACATGCATACAATACACCACAATGTCCATAACAACAACAATCAAAATGTGACACAAAATAGTCCATAATCTCCCCTAAAACAGTCCCTTTACACGACTTCAACACTATTTCAACAACTTCATGATTTTCATCCTTTTATCCAAACTACAACACATTCAATCCATTTCCAATACATGTACAAGAAGATTAAACATGATTTCATAAGAGTCTTCAACACACGGCTCATTTTAATTTTTAGAAAAACAGTCCAATATCCAACATGCCACATCACAAACAAACTTCTACAATCTTTGTTCATTTACCTATGTTGATACATATTCAATTCATCAACAATACAAGCAAAATGAAATCAACCATGACTTCACCAATACTCATGGCTAACTCTCTACTTCAACTACAACAACAATCCAACAACAACATGCATGAACTATACATTCAAATCGTCATGAAACACAAGAACAATAAGCATTCTTACCTTACAATCTTGTTCTTCACTTTGGCCGAATCTTCAACACTATTGAGGTGCTACACTTCTTTGTTTCGTTTCAACAACTACTACATATTCTTGTACACTAAATGAGGAGTTGATTTGAGGAAGAAAACTGGTTTTTTTTTTGGAGCAAATTTGGACCTCACTCTCGGCTAGCTCTAGGTCAAGAGTTTCCCTTTCTCTCTCTATGTGTTCTTAACTTGTAAGTGTTGAAATGATGTAGTGAGTTGTGGAGTGAATCAGATTTTTCACTATGTGTATTCCCTACAAGACTTGGACATGTGTACCACACTAATCTTGGGTCAATAACCTTTGACCATGGCACTAATCTACACGGCTACACATGGAAAAAAATATGGGCAGATTGTTTTTTTGCTCCCAATCCCACTTATGGTTAGTTTAATCCCAATTTTCCATTAATATATCAATGCCAAACGAAATTGTAGTTAAATTATGACTTGAAACGAAACCGGAAGTTAAAATCTCTACTTCGTATCTTAAAATAATCTTGTCTTTAACTTGTTACGTTTAGTTTAAAACGTCCCAATGTATGAAAATATGGGATATAACAATTTGGGCACGGTGGAATCACAAGCAGCCCGTCTTCGCGGTGACATGTCCGGCCATTTAGGCATGGTGGAATTGTATCATCGTGTGCATACCATAGACTTATCATTATTATACATCTCATAGGCATATCATGACCTTATCACGAGCTTATCGTAACCTTATCCTAGCTTAGCATTATTATACATCTATCATTAAAACATACATTAAAACTTGAAGGTAACCATGGCTATGTCGGGGTGACATGAGGTCGTGAACCCCCGACTAAGTTATGGAGTGATCATAATCGTCATGTCTCACCTTGGAGGGACTAGCATTTTAAGGTGAGTGCCCACAAGGAAAGTCATCAATGGAGCTATACTTAGGATCATTAGCTTCATGGACATCTTATATTACTCTAGGATTCTTTATATTTAAACTCATCATAGTCATTATCTTGCTCGTCATTGTATCTCCTTTCTTTATCATATGCGTATGTAGCTCTATATAATTATGGACTCATAATGTCCGTTATGTAGGAAGATCATGGAAAAATGGGAAGATTTATGCCATAGGAGTCATGCCATAGAAGGAAAGGATTAGCCTTACATACCTTTTTCTTTAGCTATTCTACCGCTTGATCGTTCTCCTTCAATGCTCACGTCTTTACCTTCAAGGGAGTTCGTATTAACATTAGCTAAACGATTATAAGAACGTGTTTACTAAAGCTAGAGAAAATTGGGCAGCATTTTCTTTGTTTATACAACTTTCCTCATATCACATATCGACCCCCAAGCATCCATAACAACATTCACAGTATGATAGGCAACAATCATCATTCCTTTACATCATCCACATTTCACAATTTCACTTCAATTCCTCCATAATTGTGGTCATAGTACACTACTATGTTTTCTTGCATATAATGCTTACCCCATGTTCTTAATGTCATTTATAACATATTTAAAATCACAATATTTCAAGAATCATGACTCATCTCAAGCTACTACTCAAAATCTCATTATTCTCACATTCATGACCTATTTTCTATATCCTTCTACAATCTAAGTGTTTCAACTTCTCAATACCTTAAACAACATGAAAAGATCATAAAACTTACCTTTGAATGTGTAGGAACGGGTTTTGATTGGGGTTGCTTCACTTGGAGAAAACCCTTGCTTCAATTCCAAAGGAAATTTCTAACTTCCATAACCCTAGCAAGCTTCCATATGCTTGATTCCCCTTGAATATTAGTGTTTGATCTTTGGTTTCCCTTGATTTTATGTTGAAGAAGGGTATGGAATAGTCTAGAAGTTTGGAGAGAAGTGGAGAAGTGGAAAGAATGAGAAAATAAAAGTGGAGACATGTATTTATACTTGCAACTTAATCAGCCCGTCGGGCATTATACAGACCACTTATACGGTCCGCACAACCATGTACGGTCCGTATAAGTGTCCGTCGTTCACCACCATGGAAAACATTCTTCCTGTTGGGTTATACGGACCCTTATACGGTCCGTATAAAGTTCCACGGTCCGTGTAAGGTGGTCGTGTAACTCACAGTTTTTCTGAAGCTGTCCTCGTCGTTTCGTTTGATCTTCAATCCTTATACAACCTTCTTAACACTTGTTTAATACTTCATTAATGATCTAAACATCCCTATAACTCGTCCTCAAGGCCTTACCAACCAATTCTTAACGCAATAATTTACGAAACCTTTCCTAAACCCCACTTATACTCCAGTTATCCTTATCAATCCTTATTTCATCAATTCATATGACTTCAAAATCTTAACGTATGCATTCTAAGACCACTAATTATCCGTCTTATAGTCTTAAGAACTTCCTGTTATCCTTAAGCTCGCGTTGGTTCATTCACTACACGACGACATGAAATTTCCAAGGTGTAACAATTAGTATGGCTTAAAGAGTGTAATGAATGGCTAGATAACCAACACACTCGGCACACTCCACTCTTCACTCTTCAACACGATCTATTCTAATAGGGCCAATTTTTTTTGTCTACTAACTTCAATTGTAAAGTGCCTTTCAATCCTCCATTATTAAATACAATCAGAATTTTTCATTTTATAATTAGAGTAAAGGCCAAAAAAGGAGAAAAAAGATAAATGTCAATGGAGGCTATAAAGAGGTGTTACATCACCTTATCTATGCCTAACTTTATAATATATATAGTTTTTTTCTATTAATAAAATGAGGCCAATTAGCCTTTGACAATTTTATATATTGTGAGATTTTTTTTTTAAAAATAATTATAATAAAAAACCGTTCGTGCAAGTAAAAGAGTCAAAAATATTTTTGTAAATTTTTTCTATAAAGCTTACAGCAAGTAACAACGGTGTTTGATATTATGTTTGTTTCATCAACTGGAAAAATACAATAAATTGAACTTTTTTTGGGGGGAGAGTTGCCATCACTTCAACAAATCTAAAAAAGGAAAGTACAACAAAAAGTCTCATGCTAGCTGACCCACAAAATCAATGTCAATGGACTGCTTACAAGCACAAACAACATTGAAAGAATAGAAGCTCACTCTTCTTTAACCAATTACACCCTCACAAAAAACAATATTAAAAAAAACAAAAAATGGAGGAGGAAAGGAGAACTCCAACCCAAGCTTGTCAACTGCAAAAAACCGTTATACTTCAACTTCCACAAAGATGAAAAAGGATAACAAATGAGTTTTATATATATATAAAAAAAAAAAGCAAAGTGCACTGTAATTGTTATAGTGCGCACGGAAAAACTCAAAAACATTATTAATTCCATCCAATTTATGTTATACACTTTTCGTTTTAGTTTGCTTAAAATAAAATGATACATTTTTATATTTAAAAATAATTTAACTTAATACTTCTGCTTTAGTCACACAAATATTTATGACTTGTTTTAGATCACAAATTTCAAAAGTCTTTTTTTTCTTAAACTTCGTATTTAGTTAAACTATATCACATAAATTGGGATGACGGATGAAAATTAAAACTGAAAATTTATCAAAATCATTTACAGTAACTTAAGCATTGCCCTTATTAATTTGATTTTTTAAAGAGTTTGTAGTATTTATAAATATTTCTCACATAATTATAAAGAAATTGTTTTATTTTGACGAAAGGCATAAAGATATAAATTGGCAACTCCCCAACCCCTTTGTGTCTCTACTACTGTGTTCTTCACACATCCTTTCTTCTTCTCTTTCCTACACAAAACCAAACACTCCACACAGAGAACTTCAACAAACAATATAAGAGCTCCCTCCTTCAATATCTAAAACCCCACTTCCCTTTGTTCAAAATTCTTTTTTTTTTTAAACTTTAAATAACTAATTTTTCCTTCGATCTCCATTTTTCTTTTTCTTTTTTGTTTACTAAAATTCCACTCAAGAAACAAAACGCCATCGTTTCAACAGGCCAAAAGGACTGTATTGTAGGTAAGAATTAAAGTTTCCAATTTGGGAATGTAGGAACAAAATAAAGGGTATTTCATATTTCCTCTTTTTTATTTTGTACTCAAAATTGGGACTGTTTTCTTTTTTCTTTTTGCATGTAGATTTATTAGATCTCAAATTGGACCATTTCTTGAAATTGGGTTGGTTTATTTTTGTACTTTAATAGGGTGTGAAGTGTAAATAACTTGAATTTTTTTTGTTTCAATGTTACAGTGGAATGCTTATGGGTTGCGGTTGTTCAAGGTTTCTTGTTTCTGGTGATTGCCCATCTGGTTAACTTGCTTAAAGAATATAAAAGGTTCAATCTTTTTGTTATTGTTTTTTTTTTCTTTTTCTTTCTGTTTTATTTCAAAGTTATTGGGTAAAATTTTGTACTTCCTTTGTGCTTCTTATTTGTAATTGTGGTGCTAAGATCAATATTATTGAAACAAAAGATAGAATAGAACATCTTGAGTTCCTTAATTAGGTTATTTTGGTTCCAGTAGGGTAACATATATTAGGGTTTCATGATTTAGACTATTACTGTTGTTTTTCATTGTCTTTTTAATTTTCTGTTTCTGGGGAATGGTGTTATTATGAGTATCATCTTTGGGAAGTGGAAACATATTAAGACCTTGTTGCTGTAAAATTATTTAGTATTGAGATGGGCCTGAAAAGAGAATGGATATATAGGAATCATATAGTCGAGCATAAGGGTCTTGGAGCAACAGTAAAGTTGTCTCCGTGTGACCCTATAGGTCACGGGTTCGAGCTGTGGGAGCAGCCACTAATGCTTGCATCACACCCCTTGGGGTGCGGTCCTTCCCCTGACCCTGCTAACGCGGATGCTTTGTACGCCGGGCTGCCCTTATATATTTGAGCGTAACCAATTTGGGATTGAGGCATAGTTGATTAATTGGGAAAATTAAATTTAGCAGTGAAAACACAAACTATGAAATAGGATATTTGTTTACTTTCCTTGGAACAACATCCTTCCACCAAGAAAACTAGGAGAACAGGTTGAAGAGAGGTCGTTATATGCATGTATTCTGTATCTGTTTATTCAGGTTCAAAAACGGGAGATTGCACTTCCTCGGTTGACCATGATCTTGGTCTTGTGGAACCATGGGACTATGGGAGTGCCTTAACTATTAAGATTCTCCTGAAATATTTTAACATTGCCAACCTTATCCAATTTTAGGTTTCTCAAGTGCTTATATCATGACTCAGACTACCTCCGAGTTTATGACTCTGTATAGGTAGAGTGAATCTAAAACCTATCTTTGTAATTTGTAGATTAAAATAGTCCATACAGGAAATTCTTAGTACAATTCTAGGATAAATACTTCAAGAAATTATTTATGCCTTAGGCTTTCTTATCCCGTCAGTAGTAGACAATTCTGCTCGAGCTTTTATAGTTCTTTGTTAATTATTAGTGTCTTTTGAAGCTATGTTGCTCGGATCCTCCAAAAATGCTGTCGCATTCATGCCGGATCCTCAAAAAATGATTAACTTTTGGAGAATCCGACACACGGCCGGCAACATTTTTTGAGGATTGGAGCAAAAAAATTTTGAAAGATTGGAACGAAGTTTCCACATGCTTATCGCACCCATTCAACAAGGGTACGACAAGGCAAGTGAAGGATTTGCGTAAAATTGGTTCTAAGCACCTTGTCCCTTGCAGAGATTGGTCAAAGTTGTCACATCTCGGCTGTTTATTAGTTTTTCAACCCAAGTGAGGCTTGAGAACTTATCTCTTGCACTTTCATTTATGGGTATGAGCCTTTATTGAAAAAATGAGGTTGACCCTTAGTCCATCCAACTATGCACCTTTCTTCCAATTGTCCAAAAAATGGGGAAGAGTGAATATAGACTGAGGGCCATTACAATAGTTAATAAAGAACTAGTTTGGTCTATGCCGTGTAGATTTTACAATAGAGACTATATACGTTGCAAGTTTAGCTTTCATAAAAAGAATTAAGGTGAAGTGAAATTAGATACGCTGATGCATGATGGTGCTTAATAGACGATTTATAATCCATGATCCAATCATTTAGAGGGATGATGTAATAGGTGATGATGAATGTGCAAAAATAAAAGTGATAGTGCAAAAATAAAAGTGATAGCTAAAATGGAGAGGTTCTATGCAAAATTTATCTCACAAATTGAAAGGCAAGTTCTATCAAGTGGTTTAAAATCCAATGATATTATATGAGTGTCAATGCCTCTAAGTTGGCCGATCCAATATACTCACAAGGTAAATGTTGTCAAGATGTTGATGTTAAGATGGATGTTCGGTGATATGTGATTGGACAAGATTAGAAATAATGACATATGACAGAGGGTGCAATTAACACGCATGGAAGCTAAAACGAGAAAAAGTAGTGCGAGATAGTTTGGCCATGTTTTACGGAGACGTACAAACACCGTCTTCGAACACCAGTCGTTAGGTATGACAATATGGTGGTTAAAGGTGATAAACTTCAGTTTCAGAAAAAAGGGTGATAAACAAGTGTCCTACAATCACTCAAAACCAACATGAATCTAGATAGGAGTTGAAAACAATGGAAGTAGAAGATCGATATAGACGTTACCACTAATAGGGGCTAAGGATTAGATGTTGTTGTTCACTTACATTAGTCCGGTTTTAGTCAGAATCTTTTAGTCTAGTTAGAGACTCGTCTCTGTGCAGGTATAAGTGTGAGGTTTAGAGAACACTAATCTGCCTTGAAACACCAACTATTCAGTGCTAGAATGAAATGGACCTGAATACATCAATGGATATAGATCACTTATAAAAAAAATAAAAACATCAATTGATATAGATGATTCTTACAGCTGACACTGATTGTAGTTTGTTGTTGAGGATAGTTGATTTGCTATAGGCGGGCCATAAAGATAACAGCCAATTAACCAGTCAAGCCAAAAGTTAAGAGCAACCATTGGGTGCCTGATGAAAGTTTTGACAGTAAGTGGATCAAGCTTGTCATTTTAACTATATTTAAGGGTTCCACTTGACTTCAATGTATCTAGAATACAACAACAACAACAACAACAACAACAACCCAGTGAAATCCCACATCGTAGGGTCTGGGGAGGGTAGAGTGTACGCAGACCTGACTCCTACCAAGGTAGGACGGCTGTTTCCGAAAGACCCCCTCAATGTATCTAGAATATGATCTCAAAAACTTGTGTTTGGTCCCAGGTTTGAACTACAAACACTGGAATCTCTTAACTTTTCTCAGGCTACCTAGAGAATGATTAAAATCACCATGGAACAAAATTACATCATGGCTGAATGTTAAATTTTTTTTCGAAGGCTCTCCTTCTTCAGTGCTCTTACTAGTTTACTGATTCCTAGAAATTATGTTCATGCGTCCTGGGAATTCCAGGTTCTTCAGACATGGTCCTTGTGGATAATAAACCAGGTATCTTTCCCACATTAATTTTCCAACTTGAGTGTATCCATATAGAAAGGGTTCCAGAATTTTAGATTTATCAAAAAAGAAATAAAGGGTTCCAGAATTTTAGTCAAAGTTCAATTTCCCTTAGCTCTATGTGGCTCTATTAGATTACGGGTAGACTCGAATACACTCTTGCTGTGGGTAAAGAGACAACATGGTCCAAATTTGTTGAACCGTGCAACTGTGGGTACAGATTATTGCCATCAAAGAAGAGTTTTTTGAACTGGTCCCTCGGATGGCAATTCAAGTCAAAATTCAATTTCCCTTACCTCTATTAGATTACGTGTAGACTCGAATACACTCTTGCTGTGGGTAAAAAGACAACATGGTCCAGATTTGTCCAACTGTGCAACTGTGGGTACAGATTATTGCCGTCAAAGATGAGGTTTTTGGACTGGTCCCTGGGATGGCAATTCGCACCGCTGAATGTTAATTAATAATGGATCTACACTTTGTTCCTTTCTCATTTATTCCGTAATTGAGCCCCCTCTCAAGCATGTGCAAGAAATTGCAATTTTAACTGTACATGGAAGCTCCGCGGCAAGTTATAAAGCGATGTGACAATTCAGCAATTCTTTCTTTTATTTGTCTTATTCTTCATTTTCCTGACATCATGTTTTGTAAAGGATCTTGATGAATGTATTTTATCTTTATTAGGTTATATTGGATAGATGTCTTTTCGGAAGTATATTCCCCCTTCTGATGCACCATCTGGAAGTATGAAATCGTTGAACTTATCTGGAAAGGCAAATCAAAATTCTCAACCATCTGATCCACAAAGTTCAACAGATGCTGATATGGACATCGACATGGGTGAGGTCTACTTTTTGATTATGCATTTCCTATCAGCTGGACCATGTCACAGAACTTATGGGCAATTCTGGAATGAACTTCTGGAGCATCAACTTTTACCCCGTAGATACCATGCTTGGTATTCAAGGAGTGGGGCACCAAGTGGTGACGAAAATGATGATGGGAGGTCTTTCCCGTTAAGTTACAATAGATTGGTGGAAAGGTAACTTTTGCTTCCTTATTCATCAAATGTCAAGGATATATGACTTATCAATTCCACTTTAACCAATCTCTTGTCATGTATTTCTTCTTTTATATCTTCGAGTTAGTAACATGTTTTCTGAATGGAATTAAAGTACAGTTTATGAACTCCTTTCAGATTGAAAGATGTTACTCTCTGTTATAGGCCCTTATCTCTTGATATTTGATCTAAATGCTTGTGATGACTGAGATCATTCAGTTGTTTTGATTCAAGAATGATTGCAGATACAAGAAAATCATCTGGTTTATTGTGCTACTCAAAAAATGTAGTTTTTGTTTGACCAGTTGATCTCTTATTGATCCTTTGCTGCCCCCCACCCTTTTATATACAGTCCTTATGAAATTTTCCTCTTTTGAGAAGATGAAAGCGGTTGGGATCATATTCTCCCTCTTTCCTGAATTATGTTTGCTGCTTACTGTGTTCATAGTGATAATGTGTCTGATGTATCTAGGTACTCTCATGTGGGAAAGGATCACTTGGTGAAGCTTTTAAAGCAATTATTGTTGACTGTGAAAGCTCCCCCTCCGGGTATGGTTGGTAGCAATACAATTAATGCAGCAGCTGTTCCGACTCTGCTGGGAACTGGTTCCTTTTCACTTCTCAGCAGTACGTGTTCTAGTTTCACTACTTTTCACTTGGTTATCAAAAGTTCCATGAATTCTTCATGCACTGCGAATTTCGATGTGGTAAATTTTTTGATTCCATCTGAATCATTTTATGTGAAGCAGATTGAATAAGCACAAAGCTTAAAATATTCATTTGATTGCATTAGATTAGTCACAGTGAATTAAAATACGTTGAAGGAAACAATGATTTAAAGATAGTTTATGGAGAATGCATCACATCATAGTTTAGGTTTATGAAGAAATCATAGTTTAAATTTTTTTCTTCTGGAATTTGCAGAAGTCCTATAGAGTAATACTTTTAGTAGAATTCTTCCTAGCTTTTATTAGGTGCCAAAACTGGCAAATGAAGAGGGAGTAGTTTCATGTCCTTGACAAGTGAAACCATTATGCACCACTTGATACCCAGAGTGGTAGAGGGTTTTACTTTATTCTTACAATAGACCCTTGTGGTCCGGCCCTTCCCCGTACCCCGCGCATAGCGGGAGCTTAGTGCACCGGGCTGCCCTTTTTTTTCCTGTTAGCTCTCAGTTGTCCTTAAACTCTCGTCCTCTCTCTATCAGGTGATCAAGACCAGAGAAAAGATGAAGTTAAGCCCCCAGGTCACTTACGTTGGCCGCACATGCTAGCAGATCAGCTGCGTGGACTAAGTTTGAGAGAAATTGGTGGTGGATTTTCTAAACACCATCGTCCACCATCTATTCGTGCAGCATGTTATGCCATTGCGAAACCATCCACTATGGTGCAGAAGATGCAAAATATTAAAAAAGTTCGAGGACATCGGAATGCAGTTTATTGTGGTAACTTCTTTGGTTTGCATGTGTTATTCTTATATCATCACTTCTTGGACTCGATGATAACCACCTTTCTGAGAGTGGCTGAGTGCCCTAAGACAGTTCTATTACTTCATGTGTAACTTCTTAGCTTTGTGTGTATCGTTATCTCCTGATCTTTTGTACAATAATAGAATGTTTACCCAAAGCAGAAGGAAGTAGTGGTCCCATTTTGGTGATACTGTGCAAATTTTGTTACATTGTGTGGGTGTGTAGTTTTGACATTGGTTAATTATAAAGGAGCTTTATATTGATGATTATCATTCTGTTTTTGCTGTTATGTAGAGTTATGAATTTTTTCAATTTTCATCTGGTCAAGGTGGGTTTATGTTTTGCTTCTTATTTTGGCCTTGAGCCATTGAGTAATTTAGTTAATGAAGCTTTGCTTTAATTAGGTGCTCTATAAACTTCTTCTTTGAGTCAATTGAATAATTAAGAGGAATATTGACTGCAGCGATATTTGATCGGTCTGGGAGATATGTTATTACTGGCTCAGATGACCGACTTGTAAAGATTTGGTCAATGGAAACTGCATATTGCTTGGCCAGCTGCCGCGGGCATGAAGTAAGCTGTTGCTATAGTTATCTTGATCCATCTCTTAATCTTCTGTCTTTTGCATTCACTTGTTGTTTTTCTTTCAGGGTGATATCACTGACCTAGCTGTCAACTCCAACAACACTTTAGTAGCTTCTGCTTCAAATGATTGCATCATCAGAGTTGTAAGATACTTTTTCAAAGTTACATGATTTCCTATCATATGTACTTCTGAATGGTCATCTGAGTGTTCTTTTTTCATTATAACAGTGGCGCTTGCCTGATGGGCTGCCAATTTCTGTGTTGCGTGGTCATACTGGAGCTGTTACGGCAATAGCATTTAGTCCAAGACCTAGTTCTATTTATCAGCTCTTATCGTAAGACCATTTGATTGTCTATGCTACTTCCGTGGAATTTCATATGCAATATCTTTGTATCTCTGATTCATTTTCTTAATTGTGTATCTGTGCTAAGTTTTGTACAAGTGTTACCCTGAAAGAGGATATCTCCACCTATAGGTAGTTCTTTACATGAGATTTAAGTGATATAAAGGAAGAACCCATAGTGCCTTCCTTCTAATTAAAGAAAATAACTCCAACTTTTGCAAAGGTTTTTCTAATATTTTTCTGCAATCTAATAGAGGGAGGGTCTAGAGGAAGCTGTCTTTCAAAATTTTATTCACGCTATTTCTCCTAAATCTTCCCAAGTTTGAATTTGTTCAAACAAAATGGTAACTGACCTGAATGAAGCAGAGTAAAGGATTCATATGATTCTAATTAATTTGAGAATGAGGCTTATTTGATTGTTGATTATTGAAAAAAAATAACTGTTAACCTGTCCATACCATGCTTTAAGTTGACTTGAGCTTGCTAATGGTAGTCTAGTCCATGAGGGCTCATTCAAGGTCTCACTGCCAGATCATCTGGATGGTTTCTGTTTTTTAAATAAGCTGTTCTCAAAGCTATCCAATGCTTGGTAGTTTTGCTTAAAAAAATGCTTGATAGTTTAACTTCAAATGGTTAATCTCTTCCTTTCCCTTTTGCCTCCATAAATCTTGTTCTCTGTGACTTTACTGTTTCTACCCCATCTGCACTGTGGCCCAAGAGCACAAGTAGTCTTTCATGTGGAGACTGAGTTTTACATTGTGAAGAGACCTTTCCACATAAATGAGTCTTATCCAATGAAATAACTTTATTTTCTATGTCATGGTATAAATTGCTCACGGTACATCTTTTGATAAGGTAAAATAATTTTATTAATGATGTTATGCTTTAATTGCTCATGGAAGAAACTCCCGTATACAAGTGGTATACCAAATGTAGAGAACCCACAAAAAAAGAGATGTTTTTCTATCTCTTTGTATACTCTATAATGTCACTCCTTGACTACTATATACTCTATGCCACTACCATTACCGCAGGTCATCTGATGATGGAACATGTCGGATTTGGGATGCTAGATTTTCTCAGTATAAACCACGCCTGTACATACCAAAACCACCTGAAACAGTTGCTGGTAAGTTGCAATGTTTATCTGTCGGCTATGTTGCTCGGACTCTTCAAAAATACTGCCGCACCCATGTCGGAACCTCCAAAGTTATATTACTTTTGGAGGATCCTGCACTCTCCCGTCATTTTTGAAGAGTCTGAGCAACATAATCTGTTGACATTCTGAATCCAAACTTACATGGCAAATTGTTTACAATTGCCTAAATGGTTGTAGGGAAGAACACTGGTCCATCATCAAGCACTGTTTTGCAAATCCACCAGATCTTCTGTTGTTCATTCAATGCCAGTGGAACGTTCTTTGTAACTGGAAGCTCAGACACTTGTGCAAGAGTAAGAACAGATTGCTCTGTCTGACTTGTATCCACTGTCATTACCCTGTTGTTGTAGCTTTCTGACACTGATGTGTGCTGCTTGTGATAATCTTATTTACTTGCAGGTCTGGAATGCTTGTAAATCTAATTCTGATGATTCAGAGCAGCCTAATAATGAGATTGAGATTTTATCTGGTCATGAAAATGATGTAAACTATGTGCAATTCAGGTGAATAGCTCCAGGATGAAGTTTCATGTGTCAGTTCAATTCAAGTGTGTTTCTATTCCTTATGTTCATGATGTTGTCTTGTGAGTGCAGTGGCTGTGCTGTTGCGTCCAGATTTTCCTCCTCTGATGTATCAAAGGAAGACACTGTCCCTAAGTTCAAAAACTCATGGTATGTCTAAGGAAATTAAAGGAACTAAAAGAGAAAGTGGAAAACATTCATCATGTTAGCTACATGCTGTATAACTCTGTCGTCATTAATATTGCTTGTGATTTTGCTTAAAGAAGTTTGACCTCCGAAGTTTACTGTTTCAGGTTTAATCATGATAACATTGTTACCTGTTCCCGTGATGGCAGCGCAATCATTTGGATCCCCAGATCACGTAGATCACATGTGAGTTCTCTTTAGATCCCCATTCAATCTTTGTTTTCTTTTCTAAGCTCAAAGCAATATCTAGTTCTGTTCTCATTTTGTTTCATCTTTCTCATACCGTATATTCTTTGTTTAAGGGAAAGGGCGGACGTTGGCAGAAAGCATATCATTTGAAAGTTCCACCACCTCCAATGCCACCGCAACCTCCTCGAGGCGGTCCACGTCAAAGAATTCTTCCAACTCCACGCGGTGTTAATATGATTGTCTGGAGCTTGGATAATCGTTTTGTCCTTGCTGCTATCATGGGTATGATGTAGTTTTTATACATTTTCCGCACATTGAGAGCATCTAAATTAGCTGACCAAATTATTACAACTTTCGGCTTGACTGCTTTTTAAAATTGTTAACTCTTGGTCACTTCCTTCAACTCTTCTCCCTGATTTCTTCATTGGGTACTTCCTGTTGGTAGATCTTCACCCTTCAATGGTGTCTCCACCATGCTTCTTAGTACTTTTCCTTGTAAAATAATTTTAGTAACGTAACTTCAGCTCGTTCTCATCCCAAAGGCTTGAGTTCTTCTTGATCCTGTTGCTTCTTAATCAGTTTTAATAGTCTACTTCAGCTTGTTCTCAACCCAGAGGCTTAAGTTTAAACTCTTCTTTTTCTTTTGCATTGCACCTACAATTCTTGCTGAAGCCCTAAGAATTTTTTGTTACCTTAAGGTGCTCTGATGAAACTTTGTTTGCAGATTGCAGAATATGCGTGTGGAATGCTGTTGATGGTAGCTTAGTGCATTCTTTGACGGGTCATACTGAATCTGTAAGCTATCTGATGCAATTTGATAATAGGTTGTCATGATAGCTGTCATAAATTGGGAAGCCTTTAAAAATTGTGAGCAAGACCTGCCCTATATTATAATGAACTGGACTGAAGGCCCACTTTATCCTTATATTATTTATAACCTCCTAGCTGCCTGAACATGAGATTAAACTTAAGTTGGAATTAATTACAATTGATTGCATTTACTTTTGTTTGCCCGGACTGTGTCTCATGGTGTGCGCTTGCTGATTGCAGACCTATGTACTTGATGTCCATCCTTCTAATCCTAGAATAGCAATGAGTGCTGGTTATGATGGGAAAACAATTGTCTGGGATGTGAGTAACTGATTCTCCTACCTTTTTTTTTTCTTCTTGTAGTATACTTGTACTAAATTTTCGCATCAATTCAAGTACCAAAACTCCATATATCCTTCAAATTTGTAGATATGGGAAGGTGCACCTATTCGAATATACGAAATTGGGAGATTCAAGCTAGTTGATGGGAAGTTTTCTCCGTAAGTCTATGATCTTACTTGTGCTTTCTACAGCTTTTCTCAATACATTTGATGTTACTTCAAGACACTCAAGCTCAGGTGTGTGTCAAAGACCTGGGAGGTACTCTTTACAGCTGTTTTACTTGGAAAAGGAGATGCAGATTTATTACACTCAATTTACCTTGTCTATGCTAAATTCTTAGTTAGTTATGGGCAAGTTATTAGCTTTGATGTATGCTCCTTTCTACCTTAACAGGGATGGGACGTCAATAATACTTTCAGATGATGTTGGCCAATTGTACATATTGAATACAGGGCAAGGAGAATCCCAACAGGATGCTAAGTATGACCAGGTTTGTTGGAGTTCCAGAAGTATTTTGGTTGCATCGTCCCAGATTAAGTAAATGATTTCTGATGCATGTCTTGAACAGTTTTTTCTTGGAGATTATCGCCCTGTCGTTCAGGATTCACAAGGAAATGTCCTTGACCAGGTTGGTGGTCTGTCAATTCCTTACTATGTGCTATCTATTCAAGAAACTATAAGTTAAGAATGGAGGGTTGAGATTAGGTGCGGGATAGCTTCAGGGTTGCACTTTTAAACTAAAAACAATTTGAAGTGAACATTTTAGTAAGTTTAAATGCTAAGTATCCTTATTGATATTGATTTAGAATTGAGATTCAAAAATATTCTATCCTGTATCATCGTCTATCATAGTTTGAATTTGAATGATTGGTATCACTGTCATACCTTGATTTGACATTGATATTGATTTAGGTTTGTTGGAGCGCCTTTTTAATTCAAAACACCAACTTCTACGAAGTTGAAGGGCAGATTTTGTTTATGCTTTTTATTAATTGATAATATTTTACAGGAAACGCAACTTGCTCCGTACAGGAGGAATATGCAAGATCTCCTTTGTGATGCAGGTTGGTGATTCTTGTTTAAAGAATATCATTCTTATTTATTCTTTCCCCCAAATGTCTCATGTATTTATGTGATGTCAGGCATGATTCCATATCCAGAGCCATACCAGAGCATGTATCAACGAAGGCGTTTAGGAGCTTTGGGAATCGAGTGGAGACCCTCGTCATTCCGATTTTCTATTGGGACAGATTTCAACATGGACCAGCAGTACCAAACTTTTCCTATTATAGACTTGGAGATGCTGATTGAACCACTTCCAGTTTTTTTGGATGCAATGGATTGGGAACCAGAAATTGAGGTACAAAGTGATGAATCAGATTCAGAGTATAATGCAGCTGAAGAATATTCTTCTGGAAAAGAGCAAGGGAGTTTCTGTTCCGATGCTTCTGCAAATCCAGAATTTAGTGAAGACAGTGAGGCTGAAGATAATCAAAAAGATGCTCTCCGTAGATCACGAAGAAAGAAGCAGAAATCAGAAGTAAAAGGCTTTTCTGTATTTTTGCTTCAGTTTTCTTTTTTACATGCAGTTCTTGATAATCATTTTTGCTTCTTTTTTAAGGCTGAAGTTATGACATCCTCTGGAAGGCGTGTAAAAAGGAAGAACTTGGACGAGTGTGACAACAGTTCTCATAGGATCAATCGCTCTAGGAAATCAGGACATGGTCGAAAAGCGAAGAAAAAGTCATCAAAATCTTTGAGACCCCAGAGAGCTGCTGCTCGCAATGCCCTACATTTGTTTTCCAGAATTACGGGGACATCTACTGAAGGAGAAGATGAGTATGGTTCAGACGGCGATTCATCAGATAGTGAATCCACACTTCAGGACTCAAACAATGGAAATGAGGATTCAGATATGTCCTCAGACAGTGAACGACATGGGCATTCAAAGGGGAAAGAAATATGCATTGATCACTCTGATGAAACAAATAAACTTCAGCCATTTCCTAACTCTAATCTCAACGGTGGAATTAGGAGGAGACTGGTCCTAAAACTGCCAAATCGTGATTCAAGTAAATATGGAACTCCAAGCAATTACAAGCCTGGTCTAGCTGGTCCATCTTTGGCTCCTGAGGAAGCTGCTGAAGTAAGTCAAAACTACTTTGACTGTGAGGATAACAACCCGAGTGATGCTAATGGTGACATAAGAGAAAAGTGTGAAACTGATCAACCATCAAAAATTGAAAATCACTTGGGCCTCTTGGAAGGGTGCAAAGATGGGAACATCAAATGGGGAGGCGTTAAATCCCGCTCAACCAAGCGCTCAAGGATGGGAGAAGTGTTGCCATCAGGTTCAGAGACTGGACCTAGCTCATTTGCTGAGGGACACATTCTGAAAGAAAATGTTGTTAATGGGCACTCAATGCTTGAAAAGGAGCACCACAGAGTTTCTCCTTGTTCAGGGATCCAAAATGAAACCAATGGAGTTATTCATGTCAATGAGAATCATTGTCAGGATGCGATACAGGAGGCAGAAAATGTTACGCTTTTAGATGGAACTGACAGTAATCATTCAGTTAAAGAAAATGCTACTCCTATCCCAATGAGGTTGCGTATAAGGTCAAAAATTCTTTCTGGTCATCTTGGTAACAGTGACAAGATTGATACAAAGACTTCATTGGAGGATTCTGGGTGCACTGCTTGTGATACAGTTTCTGAATGTCAGGATACTGAGAAGCTCTTAAGTTCAGAAGCCCCCACTGAAGAAGATAGCAGAATACCAACTCTAAATGATGGAGACCATGCAAAAAGGCTAGATGCAGACAATATTGGTGCAACTTCTGGGACAGAATTGCAAGTGTCACAGCAGGTGCGGTCGCATGATATGATGTTCAGTGCTGTCTATAGAAGGTCAAAATTTGGTCGGCGTAGAAGTGGTAGAGAAGGTCTCAGTGGGAATACGGAAGCGACCACTTCAAACGCGGGGAGTCATAGCCTAGCTGAGGGATCTGAGGCCATTATTGAGGGTGTTCGAAGAACTAGATCTATTAGATTAAGGTCAACAACTTGTGATGTGAATCCTGCACATGGCAATGACAGATTCATGCAGCCACATGATGGTTCAGAGGGAACATCAACTGAAAAGACTTCAGTTAACCGAGATCATGAAAGCTCATTTGAAGAACCGCTACTTGGTTCAGCTAGTGCTGTTGGGTTGCGATCTACCAGAACGCGGAGAAGCAGCTATTATGCCCGTGAAACTAGTCCTCCAGACAGAAGGAAATCAAATCAAGCAGCAAGAAGCTCATGGTTGATGTTGGTAGCCCATGAGGAGGGCTCCCGGTATATACCTCAGCGAGGGGATGAAATTGTGTATTTAAGACAGGTATTCTTGAATTTATATTAGTGTCAAAGATTTGTGTGCCTAGAATTCTTTTTTCTACCAGAAACTGATCCTTAATCTGCACTTGGTGATCTATACAGGGGCATGAGGAGTACATAACTCAGAACAACTTGAGGGATTTAAGCCCAATAAAGGGGAATATAAGAGCAGTAGAATTTTGTATGGTTGAAAACCTTGAATACAAAACACGGCCAGGTTCCGGAGAAAGCTGCGCTAAAATGACGCTGAAATTTGTAGATCCTGCTTCTGATGTGGTGGGGAAATCATTTCAGTTGACACTGCCTGAAGTGACTGGTTTCCCTGATTTTCTTGTTGAAAGAAGCAGATATGATGCTGCTATAGAAAGGAACTGGACTTCCCGGGACAAATGCCAAGTTTGGTGGAAAAATGAAGGTGAGGAAGATGGGAGTTGGTGGGAAGGTAGGATTCTAAATGTGCAAGCTAAATCTCATGAATTTCCTGACAGCCCCTGGGAAAGGTATATTGTCCGATACAAGAGTGATCCATCGGAAACTCATCAGCATAGTCCTTGGGAACTCTATGATGCTGACACCCAATGGGAACAACCCCATATAGATGATGAAACTAGAGAGAAGCTGATGCATGCGTTTACTAAGCTGGAGCAATCTGGGAATAAACCTCAGGTAGCAATATCCGCTTGCGGCTACTAATTCATATTATTGACAGAACATGTCTCAATAGTTTTTTTTTTTTTTTTTGGTGGGCTGCAGGACTATTATGGGGTTGAAAAATTGAGACAAGTTTCACAAAAGTCAAACTTCATTAACAGGTAGCCTAGTTGGTTTCATCAATTTCCATTTGTACTCGTTTCATGCTCTGACAAGTTGCATTACTTGGCACTCTGTATTATGAATCTATGATTGGCAGAATGTAAAGTTCCCTATGAGTGGCAAATGATGCATACTTATGAAGTACTATTAATTCGCAGGTTTCCTGTTCCGTTGTCACTTGAAACCATTCGGGCTAGGCTAGATAACAATTACTATAGGAGTCTGGAGGGAATGAAGCATGACATTGAGGTGATGCTCTCAAATGCAGAGTCATACTGTGGAAGAAATGTCGAGTTAACAACGAAAGTGAGACGTTTGTCCGAGTGGTTCAGACGGACGCTCTCATCTTTGTAGCAACTTCAGATGCAATTTTGTAGAAATTTACCCTCCGTTTTAACTTAGTCCAGGCCCCTTCAATATTGTAAATAATATTTTTGCCTTCCTAATTTTTTTATTCTTTTCTTCTCGAAATACCAAATCCTTCTAGGTCAGAAAAATAGGCTGAAGATTCTTTATAGGAGGTTTAGATCAGTGCTGGGGAGCTATCCAGCCCAAATTCATTATTTCTAGTTTAACATCTAAATGTAGAACTGATCGAAGATCATTGAAGCTGACAATTTTGGGGCTTAAACCCATTGAATGCAAATATCTTTAGCCCAGACCAATGCCTTGCCATCTGTACATATTAGTGATGTGCGCCTTGCATGCGGCAAGATCATGCAGTGTAATTATCATTCATTATAACAGTATTTTACTATAGCACCCTAATTTTTTGCGGAACCAATTTTTCATATTAAATTTTACTTCTCTATAACAGTATTCTATTTATACCTCCAAATCACTGGTATGGCTATCGAAATCGTGAGCATCGGCATGTAGGTTCCAAGTCCAAGTGGTAGTATCAGGCCCTTTGGCTATTGTTCTTGAGAAATGACTCGGTCTGGCCCATTCCTCGAAAGAAGTTTTTACGGGATCTCTATCTATCAATATTTTAACTTCTGGTTCTGGCGAACGAATAATCATTGATGGGGCAAGATCATGTAGTGTAATTATCATTCATTATAACAGTATTTTACTATAGCACCCTAATTTTTTCCGGAACCGATTTTTCATATTAAATTTTACTTCTCTATAACAGTATTCTATTTATAACAGTAATGACATTCATTATAGCGGTACATTCTTTGTAAACTTACCTCTCTATAACAATCATGTTCAAATATTGTGTAATGATATTTTGTAAGAAATATATTATGTATAAAAATAAAATATTAAAATATTTATGGTAATCATCATTAATGTCATGCACATAGTAAACTTTCAGTACGAATATCTGATGACTACAAGTTCAACTTACGACAAGCAATTAACACTCTTGTAGAAGCATGGAATGATGTTACGACCTCTGCCATTCTCATTGTTGGAGAAATACCGGCTACCAACATATGACAAACTCAATGTTAATAGTGAAAATTTAGTACTTGGTGAAGATGTTGGTAGTGCGTCATCACTTATATCCCAAATCCCATCTCATAACACCAATCAAGCAATGGATGCCACCACTTATATGGAGTTTGACGCAACACTTCCAATCCTTGAAACTTACACTAATGAAGAGATTATTGCACCAGTGATTAGAGTGGAAGAACAAGAGACAACGAAAGTAGAAGGTGACAACGAAAGTGTTGATGAAAAGCCTCAACCTACTGCTACTTGGGATGAGATAGAATAGTCAATTATTAAGCTCTTAGACAGCCTTCAAGATAAAGCTACTGAATTTTATTTTGCTTAAAGTTTAGACAAAATTCTTACTCAATTCAAGCGTTATATTATTACTACGAGATTGAAATTTACGAAACAGCCTACAATTGTAGAATTCTTAAGTCAAACTTAAAATATTTAAATTCTCAATTAATCTTAAATGCATATGTTAGATTTTAATTCTTTATCGGTATGGCACAACTAGTTATGGATTTATTACTAATTTATTAGTCTTTTCATTTTTTTTAATTAATGAGATATGAAAATCAATTGAGATTTTAAAATTAACAAGTATATTATTTTTGTTTATAACATAAGAAGTACAAAAAAGTAATTGTTTGCGTACTTTTATTTATAACAGCTAAATAAGATATAAACATTAAATGTCAGTATACATACATAACAACACCCACTGTAGCAGCCATGAAATATTTGGTCAAACGCTGCCATTATAGAGAGGTTTGATTGTATTAGCAAATACTCTTCCCCTTTGCATCCCAACGCGTGATGTCTTCTGTCGACGGCAAACACTAGGCAATCCAAGCTAAGTTGCAGTACTGACTAACCGTGGATAATCATATTTCTTACAAGTTCTACTATAATTAATGGTTGAGAGAGAAACATGAAGTTGATCATATTTCTTAAAAGCTCTAAATACAACTTCTTGAATAAGCAAAATGAAGGTCCAGTAAAGAAAACAAAATGAAGGTTGCATAAAGATATTGACGCGTGGGAGGATGAAAACGTTTAGGTCATCCCTTCCCAAGTGAAACTCCAACTGTAATAATCCTAGATGCCTCCAACCCTTCGATTTTGGGTGGTTGGAAGGGGCTTTGGTTCTACACTGCTATGCCTCGTATTCATGCTCTGTGCATCAGAAAAGTCATAAGTTCTTGCATGTCCATTGAAGGTTCGAAACCTACAAATGGAGAAATTCTTGATTGGGAGTGTTTCCTTTTTAGTAGGTAAGAATCTAGATTAGTCAGGTCAGTAGGTTTTGGATACTCGACAGTTTTTACCTGAATGTGCAAATTATACAAATATCTACCCAGTTTAGCAATAGAATTTGTTTTTCAAAGAGTAGCAGGAGCTTTTTTTTTACAAAATATATACAATCTGGTTTCAATTATTAATATTGCTTTTAGTTAATCATACTCAATATACATGGAATCTAACATCCTGTTTACATCCAAATAACTGGATAACTTCATGACATTTCAAGGATTCAAAAATCACCAAAGTTGTGATTTTCATAATTTGATTTCGAAGAGGCTCATTACTTGAAACTCATTCACATGATCATGATGTATTAGAGTATGGGCATATGTTTTATGAATTTTAGTTGATATTGTATTGAGGTATGTGATGAACCCTAGAATCAAATGATTCTTGAATCGAATGAACAAGTTGAGAAAATGGTGAATAGTATCTCTTGAATAAAATGAGCTGACTATTGTTCTTAATAATCTCGTATCTCAGTGTAATGGTCATCGAGTGTTGAATCATATCAAATTCAAAGAAGCTTGTAGCCACTTTATGAACGTAATCGAGTTGAGTTAGATTTCCCCGAGTATGAATGAAGTCGACTGCAATGATGTAGATTGAGTTGGATCAGATTCATTGATCATTGTTGAGATTGTTGTTAGATGCACTTGATGTCGTTTGAAATAGTGGAAGGGTTGGGCTTGAGACGAGGTGAGTTGAGACTTACTTTACTTTAAGTTTACGAATCAAACCATGATTTTAGTTATATTGAAGGGAGTTTTAAAAAGTATTGGCTGATACATAAGTAGCCCCTTAAACTTGTCCAAAATTTCCATTTAAACACCTAAATTAAGAGTTGTTTCAATTTGACACTTAATCTCTATAAAAGATGTGCCTATTAGGCACGAGGCACAAACAGACTCAGAAAAATAAAAGCGTGTAATTCACACGCTAGAGATGTGGCAAATGAGCCGATAAAGTCAAAACATGTGTCCCAAAAGAAAACAACCGGTAATTGCCTTCCTCGTCGGCTAGCTTCTTCTTTTTCCCCATAAGACCGTCCCCCCCCCCCCCCCCCCCCCCCCCCCCCCTTAATCATGTGTCTGATAAACAAAACAAACATCTCCTTCCATTTTATTTTCTTCCTCTCATAAGAAAATCATCACTCTGCATTCCATTCATCATGTTCTTCTCCTCAAAAGGGACAAACCTTCATCTCTTTCCTCTTCTCTTACACATCTCTGTTGGATTAATTTTTATTACCTAATATCCTACCTTTAGCCATTGTATTTGGAGTTATTTCTACAAAAAATATGTTCTATCATAATCTAAGAAAGCTTGAAATTGTTTATAGTGGTCTGCAAAGTTAAAGTGAGTCGACGGTCGTGAACGGTAAGAAATTGGGTAGTCTCATTACCCACATGTCTCTCTCTTGTTTTTTTTTTTTTTTTTTTTTTTTTTGTGAAATACCAAAAGGTCAATCTTGTGTACTAAAGCTAAATCTATTTTTCTTGGGATTTTACAGAAAATTTATTTGCAGTGGTCTATAAAAGAGAAAAAAGGCTAAAAGAACCCATTGATGGATTCTCCGCAACATTTTCGTCACCTCATATTTTAAACTTGGGGTCATCTCTACAAATTTTACATTACGCAAATCTATCTCTAAAAACAAGTGTGAGTAAAGAAGATTGAAATTGTTGCCTTTGCTTTTCATGGTATGGAAGCATAAATCGGCTAATAATGGCCTGGAATTAGGAAAGTAGGGACTTTTTAATTTTTTTGAGAATTAATTAATTAAATGTAGAAAATAATGGATATTATCCAGGTAAGCAAATTTTTTTAACGAGTTCACCCGTTATTGATGCGTGATACTCAACCTTTATGCCACAGCAGTGCCTTGTGCCTAATAGGCACATCTGTTATAGAGATTAAGTGTCAAATGGAACAACTCTTAGTTTAGGTGTTTAAATGAAAAATTTGGGCAAATTTAAGGGGCTGCTTATGTATTTAGCCAAAAGTATTTGTATGTTTGAGGGGATCAACTAACGTACTATACCAGGATTACGTCAAGGTTACATCTTTATGTTAAGTTCAAGTATAGCGGTTGAAGTTTATATATATATATATATATATATTCCACAGACTACAACTGTCTGTGGCCATTGGGGGGGAGGGGGGGGGGGGGGGGTTCGGCATTGACCCCTACCTTGTTAATAGCTTAGTAAAAAATATACATGGGAGGAGGGCTACGCCATGACTCCCTTTTTACATGTGCGAGGGATCCCCTCTCTAATAAATCTGCCCCTAGTTAACATAGAGCACACTGCTAATCAGTTATGAGCCTAATTAGTTATGTTCTCCTTACAAAAGACCTATGTACTTATGGGACATCATAACTAAAATAAGAAAAAATCCTACCTTTTTTTACATTGGACTTGTAGCACATTCACATAGAAGGTGCTACCAGTTGTCCAGCAAATAATTGCTATCCTTTTGTACAAAAAATCACGCTCCTTGTTGATGCAACTACTCCTTTTCTTTTTCTTTCTCTTCTTCTGCATTTAGCTTTTCCACATCATCCTATATTTCTGCTTCATGTACACCTTTTGACTCTTATTCTGAAGTTTGTCATCTGGGCTTTGTCCATCTTGTATGCTCCCCTTGCTTTTCTAGGCATTTCCTGCATAGAAGTAAACATATTAGCAATCAAACTCTGATTTGAATTGCTTCCAAATTTGGCCAAACTTTCAGCTACTGTGTTTGCTTCCCTGAAATAGTGTAGGATTTTAAGACTTCTCTTGTCAATGATCCTCTTCATGTGCTCCACTTCCTGTAGGAATTCCCATGGTACAACATATGAACCATCAATCCATTTGATTAGCAACATCGAATCAACTTCCATAGTCGCACCATTGATGCGTTTAAAGTCTAGCCAATTGATCCCAAAACTTGTAGCTTTGATCTCTGCACTATTATTAGAACAGAATTGTAGGGACTTAGAGAATGCCATGATGAGATTCCCTGTATAGTCCCTAGCAATTCCTCCCATACCAGCTTTATTGCTCAGAGCCATACTACTCCCATTAGTGTTAATTTTAATGTCATTCTCAGAAGGTTTGCTCCATACGATTGGAGTACTGATTAGCTTAGCTTTATAATCCTCCATGATGCTGCAAACTTTTCTCCAATTACTGCTTGAATCTATTCTATAACCATTCTTATTCATAATACCAATCACATGTTGATTGACCTCATAGCAGATTTTGGACATTGAGTACTTCTTATGTCCATATTTAACTGAGCTCCAAGCCTTCCACACTTCCCAGCAAATAAAGATTGGAATACTTTGATAAGCCACTCTCAACATAGCATTCTTAGTCTTGTGATTCCACTAGTTTAGAATTCTAGCTTGAATATTCTGATTTTGCATGCTCACTCCCATATAATTTCCAAAATAATTCCACCCTTTACTGGCCATATCCCCATTTATTAAAACATGACAGATGGTTTCCTCCTCTGGGTGATCACAGCAGATGCACATAGGGTCTGCACTCCTAGCATATTTTTTTATTCTATCATACATAGGGAGCTTCTTTTTTATGGCTCTCCAGATAATGAATGCCATCTTGAAAGGGATTCCGTTTTTCCAAATGCATTTCCATATAGGAATCTCAGGAATTTTTTTCCTCAGGCTTTGATATGCACTGGCACAGGTGAATTCTCCTGAGGAATTATGAGTCCAAATAGGCTGATCTTTCTTGTTTCTGGATCCAATCTCCACTCTCTGGATTATATGACAAATATCAGGAGGGAGAAGATTATTAATGTACTCCATATCCCATTTATCACCATCTATAATGTCTGCTACATTGAGATTCCCAGGATTGTTGTCTGTATGATGGTATAAAGCTAGAGGTCCAATGCCTGTCCAGTTGTCCCACCAAAAGGAGATTTGGGCCTCATTGATTTTCCACAGAATATGAGGTTCACTTTCAGCTTTGATTCTCAACAGTTCTTTCCATATAAAGGAGTGATTTCCTTGCACCTTCCTAGCCACCACATGGCCCCTTTGACAATATTTAGCCATCATTAATTGAGACCATAGGTTGTCCCCAGTTCTCATCCTCCACCATCTTTTAGCAGCAAAGACCCTGCAAATATCCTCCACTCTTTTGAAACCTGTTCCCCCTTCATTCTGTGGGTAGCACATATTACCCCAAGAACTCTAGTGATATCTCTTTTTATTATCTGTTTGCCCCTAGAAAAAGTCAGCAAAATACCCCTATAGCTGTTTGATAATGCCTTTAGGAGGGGACATAGCAGCTAGAGTATGCAAAGCTTATGACTGCAGGACATGCTTGATGATGACAGCTCTTCCTCCTGATGATAAAATACTCCCTTGCCAACCTTGAGCCTTATTCATGATACTCTTTGCAATATCAGCAAAATATGCTAGTCTCTTTCTACCAGGAAAAATAGGACAGCCTAGGTATTTCAAGGGGAAAAACTGATGTTTATACCCAGTGATCCTGCTGATCATCTTTCTTCTACCTTCAGAAGAGTGAGTTGCAGTAAGGAAAACACTCTTATGAATGTTGATTTCCTGGCCAGACTGTTTCTCATATTGCCTCAGAGTGTTAGTGATCATTTTAATAGATCTCTTGTTACCAGAGGAGAAAATCACAATATCATCTGCATAGATCAGATGATTAATCAAAGGTCCCTTTTGATTCATGCTATAACCACAATATCCCTCCTTGTTGTGAAGTAGATTCAAAGCCTTAGATAAGGTCTCAGCTGCTAACACAAATAATCCAGGAGATAGAGGGCCTCCTTGCTTGAGACCTCTTGTAGAATGGAAAAAACCATGTCTCAGGACATTCACCATTACTGAATACCAAACCTCATAAATAAGCCTATGAACGAGGTCAATAAATATCTCAGAGAAGCCCATTTTCCTGATAGCCTCCTTGAGGAAGAGCCCGGAAACCTTGTCATAAGCTTTTGACATATCAAGCTTCATGACAATGTTCCCATATTTGCTCTTTTTCTTTATGTCCTGCACTAGTTCCTGAGTGAGGAGTATGTTCTCAGTAATCAATCTTCCTTTGATGAACCTGTCTGATTTTGAGAAATAAGCTTTGGCAAGATATTGGATAACCTGTTGGATATGATTTTGGACAATATCTTGTTTGAGAAATTGCTCAAACGGATAGGTCTCAGTTGAGAAAAATTACTAGGAGCTTCTACTTTAGGGATCAGAATCAGGCATGTGTGAGTGTAGAACTTGGTTAGCTTTCCTCCTCGGAAGAAGTCTCTAACCATATTGTACACATCTTCTTTGATCACCTCCTAAGCTGCTTGATAAAACTTGCCATTATACCTATCAGGGCATGGAGCACTATCAGGATCCAAGGAGATGATAGCCTGATAGGTTTCCTCAACACTAGGGATTTTAGTAAGGTTCTTATTCTCCTCAGTGCTGACAATTTTTTCAATATTGTTCAGGATGTTGAAATTCATTTGTTGATCAGGCTGAGAAAAAAGAGCATTGTAATGTCTAATGGCAGCTTCAGCAATTCTCTCATCCCCTTGAATCCATACTCCATTTTCATCTTTGATCCTGTGCATATGAGCTTTCTTCCTCTTTTGTCTAATAATGTTGTGGAAATACCTTGTGTTGCTATCACCCTTAGTTTGACATTTAATCTTGACCTTTTGTCTAATCATAGAAGCTTCTTTGTTCATCCAATGAATTTGCTCAACATATTTCTAATGGAGAAAGCTTCTGTGAAGGTCAGTATTCTGAGAACTATATATAGCCTCAGCATTTTCAACTTGTTCTTCCAGTTCCTTGATCTTGTCATACACATTGCCAATTGAATTTTTGGACCAGTGACTCAGGTTATTGCTTAATCTTTTCAAATTTTGTTGTAATATCCACATTGGATTACCTCTTACCTCAACCTTCCATGTTTCCTTTACTGTATCCATGAAATCTTCTTGCTCAATCCAAAAGTTAAGAAATTTGAAATACTTAACTTTAGGTGGATCAGATATACCACATTTCATCAGGAGTAATCTATGGTCAGAACCTGCCCTTGGTAGTTGTCTAACATTGACAAGCTGGAACTTTTCGGACCATAGATCATTATAAAAAACTCTGTCTGATCTCATAAGGAATGTATCCTACTATATGTACAAAAGAAAGTAGTTGTACCAAATAGAAGAGCTTGTTTTTTGTTGTTCTTTCCTTTGAGGAACTTGGTTCCTTTAGGAGATAGATTCCCTTTGTCAATAACTTGTTTAATCTGATTTTCCACTTCTAAAGTTGTTTCAGGTTCTTGGATGCAGGTGTTCAACAAACTATCAGCAACTTCTTCCTCAGATAAGCTGTCCTCTTGTGGCTGGTCTGCCACCCTTTTTTTTTGGAGTGTCCTTCATCATCATCATCTTGTTTGTGATTATAAGAGTCTGTAGTAGATTTCCCTGATGAGGCTCTACCACTATTTGTATCAATCAGATCCTTCTGCATAATTAAGGCCTGATTTTCCCCTGAGACCATTTCTTCTGATATAGTATTCTCAGTGTCATGAGTTTGCCCTGTATCACTCTCCAACTGTTCAACATCATTGTCAATACTTTGAAATATGTTGTGAGTCTCTATTGGAGGATTAATAGGATCATTAATATCATGAATATTATTCTCCTCATTTTCACTAGTAGTTACCACAATCAATGTTCTTTGTATTTCATGTTGATCCTTAATGGAGCTTGAGTTCTTTTCTTCTAGTCTTTCCTCCCTTTGATTATCTTCTTCCATTAAAACATTGTGGTGTCCTTCAGTTCCAGCTTGAACATTCTCATTACTGGTCTGAGGGACTTCCTCATTACTCACTTGGTGAGTTTGATCATTTCCTTTCTCTGCTTGGTTCTTTTCTCCCTTTTTGTTGTTGTCGTTGCCCTTATTTCTCACCACTTTTAGAGCATTTCTCCTTCTCCTTTGTTTCCTATTCTCCCTTGGTTTTAGCAGCTTGTACTTCAGCTACTTTTTCCTCAAGCTGAACATTTTCCTCCTCCTCTTCCAACTTGTCATTTTCCCCTGTGTCTTTATTTTTTACAGGATCAGTGTCATTTTCCTCAGGATTGACTTCCTCATTTCTAAGGGCTTTTTTCTTGTTGGCAAATCGACATTGGACTAAGGAGTGTCCTAGTTTTTTGCAGTGGGTACAAAATTTTGGAACACTCTCATATTCCTATTTTTGATGGAATCCTTTGAGGGGATGAGACTCATCTTCCAATCCCACCCAAATTTTATCTAGAAGTGGTCTTGTGAGATCAACATCAACTTTAACCTTAGCCATTCCTGGTCTAGTTCTACTAGCAGTAGCAGCATCCATATTTAGGGGATTCCCAACAGGAGCTACTATTTGTTTGACATAGTGCCAAGCATGGCAATGAAAGGAAGTTTAGGAAGAAGTACCCAAATTGGAACAATTGGAGAATCTTCTTTAGGCTTGAAATCAGGGTGCCACATTTGTAGCCACATCTGCATACCGTTAATCTCGACTGATCTTCTGAAATAAGTCCTTTTACAGTCATCTTCATTCTTGAATTCAATTAACATAGAGCTGTGATCATAGGCTCCAATCACAGCAGTTTCCTTGAGGGTGATTTTTTCGTAGAAAGCAGATCGAACAACCTCAATCTTTGGTCGACCCTTCAGAAATTTCCCAATTAGAGTGTACTTGCATTCTTTAGCCATAATTCCATAATAATCCTTTGATTTAAAAATAACAGCATGGACTCCATTGTGGTAGGTCCTTCTTGTGATAACTAATGGACATCCAAATCGATTATCCACGGTTGGGGTTTGGGTTGGGGGGGGGGGGGGGGGGGTTCCACAATTTCATTCGCATAAGTAGGTTTTGGTGTAGATTCTTCCATAGATGGTGTCGCCCCTTTGTTAGGGTCTTGATTCCCCACCGGACGTGCCGTATTAGGGCGGCCGGAAGGTTCCATGGAGGTTGCGCGTGGAGTTCACACGGTTAGGAGTTTGAGAGAGAAATAGTCGTTTGAAGATGATTGATTGACTAGTTTTGTGGAGTGTTTGGCTAGCGGTTGAAGTTAAACACAAAAAAGTAGTACATATGATTTTGGTTGCATCTTTTTGATAACGTGATATAAATGTTATTTCAATGTTGTATGATAAAAAAGTAGTATACGAAATGTTATAAAGTTTGATAAGCATAAAGTTTCATGTTTTACATGATAGCTGATTTCGATTTTTTGATTTGTTTCCAAGTAAGAAAGTTATACAATTGCATAAAGTGCCAGGTATGACTTTTCAAATATTTATTTATGGTCCATGAGGGTCAAAGTGATAATTTATGAGCTAAATATGCCAACTCTTGAGGATATATGGACTTAATATTGATCAAATGACAAAGTTAAATTATTATTATTTTGGAAGAACCTTTAAGACTTGACAGGACATTCATTTCCCCAGTTGTGAAATGTTTGCTTAAAATTATGCGTGTCGATTAAGGCGAGAGAGCAGTTTAACCCAAATGTTTGGGCATGTGAAGAGGAGAGACACAGATGCCCCAGTGCGGAGGTGTGAGAGGTTAGCCATGGATGGTTTCAAACGAGGTCGGGGTAGGCCAAAGAAGTATTGGGGAGAGGTAATTAGACACGACATGGCGCAGTTACAGCTTACCGAGGACATGACCTTAGATAGGAGGGTTTGGAGGACCCACATTAGGGTAGAAGGCTAGTAAATAGTCTCACTATCCTGTCTTATTAGTAGTCGCATTATCGTAGTATAATTTCTTGTGCTCTGATTTATGCTATTATCTGTTATTTCCTGTGCTTTGATTATTCTATGTTATCTGTGTCGCTTGCGTTACTTCATTTCCTTATCGCTTTGAATCTCTTAGCCTTATCTGACCTCTTTTTATGTTTTTTTTATTGAGCCGAGGGTCTTTCGGAAACAGCCGTCCTACCTTTGTAGGAGTAAGGTCTGCGTACACTCTACCCTCCCCAGACCCCACGTTGTGGGATTTCACTGGGTTGTTGTTGTTGTTGTATGGTTACTACTAGTACCAATTCCATAACCTAGCTATGAAGGATGGTGAGATCAGTGTCTAAAAGAACTCTCCATGCACAGTTTATTACATCCAATTATACTATGTTTCAACTATAAGAGCACGTTTACATCAATTTAAAGGTGTGATTTTTCATGTACTCAACTAATCTTTGCCGGGTACAATCAGATTGGACGATGTTGTCATGAATTGACTCCCCCAGTTTCAATCAACACTTGATGAGTCCACTACAGCTTTAGAGCGTTCCATTTGGTACAACTACTTTCTTTTGTACATAGTAGGATACATTCCGCACCAGTTGTATCGATCATCTCTAATACAGTTGAGAGTCCATGATACATTGTCGGAGGTTTAGCTGGTTCATGAGTCCTTATTTTATTATATTATGTTCGCATGCTGTATGAATAATACGTTAAAGGTACAAAATTTTAATTTGGCTAACCAGCCATATGAGTCATTGCAAACACGAACGGTTTCACAAGATCTGTTATACGTTTTTCATGGTATGAGTAGCTAAATTTAGTTGGTTCGCTTGATAAAAAGTTAAAGAGGCACCGGGTGCCGTATTACTTCTCAGTCCAAAATTTAGGGCGTGAAAAATGAATTGAGTTGATAATAAGTAAGGCGAGTCATATTACCTTGGCAAATTTTGCCACCCCTATATAAACTCCAAATAAAACTTCCGACATCCCACATTACATGAGATAGAAAATAGAAAATGCAGAACTCAAAACCGAAAAAAGAAGCATACACAGCACACAATTCTAGGAAATTTTTGAATTCATCCATACACAGTGATACGCGAATTGCTCAGTAGCGGTTTGCCACTCCCTAGCTGGCAAAAATAGCTTTAAGCATTTATCCTCGCAAATGCCCCCATTACTCTTTCAAGGACTAAAAGAATACATCATACAGACTGCACTAGAAATAAAGAGCAATCTGCAATCCAGAAGCCATCATCGGCATTATCAAGATATTTACTATGCCAGAGCTATAATGAATGCATTAACAGAAGGTCTTTGTATGGCTTAACAAGCGAATATCTAGTCCCCCTACACATTAAAGCATCCCAACAGTAAAATAAAATAAAAAACAAGAAGAAGGTGGAAGAAGAGATGTGATAGTAACTTACTTGACTCGACAGATGGAAAGCGAGCCTCCAACTTTATGAAATCAAAGTTGATGATGGCCACTATTATCTTTCAGTGTCCCAACAGTGTTGGACTTATTTTATTAATAGCAAATAAAAGGTTTGGAAAAATGAACGACGGGGGTTCATTTCTATTGATTCTTGCGGATTGTATCAAAAACAATTCTTGAATGAGGCCAGGGATGACTCGAAAAAAGAAACCTTTATTGGTAGATGTTTTTCTTTGTCTTTTAAGCTGTTTATAGCATAAATCCCGGTGATCTGGCTCGTCCCAAGAAATACCTTCTTAGATAAATCTCAACAGAGAAACTGTTCCTTGGACCAATGGCAATTGGTATAGGATTCCAACAGAATAACGATGACTGAGGAATAACGTTTACAGTATGTTGTATGCAAGACATATCAGCAACCAACTGGTAATCATCAAATGCTATGAACATTTTCTATTGGCAAGTCCAACTAACAACAAAGTAAAGGTCAAACCACATGGTACATGTTTCAACAATGAAGTCCAACTCCAGAAAAGGACAACTCGGGAAAGTGAAATGAGTAAGACAATTTCAAGCAAGCAAGGGAAATACAGTCACATAAGAGCTGGGAAATGAGTAAGCTAGCATATGGCAAAAATTAAATACAAGAGACAACTCTTGCCACGCTGAATTCTGCAGCCACAACATAAGCTTATGCAGAAATCTACAAAACCATATTCATTCGAGACAGGAAAATCCTAGAGTTATCTTAGGTGCATTGCTCAAAAGATCTTTTATCACATTAGAACAGAAATACGAATATTTTCAAGTTTCGAGGACCAGATACCACATATATCTTGTTTGATGCTTCACCGCTTTCTGTTATGCTTCCTGCTGCTCTTCTTATGGCTAGTTCTCTCTTCAGAATCAGACCCAGAATCTGAGTATGAATCAGAAGACTCAGATGTTGAACTGTATTTCCGGTGTCTTCTCTTCTTCTGCTGCTTCTTCTTCTTATTCTTCCTTTTCCTCCTCCTCTCTTCCTCTGAATCAGTTGAAGAACTATCGCTTGAGTCAGAAGAATAATCTGACCCTGTAACTGATGATGCCTCACTGTCAGATTCGAACACTGAAGCCTCACTACCAGTCCCTGACTCCGTATCAGACTTATGCTTCCTCTTACTCTTCTTCACAGATTTTTCATTCTTCACCTCCTTCTCAATGTCTGGGTTATCTAGATCATAAGATATTGATACTTTCATCCTCAACTTTGGATTTTTCAGTTGTTGTGTACGAGAAGGTCGTGATATGTACACCCTCTCATTCTTGCACTCATAAGTCCAGTGCCCTGCCTGGAAACATTTCTGACATTGTGAAGCTGCACCAAGCGTGGAACCTGAAGACTTGTCTTTCCTTTCACCCAGTCTCACCTGTTTCTCAGTACTCATCAAATACATCTGCCTCTTTGCTTCTTTTCTTTCCTGCCATCGACTGGGTCCTTCTTCTTTCTGGCCATAAGCATTGACATTTCTAGCAGCAGCAGCAGCAGCACGCTCAGCCTGAGCACGACTCAAACCCTTTGCAGCTGACATGGCTGCAGCCTTGATCCGTTCTGCTGCATCCTGAGCACCACTTTCTTCATTCTTAGAGGATGCCATGATCTTGACTCTCAACAAAGAAGAGTCCCCTCTTCGAGTTTATCTTAATCTATACCAGTATCCTGGACAGAAGGACAACACAAAAAGATAAGATTGTTAAAAAGATAAGCAAAAACCAGCCAAAACATTAAATGTAATATAAGTACATTCTTTCAAGCACAATTTTTATTAAAATTTATACTCTTCCAAGTTCAGTGCATGCCCAAGTAAGACCCTCAACCCCAAGCTAGTTCATCAGCATACACTCTGTCCAGGGGCGATTTTATAGGTTAAATTATGGGGCACGTGACCATGGTCGCGGAGCCAGGATTTTCACAAGAGGGTTCAAAAAATGAAGAAGTAAACACATGAGGAAGCCAAAGGGAGTTCAACATCTACTATGTATACATAAAAAATAATGTTAAACATGTATAAACAGTATAATTTTCTCATGTATAAATAGAGTAATTTGCTGAAGGGGGTTCGGAAGCCCTACCTGGCTCCGCCCTTGGTCTTTATGCAAAACTAGGTAATTTATGTATACATTTTCTAAAATTGGTATAACGTTATCTGCTGGCACCCATGCTACAAGAAGGCTAAATGGTGTACTTGGTTGAATGTTGAGTTATTTAACTAGAGTTCCCACTTAATACATTTATTTCTTCTTTTCTTTTTTAGTCGTACACCCATTGTCTTGAAATCCTAGAATTTGCCTCTGACTCTGCCCCATTTCACTCCAATTCCCAAAAAAAAAGAAGATCTTTTCAGGTACTAGGGGTCTAAGTTAACAGAAATTATTAATTACTGGAAGTATTGGGTATTTTAAACAAATCGATGTTGAATGCTTGCTTAGATATTAAACTAGGTTAGTTAGTTAATTAAAAGAATCTGATTAACGAAATTTATAAAAAGACTAAAAATTTAATCCTAACTGCTGTAAACCCTAAGTAAACAATGATAATATGCATCCTACATAACAAAAGGACATATATATATATATATATATATATATATATATATATATATATATATATATTGATTGAATCTTTGACAACCTTTATTCTCTTTTTACCTAATTCAGCAAACAGATCAGGAAAACTCAAAAAGGGAAGATTGAACAGAAGAAAATTCGATATTATTTAATACGAATCTGAGGAGGTTTTCTTTGTCCAATTAGACAAAGCACAAATCATTGAAAAATCAGCACAAAGAAAAAGATATTAGGGTTTCCGACCATTCATGAAGTATGGATACAGAGAGAGAGAGAGACTTACAAATTGGTATCGATGGAGAGGAAGGAATATAGCTAGCTACCAAACAAGAACTTCAATGAGTTGAAGAGGATCAAATAGTAAGGGTTAATAAACTTGCTTTTGTCGACTTGGGTTGGGACGATGTGGATGGGTTACCCGGTTTAGTTATACCCGATTCGATTTCATAATGAAATGTGGGCTTGTAATTATTGAACCCCTAAGGCCCAATGTCCTAGAGGGCAGCCCAAAGTTATTCCATTTTGCAAGGGGTCATTGGCAATTTTGTCCCTATTTTGTCCTGGTCTTTAATTTTTCGTCCTCAACGCAAACAACTTTTTCGCTGGTAATATGTTTATATTTTTGCATCCCACAAGTTATGCTCTGTTTCCTTAAAGAACTTATTCCCCGCTAGACATAAGTTCGATTTTAAAGGACAAAAGTAAAGAAAACTCATTTCAGGGACAAAAATTAAGGAGCAATCCATTTGAAGGTCAACTCGTGCAATTTCTTCCAATTTGCAAGAGTAGAAATTTTGAAACATTGGGCGTCGTAGCCACTGTTTGGACCCTTTTTGAATGATTTACAATAATGACCTAGAAGGTGGCTGGTCATGTAATTTTGACCCTATTTGTCCAAGGACAAACTTGTAAGCAACGAATTTTGACCTTTAACCTTGAAAGTTTGTCCATGAAGCAATTGGGGGTCAAAAATTCAAAACCACTCATTTCCAAAATCATTAAGTATAATTTTCTATATTTGACTATTAGCCATTGTTCATAATGTAACTTGAAATTACTTTTCTATCTTGAAACATGAAAAATACTGAAACTCGAAACTTTTACAAGTAAACTTTTAAGACATCTAGAAAAATTTCTCTAGATAAAACTCCAAGTACTGGAGTTCGAATCGAATTCTCAAATTTCGTTTGCACTTTAAAATGTATAAATATCGTCTCGTGATCGTTGTCATTTAGATGTGTCGTGAATGTGTTGGCCTACATATCCTCTCTTGCCTAAATCTGATGTAAATCAATAAGAGTCGGATCATGTGGAAAATGATGTGACACAACAAACACAGATAACATCGGGCCAGTAATAAAATATTATTCTTTTAATCCGTGAGTAACAAATTGGTATATAAACCGACTATAGGAACATATAAGAAAGAACCAATAGTTAAAATCAATATTAACTAATGAATGTCGGGAGCAAGCTGTACATTTCGTCGATCATAGCCTTGCCAAAAATATTTTTTTCTAAAGTCATGGTCTACAACTGGGAACTCAATGACAAAATTCTAGACTTCATGGTTCCACAACTGAAAATTCAGATCATGCAGCTTGCAAACTCCAAGAACAATTTTTGGAGTTTAAACTTTAGCTACTAGTTCCTTGGGATATTTGGAACTTCTGCAACAATACCATTCGATTTCAAGCTCAACTCGAATTTTAATTTTCAAAACCAACATAAACCCCTTCAATATTCTTTACTTGAATTCTCAATTCCATATTCGATTTTAGTTGATTCATTAATAAATGACATAAACCCTTCAATGTCATTCATTTGAATCCTCAATTCCACATTCTATATTAGTTGATTCATCTACACGACTCAAAATCATTTCTCCAAACTAATACTAACACAAAGCAACTATTAAATTTGAAAAACAATCATAAATTTTCCAATTTACATTTCTGCCCTTGAAAAACGAGCTATATACTTTAGTTTATTTCATATTTTCTGACTGATAATTTTAAAAAATAAATTCAAACAGTACGAATAATCACTAGCCTAACCTTTGGTACCAAGATGATACTAAACAAAGTGAAAAACATGAACATGAAAAACAACTTGAAATCAAAAATAAAAGTTAAACAGTATTTAGGATTAGATCCTAAACATCCCCAAATTAGTACAAATTAAATACCTAAGCTAAGAAATTCCTCAAGATATTGATAACTCATACAAATTCTCTGCAAAGTAATTAGGCAGTCAAGCAATTCACTACTTACTACTTACTTACTAACCAAAGCAATAAAGTACTAAAGAAAAAAAAGATGGGACTCATGGATGCATAAAAACTCATAAAGAAGGTAATTGACATGTTACCTATGTTCATAGCAGTCTAGGAGGAAATAGTACAAGGGCATTAATTATTCATAATCATAACTAATGCCGTTGCAAGTTTCTCAAAATATACCTAATAGGCTATTAAAACCTAATTAAACAAGCTGTGGAAAGTGGGTCATTTGCAATATTGCTACATCACTTTGGCCATTTGCAATATTAACACCAAAACCATGTCTTGCAGTATTAGTTTGCAATCACACATAACTTTAATTTGCGTTACCAATAATTTTGGATTCCCAATAACTCTTTAATATCGTCTTCCCCCATTAACCTTGATACTGAAGCGCCAATATTTCTTTCCCTTCTTCATTTAAGAGCCTGTTTGGATGGGCTTAAACCTATAAGCTGTTCTTATAAGCTAAAAAAAATAAGTTGGAGTAGTCTAACTTATTTTTTTTGGTTTATAAACTGTTTTCAGCTTATAAGTTGCTTTAGATAAGCTAAATCAAATGGACCCAATTATTTTTTTGAGCTTATTTTAAGCACAAAATGACTTTAAGCTGGTCAGTCAAACACTCAAAAAAAAACTAAAAACAACTTATAAGCCAATCCAAACGGGCTCTAAGAGTGCTTTGGACCTACTCTTATTAAAGCAAACTACTTTTCACTTCCACTTTCAAAATACCAGCTCTGCTAAACACCATGAATACCAAGAAAATATCATGTCACTCACGATAATACATTCAATAATTCCTTCCTGTGCATTTACCTCTTCTGCAATCTTAATCAACAATAACTTCTCAAGAAATTTCCCTCAATGGGAGACATCATACTATTATTTTGCCTTAAACGTCAAAATCCACCCAAGTTATAAGGCACAAAAAATGCCATAAAATCAATTCAAAAACAACACTATCCACATACATAAAAGTTCAACTTGTGAAGTGCCATGAAAACTTAGTAACAAGTCTCCAACTGAACATATTCTAGTTAGCCTAAAATATTCCCGTAAGCAGATTCGCAGCAGTGGAGATAGCTGCTCCTGTGATGGCACACTGCACCACCTGTTCATGAGAACGATCTTCCAGTGTAAAAGCCAGAGCTGCACCAGTTATTGCTCCTGCCAAGGCACTATTTTTCTGCAAGGAGAATGTTTCAATAATTAGACCAACCTCAAAATAGTCCACAAGAAATATATACAACACAACAACAAAGTCATCCCCCACTTGCAACAGATGGCGATGAAGTTGCGCTATTGCCTACGAAACTGCCTGTATGAGCTTTGATCATATTGCTAGTCTCAAGGACGGTTGGGAGGAAGGGGGGAAAGGAGGGGGACGGGGGCTGGAGAAGAAGGGGGGGGGGGGGGGTGTGATAGGTTCGGAGCCTGCATAAAACTAGTTTATCGTCTACAAGAAACATATGTATGGGAAGAAAGTGTCGCATGAACACAAAACTCGCATGAATCAACTCTAAACGAATAATCAAGGTGGTGAAGTTGCTTTTGAAATGGAGAAAGGCACAGATTCAACATGAACCACATGAAAAGCATGTGAACAAATAATCACGGACAGACGCGAGAAGAAACCACGGGAAGATACTGGTCCTACCAGTGAATTAGCAACAACTAGCCAACATGAAAACATATGACCATGCTTCAACAAGAAGAAAAACTGACCCAATCGTGAACACCGCGTGCCTCTTTCAATCCATAAGTAAGTCCAGAGTACATCCCTACAGCTAGTCCTACAGAAGTGATGGTAAATCATTATAAGTCCTGTTAATAAAATGGGTCCAACAGAAAGTCCATCTATTTCCCAATGGAATCAATTAAAACTTATCCATTTATAATCCTCCACTAGTTGGATTAATGGATCATCGTATTGGAAATGATTACAAAATGCACGTGTCGTTAGAAGGACTTCTAAAGTGCATAGACATATGGTATACCACCTAATTACCATATTTCCTCCAGGACTTCTAAAATACATATATATGGTATACCACCTAATTGCCCCATTTCCTTTATGGCGAAGAAAGAAAAACTAAGGAACCTGCAAATATCAGAAAAACCAGCGTATAGGGTGAAATTGACCGGTGAATTATGAATGCAATGTATCAGTGAGCAGTCACATCCACGAAGGAGATAAAACTCTACCATTGACCAAATAAAAAGAATGAACTTTCCACTTTTCTAGTGAAATCTTCTTTAAGATATTATTTTGTGGCCAACCCATTCATATATGCCATTAGACTAGCACACCGAGTATTATTCCTTGCTGCCGCTAGGATAAGGATAGTATGAGCTCCCTTTCAAGGGGGAGGGGCCCTGATTCTTAGATATAAACGTAGTTTCACAGTTTTGTCTGATTAATATTCTGACTGCTCTTTTGGTGAGTATCAATAAATCATGGGTTTTGGTTATTAAGGGGGGTACAAATCACAATCACTTAAACTCGAATTGCAAAATTTGGAGAAAAACTAAGAGAGTAGGCTTACCCCATTGCACAGATTCTTTTCCGGTGCTCTTTACCTGAAAAGATTGCATAAGATAATGTTTACACTGTTGAGCAAAGCTTCAAAGTATTAAACTACAAACGAAAAGCAATTCTCAACGTGATTAACCATATTTTCCACATCTTCCCATGATGGTCTCATTTAATCCACAAACAAACTAGGAAATTCACTACCCCACCAATATTCTTGTCTATTCAACATATTGAAAGCAGTTCCAAAAGAAGACAAGACAGCGACAGAGGAATATCTTACCAGGGCCTCAACTGACTTTCTGTTGGTCTCCCCTGCATCCAATATTACAAGAAAGTGAATAATAATAGCTTATATATTCACAAATTTAACTCATATGATGCATCAAACTAGATAATAAACAAAAAAGGGAATTTATAACACGATGTTTTACAATTTAGTTAAGTAACCTACACCATTCAAGGTATTCAACATCAAATGGTACTTAACATCAAAGCGAACGAATTAATTGTTTTTACTTTGAAAGAGAATATCTTAATTTGGGGAATAGGATAATGCTCACATTCCACATTTTCATACACGGAGACACTTATCCCCAGTAATTTTTCCAGTATCGTTCTTGCAACTTAATTTGATAGACATCAATTAGACTAGTAGGAAATAATCACATAAATGAACAGGATGAAATAGGTATATTGTCTACCATTAAATATGGTATGCTAAAAAAGATTGATATGTACTCCCCAAATTTTTAGTGTCTTACTTCCCAAGTTAAGTGTCTTACTTTCCTTTTTTTCCTTTCTGATCTATTCCAAAAAGAGTGGTTCTTTCTATACTTAGTAAGTTGACAATTCGTCCTATATGACAAGTTTAAAACTTACAGGGCATTTTAATACATTAAACACATCACATTACACACATCTTAACGTAGGACCACAACCACAAGATTCAAAAGTCGCTTGTTATTTCTTAAACTTTTGGCACAAATCTCATTTGTGCCCAGTCAAACACTTAACTTAAATTGGGATGGAGGGAGTAATATTTAAAGCTTAGTCCGTAACTGTAATATTCTCAATAAATCTAGAAGATCTATGAAAGTAATTACATCATAGTAGTTCGCAAAATCAAATACAAAGAAGATATGAAGGCAACAGAAAACTTTTCATATTTGAATCCCTGTGTTCTCTTGTTCGTAAGTATAACTACACATAAAGAGACTAAAAAGGAAAGAGGACCACACAAAACACTAGGATACTTACCTCTAAGGTCTGGAAATCGATTCTTCTTGGGACCAGTGATCTCTGGTGGTATGCTGGTAGTATCTCCACTGCCACCTAATACATCAATTCTACTTAAAATACTACTCACTCTATAAACTCCGAAATTCTGAAATATACACTCGCACACTTGTTTTGCCAAAAAAAAAAAAAAAAAGGATAAAAGATAGGCTCACTTTCAGAGGCAGTGAAATAAGCCTCACGAGCAACCGCTTGAACAGCACCAATCTGATCATGAAAACAATCACAATATTAATGCACACAAAAGAACACAAATAAAATGACAGTTAATATGAACAGAATATATATTGAGATTTGAGTATACTCCTGCAGCTTTGACGAAGCTTTCAGCAATACGGTTAAGAAGAGGATGTCCCAAATCAAAGAAACCTCCCTTATCAAACCCATGCAGCAATGATCGAGTCTCCAAGTTACTGTTCATTTTTCCTTTCACAAAACTAAAAACAAAACGCAAAACTTTGCAAGAAGATTGTAGAAGAAGAGAGAACAACAAAGCAAAAAGAGTGAACTATGAAGGTAGAGTTTATGGGGGTAAAGTTGGAGAGAAAATAGACGCGTGGAAGTGACAACACGGGTACGTGTCAATTCTTCTGAGTTCTGAAAACTGTAAAGCGGTCTTCGTGGCAAAGTTTGCGGTTTGAAAGAGCCCCAGCCTAAAAATCTTTTTACAAATATGGAATTCTTGTAACAACCTTGTTCGGGGTCACATTTTACCATTTTTATAGCATCATGTTTTCCGTTGTGTGTTTCCATGATTTTTATATTCCTTTTTTACGTGACTATGTTACCTCTTAAATTGAAAATGAAATCCAAGAAAAATAACAATTTTTAACGAATAAGATATTGAAACACACTTAAACTAGATGAGATTGTCAATTATACTCTAAACTATGCGTGGGTCATATGACCAACCTCCCTTAACTTATTCTTTTTGTATTATTTCCCTCAGTCACAAATTACTGGCCACAAAAATAAGTGAAAATGTAGCATGTGCACACACATGCTAATTCATTCTTGCATCTTACACTAAAAATACACCCTGCATGCATCATGATTTTTTGGCATAGTAGATCAGATTTTCAACTTTTTTTCCCCATCCAAGTAGAGCTTTAATGTTGCTAAATTTACCTTAAGCTATGCTCAAATGTACTTTTTTGCAAATTGCCAAATAAGTTCCTTCTTTGAATACCTTTTTTTTTTATCTTTGTAATTTTAAATAAGCGCGTGTTTACATATGCCGCGTTTTTACTTATTTTTAATCAGGTAATTAGTGAAAATGACAAATAATATGAAAACAACAAGTTTAGAGGAGTCATAGGCCCCGCGTAATTTAGATATGCAATTGGCAATTTAATTATTATTTATGTATGTTTTTATGCCTTATTCCAATTCTTAATACTAACTGTTGGAACAAATAGGATGTTGTCACGACCCACTTCATGGATCGAGCGGACACCCACACTAACCCCCTCTTGGGCGAACCCTTCCCTTATTCTATCTCTTCGTCCATAAAACATGCGGAAATTAAACAACAATTACACAACCGTCTCGACATATAAATAATGGAAAAGTGTGCGGCAATACAAGAGATAACCCCAAGGATCTGGTCTAAATCATAGTACAAGAGCCACTATAAAGTACAAGTCTGAAATAAATACTAAAGTATCAAAATAAGGAGATACTGTCTCAGGAGTACAAAACAAAGACAAATATATAGAGAGGAGTCTCCGGGCTACAGATCCATCTAGTAGCTCATCCTGGGGACTCTGGCAAGTAGGCCTCGGGATCACTCGCAAGGCTCAGACGTGGATCCTGTGATGAACTTTGCACTGAGAAAAAAGAGTACATCAAGAGTAGTATCAGTACAACACTAGTACTAGTAAGCATCATAGGCCGTCAACAATTAGTTTACATATATAAAGGAAAGAAATTAACAAGTAAGTCGGTAAGAAGATAAGCAATCAAGTACAGTAAAAAACAGTCTCAAGTATAAAATTAGTCAAGTAAACAATATCAGTCCAGGAATGAGATCAACCAAATGTACAATATGTCATGAACACAGTCAAGATGAATGAGTGAATGCGTATGAGATGAAGTAACGAAATGCACTGGCCAACCTTTGAACAATACACACATGCTAAGGGCAATGCCTCATAGTCATAACCCATGGGGGATCCGCGAAGTCCATGTACTCACATAGAAATATCCACTAGGGCTCACACAAAACACCACCACTAGTTTTACTCAGAATACCAATATCTACTAGGGCTCACACAGAACGCCGCCGCTAAGGTTCACAAAGAAATTTCTTTTGTTACCTTTGCCAGTTGGGCCCACACAGAGTATCCTTATTTCCATAGTAATTATTGATGCATATGTGTCACGACCCAACTCGGGGCCGCGACGAGCACCCGGTGCTAGCCCACCCGGGCACCCTCTTAGCTTACTCTTATGCTTACATCTAGGTGAGCCACATAATTATACATTCATTTCCATTCATTCGTCAACTAGTCCCATTTGGACAACAACCCATTTATATCATCATAGGCATCTATGCCACATCAATGTGCATGGGCCTACGTGGCCGACAAAATGATATACTAAACATAGGCCGACAAGGCCAACACATCTACCCACACACACACATATCTACGAGCCTCTAAGAGTATAACATATCACATTAGCGGGACAGGACCCCGCTATGCCCATTATTATATACACAAAAGAATGAGTACCCAAAAGATATGGCTCCGAAGGAAATTGAGCTCTCTATGTAATCTCCAAATAGGCAGCTATGGATCAAGTCTGTCTCCCTGTGCACCTGCGGGCATGACGCAGCGTCCACAAACAAAAGGACGTCAGTACGAAGAATTTACTTAGTATGTAAAGCGTGATTAACATCAATATAGAAGCATCATAGACAATATGTGAAGTGGCACAGGAGGGAAGACAATAATATCATCATCATGGCACTTACCTGCCTTTCATAGGAACTTTCCATTTCTCATGCGTATTTCATAATAGTGCTCGTACCCTACTTGGGCTCATATTCGCATACATGTCCTTATTCGTATTCGTATACATAGTCTTCTCACATTCATATTCATATTATATACATAGCTATACACTTATATACATACATAGCGTGCCCGACCATAAGGTTTGGTGTTTCATACGTACTTATCCAACCAAGGCTCAATGTTATTTCTACCTGGCCCTACCAAGGCTTCAGGGTTATCTGTACCATCTACAGAGGTGTGCACGCGTTACGTAATCGTATACATACTTTATACATAATCATATACATATATCCTACCCGGCGTTATAAGCTCGGGGTATCATTATAGCCCTTCATAGGCACATATAAGTATAATAGCCCGTAGGCACCTTTGGCATCATTATTATTATTATCGTCATCACTATCTTCGTCATTATTGCTACATCCATATATTAGGCTTACTCGTCATATGAGGGGCGTAGTACAATCATAGTACATGTTAAGGATCGTGAGCTTATGAGCTCGGAGTGTCAATCACTTGAATACAACATACTCATATAGAGGAATTAGAAGTTTGGCCAAGAATCATGCCTTATGAAAGAAGGGTTAGCCTTACATACCTTTTCGTCGGACTATTCTACACTTGCACGTTTCCTTCCAATGCTAGCGTCTATACCTTCATTAATATCATCACAATGGTCATTAGTCATTCACATCATCCACATTATCTAGATTTCTCAATTTGCTTCTAATTCTCCTATATTTGTGGTCATGACCTCCAACTTCGTCCATTCGTCTAAAGTGTCTAGTTCATGATCTTAGTACCATTTATAATACATTCATATCGTAACACAACAACATTCATAATTCAATTCAAACTATTCCTCAAAATGTCACTATTCACCATTCATGACCTAGTTGACCACATTTTCTACAATCCATGTATTTTAATTCTCCAATACTTTAAACATCTTGTAAAAATCATGAATCTTACCTTAGAAGTTGTAGGAACAAGCTTTGGTTGATAATACTCTTATTTGAGCAAAACCCTAGTTTTTCTCCATTTGGATTTCTTGACTTGGATGATCCTTGATGATTCCCTTATCCTTGATTCACTTGTCTTAATGTTATTGATGGCTTATAATCCTTGAAAACTCATATAATAAATGTAGAGAAAAGTTTTAGAGAGAAGTGGTGTAATGTTGTAATGAAATAAGACAAGTCTTGATCCTCACATTTAATGAATTGAAAAATCTGTGCTGGGTGAACAGTGGTCGTCCATGGAGGTTTACGGTCCGTATTTCAGTTTACGGACCGTCCCTCGTGGTCGTCTTTAAGCTTAAGCAGAACCAGAAACTTAAGGCTGCATGCATGGTGATTTACGACCATGGTTTACGGGCAGTAAATCACTTTACGGTCCGTATTCCAGGTCGTATTATACCTTTTCCTCAGCTGGCAGAAAGTTGAAGTTTGGCATGCCAGTTTACGACCTGGCAGTTTACGGACCGTACTGCACTTTACGGTCCGTATTTTGCAATTTACGACCACTGGGCAGTTGCAATTCTGCAACTTCCCATATTTCTTAGACTTCTCATTTTAATCACCCCCGTCCATGCACATGCATTGCTCACCTTGTATCTCATCTTAACTTAGCCAACTTCCTCATCTCACATCGGATACTTTCGAAATCTCGCCTAAGGTCATCAAACGTCGTTTCTTGCTCATAGACATCATGCACTCATATTCATCACTAGTTCATTCACTTGCGTACCAACGGAAAATTTTCCGAGGTGTAACATTCTCCCCCCCTTAAGAACATTCGTCCTCGAATGTTAAAGTCTTCGGGGGTTCTATAAAAATTTCGCCAGAGTTTCCTCTGTAATGTGGCACTACCACCCTGTCACAACAACCCAAAATAACAATGCCTCACAGGGCAATAATACAACAGCACTAGAAATTTGGCCACACACGACCTGAATGTATAAAAGGGAATCATACATACCTCATGATCTCGACGTCTCATCTTGGACTTCTCCCAATGGCTGAAATAAATGTGGGTATTTGGATCTCATATTCTCTTCCGCTTCCCATGTCATTTTCTCTCGATTGTTATTTCTCCACAGAACTTTAATTGAGGCCACTTCTTTGTTTCTAAGCCTTCGTACTTGCCTATCTAATATGGCAATGGGTATTTCATCATAAGTTAACTTTTCTGTCACTTGAATATCATTCACTGGGACGATCCTCGTAGGATCTCCAACACACTTTCGAAGCATCGAGACATGAAATACTGGATGGACCGACTCCAAATCTGGAGGTAGATCTAGCCCATAGGCCACTTTGCCTATTTTTCGCACAACCTCATAGGGTCCGATATACCGGGGACTGAGCTTCCCCTTTTTGCCAAATCTCATAACGCCTTTCATTGGCGACACTTTCAAGAATACCCAATCCTTAACTTGGAACACTAAGCCCCTTCGACGATTATCCGCATAGGACTTCTGGCGACTTTGAGCCGCTAACAACCGATCTTGTATAAGCTTGACTTTCTCTATAGCTTGCTGGACCAAATCTGGCCCTATCAACTTGGCCTCTCCAGTTTCGAACCACCCAATCGGGGATCTACACTTTTGCCCATATAAAGCCTCATACGGCGCCATTTGAATGCTAGAATGATAACTGTTATTGTAAGCAAACTCAATGAGTGGCAAATGGTCATCCCAATTTCCTCCGAAATCTATCATACATGCCCGTAACATATCTTCAAGAGTCTGAATAGTACGTTCAGCTTGCCCATCGGTCTGGGGGTGAAATGCCGTGCTAAGGCGCACTTGGGTCCCTAAACCCTCTTGGAAAGACCTCCAAATATTGGCTGTAAACTGAGTTCCCCTATCGGAGATAATAGATACTGGAACACCGTGGAGTCTCACTATCTCTTTAAGATAAATCTTTGCGTAATCTTCAGCCACATAGGTCGTCCTGACCGGTAAGAAATGAGCTGATTTAGTGAGTCTATCCACGATCACCCATATGGAATCATATTTACGTCGAGAACGGGGTAAGCCTGAAATGAAATCCATATTAATCACTTCCCACTTCCACATCGGGATTTCTATAGCTTGCAATAAGCCACCCGGCTTTTGGTGCTCGATCTTCACTTGTTGGCAATTAGGACATTGAGCTACAAATTCCGCTACGTCTTTCTTCGTCCCATTCCACCAATATATAGACTTAAGATCATGATACATTTTCGTCGCTCCGGGGTGAACGGAGTAACGGGAAAAATGAGCTTCCCTCAATATTTGGTGACGTAGACCTACCACATCGGGAACACATAACCTGCCTCGACATCGGAGAACTCCGGCTTCCGAAATATCAAATGATGACTCCTCCTTCTGAGGGAGTGTATCTCTGTACTGCATTAGCATGGGATCCTCATATTGTCGCTCTTTTACTTCCGCTACTAGCGATGAAACTGCTGAATTCTGAATAGCAGCTCCGCTGCTACCTGAGTCTACCAGTCGGACTCCTAGGCTAGCTAACTGCTAAATATCACGGGCCATCTCTTTCTTTTCTGGTCGTACATCACTTAGACTTCCCATCGACCTACGGCTAAGAGCATCAGCCACAACATTTGCCTTTCCGGGGTGGTACAGGATATCAACATCGTAATCCTTTAGCAACTCCAACCATCGTCGTTGTCGCAAATTCAACTCTTTCTGCTTGAAGATATACTGAAGGATCTTATGATCTGTATAAACATCCACATGGACACCATATAAATAATGTCGCCATATCTTTAATGCATGGACCACTGCGGCCAATTCTAAATCGTGGGTTGGATAGTTCTGTTCATGTTTCCGTAATTGTCTAGAAACATACGCAATCACCTTACCATTTTGCATCAATACACAACCTAGCCCGACGCCTGAAGCATCACAATAAATAACATATCCTTCCAATCCCTCTGGAAGTGTCAAGACTGGGGCTGAAGTCAATCGGTCTTTCAACTCTTGGAAACTACGCTCGCAAGCATCTGTCCATTGAAACTTAGCTGACTTCTGAGTCAACTGGGTGAGTGGCGCAGAAATAGAAGTAAAACCCTCAACAAATCTTCTGTAATAGTTTGCTAAGCCCAAAAGGCTACGAACCTCCGTAGGAGTCGTGGGCCTTGGCCAAGTCTTCACGGCCTCGATCTTTTGGCTATCCACTCGAATACCATCAGCTACAACAATATGGCCCAGAAATGATACCGAGTTCAACCAAAACTCACACTTGGAGAATTTTGCAAACAACTCTCGAGCTCGAAGAACTAACAATACGCAAGTGATCCGCATGTTCTGCCTCGGATCTAGAATACACTAGGATATCATCGATGAATACAATCACGAATAGATCCAGAAAAGGTCTGAATACATTGTTCATTAAGTCCATAAACACTGCCGGGGCATTAGTTAACCCAAACGACATTACTCGGAACTCGAAATGGCCATATCTTGTTCTGAAAGATGTCTTAGGGATATCTTTCTCCCTAACTCTTACTTGGTGATACCCGGACCTCAAATCAATCTTTGAAAACCATTTGGCACCTTGCAATTGATCAAATAAATCATCAATCCTCGGGAGGGGATACTTGTTCTTAATCGTCACATTATTCAATTGCCGATCATCAATGCACATTCTCAAGGAGCCATCCTTCTTCCGGACGAACAATACGGGTGCCCCCCACGGAGATGAACTAGTCCTAATGAAGCCTTTATCAAGAAAGTCCCTCAATTGCTCCTTCAACTCTTTCAATTCCGCGGGTGCCATTCTATATGGGGGAATAGATATGGGTTTAGTGTCTGGCAACACATAAAGCGTGATTAACATCAATATAGAAACATCATAGACAATATGTGAAGTGGCACAGGAGGGAAGAAAATAATATCATCATCATGGCACTTACCTGCCTTTCATAGGAACTTTCCATTTCTCATGCGTATTTCATAATAGTGCTCGTACCCTACTTGGGCTCATATTCGCATACATGTCCTTATTCGTATTCGTATACATAGTCTTCTCACATTCATATTCATATTATATACATAGCCATACACTTATATACATACATAGCGTGCACGACCATAAGGTTCGGTGTTTCATACGTACTTATCCAACCAAGGCTCAATGTTATTTATACCTGGCCCTACCAAGGCTTCAGGGTTATCCGTACCATCTGCAGAGGTGTGCACGCGTTACGTAATCGTATACATACTTTATACATAATCATATACATATATCCTACCCGGCGTTATAAGCTCGGGGTATCATTATAGCCCTTCATAGGCACATATAAGTATAATAGCCCGTAGGCACCTTTGGCATCATTATTATTATTATCGTCATCACTATCTTTGTCATTATTGCTACATCCATATCTTAGGCTTACTCGTCATATGAGGGGCGTAGTACAATCGTAGTACATGTTAAGGATCGTGAGCTTATGAGCTCGGAGTGTCAATCACTTGAATACAACATACTCATATAGAGGAATTAGAAGTTTGGCCAAGAATCATGCCTTATGAAAGAAGGGTTAGCCTTACATACCTTTTCGTCGGACTATTCTACACTTGCACGTTTCCTTCCAATGCTAGCGTCTATACCTTCATTAATATCATAACAATGGCCATTAGTCATTCACATCATCCACATTATCTAGATTTCTCAATTTGCTTCTAATTCTCCCATATTTGTGGTCATGACCTCCAACTTCGTCCATTCGTCTAAAGTGTCTAGTTCATGATCTTAGTACCATTTATAATACATTCATATCGTAACACAACAACATTCATAATTCAATTCAAACTATTCCTCAAAATGTCACTATTCACCATTCATGACCTAGTTGACCACATTTTCTACAATCCATGTATTTTAATTCTCCAATACCTTAAACATCTTGTAAAAATCATGAATCTTACCTTAGAAGTTGTAGGAACAAGCTTTGGTTGATAATACTCTTATTTGAGCAAAACCCTAGTTTTTCTCCATTTGGATTTCTTGACTTGGATGATCCTTGATGATTCCCTTATCCTTGATTCACTTGTCTTAATGTTATTGATGGCTTATAATCCTTGAAAACTCATATAATAAATGTAGAGAGAAGTTTTAGAGAGAAGTGGTGTAATGTTGTAATGAAATAAGACAAGTCTTGATCCTCACATTTAATGAATTGAAAAATCTGTGCTGGGTGAACAGTGGTCGTCCATGGAGGTTTACGGTCCGTATTTCAGTTTACGGACCGTCCCTCGTGGTCGTCTTTAAGCTTAAGCAGAACCAGAAACTTAAGGCTGCATGCATGGTGATTTACGACCATGGTTTACGGGCCGTAAATCACTTTACGGTCCGTATTCCAGGTCGTATTATACCTTTTCCTCAGCTGGCAGAAAGTTGAAGTTTGGCATGCCAGTTTACGACCTGGCAGTTTACGGACCGTACTGCACTTTACGGTCCGTATTTTGCAATTTACGACCACTGGGCAGTTGCAATTCTGCAACTTCCCATGTTTCTTAGACTTCTCATTTTAAACACCCCCGTCCATGCACATGCATTGCTCACCTTGTATCTCATCTTAACTTAGCCAACTTCCTCGTCTCACATCGGATACTTTCGAAATCTCGCCTAAGGTCATCAAACATCGTTTCTTGCTCATAGACATCATGCAGTCATATTCATCACTAGTTCATTCACTTGCGTACCAACGGAAAATTTTCCGAGGTGTAACAATATGCATGGATGATATATAAATGATTGGATGAGTCTCAGTCAACAACTCAAATCATCAATATGTAATAAGAATGCATGTTATGTATGATGCCAATACCAATGGTAAATCATATCAAATCTCATCAGTCACATATCATGAAGTACACAACACATTTTAAGCCATTTTCATTATCCTTCTTCTTTGCGATGATAAGTGAGATATCAAGAGAGGGATGAATGTAAACACAAATCACACATATCTCAAACATGGCGGCAAGCCCACATAATAGCTGACGGAACCAACCTATTGGATTTCACTTCCACACCATGCCCGAAGGCCTATCATGCATTCCCCGTCAATAACTAAACTCTACATATGCTTCACTAACCGAAGTCTAACCATATTGTAGGCCTAACCTACCTCAGTGTCGAGCAGGTGCCACGATCTATCCAACCCGAGCCTTCCCTTTACGAAAAGCTTCCGAACGATCGAAGTCTAATCAACAATGTAATTTACATTAGAAACTGGAACTAACGATGCCCATATTTCTATAATACGATTCGAATAGAAAATAACCCTTAAAAAGGAAACTCGGGACCACAAGGGCAACAATAGAAATTCAAGTTAGAAAAGGCCAACCAAAGCTTAAAAAGGCCAAACACTAATTATCAACCCAAACTAGTCCCGAATTAGCATTAATAAAAAAATCTCCAATTTTAGGGAAGACCCCAATTTCCATAATCAATTTCTTAAATAAAGAGAGATTCAAGCTTAGCAACTAATTACCTCAAAGATTAGATGAATATAACCAATTAAATTCCCCAACAAAGCATAATTTAGGAAGAAAAGATGGTTCAACTCAACCTAGGGTTTATCACCCTAAAACCCCCAACCTAATCATGGTTTCTTTTACAAGAATTCCCCCACTTTTAATGATAACATAAACAAGATAAATAAATCTTAGGCTTATCCAATGGAAGAATCCTCTCAAAGCTCGTAAAAAATTGCCCCCAATACTCTCCAGTTCTCCAATTTAGTGAATGGAGAGAAATGATTCGAAGTTGGGAATAAAAAGGGTTTTCTAATCAGCGATGAGTTGTCCGCAGATGCGGACTCGCCTCCGCGAAGCGAAGGACTGCTCACATAAGCGGAGCCACTTTCCACCTTGATGGATATCAAATTGTCACGATCGATTTTAGGACCGCGCGGGTACCTCCCTTTCCATCTGGGTAGGCGAACCGTCTCATTGAATAACACATCAATTAAACAAGACGATTCATTAAACCATTAGACATTTAGAAATACAACGGAACTTCATAATGTAATCAATAAACTCAAGATTCGATAATATTACAACCATTTAATAAGTACAGACTCGATCCAACTTCCTATGACCAGACCTAGACTAGTACAAGAGCGACTAATGAATTCAGATTACCACTACATTCTAAGACTCAACCTGCGTCCCGAAATGAAATGGGAGGAGGCCTTCCAGATAGGCACCGCGCATTTCTGCTCATGTAACAATCAACCACCTGAAACAATCTACACCCTAAAAATGGTGTAGCAAGTGCAATATCAATACAAACCACGCGTACTGAGTAAGTGTCATAGGCCGACAATGGTTAGTAACACATATAAGTAAAAGAATTCACAGATAAATATGACACCAACCCAATCAAGTGATACGTCTATCAACCACACAATGTACATCATTACCTTTCAATCATTAACTTCACTCCAATAATTACCGGTCAATCTCACAACAATTTTGCAATTCACATGTCATTAAATCATTCATTTTAGTCTAGTAGTCAACTCATCATTAAGGCGCCCGATATTCTACGTCACATAAAAACTAAACATATAACTAGTCTTAGGGACGACCTAAGGGATACCACAACAGTTTCAAACAATAGATCCGGATCCAAACACACGTCATCGCCTAAGTAAAACATCTACTTCCAAATGTGCCAAGTCTGAATATATCAAGTCCGAATCCAACATCACAAGTACCATACGAAACATCTCAAAATCAAGCCATGATGCAATGCAATAGTGTATGAATGCAATGCAATGCAATGCCATGCAAATGAGGTGTACACATGTACTCCGGACGAAAATATCGACGTCTCGGTAACACAACCCAGCGTGACTAGCGAAGTCTAAGTGCCACCCATCCCGGATCTTTGCCCAACAAACAGACGGAACCCCCGATCTTTGCCCACGGGGGGTTCTCACCTGAACCACTCTAGGGGACCCGCGAAGTCCATGCACTAACAACAATTCCGGAAACATCATCGAAATCGGCCATGCAACAACGATGCCTGAATTGATCATCGGACATCGGCCTTCTCACAATTACTCAAGTAAAAGAGTTTTATCAAAATATCAGTTTCACTCAATCAATGATACTGGATCATTACCGGGTATCGGTCATGCATCATGAATGGATGAGAATGCGTACAATGCGTGTATCAATATCAACAAGCAAGCTTAATATCACAAGTACCAACAATGGGTAACACCAACAATGTATCAATCAGTTTCACACAATCAATGATTCCGAAATTGATCATTGATCATCGGACATCGGCCATCTCACAATCACTCAAGTAAAGAGTTTTATCAAAATATCAGTTTCACTCAATCAACGATACCAGATCATCACCGGGTATCGGCCATAAATCATGAATGGATGAGAATGCGTGCAATGTGTGTATCAACATCAACAATGAAGCTCCACATCACAAGTACCAACAATGGGGTACGCTAACAATATATAAATATCATAATACCAACAGTGGGTACGCCAACAATGTATAAATATCACAATACCAACAGTGGGTATGCCAATAATATATCCGAACCACAAATACCACAATGGGTATGCCAATAATATATCCAAATAAAGATGAATATCAGGGTCTAATCTCTATCAACAAATCATAGCATCAAGCCAACACAATAGAACAGTCAAGCACAACATAACGAGGTGGCTAGTCCCAACACAAAATAGGTCAATCAATCGATATACATTATTACCACTTCCTTAAATCAGCCCATTAGCTTAGAACACAAATCTCACCCTGCACTCAAACTCCTTCGTCACAACTCATTTAGAATTCAATCACAATCATTGGTGCATTTTATCTTCCATTTATCAACTAGATTCACGATTAATGGTATAACACAATTAACCACATATTACGGAATTTCCCATCATGAGACACAAATAAATTATGTACCATCCACTACTCCCAGGTCACATAAAATCCACCAATATTCAAGAAAAACCACATCAAACAACCTAAGGAATCTACAGGCCACAAGCCCGAACAAACAAGTCACACAACAATACCATCCTAGGATTCCATCCCAAATCTTCGATTTCCTACACATGCATTCTCCGTCTCTTCTAATACAAAATGTGGGAAACTAACTGGAGTCTATTGAGGGAAAGCCGTAACCTACCTGGCAGCCAAACAGGTGCCACGAACCCACACATTTGCCTTGTCTTCAGAAGCGTCTCCAATAAACAAACTCTATTCACATGTAAATTCTATGTAAGAAACCATGAAGAATGATATCCATATTGACTACATTCTATTCGGGTCAATTTCCAACTCTAAATTAGGAAGAACGGGGCTACAAGAGTAAAACGGGAATTTTATGGTCAAATTACCAAATTCAATACCAAAAGGTCAAAACCCTTTACTATAATAATAGGAATACTTAATTTATTCTTAAAATCATTATTTATATGAAAACCCCCAAATTTGGTTAACAAGAATTGGAGATTATTGGTTAAACTCATGAAATTCATGAAATTCAACTCTAGCATGGAAGATTATTGGTTAACAAGCCTAGATATATCATTATCTAGCATAAATAGCAACATTAACATCATTTATTCACAATCTAGGAAGCCTATTCGTTTTGAGAACCTTTTCAAGAAAAACCCCATAAACCCTCTTTGATTCTATGGGTTCTATGGTCATATTAACGATTAGAAGGTGAAACTAAGTAAGTATGAGGTTAAGAACTTTACCTTAGGATGGAATTCACCTTTCCACCTTCAAAGTCGCCTCTTCTATGCCTTAGAACAAACTTAGAATAAATGGGGAATGTTTAAGGGTTTATGAAATAAAAAGAGTATTCTGGTACAGTATGCCGCTACAACGGCCATCGTGCCGCCCCAGCGGTACCGCACCAGCGGTGTTCAGACAGCTATGGCGGCCTAACCTCAAATCTCTTCATCGCTCCAGCGGCACCATAACTGCCCCAGCGGTGCCGCTGTAGCGGTACAGGTGCTGCTGCAGCGGACACCAGCAGATAAGACACCAGAAATTTTTCCCAAGTTTCACCATTTGATCCTATTTTCCGATTAGTTCCCGAGGCCATCTGCTCACATACCATACACATGGACACACATAAAAACACTCTACGAACGCGCCCGTGGCCTCGGAATTCCCAACGGAACTCTTGTTGACCGAGTCAACTCTTTTTTACTTTAAGCCTATATTTCACAAAAGTTGCCCAAATCCCGATTTAGACACCTCGAGAAGCATGCCAACGGTCCCCTTGAGTCAAAAATGAGCTAATCACTGCTCGGAAAAGGGCGAAAATACCGAAAAGGCTATAACGACCAAACGGGTCATTATAAAAATATACATATATTATATACTTAAAACTATACTATTTTAAATAAAGAATTTATATAATACTTCAATTTCTATGTGTTTTCTAACAATATTTTTTAGGAAATAAGAAAGCCATGAATATAGCTAAAGGTGAAAGAAAAGAGGAGATTGCCGCACATCCACTTCATAATACAAGAAGTGAAGTTACATCTTCCTCAAGGATATATTTGTCTCAAAATATATCTTCTCAAGATACATCTTCCTCATACTACTATAAATAGAAGGCAACTCTTTGTATAGAAGACATCTTGAGTAGTAGGAAAATAACCACTTTTCTCTCTAGCTTTGTTCTTGCTCTTTCTTTCTTTCTTTCTTTTTATTTTTCTTTTATTTTTATTTTTTATCTTTTAGTAGATCTTTGGTTTATATACTCCTTAATGGAGTAATATCTTTTTATGGGAATAGTTAATGAAGCTTGGTATGTTATTATAGTATTTATCTTTATTTTAATTATTCCTTCTCATATTTTTATCTCTATATTTACTTTGTGTCGGAATAATAGACTTTTCCTAAATATTATCGCTACTCTATTATACTTTATGTTGTGGTTATTCTTGTATTAATTTTGTAATTCTCACGAAGCAAAATTAATACTTTATAATTATTGCATAAAATATTAGAGTAATAATAATTTTTAGTTATATATTATTTCAAATCTTTGATCTTGCTTCTTTCAAATCTAATTTGCGAGAAGGAATTGACTTAAGCAAGTGTATAGATTTAAGGATATCTTTGTCCTATGTTTTTTAATTCTAATCCTCGCGGAGGAATTGACACAAATAAGTTTATTGATATAAAGACTAATCTCAAGAGATCTTTACATCTTATGACACAATTTAGACAAGGAACTTATTTCATTTTAATTGTCATTAGTTGTAATTCAATTAATATGCATAACCTCAAGGAATGTTATTAATTGATTATATCCTAGTGAGAAAATGTTATTGTATTAGCAATAAACAATTATTCTTTCATGAAATATATTACATTAAGATTGTATTATAATAATATTATCAAGTGACTTCAATTATTCCCAACTCTTTTTAAATCTTTAGGAAATTGTTTGTTTTGTTTAAGTAATTTACAAATTTAAGACACTACTCTCTTTTCATCAATTTGATTCTCTGCAATAGTAACCGGGATAATATAAATTTGTAGTCTAGGTGGTTACAATCTCTGTGGGACAATATCTTAAACTATACTAAAATTTCACAGAGTACAAGAAAAAAAAACTTTTTATGCCCAGAGCTCGTCACACCTCACTTCCTCACGTCTGCGGGCCAAGACCCGCATAGGCGGGCCCGCAGAGGCGAACCCACGTCCGCAGAAGCAGGACACCAGAAACCAGCAAAATATGGTTTTTCACCAAGTCCAACCCAAAACTCGACACTCATCTGAGACCCCTCGGATACAAACCAGATATGTATCCCAATGTAAAAACACGCTACAAACTCATTCGTGCCCTCGAAAATTCCAATGGAGGTCACCATGACCTGGTCAACACCCAAAACTCAAGTTTCCAACTAAGTGACCAAAATGCTCTCGAGTGCCTCGAGAACCGAACCAATTGCCCCACCAAGTTATAAACGACTCTCCGGACCTCATGGAATTGACGAATTTCCAAAAAGGTTCGTTTACCCAAAAGTCAAATATTGATCAAAGGTTTTTCACTTTAAGCCTCTAATTTCCTCAAAGTCATTCCCAATTATCTAGGGAACTGCGCTACCCATCCCCATGAGTCAAACACGCTCTAATGAAGCTAGCAGAAGGGTCAACAAGGATAAAAGGTAAAAAATCCTAAACGACCAAGTAAATCGTTACATCACATACCAATTAAACAATCGTTCGTCCTCGAACGGAGAAGAAATGGAACGAAGGAAATGTACCTAGGTCGATAAAGAGCTGGGGATATCTCGCACGCCTATCGGCCTCGGTCTCCCATGTAGCCTCCTCAACGTGCTTTTATTGCACCTTAACTGAAGCTATTTCTTTTTATCTCAACTTCCTCACTTGCCTATCTAGGATTACTACATGCTCTTCTTCGAAGGACAAATTCTGATCATACAATACCGAGTCCCAGTGGATGATATAAGAGCCGTCAGAATGGTATTTCTTTAACATGGACACATCAAATGCCGGATGAACACCTGATAAACTTGGTGGCAAAGCCAACTCATAAGCCACCTCCCAACATGGCGAATGATCTCAAAGGGGCCGATAAACCTCGGGCACAACTTGCCTTTCTTCCCAAATCGCATCACACCCTTCATGGGTGAAACCTTCACCAGGACCTGATAACCAACTATGAACTCCAAATCCCGGACCTTCTGGTCCGCATACTCCTTTTTCCTACTCTGAGCCGCGAGAAATTTTTCCTGAATCAGCTTCACCTTATCCAAGAACTCTCTCAACAAATCAGTACCCTAAAGTCTCACCTTAAAAGCATCAAACCACCCAATCGGAGAACGACATCTCCTACCATACAAAGCCTCAAATGGAGCTATGTCGATACTTGAGTGATAACTGTTGTTGTATGCGAACTCTGCCAAAGGTAAGAACTGGTCCTAATGACCACTAAAGTCGATCACACAAGCCCGAGACATATCATCTAACACCTGAATAGTCCTCTCGGACTGACCATCGGTCTGCGAGTGGAAAGTTATACTAAGATCCAACTGAGTCCCCAATTCTTTCTGTAAATTCCTCTGGCAATGGGACGTGAACTAAGTGCCTCTGTCTGAAATGATGGAAATAGGCACGTCATGCAATCTGACGATCTCTTTAATGTAGATCCTGGCCAATATCTTTGAGTTGTAGGTAGCCTGAACTGGAATGAAGTGCGCGTACTTAGTAAACCTATCAACAACAACCTAAATGGCATCAAACTTGCCCAAAGTCTTCGGTAGACCAACCACGAAATCCATAGCTATCCTCTCCCACTTCGACTCAGGAATGAGCATCCTCTGAGTCACACCATCCGGTCGTTGGTGCTCATACTTAACCTGCTAGCAAATCAAACACTGAGATACGAATTCCACTATATCCCTCTTCATTCTACCCCACTAGTAATGTTGTCTCAAGTCACGATACATATTTGTGGCACCAGGATGAATGGAGTATCTGGAACTGTGAGCCTCCTTCAAGATTAACTGAATCAAATCACAAACTCTAGGAATACAAATGCGCCCCTTAATCCTTAAAACACCCTTATCATTAAGAATGGCCTCACTGGCTATTATATCCCGTGTTTTCACACGTTGGAAAAATTTGGAAATAATCTTGACTTGTAAGAAATAAGGTCATAATTGATTTTTATTTAACATAGGAGTTGTGCACGAAAGAATAGTGTCGTGGAAGTGTGGGACAAGGTTAGGGCAATTTTGGAATTTTGGAAATTAGTTTCGGGAATTACAAAACGTGGACTATAACTTATTGGGCTAAAAAAATAATGAAATTGAGGCCCAAAGTAAGGAGCATGGCCGGCCAACATGGCCTTGATCCAAGCCCATTTTACTTGGTCATGTGCTTGGTCATGTGACCATGTCTTCATATTATATACATAGAAGATTCAAGACATTAGAAAGCAAGAACAAACAAAGCAAACAAGAGAGAAAGAAGAGAAGGGTTTCGGGTTTGGCTAGGAAATTTAGCCACCAAAAATATTGCTCCAAAAAATTTTCTTTTGTGGTTTTTCTACTAAATTGAGTAGCCTCTTCAACTTGGTGTAGTTGTCTTGGAGGAAGAAGCACTTGGTTCCTCAATTTGATCACTTGTTCAAGTAAAGAAGACTAGAGGATAAGGTAAGAATTCACCCCTTATTCTTGTGTTGTGAAGTCTTGTTTGTGTTGTAGTATGTAGAAATGTGTTGATTGTATGGAAAAATGGAAGTTTGCAAAGTGGGTGTGTGGTATGAGTGTATGGCCGTGTGTATGCATGCATGATATGCCAATGATGAATTGAAATTATGTTGTATTCTAGTTGTGAATGTGATGGAATTCATATTGAGAATGAAAGTTGAATAATATTGGTTAAATTGGCAAAAAGAGCCTTTGGCCGTGTGGTATATTGGAGTGGGAATGGGAATGAATCAAGTTTGTGTAATGTGTTAGTTGTGTTATTGTGATTCTTGCAATGTAAATGAAAGTAAAACGATATGAGTTTGCTTTGAAATGGAATGTAGAAACTTATGTCGCTTAAGTATGATTTTACGACATTACGAAAATGAAGTTATTAGGTTGCAAATTATGATGGGTGTTGATGAATTTGGAAGATGGAAACATGTTATGAATATGTATGCCAAAGATTAGAAGTTTCGGACGAGTTAGGATTATGGCGGAAAGTTTGTATATTATGTATATCGTGTGTATAATTTCAGGAAACGATATGAAACGCTTCTAAACTATGTTGTGATGATCTAGTTTGATAATGAATGTGAAATCATTGAAATTGGTTTGGAAATTGAAGTTGAAATGAAGGTTATGGCATTATGTCGGCAAGTAGAACTAGTTGTGCCATATTGTGTTTCCAATGTTTGTTGTTGATGTTGATGTTGTTGTTTGGGTTATTGTTGATGATTTTGAGCCGAGTTGAATTCTCGGGGGTGCTATATGTATAGGGGAAGTGCTGCCGAAATTTCGGTAGACAAATATGAGTTGAATTGAATTCGTAGCATCTATAACTTACAATTGGTATGTTATATCCCGTATCTTGTGCGTTTGGATATTTCAAAGTCGTCGTAGAATGTAAGGACGAAACCATTTTCAAAACTATATATTAATGCACAAGTTGTTAAGAATACTATTTATGACCATTATTAGTATAAAAATATTGTGAGAGGCTAAGGGCAAGAAGAGAAATTTGCAAAACGACCAATGGAAACAATGTGGAAGGTTAGGGGTAAAATGGTCATATTGAGAAAAAGTCCAGGGGCAAAACGGGAATTTCACAAAAAATTCATGAAGGTTCAAAAGGGTCACATTGACCATGTGATGGAAAACATATGGGCCAAAGTGTACATGGCAAGACTTGGGATCATCTTTTATTTCTAGAAAAGTTTCAAGAAAATAAAAGAGTTTTCTAGAGAGGGGCATGTGCCCCTCACATGCTTGAAAATATATGTATATATATATGAGCCTCCTTCTAATTTAAGATAAGAGGAGAAGAGCAACACACACAAAAAAAAAAAAAAGGGGGAGGGGGTTCGGCTAGGGGGCTGGCCGAAACCAGCCCCTCAATTTTGATCTTGGGAAATTATTTCTTTCATATTTTTATACTAAGTGGAAGATGCTCTTTAACATGGTGGAATTGTTGGAGCAAGCAAAACACTCATATGGATGATTCATGAACCTTAACCGAGTGGAGAAGTTGAGGCATGAAGGTAAGGAACTAACCCTCTTTCATGTGTTATGGATGTTGTTGAAGTGTTGTAGTATGTAGAAATGAGTGAAATTCAAGAAATATGTGTGTGTTGATGTGTGGCCGTATGCATGGATGGTGCAAGGGCAATGATTCAATTGTTTTATTTAGTATTTTGATTGTTGTTTGTGTTATGGGTGATTTGTATATGTTGTAGGGTGAAGGAAAGGATGGAATATATGAAACTATGCATGTTGTGTTATTGGCCGTGTGTAGTGTAGCTAGCCGTGGGTGTGTGTTGTGGTGTGGGAAGATTGAATTAATTTCATGTAGTGTGTTGCTTGTTGTTGTAATGTATAGAAAAGATGGAAAAATTCATAGGAATAAGTATGTGGTGTGGTTGCCGAGAATGGTTGTGTTTTGGTAAGCTATGATGAACGGATGTCACTTGATATTCTAATTGTGTTGCGTTGTGAATCTTATGATGTAAAATGAATTTAGTGATTGAAAATGAAGTTAGCATCATTTGTAGGTTATTGGAGAAGATAATGTGATTCTTATGTAATTTTGTATGGTGTGGGTTGATTTGGAGGCTAATGCGATTTTAATATGGTCCTTTGTGTTGATGAAAATAATGTTGCTAATGTATAGATTGTTGGTATGGTTTATGAATTTGGAGGAAAAGAAATGTGTTATTGATGTTTCCTTGGACTTGGGAAGTTTCGGGTTGCCTTATGTTTTGAGTCGGGTTGTGTTGGAAAATTTTGTGGATTGTTGGAAATGTTATGGAATCATGTTTGAATGGCTTTGGATGGATTATATATCTTGATTTGAACGTAATTGGAATGTCGTCGCATATTGCGAAAGAAGGTTGTTGATGTTAAAATACGTTTACATTAATGGTCGATGTTGTTAGAATGTTGATGTCACTGTTGTGGATATTGTGGCCGGGTCAAATTCCCGGATTGTTGTTGTTGATTTGGGGCCGAGCCGTACTCTCGGGGATGATACAGTTACAGGGGAGATGCTGCCGAAATTCCGGCAGAAAATAAGTGAATATGTTTGAAAGGTTAAGGCAAGCACATGATAATGAAGCTAACGAATGGATGAATTCCTTTGTATGTAGATTATCGAGTTTGGGAAAGTAAACGCAACTAGTTGGTCGTCGCACAGGTATGTGAGGCTTACCTTTCTTTCTTTTGGCATGCCCTAGAGCCACGTAGGATATGATGTGATATGTATCTTGAGGTTATTCCATTCTGTGATTCTGAGTCTGTTTGTGATCTGTATGTCCTCCCTGACTTAAGTATCAAATGATTCTGATAGGCGGATCATGATTTAAGTATTTTGATATAAGCATTCTGGACTAATCATTCCGACACACAAATGTTCTGACGTAAGTATTTGGCATAAGCGTTCCGATATGAGAAATTCTGATACAAGTATGTAACCGATCTGAGTATTCTGATACAAGCGCTCTGAAGTAAGTATTCTGACATAAGTATGCTAAGACAAGTATTCTGTCATAACCCTTTTGATATATGTATTCGGATCTAAGTAATCTGTTATAAGTAATCTGATACAAGTAATTTGGAATATGTATCCTGATTGAGTAAAAGCGATATAAGTACTTTGATAGAAACATTCTGATAAAAATAATTTGACATAAGTATTCTGTAATAAGTAATCTGTTATGGATATTCTGAGAATATGTTTGATTAATCTATTGAGTCTGAATTATGTGCATTCGGTTTCTCACTATTCTGCTCGTGCATATGTTATGATTTCCTTCACCGAGTCCCGGGCCGGTATGTATCGTGCGGATGGTTCGCCGAGTCCTCTGTTAAGGGCCGGATTCCATATATAAATTCCGAAGTATGATGTGTCCGGTTCCGGGGTATTGTCTTATATGTCCGTCCCCGGTTACCGAGGATATATTATGAAGTATGATGTGTTCGGGCTCGGGGTGCCGTGTTATCTGTCCGCCCCCGGGTACCGTGGTTATGTTATGATGTGTGACGGAGATCGGAGCAAATTTTCTGAAATATGACGTGTTGTGGCGCCAAAGGTAGGAGTGGCGACCACGTTCCTACGTTATCGTGCGCATCCCTTGGCATTGTTCACCGGTTCCTCGGCGCGTTATCTGTCCCCAAGGTTATCATGTATATGATGGGATGTGACCGGTCCCTCGGCGTGATATTTTTCCCCGAGGTTACCGTATGTATGATATGGTATTTGTTCCGGCGTGGTATATGTCCCCGGGGTTACCGCGTATATGATATGATATCTGATACTGATATGCATGACTTGTGTTTGGAGAGTAGGCATTCCGACATTCCGTATGTTCTGTATTCCGTCTGCTATAGGACATCATCTGAGCACGCTGTACATTCTGTGATCCGTCTGACATGCGACATAAGTAAGTATGGTTTGTGTCTGGAAGAAAAAGGATAATAAGTGTCTGATATTCTGGATAAGGTATTTGTACGTTGTTTTATTTGTTTCAGTCATGGTTCCATTTTCTGTACTCATGCCTTACATACTCAGTACATATTCCGTACTGACCCCCTGTTCTTCGGGGGCTGCGTTTCATGCCGCGCAGGTACCCACAGATGGATAGATGAGGTTAGCCGAAGATGATCCAGTGGATTGGCGGCTCCATTTCCTCCAAGAGTGCTGCCGAGTCAGAGTATGTATGCTGTGATGTCTGATCAATATTAGAGACTTTGCAGACAGCGTTGTGGGTAATGGTTGTCAGTCTGTAAGCGGCTCCATCAGCCGATACGTCATTTTGTGTCATGTAGTAAATTCCATATGATTACAGATTTTTGTTTAATTGTGAACGGTAAGAGCAAAAAAAAATTGACTGTTTAATATGTATTTTACTCGTATTTGATTTTCTGGATCCTAAGGAATTAGGTGTGTAATCAGAGTCTGCGGGTTCGCTCGGCTCCGTATATGGGGTTGGGTGCCCATCACACCCTAATAAGGTTAGGGTGTGACATGGTAAATGTGACCATTTGCAGATTTTCGACGAAACGGAGAGTGAGCTTGGATAGGCTTAAAAAGCTCAAAAGGTATGTAAAGCTACCCCGATCCTTCTTTTGGCATGCCTAAGGGTATTAGGATCGGATTCGGGCCTCGAAAGACTTTCTGCCCCTCGAAATCCGCAAGTGAAAATATCACTTTTTCTTTCAGTAAGATTGAACTCTTTTGGTATGCTTTCCTGGAAATTATGCAAACTTTCTCTAAACTCCTTGAAAAGCTATAGAATGTCCGTAGAACCTTTATAGGTGACCCCATAAGCTTAAAGGGCGTGATTTGAGCCCACCGCCTTGCTTGTTCCGAGGTGGGCCCACTATTCCCGGTTTTGCCCTTATCGTACTCATGTCTTACTTTCGAGCGGCTTTTGAAAGAAATGTTATGACTACCATTCGAATTACCTAACAAACATTGTTTTAAATATTTCATTAAGTCTGATAAATTGTTTTGACACTCGGAACGATTTCAGAAAGGTTATACTTCTGTAATTTATTATGACATCCGAAACTCACTTATTATGATCCCATCCGACTTCATTGGATTGGGTTGTCATTAATATGCCTCATCGAGTCTCTGAAGATATTTATACTATTTTAGTTGCATTTAGTCTCTCACTACTCCATTCGTGGATGCCCCAATGTTTCCCACACTGAGCCCGGGCCAGGATATGTTGTCAAGCGTGATCCTCTGCATTGTTCGCCGTGCCTCGATGTGAGGGGGCAGGTATACGCGTACATGGGTTTGTGGAGTATGATGTGCCATGTCCGCTTGTTCTGATATGATTTGCTATGGCCATTTGATATGACATATTATGTTACGGGGTTATGCCCCTATTCTGATTCTTCTGTGTTGTGGCACCAGCGTCGGGAGGGTGGCCACGTTCTGTCTGCTGAGTCCCTTGGCAGGGGCCGGATTTGATATGACATATGTTTCTGTACACACTCTGCATGTTTTGAAAATATGTATCTGATACTTTGGATTTTCCGTTTACTTTCTGTATGTTCTGTACCAGTTATGAGTTTGTTTCTGTAATCCAGGCTTTACATATTCAGTACATATTTCGTACTGACCCCCTTTCTTCGGGGGCTGCGTTTTCATGCCGCGCAGGTACCGACGACAGGTTTGCTGATCCGCCCGCTTAGGATCTTATTCTGCTATTTTGGAGCGCTCTTTTATTTAGAGCCATCTTTGGGTACAGTCTGTCATTTCTATATATGTATATTCTCGTTCATGGGTACGGCGGGGCCCTGTCCCGTCATATGATTCTGTCGGTCTGTTTAGAGGTCTGTAGACATGTTTGTGGATTGGGATCTTTCTGTACAGATGTGTGCTTATGTTGTGTTTGGGCGATCCCATTCGCCGCGGCGGCCGGTCCGCATATGTTTAAATGTTGCTCCGTTGGCCCTGTGTGGCCTTTGTCGGTATTTTCTGCGTGCAGGGTATATGGGATAGTCCGTAAAACAAAGGAGACTCTGCCGATTTTTTTTTTTTTTAAACTATCTAAATTTGAAGTAAAACCTTGTCGGCTTCTGCTATATACTAGAATACGTTTGATAGAATTTGAGATAGCTTTTGATAAATGCGTTTGAGTGCCCAGATCGGGCACTAGTCACGGCCTACGGTGTTGGGTCGTGACAAAAGTGGTATCAGAGCGGTTCGTCCTCGGAATGTCTACAGACCGTGTCTAGTAGAGTCTTGTTTATCGGTGTGTTGTGCACCACACCTATAAACAGGAGGCTACAGGGCATTTAGGATACTACCCTTCTTTCTGTCTTAGATCGTGCGATAGAGCTGTGTTATTAGGATGACTCCTCCCTAACGAATTGTTACATTTGCAGTTATGCCTGCAAAAAAGGCGTCAGCGGCCCAAAAGGCCAAGGCAGCAGCTTTGGGAGAGACTAGTCGGGCCCAGAGGACTACCAGGGCCCATGCCCATATTGCTCATGATATTTTGCCCCCGGCAGAGGGCTCTTCCACACCGCCACATGTAGAGGAGATTGGAGCAGCAGCAGCTGCAGGTCGAGGGGCGGCTCCACCGCCAGGTCCCGCAGTTCCAGTACCTGAGCCCCCAGCTCCACGGCCAGGCACTGAGGATCAGTCTATGGGGGAGGCAGTCCAGCTATTGACCAGACTTGTGGCAGGACAGGTTCAGGGGCACGGACTGGGAGGTGACCGGGCTTTCAGGCGTGACAGTTCGAGAGCCCGTGAGTTTTTGACTTGTGGCCCTCCAGAGTTCTTCGAGACAAAGCCCGAGGAGGATCCTGAGGAGTTTATCAGGAAGATGCGGCGCACCCTACATTTGATTAATGCTTCCGCGACAGAGTCAGTCACGTTGGCTTCGTACCGGTTGTATGATGTAGCGGCTAATTGGTACGAGTCATGGGAGTTATCCAGAGGTGACGGCGCTCCCCCAGCAGTTTGGGATGATTTTTCTCAGGCGTTTCTTAGCCATTTTTTGCCTCCGGAGTTACGACGGGCCAGGGCTGACAGATTCTTATTGCTGAGACAGAGGGGCCGCAGTGTTCGAGAGTACAGTATGGAGTTCGACTCATTGGCCCGATATGCACCTGCTGTGGTAGCTACTATGGCTGACAGGATGCACAGGTATATTATGGGGCTGGACCGGTATTTTGTCGACAGTTGCTTGGTATTGGTCGCTCAGCCCGATATGGATATTGCCCGGATTCAGGCGCACGCCCAGGGCATGGAGGACCGGCACAGGGGTCATCAGCCCGATAGGAGTCAGGATCGGAGACAGCCCAAGAGGGCCAGATCATCTGGGTATTCTGGAGATTTCCGGGGCAGACAACCTCAGCAGCCGCAGCAGCCTAGCAGATATCCATCCCAGCCGGCACAGAGCGTACCTCCACAGCCTACAGGTCGCAGATTTGATAGCCCAGGTTATTCAGGAGCGGGCCAGAGCTCCAGGGCTTCAGGTTTGCGGACAGATAGGGGTTCTGGTCAGACGAGGCCACCTAGGCCTCAGTGTTCTTATTGTGGCAGATACCATCCGGGAGAGTGCTACAGAGCCACCGGTGCATGTTTTTCTTGTGGCCGTCAGGGCCATTCTGTGAGAGATTGCCCGTATAAGGGTAGTTCGGGTGGTGCAGCGCAGCCTACTGGATCAGCCGCCGGGTCATCATCTTCATCAGTGGCTATGCGCCCTACAGGGCCGGGTACATCAGCGCCGGCGGGTCGCGGCAGAGGTCGTGGTGGAGCTTCGGGTACTAGTGGTCCTTCGAACCGCATTTATGCTTTGGCCAGCCGCCATGACCAGGAGGCATCGCCTAATGTCGTTACAGGTACATTATTGGTCTTCTCTCGGTCTGTGTATGCATTGATTGATCCAGGTTCGACTTTGTCATATATTTCGCCTCTGGTTGCCGGTAAAATTGGTATAACGTCTGAACCTATAGAGCCGTTTGAGGTAGCCACACCGATTGGGGACTTTATTGTAGCGAAACAGGTATATAAAGACTGTTCTGTAACTGTATGTGGCCGAGACACTAAGGCAGATCTGGTGGAATTAGATATGATTGAATTTGATGTTATTATGGGAATGGACTGGCTAGCCTCCTGTTATGCAAATGTTGACTACCAAAATAAGGTAGTTCGTTTCCAGTTTCCCGGGGAGCCAGTTATAGAATGGGCCGGTAATACAGCATCGCCGAAAGGTAAATTTATTTCATACCTTAAGGCGAAGAAAATGATCAGGAAAGGTTATATTTATCATCTGGTTCGGGTACAAGACTTGACAGCAGAAACGCCGACTCTTCAGTCAGTTCCCGTGGTTAATGAATTTCCAGATGTATTCCCGGATGAGCTTCCAAGCCTTCCTCCAGAGCGGGAGATAGATTTTACTATTGATTTGCTTCCAGATACTCAGCCTATATCTATCCCCCCGTACAGAATGGCACCGGCAGAATTGAAAGAACTGAAAGAGCAGTTGAAGGATCTGTTAGAAAAAGGCTTCATTAGACCCAGTACTTCGCCTTGGGGAGCCCCGGTATTATTTGTGCGTAAGAAAGACGGGTCGCTGCGTATGTGTATTGATTATCGGCAGCTGAATAAGGTAACCATAAAGAATAAATACCCCCTCCCCAGAATTGACGATTTGTTTGATCAGTTGCAGGGCGCCAAATATTTTTCGAAGATAGACCTTCGGTCTGGCTATCATCAGGTACGGGTACGAGAGGCCGATATTCCTAAGACAGCATTCCGGACCAGATATGGGCACTATGAATTCAGAGTTATGTCGTTTGGGTTAACTAATGCTCCTGCGGTATTCATGGATCTAATGAAATGGGTATTCAGGCCATTCTTGGATATGTTCGTAATTGTATTTATCGATGATATTCTGGTTTATTCTCGGTCCGAGGCAGAGCACGCAGATCATCTGAGAGCGGTACTCGGGGTGCTTCGACATCAGAAATTATATGCAAAATTTTCTAAATGTGAATTCTGGCTAGCTTCAGTGGCATTCCTGGGGCATATTATTGCAGCTGATGGTGTCCGGGTGGATACACAGAAGATTGAGGCCGTGAAGAATTGGCCCATACCCACGACGCCCACAGAGGTACGTAGTTTCCTGGGGTTAGCAGGCTATTACAGAAGATTTGTGGAAAAGTTTGCTTCGATTTCAGCGCCTTTGACAAGACTAACTCAGAAGGGAGCTAAGTTCCAGTGGACCAATGCATGTGAACGAAGCTTCCAGTTGCTGAAGGAGAAGCTGACTACGGCCCCAGTTCTGACCCTTCCAGAGGGACCCGATGGATATGTTATTTATTGTGACGCTTCTGGCGTGGGATTGGGCTGTGTATTGATGCAGCACGGCAGAGTTATAGCTTATGCTTCTCGGCAGCTGAAAAAGCATGAAAGGAATTATCCTACCCACGATCTGGAGCTTGCTGCGGTGATTCATGCTCTGAAGATATGGAGACACTATTTATATGGCGTTCATGTTGATATCTATACAGATCATAAGAGTCTCCAGTATATTTTTAAGCAGAAAGAGCTAAATTTGCGGCAGCGGAGGTGGCTGGAGCTCCTGAAAGATTATGATGTGGATATTCTGTATCATCCGGGCAAACCTAATGTTGTTGCAGATGCGCTCAGCTGGAAATCTATGGGCAGCTTGGCAGATTTACAGCCAGACAGGAGAGAGATAGTACGTTACATTCATCAGTTGGCTAATCTTGGGGTTCGTCTGGCCGATTCTGGAGGTACACGGATTTCTGTCCGAGGGGTTTCTGAATCATCTATTAAGGAAGATATCAAGCGGCGTCAATATGAAGATCCTATTTTAGCTCGATACAGAGACACAACACATGAGAAGGAGAAGACTCCGTTCGAGTTTACACCAGACGGAACCTTACTATACAGAGGCAGGTTGTGTGTACCTGATATTGCAGGGCTACGGCAGCAGGTTATGGGCGAGGCACACTATGCTCGCTATTCTGTTCATCCTGGTTCTACGAAGATGTACCATAATCTTAGATGCCTATACTGGTGGGATGGTATGAAACGGGATATCGCAGAGTTCGTCGCCCAGTGTCCAAATTGTCAGCAGGTCAAAATTGAACATCAGAAACCGGGTGGACTGTTGCAGGAAATGGAAATTCCGACGTGGAAGTGGGAGATCATTAATATGGACTTCATTACAGGTTTGCCTCGCACTCCACGGAAGTATGATTCCATCTGGGTTATTGTTGATAGGCTGACAAAATCAGCCCATTTTCTCCCCGTCAGAACTACTTATTCCGCTGAGGATTATGCCAGGCTTTATATTAAAGAAATTGTGCGACTTCATGGAGTTCCTATATCTATTATCACTGACAGAGGTGCTCAGTTCACAGCGAACTTCTGGAGATCTTTTCAGGAAGGATTAGGGACTCAGCTGAGCCTGAGCACAGCTTTTCATCCTCAGAGTGACGGACAGGCCGAGCGCACTATCCAGACGCTTGAATATATGTTACGGGCCTGTGTTATTGATTTCAGAGGTAGCTGGGAGGATCACTTGCCATTGATTGAATTTGGTTATAATAACAGTTACCATTCGAGCATCCAGATGGCTCCGTACGAGGCTCTGTATGGTAGGAAATGCAGGTCACCGATCGGCTGGTTATTGGCGAGACAGAGCTAATTGGCCCAGATATGATCCAGCAGGCAATTGATAAGGTGAAACTTATCCGGGAGCGACTATTGGCAGCCCAGAGTCGACAGAAATCATACGCTGATAAACGGCGTCGTCCTTTGGAATTCCAGGTTGGTGATTGGGTATTTCTGAAGGTATCTCCTATGAAAGGCGTAATGCGGTTCGGCAGGAAGGGTAAGCTTAGTCCACGTTATATTGGGCCTTATCTGATTGTGCGGAAAATTGGAAATGTCGCCTATGAGTTAGATCTGCCATCTGATTTTGAAGCGGTACATCCGGTATTCCATGTGTCTATGCTCCGCAAATGCATTGGTGATCCCTCCAAAATATTCCCTGCGGATGATATTCAGGTGACGGAGCAGTTATCTTATGAGGAGCAACCCGTAGCTATTTTGGACCGCCAGGTAAGAAAGCTCCGAAACAAAGATGTAGCCTTTTTTAAGGTGCTGTGGCGTAACAATAATAGGGAGGAAATGACCTGGGAGGCCGAAGAGGAAATGAAGAAGAAATATCCTCATTTGTTCCCTATGCCCACAGGTAATCTCAAATCTTTACCTAATTATATTCGATAATGAATGTATGCCATATATACTGACCATAAACAGAAACTCCCCCGAAGCCTTTTCAGACCCTATAAGATTAATTTAACATTCGAGGACGAATGTTCTAAAGGGGGGGGGGGGAGGATGTTATATCCCGTGTTTTCACACGTTGGAAAAATTTGGAAATAATCTTGACTTGTAAGAAATAAGGTCATAATTGATTTTTATTTAACATAGGAGTTGTGCACGAAAGAATAGTGTCGTGGAAGTGTGGGACAAGGTTAAGGGAAATTTTGGAATTTTGGAAATTAGTTTCGGGAATTACAAAACGTGGACTATAACTTATTGGGCTAAAAAAATAATGAAATTGAGGCCCAAAGTAAGGAGCATGGCCGGCCAACATGGCCTTGATCCAAGCCCATTTTACTTGGTCATGTGCTTGGTCATGTGACCATGTCTTCATATTATATACATAGAAGATTCAAGACATTAGAAAGCAAGAACAAACAAAGCAAACAAGAGAGAAAGAAGAGAAGGGTTTCGGGTTTGGCTAGGAAATTTAGCCACCAAAAATATTGCTCCAAAAAATTTTCTTTTGTGGTTTTTCTACTAAATTGAGTAGCCTCTTCAACTTGGTGTAGTTGTCTTGGAGGAAGAAGCACTTGGTTCCTAGATTTGATCACTTGTTCAAGTAAAGAAGACTAGAGGATAAGGTAAGAATTCATCCCTTATTCTTGTGTTGTGAAGTCTTGTTTGTGTTGTAGTATGTAGAAATGTGTTGATTGTATGGAAAAATGAAAGTTTGCAAAGTGGGTGTGTGGTATGAGTGTATGGCCATGTGTATGCATGCATGATATGCCAATGATGAATTGAAATTATGTTGTATTCTAGTTGTGAATGTGATGGAATTCATATTGAGAATGAAAGTTGAATAATATTGGTTAAATACGCAAAAAGAGCCTTTGGCCGTGTGGTATATTGGAGTGGGAATGGGAATGAATCAAGTTTGTGTAATGTGTTAGTTGTGTTATTGTGATTCTTGCAATGTAAATGAAAGTAAAACGATATGAGTTTGCTTTGAAATGGAATGTAGAAACTTATGTCGCTTAAGTATGATTTTACGACATTACGAAAATGAAGTTATTAGGTTGCAAATTATGATGGGTGTTGATGAATTTGGAAGATGGAAACATGTTATGAATATGTATGCCAAAGATTAGAAGTTTCGGACGAGTTAGGATTATGGCGGAAAGTTTGTATATTATGTATATCGTGTGTATAATTTCAGGAAACGATATGAAACGCTTCTAAACTATGTTGTGATGATCTAGTTTGATAATGAATGTGAAATCATTGAAATTGGTTTGGAAATTGAAGTTGAAATGAAGGTTATGGCATTATGTCGGCAAGTAGAACTAGTTGTGCCATATTGTGTTTCCAATGTTTGTTGTTGATGTTGATGTTGTTGTTTGGGTTGTTGTTGATGATTTTGAGCCGAGTTGAATTCTCGGGGGTGCTATATGTATAGGGGAAGTGCTGCCGAAATTTCGGTAGACAAATATGAGTTGAATTGAATTCGTAGCATCTATAACTTACAATTGGTAAATGTGACCATTTGCAGATTTTCGACGAAACGGAGAGTGAGCTTGGATAGGCTTAAAAAGCTCAAAAGGTATGTAAAGCTACCCCGATCCTTATTTTGGCATGCCTAAGGGTTTTAGGATCGGATTCGGGCCTCGAAAGACTTTCTGCCCCTCGAAATCCGCAAGTGAAAATATCACTTTTTCTTTCAGTAAGATTGAACTCTTTTGGTATGCTTTCCTGGAAATTATGCAAACTTTCTCTGAACTCCTTGAAAAGCTATAGAATGTCCGTAGAACCTTTATAGGTGACCCCATAAGCTTAAAGGGCGTGATTTGAGCCCACCGCCTTGCTTGTTCCGAGGTGGGCCCACTATTCCCGGTTTTGCCCTTATCGTACTCAAGTCTTGCTTTCGAGCGGTTTTTGAAAGAAATGTAATGACTACCATTCTAATTACCTAAAAAACATTGTTTTAAATATTTCATTAAGTCTGATAAATTGTTTTGACACTCGGAACGATTTCAGAAAGGTTATACTTCTGTAATTTATTATGACATCCGAAACTCACTTATTATGATCCCATCCGACTTCATTGGATTGGGTTGTCATTAATATGCCTCATCGAGTCTCTGAAGATATTTATACTATTTTAGTTGCATTTAGTCTCTCACTACTCCATTCGTGGATGCCCCAATGTTTCCCACACTGAGCCCGGGCCAGGATATGTTGTCAAGCGTGATCCTCTGCATTGTTCGTCGTGCCTCGATGTGAGGGGGCAGGTATACGCGTACATGGGTTTGTGGAGTATGATGTGCCATGTCCGCTTGTTCTGATATGATTTGCTATGGCCATTTGATATGACATATTATGTTACGGGGTTATGCCCCTATTCTGATTCTTCTGTGTTGTGGCACCAGCGTCGGGAGGGTGGCCACGTTCTGTCTGCTGAGTCCCTTGGCAGGGGCCGGATTTGATATGACATATGTTTCTGTACACACTCTGCATGTTTTGAAAATATGTATCTGATACTTTGGATTTTCCGTTTACTTTCTGTATGTTCTATACCAGTTATGAGTTTGTTTCTGTAATCCAGGCTTTACATATTCAGTACATATTTCGTACTGACCCCCTTTCTTCGGGGGCTGCGTTTTCATGCCGCGCAGGTACCGACGACAGGTTTGCTGATCCGCCCGCTTAGGATCTTATTCTGCTATTTTGGAGCGCTCTTTTATTTAGAGCCATCTTTGGGTACAGTCTGTCATTTCTATATATGTATATTCTCGTTCATGGGTACGGCGGGGCCCTGTCCCGTCATATGATTCTGTCGGTCTGTTTAGAGGTCTGTAGACATGTTTGTGGGTTGGGATCTTTCTGTACAGATGTGTGCTTATGTTGTGTTTGGGCGATCCCATTCGCCGCGGCGGCCGGTCCGCATATGTTTAAATGTTGCTCCGTTGGCCCTGTGTGGCCTTTGTTGGTATTTTCTGCGTGCAGGGTATATGGGATAGTCCGTAAAACAAAGGAGACTCTGCCGATTTTTTTTTTGAAACTATCTAAATTTGAAGTAAAACCTTGTCGGCTTCTGCTATATACTAGAATACGTTTGATAGAATTTGAGATAGCTTTTGATAAATGCGTTTGAGTGCCCAGATCGGGCACTAGTCACGGCCTACGGGGTTGGGTCGTGACACTGGCTTCCCCACTTAGCACCTTATCCTAAATCTTACACAATTTCACATCCTCAAAATGTTGGGCCTTAAACTGCTCCAAAAGAGACGACCTCACCTCAACACAAGCTAGAACCTTGCTAAGTTCTGAAATATCAAGTCTTACCATGCTATTAGCCAAACACTGAATCTCCATGGCTAAAGGACGCTCTTTCACAATTAAACGCACTAAGGTACCCATACTCACTGTCTTTCGGCTCAACGCATTAGCTATATTAGCCTTTCCCGAATGATTAAGAATAGTCATGTATAATCCTTGAGAAACTCCATCCATCTGCGCTGCCTCGAATTCAGATCCCTCTGACTGAAGACTACGATGATCGATGTATACCTCACTATGGACTCCATACAAGTAATGCCACCAAATCTTCAAAGCAAAGATTAATGCCGCCAACTCTAAGTCATGAATAGGGTAGTTCTTCTCATGGACCTTCAACTGCCTCAAAGCATACATAATCACGTTACCCTCTTGCATCAATGCACAACCCAAGATAATAGGCAAAGCATCACAATAAACAGTAAAGTCTTTACCCTCCACAGGTAAAGTCAAAATCGAAGCTTAAGTCAATAAAGCCTTGAGCTTTTGAAAGCTCTCTCACACTCATAGGACTACTCAAAGGGCACATCCTTTTGAGTCAAATAGGACAAATGAGAAGCAATAGATGAGAACCCTTCACGAACCGATGATAGTAACTCGCTAAGTCCATAAAACTCTGAATCTCGATCACAGAAATAGGCCTAGCCCAATCACGAACTGCCACGATCTTCTTAGGATCAACCATAATCCCATCCTTAGACACAACATCCCAAAAATGCCATGGAACTAAGTTAGAACTCACAATTGGAAAACTTGGCATATAACTTCTTTTCTGTCAACAATCCATGAACTATCCTCAAATATTTTTCATGCTCTTCCCTACTTCGAGAGTATACCAAGATGTCATCAATAAACATAATCATGAACGCGCCACACTTATAAACAAGATGCTGCGGGCATTTTTAGGAATGAATGACCTTCTTTCTTCATAAAATCGTGCGATAGAGCTATGATATAAGAACTTCTTTTCCTTAAACATGTCATGTGTTATGTATTTCAGAGATGCCTGTAAAGAGAAAGGCTACGGTAGCCCAAGGGCAAGACAGTGGCAGAAAAGCGGGCTGAAAGAGCATCGCCAGTAATTGTAGAGGAAAGTGAGTCCCAGAATGCGGCTCAATCTCAGTCCTCTCAGTCAGTACCTATTTCTGAGAGGCGTGAGGGATCCTCTGCCCCAACTCCAGCACCTCCGGCTCCTCCACCGGATGCTTCAGGCCAAGAGGTAAAAGAGGCTATTCATTTGCTTACTCAATTGGTTGCTGCCCAGACTCAGCGGCAAAGTATGGGGCAAGGTGATAGGGATGTTAGTGCAAGGACCCGTGATTTCATTAGCTTGAACCCTCCGGAATTCTTTGGATCAAAGCCGGATGAGGACCCTCAGAATTTTATTGATGGAATGTTGAGGACGCTTCGCTTGATACATGCTTCGGACACCGAATCGGTGGAATTAACGTCCTATAGATTGAGGGATGTTGCGGTTCATTGGTAAACGGTTTGGATGGCTTCACAAGGAGCCAATGTGCCTCCCCCGGTATGGCAAGAATTTGTTGATGCTTTCCTCCGACTTTATTTGTCTCCAGCAGTTCGGCGAGCTAGAGCCGATAAATTCTTGAATTTGAGACAAGGTAGCATGAGTGCTTTAGAGGCTTCAATTCTTTGGCTAGGTACGCTTCGACCATGGTAGCTGATATGGGTGACCGAGTACACCGATTTGTGAATGGCCTAGGGCCACATTTGATGGATAGGTGCTTGACTGCGTCCCTTCAGGACAATATGGATATTTCACGCATTCAAGACCATGCTTAAAATTTAAAAGAAAGCCTACAACTACAAAGAAGTGAGCGTGAGCATGATAGGGGACATAGTAAGAGGGCCAAATCTTCGGGTCCGATGAGTGAGTTTAGAGGCGGGCACAGACAGCAGTTTTCTAGGCATTCAGGCTATTCTATGACTAGTGCGCCTCCACGGTTTTCAGGCCAGAGATTTGATAGATCTACTCGTTTCGGGCCGAGTCAGAGTTTTTTGAGGTCTCAGTTTAGGGGTGATTCGGGTCAGGCGAGGCCACCTGTAACACGATGTTCCCAGTGTGGGAAGTTACATTGGGGTTAGTGCCGATCGGGTTCAGAGGTTTGCTATTCATGTGGTCGACCAGGCCATATTATGCGTGATTGCCCCTCAGTTAGTGGTAAAGGTAGGACCCAGCCTTCAGGGTCAGTAGCTAGATCTTCATCATCTGTATGCCCTATGGGTCCAGGTTCAAATGCGCCAGTCGGCCATGGTAGAGGCTGAGGGAGAGTCCCCAGTTCTAGCGGTCCTCAGCACCGTATTTATGCTTTGGCTTGACGCCAAGATCTTGAGTCTTCTCCTGATGTGGTCACAGGTATATTATCGGTATTTTCTCATGATGTATATGCTTTGATAGATTCGGGCTCCACATTGTCATATGTTACTCCGTCTATTGCGGGTCGATTTAGAGTCGAATCGGAGTCGATCAAACCTTTTGAGGTGTCTACACCCGTTGGTGAATCGGTAATAGCTAGCCGAGTATATAGAAACTGTATAGTTGTGGTTTGTGACCGTAGTACTATGATTGACTTGCATGAGTTAAAAATGGTAGACTTTGATGTTATTATGGGCATGGATTGGTTGGCTTCTTGCTATGCCAATGTTGATTGTAGAATGAAAATGGTTCGTTTCCAATTTCCGGGAGAACCAATTTTAGAATGGAAAGGGAATACTGCGTCACCAAAAGGTAGGTTTATTTCCTATCTAAAGGCAAGGAAAATGATCACAAAAGGTTGCATTTATCATCTAGTTCGGGTTGAAGATGTAGAAGCTGAACCGCCGACTCTTCAGTCAGTTCCTGTAGTAAATGAGTTTCCGAATGTGTTCCCGGAAGGGCTTCCAGGCCTTCCTCCGGAGCGGGAGATTGATTTTGCTATTGATGTGTTGCCAGACACTAAGCCTATATCTATTCCTCCTTATAGAATGGCTCCCACAGAATTGAAAGAGTTAAAGGAGCAATTGGAAGACTTGCTTGAGAAAGGCTTTATTAGGCCTAGTTCATCCCCATGGGGAGCACCCGTATTGTTTGTCCAAAAGAAAGATGGCTCCTTGAGAATGTGCATTGACTATCGGCAATTGAATAAGCTGACGATTAAGAACAAATATCCTTTTCCGAGGATTGATGAATTATTTGACCAATTACAAGGTGCCAAATGGTTTTCAAAGATAGATTTGAGGTTCGGGTATCATCAAGTGAGAGTTAGGGAGAAAGATATCCCTAAGACAGCCTTCAGAACAAGATATGGCCATTTTGAGTTCCGGGTAATGTCATTTGGGCTAACTAATGCACCGAAAGTATTTATGGATTTGATGAACAATGTGTTCAGGCCCTTCTTAGATGTATTTGTGATTGTATTCATCGACGATATCTTGGTGTTTTCTAAATCCGAGGCAGAACATGCAGATCATTTACGTGTCGTTCTTAGAGTTCTTCAAACTCGAGAGTTGTTTGCAAAATTTTCTAAGTGTGAGTTTTGGTTGAACTCAGTGACATTTTTAGGGCACATTGTTGTAGCCGATGGTATTCGGGTAGATAGCCAAAGATTGAGGCCGTGAAGACTTGGCCAAGGCCTACAACTCCTATGGAGGTTCGTAGCTTTCTGGGCTTAACAGGTTATTACAGGAGATTTTTTGAAGGTTTTTCTTCCATTTTTGCACCACTCACGAAGCTGACCCAGAAATCAGCAAACTTTCAATGGACAGATGCTTGTGAACGTAGTTTCCAAGAGTTAAAAGATAAATTGACTTCTGCCCCTGTCCTGACACTTCCAGAGGGATTGGAAGGATATGTTGTTTATTGCAATGCTTCAGGCATTGGGCTAGGCTGTGTGTTGATGCAACATGGTAAGATGATTGCGTATGCTTCAAGGCAATTACGGAAACATGAGAAAAATTACCCAACCCGTGATCTAGAATTGGCTGCAGTGATTCATGCATTAAAGATGTGGAGACATTATTTATATGGTGTCCATGTGGATATTTATACAGATCATAAGAGTCTTCAGTATATCTTCAAGCAGAAAGAGTTGAATTTGCGGCAACGACGATGGTTCGAATTGCTAAAAGATTATGATGTTGATATCCTATATCACCCCGGAAAGGCAAATGTTGTGGCTGATGCTCTTAGCCGTAGATCTATGGGAAGTTTGTATGATGTACGACCAGAGAAGAGAGAAATGGCTCGTGAGCTCCAGCAGTTAGCTAGCGTAGGAGTTCGAGTAGTGGACTCAGGTAGCAGGGGAACTACCATTTAGAATTCAGCAGTCTCGTCACTAGTAGCGGAAGTGAAAGAGCGACAATACGAAGATCCCATGCTAATGCATTACAGAGATACCTTCCCTCAGAAGGAGAAGTCATCATTTGATATTGTAGGAGACGGAGTCCTCCGATGCCGAGGGAGATTATGTGTTCCTGATGTGGCAGGTTTACGCCACCAAATATTGAGAGAAGCTCATTGTTCCCGTTATTATGTTCACCCTGGAGCGACGAAAATGTACCATGATATTAAGTCTATATATTGGTGGAATGGGATGAAGAAAGATATAGCGGAATTCGTAGCTCAATGTCCCAAATGTCAACAAGTGAAAATCGAGCACCAAAAGCCGGGCGGATTGTTGCAAGCTATAGAAATTCCAACTTGGAAGTGGGAAGTAATTAACATGGACTTCATTACAGGCTTACCCCGTTCTCGACGTAAGCTTGATTCTATATGGGTCGTTGTGGATAGACTCACGAAGTCAGCTCATTTCTTACCAGTCAGAACGACACATGTAGCGGAAGATTATGCAAAGCTTTATTTTAAGGAGATAGTGCGACTCTATGGTGTCCGAACATCTATTATCTCTGATAGAGGGACTCAGTTTACAACTAATCTTTGGAAGTCCTTCCAAGAGGGTTTAGGGACTCAAGTGAGCCTTAGCATGACATTTCACCAGCAGACTGATGGACAAGGTGAACGTACCATTCAGACTCTTGAGGATATGTTACGGGCATGTATGATATATTTTGAAGGTAATTGGGATGATCACTTACCCCTCATCGAATTTTCTTATAACAATAGTTATCATTCTAGCATCCAAATGGCACCGTATGAGGCATTATATGGGCGAAAGTGTAGATCCCCAATTGGGTGGTTCGAGGTAGGAGAGACTAAAATGATAGGGCCAGACTTGGTTCAGCAAGCCATAGAGAAAGTTAAGCTTATACAAGGTCGGTTATTGATAGCTCAAAGTCGTCAAAAGTCCTATGCGAATAATCGTCGAAGGGACTTAGAGTTCCAAGTGAAAGATTGGGTATTCTTAAAAGTGTCACCAATGAAGGGTGTAATGAGATTTGGCAAAAAGGGGAAGCTTAGTCCTCGGTACATTCGGCCGTATGAGATTGTGCGAAAAGTAAGCAAAGTGGCCTATGAGTTAGATCTACCTCTTGATTTAGAGTCAGTTCACCCAGTTTTCCATGTCTCGATGCTTCGTAAATGTGTTGGAGATCCTACTAGGATCATGACAGTAAATGATGTTCAAGTGACGGAAAAGTTGACTTATGAAGAGGTACCCATTACCATACTAGATAGGCAAGTATGAAGGCTTAGAAACAAAGAGGCGACCTCAGTTAAGGTTTTATGGAGAAACAATAAACGAGAAGAAATGACATAGGAAGCGGAAGAAATTATGAGATCCAAATACTCGCATTTATTTCAGCCCCTAGAAGAAATCCAAGACGAAAAATCAAGATCATAAGGTATGTATGTTTTACTTTTTATGCTTTTGGATCGTGAGTGGCCAAATTCTATTGCTATTATGTTGTGGCCCTGCGAGGCATTGTTATTATGGGCTGTTGTGACAGGATGGTAGTGCCATATTATAGGGGAAACTCTGGCAAATTTTTTATAAAATCCTCGAGAACCTAACATTCGAGGACGAATGTTCTTGGGGGGGGGGGGGGGGGGGGGGAGAATGTTACACCTCGAAAAAAATTTCGTTGATGCGCAGTGAATAGACTAACGAAGAGCACGAAGTATACGGTATTTCAATAAGTAAGGAATGACATTTGATGACCCTAGTTAAGATTTCAAAGATGTTCGAGATAGGAGAAGAAATTTTGCCAAGAGAAGGCAAGGCATACGATAGGTATCGAAAAGGAATTACGAGTAACAAGTTAATGAGGATTTAATAATGCTGTGGAGAAGAGTTATAATGTCCCTTAGATTGTTAATGAGGTGATAGACAAGTGCTAAGAAGGTTCCATAAGGTTTGAAGATCAAACGAGTCGACGAAAAGGAACTTTGGGAAACTAGGGATTATACGGCCAAACATACTGGCCGTATAAAACATACAGACCGTATGTTGGACCGTATAATCAGCCCAGAATATCACCCCTCTCTGGACCAAATCTACGACCAGACATAAGGTTAGTATAATTTATACGGACCGTATGTTGGTCCGTAGAAACTGGTCGGGACAGATTTGGTGTTTTAATAAGGGACCAAGTTTCATTTCATTTCATTTCCCTTTCACACCCCTTCTCTCTAAAACATCTCTCTACATTTCTCGCACAAGAATTCAAGAGATATTAGTGATCAACAACATCTAACTAAGTAAATCAAGTGTAAGAAACCTATTAAAGTTCATCCAAGGCAAGGAATCCAAGTAAAGGTGGAACTAGGGTTTTGCTCAAGTGAGGTTTTCTCACCCAAGGTTCATCCCTACACCATATAAGGTATGATTTATGGTATTTCCATGTTGTTTAAAGTGTTTGAAAGTTGAAACACTTGGATTGTAGAAGGATATAGAAAAATGGGTCATGAATGTGGAAATAGTGCCATTGTGAGTAATAGCTTGAATTGAGTCATGTTTCTTGATGTGTTGTGATATGGATATGTTATAAATAATGTTAACAACATGGGATAGACATTATATATGAATGAGTGTAATTGTGTGTTATGACCATGAATATGGATAATGGGAAGTGAATTGAGAGATATGGATAATGTGGATGAATAAAGACTATTGTTATGATATTGTGAATGTATTATTGACGTTTGGGAGTTGATATATGATATGGAGGAAGTTGTATAAATAAAGGATATGCTGTCCAATTATATCTAAATGTTAGTCGTGTATGCTAGCTATCGGTTTTCTAATGATAGTATAATTTTAATGAAGGTAGAAACGTGAGCATTGAAGGAGAACGTGCAAGTGATAGAATAGTTGAACGGAAAGGTATGTAAGGCTAACCCTTCTTTCATAAGGCATGGTTCTTGGGCCAAATATCTATTCTTCTATGAGTCTATGATGCTCTCCAAATGATTCTATCTTCAAAAGCTACAAAGCTTAAAATTCTTGATATGTATTATGATTGTACTAAATTCCTCATATAACGACGACAATGGTAATGGTGATAATGATGACAACGATAATAGCGATAACGATAATGATGACGATGATAGTAGTAATAATGCTAAAGGTGCCTATGAGCTTATCTGTAGGTGTGCCTATGTATGGCTATTATGAGACCCCGAGCTTATATGGCCGGGTAGAATATATAGATGTATATATGACGATGTGCGCGCACAACTGCAGTTGGGTACAGATAACACTAAGCCTTGGTAGGGCCAGGTATGTGTAACACTGAGCCTTGGTTTGCCAAGTATGTATGATAACCGAGCCTCGCCATGGCCGGGTACGTGAAACACCGAACCTTCGTGGTCGGGTATGCTATGTATATGATATGGATATGTATATGATATGGCTATGTATATGATATGGATATGTCTATGATATGGCTATGTATACCATATGGATATGTATATGATATGGATATGTATATGATATTGCTATGTATATGATATGGATATGTATACGATTATGGAGACGAAACGTAAATGAGTACGGATAGGAATACGGATACGGATATGGATGTATGTACACAGTCACGTATTAGAAATGGAAAGTCCCTATGAAAGGCAAGTAAGTGCTTATGACGATGATACTGCTATCTTCCATAATATGCTACCTCTTATGTCGCTTATTATGCTTCTATAATGATATCGATCATGATTTAAATACTCAGTACATTCTTTGTACTGACGTCCTTTTTTTTATGGACGCTGCGTCATGCCCGCAGGTGGCCAGGGAGATAGACTTGATTCATGGCTACAGTACTCAGGGACTACATAGCGGAGCTCCATTTCTTTCGAAGCTAAAGCTTTTGGTACTTATTCTTTTGTGTATATATTTATGGGCATAGCGGGGTCCTGTCCCACCTATACGATATGATATACTCTCCTTAGAGGCTCGTAGACATGTGTATATAGTTAGATGTAATCGGCCTTTTCGGCTAATATTTTGGATGTCATTTTGTTGGCCTCATCGGCTTACGTACATTGATATGGACATAGTTGCTAATGATGATATAAATGTATTGATTTTCCAATGGGATTAGTACGATTGATGGATAGAATGTATTATTTAATATGTGGCTCACCTAGATGTAAATGTAAAGGTATGTTAAGAGGTGCCCGGGTAGGCTAGAACCGGGTGCCCGTCGTGGCCCTCCGGTTGGGTCGTGACATCGGCCTTGTAGGCGTTATGATGTGTCGGTCTATTATGACGACCTTTTTGATCCGCATGTATGTATGCATATCTTTTTGGATTTTCTTTCACAAGTTAAGCTTTCATTATTTTATTTGGATACATACTAATGTAGCCTGAATGACCTATGACAAGTCTAATGATAAATGGATAGTATAGTATGACGACACTTGATTGAGTAAGGCATTGGGTGCCGGTTGTGACTCTCCGGTTTGGGTCGTGACAAAAATCCTCTTTTGATTTTTTGTACATGTTAAGACTCTAGTTTGAGGGTGTTGCGGTTCACTTTTTACGCGGCCGTTAAGGGCATAAAATGCTACTACGAACTCGTTGGTGCTCTTTCGGACTTTGTTTTAAAAGAGTCGCCACCTAATTTTTAGGAAATTAGGAAAACTGATTTTGAAGGGTTTATTCAAATACAGTGAAAAATCCTTCATAATCCGGAGTTCTAGGTAAGGGTTCTGATGATCCCCTGAGGAAGGTGTTTGTCACGACCCGACTAGGGGCCGTGACGAGTACCCGATACTTGTACCGAGCACCCCGTATCTGTCATTGTACCCTTACTTCTCAGCGGACCGTAGGAACTGTACTATACATTTTTTTTGTTGCTGAACATTAACATTAGCAGCGTCATCATAAACATAGACTAGTAAGCGTTGCTATCACATTATACAGAGACGCGAACAATTCAAAATACAAGACATCTAACTGTACATATCTGTCTACGAGCCTCTAGATATAGTACACATACACATAGAAAGGTCCGAGTACTGCCGTGCCCGAATATACATACACAAAATAGTACCAAGGAAGTGAGGCTCCGGAACAACTGGAGCGCTGCTAAGTGCTGCTGGTGAGGCTTCTAGGAACCAAAACCGTCTGTCTGCTGACCTGCGCGGCATGAAACGCAGCGTCCACAAGAAGGGACGTCAGTACGAATAGTGTACTGAGTATGTAAGGCATGGATGATAATACAAATAGAAACATAGAGCATGATTAACAATATCATAAGGTCGTAGGACATATGATGAGGCTAGAAAGTAACCTGTGCGTAGGAACGCCCCTGTCAGGCCGGATACCGTGCATGCTTGTCTTTTCCTTTTTAAAACGTTTCTTATTCATAGGTATAGAAAATAGGATTTATATCACGTCATGTTTTATCCTATTATACCCTGTCATATCATAGCGTGTCGTATCATATCATGTCGTAGCATATCATATCATGGTATATTATGTCATAGCGTATCATAGCGTATCATGTCATAGCATAGCACGTCATAGCGTATCATGTCATAGCATAGCATGTCATAGCGTATCATGTCATAGCATAGCACGTCATAGCGTATCATGTCATAGCATAGCGGGTCATAGCGTATCCTGTCATAGCATTGCATGTCATGGCGTATCATATCATAGCATAGCTTGTCATAGCATGTCATGTCATAGCATATCATATCATAGCATAGCTTGTCATAGCATATCATGTCATAGCATATCATATCATAACATAGCTTGTCATAGCATATCTTATCATAGCATGTCTGGTCATGACATGGTAGCTCATATCATAGCATAGCGCCGAACGATGCCGGCTCACCCACATAGCGCCGATATACACCAGCTCACCCATATATCCCGCGTTCGGGCACCCCGCGTCCGGGATGATAAGCCAGCTGATCAGGTGGCAGTGAAACATATTTCCCTTCCCATTCCCCCATGTATCCCTTCCCCCCATCCCAGGTTCATATACATAGCTTGCATATATGTACTTTGTATGCATATACACATCTTATATACGTACACATATTTTTGTATTCATATACATAGCTTGTATACATATACATGTCTTATATACATTTACTTATCTTATATACATATACATATTTTATATACTTATACATATCTTATATACATATACATGTTTTATATACATATATATATTATATAAATATACATGTTTTATATATATATATATATATATATATATATATATATATATATATATATATATATCATATAAGCACGCAAGGGAGTCAAAAGAAAATCATGTACCTACCGGAGTGACGTAAGGTCGGTGACCTCCGATTACATTATGGAATACTTGTGATCGCTTTTGTCTCACCTCGAAGGGACGAATATTTTAAGGTGAGATGGTCAACGGAGAATAGTATTAAAGTAAACGTAGAATGAAATCGTGGGCGTCATAGATGACAGTTCATAGGCTTGGGAGTCTTTAGAAAGTAAAGTCATAGCTAGGGGATATAATTAAGATTCAAGAATTAGTTTATCATTTTCCTATTCACATAGAATACTTAGCTTAGAAATCTTAGTCATGGAATCGTTCCGGTAGTACTTATCATAGGCATATACTCTTGTCTAACATCATTGTTGTCATTATCATCATGGAAGTATCCTCGTTAGAGTAGTCATAATACCTATCATTTGGTGGCGAAATCGGGATCAAAGGTCCCCTTTAGATTCACTCCAAGTAAGTCAGACAAGACTATAAGGAAAATCCGAGAATAACGGGCCCACCTCGGGCCGGATGAGGCAGCGTATACTATTTGCATACGTTACATGTCATAGCATTACTTGTGAGGGTTCTAGGGTAATCGGGTCCCATTTATGCAAGTTCTAGGGGTTTAGACGATCTTTCCATCATTTTGCACACTTTCTAGTTCAATTCTATTGAACAAAAAGGAGAAAACTTTAGGTGCGGGTTCCGGGGAATAGGGTTGTCCCCGAGGCTCGTACCCGACTTATTAAACCTAAGACATGCCATAGAAAGAAGGGTGAAGCCTTACATACCTCTTTCCGCTCCTTTTGCTATTCTAAATTCACGTTGCAATCTCGTCAAAATCTGCGAATTGGTCATGTTTACCAAAACTCTTATTAGGATACTTAGAGTTAGAATCTTAAGGAAACACTTGGCTACCGAAATTTCGGCAGCACTTCCTCTGTAAATATACCATCCTCAACATTCAACACAATCAAATTCTCATCAATCACAATCCGGGAATTCAAACCCGGCCAAACTATCAATATAAATTCAACAACCACATTAGAATTTCCATATTTAAATCCAAGATATATTCCAACACTTCAATTAGCTTACTACTTCCTTCAAGACTTCCTAATTCCAATGAAACAACTACAACCTTATAATACATATATTCCAACAACATCATAGTAATATCATTACATGTCTTCCATACAAGAACATTATTTTCAATTTACACACAAACTTTCAACTACTAATACTTCACCACGCTTATCAATTCTTTATATGCAATATAAAATCCACAACACAACAACCAAAATACTAAATAAAACTTGCTCATCATTCCTTCATAATTCACCAATATACACGGCTATACATATAGTATACCACTCACGGCCACCACCCCTATATCCATATTTTTCATGAACTTCACTCATTTTTGTATACTACACCATGCACAAACATCCATAACATAAAAAGGGAGTGAATTCTTACCTAGTTCCTTGATTCTTCACTTGGCTAGAATTGACAACTTATATGAATATGTGTTTTTCTTGCTTCAATAACCACTCTACTTTGCTAAGGACTCTTCAATGGAGTGTTTGAATGGAAGAGAATAATTTTTGAAGAAAAATTTTCCAAAGGTCTTGTGGGTTTGGTCTTGGCCGAAATGGCCCTTGAAGGTTTTTCTCCTTCTTCTCTTCTCTGTGTTCTCTTGAAATTTCTAGAGAATTGTATGAATTAGATGACTATTAAGTCATCTTTTTAAGCTATCCGTTTAATTCTCATATGGGCTTGGCCCATCAAGAAAGGTGGATGGCCAACCTTGGCCCAAAAGATCAAGCCCACTTTTTTTTGTATTTTGTAATTCATGAAAAATTATTTTTCAAATTTCAAATTTACCCTTAGCCTTCCTCCATATTTCTACGAGTCATATTGCGAATTTCCCTTTATGCCCTTGGCCTTCCTCATTATTTCCACTACTAAATTTTTCATAAGCAACTCATATGCCAAACAAAATAAAATATGGCCTTGCTTGTTGTCCTCCCGCGATTGTCTTGAATTATCCGATTGCACAAAATGCGGGATATAACAGTGTTAGGCCCTCCAGTATGAAGGATCCGTACTATACGGTTGACCTTCGAATTTCAAAGTATGAGTATTTGCCTAAACTCTCTATTTTGTGTTTATTCTCGTAAAGAAACTTCCATTTTTTGTAAATTGCATATCATTTTTCGGAAAGAGATTTGAACATATCCCCTTTATATATAGGGTATCGTAGTTTTGGATTTATAATATCCGAATAGAAATATCCCTCCTTTATATATAAGGAATATATTTTGAGGTTATATATATATATATATATATATAAAAGAAAAAGTGGTTATGATCCATGCTTATACTCATACTCTGTCTCGAGTTAATCCGTCTTAATACATCCAGCCCTTATCCACAACTTTATATTACAATGGTTTTATATTTGAAGACTTTTTGTTTTATGAAGGAGCAGTATATCCAGGCTGAATATATTCCTTTTTTGGCCATTTCAGGCCCAAAATGTTTGAGGGGGTGAGGGAGGGGTTTTTTACTTAAAGAAAAGTTGATAATCCTCTTATTAAGAAAGGATACTCTTTAGTTTTAGAAGCTTATAAAGAATACCCAGTTTTGCATTTTTGGAAACCGTTTTGCTCAATTAACATTTCTACTGGAAAAATACTTATAAATAAAGCAACATTTTTTAGTTGGTTTAAAAGGTCATGGGCGTTGGACCCGATTTTTTCTGGAGGAAAGACGATGATCCATTTTTTCCAATTATCTGAAAATGATGGAGGGTTTTTCTAGTACTCTATTTATTCAAAGTTGTTTTCGACTTAATGTTCCAGTTTTGCCTATTTGTTTGCCTAAAAATGCTAAGTTTTGTATTCAACTCATTTTTCGTAAAAAGGGAGGGTAGCTTGCATCAACCATTTTTAAGAAAAAAAAATGTTAAGGCTGCCAAGGTTTTATAATTATTATCCTAGGACGTCTAACTCATTAGGTCCACCATAATATGAGTTGAATACATTTACATACATACATGACATATACAGATAGAAATAAAACAAATCTGAACTAGGGGCGTACCAAGCCACTAGTGGCCATTTTCACCCATGGCCAGGCCTTTTGCATGCCTTGCTAGCCATCTGCTTCGACAGACTCGATGAAAGAATATCGCGTTGGGCCTTTGGCCCAACAAAGGCTCGTTTGGGACCCAAGTGGTCGTGTGAAGAGAGGTGGGCAAGGAAAAAAGGAGACGGTTAGTTTGGGAATAACTGTCCTTATAACTAATATAACTAAGCGCATATACATAATATACACAAACACATGAAGATGAAAAAATCACATAGGGCAGCGCATTTACTTACCCCTTTTGCACGTTGGATTACCATTTTTAGTTTAATTTTGGGGTTAGATATGGCATGGGGACTGGGTCTTAATCCCATAATCTCGATGTCGCACAAGTTCCAAGGGGTTTCATGAACCCCAGGCATGGCTAACACCGGAGAGATTAAGACAACCCGAATTACCAAACCTTCCTCAAAATATGAATTATAGTAACCCATTACACTCAAAGGAGTATGCAAAGATAAGAAAATCAACTACAGATAGCTATGTAGATTAGTCACTGATAAGGAAAGAACTAATCACTCAATGTAAGTGTAACTCTACAATATACATAGATACAAGCAATATACATAAAAGGAAAAAGAAATAAAACGCACAAGTACAATTGTTGGAAAACATTCTTGGGCTAGGCCCGGATATGAAATAGAAATGAAATGGTCTGAAGCTCCTGCACTGTTACTCCTATTATGGCCCAGACCCCTTCAACACAAAACAGTTCGACTCATAAATCAATGGGCCAATTTTCAATTTACAGAACATCATATGAGCCCAAACAGGTAGGAACAAATGTAGAAAGAAACTCAAAGTAGTGACAAACCACACTTCAATGCAAGCTATTCTGGTCAGTAGAAATTTATGAAAGAGGTTGAGCTCTAGATAGAATGGTCTACATGATTATCAAAACATTACACAGCCTAGGGACAAGGGAGAGGGATGAGTATGTATCAAGTATTTTACATTAACAAAAGGATTCAAGTAGACATTTAGTCAGGGATCTTAAGTTGTATAGACACTGTCAAGGAAATAAGTACTCCATTATTAAGTAGATTTCAAGAAAGGCCTGAATGGTGCTGTTTTAGAGATGAGGTACTCACACAATCTACTCTTCCTCAGAAATTGAAGTAAAGGGTGTTACGCCTCTTGTTTTCGTCGTAAGAAAGCCCATGGCTTCCTAGTAGTTGACACCCTTAGTATGGAGATCCGTACCCGAGTTTTTGAGATATTAAGTGCCTTACCTTGCATATACCAAAGTATCAGTATATGTTCCTTGCAATACGATAGGACTAGAATTTAAACGAATCGAATCGACGTGAGTCGGAGCGACTCAAGAAAACCGACAGAAACCAGTTTTCTTTGACGGTCCGTCGACACGTAGACGAGCTGTCATTGTACACCATCAACGTGCAACAACCCCTGAACTTTCAGGTGGAGATCGACGGAGCATGTTGACGGGCCGTCAACACGTCGACCCTCCCGTCAACCTGCACTGCTGGAACTTTCTTGTTCCACATATATATATGAAGCGTCACATTTTATTTCCTCATTTTTCAATTCCCCTCATAGAAAACCCTAAGATATTTCCTCTCAACACTTTCCTCTATGTGGGTAAAGTTTTAGCAAGATCCGAGCCCCATAAACCCGAGCTGGTGAAGAGAAAGTTGTTCCCAGGGTTCCATTGAAGTTGTTGAGCTTAGGAGTTGGAGTTAAAGTTTAATTCTTGGAGTTATAGTTCCTTCAAGGTATGTATAAGATTCTTTCTTTGTTATTGAGTTGATTACCAAGAGTTTTAGTAATTTTAAAGTGAAGAAAGCATCGTTGTGGAAGCGGTAAGTTCATTGAGTTAAGTTGAGGCTAAAGGGTTGTTTTGTGAGATGTTTTGGGATGGAATTGATTATATTTTTAGATATAGGTATTGGTATTTTTGTCGTTGATGTTTGGGTTGAATTGGGAATTGAGGGATTGTTGAGTTATAAAAGAGATGCTGTCCGAAATTCGTTAAGTTCCTTTCGTACTTGAATTGGATAGTAAGTGATGTGAATGGTCTAATGGTGGCACATGTATCTTGATTGTAGACTTACGAGTTCGAGAAGTAGATGTTGGACGATTAGATACTCTCCAAGGTATGTTAAGGTTGTCCCTTCTATTCTTTTGGCATGATCCTTATCATACCAACGAAAGAAGTAAGCGAGCGAGTTCTAAAGACTCTAATCCTAGATGGTATATGATTCATTGTATTATTGAACTCATGTATTTCATACCTACAGCTTTCAGAGTATTCTTTCATGAGTCCTTTATGCATTTATATATATGTTACATCTTGGAAATTTCGCGTCATTGTATTATGAGTAGAATAACGCAAACCTAAAGTATACATGAAGTCCTTATGTGGTTAAAGAGGGTATTTTCTAACTTTAGGTACGTACCTTAAGGTTTTAGAGTCATATGAATTGGTGCGAGTGAGTTCGTCGAAGGGATTAGAATTTGAGTCAGGCTTTGGGAAGATTTTGCATCATTTGAGTTATAAATTTTTTAGTAATGCCTTGAGAGGGAGCTATAGGGCCCCTTAGATGGTTTATGAAGTTTTACACAAGTGCCAAGAAGGTTCCATAAGGATTGGAAGGATTAGAGGTTATAAAGAATGAAAGAGAGCAAGTTAGCGGAAGGGCATTTTGACGATCCATTTGATGGACCGTAAGACGGATGGCGGCCCGTCAAATGGTGGAGCCATCACCGTGAAATGGTCATGAGGTATTTTTGGTAGGGCTATTTGACGGTCCATTTGACGAACCGCAGGATGTTTGACGGTCCGTCAAAATGGTTGCCGACGGGATTTTAAGTGAAGCTTTATATATTTTGTTTTTCCCCATTTGGGTTCATTATTTCCCCATTTAAGACCCTAGAGCTTTCCAAAACCCTCTCCCCAAGTTTATGTACTAATCCATTCCAAACCCAAAAGGATCAAGAGATTCAAGTGCTAAAAAGCTTACTAGGGTTTGTAAAGGTCAAGTTGGAGGTTTCATTCTAGTGGAGTAATTTGATCCAAGGCTTTTTCTTGTGTGATTAAGGTAAGTTTTACATCTATTTCATATAGTTAAGATGGTTTTATTATTATACAATTTGGTTGGAGGTGGAAAAATGAAGGGAGAGCTCAAGTATGGGTTTGAGGGTATTTTGAGCTATAAATTAACTTGAGTTATAATTTTTGGCATGTTATGAGTATAATATTGTTATGGATGTTAATAATGATTAAGACGAAGTGTTATATACAAGCGGATATGGTGCTGTGTTATAGTTATTATTATGGATTGATTATGAAAAGGGGTTTTGAGGATTGAATGGAGCATAACTTGAAAGAAGTCTCTTAATTATGGTATTGTTGATCGGGAGTTGTTTGGGAATTTGGTAGAAGTAGATGAAATAGGGGAAATGCTGCTCAATTTTCGCTAGCTCACAATTTATACTAATTTGAACTTAAGAGTGTCTGTGAGACCTAACCTTGGTATGAATCCTCTTGAATGTAGATTTTCCGGACTTTGGAGGAGAACGTTAAGTAGTTAAGAAGACGAAAAGGTATGTAAGGCTAACACTTCTTTCTAAAGATATGATTTCTCTATTATGAATCCATTTAGGATATCCAAAATGTCCTAATCCTAGAGATGCTAGGAGCTCATGATTCTCAAAGTTCTCATGATTTTGTTGATCTCTTTATCATCGTCGATCCTGCTTATGACAGTTGAGCCTCTAGGGAAAGATATAGTGATGATGACAATGAGAAGTTTTCTCTTATTTATGTATTCCTATGTATGTGTGTGTGTGTGTATATATATATATATATATATATATATATATATATATATATATATATATATATATATATACACATATACATATATATATGTAGCTGTGATGTGACACCGAGCCTATATGGCCGGGTACGGATGACACCGAACCTACATGGTCGGGTATGGTATCACTATATGTATATGTATATGTATGGAAGGTCTTCTTTAGAAAAAAGGTAATTAAGTATGAGGAACATCTCAAGAGGTATAAATGGTTCTTCTATATTATGTTATTCTTCATGTTTTTTATCATGTTACTACTTATGCCTTACATACTCAGTACATTGTTCGTACTAACGTCCTTTTGTTTATGGACGCTGCGTTCATGCCCGCAGGTGGACAGAGAGACAGACTCGACCATTAGATTGCTTCATCAGTGATTACCTTGAAGAGCTCAATTTGATTCAGAGCTGCTGCAGTTGGTACTATTCTTTTGTCTACATACATGGGCATGGTGGGGTCTTGTCCCGTCTTGATGATGTCACACTCTTTGTAGAGGCTCGTAGAAAGTTGTATATAGCTAGATATCTCTCAGCCTTGTCGGCTCATATTTTGTATATCATTTTGATAGCCTTGTTGGCTTGTGTATATATATGGGCATAGTTAATGATGTTGATATAAAAGTGCCTTAGTCCGATGGAATTTGTATTATCGATGCATAGAAATTACGAGTTAGCCATGTGGCTCACCTAAATATGATTGTGAAAGTATGATGAGAGGTGCTCGGTAGGTTAGCTCCAGGTGGCCGTTCTGACTCTCCGGTTGGGTCGTGACAATATATGTATAACTATTTTCTCACATCGCGCCGCGCTATAGTCAGCCGAGCAGGCACGTAGATGTGCACACCACTGCAATGGGCAGCTTATAAGATTACCCCAGACGCGGGATGGCATGGGATATGGATCGGGTTGTGCGTTCCACAACATAAGCAGATATACTATATATATGTGATTTTAAAAGAGAGCATGCATATTATCCGCCGCAGAGGCACTTTATGATATGGAGTTTAGCTTTCATGTTTCAGATTTATTTCATGATTATTATGCACATATTGTTCTTATACCTTACTTACTCGGTACATTATCCGTACTGACTCCCCCATTTCTTGAGCGGCTGCGTTCATGCCCGCAGGTTTAGGAGGACAGACTGGCGGTCCAGCTCAGTAGGACTTCACACTCAGCGATAGTCAGTGCACTCCACTTGGTTCGGAGCTGCAGTTCACTTTCTTTTTGGTATGCTATTTTTACATGTATATATATAGGTATGACGGGGCCCTGTCCCGTTCTTTCTACAACTTTGTATTCTATTAGAGGTCTGCCGACGGTTGTATGTAGTTGGGATGTTGTGTAGCCTTGTCGGCTCCTATTCTCTTGATGTACATTGTATGTGGCAGCCTAGTTGACTTGTATTATTATTTTCAGTATTTAATATATATATATATATATACAGGTGGTTGTGAGTTCTGATGCTTAGTTCATGATGTTGTTCTTGCAAGAATCAGTATATTTCAGTTATGAGTCTTATATGGGCCACCCTGTCATTTAGTGAGATCCAGGTATAGTTATAAGGGTGTCCGGTCAATATAGGTCAGGCAATCGTTGCGACTCATCGGGTTGGGTCGTGACAGAAGTGGTATCGGAGCAGATCCGTCCTAGGGTTGTCTACAGACCGTGTCTTGTAGAGTCTTTTTTATAGGTGTGTTGTGGACTACGCTTATAGATAGGAGGCTACAGGACATTTAGGATGTTGTCATTCTTTCTCTCTTAGATCGTGCGATAGAGCTGTGTGTTAAGAGTTCACCTTCTAATAATTTTTTCTGATTTCAGCGATGCCTCGTAAGAAAGCTGCAACTGCCCATAAAGGAAAGAGAGTGGCTAGTAAGGCTACTTGCCGTACTCAGTGGGCTACCAGGGCTTAGGGCGAGACCCAGATTGAGACTCCATCTCAGACTTCGCATACCCTGCCTCTGGCACCTGCCCTAGTGGCTCTAGTCCCTCAGTCAGATGTACCGGGTCAGGATATGTGGGATGCTATACAATTGTTGACCATATTGGTAGCCGCCCAGGCTCAGCGTCAAGGGGTTGGTGTAGATCAAGCAGACCGAGCTAGTAGTGTGAGGATTAAGAATTTTCTTGGTTTAGATCCCCCAAAGTTCTTCGTGTCGAGGCAGAATATGGACCCCCAGGACTTTATTGATAATATGCAGAGGACTCTGAGGGTCATGCATGCTAGTGAGGTTGAGTTAGTGGAGTTGGCTTCTTACAGGCTCCGAGATATTGTAGTGCAGTGGTACCATGCGTGGGAACTATCGAGGCGAGAGGATGCCCCTCCAGCTATTTGGTAAGAGTTTTCAGATGCTTTTATTCATCCTTATTTACCTCCAGAGGTTCGGCGAGCTCGAGCAGATAGGTTCTTACATATTCAGCAGGCCAGCATGAGTGTTCGAGAGTATAGTGTGCACTTTGATGCATTGGCTAGATATGCCCCAGCTATGGTGGCTGACATGGAGGATCAAGTTCACCTTTTTGTAGTCGGTCTAGGGCCGCATTTGATTGATGAGTGTATGGCAGCTGCGTTGCAACAAGGTATGGATATTTCGCGTATACAAGCATATGTACGATACTTGGAGGATCGTAAACGCCGGTGGAGGACAGAGCACGAGTGTGATCAAGGACATAGTAAGAGGCCTAGATCTTTAGACATTGCTGGTGAGTGCAGAAGAGGACAGAGGCAGCAGTACTCTCAGTATCCATTCCATTCAGCAGGGAGTGCACCTCTGCGATTTTCAGGCCAGAGGGTTGATCAATTTTCTTATTCCGGAGCGGGCCAGAGTTCCAAAGCTTCAGGCTCTCAGCACAGACCGGAGTCAGGCCAGGTGAGACCACCTTTGCCACGGTGTACCCAGTGTGGTAGATTATACTCTAGGCAGTGTCGATTTGGATCAAATGCTTGTTATGCTTGTAGCCAGCCAGGTCATGTGATGAGGGAGTGTCCGTCGAGAGGTGGTGTAGGTATTTTTTAGCCTACAGGGTCCGCAGGTTCTTCTTCATCTATTCTCCCTTTAAGGCGAGGTTCTCAGACACCAACAGGACGTGGTAGAGGAAGGGGTGGAGCATCTAGTTCGAGCGGTCCCCTGAACTGCATCTATGCATTGGCTGGTAGACAGAATCGAGAGTCGTCTCCTGATTATGTAACAGGTATATTATCAGTTTCCTCCTATAATGTATACGCACTGATTGACCCAGGTTCCACCTTATTATTGTTACTCCATTTGTTGCTAGAAATTTTGGGATAAAGCCTGAATCGATTAAACCTTTTGAGGTGTCTACGCCAGTTGGTGACCCAGTCATAACTAGGCGAGTATATCAAGGTTGTGTAGTTTATAGTTTGTGATCATCGTATCATAGCATACTTGATTGAGTTAGATATGATCGATTTTCATTATGGATTGGTTGGCTCCCTGTTATGTTAACGTTGATTCTAGACCGATGGTGGTTCGGTTTCAGTTTCTAGACGAGCCAGTTTTAGAGTGGAAAGTTAATGCTGCTTCGCCGAGAGGTTGGTTTATTTTCTACCTTAAGGCTAGTAAGATGATCAGGAAAGGGTATATTTATCACTTGGTTCGGGTTCAGGATGTACAAGTAGAGTCACTGACCCTTCAGTCAGTCCCTGTGGTTAATGAGTTCCCAGAGGTGTTTCCAGATGAGCTTTCAGGCATTCCGGCAGAGCGGGAGATTGATTTCACTATTGATCTATTACCCGACACTTAGCCAATATCCATTCCTCCTTATAGAATGACACCTGCAGAGTTGAATAAATTGAAAAAGCAATTGAGGGATTACTCGAGAAGGGCTTTATTAGGCCTAGTACATTGCCGTGAGGAGCACCGGTATTATTTGTATGGAAGAAGGATGGCTCTTTGCGAATGTGTATTGATTACAGGTAATTGAATAAAGTGACTATAAATAATAAGTATCCACTTTCGAGGATTGATGATTTATTTGACCAGCTGCAGGGTGTCTGAAATTTTTCTAAGATAGACTTAAGATCGGGGTATTATCAGGTTAGGGTGAAGGGGAGGACATTCCGAAGATGGCATTCAGGACCAGATATAGGCACTATAAGTTTCGCGATATGTCATTCGGGTTAACTAATGCTCCAGCTGTATTCATAGACTTGATGAATCATGTATTCAGACCCTACGTAGATCTGTTCGTGATTGTGTTTATAGATGATATTCTAGTTTATTGTGTTTAGAATCCTTCGAGATAGAGAGTTATATGCGAAGTTTTCTTAGTGCGAGTTCTGGTTGAACTCTGTGGCTTTTCTTGGTCACATTATTTCAAATGAAGGCATTAGAGTGGATACCCAAAAAATTTGAGTTGTGAGGAATTGGCCAAGGCCCACGACACCAACAGAGATACGCAGTTTCTTGGGTCTGGCAGGATATTATAGGAGGTTCATAGAGGGATTTTCTTCTGTTTTAGCCCCGTTGACCAAGTTAACTCAGAAATCAGCCAAGTTTCAGTGGACGGAGGCATGTAAGCGGAGTTTCCATATATTAAAGGACAAGTTGACCTCAGCACCTGTCTTGACTCTTCCAGAGGGAACAGATGGCTATGTGATTTATTGTGATGCTTCAGGTATTGGGTTAGGTTGTGTACTAATGCAACATGGTAAGGTTGTTGCTTATGCTTCTAGGCAACTGAAGATCCACGAGAAGAATTATCCAACCCATGATCTTGAGTTAGCTGCGGTGATCCATGCCTTAAAAATGTGGAGGCACTACTTATACGGTGTCCATATTGATATCTATACCAATCATAAGAGTCTCTAGTACATCTTTAAGCATAAGGACTTGAACTTACGTCAGAGGAGATCGCTAGAGTTGTTAAAGGATTATGATGTTGATATTTTGTACCATCCTAGAAAGGCCAATGTAGTTGCCGATGCTCTCTGTCACACCCCGACCTCGCTGGGGTGCGATGGGCACCCGACCCTTAATTAGGGCCGAGCGAACCCTCAGACTCTCGCTGCACATAAAATCACGTCAACTTTTTTTTTTCTTTAAAACAAATAATAAAGTACATAGTAAAACTTTTCTTTCAGAAATATTCTTTCTCGTTGCTTTCAAGCCGAACAAATTTGTGATCATACAAAATTCATTACGTACACAGACCGACAACCAATACCCACGACACTGTCTGCAAAGTCTCTAATAAGATCCCAAAAGCATAACATACAGAATCTGACTCGGCAGCACTCCGGGAACAAATGGAGCTTGCCATCTGCACTGGAACATCTTCCATCTGTCCTCAACTCAACTGGGAGTACCTGCGCGGCATGAAACGCAGCCCCCGAAGAACAGGGGGTCAGTACGGAAATATACCGAGTATGTAAAGCGGAAATATAACAATATAAGCAAAACCGAGCCAGAAGTATAGAAATAGAACAGGTAGTATCGGATCCAAGTCCGAAACGGAAATACAGAGTGTGTGGCCAGGACCACGATATATATCATAAGTACGGGGTGTAGCCGTCTGAATCGTGATATGAAACAGAGGTACAAAGCCTAACTGGCAGGATCATCGTGCGGATCGGGGCACAGAGTGCGACTGACATACCCGCAACCGAAGCTAGGGGTGTAGAACTATAGCCGACTGAAGCATAGTCCGGCTCAATCATGCAGAAGCAACACCAACAGAATCATTCTCCGAATCCGCTGTCCAGAAATGTAACAGGCAGAACCATGCATGCAGAATCATAAACTTACACAAGCACAGGTAGTATACATTTACCTCAGGTTTCGGCCCTTTAGTGAGGGGCGCAATGGACAGTGCACTGGGGTGTGCACGAATAACCAGGTCGCCACAGGGTCGCCTCTAGTGCACAAGTCATACCCAAGAGGTTCCACTAGGCAAATACGGCAGTTAGAATGTCAAAATGCTTTTCTTTCTTTTGAAAAACATTTTTGTTTCACACATATAAAAGAATCAACGCACAATTTCCGCGGCCATAAGTCCAGCGGTCGCTACCACGCATACCGCAGCCAAGTACCCAGCGGTCACTATCACACGTACCGCGGCCAAGGGTTCAGCGGTTATAATCACACATACCGCGACCAAAAGTCCAGCGGTTACAATCACACATACCGCGGTCGAGGGTCCAGCGGTCACAATCACACATTTTACATACCGCGGTTAAGGGTCCAGCAGTCTATGTCAGGCACAATCACAAGTGCGGCAGACGCGGTCAAGGGTCCAGCAGTCAATGCCACACGTCCGGCATGACGCGGTCAAGGGTCCAACTGTCAATGTCGGACACGCCGCGGTCGAGGGTCCAGCGGCCAATATTACATATGCGCATATTCACATAACCGGCCCGGGACTCGGTAAAACAGAAAACAACCATACAGAATGCCAAATTATCACTTTCCCAACATAATCACACACGCCAGGATCATACATCACACAAGATTCAGGTATACCAAAATCGTATATCAGTAAGTACGGGAGGTAAGTAGTTTATCCAAAATATCAGGGTAATATTTTCAAAACGTTTTAGATGTCAAAAAAAAAAAAAATTTATAAAGCTCATAAAGGTGGTCATAGCACCTATTGTATAGTAAACAACATAATAACCAGGAGCTACCTGCGAGCTCCGGACACAAGTACATTGGCTAAAGCCATACAGAATTTATATCAGGGTTTCTGTCCCCGTAATTGTTTCCATGAACATTAAATCAATTCAGGTTCGTTAAAATAACTCCCGTTTAGTAGTCGGAACAATAGCCATAAGTTTCCTCGACTTATCGTATGGGAATAAGAAAGACAGAACAATAAGAGAGGCATCGGGGAATAGCGGGCCCACCTCGGGCCAAGTCGAGGCGGCGGACAAGAATCACGCCCGTTAGACTCTACGGAGTCATCCAGGAAGGTTTCATAGTGATCGGGTTACATTTGTACAAGTTATGGAGGTTTAACCACTTTTCTAGCAAAATGCGCCTTTTGAAATTCAATTGAATTGAATGAATAGTACCAAAAATCAATCTCGAGTTTCTATGAGCAGAATCGCCCCCGAGGCTCCGATCTTGACCTAGTACATCTAGGACATGCCAAAGAACAAAGGGGAAGACTTTACATACCTCGATTGCGCCTTACGCTCGCTTGGCTTCAATTCCAATTTCGTCCAGAATCTACAAATGGTCATGTTTACCATTTGTCAATTTCAAGCTTTTCGAGAATCTAAGCTTAATCACATAATTGCCTACCGAAATTTCGGCAGCATTTCCCCTATATATATGACATCCCCGAGACTTAGCTCGGCTTAATATATCAACACAGCAACCCAACAACAACATCACTAACAACAACAAGCATTACAAAACACATAGTATGGCATAACTAGCCTTGTTTTCCACATGGTCCAACAACTTCCACTTCAACTTCACAAACCCAAACTAGTATCAACATTTCCATATTCATCATTAATCAAGACCATTACAATGTGATTTGGAAGTATTTCATATCATTTCTATACAATATTCACATGATATACAAATTTTTCACCAAACCATAATCCATCCAAAACTTCAAATCTTCAACATACATATTCATAACATATTTCCACCTTCCAATTTCATCAACCATAATCATAATTCACATCTTAACAACTTCATTTCCATAATATCATAAAATCATATTAAAATGACATAATCTTCTACAATCAATTTCAATGCCAACGGACGAATTTATATCGCTATTTTCCCGTTCTATTCCGTTGAAACTTTAAATAAACTTGTTGGCAATGAAAAAGAGCCTTAATCATACCTTAAGTGCACAGCTACCACGTCCACTCTCTTATTTTTAGTTGATTTTTAGCTCAAATCGAAGGCAACGCGACGTAGAACACTTTTCTCTTCATGGGCTTCGGGATTCGGGGCTCAGATTTTGATCAAACTTTATTTATCTCTCTAAGTCTTTCCTCCCTCTCTCTCTATAGAATTTTCTGGATCTTTTCTGATCTGAAAATGTGGAGGAGGAAGCTGAAACCTCCCTTAAATAACAAGGAAATGGGCCTGACCCGGATTGGAATCGGGTTGGGCCCATTTCACTGCCCAGCTTGACCTTTCCGTCTTAAAATGTTCATATCTCCTCATCCCGATGTCACCAATAGGCCCACGACCTACCGTTGGAAAGCTATTTCAATTATATACAACTTTTAATTCTGGGCGTTTTCCCAAATTGCAGACTTATAATGCCGTTTTTGCCCCTCCAAGTCAGGTCATCCGAAAACGTTTTCTAAAATAATTCGTTTGGAGGGCTTCCACTTTGATTTGGCCCCAAGGCCCTTCACAAGTTGTGTTTTACTTTACACATGCGATTCATATAACTTGTCACGTGTCCCAAAATATATATTGACGTGTGGGCCCCACCTCAGTTGATAATATGACGTTCAAAAATACGGGATATAACACTCTCAGTTGTAAATCCATGGGTAGCTTCTCATATATGCAACCAGAGAAAAGGGAGATAGTTCGCGAAGTTTGTCAGTTAGGTAGCCTTGGAGTTCGGTTGTTAGACTCAGGTGATACAGGAGTTACTGTTCAGGACACAGCGGTGTCATCCTTGGTAGCTGGGATAAAGGAGCATCAGTACGAAGACCCTATTTTAGCTCATTACTGAGATACAGCTCCTCAAAAAGAAAAGACGCCCTTTGTGATTTCAATGGATGGAGTACTCGGATATCGAGGTAGATTGTGCGTTCCTAATGTTGTAGGGCTTCGTTGGCAGGTTATGGGGTAGCCTACTATTTCCGTTATTCTATTCACCCGGGCACAACAAAGATGCATCATGATATCAAGGAAGTGTATTGGTGGGATGGTATGAAGAAAGACATAACGGAGTTTGTCGCTCAGTGTCCAAATTGCCAACAAGTCAAGATAGAGCACCAGAATCCCGGAGGGTTATTGCAGGCTATTGAGATTCCGACATGGAAATGGGAGGTAATTAATATGGATTTCATTACAGGTTTCGCTCGTACTCCGCGGAAGTATGATTCAATATGGGTCATAGTTGATAGGCTTACAAAATCAGCCCACTTCCTGCCTATCATAACTACTTATTCAGCTGAGGATTATGCGAAACTCTACCTTAAAGAGATTGTATGACTTCATGGTGTTCCTACAACCATTATTTCAAATAGAGGGGAACAGTTCACAACTAACTTTTGGAGATCTTTTCAGAATAGATTGGGGGACTCAGGTGAGTCTTAGTACTGCATTCCATCCGCAGATAGATGGACAAGCTGAACGTACTATACAGACACTTGAGTATATGGTGAGAGAGTGTGTGATTGACTTCCGAGGTAGCTGGGATGATCATTTTCCTCTTATTGAGTTTGCATATAATAACAGTTATCATTCTAGTATTCAGACGGCTCCTTATGAGGCTTTATATGGGCGAAGATATAGATCACCCATAGGATGGTTTGATGTTGGAGAGAATCGGCTAGTAGGCCCAGATTTAATATAGCAAGCGGTTGAGAAAGTGAAAGTGATTCAAGAAAGATTACTAGCAGCACAGAGTCGACAGAAATCCTATGCAAATAATCGATGGCGTAAGTTAGAGTTTAAGGTAGGCAATTGGGTCTTTTTGAAGATTTCACCTATGAAGGGAATGATGAGATTTGGCAAGAAGGGTAAGTTAATCCCTCGATACATTGGGCCTTACAGAATCATTCGTACAGTAGGTAAGGTAGCATATGAGTTAGAGCTACCTTCTGATCTGGAGTCTGTACCTCCAGTGTTCCATGTGTCCATGCTCCGTAAGTGTATAGGAGATCCCTCGAGAGTTGTCCCAGTAGATGGTCTCTAAGTGATCGAGCAATTATCATATGAGGAGACCCAGTGGCTATATTAGATAGACAAGTTCGTCAAGTGCGGACTAAGGATGTGGCCTTCGTTAAAGTGCTTTGGAGAAATAATAATGTGGAAGAAATGACTTGGGAAGCAGAAAATGATATGAAGACTAGATAGCCACATCTATTCTCATCTTCTATAGAGGTTCAGACTTCAGATATGCGATATACTTATGGTTATTTTATTTTGGGTCGTGTGAGGCCATGGTTGTTATTGCTTTGTGTAGCCTTGTGTGGCATTATTTTGGGTTGTTGTGTACAGGTTGGATTGGTATATTTACAGGGGAGACTCTGCCGAAATTTTTATAACTCATGACTTGTATGAACATTCGAGGATGAATGTTTCTGGGGGGGGGGGGGGGGGAGGGAATGTTACGCCTCTCGTTTTCGTCGTAAGAAAGTCTATGGCTTCCTAGTGGTTGATACCCTTAGTATGGAGATCCGTACCCAAGTTTTTGAGATATTAAGTGCCTTACCTCGCCTATACCGAAGTATCAGTATATGTTCCTTGCAATACTATACGACTAGAAGTTAAACGAATCAAATCAACGCGAGTCAGAGAGACTCAGGAAAACCTGCAGAAACCAGTCTTCTTTGATGGGCCGTCGACATTCAATGAGCAGTCATTGCACACTGTCGGCATGCGGCAGCCCCTGAACTTTCAGATGGAGATCGATGGAGCACGTCGAAGGGCCGTCAACCCTCCCGTCAATCTGCTCCGCTGGAGCTTTCTTGTTCCACCTATATATATGATGCCTCATGTTTTATTTCCTCATTTTCACTTCCCCAATTAGAGAAACCCCTAAGATATTTTCTCTCAACATTTTCCTCTATGTGGGTAAAGTTTTAGCAAGATCCGAGCCCCATAAACACAAGCTAGTGAAGAGAAGTTTGTTCCTAGGATTCCATTGAAGTTGTTGAGCTTAGGAGTTAGAGTTGAGGTTTGATTCTTAGAGTTCTAGTTCCTTCAAGGTATGTATAATATTCTTATCTTTGTTATTGAGTTGATTACCAAGAGTTTTAGTAATTTTAAAGTGAAGAAAGCATAGTTGTGGAAGCGGTAAGTTCATTTAGTTAAGTTGAGGCTAAGGGGCTGTTTTGGGAGATGTTTTGGGACGGAATTGATTATATTTTGATATGTGGGTATTGGTATTGTTGTTGTTGATGTTTGGTATTGTTGTTGTTGATGTTTGGGTTGAATTGGAATTGAGGGATTGCTGAGTTATAAAGGAGATGTTGTCCGAAATTCGTTAAGTTCCTTTCGTACTTGAATTGGATAGTAAGTGATGTGAATGGTCTAATGGTGGCATATGTATCTTGATTGTAGACTTACGAGTTCAAGAAGTAGACTTCGGACGATTAGCTACGCTCCAAGGTATGTTAAGGCTGTCCCTTCTATTCTTTTGGCATGATCCTTCTCATACGAACGAAAGAAGTAAGTGAGCAAGTTCCAAAGACTCTACTCCTAGATGATATAGGATTCATTATATTATTGACCTCATGTATTTCATATCTACAGCTTTCAGAGTAGTCGTTCATGAGTCCTTCACGCATTTATATATTTGTATAGCTATTTTCTCACACCGCGCCACACTATAGTCGGCCGGGCAGGCACGTAGTTGTGAAAATCACTGCAGTGGACAGCTTATGAGATTACCCCGGACACTGGATGACATGAGATATGGATCGGGATGTACGCTCCATAGCATCAACAGATATACTATATATATGTGATTTTAAAAGAAAGTGTGCATATTATCCGCCGTAGAGGCACTTTCTGATATAGAGTTTAGCTTTCATGTTTCAGATTTTCTTCATGATTATTATGCACATGTTGTTCTTATGCCTTACATACTCGATACATTATCCGTACTGACTCCCCTATTTATTAGGGGGTTGCGTTCATGCCCGCATGTTCAGGTAGACAGACAGGCGGTTCAGCTCACTAGGACTTCACACTCAGCCATAGTCAGTGCTCTCCACTTGGTTCGGAGCTGCAGTTCACTTTCTTTTTGGTATGCTATTTTGACATGTATATATATGGGTATGACGGGTCCTTTTCCCATCCTTTCTACAACTTTGTATTCTATTAGAGGTCTGTAGACAATTGTTTGTAGTTGGGATGTTGTGTAGCCTTGTCGGCTCCTATTCTCTTGATGTACAGTATACGTGGCAGCCTAGTCGGCTTGCATTATTATTTTAAGTATATATATATATATATATATGTAGGTGGTTGTGAGTTCTGATGCTTAGTTCATGATGTTGTTCTTGCAAGAATCAGTATATTTCAGTTATGAGTCTTATATGGGCTACCCTGTCATTTAGTGAGATCCAGGTACAGTTATAAGGGTGTCTGGTCAATAGAGGTCAGGCACTCGTCGCGACTCATCGGTTTGGGTCGTGACAAAGGGTTTCTGAATAACATAATGGAGATGATCTAATGCAGATTGAGGAGAATGTAAACAAATGAGGTTCAAATTATGTGCAATCTGTTATATATACCGTTTTTAAGTAAGAGGAAATTTGCAGGAATATCCTATCTCTAGTATGTCCTAAGAGTGATACAGGGGCAGGCCAAATATTCAACCCTCAAGTAAAAAGTACCCAACCAGTTTCAAAAAAAGTTTCATAGAAAAAAAGAAGGGTCAGCAGTTCCTAGGAATCTTGATTCCCAGAACAGTCTAATCTCTATGTTTTGAGAAGGAAAGTGTATGATCATAATGGTAGACAAGTGAGGATGGTACAAAAACATATAAGAAGGTTTTGAAGTCACAAGCAGTCAAGTAAGGAAAGCAATGCCCTATTTTTTTGAGAAAATGCAAATTCATAAAGTCAACAGAGTTTTTCAGAAAATGGCATCAAGTAAAATAGGAAGCTATACAGTCTAAAACAAGTAGGCAGACTCAGATAAACGTGCAGACAAAGTGAATGATTTTCATGAAGTGAAGCAGTCTCCAAGTCCAAAGCACACACCAAGCACATTCATGAAGTATCATTCAGCGTCAAACAGGACAGGGTCAAACAAGAAAGAGAACTCAACTTAACTCACTATTTGTTCCTATAAGTGAAGCCAGACCAAAATATAAAACTGTACACTTACATATTTTCATAGAAAGAAGAAACAAAACCATGACCCATGTTAAGTCCAAGAAAATGTTGCTTCTTTTACCAAGTTTTTATAGGGGAAAAGGTGTGAAAAGCAGTCTATAGCTTAATTTCAAACATCACATGGTTCAAGTATACACAGACTTATCAAACCAAATATAAATTCAAATGGGAAAAGAATTTCCTTTTCTAGAAAATTCATGGTGAACAAGCGTGTATGGTTAGCTTCCTCCTAACTTGATAAAAAGGAAACTTTTGGTGATCATGTCACAAGTAGAAAACTCCAAAGTGGAAAGACACAGAATGAGGGACAGGAATAGGCATGAGACAATCATGACACAAACTGTCACCTTTCCTTAGCCCTTAGTTATTTATTTAACTACATGATCACATAAAAGGAAAGCCAAGACAGGATGATGTGAAATACTACTTGGTCTTAGACAATTTATTAAGTCACAGTTTACTAAGGTGATTATGTAATCAAACAAGCTGTCTTATCTGTGTCCAAAAAAGTTGGGGAAAGCCAAGCAAAACACATTGGTTTGACAACTCATGATCACACACCTCTTGATCCTTTTAAGAGAAAATACCAACTGTTTTGAGTGGTCTTAGCACAAATGAACTAAAACTCCCCTTTGTCTTTGGAAAATCATTTACCTATCATCAGTCCACTAGCCTAGACACATAAAAGAATCAAATACCAATCTATACCAATTTAAAAATAAAGAATGCAACACTTAGTAATCCAAACAGTGTAAAAATAGTACTCTATTTATACCCTTTCAAAATCCTCTTTTTGTTTAAAGAAAAAAAAACTGCAAAACTTAGCAAACAAGAGAGTCAAGAAGACAACTTGACAAACTTCGCATTTTTAACAGTATGGAACAGTTTGACCAGTAATCCAAGCAGTGTAAAAATAGTGCTCTAATTATACCTTTCAAAATCCTTTTCCCTTTCAGTTTTGGACTACATTATGCCTAGGTGAAGTAAAAACCAAATAGAAAAAACATCCTTTTCACACTATAGTCACTTAAAGAAGACAATAGCCAGGTTTAAACAAATCTTTTGCTCTTGAAATGAACTTTAAGGAAATCATTTTTCTTTGAGACAACAAGCAACCAACAACTAAGAATCAAGAGACACTTGATGATTAATAACACATCTACCTTAGCCCAAATTATAAACTCACAAAAGAAAGGGAATCCCAAAATACTTAAAGGGGCACAAGAAGATTCAAAAAGAAGGAAGCCTGAACAGGCAAGTCTAATTTGATAAGAAACAAGTGAATACCAAACAGTTTTTTTTTTTTTGAACAGATGGACAAAAGACTACTACTATATCAATCCAGGATCAATTCAAAAAGCTTATAATCAACATACACCAAAATGAACCAAGAACTCATTGTCTCCCCAAACAAGTTAATTAAATGATGTTGAACTTTGGCACACATGAGCTCAAACTAAATCAAACAAACACATGACTAATTTCTGAAGGCATGATTGACTAGGTGAGGAGACTATAACACTAACTATGACATAACTAATCACTTAAAATGGGAGAAAGGTAGGGAAATCTCAACAAGAACCCAAAGTAAGATGGAGTCAAGCCAAAGTCTGAAAGAAGCCAATCAAATATTAGCAAACAATAACAGCCAAGCACCGCAGAGGGACATTATCACCTTATGAGCTCCCTAAACTAACACTAACCCTAATAGTCTAAGTAAAACAAATATACTTAGGCTAGATCATTTTACTTATCAAAATCTATTTAGTTTATGAGAAGAATTAAGAATGAATAAGAGGAAGACATGATAATTTGGCCAGCAACAAACACTTAGTGACACTTAGATAAAACTGAAATGAACCATAAAGCACCAAGTAACAGTCAAGCCATAAAATCCCTAAACTACTACTTAATTTATCAGTAACTAACTATAAACAACCAAGACCACGTACAAAAGGCCTACCTAATCCAGACAATAATATATTTAACTAATAAGAATCACGAAAAAACTCATAAAAAATAACTAAAACAACATAAATAATAGAAAATAAAATACGAAAAAAATAAATTAAAAGAAATAATAAGTATAAAACTTACCTTTTATTTGCACGGCCAAGTCCAAATTAGGATAAGCAGACAACCTCCTCCCAAACTCGATCCATAATGCAAAATAAGCAAAGCAAAGACAATTTTTAGACTTAGGTTTTCGAATTAACGAAAAACCTTAGAAAATTTTGAGAAAAATAATTCAACTTATAGACTAATATTCAGAACCCTTTTTTTTATCAAGATTTTCCGACCTCTTCTACTCGTGAACGGGGGTTTCTATTTGTAGAAACCCACCACATAAGCAACCAACACAAACGTCGATGTGGGATAAATGAACGACGGTCAAGATCGTCCCAAACAAATAAAGGTCGACGGTGGAGTATATACAACAACTAACAAAGCAAAAAGACTTACCTAAGGGCCTGTTTGGATGTTTTTCTGGTGAGAGAAGGGCGAAGTATTTAATGCTTCGTCCTCCCCTCCGTATATTACGCCTCCAACCGATAGGACGTGACCGAGAACAGTGGTGGGTAGGTGGTGGAACAGGAACGGCGGCTAGGTTTAACCCTAGCCCCTAAATGTTTGTTTTGCAAAATGGCCCCTGAAGGGGGTGGATGAATTTGGAAGGAGTGTATATACACTCGTGTGGGCCGGGTCGAGTTTGACTGGGCTGGGCTCAGCCAATTCTTTTTAAAACATGTCCCCCCATTATATGTATATATATATATGATTTAAAAATATGCCCCGACACTTTAATAAATTACATATATATGGGTGTATATCACATGTATACACTCACATAGGGGTAATACGGGTATTTGGTAAAATGGAAAAATGTTAAAAATAAGAAATTGAAGACTAATTAGCTAAAATAAATCCAATTATGCAAAGCAAATTATTTAAAAAGCTATTAAATCGAATTCTTTTACAAGTATGACCTAAATTGGTCAAAAATTAAAAAAGAAGGTTTGCAATTACAACCTTCGCAGCAAAAAAATTAGAAATTCCCTTTATTAAACTATTTAGTTATTGCTAAATAATTTAAATTATTGCAAATATAGTCTCAATTTGGCATTAATTTTGCCAGTTAAAACTGATTTGCATTAATAATCTCAACTAATTTGCCAATTGATTGAGCATCTCAATTAAAGTTATTTGGGAGGCTAAAATTGCAAAATGACCCCGGCTTATCTTGAACCATGAATTGGTTAATTACGGTATGTCATTTATGTTGGAACTCAAAAATTAAATGAAATTGCATTTTGTCAATACAATTTTCGTCAGAAAATAAAATAAGCAGATAAACTGGCAAAATTCAAAGCTTGAAGGGTAAAATAGTAATTTTTTTAATTTACTTTAACTCCTTGGATAAATAAAATAAATTTCTTCTCTTATTTAAATGAACGATTGTTTTAAAATTGTTTTAAAATTTTCCTGCGGTTGATAAATTAAAAATATTTTATAGAAAATGTCGTAAGTACTGCAAATTGCAAATGAAATCATTGAGTAATTAATAGAGCCTCGAGGGTTCCCATATTAATTTATAACAGTACATAATGGTCCGGATAATTATGCAAAATTATCTAGGTTCTCTGCGAATGTGCAAAATTATTTTATTTGTTATCCAAGGACTTTGAGTAATCAAAATAAATTACGGGAGGTAAAAAATCAGGTCTCAACAACTGCCCCTTCGGTGATCGGGGGTGGCAGGTCCCTGAGCAACGAAACTTGACTAACTCTGATTTTTGGCCGAGCCGGCTCATTCTACCCTTCAACTCTGTTGTAAACACACAAATATGTATGGCCGGACCCTGGCTTCTGGATTTCCTACATATCTCAGGTTATACGAGAATTCGGGCTACTTGTAGTTCGACTCTACTAAAGATTTCCATGTGCATAGCTGAAAGATCCTGAGATCACCGGTGTTGTGAGGTTTTCTCGGAGATTCGTGGGAGGGTGACCGACTCTCTGGTCTTGAGTTTGCCTACATATCCCTAGTCTTAGGGAATCAGGTCATATATAGTTCGGCTCGCTAGAGAAGAGTATGTCCCTTATGTGGGAACACCTTCGGATTTTCGGCGTGTAACCTATCGGTCGCGGTTTTTAGTAAAAGAAATCAAAAGCAAGAAAACTTGGCTGATCTAGGAGTGGGGTCCTCTGAATCCTGGCCGGAGAGCTTGAATCTCATGGGCACACTCTTTGGTCGGCCGGGTAAGAAAAAGGTCCACGTTTTCTTTGCAGTTTGCTTGGATCCGGTTCAACAGGTTGGCTCTCTCTTGGCGATTGTGCATCTGCTTATAAAATTTAACAATTTTGCAGACATCTCCATGACGTTTGTATGAATGGTCCTCTCTACAGCAAGAAAGAAAATATGCAATGGCAGTATGTATAGATGAATGAATGGCCCTCTCGGCAGTATGAATGAATGCATGAATGACCCTTTTGGCAGCAGAAAGTAAGCGTGCAATAGCCCTCTCGGCATGGCCCTCTAGGCAACAGAAAGTAAACGTACAATGGCCCTTTCGGCATGGCCCTCTTGGCAAAATGAATGGACCTCTCGGCATGGCCCTCTTGGCAGTATGAATGAATGAATGAATGGACCTCTCGGCATGGCCCTCTTGGTAGTATGAATGAATGAATGGACCTCTCGGCATGGCCCTCTTGGCAGTATGAATGAATGAATGGACCTCTCGGTAGTATGAATAAATGAATGAATGGCCCTCTCGGCAGTATGAATAAATGGCCCTCTCGGCAGTATGAATTAATGTCCCTCTCGGCAGCATAAAGTAAATGTGCAATAGCCCTCTCGGCATGGCCCTGTTGGTAGCAGAAAGTAAACGTGAAATGGACCTCTCAGCATGGCCCTTTTAGCAGCAGAAAGTAAACGTGCAATGGCCCTCTTGGCAGCAGAAAAGTAAACGTCCAATGGACCTCTCGGCATGGCCCTCTTAGCAGCAAATAGTAAACGTGCAATAGCCCTCTTAGCAGCAGAAAAGTAAACATGCAATGGCCCTCTCGGCATGGCCCTCTTGGCAACAAAAAGTAAACGTGCAATGGTCTTCTTGGTAACAGAAAGTAAAAGTGCAATGGCCCTCTTGGCAACAAGAAGTAAAAGTGCAATGGCCCTCTCGGCGTGGCCTTCTTGGCAGTAGAAAGTAAACGTGTAATGACCCTCTTGGCAGCAGAAAAGTAAGCGTACAATAGCTGTCTCGGCATGGCCCTCTTAGCAGCAGAAAGTAAACGTGCAATGGACCTCTTGGCAGTAGAAAAGTAAACGTGCAATGGCCCTCTTAGTAGTATAAAAGTAAACGTACAATGGCCCTCTCAGCATGGCCCTCTTGGCATCAGAAAGTAAATGTGCAATGGCCCTCTCGGCATGGCCCTCTTGGCAACAGAAAGTAAACGTACAATGGCCCTCTCGGCATGGCCCTCTTGGCAGCAAAAAGGTAAATAAAGGAAATGGCAGATATGGCCCTTCCAGCTAGAAAATATTTCTTTCGTTCGTTGTGTTGGCTGTTGACACTTGTGGCCAAATACGCCTCTTTTGCTTTTGCCATTTTGACCCTCTAGGTTGGATATGTCTTTGCCTTCCACTCTCGTACGACCCTTCTGGTCGGATATGCCTTTAGGCTCGTTCATCTCTTACCCCTTAGGTCGGACGTATCCTTTGCCATTTTCTTGTGGTGTACCTGATAGTCAAACAAGTTGTTCTTGCAGGACTTGGCTTTAACAGTTCTGTCGCTTTCCTATTAACACCTGTATCCACAGAAAAAATTGTGAGTTTCCTAAAAGGACGATTAGCGTTGTTGTCCTTCCGGCTGACGTCCTTCTAGACTCTGTTGGCCTTGGTATTTCTAGAGATGATTTTAGGATGTACTCATACTAACGGGTGTACCTATACATATTTTTTTTGAAATCTATAGTACAAATTGGTAAAGTGCATTGTTCTATATGTATATGTTTGTTGTTATTATTATTATTATTATATTTTCTTTTGAAAAATCCTTTGTTATGACATGTGACTTTAAGTGCGATCTTCCGGCTCCCCCGGGAGGTATTACTGCTGATTCCTGAACTTTATGGAAGAATCTTAAGACCTTTTTTTGAAAATTATGTCTCTGTTCGGGCTTGTCTTGAGTGGTCCCTGCTACTTCTCGTTATGCGAGAATTTTTGAGGTTCCCTAAAAAATTCTGCCCCACTGTAGGGTCTCATTTTGCTATCTCTTTGTTGACTATTCATGATAGGAATTTTTGAGATCCTCTCAATAATTCTACCCTAGTGTGGGGTTGACCTGGCCTATCATTGTGTCGGTCCTAGTAGCTTGATCTTGTCGCTTCTGTTCTACTTTATTACCTCTAGGGTTTTTCTAATGGCTTCTGAGTTTTTCTTTTGTGACGATTGAGCTCGAAAGAGCCTACGTATCCTGTCGCAACAGGAATTCGGATAGGTCGTAGTTCGGGATAAAGTAATCGAATTTTGGTTTTTCTAATAAAGCGACCGGGTTCAATATGGACTGCCTACATATCCCACCATAGGGAAGTCAAGTTATTGTGTAGTTCATTACATAGATGATTTGATGTTTCTCCTATTTTAATACAAATACAAGCAGAAGATATGATTATAAGGAAATAACAAATGTGATTACAAGCAAATGGAATCCTAAATGTTGTATGTCTTAAGTGCGTCCGCATTGATGGCCTTGGGCCACTTTTGTCCATCCATCTTGGGTAGGACTATGGCTCTTCCTGAGAGTACTTTCCTGACCATGTACGACCCTTGCCAGTTCAGCGCAAATTTTCCTTTATATTCCTCTTGGTGAGGGAAGACCCACTTGCGCACGAGTTGTCCAATCCGGAAGAGTCGAGTTCTAATCCGCTTGTTGAAGGCTCAAGACATTCTTTGTTTGTATAGCTGTCCGTGGCATACGACCACCATTCTCTTCTCCTATATCGTAGCCAGCTATTCATAATGATTTTTAACCCATTCTGCATCATGCAGCTCCGCCTCTTGGATGATCCGGAGCGAGGGGATTTCCACTTCTGCGGGTATGAACACTTATGTATCGTAGACAAGGAGATATGGAGTTGCCTCGGTAGAAGTGCGGGTCGTCGTACGGTGCCCCAACAAAGCATAAGGCAGCTGTTCGTGCCAATTCCTGTAGTTGTCGACCATTTTCCTCAGGATTCTTTTGATGCTTTTGTTGGCGCCCTCTACGACCCCATTCATCTATGGCCGGTAGGCGGTAGAGTTCCTGTGGGTTATCTTGAATTGTACAGAGATGTCCTTCATCAAATGACTATTTAAATTGGCACCATTGTATGTGATGATGGATTTTGGTACACCAAAGTGGCATATCAGATTGTTTTTTACAAAGTCGGCCACGACTTTCTTGGTCACTGACTTGTGGGAAGTGGCTTCCACCCATTTAGTAAAGTAGTTGATGGCGACTAAAATGAAACGGTGTCTATTGGAGGCCGGGGACTCGATTGGTCCTATGACGTCCATCCCCCATGCCACGAAGGGCCATAGAGAACTCATCGCGTGTAACTCGATGGGAGGAACCTTGATCAGATCCCTATGTATCTAACACTGATAGCACTTTTGCATGAATTTATAGGAGTCATATTCCATGGTCATCTAATAATATCCTGTCCTTAGGATTTTTTTTGGAAAGGACAAATTCGTTCATGCGAGGACTGCATGCCCCTGCGTGCACTTCCCCCAGCAGTTTTGTAGCCTCTTCGGCGCCCACACACTTGAGTAAACCGAGGTCGGGTGTCCTTTTGTACAATACTTCTTTGTTCAGGAAAAAGCCGTTGGCTAACCTTCTGATGGTCTTTCTTGGATTTGCTGAACTCTCTGGGGGGTTTTCTCCCTTCTCCAAGTATGTCTTGATGTCGGTGTACCACGGTCGGCCATCCGGCTCGGCCTCGACATGGGCGCAGTGAGCTTGTTCTTCCCTTATCGTGATCTCCAGAGGGTCAATGTGAGTACTCTCGGGGTGCTAGATCATGGAGGCTATCATGGCCAATGTATCCGCAAACTCATTTTGGGCCCTCGGAGTATGCCTGAAATCGACGTTCTTAAATCTCTCACATAGTTTTTGCACCAGATTCACATACGGGGGTATCTTATCATTTTTGGTCGCCCAATTTTCTTTTACTTGATTTATGAGAAAATCGGAGTCCTGGATTACCAACAACTCCGGTATGTTCATGTCTAATGTCATCTTGAGGCCGAGGACAGATGCTTCGTACTCTGCCATATTGTTAGTACACTTGAAGTTAAGCTTCGCAGCCATCAGATTGTGTTGTCCTGTTTCTGATATCAACACAACCCTGATGCCTGACCCTTTGTAATTGACCGTCCCGTCGAAGAACAGCCTCCACCCTTTGTATGGCTCCGTCAATTCTTCCTCCATAGCCAGCACGTCCTCATCTGGGAAGAAAGTCCGTAGAGGCTCGAGCTCGTTGTCGACGGGGCTTTCTGCCAGTAAGTCAGCCATGGCTTGTCCTTTGACCCCCTTTTGTGCTATGTATATGATGTCGAATTCACTTCGCAACATCTGCCATTTAGCCAACTTTCCCACGGGAATTGGTTGCCTAGACATGTATCTCAATGGGTCCACTTTGGATATGAGGTGGGTGGTGAACACTGATAGGTAGTGCCTCAACTTCTGAGCTATCCAAGTCAGAGCGCAACAAGTCTTTTCTACGAGCGTGTAACGCGCCTCACAGGATGTAAACTTCTAGCTCAAATAGTAGATAGCATATTCCTTTTTGCCTTCCTCGACATGCTGGGCCAGCATACAATCGAAAGCGTTCCCTGATATCAACAGGTACAGTAAGAGAGAACTCCCTTGCCTAGGTGGCACCAGAACAGAAGGGGGGGGGGGGGGGAGGTTGGAGAGATATCTTTTGATTTTGTCGAATGCCCCTTGGCATTCCTCCATCCAGTTTGTGGGAGAATCTTTCTTGAGCAGTTTAAGGATTGGCTCCATGATCACAGTGGACTGAGCTATGAACCACCCAATGTAGTTCAACCTTCGCAAGAAACTCATGACCTCCTTTTTGGTTTTGAGCGACGGTAATTCTTGGATTGCTTTGATTTTGGTAGGATCTAGTTCAATGCCCCTGCGGCTAACTATGAATCCCAACAACTTTCACGTAGGCACTCCGAACACGCACTTAGCAGGGATTAACTTTAGATTGGATTTTGCGAAGCCTCTCGAAGAACTTGCACAAGTGTATGGTGTGTTCTGAGCTTTCTTTTGACTTTATGATGACATCATCCACGTAGACTTTGATCTTTCGATGCATCATATTATGGAACAGGGTAGTCATGACTCTCATATTTGCGGCGTTGGCGTTTTTGAGGTCGAATGGCATTACCTTGTAATGGTAGACCCCCAAGGGGTAATAAAGGCTGTCTCTTTAGCGTCTTCCTCACTCATAGGTATTTGGTAGTACCCGACGAAACAGTCTACGAATGACTGCAGCTCATGCTTGGTGCAGTTATCTATCAGGATATGGATGTTCGGGAGAGGGAAGTTATCCTTTGGACTGGCCCGGTTGGGATCTCGGTAGTCTACGCAGATTCGAATCTTTTTGTCCTTCTTGAGTACCGGTATTATGTTGGCTACCCAAGTGGGGTAGGATGTTACTTCCACTATTCTCGACTCGATCTATTTTTTCGACTTCGTCCTTTATCCTGATACTCTTGTCTGGTTTGAATGTTCGCGTCTTTTGTTTGATCAGGGCAAAACCCTCTTTGATGGGTAATATGTGGGCCACTATTTTAGTGCTTAGCCCTGGCATATCCGCGTATGACCAAGCGAAGATGTCCACATATTCCTATAGTAAAGCTACGAGCTCTTCCCTTTGCGGGGCTCCTAAGTGAGCACTAATTCGTGTATCCTTGACATCTTCCCCGTCACCGAGGTTGATCACCTCAGTTTCATCCATGTTTGGTTTCTTCTTATCTTCTAATTCTTCCAACTTCTCTGCTAGCCCTTTTGCATCATCATCGATTCATCGTACGCCTCGTACCTGTTGGTTGCTTTCCCCATTCGTTTCGTGACATGTCATGACATTTTTGGTCATTTTATTATGATTATTACTGAAAGAGCGAGGCGAAGTAAAATTAGGCTTATTATCGGTTGTTATTACCTAGTTAGTAAGAAAAAAATAGTTATGATTTACTAGTAAAATTAGTGATTTGCGTGAATTGAGGCTTTCATTAATTCAAAAGGTAATTTGATTACAACTGTGGTCATGGTCCAGAACAACGTCGGGCCAGTTCCATTTTAAAACACCGCAAAAATACTTTTTAGGGAAAGGGGCGATCATTCGGGCCTCAGTCGATGTCACCATTTTTAGCAAAAGATTTATATTTTTTTTCAAGAAAAGTCCATCTCTCTATCGGGGAGCCAAGAGGGAGGTGGATGTCCAATTGTTCAGGCGTTCTCCTGGTCTCAGACTGCGTATGTTGGGTGTCTCCTGACTTTCTTCAATGATCGCGTAGCATCCCTCTTCTTGGAACAGTGACTCAATACGTCCATCAACTTTCTCTTCATTCAGCATCGACATTTTCTTCGGGAATGCCTGGTACAGAACCGGAACTGGATGAGGTAGATACCCTATTCTGGGTTCTCTCCTGACTGCCCTCGTGAGCTCGTCTTCATCGGGGGTATACCCTAAACTGAAATGGTAGTTTTCTTTTGGGATTGGCACAGGTTCTGTTATCCCTTCGAGGTCCCTTCCTGGACCTTTTCCCATTTTAAAATCATTTCTCAGCAGGGTAGAGGCGATCATTCTGTAGACTGTCGGCATAGGCCTACCTACCTCTTTTTTTTGCATGGGTGGACCCTACGTATTCCACTATATGAAAGTTGGAGAAACGAGGACTCTTTTCAATCACAGGAACGATGTCATAAGGGTACTTCTGAATATCCCTCTCAGCTGCTACTATAATTTCCTGTCCTTGCCATTCGAATTTTATAGCCTGGTGTAGGCTTGACGGTACCACATCGGCAGAGTGGATCCAGAGCCTTCCCAAGAGAATGTTGTAATTGGTAGTGATTGCCAGGACTTGGAATTCTGCTGTGAAGGAGGCAGGTCCGACTTGAATTTGTAGATCAACCTCTCCCAAGGAATCACTTTGGGATCCATTGAATCCCTTGATGTTACACCTTGAACTTTTAGAGAATGAGCATGCCACGTTTTTAGCCGTATTAATGGAGTATCGGAGACGTCCCGTGAAGTTTTGAAAGGTACAAGCCATGGGAAGTACGTAACAATGAAGTAAAGGATGAATTATGATCTCATAAGTCGTAACCGGGAAGGACAACCTTGGAATCAAAGGACATGACCCTTATCAAGTATAATTTAGGATCAATATCATGTATGGAAAGTTTCGGAAGATTCCGGGATCAAGAAAATCGGAGAAAATAAGTTTGTTGAAAATTTGGAAAAAAATTGGCAGAATTTTGGACAGAATTTTGGGTCAACTTCAGAGAGGTATATCTCCTTGTATATCAGGAGTTTTGAGGTGTTTCAAGAGCTTAAAATGAATTTCGTTGAGTGTAGTTTCCAATGCAACAAATCGTTCATCAATACGACATCGGAGTAGGGAGTTATGGGCCTTTTAAAACAGATTGCCAGAAGGCTGCGAACCTACGCGGAACTACTTAAAAAATCCCACCAATTTTGGCCCATCAGCCCAAGCTGAATTGGACTACTATATTTACCCCTTTAAGTCACCTAAATCACCTCATTTTTCACCATTTCTCATCTCCACACTTCTCTAGAAGCTCCCACAACATTCATCCAATATTCTTACACAAAGATATAACAAATTTATGAGTTCCTACATAAAATTAAGCTCGGGCTTCTAAGATTAACAACGAATCTCGACGAATCAAAGAAGGGCCACGACTTTGGGGCTCATATTTTCACCAAAACCGAACCTTCTAGACCCTATGAGCTCTCTCCAACACTCCAAACCATTCCAAATCAAATAAAGAGAAGATCAAGCCATAAAATCCTTAACTAGTTCATGGAAGGAGCTTGTTCATACTTCTAATTGTAGTTGTGGTGGATAGGCTTTAGGGTAAATTGGGTGAGGTGCAGTTAATCAAGTTATAAGACTTACGAGCTTGGGAGAATAAGCGTTAAGTATTTAAAGTTAAGGCGATTGAAAAGGTATGTTAAGGCTAAATCCCTTTCTTTCTAAAGGCATGATTCTCTTCTTATGAACCCATACATGTTTTCCATAATTCCTTTATTCCCAAAAAGCTAGAAGTTCATGATTCTCAAAGTTCTAATATTGTAAAGATAGATGTTTCCTATGATGATAATGATGATCCCATTTCAAGAGATTCCAAAGTTTACAGTTTTGATGCTATTATGAGATTATTGAGTTTATTTCATGATTTTCTTGATTTCATTCATTATTGTTGATCTCACTTATGATAATTGTTTTTTCAAGGTGAGATATAGCGATGATGAATTTTCCATAATATAAATTGGAGGTTACCGACCTTACGTCACTCCGATAAAATAGTAACTTTTAATTGGGCTCTCATGAACGCTATTTATATTATATATGTATATATATATATGATATGAGAAAAGATGAAGACATTACATATGCGTATATTATATGTATATGGGGAATGGAAAAATGGTGACAGCGTTATATACGCATAACCACCTGATCAGTTTGCGTACTATGATATCGTCCCGGATGCGGGATGCCCGGACGCGGGATATATGGGTATATAATGATGATATAATATATTTATGGATCAGGCTGTACGTTTCGCAGCACTATTATGTTATATATGTATGAAAAATGTTTTCTTTAGAAAGCTAAGCGTGTATGGTATCTGCCTTATGAGGAAATCAGATGTACATGTTATCTTTATCTCATGTTATGTTCCATATTTCTTGTTATGTTGTTATTCATGCCTTACATACTCAGTACATTATTCGTACTGACGTCCTTTTGTGTGTGGACGCTGCGCTCATGCCTGCAGGTAGGCAGGGAGACAGATTAGATCCATAGATGCTTTATTTGCGGATTCTCAGGAGCACTTCACTTACTTCGGAGCTGCAGTCTATTTGGTATTGGTCGTTATGGTCACTTGTATTCTATGTAGAGGCTCGTAGATATGTATGTACAGTTAGACGTTTCATAGCCCTACCGGTTCATATTGTTGTATAATATTTTAGTAGCCTTGTCGGCTGGTGATGATGGGCATAATTGTTGAGGAGTATATAGAGATGTGTCGTTATGTTGTGATGTATGTCCTTACAGATTATGGTATCCATGAGCTATCTTTATGGTCCACCCAGAAATGATTATCAGATGTATTCTTAGAGGTGCTCTGTAGGTAAGCATCGGGTGCCCGTCATGGCCCTCTGGTTGAGTCTTGACAAAAGTGGTATCAGAGCAATTCATCCTAGGGTGTGTCTACGAGCCACGTCCGGTAGAGTCCTGTTTATAGGTGTGAAGCGCGCCACACTTAAAAACCGGAGGCTGCGGGGCAATTGGGAATGATTGACCCTTCCTTCTCATCTTAGATCGTTCCGTAGAGCTAAATTATAGGATGTGATGTCCCTGATTCTAACCCTAAATGTGTTGACTATGGATAAGTAGTTGATTATGCCGCTATGAGGTAATTTATGAGAATGGAAGTTAATACTCCGAAAGGAATGAGGCAGTAAGAAGTATAGAGGAAACTCTGCCGAAATTTTTACAAATTGAATTGTTTGAATGTGTATGCTATAGAGAAAGAATGAAGGGAAAATGTGACAATCGGATGTTTGGTAAGTTATGATTGAATGAACAATTATGAGATGCTTTCAAACAGAAGTTTTAGAATGATTTTAATTTAATTTAAGGGAAGATCCCTGGAGGGGAAAAATGATTAGTAGTTAAAGGAACTGGAATGAGTTGTATTTGAAATTTTGGAGGATTGAGACTTATTGAAAACATAAGGAAAATTGATATGAGGAACTCAAATACGGTATTACGATTTATAGATTAGATTGGTTAGTAAAAGATAATGAAGATATATTGATATGGAAAAGGAAGTTAACGAGTAGAGGAAAGTTTTACTCTAGAAGTTTATATATATATATATATATATATACATACATAAGATCAGGACGGGTTGATGACAGTCACACAGACTCGTTTTATTGGACTTTCCTATATGATGTGAGTTTCATTGGCATTCACAAGTCACCAGTCATTCGACTTCAAGGGGATTCTGAGCATTTGATAGTTGGTACTATTTTTAGAATCATTATGGCCGAGTTACTTCGGGTATTAATGACGACCTTGAACTCAAGAATGAGAAATGGTTAGGTAAGTTGGATTGTAATTATGATTGTCTTTTGGATTGTTTATATAACTTCTAAATGTGATGTTGATTGGATGACAAAGGAAGTAGAGATTGTATCAACCTTAGTTATATGTGGTGTATTTCTAGCTATCCTTATAAGAAGGATTCACCTTAATTTTTTCAGACGAGTGTTGTGAAGGTTATTTGACGATAGAGATATTAGGTGCGATGTTAGTTTATGTGTAAGGAGAGAAGAAAGTAGGTGTATAAGTGCAGATAAAATATTGCAAGGATCGATTCGGTTGCTACAGGAAAGTAAAGGATGCGAGGTTGATTATCTTAGACAAAGAGACAGGGTGCAAGTACGAGTAAAGATTTTAAGTAAAGTTATCACCAGGATTTACAGTTAGGACATAGAAAGATATGCTAGGAAGACCTACAGATTTAGACATACAAAAAAAGAATAGGAGAAACCAGAATAGCCCGAGGGAAATTAGGAGCATATGAGCTTTACAATTAGAATTTCGAAATGATCGCGAGGTATGAGTCAGCTGGGCAAAAAGAGAGGGGAGATGTATTAAAGCAACATATTCCGGACAAAATCAAATGGCAATGGGATATCTCGCAAGAAAAGGTGTTGAAAAGCGATAAAAAAATAATTCACAAGGGGCTATATCGAGTATTATGTATACCGTTATGATTGATTTTACGACATGTTAAAAGTATTGATTGTGCTGTATGTCAAAATTGAGGTAGCAAGCGCTACAGAGAGAATTAGGATTGAGTTTTCTCAGGAATTAAAGTCAGATAGCGGTAACACGACCAAATATGTAAGCACGAGCATTAGGAAAAAGAAGGTTATGATATGATGAAAGGGAGAGAAACTTGGACAAGGAAAACGTATACCCATTGAGGATCAGGTAATATATTTGAGGAAAAGGTTAGGATGAAAGTAGGAAAGCAAACAATAGGATCAAATTTAAATAAATCAATGGGAGATAGAGTAATGTTGTACATGACAAAGGATGAACGTGAGGACCCTGGAACCAACCTATACGTCTTCATAACCATAACCAAGAAGGTTGTAAATAATGGACAAAGGTGCATCCTTGAGAAGAAATAAACAGGTCTTATGAGAGCGATGAGGAAATTTTAAACTCCTGAGCTTTAACCAGGAGAATGGATGTGAACCCATGATTGGTACTCCTATTTAAGAGAAGAAAGTACCCCAAGAAAAGATTTTCAGCGACAAAAGGGATTCACACTCGTAACGAAACACTCCAAAGTCTCTTAAGCTAAGAATAAAGAATGACTAATGGAAACAGGCATTTTACGAGTAAAAGAAAACAAAAGAGACTATGAGGGCTAAAGGAAGGAGGAATTATGTGGCCGCCGACAACAAGGAGAAGGTTGATGAGTCAGTAGGCTTGCCTAAAGGAAAACAAATTGAAATTATAAGAAAATGGTTGTGTGAAAGATACAAAGATGCGATCATGAAGAAAATTGAGAAAATTCGAGATATATATATATATATCTGTGTGTGTGTACAAGTTGTAGTATCATAAAGAAAGATGAAGACTTGACGAAAGGAGAAAGAAAAGGGTGTACTTTGTGTTGATTTCATGATAAGAACAAGAACCGATATAACACTAGAAGGACTATGATGCATGGCTGTGATGTAAACAAATAGTTAAGAAGAATATCAGGACAAAATGAGCTAAATTAATGAAAGGACGAGTCGCGGGAATGGATGGTGTGGAGTATCAAATTTTAATAGTATAGTATAGACATAAATTGGAATTGGGAACCTAGAGCAAGGAGAATTTCAAGGATATTAAGAAGATAGTCGTGGAGGAAGACTAGGGCTAAAGGAGCGTGGTATAGTCGAACACTCCATAAGGGGCGTAATGAATTCCGATGTCCCCATTAATTCATTAGCCTAGGGGACAACTAGTCATGAAAGGTAGAAGTGAAAAGTCAATAAAAAAGGCATCTGAATTGTATCCGATATGTATAAGCATTTTGATTTGGTACAAGAACTCAACTAGCAAAAAAATGAAATAAGTTAAACCATGCGATGAAAAGAACTCCGGCATTATATGGAATAGAAGAGTTGAAGGATCGCTAAGGTCGGCCAGATGACTATCAAAGACGGTTAATACTCAAAGGTTACTGGTATATGAGAACATCCTTTAAAAGGGGGGAAGAACAAATTCAATTCTAAGATGAACTACAATATTCCCAAGCTCAAAAGAGGGAAATATACTCGATTGACGGAGTCAAAATTCGAGATGAACTGATATGTCAAGAATGTGCTAAAGAAAAGTGAGAATGGATTAAATGCAAGTATATCATGAGACAAATATGGATAGGAGAATAAGCTTCGCCAATGCGATACGTTGTATTCCGGACTATGACTCAAATCACTCGTGCTGAAGAAATTTTAGGTACATTTAGATATACAGTAAAGTACTCCAAGGGGTAGCAGAAGGAGTAAGAAAGGCCGAATGTGACCAAGGATAAGTATAAGGGACAATCGGGACTACTAGAAAGAACTTGTAGCACTAGAAGAGATGAAAGCTTTAAAAGAGGAATATTTATAGAAAGTTCAATAATCTTCAAAAGAAAGGAAGATAGTGTGCCTATAGATAGCAAGACAGTAGTGCTGCCTGAGATTAGAAAGTACCTCGTAAGTTGTGAAATTCCAAGTCGCCGGGTATATCAATTGTGAGAGTGTATGACATAGAACCATAAAAACAACCGCCATGATGAAATGGCCAGTAGCATGGTGCAAGAACACAATAAGGGGCCAAAGGATAATGGAGGCTAATTTAAGTCTCAGATAATCATCGGTATAAGAGAACCAAGGACTTAAGGAGGGAAGCATACTCGTATTGAAAGGAAATTATGATTAAGTAGGATTTTATCTTAGTTCCATGTTCATGAGTTTATTTTGTAATTATGTTAAAATTGAGAAGAGGAAATTGGAGGAAAAGTTCAAATATGAATATGATAATATTGTAAGGAATTAAGGGGTCCGACCAAGGAATTAAAAAGAGATGATATGGTATGTATATAAGGTCGACTAATACAAAAAAGGGATAATCTAAAATAGCACTAGAGAACCAAGCAAGGAAAGGTGCCATATCTGAATAAGAGAGTTTGTCCACTAGTAGAGAAATGAGGAGCAAGGAAAAAGAGTACAACAATTAAGAGTACTCACAGATCGGCAGGGGGCCGTAGCAAATCATGAGTTAATACCACCTTAATGGCAACAGGTCCCAGGACGATAACTAGATATCAGTTGACCACTTGGTACATACATAAGAACATGAGGATATGGAACTAATGAATGAGTTCGATAAAGAATTGGGAAATATGAAATAAGATTAATGAACCCATAGTATAAGAGCATGGAGATCAGGAACTAAAGGAGGACAACCATTTCAAAAAATTAATGATAGCATCGTAAGCTCGCAAGCTACAACATTCGAGGACAAATGTTTCCCGAGGGGGGGTGGAGGGGGGGGTGGGGATGGATGTTACACCTCGCACTTTTAGAGCATGAGCACGCCATGTATTTCATCGTATTAATGGAGTATCAAAGACGTCCCGTGAATTTTTGAAAGGTACAAACCATGGAAAGTACGTAGCAATGAAGTAAATGATGAGTTATGATCTCGTAAGTTATAACCGGGAAGGATAACCTTGGAACCAAAGGACATGACTCTTATCAAGTATAATTAATGATAAATATCATATATGGAAAGTTTCGGAAGAAAATAAGTTTGTCGAAAATTGACAGAATTTTGGGTCAACTTCAGAGAGGTATATCTCCTTGTATATCAGGAGTTTTGAGGTGTTTCAAGAGCCTAAAATGAAGTTCGTCGAGAGTGGTTTCCAATGCAACAAACCATTTGTCAATAAAAAATTGGAGTAGGGAGTTATGGGCGATTTAAAATGTATTGTCACAAGCCTGCGAACCTCCGCGGAAATTCTAGAAACTACTTAAAAAGCCACCAATTTTGGCCCATCAGCCCAAACCGAATTGGAGTACTATATATACCCCCTTAAGTCACCTAAATCACCTCATTTTCACCATTTCTCATCTCACACTTCTCTAGAAGCTCCCACAACATTCATCCAATATTCTTACACCAGGATATAGCAAATTTATGAGTTCCTACATCAAATTAAGCTCAGATTTGTAAGATTAACAATGAATCTCGACGAATCAAAGAAGGGACACGAATTTGGGGCTCATATTTTCACCAAAATCGAACCTTCTAGACCCTATGAGCTCTCTCCAACACTCCAAAACATTCCAAATCAAATTAAGAGAAGATCAAGCCATAAAATCCTTAACTAATTCATGGAAGGAGCTTGTTCGTACTTCTAATTGTAGTTGTGGTGGATAAGCTTTAGAGTAAATTGGGTGAGGTGAATTTAATCAAGTTATAATATTTACGAGCTTGGGAGAATAAGCGTTAAGTAGTTAAAGTTAAGGCGACTAAAAAGGCGTGTTAAGGCTAAATCCCTTTCTTTCTAAAGGCATGATTCTCTTCTTATGAACCCCATGCATGTCTTCCATAATTCCTTTATTCCCAAAAGCCTAGAAGTTCATGATTCTCAAAGTTCTAATATTGCTAAATATAGATGTTTCCTATGATGATAATGATGATGATGATGATGATCCCATTTCTAGAGATTCCAAAGTTTACAGTCTTGATGCTATTATGAGATTATTGAGCTTATTTCATGATTTTCTTGATTTCATTCATTATTGTTGATCTCACCTTATGATAAATATTCCATCAAGGTGAGATATAACGATGATGATTGTTCTATAATATAAATCGGAGGCTACCGACCTTACGTCACTCCGATAAAATAGTAACTTTTAATTGGGCTCTCTTGCACGCTATTTATATTATATATGTATATATATGATATGAGAAAAGATGACGGCGTTATATACGTGTGTATTATATGTATATGGGGTATGGGAAAAGGGTGACGACATTATATATGCATAACCACCTGATCAGTTGGCATACTATGATATCGTCCCGGACACAAGATGCTCGGACGTGGGATATATGGGTATATAATGATGATATAATATATTTATGGATCGGGCTGCACGTTCCGCAATACTATTATGTTATATATATATGAAAAATGTTTTCTTTAGAAAGCCAAGCGTGCATGGTATCCGCCTTTTGAGGAAATTAGATGTACAGGTTATCTTTATCTCATGTTATGTTCCATATTTCTTGTTATGTTGTTATTCATGCCGTACATACTCAATACATTATTGGTACTGACGTCCTTTTATTTGTGGATGCTGCGCTCCTGCCCGCAGGTAGGCAGGGAGACGGATTAGATCCGTAGTTTCTTTATCAGCGGATTCTTAGGAGCACTCCATTTAATTCGGAGCTGCAGTATATTTGGTATTGGTCCTTATGGTCACTTGTATTCTATGTAGAGACTCGTAGACATGTGTGTACAGTTAGACGTTTCATAACCCTACCGGTTCATATTGTTGTATAATATTTTAGTAGTCTTGTTGGCTGGTGATGATGGGAATAGTTGTTGAGGAGTATATATAGATGTGTCGTTATGTTGTGATGTATGTCCTTACAGATTATGATATCCATGAGCTATCTTTATGGTCCACCCAAAAATGATTATGAGATGTACGCTTAGAGGTGCTCTGTTGGTAAGCACCGGGTGCCCGTCCTGGCCCTCTGGTTGGGTCTTGATACCTGTTGTTCATCCCGCTCTTGCGAATCTTTCCTATGTCATAGCCAAGCTGTGGCAGGGTGGTTACGGGGCAAATGTTGAGGCCTGAACCGTTAACCACAAGTACCCTTTCTATGGCCTTGTCACGGCATACCAAGATGATATGGAGGGCTTTGTCGTGGGACGTCCCCTCAACGGGAAACTCTTGCTTGGAGAAGCATATTTTATGTTCCCCAATGATATAGGCCACTAGCCCGGCTAAATCTTCACCGCTCATACCTCTTGGTACGTATGTATCATCTAATACCTTCATGAGGGCATGCCTATGCAATGGGGAGCTAGTCAACAGTGATAGCACCGATATTTGTGCCGGTATCTTCTTCAAATGCTCAACAATGGAATAATCTTTTGGCTGCATGTGTCACCAGAAATCCTTGTCCTCTCCTTCGGTTATCGCCCTTTTCTGAGTATTTTCCTTCCTTGTGGAGTTCTAGGCCAGTTCTTCAGGAGTGTAGCATCTCCCTGAACGAGTCATGCCTTGGGTCATCGCAGTTTGCACATTGATTGGATTTTTTGGGTCCGACACAATCTGTTGTGCTACCTGGGCTATCGCAGGTGCTGGGACTAAGGTTCTGAATATAGCCTTAGGAACTCTCGGATTGGGGATCAAGACTTTGAATTTGGGACGTTCTTGGAGTGTGAGGGAAGCCACCGTTTGTTCAAGAGGCTCGGTGACTTTGGTAGACAATGTTCCGCAAGCTTCCCAGTCCTCATCCCTTTCTATCATGTGGACCCCGCTGTTCCCATGATTCGGAAACAGGTTCGTGTTTACATTGGGAGCAGCAGTTTCCAAAATAATTTCTCTTTTATCCATCAGATCCTGGATTTTGTGTTTCAGGTTTATGTAATCTTTTGTGCTGTGCCCGTTCCCTCCTGAATGGTAGGCACATGTCTGATCGGGACTGTAGAACCTGCTTCCAGGCTGCGCTAGCTTTGGCGGGGATTTCTGGATTAACCCTGCGGTTAGCAACCTCTCTAGTAAGCGAGCCCTTGGTTCAAGGAGTGTCGTGAATTCCCTCACAGGACTTTTCTCAAAAGCTGGACGTGGCACATTAGATGTTGGGGGCAGTTGCTGATTTTGGTAATTCTAGGGTTGATAGGCTTGTGAGGGGTTATTTTGTGGTGGACGATAGTTTTGTTGGTGTGGTGGCTAGTATGTTTGTTGTGGTGGCGCTTGGTAAGCAGGAGCAGATACACGGATGCTAGGTGGAGCCGTGTATGCTGGTATAGCAGCGGTGAAGGCCGGTTGTGTGTAGTGTGCGCTGGTGCTGGGCTGTGCGGAGGGGCTAAGTAATTTAGAAGGGGTTGAGTTTGATGAGAAGATGGTGTTCCTTTTGGATTTTGGTTTGAAACGTGGGATATGCTTGCCACGTCCTCTTTCTTTTTGCGGAAGATACTGACGATCTTTCCAGATTGGAGGCCATCTTCTATGGCCTCTCTTGTTTTTACCAATTCGGAGAACGGCCTCCAGGCCATGGACAACATCCTATCATAGAAATCCGACTCCTGTGACCTGATAAATACAGAAACGAGTTCTCCCTTGCTCATTAGCTGTCGCACACGGGCCATTTTGGCCTTCCATCTGCTGGCGAATTCCCTATAGTTCTCCGTCGACTTTTTCTTGGCCTTTTTGAGGTAGTAACGGTTTGGCATGGTCTCGATATTGAAACGAAATCTTTCCATGAAGGATTCTGCCAGGTCCTCCCATAGGAGCCACTAGCGCATGTCTTGTATGGCGAACTATTCGGCTGCCTCGCCGGTCAGGCTACGATTGAATAGTCGCATGATTAAGGGTTCATTTCTCTTTACTCTGATTAACTGGTCGTAGTATGAATGGAGGTGTGCTTTGGGGTTTCCCGTCCCATTGAACATTTTGAATTTCAGGATTTTAAACCCTTCCGAAAGGTCCAAATTTGGGTACATGCATAAGTCGTCATACCTTAGGCCCACGACCTTCCTCGTGGATCTGTTGGACTTTTCCAACCATTTCTCTATCTTCCTCTCTGTATCTTTCTCACACCTTCTTGTTCAGCCTTCCAAATCCGTTCCATTTCTTCGTAACGGTCCAACTCCTTATGTCCTATGGAGGATTCGTTTGTGATGTTGGGGGTGAAGAAGGGCGTTTGGTTAAATGGAATGGTTGTAGCCTGTCCTACCAGCGGGGCTGAGGCGTGTGCTTTGCCTGCCCGGTTGAAGAACGCCGACTGAGGGGTTTGGTGTGAGGGGACTGAGTGGGTGGTTCCTGGAGCTTGGGAGTTTCTAATAGGTGGCGGGACGCCGTAGGAGGGACATGCATGGTTTGGATTGCAATGTTTAGTGGAGGTGGCAGGGTTCCTGGTGGGTAAATAGGGAAGTAGTCAGGCATTGGAGAGCTTAATAACGGGAAGGAAGGAAGGGATCTCTTTCCCTCAGTGGAGTTATTCTATTCAGCATCGACCGCCTCTTTTCTGGCCACCTTTTCTTGGAGGGTTGTGATGGTGGTTAACAACGTCACACTTACATCATCCTGGGATGCCGCCCTTTGCGAGTCTGGGTGTCTTCGTTGCAGAGGGCAAGCTCATTTCTTGTTTCTTCGGAGGTACCAGTCATTTTATCCTTTCCTTTGTCGGAGAGGGATGCTAACACGGCCTTGGATCTTGTGAAATATGCCAGCTCTAGATGTTACACTAATTGGCCCCTTTCTTTAAGACAAGAATGACTCAAAGGTAAAGAAAGTTAGTTTCTGGGTCTCAAGCATAACGACAAAATATCACATATGGGTATTTAAAGCGCTAGTAGCACACAAAGTCATATACCGAAGCTTGAGTACTTTCGATCCGATGTTCTATGGTTTTGGACATTACAGGCTTTTTATGTTTGGGTGGATCTTAGTTCAGCAGTATTCCGTTCAACTTATCACGGCTAATCTATCATACAAAGTCTTAAGCAAACTTTGGTGTGGGGGGGATTATAATTTAAACCATGAAGGGACCGAGTCTTACATAGACCGCCTACGTATCCCGCCGGGGGAAATCAGGCCCTACGTAGTTCAATTACAAAGAAGGATATACATTTCTTCCTAAATATCCTTTGACTAATCCTAGCTACAGACATCCCTAGAGCAGGCCCGACTGGGGCGTCCCTCGTATCCCTCTATTGGGACATCAGGTCGGTGAGATTCCTTTACATTTTTTTTAGGGTAGGGGTAACATTTGTGCAAAAGTCAAGACACCTAATATCTACCCAAAAATATAGTTCCCGCAAGTCACTGTCCTTACGACCTGCCTTCTCATGTCGAATGTTCAGAACCATGGTGGAAGCAGGACCAAGATCTGTCCGGTTCTGATCATAGTTTCGAGCTCAAGCTTGAAAGCATGGCGTCCTTCAATATCATGCCCCCTGGCTCTAGTATAACACAGGCAGAACTTGTTTCTGTTGGGCCCTAACGGTGCGGGCTCGTAAATAGGTTCCACAGGCCTGCTCTTGTTTAGTGAAGCCAAAGTTGAGAAAAAGCAGCGTATGACTCCTCGAAAATTGTAAAATTGTACTGCCACACTTGGGTCTCGGGGATAACTCCCTCTTCTGGGGTGACGGGGTCGTGGACTAGCAAAGTGTGTGGCCCTCATAAAGTTCCGATGACCTTGTCGTCGATTAAACTAACGATCCTTCTTCTCAATGCCAGACATTCATTCAAGGTGTAGCTTGCCTGGTTGAGGTGGAACGGGCATCTCTTGAAGCGTATACCAAGTTAGGAACCGGTAATATAGCCCTAGAGGTGCAATCCATCCCATCGGCCATTATTTTGTTGAACATTTCTTTGCAAGTGACGGGCAGTGGGGCTACCCTGAACGGGGAAGATCGAGCCTTAAAAGCTATGCTCCATAGGGCCAGCATAGGAAGGTTTGTCCTTCCAAGGTGCTCCGAAGCCATAGCAGAGACAGCGAGTATCATCGTAGGTGAAGGTGCATAGAAATCCGTTCCCTCGTCAGTGGGGGCATAATAACCAGATTCGTCATCTACGTTGTTTCCTTGAAATTTAAGGAACATATCAAATGGGTTCTCCCCCTCTTCGACCCCTATTTTGACAGGCTCTTCCATGTCCTGAGGCTCTTCCTCCGGCTCTTCTTCTTCCTCTTCCGATTCTTCTTCTTCCTCCGGTTCTTCTTCTTCAAAGTGCACAGGATCCCTTTCTCGGAGCCCTATTCCTTTTGACGGGTTGTCATGACCCGACTAGGGGCCGCGACGAGCACCCGGTGCTATCCCACCCGAGCACCCCTTAGCATACCTTTACACTTACATCTAGTTAAGCCACATAATAAAACATATATATATATATATATATAGTCCATAGCCTCTTTGTACATGCACGAAATATTATTCTCAATCATCGCCGTCACATCTTTTGCCTTAAATCATTTCGGGACTTTATTCCTTGTATACACCGAGTTCTTAATTTTCATGCTTGAATATGACCAAGTCCTACGACCTCAGTAAAATCGCTCATGTTGGACGGTTCAATTTCCTAGTCCAAAAATACGGGGTATTATAGCTTGGACCGTATTTCACTCAAATAAATGTTGAAACTCGGCGAAATTTATTTTCTTTGTTTTGTTTAACTCCTAATATTTACAACACATGTGTACCATCACTTTAAGCACCTATAAGCTTGAGGGATAACCTCGTTCCCGTTACTAATGCCATTTAACTCGCACGCTTTCCAACGCATGAAAACACTGGATGTAACATCCTTCCCCCCTTTAGAACATTCGTCCTCGAATGTTAAACTAGTCCTGTATAGGTATACTGGTTATGGTGACCTTATGACGAATCAATTACTCTTATATCACATGTGCCTTTCCTTGCTTAAATTAATACCATTCTCCACCTGACATCAATTAATATTGAATTTCAAAGAAAGTGGTCATAATTCAGCTACTTTTGTAATTGGTTGCAACTTACTATATCCATCTATACTTGGAGCTTACGTCGAGTTTTTCTTGTTTTTGGAGTTATCCCTTTAATCATTTGATATGCACTATCTTAACATTCCCTTCGAGTAGTTGCAAACGAGTTTTCCTCTTAGTAATGAATCTCGGTTGCAATACTTCCTCGACACCTTAGGAATATCCTCTCAACCGATATAAGTGAGCCACTTTCCTGATATGATTCTCCTTGATACTTGAACTCGTCGATCCCTTTTACCTCAACTAGTCTAGAAACCTTTCGTTCTTATCATTACTCCTTCCCATAATCTTAATCGCATAGTCATTACCTCTATACCCCCATTATTAAGTCAACCATGTGAATCATTTGTTACATACTGATACCATGTCACCTCTTAATCTTTCGCGGTTACTTAATAATCAGGAACCTTCTTCTTATCTTTAGAATCCTCTTCGGGTGTCTCTTCTCGTTTAACCTATATCTGATTAAAGGTTAAAATACATGATGATCTTAAGAGGTTTTAAATCTCATGCTAATCATATCCCATAATGAATCTCTCGAGAGCACATTTTTGAGGTAAATACTCATCTCGTATCATAAGTGAACACTTGTATAGGTAGTTTTCCTTATAGCACCCTCTATTATCACATTGAGGTAATACCTATCTTCTATCATATCCCCATTTTTCAAATCTATTTCACATTTTGCATCAATTTACGAAATGCTATCTTGAACTTTCCGTCCCTCTTTTGTCCGTCGGTCCATACCTCTTACTATTGCATTCTTACATCTATGCTTGTCGTATCACCTCGTAATGTCGAAGGTCAATTTCCTTTCATTATCTAATGTCTATAACTATCTCACCATAGGATAGATGCCTTTGTCATAGTACTCTTCTCCACAGTCATCTTACGCATTAGCCCTTTTTAGTAATATAGCTCATAACTAATCCTTCTGTTGCAACTTAAACTTAAGGTGTCCGTTCTTTTGTTCGTTCTCTTTAAATTAACTGTCTTCTAGTACCAGCTTGTTCTGATCATCTCGCTCAAACCATTTCACATTTTCCCTTAATCCATCTTATATTACTTTAGGCATATTATCTCGTGTCGTTTCTTTATCTTTAATTGAAACCCTTCTATTGCGCCTCTTTACTCAGATTTTGCTCTTAATTTCTCCATCACACATTATGTTGCAATCTTTACAAGAATATGCGAAGGTGCTCAAATTAGCCCGAGAAATACCTTAGCGTCGTTTCACTAGTGTTTATACTTTACCTTGCATTCTTCTCTCGTATCATTCAATGGTATCGGGCTCAGCTATGGCCATGTCCTATTTTCCCTCAGTGCTAATTCTATCTCGGTAATTTTGCCTCAAACCATCTTACACCTTTCCTTGATGTACCCAAAATATCATAACCGCATCGCTATTACCGAATCCTTACTCTTATTATCAAGTACTCACTTGGTCTCATCCTTAGCATACAAATATTCGTAGATCGCATAACTACTCTTGTACAACTTGTATAAAGTATATCCAATCTTAGTCATAGTCTTTCCTTCTCCTTGTTCATTCTGCTTTACATATCTTATTTGTACTAAAACTCACTTGCTGTCTATCTTGTCATACTCTTTTCCCTTCCTTTATTCACCATTTGATTTTCTGATATCCTACTATAGGAGATTTCCTATCCCTTCTTCTTTTCTACTTATAAGTCACAATATCATTAGCAAACAACTCCGTTGCCAACATCTTAACCTCTAATCCAGTATAGCATTGCTATCCCTTATAATATTTCTTAAGTTACTCGTTTCCATTCTCTTTTCGTATTCTTCCTTTTTATAAGCATCCACTTTCTAATGTCATATTATCCAAGATCTTTACAAATAATTCTCAGCACTGTCTCAAATATCATCTTGAATCCCATCCGTTTATTGCTGGCTTTCAGATCTTTCTTGTTTCAGCAAGGGATCTCACTTGAAGTTTAAGTATCCCTATCAAATATATTGTAGTATCAACTGTTTCCATCTTACACTTGCATTTCTCTTATCTGCTTCCCCCCTTAAGGGTGTACTTATACCATTATTTGTTTGCATTCTGCTCTATATCCCTATTTCCAATCTCACATTCATCTGATCTTTTTTTTTTCCAATTCACTTGGTATACTGTACCATATCTATGTCCTTCTTTTATAATTTATAACTTTGATTATTCACGTAAGAAACCTTAACAAAATCGTGAAGCGACGAGAACCTCTCCATATATAGTATAAAATCTCATCTGACCATCTGTACTCGAGTAATGCAACCCATGTAGCAATTTATCCAAGGCCACATTCCACTTACTCCAATCAGTAATTAATTAGTACTTATAGTCGTTCCAAATTATCAATTAGGTAGCACTTATATCCTGGTGATAAGTGTCCCAAGTATTCTTGTAACATCACATTTGCCCCAAACTATACATAATCAGAAAGCACACTATACAGATAGCTTTTCCATGTCCCTCGATACATTTCCTTCCACTCCATACTGTCCTATGATTTTATGCTCCTCCTGAATAGTTATTGTGCCCCAAGTCGTTAGATGGTAGTGGACTCTTTCCTCTCCTTGTAAAGCTTAGAACCCCTTACTAGCAATAGCCACCTTCTTTAATTGTTTAATTCATATACCCCTCTTAACAATCCAGTCATGAAGCTAGTCATGAGGATGTACAGGGTACATGAACTCCTGGACACCACTCTTGGGCTTTAGTCTTGGTGTTACAATGCCCGTCTATCATGGTCCATCACAGATTGCCCCAAGGTATAAAAGTACTGTAGTCATGTGAGCTTACCTTAGACCAAGTGTTTCTACTCTCATCCCTTTGCTTATAGTCAATTTCAAGCCTTATCCTTGGCGTTGACTTTATTGTTTCCGTCTTAATAATTCCTTTTTATTCATTCCTTCTCAATTTACCTTATTACCTCCTGTTATAATCAATCCTCCAGTCCTCGCACGAGGAACCCTATTCTTAATCTCAATAGCGCCTTGTCCTTTAGGATATATTACTTCTATACAGTCCTTTCTTCGCTTCCAAAACTTATGTTGTTCATTCTGATCATCCCCTCTCATTCTTATTATCCCAGTCATTTTCTGGCACTCATTCTACCTCGTTGCTCATCTTTCTATAGTTTGGCCTTTTACAGTTCCATCACTGATATTACTCGTGTTCTCGGCTATACATGTCATAACCTATTACTGCACTGTTATCTCGCTTTCTTCTTAATTCCTTCTTTTAGTTAACTCCTTTTTCACTTGTACTCGCTATCATTTCCGTTATCGTGTACCTGTAGAAGAACTTCATAAGTCTTTCTTATTCGTTCTATAGCTCGCCTTAATACTTTAATCACATAGATCACGTCATATCTTTTAGTCACTTCCTTGCTAGGCTTTACTCATTTTCATAACAACCCTTATGATATTCACATTACATCCTGTTCGTAATCAATCCTATAGCATAACACTTCTTAACCTTTTACCCTTTTTGGTCAATCTTATCCTTAATACCTCACATGTTGGCTTATCAATACATTCATATTCGTCACAATTCTTCTTCCTCTGTACTCTTTCCTCAATCATACTATTACTTCTTCAAACTATAAGCTCGTCGTAATTTATCCCTACTTATCAGTTCACTCGATACCTCAATAAAACGTTCTGTTACGATTTGCCACCTTTGCTAAATCATCTCTTAGTATCTCAAGCCCTTCCAAATTATCTAAGCATCGCATCAACAACACATGAAACACATGATCTAAGACAGCCCACAAGTTTGAGTTTTCCTTCTACAAATCCCATCTCCAATTAGTTGATTAAGAACTAATAAACTCAAGGACATAAAGATATGATGAAATGTTACCTCAAGAACACCAGAACGCTCCAACTCGAAGATTACGTCACCATGAAGCATCCTCCAAAACCATCACAAGAAGAAGTACTAGAATCCGACAAGCACCACGGGACTTCTAATGCTTGATTCACATAGTTTACCTTCAGATTTGTTCTTGGGTCGTGAATGAACTATTTAGTTCATAAACTACTTGCTATATGCTTTGTGCTCTCCAAATAAAAGTGAAACTTAATTGCTGGACGTTTTTTCTCTTCAACATGAGCTTTTTCTAAGGTAAAATGTGGCTGGAAAGTATTCTGGTCCGTTCAAATGAATTCTAAGCTTTGCTGCTCATATTTGCTTCTTTGAAATCAAATTTCCCAAATAAGAATGATGCCTCTTACGGATGACATGGAGGGTATCTCTTAAAGCTTTAATCTAACATGATAAATTTACCATATTGATATCGACCTTTCAAGAATATTACGAACTTATATCTCATTCTCTTTTTATTTCTAGGAAAATTTTGGCAGAGTTTCCTCTGTATTTCTTACTATCTCAAAACCAGCACGCAGGAAATACCAACAATGCCTCACAGGTAGGGCTGCTTATCGGGCGGATCGGGCGGATATTTGGCTTATCGATTATCGGCTTTTAAATGTACTAATCCGCTAGTCAACCGATAAGATACCGGTTGGTTCGGTAACGGATTAGCACTTTTCGGACGGTTAACGGGTGGTGTATCGGCTAAATCTAAGAGACAATAAAAATTAAAATCATAACATATAGTCTATCTTCCATCGACAATTATTGAAATCATAGCTTCCAAAACCATATGCCATTGGTAAGCAGATATGGAGTATTGTCTTTAATTTTAGGTATTTATCATAGAATTTATGAGCATGTTTGCAACAATTTGAGTACTGTTAAAAAATCATGGAAATAGTAATTTTCTCCGGAGAACAATTCTTGAAAAAAGAGGGCAATAGAGACTGATTTGGGGTTGAACGAGAGCTGGGGCTTTTTTCAAAATAAATTTCACGTGCAAGTCATGTATTGCTGTCAATTTCTTAACAGATGAGGAGTTTTTTGTTTGTTAGACTAAAAGTGCTCAAATTTTGCAAATTTAAGGGACAAATAGTGCTCAAGGTTATATTTGGAGGATAATTTGGCCAAAAATTTCATAGATATACTTTATATACCTAGGGGTAAAAATATAAATAAAATATTTCTTAACGGGTTAACGGTTTACCCGATAAGAAAATTGAGTAATCCGCCCCCGCACCGATAAACCGTTAACTATAAAATTTTAATCCGTTCACCAACCGTTAATCCGATAACCCAATACCAATAAGCCAATAAGATAATTTTGCGGTTGGGTTATTGGTTACGGTTCGGTTTTGAACAGCCCTACTCACAGGGCCAACATATACGTATATATTATATCATACTATAGCCGCATGGGTCTCCCCATATCAATAACAGTATGAAAATGATGAACTTACCTCGTATGTCCAACTCAAACTGTACCTGTTACACTTTCCTGTTTATTATCCCTTTCAATCTTTAACTACAGGTTCCAATCATACATGCAACACTCACACGATCTGACATATATTCTGCTTACCGTTGCTGATTCCTTCAGCTTCTTTTGTGCGCACCTTATAACTGAACTTATCAACAACATATATACATTCAATCCATTTTCTTACTATACTTACAATAACTTACCTTGATGATAGCCAGTTTTCCATATTGTATATACAAATCTCGATAACGTAACCTCGATGAAATATCTTGCCTCTGAAACTCCCAGTAGCATCATTTACCCTCTCTTGTCGACACTGCCCTTCTGATGAAATCAGAGGTCAGTATACAAGGGATATCATTTCCTATCTCTTGGCTCTATCGCACGATCTAGAGTAAGAAGGAAAGGTAACATCGTAAATGTCCTGTAACTTCCTGTTTATAGATGTGGTGCACAACACAACGATAAACAAGACTCTACTAGACACGGTCTGTAGACATTCCGAGGATGAACTGCTCTAACACCACTTTTTTCACGACCCAACCCCGTGGGCCATGACTAGTGCCCAAGCTGGACACCCGTATACATACCTGTTAGATATAGTCAACTGAATATAAGAACAATATGGAAACTTGCAAAAGAACTCCAAAGGTTCATAACGCCATCATATGTATATATTCAGATAACCTGTCTCCTGAGGAGTCACAACTGATCACAACATAATATGATACGCAAGCCGACAAGGCTGCCACTACATGTCAATATGATACGCAAGTCGACAGGGCTGCCACAACATATCAATACCACACGCAAGCCGACAAGGCTGCCACAACATGTCAATACCATACGTAAGCTGACAAGGCTGTCACAACATGTCAATACCATACGTAAGCCATATAGACACAGCTGAACAATACTTATACACAACCCACACATATGTCTACAGACCTCTAAGAGTATCGATAGTGAACTGTGACGGGACAGGGCCCCGCCGTACCCCTGGGTAAACATATATATACATCAAAAAGGATCTGTACAAAAAGTCTAGGCTCCGAAACAATGGAGCTCTCCAAGACAGCTGAGTAGAAGTCCTAAGCTGGAGGATCGCCAAATCGAGTATCTGTACCTGCGAGCATGAAACGCAGCCCCCCGAAGAAAAGGGGGCCAGTACGAGATATGTACTGAGTATATAAAGCATGAAATACAACAAAGAGAATCACGACTGAAATAGAGATCATAGGAGACAAGTATGACATTTAAAGTACCAATACACTGGCCTTATGAAACGTAAAACATGCATGTCATTATTATATATATTGTACCCGGCCCATTACGGAACTCGGTGAATAAAGTCATCACATACCATTCTTGGCGCCACAATCACATCATCATATCATCATATATATATATATACCGTATCCCGGCCGTCTTGTGAGGGACTCGGTGAACAATGCAATGAAACTGTGCACGAGACGTACCCCGGTCCGGGACTCGGTGAAAGATATGTTAACAGTATGCACGAGCAGAGTAGTGAGCAACCATATGCAAACTAAATCATATCTGAGACTCAATAGAATAATCAAAATGAACCATCATTTGAAAATCAAGACAATATTCATATCAAGTACCCTTCGAATGTCACTATGGATTATATCAAAATAGGACGGCTGGAATCATAGACACGTATCAAGACATAATGAAATAGGTTCTGGAAATCAAGAAAATTAACCATCCTAGTATCTCTAAGAATAGGAGCTTCTTTGGAGTTAAACATTTGTCGTCTGTTTGTTTCATATGGATCATGCCAAAAAGAAAGAAGGGTTAGCTTTACATACCTTGAACTCTATCTAAATTTCCAACGTCTACTTTTCGAGCTCGTAGGTCTAAAATTAAGATAACATAAGCCACAGTTAGATCATCCACATCACTTACTAACCAATCCAAGTACGAATGAAACTTAACGAAATTCGGGCAGCATTTCCCCTGAAAACTTAACAATCCTCGGGATTCCAATTTAGCCAAACATCAATCAAAATACCAAAAACAACAACACCACCAATTTCATATCAAACTAGAATTAAATCCATTCTTAAATCACTTCCAAAACAGCCCAACATACATTCGTATACCAATGCATGTATATATTTCTTTATTTTCGTATATCCATAGTATAACGGTAACAAAAATAACAAAAACTAGAACTACAACCAATCCCACGATATTCCAGCCCACAAAACAATTTATAACAACCACCAAATAGCCCACACGATAATAATAACAATTTATCCGATTTCCCATAATTAATTTCGTACTTCTCGTCTCATAATTTAGCTATGACCTGGATTTATTTAAATATATCTAGTAGGGGAGAATTCTTACCTCATATGCCAAGAAATAATATTCCTCCACCTTTCTTCACTTTGAAGAACCCTTCGATTTGCTAAATCCAAAGAGCAATCGATGTTGAATTACATAAACAATGTGGCATAACTTCTACGTTGTTCTTCATGTTTGCTTCCATAGTAAAACGTAGTACCATTATTCTTGTTGGAAAGTATATAATTTGTGTCAAAAAAAGAAGAAGATGAAAACGTTGCTATCCCATAATACTTCTGCCCACAGAAATGTATTACATTCACTTAAGATGATTCATCTAGAATGCCTTCCCCTTGTGTTTTACACGTAAGGTTTACTTGGCCCACATATATGACACTTAGTATGGAATATTGCCACCCATTCTATATATATATATATATATATATATATATATATATATATATATATATATATATATATATATATATGACAGTTATCCAATATCCATTGCTGCCACCTCACCCCCACTCACGTTGACCTTGCTAATTAAAGAATTAACCCACAACCTTAATTAACTCCTAGACTGTCATTATAATTCCCCACGTAAAAATTATACCATAATTAATTCCTTAATCTCAATTAACTTAAATAATAATCATTTTTCAATACACTTCATACCCTCATTATCATAATCATGTGGTATAGCTCTAGTCCACAGCCTCTTTGTACATGTACGAAATATTATTCTCAATCATCGCCGTCATATCTTTTGCCTTAAATCATTTCGGGACTTTATTCCTTTTATACACCGAGTTCTTAATTTTCATACTTGAATATGACCAAGTCCTACAACCTCAGTAAAATCGCTCATGTTGGACGGTTCAATTTCCTAGTCCCAAAATACGGGGTATTATAGCTTCGACCGTATTTCACTCAAATAAATGTTGAAACTCGACGAAATTTATTTTCTTTGTTTTGTTTAACTCCTAATATTTACAACACATGTGTACCATCACTTTAAGTACCTATAAGCTTGAGGGATAACCTCGTTCCCGTTACAATGCCTTTTAACTTGCACGCTTTCCAACGCATGAAAACACGGGATGTAACAACAGTCTTCGGTACATTGAATTCAACATCCAACTCTCTCTGTTTAATTTTAGTTTTATCCATTAAATTAAGAATATTGGCAAAACTCTTTTGAGCTTGACCTTATCAACAGTAGAAGAATGACTGACAGAATCAAACTACCTCGTCATCTTGTAAAATAGGGTACCAATTTCATATTTCGTAAGTTCTCTATTCAGTGTTCTTTGGAAACAACCATCAGACAAAATTTTTGTTCTCATAGTTTCCAATCAGATTTATCAACTGCCACCTCTGCATGATAGTTTCCATACTTTCATTGCCTCCACTTGAACTTGTGTGATACATTTTGAACCTAAAAAAGATATTATATTGAAAACACTATTTTTTATCCGAAGATGGATATTTTGTAGCATCACTAGTAGTGCAGCTTGCACCCTAAAAGAAGGTAGTTGAGTACTTAAAAGTTCATTCAATATAGACAGAAATTGAAGTCTATAGTCAAAGTGGTAGTTGGCTAACATAAGCATTGAATACAAAAATCAACCACATTTTACAATATTAAATTTTAAAACACGCGTCTCGATACAAAAATCAAATTTCTCACAAAAAAAATTACTAGAAAGTCTGAAGGGAGGGCAGTACATCAGTTTACAGAGAGAACAAAGTATGCTAGAAGAGGCGAACTTTCAGTTTCTATAAGCAAAATAAAAAAGTACGCAAGCGTTGCCCAGAAAATTATGCCAGGGCAGAAGTTGAGTTTAAAAAGAACTCCAACAAAATACAAAAAGCCAAATTTCACTTTTATCAACAAATAAATTTTAGAATGCGATGATGTGATTTACAAGCACAAATCACAGAAGTCATTATAGTATCCTACAAAAAAATCAAACTAAATCTTTTGTTTCTTCGTATGGTTAACATTCTTCTTCTTCCCAAAGCTACAGTCCATGACATTGCGGTCATGGTAATCATGTCCTGGTGCTTCAGGTGAGTCTCATAACCTTCTTCTAACTTATTGTTTGCATGACAAACCAGATTAATTGACCATCCTCTCATGTAGGTCATCAAATCAAAGAGATCCCAATCATCTGGATTTTCACCATTGATCAACATATCAGCAAACTTGACCACAAAATGACCACAATTCAAATGTCTGAAAGTCAGAAGACAAGGTAGCTTTAGAACAACAAAAAAGTAAATCATAAAAAATAATAACCAACTAAAAACATAAAAGAAAAAAAGGTCAAAAAATAAGGAAGATACATACTATCCTTGTTTTAGACAGTTAGCCAAAGTATATGTCAGATAACTAAAATTAGTATATGATGGCATGCATGTCTTAAAATCAAAAGCTTCCAACAATTGGGGGAGCATAGCACAGTAGCACTTCACATGCTTAACCAAAATCTCATTATTCTCACTTTTATCAAGTGACTCACAAACTTCAAGTCTACGCTTATCGTTTTGTGGTCAAGTTTGCTGATATGCTGATCAATGGTGAAAATCCATATGTTGGGATCCCTCTGATTTGATGACTTACCTGAGAGGATGGTCAATTAATCTGGTTTGTCATGCAAACAACAAGTTAGAAGAAGGTTTTGAGACTCCACTTGAAGCACTAAGACATGATTACCATCACAATATCATGGAGTGCAACTTTGGGAAGAAGAACAAAGTCAATCATAGGAAGAAAAAAAAGATTTAGTTTGATTTTTTTGTAGGATACTATAACGACTTTTGTGTTTTGTGCTTGTAAATCACATTCTTAGATTTTTTTTGCTGATAAAAGTGAAATTTGGTATTTTGGTATTTTGTTGGAATTCGTTTTAAACTCAACTTCCTCTCCTTATGGCATAATTTTCTAGGAAACACTTGTGTACTTTTTGTTTTGCTTATGAAACTGAAAGGTTGCCTCTTCCGGCATACTTTGTTCTCTTTGCAAACTGAAGTTCTGCCCCTTCCGGTAGACTTTCTAGATTTTAATTTTTTTTCCTGTGATAAATTTGATTTTTGTATCGAGCGCGTGTTTAATAGTGGATATTATAAAATGTGGTTGATTTTAATGCTTATGCTATCCAACTACCACTTTGACAGTAGACTTCAATTTCTACCTATATTGAATGAGCTTGTAAGTACTCAAGTACCCTCTTTTAGGGTGCAAGCTGCACTGCTAGTGATGCTTTAATTATAATATCTTTTTTAGATTCAGAATGTATCACGCAAGTTCAAGAGGAAGCAATGAAAATATGGAAATTCTCATGCAGAGGTGACAGTTGATAAAAACTGATTGGGAAACTATGAGTCCAAATTTTTTGTCTAATGGTTGTTATCAAAGAACACTAAATAGAGAACGTATGAAACATGGAACTGATACCCCATTTGACAAGATGACGAAGCAGTTGATTCTTCCCATCATTCTTCTACTGTTGCTAAGGTCAAGCTCAAAATAGTTTTGAAAAATATTGTTAATCTAATGGATAAAATTAAATAGGAGTTGGATGATAAATTTAATGTACTGAAGGCTGCCGTTCTGAAGCTTAGGGGTGTTTTCCCTCAAAATCCTATTATCATATCCGACGATTCTTCTTCTGATGAATCCTCTTCACTTTCATCTATTCTTAGACAAGTTGATGAGTCTAATGAGAGTGATTAGGGGTTTTTGTAATTTTTTTTGTTGTTCTTTTAAGTATTTTTGCATTTTAAGTGTAATTTTTGTTGTTCTTATATTTATGATCCTCATGATATATGGTCATTTGTTGTATTGATTTTATTTTCTCCAATATGATTAGTGAAGCTTTGTTATGTTCTATATTTTTTTTATACAAAAGTGGAAGGCATAAATTCCTTTAATTTCTCCAGTTCAATGCACAAGTATTACTTTTACCAAGTTTTAATGACCGTGTCTCTCGGTATAAATTGCATAAATTAACCAAGTTTCATGAGATGACAAAGGTTTGTCGTATTTGGCAGAAACTGTTATACCAGGATTCTAAAGTTATGCCTTAGAAGTCACACCCTTGTTTTATTTGCTTTCCAGACGAAAATAATTTTAGAGTTATGCATAGGTTGTTTAAGTTTGTATTATAAATTATGCCTTACGTCATAGTGTCACGACCCAACCCCGTAGGCTGTGACTGGTGCCCGACCTGGACACCCGTATACAGACTCTTTAGCTATATGTTAATTTCACAACAAACTCAATATAGATCTTATAACGACCAAACCATGGTCTCAGAACTGTCGCATAATTATACATATAAAGGCAAGCCGACAAGGCTGCTACCACAACATGATAATGACTGCAAGCCGGCGAGGCTGCTACTATGATAGAATAAGCATACTGATAACACACACACACACAACTGATCACTTCTGAATACAACCCACACACATGTCCACAGACCTCTAAGAGTTTCGATAGTGAAATATGACGGGACAGGGCCCCGTCGTACCCATAGTCAACATATGCATATATTTAGATCAGAAAGGATCTATACCAAATCTGGGCTCCGCAACAACGAACTCTCCAAAATAGCAGAAGGGAAATCCTAAACTGATGGATCACCAAAGCGAGTATCTGCACCTGCGGGCATGAAACGCAGCCCCCCGAAGAAAGGGGGTCAGTACGGAATATGTACTGAGCATGTAAAGTATGAAATACAGTAAACAGGAACATAACTGAAATAAGAGTACAGAAAATGAGTATCATAATCAGAATACCAAATACTTGCTTTCGAAACATAAATCATGCACATTAATATCATATATCATATCCGGCCCCATTATGGGACTCAGTGAACATGGTCGCCACCCCGTCTCTGGCGCCATAACACAGCATACTCCAGAATATGATATAACTCCGTAACACAGCATAACTCCGTAACACAGCATAACACCATAACACAGCATAACACCATAATATATATATACCATACCGGCCCCTTTTACTGAGGGACGTGGTGAACAATGCAGTGAGACTGTGCACGATAACATACCCGTCCCGGGACTCGGTGAAAGATATATTGATATATGCACGAGCAGAGTAGTGAGGAACTATATGCAATTTAAAACATTTTTAAGGACTCAATAGGATAGTCAACACGAACCATCGTTCGCAATTTCAAATAATAATCATATCATATACCTTTCGGATGTCCCTGTGGATTATATCAAAATGGAACTTTGAAATCATGTGTACATATCAGTATATACGAAGAAAAACGTAAATTATGTGAATCAAGATCAATAGCCATCCTAGTGGCTCTAGGAGTAGGAGTTTCCTTTGGAATCGTATATATATCGTATATTCATTTCACAACGATCATGCCAAAAGAAAGAAAGGTTAGCTTCACATACCTTTAGCGCTTATTCGCCACACAATATGTATACGCTGCCCAATAATACTTCAACCTATATTAAGACACCAACAACTACGATTAAGCTACGGGGAGATTCAAAACGTATTCTAGCGTTAGTAACTCCTTTCTAGATGTTTAGTCGACGTTTTCTCTTGTATCCAAATCAACTACATACAACCAATCCAACATCAATAATTATATGCTCAATACCAATCCAGGCAGCCCACACAATATTCCAAACAGCCCACATTCACAACATGCAATAACGATTCACATACGGCTACTACGTTCTCAAGTTACTCTTAATTGTTCGTAGCATTAACGTTTTCATGTAACAACTTTACAACAGCCCAAACACTATGACAACATGATGTATACTCTTAACTATAATTAGTTTTTCTAACTTAATGAAAACATAAGTCCAAAACAGTCCCTAACCAACAACACATCCAAAACAGTCCCTAACCGCCAACATAACAATGTTCGGAATTCTTGCAAACGTTTACGAACATATTAAGCAAACCACATACGATTCTTACACATTATTTAATGTCTTATTTTCATATAATTTCAGTAGGTTATGACCAGCAATCCACACGACAAGTACAACATCAATTCATACGCAACTAAGCTACATCGTCATCTCTATAATCCTTACAACAACTCACAAACGACTTTAGTTTCAACTCCAACCATTAAACACCTTCATTTCCATCATAAAATTCATGAAAATAACAATCAAAATATCAAGTAAAATCAGTTCACTAACTTCTTACAAAAACAGTCCACTACACGGCTACACCATGCTTCAACATCACTCACATAAAATCATAGATTCAATTATTTTCATACTAACACAACTTCACCTTTAACCTTCCAATTCTTTTCATTCTTTTTACCATGAAATCTATGATAGTAACAACCATAATTACTAAAGAAAATCAGTTCAACCATTTCACCCAAAACAGTCCCCACGGCCACAACCTCATTCCAACACCAACATTCATGATTTTATGCATGTAATTCATGTTCACCAAGTTACTACCATACTTCAACATCAACATATATAACTCCATGGTTACTATCAGGTTCCAACATCAACACACATCATTTCATGCATACAACTTATATTTACACATCTACATCACCCTTAATACATGAAAATAAAGTTAGATCTTACCTTGACAACTTGACTTCTCAACTTGGCTAGAGTTTGTGAATTGAAATGAAAATGGTCCTTGTTGCTCCAATGACTATCTTCACGTTTCTAGGGACCTTCAAAAGGGTTGAAACACCTTGGAAAATAATTTTTGGATCAAGACTCAAGGAGCTAATTTTCAGCCCTCTTGGCCGAATGCTTTCTCTCTCCCTCTCTAGGGTTTTCTAGTTTTCTTTCTTTGTGTTGTGAAGTTGAAATGAATGTAATGGCTGATTTCTTAGTCATTATTTGATTAATTATGATGCCTACAAGTTGGGCATATTGTTACACCCCGGAAAAGTCCCCATGCATGTACAACGAATATAACAACAAAGGGGATGAGTGTGTGGTGTTTTATTAAGTAAGGGGTGATGATTCATGAATTGTTGGAAATGGGAAAGTTGTAGAAATTCATGCAGCCCAGTGGTCGTAAAATGGTTCACGGCCCGTACAGTGATTTACGGACCGTAAACCACCATCGTCCTCCAGCTCTCCAAACTTCAACTTTCTGTCGCTGTTGAAATGGTTAAAAACGACTTGGAGGACGGCCCGTAAACTGGTTTACGGACCGTAAACATCAGTCGTAAATTGCCATGACCCTCAACCAAACTTTCTGCTTCTGTGATGCTTAAACACGACCATGGAGGACGGACCGTAAACCAGTATACGGTCCGTAAACTGTGGTTTACGACCACTGTTCATCCCGTCAAATATTCAATAAAGACCATATTTTGAATTATTAAAGGGACCTAAACCTCATATTTTCTCATTTCTCACCTACACCATTCAAGAACACTCAAGAACATTCCTCACAACACTTCATCCAAGATAGCCAAAGGAATATCAAGATCAACAACACGAAATTCATGAAATCAAGTGTAAGAACACATCAAAGGATCATCTAAGTCAAGAAATTCCCAAGAAGGTGAAACTAGGGTTTTGTCTAAGTGAAGTATTGCAACTCAAAGCTTGTTAAACCATTATCCAAGGTAAGTTTCATGACCAATTCATGTTGTTTGAGGTATTGGAAGACCTAGATACTTAAAGGGTACAAGAACATAGAAAATGAGTCTTGCATGGGTGAATAGTGGCACACTTGAATAGTAATTTCACGGGATCATGAATGTTGATGTGTTATGATTATGAATACGTTCTAAATAACGTATAGACCATGGAAGGGGTGTGAAGTAAGCAAAACTAGGATGATGAGCTGAAACCATTAAATGTGGGAAAATTGGAAGAAAATGGTGGATTTCACTTAAGGCGTGTAAACAATGATTGTTGCTTGTAATATTATGAGTATTGTTGTAAACGTTTGGGAGTTGAAATAGAACGGGGGAAAAGTATTAGAAACAAGGGAAATGCCGCCTAGTTTTCTTTAGGAATAATGATGCGTTCTCGTAATCCATTAACTAACGTGAGCCTAAATTCTCTCGTGAAGGTAACGACGTGGCATCGAAGGAAGACAAGTGAACGACGACTTAGCTAAGCGATCAAGGTATGTGAGGCTAGACCCTTTCTTTCTATGGCATGAATCCCATGACATGATTTCCTCTCTTTCCATGATTCTCCTATACCCGGAAAGTCAAGAGCTTAAGATCATAAATAGTTATACGAGTCAAGAGGTGTGATGTGACGTTCCTATGATGTAAATGATATTGTTCCTTGTACACACTCACCTTATACATTGATCCCTTCAAGGTGAGGCAAATGTTCATGTATGTCCATAAAAAAATCGAGGGTACACGACCTTACGTCACCTCAGTGGGATACATCTGATCTAGAGTCTTTATGCATGTGTAATAACAAGTATATTTTGATAAGCATAATGTATAAGTACTTTTATAATGAGCATGTCATGATTGCATTCACACCGCGCCTAGTTGACCGGGCAGTCACCGCTATGGCGGGCAGCTATACGGATACACCATGACCTTCTGGCATGGGCAGACACCACTAGTGGGCGGCATGAGATGGTACCCTGGACGCGGGCTCATATTATTGATTATCACACCGTTCCGACATGGACGGGCAGCTTGCATGTCATGCATTTATGATATTATGATAAGTATGAGTAAGATAGCATGCATTACTTCTCTTATGGTTATTATTCAGATTCAAATGCTCTTATTGATGCTCTTATTATACTATTGTTGTTATTCTTCATTGATTATGCCTCTCATACTCAGTACAATGTTCGTACTGACGTCCTTTTCTTTGGACGCTGTGTTGATGCCCACAGGTAGACAGGGAGGCGGGCTTGACCCAGACACTTAGGAGCTGTCAGCCGTTGAGAGCACTCCATTGTCCGGAGGTGCTTATGTTTATTCTTTTGGTACATATGCATGTATCTATTTTTGGCATGACGGAGTCTTGTCCGTCCATTGTATAGTATGTCAGTAGAGGCTCGTAGATGCGTAGTGTGGGTAGCATGGTCTCACATCTTTCATGTATATGTGCACTCATTATTTTAATGTACTAAACCTTTCTATATACAAAAGTGTTTATGTTTTCATACAAATTATGATCTTTTCCATGTTTTGAGTATGAATGGGATAATAAGGCATTAATCGAGTAAGGAGAGTAATAGAACGAGCGGTGCTCGGCGGTTAGCCCCGGGTACCTGTCGCGGCCCCTAGCTGGGTCGTGACAAAAGTGGTATCAGAGTAGTTCGTCCTAGGAAGTGTCTACGAGCCGTGTCTAGTAGAGTCTTGTTTATGGTGTGTTGCGCGTCACATCAATAAAAAAGAGGCTACGGGGCATTTAGGAAAATGACCATCTTTCTTCTCATGAGATCGTGCTATAGAGCCATGCATAGGATTTTATCCTTCCCTAAAAGTGCGTTGTGATTGCAGAATGCCGCCGAAAGGAAAAGCTACGGCCGCCCAGAAGGGCAAAGCTACGTCAAAGAGGCCGGCGGAAAGAGAACCTCCGGCAACTGTAAAGGAAAGCGAATCACAAAGCGAGGCCGTGCCCAATGTAGAAGGGCAAGGAGGAGCCTCAGCTCCGGTCCCTCCACCAGGTGCTTCGTGTCAATAAGTGATCGAGGCTATACACTTACTAACACAATTGGTCGCCGCCCAGGCACAACGGCAGAATGCGAGCCCGAGTGATCGTTCCGCCAGTACGAGAGCCCGTGATTTCTTGACTTTAAATCCTGAGGAATTTTTTGGGTCGAAGCCGGATGAGGACCCACAAGGCTTTGTTGATGAGATGTCGAGGACGTTGAAACTTATGCATGCTTCTGAGACTGAATCAGTAGAGTTGGCCTCTTATAGATTTCGCGATGTGGCGGTATTGTGGTATAACAACTGGATAGCATCAAGAGCAGAAAGTGCACCTCCTCGTATGTGGCAAGAGTTTGTTGACGCTTTTATTCGTCACCATTTGCCACCCGAGGTCCGCCGAGCTTGTCACACCCCGACTTTACTAGGGTGTGATGGGCACCCGACCCCATATTCGGAGCCGAGCGAACCCGCTGACTCTTATTACGTACTTAATCTCCCTAGAATCTAAACCAAATAATTATGAAATACATAATGAAACTTTCAAAAACTTTCTTTCTGTTAATCTCAATATCTGTAATCATAGGAAACTTATATTATAACACGAATGACCCATCGGCTGAACTGACAACCAATAACTACAACTCTGTCTGCAAAGTCTCTAACTTCTAACAAGACACCATAGCATAGTACACTGACTCGGCTACACTCCAGGGCCAAATGGAGTTCGCCAACTTCGCTGGAACATCTTCTATAATAGTTGTTGCTCATCTGGGTGTACCTGCGCGGCATGAAACGCAACCCCCGAAAAAGAGGGGTCAGTATGAGCAATGTACTGAGTATGTAAGGCATGATTAGTAACACAGTAAGGAATATGAACATGAATAATAACAGGATGGAAATATAGAACATGACATGAGGTAAAAGAGTAACCTGTACATATGAGTGCCGCTTAGGCGGGTACCCTGCATGCTTAGCTTTCTTTAAAAAAAACATTTCTTATTCATATATATAGAAAATAGAACATGTCATATTGCCGAGGCGTCAGCTCCGATCCATTTAACCCCACATATACATATCATACTTTACTTGCTTTGAAAACATTTCTTTTTCATATATATAGAAAATAGAATATATCATATTGCCGAGGCGTCGGCAGCCGATCCATTTAACCACATATCCCGCGTCCGGGACGATGTCATATCATACCAACTAATCAGGTGGCTACGCGTATATAACGCTCTGCCCTTTTTCCCATCTTCCCCATATTCATATACATGTACATATATCAGCGTCTATAGCGCTCTGGCCCTTTTTCCCATCTTCCCCATATACATATACGTATACATGTATCATATAGCAGCACGCAGGAGAGCCCAAAGAAAGTCATATAACTATTGGAGTGACGTAAGGTCGGTAACCTCCGATTACATTATGGAATAATCATGACCATCATGTCTCGCCTTGAAGGGACTAGTATTATAAGGCGAGACTATCCATGAGAAATAGCGTTAAGAGAACACATAGAGTAAGATCAGAAGCCTCATAAAACATCAATTTATACACTTTGGAGTCTTTAGAAAATAGAGTCATAATAAGGAATAGAATTAAAATCAAGACTAGCTCTTTGTTCTTATATTCATATTGGCTGCTTAACTTAAGACTTTTAGACATGAAACCATTCTTGTCATAACCATCCTAGACATATTCTCTTTTTGGCATCATCGTTGTCATTACAAAAGCATATTCATCGTTGTAACCATAAAAGTTTACAAAATCATGAGCCTTTGTTTTAGGAAAGTATAAACATTTTGGAAAACGCTTACGGGTTATTAGGAAGGAAATCATGCCATAGAATCACAAACTTCTAACTTTTGAAAACAGGGAAAACATGGAAATACTTATGAAATTACAACCTAAGGATCATGCCTTTGAAAGAAAAGGGACGAGCCTTAACATACCTGTGCCGCGCCTTACTAGCTACGCTTATTCGTCCAACTTGTTAGTCTACATTCAAGAAGATCGACACTATCGTTAGATTCATCGACATATACTTGTCTTAACCTTTCAAGTACATTCACTTATGGTCTGCCGAAATTTCGGCAGCATCTCCCCTATAAATACACCATCCCCGAGAATCTAACTCGGCCAATTCAACAACAAACCCGAGAATGGAACTCGGCCACATTATCAACAATAACAATACCAACAATTGTGCCAACAACACCAACAATCAATTCAAGAATATTACAAACAATTCACATAATATTTCAAACAACCCCAAACGACCTACTACTTTACCCAAGACTTTCCAAATTCCACAAGAACATTTATAATCCATACTTCAACAATATCCTTCATTCTTATAATCATAAGAAACCATATTAATATCACATTAACTTCTTCCATAACCCACAAACGATTTCCGTTTCACTTCAAATCATTAAATCTTCATTCAACATCATAGAATTCACTACAACAACAACTAAAATATCAAATAGAATCAATTCACCATAACTTGCCAAACCACCTTCACATTCGGCCACCACAACTACAAACATATTTTTATGAATTTTCATCCATTCCTATACATTACAACAATAACCAAGATACTAAATAAAATTTGTTCATCATCCTTACATACAACAACACATACACCATGCACACGGCCACTATACATCATCCATATTTCCATGATTCCTACCCATTTCCACATACTACAACATATACAATCATCCACAACACATGAAAGAAGATTGAATGCATACCTTTCTTCACACATCTCTTCACTTGACTAGGAGTGTATGTTTGCTCAAATCAATGGTTTGCTTGCTCCAACAACCACTCCATGTTGTTAAGGACGTTCCAATTGGTGGGAAAGCTAGAAGAGAACAATTTTCCTTGGCCAATCTTTCCATGGACTTGTTCGGCCAACACCATGGCCGAATAGTCTCCTTTGTTTCTTGCTTTTCTTTAAGTTTTCTTGAACTTTCTAAATGTGAAAAAGATGAACATGTCTTCTTATTATATATTCTTTCCACCACTTTCTATATTTATATTTAAGTCCCTCAATAAAAAAGTATGGATACATGGCCCTTCTTTCTTTCTCTAGAAATTTCTTCTTTTTTCTTGAATTTTTCTTAAAATAAAAGATGACCTAATATCTTACCATGTACACTTTGGTCCTTCAAGAACTTTCTTGAACACATTGTGAAATTCCCATTTTGCCCCTAGCCTTTCTACAATATTACCATGAACCATTTTTGCCAATTTCCCTTTTTACCCTTAACCTTTCTCAATATTTCCATACAATAATATTCATAACCAACTTGTACATTAGAATAATTTTTTAAGATGGTCATTCCCTTAAATTTGCCACGACTACCTTGAAAGCTCCGAACGTATAAAATACGGGATATAACAGAGCTAGAGCGGACAGGTTCCTGAATCTAAAGCAATGAGGTATGAGTGTTCGAGAGTATAGCATGCAGTTTAATTCTCTGGCCAGGTATGCTCCGACTATGGTGGCCGACATGGGAGACCGAGTCCACAGATTTGTGAGTGGTTTAGGGCCACACTTATTTAGAGATTGCTTGACAGCCTCTTTGCAAGACGGGATGGATATTTCCCGAATACAGGCACATACTCAGAATCTTGAGGAACGACAACAGCAGCAAAGAAGTGACCATGATAATGACAGAAGGCAAGGTAAAAGAACTAGATCTATGGGGTCGAGCAGTGAATATAGAGGGGGACCAAGACAGATGCATTCTAGGCACTCAGGTCAGTCAGCGACTAGTGCACCTCCCAGGTTCTCAGATAGGAGGATTGATCGCTCTTTCCAGTCAGGACAAGGCCAGAGTTCAAGGGCCTCAGATTTTTAATCCAGGGGAGATTTTAGTCAGCGGAGACCTTTAGTACCGTGGTGCAGCCAGTGCGGTAGATTGCATTCCGGGCAGTGTCGTCAGGGTTTCGATGCTTGCTATGCCTATGGACAGGCTGGTCAAATGATGAGAGATTGCCCTTCAGTGAAAGGTAGAGTGGGGACTCAGCCCACAGGCTCAGCAGTGGGTTCTTCTTCAGTACGCCCGGTAGCACAGACTTCTCAGACTACAGCAGGTAGAGGCAGAGGGGGAGCATCTACTTCAGGTGTTGTTCAGCCCCGCGTATATGCTTTGGCAGGGCGACAGGATCTTGAATCCTCCCCAGATGTTGTCACAGGTACTTTGACCGTATTTTCCCGCGATGTATATGCTTTGATTGATCCGGGTTCTACTTTCTCTTATGTTACCCCGTATGTGGCTGATTGCATTGGGGTGAAACCTGAGCCGATTAAACCTTTCGAGGTGTTCACTCCGGTTGGTGATCCGGTAATAGCAAGGAGAGTGTATAAAGATTGTGTCGTTATGATATGTGATCGCCAGACCAAAGCCGATCTAATCGAGCTGGAAATGATAGACTTTGACGTGATCATGGGAATGGATTAGTTGGCCTCGTGCTATGCTAACGTCGATTGCCGGACGAAAATGGTTCGATTTCAGTTTCCGGGAGAGCTCGTACTTGAATGGAAGGGTAACACTGCATCCCCAAAGGGTAGGTTTATTTCCTACCTTAAGGCAAGAAAGATGATAGCCAAGGGATACATTTACCATCTAGTTCGAGTTCATGATATCGAGGCAAGGCCGCCGACTTTCCAATCTGTTCCGGTGGTAAATGAATTCCCAGATGTATTTCCAAATGACCTACCAGGTCTTCCTCCAGAAAGGGAAATCGATTTTGCTATCGATGTATTACCAAACACCGAGCCCATTTCTATCTCTCCGTACCGAATGGCTCCAGCAGAATTGAAGGAGTTAAAGGTACAGCTGAAAGATTTACTTGAGAAGGGGTTTATAAGGCCAGTTCATCACCGTGGGGAGCACCGGTCTTGTTCGTGAAAAAGAAAGACGGATCCCTGCGAATGTGTATCGACTACAGGCAATTGAATAAGGTGATGATAAAGAATAAGTATCCTCTACCCAGAATCGATGATTTGTTTGATCAGCTACAGGGCGCTAATTGGTTCTCCAAGATAGGTCTGAGATCGGGTTATCATCAGGTGAGAATTAGAGAAGCAGATATTCCCAAGACTGCCTTCAGGACAAGATATGGTCACTACGAGTTTCGAGTGATGTCGTTTGGGTTGACAAATGCCCCGGCGGTGTTCATGAACTTAATGAATAATGTGTTCAGGCCATTCTTGGATCTCTTCGTGATAGTATTTATCGACGATATTCTGATATATTCCCACACAGAATCAGAACATGCAGATCATTTAAGAATTTTTCTTGGCGTTCTTCGAGCTCGAGAATTATATGCGAAGTTCTCAAAGTGCGAATTTTGGCTAAATTCTGTGGAATTCTTGGGCCATGTTATTTCAGATGATGGCATCCGAGTTGACACTCAGAAAATTGAAGCTGTGAAGACTTGGCCAAGGCCTACGACGCCTACAGAAGTTCGTAGTTTCCTAGGCTTGGCAGGATATTATAGGAGATTCGTAGAGGGATTCTCTTCTATTTTAGCCCCATTAACGAAGCTAACCCAGAAGTCGGCGAAATTTCAGTGGAACGATGCATGTGAGCGTAGTTTCCAAGAATTGAAAGACAGATTGACCTCAGCTCCAGTGTTAACACTTCCAGAAGGGTCGGATTGTTATGTTGTGTATTGTGATGCTTCCGGTGTGGGACTAGGATGTGTACTGATGCAGTATGGCAAGGTTATTGCATATGCTTCGAGACAGTTGCGGAAACATGAACAGAATTACCCAACTCATGACCTCGAATTGGCTGCGGTTATCCATACCTTAAAGATATGGAGGCATTATTTGTACGGTGTACACGTCGATATCTATACAGATCACAAGAGTCTTCAACATATTTTTAAGCAGAAGGAGTTGAACCTACGGCAAAGGCGGTGGTTAGAATTGTTGAAGGATTATGACGTGGATATCTTGTACCATCCAGGAAAAGCGAATGTGGTAGCCGACACGCTTAGCCGTCGATCAATGGGTAGTTTATGTGGAGTTCCTTCGGAGAAGAAAGAAATGATTCGTGAGCTTTATCAATTAGCAAGCCTTGGGGTACGTGTGATTAATTCGGGTAATGCGGGAATTAGTGTCAATAATCCTATGGTCTCGCCTTTGAATGCGGAGATAAAAGAACGCCAGTATGAAGATCCTAAAATGTGTCATCACAGGGATGTATCCCGTGGAAAAGAGAAGTCTCCATTCGAAGTTTCCGTAGATGGGGTTCTTAGATATCGAGACAGACTGTGTGTACCGAATGTGGCAGAATTACGTCAGCGAATTCTAGAGGAAGCACATCATTCTCGGTATTCCATTCATCCAGGTAGGACCAAAATGTATCATGATCTTAAAATGCTATATTGGTGGGATGGCATGAAAAGGGACATAGCCATGTTTGTAGCACAGTGTCCAAATTGTCAACAGGTGAAAGCTGAACATCAGAAACCAGGGGGCTTATTGCAAGCAATGGAAATTCCTACCTGGAAATAGGAAGAGATTGATATGGATTTTATCGTGGGACTACCTCGTTCCTGAGGCCGATACGACTCAATATGGGTGATCGTGGACAGACTCACGAAAGCAGCTCATTTCCTCCCAGTTAGAACTACGTATTCGGCGGAAGATTATGCTAGGCTGTATCTTAAAGAAATTGTACGGCTTCATGGAATTCCTTTGCCATTATTACAGATAGAGGGACTCAGTTTACAGCCAAGTTTTAGAAATCTTTTCAAGAAGGGCTAGGTACTCAAGTCAAGTTCAGCATGGCATTTCCCCACAGACTGACAGGCAAGCCGAACGTACTATTCAGACCTTGGAGGATATGCTACGAGCGTGTGTGTTGGATTTTGGTGGTAGTTGGGACGAGCATTTACCCCTCATTGAATTTGCCTACAACAACAGCTACCATTCCGGTATTCAAATGGCCCCGTATGAAGCATTATATGGGAGGAAATATAGATCCCCAATTGGATGGTTTGAAACCGGAGAAGTACAATTGTTAGGCCCCGACATGATCCAACAAGTAGTTGAAAAAGTTAAAGTGATCCGAGACCGACTGTTAACAGCCCAAAGTCGCCAAAAGTCCTATGCGGACAATCGCCGACGAGACCTGGAGTTCCAAGTTGGTGATTAGGTGTTTCTGAAAGTATCACCGATGAAAGAGGTGATGAGATTTGAGAAGAAAGGGAAGCTAAGTCCCCGATATATCGGACCCTATAAAATTATCCGTAAAGTGGGCCAGGTAGCCTATGAGTTGATATTACCTTCGGAGCTTGAAGCAGTTCATCCAGTATTTGATGTGTCGATGCTCCGCAAGTGTATTGGAGACCCAACAAGGATAGTTCCGGTAGAGGATGTGCAAGTGACAGAGAAGCTGACATATGAAGAAGTACCTGTTGCTATTTTAGGCCGACAAGTGCGAAAACTTCGGAACAAAGAAGTAGCCTCAGTGAAAGTCCTATGGCGAAATAGCAGTCGAGAAGAAATGACTTTGGAAGCGGAAGAGAAGATGAAAGCCAAGTACCCGCATTTGTTCCAATCTCCGGAAGAGGTTCATGACAAGCCACCGAGGTTATAAGGTATGTGTACTTTATTTTTATGTTTTGGTCGTGTGTGGCCATAGAAAATTGCTATTATGAGGTAGCCCCGTGAGGCGAAAATATTATGGGTTGTTGTGGCAGGTAGGTAGTGTCCAATTTACAAAGGGGACTCTGGTCAAATTTTTCTAGGATTCCCGAGTATTTTAACATTCGAGGACGAATGTTCCAAAAGGGGGGAAGAATGTTACACCCCAAAAACGTCCCCATGCATGTACAACGAATATAATAACAAAGGGGATGAGTGTGTGGTGTTTTATTAAGTAAGGGGTGATGATTCATGAATTGTTGGAAATGGGAAAGTTGTAGAAATTCATGCAGCCCAGTGGTCGTAAAGTGGTTCATGGCCCGAAAAGTGAGTTACGGACCGTAAACCACCATCGTCCTCCAGCTCTCCAAACTTCAACTTTCTGTCGCTGTTGAAATGGTTAAAAACGACTTGGAGGACGGCCCGTAAACTGGTTTACGGACCGTAAACCTCAGTCGTAAATTTCCATGACCCTCAACCAAACTTTCTGCTTCTGTGATGCTTAAACACGACCATGGAGGACGGACCGTAAACCAGTATACGGTCCGTAAACTGTGGTTTACAACCACTGTTCATCCCGTCAAATATTCATTAAAGACCAGATTTTGAATTATTAAAGGGACCTAACCCTCATAGTTTCTCATTTCTCACCTACACCATTCAAGAACACTCTAGAACATTCCTCACAACACTTCATCTAAGATAACCAAAGGAACATCAAGATCAACAACACTAAATTCATGAAATCAAGTGTAAGAACACATCAAAGGATCATCTAAGTCAAGAAATTCCCAAGAAGGTGAAACTAGGGTTTTGTCTAAGTGAAGTATTGCAACTCAAAGCTTGTTCAACCATCATCCAAGGTAAGTTTCATGACCAATTCATGTTGTTTGAGGTATTGGAAGACCTAGATACTTAAAGGGTACAAGAACATAGAAAATGAGTCTTGCATGGGTGAATAGTGGCACACTTGAATAGTAATTTCATGGGATCATGAATGTTGATGTGTTATGATTATGAATACGTTCTAAATAATGTATAGACCATGGAAGGGGTGTGAATTAAGCAAAACTAGGATGATGAGCTGAAACCATTAAATGTGGGAAAATTGGAAGAAAATGGTGGATTTCACTTAAGGCGTGTAAACAATGATTGTTGCTTGTAATATTATGAGTATTGTTGTAAACGTTTGGGAGTTGAAATAGAACGGGGGAAAAGTATTAGAAACAAGGGAAATGCCGCCTAGTTTTCTTTAGGAATAATGATGTGTTCTCGTAATCCATTAACTAACGTGAGCCTAAATTCTCTCGTGAAGGTGACGACGTGGCATCGAAGGAAGACAAGTGAACGACGACTTAGCTAAGCGATCAAGGTATGTGAGGCTAGACCCTTTCTTTCTATGGCATGAATCCCATGACATGATTTCCTCTCTTTCCATGATTCTCCTATACCCGGAAAGTCAAGAGCTTAAGATCATAAATAGTTATACGAGTCAAGAGGTGTGATGTGACGTTCCTATGATGTAAATGATATTGTTCCTTGTACACACTCACCTTATACATTGATCCCTTCAAGGTGAGGCAGATGTTCATGTATTTTCATAATAAAATCGAGGGTACACGACCTTACGTCACCTCGATGGGATTGTCACGCCCCGAACTATGGCCTGGGCGTAACACGGCACTCGGGCCTTGCTTGCATGTGTCCGAGCGAACCTCATGGCTTGCTTGTCAACATGGGCATCAAAACAATATAATCTATATGATGCAATTTAAATGAATCATGAAAATGTAATTTGCGGAATATAGTCTTGAAATTATCTCATAGCATGAAATATCATGAAAACATAATAGTCTGCAAACATGAAAGCACAATTGACTCTGTGAACTAACATCTGTGTATGAAACCTCTAAAACATGTCTGAATACTAACTACCAAGACATGACCCTGGACTACCATAAACTGAATACTAATGCAGACTCTATGTTGAACCCTGAGAGGAGTGGAGCTCACCAATAAGCTGATAACTGAAGTGATCTTACTGTGCAGATGTATGCTCCTGAAAATCGGTATCTGCACCGTGAAGTGCAGGCCCCGGGCAAAAGGGACGTTAGTACATGGTGAATAGTACTAGTATGTAAAACCTGCTGAAATGAAGAACATGGCACAGTATAGGTATAGGACATGAACTGAAACTGAATGTAACTTGGACATGAGCATAAAACGTGAGTAAAGTCTGAAAACAGTAAATCAATGGAAATACATGTATGTAAAACTGCTTGTAACGTGGGGATTGCTATAGTATAACCGACAACATGGTCTGGTACTTGCGTCCTACCAGCAGAACACTCACAACCTTGCCAGGGATATGAGATTTAAGTAATAATAAGCATGTAAGGATCCAAACTGCATAATGAAGGTGTTGCCTCCTTGCTGACAACCCTTATCCTACGGTGGCAACGTAGTTTCAGGCTATCTGAGCCTTCTCGGTTAACTAAGCAATTCCCAAAAACATGAACATGATATAGTTGGCTAAGAAGCCCATGATTTTCGTGAAATAACTTGTAAATAACTTGTAATCATGATTTCATGAAATAACTTGTAAACATGGTTTCATGAAATATCTTGTAATATGGTTTCATAAGATAACTTGTCATAGTTTTGCAAACATGTTCTTGATTCATGAGTAATAACAATAGTTCATAATTATATATATATAATTGACTTGAAAACATGCTTGTAACTTGCTACATAAAATCATAAAGTTTCATATAAACATAATGAGAATACATGAGGAAGAATTCATGATTCATGGATTAAGCTAGGGTTCCTAATAACCGTAATGGAAGATTAAGAATACAATAACGAATATAGATACAAAATTCATGTACATAAATACATAAATACAGGCTACCAATATGTTGGGTTTAATGCCCTAGGGTTTTAACTTCATGGATATCAAGAAACGGAGCATGGGGAAGAACGTAGAGATTCCCACATGTGGATGGAAGTTCTACATACCTTAATTGCTCCAAAACTTGAATTAAAGACTTGAGCTTTGAAGAAGATTTCCAAAATATTGAATTCTTGAACCTTGAGATAGGTTTTCTTGAAAACCCTAGTCTTGGAATGATGATTTCTTGTTTAGATTACAAGGATAGGTATTAGAATTGATTTGGAATAATTAGAGTAGGCTTACCTTGGTGTTCTTGATGATGGAAGAGGGTAGGAAGTCGTTCTAGGGCTTGAAGGAATGAAAAATAATGATTTGAACTGATATGGACGAATATATACTGTTCTGGAAAAATTCATTTTTCGGCCCAGTTAAATACTGGCCGTATTTCAAAATACGGGCCGTATTTTGAAATACGGACAACACTGCCTCTCTTCAGTAAAATGACTATAACGTTTTGCACAGATATCCGTTTGACCCCCATAATATACCGTTGGAAAGGTATTTCAAATCCCTACAACTTTCATGAAGGAAGTTTTCCCAAATGCCAAATACAATTTGAAATACGGGCCGTATTTTGAAATACGGTCCGTATTTAACCATTTGACATCAAATTGCCAAATTCCAGAATGCTCAGAAATCCTTGGTTTCAGTTTACGATTTGAAATACGGGCCGTATTGTGAAATACGGTCCGTATTGTGAAATACGGTCCGTATTTAACCATATGACATTCAACTACCAGTTTACGATTTGATTTACGGCCCGTAAACTGAAATACGGTCACTGTTCATGGGCGTAAACCACCATCCTACAACTGAAGAGGAAATTTCCAATTCCCACATTCTTTATCTGATTTTCTAAGTCTTGGATCATGGTCAAAGCTTAGGTTAAAGGTACGGGGTGTTACAGGGATACAGGTGATCTAGAGTCTTTATGCATGTGTAATAACAAGTATATTTTGATAAGCATAATGTGTAAGTATTTTTATAATGAGCATGTCATGATTGCATTCACACCGCGCCTAGTTGGCCGGGCAGTCACCCCTACGGCGGGCAGCTATACGGATACACCATGACCTTCTGGCATGGGCAAACACCACTAGTGAGCGGCATGAGATGGTACCCCGGACGCCGGAGGCCTGGACGCGGGCTCAGATTATTGATTATCACACCATTCCGACATGGACGGGCAGCTTGCATGTCATGCATTTATGATATTATGATAAGTATGAGTAAGATAGCATGCATTACTTCTCTTATGGTTATTATTCAGATTCAGATGCTCTTATTGATGCTCTTACTATACTATTATTGTTCTTCTTCATTGATTATGCCTCTCATACTCAGTACAATGTTCGTACTAACGTCCTTTTCTTTGGACGCTATGTTCATGCCCACAGGTAGACAGGGAGGCGGGCTTGACCCAGACACTTAGGAGCTGTCAGCCGTTGAGAGCACTCCATTGTCCGGAGGTGCTTATGATTATTCTTTTGGTACATATGCATGTATATATTTTGGGCATGACGGAGTCTTGTCCGTCCATTGTATAGTATGTCAGTAGAGGCTCGTAGATGCATAGTGTGGGTAGCATGGTCTCACATCTTTCATGTATATGTGCACTCATTATTTTGATGTACTAAACCTTTCTATATACAAAAGTGTTTATGTTTTCATACAAATTATGATCTTTTCCATGTTTTGAGTATGAATGGGATAATAAGGCATTAATCGAGTAAGGAGAGTAATAGAACGAGCGGTGCTCGGTGGTTAGCCCCGAGGACCCGTCGCGGCCCCTAGCTGGGTCGTGACACATATGCTCCACTCATGACCTTGAGTCACTCCATTAACTTTACACTTAAATTTCCATTTCTTTTCTTCACACTTTCGGCTAGTGTGTTGGTCGAGCACCTCCCTTTGTTTCCTTTCTTCTTTCTTTTCAATTGTTTACAAGACAATTGCATGTGTGATGGATGATTCACACACTAACCTTTGTCCATTGTAATCATACAAGATGAATGTTCAATACTTAATATGAAATGATTCCTCCAACATGTTATGTCTTCTTAAAATAATGCATGCCTTCATTATTCAATTACATGCTTCAACTTTTTCTCCTCCAATTTTCAGCCACCTTGGCCGAGTATTACATGTATATTTATTCAACTTTTAATTTTCCACAATATAATGAAAGTGTAGTGGATGAATCAACATTAAATGCATATGTGTATGTCTTCCATAATATCCTTGTTTTAGATGACTTTGAGTCATCTTTTGTGTATTGCACGTTGGTGTTCCTTCTTGGTTCATGGTTGTCACAAAATTTTAATTAACACCACAATTAAGTAGTTCCTAATCTCCAATAACATTTTTATACTAAGTGAAATATTTTAACCGATTAGTTCTAGTTTAGAAATTAAAAATCCGAGGTTTCTATCTCACGTCGATTCCTTCGCGAATAACTCGACGTATAAAATACGGGGTCTAACATTCTTCCCCCCTTTAGAACATTCGTTCTCGAATGTTGAATTGGTCCCGTAAGGTCCTATAAGAATTTTGGAAAGGTTTCCCTTATCATCATAACATATAGTCTTATCGGACAATCAATTTAATCAAGTGAGGAGTTGAAGTTACCTGTAGGCGTAGAGAACAAGTAAGGGTACTTGTCTTTCATCTCCTCCTCGGCTTCCCAGGTCATCTCTTCCCTATTGTTGTTTCGCCATAATACTTTGACTGAAGCCACGTCCTTGGTTCGTAACCTCCTAACCTGCCGATCAAGTATGTATAGGCTGCTCCTAGTAGGATAATTCCCCTGTCACTTGGACATCATCTACGGGGAATACTCTGGAAGGATCGCCTATACATTTGCGAAGCATTGACATGTGAAAGACTGGATGCACTGCTTCCAAATCAGCTGGTAGGTCTAGCTCGTCGGCAACCTGGCCTACTCTTCGGACAATTTGATAAGGTCCAATATATCTCGGGCTTAGCTTTCCTTTCTTGCCAAACCTCATAACACCTTTCATGGGCGACACCTTCAGGAACACCCAGTCACCAACCTGAAACTCTAAGTGTCGACGTCGGTTATCTGCATATGATTTCTGCCGACTCTGGGCTGCCAGTAATCTCTCCTCGATAACCTTCACTTTATCAACAGCCTGCTGAATCATATCTGGGCCTATCAGCTTGGTCTCACCAACATCAAACCAGCCAATAGGTGATCTGCACTTCCTCCCATACAAGGCCTCATACGGTGCCATCTGAATACTCGAATGCTAGCTGTTATTATAAGGGAACTCAATAAGTGGCAAATGATCGTCCCAGCTACCCCGAAAATCAATAACACAGGCCCGTAACATATCTTGTAGTGTCTGAATGGTACGCTCGGCCCGTCCGTCAGTCTGAGGGTGAAATGTCGTACTGAGACTCACTTGTGTCCCCAATCCTCCTGGAAGGATCTCCAGAAGTTAGTTGTGAACTGGGATCCTTTATCAGAGATAATAGTTGTGGGAACCCCGTGAAGTCTCACTATCTCCTTAAGGTACAACCTGGCATAATCCTCAACTGAATATGTAGTCCTGACTGGAAGAAAATGGGCTGACTTTGTCAACCTATCAACGATGACCCAAACAGAGTCATATTTTCGCAGAGTGCGAGGTAAACCTATGACGAAGTCCATATTGATCACCTCCCACTTCCAGGTCGGAATCTCCATCTCCTGTAATAGTCCTCCAGGCTTCTCGTGCTCGACCTTAACCTGTTGACGATTCGGACACTGAGCAACAAACTCTGCTATATCCCTCTTCATGCCATCCCACCAATACAAGCATCTGAGGTCATGATACATCTTCGTTGACCCTGGATGAATAGAATAACGGGCACAGTTTGCTTCTCCCATCACCTGTTATCGTAACCCTGCAATTTCAAGTACACATAGTCTACCTTTGTATCGTAGCACTCCGTCAGGTGCAACTTCAAATGGGGTCTCTTCCTTTTGAAGAGCTGCGTCCCTATGATGTACAAGGATGGGGTCCTCGTACTGGTGTCTCTTTATCTCTTCTATGATAGAGGACTCAGCAACTCCCCGAATAGAAACCCTGCCATTATCAGAATCGGCCAAACGGACTCCCAAATTAGCTAACTGGCGAACCTCACGGACGATCTCCTTCTGCTCTGGTTGCACGTCTGCCAGACTACCCATAGATCTACGGCTGAGTGCATCTGCTACAATATTTGCTTTCCCTGGGTGGTATAGAATATCAACATCATAGTCCTTCAGCAACTCTAGCCACCGCCTCTGCCGCAAATTCAGCTCCTTCTGCTTAAAGATGTATTGGAGACTCTTATGATCCGTATAAATGTCAACATGCACGCCATATAAATAATGTCTCCATATTTTTAAAGCGTGAATCACCGCTACTAATTCCAGATCATGGGTGGGATAATTTCTTTCGTGCTTTCTGAGCTGTCGGGAGGCATAGGCTATAACTTTGCCATGCTGCATCAACACACAACCTATCCCAACACCGGAAGCATCACAATAAATGACATATCCATCCGGTCCCTCGGGAAGAGTTAGAACTGGGGCCGTAGTCAACTTATCTTTCAGCAATTGGAAACTTCGCTCACAAGCGTCGGTCCATTGGAACTTAGCTGCCTTCTGGGTTAGCCTCGTTAAAGGCGCTGAAATTGAGGCAAACTTCTCTACGAACCTTCTGTAATACCCTACTAGTCCCAGAAAGCTGCGTACTTCAGTAGGTGTCGTAGGTCTAGGCCAAGTCTTCACCGCCTCAATCTTCTGCGTATCTACCCCAACGCCATCAGCTCCAATAATATGCCCTAAGAATGCTACTGAAGTCAACCATAATTCACATTTAGAGAACTTAGCATACAATTTCTGGTGCTGGAGCACCCTGAGTACCGTTCTCAAGTGATCTGCATGCTCCGCTTCTGATCGTGAATAGACCAGAATATCATCAATGAATATGTCACGACCCAACTCCGTAGGCCAATGACTAGTGTCCGTGCTGGACACTCAAACGTACCCAATAACCTAAATTAGCAAACGACAGAATATTTTCAAATATAGAAGTCGCTTAGCGTTAATAATAACCATAAATAAACCGACACCGTACATGGAAGCCGATGAGGCTGTCACAGATCATATCATACCCAAACATATACAGAACCCACACAAGTATGTCTACAGACCTCTACAGATCATACCAAAATCATAAGACAGGACAGGGCCCCGTCATACCCCTGAATAGCATACATACATATATATAATAGCGACGGACTATACCAACATATAGGCTCTGGACAAAAGAGCACTCCCATCATAGCAGAATAGATGTCCTAGGTAGGCGATCAGCAAATCTGTCTTTTGTACCTGCGCGGCATGAAAACGCAGCCCCCGAAGAAAGGGGGTCAGTACGAAATATGTACTGAGTATGTAAAGCACAGAACGTAGTAAACAAAGTCATAATCAGAACAGAAGGTACAGAAAATGGACAGAATATCCAGATTAGCAAAATATTGATCATAAAGCATAAATAGTATTTGTTGAAAACACATGTCGTACCTGGTCCCAATACGGAACAAGATCATAACCGAAACAGGACTTACAGAGAAGTGAGTGTGACCTCCGAAGTATCAAATGCATATTTTCAAAACATGAGGAGTGTGTTCAGAAACATATACCATATCATGTCCGGCCCCTGCCAAGGGCTCGGCGAAACAGAACGTAGCCACCCCCCGCCGCTGGTGCCACCATACATAAGGAACAAAGTAGGGGATAACCCCGTAACATAACATATCATATCATATCAAATGGCCATATCAGATCATATCATATCAAAATGTGTGTACATGGCACAGCATACTCCAAAACCCATGTACATATATACCTGCTCCCTCACTTCGAGGCATGGCGAACAATGCAATGGAATACGCTTGACAACATATCCTGGCCCGGGCTCAGTGTGGGAAACATTGAGGCATCCACGAATGGAGTAGTGAGAGACTAAATGCAATAAAATATCATAGATTTCCAGAGACTCAATGAGGCATATCGAATGACAAATCAAATCAATGAAGTCGGACGGAATCATTGCAAGTGTATGTCATATGTCATAATGAGTTACGGGAGAATAGTCCTCCTGAAATCTTTTTCATATTCCAAAATGGCTTACCAAACTCGAGGGAGTCAGTAAACGATTTTCCTTAGTAGTTGAAAGGATAGTTAAAACATTTTATTTTATATTGTTCGAAAATAAGGCAATAGTACGATAAGAGAGCAAAGCGGGAATAGTGGAGCTAAACGTAATACAAAATATCGTACCTTTACGGAGACTCAATATAGTATCCAGAATAAGTATCATTAGTAGTTGGAAAAGTAGTTAAGACGTTTTCTTAAAAATCGCTTGCAATCAAGTTACAAATCGTCATAAGGGTAAAATCGAAAATAGTGGGCCCGCCTCGGGACAAACAAGGCGGCGGGCTCAATTTGCGTATTTCAAACTTATGGGGTCACCTGCAGAGGTCTTAGGGATGTTCCATAACTTTCTAGGCAGTTTGGAGAAGTTTTGCATAATTTTTCAATAAAGCATACTAAAGGGGTTCAATTCTATTGAACGAAAATGTGACAATTTCAGACGCGGATTCCGATGAGCAGAATATTCTCCGAGGCGTGAATCCGATCCTAGTACATCTAGGACATGCCAAAAGAAGAATCGGGGTAGCTTTACATACCTTTTACGCACTTTACGCCTTTCCAAGTTCACTTCCCGTTTCGTCCAAAATCTGCAAATGGTCACATTTACCAAATGTTAACCATAAGGCTTTAGGCTTAAATCTAAAGTCAACACTTTTCTACAGAAATTTGGGCAGCATTTCCCCTATACATATAGCATCCCCGAGAATTCAACTCGGCCAAAATAATCAACAACAACCCAAGAGCAATACTAGGAACAACCATAATAACCACAAAACACAATATGGCACCACTATTCTTCTTTCCGACATAATACGATAACTTTCATTCCGACTTCACACTTTCAAACTAAGCTCAACATTTTCATATTCATCACTACTCAAGATCATTACAATACAATTTAGAAGCATTTCATATCATTTCCACCAAATATTCATACGATATACAAAATATACAACTTTCCACCAAAGTCATAATTCATCCAAAGCTTCTAATCTTTGGCATACATATTCATAACATGTTTCCATCTTCCAAATCTATCAATGATCATCATAATTTGCAACCTAACAACTTCATTTTTCATAATGTCATAAAATCGTACTAAAACGACATAAGCTTCTACATTCCATTTCAATACAAACTTATATCATTTTATCTCCATATACATTGCAAGCATCACAACAACACAACTAACACATTAAACAAAATTAATTCATTTCCATTCCACCAACTTCATACCACACGGCCAAACACCATATTACTAACCCCAACTATATTCATTCAACTTTCATTTCCAATGTGAATACCATCATCCACACAATTAGAATATAACATAAAATTCAACTCATATATGTATACCACATATATACACTCACGGCCACCTACTACATTCCATACCCACTTTGAAATCTTCCATTTTTCCATACTTTCAACTCATTTCTATATACTACAACACAAACAAACCTTCATAACATAAATAAAAGGGATGGATTCTTACCTTATTCTCTAATCTTCTTCACTTGAGTATATGGTCACTTTAATGAAATAAGTGCTCTTTCTTCCCAAACAATTGCACCATGTTGTAGAGGACCCTTAATATAGTAGGAATACCACAAGAAAAATATTTTTGGAGGAACATTCTTGAGAGGTGGAAGTGAAGAGCAAGGGCCGAATGTGCCCTTGAGTCTTGCTCTTCTTTGTGCTTGTTTTTCTTTTCTTTAATTCATGAAGCTTCTATGAGATAAGGAGCAATATATACATTAATTATAGCACATGAAAAATTTATTAAATTCATGGGTTGGGCCATGCACATGGCCGGCCACCCCTTTGGTATTGGGCTTAATTTTTCATCCATTTTTTTTTAGCCCAATAACTTATAATTCTCGTTTTGAAATTCCGGAAACTAATTTTCAAAATTCCAATTTTTGCCCTTGGCCTTCCTCCGTGTTTCTACACCAATATTTTTCATGAACAACACACACATACATTAATCCAAATCAACATATGGCCTCATTCCTTACAAATCATAATTATTCCGAATTTTCCCGAATACGCGAAATTACGGGATATAACAGAATACAATCACGAACATGTCAAGAAATGGCTTGAACACTCTGTTCATCAAATCCATAAATACTGCTGGAGCATTGGTCAACCCAAAGGACATCACTCTAAACTCGTAATGCCCGTATCGGGTCCTGAATGCAGTCTTCGGAATGTCTGCCTCCTTTACCCGCACCTGGTGATATCCTGACCGCAAGTCTATCTTTGAGAAACACTTACCACCTTGCAACTGGTCAAATAAATCATCGATCCTGGGGAGGGGATACCTGTTCTTTATTGTTAATTTATTCAGCTGCCTATAATCAATACACATCCGCAGCGACCCATCCTTCTTTTACAAATAATACCGGTGCTCCCCAAGGTGATGTACTGGGCCTGATAAAAGCCCTTTTCTAATAAATCTTTCAGTCGTTCCTTCAGTTCCTTCAGTTCCGCCGGTGCCATTCTGTAAGGAGGAATAGATATGGGCTGAGTGTCTGGTAATACGTCTATAGCGAACTCTATCTCCCGCTTAGGAGGAAGGCCTGGGAGTTCATCCGGGAATACATCAGGAAACTCGCTAACTACCGGCACTGACTGAAAAGTCGGCGCCTCTGCCTTCAGGTCGTGTACCCGTACCAGATGATAAATATAGCCCTTTATGACCATCTTCCTTTAGAATTCCCTTATCATTTCTCCCGTTTATGTCTATCTTTTATTCGGTACACGAGGAATCTTATGCTACCTTTGTATCCTTCGGAACAGATTACTTGTGCATAATCTTTTTCTCATTTTCAAAGCGTATTTGTTCCTCCACGTCTATTCTTATCATATCAGTCATTTTCTAGCACTCATTCTACCCCGTTACTCCTCTTCCTATAATCCTGGCCTTTCACAGTTCTGTCACTTATAATACTCGTTTTCTCGGCTGTATAAGTCACAACCTATTGCTACACTATCATCTCGCTTTCTTTTTATTTCCCCCCTTTCAATTACTCTTTCTTTTCTCGTACTTGCTATCATTTCCGTTATCGTGTACCCTTTATTTTAAACTTTCCCTACAGAACTTGATAAGTCTTTCTTATTTGTACTATAGCTCGCTTTTCCATTTTACACTTACCTTTATATTCTAGTCACACGGATCACGTCATGTCTTTGGCCACTTCCTCACTAGGCTTTACTTATTTTCATAACAATCCTCCTTATTATACCCTGTTCGTATTCGATCCCCTAGCGCAACACTTTTTAATCTTATTCACAATTCTTATTATGGTTTAATTATACTCTGTGGAGTAGGCGTACTTAACCCTTTCTACCCTTCCTGATTAATATTTTATTATCACAGGCCCTTCCAAATTGTCTTAACATTTCCTTTTTTACCATATTGATCTTGACCTCATAATTACTATTACCATCTATTCAGCAGTTAACTTATTTCTCGAGGTCAGCCGTACTCGCAACTTAGTCAAATCCTGTCATTACTATTGACAGGACCTTTCAGGACATATTACAAACCTACATCTCATTCTCTTTTTATTTCTAGGAAAATTTTGGCAGAGTTTCCATTGTATTTCTTATTATCTCAAAACCTGCACGCAGGAAATACCAACAATGCCTTACAGGGCCAACATATATACACATATATCATAACGTATCATAGCCACACAAAGCTCCCAACTTCAAGTGAAAGGCATAAAGGTGTCGAGACTTACCTCACATATCGCACCTCGAGACGTACCTGATCCTTTAACGATCTGTTCTGTTATACCTTCCTACCCACCTTCTCTTTCGTCCTCCAATTTTACATTTCAATATTCTTACCTTATCCGACATGCCTCTTTCGTACCGTTACTTACCTGTGTACTTTGAAATTTCTAATATCGTCAATCGTGTCCTTCTGTCGATGTCGTTCTTCAGCTGAAATCAAAGGTTAGTACAAGGAATTTCATTTCCTATGGCTGGGCTCTATCGCACGATCTGAGATATGAAAGAAAGATGACATCCTAAATGTCCTGTAGCTTCCTGTTTATAGATGTGGTGCACAACACACCGATAAACAAGAATCTACTAGACACGGTCTGTAGACACTCCGAGGATAAACTGCTCTGATACCACTTTTTTCACGACCCAACCCCGTAGGCCGTGACTGGTGCCCGACCTGGACACCCGTATACATACTCTTTAGCTATATGTTCATTTCACAACAAACTCAATATAGATCTTATAACGACCAAACCATTGTCTCAGAACTGTCGCATAATTATACATATAAAGGCAAGCCGACAAGGCTGCTACCACAACATGATAATGACTGCAAGCCGGCGAGGCTGCTACTATGATAGAATAAGCATACTGATAACACACACACACACAACTGATCACTTCTGAATACGACCCACACACATGTCCACAGACCTCTAAGAGTTTCGATAGTGAAATATGACGGGACAGGGCCCCGTCGTACCCTTAGTCAACATATGCATATATTTAGATCAAGAAGGATCTATACCAAAGTCTGGGCTCCGGAAAAATGGAACTCTCCAAGATAGCAGAAGGGGAATCTTAAGCTGTCGGATCACCAAAGCGAGTATCTGCACCTGCGGGCATGAAACGCAGCCCCCCGAAGAAAGGGGGGTCAGTACGGAATATGTACCGAGCATGTAAAGCATTAAATACAGTAAACGGGATCATAACTGAAATAAGAGGTACAGAAAATGAGTATAATAACCAGAATACCAAGTACTTTCTTTTGAAACATAACTCATGCACATCAATATCATATGTCAGATCCGGCCCCATTATGGGACTCGGTGAACATGGTCGCCACCTCGTCTCTGGCGCCATAACACAGCATACTCCAGAATATAATATAACTCCGTAACACAGCATAACTCCGTAACACAGCATAACTCTATAACACAGCATAACATCATAACACAGCATAACACCATAACACAGCATAACTCCAGAATATATATATATTGTACCCGGCCCTTTAATGAGAGACTCGGCGAACAATGCAGTGGAAGTGTGCACGATAACATACCCGGCCCGGGACTCGGTGAAAGATATATTGAGGTATGCACGAGCAGAGTAGTGAGAAACTATATGCAGTTCAAAATATTTTTAAGGACTCAATAGGATAGTCAACACGAACCATCGTTCGCAATTACAAATAATAGTCATATCATATACCTTTCGGATGTCCCTGTGGATTATATCAAAATGGAACTTTTAAATCATGTGTACATATCAGTATATACGAAGCAAAACATAAATTATGTGAATCAAGATCAATAGCCATCCTAGTGGCTCTAGGAGTAGGAGTTTCCTTTGGAATCGTATATATATCGTATATTCATTTCACAACGATCATGCCAAAATAAAGAAGGGTTAGCTTCACATACCTTTAGCGCTTATTCGCCACACAATATGTATACGCTGCCCAATAATACTTCAACCTATATTAAGACGCCAACAACTCCGATTAAGCTACGGGGAGATTCAAAACGTATTCTAGCGTTAGTAACTCCTTTCTAGATGTTTAGTCGACGTTTTCTCTTGTATCCAAACCAACTACATACAACCAACCAACATCAACAATTATATGTTCAATACCAATCCGGGCAGCCCACACAATATTCCAAACAGCCCACATTCACAACATGCAATAACGATTCACATACGGCTACTACGTTCTCAAGTTACTCTTAATTGTTCGTAGCCTTAACGTTTTCATGTAACAACTTTACAACAGCCCAAACACTATGACAACATGATGTATACTCTTAACTATAATTAGTTTTTCCAAGTTAATGAAAACACAAGTCCAAACAGTCCCTAACCAACAACACATCCAAAACAGTCCCTAACCGACAACATAACAATGTTCGGAATTCTTGCAAACGTTTACGAACATATTAAGCAAACCACATACGATTCTTACACATTATTTCATGTCTTCTTTCATATAATTTCAGTAGGTTATGACCAGCAATCCACACGACAAGTACAACATCAATTCATACACAACTAAGCTACATCGTCATCTCTATAATCCTTACAACAACTCACAAACGACTTTAGTTTCAACTCCAACCATTAAACACCTTCATTTCCATCATAAAATTCATGAAAATAACAATCAAAATATCAAGTAAAATCAGTTCACTAACTTCTTATAAAAACAGTCCACTACACGGCTACACCATGCTTCAACATCACTCACATAAAATCATAGAATCAATTATTTTCATACTAACACAACTTCACCTTTAACCTTCTAATTCTTTTCATTCTTTTTACCATGAAATCTATGATAGTAACAACCATAATTACTAAAGAAAATCAGTCCAACCATTTCACCCAAAACAGTCCCCACGGCCACACCATCATTCCAACACCAACATTCATGATTTTATGCATGTAATTCATGTTCACCAAGTTACTACCATACTTCAACATCAACATATATAACTCCATGGTTACTATCAGGTTCCAACATCAACACACATCATTTCATGCATACAACTTCTATTTACACATCTACATCACCCTTAATACATGAAAAGAAAGTTAGATCTTACCTTGACAACTTGACTTCTCAACTTGGCTAGAGTTTGTGAATTGAAATGAAAATGGTCCTTGTTGCTCCAATGACTATCTTCACGTGTCTAGGGACCTTCTAAAGGGTTGAAACACCTTGGAAAATAATTTTTGGATCAAGACTCAAGGAGCTAATTTTCAGCCCTCTTGGCTGAATGCTTTCTCTCTCCCTCTCTAGGGTTTTCTAGTTTTCTTTCTTTGTGTTGTGAAGTTGAAATGAATGTAATGGCTGATTTCTTAGTCATTATTTGGTTAATTATGATTCCTAAAAGTTGGGCATATGCTCCACTCATGACCTTGAGTCACTCCATTAACTTTACACTTAAATTTCCATTTCTTTTCTTCACACTTTCGGCTAGTGTGTTGGTCGAGCACCTCCCTTTGTTTCCTTTCTTCTTTCTTTTCAATTGTTTACAAGACAATTGCATGTGTGGTGGATGATTCACACACTAACCTTTGTCCATTGTAATCATACAAGATGAATGGTCAATATTTAAATATGAAATGATTCCTCCAACATGTTATGTCTTCTTAAAATAATGCATGCCTTCATTATTCAATTGCATGCTTCAACTTTTTCTCCTCCAATTTTCAGCCACCTTGGCCGAGTATTACATGTATATTTCTTCCAATTTTAATTGTCCAGTGGATGAATCAACATTAAATGCATATGTGTATGTCTTCCATAATAGCCTTGTTTTAGATGACTTTGAGTCATCTTTTGTGTATTGCACGTTGGTGTTCCTTCTTGGTTCATGGTTGTCACAAAATTTTAATTAACACCACAATTAAGTAGTTCCTAATCTCCAATAACATTTTTATACTGAGTGAAATATTTTAACCGATTAGTTCTAGTTTAGAAATTAAAAATCCGAGGTTTCTATCTCACGTCGATTCCTTCACGAATAACTCGACGTATAAAATACGGGGTCTAACACATAGGTTCTTCAACTTTTTATTCTGAAGTTATGCCTCGTGGCATCGTCTGATTAAGTTTGAAATCTAAAGTTATGTTTTAAGGCATAGTCTGACTAACTTTGGAATCTAAAATTATGCCTTAGAAGTCATAACTTTGTTTTATTTTCTTTCAAGTCAAATCTAATTGAATTGGATAAGATAGTGTTTGACCAGTCATAAACGCATTTATTCAGTCGCACAAGAGTAGTTGAGTAGTCAACAAACGTATTCATTTAAATCATGTTAGTAGTCACAAACACAGTCATTCACCTAAATTAATGTATTTGACTTGAAATATTCCTTAAGACTATAAATAAGACCTTTATTGTTCATGTGAATAACAATATTTTTCACCTGAAATTCTTAGATAATTCTTGCACTACAAAAATGACAGAATATTTTGAGAAAACACTGACAATATGATATGTGAAAGCTGACAATTTTGTATGTTTAAATTTTGGTATCCAATTTTTTGTTTTCATATCGTTTTTTATTATAGTGTTATGTAATTTTAGCAATACTAATTTTGTTGATTGTTTGCAGATCCTTCCTAATAGCATCAGGGATAGTTTTCTAGACTGTGAGTGTGAAGCGGTTATCATTTTTTCCGAGAACATATACAAAATGAATTATAAACTAGGTGTATACAGGCTTCTTTGTCAAGGCTGGAACCAGTTTGTTGATTCGAATGGACTGAAGCAAGGAGATACTCTGTATTTTGCAGTTGGTTTAAGCAACAATGGAATAGATTTTGTTGTTACGAAGAAGTAGGAGATTTTCATTATAGATTAGGTTCTTTTATATTTTTTATTAATTTATGATCCTCATAGTATAGGATCATCTTTGTAATTATCTATCATTTTTAATATTATGAATGAAGTTTTTGTTATCTTTGTTGTTTTTAGTATATAAAAGAAATTAAAAACAATATGGGAAAGAATACCGCTGTGCTTTAAGGCATAAGAAATTAAAAACAATAGAGGTAAGAGTATACTTATGTCATAAGTTGTATATACTTACCAGGTTGTAGTCTTTGAGATACCAATTTTGTTTTGTCCTTTTTCTCGAAAAAACTTGTTATACTTGCCACAGGAGGCACAAATTATAAAACCGGACAAGATAAAGTTGTTGTTTTTGGTTTTTTACCTAATGTTTATGGAACAAAAATACTGGAGATCTCATTAAGTCTAAAGTTTCTCCTGCTACTATATTATTTTATTATCAGTGCTAAGAAGATAACAATTTAATAAAAAAGAAATAATGGAGGAAGGTATAATTAATTAAGCCATAGGCATAAGTTGTTTGAGATTATCCAGGTCTCAGTCTTATATATAAGTTTTGCCTTTTCAGGTAGAAGTTTGTTAAATGTGCCCTTGAGGCACAATTTTGTAAGTGCCTTATGGGGAAAAGATCATAAAATAATGACACATGTAATAGTCTAACCAAAAACAAATTTTATATCATCCATATTTAACTTATAAAAAAAAAATCCTATAAAGCACTTTAATGGTGTGATGTGATCATCACAATTTTCTTTTGTTGTATCTCCTTGCATATGGATTGAGAGCTGGACTGTGGTTACAGGACGCTTTAGTGTGTCGAAGAACTTGCATCTACCACATCTATATGTGATTTTTGTTGTTTCTCCTCTTGGACAGTATCTTTTCTTTTATTTTCTTCCAGGGCTGATTTTTTATAGCGGTGGGGTTATTTTGATATCCTTGATGTTTTGTGGAACAAAGCACGAGTCTTCATTTCCAACTGAGAGGATTTCACCTTTATATGTCTCTTGCCAGGCTTATTTCTTGAACCAGTCCGAACAATATGTAGATTTGTTCAAACTTCTTTTATCTATAACTGTCATGGCATGGGTGCATGGTAACTCGTCAATTTGGAACTTCAAGCAGTCACAACTCTTGTCCTTCAGGTTTGCGTTATATTGATCACCTTCATCTTTCTCGACAAATTTGATTGCAGTGATATTTTCTACTTATGGAAAGTAGTAATATAAATGAGTAATATTTTGTGTCAATTCCTACATAAAAGTTGTTGTCTTGCTTTGTCAGCCATAATTTGTGTGGTTGTTATGATGCATTTGCCGAAGTAAAACATACACTATGCCGAAAGAAATTTAAAATTATGTCATTTTTCATATTATTTTGACTGTTGAAAGTTTTTGTCTTATCCGACATAATTTGTATTTATGTTATGATACATATGCCCAAGTTAAATGTAAACTATGCCTTGTCCGGCATAATTCTGCATAAAAGCTTGTTGTCATGTATAGTAAATAGTTATTGTGCATGACATCATGAGTCAAGTGTTGTTGGTAGAATATACTTACTTTTATCGTGAAACCTCTACTTATCTTTTCAAGCAGAATCTTTTCAAACAACACATCAGGTCATGGGACGATCCTGTTGCATCTAATCTTCTTTGGTAAAACCAACTCTGCAGCTTATTTTGTATGTAATCTATACATGTCACTATTGGCAACTCCCTTGCTTTCCTCAACACAGAATTCATTGTCTCTACATTATTTGTTGTGAGCATGTTGTAATTCCTATTGGTGTGAAACGAACGTGCCCATTTTTTGGGTGCTTCTTCTTATATGTATTTTCTAGATTTTGGGTCTTCTTCTATGTATTTTGTAGCTTTTGGGTCAATATCTTGAATCTGTGACAAGTAGTTATGAAAATTTGCCCATTTGTATGCAGTTGCTGCATTGTAGAATAGTGCTCTAATCGTTGTGGATGAGAAATATTTCATGCATATTCCATGCTAGCAATTTGGATACACTTCTTTGATTGCATTTGTAATTGCTAAGTGTTGATCAAAGAGAATTGATAGGTCTTCCGGCATGCCAAACACCATCTTTATATGTTTGAAGAAACACCTTTAGGATTCGTTGTTCTCATAGTCTGCAATTCTAACTGCCAGAGGGAATATGCTGTTGTTGCCATCTTTTCCTACTGCTATCATGAGTACACTGCAGTATTTCGATTTCAAGAACATTGCATCCACCATCATTATTGCTCTGCAGTGTTTCCAACCCTCAATTGATGCCCCATAAGCAAAAAAAGCATACATAAACTTATTTTTCTCGTCCCATCTGATATTAACAAATGTGCCGAGATTTCTTTCTTTCATCATGTGAAGATATTGTGGTAGTAGTTTGTAGTTATTTTCTGGGATCCCTCTTATCACATTAAGCGTGTTAGAGGGAAGGCCACGCTTTGTGGTAACCAATGTCCAACCCATATCTGCTTCTAATTTCTTCAATCACAAATTTGGGGGTGATATCTTATATTGTATGGCGTACTAGGTTTGTTATATACTCGGATATGACTTTTGATGTTGCGTTCCTCATGTCAGAGGTAACAAAATCAATGTAACAACTGTGTTTCATTTCAAACTTAACCACTTTGAAAAGTTTTGAGTTTTTCACCATTGAACTGCACATTGAGTCAAGACATTTGAAGTAAAACCTTTTGTGTGCATGACCTTTCTACCTTGTACTGTTGATGACGTGTAATGGCGATATTATTTATGCACTTCTTGACATCATTTTTGTCTTTGAAAACAGTCCCAACTTGTACTTGAACAATTGATGCACTAGGTGTCAAAACTTTTGTTTCAGTTTGTATCCTCTTCCTCTTTACTATCCTTCTTACGTTGGATGGTTGTATTTGTGTTTCTTCAACTGTCGGGCATGGAGTCAGCGATGCTGTTACACCTCGAAAACTTTTCCGTTGGTACGCAAGTAAACGAACTAGTGAGGAATGACATTTGATGACCCTAGTTGAGATTCTAAAGATGTTAGAGATGAGGGAAGAGGATTGCCAAGAGAAGGCAAAAGTATTTGATAAGTATCGGAAAGGAATTACGAGCAACGAGTTAGCCAGGACTTAGTAATGTCTTGGAGAAGAGTTATAACGTCCCTTAGATTGGTATTGAAGTGTTGAACAAGTGTTAAGAAGGTTCCGCAAGGATCGGAGATCAAACGAAGTGATGAGAATAAGTTCAGTGAACTGATGAGTTTTACGGCTCATTATACGGACCGTATAATGTTTTACGGACCGTATAATGGACCGTAAAACCATCACAGTGGAGGTTGGTTACTGGTGGAATTTTACGGTTAGTTATACGGACCGTATAAATTTATACGGACCGTATAACGAACCATCAAATGGTCACAGTGAAGGGGTGCATGCAGACCCATTTCACGGTCTATTATACGGACCGTATAACCATTATACGGACCGTATAATGGACCGTATAATGGAACCCGACAGATCAGTGGAATGTTATTAAATAAAGGACCAAGTTCATGAAATCATTTCAACATTTCCTTCCTCTCTCTAAAACATCTCTCTACATTTATTATACAAGTTTTCAAGGATTATAAGCCACTAACAACATTAAGTAAGTGAATCAAGAGTAAGAACCCATCAAGGATCATCTAAAGTCAAGCAATCCAAATGGAGAAAAGCTAGGGTTTTACTCAAAGTGGAATATTATCAACTAAGGCTCGTCCCTACAACATCTAAGGTAAGATTCATGCTATTTATAGGTTGTTTAAGGTATTTGAGAGTTGAAATTCTTGGTCACTAGGAGAGTATAGCAAAATGGGTCATGAATGATGAATAGTGACGTTTTGAGAAATAGTTTGAGTTGAATCATGAATGTTGTTGCGTTGTGATATGAATATGTTATAAATGGTGTTAAGATCATGATCTAGACATTTCGACGAATGGACGAAGTGGGATATTATGACCATGAAAATGGGTGAATAAGAAGCAAATTGAGGAATCTAGATAATGTGAATAATATGGATGATTAATGACTATTCTTACGATATTGTGAATGTAATATTGACGTTTGGGAAATAAATAACGATATAGGCAAATGTTGTATAAATAAAGGAGATGCTGTCCGATTTTCTCCAGCTTTAGTCATATATGCTAGTTGTCGATTCTAATAATGGTATGCCCTTAATGAAGGAGGAAACGTGAACATCGGAGGAATACGCGCGAGTGTAGAATAGTGCGACGGAAAGGTATGTAAGGCTAACCCTTCTTTCATAAGGCATGGTTCTTTGGCCAAATTCCTAAATTCTCTATATGGGTATGTTGTCTCCAAATGATTGATATTCCGAGCTCGTAAGCTCATGATCCTTGATATGTACTACGATTGTACTACGCACCTCATATGACGAGTAAGCCTATGATATAGACGTAACGATAATGATGATGATAGTAATGATGATGATATAATAATGATGCTAAAGGTTCCTACGGGCTATTATACTTATATGTGCCTATGAAGGGCTATAATGAACCGCCGAGCTTATACGCCAGGTAGAATATATGTATATGAATATGTATAAAGTATGTATACGATTACGAAACGCGCGCACACCTCTGCAGATGGTACGGATAACCCTGAAGCCTTGGTAGGGCCAGGTATGAGTAACCTTGAGCCTTGGTTGGCCAAGTATGTAGGAAACACCGATCCTATGAGGTCGGGTATGCTATGTAAATGCTATGTATATGAAATGACTATGTGTATAAAAATGAATATGAATGTGATAAGACTATGTATACGAATATGAATACGAATAAGGACATGTATACGAATATGAGCACAAGTATGGTACGAGTAATATTATGAAATACGAATGCTGACGTAGGTGTACAAATACGTATGAAAAATGGAAAATCCCTAGGAAAGGCAGGTAAGTGCTATGACGATGATATTATTGTCTCCCCTCCTATGATATTTCATATGTTGTTCATTATGCTTATACATCGATGTTGATCATGCTTTACATACTCAGTACATTCTTCGTACTGGCGTCCTTTTGTTTGTGGACGCTGCGTCATGCCCGCAGGTGCACAGGGAGACAGACTTGATCCATAGCTGCCTATTCAGAGATTACATAGAGAGCTCCATTTCCTTCGGAGCTATATCTTTTGGGTACTTACTCTTTTGTGTATATAATTATGGGCATAGCGGGGTCCTGTCCCGCTCATGTGTTATGTCATACACTTCTTAGAGGCTCGTAGTTACGTGTATGTGGTTAGATATGTCCGGCCTTGTCGGCCTATGTTTTGTATGTCATTTTGTTGGCCTCGTTGGCCCATGTATATTGATGTGGCATAGACGCCTATGATGATTAGAGATGTTGTCGTCCAATGGGGCTAGTTTGGCGAATGAATGGAAATGCATGTATAATTATGTGGCTCACCTAGATGTAAGAATAAGAGTAAGCTAAGAGGGTGCCCGAGTGGCTAGCACCGGGTGCTCGTCGCGGCCCCCTAGTCGGGTCGTGACAAAAGTGGTATCAGGGCAGTTCAGTCCTAGGGTGTGTCTACGAGACGTGTCTAGTAGAGTCTTGGTTATGGGTGTGTTGCGCGCCACACTTATAAACAAGAAGTTGCGAACATTTTAGGAATGAATGACCTTCTTTCTTCATAAGAATCGTGCGATAGATCTATGGTGTAAGAAATTCTTGTTCCCTAAATCGTGTGTTGTGTATTTCAGAAATGCCTAAAAAGGGAAAGGGTACAGCAGCCCAAAAGGGCAAGACGGTGGCAGAAAAGCGGGCTGAAAGAGCACCGCCACCGGTAGTCAAGGAAGATGAGTCCCAAAGTGCGGCTCAGTATCAGTCCACCCAGACAGTGCCTATTACAGAGGAGCATGAGGGAGCCTCAGCCCCAGCACCCGCACCTCCAGCCCCTCAACCGAATGCTTCTGGCCAAGATGTGTAAGAGGCCATTAATTTGTTGACTCAGTTGGTTGCGGCCCAGACTCAGAGGCAAAGTTCAGGGCATGGTGATAGGGCCATTAGTGCAAGGGCCCGTGATTTCATTACTTTAAACCTTCCGAAATTCTTTGGGTCAAAGCCGGAGGAGGATCCTCAGGATTTTATCGATGGTATGTTGAGGACGCTTCGGTTGATACATGCTTCGGACACCGAATCGGTAGAGCTAGCGTCATATCGATTGAGAGATGTCTCGATTCAGTGGTATACGGTATGGATGGCTTCACGGGGGGCCAATGCACCTCCCCCGGTATGGCAAGAGTTTGTTGATGCCTTTCTCCGTCATTATATGCCTCCGGAAGTTCGGCGAGCTAGGGCCGATAAATTCTTGAACTTGAGGCAAGGTAGTATGAGTGCCCTAGAGTATAGCCTCCATTTTAATTACTTGGCTAGGTATGCTTCGGCCATGGTAGCGGATATGGGTGACCGGGTACACCTATTTGTAAAGGGCCTAGGGCCACACTTGATGGATAAATGTTTGACTGCGTCCCTTCAGGACGGCATGGATATTGCACGCATTCAGGCGCATGCTTAGAACTTAGAAGAAGGCCTACAACAGCGGAGAAGTGAGCGCGAGCAGGATAGGGGTCATAGAAAGAGGGCCAGATCTTCAGGCCCAATGAGTGAGTCCAGAGGTGGACACAGGTAGCAGTTCCCCAGGCATTCAGGCTATTCTATGACCAGTGCACCTCCACGGTCTTCAGGCCAGAGATTTGATAGGTCTGCTCATTCAGGGCCGAATCTGAGTTATTCAGGACCGCAGTTTAGAGATGATTCAGGCCAGTCAAGGCCATCCGTGCCACGATGCTCCCAGTGTGTGAAGTTGCATTGGGGTCAGTGCCGATCAGGTTCAGACATTTGCTATTCATGTGGTCGACCAGGCCATATTATGCGTGATTGCCCCTCAGTACATGGTAGAGGTAGGGCCCAGCCATCAGGGTCGGTAGCCGGATCTTCGGCGTCTGTACGCCCTACGGGGCCAGGTTCACATGCTCCAGTCGGCCATGGTAGAGGCAGAGGGAGAGCTCCCAGTACTAGCGGTCCTCAGCACCGTATTTATGCTTTGGCTGGACGCCAAGATCTTGAGTCTTCTCCTGACGTGGTCACAGGTATATTATCAGTATTCTCTCATGATGTATGTGCTTTGATTGATCCAGGCTCCACATTATCATATGTTACTCCATATATTGCGGGTCAATTTATAGTCGAGCCGGAGTCGATGAAACCTTTTGAGGTGTCTACACCCGTGGGTGAATCGGTAATAGCTAGCCGAGTATATAGAGATTGTGTAGTTATGATTTGTGATCGTCGTACCATGATTGATTTGCATGAGCTAGAAATGGTAGACTTTGATGTTATTATGGGCATAGATTGGTTGGCTTCTTGTTATGCCAATGTTGATTGTAGAATGAAAATGGTTCGTTTCCAATTTCCGGGAGAACCAGTCTTAAAATGGAAAGGGAATACGGCGTCACCAAAAGGTAGGTTTATTTCCTACTTAAAGGCGAGGAAGATGATCACGAAAGGTTGTATTTATCATCTAGTGCGAGTTCAAGATGTAGAAGCTGAATCGCCGACTCTTCAGTCAGTTCCCGTAGTGAATGAATTTCCGGATGTGTTCCCGGAAGAGCTTTCAGGCCTTTCTCCCGAGCGGGAGAATGATTTTTCCATTGATGTGTTTCCAGACACTAAACCTATATCTATTCCTCCATATAGAATGGCACCCGCAGAATTGAAAGAGTTGAAGGAGCAGCTGAAGGATTTGCTTGATAAAGGCTTCATTGGGCCTAGTTCATCCCCGTGGGGAGCGCCCGTATTGTTTGTCCGAAAGAAAGATGGCTCTTTAAGGATGTACATTGACTATCGGCAGTTGAATAAAGTGACGATCAAGAATAGATATCCTCTCCCGAGGATTGATGATTTATTTGATCAATTGCAAGGTGCCAAATGGTTTTCAAAGATTGATTTGAGGTCTGGGTATCATCAAGTGAGAGTTAGGGAGAAAGATATCCCTAAGACAGCTTTTAGAACGAGATATGGTCATTTTGAATTCCGGGTAATGTCATTTGGGCTAACTAATGCGCCAGCGGTGTTTATGGATTTGATGAATAATGTGTTCAGGCCCTTCCTGGATTTATTTGTGATAGTATTTATCGATGACATCTTGGAGTATTCTAGATCCGAGGCAGAACCTGCGGATCATTTGCGTATTGTCCTCGGAGTTCTTCGAACACGAGAATTATTTGCAAAATTTTCCAAATGCGAGTTCTGGTTGAACTCAGTGGCATTTTTAGGGCATATTGTTGCAGCCGATGGTATTCGAGTGGATAGTCAAAAGATTGAGGCCGTGAAGACTTGGCCAAGACCCACGACTCCTACGGAGGTTCATAGTTTTCTGGGCTTAGCAGGTTATTACAGGAGGTTTGTTGAAGGTTTTTCTTCTATTTCTGCACCACTCGCAAAGTTGACCCAGAAATCGGCAAAGTTTCAATGGACAGACGCTTGCGAGCACAGTTTCCAAGAGCTAAAGGGTAGATTGACTTCTGCCCCAGTCTTGACACTTCCAGAGGGATTGGAAGGATATGTCGTTTATTGCGATGCTTCAGGTATTGGGCTAGGTTGTGTATTAATGCAACATGGTAGGGTGATTGCATATGCTTCAAGGCAATTGCGGAAACATGAGCAGAATTATCCTACCCATGATCTAGAATTGACCGCGGTGGTTCATGCATTAAAGATATGGAGACATTATTTATATGGTGTCCACGTGGATATTTATAGAGATCATAAGAGTCTTCGGTATATCTTCAAGCAGAAAGAGTTGAATCTGCGGCAACGACGATGGTTAGAATTGCTAAAGGACTACGATGTTGAGATTTTGTATCACCCCGGAAAGGCAAATGTTGTGGCTGATGCTCTTAGTCGTAGATCGATGGGAAGTCTAAGTGATGTACGACCAGAGAAGAGAGAAATAGCTCGTGAGCTCCGACAGCTAACTAGCCAAGGAGTCCGAGTAATGGACTCAGGTAGCAAGTGTCACACCCCGACCTTACTAGGGTGTGATGGGCACCCGACCCCATATTCGGAGCCGAGCGAAACCGCTGACTCTTATCACATACTTAATCTCTCTAGACTTTAAACCAAATAATCATGAAATACATAATAAGACTTTCAAAAAATTTCTTTCTGTTAATCTCAAAATCTGTAATCATATGAAACATTATAGTATACACATAAGGACACGTCGGCTGATGGAGCCGCTGACAGACTGACTCCCAGTACCCACGACTCTATCTGCAAAGTCTCTAACTTCGAACAAAATGTCATAGCACATATACTCTGACTCGGCAGCACTCCAGGACAAGTGGAGCCTACCAACTCCGCTGGAACATCTTCTATGCTAGATTCAGCTCATCTGGGTGTACCTGCGCGGCATGAAACGCAGCCCCCAAAGAAGAGGGGTTAGTACGAGCAATGTACTGAGTATGTAAGGCATAAATGATAACATAATAAAATGGACAGAATATGAACAACAACATAATAGGGAACATATGGAAGGTATAAGAAAAGATACGACTGTAACTGCCTGCCTCTTAAGGCGGAATCATGCATGCTTACTTTTACCTTCATATATACATACATAACCTGTCTGAATCACATACATCATTAGCCCGCGTCCGGGCCTCCCGCGTCCGGGGTAATCATCTCATGCCGCCCACTAGTGGTGATCATGACCGGCCCTCTAGGCTCGATGTAAACATAGCAGCCCGCCTTAGCGGTGACATGCCCGGCCAAGTAGGCCCGGTGTAATCATCCAATAGCTGCCCGCCTTAGCGGTGACATGCCCGGACATCTAGGCACGGTGTCATTATCCATCATAAGCATGCATAAGAGCCCAACCAAACGCTATAACTTTATCGGAGTGACGTAAGGTCGTGAATCTCCGATTACATTATGGAATAATCAAGATCGTCATGTCTCACCTTGAAGGGACTAGTATTATAAGGTGAGACTATCAATGAAGAATAGCGTTAAGAGAAAACGTAGGATAAGATCACAAGACTCATAAAACATTTATTCATACACTTTAAAGTCTTTAGAAAATAGAGTCATATTTAAGGAATAAAGTTAAAGATCAGGGACTAACTCCATATTCTTATATTCATGTTGATTCCTTAACTTAAGATTTTTAGACATGAAACCATTCTTGTCATAACCATCCTAGACATATTCTCTTCTTTAACATCATCATTATCATTACAAACATGTCCGTCGTTGTAGTCATAGAGCTTGCAAAATCATAAACCTTTGTTTTGAAAAGGTATAGATACTTTGGAAAACATTTACGAGTTATTAGAAAGGAAATCATGTCTTGGAATCCGAGACTTTTAACCTTTGAAGACAAGGAAGATATGGGAATAATTATGAAATCTTAACGTCGGAATCATGCCTTAAAAGAAAGGGGACAAGCCTGACATACCTGTGCCGCGCCTTACTAGCTACGCTTGTTCGTCCAACTTGTTAGTCTACATTCAAGAAGATCGACACTATCGTTAGATTTATCGACATATACTTGTCTTAACCTTTCAAGTACATTCACTTATGGTCTGCCGAAATTTCAGCAGCATCTCCCCTATAAATATACCACCCCCGAGAGTCTAACTCGGCCCAAATCATCAAGCAACAATACCAACAATCTTGCCAATAACGTCAACAACCCATTCAAGACACATTTTAACAATGACAACCTTTGTCATACAATTCAACAACATTCCATTTATATTCAATTCAATTCAATTCATACACTACTTCATCTTTAACCATTAAGTTCTCAATTTTTCATCATAAAATCTATCACAACAACAATTAATATACCAAGTAGAACCAATTCGTCACATCTCACCAACACCACCTCTTCCCTTCGGCCACACCCCTATGCATGCATATTTCATGAACTCCATCCATTCCTTGACATTATAATAACAAGCAACATACTACATAAAATTAATTCAACATCTTTACACACTATAATACACCCACGGCTACATTCCACACACACCTATTTTCATATATTTCATCCCTTTCTACACTCTACATTATCACGACAACAACAACCAACATACTACATAAAATTAATCCATTCTTCTAGCACAACATCACACACACACACGGCCAACACCATGCACACTCGACCACATTCACAACTTCCATATTTACATGAATTCAATTCATTCCCACATACCACAACATGCACAACTATCCAAAACATATAAAGATAAGATTAAATACATACCTTTTTCTACTTGATTTTTCACTCGGCTAGGGGCATATATTGCACAATTAAAGGATTGAATTGCTCCAACAACCTCTCCATGTTAATGAGGGCCTTCCATTTAGTGGAAATACTAGAAGAACAAAATTTTTCTTGATCAATTTCCATGGGGTCTTTTTTTTTAGTCATGGCCGAATGGCCTATCTAGTTCCCCTTCTCCTTTGTTTTCTTTCTTTCTCCAATTTCTTGAATTAAAATGATGAACCCTCATATATATATATATATATATATATATATATATATATATATCTTCCACCACTTCTATATATTTATACTTAGGTCCCTCAAATTAAAAAAATGGTCACATGTCCCCTTCTCCACTTTTTCTAGAGTTTTCTTCTTTTTTTCTTGAAATTTCTTAAAATTGTCAAAGATGATCATTTATCTTCTCATGCAAGCTTTTACCCATATGTCTTTATAATTTACAATTAGCCCCCATTAAAAATGTGGACATATATTTATGCCACACGGCCAACATGGAAATTTCAAGAATTTTCTTGAACATTTTGTGAAATTCCCATTTTGCCCCTAACCTTTCCACAATATTACCGTGGACCATTTTGCGAATTTCCCTTTTTACCCTCTACCTTCCTCAATAGTTCCATACAATAACATTCATAAATAATATTCATAACCAACTTGTATATTAAAATAATTTTGGACAATGGTATTGCCCTTCACTTACCACGACTTCCTTGAATTATCCGAACGTATAAAATATGGGATATAACAGCAAGGGAACTACTATTCAGAATTCTGTAGTCTCGTCGCTAGTAACAGAAGTGAAGGAGCGACAATATGAGGATCCCATGCTAATGCAGTACAGAAATACACTCCCTCAGAAAGAGGAGTCATCATTTGATATTTCAGGAGACGGAGTTCTCCGATGCCGAGGCAGATTATGTGTCCCTGATGTGGCAAGTTTACGCCACCAGATTTTGAGAGAAGCTCATTGTTCCCGTTACTCCGTTCACCCCGGAGCGACGAAAATGTATCACGACCTTAAGTCTATATATTGGTGGAATGGGATGAAGAAATATATAGCGGAGTTTGTAGCTCAATGTCCTAATTGTCAACAAGTGAAGATCGAGCACCAAAAGTCGGGTGGATTGTTGCAAGCTATAGAAATCCCAACTTGGAAGTGGGAAGTGATTAACATGGACTTCATCTCAGGCTTACCCCGTTCTCGACGTAAATATGATTCCATATGGGTGATCGTGGATAGACTCACCAAGTCATCTCATTTCTTACCAGTCAGGACAACCTATGTGGCAAAAGATTATGCTAAGCTTTATCTTAAAGAGATAGTGAGACTCCATGGCGTTCCGGTATCGATTATCTCCGATAGAGGGACTCAGTTTACGGCAAAGTTTTGGAAGTCCTTCCAAGAGGGTCTGGGTACCCAAGAGCGCCTTAGCACGACATTTCACCCACAGACCGATAGGCAAGCTGAACGTACTATTCAGACTCTTAAGGATATGTTACGGGCATGTATGATAGACTTTAGAGGGAATTGGGATGATCATTTTCCACTCATTGAATTTGCTTACAATAATAGCTATCATTCTAGCATTCAAATGGCACCGTATGAGGCCCTATATGGGCGGAAGTGTAGATCCCCGATTGGGTGGTTTGAAACAGGAGAGACTAAATTGATAGGGCCATACTTGGTCCAGTAAGCTATAGAAAAAGTCAAGCTCATACAAGATCGGCTGTTAGCAGCCCAAAGTCGTCAAAAATCCTATGCGGATAATCGTCGAAGAGACTTGGAGTTCGAAGTGAAAGATTGGGTATTCTTGAAAGTGTCACCTATGAAGGGTGTAATGAGATTTGGCAAAAAGGGGAAGCTTAGTCCCTGGTATATTGGGCCATATGAAATTGTACGAAAGATAGGCAAAGTGGCCTATGAGCTAGACCTACCTCCAGAATTGGAGTCGGTCCATCCTGTATTTCATGTCTCGATGCTTCGAAAATGTATTGGAGATCCTACTAGGATCGTCCCGGTAAATGATGTGCAAGTGACAGAGAAATTGACTTATGAAGAGATGCCCATTGCCATATTAGACAGGCAAGTACGGAGGCTTAGAAACAAAGAAGCAGCCTCTGTTAAGGTTCTGTGGAGAAGCGGTAAACGAGAGGAAATGACGTGGGAAGCGGAAGAAAGTATGCGATCCAAATATCCCCATTTATTTCAGCCCTTGGAAGAAGTCCAAGATGAGACGTCAAGGTCCTAAGGTATGTATGTTTTCCTTTTATGCTTTCGGATCGTGTGTGGCCAAATTTTATGCTATTATGTTGTGGCCCTGTGTGGCATCGATATTATGGGTTGTTGTGACAGGGCGATAGTGCCATATTATAGGGGACACTCTGGCGAAATTTTTACAGAATTCCCGAACACTTTAACATTCGAGGACGAATGTTCTTAAGGGGGGAAGAATGTTACACCTCGAAAAAATTTTCGTTGGTACGCAAGTAAACGAACTAGTGAGAAATGGCATTTGATGACCCTAGTTGAGATTCTAAAGATGTTAGAGATGAGGGAAGAGGATTGCCAAGAGAAGGAAAAAGTATTTGATAAGTATCGGAAAGGAATTACGAGCAACGAGTTAGCCAGGACTTAGTGATGTCTTGTAGAAGAGTTATAATGTCCCTTAGATTGGTATTGAAGTGTTGAACAAGTGTTAAGAAGGTTCCGCAAGGATCGGAGATCAAACGAAGTGATGAGAATAAGTTCAGTGAACTGATGAGTTTTACGGCTCATTATACGGACCGTATAATGTTTTACGGACCGTATAATGGACCGTAAAACCATCACAGTGGAGGTTGGTTGCTGGTGGAATTTTACGGTCAGTTATACGAACCGTATAAATTTATACGGACCGTATAACGAACTGTCAAATGGTCGCAGTGAAGGGGTGCAGGCAGACCCATTTCACGGTCTATTATAAGGACCATATAACCATTATACGGACCGTATAATGGACCGTATAACGGAACCCGACAGATCAGTGGAATGTTATTAAATAAAGGACCAAGTTCATGAAATCATTTCAACATTTCCTTCCTCTCTCTAAAACATCTCTCTAAATTTATTATACAAGTTTTCAAGGATTATAAGCCATTAACAACATTAAGTAAGTGAATCAAGAGTAAGAACCCATCAAGGATCATCTAAAGTCAAGAAATCCAAATGGAGAAAAGGTAGGGTTTTACTCAAAGTGGAATATTATCAACTAAGGCTCGTCCCTACAACATCTAAGGTAAGATTCATGCTATTTATATGTTGTTTAAGGTATTTGAGAGTTGAAATGCTTGGTCACTAGGAGAGTATAGCAAAATGGGTCATGAATGATGAATAGTGACGTTTTGAGAAATAGTTTGAGTTGAATCATGAATGTTGTTGCGTTGTGATATGAATATGTTATAAATGGTGTTAAGATCATGATCTAGACATTTCGACGAATGGACGAAGTGGGGTATTATGACCATGAAAATGGGTGAATAAGAAGAAAATTGAGGAATCTAGATAATGTGAATAATATGGATGATTAATGACTATTCTTACGATATTGTGAATGTAATATTGACGTTTGGGAAATAAATCACGATATGGGCAAATGTTGTATAAATAAAGGAGATGCTGTCCGATTTTCTCCAGCTTTAGTCATATATGCTAGTTGTCGATTCTAATAATGGTATGCCCTTAATGAAGGAGGAAACGTGAACATCGGAGAAATACGCGCGAGTGTAGAATAGTGCGACGGAAAGGTATGTAAGGCTAACCCTTCTTTCATAAGGCATGGTTCTTTGGCCAAATTCCTAAATTCTCTATATGGGTATGTTGTCTCCAAATGATTGATATTCCGAGCTCGTAAGCTCGTGATCCTTGATATGTACTACGATTGTACTACGCACCTCATATGACGAGTAAGCCTATGATATAGACGTAACGATAATGATGATGATAGTAATGATGATGATATAATAATGATGCTAAAGGTGCCTACGGGCTATTATACTTATATGTGCTTATGAAGGGCTATAATGAACCCCCGAGCTTATACGCCAGGTAGAATATATGTATATGAATATGTATAAAGTATGTATACGATTACGAAACGCGCGCACACCTCTGCAGATGGTACGGATAACCCTGAAGCCTTGGTAGGGCCAGGTATGAGTAACCTTGAGCCTTGGTTGGCCAAGTATGTAGGAAACACCGATCCTATGAGGTCGGGTATGCTATGTAAATGCTATGTATATGAAATGACTATGTGTATAAAAATGAATATGAATGTGATAAGACTATGTATACGAATACGAATAAGGACATATATACGAATATGAGCACAAGTATGGTACGAGTACTATTATGAAATACGGATGCTGATGTAGGTGTACAAATACGTATGAAAAATGGAAAATCCCTAGGAAAGGCAGGTAAGTGCTATGACGATGATATTATTGTCTCCCCTCCTATGATATTTCATATGTTGTTCATTATGCTTATACATCGATGTTGATCATGCTTTACATACTCAGTACATTCTTCGTACTGACGTCTTTTTGTTTGTGGACGCTGCGTCATGCCCGCAGGTGCACAGGGAGACAGACTTGATCCATAGCTGCCTATTCAGAGATTACATAGAGAGCTCCATTTCCTTCGGAGCCATATCTTTTGGGTACTTACTCTTTTGTGTATATAATTATGGGCATAGCGGGGTCCTGTCCCGCTCATGTGTTATGTCATACACTTCTTAGAGGCTCGTAGTCACGTGTATGTGGTTAGATATGTCCGGCCTTGTCGGCCTATGTTTTGTATATCATTTTGTTGGCCTCGTTGGCCCATGTATATTGATGTGGCATAGACGCCTATGATGATTAAAGATGTTGTCGTCCAATGGGGCTAGTTTGGCGAATGAATGGAAATGCATGTATAATTATGTGGCTCACCTAAATGTAAGAATAAGAGTAAGCTAAGAGGGTGCCCGAGTGGGCTAGCACCGGGTGCTCGTCGCGGCCCCCTAGTCGGGTCGTGACAGATGTAGTCTCCATTGAAGTCGGATGCCGGAAAGTGTGTTGGTCACGTTTTCAACTTGTGGAATGTTGGGTGGCTGTCTCTGTGGTGGTTCAGGTGTTGGGTTTGGAGTTACTATTTCATTCTGGTAATGTGGTATCCCAACGTTCTATTCAATAGTGTTGGGTTGTTCCACATCAAAGTCAACTACATCCATGTCTTCTTCATAAGTAAGACAAAGTTGTCTTTCAATTTCTTATATGGTTTTCCCTTTCATCCTTTGCATAAACTTGTTATGATGTGTTTGCAATGTGTTCTGCTCCACATCAGATGTATGAAACTCTCCTATGAAACGGGAATTTTTGAAGCTTTTGTTGTTGTTGAGCAAATACAAGCAAGTGTTAAGCTATTTGTCGTTTGTTAACCGCATTCCTTTGGATGTTTTCTCACTAGTGTCAAATCAGATGGTGGCCTCTTTCTCCTGAGTATGTTGTGTATGTGTCTCAAATATCTGCTGAGTTAATTCTTTGAAGGTTACACCATCTTTGACAAGTATTAGCTTGGTCTCATGGTCGATATAGTTGTAGGTGGCGTTCCATTTGTCGTCGAAAGCTATGTAGATGCAGCTTGGCACCATTTGTTTAAATTCCTACATAAAGAAATTGACTTATAAGTCAGACAGTTGCGAGACATAATTTGTTCAAAAATGTCTAGGTCTAAGTGTTCCTTATTGGGCAGAGTTTATACTATACTTATGCCTTAAGGCATAACTTGTTCAATACTCTCTAGGTCTAAGTGTGCCTTCTTAGGCAGATTTTATGCTATACTTATGCCTTAAGGCATAACTTGTTCAACACTCTCTAGGTCTAAGTCTGCCTTATCAGGCAGAGTTTATGCTATACTTGCCTTAAGGCATAACTTGTTCAAGACTCTCTATATCTAAGTATGCATTATTAGGCAGAGTTTGTTGTTTTTTCTCTATATATAAATATAAATTAGTGTAGGCAGGTGATTATTATAAATATACATGAAGGCGTAACTTGTTCAAAACTCTGCCTTATCCTATAGTGTAGGAAAGTATTATATAGCTACTACTCTATATAGTCAACTGAAGTTACTACAATTTCAACAATGGGGAAATCCAGTGAGTACAAAGACTATGCTGCTGATAAAGCTAAGGAAGGGAAAGAAGCTAGGATGCCAAAAGCCAGTGAGTATAATGATTATGGTGTAGAAAAAAACAGGAGAGAATAAGGATTCAATAACTGATAAAGCAAAGCAAATAAAAGACAAAGCAATTGAGCATAAGACTATGCAACAGAGAAAGCTGAAGAAGTGTAGGCAGGTGATATATACCTATGCCTTACGACATATTTAACTAGTTGATATTTATAATTTCACTAGTTCATATTATGAGGCACAAGTCTGTGCTTTTAATTTCGCACACAAGTTAGTAGCTAGGTATAGTCATGCTATACTTAATCCTTAAGGCATAACTTGTTCTAAGACTCCCTAAGTCTAAGACTGCCTTATTAGGAAAAGTTTGTTCTTTTCTTCTCTATATAAAAATTAGTGTTGGCAGATGATTATAAATATGCCTTAAGGCACAACTTGTTCAACACTCTGCCTTATTAGGTAGAGTTTATGTTTTTCTTTTTTTCAGTACATTTATAGGATTTTAGGTAGGTTATTATACTAGTGTTGTCTTATGCGGTAGAGTCTGTTCTTTTTCTGTCAACTGAAGTTACTATAGTTTCAACTCTAACACAATAAGCATTGTATACTAATAAAAAGGAACGTATAAACTACTCAAAATAAGAACAATGCAATAGATTTGATCAATTCTATGTTGTTGAGTAAAATTATCATCCACAATGTTGAATTTCAACTGATTTTCACTGGAACATCAGTTGTTTATGAACAATTAGGTCAGAATAAACTAAACGAAGATGATTTGTTGTTATTTTCAAATATTAACAAATATGAACTCAGCTAAACTTAATCAAAGCGATAAAGTGATTTGAATTACGTTCAATTGAATTGGTAAATCTCATGTATTTACCCTTTCAGACGTTGTAGCAGCAAAAACGATCGCTATTTCGCTAGTGAAACGTCAGAGAGGTTAGTTTTTGCCGTTGAAATGATGGAGAGGTTTAGTTGGAGCTATGATTGATTTTGGGGTTCGTTGTTGACGTTGACGCTTTTATTTGTTTTGGGATCGGGGTAAAATTGTCTTTTTATTATGTGTTAATAGTGCAGAAGGGAAAACATTAAAGATCACGTATAACAGGGGCAAAAATTAAAGATCAGCACGTTTGAAGGGCATTCGTGCCAATTGCTCGCTGAATTGGGGCAGGTCAAATGGATTGAGTTAATAAATATGCGGGGTCATTAACCCGCTCAAACTTAGGCGGGTTGGACGAGTCATATTTTCTTGGGTTAATTTTACCAACCTAATATGCGGGTCATTAACCCGCTCAAACTTAGGCGGGTTGGACGAGTCATATTTTCTTGGGTTAATTTTACCAACCTAATATGCGGGTCATTAACCCGCTCAAACTTAGGCGGGTTGGACGAGTCATTTTTTCTTGGGTTAATTTTACCAACCTAATATGCGGGTCATTAACCTGCTCAAACTTAGGCGGGTTGGACGAGTCACATTTTCTTGGGTTGATTTTACCAACCTTAGATACTTCGAGATTCCTCAATGCTCCATCAAGTACTAGTAAGGATTCAATATGTATGGGTCACCAAAAAGCAAAAAAAGAAAAGTGGGAATTTCAGTTTATATGTTTAATCTTCAATTAAAATTGCAGAACCGGCACACCTTTGAAAATCCTGTCAAGATACACAACTGAGGTTTAGTAATGCACCACGCCTCCAATGGCCCTAGCGTATGCCCCTCCATGCTAGAAGGGCATTGTTAAAGTTGAGAGCTGTGGAATGACGACGAGAGGAAGGTAGAGAAGTGGAATCAACATCATTCAGTTGCATAAAGGGTACTTACCTCTGTTTTCTCCAGGTGATTTTCTTCAGTTTAGGCTATTATTCTTCGATATGGTCGGGTAAGCGAAGTTTGTACTTGCTCCTTTCTTTGTAGTTAGGATGTATGCTGTTGAGGCAACTTACCTTTTTACTGTTGGATATACCCATAGAACTCACTCAGGAGTTCTCCAGGTTTCAAAGAAAGACAGTTTGAGGTGGAATATATACTTAGGAGATATACTATTTTCTCTCTCATATGCACTCACAATGCTGCTTCCACTGTTGTAAATGGATGTGAAGAAAATGATATGCAGTTAGCTTCATCAACTCCTTTGCATACTCTTCTTTTAGTTCTGACATTTTAGCTGTGTTCGTCCAATGAAACAAATCTGACTTGCAAGCAGTTTGATAAACTTAATCTTCTGAGATCGATAATCCATATTTAATTGTTTCTTATGGTGATTATTTGGTCGTCTCTTTTGTTCTGTTTCTGTTGAGTCCTCTTTGAAGCATCTTGAAAACAAAAGGAGGGAATTGCTATGCAGTAAATCAGTGCCGGGGATAAAAGCATGACATATTCTTTCACGCATCAAGTACATCAACTACATTGATAATGGTTCTGTTTATGCGATATTTAAGGAGTAAATCATATAAAGATATCAAGAAATTTGCTCTCAGAGACTACACGAATATGGTAATATGATATGCAATACGAAATCAATGTATTGTGCACCTCACTATCGTATGGTACGTGACAAATACGGGACTTTTAGAGGTGCAATTTAGGGGGAGATTAGAGAGGTCTGATCCCTTTTTCTATTATTCTGCTATACTTGGTGAATTGTTGTTATGTTTTATAATTAAGTGCACGTACCCTAAACAGTTGCTATTAGGACTTATATCTCTCTGTGTAAAATTCTCAAATACTATATCTATTATCATAATAACAATTTAAACAATAATTTGAAATAAAAACGACTGATAGAAAGCATACTTACAATATCAACTCCATACATATTTAACAAGGAAAGGAGGGAGGGAGAGGAAGGACATTCTGCACCTACACCCTATTGCACATCCTGAGCTTGCAGGAATTTCTTACACCTAAACTAGCAGCAACAAAACTTTTTACACCAAATTCTATTTAGGAGACTCTTTAGTTGGCTTCACAATAAGCACAGGGCATTTTGCATGGTGGGCGCAGTAGTCGCTAACACTTCCCAGAAACGCCCTGCAATATAATAAAAGTTACTAATATCAGACACAGTTTGCTTCCTGAATTTGAAATTTCCAACTAAAATCACTCATGTACTTGTGTCCTCTATTACTAACAAGGTTCACCTTTTACTTTATGTTTAACTTAAACGTAACCAAAGAGTATCCAAATGCCACTTGGCCGAAGTAAGCTAATTAATAAGAAATTCAAAAAAGACATTGAATTCTAAACCTCTTAAAGACAAAAAATTAAAGTGTACAGCACACGGACCAAAGCAAATGTATACAACAAAAAGCATTAAAGGAATTAAGGGGAGATTTTGTTTTCATCCCGAGTTCATTCATATGAACTAAAAAGTGATTGGCTGATTAGTGAGGTCTTAAAAACATCATAGAATTTATGATCGGCCATTCCATTTTTTATTCAACAAGTAAGCGATGCGAATCTATGCTTTTCTAGTCGGAGATAGAGGAAAATAGAAAGATATCGACTTTCATTCAAGACTTTAGGGAAGTTTGAAGTGACCTTTTAATTTGGCCGAGTCCGCGGCTAGCAATTGCAAGAAGATCGACGTTCATTTTCGCTGTTGCTTCACAGAGCAGGTTCTTTGGATCACCCTCAAGAATTAGACTTTCTGCATTGATCTAAACATGACAATGTCAATTTACTGAACAAAAAGAAACAAAGCATTATATATTGCACATGTATAGCAGCAAAATATGGGTCATAGAGCACAATATATCACGGAAGTTGACCTTGTTTAAATTTTTAATTGGTGATATCAAGTGGATCGTACTTCACCTTTGTTTTGTTTTCAACTTTTATCTAATAAAACATTTTATTTATTGAAAAAATATCATAAATTTGAGTTGCTATATGCCTGATAGATGAGAGAAACCAACCATTTTTGCTTTGCACATTTCAGAGGCACGTGCCAGTATTCTTGCTGCCTCTTGTGCTTGCGCCCGACTTGCTGATTCTACACCTAAAGCACAAACAAATCAACAAGTTAGGAAGCAAGAAACCTAACTTAAATGTTCAACCAATTAGTTGACGAGTTTCTTGTTGAAAAAAGTAGAGAACCTGCTTAAATGTTCGGTTTATTTTTCTCTTTTTTTTTTTTTTTTTTTTTTTTTCAAAGCCAACCTTTTAAGAAAAAAACTATAAACTAATATGATAAAGGGTTCACTTTTTCTAGAGAAAAAACCTTAATCAGTTGAGGAAGTTCAGTTACGGATCAGAGGAACTCTATATATAATCAAACTAAGAATCGTTTTCCGAGCTTATTACCGCATGAAACAACTTGTAGTCACGGAGGGAGCTTGTAAGAATTTGTTAGATTTAGCCCAAGCCCTTCTATTATATTTCAAAAGCCACCTTATATGTATAAATAATTTATTCAGAACTTAGTAAATCATTTTTTTAGAATCTAGAACCCATAAATTTAAAATTTTAGATCCAATCTCTACTTGAAATATGAATCTAGCTTATCAATATGTTCGAAAATCGAAACAACTCTACTTGAATTCATTTAATTTCTTTTGTGACAAACCTCTATGCTCGAAATTCAATATATGGTTTGTTAACGACTCTGGCTCTTCAATATATTGTCAAAATGAAAAAGTCATCCGTGAATTTAAAGAAAATGAATCCTCAACATGAGTCTAGGTATGAATAACTCAAAACTTTTTAATTGTTTTAGACTTTTATCGAAGGAATAAACAAAGACTTTGTAATAAATAATATGTTTATGAAATACATATCTTTGACCATCATTGATTTGATATATATCAAGCGCAATTTTTAAAATTTTTTTACCGTAGTTAGAAAGAGAGAAGAGAGGAAGTACAAACCATGAAAAGGAGGGAGGGGCTCCATGACATGAACAAGAGTGAGTTTAGTAGATGGTTGAGTAAGGAGATAATCAAGAATCCATTTTAGAGCATTGTAGCTCTCTTCACTGTTATCAATGGCCACCGCCACTCTCATCTTCTCCTTTCTTACTTTTGGTTTCTCTAGATATATTTATAGATTTACTCCGTTTAATATCCCGCAGTATCATAGCCCTATTCTTATACTTAGTTTTATTTTGCCCGTGTTAAGACCGGACTCAAATTAATGTTAAAAATTAAATTTATAGATTTATTTTAAACTTTTGTTTTGCTTTTACTTCTTTATTTTTGTAATATCAATTTGACACTTTCTAAAGAATTTTAAAATATTAGAGTACAAAAAGGCATCTGAAAGTTAAAGGAAATATTTTTTCTTAGTTTATTTTACACTTTTTTAAAACAAAAAATAAAATATATAAAAGCTTTTCTTATTTCTATTTTACTGTAGTTTTTAAATCTTTTAAGATTGTAGTCTATGATGATCCAATTTGGGTTTTTCATTTGTTAAATTAATTTCATTTATTTCTCCGAACTGAACGCATATTAGCTACAATTAATGTCAAAATTATTTAATGCTACAATAATGTTGTACGACGTAATGAATAAAGCTAACCTATAAATAAATAAATCATCAAAAGCCTTGATATTCAAAATACTTTTGTAGATGTTCTTGTGGACGATGAAATTTTATTAAAAGTAAATCCACAATAAATTCGGATTCTATTAAATTGAAGATATACTAGTCCAAATAAATTATGGGCTAATATAATTGGATCAATTATCTGAGTCCAATAAATATGGATTTAATTAAAACGGTTCAAATGCATTGGGTTAACCCATTTAATTGGGTTATAAATGACGAGCCCACTTTGCGAACCCCAAGATATTCCCTTATTCTAGAGGCCCACTTTGGTACCACGCGTCACATGGCGTGGCAAGCCAAGTCAAATGAAGGAGCCAATAGGATCATGCCACGTGTCAAAATGATGCACCATGCTTAGTCAAATCAAATGCCTATGAAGATGTGCCACGTGTACAAGTGACATATTCTGGCTAATCAAATATCGCCATGTCAGCTTAACTCTAATTGGCCAAAAGGAGTCTGCCCTTATCACAACTCCTCCATCCTACAACTATAAATAGGGGTCCCATAATTCAGAAAAGGGACTAAAAATTCTAACAAGAGGCCAGAAAGAGCTCGTTGATCAAAGGCTGCAAATTTCTCTACAAACAAAAAGCACTCAAGTATTTCTCTAGAAGTTCTAGAGATCAAGACGAAGATTTAAGATCAAGCTTAAAGCCCCTGAATCCAAGTACAAGTTTAAGTTCAAGACCACTAGATTCAAGATCATAAACCCCTTGCTCAACAGATCCTGCAATTGTTCCTTTAATTCTCTCAACTCGTCTGGAGCTATACGGTAAGGTGGAATAGAAATAGCCTAAGTTCCTGGCTCTAAATCGATACAGAAATCAATATTACGGTCAGGTGGCATACCAGGAAAATCCGCGAGAAAGACCTCCGCAAACTCGCTTACAATGGGAATCGACTCCAAAGAAGGAGTATCCACACTCGTATCTTAAATATATGTCAAATAGGATAAGCACCCTCTTTCCACTAACTTCTTCGCTCAGAGGTACGAAATGATCTTCTTAGGAGCAGGGCTGGGAGTACCCTTCCACTCCAAACGCGAAATGCCGGGCATAACTAATGTGACTGTATTGACATGACAGTCTAAGATCGTATGGTATAGAGATAACCAGTTCATGCCCAAGATAATATCAAATTCCACCATACTAAGGATCACCAAGTATTCCCACATATCATAGCCCATAAAAGTAATCACACAAGACAGATAGACTCGATCAACTACCACAAAATCTCCAACCGAAGTAGACATACGTATGGGCACATTAAGAATATCACAAGTCATATCCAATCCAGTAGAAAAGTAGGTAGACACATATGAGAAGGTAGAACACAGATCAAATAAAATCGAAGTTGCTCGATGACAAACAGAAATGGTTCCTGTGATGACAGCATCAGAAGCCTCCACCTCTGGTCTCCCAGGGAAAGCATAACTATGGACCTGTCCGCCACCGGACTGCGGATCACCACAGCTACTCTGGCCTGACTGGGCTCATCCTCTACAGCCTTGAGAATCACCCCTGCCGGGCTGATAACCTCTTCTAGCACACTGAGAAACATCTCGGCCTGTCTGAGCACTGCCCCTACCGGAGTATTCACCTCTGCTGACTGAAGGCGTTGGAGTCCTGAGAGTCTGAAATCTTGAACCTTGCTGGGCCCTACTCTGGCTAAACCTGGGACACTCTCTGGAAAAGTGCCACAAGTCTCCACACTCATATCATCTAACCTCCCGGGGCTGTGACACGGAAGCTGAAGAACCAGTATAACCACCACAGTCTGCAGGTCTATAATAGGAACCCCTAGAAGTCTGCCCTGCACCAAATCCACTCTGCCTCTAAGGACCACTAGCTGAAGCCCGGAGCGCTAATTGGATGGAGCAGCCAGGATAATGTTGGTGAGTCCCGCCCGACTAGCCCCCACTCCTCGAAGTATAACTATTGAAACAACAAACCTCACAAGACCTCTTATCACTACCCTCACCATAAGCTCGGAGCCTAGCAGACTCAACAATCATAGAATGATCCACTACTGACTAGAACGATGACCCTATAGCAACAAGCTGAAGACAAGCCAAATGCAACAGAAGTACCAACCCTACGACGAACCTCCTAACCCTCTCGGCCTCGGTGAGAATCAACTGACCAACATAGCGAGCCAAGGAAAATCACCTTGAGAATTCCATTTAGTAGTGATATAGCAGGAATTGAGGTATGTCACTTTTTTTAACATACTTTTCAAATGTTTTAAGTGGTTCTTTGGTAAGGTTTGTGTGCGTCAGGAACAAGACTGCATTAAACCTTTGTGTGTATTATGTTATATATATCTATTGTGATTTTCCCTTATAAAAGGATGATTTAAATTGAAATATAAAGCTTTGACCTTTGAACATAAATTACCCCATAAGGGATGCCTAAACTTGATTTTAAAAAATCTTGGATATTTCATGTGTTTTGCTCTATGAGTGGATTGTGTTGAAATTGAAACTTGCTTAATGACTTAAACTTTGTTTCTAAACCCATTAATGATTTGATGCACCTCAACTAACGGGATGATGAACATAATCCATAATGAGTGATTCAGCTTTTATGCTCTGATTGTGATTTGGCTATTTGCCATGACTTCTATTGTTTCTGTTTGGCCGGGAAGAAGGGTAGTAACTATGGATCCTAGTGGGATTTTCCTAGCCATTCAGGAGGAAGAGTGGCCGTCGAGGGTCGATAGCCTCGGTGTGGTTCATACCTAGCCATTCGGAGAGTGGTCATTGAGGGTTGGCAGCCCAGGTGTGGTCTTTGCCTAGCTATTTGGGGGGAGGTAGCCATCGATGTGGTGTTTCTATGTAGTTTTGGGAATGTTAAATGGATATCCCTTCATTATATTGATTTGGGTCTCTATTGGCATGCGATATACTTTGGTTGCATGTGAGTGGCTTGTTGATGATCTTGGATTCATGATTGAAAAAACTTAACATGATAAACTATGTAATAAGTTGAAATTGATATATTTCTATGTTATTGGCTTTTAGTGGTGATTTTACTAAGGCTACTGACTTACTCTATATGTGGATTTCAAACTGGTTTTGAAAGAACTTAAGGTAACGATAATGACTTAAGGATTGAAAGTGATTATCTTTATCATTTACTTATATCGGATGTTCATGAGATGTTATCAATTGTTTTAAACTGTTTCTCAATACTGTTGTCAATTACACTAATTAATTATATTTTTTGATATTAACTATTGTCCTGGAGACACTCACTGAGTATGCAGTATTCAGGCATACCATTGTTGTTTTTTATGGTATGTTAGGTAACGAAGAAGAGCAGGTTCGTGATACGCGTACAGAGTAGGAGAACTTGCTACTTTCCAGACTTATTGGTGAGCCCACACCCTTGTTTGTGAGACACCACTCTATCTTTATTTATTTATTTATTTCAGTTTCCAAGCTGCATCCCGAAGATAGATACTAATTTTTTATTATCTTAGAAACTCCATAGATAGTTGTCAAATTATGGGTAGGTGTTGAAAGTTTCGTATGACTTATTGAGGCATTTGCCACGTTTTATGATTTAGTGTCCCTATTAGACTTTCGCTGATTTGTTTTTTTTTCTAAGTATGAGTATGTTTTCATTTAGCCATAAATAACGGGGAGCCATACTAGCAACAGGCTGAATCTCCCGAGTCTGGCCCTGCTTTAGAGTCTGTGCTCCCATTCTAGTCTAAGACCTTCCTGGAGTGGCTGGAAGCCACCCACTACGTGCAACCCATCAAGATAGTGCAGAATACGGACCATGGTGTCTTGAAGAACAGGAGTAGCGGTCATCTCGAGCAGAATACGGACCATGGTGTCTTGAAGCACAAGAGTAGCGGTCATCTCGACCTGACTAGGGGCCATGATGGGTACCCGGAGCTGATTACCGAACACCTCTTATTAGGCTAATCATCATACTCAACCTGAACATACATAATCTCCAAAGCAACCCATATCTATATACATAAGCCCTCACGGCTACAAAAATGATATACAAAAGTACAATGTGTTCATCGTGGGACACCAACAACCCTCATGTACGTATCTACGAGCCTCTACTAGAGTACTAGACATAAGGACGGGACAGGATCCCGTCGTGCCCGAAATATATACACAAAAGAATATGATCATAAGTAGCACCTCCGGAATAATGGAGTGCTCCTGTGAATCTGCTGATAAGCTCCTACGGATCCACACCGTCTCCCTATCTACCTGTGGGCATGGACACAACGTCCAAAAAAGAAAGGACGTCAGTACGAACATTGTACTGAGTATATAAGGCATGAATAGTAATAGCATAATAAAGAAACAATGAAACATGAGCTGAAGATATAACCTGCTTAACCTTTAAAGGAAAACACATGTATGCATATCATATATACCATCATCGTTAACCTGCGTCCGGGTGACCATCATAACACCGCCCTAGTGTCATGTCCGGTGCTCTAGGCATGGTATAATCATAAGCAGCCCGCATTAGCGGTGACATGTCCGGCCATCTAGGCACGGTGGAATCGTATGCAGCCCGCCTTCGCGGTGACATGTCCGGCCATCTAGGCACGGTGGAATCTCATCATCATATACATCTCACAAAGCATACTTTAGAAACCAATTAAATGCTACAACTCTATCGGGGTGACGTAAGGTCGAGAACCCCCGATTCCATTATGGAGTAGACGTGATCATCATGTCTCACCTTGAAGGAACTAGCATTATAAGGTGAGTATAGTAGCAATGAATACCATTCAATAGACATATAAAGATCATTAGCTTCGTAGAAATATCATATTATGAGCTTTAGAATCTCTAGACTTAGACTCGTCATCATCATTATTATATTCATAACATAGCATAAGCCTTAAAATCTTTGTAAACATGGACTCGTATTTTTCGGAATGTAAAAAGGTCATTGAAAATAAGGATAGTCATGTCATAAGAATCATGCCTTAGAAAAGAAGGGACTGGCCTTACATACCTTTATGCCCTTCTAACTTGCTGACTATACGTTCTCTTCCGAGTTCGTAATTCTACATTCAAAGGAATTCATACTAGAATTAGATAATCGAAAACATACTTAAGCTTAAGCTAAGCTAACGAAAATTGGGCAACATCCCCTTTATTTCGATGACTTCTTCCACGCAATAAGCAACTCCCGACATAAATAACAACACCCGCAATATTTTAATCAATAGCTTCATCAGGCTAGACATTATTAATCCTCAACATTCCCTATCCAACTCCTTTATAACCCTAACTATAGCACCATACCATACCCGTCCTCATACAATGCCTCTACAACATCTTTAATACTATTTATAGCAAGATCATACTCATTACATATCAAGAACTATAATTCAAGTGAAGTCATGATTCAAGAATATCATTATTTTCATATTTGCACTCCATATTCTCCTCCCTTCCATAATCCAAGTCTTTTAACCTCTCAATACTTTAATATCAAGAAATAAACATAAAACTCACCTTTGATGATATAGGAATGGACTTTGAATGGAATTAATTCACTTGGAGAAAACCCTATTTCCACACCAAAAGATTCTTAGTTTCCCACAAACTAAGAATATTCCACACTTGATTCCACAAATTTCTTGGTGTTTAATCCTTGATTTCTCTTGGGTATATGATGGTATAATGAGAGAATTTTTCTAGAACCTTCAACACTTGGAGAGAGAATAAAATCTGAAATTTTGGGGTCCAACTCGTCTATTTATAGCTGGGACTGGAATATTCCAGATAAGTGGTGCAACGAGCGGGTCGACGGTCACCTCGACGTGTTGACAGTTTGTCGACCAGCTTCTGCAGATCAGAGGTTGCAGAGGCATATTGACGGCGGCGATCAACGGCCCGTCGACGTGTCTCATCGATCGGTTTCTGCAGACTAAAATTCTCAGAACATAACGACGGTCCGTCGACGGTCCGTCGATAATGTCAGGTGTCTGCAGATTTCCTGAATCTGCTCAGCCTGCGTCGGTTCAATCCGTTCAACATCTAATCCTGTAATATACCTGCCAGTACCTTCATACACGGGGTAAAATACTTAGCATCTCAATACTCGGGTACAAATCTCCATTTCGAGGCATACTTGACTGGAAAGCCATAATTGTTTCCTGCCATAAAAACGAGAGGTGTAACACTGAGCCTGGGCTGGTCCCAGCTCTCCCTTATCCATGGCTCGTGCTCAGGCTGATGCTCTGGCTCTGGAGATAAGAATCTGTGTCACGACCCAACCTAGGGCCATGACAAGCGACCGAGCTTAACCTGCCCGATAACCCAACTTATGTTACCTGTACTCAAATATGGCATTCAACAGGGTTTATTTAACTAAGTCTGAAAGCTGTAAATTAAATACCGAAGTCGACCTGTAGCTCAAAACATCCCAAAGCATATTTATATATACATAACACATGACAAGGCAAGCCCACGAGGCTACCAACACTTCTGTACAACAAAATAATGGCCGACAAGGCCAAACAGTAACCATGACACCCACGCTGTTCGTAGACTACTAAAAGAGTTTGACCGTGCATAGGTGATGGGACAGGGCCCCGTCGTGCCCGCAATATATACACAAAATTATACCAGAACAGGAACAGTCTCCAAAGCAAGTGGAGCTGTCTGACTCTCAGTGCTGACTCCTCCTAGGTGGCTGGATTGCCGGACCGCGTCCCTGAACCTGCGGGCATGAAACGCAGCCCCCCCCCCCCCCCCCCCCCGAAGAAAGGGGGTCAGTACGGAATATGTACTGAATATGTAAAGCATTACTGAATCATAAACAAGGAAAAGCGTAACAGTAAACAAGTTGAGAAGCAACCCGGGGATAACCTGGAACAACATTTTGAACCATGCCATATAATACCTTGCACAAATTCTAGCATGCACAATATAAATACAGCATACACAAATTCTAGAACACACAGTATAAATATAGTATCACAATAGTCCCTTCGGACGGCCGCTTCCGGCATAATAATGATGGCCCCTTCGGGCAGCCGCTTCCGGGTTAATAATAATGATGGCCCCTTCGGGCAGCCGCTTCCGGCTTAATAATAATGATGGCCCCTTCGGGTAGCCGCTTCCGGCTTAATAATAATGATGGCCCCTTCGGAGTGGTTTTGAAAATCAAACTTTATGTTTCCTTTAGTATAAAACTAATTTTCTCGAAATCATTAGTAAAACCATAAACACGTTTCAAGTCAATCCGAGTTAGCATAAGAAAGTTATGGACATTGTTCATTACGTAAATCTCTACGAACGTTTCAGAGCAATCCGAGACCGCCTATGAAAGTTAGGGACATTAATCCTTATAGAACCCTCTTTGGAATAGGGACTCTTTATGCTTTGCTCGTTATTCAATCATACAATAGGCTCGACTAAACCAAGTATGCTCATGTCAAGAAGTGAATAAGAATCGTAAACAAGCTCGGAATTAAGGAATAGAGTTACCCCAAGATGCGTGTCATACCTTACTTAGCTCTAGGACATGCCAAAAGAAAGAAAGGGGTAAACCTTACATACCTTGCCCGCTTCCTAAGCTAATTCGAACTTAAGTCTCGGCTTTCGCAAGATCTACAACAATGTTAGTAGATACCAAACATTAGCTATAGATACTTAAGAGTCCAATCCTAAACTAACACTTCATTTACAGAAATTTCGGCAGCATTTCCCCTGTAAATTCAACCAACCCCGAGAATTTCACTCGGCCAAATCATCAACAACAATACCACAACCACATTGACAACTTCAACGACTAATTCAGAATGCATTCTAACGTCGGTAACCATTTCTACACATTTCGACGGCATTTCATTTATGTTCAAATTAACCACAACAACACAATCTGAAATCTTCCAACTCAACAAGAAGAAGAACAACAACAACAACAACAACAACAACAACAACAACAACAACACATTCTTTTCTTCCAAATTCATGAACTACACCAACAATCTACACATTAGCAACTTCATTCTCATAATTACAAGAAATCATATTAAAATCACATTAACTCCTACAACAACCCACAAACACTTACAATGCCAACTTGAACCATTAAACCTTCATTTGCATCATAGAATCCACAACAACAACAACTAAAATACTAAGTAAAATTAATTCATCCCTTCTACACAACACCAACACCTACACGGCTACAACACAACACACATTATTTCATGAATTTCATTCATTTCTACATACTACAACATGTACAAATCACCCATAACACATGTAAAAGAATATTAAACCTTACCTTCCCATTTAACTTCTTAGCTTGGCTAGGGTTGTAAGTTACAAAGAGATGAGTGGTTTGTTTGCTCCAACAACTACTCCACGTTAATAAGGACCTTCCAATTGGTTGAAATGCTAGAAGAAAATAATTTTTTGATCAATTTTTCAAGGTGCTTGGTTTGGCTAGGGTGTGGCCGAATAGCTTTTTTTTTTCAAGTTTCTTATGTTGTGGAAGAAAATGAAATGTCTAGATGATTCTCTCTTCTTCATATATATATATATATAGACACTCCTACAAATATGAGAGGAACACATGCCCCTACTCATGGCTTGAGTCAATTGGCCAAGCCATGGGTGGGACCCATACCAAGCCACACGACCAAGGTGGCTTTCAAAACCATTTTTTTTTTGCTTTTGTTCTTCCCTTTTTACCCCTAGCCTTTCCTCAATATCTCCATGAACCACCTTGTGAATTTCCCTTTTTACTCCTAGCCTTCCTTAATATTTCCATACCAATATTATCCCTAAGTAACTTATGTGTTAAACAAGATAAAAAATGTAGCCTTACCCTTAACTTATCGCGATTATCTTGAAATATCCGAATGCACAAAATACGGGATATAACAATCTGGCTAGTCTCTAACCAATCGTAGCGGCCTTACCTCTGGCTGGTGCTGCTCCATGGCTGCGGCCTTTCGTTCGTCCTCGTCTTCATGCTCCATCCCTAGCAACGGGCTCGGGCACCTCATCCCTCGCAATAGTAGCACAGGTCCTCATTATCTGTGAGAGAATAGAAGTAAGGTCAGATAGCAATTTGACCATCTTAGATACTAATTCGAATATCCTAGATACCAATTTCAATAAGGTAGCATGAAAGAATGAAAGAATTTGATGTTTTTGAAATATCCTATAGCCTCTCGCAGATAAGTACGGAGCTCATCATACCGAACCGCAAGAATCTACCAGACATGCTCTTGTAATTGTAAGACTGACAACCTAGGGCTCTGATACCAACTTTTCACAACCCAACTCGTGGGTCGAGCGGGCACCCACACTAACTCCCTTAGTAGGCGAACCCTTCCCTAACTCTACCATTTTTAAGATTTAACATGCGGAAGATTAAATAATACAAGCAGTCTCAAATCATATCATAAATATCTAAAGTGCTGAAGTACACACGAAACTCTAAGAATTTGGTCAAGACATAAGTGTGAATATAAGAAATACATAAGTGTCTGAAATACTGTCTCGAAACAAAAAGTAAGATACCATAAGAGAGGAGTTTTTTGGGCTGCAGATCTGGAACATGGCTCACCCTGGAAACTCAAATAAGAAGCCTCGGGACTCACCCATGAGGTGCTGACGTGGATTCTGTAGCAAACTCTGCACTCAGAAAAGAGTACCGCAATGTAGTATCAGTACAAACACTATGTACTGGTAGGTATCATAGGTCGACAACAATTAGTTCACATATATGAAGAAAGAGATCAACAAGTAGACATGTAAACAATCAAGTATATTCACGAACCAATTCAATATAAGATCAATTCAAATATCAAGTGCCATGTATAAAATCAAGCAATGAAGAATGAATGTATGCGTGAATGCAAATGCGATGCACTGGCCAACTGTCCATACCGTACACACATGCTAAGGATGGAAACCTCCACGTCTCAATAGTCATGATCCATGGGGGACTCGTGAAATCCATGTACACCCTTGTCCCGACAAGAAACCTTGGGCAGTGAGTAAAACACATTCCGCTTCGGTAACAATCTCGGATCAAAGATTCTCATCTCTCTTTTACACGATCCGCCAAAGACCTAAGATGTTCCTTTGTCTCACTTATCATCATTAGTACTAAGTCCTAATGCATCGTATGAAATGAGAATGTATGCCATGCATGATATCATAATCAACAAAGACTCATAATCAAGATCTCATCCATGTCTTATCATAAGCACACATCATGATTCATGCCTAATCTCATTAACCTTCCTTTTTCCGATAATAAGTGACACAATAAGAGAGAGATGAATGCATACACAAGTCATAGCAAAACAAATAAGGCGACAAGCCAATCATAACAACAAGACGACAAGCCCACAACAATCAACAAAACCAACCTAATAGGATTTCACATCCACACCATACTCGAAGGCCTAACATATTTTCCCCGCCAATATCTAACTCCTACATATGCTTCACTAATTGGAGTCTAACCGAAAGGTAAACCGTAACCTACCTCGATACCGAGCGGGTGCCACAAACTATCTAACACGAGCCTTCCCCTTCCGAAGAGCTTCTGAATGTTCGAAGTCTATTCAACAACGTAATGTACATTAGAAACTAAGACTAACAATACCCATATTACTACAATACTATTCGAATCGAAAACCACCTTTTTAAAGAGGGAACCGGGCCCATAAGAGTAAAATAGGAATTTTAAGTTACAATCGATTAATCAATGCTTAGGTAGTCCAATACTATACATCAATTACTAATTAAACTCATTTTATCATCAATTCCAATATTAGAATGACAACCCCTAAATTAGAGAAGAGTCGTAATTTCCATGACTTTGATTCTTGAAATAGAGGAAGATTCAAACCTAGAAACAAATTACTCAATGATTCGATGGTAGAAATCAGTAAATTTGACCAATAAAACTCAATTAGATTGAAAGAGATTTATGATCATCATCCTAGGGTTCATGAACCCATCTTCCCCAAATAGCTAGCTAAAACTACCATGGATTCCATTCTTAAGCATAAGAAAATCACAAAGAGAGGAGTAGAAACTTACCCAAGGAAGAATTTACCCTAAAGCTCTGCAAATCGCCCACACAAACACTCTCTAGATTTATAATTTGAGAATGGAAAGAATGGTTTGAAATTGGGAAATATAAGGTCACTTATTCAGCGATTTTTGCATCCGTGGACACCTTGTCCGCAGATGCAGACTCACTCACTTGCACAAAGGACCCGCAGAAGTGGAGTGACTTGACACCTCATGCTCTCGCGTCTGCGGGCCTAGTCCCGCAGAGGCGGAAACACACCCGCATAAACGGAACATCAGAAAACCAGAAAATTTGGTTTTCACCAAGTTCCACCCAAAATTCCGCCATCCATCCGAGACCTCCCAGATACAAACCAAACATGCAGACACATTTAAAAATGCGCTACGAACTCAACTGTGGCCTCGAAATTCTCAACGGAGGTCACCTTGACTCGGTCAACCCCCAAACGACCAAAACCAAGTTTCCAACCAAGGGTACAAAATGCTCCTGAATGCCTCGAGAACTGAACCAAACATACCACCAAGTGATAATCGACCCTCCGGACCTCATGGAATCGACGGAATTCTCGAAAAACTCCGTTTACGCAAAAGTCAACTATTCATCAAATATTTTTCACTCTAAAGTTCTAAGTTCCTCAAATCTCACCAAGACTCACCCGATGACCTCGGGAACCGAGTCACCCATGAAGGGTCAACGGTGGTAAAAGGGTCAAAACGCACATAACGACCAAACGGGTTGTTACAACCTCAAAACAATTTTTCTTTGCGTAAAAATAGTTATATGATGAATACTATTATTTGTCTATTCATTTAAAAAAGTTATAATCGTAATACGTTATAAAAAGTGAATCAATTTGTGGGAATCTCCTAAAATCTGTTATATAAAAAGATCTTAATTTTATACTATTTTAAAAAAAGTTTAGATGTGGCATCCATCTGAAATTTTTATAAACATCTCATTTAATAAAAATAGAAACATTTTAATATAGAAACAACATTTTAACACAATATGAAAAGCCATGACTTTAGAAATGCACCAAGATTTATCAATTTTGAGATTATAATTTTGTCTCAATGAACCTATTAATGTAAACACAAACTTATCACATATAGGTCCATAACAATAACGCTTAAACTTTCCATGATTACTGACATATAGAACTGCATATATATATATAGAGATTAATTTACTCATGCATAAATCAGCAACTCATCATTTATCTCCTAATTAATCATCTCCTAATTAATCTCCTTATTATACATATTTGATATAGGCTCCAAGATTTTGAAAATAGCTGAGATATTTTTTTTATTTTTTTTGAAAATCGGCGAATCATTTTCTGCTCAATAATATAGCTGTATAAACAATGATCCCCACTCATCCCATCAGCTTTTGTGAACAACTTCCATGAGAATCAAAATATATTATGCCTAAAAGTAAATGAACATTTCTAGGGGTGCTTTAGGAAAGGAAATAGATATAAATGTATTTCAATGCAAAGCGTACAAATTTTTAATGCGCTTTACTGTTGCTGTAACAGTATGAGAGAAAAATCAAGCTAAACAATGACAACACATTTAACCAGGTATAACACAACAAAATTTTAGAGTATATATCATGACAAGAGATATTAATAAATGTATACAAGTGCATAAATGATAAAATTGAAGAACATGATAAAAAAGTCAAGCAAGAGATTGAATATATCAAAATAGATGCTCAAATTCTATTACTCTGCCACTATGTAAAAGCAAGAAACTATTAATATTTTAGGATTGAATAGAATCTTGATGAAAGAAAAGAAACCATTGATTTGTGAAATATAAATCCAAGAAAGAAGATGAAGGAGGAACGTGGTAATTAAGATAATTTAATTAGTATCTTTTGGGTTCATATGTGGAGTAATAAAGATACGTTCATAAGCTAACGGAAAAAGTCCGTTAATTGAATTAAAAGTTTTTTTGATCTATTTTAAAAATAAAATAAATAGAGAAATGAGTAATTAAAATTCAAAAAGAAAAGAGAAAAAAATATAAATAGCATTCTAGGCCATAGAGAGGTGCCACATCAGCTTGTTTGTGCCTAGCTTTATATTATAAATATATGATTAATTATACTGCATAAATGTTTGGCTTAGACCATGACCCAATTACATGCACAGATTGATCAATCTTTCTTCTTTGAAAAGGGTATACTAATAGATATAATTATATAATATTAATTTTGTAAATAAATTAAAAAGGATAATATGATTATATAATTTAGTTTCCTAAAAAATAAAAAAGAACCTAAAACAGCAAAGCCTCTAATTTTAAAGTCTATTATGAATTTATAATAATTCAAGAAAAAGGAAAAAGAGGGAGAAACATTTTCCACAATAATGCAGATGAGAAACGTTTAAATGCCTAATAAGTCGTGGATTTTAGGACTATTTGCATCCACTGCTTATACTTTGTAGGAGTCTTTTGAGTCTTTTCTCTGTTTTTATTTTGTTTTCTCATGTTTTTAGGATATCGCGTGTCTAAGGACAAAAAGGGAACAAAATAGCAGAAAAAGGCCAGAAATCATCAGATGCGACGAAAATGCGGTACCACAAAGTGCAGATGCAATTGCAAGTCAACCGCATGTGCTGAATAGAGAGAGTGACAAAACGAGCTGGAATGCGTGACAAATGCAACAACCCAAACTCTCAAATGCGACCCCAAACTCACAGCTCGAGCAACCAGTGAGCTTGACAAAATGGAGGGAATTACGACGCATATGCGACACCCCATATGCAGTATGCGGCCACATACTTGAAGTCTGTGCAAAACAGTGAAGATCTACAAATCATAGAAGATGCGGCGTTTCCTGGGGAATGAGGGTGCATATGTTATACCTCGGAAAATTTTTCGTTGATGCACAGTGAATAGACTAGCGAAGGACACGAAGTATACGATATTTTAATAAGTAATAAATAGCATTTGATGACCCTAATTGAGATTTCAAAGACATTCGAGGTAAGAGAAGGAAGTTTGCCAAGAGAAGGCAAGGCATACATTAAGTATCGGAAGAGAATTGCGAGTAACAAGTTAATGATGACTTAATGATATTTCGGAGAAGAGTTATAGCATTCCTTAATTTGTTAATGAGGTGCTAAACAAGTGTCAAGAAGGTTCCATAAGGATTGGAGATCAAACGAGTCGACGAGAATGAGTTCGGAAGAACTGGGCAATATACGGCCCAACATACTGGCCGTATAAAATATACTGGCCGTATGTTAGGCCGTATATTCATCCCAGATGGCCAGCCTCACTGGACCAAATCTACGGCCAGCCATACGGTCAGTGAAATTTATACGGACCGTATGTTGGTCCGTAGAAATTGGTTGGGACAGATGGAGTATTATTAATAGGGGATCAAGTTCATTTCATTTCATTTCCTCTTCACTCCCCTTCTCTCTAGAACTCTCTAGAATATTTCTCCACACAAGAATTTAAGAGATATTAATGATCAACTTCATCAAACCAAGAGAATCAAGTGTAAGAAACTCATTAAAGCTCATCCAAAACAAGAAATTCCATTGGAGGTGAGCTACGGTTTTGGTTCAAGTAAAGTATCTCCACTCAAGGTTCATTCCTACCCCATCTAATGTAAGTTTTACGTTCTTTCTGTGTTGTTTAAGGTATTGAGAGGTTGAAAGACTTGGATTGTAGAAGGAGATAGAAAATGGGTCATGAATGTAAGAATAGTGATATTTGTGAGTAGTAGCTTAGATTGAGTCATGAGTCCTGATATGTTGTGATTATGATTATGTTATAAATGACATTTGGAACATGGGATAGACATTGTATAGGAGTGAACATAATAGTATGCTATGACCATGGATATGGATGATTTGAAGTAAATTGGGAAATGTGGATAATGAAGGTGAATAAAGACTATTGTTATGATATTATGAATGTTATTATTGATGTTTGGGAGTTGATATATGATATGGAGGAAGTCATATAAATAGAGGAGATGCTGTCCAATTTTCTCTAGCTTTAGTCAAGTATGCTAAGCTATCGATTTTCTAATGTTAGTATAACTCTAATGAAGGTAGAAACGTGAGCATTGAAGGAGAACGTTCAAGCGATAGAATAGTTGAACGAAAAGGTATGTAAGGCTAACCCTTCTTTCAATAAGGCATGGTTCCTTGGCCATATATCTATTCTTTTATGAGCCTATTATGCCCTCCAAATGATTCCATCTCTAACGCTACTAGAGCTCATGATTCTCGTTATGTTACGATTCTATTAAATTCCTTAATTGATGAATAATTCTCCAAGGGCAGATGTAACAAGACGACGATAGTAACGATGCCAAGGATGCTTATGAGCTCTTATGTATATGCGTCTATGTATGACTATTATGTCACACCGAGCTTATATGGGCGGGTATGATATGTATCGCGCGCACACCATTGCAGTTGGGTACGGATAACCCTGAGCCTTTGTAGGGCCAGGTATGTATAACCACCGAGCCTTGCCATGGCCGGGTATGTGAAACACCGATCCTTCATGGTCGGGTATGCTATGAATATGAATATGAATATGAATATGTAAATGAGTACGAATACGAATACGGATACGGATATGGATGTATGTACACAATCACGTATTAGAAATGGAAGGTCCCTATGAAAAGCAGGTAAGTGTTTATGACGATAGCTCTACTACCTTCTATCTTATGCTATTTCTTATGTTGTTTACTATGCTTCTATAATGATGTTGATCATGCTTTACATACTCAGTACATTCTTCGTACTGACGTCCTTTTATTTGTGGACACTGCGTCATGCCCGCAGGTGGCCAGGGAGACAGGCTTGATCTATAGCCTTATTACTCAAGGACTATGTAGCGGAGCTCCATTCCATTCGGAGCTACAACTTTTGGTATCTATTCTTTTGTGTACATACTTATGGGCATGGCGGGGTCCTGTCCCGCCTATATGATATGACATACTCTCCTTAGAGGCTCGTAGACATGTGTATATGGTTAGATGTATTTGGCCTTGTCGGCTTATATTTTGGATATCATCTTGTTAGCCTCGTCGGCTTATGTACATTGTTGTGGGCATAATTGTTGATGGGAATATAAATGTATTGTTGCCCAATGGAAATAGTATGAATGATGGATAGAAAGAATGATTTAGCTATGTGGCTCACCTAGATGTAAATGTGTATGCACGTTGAGAGGTGCCCAGGTGGGGTAGCACCGGGTACCCGTCATGGCCCTCCGACTGGGTCGTGACAGCATACCAAGAATGCCACGCCACAACTAAGGCTGTATAAATCATGGGAGAGTGAATTCAAGATTTAGGGCTTCAGAAAGCGGCTAGAATGCGACTGCATACTCCCGATGCGACAACATCTAGTTAGCGCAATTTGTCATTTAAGCCATTTTTGTTCCTTTTGTCCTTTCCCTATAAATAAATTGTCTAGCTTTTTGAGCTCATCATTGGAGATTCTTGACTCTGAACTTTATTTTACCATTTAGTATTGAAGACAAGGAATCATTGTTCTAGGAACTTTCGAGATATTCTCTTTCGTTTCTTCTCCAATCAGTTTGTAAGCACATGAATACTTTATTTATTATTGCTTTTATCTTATTGAATATGAGTAGCTAATTTCTTTAGCTAGGTTTGTGGGACCTAATGGTGTAGTTGTGTGATTGGGGATATTATCTTAAGTTACTTAGTTGCCATGAATGTTTTCTAGTAACTCTTCAAACTTACTGACATTTCATGGTAGCCAGCATTAATAGTGCCTAAAACCTTTGTTTTGCTTGGAAAAGAAGATAAGGAGTAGGAAAAGAGTTATTAGAAAGGATTTGGGGCTTTAAACCCTAGCTAATAGCTAGAGCTAGGAATAGAATAGCTAACTTGAAACTAAAAATGGGTGTGCATATTCTTACATCCTAAGGCTTGGAAAAGCTTAGTGATGAAATTTATCAAATTGGTTGGAAGACTTTTGATAAACCTAATTAGTCGATTGTTAATTACATTTAGGCATCTAAACTAAGTTAAGTTTATTGCTCATTACATTTCTTAAGTTAAGTTTATTCTTCATTACATTTCTTTCCGTGGTGCCACAACCCTACTACTTTTATTAATCTTGTAAAATTAGTCATTTACTACTCCAATAATTAGTGTGATAATTTACCAAACAAACAATATTTTTACCCCTTTCCTAGAAATTAAGACTAAACGTTGAGCATTGCATTTAATTTATATTTTTCTCGTCGTATTTCCTATGGGATTCGACTCTAACCTTGTTGAGTTCTATATTTGATACAACGACCCTTTGCATCTTTTAAAGGGTGTAATTTGGGCGTATCAAATTTTGGCGTCATTGCCGGGGAATACAGTTTAGAAATTTACTGATTAGTGTAAAACTCCACCTTTAGTCTTTATTTCTTCTATCACTTTTTTTGTTGTTTGTGTTGTCCAGGTTAAATGTTTGACTCCGAATATGACGATGGACTTGTGGGGGCACATGGGTATGCAAATTCTATCGACCTCCCCCACTTCAAGGAAACACAAGTTTTCATCTCAACACCACCATGTTGCATCTTCTCAACACCAAGGGCCTATTCAGAGGTCTAACCCCCTGATGACCCAAATAAGCACCTTAAGAACTTTCTTGGAGTGTGTGCCACCAATGTTCAACCTAACTTCTCGAGCGAGGTCGTCAAGGTGAGGCTTTTCCCGTTCTCTCTCAGGAGAAATCTACCGCATGGTTGGATGATCCGTCCGGGTCTATTACTACATGGGCGGAATTGACTGAAGAATTCCTCAAGAAGTTTTTCCCTCCATCTCGAATGTTGCAACTCCGTGATGAAATCAACAACTTTCGTCAACTTCCAAATGAGGCTCTTCGTGAGCTTGGACTCGGTTTAAAAAGAAGATGAAGAGTTGTCCTAAGCATAGGTTGCCCGATAGTGTTCTCCTCCAAACATTTTATAGGTCACTCGACTAGGTCAATAAGTAGCTGGCTAATAGTATTGCGGATGGGTCCGTTAAGGACAATTCATTCAATGTGGTGAGTGCTCTACTCAACAAGTTAACTGAGATGAATGAGACTTGGAATACTAGAGAAGCAGAAGTCATTGGAGGAGGTCCTTCTAAAATATTATTGTCTCAGGAGGTAAGTAAGAAGGAAGAGGAGAGAGATGAAGAAGTGGAAAAGTTAATCATTCAAATGGAGCTTCTCACAAAACATTTAATGGGAGCGGGTTCAAAAAAGGTGAATGCGGTAGGGTCTTGTGAAGGAGGCTCTCAAGAGGAACAATGCTACCAAACTTATGAGGAGGAAGCCCATTTTGTCAACAATCATGTGGGTGGTTCCCGACCTAACTACCAAGGTCCTAATCAAGGGCCTTGGCGGCAAGGTCAAGGGAATCATGTTTGGAACAAAGATCAAGTAGGCTCAAATTAGAGGGATAACAATCAAGGGGGTTACAAATTATAACAATCAACTAAACTCTAATCCATATGTCCCACCAAAGGGTAACCAACAAATTTCAAGTTAACATCCACTAGTGATCCCACTAGTTCAAAGATTAAAGATATGCTATCAAAGGTATTGAGAAAAGTTGAGTCAACTGACTCTTTTGTCAAAGAGGTAGAAGATGACATGAAGAACATGAGGGATGGTATGAAAATCATGGGGAAAATTGTGAGCTCTCACTCAACTTCTATTAAGAAATTGGAGTTCCAACTTAGCCAAATTTCAGTAACCCTAAGCCAAAGGCAAAAAGGTACACTTCCTAGTGACACGATGATGAACCTGAGGAATGATGGTGAACATGATTTCAAGGAAATAACTACTAGGAGTGACAAGATACTTGGGGAAGAAAATTTGGTGAAAGAAGATGCAGTGGTTGATGATGAGACACCTATTGTGGAACCCTTTGTGGTAGAAGAAGAGAGAATTCCCAAAAAGAAGCGGGCTAGTGTTGAAAAGCCCATTGTCATTGAAGAGGTGCTCGCAAATGAAAAGATTCCAGAGGTGTTAACACTCGCCTCAAAGCCACTTGTCATTTCCTTAAAGGTTAGCAAAGAAAGCGGATGAGGGGAAATTTATCAAGTTCATCAAAAAGTTGAAGCAACTCTCAATCAACATTTCATTGGTAGAAGCCCGTGAGAAAATGTTGAGCTATGCTAAATTTATGAAAGATCTCGTTACCAAAAAGAGGCAAGCTAGCTTTGAGACAGTGGATGTTACACATCATTGTAGCTTAATTGTCACTAAGGCTTTGGTTCATAAGAAAAAAATCCCGGGGCCTTTACTATTCCATGCACCATTGGGGTATAAATTTGCTAAACGTTTTGTGTGACCTTGGTGCAAGTATCAACTTGATGCCACTTGCAATATTCAACAAGTTAGGTGTGGGAACTCCCCGACCCACAACAATACGACTACTAATGGTGGATCGAACTGTAAAGAGGCCGGTGGGGATTCTTCTTGATGTGTTTATGAGGGTGGACCGATTCATATTTTCTGTCACACCCCACCCTTGGTAGGGCGTGATTGGCACTCGGCACCTTATGGAAACCGAGCGAACCAACTTATAACTTACATCCTTCGTCTCAAATGGAAACAATAAGGTCGAGAGACTAAATCCAAACATAATATCATGCATAGTATACGTACATTGGACCCATGGTGCCAACAATACTATCGTCACACTATGACTAAGCTGTACACAGGAACTGTCTGCAAAGCCTCTATGAACATGACTGAAGTATAAAAGTCGGGACAGGGCCCCCGACATACCCTGAACAAAATCATATATCTATACTCGGCAGTGCTCCAGGAAGAGATGGAGCTCACTAATCAGAACTGGTACCTGAAGGCAGCCTACTATGGAAGATCCTTGTCTCGTCTATCTACACCTGCGGGCATGAACACAGCGTCCACAAGAAGGGAGGTCAGTACGAGCAATGTACTGAGTATGTAAGGCATGAATAGTAACATATTAAGAAATACCGAACATGGAAAATTAATATAATGAACGTATGGGGATAAAGTAATATAAACAAGATCAACCTTTGCCTTTGAATGCCCCTTTAAGGCGAATGTCGTGCATGCTTAACTTTTTAAGAATTTTTTTCCATACCTATCCATACATATATAGTATCTCGTCCGGTCGTTAAGGCGCGGTAACATATATATAGATACATATATTTATATACATATAGCATTTTACATGGTGTTATCTTACCCAGCCCTTTCGGGACTCGGTGTCATCTTACCCGACCCTTTCGGGACTCGATGTCATCTTACCCGGCCATTTCGGGACTCGGTGTCATCTTACCCGGCCATTTCGGGACTCGATGTTATCTTACCCGGCCCTTTCGGGACTCGATGTTATCTTACCCGGCCCTTTTGGGACTCGGTGGTATCTTACTCGACCCTTTCGGGACTCGGTGTCATCTTACCAGGCCCTTTCGGGACTCGGTGTCATCTTACCCGGCCCTTTCGGGACTCGGTGTCATCTTACCTGGCCCTTTCGGGATTCGGTGTTATCTTACCCGGCCCTTTCGGGACTCGGTGGTATCTTACCCGGCCCTTTCGGGACTTGTTGTTATCTTACCCGGCCTTTTCAGGACTCGGTGTTATCTTACCCGGCCCTTTCGGGACTCGGTGGTATCTTACCCGGCCCTTTCGGGACTCGGTGTTATCCCCAACTGATCAATGGGATGCAATGCATACATACATGCATACACATAAAATTACATAAATGAAATCAACATCGTCATTAGCATTACCATTATCATTATATCAATCCTTGAAGGATCAACCATCGCAAGATGAAATCGATGATGTCACGGGAGTCTCGAGAATCATGAACTTAGGTAGCACTGGAAATAGAATCGTTATCATCGCTATATCTCACCTCGAAGGAACAAGTAACATGAGGTGAGACCATCAACAATAAGTACGGTTAAGGGATTCATGGAATGGCTCAATAATCTCATAATGCCCTCAATCATAGCTTCGGAGTTTCAAAGAAGAGAATCATCATCATCGTCACGATCATCACAGAACATATTCCATTTAACATCATAAGAGGCTTTAAGAGTCATGAATTTCGAGCTTTTGAAAACAAGGCTATTATGGAAACATTTATGGAATCATAACATAGGAATCATGCCTTTGAAAGAAAGGGGACGAGCCTTAACATACCTTTTTGGTCGCCTTAACTCTAATTGTTCAACGCTTGGCCTCCCAGGCTCGTAAATCTACATTCAAGAAATTTTATACTATTGTTAGACTCATCTTCATAGGCCTGTCTTAAGCCCTCAAACTAACTCTTTCTAGAATCTGCTGAAATTTCGGCAGCATCTCCCCTGTTTATATGCCTAGCCTGAAATTATAATTCAACAACCAACAATAACAACAACAACGACGACAATCACATCATTTCCAACACCAATATGTACCATAAAACATCCCACACGATGTTTTCCCAATTTCCACAACCAACCAACTCGCTGTACAATTAAACAATGTGGAAATCACATTCCATATTTGTAAGTCAATGAAACAACCAGCGGGTATGAGTGTCGTGTCGATTATTGACACTATTGATGAGGTCATAGAGACCACCATTGCACATGCATATGTTGGTGAAGTATTGATGGCGGTTTTGATAAATTATGAATGGGAAAACTATGGAGAATGCGAGGATATGGTTAATGCATTGGTTGGATTAAGGTCATACAATTACTACCCCAAGAAGCTTGATCTTGATTTAGAAAATCGAGAAACTCCTCTCGCAAAGCCATCCACCTACTTTAGATCTCAAACCTCTCCCTTCACATTTGAGGTATGAGTTTCTTTGGCCAAACAACACCTTTCTCGTCATAATGTCCGCTCGGTTGACAGAACCACAAATTGAGAGATTGTTGGTTATTTTGTGGAGGTTATAAAAGGCTATTGAGTGGTTTATTGTGGATATCCAAGGAATTCCTCCTAGCATTTGTACTCATAAAATTCAACTTGATACAGATTGTGTCCGTAGTGTTGAGCATCAAAGGAAGTTGAATTCCCCCATGCAAGAAGTTGTGAAAAAGGAAATCATTAAATGGTTAGATGCCGACGTTGTGTACCAGATCTCAGATAGCCCATGAGTAAGTCTGGTTCAATGTGTCCCTGAGAAAGGTGGTATTACTATGGTTCCAAATGAGAAGAGCGAGTTAATCCCAACTTGTACAATCACCGATTGGAGGGTTTGCATGGATTATCGAAAGTCTAACCATTGGACAAAAAGGGATCATTTCCCAATATCGTTCATGGAGCAAATACTCAATAGGATTGCGAGGAGGGACTTCTATTGCTTTTTAGATGGCTACTCGGGGTATAATAAAATCATTATTGCCATCGATAATCAAGAGATGATGATCTTCACATGTCCTTATGCTTTGCTTTCAATAGAAGTCGCTTCGGCCTATGTGATGCTCCCGCCACTTTCCAACGATGCATGATTTCCATATTCTCCGACATGGTGGAGGAATCCATTGAAATCTTCATGGATGACTTCTCCGTAGTTGGATACTCCTTTGAGAATTTCTTGGGAAACTTGGCCCAAGTGTTGAGATGTTGTGAAGAAACCAACTTGGTCCTAAATTGGGAAAAATGTCACTTTATGGTGAAAGAGGGCATTGTTTTTGGGCATAAAATCTCGGAAAAGGGAATAGAGGTGTTACACCTCGCACTTTCAGAGCATGATCACAATATGTATTTCATCATATTAATGGAGTATCGAAGACGTCCCATGAAGTTTTAAAAGGTACAAGCCATGGGAAGTATGTAACAATGAAGTAAAGGATGAATTACGATCTCGTAAGTCATAACCTGGAAGGACAACCTTGGAACCAAAGGAAATGACCAGTATCAAGTATAATTAATGATAAATATCATGTATAGAGAGTTTCGGGAGGTATCTGGACCAAGCAAAAATCGAAGAAAGTAAGTTTGTTGAAAATTTGGAAAAAGTTGGCAAAATGTTGGACAGAAATTTTGGGTCAACTTTGGAGGGTTATATCTCCTAGTATATCCGGAGTTTTGAAGTGAAACAAAAGCCTAAATTAAAGTTCAGGAAGTCTAGTTTCCAGCTCAACAAACTGTTCATCAATACGACATCAGAGTAGGAAATTGTTGTCACGACCTAACTAGGAGCCGCGACGGATACCCGATACTTGTACCGAGCACCCCCTAACTCGTATCTCATTCTTATTACTAAGTGGGCAAGATTGGTAATACCGTTGTTTCGTTACTTATTCCTATCATTAATAGCATAACCATAATCAGGTGTTAATAAAATCTGCTAGCATGTTATACAACCCCAAAACGAACAAAAGTACAAACCATCTGACTGTACATATCTGTCTACGAGCCTCTAAACATAGCACACATATATATACAAGAAGGGCCGGGTTCTACCGCGCCCGAATATGTACACAAAAGTAGTACCCAGAAGCTGAGGCTCCGGAACAACTGGAGCGCTGACACAGTACTGCAGATGGAGCTTCTAGGAGTCAAATCTGTCTACCTGCTGACCTGCGCGGCATGAAACGCAGTGTCCACAAGAAGGGACGTCAGTACGAATAGTGTACCGAGTATGTAAGGCGTGGAAGATAATACAAACGGAAACATAAGGTATGATTAACAATATCATGGGATCATAGGACATATAGTGAGACAAGAAAGTAACCTGTACATAGGAATACCCTTTCAGGCCGGATACCATGCATGCTTGTCTTTCCCTTTTAAAAAAAACATTTCTTTTTCATAGACATAGAAAATAGAACTTATATCATGTCATGTCTTATCATATCATATCATATCGTATCATATCATATCATATCATGTCATATCATATCGTGTCATATCATATCATGTGATCTCATAGCATGTCATATCGTAGCACCGAACAATGTCGGCTCGCCCACATAGCACCAAAATACGTCGGCTCGCCCATATATCCCGCGTCCGGGATGATAACGCCAGCTGACCAGGTGGCAATGAAACATGTGTCCCTTCCCATTCCCCATATACATATACATATCTCGTATACATATGTCATATAAGCATGCAGGAGAACCCAAATAAAATCATGTATCCATCGGAGTGACGTAAGGTCGGTGACCTCCGATTACATTATGGAATAACCGTGATCGCTTTGTCTCACCTCGAAGGAACGAGTATTTTAAGGCGAGACTATCAACGGAGAATAGCATTAAAGGAAACATAGAATGGAATCATGGGCATCATAGACGTCAATTCATATGCTTTGTAATCTTTAGAAAAATAATGTCATAACTAAGGAATATAATTAAAGATCAAGAACTAGTTTAACACTTTCATACTCATATTGAATCCTTGGCTTAAGACTCTTAGTCATGGAATCATTCTTGTCATACTTATCATAGACATATTCTCTTTCTTAGCATCATCGTTATCATTGTCATCATAGACATATTTCCATTAGAATAGTTACAGTACTTAACGTTTGATAAACGGAACAAGGATCAAAAGTTTCATTTGGATTCTACTTCAAAATAAGTCATACGGAACAATAAGGAAAATTCGGGAACAATGGGCCCACCTCGGGCCGAGTGAGGCGGCGTACACAATTTACGTACATTACATTTCATGACGTCACTTGTGAGAGTTTTAAGGTAGTCGGGTCTCATTTGCACAAGTTCTAGATATCTAGGCTATTCTCCCAACTATTCATGAATATCTAAATCAATTCTACTGAATGAAAAAGGGGTAACTTTAGGTGCGGATTCCGGAGAATAGAGTTGTCCCCGAGGCTCGTATCCAACCTAGTATGCCTAAGACATGCCAAGGAAGAAAGAGTAAAACCTTACATACCTTTTTCCGCTCCTTATGCTATTCCAAATTCAAGTTGCAAATCCGCCAAAATCTACAATTTGGTCACATTCACCAAACATTGATTAGAGCATTTAGAAGTTGAATCTTAAGATAACACTTGTCTACCGAAATTTCGGCAGCACTTCCTCTGTAAATACACCATCCCCAAAATTCAACTTAACCAATTTTTAATCAACAACAATCCGGGAATTCAACCCAGCCAAACTATCAACATAATGTCAACAACCATACTAACAATTTCCATATTCAATCCAAGATACATTATCACAACTCAATCAATATACTACTTCCTTCAAAGCCTTCCAACTCCAATAAAAACAATAACAACTTAATAATATATATTCCAACAACACCATACTAATATCATTGTCTTCCATACATGTAAAAACATAATATTCAATTTACATAAACTTCAACCACAAGTCTCCAACTTCTACCATTTCACTAAGATTATTAAGCTTTTATTAGAAATATAGAATCCACACAACAACAACCAATATACTAAATAAAATTAACTCATGTTCCTCCACACCACACCACAACTACACGGCTACCGCACACACAACACTCACGGCCAACATCATGCATACACAACTACAACCTCTCCAAAATCATTCAACTTCCATTATCAACATAGCATCCACAACAATAACAACCAAACACTAGATAAAATAATTAGAACATAATTTCCACACACACACATACATGCACGGCCACACCCCCATGTTCATATTCCATATGAATTTCATCCATTTTTGTACACTACAACATACATAAACATCCATGACATATAAAAGAGTATAAGTTCTTACCTTGTCTCCTTGACTTCCCACTTAGCTATGCCTTGTAGCTTGCAAGAATATGAATTTTTCTTGCTCCAAGAACCTCTTCACTTTACTAAGGACCCTTCAATTGGTAGAAAATGATTTTTGAAGGAATTATTTTTTCTTGGTCTTGAGCTTGGCCGAAAATGGCCCTTAGGTTTCTCCCTCTCTTTTGTTCTTCAATGTTCTTGAAATTTCTAAGAGATAATGTGAGAAATAAGATGACTTAGTCATCTTTAAACCTTGTCCATTAAGCTTTCATGTGGGCTTAAGCCCACTATCATTTGGACGGCCAACATGGCCCAAATGACTCAAGCCCACTTTTTTTTTGTTCTATTTTGCTCTTCATGAAAAATAAATTTTTCCGAATTCCAAATTTACCCTTCGTCTTCCTCTATTTTTCCACGAGTCATGTTGCGAATTTCCCTTTATACCCTTGACCTTTCTCAACATTCCCACTTCAAAATTCTTCATAAACAACTCATATGCCAAACAAAAATAAAAATGAAGCCTTGTTTGTCATCTTCCCGCGATTATCTTGAGTTATCCGATTGCACAAAAATGCGGGATATAACAATTGTGGGCATTTTAAGATAAGCCTCCAAACTGCCAAATGGCTTCCCGCGGGCCCCACTTAAAAAATCGGTGGAACCAACTTTCAAAGGGTACAAATACCCTATTATTCCCCTTTTTTCATCATTTACACTTCTATTGAGCTCTAGAAACATCCATACTCTTCTCTTAAACACTTATAGCCCTTAGATCAAGAATTTAACAAGATTACACCAAACTAGTTCATGAAAAGTGATTGTTCTTGCTCCTACTTGATGTTGTGGTGAGTTTGGTCTTGAAGAAAGTTGGTGTGGCTAAAGTTCTTAAAGTATAAGGTATGTTATTCATCCTATCTCTTATGTTGAGTTGATTTGAAGGTTTAACAAGTCTTTAAAATGAAAATAGTTATGGAGAAAAGGTCATAAAGTGTTGTGTTGTAGTTGTTGAGTTGATGGACTGTTTTGAGCATGTTATGGCTGTGTCATTGGGATAATTTCCATGTATATTGATGGTATCTAATGTTGTTGGTGTGTTGATGAGATTATGCTCCTTGATTGGGAAGAAATGAAGTTTATATTATTATTGTATGTTGATAAACATCGTGTGGGATGTTTTATGGAATAATTTTGTATTGATGATGATGCTGTTGGTGTTAGTGTTGTTGTTGGTGTGTTGGTTGTTAGTATTGTGATTTCGGGCTAGGAATAAAAATAGAGGAGATGCTGCCCTAATTTTGGCAGATTTTAAGGGGATTTAATTTGAAGGCTTAAGACAAGCATAGACGATAAGCCTAACAATAGTATGACTGGTTTTATATGTAGATTACAAGACCATGAATGATCTTATGTAGATTGCAAGATAGGAAGTAAGTTGGAAAGCCGAGAAATAAACTTCCAGCTATGTAAGGCTAACCTTTCTTTCTTAAGGCATGATTCCTTTGTTGTGAACCTATACATGATATCTTCAATAACCATATTTCTAAAAGTACCAAAACTTATAGTTCCTGATGTGCTTATGATATCATTGAGCTTGTTTCATGACTATAGATGTTATTCATTGTTGTTGATCTCATATTATGATCTTGTTCCTTCAAGGTGAGATATGTTTATGATGATAGTTCCATAATGTTAATTTGAGGTTTACCAACCTTCTGTCACTCCGATGCGTTTAGAAATGTGTAATTAGGTAATGTTTTATGGGACATGAATAGAGTGCTAGCAGAGGATCCCCAATAAGGTATTTGATGCTAGAAGAGAGGCTTATGATTTATCTCAGAATTTGGTTAATGTTCAGTTAAGTGGTAAGAGGTCCTTATTGCCTAGAACTGTGCTTATAAGACTTATGTGACCGTGTATGCTATAACGGATAAGTGATGACCATGAGAAGTGCATAGAGATTACTCAGGGAGGCCAGGTCATGATGTTGATTACATTTACCACTGGTTTACGACCAGTTGGGAAGCTATGTATTTACTACCATGCTACGGCTGGTTGGGCAGTTATTACCACCGTGCTACGGCCGGTCAGGAAGTTACCAACTGATCAGTCGGGCAGTTGCGCTCTACTGTCGAGCGATAATCGGACGGGCAGTTACCACCGTGCTATAGTCGGTCGGGTAGTTACCACTGATCAGTTGGACAGATAGTACCAAGAGGATACGTAGGCCAGGATCACAGTATTATACATAGATGGAGTTAAAGATATAAGAGTATAAAGAGACATGCGTACTGGATTCTCATTAGTAAGTCAGATGTGCCAAGTTGGTTTTTATCCTTCTTATTTGCAGTATATGTTTATCATGTTACATTTCCGCCTTACATACTCGGTACACTATTCGTACTGACTTCTTTTTGCTTGTGGACGCTGCGATCATTCCTGCAGGTATAGACAGATGAGACAAGGACCTTCCATAGTAGGCTATCTCCAGGTACTAGTATTGATTGGTGGGCTCCACTTCTTCTTGGAGCATTGCCGAGTTTGGGTTCGTATGTGTATTTTTGTGTGTTACGGGTATGTCGGGGGCCCTGTCCCGACTTGTATACTTCAGTCATGTTCATAGAGGCTTTGCATATAATTTCTTATATCCAGCTTAGTTATGTTTTGTTAGTAGTTATGTTGGCATCGTGGGCCCATTGTACATATACATATGTATGATATTATAGTCATAGATAGCCTCCCTGTCCTTATTTTGTCATTCGAGACATAGAAGATGCAAGGTACAGCTAGTTCGCTCGACCCCAGTAAGGTGCCGGGTACCAGTCACGCCTTACCAAGGTTGGGGCAAGACGAGGTCGACAAAGCCAAAATCGAAGTCATTGTTAAACTTTCCCCTCCCATTACCATCAAAGGTGTTCTAAGTTTGCTAGGCCATGCCAAAGTTTATAGAAGGTTTATCAAAGACTTCTCCAAAGTGGCTAACCCCTTATACAAATTATTGGAAAAAGAATCCAAGTTTGTGTTTGATGATGCTTGTCTCAAATCTTTTGCGTGTTTGAAAGAAAATATCACTTCAGCACCCATTATTGTTGCTCCAGATTGGTCGAAACCATTTGAACATATATGTGATGCAAGTGGTTTTGCTATGGGAGCTATTATTGGCCAAAGGTGTTAGAAGATTTTCTACCCCATCTATTGTGCAAGTAAAACTCTCAATGGGGCTCAAATGAATTACACCATCACCGAACAAGAGTTGCTTGCAATCTATGCTTTCAAAAAAATTTGACCCTATTTGTTGGGGACTCATGTCATTGTCCACAGTACATGCCGCACTCTGGTATCTCATGGCAAAGAAAGATGCTAAGCCTATGTTGATACGTTGGGTCCTTCTTTTGCAAGAGTTTGACTATGAGGTCAAAGATAGAATGGTGTGTGAGAACCAAGTGGCAGATCATTTGTAATGACTAGAAGAAGGAGGGAGACTAATGGATGAGCTTGAAATTAATGAATAATTTTTAGATAAACAAGTAATGTCGGGTTCACATGTCATGATTCCATGGTATGCCGATTTTGCAAACTATCATGCTTGTGACATCATGCCGGAAGATTTGAGCTTCCACAAAAAGAAAAAGTTCTTGAGTGATACCCGAAGGTTTTATTGGGATGAGCCTTATCTTTTTCAGATTTGTGCCGACAACATGATAAGATGGTACGTCCCCGAAGTTGAGATGATTCCTATAATTGAAGCGTGTCACTCTTTCCCCGTTGGTGTTCATCATAGTAGTTCAAGGATCGTAGTTAAAATTCTTTAAAGTGGTTATTATTGGCCGACTAGCTATCAGGATGCCCATGATTATGTGAAATCTTGTGACCAATACCAAAGACACGAGGCCATCTCAAGGAAACATGAGCTACCGTTGACACTAATTCTTGAAATAAATTGTTTGATGTTTGGGGCATTAACTTAATGGGTCCATTTGTGCGTTCCAATAGCTACAAATATATCCTTGTGGCGGTTAACTATGCATAAAAATGGTAGGAGTCCGTAGCATTTCCGAACAATGAAGGTAGAAGTGTAACCGCATTTTTGAAAAAAAAAACATCTTCTCGAGGTTCGGCACTCCTAGAGCAATCATTAGTGATGGAGGTTCTCACTTTTACAATAGGTTGTTCAAAACTTTTCTATAGAGATATGGGGTCAAGCATAAGGTAGCAATGCCGTATCACCCCCAAACAAGTGGACAAGTTGAAGTGTCCAATAGGGAGATCAGAGCATCCTATCCAAAATGGTAAATGTTGCTAGAATCGATTGGTTAAGGAAGTTCGATGAAGCACTTTGGGCTCACCAGACCGCCTATAAAACCCCCATTGGCATGTTTCCTTATCAGTTGGTGTTTGGGAAGGCATGTCATCTCCCGGTGGAACTTGAGAATAAGGCCTTGTGGGCATTGAAAAAGTTAAATCTCGATTGGAATTCTGCCTCTAACTTGAGGATGGAATGGAATAATTGAATGAGCTGGATGAATTCCAACTTAGAACTTATGAGAGCTCTTCCCTCTGCAAGGCCCGCATGAAGTATTTCCATGACAAGAAAATCCTGAAGAGAAAGTTTAGCCCAAGGGATCGGGTCTTATTGTTCAACTAAAGACTCCGGTTATTCTGCGAAAAGTTATAATCGAAATGGTTGGGTCCTTTTGAAGTCACTCAAGTGTTTCCATATGGTTCCATTAAGATAGCCTGCCCTAGTAGCAACTGATAAAGTGAATGGGCAACGGGTTAAGCATTACTTAGTCTTGCCTGGTGAAGTGAAGTTTATTAAGGTGATCTACCTCGACTGATCATAAAAAAGGGTATCACCGTCATGCTGTGACGTTAAATCAAACACTTTATGGGAGGCAACCCAAGTATTTACTTTTCTTTTATGTTTTTAATGTTTGTTTAAGTCTGTAGGACAAAACGTTGCATGGAACACTGATGAAAAAGAGAGTTTGAAGCACCCAAAAATGCCGCGTATGCTACGTAAATGTAGTCATATATGAACAAATGCGGTCAAGAATGCCGTCGCATTTACGTCCCATGAATGACCAGTTAGTAAGGTAAAAAGGCTAAGCATGCGAGGAGTATGCGAGGTTACATTTCAAATGCGGTCCTAAATGCAACCACATTCTACCTGATAGCATCAGGTCAGGTAAGGGTCAGATGCGATGAGTATACGACTCCGCATATCACACAGGCGACCGCATTCTTGTCGTATCATAGGAAAGTATAAATTCTGAAGTTAAAACTCAATTCCTCACTTTCCGTCTTCGAAGGACTCAACAGTTGCACTCTCCCCCTTTCTCAAATCGATGGTTTTAAGTGACAATCTTTCCTAAACCATCCTTAAAACGCCTCATCTCCCTCTAAATTCTCACTTTCACTCTGTAAGAACCACAATTTTCACAAGAATCTAGTCTTCTTTCAACCCTAAAGGTATGTGAATTCTTGCACCATGATTATCTCAGTTTTGTGGAGTCTTAACTTGATGAGAATGAGTATCAACCTTTTAGGGATCTATTTGTGTGAATATTGTGTGGATAGCACAAATTTTGAGTATGAAATCATGATTATGGTGTCATTCCAGGAAGGGGTGTGGGAGGTGTTGTGTTTGATGATTTTCAATGATCTTCTCTCTTTGATAATGTGTGCACTACGTTAATGCATGTCATTGTGGGTAGGAAACTAGTTGGGGGTGGTTTTGGGGTTAATTGATTCAAAAATTGAACTCTGCGTTTGAATATGAGAAAGGCGATGCAAAAGCGTCATAAACTGAGTATGCGGACGCGTACTGGGCATGCGACGTCACATTTACATCACATATCCCAAGCCATCTGATAGTGTAAAGTTATAAATGCCAGAGTATGCAGCCAAATTGCGACATCGCATCTCATGGATGCGATCGCATTTTGCCTCGCATACTCGACTACTAAAGTAGACATTGTAGGAGGACATTTTGATAAGTTTTTGGCAGGTATGCAACATCGCATATCGCGTATGTGGGGTTTAATTCGGTGAATACGGTCACATTTCACCAGATGCGGCATCGCATCTTCCTTATGCGACCGCATACTCTCCTCTGCTGTAACTTGCCATGCTTTCAGTCTTTTCCCTGTACCTTTGTATCATTTATAGTTTCTCTTTTTGTTTGTGCTTTCCTTTAAACTAAAACTACCAAAATATTTCCTTGCTTTCCTTTCTAACAAAATTAACAAAAAAAAATTACATTTCATTTCGTTTAAAAATGTTGATGGGTGATACTTGTGCAGCATGGTTCGGGGGAAAGCAATCGCTCAAAGGAATACGTCCAAAGCGGGGAAGAAAATTGTTATAACCCGTGTTTTTACACGTTTGGAAAGACTTGAATTATATTGGATTCTTGAGATATAAGGTCAATTTGATATTTTGTTGAACCTAGGAGTTATGCACGAAAGAATAGAGTCATGAAAGTGTGGGACAAGGCTAAGGGTAATTTTGGAATTTTGGAAATTTGTTCCGGGAATTACAAAATACGATCCACAAATTATTGGGCTTGTAAAATAATAAGCAAATTTAAGGCCCAATGCATTGTAGTGGCCGGCCATGGTGCCCAAGCCCAAAACTTTGTATTAAATTTCCATAAGATTAATTGGCATAATGGCCTTGATCCAAGCCCATTAAGTGGTCATGTGCCTGGTCATGTGACCAAGTCATTATAAGATATACATTTGAAGGTTCAAGACTTATAAGCAAGATCAAAAAAATCAAGAACAACACAAAGAAAAAAAAAAGAGGCTCTCGGGTTTGGCCATGGAAAAATAGCTATCCAAAATATTATTCCAAAAATTTATTTCTTGTTGTTTTCCTACTAAGTTAAGGTTCCTTTGTAACTTGGTATAGTTGGTTTGGAGTGGGGAGCATCCAATTCACCGAAGTGATCATATATCCAAGTGAAGAGAACTTGAAGAAAAGGTAAGAATTTCTACCTTTTAATTGTGTTATGAAGTTTTGATTGTGTTGTAGTTTATGGAAATGTGTTGATTGTATGAAGAAATGGAAGTTTGCAATGTGGGTTTGGTATATGGCTTGTAGCCGTGTGTATATGCATGTTGTATAGCCAAATTGTATTGTAATTATGTTATATTCTAGTTATGATTGTGATGAAATGCATATGGGAATTGAAAGTTGGATGAATTTAGTTGATATGGAAAAATAGCATATGGCCGTGTGGTATGTTGGCTATGGAATGGAATTGATTAAGTTGTTTAGTGTATTGGAGTGTTGTTGTAATGCTTGATATGTAAATGAAGTTAGAATGATATAAGTTTGTATTGAATTGGAATGTAGAAACTTATGTCGTTTTAGTATGATTTTCCGACATTAAGGAAATGAAGTTGTTTGGTTGTGAATTATGGTGATCATTGATGAATTTGGAAGTTGGAAACTTGTTATGAAGTTGGATGCCAAAGATTTGATGTTTTGCATAAGTTATGATTTTGGCGGAAAGTTGTATATTATGTATATCGAGTGTATATCTTAAGGCAAACGATATGAAATGTATCTAGAACTATATGGTGATGATCTTGATTGTTGATGAATGTGAAATTATTGATATTAGTGGAAGTTTGGATTGAAATGAAGGTTATGTCAACTTGTGAGAAAAATGTCTAGTTGAAGGATATTTGTGTTCTTAATGTTCTTTGTTGATGTTAATGTTGTCGTTTGGGTTGTTGTTGATGATTTCTAGCCGATTTGAATTTTCGGGGTGCCATATGTATAGGGGAAGTGCTGCCGAAATTTCGGTAGCCAAATATGCTTAAAGTTGTAATAATGGCATTAATAACTCACAATTGGTAAACTTGACCAATTGCAGTTTTTCGACGAAACGGGAAGTGAGTTTGGAAAGGCTTAAGGGGCGTGAAAGGTATGTAAAGCAAACCCAATTCTTCCCTTGGCATGCCCTTAGTGTATTAGGGTCGGATCCGGGCCTCGAAGGACCTCTTGGCCCTCGGAATCCGCAAGACAAAATTTCAGTTTTTCCTTCAGTAGAATTGAACCATTTTGATACGCTTTTTCTGAAATTATGCAATTGTGCTCTAAATTACTCAGAAAGTCATAGAATGTCTGTATAACCTTCGTAGATGATATTATATGTTTAGAGGGCACAATTTGAGCCCGCCGCCTTATTTGTTCTGAGGCGGGCCCACTATTTCCGGTTTTGCCCCTAATGTGTTAAAGCTTCCTTTTTAAGCGATTTTTGAAAGAAATGTTTTAATTACCCTACTAATCCCTTAACGAATATTATTTTAAATATTCTGTTAAATATTATAAATTATCTTGACACTCGGAATGACTTCGGGAAAGTTATACTTCTGTAATTTATTATGATATCCGAAATACATGTATTATGAATCCGTCCGACCCCATTGGATTTGTTTGTCTTTGATACGCTTCATCGAGTCTTTGAAAACATTTATTATATTTTTAAATTGCATTAGTCTCTCACTACTCCATTCGTGGATGTCCCAATGTTTCCCACACTGAGCCCGGGCCAGGATATGTTGTCAAGCGTAATTCTCTGCATTGTTCGCCGCGTCCCGATGTGAGGGGGCAGGTATACGCGTACATGGGTCTGTGGAGTATGATGTGCCATGTCCGCCTATTCTGATCTGATCTGATCTGTTATGGCCATTTTGATACGATATTATATGATACGGGGCCACGCCCCTCTTCTAATTCCTCTGTATTGTGGCACCAGTGTTGGGAGGGTGACCACGTTCTGTCTGCCGAGTCCCGTGGCAGGGATCGGATATGATATGACATATGTTTCTGTACACATTCTGTCTGATTTGGAAATATGCATTTGACACTCTGGAGTTTGTACCCATCTTCTGTAATTATTATGATTTGACTTCTGTGATTCCGCTTTACATATTCAGTACATATTTCGTACTGACCCCCTTTCTTCGGGGGCTGCGTTTTCATGCCGCGCAGGTACAGACGACAGGTTTGCTGATCCGCACGTTTAGGATCCCATTTCTGCTATTTTGGGGCGCTCTATTCTACAGAGCCCATCTTTTGGTACAGTTTGTCACTGCTATCTGGATATGTACTTTGTTCAGGGTATGACGGGGCCCTGTCCCGTCTTATGATTATGATATGTTCTGTAGAGGTCTGTGGATACATCTGTGTGGGTTCTGTACATATGTTTGGGATGTTTTGTTTTATGATAGCCTTATCGGCTTCTGTGTGCCAAGTCTGCTCTTCTGCTAAATTCTGTAGCATCCACTAATGTTATTATTATATTATTATTATTCTGATAATATGCTAATTTGGGTATCGGGTACGTATAGGTGCCCAGCTAGGGCACTGGTCGCGGCCCACGGGGTTGGGTCGTGACAAAAATGGGAAGAAAAGGAAAGCCCCAGCTCAGTCTGAAGAGCAGGGGAATTGGACCCATGTGGATGGGCAATCCTTACCTCCTGCCGAACTACAAATTGCAACCACTACTACGGGATAAGGTGATGCCACCGCTCAACTCCTTAGAGAAGAATTAGAAAAAAGGGTTCGGTATGAAAATAGCCTTTGATTCAAGGATAACGGGGTAAAGGAGCGCTATGATCAAAAGCGCACCTTTAACTTCAAAAAACAAGTCAGCCTGAGGGGATTAGAGGAATCCTTTCCTCGTATTCTTGAGCAATTAAAGAAGAGGAACTGGATGGTTTTCACAAAACCTCCAGGTGTATTTGTTCCTACACTTGTGAGGGAATTCTATGCATGTCTAATAGTGACCATGGGAAAAAAGAAAGCGTATATTAGAGGTACTGTGGTTCGGGGAGTGAGTGTTGCCTTGTACCATGAGCGGATCAACCACCATTATTTTAGCAACCATGGGTCACCACTCCAAGAGTATGAGAAAAAATCCAGAAAGACAACATTGAGAGTCAGCGAGCGTGGGTGGATGAACTAATTGCTGCTCCGGGTACTACTCCACCTTGGATTTAGCCGCACATACCAATTCAAGAGGCCATCCCGAACATCAAAGCTATGTTTTGGCTATCATTCATCAACAGTCGATTTTGACCGTCACAAAATGAAACATTGGTAGGCCTTCCCAAGACGGTTCTTATTGCACGTATCATGGCTGGGATCCATTTGAATATGGGCAGGATTATGTACTACCACATCATTGAAAGAGCGTGGCAGACTACTCGGGCCCTACCATTTCCTTGTTCAATCACCGCTATATACCGAAGGGTAAAAGTTCCTACTTTTCACCCGGTGGATAAAGATTGCACACTGAAGTTATTCCTTCATTTACTAATTCTTGCCTTATTGGGTTGATAAAAATGGAGTCTTGCAAATTGTTTCCACCCTAGGAATGTGAAATGTATAATTGTTACACCCCGTAGTTTTATACATTGAAATTCGTAAGTGTCGGTCGCCCCAAGTGTGGAGTTACTTTCAAGGGCATGTATGGTTGCATCATTTAATTTACGATCATGAAGATTTAGTTCAGGTAATTAGCCATGAGAGGATTGGAAAGTGGGGGAATTTTGAAAACTAGGGCTGATGGACCGACTTCGAGGGAGGATATCTTTTGGAACATGACGAGTTTTGAGACAAAACAAAAGCCCAAAGTGAAGTTCATGAAGTCCAGTTTCCAACACAACAAACCACTCCACAATAGGACATTGGGGTAAGGAGATATGGACGTTACAAGTTGGGATGGAAGGCCAGGAAAATAGCTTGCGCGAACGTGCCAGGGAGTGGTGCGAACACGTAGGAGGCCAAAGGCCAACTCAGCGCGAACGCGCTGAGAAAATCTTAGGCTCAGGTCAGGGATGAAGATTATATGATCTGAGCACAAGAATATATATATATATATATATATATATATATATATGACATGTGGAGACTGTATGGTGTAAATTAGTTCATACGTTACTTGATAAGAAGCCCTCATAAACATAAGCTAAGGTCGGTGTTACATCCGACATTTTTGTTTATTCGAAAGATTCAAGATAAATTGATTTGTGATGAATAAGGCCACAATTGGACCTTACTTGGTATGAATGTGTAGGTTATGAATTCAATGGTGTGGAATTACGAAAGGTGGCCAAGGGCAAAATTGGAATTTTGGAAACTTGCCCATGAACTACAATATGTAGCCATCAATTTTGGGCTCAAAAAAAAATAATAAAGCAAGGCCCAATAATGGAAGGCCCAACCGGCCATGGTGTGAAAAAAAGGGGCCCAAGTCCATGATTTTAATTAGGTAATATTATATATGGTTATACATATCCATAGAAGGTTCAAGAAAGCAAGAAAAATCAAGAAATAGAGAACAAGACCATTTCGGGTTTGAGAGGAGAAAAAGAAAGAAAAGAAAGAAAATTCTTGGAGCCTAATCCTTGAGTTTATAATTCAATTCTTGTGGGAATACTACTAAGTGCAAAGTCCTCTAAAACTTGGTACAATTAGTTTGGCAAGAGGACAAGTTTAGTGCAAAGTGAAGAACTTGAAGAAAGGTAAGGATTTTATGCTTTTGTTATGTTATGGAAGGTATATGTATGTTGTAGTATGTGTGAATGAATGAAAAACATGGAAATTTTATGTGTTGAAAAGTATGCTTGTTGGCCGAATACATGTACATGTATTACATGTCTTGGATGATTTGAATTCATGTTGTAATTTAGTTGTAGTGTGGTGGAAATTGTATTAGAAATGAAAGTGGAATGAATTAGTGAAAATTGAAGAATGTAGGAGGTGGCCGTGTGGTATGGTTATGTGTTGATGGAGTATGAATTTGATCTTGTTTGTATGTTAAGTGTGTTATGGTGAAGTGAATGGAAAGATAACAATCCTTGTTGTCTTGGAAAAATGGTTATCAAGTTGTTGTAGGAAAGTATGCAACTTTGTTATGGTTTATGTAAAAATGGAAATGAAAGTATCAAGAGGCAAATTATGATTATTGTTGATGAATTTGGAAGATGGAAATGTATAATTAACTTGTATGTTGAAAGTTAGGAAAAATTGGATAAGTAGTGGCTTAATGGAAAGTTGGTATGTTTCGCATATCTTGTGTATATTGTGTGGAAATGGTATGATATGCCTCCGACGTATGTTGTGATGATTTTGATGGTTGATGAATATGAAAATGATAAGTTTGGTTTGGAAATGTAAGTTTGAAACGAAAGATGTTTCGTTATGTCGAAAGATGGCTAGTGATGCCATAGTGTATGTTTTAATGTCTATTGTTGTTTTGATGTCATTCTGGGTTGTTGTGTTGATGAATTGAGCCGAGCTAAGTCTTGGGGATGTCTTATATACAGAGGAAATGCTGCCGAAATTTCGGTAGGCAAGTATGTGTTAAGTTGGATTATTGAAAAGTTTGAAACTAACAAATGGTAAACTTGACCATTTCTAGATTTTTGACGAAATTGGGATTGACGCCAAGCGAGCGTAAGGCGCTATCGAGGTATGTGAAGCATTTCCCTTTGTTCCTAGGCATGTTCTGGATGTGATAGGCTCGGCCGCGAGCCTTAAGTACGACTCCGTTCCCCGGAATTCGAGACGGAAAACCGTTCCAATTCCTTCAATTCATTTGAAGCTATTTTCTTGCAAATTGCCTTTAAAGTGAGTTTTTGTACAAAACCTCCCTAAACGGAGTCGGAACACTTCCAAACGATTATGGATGACCTCATAAGGTCTATTAGCGATAATTTACATATGTTTCCTCGAGTTGGTCCGAGGCGGGCCCACAAGGCCCGATATCTTCTGTAATACTTTAAATACTTCCCTTTTGTCCGATTTTCTCAGAAAACAATTGAACTATTATTTTGATTATGATACAACTATTTTTACGCAATTCTTACAAAATGATTTCTGAACATCTGAGAATCTGATTCTGCTAATAATATGTCGTGCCTTCCCAAGTAGGATATAGGCGCGTACTATGCATACTATCTGGATACTCTGATTTTGACTCGCCGTTTGGCACCCTTCAGTTTGATTGAGTCTGTATGTTGAGTCTGTATGTAAGTAGTTTCTCATTTATCGGTTCGTGTCTGTCTCAATGCATTCCTTCACTGCGTCCCGGGCCAGGTTCTGTTATCGTGCATATTTCTCTGCATTGTTCACCGCGTCCCTCGGCGTGCGGGCCGAGATCTGTATGTCTGTATGATATTATGATCTATGTATGGGGATGGCGGCCAGGATGGCATATGATCTGAGCTGATTCTGTCTGTCCACCGCGTCCCGTACTAAGAGGGCCGGGTTCTGTTACCGCGCCCCCAGACAGGGCCGGGATCTGTATGAATGTATGCGTGTGCTATCTATATTTATATAAGCACATGCCTCTGTATGATTCTGTATGACTCTGTACTACTCTGCATGCATAATTCTGTCCGACATACTTCTGTCTGTCCGTCTGAAAGACGACTACGTCTGTATGTCCGTATGGATTCTGATTCTGTATGTCCGTATGGATTCTGATTCTGTGTGTCCGTATGGATTCTGATTCTGCTCGTCTGTCCGTATTATGATTCCGTTGCCTGTCCGAACCATAATTCTGTTTATTTGTATGGGACTCGGTTCTGTATGTCTGTCTGGATCATGACTCTGTCCGTCAGTCTGATTTATGGTTCTGTTCGTTATATTTCTGTGACTCCGGTTCGGACTATGTTTATATCTGTTATGTTCTGCTTTACATACTCGGTACATTTTTTGTACTGACCCCCGTTCTTCGGGGGCTGCGCCACATGCCCGCAGGTACCGACGCACCAGGTGATACGCCGCCAGCGTAGGGTTCTAATTCTGCTGTTTGAAGAGCTCCTTTGATCCGGAGCGTATACTTTTGGTATATATATCTTCTGTCTTCTGTATACTCTGTATGTATGGATATTCTGGGTACGGCGGGGCCCTGTCCCGTCATATGATTCTGTATGTCTGTAGAGGCCTGTAGATAGATGTGTGGGTTACGGGTTTCGTCTGTATGTCAGCCTTATCGGCTTATCTGTATGTTTCTGTATGTTCTTATATATATATGTTTGCGCGCGTGCCGTAGTTGTATCGGCCTACTTCTGTAACTTCTGTTTAAAAAAAAAAATCCGTATGATTCGAAAGTCAGTCGGGTAGGTATGTACGGGTACCCAGTTAGGGTACCAGTCGCGGCCCACGGGGTTGGGTCGTGACAAAAGTTGTATCAGAGCGGTTAGTCCTCGGTATGTCTACAGGCCGTGTCTAGTAGAGTCTTGTTTATCGATGTGTTGTGCACCATATCTATAAACAGGAAGCTACAGGGCATTTAGGATGTTACCCTTCTTTGGATTCTTAGATCGTGCGATAGAACTGTATTAGTAGGATGATCCTCTCCTAACGATATGCTATGTTTCAGTGATGCCTCCGAAGAAGGCAGCAGCTGCCCAGAAGGGCAAGGCGAGGATAGAGGCAGGAGAGACCAGCCGGGCCCCGCGGGTTACCAGGGCCAGTGTGCAGCCTGCATTTGAGGATGTGCCCCCGTCGTTTGGATCGGTTACACCCCCTTTGCCGGAAGATATCAGAGCAGCAGAAGCTGCTAATCGGGAGACGGGTCCACCGCAAGCTCCTGAGGTTCCAGTGCCCGAGCCTCCAGCTCCACAGGCAGGGGCGGAGGGTAGGGCCATGCGAGATGCGGTTCAGTTATTGACCACGTAGATGACGGAGCAGGTTCGCAGGCATGGATTTGGGGCTGGTCGTGCGGACAGGTATGAGAGCTCCAGGGCTCGTGAGTTTTTGACATGTAATCCTCCAGAATTCTCCGGGACAAAACCTGAGGAGGACCCCCAGGAGTTCATTAGAAAGATGGAGAGCACACTACGATTGATTAAGGCTTCGCCGACTGAGTCTGTGGAGTTGGCTTCGTATCGATTATATGAGGTGGCGGCAAATTGGTATGAGTCTTGGCAGCTCTCCAGGGGTGACGATGCTTCCCCAGCGGTATGGGCCGAGTTTACTAAGGCCTTTCTTGACCATTTTCTACCACCAGAGCTACGGAGAGCTAGGGTTGATCGGTTCTTGAACCTGAGACAGAATGGTAGAAGTGTTCGCGAGTACAGCCTAGAGTTTGACTCACTGGCTAGGTATGCGCCCGCCATAGTAGCCGAGATGGCCGACAGGGTGCACAGGTATGTGATGGGACTAGACTCTTATCTGATTGACGGTTGCTTGGCCATGGCTTCTCAGCCAGGGATGCATGTAGCCCGGGTACAGGCATACGCCCAGGGCATGGAGGACCGACGTAGGGAGCGTCGGCCTGATAGGGGTTACGATAGGGGCCGACCTAAGAGAGCCAGATCGGCTGGATATTCAGGGGGATTTCAGGGTGAGCCTTCCCAGCGGCAGGGTAACAGGTATTCGTCCCAGCCAGCCTACAGTACACCACCACAGTTCTCGGGACAGAGCTCCAGAGTCCCAGGCCCACAGCTGAGCAGAGGTCCCGGTCAGTCGAGGCCACCCATACCCCCATGTTCTTACTGTGGGAGACCCCACCCGGGGGAGTGTTATCGCGCTACGGGCGCTTGTTATTTTTGTGGGAGCCCAGACCATCGAGTCAGAGAGTGCCCGCTTAAGGGCAGTTCAGGTTCAGCCCGGCCTGCTGGGTCCGTTGCAGGCTCATCTTCTCCTTCAGTAGCTATACACCCCACGGGGCGAGGAGCACCAGCACCAGCACCAGCGCCAGCGGGTCGTGGCAGAGGACGCGGTGCAACTTCTGGTTACAGCGGTCCTTCAAACCGCGTGTTTGCTTTGACCGGCCGGCAGGACCCAGGAGCGTCTTCGAGCGCACGCCCAGGTACGCCAACGATTCTTTTTGAGAGATATATGTGTGGATAAGTCTGTATTTTGCTGCATTACGTGATCTTATACGTCTGGGTATTAGAATTTGTAAGGTAAATGTTAACTTGGTAGATACCGAGATTCAAAAGGCGACATGGTAATTGTACGATTTAGCCGGGGATGGGACCCGCTACAAATTTTTTTTTGAAAATTTGTTAAGACCCCGATTTGCCCAAAAATTACGTGACAGAGGTCGTGCGGGGCGATCGACGAAATTATATCAGCCCTAACGCGTCGAAATGCATGAAAGTTTCGGAGTTAAGCGTGCTCAAGCCAGAGCAATTCTGGGATGGGTGACCCCCTGGGAAGTAATGCAAAGTTTTGCACAAGTGTAGGTATGATGGATATAAATGAAAATTTGGGGTAATCTAAAGGAAAAGAGAATGTGTGGAGTAATTAGTGCCTTTACAGAAGCCACACAGACCGACGCGGATTAAATGGGCAAAAAGGAAAGGTGCGACACCGTTCGGGAAATTGAGCGAATCTGAATAACAGTCAGAGACGTCCGCCAGTAAGACATTAGTAGATATATCTGTATGTGTGTATGTGTATGTGTGTATGTATGATTTTCGTTTGGTGCCCATATGGGTTAAGAACCGAGTCCCGGCAACTAACGTTGTGATAGACGAAAGATAAGAAGTGCGAATAAGCGGAATCTTTGAAAAAGTCGATAAGCGACACGCGAGACGATTTGTGAGATAACTTGGTTGACCAGGGTACCAATAAGGGAATTTTCCATAAAGCACTGGAGCCTTACTAAGAGTGATCTGATTCGGCTTCAGATTTTATCTATTATGCTTCTGCACTTCGATTCTGCTAAGGCTCTGTCTATTACGCCTCTATGCTTCTGAACTCGATTATGTCCCCACCTGATAAATCTTTGTACATCTGATCCTGAATATGTTTCTGGTCGACATACTTCTGTATGATTGATCCTGAATACGTTTCTGTCTGACACACCTCTGTATGTCTGACTCCGGATATGAATCCGTCTGATATGCTTCTGTGCGTCTGATTTCGATCGTACGCCTGTCTGATACATCTCCGTATGTCTGATCTTGATTACGACCCTATCTGATACATTTCTGTCCGCCTGACTTTGACTACGAATCCGTCCGCCATGGTTTAGTACGTCTGCCTCCGATTACGAATCCGTCCGATATGCTTCTACGCGTCCGGTCCTAGTTCTGAATCTGTTTGGTATGAAGTGTCTGGTTTGAAGTGGGACTATGATAGCGTGGTAGGGAACTCAGCAGTGTCACAAGAAATGATATGGACTATGACGTCTGGAAAGCATTCGTTTGTTACGAGAATATAGTTTATGGTCCGATAATTATGTGGGGTATAAAAATATAGATTATGAAGTTATTTGAATCAGTGACGAGAAGAATTACCCCCTCATGTAGGCGAAGAAACCATGTCGGAAAGTCCACGAAGGACAATTATAAAGAGGACCCTCCCGAAGTAGTATGATGCCCCATAAGGTCAATTTAACATTCGAGGACGAATGTTTCTAAAGGGGGGGGGGGGAGGATGTTACATCCGACATTTTTGTTTATTCGAAAGATTCAAGATAAATTGATTTGTGATGAATAAGGCCACAATTGGACCTTACTTGGTATGAATGTGTAGGTTATGAATTCAATGGTGTGGAATTACGAAAGGTGGCCAAGGGCAAAATTGGAATTTTGGAAACTTGCCCATGAACTACAATATGTAGCCATCAATTTTGGGCTCAAAAAAAATAATAAAGCAAGGCCCAATAATGGAAGGCCCAACCGGCCATGGTGTTAAAAAAAGGGGCCCAAGTCCATGATTTTAATTAGGTAATATTAGATATGGTTATACATATCCATAGAAGGTTCAAGAAAGCAAGAAAAATCAAGAAATAGAGAACAAGACCATTTCGGGTTTGAGAGGAGAAAAAGAAAGAAAAGAAAGAAAATTCTTGGAGCCTAATCCTTGAGTTTATAATTCAATTCTTGTGGGAATACTACTAAGTGCAAAGTCCTCTAAAACTTGGTACAATTAGTTTGGCAAGAGGACAAGTTTAGTGCAAAGTGAAGAACTTGAAGAAAGGTAAGGATTTTATGCTTTTGTTATGTTATGGAAGGTATATGTATGTTGTAGTATGTGTGAATGAATGAAAAACATGGAAATTTTGTGTGTTGAAAAGTATGCTTGTTGGCCGAATACATGTACATGTATTACATGTCTTGGATGATTTGAATTCATGTTGTAATTTAGTTGTAGTGTGGTGGAAATTGTATTAGAAATGAAAGTGGAATGAATTAGTGAAAATTGAAGAATGTAGGAGGTGGCCGTGTGGTATGGTTATGTGTTGATGGAGTATGAATTTGATCTTGTTTGTATGTTAAGTGTGTTATGGTGAAGTGAATGGAAAGATAACAATCCTTGTTGTCTTGGAAAAATGGTTATCAAGTTGTTGTAGGAAAGTATGCAACTTTGTTATGGTTTATGTAAAAATGGAAATGAAAGTATCAAGAGGCAAATTATGATTATTGTTGATGAATTTGGAAGATGGAAATGTATAATTAACTTGTATGTTGAAAGTTAGGAAAAATTGGATAAGTAGTGGCTTAATGGAAAGTTGGTATGTTTCGCATATCTTGTGTATATTGTGTGGAAATGGTATGATATGCCTCCGACGTATGTTGTGATGATTTTGATGGTTGATGAATATGAAAATGATAAGTTTGGTTTGGAAATGTAAGTTTGAAACGAAAGATGTTTCGTTATGTCGAAAGATGGCTAGTGATGCCATAGTGTATGTTTTAATGTCTATTGTTGTTTTGATGTCATTCTGGGTTGTTGTGTTGATGAATTGAGCCGAGCTAAGTCTCGGGGATGTCTTATATACAGAGGAAATGCTGCCGAAATTTCGGTAGGCAAGTATGTGTTAAGTTGGATTATTGAAAAGTTTGAAACTAACAAATGGTAAACTTGACCATTTCTAGATTTTTGACGAAATTGGGATTGACGCCAAGCGAGCGTAAGGCGCTATCGAGGTATGTGAAGCATTTCCCTTTGTTCCTAGGCATGTTCTGGATGTGATACGCTCGGCCGCGAGCCTTAAGTACGACTCCGTTCCCCGGAATTCGAGACGGAAAACCGCTCCAATTCCTTCAATTCATTTGAAGCTATTTTCTTGCAAATTGCCTTTAAAGTGAGTTTTTGTACAAAACCTCCCTAAACGGAGTCGGAACACTTCCAAACGATTATGGATGACCTCATAAGGTCTATTAGCGATAATTTACATATGTTGCCTCGAGTTGGTCCGAGGCGGGCCCACAAGGCCCGATATCTTCTGTAATACTTTAAATACTTCCCTTTTGTCCGATTTTCTCAGAAAACAATTGAACTATTATTTTGATTATGATACAACTATTTTTACGCAATTCTTACAAAATGATTTCTGAACATCTGAGAATCTGATTCTGCTAATAATCTGTCGTGTCTTCCCAAGTAGGATATAGGCGCGTACTATGCATACTATCTGGATACTCTGATTTTGACTCGCCGTTTGGCACCCTTCAGTTTGATTGAGTCTGTATGTTGAGTCTGTATGTAAGTAGTTTCTCATTTATCGGTTTGTGTCTGTCTCAATGCATTCCTTCACTGCGTCCCGGGCCAGGTTCTGTTATCGTGCATATTTCTCTGCATTGTTCACCGCGTCCCTCGGCGTGCGGGCCGGGATCTGTATGTCTGTATGATATTATGATCTATGTATGGGGATGGCGGCCAGGATGGCATATGATCTGAGCTGATTCTGTCTGTCCACCGCGTCCTGTACTAAGAGGGCCGGGTTCTGTTACCGCGCCCCCAGACAGGGCCGGGATCTGTATGAATGTATGCGTGTGCTATCTATATTTATATAAGCACATGCCTCTGTATGATTCTGTATGACTCTGTACTACTCTGCATGCATAATTCTGTCCGACATACTTCTGTCTGTCCGTCTGAAAGACGACTACGTCTGTATGTCCGTATGGATTCTGATTCTGTATGTCCGTATGGATTCTGATTCTGTGTGTCCGTATGGATTCTGATTCTGCTCGTCTGTCCGTATTATGATTCTGTTGCCTGTCCGAACCATAATTCTGTTTATTTGTATGGGACTCGGTTCTGTATGTCTGTCTGGATCATGACTCTGTCCGTCAGTCTGATTTATGGTTCTGTTCGTTATATTTCTGTGACTCCGGTTCGGACTATGTTTATATCTGTTATGTTCTGCTTTACATACTCGGTACATTGTTCGTACTGACCCCCGTTCTTCGGGGGCTGCGCCACATGCCCGCAGGTACCGACGCACCAGGTGATACGCCGCCAGCGTAGGGTTCTAATTCTGCTGTTTGAAGAGCTCCTTTGATCCGGAGCGTATACTTTTGGTATATATATCTTCTGTCTTCTGTATACTCTGTATGTATGGATATTCTGGGTACGGCGGGGCCCTGTCCCGTCATATGATTCTGTATGTCTGTAGAGGCTTGTAGATAGATGTGTGGGTTACGGGTTTCGTCTGTATGTCAGCCTTATCGGCTTATCTGTATGTTTCTGTATGTTCTTATATATATATGTTTGCGCGCGTGCCGTAGTTGTATCGGCCTACTTCTGTAACTTCTGTTTAAAAAAAAAAATCCGTATGATTCGAAAGTCAGTCGGGTAGGTATGTACGGGTACCCAGTTAGGGTACCTGTCGCGGCCCACGGGGTTTGGTCGTGACAGTGCGGCCGACATTTAGGGGTTTTATAAAGGACATATGAAAAATCATAAGAGTAGTACATGGGAAGTTGAGCAAGTCTTAAGAAGGACCCTTAAGCCAAATGTGGGCATAAGCTCTCCAAAAGGATGATTTAAGGATACGTTTTCGGATGATCTGACTTGGAGAGGCTAAAACGCCATAATAAGTTGGGAATTTGGAATCACACCAAAAATGAAAGTTATATATAATTGAATTAGCTTTCCAACCATAGGTCGTGGGCCCTCACATGATATCGAGATCAAAAGTTATGACCCTTTTATTGAACGAACGCGTAGGCAGTGGAATAAGCCAGCGCAAACGCGCTAGGAAGCAGCGCGAACGCGCTGACCATTTCTTAGGTCGGTGCAACCCGAGCCTAAAATTTATAAAAGGGGCTTTACCTCCTTAACAGAAACCAAATATCCTCTAAGCCTCCTCCAAACCTCTAGAAACTTCCACCAACTTCCACTCATCAATTTTCACGCAAATCAAAGTATAATTTCCGAATTTCAGTCCAGACAGCGTATAGTTGTGATTATAAAATCGTAAAGCAGCGCGCTTTGGCTTTAGTCCAAGAAGGAAAGTGATGATATAACAATAATATTGGGAGTAAGGTATGAATCTCTTATCATTAATGTTAATTTCGATTTATTTACGGAGGTAAAGTCGTTAAACAATTGTGTAGCAAGTTGGTTAATTATTGAAATTGAAAAACACCGTGTGAGGTGTTTTATGGAATATTTTGGTGTTTATAATGATGTTATTTTTGTGGTTGTCGTTGTTGTTGTTGTGGGTTGCTGAGTTATAATTTCGGGCTGGGCATATAAACGGGGGAGATGTTGCCCGATTTTTGGCAGGATGTAGAACAGTTTAACTTGAAAGCTTAACACAAGTATTCTACGATGAGTCTAACGATAGTGTAAATCCTCTTAAATGTAGACTTACGAGCTCGGACGAATAAGTGTAGATAATTGGAGGTTGAACCGGTACGTAAGGCTATCCCTTCTTTCTTTTTTTGGCATGAATTATATAAAACAAGCGAACGATGAACATACATGACTCCAATGAATTCTAGTTCTCAGTGGTACATAACATGACAGTTGTCTTTGATTCTCAAGTGTTGATTCATTATAATTATTCTATTGAGTCTCAGATGATGATTCATTTTGTACATGATTGTTCCTAATATCCTACTCGTGCACAGTTTTATTGCATTATTTCACCGAGTCCATCACTAGAGGACAGGGTACGGTATATATGATTATTTCACCGAGTCCCTCACTATAGGGTCGGGTACCGTATATGTATGATTATTTCACCGAGTCCCTTACTAGAGGGCCGGGTACGGTATATATATGATTATTTCACCGAGTACCTCACTAGAGGGCTGGATACAGTATATATGTATATGACTTCATCCACCGAGTCCCATAATGGGCCGGTACGGTATATTATATATATGCATGACTCTCATCTCATAAGGTACAGATGCATTGGTATCCTTGATTATCATACTTGCCTCCTGTCATCTTTTACTCAGTCATGATCTTCTTTATTGTACTTCACATGCTTTACATACTCAGTACATTTTCCATACTGACCTCCTTTCTTCAGGGGTTGAGTTTCATGCCCGCAGGTATAGATACTCAGTTTGGTGATCCTCTAGCTTAGGACTGCTACTCAGCTGCTTGAAGAGCTCCACTGTCCCGGAGCTTGAGTCATTTTGGTACAAATCCTTTTGACATAGATGTTGTTATACTCTTAGAGGTCTGTAGACATGTGTGGGTGGTATTTATGGATGGTCAGCTATACAGATGTAGTTCGTTTTGGATATTCCAGTGTATAGTGGCAGCTTTGTCGACTTGCATATTTATGATGTTTTGGTTAACTGTGCCTTCTCAGGAGACAGGTTCATTTTGATATATGACATGATGAGTTTACAGCATGCTTTTACAGATTGCCATATTGTTTTTAGTTTCAGTCTAATTATGTTTAGCAGGTTCGTATACGAGTGTCCAGCTCGAGCACTAGTCATGGCCATCGGTTTGGGTGGTGACAAAAGTGGTATCAGAGCAGTTAGTCATAGGGATTGTCTACAGACCGTGTCCGGTATAGTCCTATTTATGGGTGTGAAGATGGCTACGCTTATAAACAAGAGGCTGCAGGGCATTTAGGAATCATTGCCCTTTCTTTCTATCTTAGATTGTGCGGTAGAGCCAGAGTCTAGGGGAGATTGTTTCTGACCCCTTTTTCCTGTAGGTAGGTGCGAACTGACGAGAGATGAAGAGATCAGCCTCGGATAGTGGGGGTGCTAAGAAGGCCCCCAGAGTAGATCCAGGACCCCAGGCTCCAAGACCGAGCAAAAAGAGCCTCAGTTATTCCATTGAGACAGATCCCTTGGAGGACCCAGCGACGATTCCTCCAGAGTTTTTGACTTCCAGGGAAGAGGACCCCTCGGGTGACAGTTATGACACGGACCCATCTGAGGGTTTGTCTGGGACACCGGAGAAGGAGATCCCCGATGCCGCACCAGCTGCGACGTCTGACCAGCTACCCCGGTGAGTGTTACGGATTACTCTATCCCTTTATCCTGGCCGTCGGTAAACTAGGAGTTGCTCGATTATCCATATCCCTCAGACTCATATGAGAGAGATGATGAAGGCCAGACTAGCAGATGGTGGGTAGACAATGGCGAAGAGCACACTTCACTTTATAGTCCACCAGATCAGACTAGAGACCGATCGACTACAGGTATGTGAGTCTTTATTGGAGATTCCTATGTATGTGCATTTGTTGTAGATTATTACTTAATAACGACGATCAGAAATCCTAAAGGGATCGATAACCAAGTATTTATAAGTAACGGCGATCAAGGTGTTTCGCCACCATTGGTAATTTTGAAATCTAGGATGGAAGGTAGTTATACGCGCAGATGAAAGATGAATATTGAGGATTGAAAAGGCAAAAATAGTATTTGCGTAATCGGAAGAGTAAGAGATCCTTTCAAATTCGGAGGGAGATGCATTACGAGAATGTATTGGAATCTGTTCGAACTTCAACTTGTTCTAGGTCGTGTGAGGAAGGTCACACAGAAAGGTGGATGCGACCATACCGGTACTAATGCACCAGATATCATTAGAGCTTCAAGGTTAAGCGTGCTGGGGTGAGAGAAATACTAGGATGGGTGACCCCCTGGGAAGTATATTAAGAGCTCTACAAATTCAGACATAAGAGGCAGATGAGAAATTAAAGTAACCTAAGGGAAATTGGAGTATGAGGAGTGGTTGGAAACCCTAAAAGATCGCGAATGATGCGACGAACTAAACCGGCAAAGAGAAAGAAGGTGCATCACCGCTCTAGAACTAGGATAAGTTTGAAAGGTATTCGGACTTTGGAAGCGGGGTATTAGTAAATATATGTATGTATGTGTATGACATCCCATATGCGGCAGCGTCAACCGATATGTGTGCCCCAGCAACCGACGATGCTATATACTGAAAGCATTGATCGAACAGGGTATTGAAGTTCAAGTGACAAATGCTACCAGGTAAGTTGATGTTATTTTACTGCAGGTTAGATTTGGAAAGTCCTAATGCAATGACATCCGGGAAAGGAAGAAAGTGAGTATACAGAAATTAAGGAGACCAAAATGTTATGAAAAAAAAATGTAAGGAACAAGGGTGAGTGAATCTTCCAAGAGAGACGACGGGAAAGGCAAGGGACTATTGGATAAGATTTGAAAGTAGGCATGTGAAAAGGATAAAGTGTGGTAGTATGGAACAAAAGAGGAATGTGTGGGGTCAGATAACAGACTTCGATAAGTGGGACTAAATGATAGTGACCACAATAAGGAATGTAAAGTAAGAGAAAGAATGATCAGGCCTTGTAACGATGCTAAGAGATTTCCAGCTCTTGAGAAGTATATAAAGGGATAAATGTGTAGTCATATTGACATGGTTTCCTCAGACATGGAGAAGCTTTCCTAAAAGATGACTTAAGGATAGAACGGATTTGCACGTTTAAAGGAATATTTCACGAACCTCAGGGTCGATACTGTAAATAACAAGAGGAGAAGGGCGCTCGAGGAAGAAGGAACCCAGGGAAGGTTGAGGATGAAGGTAGGAAAGGTATATTAATGGGCTGATCGAAAGGAGAGAGGAAAAAGGGAAAATTGGGAAATCACCAAAGGCAAGCGAGAGGATAATGAATTAGCAAACTAACCGGAAGGTAGTACATTAATAACTTAGGATGAGGATAAAACAATTACCGAGATTCGATTATAGAGGAAACAAAAGAGTGTATGGGAAATATTCATTAGTATGGACTAGCCTTGGAGACAGGAAGGAGAAGAAAGAAGAGAGTATATTGCAGGGATTTCAAGACACGAACAAGAAGATGCAGGATACTGGAAGAATTACAACGCATAGATGGGATGCAAATAAGTAGTCAAGAATTTTTTTGGATAAGTGAGCTAAGTGAGAAAAAGGGATTGATAGTGGGAACAGAAGAGTGTAGTATATTAATTTTCAATAGTACACTGTAAACGTAAGGTGAAACTAGCAACTCAGAGTAAGAAGAATTCCAGTGATAATAGTTGTGGAGGAAAACGAGGACAAACGGAGCAAAGTGTGACCAAACGCTCTAAAAAACATTTTGACGGGTATCCGGAGCTAACTACCGATCACCACTCGTTCTACTACTCATCAAACTTAACTTGCCTTCATTTATTATTCCTGACACAACTAGCCATGAGGAGGAATCATTTTCACTTTCAAAACATATCTACATTTATATACATAAGCCCTCCGACTATCAAAATGATATACAAAATTACAACGTAGTCATCATGGGACATCTACTACCCACATGTATGTATCTACGAGCCTCTACTAGAGTACTGAACATAAAGACGGGACAGGACCCCGTCGTGCCCAAAACATATATACACAAAATAGTAAAACAAATGGCACCTCCGGAATAATGGAGTGCTCTCGTAAATCTGCTGATCAGCTCCTATGAATCTGGGTCGCCTCCCTGTCTACCTGTGGGTATGAACACAGCGTCCAAAAAAAGAAAAATACGTCAGTACTAAATATGTATTGAGCATGTAAGGCATGAGTAGTAACATAAATAAAACGTGAAGGACAACATAAGATAAAAAACCAAGTAATACCTTTTGAGATATTCGTCATACTTGCTTTACCTTTTCTCAGGAATCGTGGAATGCACATACATATACATATTATAATACCGTATCTGCTCATACACATTAAACATTATCCGTATTCGGCCACGTAGTGGCTCGACAGTACCCGTATTCGGCCACGTAGTGGCTCGACAGTACCCGTATTTGGCCACGTAGTGGCTCGACAGTATCCGTATTCGGCCACGTAATGGCTCGATAATATCCGTATTCGGCCACGTAGTGGCTCGACAATATCACATACATGTCATCCATACCCGCCATAACAAGGCTCGGTATATCTCATTATCATCATTGCCATCACTACGGAAGTCTTTAATCAATATCATTTTAAGAGTCTTGGAAGTCGCAAATTCTAGGTTTTCTTAGGAATAAGACATTTTAACTGAATTCGTAATAAGGGTATTATGCTTCTATATCTCTTGGAAGGCATAATCATTTTCGCTATCATGATCGTTATTACTGGCATATCTCCCTTTTGAAGAAAACAATGACATAAGAGAAGGCCAACTATCATGAATGTGATGGATACTCATACGGTATGCTCAATCATCCCATGAGGACATATGGAACTTTAGTCTTTGGGTATCACTGGGAGGGGAATTACCATCATAATCGTTGTCATGAAGAACATTCATCAACATCATCATAATGGCCTTAAGAATCATGGAAGCCTAGCATTTTAGGAGTAAGGACAATATGGAAAACAAGCGTGGGGTCACAACATAGGAATTACCATTATAAAGATCCTTATCGTTTATATCGCAAGGTTCATGAAAGTTGTGGGTGTCGTATGTAGTTTGAAAACTATGGAATCATCATCGTTATCATAGGACATATCTCATCTCTGGCTCACAAGAAAACTCTTAATAATCATGGAATACATGGGAGATACAATACAGGGGTCATGCCTTAGGAAGGAAAGGGGCTAGCATCATAAGGTGGGTCTAGCAATGATGAATAACATCAAGGAGTCGTACAAGGATCATTAGCTTCGTAGAATTCCATGTCGTATTCGTAGCATGAATTTCGTGAAGACATCATATCATAGGCTTTAGAATCTCTAGTCTCAGGCTCGTCATTGCCATTATCGTATTCATAACATATGTCTTATTCTTTTATCTCATAAGAAACTCTACATAACGTTGACTCATATTTTCCGGAATGTAAGAAAGTCATAGAGAGATAAGGGAAGTCATGTCATAAGAATCATGCCTTAGAAAGAAGGGACTAGCCTTACATACCTTTATGTCTCTCCAACTTTATCAATTAAACGCTTTTCTCCAAGGTTCACGATTCTACCTTCAAGAGAATTCGTACTAAGATTTGATAATTGGAACATAGTTAGGCTTAAGCTAAAGCTAACGAAAATTGGGCAGCATCTCCTTTGTTTCTACAACTTCCTCCATATGCTATAACAACTCCCAACATCAATAACAACATTCATAATATCATAATCATTTACTTTGTCAAGTTCGACATTATTAAATTCCCACAATTCCTTACAAAAATGATTCATGACCATAGTTATGGCATAACATCGTATTTGTTCTCATATAATACCTCCTTACCATCGTTTGTATCATTTACAACAAGATTTCACTCATAATACCTCAAGAATCATGATCCATGTCAAACTTGTATTCAAGAATACCACTATTCTTATATTTGTAACCCGTTTTCTACCCTTTCCATAATCCAAGTCTTTCAACCCTTCAATATTCTAAATAACATGAAATGATCATAAAACTCACCTTTGATTTTATAGAAATGGGGTGAGTTTTAGATGGAAATGCTTCACTTGAAGAAAACCCTAGCTCTACTTCCAAAGAAATTCTTGACTTCTAGCAATCCTAAAGAGGTTCTTTGCACTTGATTTCCTTGGATTAATGATGTTGATCTTTGATTTGCCTTGGATTTATGTAAATGGAGTGTGGAGAAGGCTCTAGAGGTGTGTAGAGGGTTTTTGGGAGTGTTTGGGGTCTGTTGGTGAAGAAAAATGGGAAAAAAACGAAGTGGGACAAATATATGTAACTTGGAACTTTTCCACCGACAGCAACTTACGGTGGACATACGGTTCGTATGTCATACTTACGGTCCGTATGACTGATCCTATGTTGGCCAAAATTCTGCACAACTCTCTGATGTTGTTTTACGCCTCTCAGACCTGACAGACCGTCCGTATGTAACTGTTACAGTCCGTATGTTGGGCTGTATCTCTGCCCAGTCAACAAACTTTCATGAAAAGTACTTTCTTCGATTATCTTAGCCTCGGAACCTTTAGGGTACATGCTTAATGATTGTCAAAAGTCTTTCTTTAACCTGATAGGGGTATCATAGCCTCTCTGGACTTACATTAGTTTGCTTACGACGTAATCGACGCGGAAATTCTCAAGGTGTAACAAGTCTCTTGCTTGTCTGTGCCATTCTCAATAGTCTTCCTCTTTTTTCTGGTTATCGACTGAGCTGCTGAGACTATAACATTCTTCATTAAGATACTTTCTTCTTCTTTATTTTTTCTTTTTTCCAAATCCTTTTGATTATGTTACAATAGAGCAGTCTTGAATTCAATTATGATACCTTCCTTATCTAGCTCATCATCCACCTTTCCCTCCTCATTTTGGTGTTCTTTATCCTTTTTCTTGGATTGATTTTTGGATAGCTCATTCTGAATTAGTGTCATTTCCTTCTTTTTTTTTTCTTTTTTTTTAATAAAGTCCACTAGGCTTTTGACCTAGGGCTGATTTTATATATTTTCTTAAAACAAAACAATCAAATTGTCTTTACAAATGTGACCATATAGGCCAATTAAATACATGCTTAATCTAATGACCAACTTAAGTCTTACATGATGGCTTAAGTTGGCACTACAAATTGCTAGAATAAGAATGTAGTAAACTAAAACTTGAAGAAATGTGCTGCTGATCCCTGTGCCTTTCAGTATGTTGTTTTGTTTGTTGTCAACCAATGTGTGTCCCAAGTTTGATCCCTTGGTGCACAAATTGGCCAAAAGTCCATGTATATCAGCAATATACTTATGTATATCCGCAGTATACTTGTGTATATCAGTCCCTGCAGTCTTGCAAAAGCTCATGACTGCAGATATGTAACCTTTATCTATCTGTATCTCTAGATTTGCACTCCAAAAACAGGTGATATAATGCAATATACACATGATATACTGCAGAATAGTAGTTGCCTGAGATTTTGCATGCATTGTCCCACTGATCTGAGTGTTGCTGAAAATTCCTCCAAGAATCCTTGTAAGAAATTGAAACTTGCAAGACATGTACACCCAGACTGCCAGCAGCAAATGCAGAAAACCAGTTTTGTATATCCAGACAGCTGCTGATGCATATGTGTCCCAAGATTATCCCTTGCTTCCTCTTCCTCAGCTTCTTCTCTCTACCTTCTTGCAAATGTGTAGGTGCAGTCATATAAAGTCCCACCTTTGAATCCTTGGTGCTTTGTTGTAATAGTCTAGGCACTTTAGAATTTGCACAACTGATGCACAAAATGCCTTTGCTGCAGCCAAGACAGTCTCCATAAGATGTCATCTCTTCTGCAGGTTGAGCACAAAGTGCTGATACCACTGCATAAATATTTGCCAACATATAGAGACTGGTTGACATTGTATAGAGTTGCCTTAACTCATGTAAACCTGCCTTCCTTTTGTGACCTCTGTGCAAATTAATTCCTGCAAAATAGAGCACATATTGACTAGGTCTCAAAAGACTGATCTTCTGGTTTTTGAACTCGAGGAGAAAGACCATGTCATATCCTATGTGACTAGGATCCATGGTGCAAAACATTTGAATAGCTGTGCAATTGATATCCCACTCAGTATGTATTATATCATCTCCAGATTTAACAGGATCCATAATACAAAACTCAGTAGAATTTCCAAGAAAACTGAAAATTTCCAATTTCCATGCAGCCTGTGTGCCTGCAAAATAGTCATTACTGTTAGTGTATACTCATCATGTTCTCCTCCAAATGGACTTGAACATGTTGGGTGAAGAGTATCAGCACAGCACCAACAGCAATCAAAGGTATCAGGTTCTCCAGGATTTCCATATGTGAATCCATGAAAAACCAGCAATATTGGCCTTTGGTACACTGATAAAACTGCATACTTATCATGTTCTGTGCAAGAATCAAAGTAGCATTGCTCTCCTTTCCTTTGAACCACTTCTGTTCCATATCATGACAGATATGATTTAAATTATGAATCTTCCTGATGCCTTGTACCTTGTTCCTACTGCAAATTTTGTAACCTGCAAAAAAGAACACATGATTAGAAATAAAACTTCTCATCTTACTCTCCTCCAAAAGGACTTGAGTAAGATGAGACATGATGGACTCCACACCAGAATCCATCCTCAATATCTTCTTTTTGTTTTGATTCTTAAATAAGGACACTGAAGTTTGTCACTATTAAGAATCTTCCTTCCCTTTGAATCCAGTTCTGTAAAAGAGTTGATATCTACCTCTCCATGATCAAGGGCATAGTTAGCAAGATGATCAGCCAACTGGTTACCCTCTCTCATAATATGCAAAACCTGTACCTCTGCATGGTCCATGATATCTAGCAGCTCCTCCACCTCAAATGCAATGTTCCATGGAGGTTTCCACTCTCTATCTAAGATATTCTTCAATAATAAAAAATCAGTTTCCAAAATAAAGGAGTAGACATGTTTTGACAAACAATATCTTGCAGCCTGCAGAAGTGCTTGTGCCTCAGATTCAGTATTTGTACATTCTCCCATTGTCCTAGCCTCTGCATGTATCAAATCTCCAGATGACATTCTCACATAAAAGGCAAATGAACTTCTGCCAGGGTTGCCTCTAGTTGCCCCATCTGTGTTGCACTTACAAATATCCCCAGTGGGAAATTTCTACATGACCTTGGTGACTTGTAATTTTGGCACAAACTGTTCCAAAATCTTCAGAATATCATGCCATCTATGTGGAACTGTTTTAATTCCAGGCTTCCTAATTCTCACCAATTGTTGAATATCATTAGAAGCCTGATAAATAACTCTGCTAGTTGACACCTTGTCCCTATGCTTATCTCCATTTATATTCTTCCAAAGCTGCCAAACTATGATAGATGGGATAGCATAGAAAATATTCTGAAGTCTGGATGGAACATCAGCTGTCCACCACTGCATGATCACCTGATGCAAGTGCATACCATCAAAATGTATTCCAGCTGCTGCACAAACATATGTCCATGTTGCTTGTGCAGTTGCACTTCTCAAGAATATGTGAGGGACAGTCTCTTCCTTTGGTTCTACACAACAAGAACACCTGGAAGGCAGATGATATGCCTAACTCTTTACTACACCATCAAGAGAGACTTTGAAATGCCATACTCTCCACATCAGAAATGCTATCTTGAATGGCAATCCCTTGACCCAAATTTTCTTGTACACGTCCTTATTTTCACCTCTGCTCCTTATATATTCCCATGTAGATTTGACACTAAATTCTTCATTTTTCTCCAACATCCACCAAGGCTTGTCAATCTCTCCAGGTTTAGCAGGTGGATTTACCTCAGTCAAGATGTATTCAGCCAAATCCTCAGGCAAATTGTTTCTGATGGCAGGTACATGCCACTTACCATCAGTAACTACATCAGAAACATTCTCTATGGCTTCATTACACTGAAATTCAAGAGGAACAATGAAGTATAATGGGCCTAGTCCAGACCAGTTATCAAACCAGAATAATGAAGAACCCATTCTCAGCTGCCACCAAATTTGATGATCCATCAGGTCCCTAGCCTGCAACATTTTCCTCCATATATGAGATCATTCTTTCCAAGGGACTAGGATTGGATTATTCTTCTTCAAATATTTGTTGCTCATGAAGGCACTCCATAAGGATGGTTTAGTACTGAAATTCCACCATAACTTAGCAAACAAAGCCATTGACATGTCTGCAAGTGATTTAAATCCCAAGCCTCCTTCCTGCACAGGCAGACAAACCTTTGTCCATTTTTCCCAATGCCTGCCACTTTCTCCTATATTGTTACTCCAGTAAAACTGAGCAAAGATCTTGTGCAACTTGTCAATAACAAATGATGGAGGATCAACAGCTGCCAACAGGTGCATAGGCATTGCCTGCAGAACATGCTGTAGGAGAATTGCCCTTCCTCCAAAGGACAAAAGCTTTCCTTTCCAAATCTACAACCTATTTCTTACCTTTGCAATCAGTTCTGAGTAGAATGCCATCTTGCTCTTGCTGTAATATATGGGGCAGCCAAGGTACATAAGAGGAAACTCCTTCCTAGAAATACCAGTTACCCTTTCCACCTTTTGAAATACCTCCTCTTCCACCCTATCATGTAAGTACACAAAACTCTTTGCTTTGTTAATCAACTGTCTTGAAGCTGCTTCATATTCAGACAACACCTTCATAATCAAGCCAAGTGAAATGTCACATGATGACGAGAAAATGATGGTATCATCTGCATAGGCAAGATGATTGATCTTTGGACTCCACTTAGGCAAGCCAAAACCAGTAAACCACAAGTTATTATGCAATGAATTTAAGGCCCTTGACAGTACTTTAGCAGCTATGATGAATAGTGTAGGAGACAATGGGTCACCCTGCTTAACACCCCTAGTTGAATGAAAGAAACCATGTGGTTGGCCATTGATAAGCACTGAATACCAGTTATTCCCAACTAGTTCATATATGAAGCTGATGAACATCTCACAAAATCCCATTTTCCTCATCACATTTGTGAGAAATATCTATGACAGCCTATCATAGGCTTTTGTCATGTCAAGTTTCATCACTACATTAGGCACAACCTGATTCCTTTTCCTAGTTCTGAGTCTGATATCAGTAATAATCTCCTGTGTCAACAAAATGTTCTCTACTATACTCCTACCCCTCACAAATCCTGCTTGATTCTGGGAAATCAAATCAGGTAGTAGGTGAACCATCCTTCATGTATAACTCTAGAGAAAATCTTATTAACAAAGTTGCTCAAACTTATTAGTCTCATGTCACCAAAGGTCTGAACATCCTGCTTCTTAGGCAACAGTACAAGATTTATGTGAGTTATGTACCTTGGAAGTTCATGTCCTCTGAAAAAATCCCACACCATGTTGAATATGTCTCCTCCAATAATGTCCCAACATGCTTGAAAGAATATGCTTGTAAAACCATCAGGCCCTCCAGCACTTGCATTATTCAAGCCAAAAACTGCATGCTTGACTTCTTCCATGGTAGGATCAGCAGTCAACTCTTCATTCTGTTCATCTGTGACCATGCTAGGTACATGCTTCAAGATGTCAAACTGAGTAGGAACTACTGTTTCATGAAATTGAGCTTGGTAGAACCTAACAGCCTCCTCAGCAATTTCATGTTCAGTCTCTAGCCATTGACCTTGAGAATTTTGTATTCTTTTCAACTGCAGCCTTTTCCTCCTTCCTTTAACATGTGCATGAAAGAATTTATAATTTTTATCTCTTTCCTGGAACCAGGTCATGCCATATTTTTTCTTCCAATACTCCTCCTCTATATGCAATGATCTTGTCATCTCAGCTTGCACTTTTTGAAGTTTCTCCTTATTGGCATGAGAAGGATCTTCCTCAAACAGTGCCTCATGAGTTTTGATGACTTCTTCAAGAGTAGTGATAGTCTGGAAAAAGTCACCATAAGTTGTTTTACTCCACTAAGACAACACCTTTTTCAGATTCTTAAGTTTGACATTAAAGGTCATGAAAGAATTGGCCACCACATCTGTCTTCCAATTATCCTTCACAACCTATAGAAACTCTGCATGTTTTGTCCAAGAATTTAAGAATTTAAAGGATTTCTTAAATTGTTGAACCTCCTGTTTACACTTTACCAGAAGTGGGAAATGATCAAACCCCAGCTTGATTAAGTGACTAACTTCCGAACCTGGAAATTGCTGTTGCAGTTCAAAATTACCCAGGCATTTATCTAGTCTTTTAAACACACATTCATCTACAGCCCTTCCATTCCACCAGGTGAAGGTGCTTCCTTTATAACCCAAGTCACTAAGGTTACAAGTCTGAATATAGTGTCTGAAATCCTCCACTTCATTTAAGGTGACAGGTAGGCTACCATATTTCTCTTCCTCATCTACAATGACATTGAAATCTCCACCAACAAGCCAAGGAAGATTCATGTCTGATGCAAGGTTATACATGGAATCCCACAATTCAATTCTATTAAGTCTGTCGTACTTAGCATAAACTAAAGTGACTATCATATCAAGATCAGTATCCCAATTGAATAATTTCAAGGTAAGCTACTGATCAGTGTCCATTAACACTGTGACTTCATACTCTTCATTAATGAAAGCCCATATTTTTGCAGATACATTGCTCAGAGTAGTCTTAATTCCAAGCCTTCTCCTATAAGATTCTAACTTATAAGCCTGTTGAAATGGTTCCATCAAGCCTATAAGAAAGAACTTATATTTTGTATGCATTGTTAAAAGCCTTTTGAAAGATTTTTTAGTGTTTACTGATCTTATGTTCCAAATTAGTGCATTCATAACTAAAGTTGGGATTTAGATGCAGTTCTCCTTGTGTGCACCCCAGTGGTGTGAGATGCATGATTCTCTTTGACTGGTTTTCTCCTTCCTTTGCCAATAGCTTTCTCTACCTGCTTCGGAGACAAATCCCCCTTCCTTGCAGCATTCATGAAGTTCTGAGCAGTTGACTCCTCATCCAAGTCTATTTTTGTCTCTTCCTCTCCAATTATTGCTACTTGCAAGTTACCAATCTTGGGAATAAGAGTCCCTCCTGATACTTGTAATGCAATCTGATTCTGCTTTCCACCTGTAATATCTTTATATTGTTGTTGACTAAGTACTGCAGCATTCTCCTTTCCACCATGAATGGACTGATTAGAGGCATATGCCTGCCTCTTTGCACTACTCTTAGCTTCATGCACTACATCTGTAGTCATGACTTGCTGGTGTTTGTTTGGACCTTTTGTTGGAGTTTCCTTAGCCTGAACATCTGCTACACTTTCTTCCTGACTATACTCCTGCATACTATCTATGAACTGTGCTTTTGCACAGTCTTGTACCTTAGTACCATCTATCAGCCGAGCCTGAACATCATACTTCAGCTGCTTTGCTGGAGATTGCTCAACTTGCTTTTGTCCCTTAACCCCATTATGAATTTGATCCTGCTGCTTCTGAGTGCCATTTTCTTCATCCACATCATCATCCACCCTATCAAACATATTGTTGATTTCTTGGGAGGATGAAATAGAGTCAATAGACTGTATAACACCAGCTTTTGTGCCTCCTATTATTTCACCTTCCTCCCCATCTTCCTCAACCTGCTCACTCCACAACTTCCTTGCGCTACTAGTGCCTCCATCCTCAGCAAATGTAGTTGAAGGAATATCATGACAGGCCTGGTTAGTGGTAACCTTATCTATTCCTGATTGGAAAACAGTTTCAACCCACTCTTTAGTCTTGAGAGGTGAAGATTGTTTCTTACCAGGAGTAAATACAGCTGCATTGATGTTCAAGACCTTCTCAGCACTATGAAAATCAGCTGCAACCCCATTATGAACAGGTGCAACTACCAACTGTTTCTGAGCATCTACTGCATTCACATTCTCTTGTTGTGCTTGTACCTCATCCAAGACCATAACAATACCTTCTTGTAGACCATTATCATTTTCCAATGCTGCAAACTTGCTAATTATTTCCACAGCATCAGATTTTTGTAGTTCACTTGGTCTACTTGTACCACCATTCTCCTTTCTTATTGTCAAAGCAGCCTGTTTTTTAGCATTGTTTCCAATCTCCACCTTCTTATTTCCTTTTTGAGTCTTCCATTTATACAAATTCTACACATCACCAACTACCTTACCACTCTCCAACACCTTAATCACTTGCCTGGGATTTCTATTGTCTGCATGGTTTGCCTGCTTACTGTTAAACTGTTTTGCCTTGTTTGCTATTTTGCCTGGTTCGTTAACATTGTTAGGGACTGCAGCATGCTTCCTTTTATCACCCTTATCTCCTTCAATCTCCTCCTCCCTCTCCTTATCTGGTAACAGATCAAGATGCAGCTTCCAACATCCTTCCTCATCATGGCCTTGTAAATAGCATTCCTTACAATACTTAGGCAGGAAATCATAGTTGATTTTCACCCATCCTGACTTAATTTCTCCAGTTGTATTATCTGCAGCCTGTAGTTGAACCCTCTTAGGATGATCAGCCAATAAATCCACTTCAACTCTCACACGTGCACAGCTTGGCCTTGTTTTATTTTTGGTTGCCACATCCAAGGTTAATGGCTTGCCTACTGCTGAGGCCATTAAAACCAGCTGTGACTGGCCAAATTAATTTGGTGGTAGTGTAGGAAATGATATCCAAGCAAAGGCAATGGAAGTCTCCTCCTCAGGATTAAACCAAGGATCCCATTTAAGTGTCCTCATGGGATAATATGCTACACTCTCCTTGATCCAAAAGGCTGGTTTCGACAATAATGTGACATAGTCTTCGAACAATTCACATCTGATCAAAACATGCCTATTGCATAATAGTCCAATGGTAGCTGTACTCTTTGAGCCTGTTTGGATGAGCTTAAAAAAACAGCTTATAAGCTGGAAACAGCTTATAAGTCAAAAAAAAAAAAGTTGGGGTAGTCCAACTTATTTTTTTTGGCTTATAAGCTGTTTTCAGCTTATAAGCTGCTTTAGATAAGCTAAGCCAAATGGGCCCAATTAATTTTTGGGCTTATTTTAAGCACAAAATGGCTTTAAGCTGGCCAGCCAAACACTCAAAAAAAGCTGAAAACAGCTTATAGGCAGCTTATAAGCCATTCCAAACGGACTCTTTAATTCACATTGTTTTGGGATCCACATACGTAGGGCATGCAAATCTGGCAGTCCATAACTAAATTTCCCCACTACTGCATATTGTAACTTCTCGTGAATTATCATCCTGTCTATTTCTTCCATGGTATATTGTATTGTTGGTTTACCATGATGATACACGATAGGCTTCATTGGGATAGGTAGAACAGTCATGGCAGTCGACTGTTTAGGCTCGGTAGCATTCAAAGTTAAGGCTTTCAATATTGTAGCATAGTCTAGGGTTTGCATGGGGTTTGTTTGAGGTAATGTGGGTTGTGCAGCCTCTTGTGGAGGCTGCATGGTGGCCGTAGAGGCCATGAATGGATTGAAAGTTGTACTCTCTCACTAGGTCGCCAATTCGCCTAGAGAGAGAAGCTCTCGGCCGTAGGGTTTAGGACCGGGTTTAAGGTTTAGGATTTTTTCATTTCCTTCTTTTATTTTGCTTTGTCAGGCTTTTTTTTTTGTGGCCTCTTTGTTCTTTTTAGTATCTTTTTCTTTAGTCTCTGTTTTCTTGCTCTTCTTATTCTCTTCATTTCCTTTTTCATTCACTTTGTTTTCAACAATAACTTAATTGGAATCATCTTCTTTCCTGTATGGCTTACTACGCGATTCTGCTTGGTCAGAAGGTTTCTCATTGTTCCCATTCTTTTCATTTGCTTCGTACTTTTTGGTTCAACTCTCCTACATTGAAGAATGGACTGTCCTAGAATTTTGCTGAATATATATATATATATATATATATATATATATATATATATATTGCGAGGACATAATTCATCTTCTAAGCGTACCAAAATAGAGTGAACTTTTGGTTTAGTCAAGTTTACTTCCACTCTCACTTTTGTCACGTTACGTCGCGTCTTATGATATGTAGCTAGATCCATAGTTAGAGGAGTACCTAAGGGAGCAACAATTTGCTTGACATTATTGTATGAAAATGAAATGGTAACTCTGGCAACAAAACCCAAATTGGTATAATTGGAAAATCCTTCTCCGTTTGAAATTCGGAGTCCATTTCTCAATCCACATAACTTTTATTCAAGTTCAATTGATTTTTGTACCATGTAGTATTAAAATCATGCTTAATAGAGAAATCTAAAAACACAGTACGATAATCATAAACACCAAACTTAACATTACATCTTACAGTAACCTTCTCATCAAATTTTAATATGATCTTTTATATCTAAGGCCGGGTCTATATGAATTTTTCCTCGAGAATGAACTTACATTATTCAGCCATAACCCCATAATAGTCACTTGATTTGAAGATAATCGCTGGCATGCCGTTATGAGTAGTATATTGAGCCTTAACATCAAGATTTCCATATCGATTTTTGGTGCGGCTCGACATAGGTGGAACTTGAATTGCTTTCGTATAGTTGATTGTTTGTGGAATTGATTCAGCCTCAGTGTTCGCATTAGCTGTAGGTGTTTGATTCTCTGTTGGACGTGCTGGTTCCGACCCTGCCGACGTCCCAGGGGATGTAGCTTGATGCTCAGTCACAAAGAATAGAGGAAATATTACCGTTAATAACTAACGTCTAAAAATTGTGTGAAGAGTGTTTTTAAGAATTTCCAGAGTGAGGACCCATCTAGTAATATTTTCTTCAATTTAATTTATGTAGCAATGGTTTAATATTTTTTTTTAAAATAAAAAATAAAAAAATTTAGGACTTGTGAATTGATATATTCATGAAATTTCTATGCTCTTTCTACAAAGATAAAAAGCTTAATACATCAGCGACCATTAAACTTGGTAATACATTTATTCGACACACAAAATATAGTTTGTTTTAGTTATGCATCTGAACACATGATAAAATGTTAACGGTAAATACTTTCGATTCAAAACTTGAAAAAAGCCTTTTGTAGTTTTCTCAATCGTCTATAGGTTGTTAAGTTAACCACACAAACTATGTCATCTCTTTTAATTATAAGCCTAAGTAAGTCATAAAATCTCAAGCTTGTTTCAATTGAGAAGGTGACATGTTCTATGCGATTAATCTAACTATTTGTAGATGTTTGAGTACATGCATAACAAAAAATTAGATAAGCGAAAGTGTCTAATAGAAATATTATCATGTGTTCAAATATTTAAGATAAAATTTATTCAATGGGCAAATAAAATGTCACGACCCAGCCTCGTGGGCCATGACTAGTGCCCGAGCTGGACACCCATATGTACCTGTCAGACATAATCGGACTGATACTATAGGTCCTCAATCAATCACATCGTAATAACATACGCAAGCCGACGAGGCTACCACTATATATATCATTATACTACGCAAGCCGACAAGGCTGCCACTACATATCAGTATATTACGCAAGCCGACATGCTGCCACTACAAAACGATAATATATGCAAGCCGGCAAGGCTGCTACCACGACAGAACATCCACAATAACTATATAGACACAGCTGATCAAATCTGTACACAACCCATATACATGTCTACAGACCTCTAAGAGTATCAACAGTGAAATATGACGGGACATGGCTCCGTCGTACCCCTGGACAAACATATATATATACATAAGAAGGTATGGAGCACTCCAAAACAGCTGAATAGAAGTCCTAAGCTGGCGAATCACCAAAGCGAGTATCTACACCTGCGGGCATGAAACGCAGCCCCCCCCCCCCCCCCCCCGAAGAAAGGGGGTCAGTACGAGATATGTACTGAGTATGTAAAGCATGAAATACAGTAAAGAGGTTTATAACCGAAATAGGGAGTGCAGGAAACAAGTACAATGTCCAGAATACCAAAACACTTGCCTTTTGAAACATAAGTCATGCAAGTCAATATCATATATCATACCCGACCCATTATGGGACTCGGTGAATAAAGTCATCATATGCCCTCCTGGCCGCCATAACATATCATCATATCATCATATCATATATATATACCGTACCCGGCCCTCTAGTGAGGGACTCGGTGAACAATGCAGTGAAACTGTGCACGATAACATACCCGGCCCGGGACTCGGTGAAAGACATATTGAGGCATGCATGAGCAGAGTAGTGAGCAACCATATGCAATTTAAATCATTATCAAGACTCAAACAGAATGAGAAGAAGAGATTAACACCTGAGTATCAGTAGCGACAATCATATTAAGTATCCCTCGAATGTCATTATAGATCATATCAAAAGAGCCTTAGGAATCGTAGACATGAATACAAAATAGCTTATAAAAGTCGAGGATATTAATTGCCGCAGAGTCTCTAAGAACAGGACTCATAAATCACACTCGAAACTTAGGAATAGAATTACCCCAAAGCTCATATCATTCATCACTTAAATCTAAGACATGCCAAAAGAAAGAAGGGACAGCTTCACATACCTATTAACGACTATTCGCCAATCCATTCGCTTTTAGCCTATTTAATATAAGAGTAACGTTATCGTTAGTAACTATACGTTTTAGTTCGTAAATCCGTAGCCCATCACTTATAGAACTTATTCTTTAACTTATACACTCTCGTTTAGGGTTTTTCATTAGTTAAAGACTTAACGAAAATCGAGCAGCATTTCCCCTATATATTCGCCTAACCCGAATTTCCAATTACCCTCCTGTTAACACAGAAATACCAACAAAAACATATGGACATAGTCATATCTTCAATCCTTTCAATTTGACAAGGATAACAACATGTTCGTAACAACACAACTTTAACCTTAACTATCTAATCCTTTCATTCTTTTACCATATAATCCATGATAACAACAACCATAATGCAACTTAAAAATTAATTCTACATGCCTAATTAGAACAGCCCTCTACACAGCTCAATTTACACATTAACATCACCACACATAACTCCTTACATTCATCACACACCCACCAATTTATTCAAGTTTAAATCACCTCCAAAACGTGTATAAAAAGATTAAATCTTACCTTAATAAACTTGGCTCCTTAACCTTGCTAATCGCTTGGATGTTTACAACAAATTGACACTTTAATTCCTCTCTTCTTCATGCTCTTTCTCGGCTGGAATTGCCATGGCCGAATGCCTCTCTCCCTCTCTAACTTTGCTTCTTTCTCCTTCTAACTCTTTGCTTAGAATGAAATGAATTTATGATAAATCAACTGTTCATCAAAGCTTGGTCTTATATGCTGCCCCTAGGCCTTCCACGTGCCCCCTCATGGTGAGTCATTATGTTGTTTTAATTAATTAATTTTTTTTAACAACAAATCAGGTGGGGCCCACTAATTATATAATTGGTTAACTTAATTAATCTTAATTAATCACTAATCTTCACTTAATAATCCAATTATAATTAATTAGTCCCTAATTTCTAATAATATTTTTACACTAAATAAAATTTGTAAAAATTTATGTTCTAATTAAAATTGAAAGTTAAAGGTTCCTATTTCGTATCCGAAAATGATCTCGTCTTTAACTTGAGTCGATTCTCTTGCGAATAACTCGACGTATATAAATACGGGATATAACATCCTTCCCCCCTTTAGAACATTCTTCCTCGAATGTTGAATTGGTCCCGTAAGGTTTTATATGAATTTTGGGGAAGTCTCCCTTATCGTTATAACATATAGTTTCATCGGTCAATCAATATAATTGAGTGAGAAGTTTAGGTTTACCTATAGGCATAGGGAACAAGTAAGGGTACTTATTCTTCATATCCTCCTCGGCTTCCCAGGTCATTTCTTCTCTATTGTTGTTTCGCCATAATACTTTGATAGAAGCCACGTCTTTGGTTCGCAATCTCCTAATCTGCCGATCAAGTATGGCTATAGGCTGCTCCTCGTAGGATAACTCCTCTGTCAGCTGGACATCATCTACGTGAAATACTCTGGAAGGATCACCTATACATTTGCAAAGCATTGACACGTGAAAGACTGGATGTACTGCTTCCAAATCAGACGGTAGGTCCAACTCGTAGGCAACCCGGCCTACCCTACGGATAATCTGATAAGGCCCAATGTACCTCGGGCTTAGCTTCCCTTTCTTGCCGAATCTCGTGACACCCTTCATGGGTGACACCTTCAAGAACACCCAATCACCAACCTGAAATTCTAAGTGTCGACGTCGATTATCTGCATATGATTTCTGTCGGCTTTGGGCTGCCATTAATCTTTCCTGAATAAGCTTCACTTTATCAACAGCCTGCTGAACCATATTTGGGCCTATTAATTTGGTCTCACAAACATCAAACCAGCCAATAGGTGATCTGCACTTCCTCCCATACAAGACCTCATACGACGCCATCTGAATAATCGAATGGTAGCTGTTATTATAGGCAAACTCAATAAGTGGCAAATGATCATCCCAGCTACCCCCTAAAATCAATAATACAGGCCCGTAACATATCTTGTAGTGTCTGAATAGTACGCTCGGCCTGTCCGTCAGTCTGAGGATGGAATGCTGTACTAAGACTCACTTGTGTCCCCAATCCCTCTTGGAAGGATCTCCAGAAGTCAGCTGTAAACTGGGCTCCTCTATCGGAGATGATCGCTGTGGGAATCCCGTGCAGTCTCACTATCTCCTTGAGGTATAACCTAGCATAATCCTCAGCTGAATAAGTAGTCCTGACTGGAAGAAAGTGGGCTGATTTTGTCAACCTATCAACGATAACCCAAATAGAGTCATATCTTCGCGGAGTGCGAGGTAAACCTGTGAAGAAGTCCATATTAATTACCTCTCATTTCCAGGTTGGAATCTCTATCTCCTGTAATAATCCACCGGGCTTTTGGTGCTCGACCTTAACCTGTTGACAATTCGGGCACTGAGCAACAAACTCCGCTATATCCTTTTTCATGCCATCCCACCAATACAAATATCTGAGGTCATGATACATCTTCGTTGACCCTGGATGAACAGAATAACGGGCATAGTGTGCCTCCCCCATAACCTGTCGCCGTAACCCTGCAACCTCAGGTACACATAATCTGCCTCTGTATCGTAGCACTCCATCAGGTGCAACTTTGAATGGAGTCTCCTCCTTTTGAAGAGCTACATCTCTATAATGTATAAGAACAGGGTCCTCGTACTGGAGTCTCTTTACCTCTTCAATGATAGAGGATTCAGCAACTCCTCGAATAGAAACTCCGCCATCATCAGAATCATCCAAACGGACTCCAAGATTAGCTAATTGGAAAATCTCATGAATTATCTCCTTCCGTTCTGGTTGTACATCTGCCAAGCTGCCCATAGATTTACGGCTGAGTGCATCTGCTACAACATTTGCTTTCCCTGGGTGGTATAGAATGTCAACATCATAGTCCTTCAGTAACTCTAGCCACCGCCTCTGCCGCAAATTCAGCTCCTTCTGCTTAAAGATGTATTGGAGACTCTTATGATCTGTATAACTATTAACATGCACGCCATATAAATAGTTTCTCCATATCTTCAAGGCATGAATCACCGCTGCTAACTCCAGATCATGAGTGGGATAATTTCTTTCGTGCTTTCTGAGCTGTCGGGAGGCATAGGCTATAACTCTTCCATGCTGCATCAACACACAACCTAGCCCAACGCCTGAGGCATCACAATAAATAACATAGCCATCTGGCCCCTCAGGAAGTGTTAGAACTAGAGCAGTAGTCAACTTATCCTTCAATAATTGGAAGTTTCACTCAAAAGCATCGGTCCACTAAAACTTGACTCCCTTCTGTGTTAGCCTTGTTAAAGGCGCTGAAATTGAGGCAAATTTCTCTACGAACCTCCTGTAATACCCTGCTAGCCCCAGAAAACTGCGTACCTCAGTAGGAGTCGTAGGTCTGGGCCAAGTCTTCACCGCCTCAATCTTCTGTGAGTCTACCCGAATACCATCAGCTCCAATAATATGCCCCAAGAATGCTACTGAAGTCAGCCAGAATTCACACTTAGAAAATTTAGCATACAGCTTCTGGCGCTGGAGCACTCTAAGTACCGCCCTCAGATGGTCCGCATGCTCCTCTTCTGATCGTGAGTAGGCCAGAATATCATCAATAAATACAATCACAAACATATCCATAAATGGCTTGAATACTCGGTTTATCAAGTCCATAAATACTGCTGGAGCATTGGTCAGCCCAAAAGACATCACCCTAAACTCATAATGCCCGTATCGGGTCCTGAATGCAGTCTTCGAAATATCTGCCTCCTTTACCCGCACCTGGTGATAGCCTGACCGCAAGTCTATCTTCGAGAAACACTTAGCACCCTGCAACTGGTCAAATAAATCATCAATTCTGGGGAGGGGATATCTATTTTTTATCGTCACTTTATTCAGCTGCCTATAATCGATACACATCCGCAGAGACCCATCTTTCTTTCTCACAAATAATACCGGTGCTCCCCAAGGTGATGTACTTGGCCTGATGAAGCCCCTTTCTAATAAATCTCTCAGTTTCTCCTTGAACTCTTTCAGTTCTGCAGGTGCCATCCTATAAGGAGGAATAGATATGGGCTGAGTATCTGGCAGCACATCTATAGTAAACTCTATCTCCCGCTCAGGAGGAAGACCTGGAAGTTCATCTGGAAATACATCTGGAAACTCGCTAACTATCGGCACTGACTGAAGAGTCGGCGCCTCTGCCTTCAGGTCATGCACCCGAACCAGATGATAAATATAACCCTTTCTTACCATCTTCTTTGCCTTGAGGTATGAAATAAACTTACCCCTCGGCGATGCTGTATTTCCCATCCACTCTATAATTGGCTCTCTTGGGAACTGAAATCGGACTATCTTGCCTCTACAATCAACGTTAGCATAACAAGAAGCTAACCAATCCATACCCATAATAACATCAAACTCAGTCATATCTAGCTCTATCAAACCTGCCTTGGTGCAACGACTATATATAATCACCGAACAATCTCTATATACTTGCCTTGCTATGACAGAATCTCTTACCGGTGTAGCTACCTCAAATGGTTCTATCGATTCAGGTTTTATCCTAATTCTACTAGCAACAAAGGGGGATATATACGATAATGTAGAGCCTGGGTCTATCAATGCATACACGTCTCGAGAGAAAATCGATAGTATACCTGTAACCACATTTGGTAACGCCTCCTGATCCTGTCTACTAGCCAAAGCATATATGCGGTTTGAAGGACCGCTAGAACTAGAAGCTCCGCCACGACCTCTACCATGGCCTGCTGGTACCTGAACACCCTACCCCATAGGGCGTATAGCTACAGAAGAAGATAAACCAGCAACCGACCCAGTGGGCTGAACCCTACCACCTGAACAACCCCCATATGGACACTCTCTCATAATATGGCCTTGACGGCCGCAAGAAAAGCAAGCACCTATAACGAGATGGCATTCCCCAGAATGAGGCCTACCACACCGAGAGCACCGAGGCAAAGGTGGCCTCGACTGACTGAAACCTCTGTTCATCTGCGAACCCGAAGCCTTGGAACTCTGACCGGCCCCTGAATACCCTGTGCTGTCAAACCTTCTACCTGTAAACTGTGGAGGTGCACTCTGTGCTGGTTGGGACGGATATCTAATATGCTGCTGAGGCATCCCGCCTTGAAACTCGCCAGGATAGCCAGCCGATCTGGCCCTCTTATGCTGGCCTCTATCATAATCTCTATTTGGTTGGCATCCTCTGTGTCGATCCTCTACCCCCTGTGCATATGCCTGTAACCGAGCAATATCCATACCTGGCTGAAGAGCCACTGCCATACAATCATCAACCAAATAACGATCTAACACCATCACATACCGATGCACTCTATCCGCCATATCAGCTACAATAGTGGGTGCATATCTAGCCAACGAGTCAAACTCTAGGCTATACTCTCGAACACTCCTGCCCCTCTGCCTCAACTGTAGGAATCTATCAACTCTAGCTCGCCGCATCTCTGGAGGCAGAAAATGGCCAAGGAAGGCCTCCACAAACTCATCCCATACTGCTGGAGGAGCATCCTCTCCCCTAGACAACTCCCACGACTCATACCAATTGACAGCCATATCCCGCAATCGATACGAAGCTAACTCAACAGACTTAGTCTCAGAAGCCTTAATTATCCGCAACGTACACTGTATCTGCCGAACGAACTCCTGCGGGTCATCCTCGGGCTTCGACCCGAAAAACTCTGGAGGATTACAGCTTAGGAAGTCACGGGCTCTCAAACTGTCATGTCTATCCGTCTGGTCGACCCCTAATCCATGCCTGCGAGCCTACCCTGCCACTAATCTGGTGAGCAACTGAACTGCATCTCTCATAGCTCTATCCTCCGCCCCTGGCTGAGGAGCTGGAGGCTCAGCTGCTGGGACCTCAATGGCTGGCAGTGGATCCGCCCCCTGACCCGGAGCTGTCGCTAGCCTAGGTTCCTCTGAAAGTTGCGGTGTAGAAGAACTCGCGGACTGGAGCACAACCTCAGGCATAATCTGGGCACGGGCCCTAGTAACTCTCCGTGTCTGGCTAGTATCCCCTGCTACTGATTTGCCCTTCTGGGCAGCTGTCGCTTTCTTTGGAGGCATAGCTGTAAACATAACAGACTGTTAGGAAGAGATAATCCTGATAATATAGCTCTATCGCACGATCTAGGATAAGAAAAAAAGATGACATCCTAAATGTCCTGTAGCTTCCTGTTTATAGATGTGGTGCACAACACACCGATAAACAAGGCTCTACTAGACACGGTCTATAGACACTCCAAGGATGAACTGCTCTGATACCACTTTTGTCACGACCCAGCCCCGTGGGCCATGACTAGTGCCCGAGCTGGACACCCATATGTACGTGTCAAACATAATCGGAATGATACTATAGGTCCTGAATCAATCACATCGTAATAACATACGCAAGCCGACGAGGCTGCCACTGTATATATCATTATACTACACAAGCCGACAAGGCTCCCACTACATATCAGTATATTACTGTTACACCTAAGAAAATTACCCATTGGCACGCAAGTGAACGAACTAGTGAGGAATGGCATTTGATGACCCTAGTTGAGATTTTAAAGATGTTAGAGATGAGGGAAGAGGATTGCCAAGAGAAGGCAAAGTATGTGATAAGTATCGGAAAGGAATTACGAGCACCGAGTTAGCAAGGACTTGATGATGTGTTGGGAAGGAGTTATAACGTCCCTTAGATTGATAATGAAGTGTTGAACAAGTGTTAAGAAGGATCCATAAGGTTTGGAGATCAAACGAAGAGACGAGAATCAGTGCAGTTGACTGATGGGTTATACGGCTCATTATACGGACCGTATAATGGTTTACGGACCGTATAATGGACCGTAAAACCATCACAGAAAAGGTTGCTCACTGGTGGGATTTTACGGTCAGTTATACGGACCGTATAAATTTATACGACCCGTATAATGAACCGTAAAATGGTCACACTGAAGGGTGCAGGACAGGCTCATTTGACGATCGATTTTACGGACCGTATAATGGTTATACGGACCGTAAAATGGACCGTATAATGGTCCCGACAGATCAGTTGTGGATCATTAAATAAGGGACCAACTTCATTATTTCATTTTTACATTTCATCCCCTCTCTCTAAGAACATCTCTCCACATTTATTACATAAAATTTCAAGGATTATTAGTCATCAATGACATAAATCAAGTGAATCAAGAGTAAGGAAACCCATTAAAGACCATTCAAGTCAAGAAATCCAAATGGAGGAAAACTAAGGTTTTTGCTCAAGTGGAGTATTATCAACTAAGGCTTGTTCCTACAACATCTAAGGTAAGATTCATGATATTTATATGTTGTTTAAGGTATTAGAGAGTTAAAATACTTGGATTGTAGAAGAGTATAGCAAAATGGGTCATGAATGATGAATAGTGACATTTTGAGAAATAGTTTGAATTGAATCATGATTGTTGTTGTGTTGTGGTATGAACGTGTTATAGATGACGTTAAGATCACGAGATAGACATTTGTATGCGAATGGATGAAATCATGTGTCATGGTCTTGAAAGTGGGAAATTGGAAGTAAATTGAGAATATGGGTAATGTGGACGATTAAAGGATATTGTTATGTTATAGTGAATGTATTGTTGACGTTTGGTAGTTGAAATACGATATGGAGGAATGTCATATAAGTAAAGGAAATGTTGTCCGATTTTCTCTAACTTTAGCCATATGTGCTAATTATCGATTCTAATGATTGTATGACCTTAATGAAGGTAGAAACGTTAGCATCGGAGGAGTACGTGCAAGTGTAGAATAGTTGAACGAAAAGGTATGTAAGGCTAGCCCTTCTTTCATAAGGCATGGTTCTTCGGCCAAATTTCTAAATCCTCTATACGAGTATGTTGTCTTCAAATGATTGATCTTCCGAGCTTGTAAGCTCACGCCGGGTAGAATATATTTATATGTATGTATATGATTACGTAACGCGCGCGCACATCTGCAGATGGTACGGATAACCCTGATGCCTTGGTAGGGCCAGGTAGATATAACCTTGAGCCTTGGTTGGCCAAGTAGTATGAAACACCGAACCTTCATGGTCGGGCACGCTATGTATATATATATATATATATATATCTGTGTGTGTGTATATGCTATGTATATGACATCATTAAGAGTACGAATATGTTATGTATATGAGATGTAAATGATTATGAGGGTAATTAAGTACGGATACGGATGTATGTATGCGGATACGCAATAGAAACGGAATATCCCTATGGAAAGCAAGTAAGTACCATGATGATGATATTATTGTCTCCCCCTCCTATGCTACTTCATATGTTGTCTATTATGTTTCTATATCGATGTTGACCATGCTTTACATACTCAGTACATTCTTCGTACTGACGTCCTTTTGTTTGTGGATGCTGCTTCATGCCTGCAGGTGCGCAGGGAGACAAGCCTGATCCATAGTAGCTTTCTCAGAGATTTTATTGCAGAGCTCCATTTCATTCGGAGCCATAGCTTTTGGGTACTTATTATTTTGTGTATATAATTATGGGCATAGCGGGATCCTGTTCCGCTCATGTGTTATGCCATACTCTCCTTAGAGGCTCGTAGTCATGTGTATATGGTTAGATATGTCTGGCCTTGTCGGCCTATGTTTTGTATATCATTTTGTTAGCCTTGTCGGCTCATGTATGTTGATGTGGCATAGATGCCTATGATGACATATAGATGTTGTTGTCCAAATGGGACTAGTTTGATAAATGAATGGAAGTGTATGTTTAATTATGTGGCTCACCTAGATGCAAGCATAAGTGTAAGCTAAGGGGTGCCCGGGTGGACTAGCACCGGGTGCTCGTCGCGGCCCCCTAGTCGGGTCGTGACAAAAGTGCTATCAGAGCAGTTCAGTCCTAGGGTGTGTCTACGAGCTGTGTCTAGTATAGTCTTGGTTATAGGTGTGTCGCGCGCCACACTTATAAACGAGAAGTTGCGGACATTTTAGGAATGATTGACCTTCTTTCTTCATAAGAATCGTGCGATAGAGCTAAGATATAAGAAATTCTTGTTCCTTAATCGTGTGTTGTGTATTTCAGAGATGCCTAAAAAGAAAAAGGCTACAGCAGCCCAAAAGGGCAAGACGGTGGCAGAAAAGCGGGCTGAAAGAGCACCGCCACCGGTAGTAGAGAAAAGTGAGTCCCAGAGTGCGGCCCAATCCCAGTCCTCTCAGACATTGCCTATTACTGAGGAGCGTGAGGGAGCCTCAGCCCCTGCTCCAGCACCTCCAGCTCCTCCACCGGATGCTTCTGGCCAAGATGTGAAAGAGGCCATTAATTTGTTGACTCAATTGGTTGCGGCCCACACTCAGAGGAAACGTTCAGGGCATGGTGATAGGGATGTTAGTGCAAGGGCCCGTGATTTCATTACTTTAAACCCTCCGAAATTCTTTGGGTTAAAGTCGGAGGAGGACCCTCAGGATTTCATTGATGGTATGCTAAGGACGCTTCGATTGATACATGCTTCGGACACCGAGTCGGTGGAGCTAGCGTCATATAGATTGAGAGATGTCTCAATCTAGTGGTATACGGTATGGATGGCTTCACGGGGGGCTAATGCACCTCCCCCGGTATGGCAAGAGTTTATTGATGCTTTTCTCCGCCATTATATGCCTCCAGAAGTTCGGCGGGCTAGGGCCGATAAATTTTTGAACTTCAGGCAAGGTAGTATGAGTGCCTTAGAGTATAGCCTCCGTTTTAACTCCTTGTCTAGGTACGCTTTGGCCATGGTAGCGGATATGGGTGACCGGGTACACCGATTTGTAAGGGGACTAGGGCCACACTTGATGGATAAATGCTTGACTGCGTCCCTTCAGGACGGTATGGATATTGCACGCATTCAGGCACATGCTCAGAACCTAGATGAAAGCCTACAACAGCAGAGAAGCGAGCGTGAGCATGATTGGGGACATAGAAAGAGAGCTAGATCTTCGGGTCCGAAGAGCGAGTTTAGAGGTGGGCACAGGCAGCAGTTTCCCAGGCATTCAGGCTATTCTATGACCAGTGCACCTCCACGGTTTCCAGGCCAGAGATTTGATAGATCTACTCATCCCGGGCCGAGTCAGAGTTATTCAGGGTCCCAGTTTAGAGGTGATTCAGGCCAGTCAAGGCCACCCGTGCCACGATGTTCCCAGTGTGGGAAGTTGTATTGGGGTCAATGCCGATCAGGTTCAGATGTTTGCTATTCATGTGGCCGACCAGGCCATATTATGCGTGATTTCCCCTCAGTACATGGTGGAGGTAGGGCCCAGCCATCAGGGTCGATAGCTGGATCTTCAGCATCTGTACGCCCTACGGGGCTAAGTTCACATGCGCCAGTCGGCCATGGTAGAGGTAGAGGCAGACCTCCCAGTTCTAGCGGTCCTCAGCACCGTATTTATGCTTTGGCTGGACGCCAAGATCTTGAGTCTTCTCCTGACGTGGTCACAGGTATATTACCGATATTCTCTCACGATGTATATGATTTGATTGATCCGGGCTCCACATTGTCATATGTTACTCCATATATTGCGGGTCAATTTATAGTCGAGCCGGAGTCGATCAAACCTTTTGAGGTGTCTACACCCGTGGGTGAATCGGTAATAGCTAGCCGAGTATAGAGATTGTGTAGTTGTGATATGTGACCGCCGCACTATAGTCAACTTGCATGAATTAAAGATGGTAGATTTTGATGTTATCATGGGCATGGATTGGTTGGCTTCTTGTTATGCCAATGTTGATTGTAGAATGAAAATGGTTCGTTTCTAATTTCCGGGAGATCCAGTCTTAGAATGGAAAGGAAATACGGTGTCACCAAAAGGTAGGTTTATTTCCTATCTAAAGTCAAGGAAGATGATCACGAAAGGTTGTATTTATCACCTAGTGCGAGTTCAAGATATAGAAGCTGAGTCGCCGACTCTTCAGTCAGTTCCAGTAGTGAATGAATTTCCGGATGTGTTCCCGGAAGAGCTTCCAGGCCTTCCTCCCGAGCGGGCGATTGATTTTGCTATTGATGTGTTGCCAGGCACTAAACCTATATCGATCCCTCCATATAGAATGACACCCGCAGAACTGAAAGAATTGAAAGAGCAATTGAAAGACTTGCTTGAGAAAGGCTTTATTAGACCTACTTCATCCCCGTGGGGAGCACCCGTATTGTTTATCCAAAAGAAAGATGGCTCCTTGAGAATGTGCATTGATTATAGGCAATTGAATAAGGTGACGATTAAGAATAGATATCCTCTCCCGGGGATTGATGATTTATTTGATCAATTGCAAGGTGCCAAATGGTTTTCAAAGATCGATTTGAGGTCCGGGTATCATCAAGTGAGAGTTAGGGAGAAAGATATCCCTAAGACAGCTTTCATAACAAGGTATTGTCATTTCGAGTTCCGAGAAATGTCATTTGGGCTAACTAATGCGCCAGCAATATTTATGTATTTGATGAATAATGTGTTCAGGCCCTTCCTGGATTTATTTGTGATAGTATTTATCGATGACATCTTGGTGTATTCTAGATCCGAGGCAAAACATACGAATCATTTGCGTACTGTCCTTGGAGTCCTTCGAACTCGAGAGTTATTTGCAAAGTTTTCCAAATGCGAGTTTTTGTTGAACTCGGTAGCATTTTCAGGGCATATCGTTGCAGCCGATGGTATTCGAGTGGATAGTCAAAAGATTGAGGCCGTGAAAACTTGGCCAAGGCCAACAACTCCTACGGAGGTTCGTAGCTTTCTGGGCTTAGCAGGTTATTACAGGAGGTTCGTTGAAGGTTTTTCTTCTATTTCTGCACCACTCACAAAGTTGACCCAGATATCGGCAAAGTTTCAATGGACAGATGCTTGTGAACGTAGCTTCCAAGAGTTAAAGGGTAGATTGACTTCTGCCCCAATCTTGACACTTCCAGAGGGATTGGAAGGGTACGTTGTCTATTGCGATGCTTCAGGTGTTGGGCTAGGATGTGTATTGATGCAGCATGGTAAAGTGATTGCGTATGCTTCAAGGCAATTGCGGAAACATGAGCGAAATTATCCTACCCATGATCTAGAATTGGCCGCGGTGGTTCATGCATTAAAGATATGGAGACATTATTTATATGGTGTCCACGTGAATATTTACACAGATCATAAGAGCCTTCAGTATATCTTTAAGCAGAAAGAGTTGAATCTGCGGCAACGACGATGGCTAGAATTACTAAAAGACTATGATGTTGATATCCTGTATCACCCTGGAAAGGCAAATGTTGTGGCTGATGCTCTTAGCCGTAGATCGATGGGAAGTCTATGTGATGTACGACCAGAGAAGAGGGAAATGGCCAGTGAGCTCCAACAGTTAGCTAGCCTAGGAGTCCGAGTAGTGGACTCTGGTAGTAGCGGAGCTACTATTCGGAATTCTGCAGTCTCGTCACTAGTGGCAGAGGTGAAAGAGCGACAATATGAGGATCCCATGCTAATGCAGTACAGAGATACACTCCCTCAGAAAGAGGAGTCATCATTTGATATTTCAGGAGACGGAGTTCTCCGATGCCGAGGCAGATTATGTGTTCCCGATGTGGCAGATTTACGCCACCAGATATTGAAGGAAGCTCATTGTTCCCGTTATTCTATCCATCCCAGAGCAACGAAAATGTATCATGATCTTAAGTCCATATATTGGTGGAATGGAATGAAGAAAGATATAACGGAATTTGTATCTCAATGTCCCAATTGTCAACAAGTGAAAATTGAACACCAAAAGCCGGGTGGATTGTTGCAAGCTATAGAAATCCCAACGTGGAAGTGGGAAGTGATTAATATGGACTTCATTTCAGGGTTACCTCGTTCTCGACGTAAATATGATTCTATATGGGTAATCGTGGATAGGCTCACAAATTCAGCTCATTTCTTACCGGTCAGGACGACCTATGTGGCAGAGGATTATGCAAAGCTTTATCTTAAAGAGATAGTGAGACTTCATGGTGTTCCAGTATCTATTATCTCCGATAGAGGGACTCAGTTTACAGCAAAATTTTGGGAGTCTTTCCAAGAGGGTTTAGGGACCCGAGTTAGCCTTAGCACTGCATTTCATCCACAGACAGATGGACAAGCTGAACGCACTATTCAGACTCTTGAAGATATGTTACGGGCATGTATGATAGACTTTGGAGGAAATTGGGATGATCATTTTCCACTCATTGAATTTGCTTACAATAATAGTTATCATTATAACATTCAAATGGCACCGTATGAGGCTTTATATGGGCGGAAGTGTAGATCCCCGATTGGGTGGTTCGAAACAGGAGAGGCTCAGTTGATAGGGCCAGACTTGGTTCAGCAAGCCATAGAAAAAGTCAAGCTCATACAAGATCGGTTGTTAGCGGCTCAAAGTCGTCAAAAGTCCTATGCGGATAATCATCGAAGAGACTTGGAGTTAGAAGTGAGAGATTGGGTATTCTTGAAAGTGTCGCCGATGAAGGGCGTTATGAGGTTTGGCAGAAAGGGGAAACTTAGTCCCCGGTATATTGGGCCATATGAAATTGTACGAAAGATAGGCAAAGTGGCCTATGAGTTAGATCTACCTCCCGAATTGGAGTCAGTCCATCCAGTATTACACGTCTCGATGCTCCGGAAATGTATTGGAGATCCTACTAGGATCTTCCCAGTAAATGATGTGCAAGTGACAGAGAAATTGACCTATGAAGAGATACCCATTGCCATATTAGACAGGCAAGTACGGAGGCTTAGAAACAAAGAAGTGGCCTCAGTTAAGATTCTATGGAGAAGCAGTAAACGAGAGGAAACTCTGGCGAAATTCTATTATGTTGTGGCCCTGTGAGGCATCGATATTATGGGTTGTTGTGATAGGATGGTAGTGCCATATTACAGAGGAAACTCTGGCAAAATTTCTGTAGAATCCCCGAGTGCTTAACATTCGAGGACGAATGTTCTTAAGGGGGGAGAATGTTACACCTCGGAAATTTTTCCGTTGGCACGCAAGTGAACGAACTAGTGAGGAATGGCATTTGATGACCCTAGTTGAGATTTTAAAGATTTTAGAGATGAGGGAAGAGGATTGCCAAGAGAAGGCAAAGTATGTGATAAGTATCGGAAAGGAATTACGAGCAACGAGTTAGCAAGGACTTGATGATGTGTTGGGAAGGAGTTATAACGTCCCTTAGATTGATAATGAAGTGTTGAACAAGTGTTAAGAAGGATCCATAAGGTTTGGAGATCAAATGAAGAGACGAGAATTAGTGCAGTGGACTGATGGGTTATACGGCTCATTATACGGACTGTATAATGGTTTACGGACCGTATAATGGACCGTAAAACCATCACAGAAAAGGTTGCTCACTGGTGGGATTTTACGGTCAGTTATACGGACCGTATAAATTTATACGACCCGTATAATGAACCGTAAAATGGTCACAGTGAAGGGTGCAGGACAGGCTCATTTGACGATCGATTTTACGGACCGTATAATGGTTATACGGACCGTATAATGGTCTCGACAGATCAGTTGTGGATCATTAAATAAGGGACCAACTTCATTATTTCATTTCTACATTTCATTCCCTCTCTCTAAGAACATCTCTCCACATTTATTACACAAAATTTCAAGGATTATTAGTCATCAATGACATAAATCAAGTGAATCAAGAGTAAGGAAACCCATTAAAGACCATTCAAGTCAAGAAATCCAAATGGAGGAAAACTAAGGTTTTTGCTCAAGTGGAGTATTATCAACTAAGGCTTGTTCCTACAATATCTAAGGTAAGATTCATGATATTTATATGTTGTTTAAGGTATTAGAGAGTTAAAATACTTGGATTGTAGAAGAGTATAGCAAAATGGGTCATGAATGATGAATAGTGACATTTTGAGAAATAGTTTGAATTGAATCATGATTGTTGTTGTGTTGTGGTATGAACGTGTTATAGATGACGTTAAGATCACGAGATAGACATTTGTATGCGAATGGACGAAATCATGTGTAATGGTCTTGAAAGTGGGAAATTGGAAGTAAATTGAGAATATGGGTAATGTAGACGATTAAAGGCTATTGTTATGTTATAGTGAATGTATTGTTGACATCTGGTAGTTGAAATACGATATGGAGGAATTTCATATAAGTAAAGGAAATGCTGTCTGATTTTCTCTAGCTTTAGCCATGTGTGCTAATTATCGATTCTAATGATAGTATGACCTTAATGAAGGTAGAAACGTGAGCATCGGAGGAGTACGTGCATGTGTAGAATAGTTCAACGAAAAGGTATGTTAGGCTAGCCCTTCTTTCATAAGGCATGGTTCTTTGGCCAAATTTCTAAATCCTCTATATGAGTATATTGTCTTCAAATGATTGATCTTCCGAGCTTGTAAGCTCATGATCCCTGATACGTATTACGATTGTACTACGCTCCTCATATGACAAGGAAGCCTATAATATAGACGTAAAGATAATGATGATGATAATAATGATGATGCTAAAGGTGCCTGTGGGCTGTTATACTTATGTGTGCCTATGAAGGGCTATAATGAAACCCCGAGCTTATGACGCCGGGTAGAATATATGTATATGATTACGTAACGCGCGCGCACATCTGCAGATTGTACGGATAACCCTGATGCCTTGGTAGGGCCAGGTAGATATAACCTTGAGCCTTTGTTGGCCAAGTAGTATGAAACACCGAACCTTCATGGTCGGGCACGCTATATATATATATATATATATATATATATATATATATATATATATATATATATATATATATATATATATATATATATATATATGTGTGTGTGTGTGTGTGTGTGTGTGTATGCTATGTATATGACATCATTAAGAGTACGAATATGTTATGTATATGAGATGTAAATGATTATGAGGGTAATTAAGTACGGATACGGATGTATGTATGCGGATACGCAATAGAAACGGAATATCCCTATGGAAAGCAAGTAAGTACCATGAGGATGATATTATTGTCTCCCCCTCCTATGATACTTCATATGTTGTCTATTATGCTTCTATATCGATGTTGATCATGCTTTACATACTCAGTACATTCTTCGTACTGACGTCCTTTTGTTTGTGGACGCTGCGTCATGCCCGCAAGTGCGCAGGGTGACAGGCCTGATCCATAGTAGCTTTCTCAGAGATTGTATAGCAGAGCTCCATTTCATTCGGAACCATAGCTTTTGGGTACTTATTCTTTTGTGTATATAATTATGGGCATAGCGGGGTCCTGTTCCGCTCATGTGTTATGTCATACTCTCCTTAGAGGCTCGTAGTCACGTGTATATGGTTAGATATGTCTGGCCTTGTCGGCCTATGTTTTGTATATCATTTTGTTAGCCTTGTCGGCTCATGTATGTTGATGTGGCATAGATGCCTATGATAACATATAGATGTTTTTGTCCAAATGGGACTAGTTTGATAAATGAAAGGAAGTGTATGTTTAATTATGTGGCTCACCTAGATGCAAGCATAAGTGTAAGCTAAGGGGTGCCCGGGTGGACTAGCACCAGGTGCTCGTCGCGGCCCCCTAGTCGGGTCGTGACAATTACGCAAGCCGACAAGGCTGCCACTACATATCAGTATATTACGCAAGCCGACAAGGCTGCTACCACGACAGAACATCCACAATAACTATATAGACACAGGTGATCAAATCTGTACACAACCCACATATATGTCTACAGACCTCTAAGAGTATCAACAGTGAAATATGACGGGACATGGCTCCGTCGTACCCCTGGACAAACATATATATATATATATACATAAGAAGGTCTGTACCAAATATCTAGACTCCGGGACAATGGAGCACTCCAAAACAGCTGAATAGAAGTCCTAAGCTGGCGGATTACCAAAGCGAGTATCTGCACCTGCGGGCATGAAACACAGCCCCCCCCCCCCCCCCGGAAGAAAGGGGGTCAGTACGAGATATGTACTGAGTATGTAAAGCATGAAATACAGTAAAGAGGTTTATAACCGAAATAGGGAGTGCAGGAAACAAGTACAATGTCCAGAATACCAAAACACTTGCCTTTTGAAACATAAATCATGCAAGTCAATATCATATATCATACCCGGCCCATTATGGGACTCGGTGAATAAAGTCATCATATGCCCTCCTGGCCACCATAACATATCATCATATCGTTATATCATATATATATATATATATATATATATATATATATATATATATATATATACCGTACCCGGCCCTCTAGTGAGGGACTCGGTGAACAATGCAGTGAAACTGTGCACGATAACATACCCGGCCCGGGACTCGGTGAAAGACATATTGAGGCATGCACGAGTAGAGTAGTGAGCAACCATATGCAATTTAAATCATTATCAAGACTCAAACAGAATGAGAAGAAGAGATTAACACCTGAGTATCAGTAGCGACAATCATATCAATTATCCCTCGAATGTCATTATAGATCATATCAAAAGAGCCTTAGGAATCATAGACATGAATACAAAATAGCTTATAAAAGTCAAGGATATTAATTTCCGCAGAGTCTCTAAGAACAGGACTCATAAATCACACTCGAAACTTAGGAATAGAATTACCCCAAAGCTCATATCATTCATCACTTTAATCTAAGACATGCCAAAAGAAAGAAGGACAGCTTTACATACCTGTTAACGACTATTCGCCAATCCGTTCGCTTTGTCGCTCTTTTAGCCTATTTAATATAAGAGTAACGTTATCGTTAGTAACTATACTTTCTAGTTCATAAATCCGTAGCCCATCACTTATAGAACTTATTCTTTAACTTATACATTCTCGTTTAGGGATTTTCATTAGTTAAAGACTTAACGAAAATCGGGCAGCATTTACCCTATATATTCGCCTAAGCCGAATTTCCAATTACCCTCCTGTTAACACATAAATACCAACAAAAACATATGGACATAGTCATATCTTCAATCCTTTCAATTTGACAAGGATAACAACATGTTCGTAACAACACAACTTTAACCTTAACTATCTAATCCTTTCATTCTTTTACCATATAATCCATGATAACAACAACCATAATGCAACTTAAAAATTAATTCTCCATGCCTAATTAGAACAGCCCTCTACACGGCTCAATTTACACATTAACATCACCACACATAACTCCTTACATTCATCACACACCCACCAATTTATACAAGTTTAAATCACCTCCAAAACGTGTATAAAAAGATTAAATCTTACCTTAATAAACTTGGCTCCTTAACCTTGCTAATCACTTGGATGTTTACAAAAAATTGACACTTTAATTCCTCTCTTCTTCATGCTCTTTCTCGGCTGGAATTGCCATGGCCGAATGCCTCTCTCCCTCTCTAACTTTGCTTCTTTCTCCTTCTAACTCTTTGCTTAGAATGAAATGAATTTATGATGAATCAATTTTTCATCAAAGATTGGTCTTATATGCTGCCCCTAGGCCTTCCACGTGCCCCCTCATGGTGAGTCATTATGTTGTTTTAATTAATTAATTTTTTAACAACAAATCGGGTGGGGCCCACTAATTATATAATTGGTTAACTTAATTAATCTTAATTAATCACTAATCTTCACTTAATAATCCAATTATAATTAATTAGTCCCTAATTTCTAATAATATTTTTACACTAAATAAAATTTGTAAACAATTTATGTTCTAATTAAAATTGAAAGTTAAAGGTTCCTATTTCGCATCCGAAAATGATCCTGTCTTTAACTTGAGTCGATTCTCTTGCGAATAACTCGACGTATAAAAATACGGGATATAACATATAATTTACTGACCCGTTTAAAAACTGCCTATATACTAAGCCAATATAAAATAGTAGAAGGTATAAGACTTAGAGTGTTTTCGGTATGGAGGAAAACATTTTCTAATTTTCTCACGTTCGTTTAGTCAAAAATTTTAGAAAATATTTTTTTAGAAAAACAAGTTCATTAAAAATGAGGAGAATGGCTTTCCTAATGAAAATAGGGTAAACAAGTCCCACAAGTGACATTCCACCAACCACCCCACTCCATCCAACCTATTCCCACCACCCCCACCACCCAACTCACCCCCTACAAACTTTTTTTTTAAAAAAAAAGTTTTTTCTTTTTGGTTTTACAACATTCCCCCTCGCCCCCTGTTGCTCTCAAACGCACACACAAGTATACGCGGTTGTACAAGTAATATACACTGTTAAGTCTAGATATCGATCCAACAGAGACTTAGATTCTACTGTTAAACTAATTCATATTCGAATGAAACTATTCAAGAAAGTGAAAATCAAGATGTTTGTTGTACTAAACTAAAACTGCAAAGTAAACAATTTATGATGGGTGTTTTTGTGACTGAGAATATTTCGACAAAGATTGTAAGGTTTATCAGATGAGAGAAAGTTTCAGGGTCATGGCTTTCGACAATCCAGTTGATCTTCAGACAATTCCACCTATCTTATTTCCTGGGTTACCACTTGACGAGTTAATTATAACTTTATGAGTATCTTCCGAGTTGCTCACAAGCCTGTAAATGATACTATAACGCCTATATCCCTATGGTCGTCAGAGGTAACAAGAACGCATTTATTTCTCCATAATCAACTAAGCAAGGCTAAAGGGTATATTCCTATCCTCATTAGCGAAACGATTATATCGAACAAGCCCTATTTATTCTTATTACGCATGCAAATTCCCTATCCTTAGTTCAATTCACACGCCATAGATAGTGTCTAACTATTGGCCATATAATCAAACAATTAAGATCAAGAATAAATAAGAAACCAAAAATATGGAAAATCAATAGAGAATAATTGTCATCAAACCAACTTTCAAGTCTTATGCGACAACCCTAGAATTAAGAAGTTTAGCTACTCATGATTCTCAATGAACAACAAGAATTCATGAATAATCTAGGGTTGAAAAAGATGAAAAATAAAATAAACCTAGAAAGCAGATAATATGACGGCTTCAAAGTCTTGGAATAATCCCAGCACGTCAATAATAATGAACAAAATATCTATTTATAGTTTAGGGTTGTCAACCAAATAAAAGGGTCCTAATCCTACTTAAAATCAGACAAAACTTGGGCACTCCCGCGTTGGAACCGCGCCGCGGGGTCTTCTGTGAATTCAGCCCCAATTTGTGCTGAGCCCGCTGTTACATCTTGGAAACAAATCCCCCGTAGGTGTACAGTGAATAGGCTAACAGAGGACATAGCGTAGACGATTTTTTGACTAGTAAGAAATAGAATTAGATGACCCTCAACGAGATTTTAAAGGCATACAATGTAAGGAGAGAAAGTTGTTAAGGAAAGTGAATCATATGTTGCGTAGCGGATAAGAATAACGAGCAACGATTTGGTGATGGCACAAGGATGTTTTCTAGATGAGTGATAACGTCCCTTAGGTTGGTATTGAGGTGTTAAATAAGTTCCAAGAAGGTTCCATAAGGATCGGAGATCAAACGAGTCGACGAGAACAAAAACGGAATCACTGGGCATTATACGGTCCAACCTACGGACCGTATAAATTGTACCAGCCGTAGATGGGACCGTATAGTTGGCCAAAGAGAGGGCCAGCCACTGGACCAAATGTACGCCCATACATACGGTCCGTATAAATAGTACGGACCGTATGTTGGTCCGTATAAAGTGGCTCGGCCAGCTTTTGTGTTTAAATATAGGGGCCCTTTTCATTCCATTTTATTTCATCATTCACTCCACAAGTCAAGAGACCTCTAGAACCTTCTCTAACACTCATCCACAAGAAAATAAAGGGAAATCCAAGATCAACAACACTAAATTCATGAAAGCAAGAGTGTGAAACCTAGCTCAAGTTCATCTTCCTTAAATAAAACCAAAGGAGAAGAGATAGGGTTTTGGTGCTAGAGTAGAGACTCCACTCAAGACTTGTTCAACAATCATCTAAGGTAAGTTTCATGACTTTATCATGTTGTTTAAAGTATTGGAAGGCTAAGACACTTGAATTGTAGCAAGACATAGAAAATGGACCATTACTGAGTGAATAGTGCCATTGTTGGGTGATAGCTAGGCTGGATCATGAGTGTTGGTGTGCTATGATTATGAATGCATTGTAAATGATGTTTAGGTCTTGAAATGAGTATTATATACAAGGAAATGCGGTAACGAGCTATAACCATAAATGTGAAGAAATTGGAGAGAAATGGTGGATTCTGCTTAAAGTATATGAATGATGATTGTTGTGTGCAATATTATGAGTGTTGTTGTAAATGTTTGGGAGTTGAAATAGAACATGGGGAAAGTAGTATAAACAAAAGAAGTGCTGCCCGATTTTCCCTAGAAATAATAGCGCGTTCTTATAATCGATTAACTAACGTTAGTGCGAATTCTCTCTTGAAGGTTGGAGCGTGATATCGAAGGAGAACGAACAAGCGATAGCTTAGTTAGACATCAAAGGTATGTTAAGGCTAGTACCCTTCTTTCTAAAGGCATGATCCTTTCGTTATAAACCTTTGTGTCGTACTCATAATATCATTGGTTCCGCAAATGCTAGAAGTCCACGAATTTCGTGATTCTTATAATGTTATTGAGCTTCTAAAGGCATGATTCCAATGCTATGGCTTCATAAATGTTTCCATATCTTCCTCGTTTTCAAAAGTTAAATGTTTACGACTCCAAGGCATAATTACTTTCCTAATAATTCATAGTTGTTTTCCCAAAATGCCCTATTTTCCAAACCAGAGAATTATGATTCTGTAAGCTCTTATGACAACAATAATGGACATATTTTTATCATGATGACAATGATGCCAAAGATGAGAATATTTTTCTATGATGACTACGATGAGAACGATTTCCTGTTTAAAGGTTCCAAGTTATGATTTCAATGACGATATAAGAATGTTGAGCTATTTCTTGATTTCTCAATTTTATTCACGGATGATGACTATTTTTAAAGATTCCAGAGTATATGAATTGACGCCTTATGAGATTTATGATCTTATTCTATGTTCTCCTAATGCTATTCTGCACTGATAGTCTCACCTTATAATAGTTGTTCCTTCAAGGTGAGACAAAGCCATGATGGTTATTCCATAATACAATCGGAGGTTACCGACCTTACGTCACTCCGATAAAGTGCATTTTTTATTGGGCTCTGATGCACACTACGTATATTATATGTGTATATGATATGTATATGTATATGTATATAGGGGACATGGGGAAAAGGTGAGGCGCTATAGACGCATAGCCACCTGATCAGCTGGTATCTTATGACATCATCCCGGACGGGGGATGCCCGGACGCGGGATATATGGATAATGGATCGGGCCATTCGTTCCGCGGCAATATTGTCACGACCCAGCTAGGGGCCGCGACGGGTACCCGGGGCTAACCACCGAGCACTGCTCGTTCTATTACTCACCTTACTCGATTAATGCCCTTTTATCACATTTATATTCAAAACATAGGAAAATCATAGTTTATATGAAAACATAAATACTTTTATATCCATGTAGAGATCTTTAGTATAGCAAAATAATAGTGCACATATACATAAAAAAAATGTGAGACCATCCTACCCATACTGCGCATCTACGAGCCTCTACTGACACACTATACAAATAGACGGAACAAGACTCCGTCGTGCCCAAAAAAATATATATATGTGTACAAAAAAAAGTAATCATAAGCACCTCCAAACAATGGGGTGCTTTCGATCAGCTAACAACTCCTAAGGATCTGGATCGAGCTCGCCTCCCGGTCTACCTGTGGGCATGAGCACAGCGTCCAAAGAAAAGTACGTCAGTACGAATATTGTACTGAGTATAAGAGGCATAAACAATGAAGAAGAACAACAATAATATAAGGAGAACATCAATACGAACATCTGAGTCTGAACAATAATCGTAGGAGAAGTGATACATGATGTCTTACTCATACTCATCGTGATATCATAAATGCATGACATGCAAGTTATCCGTCCTTACCGGAACGGTGTGATAATCAATAATATAAGCCCGCGTCCAGGCCTCCCGCGTCTGGGGTACCTTCTCATGCCGCCCACTAGTGGTGTCTGCCCACGCCCGAAGGTCATGGTGTATCCGTATAGCTGCCCGCCGTAGCGGTGACTGCCCGGCCAACTAGGCGCGGTGTGATACAATCATGACATGCTCATTATAAAATACTTATAATAATATGCTTATCAAAATATGCTTATCTTAACATGATACATGCATAAGGATCAAGATCATCTATACTCTAACGAGGTGACGTAAGGTCGTGATCCCCCGATTTCATTATGGAGCAATTATCGACATTCTGCCTCACCTTGAAGGAATTAGTACATAAGGTGAGTGTGAGCAATAAAGGACATCATTGTCAATATGGCATCATCATAGCATATTTCTTATCTTATATAGACATGTAGGAATATAGGCTTTTAGCTTCTCGGGATACATGAACTCATGAAGAGGAAAAGAACTCATACTATAGGATTCATGCCATTGGAAAGAAAGGACTAGCCTCACATACCTGGTCGTTTAGCTACGCTATCGTTCACTTGTCTTCCTTCGATGTCACGTCGTTACCTTCACGAGAGAATCGTATTAACATTAGTTACCCGATTATAAGAACGCATCGTTATCTCTAGAGAAAATTAGACGGCATATCCTTTGTTTCTACTACCTCTTTCCCCGTTCTATTTCAACCCCTAAACATTTACAACAACACCCATAATATTGCAAGCAACAATCATCATTTATATACCTTAAGCAAAATCCACCATTTTCCTCCAATTTCTCCACAGTTAATGATTTTAGCCCGTTATCGCATTTCTTTGTGTTTGACACTTATATCATGACCTATACACCATTTATAATGTATTCATAATCATAACATGTCAACTTCCATGATTCCATCCAACTATCATTCCATAGTGACACTATTCACTCAGTAAGGGTCCATTTTCTATGTCTTACTACAATTCAAGTGTCTTAGTCTTCTAATGCTTTAAACAACATGCCAAATTCATAAAACTTACCTTGGATAGTGGTGGAACAAGCTTAGAGTGAAATTCTTCCTTTTGCACCAAAACCCTACTTCACCTCTTTTGGAATTTCTTGAAGAAGATGACCTCCAACTAGGTTTCATACACTTTGTTGCTTGGATTTGGTGTTGATGATCTTAGTTTCCCCTTTGATTCTCTTGAATTCCTATGGATGAAGTGTTGAGAGAGTTCTAGAGTGTTCTTGAATGGTATAGATGAGTAATGAAATAAAATGAGGCTTGGGTCCCTTTTTAATAACTCAAAGTTTGATTTTTAATGAATTGCAGTCGGGGTGAACAGTGGTCGTAAATCACAGTTTACGGACCGTAAATCAGTTTACGGACCGTATAGTGTGGTCGTATTTAAGCATGTTCAAAACAGAAAGGTTGGATGATGATATGGTAGTTTACGATCGAGGTTTACGGTCCGTAAACCAGTTTACAGGTCGTATACCAAGTCGTTTTTAACCATTTTCACACTCAACAGAAAGTTGAGATTTTTAAAGGCTGGAGGACGATGGTGATTTACGGTCTGTAAATCACTTTACGGGCCGTAAATCACTTTACGACCACTGGGCTGAATGAAATTCTACAACTTTCTCATTTTCCAAAAATTCATGAATCATCGCCCCTTACAAGGGCGGAGCTACAGCCATGTAAGGGTGTTCACGTGAACACCCTTCGCCGGAAAATTACACGGTGTATATAGGTCAAATTCTACTAAATATTGGTATATATAAGAAATTGCACACCCTTGATGCAAACACAACCTTTAGTCCAACGGTGGAGGGTGTGCAAAGATGCTTTGCGTCTCATGTCACGAGATCGAACCTGCGCTCACTACATCGTGAGCATTTTTTATTGTTGTTTTGCTTGTTTAAAATTAATTGACAAGTGGAATAGAAAGGTCCGTTAATTCTCAATGATTATCTATCTCCCTATTCTCTCTTTCATCCTTTTTTATTTTTTCTCTCCTTAGTCAAATTGACTCTCTCTCATTTTCTTATCCCCCTTAATTTTACTTTATTTACCTTTTTAGTCGACCTTTATCTCTATTTACTCATTGTGTGTGTATGTGTGTATATGTATATATATGAAAGTCATTATAGAAGTATTAATCGTCTTGTCTTTGTTTGGAGCTTAATCTTTTTTGGAAGTTTTCAGTAACTTTACGTCCTCTTCTATATAATTTTGTGTGTAATATATTTGAGTTTTTGTTTCAAGTTTATGTACCTTTGATTTCTCCTCTAAATATATTAAATACTGTGGCCGGCTCAATTAAAAAATTAAACGGTTAAAACTAACATAGTAGCTTTATTTAATTAAATCTTCAACACCTTCACTGTCTCCTTTGATTACTCTTTTGTTAACTTCTATATGTTATTTTGATTTGTACATATTATTTTTTATGGATTTTGACTTAGTCGATTTTCTTTAGTTGACTTTTTATATTAGTTATGATTTATACAATTGGTAGTTCTATTACATGTTTTCTTTATGATTTAGTTCAACAATATATAATTTTGTTTAAAAATTTAGGTGCATCCACTCACAAGATTTTTTTTTCTCGCACCCACGATTTACTTCTTTGAAGTTTGCACACCCTTGCCGAAAAATTTGGCTCCGCCACTGGCCCATTACTTAGTAAAACATCACATACTCATACCCTTCGTTGGTCTATTCCTTGTACATGTACGGGGACTTTTCCGAGGTGTAACAAATATATTTATATATGATGATATATGGATCGGGCTGCACGTTCCGCAACAATATATGATATGATGATGGGTACGAAGTAAGCCAGCATGTGCCATTTCTTTTATAAGTGACAGTCATATACAATTGCTCCTTATTGATGCTTCCTTTATCTCATTGACGTATTTTCATGGTTACGCCTTACATACTCAGTACAATATTCGTACTGACGTCCGTTTTCTTGGACGCTGTGTTCATGCCTGTTACATCCCGTATTTTTGAACGTCGGATTAATTGTAAGTTGAGGTGGGGCCCACACGTCAAGATTTTTTTTTTGGGACATGTGACAAATTATATGAATCACATATGTGAAGTTAAACACAACTCAAGAAGGACCCTTGGGCCAAATCAAAGTGGAAGTCCTCCAAACGAATATTTTTAAGAAAACGTTTTCGGGTGACCTGACTTTGGGGGGCAAAAACGGTATTATAAGTTTCGAATTTGGAAACTACCAAGGAATAGAAGTTGTAGATAATTGAATTAGCTTTCCATCCATAGGTCGTGGGTTCCAAGGTGACGTCGATACAAGGAGATATGAACGTTTTAAGGTCGAAAGATCAGTGGGCTAGGCCCAACTCGGGACCAACCGAGTTGGCCCAAAAAAAATGAAAAGAAAAATTTGGGCCCAACTCAAAGGGGTGGCCGGCCAACAATGGCCCAAACCCATGGTCCTAATTAAATTTTCCATGTGCTAATAATATATAGTAGTCATTATCCTATAGAGGGTTCAAGAAAACAACATAAGGAGAAGACAAGAACAACAACTCAAGCCAATTTCGGGTTTGGCCATAGAAAAATCAACCCCCAAAATATTGCCTCTAAAATTATTTTCTTGTTGAATTCCTACTAATTCAAGGTCCCTCTACAACTTGGTGTAGTTGTTTTGGAAGAAGGAGCACTTGGTTCCTCAATTTGATCATATATTCAAGTGAAGAAGATTAGGAAAAAGGGTAAGAATTCATCCCTTTTATTTGTGTTATAAAGTCTTGTTTGTGTTGTAGTATGTGGGAATGAGTTGATTGTATGGAAAAATGGAAGATTTCAAAGTGGGTATGAAATATAGTGTATGTAGCCGTGTGTGTATATTGTTGTATATATGATATGAGTTGAATTTTATGTTGTATTCTAGTTGTGGTTATGATGGAAATTATATTGGGAATGAAAGTTGAATGAATTTTGGTTGAAGTTGGAATGTAGAAGATTATGTCACCTTAGAATAATTTTGTGATATTATGGAAATGAAGTTGTTAAGATGTAAATTATGATTATGGTTGATGAAATTGGAAGATGGAAATATGTTATGAATATGTAGGTTGAAGATTTGAAGTTTTGGGTGAATTATGTTTTGGTGGAAAGTTTGTATATTTTGTATATCTTGTGAATATTTCGTAGAAATGATATGAAATATTTCCAAATTATATTGTGATGATCTAGATTAATGATGAATGTGAAACCATTGAGATTAGTTTGGAAATTGAAGTTGAAATGAAGGTTATGACATTATGTTGAAAAGATAGCTAGTTAAGTTATATTGTGGTTATAGTGATTGTTGTTGTTGTTGATGTTGTTGTTGGGTTGTTGTTGATTGTTTTGGCCGAGTTAAATTCTCGGGGATGCTATGTGTATAGGGGAGATGCTGCCCAAATTTTTGTAGAAAAGTGTTGACTTGAGATTTAAGCCTAAAGCCTTATGGTTAACATTTGGTAAATGTGACCATTTGCAGATTTTGGACGAAACGGGAAGTGAACTTGGAAAGGCGTAAAGTGCGTAAAAGGTATGTAAAGCTATCCCGATTCTTCTCTTGGCATGTCCTAGGGGTACTAGGATTGGATTTGAACTTCGGAAGACATTCTGCCCATTGGAATCCGCAATTGAAAATGCTCCTTTTTCGTTCAATAGAATTGAACCCTCGAAGCAGGCTTTACTGAAAAATTATGCAAACTTATCCAAACTGCCTAGAAAGTTATGGAATACCCCTAAGACCTCTGTAGGTGACCCCATAAGCTTAATATACGTAATTTGAGCCCGCCGCCTTGTTTGTCCCGAGGCAGGCCCACTATTTCCGATTTTACCCTTATGGTCCTTTGTAACTTGATTTCAAGCAATTTTTAAGGAAACGTCTTAACTACTTTTCCGACTACTAATGATACTTATTCTGGATACTATATCGAGTCTCTGTAAAGGTACGATATTTTGTATTACGTTTAGCCCCACTATTCCCGCTTTGCCCTCTTATTGTACTATTGCCTTATTTTCGAATAATATAAAATAAAATGTTTTAACTATCCTTTCAACTACTAAGGAAAATCGTTTGCTGACTCCCTCGAGTTTGGTAAGCTATTTTGGAATATGAAAAAGATTTCAGGAGGATTATTCTTCCGTAACTCATTATGACATATGACATACACTTGCTATGATTCCGTCCGACTTCATCGATTTGATTTGTCATTCGATATGCCTCATTGAGTCTCTGGAAATCTATGATATTTTTATTGCATTTAGTTTCTCACTACTCCATTCGTGGATGCCTCAATGTTTCCCACACTGAGCCCGGGCCAGGATATGTTGTCAAGCGTATTCCACTGCCTTGTTCGCCGTGCCTCGATGTGAGGGGGCAGGTATATATGTACATGGGTTTTGGAGTATGCTGTGCCATGTACACACATTCTGATATGCTATGATCTGATATGGCCATCTGATATGATATGTTATGTTATGGGGTTATCCCCTACTCTGTTCCGTATGTATGGTGGCACCAGCGTCGGGGGGTGGCCACGTTCTGTTTGTCGAGCCCTTGACAGGGGCCGGATATGATATGCTGTATGTTTCTGAACACACTCCTCATGTTTTGAAAATATGCATTTGATACTTCAGATGTCACACTCACTTCTCTATAAGTCCTGTTTCGGTTATGATCTTGTTCCGTATTGGGACCAGGTACGACATATGTTTTCAACAAATACTATTTATGCTTTATGATCAATATTTTGCTAATCTGGATATTCTGTCCATTTTCTGTACCTTCTGTTCTTATTATGACTTTGTTTACTACGTTCTGTGCTTTACATACTCAGTACATATTTCGTACTGACCCCCTTTCTTCGGGGGCTGCGTTTTCATGCCGCGCAGGTACAGAAGACAGATTTGCTGACCGCCTGCCTAGGACATCTATTCTGCTATATTGGGAGCGCTCTTTTGTTCTGAGCCTGTATATTGGTACAGTGTGCCGCTATTATATATATGTATGCTATTCTGGGGTATGACGGGGCCCTGTCCCGTCTTATGATTATGTTATGATCTGTAGAGGTCTGTAGACATACTTGTGTGGGTTCTGTATATGTTCGGGTATGATACGATCTGTGACAGCCTCATCGGCCTCCATGTACTGTGTCGGTTCTTTTATGCTAATTACTAACGTCAAGTGACCTTTATATTTGAAATATTCTGTCATTTTGCTAATTTGGGTTATCGGGTACGTCTGGGTGTCCAGCACGGACACTAGTCGCGGCCTACGGAGTTGGGTCGTGACAATGCCCACTGGTAGACAGGGAGACGGTGCAGACTTATAGGAGCTATCAGCAGATTTTCAGGAGCACTCTATTATTCCGGAGGTGCTAATCGGGTTTATACTTTTGTGTATATATATGTATATGTATTTTGGGCATGACGGGGTCTTGTCCCGTCATTATGTCTAGCACTCCAGTAGAGGCTCGTAGATGCGCAGTGTGGGTTATATGGTTTCGCAAGGTTATTATTGTATATATATATATGTGTGTGTGTGTGTGTGTGTGTGTGTGTGTGTACATTACCATTTTGATAACCGAGAGGCTTATGTATATAAAATTACTTATGTTTTCAAATGGAAAATGATTTTCTTACGATCTGAGCATAAATTTGATAAAAGAGCATTAAATGAGTAGGATAAGTCATAGAACGAGCGGTGCTCGGTGGTTAGCCCCGGGTACCCGTCGCGACCCCTAGTTGGGTCGTGACACCCGCGACGCGGGCTTGCCACCTGATTGAGAAGTTCCTGCAGCTTGATTCTTCCGTTATGGGCACGCGACGCGGGTATGGCACCTGAGAGCCACCTCGTGTTACATCCGCGACGTGGGTGTGGCACATTTGTGCTTGATCCTTCCAGAAATTCACCTAAGTGTCGCAATCTTCTCTCGTTCACTCGTGTACACAAGATCACCTCCAGAATCAACCAAAACTGCTCAGTTCCTTTCAAATGGTTTGAGCTTGGAAGCAACCTGCTATCTATCGATAGGCGAGAACAGACTGCTATTGACTGCTTCGCCTATCTATTCTATTATGGCCGGAGTACCGTGAGGGAAAGGTGAAAAGAACGTTTCCCATCATTTGTCTTCATCGTACCTAGACACATGAAATATAGCGACATAAGCTCAAATACGACGATTTCATCATATATTAGGCAATAAAAGTCTTAGGCATGTGATGTAAAATTACATGAAACATGATATTTGTGCCAAATATCATCCCCCTCCCCGCGACCCCAACAACCCACCACCCCCTCTACAAAAAAATTAAAAAGAAGTTCTGAAAAGTTTTTTTTTTTTTTGGTTTCTACGCCCCCCACCGCGACGCCCACCACTTCCCTCCATTTTTTCCCGAAATTTTGACTTCATATATTTTATTTTACTTTCACAAAAAATATCTAAAAAATGAAAAAATTGTGTGGTTAAATCTGGTGTGTGGTGGTGGCGTGAGTGGTGGTGAGGGAGTAGTGGGTGGTGGGGGTGGGGATGGGTGTGATGTGGGGTGGTGGGGCTGGTAGGGCTTAAGTGGCTATTTTCTGAAAAATATTTTTTACTAACCAATCGAACATGAGAAATTCAGTTATTTTTCACTGCCCAACAAAAAATGAGAAAATAAGTAAAAATTTACTTATTTTTAATTAACATATTTTCAGGAAAATATTTTCAGTCGTAAACATTTTCCTCCGAACACACCCTTAATGATTATCGGATATAAATAACATATTTAAAAATAGGTTTAAAAATAACATCAATAAGAAATACTATGAATCAGAGCGCCGCTCAGGAAAAAGAAGACGACAAAATTATGTGAGCGTTAGACGACAAGTTAGGATAAGAAGTGTAGAAAAGTATGATAGCGTAGGCGTTCGACACGTCAGAAGCAAACGTGGGGAGCTTTTGCTTCCTCACCGCACACCGCTACATGTAGAAATGGCGTTTTCGTTCTTTTTGCATGTCCTAATGCCACTACTTCCTGCCACCTCTCATCTTCAAAATTAGTACTATCAATGACCGAACAAGGATTTTTATCTAGGTGATTGAAAAATTTTAAAACATAAATACACAAATAAATCAGGATGTTTAATATTTACTATATATATATAATAAAATAATTTTAATTTTGAAAATATACTATAAATTTTTATCGAGGGGTTCGAATAAACTCCCTGAAGCTAACGTGGCTCCGCCCCTGTACTACTATTAAATTTTCCTTGCAAAATTAATTAACTTAAAAGAAGTGATAAGCTCGAAATACACTAGACATAGTTTATATGGTATTTTTACTTCTCAAATGTCGAAATGCATAGCTCATATTCCTTGATCCCAATTTATGTGATATTTTTAATTTTTTGAGAGTTAGTTTAATTAAATTTTAAAGTTAAATTCGATTAGATTAATTTAATGTTTTAAAATTAAAATTTATGTATTTGAAAACTATATAAGAAGTACTATAAGTTGCCAGTTTTTTCATATCAATTTGGTGAAAAAATATAACCTAAAGTATTAATTAAACTTTTTACAATTTGAATATCGAAAAGCAAAAAATATCACATAAATTGAGACAAAGAGACTAGTATTTAAATCACTTTAATGGAGTAATTTTTACCTGTATTATCCGTCTACTTATTTCCTGATATGAGCTAGCTGTTACGCCAATATAGTGTCTTTTCATGTGTTTTTGTCATTCAAGCCAATCAAACATTTTACGCACAAATTAAAGTCAAGAAAATTGTCCCAAATCAAAGGTCTTTATCTTATTTTTTCTTCTAGTTTCTTTAAAAAAAATCTCTCCAAAGTTTTTTAGTTTCAATTTAGAACATGGTGTTAGGATAATTTTCTAATTTATTTGTATTCTATCATAATTATGCAATCAAAAAGGTTATTTTAATGAAAAAAACCTTTTGTGGAAAAAATCTCTTCCATATTTAAATAATCTTTTTCTGAGGAAAAGTTTCGAATTTATATAAATTAAAGATCCGTTGCTCTCACACACAGAAAAACACAATAGCTTTCCCAATATCGTTATTAAAATTTTTTTGTTTAGGGAGATAACATACTCTCAATAATTTTATATTTTTATATTAATTTTTCATATGCAGATCAAATCATATAAAAATATTAACTTCTTTTAATATATTTTCTTTTATTGTATGATTTATTATCGTTAAAGTTTGGTAACTATTAGCTTCCGCGTGACGTTTTATTTATTTGAACCCCAACATTTGACACATTACGTAATTGAGCTCGTAAGATTAAAAGGCATTTTAGTACATCCTCATTTTACAAATCACAGGATTGAAACGGATAGAGTATATAAAAGCTACAATTACTACTGCATATGATATATACTAAGCGAAAAGAAAAGAACCGAAGGAGAGAAAGAGAGATAATATGGAGGCGGAGACAAGTGCAGCCCCTGCTCTGGCAAGTGCAGCTCCTGCGACGGAGGAGACTAAGAAGAAGATGATAATGGTGGCTATGGATGAGAGTGAAGAGAGTTTCTATGCTCTAAATTGGGCATTGGATCACTTGCTCACCGATCCTTCTTCTTCTACCATCATCACTTTGATTAATGTCCAACCTTTTTTTGCCCCCATGGTTTATCCTGCTGGACCTGGTATAGTATTTATTTTCTCTATGCATCTCCCAAAATGCTTAGTTATATTGAAAACTTGAAATTATTTCTTATTCACACTCAAAGGCGGACTCAGGATTTAAGCGCAACGGGGGCACCATTATCTTTAGTAATTCAATTATTAGCGATAAAGTTAGGTGTACGACTTTTAAAAAAACTGACTGATTACAATAGCAAATTATATGTAATAGCGGAATCACACCCCATACATCAATAACCAAAAACTAAAAATACATAATAGAGGAATCACACCTCTTATGTTATTATAAGTTATAATTATATTGTTTCATAAATTTTATTAGAAAGAATACTTACCAATTAGCGAAAAGATAACCTTGAGATAAAGAGATGTTTAGTTCAATAAAATTGAAAATAATCCGATCTTGCCTTGTGAGTTGTGGCATGCAAATATTGGATGCGACTATGGGTGACGTTCTGGAAAATTTGATAATGGAAGAATGGAAGAAGGGTTTGAGAATGGGGAGAGCCAAAGGAGTTTCTTTTTGCTTATGTTACGCTGGGAAAAAAATTAAAAATTCTGTACTAATTTGTAAAGTGATGCAAGTTTGTATAGTGGACTCCATAAGTTAAAAAAACAGTATGAGCTGAGAATTGAACTCAGATCATGACTACCAAAGCATTAACTCAGGGGCACGCTACCAACTGCACTACTTTAGCAATTACATTGGAGAGGTCCTTTTAAAATTTATCATACTTATTCAAGGTATATGAATATATATATATATATATATAGGATTTTTTTCAAAGTTACAAATTAGTGCAGAATTTTTAATTTTTTTTTATACAAAAGTTTTTCCAAAGTTACGGGGCACGTGTCCCCCGTCCTTCAAGGTGGGTCTGCCCCTGTTCACACTTTAATTTAGTGTATTAAGGGAAATTTTGTCTTTAACTATGTTTCTCCATGTATTAATAGCTCTTTTCTTATGGTAAATTGTGGCAGCTGTTTCACTTTATACTGTATGATCCATTGCATTCATTTAACGGTTATTAATTCGTTTATATTTATAGTTGTGTTTGCAGCGCCTACTGTGGTTGAAGCCGTGAAAAAAGCACAACACGAGAATGCAACTAGAATACTCTCTCGGGCAATCCATATCTGCAAACAAAAAATGGTACCTTTAATAGTTTCCTTTGTCATTATCAATTTTGTTACTAAATTTCTCCTTGGTTACTTATGTATAAAAAATAAACGAAATAGTAAAAAACCAATGATTTTGTAGAATCCATCTAAGAAGGATGCGCATAGTCTTTGATACTAAGATTAATGTTTTGGGGATGGGCCTAACTCACACTTTTCGGGATCCTTAGCTGTGCAGTATAAGGAAAATAACTTATCATATAAAAAAAAAAATCATACGCCATCTTGTTTTTGGTATGGAACTCTTCAATATTCTTACACTGGATTACAAATAATACGACATTTAGCTTTCATTGTAAGACTCTATACTTGTACTAGCCTAACTTATACAAGAATATATATATATATATATATATATATATGTATACCCTGTTTTTGGTCTATCTTTTGGGTGTATTCCCAATTGCCAAAACCCCGATTTAAGGTCAAACTTGAAAAAGTATTTAGCTTTGGCTAAGTGTGAAAAAAGGGTGAGTTTATTTGGGATAGGGAATTTATCCTCTTGGAGGAAATAGTTAAGAGGTTGATAGTTTATGACTAATCTGAGTTTACCTCTTGTTTGTTCTGCCCGTTTATTTGACATAGAACGCCTCGCATGCCCATTGTGAATTAGAGTGCTCGATAAGTCCAAACTCCAAGAGCTCTTCGCATTCTTTTTTCGCCAGCTGAAGATGATCTGGATTCATGCCGGAGTGACTTGCCTTCGTTGGATTAATGCTTTCATTCTTCTTGAAGGGGAGTTTAATGAAAAACTCCTCATTTAGCCATAGAGGCTTTTTGCATTTTCCCATAAACTCCTTGTGAGAATCCGCACATGAATGCTCCACCAACTGCTTTTCTATCTCCTTGATCCGTTCAGCATCAGTTATTCGGAATAATCGTAAAACATCTGTATATGGCTTGAATTGTTTCTTGAACGTTATTCCATAGGCTTTGATCATGAGCTGATCTTTAAGTTGGCTGAAGATGTCAAATCCGACAATGAGATCTTTCCTGGTACATCTGATCCAATCAGCTTTGTTCGAAACTTCAACCCTGGGAAGAATTCAATTGTGATTGGATGCTTTGTGATGACTGCGGTGGTTAGGACTCTAGTCCCAGCAGTGTTGAAATCTTTGAAATGTGGAATCCATTGATCCTCAGGAAGGACGGCTGGGTTCATCAATGAACATGCCGCTCCAGTGTCCATGAAGGCAATAACCTGGATTGGTTTATCCCATTTGGATGGATAAACTTTAAGCTGGACCTGCGAGATCACCATGATGCTGTTGATATCTTCTTGAGCCTTTCCCTATGGTTCTGAAATCTGGTAATATTCATCGCCATTTTCTTCGTACACATCTATGGAAAAGAGGGTCTTCTCTGTGGGTTTGTCCTCTAATGAGAGTACAAATTCAAGATCGCTATCTTCATCTAGATGGATACCAGTGTAGTCCTCTATTTCAGTAAGAAGCTTGATCGATCTTCTGGATTGGGGATAATTTTTTGCATAATGCCCAATCTTGTTGCAGATGAAGCATCTATCATTTTTCCGCCTAACTCAAAGAACATTTTAGCCATCTTCTGAAAATGGATATCGATGGCATCTCTGTAAAATGCTACGCATTTCATTTCAAAGAACTGTCTCCTTAGTTTTTCTTGCCTTTGGCCGGTATCTCCACAAAATACCTCTTGGAGTATTTTGATGTTGTAAGCAAAGTCTTGGGATGTGAGAAACATATTTTTGTCTTGTGTCCCAAGTGAATTCCACCAGTCTCGGAGAATTCCGGAGAACCTTGATGTGAATTCTGACAGGATCATATACTTTTCCCGTTCGACAAGATAGCCCATTCTTTCGGCCATATCTCCTTTGGGATGCACTTATTTTGCTGGAAAATAATTCTCTGTGCTTCGCTGTATTCATCTTGTAAGGACAAGACAGAGACGGGGAATTCCCACTATAGTGAAATATCTGGTTGAGCATAGACCTTCCCATCAATAATTTTTATCGGTCGATGTAACATGAACACTTTTGCTGCATAGGAGTCTTGGAAACATCGAACCCAATATCTTCGTGGTTTGAACCATTGCAGAAACCTTTTGAGAGCAGGTTCAATCTTGTCAAAACATCGGAACATGTCGCACTTGAATTCCATGAAAATATAATACTGGTGACACAAATACCAGAAAAACCATAACAGCTCTTGTGGAAAATCATTGTGCATGGCTATGAATACGTGACAGAATGGGTATTCTGGATTGACTCCGAATGGCTTAAGGATGGATCCTCCATATTTTCTGAAAACTAGGAGCTCATAGAAAGTCCTTCTTTCTGTGAGGATGGATGGATCAAACGGGTCCACAAACTTGCTGAAGAATTCTGGCGGATGATCTGTTATTCTGGATGGACTAGCTCTTGATGAGCTTGTAAGCATGAAAATGTTGCTAGTTAGCCTCTTCTGCAGCTTGGCTTGAAATCTCTTTGAAAACTCATCTGGCCTGGATAGGAAATCCGCTAGAATATTATCTTTCCATTTGTTTTGGTATGGAACTCTTCAATATTCTTACACTGGATTACTAATAATACGACATTTAGCTTTCATTGTAAGACTCTATACTAGTACTAGCCTAACTTATACAAGAATATATATATATATATGAGCTTTCATTGTAAGACTCTATACTTGTACTAGCCTAACTTATCCAAGAATCCACTTATATTTGATAAGAGTTGGATCCTAGGATAAGAATACACGTGATACAATTAATTTTTGATGTTGGTATCACAACCACTACAATAATCTGTGCATTATGATTCATATTATAGCTCCATTCTGTATAATTATATTATTAACGCTTTTGGAATATATATATAGTTATATAATTTGTCCAAATATGTTTGTGAATCAGACGATCTCCTAACGTATTGGTAATTTTATTAAGGAATTGAAGTGTAATTCAGACGAAATCTAGGGACACGTGGGCCGTGGCTGTGTTCACAGGGTGAAACGAGGGTTAAGTAATATAGTAAATTATAATCATGCTGTCAAAGGAGAATTCCCCGTTGGTGCACAGTGAATAATATAACGAAAGGCACGAAGCATACGGTATCGCAATAAGTGAGAAATGACATTTGATAACCCTAATTGGGATTTTCAAAGACATTCGGAGTAAGAGGAGAAAGTTTGCCAGGAGATGGTAAGGCATACGATGTGTATCAGAAAGGATTTACGAGTAATAAGTTAATGATGATTTAATAGTGTCTTGGAAAAGAATTATAACGTCCCTTAGATCATTAATGAAGTGTTAAACAAGTGCGAAGAAGGTTCCATAAAGATTTGAGATCAAATGAAGTGACGAGAACAAAAATCGGAGAAGAGATAGATTATACGACCAATTATACGATCCATATAATATTATACGGTCCGTATAATGATCCGCAGAATCGTCACAGCGAAGGTCCCTTACTGATGGGATTATACGGTCACTTATATGGACCGTATAATGTGCCGCATAATGGTCACAGAAGCGAGATGTTTTTGGAGCGATTTCACGGTCACTTATACGAACCGTATAAGTTTATACGGACCGTATAAGTGTCCGTATAATTTCCCGACGGGTCAGATTTTCCAAATATAAATATAAGACCCCATGTTATTATTTTCATTTCCCCTCACTTCTACACTTCTCTATAACCCTCTAGAATATTCCACACACTTCTTTTACAAGAATCAACTTCATCAAACCAAGGAAATCAAGTGTAAGGAAGCTATTGAGGGTTGCTTGAAGTCAAGAAATCTCTTGGATTGAAGCTAGGGTTTTTCTTCAAGTGGGGTATTGCTATCCAAAACCCATTCCTACACTATCAAAGGTAATTTTTATGATCAATTCATGTTATTTAGAGTATTGAGGGGTTGAAAGACTTGGATTATAGAAGGAAATAGAAAATGGGTTACAAATATGAGAATAGTGACATTTTTTAGTAGTACCTTAATATGAATCATGATTCTTTGTATGTTACGAGTATAGTTATGTTATAAATGATATTAAGAACATAGGAGAAACATTATATGGGGATGAAGGTAATGTTGTATTATGACCATGGTTATGGATGCCCTTGAAATGGAAGTAGGAGAATTGAATAATGTATGGTTGATGAAGATTATTGAGTATGACATTACGGATATTGTTATTGACGTTTGGGAGTTGATATGTAGTATGAGAAAAGTTGTATAAATAAAAGAAATGCTGCCCAATTTTCTCTAGCTTTAGTAAACACGTTCTTATAATCGTTTAGCTAATGTTAATACGAACTCCCTTGAAGGTAAAGACGTGAGCATTGAAGGAGAACGATCAAGCGGTAGAACAGCTAAAGGAAAAGGTATGTGAGGCTAGTCCCTTCTTTCTAAGGCATGACTCCGATGGCATGAATCCTCCTATCTTTCCATGATTTTCCTACATATCGGAAATTATGAGTCTACGATTATAAAGAGCTTCATGCAAGATAAAGAAAAGAGATACGTTACGAACACGACATTACTGATGATGAATCTAAGTCTAGAAGTCCTAAAGGTCATGATATGACATTCCTACGAAGCTAATGATCCTTATATGATTCCTATGATATTATTTTCCCTACCCTTCCATGACTTTCTTACATTCCGGTAACTATGAGCCAACGTTGATAAAGAGCTTCTTATGAGATAAAGATGAGAAATATGTCATGAATACGATAATAATGATGACAATGAGTAAGTATAAAGAATCTTAAAGTGAAATACGATGTCCATGAGGTTAATGATCCTAAGTATGGTTCCATTGATGCTTTTCCTTGGGTACACTCACCTTAAAATGTTAGTCCCTTCAAGTGAGATATGACGATTATGATCGCTCCATAACGTAGTCGTGGGGTTCACGACCTCATGTCACCCCGACATAGCCATGGTTACCTTCAAGTTTTAATGTATGTTTAATGATGAATGTATGATGATGCTAAGTTTATGATAAGGTTATGATATGCCTATGAGATGTATGATAATGCTATGTTTATGTTGACTATATGACGAGTACATGATGATGATATTACACCGTGCCTATATGGCCGGGCAGACACTGCTAAGGCGGGCAGCGTATACACCATGTCTAGATGTCATGGGCAGACACCACTAGTGGGCGGCATGAGATGGTACCCCGGACGCGGGCTAATGATTATCACACCGTACGTATATGGTCGGGCAGCTTATACATATATGCATACATGATATGATGATGATTATGGAGTAAGCCAGCATGCATTATTTCTTTTATATAATTGATAGTCAGTCGCAGGTTGTTCCTCATTTGATGCTTCAGTATTTCATTGATGTATTATTATTGTTGATGCCTTATATACTCAGTACAATGTTCGTACTGACGTCCGTTTTCTTTGGACGTTGTGTTCATGCCCACAGGTAAATAGGGAGGAGATCCAGACTCGTAGGAGCTGTTAGCAGGCCTTGAGAGCACTCCATTATTCCGGAGGTGCCATTGCTTATTGTTTTGTGTACATGTATTTTGGGCATGACGGGGTCCTGTCCCGTCCATATGTCAAGTACTCTAGTAGAGGCTCGTAGATACGTATGTGTGGGTAGCATGGACTCACGATGTCCGTATTGTATGTATATTATTTTGATAGCCGAAGGGCTTATGTATATAAAGGTAATTATGTTCAAGGTGGAAAATGGGTTTCCTATGATTTTAGTGTAAGATTAATGAATGAACGCTTGATGTGTACGATGGGTAATGGTACGAGCGGTGCTCGGTGGTTAGCCCCGGGTACTCGTCATGGCCCCTAGTCGGGTCGTGACACCAACAGTCCTTTTGGATCGTGTACTGGTATTTTTGTTTGGTTCTGTGACTCATCGTACGATTTGCTTGCTGTTATTTTCGTATTTGTGCGATTTTTGGAATCGTTTGTCCTATTTTGTACTATTTTCACATGATTTTAGGGGCCTTATACTGTTATTACAATTTTGGATAAAATCCCTTTTGTTTTACTGATTTTGAATTGAACTTGTGGATTTGGAGGGGAAATTCGTAGAAGGATCTAGAACCTTTCCTTTTTTGTCCCTAGGATTTCTATTTGGTTCCTATAAATATTAAGTTCTTTGGCCATTTTCGGGGTCCAAAAATTTTGAGATTTTAGAGAGACTAGGGTTTCAAATATATCTTTAGTTTGAAGCTTTTTGGGTCTCTACTATTTTATACTGCAAAAATACGTACATATACACTACATATATTACATATACACTACGAAATACATACTTATTATAGTATAAGATACAATATATAAGATAAAAGGAATTTTTTTTAGAAAATGGCTTGAAGGGTCTGTCTTGGCTTGGTGTATGGCTAGTTGGTCTCCAATCCCACCATTTTGATCCTAGGTTGCCATTTGAAAAGGTATTATCCTGTTTTGACTCACTTTCAATTCTGTTTGTAGTTTAAACCATGTATTTGTTGCTTCCTTAACTATGGGTTAAGTGTTTATCTAGTTCATATACATGTTTTAGTGTTGTTTTTGATAGAAGGGTGACATTTCACCATTTAGATTAGAATTTCCATTATTATTGAGTGATTGCGCTACTTGGATCATATGGTTGATCCTTTGCTTATGAATCTCTCTATTTGAGTAGATGTTTAGTATGATGGGTTTATTATAGGATTCTTAGGCTTACAATGTAACAGTTGAGTCTTAATATGCTATGTGGGATTGTTTTAGGTCCATGGTTACTGTTTCATTGCCTTTTTCTTGGGAACTCTGAAGTGTTTTAAAGAGTTTAAGGTTTTAAGAAGTCCATTGATGGTGTTTTGGTGTCATTTGAAAGAATTTGTGACTCAAAATGGTTTAAGAACATGAATAACGACCTTTTTTTTTTTTTTGAGTTTTGGCGTCTGTCCCATTTTCCCTAAAAAATTTGGTATATCATTCTCTATGTTGAACTTAAAACTTGACTGTTTGGCAGTGTCACCTTGTTAAAAAGATTTCTTAAAATAGAAATGACTTTGAAGCATGCCTATTTGCTGTATTGTTAAAATCTTTTCATTAGAAGGAATCGGTCTTTTTCCTTGTTAACTAGGCTTTCTGAAAACAAGAATAGAAGGAGAATAAGATAGATAATTGTTTTAGCTTGTTTCTGTGTTTGCTTGGCTATTTAAGATTCATTTTCACATGATTGCTCACCTAGATTAAGTAAGAATTTAGGAGTCTTAAAGCTAATTTAGAAGGCCTAAATATGATGTTTATATTCTCAGATGCTGTCTATTTGTGAAAACTGGAGGTTGTCTTATCATTTGTCTTTCTTGTGGTGCTTTTGAGTTTAAAACTATGCCTAGTATGCTTATTTGGACCTAGAATGGACTCCATGTCCTTTTTATGTTTTTAACTTGGTTCCTTATGTTTGTGTCCTGTCAACAACCTAGGACAAAAACCATGCTCCATTTGGTGTTTCCATGATCTTAACCTGTCTGTGTGATCTCTCCCTTGTGTTTAGTCTAAAAATGGACTTAATCCTAAACCACTGTCTATGCTATCTTAAACTACATTTGCATTTGTGTGCTACATGTTTGGCTTAGTTGGAATATCATGTCCCTATAGGTGTTATTTGAAACCCTTTTATGTTGCTAAAAATTTGGTCTAGATCATATATTGTCAGAATGAACCTTTGGTGCCTTGTGCTTTTTTTTTTTGTTTGTTTGCTGCCTTGCTATGTTTGCACCTATGTGTGACTACTTGAGTTTGGCTGTGATCCTTGGATCTAGTCCTTTGGCCTATGAAGGATTCCATGCTCCCTTTAGACTTTAATATGACTCCATAAGTTTTTCCCTTTTGGATAGGATCCATGTACCTTTAAACTTGTTTGAGACCCCCTCAACTTGCTATGAATGACCTCTTTATGCAAATTCCTGGAAATGAAGTTGTGTGTAATCTCTTTCACCACTATTGATACCTTATTTGGATTCATTGACTTACCTTATTTGCTATTTGAAACCTGCCAGACTTAAAACTAGGCTGAATTGGACATTGCTTTAAAATTTAGCACTATGGTATCTTGTTTAGAAAAACTGGAGAATGGTTTAGTGTCTAATCTATTATTGTTGGTCTAAATTAAACCTTTAACTTGCTTGTCCACCATTTTCATGTTTTCTGTGTGGTCTTGTATGTTTCAACTTGGCACCTTTGAGTCACTTGTGCATTTCTGGGAGTTAGTTGTGATTCAGTCCTCATTTGAGACCTTTTTATATTGATAGAACCTATCTTTTGGCCCTGCATTAAACTTAAACTAGATTAAAATTGAATCATGCACTTGTGATTACTGCTGTAATCTTCTAGTTTGCATTAGATGATTCAAGAAGGTTTAAGCTCAGTTCAAACTGGTAAAGTGATTTCCTCAAAACTAAACTCTGTGCATTTCTTACACTCCTACTGATTGTCCATGTGATATATAAGTTTTGATTGCCTCTGTATGCTCCCAGTGTGATACCTAATACTTGTTTATTTCTTGGTTTGTTTAAAACTTATGTGTGGTACTTGTGTGCTTCCATTTTGATCTTTTAGTTGTGACTTACCCTACTTGGTTTTTGTTTTTGCATGTCACTATCACTTCCTTGACATCTTATCTATTTGGAATGGCACTACAACACCTAGCCGTGCTCTGTTTTTATTTGATCTTGCATATTTTGAGCATTGGCGTAATCTGTCTATTTCTGGGTATTGTTGTATAAAGTCTAGTTGAGTTTTGCTTTTCAGTGTGAGGTTTGAGATGTTAATAGCCTAGTGTCGCTTCTGATTGAATTCTGGACCCTTTTTATGCTCTAAAATCAACTAGAAACTTTAGGACTTAGCCTAAAATGAAGTGTTCTTGGGTAAGGAATTGCTTGTTAGATTCTGGGATGAGGCTTTGCCTCTGATTTCTAGGAATAGATGATATACAAGGGTGTATATCATGGATATTAAGAAGGTGACCCTGTTCTGAACCATTGGAAAGGTGTATATGGGGGGGGGGTATATTCTGTATATGCGTTGACACTTAGTAAATTTTGGGGCATTCTCCCTCTTGTGCTATCCTGTTTGAGCCTCCAATATACTCTTGGGCCTGTACTTTATATTTGGGCCATTCATTCGATATACACAATCTGTTAATTATTATCTTATACGGGCCAAGCCCAAAAAATTTGTAATTCATTTTTTGGCATTGTAATAATTTAATTTCCGTACTTATTTTCAAGTTATGAACATGCCCTAATATTACGTATGCCCTTGTCTATTTTTACCATTCCAAACTCGTAGGTGGGTCCCAATGGGTCCCACTAATGTATCTAGATCAAATCAACCCAACTTGGAGCAAAACGGAGCATACGTCGGAATTAAGATGAACCCAATTGCATAAACATTTTTCTTTTTAGGCTTGGTCGGCCCAAATTCTCTATCTCCTTTAATTATGCACTTTAAATTATTATTTGCGCAATTATTATGTCAATTGGAACCTTATGAGTTATATCACGTATTTAGAATCGCCAAAAAATGATTTTTTACAAACTAATTGACACTAACTTGTGATAAATAGAATGAAAATGGACTGATTTGGACTTATGGACTATAACTACCGAAATTGTAAGACTAAGGGACTGAAGTTGACATTTATTGGACATATGGACTAATTTGGACCAATATTCAACACTGATAGGACTAATTATGAATATTTAGACTGTTACACCTCGAAAAAAATTTCGCGTCATGTGCGTTGTGAGTAAACTAACGTAAGCTCGAAGAGGTCATGGAACCCTTATAAGGTTAATAAACACTCTTACCAAGTGTCAAGCAAGCGTCTAAAGGTTCCGGGATCAAGCAAATCGAAGAAAATAAGTTTGTCGAAAATTTGGAAAAAAGTTGACAGAATTTTGGGTCAAATTTGGAGGGGTATGTCTCCTAGTATATTGGGAGTTTTAAGGTGTTTCAAAAGCCTAAAATGAATTTCGTCGAGTCTAGTTTCCAGCACAACAAACAGCTCATCGATACGACATCGTAGTTTTGAATTATAGACATTTCAAGTTAGGTTGACAGAGAAAAAATGGACTGCTACAGTACCCGGGTTGCTACAGTACCCGACCCAACACACCTATAAATATCCCTCTAACCCATCATTTTCATCATCTTTTCATTCACCACACTTCTAAAGAGTTCTAGAGAGCTCTTGAGGATTCCAAACTCTCCATAAATTTTCATAACTCTCCATAAATTTTCATAATCTTCCATAATATTCCATAATCCTCCATAATCTTCCATAATCTTACAAAACCTTTCCATATTATTAAGAGAGAATACCAACATCAAAACCCCAAGGATAATCCATGGAAGGTAATTGTTCCTGTTTCTCTTCAAGGTGGTGATGAACTTGGTCTTGGAAAAGGGTGAATAAAGTGAAGTTCTTCTACTATAAGGTATGTTCTTCCTATAATTTACATGATTGAGATGATGTAAAGGTTTAGCAATTCTTAGAGAGGAAAGAATCATAGAAGAAAAATCATAAAGTGTTGAATTGAAGTTGATGGCCTTGAGGTGAATTTGAAAGGTGATTTTGGACTAATTTGAGATTAAATTAAATATAATTCCTTGATTATGGTATTGCGGATATGGTTATGGTTAGTTGAGAAATTTGGAAAACATCATGTGGGATGTTTTGTGAAACCTATTGGTGTTGGTAATATTGTGGGTGATGTTGGTATTATTATTATTGTTGTTGGTTGCTGGATTATAATTTTGGGCTAGGCATATAAACAGGGGAGATGCTGCCAGAATTTCGGCAGATTCTAAAAAGATTTCATTTGGATGCTTGAGACAAGTGTATGATATTGAGCCTAATGATAATATGGATGGTTTACGTGTAGATTTATGATCTTGGAAGGATAAACGTTAAGTGGCTAAGGCTATCGAAAGGTATGTTAAGGCTTTCCCTTTCTTTCTTTTTGGCATGATCTTATGGTACGAGCGAACAACGAGTAACCGAGTCTCCATATTACTCTACTCTTAGAAGTACTAGGAGTATCTCAGTTCCTGATGATCTTGTACGCCTCTATTATGATTATTCCTTCTGTTCATGGGTCCTAAATGTTGTATCATGATAATGTTAGTTTATGTTTGTGCATTACATTCATTTGCATACATGCATATTGACCCGTGACTAGAAGGCGTTATATATATATATATATATGGTGTATGGGAAAAGGGCGAGGCGTTATATACGCATTACCACCTGATCAGTTGGAGCACAGTGATGATGATTATGCCCGAAGGGGCCATTATGCTATTATGCCCGAAGGGTCCATTATGCTATTATGCCCGAAGGGGCCTATATGGGATATGGATCGGGCCATACGTTCCTCGGTACTATGACCTACGCATATCATACGCCCGCAGAGGCAATTTCAGTAGGCAGACATATGGATGCATTCATACAGATGTATTCAGCCAGTCAGTTTAGTTTATGATTTTCAGATTTTCTTCAGGACTCCTAGGTGTATGTTACTCTTTTGCCTTACATACTCAGTACATTATTCGTACTAACTCCCCAATTGTTCAGGGGGGCTGCATTTCATGCCCGTACGTTCAGACAACCACGAAGACAGATTGCCTCCTTAGGCTACTTCTTCAGCTTGACAGTGGAGCACTCCTCTCATGTCGGAGTTTCCGTCTAGACCTGGTATATGTTTTGATGTTTATGGGTAGGGCAGAGGCCCTGTCCCGTCCGCAGCATGTCCAGTATGTCAGTAGAGGCTCATAGACGCTTATATTCAGTCAGACAGTGTGGCCCGCTCAGCACATGTTTGGTTACATAGCTTTATCGGGTAGCCTTTTCAGCTTGTACCCCGGTTCAGTTTAGTGATGCTTGTATATATATCTTTCGAGGGCTGTGACCCTCCAGTTTATGACGTCTATCAGTCAGCAGATCATGTTGTGAGTGCCCTCAGGTGGCCCAGAATGAGCATGAGTAGATATGTCATGTACGTTTAGTGGCATCTAGGGGGTCAGCTTCTGGGTTTCCGTCATAGTCCTCCGGTTGGGCTGTGACAAAAGTGGTATCAGAGCAGTTCGTCTTAGGGTTGTCTATGAGCTGTATCCCGCAGAGTCTTGTCTATGGGTGTGTCGTGCACCACACTTATAGGCATGAGGCTGTAGGATATTTAGGATGGTCATCTTTCTTTCTGACCATAGATCGTGCAGTAGAGCCAATGATAGGAAAGCTCGTTCTGGTGCTATTTTCGCTAAATTGCAGGATTATATTGATGAAAGGACAAGTTCTGTTAATGGGAGCGTAAGTAAGGCTCTGAAGGTGGACATGAGACACATATCACTCATCCATTCAGGATCGAGGATGTCAAAAGGCATAAGAAAGAGCATCAGCTATTCCTTTAAGACGGACCCCTCGGTGGATGTGGTTCCAATAGGCAGAGACCCGACTGGGAAATCATATGAAAAAGACCCGTTTTAGAGTTCACGAGGCCCCTGAGGATTAAGACACAATAGAGGTAGTACAGAGCTTGGTACATCTAGATTTTTCCTATGTTTCAGCATTATGTTAGGGCAGCTTTGATGTTAGTATCAAAAAGGTGCCTAGTCCTCTATCTTAGGTTTTAGTTAATCGGGAGTTACCCATAGATTATGGGGAGTATGAGGTAGAAAAAAAAAGATCCAGTTAAGGAGCAGTGCTTTTAATAAGGACAAAGGGGCTTCATTCCCAGATACATCCGACCTAAGTTCTCCAGCAAATTATTTACAAGTATATGGCTTTTTCCATCAGAATCAGTTGTGGCTTATATATATATGACCTAATCTCAGGATATCATCGATCATTCGTTATTCCTGGGCCTCAGAAAGTTGATAATGGATTGTTCTTATGAATAATTATTGTCAGGACATCCTTATTTTGGACATGGATTCTGAAGTCAGAATTGAGATTTTAAGTCATATAAGTTTATGTACTCTCCGAGAGATTTCTCAGGGATAGATGCAGAAGTTGTAGTAGAACTAAGCAGATAGGGTGGGACATAAGAATTTAAGAAATTGAAGAAAGATGAGGTGATATTTCATCCCCTACATTTATTAGCAGTATTAGATTGAAGCTCCCTGCGCTTATAGTATATTGGCCTTTAGGAGAAAAGAAACCTGAAAGAAGTTGAATAAAGGAATAAGGCACTAATGTTAGAAGGTGTAGTAGATATGAGTTGATGAGATTTGGAGATACCTATGGAAAAAGAGTGAGGTATGTGACTAAAGAAAAGGATACTGGATGATTTGTATTAATAGTGTATGTAAATAAGGGCTTCATAAATCAGAAAGGAGCAGAACCAAAAAGTGAGTTATTCAGTGAATTTGAGGCCCTTGACAAGGACTAGATTATAGAATATATATAATTTTTACTAAGGATTTCAAGATGGTTATAAGGTAGCTTGTGGGAGTAATTGTTAAGGTCAACGTCTTGAAGGATTGCGAGTTTTGTGATATGTAAAGAACCAAGTAATTGTAAGTTAAGGAGTGAATCACGCGTTCTGTCAGAGGGTATGATCTAATGCAGAATAGCGAATTGATTTGAAGCGCGGCATTATATGAATATATGTGAGTAGCTTATAAAGTATATAGTGTGCTCTCAAGGTATACAGACCGGAATGATATGGTCTATAGAAGAATTGGGTGCAGATCTTCAGAGGCACTGGAGTCATGCAAGTTGTATAAGTACCAAGGAATAAGTCTATCTCCTGTCCTAAGATCAAGAAGGTGAATCAGAAACAAGTATGCATCTCATATGATTGGAGTTCATATTATGAAAGTCAAGTTACCAACCTCCCAGTTTACCTTTATGGTGAATAAGTTTTGGGGATGTCCGAGGGAGATCCCAAGACTTCCTCTAAGTAAAGGATCAATCTTCCTAAACAAAAGTATTGTTAAGTGCGCAACTAATATTTACTTTCCCTTATGCAAATGATCCCTACGAAGTTGAAGAAAATAAATATTACTCGAAGGATCAGTTGAATTAGTCCTGCTTATAAGGAAGTGGGATAGCTCCTTGCATAAGTACAAGTGATTTTAAGCAGCTAAATAAGATGATAGCTAAGGATGAGCAAGTATGATTAAGGGTTGACAGTTTGTTTTGCTAGCACAGAATGCTCCCTCAAAGATGGACATGAGCTCCAGTTATTCCCAGATAAAGGTCAAAGGAAAGGCGTCCCAAAGATAACTTTTAGGATCAGGTAAGTTACGTCGAGTTTTGAGCAACGTCATTTGTACTGACTAAGGCCCCAGCAGTATTATGGGCTTGATGAGTAAGTGTGTTTAGATTCCTCCGAAACCTATTCGTAACAGTGTTCCTAGACGATCTTGGGGTTATTTTTGCCCAAAGTCAGAGCATGTTGTTCGTTACGTGTAAGACCTATAATTCTTAGGATCAAGAATTGTCGGCTCAGAAGCTTGTCCAAATCAAATTGTATAGTGATTCTAAGGTTAGAATTAAGGAGAGTTGAAGCTGTATAGAATTTCCCAAGGGCTAGAAAACTCATAAAAGTTTGTGATTTCTTAGACTTAGCAAGTTATTATTGGAATTTTGTGAAGGATTTTTCCTACGTTTTGTGCCACTGATAAACTGGCCAAGGAAACAGCCAGACTCTAGAGGACTGATAATTGTAAGCCTAAGTTTCCAGAAAATGAGTAACAAGTGAAGTTTCAGCATCAAGTGTAACATTCCTAAAGGCACCGGATAGCCCTATCACGCGTTATGATGATTCAAGCATTGAGTTAAGTTATGGATTGATACAACGTGGTGAGATTATAGCTCATGCCTCAGGATAGCTGTAAAGGTACAAGAAGAATCATTCGACCCATGCTCTTAAGTTAGTTGTAGTTATGTGTACAGGAAAGGATATATTGGGATAGCGTCGATATTAATTATGTAAGTACTCTATGAGATTTTAGCGCACCCTTAAGCAAAAATGGTTAAGTTACAACAAGGTCAACAAGTGGAATGATGGAAAGACTCCGATGATTATGAAAGTCAATGGAAGCAAAGAAAGTCGCTAATGTTCGAGCCACATATCTAGAGTAACTCAGTTTATGTTAAGATAAAGAGGAAATGTTGAGGACTTGTGAGTTCAGTAGTTCGTCAGTATTAGAATTGATTAGTAAACTTAGATTATGGCATCTATATAGGGCATAGCCTTATTAAGTCAAGGGAAAAAAAAAGAGTTCGTTGAATTTGATGTCAGCTCATTATAGGATTACGCATCCTCAAGGGAGGAGCTATCTTTATACATCTTACGAACTGGAATTATACTGAAGCAGATTATCCAACGTGATCAGATTGACGACTGATGAAAGGAAAAGCTTATTGCCTCGTTATGCTAGGCAGTTGAGAACAACGACATACATTAATACTACTAAGAAGGGAATGAGGAAGGACATACCAAACTTCATAGTGCAACGGAAGTTAGATATTAGAAGTTCAGTAAGTTATAGTAAGTCATTGACATTTCAATTCGGAGATGATAAACCACCAATATAGATGACCATGTTTACCGCGAAAGTTTACCTCAGTTATGGAAAATTACCAGTAGGCCTATGGAATTAGCCTATTCCCTGTTCATTAGGACTACTTGTACAGCACTGGACTACGTAAATCCTATGTCAGGAAGGGATAGTATGATGTGTCCATTGCTTATGTCTATCATTCAGACCAGGGGAGCGCATATTATAGCTCACTCCAGAAGGATTTAAAGACTCTAGATAAGTCTTGCTTAAGCTGAGCACACCATGAGATACTTAAGGATACGCCACAAGTTTGCGTGACATATTTTAAAGGTAACCGAGACGACCCCTAACGCTTATTGAGATCATTATTTCGGTATTCAGATGAATCCATACAAGGCTTGGACCAGATTTATTTATTTTAATAGCAAGCAGTAGAAGGATCTGGGATTCCCAGAACCGACAAGAGTTCCCTACCTATATCAGACTATGTACTCTGGGGAGTTCCATCTCAGAAGAACGCGATGAAATTCAGAAAGAAGAACAAGCTTAGACTTTGATATGTTGAGCCTTACAGATTATACGCAAGCCAAAGATTTAAAGCCCTAGAGTCAGTGCCGAAGATCTATATGTCAAACTAGAAATTCTTTCAAAATTATGCCAGTTAATGATAGTTAGATTACAGAGCAGCTATGTGCAGTTACTGCATGAGAAAACTCTAGCGCTATACTTGATAGCCAACTCCAAAGATTTAGATTAAGCACTAGAAAGTAAAGTTGAAGTCCTATAAAGAAGTCAAAGAGTAATGCATAAGGATGAAGATTCCAGAATATGGACTGGAACAGTTGGACTATGTAAGGTTATTGCAGAGAAAATTCCGTGTTATTCGTAGAGTCTGCGAATGGCCTACAGGCTACCGAGAGGCATGAAATACTCCAAGGGTTGTAAGGTCTCTAATGAATCGACGAGGGACATAGGTGAGTTATACGTCTTGTGTAAAGGTTAAAAGGTAAGATGAAGTGAACGATACATCTTGAAGGAATAGCTTATAAAAGAAGAAGAAGTTGAGTTATGACAAAGTGTTCTAATATGTAAGATATAAGAGAAAGAGGATAGCCGAAAGGAATTGAAGAAGGTGAGTTTGTTGAAAGTTCACATTAACATCCCCTATAAGGTTTCTGATAAGGACTTGAGTTAAGTCAACATTCAAGGACGAATGTTCCTGGGGGGGGGGGGGGGGGGAGGATGTTACACCTCGAAAATATTTCCGCGTCATGTGCGTTGTGAGTAAACTAACGTAAGCTCGAAGAGGTCATGGAACCCTTATAAGGTTAATGAACACTCTTACCAAGTGTTAAACAAGCGTATAAAGGTTCCGGGATCAAGCAAATCGAAGAAAATAAGTTTGTTGAAAATTTGGAAAAACGTTGACAGAATTTTGGGTCAAATTTGGAGGGGCATATCTCCTAGTATATTGGGTTTTTTAAGGTGTTTCAAAAGCCTAAGATGAAGTTCGTCGAGTCTAGTTTTCAACCCAACATATCGCTCATCGATACGACATCGAAGTATAGAATTATGGACATTACAAGTTAGGTTGACAGAGCTGAAACGCACTGCTACAGTACCCGGGTTGCTACAGTACCCGACCCAACACACCTAAAATATCTCTCTAACCCATCATCTTTTCATTCACCACACTTCTTGTTATATCCCGCATTTTTGCACATGCGGATAATTCAAGATGACTGCGGGAAGTTAAGAGCAAGGTTATAGCTTGATCTTGTTTAGCACACAAGTTGTTTATGAGAGTTATGGATGTGGAAATATTAAGAGTGGCTACGGGTATAAAGGAAAATTCGCAAGGTGACTCATAGAAATATGGAGGAAGGCTAAGGGCAAATTGGGAATTTGGAAAATAAATTTTCATGAATTGCAAAAAATAAAAAGAAGAAAAAAAAAGGTTGGGCTTAAGTAAAAAGGCCAAGTGGTCGTCCACCTTAATGGGCCAAGGCCCATGTTGGAGTTTAATATATGTAAAGAAAGATGACAATTCATCTTCAACAAAAAGAAAGTTCAAGAAACTTTGAGAGAAAAGAAAAGTGGCCTATTCGGCCAAGGAGAAAATTTTTGGAGCCTTCAACTTTGATCCAAAAAATTTATTTCTTCTAGTATTCCTACTAAATCAAGGGTCCTCTTCAACGTGGCATAATTGTTAGAGCAAGAAGACTTCTCTTTGTTGCAAGTTTATAATCATAGCCAAGTGAGAAGTTAAGGAGAAAAGGTAAGAATCAATCTTCTTTTATATGTTATGGATGGTTGTGTAGGTTGTAGTATGTAGAAATGGGTGAAATTCATGAAAATATGGATTATGTGTTGTGGCCGTGTGGTTGTGGTATGGTATGGAAAAGAATGAATCAATTTTTCTTAAGTATTTTGGTTGTTGTTATAAGGGAATCCATGATGGAAATGAAAGTTTAATGATTCTAGTGAAGTTGTAAGTGTTGGAGAGTTGTTTTAGAAGCTAATGTGATTTTAATGTCACTTTTTGTATTTATGGAAGGTAATGTTGTTAATGTGTGAATTGTTAGTATAATTCATGAATTTGAAAGGAAGAAATGTGTTGTTGTTGTTCTTGTTGAATTTGAAAGGTTTCGGATGGTATGTTGGTTTAGACGTTTGCAATGTAAGGCGGATTGTTGAAGTGTTCTTGAATATTGTTTGAATGGTTTCGGATTAATACTTGAATATGTGAGCAATTACGAATTGAACGTAAATGAAAAGTCGTCAAAGTTTGTAGAAAGAAATTGTTGATGTTAGTATGTGTCTCGAATTGATTGTTGATATTGTTAGAATGATTGTTGATATTGTTGTTGATAATTTGGCCGAGTTAAATTCTCGGATTTGTTGTTGATGATATAGCCGAGTTGGATTCTCGGGGATGGTACTATTTACAGGGGAAATGCTGCCGAAATTTCTGTAGACAAAGTGTTAGTTAAGGGTGAGATTTTTGGATATCTATGGCTAATGTTTGGTATGTATGAATATTGTTGTAGATCTTGCGAAGCCAAAGACTTAAGTTCGGATTAGCGTAGAAAGAGGACAAGATATGTAAGGCTTACATTTTCTTTCTTTGGCATGATCTTTATGAAACGAGCAAATGACGTATATATATGATCTCCAAGAAATTCCTATTCTTAGAGCCATTGGGATGGCTAATATCCTTGACTTCCATAAGCTGTTTCATATGGCTTGATGCGTATCTATGATGTCCAAAGTTCTATTTGATATGTTTTCGAATGGCATTCGAAAGATAATTGATATGACTAAAGTTTGATTTTCAAATGCTAGCTCGTTCGAGTATTCCACTGAGTCTTTGATATATTTTGATACGTACATATGGTTCCAAAAGCTCTATCTGATCTGATCCATTACGATATTCGAAAGGTACTTAACATGTGATGTTATATATGGATCGGGTCGTACGTTCCACGGAATTATATGGACATATTATGATATATGGATCGGGCCGTACGTTCCATGGCATTATATTGATACATGGCTTTCATTTATGATTGTTGCTTTGATTTTCCAAAAATAGCTTCTGAAATGCTTGTAGAAGGCTCTGTACTTCAAACGCGCCTAACTTTCTTATACTAGGTCGGATTGACCTGAAACTTGTTTCTGAGCCTTCAGATGTCGATAAGTATACTTGTCTATTGAGTCTTGATTTACGTGCATATGGTTTCGCACTACTCTGTTCGTGCAAGCCTCGGTATGTCGTTCACTGAGCCCGGGCCAGGATATGTTATCGTGCGTATTCCTCTGCATTGTTCACCGAGTCCCTCGTTAGAGGGCCGGGTATGGTATATGTATATGATGATATGATTATGGTACCGAGTCCCATAATGGGCCGGGTACGGTATATGTGCACATGATTTCATTTATCGAGTCCCTTAATGGGCCGGGTACGGTATGCTTCATTCACCAAGTCACTCACTAGAGGGCCGGGTACGGTATGTATATGTATATGTATATGTATATGCATGATGACATGATGGCATACTGATATGACTTCACTTACCGAGTCCCTCACTAGAGGGCCGGGTACGGTATATATATGATATATGATGTTGACATGCATGACTCTATTCACCGAGTCCCTCACTAGAGGGCCGGGTATGGTATATGTATACATGTATTCATGATGACATAATGACATGGTTTCATTCACCGAGTCCCATAATGGGCCGGGTACGGTATGTGCTATGAAAATGTTTGATTCTGTTCCGTACTGCACAGGTACAGTGGTTTCTTTATTGTGATATTTGACTCCCGGAATCTCTATTTCAGTTATGATATTTCCAGTTGTATTCTATGCCTTACATACTCAGTACATATTCCGTACTGATCCCCTTTCTTCGGGGGCTGCGTTTCATGCAAGCAGGTACAGACGCGCACGTGAGTGGTCCGTCAGCTTAGGACATCCATTCTGCTGTGTTGAAGTGATCCCTCGTTCCGGAGCCCATACCTTTGGTACAGATCTTTCTGTTGTACATGTTTATGTATATATGACTATTTAGGGGTACGGCGGGGCCCTGTCCCGTCATATGGTTATGTTATGTTTGTTAGAGGCCTGTAGACATGTATGTGGGTCATGGGTCGTTGTGGTTCAGATATGTCTGTGTGGCTTGCGTCTAAGCGGTTCCATTTGCTATGATAGCCTTAACGACTTGTACGTATGTATACATATATATATATGTTTTGGATGATATGTTCCACGACAGCCTTGGTGGCTTCTGTATGATATGTATGTTACAGGTGACCGCTTAAGACGATATCTGTTCTCAGTATCTATATAAATTGATATATGTTGGATATGGATAAGTTATGGATATGTCGATTTGGTAAGTAGGCGTGTATAGGTGTCCAGCTCGGGCACTAGTCACGGCCCACGGGGTTGGGTCGTGACAAAAGTGGTATCAGAGCGGTTTGTCCTCGGAATGTCTACAGGCCGTGTCTAGTAGAGTCTTGTTTATCGGTGTGTCGTGCACCACATCTATAAACAGGAGGCTACAGGACATTTAGGATGTTACCCTTCCTTCTTATCTTAAATTGTGCGATAGAGCTGTAATATTAGGATGGTTCCCTTCCAATGAATTGCTGTGTCTACAGCGAGGCTCCAAAAAGAGCGATAGTGTCAGTATTTTGGGAAATTGTTTCTGATCCTCTTCCTGCAGGTGTTTGTAGGTTGACGAAAGATGAAGAGGACAACTTCTGATAGTGGGGGTGCTAAGAAGGCCCCTAGGATATCGCCAGGACCGAGTAAGAGGAGCCTTAGCTATTTGATGGAGACTGATCCTTCGGAGGACCCAGCAACAATTCCTCCAGAGTTTTTGACCCCCAGGAAAGAGGACACTGCGGAGGGCAGTTGCGATACAAATCCCTCGGAGGACCCGGCGATGATACCTCCAGAGCTTCTTACCCCTAGGGAGGAGGATAGTTATGATACAGATCTATCAGAGTATTCTTCTGGGACACCGGAGGAGGAGATTTCTGGGGCCATGCCAGCTGCTCCTGTGGTGGAGCACTATGTTAGACAGGCCTCCCCAGTGAGTGTTACGGACTACTCCAGTCCCTTGTCCTGGCCGTCAGTAAACCAGGAATTGCCTATTTATCTATACTCCTCCGATTCAGATGCGAGCAATGAGGGGAGTCAGACGAGCGGATGGCAGACAGACGATGATGGGGAGCACACTTCACAGGGCAGCTTCCCAGATCAGACCCGAGACCGATCGGCTACAGGTATATGAGTTTTCTTGGAATTTTCTATGTATGCGTAACTTCTGTAGAGTATCATTTGATGACGGCAAATGGAAATCAAAAGGGCCGATGACCCAGTGGTTATAAGTAACGACGACTAAGATGTCTCTGCCACCAGTGGGAATCTAGGAACCCCGGATGAAAGGTAATCATATGTACAGATGGAAGTGAGTATTGAGGATTTAAAAGGGCAACACGGTAATTGTATGATCGGAAAAGTAAAGGATCGTCTCTATATCGGGGTGGGACCCGCTACGAGAACCTTTTGGAAGTTGTTAGGACCCCGACTTGTCTTAGATTACGTGATAAAGGTCGTACGGGGAAGTGGATATAATTATACCAGCATTCAAGCATCGAAATGCATTAAAGCTCCGAGGTTAAGCTTGCTAGGGCCAGAGCAACTTTGGGATGGGTGACCCCTGGGAGGTATACTAAAAATCTCACAAATGTAGATATAAGAGACAAATGGGAATTTGGGGTAACCTAAAGGAAATTAGAGTATGTGGAGTGGTTAGAAACCTTAAAGAGGTCGCGTAGGCTAAGGCAGACCAGATATGTGGAGAGAAGAAAGCACAACACAGCTCTGGAATCAGAGTAAGTTCGAATAGCGTTTGGAAGTATTTTGTAAGCGAAATGGTAGTAAACATATATGTATGCATATGACATCTCATTTATGACTGTATCGATCGATAGGTGAATCCTAGCAACCAGTGTTGCGATGTATAGAAGACACTAACTGAGCGAAATTCAAGAGACAAAGCGAAGGGTATGGTATAGATGCTATGAAATAAACTGATATTGATTTCACTACAAGTAAGATTGGAAAATTCTAACACCACGATATTTGGAAAAGGGAGAGAGCGAGTAAATAAAAGGTAAGGAGATCAAAATGTCAGAAAAAATAGAATGAAAGGTAAGGAACGGGCATGAAGGAAAGGATAACTTGGCCGAATCTTCCATTGTGGAAGGATATAATTACTAAAGGATAATTACGTAGCTATATTGGTATAGTTGTTTTGAACATAGGGAAGCCTTTCTGGAGGGTGACTTAAGAATGGAACCGATTCGCACGAATAAAAGTAATATCTTATGAACTTCAGAGCCGATGCTACAAACAATAAGAGAAGAAAGCTACTCCCCAAGAAAGAGATTAAAGCTACTGATGGCTTAATTGAAGGAAAAAGAGAGTGGTTGGAAATGGATATGCACCAAAAGGTTAATGACATTGTTAGACATAAAGGACAGAGGTATGTCAGGGGGTAAGTGTCAGAAATGGATGCCCTTATGAGTATTCCGATTAAATACGAAAACGTAGTTAACAAGGAGATAGACAGGACAGACTCCGCGATGAAGGAACTTCAATTATAAGAAGATCGCGGAAATCGATAATTACTTAAAGGGCATAGGCGTATATAGACCCTCTTAATAAAGGGGGGGGGGGGGAGAACATACTAGACCTAAAATGAACTATGACAATTCAAGCCCCAGAAAAGGATACTTATTAGCTCGGGGCCAGAGTTCGGGGTATGTTGGCGTGTCGTAAAGGTTATGAAATGACGAAGTAATAAATCGACAACGAATGTGCTATGAGATAGGTATAGGGAGAAAATATGGAAGACACGTGGAGAGGATGCTTTATGCTGACACGAGCCACGATATTACTTGATCATGGTTTTAATTCCTCGTACTGAGCAGAACTTGCGTAGTACCTAGATATGTAAAGGTGTGTCCAAAAGGGTAATAAAGAGAGTAAGAAAGGTATACAAGCTAAATCCACAAGGTCAATGAAGAGGATAACAAGTCCAAGGGACGCCTCGGATGACAACTGTTATAATGAAGTAACCACGGTTAGTAGTTAACAACTTCTCGAAGAAAGGAATCATGCTACTCATATGAATAAAAGGTAAAAGAGGCCACCGGGTATTAGAAGATAGTTCATGGACCATTAATCATACTGAACCTGAGGGTATACGCTATGGAATTGTGAGAATAATTAACATGAAGCCATGCCCAATTATGATGATAAGGAGTCCACACCGAAGAGCTAACCAGGAATAACGATTGATGGAACGACCATTAATCCAAGGAAGTTACAGACAGGTATACTGGCACTAAGGGATGTGAAGGGAAGGAGATAAGGAAAAAGTTGCGGCAAGAACCCAAAAATGTTGCGAGTTAAGAAATTAACTGAATTCGAATCATGAGTTGTAATGAGTATAGTTGGACTGCGAAGGACTAGAAATGGCAAAGCAATATCATGTATATACATTTTGGATACTAATAAACTGGCCTTGGAAAGGAACATAACTATTATGCTCGTTAGCGACGAAGTCATGATTGGATAAACACTTAGAATGTAAAATTAAGAGGGAAAGCTCAATTTGAGATATAGTAGGCTTTATCAAATTGTCTGTAAGATTGGTAAGTCACCCATGAATCAGAGATATCACCGAATTAGAAGCGGTACATCCAGTCTTTCACGTGCCTATGCTTCGCAAATGTGTTGGTGACCCTTCCCAAGTGTTTATATAAATGATATCTAAGTGACAGAGAAGCTACCACATAAGGAATAGTCTGTGTCCATAACGGGTGGTCAGGTGATAAAGTTATATGCCAAATACGTGGTTCCGATTAAAGTATTGCGGCCAAACAATAATAAAGAGGAGATGATCTGGGAAGCCGAAAGAAGAAATGAAGAGGAAGTATCCCTAATTGTTTTCTACGCCACGGGCAATCTAAGCTTCTAAAACGGATATGTTAAATGATTGTATGTGACAATTATAGAGGAGACCTCCCCGAAGTATTATAATGCACCATGAGGCCAGTTCAACATTCGAGGACGAATGTTCTAAAGGGGGGGAGGATGTTATATCCCGCATTTTTGCACATGCGGATAATTCAAGATGACTGTGGGAAGTTAAGAGCAAGGTTATAGCTTGATCTTGTTTAGCACACAAGTTGTTTATGAGAGTTATGGATGTGGAAATATTAAGAGTGGCTAGGGGTAAAAAGGAAAATTCGCAAGGTGACTCATAGAAATATGGAGGAAGGCTAAGGGCAAATTGGGAATTTGGAAAATAAATTTTCATGAATTGCAAAATATAAAAAGAAGAAAAAAAAAGAGGTTGGGCTTAAGTAAAAAGGCCAAGTGGCCGTCCACCTTAATGGGCCAAGGCCCATGTTGGAGTTTAATATATGTAAAGAAAGATGACAATTCATCTTCAACAAAAAGAAAGTTCAAGAAACTTTGAGAGAAAAGAAAAGGGGCCTATTCGGCCAAGGAGAAAATTTTTGGAGCCTTCAACTTTGATCCAAAAAATTTATTTCTTCTAGTATTCCTACTAATTCAAGGGTCCTCTTCAACGTGGCATAATTGTTAGAGCAAGAAGACTTCTCTTTGTTGCAAGTTTATAATCATAGCCAAGTGAGAAGTTAAGGAGAAAAGGTAAGAATCAATCTTCTTTTATATGTTATGGATGGTTGTGTAGGTTGTAGTATGTAGAAATGGGTGAAATTCATGAAAATATGGATTATGTGTTGTGGCCGTGTGGTTGTGGTATGGTATGGAAAAGAATGAATCAATTTTTCTTAAGTATTTTGGTTGTTGTTATAAGGGAATCCATGATGGAAATGAAAGTTTAATGATTCTAGTGAAGTTGTAAGTGTTGGAGAGTTGTTTTAGAAGCTAATGTGATTTTAATGTCACTTTTTGTATTTATGGAAGGTAATGTTGTTAATGTGTGAATTGTTAGTATAATTCATGAATTTGAAAGGAAGAAATGTGTTGTTGTTGTTCTTGTTGAATTTGAAAGGTTTCGGATGGTATGTTGGTTTGGCCGTTTGCAATGTAAGGCGGATTGTCGAAGTGTTCTTGAATATTGTTTGAATGGTTTCGGATTAATACTTGAATATGTGAGCAATTACGAATTGAACGTAAATGGAAAGTCGTCAAAGTTTGTAGAAAGAAATTGTTGATGTTAGTATGTGTCTTGAATTGATTGTTGATATTGTTAGAATGATTGTTGATATTGTTGTTGATTATTTGGCCGAGTTAAATTCTCGGATTTGTTGTTGATGATATAGCCGAGTTGGATTCTCGGGGATGGTAGTATTTACAGGGGAAATGCTGCCGAAATTTCTTTAGACAAAGTGTTAGTTAAGGGTGAGATTTTTGGATATCTATGGCTAATGTTTGGTATGTATGAATGTTGTTGTAGATCTTGCGAAGCCAAAGACTTAAGTTCGGATTAGCGTAGAAAGAGGACAAGATATGTAAGGCTTACATTTTCTTTCTTTGGCATGATCTTTATGAAACGAGCAAATGACGTATATATATGATCTCCAAGAAATTCCTATTCTTAGAGCCATTGGGATGGCTAATATCCTTGACTTCCATAAGTTATTTCTGTCACACCCTAACCTTACTAGGGTGTGATGGGCACCTGACCCCATATCCGGAGCCGAGCGAACCCACAGACTATTATTTCATACATAGTCTCATTGGACTCTGAAATCAAATAGTAGTGAAATGTATAGTAAGCTTTCAAAATCTGTAATCATATAGAGTTTAACACATAATACAGAATGACATATCGGCTGATGGAGCCGCTTACAAAACTGACATACTATACCCACGACTCTGTCTGCAAAGTCTCTAACATCAATCCAGAAATCAGAACATACATATACTTTGACTCGGCAACACTCCAGAAGCAAATGGAGCTCGCCAATCCTGCTGAAACATCTCTTGACAAATCTTCTACTCATCTGTATGTACCTGCGTGGCATGAAATGCAGCCCCCGAAGAAAGGGGGTCAGTACGGAAAAGGTACTGAGCATGTAAGGCAAGAATCACAGTTAAAGAATCATAACCAATATATGGAGTACAGAAACATATACAGTGTCCAGAATACCAAAGTTCTTGCCTTTAGAACATAAATCGTGCATACCATAATCACATACCGTACCCGGCCCGTTATGGGACTCGGTGAATGAAATCATGCGTGCGAACATCAAATAGCATATACATACCGTACCCGGCCCATTAAGGGACTCGGTGATAGAATCATGTCATCCTGCTTTCATATCATCATGCATGCATATACATATACATATACATACCGTACCCGGCCCTCTAGTGAGGGACTCGGTGAATGGAGTCATACCGTACCCGGCCCATTAAGGGACTCGGTAAATGAAATCATGTGCACATATACCGTACCCGGCCCAACATGGGACTCGGTGCCATAATCATATCATCATATAGATATACCATACCCGGCCCTCTAACGAGGGACTCGGTGAACAATGCAGAAGAATACGCACGATAACATATCCTGGCCCGGGACTCAGTGAATAGACATATTAAGACTTGCACGAAGAGAGTAGTGCGAAACCACATGCACATAAATCAAGACTCGATAGATACGTACACTTACCGACATCTGACGGCTCAGAAACAAGTTTCGGATCAATCCGAGTTAGTATGAGAAAGTTATGAACGTTTGAAGTACAGAAGCTTTTATGAACGTTTCAGAAGCCGTTTTTGGAGAATCGAAGCGACAATCACATCAAACCCCTTTCGGATATTGTATGGATCAAATCAAATCAAATATAGCTTTTAGAATCATATGTACATATCCAAGTGTATCAAAGACTTAGCAGAATATTCAAACGTGCTATCATTTGGAAATCAAGACATAAGCCATATCACTTATCTTTCGAATACCCATTTCGGAAACATATCAAACAAACTTCGGACATTATGGATACACGTCAAATCATATGAAACAGCTTATGGAAATCAAAGACATTAGCCATCCTAGTGGCTCTAAGAATAGGAATTTATTTGCAATCATACATATACGTCATTTATTCGTTCCATCAAGATCATGCCAAAAGAAAGAAAGGTAAGCCTTACATACTTGTGACACGCCTTATTAGCTACGCGTATTCGTCCAAACTTGTTAGTCTACATACAAAAGAATTCACATAATCATTAGATTCATTGTTATTCACTTGCCTTAGTCTTTCAATTGAATTCACTTATATTCTACCGAAATTTCGGCAGCATTTCCCCTGTAAATACAACATCCCCGAGAATCTAACTCGGCCAATTTAGCAACGACAAACCCGAGAATACAACTCGGCCAAATTATCAATAACAATACCAACAATCATATCTTCCAACTTCAACAATTAATTCAAAATACACTCCAACATTAGTAGCTCCTTTACATAATTCAATAACATTTCCTTTACATTTAATTCATACTTGTTCACATGTTCAAATACTAATCCGAAACCATTCAACAATATGCGAGAGCACTTTAACAACCCGCACAACATTTCAAACGGCCCAACCAACACATACACTACCCGAATTCCTCCAAATTCAATTAGAACAATTACAACACATTTCCTTTCTTCCAAATTCATAGACTACATCAACAATCTATACTTTAGCAATATCATTCACTCTTATAATCATAAGGAACCATACTAATATCACATTAATTTCTTCCATAATCCACAAACAATTACAACTTCATTTCAAGCCGTTAAATTCTCATTTCACATCATGGAATCCACAACTATAACAATCAATATACTAAGTAAAATTAATTCATCATTGCTACACAAATGACCACTCACACGGCCACCTCCCTACACACACATATTTCATGAATTTCATCCATTTTTACTTACCACAACATTCACAAATCATCTCTAACACATAGGAAAAGAGATTAAATCTTACCTTCCTCCACTTGTCTTCTCACTTGACTAGGGTTTGCAAATCACCCAAATGGATGCTTGGCTTTCTCCAACAACAATTCCATGTTGTTAAGGACCTTCCAATTAGTAGAAAAGCTAAAAGAAAATAATTTTTCTTGGTTAAGCACCCTTTACTTGGTAGGGATTGATTTTTGAAGAATTTTTATCAATTTTTCTCATGGACTTTCTCTATGGCCGAAATGGCCTTAAGCTTTTCTCTCTTCTTTCTCTTGTTCTTCTTTTCTTGAAACCTCTAGAACTTATTGTGATAAGGATGACTTAGTCATACTTTTATTGACCAAATTTTATTTAATATTTGCTTGGGCCATAACCATGGCCGGTTGGGCCTCACAAATTTGGGCCTTATTATTTTTTTTGATTTTTTTGGGCCAACTCGGTTTGGTCCCGAGTTGGGCCTAGCCCACTGACCTTTCGACCTTAAAACATTCATATCTCCTTGTACCTACGTCACCTGGGGACCCATGACCTATGGTTGGAAAGCTAATTCAATTATCTACAACTTATATTCCTTGGTACCTTTCCAAATTCCAAACTTATAATACCGTTTTTGCCCCTTGAAGTCAGATCACCCGAAAACGTTTTCTTAAAAATATTCGTTTGGAGGACTTCCACTTTGATTTGGCCCAAGGGTCCTTCTTGAGTCGTGTTTAACTTCTCATATGTGATTCATATGATTTTGTTTTTTGATGTCCCAAAAAAAAATCTTGATGTGTGGGTCCCACCTTAGCAAATAATCTGACGTTCAAAAATACGGGATATAACACAAATCATGCTTTCACAATCTAAACGTACTTCAAAAGTAGACATACTTGAAAAGACGATTTTTGAAATATAGACATACCTCAAATTCCACCCAAACGTAATTCCCAAGGTTCTACAATCACACTACAATGGTTTTAGATGAGAAGGATTAGAGCTTTAATCTAATTCTACCCATATAGCCCCTTTATAAAAAAAAAATCGGGTTTTCATGTCTAGAACGTGTTCTTTAACACTTCATGAATCAATCATGGATTCTAATCCAATAGGATAACCTACACTAGTCTAAACCCTTTCAATAACATCAGAAAATTCAAGGATCATACCTTATTGAAGGATTCTTAACGTCTCAATACGTCCCTTTCTCTTCTCATTCTTGGGTTTCAAGAATCTAAGGTTTTTGGAAGATGAACTAGTGTTAATTTGATGCTAGATTGGTGAAGTAATGATGGGAATTGATCAAGAACTTACCTTATATGTTTTGGGGAACCCCTAGGTTGTTTCCTCTCAAAAGGTCGGCCAAAATGAAGTGGGAATGAATATAACGAAGTTAGGCTTTTATAAAATTAAAAAAAAATCGCTTCAGGCATAAAATGGTCCTGTGCGTCGCCCAGGGCGTTGCACACAGTGTATCAATTTCTACGGCGTCAAAATTTGAATTGCCTAAAAATTTGGCCTGGGGCACCGCGCACGCCTAATTTTACACTACACAAATGAAGTTTAGTAAATTGGGCATAACTCCTAGCACAAAGCTTCGTTGGAGCTGGGAGACCTACCGTTGGAAAGTAATTTCAAAGATCTACAAGTTTTATTGAGGAAGTTTTCCCAAATGCTAAACCTATTTTCATGAAACTGGCATAGAAGTTAGACTTACTAAAATTTAGACGAGTTTGAGAACTCTTATGAACTTCATTATTTGGGTTGACTTCAAAACGACTGCTTATCACCCAAATTCATCCCGAATGGATTAATATAGCTAAAATATCATGTTATTACTAGTTTTATAGTTTCACACCTAGTTTTATAGTTTCACACCTAGCCCGCATTTACGGGGTGTTTCATTATCACCTGTTATGATCATTCATCTCTGAATGAAAGTCATGGCCTCAGATTTTCACTAAACCTCAAGTCTTCAAAATTCTCGCTAGTGTTCCTTTGTATTGTAAGATATCTCAAGCAAAACTCATATAATACTATAACAATAACCATATGGCCCTCACCGAGACTCCCACAACTATTTCAGACTAGCCTAACATGGAATAAGGGATTTACACCTGTAGTCTACCTCGAGATTTAATGATATTACTCTTCCATTCATAAAGGGTTCATCTAGAAATACAAGCCTAACTATTTTTAATCGGCAGCCTAGAATTGCATAACACTCGGAAATCCAGTCTATCCTCATAATAATTTCAAAGTTCACCATTCCTATTTCCAACAATTCAGAGGTAGTCTCACGACCTTTAACTATGGCTACACAATCTCTATAGATTCTAGAAGCAATTACGAGAATACTAGTAGGGGTATTCACAGAAAAGGGTTCTAAAAATTACTCGGGTTCTACATCAAAATCAAAGGCAAGGTACTTAATCACATAAAAAAGATTCGAACCTAGAACGATCAACGAATACGCATCAAGAGAACAAATACGGAGAATACTTACCTTGCAACATCAACAATCAAACCATACAATCACCCCAACACCTACTATAAAAGTCCAAGTGACTCTGTACCATCCATTAAAGTGTTCATCACAACCAGCGCGCATTTCCTAGCACCATTGTTCACTAGGTTAGGAACTGCGGCACGAGTTAAAACCATCTCCACAAGGCACGAGTAACGAACGCATCAGAATGATCCAAAAGGAAGTTCAAGCTCTATAGCATAATCTAGAATAATGAATAATGAGAAACACCTATAAATGCCTTGGTAGTCTTTCGATCATGCAGGTGATCAGGCTGCACAAGGAAGACTCCACTAGACACCGCTCCACAGACACAGACAACTCATAGGACACATTTAAACCTAGGCTCTGATACCAAGCTTGTAATGCCCCAAAACCCACCCTAGGCGTAAGAGGCATCCGATGTTATGAATAATACCAGAAGCACTTTATAAAATCAATAAACGTCTAATCTCTTTCGAAAAATCTTTTAATAAATACGAAAACTAGTCATTAATAAGTTGGATAAAAGAACGATCATACTTTGATATAATCCAGCGGATGTCAAATTAAAAACTTAGTAAATAAATGTGGAAAAATACCTAATGAGTCACACAAGACTCCAACGCACTACCCACAATCTGACAACTGTCTATGTACCTTCCAAGATAATAAAGAGTGTCTAACAATATTGGGACGTAGCTCGAAACTAAAACACTAAAAGCAAAGATAGAATGGTGCCCTACGAACAATCATATAGGCTCACCGAATAGTCTCTAAAGAAGCAAGTTCTCTTAAGTCGTAGGCGTATCACGAACCTTCTCCTCAATGATACCTAACATACCATAAAAAACAGCAATGGTATGCATGAGTACTGGGTACTCAGTGAGTGTCTAAGAGGAAATAGTTAATAAAACCAAAGAAAGGTAGTAAAATCAATAAAATGATATCAAAAGAAACAGTTCGAACTCCAGAGAATAAGCAAGCCAGTAAACTAGGGAAATTCACCAATAAGAGCCAACATACAGGAATATATCAAGTTCCACTTATGTTACCGTTCACATCATTCTGTGTTTTATTTACGAACTCAAGGTTTCCACAAGCCATTCAGAGGAAACAAAGATACAAAACAAGCCAATCACAGGCAAATAAATCAGTCGATACTCCGGGATAGGAAACCACGGAGGCTGATAGTCTACTGGACTGGCACAATAATAGGTACTCTAGGCTAGGAAGCAACATAGGTCAATCATCCTCTGGACAGACACAACAATTGATACTCCGGGCCAGGAAGAAAAGGAGGTCAATCATCCTTTGGATTGACACAGCAATAGATACTCTGAGCTAGGAAGCAACGGAGGTCAATCATCCTCCGGACTGACACAACAATACACGTATTGATATGTTAGGATCCATAACAGCTAATCATCCTCTGGACTATCATATCTTGCCCATACAGGCCCAATCACAAACAAAATACAAATCATGACATATTATCGAATCATCAATCATGGCTTAGAACCGGATCTCACTTCTCAAGTCTTCATCTCAAAATAGAGGCATTTTAAGTCATAACCGATTTAGAATCTTATTCAAATCTCTTATTCAATTTCAAGAAACCCATTCAACAAAAAAATAAGTTTAAGGTCTAACCTTTAGAAAAATAAGTTCAATCATCCAATAATGGGAAAATCAAGTATCACAAAGTAGTATAGTTCGTATAAGGTTCGACGCGGGCTTGACCCTACACAAGAATGACCTTGTCTAAAGAAATCATCTTTAATTCCAAAAGAACTTCCACCAAACAAGAGTTATAACTTATACAAACATAATTCCCAAGGTTCTACAATCACACTACAATGGTTTTAGATGATAAAGATTAGATCTTTAATCTAATTCTTCCCATATAGCCCCTTTATAAAAAAAAATAGGGTTTTCATGTCTAGAACGTGTTCTTTAACACTTCATGAATCAATCATGGATTCTAATCTCATAGGGTAACCTACACTAGTCTAAACTCTTTCAATAACATTATAAAAGTCAAGTATAATACATTATTGAAGGAAGTTCAATGTCTCCAAACGTCCATTTCTTCTTCTCTTTCTTGGGTTTCAAGAATCTAGGGTTTTTTTAAGATGAACTAATGTTAATTTGATGCTAGATTGGTGAAGTAATGATGGGAATTGATCAAGAACTTGGCTTATATGTTTTGGGGAAACACTAGGGTTTTTTTCTCTCAAAAGGTTAGCCAAAACGAAGTGGGAATGAATGAATATAACGAAGTTAGGCTTTTATAAAATTCGGAAAAAATCGCTTCAGGCATAAAATGGCCTGGTACGTCGTCCAAGGCGGTGCACACAATGTATCTATTTCGACGTCATCAAAATTTTTAATTTCCTAAAAATTTGGCCTAGGGCGCCGCCCAGGGCGCAGCGCACGCCTTATTTTACACTACACAAATGATGTTTAGTAAAATAGGCATAACGCCTAGCATAGAGCTCTGTTGGAGCTGGGGGATCTTCCGTTGGAAAGGTATTTAAAATATCTACAAGTTTCATTGAGTAAGTTTTCCCAAATTCTAAACCTATTTTAATGAAACTGGCTTAGTACTCAGACCTACTAAAATTTAGACGAGTTTGGGAACTCTTACGAACTTCACTATTTGGGTTGACTTCAAAACGACTGCTTATCACCCATATTCATCCCGAATGGATTAATATAGGTAAAATATCATCTTATTACTAGTTTTATACTTTCACGCCTTACCCGAATTTACGGGGTGTTACAGCCCCAGTGTAAGAGTGTACTTGTTGATTCTGGATTTTACTGTGTTGAAGGAATTTTTCGAGATCCTTCTCAAAAATTCTGCCCCAATGTAGAAGTTCTAATCAGTTCGTCCCTCTAAACTGATATATTGAATCTCAAAAATTCTTCCCAGTTTCCATGTAGGGTTGTCTTTGTCTTTCTTTTGCCAAAACATCTCTGAGGTTTCTTAGGGTTTATTGGGAATTTTATTTTGAACGATCAAGCTCGGGAGATCGCCTACGTATCCCTATTGGGAATCAAGTTATAACGTAGTTCGGGATAAATATATCGGGATTTATTGGTGAGACCGAACTTAAAAGAGCGCCTACGTATCCCAAATGGGAATAAGGTCATAACGTAGTTCGAAATTCATGATTTGGGATTTTTGCGTTAAAGTGACCGAGCTTGGAAAAGAGCCTACGTATCCCTTTATAAGTATAGGGAATCAGGTCCTCGCGTAGTTTGTACATAATTTGGATTGGTTTTTTCATAGAAATGCAAAATTACAAGTAAAGGAAATGCGATAAAAAGCAACATAAACTATAGGTGTTATAAATCTCTGAAGTCGTCTTCTTCCTCAAAAGTAGTATCTCTTGATGGCATCTGAATTTATTTGTTTCTGCCACTCTTGACCATCTATTTCAGTGAGGACAACTGGTCCTCCTGATAAGACCTTTCGCACCATATAAGGCCCTTTAGTTTGGTGCAAACTTTCCTTTGTATTCTTCTTGATTCTGATGCTAACATAGGGCTTCGGTTGTCTGATTTTTTGCTTAATCGGGGTGAATCCCTCTAAGATTGGCAATCTATGAGCGACAATGTCTGTACTCATGCCCGGCATATCAGGATATGACCAAGCAAAAACATCTTCATACTCTTTCAACAAACTCCGATACCTTTCTTTCTCAACCTCTATCAAATGCACACTTATCCTGGTCTCCCGAATCAATTCCTCATTCCCTAGATTAACTGCCTCTGTTTCCTCTAGATTTGGTGTCGGTCTATTTTCATATTCTTCTTTGACATCTATCAACCACTCTGGTTCAGTTATCTCTTCCTCTTGATCTTTGTTTTGTTCATCATCATTCTTACTTGTTTCATAACATGTCATGACATTATTTGTGGCTTTTGTATTATTACTGTAAAACAAAGTAACATAATTTTCAATCATGTAAAAGCAATCTTAATTACCTATATAAATATATATATATATATATATATATATATATATATATATATATATATATAGGAAAAGTAAAACAATCTTGTCTTATTGCAAATTTTGAGGCGTTTTTATTGAAATTTTAAAAGAGTGATACAGACTTTGGTCTTGACTCGGAATGGAACATCGAGCCATTTTCATTATTAAACAACACGTAATAAGAAAGTGTAAAAGCGTGAAAAGGCAATAAGTCGGGCCTCAAAGCCGACTTTCGCCGTTTTTCTGAAAGTGAGCATTCTTTCTACCACAAGATGAACAATGGGGTAGAACTCCATCCACTTGACATTTCTCCTAGCTCAGCATGATGAATCTCCAGTGCTTCAAAGCATTCTTCAATGGTGGCTGCGCATTCCTCTTCCCAAAACAACGTCCTTAAACCCTCTTCTGGATCTTCGCAGCCGTGACTCAATGAGCATGCTGTGAAGGACTGGTATAGACGAGGAAATGGATTTCTCATTTTAATAGGACCTCTTGGTCCATGTTCTGCTTCTTCTTCTGCCTCACGCGGCTTGTATCCGACCACAAATCGATAGTTCCTATTTTCTATAGTCACTGGTTTTTTAATTCCCTGTTAGTTCCTTCCCAAACCTTTCCCAGGCTCCAAAAAATTTCTTATCATAGTTGTGGCAACCATTTTGTAGATCGGTGGCATAGGCATATCCTCATCATTCCCCCTGCGATCTAACATGGCTAATTCAACGGTGTGAAAACCAGTAGTGCTTGGCGATTTTTCTGTGATCGGTACTGAATTGTCCGCATAGTTATACTTCCTTTACCGTAAATCACGACTTCTTCATCATCCCAAATGAATTTGAAATATTGATGCAATGAAGACGCCACAACCCCAGCGGTGTGCAACTAAGGTCGTCCCAACAATAAATTATAACTTGTTTTGATATCCATAATAATGAACTCTACGGGGCCCATTTGTATGTGCAAATCTATTTCTTAAATTGGATCACTAGTTGCGCTATCATAAGCTTTTACATTTGTTCGACTTTGGTGGATTGTCACTGTCACGCCCCAAACCATGGCCTGGGCGCAACACGGCACTCGGGCCTTGCTTGCATGTGTCCGAGCGAACCTCATGGCTTCCTTGTCAACATGGCATCAAAAAAACATAATCTATATGATGCAATTTAAATGAATCATGGAAATGTAATTGCGGAATAAAGTCTTGAAGTAATCATAGCATGAAAAATCATGAAAAACGTAATAGTCTGCAATCATAAAAGCACAACTGACTCCGTGAACTAACATTTGTCTATGAAACCTCTAAAACATGTCTGAATACTAACTACCAGGACATAGCCCTGGACTACCATAAACTGAATACTAGTACAGACTCCATGTTGAACCCCGAGAGAAGTGGGGCTCACCAATAAGCTGATATTTGAGGTGATCCTACTGCGCAGGTGTATGCTCCTAAAAAACGGTATCAACACCATGAAGTGCAGGCCCCCGGGCCAAAAGGGATGTTAGTATATGGTGAATAGCACTAGTATGTAAAACCTGTTAATGAAGAACATGGCACAATATAGGTATAGGACATGAACTAAAACTAAATATAACTTGAACATGAGCATAAATCGTGAGTAAAGTCTGAAAATAGTAAATCAATGGAAATACATGTATATATAACTGCTTGTAACGTGGGGAATACTATAGTATAACCGACAACATGATCTGGTACTTGCATCCTACCAGCAGAACACTCATACCTCGCCAGGGATATGAGATTTAATTAATAATAAGCATGTAAGGATCCAAACTGCATAATAAAAGTGTTGCCTCCTTGCTGACAACCCTTATCCTACGGTGGCTACGTAATTTCAGGCTTTACTGAGGCTTCTCGGTTAACTAAGCAAATCCCAAAACATGTGAATTATCAGGATAGCTTGTGAGATCATGGTTTCATGAGATACTTGTCATAGTCTTGCAAACATGTTCTTCATTCACGAATACATATAGTTATCTTGAAAACAAGCTTGTGTCTTTCTAATAAAACCATAAATTTTAGTAAAAACACATTGGGAATGCATGCGGATGAATTCATGATTCACGGATTAAGCTTGGGTTCCTAATAACCGTAATGAATGATTATGAATACAATAATGGATATAGATACACAATTCAAATCATAATTACATAACTATGGGCTACCAATATGTTGGATTTAATGCCCTAGGATTTGAACTTCATAGAATATAAGAAAATAAAAATAAAAGAAACGAGGCATGGGGAAGAATGTAGAGATTCCCACATGTAGATAGAAGTTATACATACCTTGGTAAAGTTCCAAACTTGAAACAATTCCCTAGGGTTTAGACCTTGATCCTTGAGTTAGGGTTTTTCTTGGAAACCGTAGATTAGGAACAATGATTTCTTGCTTAGATTATTAGAGTATATGTTAGAATTGATTTGGAAGGGCTTGGATTAACTTACCTTGATGTTTTAGATTGTTTCTAGGGCTTGGTATTGTGAATAACGAAATAAAGTGAGGCGGAAAATTATATGGACACTTATACGGTCCGTATAAAGTTATACGGTCCATATAATATGACCATATTTTATCATGGCACAAAACAGAATGTCGAGTTGAAATTTCATGAAATATCGATGAATTATACGGTCCGTATAAAATTATATGTACCGTATAACTTGTTCGTATAACATGACCAGTGAGCGGACTGCTCTACAATCTTTCAGTAAAATGGCCATAACTTTTTGTACAGATGTCTCATTGACCTCCATAATATACCGTTGGAAGGTATTTCAAAGGGCTACAATGTTTATTAAGGAAGTTTTCCCAAATTCCTAATTAATGAAGGGGTTATGGTCACTTGCAAACATGTCCCATAGAGTGGCTTCCAACTTTGTTTAGCCCAAAGACCCTTCTTATGACTTGATTAGGTTTCAAGACACTTCCTATAACCCTCATATTGATTCCATTATATTATCAGCTTACGAGTCAAACCTTAGCACGAAGCTACGAGGTGTTACAATATCTCCCCCTTGGGATCATTCATCCTCGAATGATGGGTCATGGTTAAGAATATGGCTGGACATGGCTTGACTACATGAACGTGAACGAAACATGACATGAAACATGGAGACTGAACTAACATAACATGGTTACATGGAAACATAAATACTGAGACATGGAACATGGGCAACGGATACATGACATGAGCGTGAAACATGAGACATAACATGACATGGGCTATGGAAAGTTACCTTGAGAGTTCTTTGCTTGCTCTTCAAGCAAAAATAGGTACTTGGATTTCATATCCTCCTCGGCTTCCCATGTAGCTTCCTCACCTTTTGACTTCTCCATAACACTTTTACTGAGGCTACTTACTTAGTTCTCAACTTGCGAACTTGACGATCAAGAATGGCTATGGGGATCTCCTCATAGGTCAAACCATCCTTAAATATTATTGTATCAGTAGGAAAAACCAATGACGGGTCTCCTACACACTTCCTCAACAAGGATACATGAAACACGGGATGTATAACAGTCAAATCTTGTGGCAACTCAAGTTCATAAACTACTAGACCGACCTTCCGTAGAATTTTATAAGGCCTAATATATCTGGGACTGAGCTTCCCTTTCTTGCCAAATCTCATAACACCCTTTATGGGTGAGACTTTAAGAAACACCCAATCATCAACTGAAATTCTAAGTCCCTTCACCTCACATATGTGGAAGACTTTTGGCGACTCTGAGCCGTTTTCAAACGCTCCTTATTAACTTGACTTTCTCCATAGCCTGATAAACCAAATCTGGTCCTAACAACTCTGTTTCCCGAACATCGAACTAACTTATTGGTGATCTACACCTTCGCCCGTACAAAGCTTCAAACGGTGTCATCCCAATGCTTGCATGATAACTGTTATTATAAGAAAACTCAATGAGAGGTAAGCGATCATCCTAATTACCCTTGCAATCTAGGACACATGCTCTCAACATATCCTCAAGGGTCTGAATAGTGCGCTCTACCTGGCCATCCGTATGTGGATGAAAAGCTGTGCTGAGGTTCACCTTGGTACCCAATCCTTTCTGAAAGGATTTTCAGAAGTTCGTTGTGAACTGAGAACCACGATCTGAAATAACAGACACTAGGGTACCATGCAATCTGACAATTTCATTAACATATAACTTGACATAATCTTCTGCTGAATCTGTGGTCTTGACTGGAAAAAAGTGTGCCGATTTAGTGAGCCGGTCAATGATTACCCAAATAGATTCATGCCTCCTAGCTGAATTAGGTAGACCTGATACAAAGTCCATATTGATCATTTCCCATTTCCAGACAGGAATATCAATATTCTGAGCCAAGCCACCAGGTCTCTGGTGTTCGTCTTTCACTTGCTGACAATTCGAACACTTAGCTACAAAATCTACCACATTCTTCTTCAAATCGTTCCACCAATAAATCTCCTTAAGATCATGATACATTTTAGTGGAACCTGGGTAAATGGAATACCTGGAGTTGTGAGCTTCTGACATGATTCGCTCTCTAAGCCCATCCACATCTGGAACGCATAATCTGCCTTGGTACCTCAAGATACCATCATCTCCCCCATGTTCAAAAGTAGTCGTCTTATGCTTATGAATCCCCTCTTTTAGCTGCAACAAGTAGGGATCATTAAACTGTTTCTCCTTGACTTCAACGACTAAAGAGGAAAGAGCTCATTTCTAAACAACCACACCACTATCCTCGGAGTCCAAAAGTCGAACTCCAAGACTGGCTAAATGGTGGACTTCCTTGGTCATAACTCTCTTATCTGCGTCAATGTGGGCTAAAATTTCCATGGAAGGCCGACTAAGAGCATCGGCTACAATATTCGCTTTCCCCAGATGATAGAGAATATCCACATCATAATCCTTAAGCAATTCGAGCCATCTCTTTTGCCTAAGATTCAGCTCCCTTTTCTTGCAGATATACTGCAGGCTCTTATGATCTGTGAAAATATCAATATGCACTCCATACAAATAATGACGCCATATCTTAAGTGCAAAAACTACAGCTACCAACTCTAGGTCATGATTCGGATAATTCTTTTCGTGAACCTTGAGCTGACGAGATGCATAAGCTACAACCTTACCATGCTGCATTAAGACACATCTGAGACCAACTCCCGAAGCATCACAATAAACCATTAACCCTTCAGTTCCTTCTGGTAGCGTCAAAATTGGAGCAAAAGTCAATCTCATTTTCAATTCCTCGAAACTGTGCTCGCAGGCATCTGACCACTGAAATTTAACTTCCTTTTTCATCAACTTGGTCAATGGTGCTAAAATAGATGAAAACCCCTCTATGAAACGTCGGTAATAGCTTGCTAGATCCAAGAAACTGCGAATATCTGAAACTGATGGGAGTCTGGGCCAATTCTTAACGGCCTTATTATTCTGAGAGTCAACCTAAACACCCTCATCAGAAATCACATGACCTAAGAAGGCTACTAACTTGGGCCAGAACTCACACTTAGAGAATTTTGCTGTAACTTATGGTCCTTGAGAATCTGAAGAACTATACGAAGGTGTTTTGCGTGCTCGTCCTTACTATTGGAGTAAATGAGAATATCATCTATTTAAACAATGACAAAGAGGTCGAGATATGGCTTGAAGACTCCATTCATGAGGTCCATGAAAGCTGCTGGGGCATTGGTCAAACCGAAGGACGTGACAAAAAATTCGAAATGACCATATCTGGTTCTAAAGGCTGTCTTAGGAATATCTTGTCCCGTAACCTTAAGCTGATGGTAACCTGATCGGAGATCTATCTTGGAGTAACATTAGGCACCCTGAAGCTGATTAAATAAGTCATCTATTCGTGGACCGTGACTTTATTGAGCTGGCGATAGTCAATGCACATACGCAAAGAACCATCTTTCTTGCGAACGAAAAGAACTGGGGCACCCCATGGAGAGACACTGGGTCGAATAAAACCCTTGTCTAGAAGATCTTTGACTTATGCCTTAAGCTCACATAATTCAGCTAGAGCCATTCTTTAAGGTAGAATAGATATAGGTTTAGCACCTAGGAGTAAATCAATTGCGAAATAAATTCCCCTATCAGGAGGAATTCTGGGAAGGTCCTTGGGAAAGACTTCTGGAAACTCATTAACAATAAATATTGACTGAAAAGTTGGGGTCAGGGAAGCTGAATCCCTAACCCGAACGAGTTGATAGATAGTACCCTTAGACACCATTTTTCTTGCCTTGAGGTAAGAGATAAACCAACCCTTAGGACTTACTGAATCACCCTTCCACTCTAAGACCGACTCATTAGGAAACTTGAAATTTACAGCTTTGGTTCTACAATCAACTGACGCATAACATGAATATAATCAGTCCATGCCCATGATTACATCAAAATCTACCATTTCTAACTCACATAGGTCAGCTGGATCAACATGGTGATAGACTCTGATTGGACAACCCCTATAGACACGTTGGGCTATGACTAACTGACCAACTAGAGTAGACACTTCAAAACGTTCTTTTAGCTTTTCGGGTTCAATACCTAATTTCTTAGCAACATAAGAGGTGACATCGTATAGGGTGGATCCAGGGTGCATGAGAGCATAAACAACAAAACTGAAAATGGTGAGTATATCTGTGACAACATCAGTATGAGCATCAATATCCTGACGCTCGGTCAAAGCATACAAACGATTTGGGCCACCGCTTGTGTTGCCGGATCCAGTTAGTGCACGTCTTTCCTGAGTCTGTTTATTATGAGGAACTGGCGAATTTACTGACTTATTTCGGTTACCTCCTGTGCCCTGTCTAACTGAAGGGAAATTGTGCTGAACATGGCCTGGCTGGCCACACCCATAGCAAACATTCGATCCAGAGCGACACTCCCCAGGGTGCCTCTTCCCACACTCAGCACAAATCGAGAAGCTACTCTGAGTCACACTGGCCTGAGACTGGGGGCCTGACGACCTGAATTTCTACTGACGGTTATCTTTCCTAAACTTAGAAAAGGGAGCACTTGCTGTGGACGGAGCAAGTCCGACTGACCTGTTCTTAAAGAACATTCTATTTTCATTACCGCTGAAATGTCCGATAGACTTGACCCTCTTGTTGAACTCTTTGTCTTTCTCTTTCTGCAAGGCTTCCTCTTCCTTCAGCCTTGTCTCATTCCCTTGTACGAAAGCAACCATCTTAGAGATAGCCATCCCTCCATTCTGTGCGACAATATTGGCCCCATCATACAAATGGGAATCAAGACCCCCAACAAATCTCCTCACTCTTACCCTTATGTCTGGTACCATATTGGGAGCATGCTTAGCCAGATTGACAAATTCTAAATAGTAGTCCTGAATTGACATGCCATTCTACTTAAGCTTCAGGAATTGCTCAACCTTAGCTTCCCTGACCTCTATTGGCATGAAGTGGTCTAGGAATGCACTTGCAAACTCATCCCATGTAGCATCAGGTGCATCCTCACCTCGATAAAATTCCAAAGATTCATACCAAGTGTTAGAAATGCCCTTTAGCTGATGAGCTCCAAAAGTAGCTGCTTCGATTTCTGTAACTGTCATAATCCTGAAGATTTTCTAAATAGCATCAATGTAGTCCTGAGGGTCCTCATCTTTCTTTGTCCCTATGAAGACTGGGGGATTCATCCTGAGAAAGTCCTTAGTCTTAGAAGACTCTCCATTATTTCCTGAACTTGACCCAGATTCCTAATGTTGGGCCTGAGCGGCTACCAGTTGTGTGGGCATGTTGATAGCATTCCTAACATCCCCATCCGAATCACTAGGAGGTGTAACTGTAGGTGCGGTTGAGGCTACTGTCTGAGTCAGAACGGTCTCTTTGTGAGTTGCTTCCGCAGTATCCCCTTGGCTGGTAGCTGTGACCTTTCTGGTGCATTTCCTTTTCGCAGGTATTTTCTGAAAATACGTACACGCACGAATTAGAAAGGTATCCTGAAAGTACTGCGCTAACTGCATGATCTAGAGTATGAAGGAAGTGAGACAATCCTAAATGTCTTGGTGGTCAACTTTCATATATATATATGGGGCCCTCACACATATAAAATTTACCCCACATGACACGGTTTCATAGACTCCCTAAAGACACTTGAACCTAGGCTCTGATACCATGCTCTGTCACGCCCCAAATCATGTCCTGGGCGCAACACGACACTCGGGCCTTGCTTGCATGTGTCCGAGTGAACCTCATGGCTTGCTTGTCAACATGGGCATCAAAATAACATAATCTATATGATGCAATTTAAATGAATCATGGAAATGTAATTGCGAAATAAAGTCTTAAAGTAATCTCATAGCATGAAAAATCATGAAACACTTAATAATCTGCAATCATAAAAGCACAACTGACTCCGTGAACTAACATTTGTCTATGAAACCTCTAAAACATATCTGAATACTAACTACCAGGACATGTCCTTGGACTACCATAAACTGAATACTAGTGCATACTCAATGTTGAACCCCAAGAGAAGTGGGGCTCACCGATAAGCTGATAACTGAGGTGATCCTACTGCGTAGGCGTATGCTCCTGAAAATCGGTATCTGCACCATGAAGTGCAAGCCCCCCAGGAAAAAAGGGACGTTAGTACGTGGCGAATAGTACTAGTATGTAAAACCTGCTGAAATGAAGAACATGGCACAATATAGGTATAGGACATGAACTGAAACTGAATATAACTTGAACATGAGCATAAAGCGTGAGTAAAGTCTGAAAACAGCAAATCAATGGAAATAATGTATATATAACTGCTTGTAACGTGGGGAATGCTATAGTATAACCAACAACATGATCTGCTGCTTGCGTCCTACCAGCAGAACACTCACACCTTGCCAAGGATATGAGATTTAATTAATAATAAGCATGTAAGTGTTATAGCCCGTATTTTGTACGTTTGGATATTTCAAAGTCGTCGTGGAAAATTAAGGGCAAGACCATTTTAAAAAATTATTTTAATGTACAAGTTGTTATGAATATTAGTGATGACTATTATTAGTATGGAAATATTGAGAAAGGCTAAGGGCAAAAAGAGAAATTCGCAAAATGGCCCATGGTAATATTGTGGAAGACTAGGGGCAAAACGAGAATTTCACAAGTATTCAAGAAAATTCTTGAATGGACCAAAGTTTATATAACAAGACAAATGGTCATATTTATTTATTTTAAGAAATTTCTAGAGAGAGGGCATGTGCCCCTCACATTCTTATGGGAACTATATATATATATATATGAATAAGTGGAAGAAAAATCTAGATAATTCATCTTTCCCCACAACTTAAGAGAAAAGAAAAGAAAGAAGGAGAAACGGGGGGTATTCGGCCAAGCCATGGCCGAACCTAGCCCATGGGAATTGGTCACAAGAAAATTATTTTGTTCTAGCTTTTCCACCAATTGGAAGGTCCTCTACGACGTGGTATAGTTGTTGGAGCAAGCAAACCATTTCTTTGGTGTTGTCCTAGCACTAGCCGAAAGTTGAAGGGCCAAGTGGAAGAGGTAAGGTTCAATCTTCTTTTACATATGTTGTGGATGATTTATGCATGTTAGAGTGTGTGTAAATGAATGAAATTCATGAAAGAATGATGTTGAAGTTGTGGCCGAATGTATATAGTGTTGGCCGTGGAAGTGTTGTGTTGTGTAGAAAGAATGGATTAATTTTACTTAGTATTTAAATTGTTGTTGTAATGTATAGGAATAGATGAAAAATTCATGAAAATATGTATGTTGTTGTTGTGGCCGAATAAGGGGTTGTTTTGGTAAGTTATCATGAATGGATTCTATTTGACATTTTAGTAGTAGTCGATGCAGATTCTATGATGAAAATGATTGTTTGGTAATTCGAAAGAAAGTTGTCGACGTGTAGGTTGTTGATCTAGTTCATGAATTTGAAAGTAAGGAATGTATTATTGATGTTTTTGTTTAATTAAGAATGGTTGCGGAGTGTGTTGTGATAATGGGTTGGAACCTAAATGAAATGCCGTTCAATTATGTAAAACAAGCTATTAATGTTAGAATGCATTTTGAGTAAAGTGTTGAAGATTGGAGATATGATTGTTGGCATTGTTATTGATATTTTGGCCGAGTTCCATTCTCGGGTTTGGATTAGCGTAAGAAGCGAATAAGGTATGTAAAGCTCTACCTTTCTTTCTTTTGGCATGTCTTAATCATAATAGGCTATGATACGAGTCTCAGGAAAAACTCTATTCCTAAAAATCCGAGCATGATTATGACCCTTATTCATTTCAATGGAATTGAATTATAGACTTTATGTTTTATTATGCTTTGACGGAAAAAATGGCTTAGACACTTTTACTCCTAAAAGAGTCATGCGTCGTAAAACATCCGTAACTTTCACAAACGGAACCGGATTGCCTTGAAACTTTCGTAGACGACTTCATAAGGCCTAATGTTCGTACTTTATGTACGCCACCTCGACTTAACCCGAGGTGGGCCCACAATTCCCGAAACCTTCTTGTATTGTTCTATTTGACCTATTTTCGTACAATAATTAAAAGAAACCTTTGGTTATTGTTCCGACTACTAAACGATAGTTGTTTTAACTATTCCATTGAATCCTATGATATATTTTGATATGAACAAACGATCTCAGAAGTTTTTCTTTGACATAATCCGTCGTAACATCCGAAAGGTACGTACTATGACTATCGTCTGATTTCTTTTCTAAATGACCTATCGTTCAGACTATTCTATCGAGTCTTTCTAAATATTTTACGATGCATATAGTTTCTCACTACTCTATTCGTGGATGCCTCAATGCTTCCTTCACTGAGCCCAGGCCAGGATATGTTATCAAGCGTAATCCACTGCATTGTTCGCCGTGCCTCGATGTGAGGGGGCAGGTATAGCATGTACATGGGTCTGGAGTATGATGTGCCATGTACATATATTCTGCTATTTGATGATATGATATGATATGTGCACATTTTGATATTTGATGATATGATATGATATGGCCATCTGATATGTTATGATATGTTACGGAGCTATTCCCTACTCTGGAGTATGATGTGTTGTGGCGCCAGTGATGGGGTGACGACCACGTTCTGTTCACCGAGTCCCATAATGGGGTCGGATACAACATATGTTCTGACATGCATTACCTATGTTTTATGGGTAAGCATTTTTTATACTCCGGTTATTGCACTTATTTTCTGTACCCCCTGTTCAAATTATGATTCTGTTTACTGTATCTCATGATTTACATACTTAGTACATATTCCGTACTGACCCCCTTTCTTCGGGGGCTGCGTTTCATGCCGCGCAGGTACACCCAGATGATGTGAAGTTATTATAGAGGATGTTCCAGCAGAGTTGGCAAGCTCCATTTTCTCCTGGAGTGCTGCCGAGTCAGAGTTTGTATGTTATGCTTTTTTCTGGATTGATGTTAGAGACTTTGCAGACAGAGTCGTGGGTATTGGTTGTCAGTTCTGTAAGCGGCCCCATCAGCCAATGAGTCATTCTGTATTATGTAATCAATTCTATATGCTTACAGATTCTATTTGATTTGAGAATAGTAGAAATGATATTTCTGAGAGTATTACTATGTATTCTATTCTGTTTGATTTAAAAGTCTGAAAAGAATATGTATGTGATAAGAGTCAGAGGGTTCGCTCGGCCCTAGATAAGGGTCGGGTGCCCATCACACCCTAATAAGGTTAGGGTGTGACAAATTGGTATCAGAGCAGGTCTGTCCTAAAGGTTGTTTGCAAAGTCGTGTCCAGTAGAGTCCTGTTTATGGTGTGAAGCGCGCCACATTTATAAACAGGAGGCTACGGGGCATCTAGGGATTGTTGACCTTCTTACTGTCTTAGATCGTGCGATAGAGCTATGTCATAGGAAAATGAAATTCCTTATATGAGCTTTACATACGACGGGAGAAGGTAAGGGATGACATGGAAAGTCATAAAAGTAAGTCTTGATGTATTTGTTCTGTTATCTGAAATTGGAAGTTCTGGATGGCTGGAATGTGTTATATAGCTGTATGCTCTGTAAGGTATTGTTGATATTTGTTGCGTACAGATTCTGAATAGTAAGGATGGTAAAGGTGACTCGGTCAAAATTTTCAAAATGTGGTCATTCAACTAGGTATACCTAACAGGAAGAAGCATGGAAAGGAAACATCGTAAATAGACGATGAGTGGGATGTGACATTTTAGAGAAGCTACAGATTTGGGCACGACGTGAAGAACGATTGTAAGAAAGATGATTAACAGTCCGAAGGGTTAAAAGGGATAACATTTGAGGTTAGTAAGAACAAGGTCTGCTGGGTGATTCAAAGAAAGTTAACAATCAGTTTTGCTGTAGATTATTATGTACGGATGGCGAGAGGAAATCTGGACATACGGATACCTGAGTACTTATAAGTAATGGCGATGAAGGCGTGTTCCCTACCATCGGGAATTTGGAAGTCCAGGACAGGAAGTAGTCATACACACAGGCGGAAGGTGAACATTAGGAATCAAAAAGGGCAAAACAGTAATTGTAAAAGAAAGGATGTGTTACGAGAGTGTCTCGGGATCTGTAAGACCTCGACTCGCCCTAAATCATGTAATAATGGTCATGCGAGGAAGCGGACGCAATTATATCAGCACTAAGGCACTGTATTCCATCAAAATTTCGAGGTTAAGCGTGCTAAGGTGAGAGCAATTTCAGGATGGGTGACCGCCTGGGAAGTATGCAAGAAATCCTAAAGATTTAGATATAAGAGGCAAATGAAAAGCTAGAATATCCTGAGTGAAATTAGAGTATATGGAACGGTTAGAGACCCTAAAAGGCCACATAGCACGCGACAAGTTAGACTAGAGAGGAGACGGAAAGTACGTCACGGCTCTGGAACTTGGATAGGCTTGAATAGCGTTTGGAAGTATTTTGTGGGCTAGTTGATAGTAATTATATATTTATGTATGAATGCGCATAATATCTCATATGTGATGATATCGATGGGCATGTGGTGTATGTCCTAGTATCCGGTGCTACGGCAAGGAATGCGTTGGTTGAGAAAGGTTATCGAAGTTTAAGTGACAGCAAAATAAATAGTATGAGTGTTACAAGGTAAGTTGATATCGCTTTCACTATAGGCTAGGACTAGAAAATTCTAATACAATAACACTTGGAAAAGGAAGAGAGTGAGTAAATGAAAGCCAAGGAGGTCAATTATCGAAAAGAAGTGAAAAGTAAGAAACATGATCAAGCGAAATCTCCAAAAGAAATGACGGGCAAGCACGGGACTATTTGGATAAAACTGCAGGCGTAGGTACGTGAAAAGGGCGAAGTGTGGTAACAACAGAGAAGTGTGTGAGGTTCAAAACCAATTTCAATAAGTGGGTCTGAAAGAACAGTGACCACGACAAGGAATGTGAATTAAGAAAAGGAATGATAAAGTTTTGCGATAATGTTAGGAGATTTAGACTCCCGAAAGGTATATAAGCAATAAATGTGCAGCTGCATTAATATGATTGCCTCGGAAATGGAAGTGTTTTCCTGAAAGGGTAACTTAGAAACGAAACGGATTTAGAGTAAAAATTTCGCGAATTTTAGAGCCGATGCCACAAGTGGCAAAAGGAAGAAAAGTGTTCGAGGAGGAAGAAAACTAAGGAAAGTTAAGGATGAAAATAGAAAAGGTATACTAATGGGTTGATTGAAGGAAGAATGGAATGTGTGAGAGCAAAATAATTAAAAACCTCTAGCCATAGAAGTAAGGGAGATGCCTTAACAAATTAGCAATAGAAACCCGATTACGCACCAAGGAAAGAATAAGGATAATGGGTCGACATCGTTGATGGGAAATTAGTGGTATGGAATGAGAATTCATGTGAGGTTTGAGTGATTCGGTCTTGAAGGAACTAGGATAAAATGTAAAGAATATGTATGGAAGACCGCTCGGTCATAGTGTCATAAGTATGGTTAAAGGCTCAATGAGCAAGGATAGAGAGAGTATAAATCGTAAGGATTTTGGTGTTAAGAGAAAAAGTAGCAGGACGCTCAAGACAACATGGATGCACAACTGTGGCACTAATGCATAGTTAAGAAGACAAACAAGTATGTGAATTAAATGGGTGAAAGAGTATGGAAATATGGACCGAATGATGATATAGACAGAAAGTAAAAGAAAAATTTAGGGTAAGAAGTTCTGATCTGTTATGCACAGAATCAGAAAGAAAGACGAGGAATGAGGTAATTATCGTGGATGAGGATACTCGGAGACTGTTGGTATATGAGGAACCCCTAATAAAGGGGGGGGGGGGGGGGGAGAGACCATATTATATTATACTTAGAACGAAATCACAACATCTTCAAGCGTTAAGAAAGGAAATCTATTAGCTCGAGGCCGGAGCTTAAATGTATCAGCATACCAAGAGAATACATGAAAGGAGTAGAAATGAATTGATAATGAGTGTGCCGAGAGGCCGACATAAAGGGAAAGAATGAAAGATACCTTAAGAAAATGCTTCTTGCCAACATGAATTATGACATGTTTATGTCATGATTTGAATCCCTCCTATCGGGAAAACTAGCGTCGTACCTAAGTACGCAGTAATATGTTTTAAAGAATAGTAAAGAAAGAAAGAAAATGGCTACGAGCTAAGTTCATAAAGGACAACGGAGAAAATGATAAGATTCAAAGGATATTTCGGACAACAACGACTATTATGACGAAAGTATCAACAATTGGTAATCCGGAAATTTTTGAAAGAAAGAAAGAACGCAGTGTCTATGACTGAAATGAAAGAGTTCATCGGATATAAGAAAATAGCTCATGGACCATTAATTATACGGAACATGAAGATATACGCTATGAAATCATATGAACTATCGAGGCGAAGCAATGCGCGATCATATTTGTAGGCAATCCACACCGGAGATCCAACAAGAAGTAATGAAGGATGGAATACGCGCCAATACAAAGAGATAAAAAACAAGTATACTTGTGTCGAGAAATGTGAGAGAAGGAAATAAAGAAAACGTTGTAGTAAGGACTCAAGATGTTACGAGCTAAGAAGTTAGGTGAATTCGGATCATAAGTCACCATAAGCTCGACTGGATTGTGAAGGATAATAATTGGCAAAGAAACGTTACGTACATATGTTTTGGGTAAATAATCGGAATGAAAGATTAAAAAGGGATAGGGACAAAGGCAAAAAGAAAAAGCCCTCCCCCCCCCCCCCCGAAGTATTATGACACCCCATAAGGTCAGTTGAACATTCGAGGACGAATGTTCTAAAGGGGGGGGGGGGAGGATGTTATAGCCCGTATTTTGTACGTTTGGATATTTCAAAGTCGTCATGGAAAGTTAAGGGCAAGACCATTTTCAAAACTTATTTTAATGTACAAGTTGTTATGAATATTATTGATGACTATTATTAGTATGGAAATATTGAGAAAGGCTAAGGGCAAAAAGAGAAATTCGCAAAATGGCTCATGGTAATATTGTGGAAGACTAGAGGCAAAACGGGAATTTCACAAGCATTCAAGAAAATTCTTGAATGGACCAAAGTTTATATAACAAGACAAATGGTCATATTTATTTATTTTAAGAAATTTCTAGAGAGAGGGCATGTTCCCCTCACATGCTTATGGGAACTATATATATATGAATAAGTGGAAGAAAAATCTAGATAATTCATCTTTCCCCACAACTTAAGAGTAAAGAAAAGAAAGAAGGAGAAACGGGGGGTATTCGGCCAAGCCATGGCCGAACCTAGCCCATGGGAATTGGTCACAAGAAAATTATTTTGTTCTAGCTTTTCCACCAATTGGAAGGTCCTCTACGACGTGGTATAGTTGTTGGAGCAAGCAAACCATTTCATTGGTGTTGTCCTAGCACTAGCCGAAAGTTGAAGGGCCAAGTGGAAGAAGTAAGGTTCAATCTTCTTTTACATATGTTGTGGTTGATTTATGCATGTTATAGTGTGTGGAAATGAATGAAATTCATGAAAGAATGATGTTGAAGTTGTGGCCGAATATATATAGTGTTGGTCGTGGAAGTGTTGTGTTGTGTAGAAAGAATGGATTAATTTTACTTAGTATTAAAATTGTTGTTGTAATGTATAGGAATAGATGAAAAATTCATGAAAATATGTATGTTGTTGTTGTGGCCGAATAAGGGGCTGTTTTGGTAAGTTATGATGAATGGACTTTATTTGACATTTTAGTAGTAGTCGATGCGGATTCTATGATGAAAATGATGGTTTGGTAATTTGAAAGAAAGTTGTCGACGTGTAGGTTGTTGATCTAGTTCATGAATTTGAAAGTAAGGAATGTATTATTGATGTTTTTGTTTAATTAAGAATGGTTGCGGAGTGTGTTGTGATAATGGGTTGGAACCTAAATGAAATGCCGTTGAATTATGTAAAACAAGTTATTAATGTTAGAATGCATTTTGAGTAAAGTGTTGAAGATTGGAGATATGATTGTTGGCATTGTTATTGATATTTTGGCCGAGTTCCATTCTCGGGTTTGTTGTTGATGATTTAGCCGAGTTAAACTCTCGGGGATGATGTATTTATAGGGGAGATGCTGCCCAAATTTCTGTAGAAAAGTGTTACTTTAAGATTTAACTCCTAAGGGCTTATGGTTAATGTTCAGTATTTGTGACCAATTGTAGATTTTGGGAAGTTTGGAACTTGAGTTTGGATTAGCGTAAGAAGCGAATAAGGTATGTAAAGCTCTACTTTTCTTTCTTTTGGCATGTCTTAGTCATAATAGGCTATGATACGAGTCTCAGGAAAAACTCTATTCCTAAAAATCCGAGCATGATTATGACCCTTATTCATTTCAATGGAATTGAATTATGGACTTTATGTTTTAATATGCTTTGACGGAAAAAATGGCTTCGACACTTTTACTCCTAAAAGAGTCCTGCGTCGTAAAACATCTGTAACTTTCACAAATGGAACCGGATTGCCCTGAAACTTTCGTAGACGACTTCATAAGGCCTAATGTTCGTAATTTATGTACGCCACCTCGACTTGACCCGAGGTGGGCCCACAATTCCCGAAACCTTCTTGTATTATTCTATTTGACCTATTTCCGTACGATAATTAAAAGAAACCTTTGGTTATTGTTTCGACTACTAAACGATAGTTGTTTTAACTATTCCATTGAATCCTATGATATATTTTGATATGTACAAACGATCTCAGATGTTTTTCTTTGACATAATCCGTCGTAACATCCGAAAGGTACGTACTATGACTATCGTCTGATTTCTTTTCTAAATGACCTATCGTTCGGACTATTCTATCGAGTCTTTCTAAATATTTTACGATGCATATAGTTTCTCACTACTCTACTCGTGGATGCCTCAATGCTTCCTTCACTGAGCCCGGGCCAGGATATGTTATCACGCGTAATCCACTGCATTGTTCGCCGTGCCTCGATGTGAGGGGGCAGGTATAGCATGTTCATGGGTCTGGAGTATGATGTGCCATGTACATATATTCTGATATTTGATGATATGATATGATATGTGCACATTCTGATATTTGATGATATGATATGATATGGCCATCTGATATGTTATGATATGTTACGGAGCTATTCCCTACTCTGGAGTATGATGTGTTGTGGCGCCAGTGATGGGGTGGCGACCACGTTCTGTTCACCGAGTCCCATAATGGGATCGGATACGGCATATGTTCTGACATGCATTACCTATGTTTTATGAGTAAGCATTTTTTATACTCCGGTTATTGCACTTATTTTCTGTACCCCCTGTTCAAATTATGATTCTTTTTACTGTATCTCATGTTTTACATACTAAGTACATATTTCGTACTGACCCCCTTTCTTCGGGGGCTGCGTTTCATGCCGCGCAGGTACACCCAGATGATGTGAAGTTATTATAGAGGATGTTCCAGCAGAGTTGGCAAGCTCCATTTGCTCCTGGAGTGCTGTCGAGTCAGAGTTTGTATGTTATGCTTTTTCTGGATTGATGTTAGAGACTTTGCAGACAGAGTCGTGGGTATTGGTTGTCAGTTCTGTAAGCGGCCCCATCAGCCGATGAGTCATTCTGTATTATGTAATCAATTCTATATGCTTACAGATTCTATTTGATTTGAGAATAGTAGAAATGATATTTCTGAGAGTATTAATATGTATTCTATTCTGTTTGATTTAAAAGTCCGAAAAGAATATGTATGTGATAAGAGTCAGAGGGTTCGCTCGGTCCTAGATAAGGGTCGGGTGCCCATCACACCCTAATAAGGTTAGGGTGTGACAGTAAGGATCCAAACTGCATAATGAAGGTGTTGCCTCCTTGCTGACAACCGTTATCCTACGGTGGCTACATAGTTTCAGACTTTACTGAGCCTTCTCAGTTAACTAAGCAAATCCTAAAACATGTGAATTATCATGATAGTTTGTGAGATCATGGTTTTGTGAGATACTTGTCATAGTCTTGCAAATAATTCTTCATTCATGAGTAATAATAATAATAATAATAATAATAATAATAATAATAATAATAATAATAATAATAATAATAATAATAATAATAATAATAATAATGATAATAATAAATACATATAGTTATCTTGAAAACATGCTTGTGTCTTGCTAATAAAACCATAAAGTTTAATAAAAACATAATGGGAATGCATGAGGATGAATTTATGATTCACGAATTAAGCTTGGGTTCCTAATAATCATAATGGAATACTAGGAATACAATACTGGATATAGATACACAATTCATGATCATAATTACATAACTATGGGCTACCAATATGTTGGGTTTAATGCCCTAGGATTTGAACTTCATAGAATATAAGAACATAAAAATAAAAGAAACGAGGCATGGGGAAGAATGTAGAGATTCCCACATATAGATAGAAGTTCTACATACCTTGGTAAAGTTCCAAACTTGAAACAATTCCCTAGGGTTTAGACCTTGAGCCTTGAGTTAGGGTTTTTCTTGGAAACCGTAGATTAGGAACAATTATTTCTTGCTTAGATTATTAGAGTATATGTTAGAATTGATTTGGAAGGGCTTGGATTAACTTACCTTGATGTTTTGGATTGTTGCTAGGGCTTAGAATTGTAAATAATGAAATAAAAGAACTGAAGGCTTGAATTTATACTAAAGTGAGGCGGAAAATTATATGGACACTTATACGGTCCGTATAATATGACCATATTTTATCATGGCACAAAACAGAATGTCGAGTTGAAATTTCATGAAATATGGACGAATTATACGGTCCATATAAAATTATATGGACCGTATAACTCGTTCGTATAACATGACCAGTGAGCAGACTGCTCTGCAATCCTTCAGTAAAATGGTCATGACCTTTTGTACAGATGTCCCATTGACCTCCATAATATACCGTTAGAAAGGTATTACAAAGGGATACAACTTTCATCAATGAATTTTTTCCAAATTCCTAATTAATAAAGGGGTTATGGTCGCTGGAATTAAGACCTTCCATAAACTCACTTGCAAACATGCCCTATAGAGTGGCTTCCAACTTTGTTTTGCCCAAAAACGCTTCTTATGACTTGATTAGTTTTCAAGACACTTCCTATATCCCTCATATTGGTTCCATTATATGTATGTATACTGACCATCTCGTCTGAATTGGGCACGCACACCCAAAATATAAATACACAACTGAGCAAGCCGACGAGGCTGCCATGTATGTTGTACAACAAAATGAGAGTTGAGAAGGCTACATAATATCCCCAACGACGTACAACAGTCAACAGACCTCTAGGAAACACGAGATGTAGAAAGGACAGGACATGCCCCTATCAGAAAGAGTAACAGAACACTCAGAAGTCAGGCAACAATATGACAAGCTCTACTTAGACAAATCTCTAGTCACAAGGTTCATTACGCTTTGACCATATATGGATTCATGCCAAGAAAAGAAGGAACAACCTTAACATACCTGAAGCTTACTTCCCGACATTCCAACCTACTTCCTGTCTCGCAATCTGTGCAAGATCAGCCGTAGCCTCATAATCTACATATAAAATCATTCATACTATTGTTAGACTCATCATCATATGCTTGTCTTAATCCTTCAATTTAAATCCTTTTAGAATCTGCCAAAATTCGGGTACCATCTCCCCAGTTTATATCCCTAACCCGAAATTGCAATACCTACAACCAACAACAACAACACTAACATTAACGACATCATCATCAATACCAATATACTTCATAAAACATCCCACATGATGTTTATCCGATTTCTCAACCAACTAATCGATTATACTATGATTTAATAACTCTATCCTCGTAAGTAAACCTAAATCAATATCAATAAGGAGAGATTCATACCTTGTTCTTACTAGAACAATAAGATCTTCAATATTTACTTTGAATCCAAGCCAAAATCCACAGTAAAACGACACTATGATAATAACTACATGTTACCCGAGCCTCGATTTTATACTGTGCCACTTGAAACCACTCACAAACCCTCAATTTAATGATACATATGTGTCCCGCTATGTTTCCTGAGCTCTGTAGAATATTTTGGGGAATAAATGAGGGTTTTGACCCTTATATAGGGTGTTTAAGTCCATTTCCACCGACTCAGAAATTGCCCTTCACGTTCGCGGCCTTGGGTCACGTTCCCGAAGGGTTATTCAGTCCTCCTCTTTGCGTTCGCGGCCCTTGGGTCGCGTTCGCAAAGGGTTAATCCCTGCTCTAGCGGCCTAACTTGTAACGTCCACAACTCTCTACTCCGATGTGATATCGACAAGCGGTTTGTTGAGTTGTAAACTAGACTTCATGAACTTCAATTTAGGATTTTTCTTTACTTCAAAACTCCTCATATACTAAAAGATATTCTTTCTCCAAGTTGGACCAAAATTGTCCCCCATCCTTTCTCCAAAGTTCCAACAAACTTAATTTCCTCAATCTACTTGCCCTCCAATCCTTCCCTAGCATATTATATGAACTTAACCCCTCATAATCATAAGGTAGGCGCATATAATGTCATATATCCTAGAAGGTACTCCGGTATCCATAATTACACAGCTAACACTTACCGAATCTCAACGTACAAAACTACGAGGTGTAACAAAATGTTGAGAGAAAATATCTTAGGGTTTTCTCTGATTTTGGGAATGAAAAATTAGGAAAAAAAATATGAGGGGTATATATATATATATATATATATATATAAGCGGAACAAAAAGTTCCAACAGTGCGGGTTGACGAGCGGGTCGACGGCCCATCAACATGTCACCGGTCAGTCGAAATGCATGGTCATTTTTCCACCTGAGAGGGGCTTTTGCAAGTTCACGGTGTGAAAGGATGGCTCGTTGACATGTCGACGGCCCGTCCTATTGCACCATCGATGCGAACTGGTTTCTACAGATTCCCTGAGTCTTTCCAACTCACGTCGATTCGATTCGTTTAACTTCTAATCCTATCGTATTGCAAGGAACATATACTTGTACTTCAGTATATGCTAGGTAAGACACTTAATATCTCAAAAACTAGGGTACGGATCTCTGTACTAAGGGTATATCCAGCTATGAAACCAAGGACTTTCTTACGAAGAAAAGGAGAGGCGTAACATTCCCCCCCTCCTCCCCCTATAAACATTTGTCCTCGAATGTTCATACAAGTCATGGGTTATATAAATTTCGGCAGAGTCTCTCTTTTAAATATACCAATCCAACCTGCACACAGAAACCCAATACAATGCCACCCAGGGCTACATGCTAAAACATACCATATTATGGTCTCACACGACTAAAATAAAATAGCCATAAGTATATCACATACCTGAAGTCTGAACCTCCTCAGAAGATGAGAATAGATGGGGATATCTGATCTTCATATCATTTTCTGCTTCTCATGTCGTTTCTTCCACATTATTATTCCTCCAAAGCACTTTAACAGAAGCCACATCCTTAGTTCGCAATCGACAAACCAATCTATCCAATATAGCCACTAGGATCTCCTCGTATGATAACTGCTCGGTCACCTGGATATAATCTACCGATACAATTCGCGAGGGGATCTCCGGTACACTTACGGAGCATAGACACATGGAATACCGGATGTACCGACTTCAACTCAGAAGGTAGTTCTAACTCATATGCTACCTTACCCACTGTGCAAATAATTCTATAGAGGGCTCAGCTTACCCTTCTTGCCAAATCTCATCTTTTCCTTCATAGGCGAGATCTTTAGAAAAACCCAATCGCCTACCTCAAACTCTAACTTGCGTCGCCTGTTATTTGTATACGACTTCTGTCGTCTCTGTGCCGCCAAAAATATTTCTTGAATCACTTTCACCTTGTCAACTACTTGCTGAATTAAATCCGGGCCTACTAGCTCATTCTCTCCAACATCAAACGACCCTATAGGTTACCTACATCTTCGCCCATATAAAGCCCTATAAAGAGCCATCTGAATGCTAGAACGGTAACTGTTATTATATGCAAACTTAATAAGAGGTAAATGATCATCCCAGCTACCTCAGAAGTCAATCACACACGCTCTCATAATATCCTTAAGTGTCTGTATAGTACGCTCAGCTTATCTATCTGTTTGTGGATGGAATGTGGTACTAAGGCTCACTTGAGTCCCCAATCCGTCCTCAAAAAATCTCCAGAAGTTTATTGTGAAATGCGCCCCTCTATCTGAAATAGTGGTTATAGGAACACTATGAAGTCGTACGATCTCTCTAAGGTAGAGCTTTGCATAATACTTAGCTGAATAAGTAGTTCTGATAGGCAAAAAGTGGGCTGACTTTGTAAGCCTATCAACTATGACCTATATTGAATCACACTTCCGTGGAGTACGGGGCAAACCTGTAGTTAAATCTATATTAATAACCTCCCATTTCCATGTCGGAATCTCCATAGCTTGCAAAAAAACTCCAGGCTTCTGGTGCGCTATCTTAAGTTGCTGACAATTCAGACACTGAGCGATAAATTGTGCTATATCTCTTTCCATACCATCCCACCAATAAACTTCCTTGATATCATGGTACATCTTTATTGTGCCCCTGTGAATAGAATAGCGAGAATAGTAGGCTTCCCCCATACCTTGCCGATGAAGTCCTGCAACATTAGAAACACACAATCTACCTCGATACCTGAGTACCGCTAGCCCCTGAAATCACGAAGGGTGTCTTTTCTTTCTGAGGAGTTGTATCTCGATAATGAACTAAAATAGGGTCTTCATACTGGCGTTCCTTTATCTTAGCTACCAAAGATGATATCGTTGTGTCCTGAACAGTAACTCCTATATCACCTGAGTCTAACAACTGAACTCCAAGGCTGGATAGCTGACAAACATCACGAGCTAGCTCTCTCTTCTCTGGCTACAAATATGACAGGCTACCCATAGATTTATGATTGAGAGCATCGGCAACTACATTGTCCTTTCCAGGATAGTACAGAATATCAACATCATAATCCCTTAGCAATTCTAACCATCGCCTCTGACGTAAGTTCAAGTCCTTCTACTTAAAGATGTACTGGAGGCTCTTATGATCAGTATAAATATTAGCATGGATGCCATATAGATAATGCCTCTACATTTTCAAGGCATTGAACACTGTAGCTAACTCAAGATTATGGGTTGGATAGTTCTTCTCATGCTTCTTCAACTGTCTAGAAGCATAAGCAACAACCTTATCGTGTTACATTAATACACAACCCAATCCAACACCTGAAGCATCATAATATATCACATAGCCATCTGTTCCCTCTGGAAGAGTCAAGACAGGTGCTGAGGTAAACTTGTCCTTCGATATCTGAAAACTCTACTCATAAGCATCTGTCCACTGAAACTTAGCTGATTTCTGAGTCAGCTTGGTCAACGGGGCTGGAAGAGAAGAAAATCCCTATACGAACCTCATATAATATCCTGCCAGACCCAAGAAACTGCGTATCTCCATTGGTGTCGTGGGCCTTGGCCAATTTATCACATCCTCAATCTTTTGAGTATCCACTCTGATGCCCTCATCTAAAATGATGTGACCAAGAAAAGTCACAGAGTTCAACCAGAACTCACACTTAGAAAACTTCGCATATAATTCTCTATCTCGAAGAACTCTGAGCACTGGACATAGATGATCTGCACGTTGAGCCTCTGACGTTGAATAAACCAAAATATCATCTATAAACACAGTAAAAAACAAATCTAGGAAAAGCCTGAATACACGATTCATCAAGTCCATGAATACAGCTGGAGCATTAGTTAACTCGAATGACATAACACGAAGCTCATAGTGCCTATATCTAGTCCTGAATGCTGTCTTCGGAATGTCTTCCTCTTTCATGCTAACCTGATGATACCCCGATCTCAAGTCTATCTTCGAGAAAAATTTGGCGCCCTGTAACTGATCCAATAAGTCATCAATCCTCGGAAGTGGATACTTATTCTTTATAGTCACCTTATTCAATTGCCTATAATCAATACACATTCACAACGAGCTATCCTTCTTCCTTACAAATAATATCGGCGCTCCCCACGACGATGTACTAGGTCTAATAAAGCCCTTCTCGAGTAAATTTCGCAGTTACTCCTTCAATTCTTTCAACTCTACAGGCGCCATTATATAAGGGGAATGGATATTGGCCGAGTACCTGGTAATAGATCGATAGTGAAATCAATCTCCCTCTCTGGCGGAATACCGTGAAGCTCCTCTAGAAATACCTCTAAGAACTCATTGACTACAGGAACAGACTGAAGGGTCGGTGACTCTGCTTGCACATTCTGAACCCAAACCAGGTGATAAATATACCCTTTTCTGATCATCCTTCTTACCTTAAAATAGGAAATAAACTTACCCCTCGGTGAAGCAGCATTGCCCTTCCACTCTAGGACTGGCTCATCTGGAAACTGGAATGGAACTACCTTTGTTCTATATAATAGGAAACCAACCAATCCATCCCCATAATAACATCAAAATCAATCATGTCTAACTCAATCAAGTTTGCTATGGTATGGTGATTACAGACTATAACTGCACAACCTCAATATACTCACCCAGCTATGACTGGATCCCCAATTGGCGTAGACACCTTAAAAGGTTTAATCGTGTTACGTCCGACATTTTTGCTTATTTGAAAAATGCAAGATAAATTGGCTTGTAATGAATAAGGCCACATTTGGACCTTGCTTGATATGAATGGGTAGGTTATGAGTACGTTGGTGTGAAATTACGAAAGGAGGCCAAGGGCAAAAATCGGAATTTTAGAAACTTGTCCCATGAATTACAATAAATAGCCAAATTGGGCTCAACAAAGAAAAATAATAAAATGAGGCCCAAATGGGAAGGCCCAACCGGCCAAGCAAGGGTCCAAGCCCTTGGATTAATTAATTTCCATGTGGAATTATATAATCATATTTATCCTAAGAAGGTTCAAGAGAAACCAAGAACAAAACACAAGCAAAAAAGAGAGAGAGAGTTTCGGGTGGAAGAGGAAACAAAAGAAAAAGAAAAAAAAATTGGAGCCAAATCCTTGATTCAAAAATCCAATTCTTGTGAAATTATTACCAAGTGCAAGACCTCTACAAGATGGTGTAAGTATTTTGGCAAGAAAGTGATTTTGTAGCAAGTGGAAAACTTGAAGAAAAGGTGAGAAACAATTCATTTTCTTATGTTATTAAGTTTGGTTTATGTTGTAATATGTAGAATTGAGTAGAGTGTATGGAAATATGGAAGTTTGTAAAGTGGGTATGTTGTTTGAAAGTTGGTCGTGTGTATGCATGAATTGCATGTCCATAATGACTTGAATGTTTGTTGAAATCTAGTGTAGTTATGGTAGAAATTGTATTAGAAATTAAAGTGGAATGAATTAGTGAAAGTTGGAGAATATAGTATGTGGCCGTGTGGTGTGTGTGGATGATGGAGTGTGAATTTAATCTTGTTAGTATGTTAAGTGTGTTATGGTGAAATGAATGGAAAGATAATAATCTTTATTGTCATGGAAAAATGGTTATTAAGTTGTTGTAGGAAAACATGCAACTTTGTTATGGTTTATGTAAAAATGGAAATGAAAGTATCAAGAGGCAAATTATGATTAATGTTGATGAATTTGGAAGATGGAAATGTAATATGAACTTGTAAGTTGAAGGTTAGGAGAATTGGATAAATTGTGGCTTTGATGGAAAGTTTGTATGTTTGTATATATTATGTATATCTTGTGAGAATGGTATGGTATGCCTCCGCATCGTGTTATAATGACCTTGATGGGTGATGAATATCAAAATAATAAGTTTGGTTTGGAAATGTAAGGTTGAAACGAAAGATGTTTCGTTATGCCGGAAAGATGGCTAGTGATGCCATATTGTGGGTTGTAATGCATGTTGTTGTTATTGATGTGGTTTCTGGGTTGTTGTGTTAATGAATTGAGCCGAGCTAAGTCTCGGGGTCGTCATATATACAGAGGAAATGCTGCCGAAATTTCGGTAGGCAAGTATGTGTTAAGTTGGACTATTGAAAAAGTTTGAAACTAACAATTGGTAAACTTGACCATTTCTAGATTTTGGACGAAATTGGAGTGGAAGCCAAGCGAGCGTAAGGCGCAATCGAGGTATGTAAAGCCTTCCCCTTTATTCTTAGGCATGTTCTGGATGTGATAGGCTCGACCGCGAGCCTTAAGTACGACTCCGTTCTTCGGAATTCGAGACGGAAAATCGCTCCAATTCCTTCAGTACAATTGAAACCATTTCCTTACAAATTGCCTTTAAAATGAACTTTTGTACGAAACTTCCCTAAACGGAGTCGGAATACTTCCAAATGATTATGGATGACCTCATAAGGTCTATTATCAGTAATTCACTTATGTCGCCTCGAGGTGGTCCGAGGCGGGCCCACAAGGCCCGATATCTTCTGCATAACCTTAATTACTCCGGTTTTGTCCGATTTTTTTCAGAAAACCTCTGGATTATTATTTTTATCATGATATGACTATTTTTATGCAAATCTTACAAAATGACCTCTGGACATCGAAGGATCTGATTCTGATAATAATCTGTCGTGCCTTCCCAACTAGGATATAGGCGCGTATTATGCATACTATCTGGATACTCTGATTTGGCTCGCCGTTTGGCACCCTTCAGTCTGATTGAGTCTGTATGTATGTGGTTTCTCATTAATCTGTTCGTGGTTGTCTCAATGCATTCCTTCACTGCGTCCCGGGCCAGGTTCTGTTATCGTGCACATTCCTCTGCATTGTTCACCGCATCCCTCGGCGTGCGGGCCGCAATCTGTTATATCTGTATGATTATGATATTATGATCTGTGTATGGGGATGGCGGCCAGGATGGCATATGATCTGATCTGATTCTGTCTGTCCACCGCGTCCCGTACAAAGAGGGTCGGGTTCTGTTACCGCGCCCCCAGACAGGGTCGGGATCTGTATGTATGTATGCATGTGCCATCAGCATTTACATAAGCACATGCCCCGGTATGATTCTGTATGACTCTGTATGATTCTGTATGACTCTGTACTACTCTGCATGCATAAATCTGTCTGGCATACTTCTGTCTGTCTGTCTGAATTACGACTATGTCTGTATGTCCGTATGGATTCTGATTCTGTACATCCGTATGGATTCTGATTCTGTATGTCCGTATGGATTCTGATTCTGTCCGTCTGTCTGGACCATGATTCTGTCCGTCTGTCTGGACCATGAATTCTGTTTGTCTGTCTGGATTATGACTCTGACCGGTACACTTTTGTCTGTCCGTTCGGCTTATGATTCTGCCTATTATATTTCTGTGTTGTTGGTCCAGATTATGATTATGTCTTTATGTTTCTGCTTTACATACTCGCTACATTTTTTGTACTGACCCCCGTTCTTCGGGGGCTGCGCTACATGCCCGCAGGTACAGACGCACCAGGTGATGCGCCGCCAGTGTAGGGTTCTGATTTTGCTGTTTTGAAGAGCTCCCTTGATCCGGAGCGTATACTTTTTGTATATATCTTCTGTCTTCTGTATACTCTGTATGTATGGAAATTCTGGGTACGGCGGGGCCCTGTCCCGTCATATGATTCTGTATGTCTGTTAGAGGCCTGTAGATAGATATGTGGGTTACAGGTTTCATCCGTTTAGGTAAGTACGAACGATTTTGTGACTCCGTCTGTATGTTAGCCTCATCGGCTTGTCTGTAAATTTCTATATGTTCAGGTATGTATATGTTCGCGCGCGCCGCATCTGTATCGGCCTGATTCTGTACACATCTGTTTGGAAAAAAAAATCTGTATAGTACGAAATTCTGTTAAGTAGGTACGTATGGTTATCCAGTTAGGATACCAGTCGCGGCCCACGGGGTTGGGTCGTGACAGAAGTGGTATCAGAGCGGTTAGTCCTCGGTATGTCTACAGGCCGTGTCTAGTAGAGTCTTGTTTATCGGTGTGTTGTGCACCACATCTATAAACAGGAGGCTACAGGACATCTAGGATGTTACCCTTCTTTGGATTCTTAGATCGTGCGATAAAGCTGTACGATTAGGATTATTCTCCCCTACGAACTGCTGTATCTACAGCGAGGCTCCAAAAGAGCAGAAGTGTCAGTATTTGGGGAAAATGTTTCTGACCCTCTTCCTGCAGGTGATTGTAGGTTGATAAAGAATGAAGAGGAGTGCTTCTCATGATGGGGATGGGGGTGCTAAGAAGGCCCCTAGGATATCACCAGGACCAAGTAGGCAGATCCCCAGCTACTCGATTGAGACAGACCCTTCGGAGGATCCAGAGACAATTCCTCCAGAGTTTCTGATCCCCAGAGCAGAGGATCCCAGGGAAGATAGTTATGATACCGACCCCTCGGAGGAACCAGCGACGATACCTCCAGAGTTTCTTACCCCCAGGGAGGAGGATAGCCCCGATGCTGAGCCACAAGAGCATTCCTCTGGGACGCCGGAGGAGGAAGTTCCCGAGGACATGCCAGCAGCTCCTGTAGTGGAGCATTATGTTAGACAGGCTTCTCCGGAGAGTGTTACGCCCTACTCCAGTCCTTTGTCCTGGCCATCCGTGAACCAGGAATTGCCGGGCTACCTATACTCCTCCGATTCAGATGCAGGTAATAGCGGGGGCCAGGCGAGTGGGGGTCAGACGGATGATGATGATGATGAGGGATTGATCCGAGATTGATCAGTTATGAGTATATAAGTTTCCTAAAATTTTCGATGTGTGTATGATATCTGTAAAAGTGTTGTTCAATGACGACGACGGAAACTTAAAAAGGATTAGAGACCTAGTGATTAAAGGAAAGGGCGACTGAGATGTCCCCACCGTCAATGTAAATCTAGAAATCCCGGATGAAAATGAACAGGAAAGTACCTCCGATGCCGTTTGAGTCGGGCATGTGAGGTAAGCCTCGACATCCGTATACTCCTATCTGTAATGGTTAGCCCCGTGTGGCTACGAGGAGACATGATATGATATATATATATATATATATATATATATATATATATATATATATATATATATATATATATATGTGTGTGTGTGTGTATATGTGTTGGCCCTGTGAGGCATGATTGGTATTTCTGGTGTACAGGTTCCGGATAGTAAGAAATACAGAGGAACCTCTGCCCAAACTTTTCCAGGAATATAGAGGTAAATATGTAAATTAAGTACTAAAAAGGTTCCGCGATGCTTGTCGGAATTTAGTTTCCTTCTGTTGGTGGTTGGAGAGCATCTTACGGTAATATTTTATCAGATTTCATCAACTATTTGGAGACGGAATTCGTGGGACGAAGACTTAAATCCGTGGGTTGTCTGTAATCGTAGGTATATGTGTATGAAAGTGAATATTGAAGATTCAGAAAAGCAACAGGGTAATTGTATGACTTAGCCCGGGGTGGGACCCGCTACGAGAATTTTCTGAAAATTTGCTAAGACCCCGATCTGCCCTAAAATTATGTGACAAAGGTCGTGCGGGGCAATCGACGAAATTATATTAGCCCTAACACGTCAAAATGCATGAAAGTTTCGAGGTTAAGCGTGCTAAGGCCAGGGCAATTCTGGGATGGGTGACCCCCCTGGGAAGTAATGCAAAATTTTTCACAAGTGTAAGTATGATGGATATAAATGGAAATTTAGGGTAACCTAAGGGAAAAGAGAATGTGTGGAGTAACTAGTGCCCTTACAGGAGCCGCGCAGACCGATGCGGACTAAACGGGCGAAAATAAAAAGCGCAATACCGCTCGGAAATTGAGCGAATTTGAATAACGGTCGGAGGTGTTCGCCAGTAAGATACTAGCAATGTATATGTATGTGTGTATGTATATGTGTATGATTTTCGTCTGGTACCCATATGGGTCAAGAGCCGAGCCCCGGCGACAAAAATTGTGATTGACGAAAGGTTTTACTAAACCGAATAGATAAAACGAAGCGGGGGGTGAGGACGCGAATGTTGTCAAGGAATAGAAAAACCCCTATTACATTATAACTCAGTCTGGTATGACGATGTCTGGAAAAGAAAATGAGTATGGACAGTAGGAAAGACGAAGGATAAGAAGTGTGAATAAGCGGAATCTTTGAAAGAGTTGATAAGCGACACGTGAGACGATCTGTATGACAACTTGGCGAACAAGTTTACAAATAAGGGAAATTTTCATAAATCACTGGAGCCTTAATAGGAGTGATTTGATTTAAATCCAGATTCTATCTGTTATACTTCTGCACTTCCGATTCTGATAAGGCTCTGCCTATTATGCCTCTGTACTTCTGAACTCGATTATGTTTCCGTCTGATAAATCTCTGTATGTCCGATTCTGATCATGAATTTGTCTGATAAATCTTTGTACGTCTAACTCTGAATACGTTTCTGTCTGACATACCTCTATATGATTGACTCTGATTACGAATCTGTCTGACACACCTCTGTATGTCTGACTCTGGCTATGAATCCGTCTGATACGTCTCTGTACGTCTGATTTTGATCACGCGTCTGTCTGATACATCTTCGTATGTCTGACTCTGATACGAATCTGTCCGATACATTTCTATATGTCCGATTTTGACTACGAATCCGTCTGATAGATCTCTGCACGTCTGACTCTGATCACGGATCTGTCCGATACACTCCCATACATCGTATTTTGACCACGAATCTGTCCGTCATAGCTCGGTATACCTGACTTTGATTACGAGTCGGTTTAATACGCTTCTATGCGTCTGATTCCAATTATGAATCCGTTTGGAATAAAGTGCGTGGTATGAAGTGGGATTATGATAACGTGGCAAGGAACCGAGGGGAATAACAAGAAATGATATCGATTATGATGTCTGAAAAGCATTCATCTGTTTCGAGAATATAGCTTATGGTCCTGTGATTATGTGGGGTATGAGAAAATAAATTATGAGGGCATTTGAATCAGTGACGTGAAGAATTACCTCATCATGTTGGTGAAGGAGCAATGTCGGAAAGTCAACAAAGGACGATTATAAAAAAATAACTCTCCCGAAGTAGTATGACGCCCTATGAGGTCGATTTAACATTCGAGGACGAATGTTTTAAAGGAGGGGAGGATGTTACGTCCGACATTTTTTCTTATTTGAAAAATGCAAGATAAATTGGCTTGTAATGAATAAGGCCACATTTGGACCTTGCTTGATATGAATGGGTAGGTTATGAGTACGTTGGTGTGAAATTACGAAATGAGGCCAAGGGCAAAAATCAGAATTTTGGAAACTTGTCCCATGAATTACAATAAATAACCAAATTGGGCTCAACAAAGAAAAATAATAAAATGAGGCCCAAATGGGAAGGCCCAACCGGCCAAGCAAGGGTCCAAGCCCTTGGATTAATTAATTTCCATGTGGAATTATATAATCATATTTATCCTAAGAAGGTTCAAGAGAAACCAAGAACAAAACACAAGCAAAAAAGAGAGAGAGAGTTTCGGGTGGAAGAGGAAAGAAAAGAAAAAGAAAGAAAAAATTTTTTGGAGCCAAATCCTTGATTCAAAAATCCAATTCTTGTGAAATTATTACCAAGTGCAAGACCTCTACAAGATGGTGTAAGTATTTTGGCAAGAAAGTGATTTTGTAGCAAGTGGAAAACTTGAAGAAAAGGTGAGAAACAATTCATTTTCTTATGTTATTAAGTTTGGTTTATGTTGTAATATGTAGAATTGAGTAGAGTGTATGGAAATATGGAAGTTTGTAAAGTGGGTATGTTGTTTGAAAGTTGGCCGTGTGTATGCATGAATTGCATGTCCATAATGACTTGAATTTTTGTTGAAATCTAGTGTAGTTATAGTAGAAATTGTATTAGAAATGAAAGTGGAATGAATTAGTGAAAGTTGGAGAATATAGTATGTGGCTGTGTGGTGTGTGTGGATGATGGAGTGTGAATTTAATCTTGTTAGTATGTTAAGTGTGTTATGGTGAAATGAATGGAAAGATAATAATCTTTATTGTCATGGAAAAATGGTTATTAAGTTGTTGTAGGAAAACATGCAACTTTGTTATGGTTTATGTAAAAATGGAAATGAAAGTATCAAGAGGCAAATTATGATTAATGTTATTGAATTTGGAAGATGGAAATGTAATATGAACTTGTAAGTTGAAGGTTAGGAGAATTGGATAAATTGTGGCTTTGATGGAAAGTTTGTATGTTTGTATATCTTATGTATATCTTGTGAGAATGGTATGGTATGCCTCCGCATCGTGTTATAATGACCTTGATGGGTGATGAATATCAAAATAATAAGTTTTGTTTGGAAATGTAAGGTTGAAACGAAAGATGTTTCGTTATGCCGGAAAGATGGCTAGTGATGCCATATTGTGGGTTGTAATGCATGTTGTTGTTATTGATGTGGTTTCTGGGTTGTTGTGTTAATGAATTGAGTCGAGCTAAGTCTCGGGGTCGTCATATATACAGAGGAAATGCTGCCAAAATTTCAGTAGGCAAGTATGTGTTAAGTTGGACTATTGAAAAAGTTTGAAACTAACAATTGGTAAACTTGACCATTTCTAGATTTTGGACGAAATCGGAGTGGAAGCCAAGCGAGCGTAAGGCGCAATCGAGGTATGTAAAGCCTTCCCCTTTATTCTTAGGCATGTTCTGGATGTGATAGGCTCGGCCGCGAGCCTTAAGTACGACTCCATTCCTCGGAATTCGAGACGGAAAACCGCTCCAATTCCTTCAGTACAATTGAAACCATTTCCTTACAAATTGCCTTTAAAGTGAACTTTTGTACGAAACTTCCCTAAACGAAGTCGGAATACTTCCAAATGATTATGGATGACCTCATAAGGTCTATTATCAGTAATTCACTTATGTCGCCTCGAGTTGGTCCGAGGCGGGCCCACAAGGCCCGATATCTTCTGCATAACCTTAATTACTCCGGTTTTGTCCGATTTTTTTTCAGAAAACCTCTGGATTATTATTTTGATCATGATATGACTATTTTTATGCAAATCTTACAAAATGACCTCTGGACATCGAAGGATCTGATTCTGATAATAATCTGTCGTGTCTTCCCAAGCAGGATATAGGCGCGTATTATGCATACTATCTGGATACTCTGATTTGGCTCGCCGTTTGGCACCCTTCAGTCTGATTGAGTCTGTATGTATGTGGTTTCTCATTAATCTATTCGTGGCTGTCTCAATGCATTCCTTCACTGCGTCCCGGGCCACGTTCTGTTATCGTGCACATTCCTCTGCATTGTTCACCGCGTCCCTCAGCGTGCGGGCCGGGATCTGTTATATCTGTATGATTATGATATTATGATCTGTGTATGGGGATGGCGGCTAGGATGGCATATGATCTGATCTGATTCTGTCTGTCCACCGCGTCCCGTACAAAGAGGGCCGGGTTCTGTTACCGCGCCCCCAGACAGGGCCGGGATCTGTATGTATGTATGCATGTGCCATCAGCATTTACATAAGCACATGCCTCGGTATGATTCTGTATGACTCTGTACTACTCTGCATGCATAAATCTGTCTGCCATACTTCTGTCTGTCCGTCTGAATTACGACTATGTCTGTATGTCCGTATGGATTCTGATTCTGTACGTCCGTATGGATTCTGATTCTGTATGTCCGTATGGATTCTGATTCTGTCCGTCTGTCTGGACCATGATTCTGTCCGTCTGTCTGGACCATGAATTATGTCTGTCTGTCTGGATTATGACTCTGACCGGTACACTTCCGTCTGTCCGTTCGGCTTATGATTCTGCCTATTATATTTCTGTGCTGTTGGTCCAGATTATGCTTATGTCTTTATGTTTCTGCTTTACATACTCGGTACATTTTTTGTACTGACCCCCGTTTTTCGGGGGCTGCGCTACATGCCCGCAGGTACAGACGCACCAGGTGATGCACCGCCAGTGTAGGGTTCTGATTTTGCTGTTTTGAAGAGCTCCCTTGATCCGGAGCGTATACTTTTTGTATATATCTTCTGTCTTCTGTGTACTCTGTATGTATGGAAATTCTGGGTACAGCGGGGCCCTGTCCCGTCATATGATTCTGTATGTCTGTTAGAGGCCTGTAGATAGATATGTGGGTTACAGGTTTCATCCGTTTAGGTAAGTACGAACGATTTTGTGACTCCGTCTGTATGTTAGCCTCATCGGCTTGTCTGTAAATTTCTGTATGTTCAGGTATGTATATGTTCGCGCGCGCCGCATATGTATCGGCCTGATTCTGTACACATCTGTTTGGAAAAAAAAATTTGTATGGTACGAAATTCTGTTAAGTAGGTACGTATGGGTATCCAGTTAGGATACCAGTCGCGGCCCACGGGGTTGGGTCGTGACAAATCGACTCATGCTCTATCCCAAACTTTCCAACAATAAATGGAGTAGCATATGATAAGGTGGAACCTGGGTCAATCAGTGCATATAGATCGTAGGAGGAGACTGATAATATACCTATGACAACATTAGGAGACGACTCACGATCCTGTCTACCAGATAATACATAGATACGGTGCTGAGGTCCGCTCGAGCTATATGCTCCACTCCATCCTCTACCACGTCCTGCTGGTGTCTACAAACCTTGCCCTGAAGGGCGTACATATGAAGAAGAACTAGCAAAGGACCTTGTGGGTTGAACTATACCTACATTCTCTCTCAACGGACACTGTCGCATCATATGACCTAGCTGGCCAAAAGCATAACAAGCATCAGATCCTAATCGACACTGTCTCGCGTGTAACTTACCACACTGGGCACACTGCGGCAAAGGTGGCCTCATCTGTCCTGACTCCGTTCTGTGTTGAGAAGCCAAAGCTCTAGAACTCTGACCCATTCCGGAATAAGAAGACCGATCAAACGTTTGGCCTGAAAACCGCGGAGGTGCACTCCCTGCTGAATAGAATGGATGCTGGAATGCTGCGGTCTCTGTCCCCCTCTGAACTCACCAGCAATATCTAAAGATCTAGCCCTCTTACTATGGCACCGGTCACACTCATACTCTGTCCTCCGCTGACGCTTACGATCCTCCAGATTCTGTGCATATGCCTGTATATGGGAAATATCCATGCCTAGCTGTAATGCAGCTGTCATATTCTCGTCAATCAGATACGGCCCTAGATCGACCATGAAATGGTAGACTTGATCCTCCATCTCAGCCACCATATCTGGGGCATATCTAGCCAAAGAATCAAAGTGTACACAATACTCCTGAACGCTCATACTGCCCTGCTGAATGTGTAAAAACCTATTTGCTCAGGCTCGCCGAACCTCTGACGGCAAATAATGGGGAATAAAAGCATCTGAAAACTCTCGCCAAACGGCTGGAGTGGAATCCTCTCCCCTAGATAGCTCCCACGCTTGATACCATTACACTGCAACATGACGGAGCCTATAAGAAGCCACATCCACCAACTCAACCTCATTAGCGTGCATGACCCTCAAAGTCCTCTACATACCCTCAATGAAATCCTGGGGGTCCATATTCTTCCTCAACATGGAGAACTCTGGGGGATCTAGACCAAGAAAATTCTTAACCCTCACACTACGAACTCGGTCTGACTGATGAACACCAACTCCCTGACGCTAAGCCTGAGCGGCTACCAATCTAGTCAACAACTGTATAGCATCCCGCATATCCTGGTCCAGTGTATCTATTTGAGGGACTGGAGGCACTGAGGTAGGTGCTTGAGCTGAGTTATGCGAAGTCTGAGATGGGGTCTCACTCTGAGACTCGCCCCGAGCCATAGTAGTCCTCTGAGTACGGTTGGTAGCCTCACCAGTCGCTCTCTTGCATTTCTGGGCAGCTGTAGCTTTCTTGCGAGGCATCGCTAAAATCAGAATAAATTATTAGAAGACGAACTCTTAACATATGGCTCTATCATACGATCTAAGAGGCAAAGAATGACAACATCCTAAATGTCCTGCAGCCTCTTGTTTATAAGTGTGGTGCACAACACACCCATAAACAAGGCTCTACTAGACACGGTCTGTCAACAACCCTAAGATGGAACTGCTCTGATACCACTTCTGTCACGACCTAAACCGATGAGTCGTGACGAGTGCCTGACCTCTATTGACCAAGCACCCCTATACTCGTACTTATAGTTCACTGATTGATAGGGTGGCCCATACCTAACTTATAAATAAAAAATACTAACTTGAAAGGACGACATCATGAACTCTGTTTCAAGAACTCACAACCATCTGTGTGAATATATATATATGCTAAACATAACGGTGCAAGCCAGCTAGCCTGCCACATATGTTGTACAACAAAAGAATAAGAGCCGAAGAGCAAACCATCAAATATAAGTAATCTCAAGACCCACGAACAGAAGGAACAATCATAAAAAGGGTATAGGATCATCAAAGACTGAAGTACTCCTAGTGCTTCTAAGAGTTGAGTAATATGGAAGCTCATTTACTAGTTTGTTCGTTCATATCATAAGATCATGCCAAAATTAAAGAACGGATAGCCTTAATATACCTTGAAGCATATCTAAGCATCCAATGTCTACTTCTTGAACTCGTAAGTCTACAATAAAGATAACGTAGGCCAAAATTAGACCATTTACACCACTTACTATCCAATTCCGGACAACATCTCCTCTGTAAACTTAACAATGCCTCAACTCCCAATTCAATCCAAACATCAACAACAACAATATCAATACTCACATATCAAATAATCAAATCTATTGCAAATCCTCTCCTAAAATAGCCTTTAATCTCAAATTTACGCTTATTCAACATACAACTTTCATAACTATATTTCCTTTACTTAAAGCCACTAAAATTCTTGGTAATCAATTCAATAATAAAGATAAGAATCATCTACATACCTCAAAGGAAGTGGAACTCCAAGAATCCAACTCCATCTCTAACTCCTAAGCTCAACAACTTCAAACAAACCCTATGAACAACTTTCCCTTCACAAGCTTGGGTTTACCGAGGCTCAAATCTTGCTAAAACTCCTCCAATATGATGGAAAATGTTGAGAGGAAATATCTTAGGGTTTTCTCTAATTTTGGGAATGAAAAATGAGCAAATAAAACGTGAGGGGTATATATATATAAGTGGAAAAAACGTTCCAGCGGTACGAGTTGACGAGCGGGTCGACGGCCCGTCAACATGTCGACGGTCGTCGACAAGCATCGTCCTTTTTCCACCTTAGATTCAGGAGCTTTTGCAAGTTGAAGGTGTGAAAGGACGGCTCATTAAAATTTTGACGGCCCGTCCCTTTGCACCGTTGATGCGGGCTAGTTTTTGCAGATTCCCTGAGTCGCACAAACTCGCGTCGATTCAATTTGTTTAACTTCTAATCCTATCGTATTGCCAGGAACCTATACTTATACTTAAGTATACGCGAGGTAAGACACTAAATATCTCAAAAACTCAGGTACGGATCTCCTTACTAGGGGTATATCCAACTATGAAACCAAGGACTTTCTTACGAGAAAAACAAGAGGTGCAACATGAATTTTGCCAACATCATATCCAAGCTGTTTCAAAGTCGTCACAGGGCATACATTCTACCTAGCCCCTCTATCAATCAACACTTGAGGGATAATCTTATCGCGGCATTTGACTGTTATGTGTAAGGGCTTGTTGTGGGTCTTACCCTCTCTTGGTAATTCGTCATCATAAAATGATAGCCTATGCGCTCGTAAAACATACCCTAAAATCTTAGCCAATGTTTCACTTGTAGTGCCGGCGGGTAATTGGACTTCATCTAAAGCTTTCATTAAGGCTAAGCGATGTTGAGACGAATTGAGTAATAACAACATTACTGATATCCTGGCAGGAGTTTTATGCAAGTGCTCAACAATCGAATAATCCTTGACTGGCATTTTCCTCCAAAAGTTTTTAGCTTCACCTTCAGTGATTGGGTTTTTTGAGAATTTTCGCGACGTGGCGCTTCGAGTACGGGCTCTTCTGGAGCGTAAGACCTTCTAGACCTGGTCATATGCGTAAGACCTTCTAGACCTGGTCATACACCGAACTACAACGGCTACCTCTTTTCCTTTTACCATCATTAGGTGTGATGATTTAATCACAAAAGGTGCATTCTTAACTAGCCCTGATGTTTTGAGTACGAACAGCTCGTTCTAAATTCGAGTGACTGTTGAGGAATATTTGAGCACGAAGGGCTCTTTCTTGGCTACAACAGAGGACTGGGACATCTCAGATTTCCTTGTCATGGGGCCTAACACTTCTTTTCGCTCTTGTAAGGACAACGAGGCGGCGGTTCTTTCCAATCATTTAATATTTGGACAAATGATCGCAGGGCTCTCTTACCATTCATCACCTCTTTCTATCATGTGAATTTGATTCCCTTCATGCTTCGGGAGAGGATTTGTGTCCATATTTGGAGGTGTTGGCTCCAGGATAAGCTCATGATTGTCAATCATGTCTTGTAGTTTGTGCCTTAAGTTTATACAATATTCGGTAGTATGGCCAACTTGGTTAGAATGATACGCGCAAGTGAAATATGGCCAGTACCATCGATCCTTAGGGTTAGCAGGTTTTGGTGGAACAACATTAATTCGACCGACATCTCTTAGTTTTGCAAACAAACTAGTCTTTGATTCTGGTAAAGTAGTGAATACTCTCGGAGGTTTCTTTTTGGGTGCCTCATAATTTGCTGGTGGAGGCTGGTTTTGGAAAGTCTGGTTTTGTGGAGCTTGGTTATTGGGTGCTGATATTTGATAATTTGGTCATGGAGCTTGGTTGCTAAGTTGTGCGTAGCACACAGACATCAGGCTATATTGGGGTGAAGTGGTTAGATAGCTGGTTGGTGGAGGCGATTGGTAGTTGTCTTGATTTTTGTGGGTTATCACTTTTCCTCGGCTCTTTGGGCTAGCAGCTATAGAAATATAAGCTACATCTTCCTTTTTCTTTTTGCCATTCGTGGCGCCAGACACACCTGCTCTATTTAGTACGCTAACAATCCTGCCGGCCTTGAGGCCATCTTCGATGTCTTCCCTGATGGTGACTAAATCTGCAAATGAGATTCCTTTCATAGTTATCATTTTGTCAAAACAATCAGCTTCTTGGTACCGTATAAATGCAGCTACTGGCTTAGCTTCGGTCATAGGTGGTAGCACATGTGCCGCCTAGTCTTTCCAATGACTGACATATTCTCTGTAGGTTTCTATCGATTTCTGATAGATTTTCTCCAATGAGAAGCAATCAGTAAAAAAATTTTCCACATTGAAACGAAATCTCTCCATGAATGAACTTGCCATCTCCTCCCATGTCTTCCATCGACTGATGTCTTGTGAGATGAACCACTCCATATCTATTCCTAACAGACTTCGACTGAATAATCTCACGAGCAAAGCTTCGTTTCAACCACTCCCGACCAACTAGTCGCAACAAGCTCTCAATCGGGCCCTGGGATTTCCTGACCCATTAAAATGGTCAAATTTGGGAATTTTGAAACCTCTGGTAAACCAAAATCTGGATTTATGCACAAATCAGAGTATCTCTGTTACACCTCGAAAATTTTGTCGTTGACGCACAGTGAATAGACTAACAGAGGGCACGAAGTATACGATGTTTCAATAAGGAAGAAATACCATTTGATGATCCTAATTGAGATTTCAAAGACATTCGAGGTAAGAGAAGAAAGTTGTCCAAGAAAGGCAAGGTATACATTGTGTATCAAAAGAAATTTACGAGTTACAAGTTAATGGTGACTTAATGATGTCTTCGAGAAGAGTTATAACGTCCCTTAGGTTGTTATGAGGTGCTAAACAAGTGTTAAGAAGGTTCCATGAGGATTGGAGATCAAGCGAACGATGAAAAATCATTTCAAGGAAATGAGGTTATACGACCGACTTATACGGTCCATATAACATTATACGGTCCATATAAGGGTCCGTATAACACCCAGCAGAAATGTTGTTTCTTTGATGGTGAAGTACGGTCACTTATACGGACCGTATAAGTGTCCGTGGAAGTCCCGACGAGCTTAATTAAGTCCAAGTATAAAGTGATGTTCCCACTTCATTATTTTCATTTCCCATTCTTCTCCATCTCTCTCAAGGCTTCTAGAGTGTTCTACACATTTCATCAATGCTAAATCAAGACTAATCACATAACAAATTCATCAAACCAAGAGAACGAAGTGCAAGAAACTCATTAGGTTCATCTAAGGCAAGAAAATCCCATTGGAAGTGAACTAGGGTTTTGGCTCAAGTGAAGTATTTCCACTCAAGGCTCATTCCCACACTATCTAAGGTAAGTTTTATGATCATTCCATGTTGTTTAAGGTATTGATAGGTTGAAAGACTTGCATTGTAGAAGGAGATAGAAAATAGGCCAGGAATATGAGAATAGTGACATCTTTGAGTGGTAGCTTAGATTGAATCATGATTTTTGATATGTTGTGACTGTGAATATGTTATAAATGATATTAAGAACATGGGATAAACATTGTATGTGAGTAAATGTAGTAGTGTACTATGACCATGGTTATGGATGATGTGAAGTGAAATTGGAGAATATGGATAATGTAGGTGAATAAAGATTATTGCTTATGATGTTGTGAATGTTATTATAGACATTTGGGAGTTGATATATGATATGGAGAGAGTTGTATAAACAAAGGAAATGCTGCCCAAATTTTTCTAGCTTTAGTTGAGAACGTTCATGTGATCGATTAGCTAATGTTAATATGAACTCTCTTGAAGGTAGAAACGTGAGCATTGAAGGAGAACGACCAAGCAATAGAATAGCTAAATGAAAAGGTATGTAAGGCTAGTCCGTTCCTTCTAAGGCATGACTCCATGGCATGAATCTTCCTATCTTCTATGACTTCTCTAAATATATGTATATAACGGAAATCATGAGTCTATGTTCATGAAGAGCCTTATACGAGATGAAGTAGGATAATGACGATGATGAGCTTAAGTCTAAAGATTCTAAAGTTCATGATATGATGCTTCTATAAAGCTAACGATCCAATTATGATTTATCGATGTTGTCCTTTGTGCCACACTCACCTTATATGCTAATTCCTTCAAGGTGAGGCAGAATGCTTATGAATGCTCCATAACGGAATCGGGGGTTCATGACCTTATGTCACCCGATAAAGTATAGTCATCTTTGAATCTCTATGCATGCCTTATGATGAGTACATGATGATTATATTACACCGCGCCTATATGGCCGGGCAGACACAGTTAAGGCGGGAAGCATATACACCATGTCTAGATGGCATGGGCAGACACTGCTAGTGGGCGGCATGAGATGGTTACTTCGAACGCGGGAGGCCTGGACGCAGGCTAATGATGATCACACCGTACCTATATGGTCGGGCAGCTTTTATATATATATATATATATATGCATACATGATATGATGATGATGCTTATAAAGTAAGTCAGCATGCATTATTTCTATTAAGACTGACAGACGGTTACAAATTGTTCTTCATTTGATATTCCCCTATTTCATTGATGTATATTTATTGCTTATGCCTTACATACTCAGTACAATATTAATACTAACTTACTTTTCTTTGGACGCTGTGTTCATGCCCACAGGTAGGCAGGGAGGTGATCCACATTCATAGGAGCTATCAGCAGACTTTGAGAGCACTCCATTGTTCCGGAGGTGCCATTGCTTATTATTTTGTGTATATACTTTTGGGCATGATGGGGTCCTGTCCCGTCCATATGTCTAGTACTCTAGTAGAGGCTCGTAGATACGTATGTGTGGGTAGTATAGTCTCACGATGTCCTTATGGTATGTGTATTATTTTGATAGCCGAAGGGCTTATGTATATAAAGGTAAATATGTTTCAACATGGAAATGATCTTCTTACGATTATGAGTATAAAAATAATGACTAAACGCAAGATGAGTACGATGAGTAATAGTATGAGTGGTGCTCGGTGGTTAGCTCCGGGTACCTGTCATGGCCCTAGTTGGGTCGTGACACGGATCTCGGCGGCAAGATAAACTATGCAGAAAGATAAACAACTCTTATCTAAATGCTTAAGTATCCACCATTGGACTAAGAGGTTGCAACCCTGGAAGTAGTAATAATGGTTGCGGCACTTTTCCAAAGCTAGGTATATATCTGAAGCATGATAGGGATGATGTCAAAATATTTGGTAAGCCCATTTGTTGTAACCCCTCAAGGATGTGGTTTTCATACCCCTGTTTGGATGAATACCTCCCATACAGCTCCCTGAAGGCTATTGTGGGCTCCTGTTTGTTGACAGCAAAAATGTCTTTGATTTCTTTTGGGGGAGGTTTGTGAGGGATGAGGATATTTTGAGCTAACTTCTTTTTGGATCCGTTTGTGCTTCCCGCGCTTTTCAAGACATCTCTAATTTCTTCTAAGGTGGAAGTCATATCTATCTCTCCAAATTTGAACACTATTTTGTCATTATCCCAATAACCAGTAATAATCTCTAGCAAACCTGGATCTCCAGTCATACTCATCAACAAAGGTAGACTATGTAACCCTTTATCTTTTTCTTTTGATCATTAGTCAAACCTTCCCACCACATTACTAAACCCGGTGGCGGAGCCACAATCATATCAATCTTCAAATTTGGAGACATCTGCAAAATAGAGTATCATTTTCTCCCAGCCCCCAGGAACAATAATTTATTTCACATAAGACACAATAATTCTTCCAAATAGCAAGTAATGGGATGCATTTCCTTCGGGTTTTTATACCGTCTGAACATAGTAAGGTGTCTATCTTGTCCGATTCAGGTAGGTCTGAGATACCTAAACCTTTATATGGTCAGTATGCGCTATACCAGTAGGATTTGGCTTCTGAGATACCCAAACCTGTATATGGTCAGTATGCGCTATACGAGTAGGATTTGGCTTCGCTCTACACTAGTTGTTCTAGAGTGGTTTTTCAAGCAAATAACACAGGTTACCCGAGCGAACAAGCTGGGGGTGGGTTCTCTAAGGATGTGGATTGACCGCATGCCCACCGACCTTAGAGACCGCCAAAGAAAGATAGAAAAAGGGTTTTTTAGTGGAAGTATGACCGCAACGCATCCCGCGTCGTCACCCTCAGAAACAAAGTGTAAAATAAATACCAGGAGTGGCGGAGTATGCATGCATGAATGACAATTATATTTTGCGAAAATTTAAACACATAAGCATTTTATATCACATAAACAATTTATAGCATACAAAATACACAAATTATTGGAACCCTTATGGTTAGAACCTTAAATTGTTCCCAGCGGAGTCGCCATCTGTAGCGGTTCTATTTTTTCCGATTCAGATTTTTACTTGCCTCATTTAAAAAGGAAAGTGTCCCGGGAAAGTATGGTTGTCAATCGTACCGGGAAAAAGGAAAAAATATACTTTTACGTGGATGGTACTCTAAATGGACATCATTTTTTAGATTCGCCACCTAACTTATAGGTAAGTTAGGAAAACCAGTTCGAAAGGGTTCATTTAAAACGGTTAAGTTTTAAAAGAAACCAATATGTACCAAAGTTGGGGTAAGGGTTCTCGTGATCCCCTAGGGAAGGTGTTAGACACCCCGGTATTAAGGATCCATAAAATACAGTTGACCTATGGGTTCTAATAGTATGCCTTGTAGATATAAATTGTTTGTGATAAAAAAAACTGCTTTTGTTTATATTTCCGGAAATTAAGATGTTCATTTATGCAAAAATACTCACTTTTCAAGGAATGAAAATGGTAGATTTTTGCCCAAAATTGGGCTTTTGGGTTTTGGACTAGAACACCTAGGTTAAAACCCGAAGGGCGTTAGCCTAAGTAGAACACTAGGTAAGCCCACCCGAGTTTAGAAAAAGGTTTTTTAGTTTACGTTTTACAAAAATCATTTTTTGGCATACGATTATTATCCACATTTTAACCATATTTTACATTTTTAAAATTTTTAGTCTTTTAGTCCAAATTAATTCAAAAAGGTCTAAGTCCATATTTTGTCAAAAATGTCCACATGCACACATTCCACAATCATTTTTTGTCTCAAGTCTATAGAATTAGTCAAGTCCATTTTTTGTCCAAAAATCATGTTTTCATTTAAAGGAAATGTCCATTTTTATTCATAAGTAGCAATTTTAGTCTCAAAAACGTTTTTGCATGCTAGTATTTATCAAAAATAAGTTTTGTATTTAAAAAATGTTTTTTTGGCGATTCTAACACGTGACAATTTTTAAAGGTTCCAATAAAGCACATTTTTCATCAATTTTGACAAATAAGTAATAAGAGATAGGGAGTTGGGCCTACCAAGCCCAACAGAAAAATGCGCATAAAAAATATGTCCGCTCCAAATATGCTCCAAATGCTTAGTCCTTCCATGGTTGAGGTTGACTTGATCTAATGGAGTTGGTGGGCCTTGATAGACCTACCAACATCGATAGACCTACCAACAAATTGGAGAGTCACAAAAGATAGGTGTACAAAACATTAGTAAATAGCCGAGGTCAATTATTTAATTTACAAAGCCAAAAAATGAATTACAATGCTTTCAATTCCACAATTATAGGTGTACAAAACATTAGTAAATAGCCGAGGTCAATTATTTAATTTACAAAGCCAAAAAATGAATTACAATGCTTTCAAGCCCATAATTATCATACTCATAAATAAAAGGACTGTTTATGCAAAAATACCCAGTAGCGGCAAATTACTAAAATTATAGCGGCCCAGGATCAACTATATTCAAAATATTAACTCTTGATTCTTTTTAAAATCTTTTGACAGCAATCTGGGTGTTAAAAAAGACATCCAAGCAAAACAAACAAGTTTTATTGATCAAAAAGTTCCTCATAATCAAATTAAGGCAAACAGTTCAAGTGAAAATAGAAGGTTCAAGCTACAAATCTTAACAAGGCTCAAAAACAGGCTACTTCGTTTTTCTGAAATTCACTCAAGGCTTCAAAACAAGACTCCATCATTCAATTTGAAAGAAAACTTTTACTAATCCAGTTTTAGAACCTAAGACTATCATATTTTAAAAAAAAACATGATTTGAACTGCTAAGTGCACTTTAAAACAATCAATATTCAATGAGATGATAAAAGAAGGTCAACTTCTCAACACTCATGATTAAAACAGACTAGGGAAAGCACATTTTGAGACTTAGAGATGTATTAACTCAACAAACAAACAACCTCTATCCTATAATCTACTCAACCAATTTCTTCATTATTAAAATAGCCAAACACGATTAAAAAAATGCATAAAATTGCCATGGACTAGTGACAGATTCACAAGAACTAATTGTATCCTATCAAAAACTAACAAGAATGACTAAACTATACTTAAATATATCAGTGTCAATAAAACCGTGTCAAAACTCCAACATAAACTATTCTTTTTCTCATTTTTATCAAACTTAGCTAACCCAAGATCACTTAAAATCATCTAAATCAAGCTTTTAATTCATTTTACAGTTTCAAATGACATCAAACTCACATAATGTCCACTTAATCATCACAACAGGACTAAGTTAGCAAATAATTATTTTTAACTAACACAAGCGTCATAATAAATATATAATCACAACTAGAATGAAATAAAGGATAGACTAAGAGGTTATCTTTTAATGGAGAAACCTAAAGATCAAAAGGAATGATTGAATCCACCAAATTTAAGCACCAACACTTCACAAATCTTTGAAAACCCCTTTGTCTTTTTAAATTTTTGGATGATATATATATATATATATATATTGCATTTATATTTTTTGTAGTTTATTTTGAGTAAGAGTGTGTATAGGCTACTAAGTTTTTGAGTATATAAATCAAACCTTTGGTTTTATTTTTTTGTGCTAATTTTCGAACTCCCTCTTTTTTTTTTCCTCTCCTCCTCCTTTTTTTTTTTTTTTTTAAATGTCAATAGCCATTCTATTTATAGGCAAGCAAATTTAGAACCCTAGGGACAAAAATAGGCCATTTGGCCGTGGCTTTTCCCCCCAAAACCCTTAATTTTCAACAGACCATATCCATAATTTCAAAAATCACATAAGACAAAAATCCAACTAACAAATTTGTACCCTAATTAGATTAGGACAAAAGAATTTCAAGAAATTCGTACTAGGATAGTACTCATGACCGTACATTTTCCCCCAAAAACCATTCATTTTCAAAAGACCTTATCCATAATTTCAAAAATCAAGTAAGATAAAAAAATCCAACTAACAAATTTGTACCCTAATTAGAATAAGAAAAAAGAATTTCAACAAATTCGTACTAGGATAGTACACATAGCAGCAACAATCATGCAAATACCAACAAAGGTACAAATGAATCAAATTGTACCATAGATAGAAAATGACCCCTCCTTTTGTATAATAAAAGCATATGTCATAAATATATATTGGTTTAAAATACTAATATATAATAATTATTTGGACCAATAAAAATCATAATTTGTAGAATTGAAATGCGAGCTTTAAAACAAGCCCAATATTAACTTAACTCCGAGCACTATTTCAAATATGTAAAAATGCGGTTAAAATGAGCCGTAATTCGCACGTCGTTTTTAATTAACAATTTCCTGAATTAGACAGAGCGGGATGAAAGTAAATAACTCGCATTTCTCGTAGTCGTCAGTTTCAGGAAGTAACAATTAAACGTTATGTTGCAATTTTCTCGAGATTTTGAAATTTTAATTTTTAAGGGGTATATCCTTACTCCGTCATTGACTCGGGAAATATTGAAAATTAAAATACGACTCTTGTGAGGTGAAAATTAGGTGTCAACACCGACCTCGTCCTATTCAGATCAGCGCTCGGAGCCAGGAAGGTCCCCACGAGCTTTGATCACGTACCTGATTTGGACTCCTTGGGGGACCTCCTTGGCAGCTGTGAAATAGCAAGATGGCCCAACCTAGAGGCATCCGCCATCACATCAAATGCAGTAACAGCCCCTTCATCAGGGAACATACTATCGAAGTCTTTCTGCTCGAAAGTACGGGCAGAAGGAGAAGAAGGAGTTGACCCGGTTTGCTTGGCCCTCTTGGACGCAGGCTCCTCTTCTGAAGACATTCCATTCTCAATGATGAAAGTATCCACTTCAAGTATGATGACCTTTAACGAAGCAGGATTTTGGAAGGTTTCGGCGATAGGGACTGAGACATTTTCAGCTGTGTCAACGGCAATGGATTTGGTCAAACCAGCAATGACATTCTCCTCAACATCGACTGGAGCAGAATCGGCCTCAGCAGTAGAAATAGTGGTGGCATCAATCCTGACTTCCGCTACCAGGATATCATTATCCGGGAAGTCTCTTAAGCTCCGAACTGTGAAGGGCCGCCATCAGTGTCACGACCCAGCTAGGGGCCGCGACGGGTACCCGGGGCTAACCACCGAGCACCGCTCGTTCTATTACTCATCATACTCATTTAATGCTCTTTTATCTAATTTATACTCAATCATATTTCATTTGGAAACATAAACACTTTTATATGCATTGGCCTTTCGGCTGTCAAAACAATATATATATATATATATATATATATATATATATATATATATATATATATATATATATATATACATAGTAGCCACTTTGTGAGACCATATAACCCACACTGCGCATCTACGAGCCTCTACTGGAGTGCTAGACATAAGGACGGGACAGGACCCCGTCGTGCCCAAAATATGCATATATACACAAGAATGATTAAGCACCTCCGTAACAATGGAGTGCTCTCAATCAGCTAGCAGCTCCTACGAGTCTGGGTCAAGCTCGCCTCCCTGTCTACCTGTGGGCATGAACACAGCGTCCAAAGAAAACGGACGTCAGTACGAACATTGTACTGAGTATGTAAGATATGAATGAATTAAGTATAGTAGAAGAATCATAAACCATAGGGGAAGGATATAACCTGCATGAGTTCTATAGATGAGTACATTTCATACATATATCGTATATTTACATAATCATGGAACATGTATCATCATAACACATATATCATCACATCATCATCATCATCGTTAACCCGCGTCCGGGTAACCATCATACGCCGCCCACTAGTGGTGTCATGTCCGGCCCTCTAGGCACAGTGTAATCATAGCAGCCCGCTTTAGCGGTGACATGTCCGGCCATTTAGGCACGATGGAATCATAGGCAGCCCGCATTAGCGGTGACATGTCCGGCCATCTAGGAACGGTGGAATCATAGCATCATATAATCATTCATAACTTAACATTTTCATACCTCGCATAAACTTACATTATTGATCATTTCATAGACATATCATGCCTTAGCATCATCATACATTTATCATTAAAGACATACTTTAGGATTTGAAGGCAACTATAGTTATGTCGGGGTGACGTAAGGTCGTGAACCCCCGATTATATTATGGAGTAATTATCAACATCATATCCCACCTTGAAGGAACTAACAATTTAAGGTGGGTGTACGCAAGGAGAAGCATCGATGAAAACATACTTAGAATTATTAGCTTCATGGACATCTTTTATTATACTCGGATTTCTCGTACTTATGTTCATCAGCATCATTATCATGCTCGTGTCATATTTCTTTTCTTAATCACGTGTGTAGGTAGCTTCGTATATTCGTGGACTCATAGTCTCCATCGTATAGGAGAATTATAGAAAATTTGAAAGATTCATGCCTTAGAAAGAAGGGATTGGTCTTACATATCTTTTTGTCTAGCTACTCTATCGCTTGAGCGTTCCTCTTTAATATTCATGTCTCTACCTTCAAAAGAATTCGCATTAACATTAGCTAAGCGATTATAAGAACGTGCTTACTAAGGCTAGAGAAAATTGGGCAGCATTTCCTTTGTCTATATGACTTCCTCCATATTCTATATCAACTCCCAAACATTCCTAACAACGTTCACAATATAGTAGACAACAATCGTCATTTATCCACATTATCCACATTTCACAATTTCCCTTCAATTTCCCCATAATCATGGTCATAATTCACTATTACATTTTTTTCACGTATAACACTCATTCCATGTTCTAAATGTCATTCATAATCTACTTACAATCACAACATCTCAAGATTCATGATTCATATTAACCCACTATTCACAATTGTCACTATTCACTCATTCATGACCCATTTCCTCTATCTTCTACAATCCATGTGTTTCAACTTTTCAAGTACCTCAAATAACATGTAAATACCATAAAACTTACCTTGGATAGTGTAGGAATAATATTTGGGTGGAAATACTTTACTTGAGCAAAACCCTAGTTTCACTTTCCATTAGATTTCTTGGCTTAGATGAACTTTGATGTCTTTCTCACACTTAATTTTGTTGATTTAATGAGCTTGATCACAACTTTCACTTGAATTCTTGTGTATGAAATGTGTGGAAGATTCTAGAGAAGTCTTGAGTTGTGGAGAATGAAAAATGGAATGAAATAAATGAACTTGGGTCTCTTATTTAAAACTTGAAATCTGTCCCGTCGTCATTATACGGTCCGTATAAATTTAAACGGTCCGTATAATCTACTGTAAAACTACCCTAGTGGCCACCCTTTTCTGTGACAAGTTGACGGCATATTATACGGGCCGTATAATTTTATACGGTCCGTATAATTGACCATGAAATCAAACCCTCAACCACTTCATTCTGTGACACTCCTACGGTCCGTTATACGAGCCGTATAACATTATACGGTCGGTATAATCGACCGTATAACCCATCTTTTCACTAATCCTTTCCTTGTCGCTTTGTTTGATCTCCGATCCTCATGAAACCTTCTTAACACTTGTTTAGCACTTCATTAATAATCTAAGGGTCGTTATAACTCTTCTCCAAAATGTCTTTAAACTCTCATTAATTCGATACTCGACATTCTTGCCCAACACACACAACATACAATCTGCTTTCCTCAACAGCTTTCTTCCCTTAACTTAAATGTCCTTGAAATCTTAATTAGGGTCGTCATACGTCATTCCTTTCTCATTAAAATATTTTACATTCATGTTCTTCGTTAGTCTATTCATTGTACGTCAACGAGAAATTTTTCCAAGGTGTAACAATCAGCTTTGGAGCTTTTCTTTCTTTTTTGACCCACCTAGGTGACTTTGGGGGCTTGGAGGACATGGCGTTCTTTTTTTTCTTCTTCGCCTCAGCAATAAGCCGTGCTAATTCTGTGGGATCAAACACCAAACTAGGCGCAGGAGGGGAATTTGTTCGTTCAGTCCTTGGGATTAATGAACCCTTCGGCAGACCTAAAAAAGATAAAGTCGAAGTTAAAAAAAAATAATGCTTAGCATGATTGTTTGCTATCCACTTCTTGTCAGATAGATCTTTCCATGTGCGCAGTTGGTGCGGGTACTTTCATATAATGTTCTCTATCCAATCGAGGATGTTTTTTATTTCATTCGAGATCCATGCAATGGCTGAAGTCTAAAAAAGAGTTAGATGCATAATTGAAAGCATGTAGAGAAATAAAGAGTTCTACGATGCTTACGTTTTATGTTCCACTGCTCGGGGAATGGCATGGATCCCGTTGGTATTATATCAGTGATTCTGATCGTGATGAAACGTTCCAACCAGCCTCGGTCTCTGTTCTCATCAGTGCTGGAAAAGATGGGGTATTCATTCCTTTATAGAGCTTTACAACCCACCACAAAAGATCCGCGGGCTGCATAGCTGGATCAAATGGTGTAAAGTAAATTCCATTTTGAGATTTTTCACCAAAAAACGGAGACAAGTTACACTGCGCCAGACGGATGGACCAATTTATGCAAGGCATAAGTTGTATGGTTTAGACATGTCGACGATGACTTGGTCGATCGAAGGGTTAAGGTTGAGTGTAAAGGGATAGGTGTATACGTTTGAGTTATCCATCCCTGAAGGTGGTGATGTTGTCATCCGGACCCGGTACAACGATCTCGGAAGGTCGGACCATCCAGCCATAATCAGTTTAGACTCGTGGGAGGTCCTTTTCCTTGATCGAGGAGGGGTAACGTTTGACATCGTAGCCCCTATCGAATTTTTTTCGGAGCAACTTCGACCGTAAATTCAGTGTCAAAATGAATATCTTGAGCCCTGGGCTTGTACAGATCGACCTGACGGCTAACCTTAGGCCTAGAAATAGCATCGGTCACCGAAGGTGGAGAAGCGGTCGGTGAAGCATTTCTGGAAGAAGATCTGGAATTAGTTGCCATTTCTTATGAAGATTTGGGTTAAGATTTGAAGACTGGGATGAACATTTGAAGATTGGGATGAAGATTTGAAGATCTGGGATAAAGATGTGAAGATTTGAAGATTGGGTGGAAGGTTCGAAGATTGGGATGAAGATTTGAAGATTGGTATAAAGTTTTGAAGATTGGAGGATGGAGATTTAAAGGAAAACAAGAACAAAATTAAAGATTCGAGAAAGATTGATGAGTAATTGATCGAGAGGTAAAAAGTGAAAAGTGAAAAATCGAACTTTGATAGGGGGAGAGTAATAATGGTGAGATGTTTCAATTCAAGAACCGTAAGAACTGTCCGATCAGGAGGTTACACGTGTCTGAAGTCAGAAAGATGTGATGTGAAGGGACGTTTGATTTCCCGCCTATTTTCAAAAGGAATCTTACAAGAGAAGATACTAAGGTTATCATTCCACTTCCTATCACTCCGATAGATACTGATGTAGGAAGTGTGGGGATTATCAGTATACGGTAAAAATCAAGGAAGAAAGTTGTAACCATCCGACGAGAAGTCGAACCAAAATAGAAACATGGGCATCGAAACATGACGTTGGTTTGAGTTGGGTGATACGGATGAAACGAAGTCCGACGAGTAGATAGTCCAGTAAGCCGGAGTGGCACCAGTTAACATGAACGCGAGAAATCAGTGATGGGTCGGATTTCTCACCGCTAATCCCGTTGTCCGTTATGCTACAGCTGTTGTGGCGCCGCCAGTAGTAGTAATTAACGTATTTTACCATATTTGAGTGAACATTATGGTTTTAACTCTTGTACTATAAATATGGGTAGACCCTCTCATTAGGAGCATCTGATTTTCTGCTCACACTTTGTAAAATCTCATTTTCAAGTCTCAAGTTCTATAACAAATTGGTCCGGTACAGAGGCAAACAATAACAGATTCAGGCTATTTCTATCCTTGTTCTTTATATATAATTGATTGACCTTCCATATTTCATTGCGTTAATGACAGATTAAACCACGTATCGTTTAAACCGCCCATAAATTCAATTGTTACCATTTTAGGGGTAAACACAGTCAAACAACAAAGGTGTGTTTAATTCACAAGCTAAAATGACAAATAAATGATAACATGTAGATTTTAACTTAAATAAATAAAAATTATAAAGAAGAACACACCCCCTCCCCCTTTCTTCTCCTTCCACTCATCTGTTTCTCTGCTTGGAGCTGATCACCGGCGACTGATGAAATTCAATCATGAAAGAACAACACTAGCCGTCGCCCTCCCTTATTCGTGTTGTTAATTTTTTTTGTTATCACCGACCGCCGATGCCACTATCATCTAGAGCTCTTTCCTCTTTTCTGGCCATTCACCTTTTCCACATCACCTCGTTTCTCCTCTAGACCTGTCCCGGCCACCGCCGCCACCCACGGTTCTCTGTCCCCTTCTTTCTCCAGCCATCAACTCCTCAACGCCACTTCGTTTTCCTTCCATGGCCTTTTAAACGATCAACCACAACCTTTAGATCTGCCACCTAAGCTTGTTCGCCCGAAAATGAAACAGCCACTAGGCGCTTGTTACGGTTCGCTTTTACGCGGGTTAGGGCATAAAAGTAATCCGAGGTTGTTGGTGCTCTAAATTGAATATTTAGTTTTTGGAGTTGCCACCTAATTTATTCAAAAGGAAAATTAGGAAAGTCGGGTTTAAAGAGTTTTTTCAGAGTTCGAGGTAAAGGTCCTGGTGATCCCCCAGAGAAGGGTTTAAGCACCCTGGTATTAAGGATCCGTAGAATACAGTTGACCTACGAGCTTCATTGTAAGGTTTATTTATTTGCTTATGTGTTAAAGTTTTCCGCAAAAAGTATAGCATTTCATGTTTGCATCATTATCTCCTTTTTAGAAAAACATCGGCAAAAAATCCCTTTATAAATAAGGGGTTTTGGTTTTTTGAAAAAAATCCATGTAAATGTTCTACCCACTTCGTTTTTGGACTAGGACATGCCGGGATCACTCCCCAGTAGAGTCACTACCATTCTAGTCCTAACGAAATGTGTTTAGTACCTACGGGTTTTAAACTTATATATATATATATATATATATATATATATATATATATATATATATATACATATATATATATATATAAGTCCATTAGTGAAACCCAATATGTCCAAACCATATTCTACATAACCAGATGCGTCCAGCCTCAAACCAGGGCCAATAGTCAAATTTAGTCCATAAATGTCACAATATTTATGAAAAATTCGCGTAAATATTCAACCCACTTCATTTTCGGACTAGGACACGCCCGGGATCACTCCTCAGTAGAGTCGCTACCATTCTAGTCCTAACGAAATGTGTTTAGTACCTACGGGTTTTATACTTATATGAATATATTGGAAGTTTTATATATATATATATATATATATATATATATATATATATATAAGTCCACTTTTTAGTGAAGTCCAATATGTCCAATCCATATTCTACATAACCAGATCCGTCCAGCCTCAAACCAGGCCCAATAGTCAAATTCAGTCCAAGACATTTGGTCCATAAATGTCACAATATTTCACCCAAGGGAGACTGACCTCCAAAATGTCATTTTCATCCATATAAAATCCCGATTTCCAGTTTCAGTCCCAAAGGTAAAATCCAGTTGTTAGCCCAAGTTCGTCAAATTCAAAGGTTCAAAAAAAATGCGTCGAGTTTTTGGTAGACTTCCAGGCCAAGGCTTAATTATGCAAATATTCTTTTTATCTCAAAGATTCTGTTACAAACACGTCATTATTTTTTCTAAAAACAAAAAATAAAAAAAAAAGAGACTTGAATCCATTTTAGTTCTCAAGTTATTCTATTCATACAAAATTTATAGACGACTCCAACATTTTAAAAGCATGAGTTCCACTTTAAAAATAATCAGCTCGCTGTCCTTGCTTCAAACTCGTGATATTTAGTAAAAAGTATTCATTTTAGACATCAATTATTTAAAACCAAAATTTGCAACGATTTGAATTTATTTTATCTTGATCACCTAAGTCAAACTAAGTGATAATCCTAGTTCTATATCCATCGGGGTTTCCATAATAATAAGGTTCACATTTTTACAAATCATACAAATTAATTAGATAAAGGTGAGGAGAAGGATTATTTTACTAATGGGCTACCCGCCTCATTAGTGCTATTTTCACCCATAGCTGGGCCTTGAATAATATTTGCTTCCCTTTCCAAACACGAACTGCACTCGATCAGAAAGTGGTATTGGCGATGCAATGGACCAGGGATGCAAGAGAGTTTCCCGCATTGAAAAAAATAAAAATTAATACCGTGTATACATACTAGGCAGGCAAGAAACATAATGAATGATGAATTGGTTAATCCAAACCATTCTCCACATAAAACTTAGTCCAACAGATTAAGCTATTTACTTATATATTAAAGGAAGACTCAAGTATACATATGTATACTTCTTTGATATATCTGAGTATATACACCTTTGAGGATCCCCGAATGGCTAAAGAAGGAAAGCTTTTACCTCTTTGTACCCAACGCCGCACAAGATCCAAAGGGTTTCATGAACCCTAAGCATGACAGACATTGGGAGAGGCTCAAGCTTGGTCCCTTTTGGCCAATTGGAACTCCCCATTAGTGTATTAACTAATACGTATATCAGTAGACATATGCATATATATACTATACTATGTTTAGGCATAAACAACATTAAGACAAGACAAACCAATCAATTGATCAAAGATCCACAACACAAGGTAGACAGAGAAGAGAATTAAGGAAATAAACAGGGAGCAAGCATACACTTTGGGCAAGTTTAGACTACTATCTGCCCATACACATAATCCTCCTAAATGTGCTTGCTCATACTGAGTCTTTGCATGAGAATGTCTATAGGCAGGATGACATAAAATGAATCTAGAAAATCGAATGGGCCAAAATGCCAGTTTGAAAATAATGCTATTAGAGAGGTTATTAAGACCACATATCTTTCCCTCCAAAGCACTCAAACTTCATGTCATTTTTAATGTTAGTTTCACATCCTAAGGATGGATTAGTATACAGGTTTCATCTTAGTCAAGGAGGATCAAATTAAAGTCACTTAATAACACTCAACACACTAAGTGAAGCATTAATCACACAATATACCAGTTAATACAAAGAAGAGCATCATAATCACTTCCCTCTTTTTTTAGCAAGGCCATAAGGCATTAGATAACAGGGATTTCGACTAAATAGTAGGATTAAGATTAAAACCAACCATATGACTGATTCCTTCAAACATTGAGCATGGAATGAGACAAATAGACATGTTGCACACAAATCAGGTTAATATAATGACATACACCTATTGATCTCCAGCCAACATACCTAGTTTCTGTCAAAAATTCTTGACCTCACTGGATCTTTTAAGCAGTTCAAAAAAAATAGTTTTTAGTACTATACCATCAACATTTAAGCCAACACTAATTTATTAGACATGTTTGATAGACTTAACTCAGGGTGGAGGATCATATTAGTAATTTTAAAAGCATTTACATGTTTAGATAGACATAGTTAGTTCATAAGCATTACAAGAACTCAGAACAGACTGTTCAGACTTAGCATCAAGTTAAAATAGGCTAACAGGTCAAATAAATAGAATAAACTCACTACAGGTTTGTCAAACTTAGGAATATTTACAGACAAGGCAGTTGTACACAGCCTATGCACCATTTAGATCAACTTTAGATATGATTGTACCTTACTTAAACATATATCTGAACATCAAAGCAATGTGCCTATATTAGTATAGATTAACCAAACTGAACATTAACAATCTATTTAATAAGAGTTAATAATTACCATGTTGAATCCCACACATAATGACTTGTGTAATTAACTTGACACATCTTCAACTAATAGACTAGGCCTCTTGTACAAAATTTAAATCATCCAACCATAACATACTAATCACCTGAGATAACAATACCATCTCACTACACATATATAAACAAATAGACTACATTCTATGAACAAGCCAACCAACAAACTATAAGAGCAACTCCAATAATTTAATGAAATAAGAAAGAATAATGTATACCAAAGCACACACAAACAAAACAAACTACATCGTATCACAACTAATTAAACCTACCAAATATAGCAAATTGCAAAGATTAACGAGAAAAGGGGAATTACCTCCTAAGAGTGCAGCCTTTGATCGAGAATTAGACTTGGAATCTCAAATTGATCCCCAAAAGCTCAAACTCACCCGACCATACCAAGAAACAAGTAAATAATTTTTTAAAATTTAAACTTCACCGAAAATTAAAGGTTTTAAGCAAAATGAAGCTAGAAACCCTATGTATTAGGCGTTAAGATGTTCAACCTTTGCTATTTCTGAGAATTAGGAGTTCTATTTATAACCCCAAAATTGATGTAAAAACCCAAATTTCAACTGATGTGGGACTTTCAAAAAATTTCAAAAATTTTCTTCTCAAAGCCAATCTAATGGCCAGCTATCACTATAAAGAGTAAAGGGAAGGTCGTATCTGACCTTTAAAAGGTCGATCCATGCGAACAATCATAAGCCAATGAAAAACCAAAGTTCAAATGGGATGCAAACAAAACTCATTAAGATATTTCAGAGTTCTTACCGTCGAATCTACAAAAATGCGAAAAAAATCGAGAGATAATAACGTGTTTGGGCAGCATTAGGTGAAAATGAGTGCGAGCATTCAATGCTTTGCTCGTTTGGGCCATGCTAGACCTGAGTAAGCCTTCCTTTTCCTGCCATTTTACCATAAACAGCCATGGATGACGAGGAGAGAGAAGATCGTGCAGAGGCGGCTAGGGTTTTGGAGAGAAAAGGGGGAAAGGGGAAGGGGAGGCTGCGTTTGGAAGATTGAAAAGTGGTAAATGGGGACTTGGTCCCCTTTTCTTATTTCACGCATTGGGCCGGCTCTGGACCTTGTTGGGTTGGACTCGGTCCTTTTAAAAATGGGCAGCCCCAAATTAATATATACATATATATATATATAGGCTGCGTTTGGAAGATTGAAAAATGGTAAATGGGGACTTGGCTGTTACACCTCGGAAAATTTTTCGTTAATGCACAGTGAATAGACTAACGAAGGGCACGAGGTATACGATATTTTAATAAGTAAGAGATAGCATTTGATGACCCTAATCGAGATTTCAAAGACATTCGAGGTAAGAGAAGAAAGTCTGCCAAGGAAGGCAAGGTATACGTCAAGTATCGGAAGAGATTTACGAGTAACAAGTTAATGATGATTTAATAGTATCTTGGAGAAGAGTTATAACGTCCCTTAGGTTGTCAATGAGGTGTTAAACAAGTATCAAGAATGTTTCACAAGGATTGGAGATCAAACGAAGTGATGAGAACAAGATCAGAGAAAAGATGGGTTATACGGCCAATTATACGGTCTGTATAATGTTATACGGTCCGTATAATTGTACGCAGAATCGTCACAGTAAAGGTCCCTCACTGATGGGATTATACGGTCACTTATACGGACCGTATAAAATTATATAGACCATATAATGTGCCGTATAATGGTCATAGAAGTGAGATATTGAAGGGGCGATTTCACGGTCACTTATACGGACCGTATAAGTGTCCGTATATTTTCCCGACAGATCATATTTTTGAGTTATTAAAAAGGGGACCAAGTTCATTATTTCATTTCATCTTCACCCAACATTTCAAGAACTCTCTAGTATCCTCTCCACACTTCTCCCACAAGAATTCAAGGAATATTAGTGAACAACTTCATAAAACCAAGAGAATCAAAGTGTAAGAAACCCATTAAAGTTCATCCAAGACAAGTAATCCAAGTGAAGGTGAAACTAGAGTTTTGCTCAAGTGGAGTGTTTCCACCCAAGGGTCATTCCTACACCATCTAAGGTAAGTTTTATGGTATTTGCGTGTTGTTTAAGGTATTGAGAAGTTGAAACACTTGGATTGTAGAAGAATATAGAAAATGGGTCATGAATGTGGGAATAGTGTCATTTTTTAGTAATAACTTGGATTGAGTCATGATTCTTGATATGTTGTGATTATGATTATGTTATAAATGATATTAAGGACATGGGATAAGCATTAAATGTGAGTAAATGCAATAGTGAACTATGACCATGATTATGGAGGAATTGAAGTGAAATTGTGAAATGTGGATAATGTAGAGTAAACGAAGATTGTTGGTTATGATATTGTGAATGTTATTATAGATGTTTGGGAGTTGATATGTGATGTGAGGAAAGTCGTATAAACAAAGAAAATGCTACCCAATTCTTTCTAGCTTTAGTTGAGCATGTTCATATGATCGATTAGCTAATATTAATACGAACTCTCTTGAAGGCAGAGACGTGAGCATTGAAGGGGAACGATCAAGCGATAGAATAGCAAACCGAAAAGGTATGTAACGCTAGCCCTTTCCTTCTAAGGCATGATTCTGATGGCATAAATCTTCCTATTTTTTTTCATAACTTTCTTACATTCCGGAAAATTATGAGTCTATGTTCATAAAGGGCTTCATAAGAGATAAAGGTAAAAGATATGTTACGAGCACGACGACAATAATAGTGATGATGATAATGACGACGATGATAATAGTGATAATGATAATGATGATGATGTGAATAGTGATAATGATAACGATGACGATAACGATAATAGTGATAACGATAATGACGGCAACGATAATAGTGATAATGATAACGATGACGATGTTAATAGTGATAATGATGATGACGATAATAGTGATAACGATAATGATGACAACGATAATGGTGATGATGATAATGATGACGATGATAATAGTGATGACGATAAAGATGATGGTGATTCAATAATAGAAATCGGGAGTTTATACACTTTGTGTCACCCCGATAGTGTCGAAATGTTTCTCTCGGATACCTATGTATGTTATAAAAGTATGAATGCTATGTTGTGACACAGAGCCTATAAGGCCGGGTATGATATCTATTGTGCGCACACCACTGCAGTTGGGTACGTATAACACTGAGCCTTGGTAGGGCTAGGTACGGATACCACTAAGCCTTGGTAGGGCTAGGTACGTATAACACCAAGCTTTATTATGGCTGGGTACGTAAGACACCAAAATTAGATGGTCGGGTATGATATTACTATGTATTCAAATGTATGAAAAGGAAGTTTCCTAGTGGAAAAAGGATAAGTAAGTATAACGAGCATCGCTAAAGGTATACCTAGCTCTCTCTCATTTCATGACTCTTCCATACTATGTTGTTTCATGTGCTTTCATTATGCTATTGATTATGCTTTACATACTCAGTACATTATTCGTACTGACGTCCCTTTGCCTGGGGGCGCTGTGTTTCATGCCACACAGCCCCATATTGCTTTGCAGGTCCAAGGGTTTGACTATAGAATGTTCCAGGCTGTTAGCTAGATTGGTAGACTCCATTCGGTTCGAAGTGATACCGCGTCGGAGTAGGTTTTCATGAGCTAAGTCACGCACGTTATGGGTATGTTGGGGCCCTGTCCCAACTTAGGTTTTGATATCATATCTTATGTTAGAGACTTTTGCAGACAGAGTCATGTATACAGTACATTAGCCTTGTAAGCAGCTATGCAAGCCGATGTAGCATTATGCACTTCTTTAGGAATTCATACTATTATAGCTTTTTACTTGAGTTAAGAAAGATGAAAAGAATGTTTTGAAAGGCCTTCATTTTGCACATCATTTCATGATTAGGAGTCCAGTAAGACTATGAGTATAATGAGAAATAGCGGGTTCGCTCGGCTCTAAGTGAGGGTCGGGTGCCCATCATGCCCTATCAGAATTAGGGTGTGACATTGGCCCCCTTTTCTTATTTCATGCATTGGGCCGGGTTTGGCCCTTTTTGGGCTGGACTCGGTCCTTTTAAAAATGGGCAGCCCTAAATGTATATATATATATATATATATATATATATATATATATATATATATATATATATATATATATGTATGTATATATGTATCTATACGTATATATATAGGTATATAGGTATATATATAGGTATATAGGTATATACATATATACATATATATATATGGATTCAATAAATCTAAGTGAGATAAGCAAACTTGATTTCTTTCTTCGTTTTAGTAGAGTTCCAAAAACCACCCAATTGAAGGAAATGCCCGAATTTTAGATTTAGAAGATTAATAAAATAAGGGATTTTGTCATTATAGAACACGAAATTCAATGGAAGCAATGATAAATAAATACAAATAGAAAAGGAAAGGGAGGAAATACAAAAAAATAGAAGAGAAAAGTCATACAAAGTTATATATAAATCACTACCCCCTTTTTTGTATTTCCTTAATTGAATTTCGGTTGATTAGGATGAAGTTCCTTAAAAACTTTCGCCTTCTTTAAAATATCCTGAACAGTTCCTGTAGGTTGAGCCCCTTTTTCAAGGAAATATAAAATAGCAGGAACATTTAAATAAGTTTGATTATCGGATGATAAAAACCCACTTTACGAAGATCTTTTCCTTCTCTTCGGGATCGAACATCAATTACAACGATTCGATAGACGTCTCATTGGGATAGATGTAGATGAACAACACCTCTCCCCCCTAGAAACGTATAGGAAACTTTCTATTCGTACGGCTCGAGAAAAATGATTGATCTCCACCACATGACCTAAATGCTCAATCTCCCGCAGGTGGGAAGCGTAGGTCCTTTGACTAAGAACCCTGCCCACTTGAAAGAACATCAAGCCCCTAATCTCGTGTCTCTTCGCAAGAAGAAACTCAACCGACCATCCCCTGTCCATAAGTGCAGCTTGAACATGGTTTTCAATCTGCACTTGTATGTCCATATATATGTATACACGCAAGTATTAATGCGACAAAAATAAATAAATTAATGGGTACGTAAAAAAATACAATTAAAGAAATTGATTTGCTATTAAATTGAAACTAAACAACCAATTAATTTAAAAACACGACTGATTTTCACAAAAATATTAAATTTACATGGATGGCCTTAATTGAATTAAAGCATGAATTTGCTATTTTCAATTGTGGCCCCATTTGGCTAACTAATTGATTATTTCAATTGTAGCCGTAATTAAACACATAAAGGAAATTTACAAATATAATTATAATTAATTTATCTAAATCAATTATAATTAATTTGAGAATTGTCCACATAAATTGATTATGCAGAGAATTAAAATTTTGAGGTAAAAATGATTATTTATTTCAATTACTCAATTTCCTTGAATTAAAATGGGGGTAAATATTTGCCGAATTAAATCCTGATATTTGCATAATTGAATAAACAGTTATTTCATACTATTTTTTGGTTGAAGCTAGTAAAATGCCTTATTAATTACTGTGAAATAATTTCCAAATGATTTATTATAGAAATTATTTTACCAAACAATAAAGGTAAAATATTATCTACACAGTTTATAAAATCTTCCTAATTTAAAAAAAATATTTATCTCCCCATTTAATATTCAGGCACTTTGAGCAATTAAAATAAATTATGGGAGGTCAAAAATTAGGTGTCAACAGCGCTGCCACCCTACCTTTCTCTCCCTCCTTTGTCTTTTCTGCCAAATCAAATCAAATCAAAACCTAAATGAAATCTAAACCTAAGAACAAAACAGATCAAAAACAATAAAAAAGATAGAAAAATTAGAGGAGATTTAGGTTTAAAACAAGTAGTGGGGAAGAAGATGAAACGGGAGACGGCAGCGGAAACGACAACAGGTTTAGAGTTTAGGTTTAAAATAGTTTTTTTTGCTTACAATTTCTAAAAAATTTAAAAAGGAAAAAAATGTGGAATCTCACGGCTTTTGGAGCAGTGTACCGCACACACTGTGCCAACTCAATAAATTGTGTGTTAATGGTACAGCAAAGGTCTTCTTGAAGGGTTCAAATGGTACGAGGATCTGTTTGGTGTCCATGTGGAATTCCTGGGCACGTTCAAGGATCTATCTATGCATTACGCCTAAAAATAACTGCTCAAAGGATACTCTGCCTCATAAAAAAGGTTCTCTTTATACTAATTTGAGATAACATTTTCATCATACGTCTTCATAGAGTGATGGTAAAGAAAGAGAAATTTATCTTTTTCAGGTATAATATGAAAGCAATTAAAAACTATAAGAAAAACGTCATGAATTTGGGTACACTTTTCTTGACGAAAGTACTATTATGTTATTCTTGTGAAAATCTTTAACTTCGACGGTTCTGAAATCATGTTAGGGTTTGTATTAGCCGATTTACATTATACTACGTATTATTGGAAAGATTCTTACAAATAATATTAGCACAAGGTTTAGGAGCTAATGATTTTTTGTGTTAACACTGATATTTGTGATCCCAAATCATGTAACTTAGGTAGTTATTGTCAATAGCAAAGATAAATTTATTTTTTCCTTTTAAAAAATCTGGTTTAGAACTATGCCAAGACGCCTAAATCGTGCAATTACGAATCAACAGAATCGAAAAGTTTGATGGTAATTAGTTAATGAATTTTGTTTACTTGTTCTTTATCACTAGTATAGTACCGGCGCAATGCGCGGAAAGTGTAGAGAAAAAATATATATTAAAATTTTAATTTGACTTGTTTGAGCATATTAGGTCATAGTTAAATAATATTTGGACATTCATCTTATTTTTCAATGTTATATAACCAATAACAAAATTCTTTACTAAATTAGAGAAAACAAACCATATCATCGTCGTAAAACTTTTTTCTTCCTATTTATTTTATAACATTATCCATCTATTTTGTAATTACATTACTAATTATGATGTTTATTAGGTATTTAGTTGGCTTAATATCCTTATCCTTCTACTCTCATTTCAATATAGCACTGTATGTAATTTGCTTACTCTGGACTTTTTTTTTAATACTTTTATTCTATTGTTCAATTATATGACTTATTTACATTAATTTAATTTTTTGAATTTAATTCAAGTATAAATATCCGCACATTATTTTTATCTCCCTTAATCGTGAATATTTTTACGTTATATATAATAGAAATAGGGTCAAATCAAAAAGTACTTTGTATTTTTAGTTCGCCCAACATATGAACAACAAATTATTTTACTATTTTATCATAAAATATATCAATATGTTTCAATAATTGTTTTTTTATTTCGTGCAATAAGAAATTATTTTTTTATTCTCCTTTATTTTCATATAAAATTTTGAGCGGTTACTTATAATAATAGTAATAATAATAATAATAATAATAGTAATAGTAATAGTATTAATAATAATAATAATAATAATAATAATAATAATAATTAATAATAATAATAATAATTAATAATAATAATAATAATAATAATAATAATAATAATAATAATAAGAAGATCCATACGTATTTTATTTCTTAAAAAACTACCAAGAGAAGTTAACATACGTGGCACTTTTGGGTTAGTTAGGTTTTCTTTGGTCTTTTTTAATTCTTTTTCTTTTTTATTTTTCCTTTTAGAAATGAAAATCATGTGGCTTTTTATTATTATGAATGGGTGATTAGGCTTTGGCAATTATCAAATTTGCAGTTTTTACTTTTTAATATTTTTTAATTACGTTTTTATGCTGATTACACTGACAATTTTTTAATTGTCAGTTTTAATTATTTAATTTTGTTTTTTGTTGTAATCACACATTGGCAGTTTTTGATTGGGAGTTTTTATTTTGTTTTAATTTCATTTTAATATATATATATATATATATATATATATATATATATATATATATATATATATATATATATATATTAGTAAAAACTGAAATTCGTATTGAACCAAGTAAACTTTATACACAACCTGCTCTTTTGGACTATAGAGACAGGACTCTCAAAGCAAAACCTATGCAAAAATTACCTTTCTATGCTACTCTAAACCTATCACAGCCTATTTAGCAATGCTAACAAGGAAAACAATTGAGGTCTGCTAACCTCCTACTCCATTTACAGTTAATGTGGCCTACAATATTCAATTGTAAAGCTATTTCTCTAGTCCTATCCACATTGCTTCTGTGTTGTTGTTGTTGAAATCTTCTTGCATTCCTTTCGATCCAAATATGGTAGACAACAGTTGTGAAGACAAAACCCAAGATAGCCCATTTAGGACTGTTACTAGTGACTCTTCTCGACATCCATTGCACTTCCTCATCCCATGTCTCAATCTGTCTCCTGATATCTGTCCAGTGGAGGAGAGTTTGCCAGGCAAAGCTTGCATAGTTGCATTCAAAGAATAGATGTTTGTGTGTTTCTACTTCTCCAGCTGAACATAGTTAACATATAGGATCCACTTGTATTCCCCAAGCAGCTAATCTGTAAGTTGTGGCTAATCTATTCTGGACTGCCATCCATAATATGAATTGTTGCCTGGGGATCACACTTTTGAGTAATACCAATGATTTCCATTGTATTTTGGGTTGTTGTGGCATAGTTGAGAGGTATGCTTGTTTAATGCTGAACTTTCCATTCTTTGTACACGTCTCAAGCTCTTCTAGCTCATTCCATTGTCTAGCATCAAACATTTGCCTGATTAACCGTGTAGCCTGCTTTGCAGTGACCATCTCTTTTATATCTCTGTTCTTGATGTAGTGCATGTGAACCCAAAGTACCCACAACTTGGCCTTTTTCTTAGCAATTGTCCATAGGAGTTTACTGGTGGCAGCTATATTCCATTGCTCAAACTTGATGATATTTAACCCTCCTGAAGATTTGGATTGACATAAGGTGTCCCAAGCAATAGGTGCTTTTTTTGCATACTCATTTGTCCCACTCCAGAGGTAGTTCCTGCACACTCCTATCACCATCTTGTGTATTTTCTTGGGTAGGAGAAAGACTTGACTCCAATATGGTTGCATCTCAAACAATACACTCTTTAAGAGTTGTAATCTGCCTGAGTATGAGTGAAACTTGGAGGTCCAACATCCCACTTTGGCAACCATTTTATCTACAAGTGGGAGGCGCTGGTTGATAGTCAGCTTCCTAGAAGATAAAGGGACACCTAAATACTTGAAAGGTAGTGTGTTAACTGCAAAGTGTAGCTCATCAATCAGTTGTTGTTTAAGCTGGTCAGTAGCACCAGCTATGTAAAGATTGCTTTTCTCTATGTTTGCCTTTAGACAAACACTGCTGAGAAAGGTTCAAAAGATTGCATCACGAGTTTTATAGAAGGGGAGTCTGCCCTGCAACACATCAATAGATCATCAGCAAAACACACATGTATAATTTTCAGTTTATCACATCTGGGATGATGTTTGAAGTCTGTTTTCTGGTTCAACTGTTTCAAGGTCCTATTGAGGTGCTCTATTACTAGGACAAAGAGATAGGGTCACCCTATCTTAGTCATTTTTTTGCTTCAAACTTGAGAGATAACACCCCATTGATCAATAGGGAATAACTGACAGTACTAACACATTCCATAATCCAGTTGACCATTCGGTTAGGAATCCCAAACTCCAATAGCAGTTATCTTAGAAATTCCCATTCAACTGGATCATAGGCTTTCCTTATATCCACTTTAATGACACATCTTGGAGATACTATTTCCTGGGAGTAGCTTTCATAAATTTCATGTGCTAGGATCACATTGTCAAGAATATTTCTACCTTCTATAAAAGCTGATTGGGATGGTCTTAGTAGGTAGTCTACTACTGGTTTGAGCCTGGCAGTAAGTAATTTGGCTACAATCTTGTACATAGGAGAACATAAAGCATTGGGTCTAAATTCTTTTACATAAGTAGGATTTGCCACCTTTGGAATTAGTGTGACTGTGGTACAGTTAACCTCTTTTAGGAGTTTCCATGATTCAAAGAACTGCGTTACTGCTTTTATAACATCTTCTCCTACTACATCCCAATTTTGTTTGAAGAACTCTGCTAGATAACCATCAATGCCAGGTGCTTTATCGAGGGGAAAATCAGCAACAACATCTAGTATTTCCTTTCCAATTATTGGCAGCACCATTTGTTGTTGTTGTCACGACCCAAACCGGCGAGCCGTGACGGGAGTCTGACCTCTAGCGTCCAAACACCCCTAAACACGTATCTGAAACATACTGAACATCAAAAGCCCAGAAATGGCATAAACTGATCTCATAGAGAGAAACATCAGAACTCTATACAATCTGCATATATATATATATATATATATATATATATATATATATATATATATATATATATATATATATATATATATATATATATATATACACATACACGACATGCGGAAAAACAGTGCAAGCCAGCTAGGCTGCTACATATACTGTACACAAAGGAATAGAAGCTGCCAAGGCTACATCATCTGACTACTACATACAACTGTCTACAGACCTCTACTGGAATAAAATCTGTAGAAAGGACGGGACAGGGCCCCGTTATACCCATATGCATACACATCTCAAAAGGGGCATACCAAAACTGACTGTAGCTCCGGATCAAATGGAGCGTACTGACCACTGCTAGATCTAGAGGTCCTACTGAGCTGGACCACCTGTCTGTCTCCCTGTACCTGCAGGCATGAACGCAGCCCCTCGAGCAACAGGGAGTCAGTACGGATAATGTACCGCGTATGTAAGGCATAAGGACAACATATATACATAAGAATCATGGATAAGATCTGAACTCATAAACTGGAATGACTGTCTGCATGTACTTGTATGAACTAGTATCTGCCTAAATCTGCGTAACTGACAATGCCTTTGTGGGCACATAATATGCATGCTCATACCTATCAATGATGGTCATGCATCTATATGTGTGCGTATATAACGCTTGATATGTGTGTGTATATAACGCCTGATGTATGTGTGTATATAATGCCTGTAAGCCTCTAGGCATCTCGTCATATCATATTAGCTCCTCTGTGGCCATAATCAACATCATCGTCATAGTAGTAATGCGTATATAATTCTTGTATCTCTCCTCATACTTTACATATATCTAATATTCCCGTATATAATGCCTTCTAGTCACTGGTCAATGAACATAAATATCTAATGAATGTAATGCATGAATAAACTGTATGCATGGAACTGGCTACATAAGACTGGACCCATGAACAGAAGGATCACTCATAAATGGGGTACATGAACATCAAAGACTGAAGTACTTCTAATGCTTCTAAGAGTAGAGTGATATGGAAGCTCGCTTACTCGCTTGTTGGATCATATCATAGGATCATGCCAAAAGAAGGAAAGAATAGCCTTAACATACCTGGAAGTATACTCAATCATCCAACTTCTACCTCTCGAACTTGAAAGTCTACAATTAAGATAACATAGGGCTTAATTAGGCTATTTACTTTGCTTAATAACCATCCTCAAATACGAATAGAGCTTGACAATTTATAGGCAATATTTCCCTTATAAGCTTAACAACTCTTTAACTTCTCATTCGGTCCAACATCAACCACAATACCCACAACACAATGACAACACACACACACACACACACACACACACACACACACACACACACATATATATATATATATATATATATATATCACAATATACTTAAATCCATCCCCAATCATCTCTTAAAATAACCCCAAATCACCATCTTATCCTTCATCAACTTACCACTCCTACAAACATCCTTTCTTTACTTAGAATGACTAAAACTCTTGATATTCAATTTAAATATAAGGGTAGAAATCATTTAAATACCTTGAGGGGTCAAGAATCCCAAGAATCACTTCAACTTCAACTCTCTAAACTTCACAACCTTGAAGAAAACCTAGAAGCAACCTTCTTCTTCACCATCTCGGGTTTACAGGGTCCGGGTCATGTCAAATCTTCACTAATATGATGAAAATTATTAGGAGAGAATATCTTAGGGTTTTTTTTGGAAAGGAGTAAAATATGAAATAGAGTTGTGGACCACCTATTTATACTTGCTCCGTCGACCTACGCCTGCAGATGCAAGGCTGCCGGATCCTATCGATGCCGCACGTCGATGGTCCGTCGAACATCGACGACTCATCGCCAATGATTGGTGTCCATCAATTTTTTCTGATTCAGTTTAGATTGCGTCGATTCGATTCGTTCAACTTCTAACTCTATAAATTGCCAGGAATATCTGCTGGTACCCTCGTACACGGGGTAAGACATTTTCTACTTCCAACTCAAGCTCGGGTCTCTATTCCAAGGGCATACGTAACTAGAAAATTATAGGTTCTACTACTATGAACACGAGGGGTGTTACATTCTCCCACCCCCCTCCCAGGAACATTCGTCCTCGAATGTTCGAACATTCCTTGGTTATAAAAAAATTTCGGTAGAGTTTCCCCTGTACTTATACCAATCCATCCTGTATGCAGCAACCCAAAATAATGTCACACAGCGCCACATACTATAACACACAATATCATAGTTTCACACGACCAATCACGATAACTGAAATGAAATACTACTTGGGGGTGATGATGCCTCAGACCGAACTTCCTGTACTGCTGGAAAAAAATGCGGGTACTCAGTCTTCATTGCCTCTTCCGCTTCCCAAGTCACTTCCTCAACATTCTTATTCCTTCACAAGATTTTAACTGAAGCTACATCCTTGGTCCGCAGCCGACGGACTTGTCTGTCTAATATAGCCACCGGAACTTCTTCGTATGATTACTGCTCGGTCACCTGAATATCATTCACTGGTACAACTCTCAAAGCATCTCCGATACACTTACGAAGCATTGATACATGGAATACTGGATGTAGCGACTCTAACTCAGAAGGCAATCCTAGCTCATATGCCACCGTACCCACTATACGAATGATCTTATATGGCCCGATATATCAAGGGTTCAACTTACCCTTCTTACCAAACCTCATCACTCCCTTCATAGGCAAAACTTTTAGGAACACCCAGTCACCTATCTCGAACTCTAACTTACGTCGCCGATTATCCGCATAGGATTTCTGTCGGCTCTGAGCTGTTAGCAACCTCTCTCTAATCACTTTCACCTTATCAACTGTGTGCTGAATTAAGTCTGGGCCTACTAACTAGTTTTCCCCGACGTCAAACCACCCTATGGACGATCTATATCTCCGCCCATATAAGGTCTCTTAAGGAGCCATCTGAATACTGGAATGATAAGTGTTGTTATATGCGAACTCGATAAGAGGAAGATGATCATCCCAACTGCCTTGAAAGTCAAATACACAAGCTCTAAGCATATCCTCAAAGGTCTGTATAGTACGCTCTGCTTGTCCATCTGTCTGGGGGTGAAATGCGGTACTAAGACTCGCCTGAGTCCCTACTAATGCTTGCTGAAAAGACTTCCAGAATTTGGCTGTGAACTGTGCTCCCCTATCTAAAATATTGGCTGTAGGAACACTATGAAGTCATACAGCCTCCTTAAGATAAAGGTTTGCATAATCCTTGGCTGCATAAGTAGTTCTGACAGGCAGGAAGTGAGCTGACTTTGTAAGCCTATCAACTATGACCTATATCGAATCACACTTCCACTGAATACGGGGCAAACTTGTAATAAAGTCTATATTAATTACCTCCCACTACCATGTCGGAATCTCCATAGCTTGCAATAGACCTCCAGGTTTCTGGTGCTCTATTTTGACCTGCTGACAATTTGGACACCAAGCGACAAATTCTGCTATATCTCTCTTCATACCATCCCACCAATAAAATTCCTTGAGATCATGGTACATCTTCGTTGAGCCTGGATGAATAGAATAGCGGGAGTAATGTGCCTCTCTCATAACCTGCTGACGGAGCCTTGCAACATTATGTCACGACCCGACTAGGGGGGCCACGACGAACACCCGGTGCTCTCCCACCTGGGCACCCCTTAACTTATATTCACGTATCCTCAAGGTGAGCCATAAATCATTACATGTATTCTAGTCATCATTCATACTAGTCCCATTGGACGACAATCACCATATATCATATCACGGGCATTTATGCCACAACAATGTACATGGGCCGACGAGGCCAGCAAAATGATATACAAAAATATAGGCCGATAAGGCCATACACATCTAACCACATACACGTGACTACAAGCCTCTAAGAGTATAACATATCACATGAGCGGGACAAGACCCCGCTATGCCCATAATTATATACACAAAAGAATAAGTACCCAAAAGCTATAGCTCCGAAAGAAATGGAGCTCCGAATGTAGTCCCTGAAAATGTAGCTAAGGATCGAGCCTGTCTCCCTATGCACCTACGGGCATGACGCAGCATCCACAAACAAAAGGACGTCAGTACGAAGAATGTACTGAGTATGTAAAGCATGATCAATATCAATGTGAAAGCATAATAGATAACATATGAAGTAGCATAGGAGGGGAGAAAACAATATCATCATCATGGCCCTTACTTGCTTTCCTTAGGAACCCTCCATTTCTCATAATAGCAACAGTACCAATATTTGTGCTCGTATTCGTATACATGCTCTTATTCGTATTCATATACATAGTCTTATCACATTCATATTCACATTATATACATAGTCCTTTCATATACATAGCATTTACATATATACATACATATACATAACATGCCCTACCATGAAGGTTCGGTGTTTCGTACATACTTGGCCAACCAAGGCTCAAGGTTACTCATACCTGGCCCTACCAAGGCTTCAGGGTTATCCGTACCATCTGCAGAGGTGTGCGCGCGTTTCGTAATCGTATACATACTTTATACATAATCATATACATATAATCTACCCGGTGTTATAAGGTCGGGGTTTCATTATAGCCCTTCATAGGCACACATAAGCATACTATCCTGTAGGCACCCTTAACATCATTATTATTATCATCATCGTTATGGTTACAACTATATTATAAACTTGCTCATCATAAGAGGAACTTGGTACAATCGTAGTACCTATCAAGGATCGTGAGCTTATGAGCTCGGAGTATCAACCATGTGAAAACGACATACTCATATAGAGGAATTAGGAATTTGGCCAAGAACCATGCCTTATGAAAGAAGGGTTAGCCTTACATACCTTTTTGGTGCACTATTCTATACTTGCACGTACTCCTTCGATGCTCACGGGTCTACCTTCATAAAGGTCATACTAATATTAGAATAGATATTTAGCATACATGGCTAAAGCTAGAGAGAATTGGACAGCATCTCCTTTATTTATACGACATTTTCCCATATCGTAATTCAACTCCCAAACGTCAATAATACATTCACAATATCATAACAATTTCCATTAGTCATTCACACTATCCACATTCTTAATTCACTTCCATTTATCCACATTCATGGTCACAACATCCAACCTCGTCCATTCGTATACAATGTCTATATCATGGTCTTAACGTCACCTATAACACATTCATATCACAATACAAAAACAATCATGATTCAATTCAAACTATTTCTCAAAAACGTCACTATTCATCATTTATAACCCATTTTTCTATTCTCTTCTAATGACCAAGCATTTCAATTCTCAAATACCTTAAACAACATATAAATGTCATGAGTCTTACCTTATAAGTTGTAGGAACAAACCTTAGTCGCTAATACTCCACTTGAGCAAAAACACTAGTTTTCCTCCATTTGGATTTCTTGACTTTGAATGATCTTTGATGGGTTCTTACTCTTGATTCACTTGTTTATGTTGTTAATCACTACAAACCCTTGAATAATTGTGAAATAAATGTAGAGAGATGTTTTAGAGAGAAGGGGTGTGGAAGGGAAATGAAATGAAATAACCTTGGTCCCTTACATTTATTGAGCAAATCTGTCCCGACCAAAATATACGGACCAACATACGGTCCGTATAAATTGTACGGGCCGTATGTCTGGCCGTACTTTTGGTCCAGAGACTTTGGCCATTCTGGGTTGATTATACGGTCCAGACATACGGACCGTATAAATTATACGGCCAGTATGTTTGGCCGAATAATCCCCAGTGATTCCGAACTTCGATTGGTCGATTCGTTTGATCTCCAATTCTTATAGAACCTTCTTAACACTTGTCCAACACTTCATTAGCAATCTAAGGGACGTAATCATTCCTCTCCAAGGCATCCTTAAGGCCTCGTTAAATCGTTACTCGTATTTCCTAGTTCATTCACTTGCGTACCAATGGGAGATTTTCCGAGGTGTAACATTCTTCCCCCATTAAGAACATTCGTCCTCGAATATTTGAGCACTCGGGGATACTACAGAAATTTCGCCAGAGTTTTCCCTATAATATGGCGCTACCCTCCTGTCACAACAACCCATAATAACAACGCCCAATAGCATAAAAATTTGGCCACACACGACCCATAAGCATAAAAAGGAAAGCATACATACCTTATGATTTTGACGTCTCATCTTGGCCCTCTTCCAAAGGCTGAAATAAATGCGGGTATTTGGATCGCATACTTTCTTCCGCTTCCCATGTCATTTCTTCTCATTTAGTGCTTCTCCATAAAACTTTAACTGAGGCCACTTCTTTGTTTCTAAGCCTCCGTACTTGCCTATCTAATATGGCAATGGGTATTTCATCATAAGTTAACTTTTCTGTCACTTGAACATCATTTACTGGGACGATCCTTGTAGGATCTCCAACACACTTTCAAAGCATCGAGACATGGAAAACTGGGTGGACTGACTCCAAATCTGGAGGTAGATCTAACTCGTAGGCCACCTTGCCCACTTTGCGCACAATCTCATAAGGCCCTATATACCGGGGACTAAGCTTCCCCTTTTTGCCAAACCTCATAACGCCCTTCATTGGCGACACTTTCAAGAATACCCAATCTTTCACATCGAACTCCAAGTCTCTTCGACGATTATCCGCATAGGACTTTTGGCGACTTTGAGCCGCTAGCAACCGATCTTGTATGAGCTTGACTTTCTCTATGGCTTGTTGGACCAAGTCTGGCCCTATCAATTTAGCTTCTCCAGTTTCAAACCACCCTATTGGGGATCTACATTTTCGCCCATATAAAGCCTCATACGGTGCCATTTGAATGCTAGAATGGTAACTATTATTGTAAGCAAATTCAATGAGTGGCAAATGATCATCCCAACTTCCTCCAAAATCTATCATACATGCCCGTAACATATCTTCGAGAGTCTGGATGGTGCGTTCAGCTTGCCCATCAGTTTGTGGATGAAATGCCATGCTAAGACTCACTTGGGTCCCTAGACCCTCTTGAAAAGACGTCCAGAAATTAGCCGTAAACTGAGTCCCTCTATCAGAGATAATCGACACTGGAACACCATGAAGTCTCACCATCTCTTTAAGGTAAAGCCTTGCATAATCTTCCCCCACATAGGTCATCTTGACCGATAAGAAATGAGCTGACTTTGTGAGTCTATCCACAATCACCCATATGGAATCATATTTACGTCGAGAACGGGGTAACCCTGTAATGAAATCCATATTAATCACTTCCCACTTCCACGTTGGGATTTCTATAACTTGTAGCAATCCGCCCGGCTTTTGGTGCTCTATTTTCACTTGTTGACAGTTGGGGCATCGAGCTACGAATTCTGCTACATCTTTCTTCATCCCATTCCACCAATATATAGACTTAAGATCATGATACATTTTCGTCGCTCCGGGGTGGATAGAATAATGGGAACAATGAGCTTCTCTCAATATCTGGTGGCGTAGACCTGCCACATCAGGGACACATAATCTGCCTCGGCATCGGAGAACTCCGTCTCCTGAAATATCAAATGATGACTCCTCTTTCTGAGGGAGTGTATCTCTGTACTACATTAGCATGAGATCCTCATATTGTCGCTCTTTCACTTCCGCCACTAGCGACGAGACTGCAGAATTCTGAATAGTAGCTCCGCTGCTACCTGAGTCCACCACTCGGACTCCTAGGCTAGCTAACTGTTGGAGCTCACGGGCCATCTCTTTCTTTTCTGATCGTACATCACTTAGACTTCCCATCGACCTACGGCTAAGAGCATCAGCCACAACATTTGCCTTTCCAGGGTGGTACAAGATCTCAACATCGTAGTCTTTTAGCAACTCTAGCCATCGTCGTTGTCGCAAATTCAACTCTTTCTGCTTGAAGATGTATTGGAGACTCTTATGACCCGTATAAATATCTACGTGGACACCATATAAATAATGCCTCCATATCTTTAATGCATGGACCACCGCGGCCAATTCTAAGTCATGGGTAGGATAATTCTGCTCATGTTTCCGCAATTGCCTTGAGGCATACGTAATCACTTTACCATGTTGCATCAATACACAGCCTAGCCCAACAGCTGAGGCATCGCAGTACACAACATATCCTTGCAATCCCTCTGGAAGTGTCAGAACTGGGGCAGAAGTCAATTGACCCTTTAACTGTTGGAAACTACATTCACAAGCGTCTGTCCATTGAAACTTTGCCGATTTCTGGGTCAACTTTGTGAGTGGTGCAGATATAGAAGAAAAACCTTCAACGAATCTGCTGTAATAGCTTGCTAAGCCCAGAAAGCTACGAACCTCTGTAGGAGTCGTAGGCCTTGGCCAGGTTTTCACGGCCTCAATCTTTTGACTATCCACTCGAATACCATCGGCTCCAACAATATGCCCTAAAAATGCCACTGAGTTCAACCAAAAATCGCATTTGGAAAACTTTGCAAATAATTCTCGGGTTCGAAGAACTCCAAGGACAATACGCAAATGACCCGCATGTTCTTCCTCGGATCTTGAATACACCAAGATGTCATCAATAAATACTATCACAAATAAATCCAGGAAGGGCCTGAGCACATTATTCATCAAGTCCATAAACACTGCCGGTGCATTAGTTAGCCCAAACGACATTACTCGGAACTCGAAATGGCCATATCTTGTCCTGAAGGCTGTCTTAGGGATATCTTTTTCCCTAACTCTCACTTAATGGTACCCGGACCTCAAATCAATCTTTGAAAACCATTTGGCACCTTGCAATTGATCAAATAAATCATCAATCCTCGGGAGAGGATATTTATTCTTAATCGTTACTTTATTCAGCTGCCTATAATCAACACACATCCTCAAGGAGCCATCTTTCTTTCGGACAAACAATATGGGCGCTCCCCACGGGGATGAACTAGGCCTAATGAAGCCTTTATCAAGCACGTCTTTCAATTGCTCCTTCAACTCTTTCAATTCTGCGGGTGCCATTCTATAAGGAGGAGTAGATATAGGTTTTGTGTCTGGCAACAAATCAATGGCAAAATCAATCTCCCGCTCGGGAGGAAGGTCTGGAAGCTCTTTCGGGAACACATCCAGAAATTCATTCACTACGGGAACTGACTGAAGAGTCGGAAACTCAGCTTCTACATCGTGAACTCGCACTAGATGATAAATGCACCCTTTTGGGATCATCTTTCTTGCCTTGAGATAGGAAATAAACCTACCTTTTGGTGATGCCGTATTCCCTTTCCATTCTAAGACTGGTTCTCCCGGAAATTGGAAGTGAACCATCTTCATTCTGCAATCAAGATTGGCGTAACAAGAAGCCAACCAATCCATGCCCATAATGACATCAAAATCTACCATTTCTAGCTTGTGCAAATCGATCATGGTACGACGATCACAAATCATAACCACACAATCTCTATATACTCGGCTAGCTATCACCGATTCACCAACAGGTGTAGACACCTCAAAAGGTTTGATCCTCTCCGGTTCGACTTCTAGTCGACCCGCAATATATGGAGTAACATTAGACAATGTGGAACCCTAATCAATCAAAGCATATACATCATGAGAGAATACCGATAATATACCTGTAACCACGTCAGGAGAAGACTCAAGATCTTGGCGTCCAGCCAAAGCATAAATACGGTGCTGAGGACTGCTAGAACTGGGAGCTCTGCCTCTACCTGTACCATGGCCAGCTAGCGCATGTTAACCTAGCCCCGTAGGGCGTACAGATGCCGAAGATCCGGCTACCGACCCTGATGGCTGGGTCCTACCTCTACCATGTACTGAGGGGCAATCACGCATAATATGGCCTGGTCGACCACATGAATAGCAAACATCTGAACCCAATCGGCATTGACCCCAATGCGACTTCCCACACTGGGAACATCGTGGTATAGGTGGCCTTGACTGGCCTGAATCATCTCTAAACTGAGCTCCTGAATAACTCGGACTCAGCCCTGAACGAGCAGATCTGTCAAATCTCTGGCCTGAAACCTGTGGAGGTGCACTGGTCCTAGAATAGCCTGAATGCCTGTGCCCACCTCTAAGCTCGCTTGCCGGACCCAAAGATCTAGCTCTCTTGTTATGTCCCCGATATTTCTCACGCTCGCTTCTCCGCTGTTGTAGGCTTTCTTCTAGGTTCTGAGCATGTGCCTGAATGCGTGCAATATCCATACAGTCCTGAAGGGACGCAGTCAAGCATTTATCCATCAAATGTGGCCCTAGGCCTTTCACAAATCGGTGCACCCGATCGTCCATATCTGCTACCATGGCCGAAGCATACCTAGCCAAGGAGTTAAAACGGAGACTATACTTTTGAGCACTCATATTACCTTGCCTCAAATTAAAAAATTTATCGGCCCTAGCTCGCCGAACCTCTGGAGGCATATAATGAGGGAGGAAAGCATCAACAAACTCTTGCCATACCGGTGGAGGTGCATTGGCTCCCCCTGAAGCCATCCAAACCGTATACCACTGGATTGAGACATCCTTCAATCGATACGACGCTAGCTCCACCGACTCAGTGTCCGAAGCATGCATCAATCGGAGCGTCCTCAACATACCAATGATAAAATCCTGAGGATCCTCCTCCGGCTTTGACCCAAAGAATTCCGGAGGGTTTAAAGTAATAAAATCACGGGCCCTTGCACTAACTGCCCTATCACCATGCGCTGAACCTTGCCTCTGAGTCTGGGCCGCGACCAACTGAGTCAACAAATTAATGGCCTCTTGGCCAGAAGCATTTGGTGGAGGAGCTGGGGCTCCCTCACGCTCCTAAGTAATAGGCACTGTCTGGGAGGACTGAGATCGAGCCGCACTCTGGGCCTCATTTTCATCTACTACCGGTGGTGGGGCTTTTCCGGCCCGCTTCTCTGCCACCGTCTTTCCCTTTTGGGATGCCGTAGCCTTTCTCTTTGCAGGCATCTCTGAAATACACAACACACGATTAAGGAACAAAAATTCTTATATCATAGCTCTATCGCATGATTCTTATGAAGAAAGAAGGTCATTTATTCCTAAAATGTCCGCAGCTTCTTGTTTATAAGTGTGGCGCACAACACACCCATAACCAAGACTCTACTAGACACGGCTCGTAGACACACCCTAGGACAAAACTGCTCTGATACCACTTTTGTCACGACCCGACTAGGGGGGCCGCGACGAGCACCCGGTGCTCTCCCACCTGGGCACCCCTTAACTTATATTCACGTATCCTCTAGGTGAGCCATAAATCATTACATGCATTCTAGTCATCATTCATACTAGTCCCATTGGACGACAATCATCATATATCATATCACGGGCATCTATGCCACAACAATGTACATGGGCCGACGAGGCCAGCAAAATGATATACAAAAATATAGGCCGATAAGGCCATACACATCTAACCACATACACGTGACTACGAGCCTCTAAGAGTATAACATATCACATGAGCGGGACAGGACCCCGCTATGCCCATAATTATATGCACAAAAGAATGAGTACCCAAAAGCTATAGCTCCGAAAAAAATGGAGCTCCAAATGTAGTCCCTGAAAATGTAGCTAAGGATCGAGCCTGTCTCCCTGTGCACCTGCGGGCATGACGCAGCATCCACAAACAAAAGGACGTTAGTACGAAGAATGTACTGAGTATGTAAAGCATGATCAATATCAATGTGAAAGAATAATAGATAACATATGAAGTAGCATAGGAGGGGAGACAACAATATCATCATCATGGCCCTTACTTGCTTTCCTTAGGAACCCTCCATTTCTCATAATAGCAACCGTACCAATATTTGTGCTCGTATTCGTATACATTCTCTTATTCGTATTCATATACATAGTCTTATCACATTCATATTCACATTATATACATAGTCCTTTCATACACATAACATTTACATAGATACATACATTTACATATATACATAGAAAATCCTTCACAAATCTTCTATAGTAAACTGCCAATCCCAGAAAGCTTCAAACCTCTGTAGGCGTTGTAGGCCTTGGCCAAGTCTTCACGGACGATTTTATGAAGATCCACTCGGATGCCGCCAGCTGAGATAATATGTCCTAGAAAAGTTACGGAATTCAACCAGAACTCACATTTTGAAAATTTTGCATATAGTTCTCGAGTCCGAAAAATTCTAAGGACAATACGTAGATGATCTGCGTGCTCTTCCTGTGACCAAGAATATACCAAAATGTCATCGATGAATACGATCACAAATAGGTCTAGAAAAGGCCTGGATACATTATTCATTAAATTCATAAATACTGCCAGAGCGTTGGTCAACCCAAATGACATCACCCGAAATTCATAATGGCCATATCTATTTCTGAAAGCCATTTTCAGAATATCTTCTTCTCTAACTCTCACTTGATGATATCCCGATCACAGATCAATCTTGGAAAACCACTTAGCACCCTACAGTTGATCAAACAAATCATCGATTCTTGGAAGCAGATATTTATTCTTTGTTGTTACCTTGTTCAACTGCCTATAATCAATACACATTCGCAAAGATCCGTATTTCTTTCTTACGAACAAGATAGGTGCTCCCCATGGCGATGAACTGGGTCTAATGAATCCCTTCTCAAGCAAATCTTTCAGTTGTGCCTTTAGATCATTCAATTTTGCGGGAGCCATTCTGTAAGGAGGAATAGATATGGGTTCGGTGTCCGGCAACACGTCAATAGTAAAATCAATCTCCCTTTCCGATAGAAGACTTGGAAGTTCATCTGGAAATATATTCGGAAACTCATTAACTATCGGAACGGATTGAAGAGATGGCGGCTTTGCTTTGGTGTCATGAACCCGGACTAGATGGTAAATGTAGCCTTTAGCAATCATCTTCCTTGCCTTGAGATAGGAAATAAACTTACCTCTTAGAGATGTTGTGTTACCCTTCCATTCAAGCACTGGTTCTCCTAGATATTGGAATCAAACCATCTTGGTTCTGCAATTCATATTAGCATAACAAGAAGCTAACCAATCCATGCCTATAATAACATCAAAATCTAACATTTCCAGCTCAATCAAATCAGTTGTAGTCTGACGATCACATACCACAATCAAACAATTTTTGTATACCTGTCTAGCTATTACTGGATCACCAACCCGAGTAGATACCTCCAAAGGTTTGATTGGCTCGGGTTTCACCCTAATACGACTAACAATATAAGGGGTGATATATGACAAGGTAGAACCCCGATCAATCAAAGAATAAATATCATATGAGAATACGGTCAATATACCTGTGACAACGCCAGGGGAGGAGTCAAGATCCTGCCATCCGACTAAAGCATAAATACGGGGTTGGGAGCCACCTGAATTGGATGCTACCCCCTGCCCCTACCACGACCTGCTGAAGCTTGGGGAGTCTGCCCTACGGGGCACACGGACGAAGAAGAACCGGCTACCGATCCTGTAGGCTGAGCCTAACTCTACCACCCATCGATGGACAATCATGCATCAGGTATCCAATCTGACCACGGGCATAGCAAGCATCTGAACCTCGGCGACATTGACTCGAATGTAATATACCACACTAGCTTCATCGTGGTAATGGTGATCACCTCTGATTGGGATCGCCTCCAAACTGGGAACCTGAAACTCTCGAGCTCTGACCTTGTCCTGAATAAATTGGGCAGTCAAATCTCATCCCCGCAAACCGAGGAGGTGCACTAGTTGCAGACTGTCCTGAATATCTGGAATGTTTTTGCCGCTGACCCCCTCTATACTCACTACTAGCACCGGTAGATCTGGTCCTCTTTCTCTGCCCTCTATCCATATCATGCTCACCCCTACGACTGCTGTTGCTTTTCTAAATTTTGAGCGTGAGCATGAATATGGGAGATGTCCATCCTCTTCAATAGTGAAGTTGTCAAGCAATCTTTGATCAAATGTGGCCCTAAGCCACTAACAAATCGATGTACTCGATCTCCCATATCGGCCATCATGGTTGGAGCATACCGGGCCAACGAATTGAAACGAAGACTATACTCTCGAGCAATCATATTCCGTTGATTTAAATTTAGGAACCTGTCAGCTCAATCTCGACGGACTTCTGGTGGCAAATAATGACGAATAAAATCATCTACAAACTCCCGCCAAACCGGAGGAGGTGCATTTTCCCCTCTTGAATAAAACCAGTTATTATACCAAAGAATGGCTACATTCCGCAATCTATAGGATGCTAACTCCACTGACTCTGTAACTGAAGCATGTATAATCCTCAGCGTTCTCAACAACTCGTCTATAAAACCCTGCGGGTCTTCCTTTAGCTTTGACCCAAAAAATTCTGGCAGGTTAAAACTCATAAAATCACGGGCTCTAGCAGTAGCCGCTCTGTCACCTGGACTCGCACTCTGCTGTTGATCTTGAGCAGCAACTAGCTGAGTCAATAGCTGAATAGCCTCAGTAATCTGCTTACCCGAAGCACCCGGTGGAGGAACTGGAGGCACTGGAGCTAGGGTGGAAACCCCTTCATGCTCCTCTAATATAGGCAGAGTATGAGAAGTCCGAGATAGAGCCTCATTATGGGACTCACCCACTTATATATTTACCAGGGACTCCTATTCAACACGTCTTCCTGTCACAGTCTCGCCTTTCTGGGCGGCTGTTGCTTTCCTCTTTACCGGCATTGCTGAAATCATAACGCGCAATTAGGAAAAAAGGAAACCTTATAACACAGATCTATCGCACGATCTATGAAAAATAAAGACGGTCATTATTCCTAAATGCTCCGCAGCCTCTTGTTTATAAGTGTGGCGCGCTTCACACCCATAATCAAGACTCTACTGGACATGGCTCGTAGACACACCCTAGGACAGAACTGCTCTGATACCACTTTTGTCACGACCCAACTAGTGAGCCATGATGGGTAGCCCGAGCTAGCTACCAAGCACCACTCACCATGATATCTATCATACTCAACCTGGGCATATATCATTCTCAACACAAGACTTATCATGAAACAATCTCCAGATATCTCCCAAAACATGTATGCATACGTAGGCCCGTAATGCAACAAAAAATATGTATGGAATATATAATGAAGAAGTCACATAGCACCTACAACCCACACATAAGTATCTATGACCCTCTAACTGGAATACTGGAATTATAAGGACGGGACAGGAGCCCGTCATACCCAATATATTTACACAAAAGAATATACCAATAGGTTGTACCTCCGGAGTAGTGGGGTGCTCATGTACAACTGCTGATAAGATCCTAAGCGTCTGCGCCGTCTCCCTGTCTACCTGTGGGCATGAACACAGCGTCCATAAAAGAAAATGACATCAGTACGAACAATGTACTGAGTATGTAAGGCATGTACATCAATATAATAAAGAAGTAAGAGAACATGAAATGAAGAGATAACCTATACTGAATGCCTTTTAAGGCGGATCATGCAAGCTAAAGAGAAACATCATATCATGGATACATGTATATAAACTGCCCGACTAAATAGATGCGGTGTGATCATCATTAGCCTGTCCGAGGTAAACATCTCAAGCCGCCCACTAGTGGTGTCTGCCCGGCCATATAGGCACGGTGTAATCATCATCATAGTTGCCCAATACGCCCATCGTAGTGGTGACTGACTTGCTAAATAGGCACAGTGTAATCTTACATATACATAATAGGAAACATGCATAAGAGCTCAAGTAAAAGCTATAGCTCTGTCGGAGTGATGTAAGGTCGGGAACCTCCGATTACATTATGAAATAATCATCACCGCTATGCCTCACCTTGGAAGAACTAATATCATTAGGTGAGGTAACAACAATGAAATCATAAAGGTAAGAATATCAAGCATATCATAGCATCATTATCATCACCATTATCATGGAACATATCTCATCTCTATTTCATTAGAAGCTCTTAAGAATCTTTACTTTCATCTTTTGGGATGTAAAGAGGTCATGGAAATATAGAAAAGAAATCTTAATATAGAAGTCATGCCTTTGAAAGAAGGGGACTAGCCTTACATACCTCTACATCTCCTTAACGACTAACCGCTCTCCTTCCAAACTCACCACTCTACATTTAAGAGAATTTGTACTAAGATTAGATTAATAAAAACACGCTTAAGTCTAGTCTAAAGCGACTAAAAGGCTAACGAAAATTGGGCAGCATTTCCTTTGTTTCGAAAACTTTCTCCATATAATATAAAAACTCCCAAACATCAATAGTGACACTCATAATAGCATAATCAATAGATTCCTCAAGTTAAATATTGTTCACTTCTCAAATTCACCTTCAAACCATCCATAACTATGAGTACAATATAACATCATATTTGTTCTTCACATGACGCTTCCTGAATGTCACTAGCATTATTCATAACAAGAGTATACTCATCTCATACTAAGAATCATGACTCAAATTAGCTTACTACTCAAAATGCCCTTATTTCCATATTTGAGCTCATATTCTACATTTTTCTCTAATCCGAGTCTTTCAACCACTCAATACCTTTAATAACATGAAATAAGTATAAAAATTACCTTTTATTATGTAGGAATGGTATTTGGATGAAGGTAATTCACTTGAGAAAACCCCAACTTCAACACAAAAGAGATTCTTGACTCCCACAAACCCTAGCAACCTTCCTTCACTTGATTCTCTTGATTCTTGGTAGTTAGTCCTTGATTCCTCTTAGATTAGTGTGAATGTGATATGGGGAATGTTATAGAGCATTCAAGAGTTGTGGAGAGTGTGGGAAATGAATCAAATGTTCATGGGTCATATATATATATATATATAGAAATAGAAAAATCTGGAAAAAGTGACCCGATTGAGTTATACGAACACTTATACGGTCCGCATAAGTGACCCTATAATACCATTAGGGATTTTCCTTTTCTGTAAAGGTTATACAGGCCCTTATACGGACCGTATAAGCGGTCGTATAACTCCACTTTTCCGAAATTATTCTCGTCGATTCGTTTGATATCAAATACTTATGGAGTCTTCTTGGTACTTGTTTAACACTTCCTTAACCATCCAAGGAGTCCTATAACTTTTTCCCAAGACATTACTAAATAATCGTTAACTCGATACTTGCAAAAGCCTCTCCAGACACAACTTCTACTTTACTTCCTTCGACGAACTTAGTTTCACCGATTCATATAGCTTTAAAATCTTGTTGTATACGATTTGAAGCTACCACATACTCTTACTATCATACGAACTTCATGTTCATCTTAGGATTGTGTTAGTCTATTCAAAGCACAACGACATGAAATTTCCGAGGTGTAACATGAAGTATGTTCATCCAAAGTTCATTCTTATATAATCAAAGGTGAGTTTCACATCTACTTCATGCTTTTAAGAGTATTTGGTTGTTGAATAACTTGAATAAAGGAAGGAAGAGGAATATGAAGTTCAAACATGGAAATATGGTAGTTTGAGTAGTAAGTTAATTTGAGTTGTGATTCTTAGTATGTTATGAGTATAATCTTGTTGTGAATGACACCAATGATGTTGAGGAAGTATTATATGAAACTGGATATGGTGTGTGTTGTAATTATGATTATGAGTGATTTTGAAAGGGAGTCTTGAGAATTAAACAATACTGATTTTGAAGAAATCTATTGATTATGATATTATCAGTGTTGTTATCGATGTTTGGGAGTTGTTTACCATATTGAGGAAGTGGTAAAGACAAAGGAATTGCTGCCAAATTTTCTTTAGCTTTTTGTCACTTTAGCTTAAATTCAAGCATATCTTCACTTATCTAATTCTAGTATGAATTCTCTTGAATGTAGAGTCGTGAGCTTGGAAGGAGAACATTTAGTCATTAAGAAGACGTAAAGGTATGTTAAGGCTGATCCCTTTCTGGTACACCTCGAAAATTTTTCTGTACTTGTGTGATGAGTAGAACAACGAAGGGCTTGGGTGCATGATGTTTTGTTAAGTCAGGAACGACAAATTATGAATTTTTGGAAATAAGAAAGTGGCGGAGAATTTTCAGCTCAGTGGTCGTAAAGGGCACTATACGACCCGTAAAGTGATTTACGGACCGTATAGTGCAATCGTCCTCCAGCTGTCCAAAAATTTCAAGTTCTGTCAAAGTGTTGAAATGGCTAAAAACGACTTGGAGGACGGCCCGTAAACTGGTTTACGGACCATAAACATCGGTCGTAAACCGCCATGTCCCTTAGCCAAACTTTCTATATTTGAAATGCTTAAAACGATCGCGAAGGACGGACCGTAAACCACAATACGGTCCGTAAACTGTGGTTTACGACCACTGTTCATCCCGACAATGTTTCATTAAAGATCAGTTTTGTGAGTATTAAAAGGAACTTAGGCTTCATTTCATTTCATTTTTCTTCCATACAACTCAAGAATGCTCTAGAACTCTCCAAATATTTCCTCTATAAGAATTTAAGAGAATCAAAGGGAACATCAAGATCAACACCACTAAATTCATGAAAACAAGTGTAAGAACACATCAAAGGATCATCCAAGCCAAGAAATCCTTAAAAGGGTGGAACTAGGGTTTTGACTAAGTGAAGTATTTCAACTCAAGGCCTGTTCAATCATCATTTAAGGTATGTTTCATGACTATACCACGTGATTCAAGGTATTGGAAGGCTTAGATACTTAAAATGTAGAAGAACATAGGAATGGGTCATTATTGAGTGAATAGTGACATAAATGAATGATAGTGGAATTGAATCATGAATGTTGAAGTGTTGTGAGTACAAATACGATATAAATGATGTTTATAACGTGAAACAAGTAGTAAATTAACGAAATCACTAAGGTGAGCTATAGGGAGAAATATGGGAAAATTGGAGGAAAATGGTGGATTTTGCTAATAGTGCATAAATGATGATTTAGATTGCGAATAGCATTGTGAATGTTGGGGATAGATATAGAACATGGGAAAAGTAGTATAAACAAAGGAAGTACCGCCCAAATATTTCTAGAACTAGCGATCCGTTCTTGTAGTTAATTAACTAATGTAATACGAATTCTCTCATGAAGGTGACGACGTGGTATCGAAGGAGAATACGTGGACAACAACTTAGCTAAATGGCAAGGTATGTGAGGCTAGTCCTTTCTTTCCAATGGCATGAATCTTATAGTCTGAATTACCATCTTTCCATAAGCTCCTACATTCCAAAACGTTAAATGCCTATATGAGATAAGTTATACGATATGATGATGCTAGGATGATGATGATGTTTGTCCTTGCCTACACTCACCTTATGTACTAGTCCTTTCAAGGTGAGGCAGAATGTCCGTAATTTCTCCATAAAGTAATCGGGGGGTCACGACCTTACGTCACCCCGATAGAGTAAAGTTATTCTCAAACCTTACGCATGTGCTATGATAAGATAAGTATTTTACAATGAGTACATTATTATGATTATTTTATGATAAGTATGGCATGAGCATTGCATACCGGGCCTAGTTGGCCGGGCAGACACCGCTTCGGCGGGCGGCGATACGGATACACCACGACCTTCGGGCGTGGGCAGACACCACTAGTGGGCGGCATGAGATGGTACCCCGGACGCGGGAGGCCTGGACGCGGGCTTATATTATTGATTATCACACCGTTCCGACATGGGCGGGCAGCTTGCATATGATGCATACATGTTACGATGATAAGTATGAGTAAGACAGCATGCATTATTTCATTTATGATTATCGGTCAGATCTATATGCTTTATATTGATGCTCTCATTATATTATTGTTGCCTTTCTTCATCGTTCATGCCTCTCATACTCTGTACAATATTCGTACTGACGTCCCTTCTTTGGACGCTGTGTTCATGCCCACAGGTAGACAGGGAGGCGAGCTATATCCAGATACTTAGGAGCTGTCAGCTGTTGAGAGCACTCCATTGTTCGGAGGTGCATATGATTTCTCTTTGGTATATATGTATATATATGTTTTTGGGCACGACGGAGTCTTGTTCCGTCTATGTATTCATTATGACAGTAGAGGCTCGTAGATACGTAGTGTGGGTCAGGTGGTCTCAAAAGATGGTATTATTATGTATATATTATTTTGATGGCCGAGAGACATATGTATATAAAGTACTTATGTTTTGATAAAAATTATGTTTCCTATACTTTCATGCGTAAAACTGGCAAAAGATCATTAAATGAGTAAAATGAGTAGTAGAGTGAGCAGTGCTCGGTATCTAGCTCCGGGTACCCGTCGCGGCCCCTAGTTGGGTCGTGACACTTTCTTTCAAAGGCATGATTCCTATATTATGATTTCCTCTCTACATTTTCATGACCTTCTTACATCCCCAAAGTTTAAAGTTAACGATTCTTAAGAGCTTGTGAGAAAGAAATGAGATGTGTTATGATAATGATGATGATGATGATTCTATTTCTAGAAAATCCAAAGCTTATGAATTGATGCTATTATGAGCTTAATGATCTTATTTCGTAATTTCCTTGATGTTATTCATTGTTGGCCACCTCACCTCATGATACTAGTTCCTTCAAGGTGAGACATAGTGATGGTAATTGTTCCATAATATATTGAAGGCTACTGACCTTACGTCACTCCGATAGAGTTGTAACTTTCACTTGGGCTCTCATGCATGCTTTATGTTATTTTTATGTATGATTACACCATGCCCAGTTGGCCGGGCAGATACCACTACGCTGGACGTACTGGGAGGCTTATGGATAATAACACCGTGCGTAGTTGGCCAGGCAGACACCACCAGTGGGCGGCATGAGATGGTTACCCTGGACGGAGGAGGCCCGGACGCGGGCTAATGATGATCACACCGTACCTATGTGGTCGGGCAGTTTATATATGTATACATGATATGATGTTGTTTATTATAAAAGTTAGCATGTATGATTCTGCCTTAAGGGCAATCAGTTAAGGTTATCTCTTTACCTTATATTCTCTTATTTCTTGTTTATGTCGATATACATGCCTTACATACTCAGTACATTGTTCGTACTGACGTCCTTTCTTTTTAGACACTGGTTCATTCCCGCAGGTAGACAGGGAGACGGTACGGATACATAGGCTCGTGGGCTTATGTACATATATGTTTCGAGAGATATTCGAAGATCATTTCATGATAAGCTTGTGTCGAGAATCGTGTATGTTCAGGTTGAGTTTAATGATAAGTCTGACAGGTGGTGCTCGGTATGCTAGCTCCTGGTACCCGTCATGGCCCTTTAGTTGGGTCGTGACAAAAAGGAAGGTTAGAAACTTACATCCGCAAAGAATCCCTTAAAAGCCCCCTAAAATCACTCAAAACCAAGTTCCCAAGCAGCAAATATAGAATGAAATGTCTGTGTTTGAAATGGAAGATGGAATATGATCTATCCAGCGACACCGCAAGTGAGGAATAATTTCTGCATTTGCACCCAAATCCTAGAAGAAGTGAGATCCACTTAGAAGGGACAGGTTCGCAGTTGCAGACATCCACCCCCAGGTGCGATGTTGCGCCTGCGGCCAAAAACTCATAGGTGAACCCTTCACTTAGCTCACTATTTCTCGCACTTGCGGCCTACCTTGCGCAAGTGCTTCTTCGCACGTGCGCTTCCTTTTGTGCAGGTGCGACAAACCAGAAATAAGAAATTTGTCCAAATTCCAAACTTCGAATCAACACCCGAAACTTATCCGAGACCCCCCCGGGCACAATCCAAATATGTGAATCACTCATAAAATATGCAACAAACTTGTTTGCGCACTCGAAACAATCACACAGGGTCGTCTTGAGCCGATGTTGACCCTGATCAACTCCAATCACTTTAAAAGCCAATTTCCTAACTAAAGGTCCAAAATACCCCCGAGTCCCCGGAGAACTGAACCAACCACTAGACTAAGTCATAAATCACATTCCGGACCTACTGGAATCGATGAAACTTTGAAAAAGACTCATTTACCCCTGATGTTGATTTTGGTCAATCATTCTCCTTTGTTCACTTAAGGATTTTCCAAATATCATTTTCTTACTTAAAACTCACCCAAATGCCTAAAGAATAGCGCCACCCATCCCCTCAAGTAAAATAAACCATAATGAAACTACGGGAAGGGTCATTTAGGGGAAAAGAGGTAAAAATCACAAAACGACCTAAGGGCTTGTTACATCATCCACCACTTAAACGCACATTCGTTCTCGAACGTAAAGAGAGAGAGATGGTACTTGAATCGACAAAAAGTTTAGGGTATTTAATCCACATGTCCAACTCGGTCTCCTAAGTAGCCTTTGGACCATGGATCTTAACTTTATTTTCTATCTATCTAATATGGAATTGGCTCTTCCTCAAACATCAAATTCTGATCAAGCATCGCTGAATCCCATTGAATCACACGTGAACCATCTGAATGGTACTTCTTGAGCATCAAAATAGGAAATATGGGATGAACACCCGATAAAACAGGTGGCAAAGCTAAGTCATAGGCTACCTCACCAATGCGCTGAACAATCTCTAAAAAGACCAATATACCTAGGGATCAACTTGCCTTTCTTTCTGAACCTCATCATACCCTTCATGGGTGAAACCTTCAAGAAAACCTGCTCACCAACCATGAGCTCCATATCGTGAACCTTTTGATCCACATAACTCTTTTGTCTACTCTAAGCTGTGAGAAGCCTCTCCCGAATCAATATGCCTTGTCAAAAGAATCCCGCAATAAGTCTATTCTCCAAGGCCTAACTTCAAAGACATTGAACCAACCAACCAGAGAATGACATATTTTACCATACAATACCTCGAATGGTAACTATTATTGCAAGCGAACTCCAACAAAGGCAAGAAATAATCCTAATGACCACTAAAATCAATCACATAGTACCGTAGCATATTCTCAAGGACCTGAATAGTCCGCTCAGACAGACAGTCAATCTGAGGGTGAAATGCTATACTAAGCTCCACCTATTACCCAACTCATCCTGTATTAATCGCTAGAAATGAGATGTACTGTGTGCCTCGATCCAAAAATATAAAAATGGGCACCCATGTAAACAAACAGTCTCCCGTTTGTAGATTTTGCCCTACTTCTCTGAAATGTAAGTAGTCTGAATCGGTACGAAATGAGCTGATTTAGTCAAACAGTCCACAATGACCCAAATGGCATCAAATTTTCCCAAAGTCCGTGGTAACCCTACCACTAAGTCCATAGCAATATGCTCCCATTTCCACTTAGGTATAGGTATCCTCTGAGTAATTCTACCATGGTTTTGGTGCTCGTATTTCACTTGTTGATAATTCAAACGCCGAGACGAAAATTCCACAATGTCCATCTTTATACTACACCACCAATAATACTGTTTTAAATTCTTATACTCCTTTGTAGCCCCCGGATGAATAGAGTACCTCAAACTATAAGCCTCTTCTATGATCAGTGTAGTCAAATCCATCACTTGGGGAACACATATGCAACCCTTAATTCTCAACACAACCTTATTATCAAGGAATGCTTCCTTGGTCTTCCCTTGAAACACCTTTGTCCCGAATCTTGCACAACTTTGGATCATCAAACTGCTGAGCCCTAATCTGCTCCAATAAAGAAGATCGTCCCTCCACACAAGCTAGAACCTTGCCAGGTTCTGAAATATCAAGTCTCACAATAGTATTTTCTAAAAATCAAACATCCCTAGCCAAAGGACGTTCTCGTACCTATAACCACGCTAGGCTACACATACTCACCTCTTTCAGACTTAAAGCATCCACCACTACATTGGCCTTGCCCGTATGATAAAGAATAGTCATGTTGTAATCCTTGAGCAACTATAACCATCTCTGTTGCCTCAAATTGAGATCCCTCTGATTGAAAATGTGTTGAAGACTCCAATGATCAGTAAACACCTCACAATGGACACTATAGAGGTAATACCTCAAAAATTTCAATGCAGTAATCATCGCCGCCAGCTTCAAATCATGAGTGCGGTGGTTCTTTTCGTGCACCTTTGACTTCCTCGAAGCATAAGCTATAACCTTTCCTTTCTACACAGTAAAGCCCTCCCCTCCATGGGTAAAGTCAAAATAGGGCCTGTAGTCAGCAAAGTCTTGAGCTTTTGAAAGCTTACCTCACACTCGTCCAACCATTGGAAAGGCAATTTATTTTGAGTCAATTTGGTCAAAGAAAATGCAATTGATGAAAATCCCTCTACAGAGTTCCGATAGTAACTAGCGAGGCCAATGAAACTTCGAATCTCAGTGACCGAAGTAGGTCTAACCTAATCACAAACCGCCTCAGTCTTCTTAGGATCTACCATAATACCATCCTTGGACACTACATGAATTCCACAGGACTGAGCTAAAACTCACTCTTTGAAAACTTAGCATAGAGTCGGCTTCTCTTTCTAAATACCAAGCAGAATCCTTAAGTGCTGCTCGTGCTCCTTTCTACTATGAGAGTATATAATAATACCATCGATAAAGACAATTATGAAAGAATCCAAGTACGGCTTGAAAACACCATTCATTAAATATGTTACGGTTCACTTTTACACGGGTGCATAAAAGCTACTAAGAGGTTGTTGGTGCTCTGATTGAATTTTACGTTTTTTAGAGTCGTCACCTAATTTTATAACGAAAATTAAGAAAACCAAGTAAAAGGATTTATCAAACAAGAGAAAAATTCTTTTAAACGAAAGTTCGAGATAAGGGTTTTGGTGACCCCGGAGGGAAGGTTTTGCGCACCCTAGTATTAAAAATATGTAGAATACGGTTGATCTAAGAGCTTCAATGTGTGATTAATATAATTATTTGCTAAAATATGTTTAAGTTTCCGCAAAATGCCATTTCATTTATATCATAAATTCGAGAAACAAATTCGGCAAAAAGTCCCCTTAGAAAAGGGGTTTTTGGGTTTTAAAAAATTCTCATAAGTGTTAAACTCACTTTATTGCTGAACTAGGACACACCCGGGATTTCTCTAGATTAGAGTTACTACTATTCTACTCCTAATAAAATGGGTTTAGTACTTATGGGTTTTGGCTATATATAATATAGGAAAATATGAAATATATCTCCGTTTTATACATATACATATATATATATATATGTATGTATGTATGTACATATATATATATATGTATGTATGTACATATATATATATGTGTACATACATACATACATATATATAGATATGTACATATATACATACATATATATATCTATGTACATGTATAGATATATATATATATGTACATATATCTATATATGTATGTATATATGTACATATATATATATGTATGTATATATATGTATATATATATATATATATATGTACATATGTACATATATACATATATGTACATATGTACATATATACATATATCTACATATGTACATATATACATATATCTACATATGTACATATATATATATATCTACATATGTACATATATATATATATATCTACATATGTACATATATATATATATATATATATCTATATATATATATATATATATATATATATATATATATATATATATATATATATATATATATATATATATGTATATGTATAAAACGGAGATATATTTCATATTTTCCTATATTATATATAGCCAAAACCCATAAGTACTAAACCAATTTTATTAGGAGTAGAATAGTAGTAACTCTAATTTAGAGAAATCCCGGGTGTGTCCTAGTTCAGCAATAAAGTGTGTTTAACATATATGTACATATGTACATATATACATATATATACATATGTACATATATACATACATATATATATATATGTACATATATGTATATATATATATATATATACATATATGTATTGTTACATCCGGCATTTTTGCACATTCGAAAAATTTGAGATAACTTGACTTGTAATGAATAAAGCTATATTTGGACCTTGCTTGGTATGAATGTGTTGGCTATGAATACATTGGTGTGGAATTACGAAAGGAGGCCAAGGGAAAAATTGGAATTTTGGAAAACTTGCCTCATGAAATACAAAATCTAGCCAATTGGACTCAAAAAAAAAAAAAGAGAACATGAGGCCCATTTGGGAGAGGCCCAACCGGCCATGGGAGGGTCCAACCCATGGAAATTATTTTATGATATAATTAATCATTTATAGTGGATAAGTGTCAAGAACATTCAAGAAAATCAAAGAAAAACCAGGAACAAACAAATAGAGAGAGGTTTCGGGTGGAGGAGAAGGAGAGAAAGAAAAGAAAAGAAAAATTTGTCCAAGCCTCAACTTTGATTCAAAAGTTATAATTTTCTTGAATCCTTGCTAAGTACAAAGCCCTCTACAAAGTGGTATGATTATTGAGGCCAAAAAGTGACCTTGGTGACAAGTGAAGGAGTTGAGAAAAGGTAAGAGTTTTACCATTTTTTATACCATGGAATATATGTATGTATGTTGTAGTGTGAGGGAATGAATGAAAAGCATGAAAATTTTGTGAGTTGGGAATGTGTGTGTATGGCCGAATGCATGTGTGCCTTGTATATTTATGATGGCTTGAATTTATGTTGGTAATTTAGTTGTAGTATGGTAGAAATTGTATTAGAAATGAAAGTTGAATGAATTAGTGAAAGTTGGAAATTATAAGGTATGGCCGTGTGGTGCTATGTGTAGGATGGAATATGAACTAAATTTTTCTAGTATGTTAATTGTGTTATTGTGAAGTGAATGAAAGAATAATGGTTCTTGTTGTCATGGAAGAATAGTTGTTAAGTTGTTGTAGGAAATTATGCAAGTTTATTGTAACTTATGTAAATGTGGGAATGAAAGTAGTAAGAGGCAAATTATGGTTGGCATTGATGAAGTTGAAAGATAGAAGTATATCATGAACATGTTTGCTAAAAGATTGGAAGTTGTGAGCGAATTATGCTTTTGGTAGGAAACTTGTATATGGTGTATAATCTATGTATATCTTGTGAAAATGGTATGATATGACTCCGAATGGTATTGTAATGACTTTGATTAGAATAAATGAGAGAATGTTGGTATTGATTTAGGAGCGTGAAGTCGAAATGAGGATTATTGTATTATGTCGTAAAGTAGACTAATTGTGTATATTAAGTATTATGAAAACTGTTGATGTTGTTGATATTGTTGTTGGGTTGTTGTTGGTTGTTTGGAGCCGAGTTGAATCTCGGGGAGGCTATATGTATAGGGGAGGTGCTGCCCAAATTCTTATAGACAAGTATTGGTTAAGGTTAGAAATGTTAAGTCTCATGAATAGTAACTGGTAAATGTGACCATTTGCAGTTTTTGAGCGAAACAGGAATCGAGTTTGGACGAGCGTAGGACGCAACCAAGGTATGTAAAGCCTACCCCTTCCTTCTTAGGCATGTTCTGAACATAATAGGCTCGGCCGTGAGCCTTAAATACGACTCCGTTCCTCGGAATTCGAGATGGAAATCCGCTCCAATTCCTTCAGTAAGATTGAATCACTTTCCTTATAACTTGTCCTCGAAGTGAACTTTTGTATGCAATCTTCCCAAACGGAGTCGGAATACTTCCAAATGACTATGGATGACCTCATAAGGTTTATTATCAGTAATTTACGCATGTCGCCTCGAGTTGGTCCGAGGTGGGCCCTCGGAGCCCCGATACCTCTTGTATGACCTAAATTGCCTTATCCCTGTCTGTTTTTCAAAAGTAACATCTGGACTATTATTCTGATCATGATATGACTATTTTTATAAATCCTACGAAATGGTTTGATATCTGGAAATCTGATTTCGGTGATAATCTGTCGCGCCTTCCCAAGTAGGGTAGGGGCGCGTGTTATGAACGCTATCCGAATACTCTGATTGGACTCGCCATTTAGCCTACTTCAGTTTGATTGAGTCGGTATAATGATCTGTATGTATGTGGTTTCTCATTAATCAGTTCGTGCATGTGCTATGATCCCTTTCACCGGATCTCGGGCCGGTTTATATCGTGCGGATGGGCCGCCGATGTCACGACCCAGCCCCGTGGGCCGCGACTGGCACCCTACCTGGGTACCCAGACCAAACCGCATATTCATTTACCAAGTCCGAGCATATTCCAAATATTCATAAAAGTCATATCAACAGAATTTATATCAAAATATGTCTTAAGCGGTCGCACAAATCAAAATCTCATATCGAATCCAAACTGAGCGGCGGAATAGACATCGCCGGTCAAAAGTGCAACATAAGCATAAGGGCCATTTAGGGCCATCAAAACAAACGGACCACTTTAAGACCAGAAAACAAAATCAAACAAACATATATAGGACCCTCGCCCCACATATATGACTACAGGCCTCTACGAACTCAAAACAAAGACATATGGCGAGACAGGGCCCCGCCGTACCCAAATAGTCAAATGTACAGAGTATATGCACATAGCAAAAGGAGTTTGTACCAAAAGTGGACTCCGGATCAGAAGGAGTACTCCAAAATAGCAGAAAGTGAAGCCTACAGTGGAGGATCACCAATGTCTGTACCTGCGGGCATGAAACGCAGCCCCCGAAGAAAGGGGGTCAGTACGAAATATGTACTGAGTATGTAAAGCACGGAGTACAGAAATATGGATCAAAACTGAAAGCAAATCAGATAACACAGTGGAGTACAAATCGAGATGTCAAAATCCGTAGCAAAATCATATACGTATACATAATGCAAACGAAATCATGCAAACGCTTAGGAACGTGGTCACCACTCCGACGCTGGCGCCACACACAGCATAACACCAGAAGGTTTCAAATCTCCGTATCTCCGAACATAAACACAAACATAGGTGAGCGTATCGCTTCACGAACCATATCACAGCATAACTCCAAACGGAACCCGGCCTATGGCGAAACCTCGAGAACCGTAACACAGCATACGGCCGAATTATTGTAAGGCGCACGAATCATAACCGGCCCGGGAACCGGTGAACGAAGTCATAATAAGGCACGAGCGGAGTCGTGAGCAAACAAATGCAATTCATATTTCAAAATAGCCTTTCAAACTTAGTAATCTCATAAGTCATTTCATAGTACAAAATAATCGAATACTTAGTCGATACAAAGATTCTTTTTCACAAAATGTTCCCAAAATGGTACGTATGGCTCAAAACGTAACTTAGCATATCATAACATTCATAACATAGCTCATAGCAGGACGTTTCAAAATCAAAGGGGTTCATATCAAGCCTTATTCAAAAGGAAAGCCCGATAGACCAAATAGGGCGTCTCGGGGTTAGCGGGCCCACCTCGAGTCGAATTGAGGTGGCGAGAATAATTTACGAACATTTAGGGGCCACAAGTTCATACATAATCATTTCCAAATGACCCGATCACATTTTGATAGGTTTCGGACGATTGGTGGCATTCTAGCCAAAATAGAGCCCTTAGGCTTCAATTGAATTGAATGAATAGTAACTTTTCTGTGGATCGGGTTTCGAGGAGCAGAGATGCTCCGGAGGTGCCAATATTCACCTAGCATACTAAGACATGCCAAACGAAGAAGTGGGAAGCTTTACATACGTATGCTCTCCTTAAAATCAAATCCCGTTTCGTCCGAAATCTGCAAATGGTCAAAGTTACCAATTTGAGATTCTTAGGCTTAAAAATGCCATTAACTTCATTTTTGTCTACCGAAATTTCGGCAGCACTTCCCCTATAAATCTAATATCCCCGAGACTTAGCTCGGCTCAAAATACATCAACAACAACAGCCCACACATCATCAAACAACACAAATCATAATCTAATCACTCTAGCTTCAAAGTTCTACCTTATTACATAAGTTGGCAACTTTTCATTCAAACTTCCAAAATTCCAAATCTATGCCCACATTATTGTATTCATTCACTCATTCAAGATTATTCAATCACATCCCAAATACATTCCAAGCCATATACGAAATTGCCCAAAATTCATTACTTTCCATAATTCTTTCAAAGCATCCAAACTTACAACGAACGTTCTAACTTGCGTCGTTTCATTCCGAATTCATTAACATCAACCATAAATCATATTTAAAGTCTTTAGCATCAAAGATATACAATGATATACACAAATATACCAAGGGTATATACTTTCCGATAATGTTCCGAAATCATTTTCCAACGCCATTTCAATTCATTAATCATTCATTTACGACAAAAAGGTCACAACGACGCATTAAACAAACTAAACAAGATCAATTCACATTTATTTCTCCTTCCTAAGGGCACACGGCCACTTTGCAAAATATACACACACCCACGGCTTCATTCACACATCAAAGTTACGGGATTCTCGTCTATTCTCAATCCTTAACACATTCATATCAATTCTATAACACAAAAGTGTAAGAATTCTCACCTTTTCTTGAAACCCCGACTTGTCGCAAACGTAGTTTTTGTGCCAAACTAATTATACCCCGTTGAAGAGGGTCTTGAGCACTTCACAACTATGTAGAAACTAAGATTTTTGGATTAATAACAAAGGCTATGGAAATTTTTTTTTCTCCTTTTTCCCTTGTTCGGCCGAGAGCTCCAATGGAGTGTTCTACAATTGTTTTTTTTGTTTTGAATGATTTCTTGATAATTTCCAAAGTATGCCTTGATATATATCCACTTAAAGTCATGTGCATAGCACATGACTTGCAAAGAATGGGCTTGGACCTCAACTTGGCCGGCCACTTCACACTTTGGGTCTCAATTTTATGTTCAAATTCTCTTGGCCCAATTCATAAAACGTCCCGTTTTGTAATTCCCGAAACTAATTTCTGAAATTCCAGATTTACCCTCGGCCTTCCCCGATGTCTTAACATTAATGATTCCACAACCAACATAGTCATATTCACCAGAATAAAAAATATTTCCTTATAACACACAAGTCTTGTTTATTTCTCGATTTCCAATTATACGAAAGCACGAGACATAACATTCTCCCCCCCTTTAGAACATTCGTCCTCGAATGTTAAATTGACCTCATGGGGTGTCATACTACTCCGGGAGGGTTCTCTTTATAGATGTCCTTTATTGATTTTCCGACATGGCCCCTTCACCACGTCATGGGGAAATTTTCACATCACTGATTCGAACGCCTTCCTGATTTATTTTCTCATACCCCTCGTAATCATCGAACCATAAGATATATTCTTATAACAAACGAACGCTTTCTAGACATCATAGTCAATATCATTTTTTTTTGTTACACTGCTGAGTTTCTTACCACATCGTCGTAATCTCACTTTACTTCATACCAGACACTTCATGCCAAACAGATTCAGAACTAGGGCCAGACGCGTATAAGCATATCGGACGGATTCATAGTCAACATCAGAGGTACGGAAGTATATCAGACAAGTCTGAGATCGGAGTCAGACGTACAAAGGCGTATCAGACGGATTCGTAATCAGAATCAAATATACAGAATTGTATCATACAGAGTCGTGATTAGGCAAACCGAAATGTATCGAACATACGCGTGATCAAAATCAAACGCACAGAAGCATATCAGACGGATTTATATCCAGAGTCAGACATACAGAGGTGTGCCAGACAGAAACGTATTCAGAATCAGACGCACAAAGATTCATCAGACGGGAACATAATCGAGCTCAAAAATACAGAGGCGTACTAGACAGAGCCTTATCGGAATCGGGAGTGCAAAAGCACAACAGATAGAATGTCGAATTAGAATCAAATCGCTCCTATTAAGGCTCCAATAATTCATGAGAATTTCCCCTTTATTGGTAAACTTATTCGCCCAATTGTCACACAAATTGTCTTACGTCTCGCGTATCGACTCTTTCAAGGATTCCACTTGTTCACACTGCTTACCTTCCATCTTTCCTACCCTCCATACTCATTTTCTCTTTCAGACATCGTCATTCTAAACTGAGTTATAATGTACTTAAGGATTTTCTATCCCTTGACAACTTTCGGATCGTCGCCCCCCGCTTCGCTTCATGTATTCGGTTTAGTAAAACCTTTCGTCTATCACAACATTAGTTGCCGGGTCTCGGCTCTTAACCCACATGGGCACCAAACGAAAATCATACACACACACACATACACACATACACATACATTTACTCATATCTTACTGGCGGGCGTCTCTGACCGTTATTCGAATTCGCTCAATTTCCCGAGCGATGTTGTACCTTTTCTTTTTGCCCATTTAGTCCGCCTCGTTCTGCGCGACTCCCGAAAGGGCACTAATTACTCCACACACATTCTATTTACCTTATGATTACCCCAAATTTCTATTTATATTCATCATACTCTCACTTTATGAAAAACTTTACATTACTTCCCAGGGGGTCACCCATCACAGAATTGCTCTGGCTTGAGCACGCTTAACCCCGGAACTTTCATGCATTTTGACGCGTTAGGGCTGATATAATTCCATCAATTGCCCCGCACGACCTTTGTCACGTAATTTTAGGGCCAAACGGTGTCTTAGCAAATTTTTCGGGAAGTTTTCGTAGCGGGTCCCATTCCGACCCAAATAGGTCGTTTGCCCTCCTGGCTATGTGGTTTCTCGTTTTAGCCTGCCAAACTCCCTATATTCGCCCCCCACATGCATAGATAGCCGCCTCAAATATTTTCATTGATTCGGATTCTTACCTTACTTTTACTGACACGCAGAAAGAGAATATCGCATAATATACATGAATACAGACCTATCATTGCACATATTCATTCAGAAAAAGGTTAGTAATATACCTGGGTCTGCGTCTGGTGATGCCTCTGGGTCACGCCGACCAGTCAAAGCGTATATGCGGTTCGAGGGACCGCTAGAATCTGAACCGCCACCGCGGCCTCGACCGCGTCCTGCCGGTACTGGCATACCTCGCCCTCCAGGGCGTGCAACAGATGGAGCAGATGATGAACCGGCGGTTGACCCTGTCGGCTGAGCCACACTACCAGAACCGCTAGCCAGCGGACAGTCTCTCATAAAGTGGCCCTGACCACCACAAGAAAAACAAGCTCTAATCGCTCGATAGCACTCCCCAGGATGAGACTTCCCGCAATGAGAACAACGGTGCCTGGGTGGTCTGGCCTGGCTCGGACCCCTGGATACCTGTGAACCTGCCACCCTGGGGCTCTGACCGGCCCCAGACGGTCCCGCACTATCCAATCACTTATTAGCAGACTGTGTGTCCCGGCCTGACGGAGGGAAGTATCCACTGGACTGATACTGAGGCTGCCCGCCCCGAGAATCTCCAGGATACCCCGCTGATCTGGCCCTCTTGGGCCGTCTCCCATCATACTCTCGGCTGGGCCGATCTGCTCGGTGTCGGTTCTCCATCCCCTGGGCGTAGGCCTGTAGACGGGCAATGTCCATATCTGTCTGCAATGACACCGCCATACAACCGTCAATCAGGTAACGATCCAACCCCATAACATATCTATGCATCCGATCAGACATATCAGCTACCACGGCAGGTGCATACCGGGCCAGGGAATCAAACTCCAAATTATATTCACGAACGCTTCGACCCCTCTGCTACAAATGTAAAAACCGACCAGCTCGCTCCCGTCGTAACTCTGGGGGCAGAAAGTGGCGGGTGAATGCTGTCACAAACTGATCCCAAGTGGCTGGAGGGGCACCCTCTCCCCTAGACAGCTCCCAAGTCTCGTACCAATGGGTAGCAACATCTCGAAGTCTGTGCGAAGCCAGCTCGACCGACTCGGTCTCTGAAGCCCTGACCAAGTCTAGCGAGCGTCGCATCCCCCGGATAAAGCCATGGGGGTCCTCATCGGGCTTAGACCCGAAAAACTCTGGAGGGCCACATAATAAAAACTCCCGAACTCTCAGGCTGTCCCGCCTGTCATCGTCATCATCGTCCCTCCGCCCGCGTCTGCGAGCCTGACCTGCTACTAGTGTAGTCAGCAACTGTACAGCCTCCCTCAGGGTCCTATCCTCCGCCCCTGGCTGAGGAGCTGGAGCCTCAGGAGCGGGTACACGGACCTCTGGAGCTGCTGAAGGTCCTGCTCCAGGTTGTACTAGTGGGGGTGTAGCAGACCCCTCAGAATGAGGCACAACCTCGGGCAAATCATAGACACGAGCCCGGGTAGATCGCTGTGCCTGACTGGTCTCTCCCATCCTCGCTTTGCCGTTCCGGGCCTCCGTTGCCTTCTTCGGAGGCATCACTGCAAACACAATAACGGGTCAGATCAGGATGACCCTAATAGCACAGCTCTATCGCACGATCTAAGATTCCAAAGAAAGTAACATCCTAAATGCCCTGTAGCTTCCTGTTTATATATGTGGTGCACAACACATCGATAAATAAGACTCTACGAGACACGGCCTGTAGACATTCCGAGGACAAACTGCTCTGATACCACTTTTGTCACGACCCAGCCCCGTGGGCCGCGACTGGCACCCTACCTGGGTACCCAGACCAAACCGCATATTCATTTACCAAGTCCGAGCATATTCCAAAAATTCATAAAAGTCATATCAACAGAATTTATATCAAAATATGTCTTAAGCGGTCGCACAAATCAAAATGTCATATCGAATCCAAACTGAGCGGCGGAATAGACATCGCCGGTCAAAAGTGCAACATAAGCATAAGGGTCATTTAGGGCCATCAAAACAAACGGACCGCTTTAAGACCAGAAAACAAAATCAAACAAACATATATAGGACCCTCGCCCCACATATATGACTACAGGCCTCTACGAACTCAAAACAAAGACATATGGCGAGACAGGGCCCCGCCGTACCCAAATAGTCAAATGTACAGAGTATATGCACATAGCAAAAGGAGTTTGTACCAAAAGTGGACTCCGGATCAGAAGGAGTACTCCAAAATAGCAGAAAGTGAAGCCTACAGTGGAGGATCACCAATGTCTGTACCTGCAGGCATGAAACGCAGCCCCCGAAGAAAGGGGGTCACTACGAAATATGTATTGAGTATGTAAAGCACGGAGTACAGAAATATGGATCAAAACTGAAAGCAAATCAGATAACACAGTGGAGTACAAATCGGGATGTCAAAATCCGTATCAAAATCATATACGTATACATAATGCAAACGAAATCATGCAAACGCTTAGGAACGTGGTCGCCACTCCGACGCTGGCGCCACACACAGCATAACACCAGAAGGTTTCAAATCTCCGTATCTCCGAACACAAACATAAACATAGGTGAGCGTATCGCATCACGAACCATATCACAGCATAACTCCAAACGGAACCCGACCCTATGGCGAAGCCTCGAGAACCGTAACACAGCATACGGCCGAATTATTGTAAGGCACACGAATCATAACCGGCCCGGGAACCGGTGAACGAAGTCATAATAAGGCACGAGCGGAGTCGTGAGCAAATAAATGCAATTCATATTTCAAAATAGCCTTTCAAACTTAGTAATCTCATAAGTCATTTCATAGTACAAAATAATCGAATACTTAGTCGATACGAAGATTCTTTTTCACAAAATGTTCCCAAAATGGTACGTATGGCTCAAAACGTAACTTAGCATATCATAATATTCATAACATAGCTCATAGCAGGACGTTTCAAAATCAAAGGGGTTCATATCAAGCCTTATTCAAAAGGAAAGCCCGATAGAACAAATAGGGCGTCTCGGGGTTAGCGGGCCCACCTCGAGTCGAATTGAGGTGGCGAGAATAATTTACGAACATTTAGGGGCCACAAGTTCATACATAATCATTTCCAAGTGACCCGATCACATTTTGATAGGTTTCGGACGATTGGTGGCATTCTAGCCAAAATAGAGCCCTTAGGCTTCAATTGAATTGAATGAATAGTAACTTTTCTGTGGATCGGGTTTCGAGGAGCAGAAATGCTCCGGAGGTGCCAATATTCACCTAGCATACTAAGACATGCCAAACGAAGAAGTGGGAAGCTTTACATACCTTATAGACGTCGTATGCTCTCCTTAAAATCAAATCCCGTTTCGTCCGAAATCTGCAAATGGTCAAAGTTACCAATTTGAGATTCTTAGGCTTAAAAATGCCATTAACTTCATTTTTGTCTACCGAAATTTCGGCAGCACTTCCCCTATAAATCTAACGTCCCCGAGACTTAGCTCGGCTCAAAATACATCAACAACAACAGCCCACACATCATCAAACAACACAAATCATAATCTAATCACTCTAGCTTCAAAGTTCTACCTTATTACATAAGTTGGCAACTTTTCATTCAAACTTCCAAAATTCCAAATCTATGCCCACATTATTGTATTCATTCACTCATTCAAGATTATTCAATCACATCCCAAATACATTCCAAGCCATATACGAAATTGCCCAAAATTCATTACTTTCCATAATTCTTTCAAAGCATCCAAACTTACAACGAACGTTCTAACTTGCGTCGTTTCATTCCGAATTCATTAACATCAACCATAAATCATATTTAAAGTCTTTAGCATCAAAGATATACAATGATATACACAAATATACCAAGGGTATATACTTTCCGATAATGTTCCGAAATCATTTTCCAACGCCATTTCAATTCATTAATCATTCATTTACGACATAAAGGTCACAACGACGCATTAAACAAACTAAACAAGATCAATTCACATTTATTTCTCCTTCCTAAGGGCACACGGCCACTTTGCAAAATATACACACACCCACGGCTTCATTCACACATCAAAGTTACGGGATTCTCGTCTATTCTCAATCATTAACACATTCATATCAATTCTATAACACAAAAGTGTAAGAATTCTCACCTTTTCTTGAAACCCCGACTTGTCGCAAACGTAGTTTTTGTGCCAAACTAATTATACCCCGTTGAAGAGGGTCTTGAGCACTTCACAACTATGTAGAAACTAAGATTTTTGGATTAATAACAAAGGCTATGGAAATTGTTTTTTCTCCTTTTTCCCTTGTTCGGCCGAGAGCTCCAATGGAGTGTTCTCCAATTTTTTTTTTGTTTTGAATGATTTCTTGATAATTTCCAAAATATGCCTTGATATATATCCACTTAAAGTCATGTGCATAGCACATGACTTGCAAAGAATGGGCTTGGACCTCAACTTGGCTGGCCACTTCACACTTTGGGCCTCAATTTTATGTTCAAATTCTCTTGGCCCAATTCATAAAACGTCCCGTTTTGTAATTCCCGAAACTAATTTCCGAAATTCCAGATTTACCCTCGGCCTTCCCCGATGTCTTAACATTAATGATTCCACAACCAACATAGTCATATTCACCAAAATCAAAAATATTTCCTTATAACACACAAGTCTTGTTTATTTCTCGATTTCCAATTATACGAAAGCACGGGACATAACAGCCGAGTCCCTTGTCGGGGGCCGGGTCCCATGTATGAATTCCGAAGTATGATGTGTTCGGTTCTGGGGTACTGTGGTATATGTCATTCCCGGTTACCGTGTATATGTTACGAAGTATGATGTGTCCGGTTTCCCGGCGTGTGATCTGTCCCCGGGGTTACCGTGGTTATGATATGATGTGTTATGTGACGGAGATGTTCGAAGATATGAAATCTTCTGAAACATGATATGTTGTGGCGCCAGAGGCAGGAGTGGCGACCACGTTCCTGTGCTCTATTATGATTCTGTCTGTCTGATTGGATTCTGATTCCGCCTGTCCGTATGGATTGTGATTCTGCCTGTCCGCCTGAACCATAATTTTGTCCGTCCGTTTGATCTATGGTTCTGTCCGTTATACTTATGTGCTTCCGGTTCATGTTATGATTATGTTTGTTATGTTTCTGCTTTACATACTCGGTACATTTTTCGTACTGACCCCCGGTTCTTCGGGGGCTGCGCTGCATGCCCGCAGGTACAGACGCACTTGGAGACACGCCGCCAGTCTAGGGCTCAGATTCTGTTATTTTGGAGAGCTCCTTTGATCCGGAGCGTGTACTTTTGGTATATATCTTCTGTCTTCTGTATATTCTGTATGTATGGCAACTCCGGGTATGGCGGGGCCCTGTCCCGTCACATGACTCTGTATGTCTGTTAGAGGCCTGTAGATATGTTTGTGGGTTAGGGTCGTTCTGTACGGATGTGTGTATATGTTGTGTGGGGCGATCCCATTCGCCGCGGCGGCCGGTCTGCATACGGTCATATGCTGCTTTGTTGGCTGGTGTGGCCTTTGTTGGTATTTTCTGTGCGTAGGGTCATTTTGGATAGTCTGTAAAACAAAGGAAACTCTGCCAAAATTTTTCTGGAAATTATCTAAATTTGAAATATAGCCTTGACGGCTTCTGCTTTATACTTGAACGCGTTTGATAACAGTTAAGATAGCATTGGATATATGTGTTTGGGTGCCCAGATCGGGTACTAGTCACGGCCTACGGGGTTGGGTCGTGACATGTATATATATATATATATATATAAAGAAAGAAAGTTTATTTAATCCCATTTTTATCCATTTGAAGCTCAGCAAGACAACTTATATTCCAGTCAAAATTTCGTCTTCCTCAAACTGGTCCAAGTGGATTTCCCTTTAGTTTTTTGGGTTCAATGAATTCTGGGCTTCCAGGCCCAAAAAGTCCCATTCTGTTTTTAGAAATTTCATAAGTCCAGGCTCCAACTACTTAGTTTATAAAGTGTCCAAGTTTAACAAATCAATTGCAGTCCAAAAAATTATTTCTTCGATATACAAAAAATGCTAATTTTTGAAGTCGACTCATTTCCTAACTTCGTCTCAGGTATAAAGCAAACTTATCAAACAATTTTTTATCACGAGTTCAAAACCCAAACCTTGTTACTTATCATTTGAGAAATCCCTTTTGCATTGATCTAGTTTTAGACTTAACCAAAACTTTCATTTTTTCATTTTTAACGCTTGGCCATAGTCTCAATCAATTTTAAACTGAAAATCGAGCAATTTATTGTCCAAGTTTAAAATGGTTTGGCAACTTCCTAGAACTCTAGAGTTTTCCTAAGTTCTAACATACACAAGGAGTTTCATTATTTACACGTTCCGTACATAACAATATATATACATGCAAGATATATATGAAGTAAAGAAGAGAAGAAAGTAGATCTTTAACTGATGTGCCTACCCAAGCCCATCAGTGCCATTTTCACCCATTACTGGGCCTTCAACATATTAGCTTCCATTTCTCCTCCTTCGAACTCGATCAAGAAAGGGGTTGGGCCTCCGACCCAATAGGTTTAATGCAAGGGTGGCCCGAATGGCCCAAGTTGAATTCACATGGAACACAAAGGGGTAAATATTAGTATTTGTCTAAGTATTTGGACCAAGGCATACAAAATTCATACTTAAGAAAGTAAAACACAGAGAAAAAATCAAGCAGCTACGTAAACAAAACAAAACAAAATTGAGGAGATATAATAGCGTGAGGTGAAGGACCAATATCAAATAACAATCAAGGAGAATTTATAACCCAAACAGGTTGTTTTGACAAAGCTAAATAAGCAGGCCCAAATAATTCAGACTGAAAAAACAAACCATAATTCATGTATAGGCCCATATGACAAAAACATTCAAGTGGGGGTAAATTTGGATCAAATCTTTGTTCTCATGTCAAATTCCAGCATTCACCCAAAGGGGTATACGAAGTATACCTCTCGTATACACCCAGGTGTATGCAAAACATGTATACTTAATATACTCCCTACATAACACGTGATTGTTTGCAACACATAGAGGCAGAGAAGATACAGAATTTAGGAAAAAGTCAACCTCAACAAAATGGCACGTCACAGTTCAAGCACAACAGTCCATAACAATTTTTATACTAACTTTAAGACCTTTGTAAAAAGAGACAGTCTGTCTTTTGAAATCGTTTAAATGCCTAAATCATTTTACCAAAGTCTTCCCAACTCTAAAGGTAACACATAGACATGAAAAAGTTTGACAAATCTATGGTGAGTATGATGAGAACGATTTCATGTTTAAAGGTTCCAAGTTATGATTTCAATGACGATATAAGAATGTTGAGATATTTCTTGATTTCTCAATTTTATTCATGGATGATGACTATTTTTTAAAGATTCCAAAGTATATGGATTGATGCCTTATGAGATTTATGATCTTATTCTATATTTTCTCTTGATGCTATTCTTCATTGATAGTCTCACCTTATAATAATTGTTCCTTCAAGGTGAGATAAAGCGATGACGATTATTCCATAATATAATCGGAGGTTACCGACCTTACGTCACTCCGATAGAGACATAACTTTCCTTGGGCTCTCCTGCATGCTGCTTATATGATATATGTATATGTATATGGGTAATATGGGGAAAAAAGGAGTGGCGCTATAGACGCATGACCACCTGATCAGTTGGAGTAATATGATATCATCTCGGACGTGGGACACATGTGGCTAAATGGATCGGAGCCGACGCCTCGGCATATTTTCTGTATATATGAACAAGAAATGTTTTTCAGAGAAAGCTAAGCATGCATGGAAATTGTAATAAAAGGAATAACGATTGGTAGTTTGGAAATTTTTGAAGGAAAGAAAGAACATTGCTCCTATGAATAGAAATAAAAGAGTTCACCTGATATTAGAAAATAGTTCGTGGGCCACTAATTATACTGAACATAAGTGTATATGCTATGAAATTATATGAACCATCAACGTGAAGCTATGCCCAACTACAATTGTAAAAAGGACACACCGGAAAGCCAACAAGGAATAACGATTGACGAGTCGATCGCCGATACAAGGAAATCGAAGATAAGTATAATTGTGTTGTAAGAGAGTCATAATATAAGAATTGTCATAGTTCTATGCTTCTGGGATTGTATTGATAGATGTGAGGGAAGGAAGTAAAGAAAAAGTTGTATCAGGAGCTCAAAGATGTTGCGAGCTATGAAACTAGTTGAACTCGGATTATAAGTTTGCCATAAGTGTAACTAGACTGCGAAGGATAATAAATGGCGAAGAAACATTACATATATATGTATTTCGGATAATGATATAACTGGGCTTAGAAAAGAACATAGCCATTAGGTTCACTAGCGACACAGTTACGCTGGATAAACATTTGGAATGTAAGGGTAAAAGAGATGGCGACAAGGATGTAAGGATTAGAGAGCCTGACTAATGGACTACAAAAATAAAATAAAAAATCGGTACAGTGTATATCTAAGATCAACGGGTACAAAATGGATAGCCCGAGATGGCACCGAAAGAGTAAATTCAAAGAGGGCGTCGAGATGGCACCGAAAGAGTAAATGCAAAGAGGGCGCCGTAGAGAGAGAAAGGTAGCTGCCCACTAACAAGGAAAAAAGGGGCGAGAAAAAAAGAAGGTACATACAGGACGAGGAATAGCTATGGCGTGGCAAGTCAAGACTACCATAATGGAGAAAGAATAAGAGTGAGAAGCTAGTTAATTTCCGATCATGTACATGAGGACAAAGAAGTAAAAGAATATGACTGAAGGCAATAAGAGAGTTAAGAAAGTGAGAAGAGACTGACCCAAGTTATAGTTTAAGCAAATGGTAATCGGACCCTAAAGTAAAAAAATAATTGTTCTAACGAATCAAATATGGTGTCGTGGGTTGGTAATACTGCAACATTCGAGGACGAATGTTTTTAAGGGGGGAAGGATGTTACACCCCGTATCTTCGAAGAGAACTTATCAAATTTGAAACATAAGTACGTTGAGTTAGGGTTAAGTAAAACCACATTGTAATATAAGGAGCAAGCATTATTAAGTATATTTAATGAGTGAAGGATGTATATAAGGTATACCGGAAGGTTTTACAAGGAAATGAGTGGAAGAAATGAAGTAGTACGACTTCGGAGAAAGAATGGGTAATGTTTTGTGTGAAAATTTTGGTCCAACTTGGGGGACGCATATCTCTTAGAATATGAAGTGTTTTAAGGTGAAACAAAATCCTAAAATGAATTTTGTCGAGTCTAGTTTCCAACGCAACAAACCGCTTGTCAATAGGACATCGGAGTAGAGAATTATGGACGTTACAAGTTCAGCCGACCCGAATTTGACCCTTATAAAAAGGGTAAGAACCCCCTTTTTTCACCAAATTTGCCCAGAAATTTCTAGAAAATTGAAGAGAGAGAGAGGGGGGATCACAAAGTGAGCAATTTTCAACCGAAGAGTATTAATCGAAGCTCGGATAAACGCATGGATGTGATTCTAGTATGGTTTTGCGGTGGATTCAAGGTAGATATTGAAGATATCTCTATTTTAACAATAATAAGGTATGAATCTCCTATTATTAATGTTAAATTTTGTTTTTTTACGGAGATAAAGTTGTTAAATAATTGTATAGCGAGTTGGTTGGTTGTGGAAATTGGGAAAACATCGTGTGGGATTTTTTATGGTACATATCGGTGTTGGAAGTGATGTGATTGTTGTTGTTGTTGTTGTTGTTGTTGTTGGTTGCTGAATTATAATTTCGGGCTAGGCATATAAACAGGGGAGATGCTGCCGAAATTTCAGCAGATTCTAGAAAGAATTAAATTGAAGGCTTAAGATGAGCGTATGATATTGAGCCTAATAATAGTATGAATGGTTTATATGTAGATTTACGAGCTTGGAAGGATAAACATTGAACGACTAAGGCGACCGAAAGGTATGTTAAGGCTCGTCCCTTTCTTTCAAAGGCATGATTCCTATGTTACGATTTCATAAATGCTTCCATAACTTCTTTTTTTTCAAAGGTTAGAAGACTATGATTCCAAGGCATGATTCGTTTCCCGATAACCCATAAATGTTTTTCCAAAATGTCCGTATTTTTCTAAAATAGAGGTTTATGATTTTGTAAGCTCTTATGACAACAAGGATGGACATGTTTTTATCATGATGACAATGATGCCAAAGATTAAAATATTTTTCTTTGGTGACTATGATGAGAACAATTTCATGTTTAAAGGTTCCAAGTTATGATTTCAATGACGATATATGAATGTTAAGCTATTTCTTGATTTCTCAATTTTATTCATGGATGATGACTATTTTTTAAAGATTCCATAGTATATGGATTGATGCCTTATGAGATTTTGTGATCTTATTCTATGTTCTCTCTTGATGCTATTCTTCATTGATAGTCTCACCTTAAAATAATTGTTCCTTCAAGGTGAGATAAAGCGATGACGATTATTCCATAATATAATCAGAGGTTACCGACCTTACGTCACTCCGATAGAGACATAACTTTCCTTGGGCTCTCCTGCATGCTGCTTATATGATATATGTATATAATATATGTATATGTATATGGGGAATATAGGGAAAAAGGGAGTGGCGCTACAGACACATGACCACCTGATCAGTTGGCGTAATATGATACCATCCCGGACGTGGGATGCCCAGACGCGGGACACATGTGGCTAAATGGATCGGAGCTGATGCCTTGGCATATTTTCTGTATATATGAACAAGAAATGTTTTTCAAAGAAAGCTAAGCATGCAAGGTATCCGCCCTAAGAGGCACTCATATGTTCAGGTTGCTCTTCTATTTTACGATATGATCTATATTTCGATTCTGTTATTATTTATACTTTACATCCCTTACTATGTCACTATTCATGCCTTACATACGCAATACATTATTCGTACTGACCTCCCTTCTTGTGGACGCTGCGTTCATGCCCGCAGGATCAGGTAGCTAGTCGGACGATCCACAGCAGTAGGACCTCCCCTCAGCAGCAGTCAGTACGCTTCATTGATCCAGAGCTACCGCCCTTTTGGCATGCTATTCGGTTACTTACATATATGGGTATGGCAAGGCCTTGTCTTGTCCTTTCTACAGTTTGTACTCCATCGAGGTCTGTAGACAGTGACATGTAGTCGTGATATTATGCAGTCTCGTCGACATTTATTTTGTTGTACAGTATATATGTATGGCGGCCAAATCGGCTCACACTGTTATTCTCAGTGTTTATACTTATATGTATACGTTGGTCGTGAGTTCCCGGTACGGTGTCTCTTATGTTGATTGCTCGGGAGACAGTCCAACTCAGTTACAGATTATGTATGGGCCCAAGATAGTCAGTGAGAGGTAAATGCAGGCATAGGAGTGCTTGACCAGCAATGGTCGGGCACTTGTCGCGGCCCATCGATTTGGGTCGTGACATAGTAGCTGATTTGAGAGCACTCCATTGTTCCGGAGGTGCCTTGATTATTATTTTGTGTATATTTGTATATTTTGGGCATGACGGGGTCCTATCCCGTCCATATGTCTAGTACTCTAGTAGAGGCTCGTAGATACGCAGTTGTGGGTTATATGGTCTCACGAGGTTACTACTGTATATATTTATATTATCATTTTAATAGCCAAAAGGCTTATGTCTATAAAAGTATCTATGTTCTCAAATGAAAAGTGACATTCATATGGTTTGAGACTGATTTTGATAAAAGAACGTCTAATGAGTATAATGAGTAGTAGAACGATTGGTGCTCGATGGTTAGCCCCGGGTACCCGTCACGGCCCCTAGTCGGGTCGTGACAGAAGTGATATCAGAGCAGTTCAGTCCTAGGAAGTGTCTATAAGCCGTGTCGAGTAGAGTCTTATTTATGGTGTGTTGCGCGCCACACTAATAAGCATGAGGCTACAGGGAATTTAGGAAAAATGACCATCTTCCATCTTAAGAAATCATGCGATAGAGCTGAATTATAAGATTTTCCCCTCTTAATAGTGTGTTATGATTTCAGAAATGCCGCCAAAGGGAAAAACTACAGCCGCCCAAAAGGGCAAGACTACGATAAAAAAACGGGTAGAAAGAGAGCCGCCAACGAATGTAGAAGAGGGTGAATCACATAATGAGGCCTTATCTAATACTTCCTCTACCCCGCCCAATGTAGAAGAACAAGGAGGAGCTTCAGCTCCAATTCCTCCACCGTGTGCTTTGGGTCAACAAGTGACCAAAGCCATTCATCTATTGACGCAGTTGGTTGCCGCCTAGGCACAGTGGCAAAATGTGAGTTCAGGTGATCGGGCAGCTGGTACCAGAGCCCCTGACTTTATGAGTTTGAATCCTTCGGAGTTTTTCGGGTCGAAGCCGGATGAAGACCCGCAAGGTTTTATTGATAAGATGCTGAGAACATTGAGTATTATTCATGCCTCTGAAACTGAATCTGTGGAGTTGGCATCTTATAGACTCCGAGATGTGGCGGTATTGTGGTATAATAATTGGTTAGCATCAAGAAAGGAAAATGTGCCTCCTCCCGTTTGGCAAGAATTTGTGGATGCCTTCATCCATCACTATTTGCCACCCGAGGTCCACCGAGCTAGGGCGGATAGATTTTTAAATTTGAAATAAGGGAACATGAGTGTTCGGGAGTATAGCCTTCAATTCAATTCATTGGCTAGATATGCCCCGACTATGGTGGCCGATATGGGAGATAGAGTTTATCGCTTTATGAGTGGCTTAAGGCCACACTTATTTAAGGATTGTTTGACGGCTTCATTGCAAGACGGGATGGATATTTCCCGAATACAAGCCCATGCCCAGAATTTAGAGGGACGACAACAACCACAAAGAGGTGATCGTGATATTGATAGAAAGCAAAGCAAGAGGGCCAGATCTATGGGGGCAGGCAGTGATTATAGAGGGGGATCAAGGCAGACATATTCTAGACACTTGGGCCAGTCGGCGACTAGTGCACCTCCTCGATTTATGAGTAGTAGATTTGATCGCTCCTTTCGTTCAGGACAAGGTCAGAGTTCGAGGGCCTTAGATTCTTAGTTCAGGGAAGATTATAGTAAGAGGAGAGCCCCAGTACCGCGGTGCAGCCAGTGTGGTAGACTAAGCTGGACCACCTGTCTGTCTCCCTGTACCCGCGGGCATGAACGCAGCCTCCCGAGCAACGGGGAGTCAGTGCGGATAATGTACCGAGTATGCAAGGCATAAGGACAACATATATACATAAGAATCATGGATAAGATCTGAACTCATAAACTGTAATGACTGACTGCATGTACTTGTATGAACTAGTATCTGCCTAAATTTGCATAAATCTGCGTAACTGATAATGCCACTGTGGGCACATAATATGCATGCTCATACCTATCAATGATGGTCATGCATCTATATGTGTGCGTATATAACGCCTGATGTATGTGCGTATATAACGCCTGTATCTCTCCTCATACATTACATATATCTAATATTCGGGTATATAACGCCTTCTTGTCACTGGTCAATGTACATAAATATTTAATGAATGTAATGCATGAATAAACTGTATGCATGGAACTGGCTACATAAGACTGGACCCATGAACAGAAGGATCACTCATAAATGGGGTACAAAACTGGATACATGGCCTTAACATACCTGGAAGCATACTCAATCGTCCAACTTCTACCTCTCGAACTTGCAAGTCTACAATTAAGATAACATAGGGTTTAATTAGGATATTTACTTTGCTTACTAACCATCCTCAAATACGAATAGAGCTTGACAATTTATGGGCAATATTTTCCTTATAAGCTTAACAACTCTTCAACTTCTCATTCGGTCCAACATCAACCACAATACCCACAACACTGACAACACATATATATATCACAATATACTTAAATCCATCCCCAATCATCTCTTAAAATAACCCCAAGTCACCATCTTATCTTTCATCAACTTACCACTCCCACAAGCATCCTCTCTTTACTTAGAATCACTAAACCTCTTCATACTCAACTTAAATATAAGGGTAGAAATCATTTACATACCTTGAGGGGTCAAGAATCCCAAGAATCACTTCAACTTCAACTCCCTAAAATTCACAACCTTAAAGAAACCCTAGAAGCAATCATCTTCTTCACCATCTTGGGTTTACAGGGTCCGGGTCTTGTCAAATCTTCAATAATATGATGAAAATTATTGGGAGAGAATATCTTAGGGTTTTTTTTTATTTGGAAAGGAGAAAAATATGAAATAGGGTCGTGAACCACCTATTTATACGTGGAAGCCAAAAAGGCTACAGCGTGCGGTTCGACGAGCGGGTTGACAGCCCGTCGACATGTCGACTTACTCCATCGACCTGTGCCTGCAGATGCAAGGCTGCGGGATCCTGTTAACGCCGTACGTCGACGGTCCATTAAACATGTCGACGACTACGATGACTGGTGTCCTGTAGATTTTTCTGATTCAGTTTAGATCGCGTCGATTCGATTCGTTCAATTTCTAACTCGATAAATTGCCAGGAATATCTGCTGGTACCCTCGTTCACGGGGTAAGACATTTTCTACCTCCAACTCGGGCTCGGGTCTCTATTCCAAGGGCATCCCTGACTAGGAAACCATAGATTCTACTACTACGAACATGAGGGGTGAATAGTTATTGAATAAGAGTCAAGCAGGGACCATCTCTAGCAACAGTTATATCTAAGCCTGGCATTGATTGAGCAACTGCACCTAGTAATTGTTGGGAAAAAACCTATGAATTCTGGTTCAAGAAGCTCAGGGTCAGTTAGTCTAGTGTTATGTTGAGTGCATATGCTAGAGACTTTGTTTCCGGATTGTCTGACTTTCAGCTGAGCATATAAATATTTGGAATTTTTGTCACCAAGATTAATCCAAGTTGCTCTTGATTTCTATCTAAGTACCTTTTTATGTATACCATCCCACTTCATAATCTGTTGACTGATAGTTCTTTCCTCCTCTAAGAGTTGTTGATTGAAGTAGTCCACATTTAAGTCATCCTGTATATCCTTTAATCTCCTTTTTAGTTCCACCAGTCTTAGTTCTAGTGATGAGTATTCCTTGTGCATATCTCTAGTATACAGTTCTAGAAGCTCGAGTTTTCTCCATATACTATACATGGTAAATCCTGGTATGTTCCTTTCTCAAATTTTCTTAACGGCTTGTTTGTATTGATCTTGCTTCAACAACACTGTTAGTAATCTGTAGGGTGTTTTCCCATAGGACCTATTTAAGGTAGTGTTCAACATAATAGGGGAGTGGTCAGAGCATTGTGGTAGCATATATAAGAAGCCAATGCCAGTGTAAGTGTGAAACCATGCAACATTCCCCAATGCCCAATCAATTAAGCTATATATTCTTTCAGCTGCATCCCTTTTGTCACTTCAGGAATATGAGCATCCACTTCTAGTTAGTGTTCCTATTCCCAGGTCCTCCATATAGTCCTGGAAATCAGTAATTTCTGCCTGATGCACTGGTGCCCCATTAATTTTATCATTAACTGTGAGCACACAGTTAAAATCTCCAACAATTAGCCAAGGCCCCTGTATAGTATTGTGTATATCTCTCATTTGTTGCCAAAGTTTTAGTCTATCAGCTACAGTATGAAGTCCATAAATAAAAGAAATTGTGCTGCTAAATGTGTAGTTCCTGTCATGCACAAGACATTGTATAGCCTGGTTAGTCTCCTTCACAACTAGAAGGTCCACACTTGCATTCAAAATTAGCCAAATTCTACCATTGCCAGCAGAACAATAATTGCAAGCAAAGCTCCATCATGGGCCAAGAGCAAGCTAGATTTTGCTTGCTTTATTTTCTCTGACCTTTGTTTCATAGCATCCCATCAAGTCCACTTTATTCTTCTTTAGGAATTCTTTCAATTCTTTTTTGTTTAAAGGACATGTTAAGTCCTCTAATATTCCGTGAGCATATTAACATGATGAGGGATAGGTTTTTTGGTACATTTCTCTTATTCCCTTTTAATGGAGGACAACCTTTAGTTCAGTCTCCTCTGGCACCTTCCCAGGCACTTGTTCTTTTTTTGCACCACCATGTTGAGTTCTTCTGGCTAACTCCACTGGATCAACTGGATCATGCTCTTTTCCACGATACACTACAACTTTCTTACCATGTATATCAATCTCAACTAGTTTTGTGGTATCTTCTACGTCATCTCTTAACTAGAACCTACTTCATTTACCTTCCCATTCATGGGATTGGTAGGCTTCCATTCTTGGGATTGGTAGGCTTCCATTCTTGTTGCTAAACCCTTCTCCTTGGCCTATGTTTCTTCTTGGGAGCTGGTGGCTTCTCAGGTGGTTTTGCAGGCTCACGACAAGTACTAGTATTATGACCAAAGTGATTACAATCCTGGAAAAATCTTGGTTTCCATTCATAGTCTATGTCCTGGCACCATATGCTCCCATCAGGCAACTCAATAGGCATTTCATCAGGCAAATCCTGGGTTATGTCCATCTCAGTCAGTACTTGTGCATATGAAATGAGATTATACTAGGCAGTGAGTTTGTCAGTGCATAAAGGTTTCCTGGATAACTAGGAATTCTACCTGGGTTCTCCTCAGCCCATCAGTGAATTAGAAGCCCTGGGAACATGACCCATAAAGGTATCACACACATAGGTTCATTATCTATATGGAATTTAGGGGTACAATCTTTCAAGATCATGTGATGACTATTAAAAGTATATGGGACATTCTGTAGTATATCGTCCTTGTCATCCTCACATTCGAACTTAAAAATAAAGTAACCCTCATCATGGAGAAGTACCTTAGGTGTAGACACGAAATTCCAAATGCCATAGACGAACTTCAAAACCTCCTTGAATGTTGGTTTTCCTCCTATCACGTATCCTATCAATGATGTTTCCCATTTCTAGCACTGTTTATCAAGTTCCTCTGTTACAGCCCGTACTTTACACGTTCGAGTAATTTGAAGTAGTCGTGGGATGATGAAGGCAAGATCATTTCCCAATTTTTTTTTAACATACAAGTAGGCTATGAATATTGTTTATGAATATTGTTAGTATGGAAATATGGGGAAAGACTAAGGGCGAAGCGGGATATTCATGAAATGGTTCAAGGAAATATTGAAAAAGACTGGGGGCAAAATGGTCATTTCACAAGTATTCAAGAAATCCCATGAAAAGGCCATGTGGCTGAAAAAAAAATGAAAAAAATGAAAATGAATGAAAAACAAAAGAAGATGATGACAAAATAAGTCATCCTTGGTGGAATTTAAAGAGAATTCTAGAAAAATAAAGAAAGGGGCATGTGTCTATTTCATGATTGGTGGGAGTTATATATATATATGTACAAGTTGGTCATCTTTTAACTTGAGAAAGACTTGGAAAAAAAAAAGAGAGAGCTTGGAAGACAACATAGAGGCCAATCGGCCAAGTATTAAAAAAAAAAAAAAGAGAGAGAAGAAGATTGTTCAACTTGTTTCTCCTAGCTAGACAAACCATTGAAGGGTCCGTAGCAAGGTGAAGTGGTCTTTGAAGCAAGAAAAACACATATTTTTGCAAGTTGTAAGTCCTAGCCAAGTGAGGAATTCAAAGGAAAAAGGTAAGGTTTGAACCTTTTCTTATATGTTATGGATGCCTAAGTATGTTGTAGTGTATAAGGATGGATGAAATTCATGAAGTATAGATGTATGGGGGTTGGCCGAATGGGGTAGGAAATGGTAAGGTGTGATGAATTGATTTTATGTTGAATTTTAATTGTTGTTATGGTAGATTCTATGATGAATGATGAGGATTTAGTGGTTAGAAATGAAGTTGTGCTTGTTTGTGGATTATGGAAAAGTTAGTGTGACATTGGTATGGTTTCTTATATGTGAGAATGTGTAGGATATAAATATAATGCATGAATTTAAAAGTAAGACATTTGTTTGGAAGGTTGTAAGTTGGGTTGTGGTGATTAAATTGAAAGGAGGAGGTAAGTTGTCATTGTTCTTGTTAAATTTGGAAAGTGTTGGATGAAGTAGTATGTCGATTGAAATGTTTTGAATATCATATGAATTGATTTGAATTGAATTGAAGTGTTGCTAGAATACTTGTTGATATTGTTGTTGACAGTTTGGCCGGGTTGAATTCCCGGATTGTTGTTGATTGAAATTGGCCAAGATAGATTCTTGGGGACGGTGTATTTACAGGGGACATGCTGCCGAAATTTCGGCAGACAAAGTGTTACTTTAAGAATCAACTCCTAAATGCCCTAATTAATGTTTGGTAAATGTGACCAAATGTAGATTTTGGAGAAATTTGAACTTGGATTTGGAGGAGCGTAAGAAGCGGGAAAAGGTATGTAAGGTTTACCCTTCCTTCTTTGGCATGTCTTAGACGTAATAGGATTGGATACGAGTCTCGGGGATTATCCTATCCCTAGAAATCCGAGATTGAATTTGACCCTTTTTTCATTCAGTAGAATTGAATTAGATATTTCATAAGTAGTTGGAAGAATTGCCTAAACATCTAGATCTTGCGCAAATGGAACCCGAATACCTTAAAACTCTCACAAGTGATGTCATAAAATGTAACGTACGTAAATTGTGTACGCCGCCTCATTAGACCCGAGGTGGACCCATTGTTCCCAGATTTTTCTTTATTGTTCCGTTTATTAAACGATAGGTGTTGTAACTATTCTAATGAGAATATTTCTATGATGACAATGGTAACGATGATGTTAAGGAAGAGAAAATGTCTATGATGAGTATGACAAGAATGATTCCATGACTAAGAGTCTCAAGTTAAGGATTCAATATGAGTATGAAAGTATCAAACTAGATCTTGATCTTTAATTCTATTCCTTGGTTATGACCCTATTTTCTAAAGATTTCAAAGCATATGAATTGACGTTTATGATGTCCATGATTTCATTCTATGTTTTCTTTTAATGCGATTCTCCGTTGATAGTCTCGCCTTATGATTATCGTTCCTTCAAGGTGAGACATGACGATCTTGGTCACTCCATAATGTAATCGGAGGTTACCGACCTTACGTCACTCCGATGGATACATGATTTTCTTTGGGCTCTCCTGCATGCTTATATGACATATGTATATGAGAGATGTATATGTACATGGGGTGGGGGAAGGGATATATGGGGGAGGGGAAGGGACATATGTTTCATTGCCACCTGGTCAGCTGGCGTTATCATCCCGGACGCGGGATATATGGGCGAGCCGACATATTTCGGCGCTATGTGGGCGAGCCGACGTTGTTCGGCGCTATGATATGACATGACATGACATGATATGACATGACATGACATGATACAGCATGATATGATATGATATGATATGACATGATATGATACGATACAACATGATATGACATGACCAGATAAGCATGCATGGCATCCGCCCTCAGGGGCACGCATATGTACAGGTTACTCTTTGGTCCCATGATATGCTCAGACAGAAGTACACCGTACCTATATGGCCGGGCAGTTTACATGTAAATATTTATATGTTGTTTCAAGGGGAAAGTTAGCTTACATGATATCTGCCTTAAGAGGCAAATAGAGGTACAAGTCATTTTCTTACTCCATACTGATCTTTATGTTTTCTACCATGATCTTATGTTATTACTCTTGCCTTACATACTCAATACATTGTTCGTACTGACCCCTCTTCTTCGGGGGCTACGTTTCATGCCGCGCAGGTACACTCAGATGAGCTGAAGCCATTATAGAAGATGTTCCAGCGAAGTTGGCGAGCTCCAGTTAGCCCGGGAGTGTAGCCGAGTCAGTGTATATGTGCCATGGTATCCGATTGCAGTTAGAGGCTTTGCAGACAGAGTCGTGGGTATAGAGAGTCAGTTGGTCAGCGGCTCCACCAGCCGATGTGTATGTGTCATAAGTGTTATGTTATAAGTTTCATATAGTTACAAATTTTGTTTGAATCGAGTACAAATAAAAAAAATTCTGAAGGTTTTACTATGTTTTCATTTCTTATCAATGTAAAAGTCTAAGGGGAATTAAGTATGTAATAAGAATCAGCGGGTTCGCTCGGCTCCGGATACGGGGTCGGGTGCCCATCACACCCTAGTAAAGTCGGGGTGTGACATCCTCTTTGGTAAGCTTAACTACTTTACGACCATCCCTTGTCTCAGGTGGGGAGAATTTGAGTTGCAGACCTTGGTTTAGTTTTCGATTATCTCTAACCATTTCAGCCATAGATTTACCTTTTTTCTACCAGTTCCGTTGAGTAGGTTAATTTAAGCACAGCTACTGCAGGATTCATCTCTAATTGGGCAGTAGTGACGACATCGCGCTTGGTAGTGGTTACAGTACTATGGGAGCACTTCCCATCCCTGGCATAATGGAATAGCTGCATTGGGGATAGAGGCTGTATGATTCCAGATGTCAGAGTAACCATTCGAGTTGGTTCCCTCGTCCTCCTTGGGGAATCTGCTGGTGGTGGTGTGGGGTTAGGTGGAGGGGGTGGCATTGGGATAACATTTGGTATATGTTGTGGTGGTGTAGGTTGTGGTGGTGGGGGTATTGGGTGAGAAGGTGGGCGATGGCGACAAGCCATGGCGTACAAGGGAAACGGGTCCACAAGGGAAAAATGAAAAATTCGGAAGCAAAATATCAAATTAAGCACTAGGTTATCATAACCCAACCACCAATTGCTAATTTAACTCAAGGATTAGCCTAATTTCTGATTTCATGAAAAACCCCAATTTGGGTATAAACCCTAACTCTTTGATTTCGAAATTCGACACTAGAAATGGAAGATATATGATTAATAATCTTAGATTCGTAAAAGTCTAACATAAACCCCATCAATTTTATCATTAATAATCTTAGGGAAAATGTTCATCAAAACTCTCTTTCAACTTCCATCACTAAAGGTTTTTTAAAGGGAAGGGGGAATCTATGATGATAATGAGTAAAGGAAGAGTAAAGGAACAAGCAATATTGACCTCCAAGAATATCTCCAAGAACTGTTCCCCAAAGCTCTAATTTCGAAATGGGAAATTGTTACACCTTGGAAATTTTCCCCGTTAGCGTACAGTGAATAAGCTAGCGAATAGGCTTGACATACACGATGATTCGATAAGTAAGAGATAGCATTTGTTGATCGTAATCGAGACTTGAAGATGATAGACATAAAGAAAGAAGTTTGACGAAGGAAGTAAGGGATATGTTATGTATCGGGTAGGAATTATGGACGACGAGCCAATGAGGGCATAATGATGTCTTGGGGACAAGTAATACCGTCCCTTAGATTAGTATTGAGGTGCTAAACAAGTGTTAATAAGGTTCCATAAGGATCGGAGATCAAACGAGCTGCAAAAATGAAATAGCTTCAGTTGGCATTATACGGCCAAACATACGGTCCGTATAAATTATACTGGTCGTATGTTGGACCGTATAATTGGCCAAGAGGAGGATGACATTCTGGACCAAACATACGGCCATACATACGGCCGTATAAATAGTACGGATCGTATGTTGGTCCGTATAACATGGTCGGGCTAGATCTAAAGTTTAAGTATAAGGACCCTTTTTCATTTCATTTTCATTCCATTCTCACTCCACACTTCAGGAAACATCTAGAACCCTCTCTACTCTCCAACTACAAGAATTCAAAGGAAATTAGTGGTGAACTACATGAAAACCCACGAAATCAAGAGTAAGAATCACACTAAAGTTCATCCAAATCAAGAAAACTCAAGGTAGGTGAAGTAGGGGTTTGGTGCTAGAGGAGAAACTCCACTCAAGACTCGTTCAACCATCACCTAAGGTAAGTTTCATGACTATACCATGTTGTTTAAGGTATTGTAAAGCTAAGATACTCGAATTGTAGAAAGACATAGAAAATGGGTCATAAATGAGTGAATAGTGTCATTGTTGAACAATAGTTGGATTGGATTATGAATGTTGGTATATTGTGATTATAGATACGTTATAAATGATGTTTAGACCATGAAATAAGTATTATATATGAGGAAACGTGATACTGAGCTACAACCATAAATGTGAAAGAATTGGAGAGAAATGGTGGATTATGCCCAATGTATATAGATGATGATTGTTGACTTCAATATTGTGAGTGTTGTTGCGAACGTTTGGAAGTTGAAATAGAACATGGGAAAAGTAGTATAAACAAAGGAAATGCTGCCCAATTTTCCCTAGCTTTAGAAAGCCCGTTCTTATAATTGCTTAGCTAATGACGATATAAATTCTCTTGAAGGTAGAACGTGTGCATTAAAGAAGAACAAGCAAGTGATAGATTAGTTAAACGTCAAAGGTATGTAAGGCTTATCCCTTCCTTCAAATGCATGAATCTTTCAAGGTTTCCATGATCCTCCTATATGATGGAACTTATGAGTCCTTAAATATACTAAATTACATACGAGCATGATAATGATGATAATGAGCTAAAGTATCGAAATCCGATGGTTCATGATACAACGCTAATGATGCCATTATTGTTAACACTCACCTTATGCACCAGTTCCTTCGAAGTGAGGCAGGATACTCATAAATGCTCATAATATAATCGGGGGGTTACGACCTTACGTCACCCCGACATAGCTATAGTTGCCTTCAAAGTGTAATGCCTGCTCCTAACGCTAAATGTGAAATGATGCTAAGTCATGATATGTTTATAAGATGACCAATAATGCTAGCTTACAATATGCCTATATTATGTATAAAAAAATGCCTAGCTATGGTAAGATTATGATACGTTCATGAAGTGTGCAATAGTGATGGGTTATGATTGATTATGTGATGATAAAATTCCACCATGCCAGAATGGCCGGGCATGTCACTGCTAAGGCGGGCTGCATATGATTCCACCATGCCTCAATGGCCGGGCATGTCACCGCTAAGGCCGGCTGCTATGTTTACACTGAGCCTAGCGGGCCGGGCATGATTAGATGTGGTGTGATGACATACGTGCTATAATTATGTAAAATATGATATATGTAAGGAGTGTATTTGTCTACGATACTCATGCAGGTTATATCCTTACTTTATGGCCTATGATCCTTTTATTATATTTATTTCATTCTTGCCTTACATACTCAGTACAATGTTCTTACTGACGTCCGTTTCCTTTGGACGTTGTGTTCATGCCCACAGGTAGACAGGGAGGCGAGCTTGAGCCAGACACGTAGGGGTTGTTAGCTGATTGAAAGCACTCCTTTGTTCCAGAGGTGTTTGATTATTCTTTTGCGTATATTTGTAGATGTTGGGCTTGACGGGGTCCTGTCCCTTCTATGCGTTTTGTACTTCAGTAGAGGCTTGTAGATACACAGTGTGGGTTATATGATCTAACAAGGTCACTATGGTATAATTTCATATATTAGTTTGATAGCCTAAAGGCCTTATGTATATGAAACTATTTATGTTTACAAATGAAACATGACTTTCTTATAACTTGAGTATAAAATCGTTAAAAGAGTAGCTAATGAGCATGATGAGTAGTAGAACGAGCGATGCTCGGTGGTTAGCCCTGGGTACCCGTCGCGGCCCCTAGCTGGGTCGTGACAAAAGTGGTATCAGAGCAGTTCAGTCCTAGGAAGTGTCTACGAGTCGTGTCTAGTAGAGTCTTGTTTATGGTGTGTTGCTCGCCACATTAATAAACAAGCGACTACAGGACATTTAGGAAAATGACCATCCTTCTTCTTATGAGATCGTGCGATAGAGCCATGTATAAGATTTTATCCTCCCTAATAGTGTGTTGTGATTTCAGAATGCCGCCAAAGGGAAAGGCTACAGCCGCCCAGAAGGGCAAGACTACGGCAAAGAGGCGGGTAGAAAGAGAGCCTGCGATGAATATAGAAGAAGGCGAATCACATAATGAGGCCTTGTCTAACACTTATTATACCCCGCCTAATGTGGAAGAACAAGGAGGAGCTCCAGCTCCAGTTCCTCCACCGGTCGCTTCGGGTCAACAAGTGACCGAGGCCATTCATTTATTGACACAGTTGGTTGCCGCCCAGGCAAAACGACAAAATGCGGGCCCAAGTGATCGGTTAGCCAGTACTAGAGCCCGTGATTTCATGACTCTAAATCCTCCGGAGTTCTTTGGGTCAAAGCCGGACGAAGACCCGCATGGCTTTATTGATGAGATGTTGAGGACATTAAATTATCCATGCCGCCGAGACTGAATCCGTGGAATTGGCATCGTATAGACTCCGAGACATGGCAGTGTTGTGGTATAATAATTGGATAGCATCAAGAGGAGAGAATGCGCCTCCTCCGATTTGGCAAGAATTCGTAGATGCTTCCATTCGCCACTACATGCCACCCGAGGTCCGCCGAGCTAGAGCGGAAATATTCCTAAATTTGAAGCAAGGGAGTATGAGTGCATAGCATGCAATTTAATTGCTTGGCTAGGTATGCCCCGACTATGGTGGCCGACATGGGAGATCGGGTACATAGATTTGTGAGTGGTTTGGGACCACATTTGTTTAAAGATTGTTTGACGGCCTCTCTACAAGATGGGATGGACATTTCCCGAATACAAGCCCATGCCCAGAACTTAGAGGGGCGACAACAACCACAAAGGGGTGATCGCGACATTGATAGAAGACAAAGCAAAAGGGCTAGATCTATGAGCACAGGCAGTGATTATAGAGGGGGATCGAGGCAGACTTATTCCCGATATTCAGGCCAGTCAGCGACTAGTGCGCCTCCATGATTCGCGGATAGGAGATTTGATCGTTCTTTTCCTTCGGGATAAGGTCAGGGTTCGAGAGCTTTGGGTTCTCAATTTGGGGGTGATTACAGTAAGAGGAGACCACCAGTTCCACGATGTAGCCGGTGCCGGAAGTTACACTCAGGGCCATGTCGCCAGGACACAGATGCTTGTCATATTTGTGGACAGACAGGGCATTTGATGCGAGATTTTCCCTCACGGTATGGTAGAGATGGGGCTCAGCCCACGGCTCAACAGTTGGTTCTTCATCAGTACACCCAGTAGGGCAGACTTCTCAGATGTCAGCAGGTCGATGTAGAGGCAGAGGGGAAGCATCTACTTCAGGTGCCACTCAGCCCCGTGTTTATGCTTTAGGTGGACGACAGGATCTCGAGTCCTCTCCGAATGTGGTTACAAGTATATTGTCTATACTCTCCCGTGATGTGTATGCATTGATAGATCCGGGTTCTACATTTTCTTATATTACTCCACATGTTGCTGGTTGTATTGGGGTGATGCCTGAATCAATCAAACCTTTTGAGGTGTCTACTCCGGTTGGTGATCCCGTGATAGCAAGACAAGTGTACAAAAGTTGTGTGATCGAGGTATGTCATCGCCATACCAAAGCTGATTTGATTGAGCTGTAAATGATAGATTTTGACATGATTATGGGTATGGATTGGTTGGCATCGTGTTATGCTAATGTTGATTGCCGAATGAAAGTGGTTCGATTTCGATTTCTGGGAGAGCCCGTGCTTGAATGGCAGGGTAATACAGCATCTCCGAAAGGTAGGTTTATTTCCTACCTTAAGCCAAGAAATATGGTAGCCAAGGGCTATATTTATCATCTAGTTCGGGTTCATGACACCGAGGCAAAGTTTTCGACTTTTCAATCCGTTCCGGTAGTGAATGAATTTTCGGATGTATTTCTAGATGAACTCCCAGGTCTTCCTCCAGAAAGGGAAGTCGATTTCGCCATTGATGTGTTGCCGAACACCGAGCCTATTTCTATCCCTCCTTACCGAATGGCTCCGGCAGAACTGAAAGAGTTAAAGGCGCAGTTGAAAGACTTGCTTGAAAAGGGGTTTATTAGACCCAGTTCATCACCGTGGGGAGCACCGGTCTTGTTCGTGAGAAAGAAAGACGGATCCCTACGAATGTGCATCGATTATAGGTAATTGAACAAGGTGACGATAAAGAACAAATATCCTCTATCGAGGATTGATGATTTATTTGACCAGCTACATGGTTCCAAGTGGTTTTATAAAATAGATTTGAGGTCGGGTTACCATCAAGTGAGAGTTAGAGAAGCGGATATGCCCAAAACGGCCTTCAGAACGAGATATGGCCACTATGAATTCCGAGTGATGTCGTTTGGGTTGACTAATGCTCCGGCCGTGTTTATGAATTTGATAAATAATGTATTCAGGCCTCTCTTGGACTAATTTGTGATAGTATTTATTGATGATATTCTTGTGTATTCTCGCACGAAATCAGAACATGCAGATCATTTGTGAATTGTTCTTGGCATTCTTCGAGCCCGAGAATTGTATGCAAAATTTTCAAAGTGCAAGTTTTGGCTAAATTCGGTGACATTTTTGGGTCATGTTATCTCAGATGATGGCATTCGAGTTGACACTTAGAAAATTGATGCTGTGAAGACTTGGCCAAGGCCTACGACGCCTACAGAAGTTCGTAGTTTTCTGGGGTTGGCAGGTTATTATAGAAGATTCGTAGAGGGTTTCTCATCTATTTCAGCCCCATTGACAAAGCTAACCCAGAAGTCAGCCAAATTTCAGTGGAATGATGCTTGTGAACGTAGCTTCCAGGAGTTGAAAGATAGATTGACCTCAGCTCCGGTCTTAACACTTCTAGAAGGGTCTGATGGCTATGTTGTGTATTGTGATGCTTCCGGTGTCGGATTTTTATGCGTATTGATGCAGCATGGTAAAGTTATTGCATATGCTTCGAGACAATTACGGAAACATGAAAAGAATTATCTATCTCATGATCTCGAATTGGCTGCGGTTATTCATGCCTTAAAAATATGGAGGCATTATTTGTATGGTGTGCATGTTGATATCTATACAGATCACAAAGGTCTTCAATACATTTTCAAGCAAAAGGAGTTGAACCTGCGGCAGAGGCGGTGGTTAGAATTGTTAAAGGATTATGATGTGAATATTTTGTACCACCCCGGAAAAGCGAATGTAGTAGCCGATGCGCTTAGCCGTCGATCAATGGGCAGTTATTGTGAGGTCCCTCCGGAAAGGAAAGAGATGGTTCATGAGCTCCACCAACTAGCTAATCTTGGAGTACGTGTAATCGATTCGGGTAATGTGGGGATTAGTATCAATGATCCCACAATTTCGTCCTTGGATATGGAAGTAAAAGAGCGGCAATATGAAGATCCTCAGTTGAGCCACTACAGAGACACATCTTATGGAAAAGAGTATTCTCCATTTGAAGTTTCTATGGATGGGATTCTTAGATACCGAGGCAGGTTATGTGTGCCGAATGTAGCAGAATTGCGCCGACGAATTCTAGAAGAAGCACATTGTTCTCGGTATTCTTCATCCAGGTGCAACCAAAATGTATTATGATCTCAAGTTAATATATTGGTGGGATGGCATGAAGAGAGACATAGCGGAATTTGTAGCACAGTGTCCAAATTGCCAACAAGTAAAAGTTGAACATCAGAAGCCAGGAGGCTTATTGCAAGCAATAGAAATCCCTACTTGGAAATAGGAAGTTATCAACATGGATTTTATTGTGGGGTTACCTCATTCCTGAGGCAAGTATGATTCTATATGGGTGGTCGGGGATAGATTGACAAAAGCAGCCTATTTTCTTCCAGTTAGAACCACGTACTCTGCAGAAGACTATGCGAGGTTGTATCTCAAAGAAATTGTGCGACTCCATGGGATACCATTATCTATTATTACAGATAGAGGAGCACAGTTTACAGCCAAGTTTTGGAAGTCCTTCCAAGAAGGTCTAGGCACTCAAGTAAAGCTTAGCACGGCATTTCATCCTCAGACCGATGGACAAGCCGAGCGCACTATTCAGACCTTGGAAGATATGCTACGAGCATGTGTGCTGGATTTCGGTGGTAGTTGGGATGATCATTTACAGCTAATCGAATTCGCGTATAACAATAGCTATCATTCTAGTGTTCAAATGGCTCCTTATGAAGCTTTATATGGAAGGAAATGTACATCCCCAATCGGATGGTTCGAGATAGGAGAAGCACAATTAATAGGCCCCGAATTGATTCAATAAGCTGTAGAAAAAGTTAAGGTGATCCGAGATCGATTATTGACAGCCCAAAGTCGCCAAAAGTCTTATGCGGACAATCGCCGACGAGACTTGGAATTCCAGGCTGATGATTGGGTATTTTTGAAAGTATCACCAATGAAAGGGTTGATGATATTTGTCAAGAGAGGGAAGCTAAGTCCTAGATACATTGGACCCTATAGAATTATCCGCAAGCTGGTCATGTGTCCTATGAATTGGACTTACCCTCGGAGCTTGAATTAGTCCATCCAGTCTTTCACGTTTTGATGCTCCGTAAGTGTGTTGCGGATCCCACAAAGATTGTCCCGATAGATGATGTCCAAGTGATAGAAAAGCTAACCTATGAAGAAGTGCCTATTGCTATTCTAGACAAGCAACTGTGAAGACTTCGAAATAAAGAGGTAGCATCAGTCAAAGTCTTATGGCGAAACACCAATTGGGAAGAAATGACTTGGGAAGCGGAAGAGAGTATGAAGTCCAAGTACCCACATTTATTTCAACCCCCAGGAGAGATCCAAGATGAAACGCCAACGATATAAGGTATGTATGCTTACTTTTCATGCTTTTGGTTGTCTGTGGCCATAGATATGTTGATATTGTAATGCAGCCCTGTGAGGCGATCATATTATGGGTTGTTGTGATAGGTTGTTAGTGCCAAATTATAGGGTAAATTCTGGCGAAATTTTCGTAGAATCTCGAGTGTTTAACATTCGAGGACGAATGTTCCAAAAGGGGGGAAGAATGTTATACCTTGGAAATTTTCCCCGTTAGCGTACAGTGAATAAGCTAGTGAAGGGGCTTGACATACACGATGATTCGCTAAGTAAGAGATATCATTTCATGATCGTAATCGAGACTTGAAGATGATAGACGTAAAGAAAGAAGTTTGACGAAGGAAGTAAGGGATATGTTATGTATCGGATAGGAATTATGGACGACGAGCCAATGAGGGCATAATGATGTCTTGGAGACAAGTAATAACGTCCCTTAGATTGGTATTGAGGTGCTAAAAAGTGTTAAGAAGGTTCCATAAGGATCGGAGATCAAGCAAGCCGACAAAAATGAAATCGCTTCAGTTTTCATTATACGGCCAAACATACGGTCCGTATAAATTATACTGGCCGTATGTTGGACCGTATAATTTCCCAAGAGAAGGATGACATTTTGGACCAAACATACGGCCGTATAAATAGTACGGATCGTATGTTGGTCCGTATAACATGGTCGGGCCGGATTTCAAGTTTAAGTATAAGGACCCTTTTTCATTTCATTTTCATTCCATTCTCACTCCACACTTCAAGAAACATCTAGAACCCTCTCTACTCTCCAACTACAAGAATTCAAAGGAAATTAGTGGTCAATTACATGAAAACCCACGAAATCAAGTGTAAGAATCACACTAAAGTTCATCCAAATCAAGAAAACCCAAGGGAGATGAAGTAGGGTTTTGGTGCTAAAGGAGAAACTCCACTCAAGATTCGTTCAACCATCACCTAATGTAAGTTTCATGCCTATACCATGTTTTTTAAGGTATTGGAAAGCTAAGATACTCGAATTGTAGAAGGACATAGAAAATGGGTCATAAATGAGTGAATAGTGTCATTGTTGAACAATAGTTGGATTGGATTATGAATGTTGGTATATTGTGATTATGGATACGTTATAAATGATGTTTAGACCATGAAATAAGTATTATATATGAGGAAACGCGATAATGAGCTACAACCATAAACGTGAAAGAATTGGAGAGAAATGGTGGATTATGCCCAATGTATATAGATGATGATTGTTGACTTCAATATTGTGAGTGTTGTTGCGAACGTTTGGAAGTTGAAATAGAACATGGGAAAAGTAGTATAAACAAAGGAAATGCAGCCCAATTTTCCCTAGCTTTAGAAAGCCCGTTCTTATAATTGCTTAGTTAATGACGATATAAATTATCTTGAAGGTAGAACGGGTGCATTAAAGAAGAACAACCAAGCGATAGATTAGTTAAACGTCAAAGGTATGTAAGGCTTATCCCTTCCTTCAAAGGCATGAATCTTTCAAGCTTTCTATGATCCTCCTATATGATGGAACTTATGAGTCCTTAAATATACTAAATTACATACGAGCATGATAATGATGATAATGAGCTAAAGTATTGAAATCTGATGGTTCATGATACAACGCTAATGATGCCATTATTGTTAACACTCACCTTATGCACTAGTTCCTTCGAGGTGAGGCAGGATACTCATAAATGCTCATAATATAATCGGGGGGTTACGACCTTACGTCACCCCGACATAGGTATAGTTGCCTTCAAAGTGTAATGCATGCTCCTAACGCTAAATGTGAAATGATGCTAAGTCATGATATGTTTATAAGATGACCAATAATGCTAGCTTACAATATGCCTATGTTATGTATAAAAAAATGCCAAGCTATGATAAGATTATGATACGTTCATGAAATGTGCAATAGTGATGGGTTATGATTGATTATGTGATGATAAAATTCCACCGCGCCAGAATGGCCGGGCATGTCACCGCTAAGGCGGGCTGCATATGATTCCACCGTGCCTCAATGGCCGGGCTTGTCACCGCTAAGGCGAGCTGCTATGTTTACACCGAGCCTAGAGGGCCGGGCATGATCACCACTAGTGCGCGGCATATGATGGTTACCCGGACGCGGGTTAACGATGAGGATTATGATGTGAGGATACATGTGGTGTGATGACATACGTGCTATAATTATGTAAAATATGATATATGTAAGGAGTGTATTTTTCTACGATACTCATGCAGGTTATATTCGTACTTTATGGCCTATGATCCTTCTATTATATTTTTTTCATTCTTGCCTTACATACTCAGTATAATGTTCGTACTGTCGTCCATTTTCTTTGGACACTGTATTCATGCCCACAGGTAGACAGGGAGGCGAGCTTGAGCCAGACTCGTAGGGGATGTTAGCTGATTGAAAGCACTCCTTTGTTCCGGAGGTGCTTGATTATTATTTTGTGTATATTTGTATATGTTGGGCTCGACGGGGTCCTGTCCCGTCTATGCGTTTTGTACTTCAGTAGAGGCTCGTAGATACACAGTGTGGGTTATGTGGTCTGACAAGGTCACTATGGTATAATTGTATATATTATTTTGATAGCCTAAAGGGCTTATGTATATGAAACTATTTATGTTTACAAATGAAACATGACTTTCTTATGACTTGAGTATAAAATAGATAAAAGAGTAGCTAATGAGCATGATGAGTAGTAGAACGAGCGGTGCTCGGTGGTTAACCCCGGGTACCCGTCGCGGCCCCTAGCTGGGTCATGACAGAAATAATGAGGGTCTAAGGGCTTTTAACACTTCACTAATTTTACAAACTGCCCGTCTCCTACTTTAGCGGCACTGGGACCGCCCCAGCGGTGCTGCTTCTGCGGTAATGACAAAAATCACTTGACCGCTCCAGCGTCAGGGCTACCGCTCCAGGGGTGCCGCTGCCGCGGTGCTAGTGTTGCCAAAGCGGACATCAGACACCAGAAAACTCTCCCAAGTATGACAATTGATCCGATTTTTCGACTACCTCCCGAGGCCATCTGCTCACATACAATACATATAGACACATATAAAAAAACTTTATGAACGCGCTCGTGGCCTCGAAATTCCCAACGGAGGTCTCGTTGATCGATTCAACCCCCGATGCCTAAATTTTAATTTCCCAACCCAAGTCCCAAAATGCATCTGAGTGCATTGGAAACCAAACCAAATACACACACAAGTTCTAAATGATCATCCGGACCTCTCGAAAGCGACGAAATTCCAAAAAAGGTCTGTTTACCCGAAAGTCAACTTTTGGTCAACCATTTTTCACTTTAAGCCTATATTTGACAAAAGTTGCCTGAATCCGGTCTAGACACCTCGGGAAGCATGCCAACGGTCCCCTCGGGTCAAAATGAGTTAATCAATGCTCAGGAAAGGGCAAAAGTACCGAGAAGACTATAACGACTAAACGGGTTGTTACATACACTTTTTTCAAAAAAAAAAACCTTTATGATACTATTGTCTTATATAAATATACCGTGATGGTATGATGAAGGACTGCTTCAGTCCTTCAATGAGGCACTTCTCAAGACCATGGTACATAAATATACTGAAATGGTATCATGAAGAACTATTCCTTCTCTTAGTCCTCCATGATACCATCGTGATATATAAATATACTGCAATGGTATCACGGAGAGGAAGGGGTTCGGCCAAGGGGTATGCTAGGTAAATATTTTCAGCCGATGGGGGTAGAAGCGAAAATAGTTTGGGAGGGGCACGGGCGAGTAAATATTTTATATTTTGGGGAAAATTAGTGATGTTCCCCCCCCCCCCCCCCCCCCTTTTTTCGCTCGGATTGTCCTTCATATGGATCAGTCTTTAATTTTTTCCATAGATGGTGTTTAATTTTTTTCTCCTCAAATCGATGGTCTTTAATTTTCCACTACTTCTCATTTAATGAAAATTTATGCGCAAAGTACCCCTATTCGCTGGTCTACGAAACCAGAGATTTTAGTTTGAACCCCAGCACAGTGAAAAATAAGTGCAAGGCAAGGTTCCATAGAAACTATGCCTATTCAGGCAAAGTTACATAGAATCTATGCATTGCCCCAACATAGTTCTATAGAAATTAAGTTATCTGGCATAAGTTTATAGAAACTATTCCAATTCGGGTAAAGTTACATAGAAACTATGCCTTATCCTGCATAGTTCTGTAGGATAACTTATTTTTTATAGAACTCCTTCCAGGATTTCCCCTTGATACCCCATCTGTGTTAACTTTTACCCAACCGGTGTCAGGTGGTTTGCAAATCACTTTGGTTACCCTGAGAGCAGTACTATATTTCTGCATTACTGTCACCACAGTGCTCCAATTAGATGGGGCATATTTAATATTCTTCTTTCTCACCTCATAAATAAAATCAGTACATGCGTTATTTGATTTATCACCTTAGTGTTTGAGATTTTCCCATTTGGCATGATCCAAAATCCCCGAATAGTGACTAATTCACGAAACATAAATAAATTGCGGAATTAATAGAGAACAACTATAATGAGTATCATAATTAGTCTAATAATAAGGACATATAGTAGTCTGAGTCAATACATCTCCCAAACCCTGGAAATCATAACTACAAGAGCAATTATCCGGAATACAAGTCTGGAAAATACTACATAAAATTGTCTGAAATGAAGAAAGACAGAAAATAAAGATAAGAGTGATGTCCGGTGTTGTGGGACCATCATCAGCTTACCCAGGACTTCAATAACGCCTCAGTGATCAACAGAATCCCGACCTCCACACATGCCCGGATCCAAACTTGCACACAAAAGCTGTAGCAAGTGTATAGTGAGTACAGGAAGCACGTGTACCCAGCAACATCGTTGACCGATCCTAAACTATACCGCTGATGAAGGTACGTACTTCTAATAATCATAATTTATAGGCATCCAAGAATTTGAAATAAAGAATCCACAAATCAACTTGATATAGTTTAGACCTTTTCCAAGTTCAAATAATGCATTCAAATATACAACAGTCAAGTATGAACGGTATGGAATGCAATTGATATGTAATGCAATGGAATTGCCAATGTGAACCAGTATACACACGTTTCTGTAGTAGGTTTCACGTGACCCACGGGAGACTCATGAGGTCCATATACTAACTCGGAATTCTAGATCTCCAACATCAACATCAGATCCCAGCCAATCGGGCTGTTATAGTCATCATCACTCCAAAATCATGTACCATATCCAATCTGACCTCTACGGACCATTCCTTATGTTTCATCAACCGTACATCACAATGACATGTAATGTATGAAACGGATATGCATACACCATGTACATGTATAATATCAACTCAATATTAAGAGTATATCCTCTTTCATAATTTAGACGAGATGTGGAGTGATGAATGCATAACGAATCAATAATAGCAAGTATAAGTCAAACATGGCTATCATGAGTCCATATAATCAATAACCATACCAAACCAGCAGATTTATCACTACCTCCAATGATCGAAGGCTCAACATACATTCCCCCATCACAAGCAAATTAGTCTTCAATTAATTATCTATACAAATATCTATACAAATACACTGGTATTAAGTGCTCATCACCTCACGAGTTTAGGACCCCCAATTCCCCATTACGCCCATTAATTACATTAACCAACTCAAAACACTATATAAAGGGTCTAGTGAGTCTCAACTTGGCTAAATCCGAAGCGGAAGAGTCACTCTTTGGGCTTCCCTTTCCTTTGAGCTTCCAAACGAAGCCTAATCTGTTCAAATACGGTATCTACATAAGAATACGAACCCATTGATTCCCATATTTCCATATAAAGGACTAGGGTCCAAAAAGTCAACCAAAGACCACATCCCGAGCCTCGAAGGTCAAAGCTATAATTTCGGCTTAAATTCATCTTACCCATAACCTAAATAGTAAGAATCTAAATGTCATGGGAACCTAATCACAATTAGTCTTCAATTTGATAAAGAACACTAAACCTATTTCTATCAAAAAACTCTTATTCAACAATCTAAATCATGGAAGAATTAACAAAATAAAGGATGGAGTCATAGGGAAAAAGCTTAGATTATGTTTAAGAACTTAACCCAATGTAGAATCTTGAAGAAATCACTTAATTCCAAACTCCTAGCTCCAAAAATTGATTTAGAAAGAATGAGGTCGAATTGGGGAAAGGTGGACCAAATTTGTCCAGCAATACCACAAAAGCGGTCAATTCGCCATAGGTACGACCTTGCACCGGTGGATAATTTTTCACAGGGGCGGAACCGACTTACCTCCCACGATACCGCTAGTGTAGAGAAATCAATGCAGAAGCAGCCTCACACCTGCGTTCCCACCATCGCAGGTCCAGAAATTCGAGCAGGCCCCCACCCTTCGTTGGTGCGGACAATGTGCCTCAGGAGCGGCTTCGCTAAAGCGGACCAAGCACCGCTGGTGTGACACATTAGAGAACTGGTAACACAGCTAAGCTTCAAACTTCGATCCAACACTCGAAACGTATCCGGAATGCCCCGAACACAACCCAAATATGCATTTCAGTCATAAAACACTCTATAAACCTGATCGCACACCCGGATTCCAAAAAGAGGTCATCTTCATCTGGTGGTGACCAAGGTAAACTCTAATTCATCAAAGTTCTATATACTCAACCAACGACCCAAATCACAACCGAACGCCTTAGGACCCCAACCAATAGTATGACTAAGTCAAAAATCACATTCTGAACCATATGAAATTTCAAAAATGACGCATTTACCCCCGATGTTGATTTTAGTCAAACATCTCCGTTTCTTCAACTTAGTAAACTCTAATTTCACCAAAACCAATCCAAAACCCCCACGATTGCCTCGAGAATCGCACCACCCATTCCCGTAAGTCATAAATACCAAAATAAAACTTTGGAAAGGGCATTTTTGAGAAAATAAGATAAAAAGCTCATAATGACTAAGCGAGTTGTTACACCACCATGCCTCAAAGTATTCCTCCTCTTCCGGAGTTCCCAGACAATAATAGAAGCGACAACTTGGTACACATATCTTACATGCTGATGTGTAGCTATCTCCCACCACTTATTAATCAGTTGAGTAAGATGTAGATTCTCTGAGATAATTCCTACTAGCCTACAAAAGTAATTCCACACATATTTTGCTGTAGGGAAACGTAGGAAAACATGGGAGATGTCTTCTACTTTAGGATTTTCACAACAAAAGCACATGGATAGGAATTGGATTGCCAATTTCGTTATAGTATCATCTAGAGGTAGTTTAGATTTGCATAGAGGTAGTTTAGATTTGCATAGTCTCCTTACAAAGAATGAGATTTTTATTGGAATACATTCAACCGCATAAACTTATACAAGTTACAACTCCCTTTTCTTTGCCTCATAAGTAGATATATAGATCCATCAGTGAATTTTCCTGTCGCTTCCATCTTCCAATAAGGTCTGTCTATGTCTTCATTTTAATTTGGATGGACTATAGTCTCAAAAATTGATCTGCTAGCCCTTGGGGAAGTAGTCTCCTCAATGATTGCTCATTCCATTACCCTCCCTCAGTTGTCTCTTCGACTAACATTGTAGTCTGGTTACACTCAAAGTCTGGAGGGGTGACATGATAAAGCGCTCCCAATCTTGTCCAATTATCCAGCAAAAATAAAAGTTACCCTGCTTTACTTGCCACCAGATCTTATGTTCCATTTCTTCTCTACATTTAAGCATTTTCTTCCAAATATATGTTCTTGTCTTTGCTGGTTCTAGCACTGCATGATTTGTTTTTTAAGAACTTATTGCTCATATATGTCCTCCATAGTGATAACTTGGTGCTCATCTTCCAACATAACTTTGCAAACAATGACTTTGAAATGTCCTGCAAGCTTCTAAACCCCATTCCTCCTTCTTCTTTAGGATAGCACAACACTATCCATGTGGCCCAGTGTCTGCTGGAATTTCCAACAGAATTGCTCCATTTTTTTTTTTTGCAAACATTCTATGTAATTGACCTAAAACACCAGCAGGAAGGTCACAAGCATATCAGAGGTGAATATGTATACTTTGAAGCACATGCTTTATCAAAGTTGTCCTTGCTTCAAAGGATAATAATTTATTTGTCCAGGAGCTCAATCTATTATGCACTTTATCCATCAATTCTTTGTAGAATAGATGTTTTCTTCTGCTGTGGTACACTGGTACTCATAAATAAGTAAAAGGAAACTCTTTCCTAAAAATATTAGTCACAGAAAATACTGGATCCACTATTCCTTGGTCTGTTAGATGGTGCATATAAATAAAACTTTCTGTTTTGTTGATCTTCTGCCCACTAACCTTCTCATATCCTGTCAATGTGTCCATAACCATCTTTAGTTTCCCGACCCAATTATCCAAGCCGTGAAGGCACCTTCCCCGACTCAGTAGACAAACCATCCACAACTAATTTAGAGAAAACCATTTTAAGTCTTAATAATATCTCATAATCATAAATATGTATGAACGTAAGTATAACCATCCTGAAACCAGGTGTCACAGTACAAGAACTACTAAAATGGCATCATAAGTATGAAATAACCTCCAACTAATACTGTCTGAAATGAGGAAAGACAGAAATAAGTAAATGATGAAGAATCCGGTCTAATGGATTAGCCAGCAGCTCACCCTGAATCTTTAAAAGCACTCTTCAACGGGGGATGAAGTCTCGAGCTCCGCTCATGCTAGGAACCAAACCTGCATTCGAAAAGGTTGCAACAAATGTAGAGTGAGTACATGAAATCAACGTATACTCAGCAACATCGTCGATCGACCCTAAACTAAAACAGTGATGAGGGTAACAAATGCTTACTTCCACACTAAGCCATGATTAGTTCAACATAATAATAATTATAAGTTACAAGCCTAAGTATGAGAATCCTCAAAGTATTCAAATAGTCACTTAAGCAGGATAAGTACATTCCAATAAAAAATTCAAGTAAGTTTCCCAACAAGGAGTTTATAAAATGATATGATACACAAATGCATTGCAATGCAAGACGTTTCTATCAGCGATATATAGATGCTCTACAGTATGGAATATATGACCAATGGGGGACTCACGACGTCCATACACCAGCCGGAATAATTTCCCATTGGGTTCTTAGCCACCTTAGGCTTCCAATCACAATACTTAGCCAATTAGGCTCACATTACCTATCTATAGCCAATTAGGTTCATATCACATATAGTTAGCCAATGAGGCTCACATTACAGTCTTTGGCCAGTTTGGCTCCTTACCATTCGCATCACTCCGTCCGGAACCATTTCCCATCGGACATCACATAAGTATCTTCAAGTGTAATATGAATGAGATACCACATGAAAGCATGAATATGCCATGCATAATAATAAGCAACCTGGCTATATAGTAATTAAAAGTCTCAATCTTTGTTCTTTTCTACTTTTAAATGATTATTAAGGAGTGATGAGAACACACAATCACAATTATGATAGGTCATAAGCATAGAATCATCAAATAAGAGATCTCATGTCTCATCCACAATCCAAGTAAAACTATCAACTATGCCTACAACATGGCATTCAGACCGGATTATATGACTCGATCCTACAGAAATTCTTATAACATGACACCGGTACCCAGAAAAAGTGCTTGTCAGCTCACAAGTACGGGACCCCTTTTATTTCCTCATTAATCCCTCTTTATTAGTTTATTTTAATCAACCACAATGCTTTAATACGAAGTCTATGTTAACACATGAATCTGTAGTCACTCAAATTGCTATATTACAGTTTTGACCCAAGAAGTAACCCAAAAAGCAATCCCGAGCCTTAAAGGGAAAAACTGTAATTTCGCCCCAAAATTAGTCTACACATGGGTCATACAGCCTAAATCTAGAAACTAGACCAAATCCGACATCAATTCAATTATCAATTTGAATAAATCCTCATTTCAACCTAGGGTTCTTGAATCTCAATTTCTTAACCCAATTCTGATTTCAATGATCAAATTCCTTAATGATCGAATGTAGAATGATAAAAGTGTTACACCTCGGAATTTTTAATCGTTGTACTGTGAATAGACTAACACAAGCTTAAGGAGAACATGGAATCCGCATATCATAGCATCATTATCATCACTATTATCATGGAACATATCTCATCTCTATTTCATTAGAAGCTCTTAAGAATCTTTACTTTCATCTTTTGGGATGTAAGGAGGTCATGGAAATATAGAAAAGAAATCTTAATATAGAAGTCATGCCTTTGAAAGAAGGGGACAAGCCTTACATACCTCTACGTCTCCTTAACGACTAAGCGCTCTCCTTCTAAACTCACCACTCTACATTCAAGAGAATTTGTACTAAGATTAGATTAATAATAACACGCTTAAGTGTAGTCTAAAGCGACTAAATGGCTAACGAAAATTGGGCAGCATTTCCTTTGTTTCAAAAACTTTCTCCATATAACATAAAAACTCCAAACATCAATAGTGACACTCATAATAGCATAATCAATAGATTCCTCAAGTTAAATATTGTTCACTTCTCAAATTCACCTTCAAACCATCCATAACTATGAGTACAATACAACATCATATTTGTTCTTCACATGACACTTCCTGAATGTCACTAGCATCATTCATAACAAGATTATACTCATCTCATACTAAGAATCATGACTCAAATTATCTTACTACTCAAAATGCCCTTATTTCCACATTTGAGCTCATATTCTACATTTTTCTCTAATCCGAGTCTTTCAACCACTCAATACCTTTAATAACATGAAATAAGTATAAAACTTACCTTTGATTATGTAGGAATGGTCTTTGGATGAAGTTACTTCACTTGAGAAAACCCCAACTTCAACACAAAAGAGATTCTTGACTCCCACAAACCCTAGTAGCCTTCCTTCACTTGATTCTCTTGATTCTTTGTAGTTAATCCTTGATTCCTCTTAGATTAGTGTGAATGTGATATGGGGAATGTTATAGAGCGTTCAAGAGTTTTGGAGAGTGTGGGAAATGAATCAAATGTTCATGGGTCATATATATATATATAGAAATAGAAAAATCTGGAAAAAGTGACCCGCTTGAGTTATACGGACACTTATACGGTCCGTATAAGTGACCCTATAATACCATCAGGGATTTGCCTTTTCTGTAAAGGTTACATAGGCCCTTATACGGACCGTATAAAGTTATACAAACCGTATAAGCTGTCGTATAACTCGACTTTTCCAAAATTATTCTCGTCGATTCGTTTGATATCAAATCCTTATGGAGTATTCTTGGCACTTGTTTAACACTTCCTTAACCATACAAGGAGTCCTATAACTTCTACCCAAGACATTACTAAATAATCGTTAACTTGATACTTGCAAAAACCTCTCCTGACACAACTTTTACTTTACTTCCTTCGACGAACTTAGTTTCACCGATTCATATAGCTTTAAAATCTTATTGTATACGATTTGAAGCTACCACATACTCTTACTATCATAATAACTTCATGTTCATCTTAGGATTGTGTTAGTCTATTCACAGCACAACGACATGAAATTTCCGTGGTGTAACATGAAGTATATTCATCCAAAGTTCATTCTTATATAATCAAAGGTGAGTTTCACATCTACTTCATGATTTTAAGAGTATTTGGTTGTTGAATAACTTGAATAAAGCAAGGACGAGGAATATGAAGTTCAAACATGGAAATATGGTAGTTTGAGTAGTAAGTTAATTTGAACTGTGATTGTTAGTATGCTATGAGTTTAATCTTGTTGTGAATGACACCAATGGTGTTGAGGAAGTATTATATGAAACTGATTATGGTGTGTGTTGTAATTATGATTATGAGTGATTTTGAAAGGGAATCTTGAGAATTAAACAATACTTATTTTGAAGAAGTCTATTGATTATGATATTATGGGTGTTGTTATCGATGTTTGGGAGTTGTTTACCATATGGAGGAGGTGGTAAAAACAAAGGAATTGCTGCCCAATTTTCGTTAGTTTTTAGTCACTTTAGCTTAAACTCAAGTATATCTTCACTTATCTAATTCTAGTATGAATTCTCTTGAATGTAGAGTCGTGAGCTTGGAAGGAGAACATTTAGTCGTTAAGAAGACATAAAGGTATGTTAAGGCTGGTCCCTTTCTTTCAAAGGCATGATTCCTATATTATGATTTCCTCTCTACATTTTCATGACCTTCTTACATCCCAAAAGTTGAAAGTTAAAGATTCTTAAGAGCTTGTGAGAAAGAAATGAGATGTGTTATGATAATGATGATGATGATGATTCTATTTCTAGAAAATCCAAAGCTTATGAATTGATGCTATTATGAGCTTAATGATCTTATTTCATAATTTCCTTGATGTTATTCATTGTTGGCCATCTCACCTCATGATACTAGTTCCTTCAAGGTGAGATATAGTGATGGTAATTGTTCCATAATATAATTGGAGGCTACTGACCTTACGTCACTCTGATAGAGTTGTAACTTTCACTTGGGCTCTCATGCATGCTTTATGTTATTTTTATGTATGATTACACTGTGCCCAGTTGGTCGGGCAGACACCATTAGTGGGCGGCATGAGATGGTTATCCTGGACGCAGGAGGCCCGGACGCGGGCTAATGATGATTACACCGTACCTATATGGTCGGGCAGTTTATATATGTATACATGATATGATGTTGTTTATTATAAAAGTTAGCATGCATGATTCTTCCTTAAGGGCAATCAGTTACAGGTTATCTCTTTACCTTATATTCTCTTATTTCTTTATTATGTCGATATACATGTCTTACATACTCAGTACATTGTTCGTACTGACGTCCTTACTTTTTAGACGCTGGTTCATGCTCGCAGGTAGACAGGGAGACGGTACGGATACATAGGAGCATTGTCAGCCATCATACAGGAGCACTCCACTACACCGGAGGTGCAGCTTATTGGTATATTCTTTTATGTATATATATATATATGGGGCATGGCGGGGTCCTGTCCCGTCCTTACGATTTCAGTACTCCAGTTAGAGGCTCGTAGATACATATGTGTGGGTAGTAGATGTTATGTGATCTCTTGGTGTATACTCTCTGTTTATCATTTTGTAGCCTCGTGGGCTTATGTACATATATGTTTCGAGAGATATTCGAAGATCATTTCATGATAAGCTTGTGTCAAGAATCGTGTAGGTTCAGGTTGAGTTTAATTATAAGTCTGACAGGTGGTGCTCGGTATGCTAGCTCCTGGTACCCGTCATGGCCCTTTAGTTGGGTCGTGACAAAAAGGAAGGTTAGAAACTTACATCCGCGAAGAATCCCTTAAAAGCCCCCTAAAATCACTCAAAACCAAGTTCCCAAGCAACAAATATAGAATGAAATGTCTATGTTTGAAATGGAAGATGGAATATGATCTATCCAGCAACACCGCAGGTGAGGAATAATTTCTGCATTTGCACCCAAATCCTAGAAGAAGCGAGATCCACTTAGAAGGGACAGGTTCACAGTTGCAAACATCCACCCCAGGTGCGATGTTGCGCCTGCAGCCAAAAACTCATAGGTGAACCCTTCACTTAGCTCACCATTTCTCGCACTTGCGGCCTACCTTGCGCAAGTGCTTCTTCGCATGTGCGCTTCCTTTTGTGCATGTGCGACAAACCAGAAATAAGAAATTTGTCCAAATTCCAAACTTCTAATCAACACTCGAAACTTATCTGAGACCCCCCCCCCCCCCCCCCCCCCGGCACAATCCAAATATGTGATTCACTCATAAAACATGCAACAAACGTGTTTGCGCACTCGAAACAATCACACAGGGTCGTCTTGAGCCGATGTTGACCCTAATCAACTCCAATCACTTTAAAAGCCAATTTCCTAACTAAAGGTCCAAAATACCCCCAGGTCCCCGGAGAATTGAACCAACCACTAGACTAAGTCATAAATCACATTCCTGACCTACTGGAATCGATGAAACTTTGAAAAAGACTCATTTACCCCTGATGTTGACTTTGGTCAATCATTCTCCTTTCTTCACTTAAGGATTTTCCAAGTATCATTTTCTTACTTAAAACTCACCCAAATGCTTAAAGAATAGTGCCACCCATCCCCTCAAGTAAAATAAACCATAATGAAACTACGGGAAGGGTCATTTAGGGGAAAAGAGGTAAAAATCAAAAAACGACCTAACGGATCGTTACATCATCCACCACTTAAACACACATTCGTCCTCGAACGTAAAGAGAGAGAGAGAGATGGTACTTGAATTGACAAAAAATTTAGGGTATTTAATCCACATGTCAAACTCGGTCTCCTAAGTAGCATTTGGACGATGGACCTTAACTTTCTTTTCTATCTATCTAATATGGAATTGGCTCTTCCTCAAACATCAAATTCTGATCAAGCATCGCTGAATCCCATTGAATCACATGAGAACCATCTGAATGGTACTTCTTGAGCATCAAAATAGGAAATATGGGATGAACACCCGATAAAACAGGTGGCAAAGCTAAATCATAGGCTACCTCACCAATACGCTGAACAATCTCTAAAAAGACCAATATACCTAGGGATCAACTATCCTTTCTTTCTAAACCTCATCATACCCTTCATGGGTGAAACCTTCAAGAAAACCTGCTCACCAACCATGAACTCCATATCGCGAACCTTTTGATCCACATAACTCTTTTGCCTACTCTAAGCTGTGAGAATCTCTCATATATCAATATGCATTGTCAAAAGAATCCCGCAATAAGTCTATTCTCCAAGGCCTAACTTCAAAGACATCGAACCAACCAACTAGAGAATGACATATTTTACCATACAATACCTCGAATGGTGACATTTGAATCCTCGAATGGTAACTATTACTGCAAGCGAACTCCAACAAAGGAAAGAAATAATCCTAATGACCACTAAAATCAATCACATAGTACTGTAGCATATTCTCAAGGACCTGAATAGTCCGCTCAGACAGACAATCAATCTGAGGGTGAAATGCTATACTAAGCTCCACCTATTACCCAACTCATCCTGCATTAATCGCTAGAAATGAGATGTAAACTCTGTGCCTTGATACGAAAATATAAAAATGGGCACCCATGTAAACAAACTGTCTCCCGTTTGTAGATTTTGCCCTACTTCTCTGAAATGTAAGTAGTCTGAATCGGTACGAAATGAGCTGATTTAGTCAAACAGTCTAAAATGACCCAAATGGCATCAAATTTTCCCAAAGTCCGTGGTAACCCTACCACTAAGTCCATAGCAATATGCTCCCATTTCCACTTAGGTATAGGTATCCTCTGAGTAATTCTACCATGGTTTTGGTGCTCGTATTTCACTTGTTGATAATTCAAACACCGAGACGCAAATTCCACAATGTCCATCTTTATACTACACCACCAATAATACTGTTTTAAATCCTTATACTTCTTTTTATCCCCCAGATGAATAGAGTACCTCAAACTATAAGCCTCTTCTATGATCAGTGTAGTCAAATCCATCACTTGGGGAACACATATGCTACCCTTAATTCTCAACACACCCTTATCATCAAGGAATGCTTCCTTGGCCTTCCCTTGAAACACCTTTGTCCCGAATCTTGCACAACTTTGGATCATCAAACTGCTGAGCCCTAATCTGCTCCAATAAAGAAGATCGTGCCTCCACACAAGCTAGAACCTTGCCAGGTTCTGAAATATCAAGTCTCACAATAGTATTTTCTAAAAATCAAACATCCCTAGCCAAAGGACGTTCTCACACCTGTAACCACGCTAGGCTACCCATACTCACCTCTTTCAGACTTGAAGCATGCACCACTACATTGGCCTTGCCCGTATGATAAAGAATAGTCATGTCGTAATCCTTGAGCAATTATAACCATCTCCGTTGCCTTAAATTGAGATCCCTCTGATTGAAAATGTGTTGAAGACTCCGATGATCAGTAAACACCTCACAATGGACACTATAGAGGTAATACCTCCAAAATTTCAATGCAGTAATCATCGCCGCCAACTTCAAATCATGAGTGCGGTGGTTCTTTTTGTGCACCTTTGACTTCCTCGAAGCATAAGCTATAACCTTTACTTTCTACACGTAAAGCCTTCCCCTCCACGGGTAAAGTTAAAATCGGGCCTGTAGTCAGCAAAGTCTTGAGCTTTTGAAAGCTTACCTCACACTCGTCCGACCATTGGAAAGACAATTTATTTTAAGTCAATTTTGTCAAAGAAAATGCAATGGATGAAAATCCCTCTACAAAGTTCCGATAGTAACTAGCGAGGCCAATGAAACTTCGAATCTCAGTGACTGAAGTAGGTCTAACCAAATCACAAACTGCCTCAGTATTCTTAGGATCTACCAATATACCATCCTTGGACACTACATGAATTCCACAGGACTGAGCCAAAACTCACTCTTTGAAAACTTAGCATAGAGTCGGCTTCTCTTTCTAAATACCAAGCAGAATCCTTAAGTGTTGCTCGTGCTCCTTTCTACTATGAGAGTATATAATAATACCATCGATAAAGACAATTATGAAAGAATCCAAGTACGGCTTGAAAACACCATTCATTAAATCTGTTATGGTTCACTTTTACACGGGTGCATAAAAGCTACAAAGAGGTTGTTGGTGCTCTAATTGAATTTTACGTTTTTAGAGTCGTCACCTAATTTTATAACGAATATTAGGAAAACCAAGTAAAAGGATTTATCAAACAAGAGAAAAATTCTTTTAAACGAAAGTTCGAGGTAAGGGTTTTGGTGACCCCGAAGGGAATGTTTTACGCACCCTAGTATTAAAGATCTTTAGAATACGGTTAACCTAAGAGCTTCAATGTGTGATTAATATAATTATTTGCTAAAAAATGTTTAAGTTTCCGCAAAATACCATTTCATGTATATCATAAATTCAAGAAAACAATTCGGCAAAAAGTCCCCTTAGAAAAGGGGGTTTTCGGTTTTAAAAAATTCTCATAAGTGTTCAACTCACTTTATTGCCGAACTAGGACACACCCGGGATTTCTCCAGAGTAGAGTTACTACTATTCCACTCCTAATAAAATGGGTTTAGTACTTATGGGTTTTGCTATATATAATATAGGAAAATATGAAATATATCTCCATTTTATACATACATACATATATATATATATATATATATATATATATATATATATATAAAGAAAGAAAGAAAGTTTATTTAATCCCATTTTTATCCATTTGAAGCTCAAAAAGACAACTTATATTCCAGTCCAAATTATGTCTTCCTCAAACTGGTCCAAGTGGATTTCCCATTAGTTTTTTGGGTTCAATGAATTCTGGGCTTTCAGGCCCAAAAATCCCATTTTTTTTTAGAAATTTCATAAGTCCAGGCTCCAACTACTTAGTTTATAAAATGTCCAAGTTCAACAAATCAATTCCAGTCGGAAAAATTATTTCTTCGATATACAAAAAATGCCAATTTTTGAAGTCGACTCATTTCCCAACTTCGTCTCAGGTTTAAGGCAAACTTATCAAACAATTTTTTATCACGAGTTCAAAATAAACCGCTTGTCGATAGGACATCAGAGTAGAGAATTATGGACGTTACAAGTTCGGCTGACAGAGCAGAAACGCGTGCTACAGTACTGCTAGTGCTACAGTGATCCAACCCGAATTTGACCCTTATAAAAAGGGTAAGAACCACCTTTTTTTCACCAGATTTGCCCAGAAATTTCCAGAAAATTGAAGAGAGAGAGAGGGGGGATCATAAAGCGAGCAATTTTCAAGCGAGGAGTATCAATCGAAGCTCGGATAAACGCATGGATGTGATTCTAGTATGGTTTTGCGGTTGATTCAAGGTAGATATTGAAGATATCTCTGTTTTAACAAGAATAAGGTATGAATCTCCTATTATTAATGTTAATTTTGGTTTATTTACGGAGATAAATTCGTTAAATAATTGTACAACGAGTTGGTTGGTTGTGGAAATTGGGAAAACATCGTGTGGGATGTTTTATGGTACATATTGGTGTTATATGTGATGTGATTGTCATTGTTGTTGTTGTTGTTGGTTGCTGAATTATAATTTCGGGCTAGGCATATAAACAGGGGAGATGCTACCGAAATTTCAGCAGATTCTAGAAAGAATTAAATTGAAGGCTTAAGATGAGCGTATGATATTGAGCCTAATAATAGTATGAATGGCTTATATGTAGATTTACGAGCTTCGAAGGATAAACATTGAACGACTAAGGCGACCGAAAGGTATGTTAAGGCTCGTCCCTTTGTTTCAATGGCATGATTCCTATGTTACGATTTCATAAATTCTTCCATAACTTCTTTGTTTTCAAAAGTTAGAAGTCTATGACTCCAAGGTATGATTCATTTCCCGATAACCCATAAATGTTTTTCCAAAATGTCCGTATTTTTCTAAAATAGAGGTTTCTGATTTTGTAAGCTCTTATGACAACAAGGATGGACATGTTTTTATCATGATTACAATGATGCCAAAGATGAGAATATTTTTCTATGGTGACTATGAAGAGAACGATTTCATGTTTAAAGGTTCCAAGTTATGATTTCAATAACGATATAAGAATGTTGAGCTATTTCTTGATTTCTCAATTTTATTCATGGATGATGACTATTTTTTAAAGATTCCAAAGTATATGGATTGACGCCTTATGAGATTTATCATCTTATTCTATGTTTTCTCTTGATGCTATTCTTCATTGATAGTCTCACCGTATAATAATTGTTCCTTCAAGGTGAGATAAAGCGATGACGATTATTCCATAATATAATCGGAGGTTACCGACCTTACGTCACTCCGATAGAGACATAACTTTCCTTGGGCTCTCCTGCATGCTGCTTATATGATATATGTATATGTATATGGGGAATATGGGGAAAACGGGAGTGGCGCTATAGACGCATGACCACCTGATCAGTTGGCGTAATATGATACCATCCCAGACGCGGGAAGCCCGGACGCAGGACAGATGTGGCAAATGGATCGGAGCCGACGCCTCGACATATTTTCTGTATATATGAACAAGAAATGTTTTCCAAAGAAAGCTAAGCATGCATGGTATCCGCCCTAAGAGGTACTCATATGTACAGGTTATTCTTCTATTTTACGATATGATCTATATTTCCATTTTGTTATTATTTATACTTTACATCCCTTACTATGTCACTATTCATGCCTTACATACTCGGTACATTATTCGTACTGACATCCCTTCTTGTGGACGCTGCGTTCATGCCCGCAGGATCAGGTAGCCAGTCGGACGATCCACAGCAGTAGGACCTCCCCTCAGCAGAAGTCAGTACGCTCCATTGATCCGGAGCTACTGCCCTTTTGGCATGCTATTCGGTTACGTAGGTATATGGGTATGGCAGGGCTTTGTCCTGTCCTTTCTACAGTTTGTACTCCATCTAGGTGTGTAGACAGTGATATATAGTCGTTATATTATGTAGTCTCGTCGGTGTTTATTTTGTTGCACAATATATATGTATGGCGGCCAAATCGGCTCACGCTGTTATTCTCAGTGTTTATACTTATATGTATACGTTGGCCGTGAGTTCCCGGTACGGTGTATCTTAAGTTGATTGTTCGGTAGACAGTCCAACTCAGTTACAGATTGTGTATGGGCCCAGGATAGTCAGTGAGAGGTAACTGCAGGCATAGGAATGCTTGACCAGCAGTGGTCAGGCACTTGTCGCGGCCCATCGATTTGGGTCGTGACAAAAGTGGTATCAGGGCAGTTCGTCCTAGGGATAGTCTACAGACCGTGTCTGGTAGAGTCCTGTTTATGGGTGTGAAGCCGGCGACACTTATAAACAGGAGGCTACAGGGCATTTAGGAATCAATGACCTTCCTTCTATCTTAGATCGTGCGATAGAGCCAGAGTCTAAGAAAGATTGGTTCTGAACTGTTTTCCTATAGGTAGGCACAGACTCACGAGAGATGAAGAGATCAGCTTCAGATAGTGGGGGTGCTAAGAAGGCCCCTAGAGTATCTCGAGGACCCCAGGCTCTAGGACCGAGCAGAAGGAGCCTCAGTTATTCTATTGAGACTGATCCCTCGGAAGACCCAGCGACGATCTCTCCAGAGTTCTAAACTCCCAGGGAGGAGGACCCCCCCAAAGGACAGCTATGATACAGATCCGTCCGAGTATTCGTCTGGGACACCGGAGGAAGAGATTCCCGAGGCCGTGCCAACTGCTCCTATGGCAGAGCACTATGTCAAACCAGCCTCCCCGGTGAGTGTTACAGATTACTCCATCCCCCTATCCTGGCAATCGGTAAACCAGCAGTTACCCGGTTATGTATATCCCTCGGATTCAGATGAGAGAGATGATGAAGGCCAAACGAGCAGATGGTGCCGATAGTGGGAAAATCTTGATGAATAGCACATTTCACCTTATAGTGGGAAAGTCCTTATTGGATTTTTCTGTGTATGTGCATTTGCTGTAGATTATTATTCAATAGCGGCGAGCGAAAACCCAAAGAGGCCGAGAACTGAGTATTTATAAGTAATTGCGATCAAGGTGTTTTCGCCACCAGTGGGAATCTGGAAACCTAGGATGAAAGGTAGTCATACACATAGGTGAAAGGTGAATATTGAGGATTGAAAAGACGAAAATAGTAATTGTATAGTCAGAAGAGTAAAAGACCCTTTCTAATTCGGAGGGAGATGTGTTACACGAATGTTTTGGAATCTGTTAAGACATCAACTTGCTATATATTTTATGGTGAAGGTCATGCGGTGAGGTGGATGCGATCATATCAGCATTAACGCACCGGATTTCATCAGAGCTTCAAGGTTAAGTGTGCTGGAGTGAGAGAAATATCAGGATGGGTGACCCCCTGGGAAGTGTACTAAAAGTCCAATAAATTTAGACATAAGACATGAATGAGAAGCTAGAGTAGCCTAATGGAAATTAGAGTGTGAGGAGTGGTTGGACACCTTAAGAGGTCGCGTAAGCCGAGGCGGACTAGACAAGTGAAGAGAAAGAAGGTGCATCATAGCTCTAGAATTAGGGTGAGTTTGAATAGCATTTGGAAATATTTTGTAAGCGAGAGGGTAATAATTATATATATTCGTAGGCATATGATATCCCATACGTGGCTATATCAGCAGGTATGTGTATCCCGATAACCAACGTTGCGGTATATGGAAGGCATTAATCGAACAGGGTAACGAAGTTCAAGTGACAAAAAAAATGGTGCAAATGTTATAAGGTAAGCAGATGCTATTTTTACTATAGGTTAAGCTTGGAGAGCTTTAATGTGATGACATATGGAAAGGAAAGAAAGTGAGTAGATGGAAGGTAAGGAGATCAAAATATCGAAAAAAGTGAAAAGTAGAAAACATGAGTGAGTAAAGCCTCTAAGAGAGACGACGGGCAAGCACGGGACTATTTGGGTAAAAAAAATTGAAGGTAGGCATGTGAATTGGATAAAGTGTGGCAGTATGGAACAAAAGAGGAATGTGTGGGGTCAAAGAATAGGTTTCGATATGTGGGGCAAAAAGGATAGTGACCACGACGAGGAATGTGAAGTAAGAGAAATAATGGTTAGGTCTTTCGACGATGTTAAGGGATTTCCAACCCTCGAATGGTATATAAAGGGATAAGTGTGTGGTCAAATTAACACGGTTGCCTCGGACATGGAGAAGCTTTCCAAAAAGACGACTTAAGAATAGAACGGATTTGCACGTTTAATGTAATATTTCACGAAGTACAGAGCCAATAATACAAATAACAAGAGAAGAAAGGTGTTCGAGCAGGAAGAAACCCAAGGAAGGTTAATGGGTTGGTAAAAGGAAGAGGAGAGCATTTAGGAGTAGAGTAACTGGAAATCTTTAACCATGGGAGTAAGAAGGATAATTTAACGAGTTGGCGGTAGGAAATCGATTACTCATCGAGAAAAGAACGAGGATGATGAGTCGACACAATTGATTAGAAAATTAATGACATGGAATAAGAATTCATGTGCAGACCGAGAAATTCGAACATAGAGGAGATGTAATGAAATGTAAGGACGTGCATGGAAGACCACCCGGCTGTAGCATCAGAAAGATAGATAAAGGTTCGATGAACCGGGATAGAGAGAGTGTAAACTGTAAGGATTCTGTGCTGAGAGCAAAAGTAGTAGGACACTCAAAAAACTTGAATGCACAGCTGCAACACAAACGCATAGTTAAGAAGGATTATGAGTAAGTGACCTAAGCGGACGAAAGGACTAGTAGTGGATGGAAGGGTATGGAAATGTTGAAAAAAAATGATGATATAGACATAAATGGAAGAAGAACTCAGGAAAAGAAGTTTTAGATATGTTATAAGCAAAGTCGGGGAGAAAGATGAGGAGTAAGGTATAATCGAAGACTTCTTAAAGGAAGTGACAAATCTTGATGTCCCCATTAACTTGCGGGTCCGGAAAATCGTTAGTAAAAATAAAATAAAAACTGAGGTGTGAAAAGACGAAAAAGAAGGCATCGGAATTGGATCTAACCCTTATAAGTGTTCCGATTGGATACAAGAGTGTGATTAGCAAGAAGATAGACAAGTCAGACCACACGATAATAGAACCCCGGCCTTAAGAAGATCGTGAGGGGCGACAGATAATTGTCGAAGGTGATGGGTACTCAAAGGCTATTGGCGTATAAGGACCTTCTTAATAAGGGGGGAAGAACATACTAGACTTGAAAGGAACTATGACGTTTCAAGCTCCAGAAAGGGAGAATTATTAGCTCAGGGATAGAGTTCGAGGCGTATTGGCATATGAGGAAGGTAACGGGACGAAGTAGAAACGAGTTGACAATAAGTGTACCATGAGGCAGACATAGGGAGAAAGAATGGAAGATAACTCAAGATAGAAATTTACGCCAAGATGAACTACGATATTTTTAGACCATGATTTGAATCCCTCGTATCGGGCAAAAATTGTGCCGTACCTAAGTATGCAGTCATATGCCCAAAAGGGTAATGAAAAGAGCAAGAAAAGTCTCCAAGCTAAATTCACAAAGGGTGTTAGAGGATGACGAACCCAAAGGACACTTGGGATGACAATGATAATTGTAATAAAAGGAACAACGATTGGTAGTTTGGAAATGTTTGAAGGAAAGAAAAAACATTGCTCCTATGAATGGAAATAAAAGAGTTCACCGGATATTAGAAAATAGTTCGTGGGCCACTAATTATACTGAACATAAGAGCATATGCTATGGAATTATATGAACCATCAACGTGAAGCTATGCCCAACTACAATTGTAAAAAGGCCACACCGGAAAGCCAACAAGGAATAACGACTGACGAGTCGATCGTCGATACAAGGAAATCGAAGATAAGTATAGAAAAGGTTATAGCAGGAGCTCAAAGATATTGCGAGCTATGAAACTAGTTGAACTCGGATTATAAGTTTGCCATAAGTGTAACTAGACTGCGAAGGATAATAAATGGCGAAGAAACATTACATATATATGTATTTCGGATAATGATATAACTGGGCTTAGAAAAGAACATAGCCATTAGGTTCACTAGCGACACAGTTACGCTGGATAAACATTTGGAATGTAAGGGTAAAAGAGATGGCGACAAGGATGTAAGGATTAGAGAGCCTGACTAATGGACTACAAAAATAAAATAAAAAATCGGTACAGTGTATATCTAAGATCAACGGGTACAAAATGGATAGCCCGAGATGGCACCGAAAGAGTAAATTCAAAGAGGGCGTCGAGATGGCACCGAAAGAGTAAATTCAAAGAGGGCGCCGTAGAGAGAGAAAGGTAGCTGCCCACTAACAAGGAAAAAAGGGGCGAGAAAAAAAGAAGGTACATACAGGACGAGGAATAGCTATGGCGTGGCAAGTCAAGACTACCATAATGGAGAAAGAATAAGAGTGAGAAGCTAGTTAATTTCCGATCATGTACATGAGGACAAAGAAGTGAAAGAATATGACTGAAGGCAATAAGAGAGTTAAGAAAGTGAGAAGAGACTGACCCAAGTTATAGTTTAAGCAAATGGTAATCGGACCCTAAAGTAAAAAAATAATTGTTCTAACGAATCAAATATGGTGTCGTGGGTTGGTAATACTGCAACATTCGAGGACGAATGTTTTTAAGGGGGGAAGGATGTTACACCCCGTATCTTCGAAGAGAACTTATCAAATTTGAAACATAAGTACGTTGAGTTAGGGTTAAGTAAAACCACATTGTAATATAAGGAGCAAGCATTATTAAGTATATTTAATGAGTGAAGGATGTATATAAGGTATACCGGAAGGTTTTACAAGGAAATGAGTGGAGGAAATGAAGTAGTAAGACTTCGGAAAAAAGGATGGGTAATGTTTTGTGTGAAAATTTTGATCCAAATTGGGGGACACATATCTCTTAGCATATGAAGTGTTTTAAGGTGAAACAAAAGCCTAAAATGAAGTTCGTCGAGCCTACTTTCCAATTAAACAAAGCTTTTGTCGATACTACATAGAAGTAGAGAATTATGGACGTTACAAGTTCAGCTGACAGAGCAGAAACGCGTGCTACAGTACTGCTACAAAAATTTGACCCTTATAAAAAGGGTAAGAACCCCCTTTTTTCACCAGATTTGCCCAGAAATTTCCAGAAAATTGAAGAGAGAGAGAGAGAGAGGGAGAATCAAAAAGTGAGAAATTTTCAAGCGAGGAGTATTAATCGAAGCTCGAATAAACGCATGGATGTGATTCTAGTATGGTTTTGCGGCTGATTCAAGGTAGATATTGAAGATATCTCTGTTTTAACAAGAATAAGGTATGAATCTCCTATTATTAATGTTAATTTTGGTTTATTTACGGAGATAAAGTCGTTAAATAATTGTATAGCGAGTTGGTTGGTTGTGGAAATTGGGAAAACATCGTGTGGGATGTTTTATGGTACATATTGGTGTTGGAAGTGATGTGATTGTCATTGTTGTTGTTGTTGTTGTAGGTTGCTGAATTGTAATTTCGGGCTAGGCATATAAACAGGGGAGATGCTGCCGAAATTTCAGCAGATTCTAGAAAGAATTAAATTGAAGGCTTAAGATGAGCGTATGATATTGAGCCTAATAATAGTATTAATGGTTTATATGTAGATTTACGAGCTTGGAAGGATAAACATTGAACGACTAAGGCGACCGAAAGTTATGTGTCTATTGACCACCTTATCAGTTGGCGTAATATGATACCATCCCGGACGCGGGACACATGTTGCTAATGCATCGGAGCCGACGCCTCGACATATTTTCTGTATATATGAACAAGAAATGTTTTTCAAAAAAAGCTAAGCATGCATGGTATCCGCCCTAAGAGGCACTCATATGTACAGGTTGCTCTTCTATTTTACTATATGAGCTATATTTCCATTCTGTTATTATTTATACTTTACATCCCTTACTATGTCACTATTCATTCCTTACATACTCGGTACATTATTCGTACTGACGTCCCTTCTTGTGGACGCTGCGTTCATGCCCGCAGGATCAGGTAGCCAGTTGGACGATCCACAGCAGTAGGACTTCCCCTCAGCAGCAGTCAATACGCTCCATTGATCCGGAGCTACCGCCCTTTTGGCATGCTATACGGTTACGTATATATATAGGTATAGCAGGGCCTTGTCCTATCCTTTCTACAGTTTGTACTCCATCGAGGTCTGTAGACAGTGATATGTAGTCGTGATATTATGTAGTCTCGTCGACGTTTATTTTGTTGTACAGTATATATGTATGGCGGCCAAATCGGCTCACGCTATTATTCTCAGTGTTTATACTTATATGTATACATTGGCCGTGAGTTCCCAGTACGGTGTCTCTTATGTTGATTGTTCGGGAGACAGTCCAACTCGGTTACAGATTGTGTATGGGCCCAGGATAGTTAGTGAGAGTTAAATGCAGGCATAGGAGTGCTTGACCAGCAATAGTCGGGCACTTGTCGCGGCCCATCGATTTGGGTCGTGACATAGTAGCTGATTTGAGAGCACTCCATTGTTCCGGAGGTGCCTTGATTATTCTTTTGTGTATATTTGTATATTTTGGGCATGATGGGGTCCTGTCCCGTCCATATGTCTGGTACTCTAGTAGAGGCTCGTAGATACGCAGTTGTGGGTTATATGGTCTCACGAGGTTACTACTGTATATATTTATATTATCATTTTAATAGCCGAAAGGCTTATGTCTATAAAAGTATCTATGTTCTCAAATGAAAAGTGACTTTCTTATGGTCTGAGAATGATTTTGATAAAAGAACGTCTAATGAGTATAATGAGTAGTAGAACGAGTGGTGCACGATGGTTAGCCCCGGGTACCCATCACGGCCCCTAGTCGGGTTGTGACAGAAGTGGTATCAGAGCAGTTCAGTCCTAGGAAGTGTCTACGAGCTGTGTCTAGTAGAGTCTTGTTTATGGTGTGTTGCCCGCCACACTAATAAACAGGAGGCTACAGGGCATTTAGGAAAAATGACCATCTTCCATCTTAAGAAATCGTGCGATAGAGCTGTATTATAAGATTTTCCCCTCTTAATAGTGTGTTATGATTTCAGAAATGCCCCCAAGGGGAAAAGCTACAGCCGCCCAAAAGGGCAAGACTACGACAAAAAGGCGGGTAGAAAGAGAGCTGCCAACGAATGTAAAAGAGGGTGAATCACATAATGAGGCCTTATCTAATGCTTCCTCTACCCCGCCCAATGTTAGAAGAACATGGAGGAGCTTCAGCTCCAATTCCTCCACCGAGTGCTTCGGGTCAACAAGTGACCAAAGCCATTAATCTATTGACGTAGTTGGTTGCCGCCCAGGCACATCGGCAAAATGTGAGTTCAGGTGATCGGGCAGCTGGTACCAGAGCCCGTGACTTTATGAGTTTGAATCCTCCGGAGTTTTTCGGGTCGAAGCCGGATGAAGACCCGCAAGGTTTTATTGATGAGATGATGAGAACATTGAGTATTATTCATGCCTCCGAACCTGAATCTGTGGAGTTGGCATCTTATAGACTCCGAGATGTGGCGGTATTGTGGTATAATAATTGGTTAGCATCAAGAAAGGAAAATGCGACTCCTCCCGTTTGGCAACAATTTGTGGATGCCTTCATCCGTCACTATTTGCCACCCGAGGTCCGCCGAGCTAGGGCAGATAGATTTTTAAATTTGAAACAAGGGAATATGAGTGCTCGGGAGTATAGCCTTCAATTCAATTCATTGGCTAGATATGCCCCGACTACGGTGGCCGATATGGGAGATAGAGTGCATCGCTTTGTGAGTAGCTTAGGGCCACATTAATTTAAGAATTTTTTGACGGCTTCAATTCAAGACGGGATGGATATTTCCCGAATACAAGCCCGTGCCCAGAATTTAGAGGGACGACAGCAACCACAAAGAGGTGATCGTGATATTGATAGAAGGCAAAGCAAGAGGGCCAGATCTAAGGAGGCAGGCAGTGATTCCAGAGGGGGATCAAGGCAGACATATTCTAGACACTCGGGCCAGTCGGCGACTAGTGCACCTCCTTGATTTATGAGTAGGAGATTTGATCGCTCTTTTCATTCAGGACAGGGTCAGAGTTCGAGGGCCTTAGATTCTCAGTTCAGGGAAGATTATAGTCAGAGGAGACCCCCAGTACCGTGGTGCAGCCAGTGTAGTAGACTAAGCTGGACCACCTGTCTGTCACCCTTTACCCGCGGGCATGAACGCAGACTCCCGAGCAACGGAGAGTCAGTACGGATAATGTACCGAGTATGCAAGGCATAAGGACAACATATATACATAAGAATCATGGATAAGATCTGAACTCATAAACTGTAATGACTGACTGCATGTACTTGTATGAACTAGTATCTGCCTAAATCTGCGCAACTGACAATACCTCTATGGGAACATAATATGCATGCTCATACCTATCAATGATGGTCATGCATCTATATGTGTGCGTATATAACGCCTGATGTATGTGCATATATAACGCCTGTAAGCCTCTATGGCATGTCATCAGATCATATTGGCTCCTCTGTAGCCATAATCAATATCATCATCATAGTAGTAATGCGTATATAACGCCTGTATCTCTCCTCATACTTTACATATATCTAATATTCGCGTATATAACGCCTTCTAGAAGCAATCATCTTCTTCACCATCTTGGGTTTACGGGGTCCGGATCTTGTCAAATCTTCAATAATATGATGAAAATTATTGGGAGAGAATATCTTATGGTTTTTCTGATTTGTAAAGGAGTAAAATTTGAAATAGGGTCATGAACCACCTATTTATACTTGGAAGCCAAAAGGCTACAGCGTGCGGTTCGACAAGTGGGTCGACTGCCTGTCGACATGTCAACTCGCTCCGTCGACCTGTGCCTGCAGATGCAAGGCTGCGGGATCCTGTTGACGTCGCAGGTCGACGACTACGATGACTGGTGTCCTATAGATTTTTCTTATTCAGTTTAGATCGCGTCGATTCAATTCGTTCAACTTCTAACTCGATAAATTGCCAGGAATATCTATTGGTACCCTCGTACACGGGGTAAGACATTTTCTACCTCAAACTGAGGCTCGAGTCTCTATTCCAAGGGCATACCCGACTAGGAAATCACAGGTTCAACTACTACGAACATGAGGGGTGAATAGTTGTTGAATAAGAGTCAACAGGGACCATCTCTAGCAACAGTTATATCTAAGCCTAACAATGATTGAGCAGCTGCACCTAGTAATTATTGGGAAAAAACCTATGAATTCTAGTTCAAGAAGCTCAGGGTTAGTTAGTCTAGTGTTTTGTTCATTGCATATGGTAGAGACTTTGTTTTCGGATTGTCTGACTTTCAGCTGAGCATATAAATATTTGGAATTTTTGTCACCAAGATTAATCCAAGTTGCTCTTGATTTCTATCTAAGTACCTTTTCATGTATACCATCCCACATCACAATCTGTTGACTGATAGTTCTTTCCTCTTTTATGAGTTGTTGATTCAAGTAGTCCACAAATAAGTCATCCTGTATATCCTTTAATCTCCTTTTTAGTTCCACCAGTCTTAGTTCTAGTGATGAGTATTCCTTGTGTATATCTCTAGTATACAGTTCTAGAAGCTCGAGTTTTCTCCATATAATATACATGGTAAATACGGGTATGTTCTTTTCCCAAATTTTCTTAACGGCTTGTTTGTATTGATCTTGCTTCAACAACACTGTTAGTAATCTGTAGGGTGTTTTCCCATAGGACTTGTTTAAGGTAGTGTTCAGCATAATAGGGGAGTCATCAGAGCATTGTGGTAGCATATATAAGAAGCCAATGCCAGTGTAAGTGTGAAACCATGCAACATTCCCCAATGCCCAATCAATTAAGCTATATATTCTTTCAGCTGCATCCCTTTTGTCACTCCAGGAATATGAGCATCCACTTCTAGTTAGTGTTCCTATTCCCAGGTCCTCCATATAGTCCTGGAAATCAGTAATTTATGCCTGATGCACTGGTGCCCCATTAATTTTATCATTAACTGTGAGTACACTATTAAAATCTCCAACAATTAGCCAAGGCCCCTGTATAGTATTGTGTATATCTCTCATTTGTTGCCAAAGTGTTAGTCTATCAGCTACAGTATGAAGTCCATAGATCAAAGAAATTGTGCTGCTAAATGTGTAGTTCCTGTCATGCACAAAACATTGTATAGCTTGGTTAGTCTCCTTCACAACTATAAGGTCCACACTTGCATTCCAAATTAACCAAATTCTACCATTTCCAGCAGAACAATAATTGCAAGCAATTCTCCGACCTTTGTTTCATAGCATCCCATCAAGTCCACTTTATTCTTCTTTAGGAATTCTTTCAATTCTTTTTGTTTAAAGGACATGTTAAGTCCTCTAATATTCCATGAGCATATTAACATGATGAGGGATAGGTTTTTGGTACATTCCTCTTATCCCCTTTTACCTCTGGCACCTTCCCAGGCACTTGTTCTTTTTTTGCACCACCTTGTTGAGTTCTTCTGGCTAACTCTACTGGATCAACTGGATCATGCTCTTTTCCACGATACACTACAACTTTCTTACCATGTATATCAATCTCAACTGGTTTTGTGGTATCTTCTACCTCATCTCTTTACTAGAACCTACTTCATTTACCTTCCCATTCATGGGATTGGTAGGCTTCCATTCTTGCTGATGAACCCTTCTCCTTGGCTTACGTTTCTTCTTGGGAGCTGGTGGCTTCTCAGGTGGTTTTGCAGGCTCACGACAAGTACCAGTATTATGACCAAAGTGATTACAATCCTTGAAAAATCTTGGTTTCCATTCATAGACTATGTCCTGGCACCATATGCTCCCATCAGGCAACTCAATAGGCATTTCATCAGGCAACTATTGGGTTATGTCCATCTCAGTCAGCACTTGTGAATATGAAATGAGATTATACTAGGCAGTGAGTTTGTCGGTGCGTAAAGGTTTCCTAGATAGCTAGGAATTCTACCTGGGTTCTCCTCAGCCCAACAGTGAATTGTAAGCCCTGGGAACATGACCCATAAAGGTATCACACGCATAGGTTCATTATCTATATGGAATTTAGGGGTACAATCCTTCAAGATCATGTGATGACTATTAAAAGTATATGGGACATTCTGCAGTATATCGTCCTTGTCATCCTCACATTCGAACTTAAAAATAAAGTAACCCTCATCATGGAGAAGTACCTTAGGTGTAGACACGAAATTCCAGACGCCATAGACGATCTTCAAAATCTCCTTGAATGTTGGGTTTCCTCCTATCACGTATCCTATCAATGATGTTTCCCATTTCTAGCACTGTTTATCAAGTTCCGCCTTGTTAAGCTTAACTACTTTATGACCATCCCTTGTCTCAGGTGGGGAGAATTTGAGTTGCAGACCTTGGTTTAGTTTTCGATTATCTCTAACCATTTTAGCCATAGATTTACCTTTTTCTGCCGGTTCCGTTGAGTAGGTCAATTTAAGCACAGCTACTGCAGGATTCGTCTCTGATTGGGCAGTAGTGACGACATCGTGCTTGGTAGTGGTTACAGTACTGTCGGAGCACTGCCCATCCCTGGCATAATGGAATAGCTGCATTGGGGATAGAGGCTGTACGACTCCACATGTCAGAGTAACCATTCGAGTTGGTTCCCCCGTCCTCCTCAGGGAATCTGCTAGTGGTGGTGTGGGGTCAGGTGGAGGGGGTGGCGTTGGGTTAACATTTGGTGTGGGTTGTGGTGGTGTAGGTTGTGGCGGTGGGGGTATTGGGTGAGCAGGTGGGCGGTGGCGACGAGCCATGGCGTACGTTAGCAAACCCTAGCTAAACGTGCACCTGTAGAGCTAAATGTGCGCCGTGACCTTTTCGAATCATACTAGGAAACAGGAAATCGAATATCTTTAAAAAAAAATTGTTAACACTTGGCATCATAACGTGATTACACTTGGCATTCTCAGAGCGTTTTGCCTCTTCTATTTTATATAGATAGATTACGGTGTTACCTAACATGTATCTAACCGTACCTGCTAGCTACCCTTATTATTAATTAACAATAATTGGAAAAGGATGAAAGATGGCAATTTTTAATTGGCGGAAATTAAAGCTCATGCTTCTCCATAAAATGAAGCAGATTCTTAGTCTTTGATGCTAATAAACTTTAAGATCAGCGAAGCTTTTTCACTACTTAACCATCACAATTTTTGTTCGTTTAGCGTAGCTTTTTCACCACTCAGCTGAATCAATCTATATAATAAAGTTAAGCATAACATGGTGGTGTGACACCTCTCTATGGTTAGTATGCCTATTTATCTTTTTCTCATTTTTTGTATTTTTAATTCATTTTTGTACATAATCTACCAATGAAATAGATTTAATAATCCTCATAAAATAATATATCAATCAAGCTCGCATAGCAATAACCAAGGACGATCTTTATGACCTTCTCACTTAATTATATTAAACGTACTATTGACCCATTTGTCTTATCTTATAAGTTGCTGAAAACAACTTATAAGTTGTTTTCAGCTTTTTTGAGCGTTTGGCTGGCCAGCTTATAAGCCATTTTGTGCTTAAAATAAACTCAAAAAAATAAGTTGGCCCGTTTGGCTTAGCTTAAAAAAGGCAACTTGTAAGCTGAAAAACAGCTTATAAGCTAAAAAAAAATAAGTTGGGCTACCCTAACTTATTTTTTTTGGGCTTATAAGTTGAATTTTTAAGCCCATCCAAACAGGCTCTATGTTTGAAAAAAATTGAAAAGTCCTTTAGCTTTCTTAACTAAGCTGGAAAAATAAAAACAACCCATTTATCTTCCATTAGAAAGTCCAAATGTCATTAGTCAACCTACTACTCCTTCTGTCCCAAAAAGATTGTCTTAGTTTGACTTAGCACGGAATTTAAGAAATAAAGAAATAGTTTTGAAATGTATGGTCAGATACAAGCCTTAGATATTTGTGTAGTTGTAAGTCATCTCATAAAGTTAAAATGTTTCTAAACATAGAAATGTGCCAATCTTTTTGGGAAAACTAATAAGAAAAGTAAGACAATCTTTTTGGGATGGATGGACTATTTTTTTTTTTTTTTTTTGGGAAAATAAAACAAATTACCCGCCCATACCCCCAAAAACATTTAAAATATTTACTCGAGATGCCCCCAGTTATGATACCAACTTGGTATATAAGTATATTGAGATGGTACCATGGAAGATGCTTCAGTCCTTCTCTTAGTCCTCCATGATACCATAAAAAGGACAGCCCGATGCACTAAGCTCCCGCTATGCGCGGGGTCCGGGGAAGGGCCGGACCACAAGGGTCTATTGTACGCAGCCTTACCTTGCATTTCTGCAAGAGGCTGTTTCCACAGCTCAAACCCGTGACCTCCTGGTCACATGGCAGCAACTTTACCAGTTACGCCAAGGCTCCCCTTCTCCTCCATGATATCATCATGGTATAAAAATATATCGAGATGTTATTAAGATTGATCATGTTCATTTATTAAAAATGACACGCTATCACGACCTATTTTGCCTAAGTCGGGCGTGCACTTACCTTCCCACCTCGGTAAGAGAACCCTCAGCCCAACAATGAATAAATACATAAAAGAATGAAATTAAGCAACGGAATGGCGATAATACCCCCAGGATCTAGTCTGAATAACACAAGAGCATCTAAAAGGGAAATAATACAATCTGGAATTCTAATACATAAAGTATCTATGTCTCTCGATAGAATAGAACATAAAGATAGAAAAGTCTTCAAGGCAGCGGACGACCATGCTCACCCTGGAAACTCGAAGAGAAAGCTGAAGCGACTATCAGCCAAGCGTCACAGAAGTGGATCCAACCTGATACTCTGCATTCATAAAAGAATGCAGTAAGTGCAGGTCAATACAAAATAACAGTACTGGTAGACATCATTGGCCGACTAAGCATAGCTAACACAACTCAGATAATAAAGCAGATAAGCAAATAACCCAACAAGTATAAGTGAATGTAATCAAATCCAAATATCCGTCATCGCTTATGTAAAACATCTAATTCCAAATGTGCCAAGTCTGAATATAACCAATCCAAATCCAACATCACAATACAACACCAAACATGTCATATCAAGTCATAATGCAATGCAATGCAGTAGTGTATGAATGCAAAGCAATGCAAATGTTGTGTACACATGTACTCCGGACGGAAATATCGACGTCTCGGTGGCACAACCTAGCGTGACTCGCGAAGTCTAAGTGCCACCCATCCCGAATCTTTGCCCACGGGGGAGGGGGGTTCTCACCGGCACCACCTTGAGGACCCGCGAAGTCCATGCACTATCGACGTTTCCAAAACTAACATCGGATATCGGCCATGCAATCAACGATTCCGGAATAAACATCGGATATCGGCCATCTCAGATCATTCAAGTAAAAGAGTTTCATTAAGTATGCATTTCACACAATCAACGATTCCGGAATGAAAATTGGATATCGGACATCTCACGTCACTCCAATAAAAGAGTTTTACCATTGTCATCAGTATCTCAACATGTATCATGAAAATGAGAGTGCGTGCAATGCATGTATCAATATCAACAATCATGCTCAATATCACAAATACCAATAATGGGCATGCCAACAATATATCAAATCACAAATACCAATAGTGGGTATGCCAACAATATATCCGAATCACAAATACCAACAGTATGCCAACAATATATCCGAATCACAATTACCAACAGTGGGTATGCCAACAATATATCCGAATTACAAATACCAACAGTGAGTAATATTATAATCAAGACGATAAATATAATCCAATATCTATCAACAACTCATGGCACCGAGCCAACTCAATAGAACAATCAAACACAACACAACGGGGTGGCTAGTTCCAACACACAACAGGGCCCAACCTAAGGCAATAACCAACCCAATTTCATACCCGAAGGTTCACATGCTGTCTCCAAAAATGTAATCTAAATATGCGCTTCGCTATACGAAGTCTCACCAAGGGTAAGCCATAACCTACCTGGATGGCCGAACCGCAACACCAATAACTCACTCATTTGCCTTGACTTTCCGCTGAATCTCAAAACAAAAATAGTCTAAGCATAATCGAATTTTAGATTAGAAATCAGGAAGACTGATACTAATATTGCTACTATTCAAATTAGGTCAATTCTAACCCTAGAAATTAGGGAAACGGCCCCAAAAGGGAAAAACGGAAAATTCGGAAGCAAAATATCAAATTAAGCACTAGGTGATCATAACCCAACCACTAATTGCTAATTTAACTCAAGGATTAGCCTAATTTCTGATTTCAAGAAAAACCCCAATTTGGGTATAAACCCTAACTCTTTGATTTCGAAATTCAACACTAGAAATGGAAGATATATGATTAATAATCTTAGATTCATAAAAATCTAACATAAACCCCATTAATTTTATCATTAATAAGCTTAGGGAAAAGGTTCATCAAAACTCTCTTTCAACATCCATCACTAAAGGTGTTTTAAAGGGAAAGGGGAATCTATGATGATAATGAGTAAAGCAAGAGTAAAGGAATAAGCAAGATTGACCTCCAAGAATATCCCCAAGAACTGTTCCCCAAAGCTCTAATTTCGAAATGGGAAATAATGAGGGTCTAAGGGATTTTAACACTTCATTAATTTTACAAACTGCCCGTCTCCCGCTTTAGCGGTACTCGGACCACCCCAGCGGTGCCGCTTCAGCGATAATGACAAAAATCACTTGACCGCTCCAGCGGCAGGGCGACCGCTCCAGGGGTGCCGCTGCCGCGGTGCTGGTGTTGCCAAAGCGGGCATCAGATACAAGAAAACTCTCCCAAGTATCACAATTGATCCGATTTTTCGACTAACTCCCGAGGCCATCTGCTCACATACCATACACATAGACACACATAAAAACAAGCTATGAATGCGCTCGTGGCCTCAAAATTCCTAACGGAGGTCTCGTTGATCGAGTCAACCCCCGATGCCTAAATTTCAATTTCCCAACCCAACTCCCAAAATGCATCCGAGTGCATTGGAAACCAAACCAAATACACACACAAGTTCTAAACGATCATCCGGACCTCTCGGAAGCGACGAAATTCTGAAAAAGGTCCGTTTACCCGAAAGTCAACTTTGGGTCAACCATTTATCACTTTAAGCCTATATTTGACAAAAGTTGCCCGAATTCGGTCTAGACACCTCGAGAAGCATGCCAACGGTCCCCTCGGGTCAAAAGAGTTAATCAATGCTCGGGAAAGGGGAAAAGTACCGAAAAGACTATAACGACTAAACAGGTCGTTACACACACTTTTTTTTAAAAAAAAACCTTTATGATACTATCGTCTTATATACATATACCGTGATGGTATGATGAAGGACTGCTTCAGTCCTTCAATGAGGCACTTCTCAAGACCATGGTACCATCATGGTACATAAATATACTGAAATGATATCATGGAGGACTATTCCTTCTCTTAGTCCTCCATGATACCATCGTGATATATAAATATACTGCAATGGTATCACGGATAGGAAGGGGTTCGGGCAAGGGGTATGCCAGGTAAATATGTGGATTGGTCTTTAATTTTTTTCCCCTAAAATAGATGGTGTTTAATTTTTTTTTCTCCTCAAATCGATGGTGTTTAATGTTCCCCTACTTCTCATTTAATGAAAATTTATGCGCAAAGTACCCCTATTCGCTGGTCTACGAAACCAGAGATTTTGGTTTGAACCCCAGCACAGTGAAAAATAAGCGCAAGGAAAAGTTCCATAGAAACTATGCCTATTCAGGAAAAGTTACATAGAATCTATGCATTTCCCTAACATAGTTCTATAGAAATTAACTTATCTAGAATAAGTTTATAGAAACTATTCCAATTCGGGTAAAGTTACATATAAACTATGCCTTGTCCTGCATAGTTCTGTAGGATAATTTATTTTTTATAGAACTCCTTCCAGGATTCCCCCTTGGTACCCCATCTGCATTAACTTTGACCCAACCGATGTCAGGTGGTTTGCAAATCACTTTGGTTACCCTGAGAGCAGTACTATATTTCTGCATTACCTTCACCACAGTGCTCTAATTAGATGGGGCATATTTAATATTATTTTTTCTCACCTCATAAATAAAATCAGTGTATGCATTATTTGATATATCACCTTAGTGTTTGAGATTTTCCCATATATCATGATCCAAAATCCCCTAATAGTTACTAATTCACGAAACATAAATGAATTGCGGAATTAATAAAGAACAACTATAATGAGTATCATAATTAGTCTAAAAATAAGGACATAAAGTAGTTTGAGTCAATACATCTCCCAAACCCTGGAAATCATAACTACAAGAGCAACTATCCGAAATACAAGTCTGGAAAATACTACATAAAATTGTCTGAAATGAAGAAAGACAGAAAATAATGATAAGAGCGAAGTCCGGTGTTGTGGGACCATCATCAGCTTACCCAGGACTTCAATAACGCCTCAGTGATCAACAGAATCCCGACCTCCACACATGCCCGGATCTGAACTTGCACACAAAATCTGCAGCAAGTGTAGAGTGAGTACAGGAAGCACGTGTACCCAGCAACATCGTTGACCGATCCTAAACTATACCGCTGATGAAGGTACGTACTTCTAATAATCATAATTTACAAACGCTTCCGTAGTAGGTTTAGACCTTTTCCAAGTTCAAATAATTCTTTCAAATATACATCAGTCAAGTATGAATGGTATGGAATGCAATTGATATGTAATGCAATGCAATTGCCAATGTAAACCAGTATACAAACGCTTCCGTAGTAGGTTTCACGTGACCCATGAGAGACTCATGAGGTCCATATACTAACCCGGAATTCCAGATCTCCAAGATCAAAATCGGATCCTAGCCAATCGGGCTGTTATAGTCATCATCACTCCAAAATCATGTACCATATCCAATCTGACCTCTACGGACCATTCCTTATGTTTCATCAACCGTACATCACAATGACATGTAATGTATGAAATGGATATGCATACACCAAGTAAATGTATAATATCAACTCAATATTAAGAGTATATCCTCTTTCATAATTTAGACGAGATGTGGAGTGATGAATGCATAACGAATCAATAATAGCAAGTATAAGTCAAACATGGCTATCATGAGTCCATATAATCAATAACCATACCAAACCAGCAGATTTATCACTACCTCCAATGATCAAAGGCTCAACATACATTCCCTATCACAAGCAAATTAGTTTTACATTAATTATCTATACAAATACACTGGTATTAAGTGCTCATCACCTCACGAGTTTAGGACCCCCAATTCCCCATTACGCCCATTAATTACATTAACCAACTCAAAACACTATATAAAGGGTCTAGTGAGTCTCAACTTGTCTGAATCCGAAGCGGAAGAGTCACTCTTTGGGCTTCCCTTTCCTTTGAGCTTCCAAACGAAGCCTAATCTGTTCAAATATGGTATCTACATAAGAATACGGACCCATTGATTCCCATATTTCCATATAAAGGACTAGGGTCCAAAAAGTCAACCAAAGACCACATCCCGAGCCTCGAAGGTCAAAGCTATAATTTTGGCTTAAATTCATCTTACCCATAACCTAAATAGTAAGAATCTAAATGTCATGGGAACCTAATCACAATTAGCCTTCAATTTGATAAAGAACACTAAACCTATTTCTATCAAAAAACTCTTATTCAACAATCTAAATCATGGAAGAATTAACAAAATAAAGGATGGAGTCATAGGGAAAAAGCTTAGATTATGTTTAAGAACTTAACCCAATGTAGAATCTTGAAGAAATCACTTAATTCCAAACTCCCTAGCTCCAAAAATTGAATTAGAAAGATGAGGTCGAATTGGGGAAAGGTGGACCAAATTTGTCTAGCAATACCGCAAAAGCGGTCAATTCGCCACAGGTACGACCTTGCACCGGTGGATAATTTTTCACAGGGACGGAACCGACTTACCTCCCACGATATCACTGGTGCAGAGAAATCAATGCAGAAGCAGCCTCACACTTGCGTTCCCACCATCGCAGGTCTAGAAATTCGAGTAGGCCCCCACCCTTCGCTGGTGCGAACAATGTGCCTCAGGAGCGGCTTCGCTAAAGCGGACCAAGCACCGCTTGTGCGACACATTAGAAAACTGGTAACACAGCTAGGCTTCAAACTTCGATCCAACACTGGAAACTTATCCGGAACACCCCGAACACAACCCAAATATGCATTTCAGTCATAAAACACGCTATAAACCTGATCGCACACTCGGATTCCAAAAAGAGGTCATCTTCATCCGGTGGTGACCAAGGTAAACTCTAATTCATCAAAGACGACTCAAATCACAACCGAACGCCTTAGGACCCTAACCAATAGTATGACTAAGTCAAAAATCACATTCTGAATCCTATGAAATTTCAAAAATGACGCATTTACCCCCGATGTTGGTTTTAGTCAAACATCTCTGTTTCTTCAACTTAGTAAACTCTAATTTCACCAAAACCAATCCAAACCCCCCACGATTGCCTCGACAATCGCACCACCCATTCCCGTAAGTCATAAATACCAAAATAAAACTTTGGAAAGGGAATTTTTGAGAAAGTAAGATAAAAAGCTCATAATGACTAAGCGAGTTGTTACACCACCATGCCTCAAAGTATTCCTCCTATTCCGGAGTTCCCAGACAATAATAGAAGGGACAACTTGGTAAACATATCTTATTTGCTATTGTGTAGCTATCTCCCACCACTTAATAATCAGTTGAGTAAGATGTAGATTCTTTGAGATAATTCCTACTAGCCTACAAAAGTAATTCCACACATATTTTGTTGTAGGGGAACGTAGGAAAACATGGGAGATGTCTTCTACTTTAGGATTTTCACAACAAAAGCACATGGATAGGAATTGGATTGCCCATTTCTTTATAGTATCATCTAGAGGTAGTTTAGCTTTGCATAGAGGTAGTTTAGATTTGCATAGTCTCCTTACAAAGAATGAGATTTTAATTGGCATACAATCAACCGCATAAACTTATACAAGTTACAACTCCCTTTTCTTTGATTCATAAGTAGACATATAGATCCAACAGTGAATTTTCCTTTCGCTTCCATCTTCCAATAAGGCCTGTCTATGTCTGCATTTTAATTTGGATGGACTATATTCTCAAAAATTGATCTGCTAGCCCTTGGGGAAGTAGTTTCCTCAATGATTGCTCATTCCATTACCCTCCCTCAGTTGTCTCTTTGACTAACATTGTAGTATGGTTACACTCAAAGTCTGGAGGGGTGATATGATAAAGCGCTCCCAATCTTGTCCAATTATCCCGCAAAAATAAAAGTTACCCTGCTTTACTTGCCACTAGATCTTATGTTCCATTTCTTCTCTACATTTAAACATTTTCTTCCAAATATATGTTCTTGTCTTTGCTGTTTCTAGCACTGCATGATTTGTTTTTTAAGAACCTATTGCTCATATATGTCCTCCATAGTGATATCTTGGTCCTCATCTTCCAACATAACTTTGCAAACAAAGACTTTGAAATGTCCTGCAGGCTCTAAACCCCATTCCTCCTTCTTCTTTAGGATAACAAACCACTATCCATGTGGCCTAGTATCTACTGGAATTTCCAACAGAATTGCTCCAATTTTTTTTTTTGCAAACATTCTATGTAATTGACCTAAAACACCAGCAGGAAGGTCACAAGCATATCAGAGGTGAATATGTATACTTTGAAGCACATGCTTTATCAAAGTTGTCCTTGCTTCGAAGGATAATAATTTAGTTGTCTAGGAGCTCAATCTATTATGCATTTTATCCATCAATTCTTTAAAGAATAGATGATGTCTTCTATTGTGGTACACTGGTACTCACAAATAAGTAAAAGGAAACTCTTTCCTAAGAATATTAGTCATAGAAAATACTGGATCCACTATTCCTTGGTCTTTCAGATGGTGCATATACATAAAACTTTCTGTTTTGTTGATCTTCTACCCACTAACCTTCTCATATCCTCTCAATGTGTCCATAACCATCTTTGGTTTCACGACCCAATTATCTAAGTCGTGAAGGCACCTTCCCCGACTCGGTCGGCAAACCATCCACAACTAATTAAGAGAAAACCATTTTAAGTCTTAATAATATCTCATAATCATAAATACGTATGAACGTAAGTATAACCATCCCAAAATTGGGTGTCACAGTACAAGAACTACTAAGATGGCATCATAAGTCTGAAATAACCTCCAACTAATACTGTCTGAAATGAGGAAAGACAGAAATAAGTAAATGATGAAGAATTCGGTCTAATGGATTAGCCAGCAGCTCACCCTGAATATTTAAAAGCACTCTTCAATGGGGGATGAAGTCTTGAGCTCCGCTCATGCTAAGAACCAAACCTGCATTCGAAAAGGTTGCAACAAATGTAGAGTGAGTACATGAAATCAACGTATACTCAGCAACATCATCGATCGACCCTAAACTAAAACAGTGATGAGGGTAACGAATGCTTACTTCCACACTAAGCCATGATTAGTTCAACATAACAATAATTATAAGTTACAAGCCTAAGTATGAGAATCCTCCAAGTATTCAAATAGTCACTTAAGCAGGATAAGTACATTCCAATAAACAAAATTCAAGTAAGTTGCCCAACAAGGAGTTTATAAAATGATATGATACACAAATGAAATGCAATGCAAGACCTTTCCATCAGCGATATATAGATGCTCTACAGTATGGAATATATGACCCATGGGGGACTCGCGAGGTCCATACACCAGCCGGAACAATTTCCCATTGGGTTCTTAGCCACCTTAGGCTTCCAATCATAATACTTAGCCAATTAGGCTCACATTACCTATCTATAGCCAATTAGGTTCATATCACATATAGTTAGCCCAATTCTGATTTCAATGATCAAATTCCTTAATGATCGAATGTAGAATGATAAAAGTGTTACACCTCGGAATTTTGAGTTGTTGTACTGTGAATAGACTAACGCAAGATTAAGGATAACATGGAGTCCATATGACCTTAAGGAGAGTACTTGATAGCTTTAGATTATGTACTACAAGATTTTGAAGCTATATGAATCGGTGAATCCAAGTTCGTTAAAGGAAGTGAAATATAAGTTGTGTACGGGAAGGTTTCATAACAATGGAGCTAATGTTGATTTAGTAACATATTAGGAGGAGATATGGGGCTCCTTAGATAGTTGATGAAGTGTTATACAAGTGCCAAGGAGGTTCCACAAAGGATTGGAAGTCAAACGAATTGACGAAATCAATCTCGGAAAAATGGAGTTATATGACCACTTAGACGGTCCGTATAAGGGTCCGTATAATAGTTACAGTGAAGGGTCATCATTGGGGGAATTATACGGTCACTTATATGGACTGTATAAAATTATACGGACCATATAAGTGTCCGTATAATCCAATTGGGCAGCTTTAGTTTTTTTTTATAAAACGATGACCCAAGTTGTTATTTTTCAATTCCCATCTTCTCCACAACTCTTGAGAACTCTAGAATATTCCACACACTATATCAACACAAATCCAAGAGAAATCAAGGATAAAATACCAAGAATCAAGAGAATCTAGTGTAGAGAACCTCACCAGGGTTGGTAGAATCCAAGAATTCCTTTGGTATTAAAGTTGGGGTTTCTCTCAAGTGAAGTGTCACGACCCAATTAGTGGGCCATGACGGGTACCCGGAGCTAGCTATAGAGCAGCACTCACCATGCTATCTATCATACTCAACCTGGGCATACATCATTCTCAACACAAGACTTATCATTAAATAATCTCCAGATATCTCCCAAAACATGTGTGCATACGGAGGCTCATAAGGCTAAATAAAACAATGACATACGGAATATACAATGAAGAAGTCACATAGCACCTATAACCCACACATAAGTATCTATGAGCCTCTAACTGGAATACTGGAATCATAAGGATGGGATAGGACCCTGCCATGCCCCATATATGCACACAAAAGAATATAGCAATAGGCTGCACCACCGGAGTAGTGGGTTGCTCTTGTACAACTGTTGATAAGCTCCGAAGCATCTGCCCGTCTCCCCGTCTACCTGAACACAACGTCAATAAAATAAAAGAACGTCAGTATATGTATACGTTGGCCGTGAGTTCCCGGTACGGTGTCTCTTATGTTGATTATTCGGGAGACAGTCCAACTCAGTTACAGATTTTGTATGGGCCTAGGATAGTCAGTGAGAGGTAAATGCAGGCATAGGAGTGCTTGACCAGCAATGGTCGGGCATTTGTCGTGGTCCATCGATTTGGGTCGTGACATAGTAGCTGATTTGAGAGCACTCCATTGTTCCGGAGGTGCCTTGATTATTCTTTTGTGTATATTTGTATATTTTGGGCATGACGGAGTCCTGTCCCGTCCATATGTCTAGTACTCTAGTAGAGGCTCGTAGATACGCAGTTATGCGTTATATGGTCTCACAAGGTTACTACTGTATATATGTATATTATCATTTTAGTAGCCGAAAGGGTTATGTCTATAAAAGTATCTATGATCTCAAATGAAAAGTGACTTTCTTATGGTTTGAGAATGATTTTGATAAAAGAACGTCTAATGAGTATAATGAGTAGTAGAATGAGTGGTGCACGATGGTTAGCCCCCGGTACCCGTCACAGCCCCTAGTCGGGTTGTGACAGAAGTGGTATCAGAGTAGTTCAATCCTAGGAAGTGTCTACGAGTTGTGTCTAGTAGAGTCTCGTTTATGGTGTCTTGCGCGCCACACTAATAAATAGGAGGCTACAAGGCATTTAGGAAAAATGACCATCTTCCATATTAAGAAATCGTGCGATAGAGCTGTATTATAAGATTTTCCCCTCTTAATAGTGTGTTATGATTTCAGAAATGCCACCAAAGGAAAAAGCTACAGCTGCCCAAAAGGGCAAGACTGCGACAAAAAGGCGGGTAGAAAGAGAGCCGCCAACGAATGTAGAAGAGGGTGAATCACATAATGAGGCCTTATCTAATGCTTCCTCTACCCCGCCCAATGTAGAAGAACAAGGAGGAGCTTCAGCTCTAATTCCTCCACCGGGTGCTTCGGGTCAACGAGTGACCACAGCCATTCATCTATTGACGCAGTTGGTTGCCGCCCAGGCACAGCGGCAAAATGTGAGTTCAGGTGATCGGGCAGCTGGTACCAGAACCCGTAACTTTATGAGTTTGAATCCTCCGGAGTTTTTCGGGTCGAAGCCGGATGAAGACCCACAAGATTTTATTTATGAGATGCTGAGAACATTAAGTATTATTCATGCCTCGGAAACTGAATCTGTGGAGTTGGCATGTTATAGACTCCGAGATGTGGCGGTATTGTGGTATAATAATTGGTTAGCATCAAGAAAGGAAAATGCGCCTCCTCCCGTTTGGCAACAATTTGTGGATGCCTTCATCCGTCACTATTTTCCACCAGAGGTCCGCCGAGCTAGGGCGGATAGATTTTTAAATTTGAAACAGGGGAATATGAGTGCTCGGGAGTATAGCCTTTAATTCAATTCGTTGGCTAGATATGCCCCGACTACTGTGGCCGATATGGGAGATAGAGTGCATCGCTTTGTGAGTAGCTTACGGCCACATTAATTTAAGGATTGTTTGACGGCTTCAATTCAAGACGGGATGGATATTTCCCGAATACAAGCCCGTGCCCAGAATTTAGAGGGACGACAGCAACCACAAAGAGGTGATTGTGATATTGATAGAAGGCAAAGCAAGAGGGCCAGATCTAAGGAGGCAGGCAGTGATTCCAGATGGGGATCAAGGCAGACATATTCTAGACACTCGGGCCAGTCGGCGACTAGTGCACCTCCTTGATTTATGAGTAGGAGATTTGATCGCTCTTTTCATTCAGGACAGGGTCAGAGTTCGAGGGCCTTAGATTCTCAGTTCAGGGAAGATTATAGTCAGAGGAGACCCCCATACCGCGGTGCAGCCAGTGCGGTAGACTACATTCCGGACAGTGTCGCCAAGGTTCAGATGCTTGCTATGCCTGCGGCCATGTTGGGCATATTATGCGAGATTTCCCGTTGATGAGTGGTAGAGTTAGGGTTCGGCCAACAGGATCAGCAGTTGGTTCCTCTTCAGTGCGCCCGGTAGGGCAGACTCCCCAGATGTCACCAGGTTGAGGTAGAGGCAGAGGGGGAGCATCTACTTTAGGTGCCACTCAGCCCCGTGTGTATTCTTTAGCCGGACGACAGGATCTTGAGTCCTCCCCCGATGTGGTTACAGGTACATTATATATATTTTCGTACGATGTGTATGCATTGATAGATCCGGGTTCTACACTGTCTTATATTACTCCGTATGTTGCTGGTCGTATTAGGGTGAAACCCGAGCCAATTAAACCTTTTGAGGTAACTACTCCAGTTGGTGATCCCGTGATAGCTAGACAAGTGTATGAAAATTGTGTACTTGTGATATGCAATCGCCAGACCAAAGCTGATTTAATTGAGTTGGAAATGCTAGATTTTGATGTGATCATGGCCATGGATTGGTTGGCTTCATGTTATGCCAGTGTTGATTGTCGAATGAAAGTAGTTCGATTTTAATTTTCGGGAGAGCCCGTACTTGAATGGAAGGGTAATACAGCATCTCCAAAGGGTAGGTTTATTTCCTACCTTAAGGCAAGAAAGATGATAGCTAAGGGCTATATTTACCACTTAGTCCGAGTTCATGACACTGAAGAAAATTCGCCAACTTTCCAATCAGTTCCGGTAGTGAATGAATTTCCGGATGTATTTCTAAATGAGCTTTCCGGTCTTCCTCCAGAAAGAGAGGTTGATTTCGCTATTGATGTGTTGCCGGACACCAAGCCTATTTCCATTCCTCCTTATCGAATGGCTCCGACAGAATTGAAAGAGCTAAAGGCACAGTTGAAAGATTTGCTTGAGAAGGGGTTTATTAGACCTAGTTCATCACCGTGGGGAGCACCAGTCTTGTTCGTGAGAAAGAAAGATGGTTCCATACGAATGTGCATTGACTATAGGCAGTTGAACAAGGTGACGATAAAGAACAACTATCATCTCCTAAGGATTGATGATTTATTTGATCAACTACAAGGTGCCAAGTGGTTTTATAAAATAGACTTGAGGTCGGGTTATCATCAAATGAGAGTTAGAGAAGAAGATACTCCCAAAACAGCTTTCAGAACAAGATATGGCCACTATGAGTTCCAAGTTATGTCGTTTGGGTTGACTAATGCCCCGGTAGTGTTCATGAATTTGATGAATAATGTATTCAGGACACTCTTAGATTTATTCGTGATAGTATTCATTGACGATATTCTAGTCTACTCTCGCACAGAATCAGAACATGCGGATCATTTACGTATCGTTCTTGGAATTCTTCGAGCCCGAGAATTATATGCAAAATTTTCAAAGTGCGAGTTTTGGCTGAATTCTGTAACATTTCTGGGCCATGTTATTTCAGATGATGGCATTCGAGTCGACACTCAGAAAATTGAAGTTGTTAAGACTTGGCCAAGGCCTACGACGCCTACAAAAGTTCATAGTTTTCTGGATTGGCAGGTTACTAAAGAAGGTTCATAAAGGGATTTTCCTCTATTTCAGCCGCATTGACGAAGCTAACCCAGAAGTCTGTTAAATTTCGGCGGAATGACGCTTGTGAATGTAGCTTCCTAGAGTTGAAGGACAGGTTAACCTCAGCTCCAGTCTTAACACTTCCAGAAGGGTCAGATGGTTATGTTGTATACTGTGATGCTTCCGGCGTTGGGCTAGGATGTGTGTTAATGCAGCTTGGTATAGTTATTGCTTATGCTTCAAGACAGTTGCGGAAACATGAAAAGAACTATCCAACTCACGATCTCGAATTGGCTGCAGTTATTCATGCATTAAAAATGTGGAGACATTACTTGTATGGTGTGCATGTTGATATCTATACAGATCACAAGAGTCTTCAGTACATATTCAAACAGAAGGTGTTAAATCTGCGGCAGAGGCGGTGGTTAGAATTATTGAAGGATTACGATGTGAATATTTTATACCACCCCAGAAAAGCAAATGTAGTGGCTGAGGCGTTTAGCCGCCGATCAATGAGCAGCCTATGTGAAGTTCCTCCGGAGAAGGAAGAGATGGTTCATGAGCTCCACCAATTATCTAATCTTGGAGTGCGTGTAATTGATTCGGGTAGTGCAGGGATTAGTATTAATGATCCCACAGTTTCGTCCCTGAATATGGAAGTGAAAGAGTGACAATATGAAGATCCTCAGTTGAGCCACTATAAGGACGTACTTCATGAAAAAGAGAAGTACCCGTTTGATGTTTCCATGGATGGAATTCTTAGATACCGAGGCAGGCTATGTGTGCCGAGTGTTGCAGAATTGCACCGACGAATTCTAGAAGAAGCCTATTATTCTCGGTATTCTATTCACCCAGGTGCATCAAAGATGTATCACGATCTTAAATTGATATATTGGTGGGATGGCATGAAGAGGGACATAGCAGAATTTGTAGCTCAATGACCAAATTGCCAACAAGTAAAGATCAAACATCAAAAGCCAGGAGGATTATTGCAAGCAATAGAAATCCCTACTTGGAAATGGGAAGTGATCAACATGGATTTTATTGTGGGGTTACCTTATTCCCGAGGCAAGTAGGATTCCATATGGGTGATTATGGACAGACTCACGAAAGTAGCTCATTTTCTTCCGGTCAGGACCATATACTCAGCTGAAGATTATGCAAGGTTGTATCTCAAGGAAATTGTGCGACTCCATGGTATTCCACTATCCATTATCACAGATAGAGGAGCACAGTTTACAGCCAAGTTCTAGAAGTCTTTCCAAGAAGGCCTAGGTACCCAAGTGAAGCTTAGCACGACATTTCATCCACAGACTGATGGACAAGCCGAACAAACTATTCAGACCTTGGAGGATATGCTAAGAGCATGTGTTCTGTATTTCGGAGGAAGTTGGGATGATCATTTACCTTTCATCGAATTTGCATGCAACAATAGTTATCATTCCAGTATCCAAATGGCTCCGTCTGAAGCTTTATATGGAAGGAAATGTAGATCCCCAATTGGATCGTTTGAAATAGGGGAAGTACAGTTAATAGGCCCTGAATTGGTTCAACAAGCAGTAGAAAAAGTCAAGGTGATCCGAGATCGATTGTTGACAGCCCAAAGTCGCAAAAAATCTTATGCGAACAACCGCCGGCGAGACTTGAAATTTCAGGTTGATGATTGGGTATTATTGAAAGTGTCGCCAAGGAAGGGGTGATGAGATTTGGCAAGAAAGGGAAGTTAAGTCCTCGATACATTGGACCTTATAAAATTATCCGTAAGGTGGGTCATGTAGCCTATGAATTGGACTTGCCTTCAGAGCTTGAATCAGTTCACCCAGTTTTTCATGTCTCGATGCTCCGCAAGTGTGTTGGAGATCCTACGAGGATTGTTCCGATAGATGATGTTCAAGTGACAGAAAAGCTAACATATGAAGAAGTGCCCATTGCCATTTTAGACAGGCAAGTGCGAAGACTTCGAAACAAGGAAGTAGCTTCAGTCAAAGTCTTATGGCGAAACAACAACCGAGAATAATTGACTTGGGAAGCGGAAGAGAAAATGAAATCCACATATCCGCACTTATTTCAACCCTCAGGAGAGATTCATGATGAAACACCAAGATTTTGAGGTATGTATGCTTACTTTTCATGCTTTTGGTCGTGTGTGGACAATTTACATTACTATTGTGTTGTGGCCCTATGAGGCACTATTATTATGGGTTGTTGTGACAGGATGGTAGCGCCATATTACAGGGGAAACTCTGACGAAATTTTCGTAGGATTCCCGAGTGTTTAACAATCGAAGATGAATGTTCCAAAAGGGGGGAAGAGTGTTACACCTTGGAAATTTCATGTTGTCGCATAGTGAATGAACCAACGCGAGCTTAAGGGTCACATGAAGTTCTTAAGACTATAAGACGAATGTTTAGTGGTCTTATAATGCGGACGTTAAGATCTTGGAGCTATATGAATTGATGGAATAAGGATTGATAAGAATAAGTGGAGTATAAGTGAGGTTTAGGAAAGTTTTCGTAAACTATTGTGTTAAGAAATGTTTGGTTAGGTCTTGAGGATGAGTTATAGGGATGTTTAGATCATTAATGAAGTGTCAAACAAGTTTTAATAAGGTTGTATAAGGATTGGGGATCAAACGAAACGACGAGAACAACTTCGGAAAAAGCTGTGAGTTCCACGACCATGTTGCACGGACCGTGAAACTTTCCACGGACAGTACATTGGTCCGTATAATACCCAGCAGAAATGATGGTTTCCTATGGTGAACCACGACTAGTTGTATGAACCGTACAATGTTTCACGGACCGTACAAGTGTCCGTGGAAATCCCGACGGGCTGAGTAAGTTCAATTATATATATGTGATCCCACTTCATTAATTTTCCATACACTTCTTCATCTCTCAAGAACTCTAGAAGGTTCCACAAACTTCATCTACAAGAATACAAAGGAAAACAAAGATTAATATCAAGAATTCAAGTGAATCAAGTGCATAAAGCTCACTAGGGTCTATCTAAGCCAAGAAATCTCAAAGGAAGTGAGCTAGGGTTTTTGTGCAAGAAGAGAATTGTCACGACCCGACTAGGGGCCGTGACGGGTACCCGGGGCTAACCACCGAGCACCACTCATTCCCTTACTCATCATAGTCATTATGCACTTCTTTACCATCCATATACTCATAATGATAAGACTATTATTTTTCATTTGAAAACATAATTAATTTAATATACATAATCCCTTCGGCTACCAAAATAATAATATACATATACAATCATAGCATCGTAAGACCATACTACCCACACATGCGTATCTACGATCCTCTACTAGAGTACTAGACATATGGACGGGACAAGACCCCGTCGTGCCCAAGATATGCATATATACACAAAAGAATGATCAAGTACTTCCGGAACAATGAAGTGCTCTCAAACAGCTAATAGCTCCTACGAGTCTGGATCAAGCTCACCTCCCTGTTTACCTGTGGGCATGAACAAAGCATCAAAAGAAAACAGACGTCCGTAAGAACATTGTACTGAGTATGTAAGACATGAATGAAATAAGCATAGTAGAAGAATCATAAACCATAGGAGAAGGATATAACCTGCATGAGTTCTATAGATGAGTACATTTCATAGATGTATCGTATATTTACATAGTCATAGAACATATATCATGATAGCACATATATCATCACATCATCATCATCATCGTCAACCCGCGTCTGGGTAACCATCATATGTCGCCCACTAGTGGTGTCATGTCTAGCCCTTTAGGCACGGTGTAATAATAGCAGCCCGCATTAGCGGTGACATGCCCGGCCATCTAGGCACGGTGGAATCATATGCAGCCCGCCTTAGCGGAGAGATACCCGACCCTCTAGGCACGGTGGAATCATATCATCATATAATCAATCATAGCTTCATCATTATGACGCATCTCATAGGCATAACATAATCATATATTATCGATCATCGCATAGACATATCATGACTTAGCATCATTATACATTTATCATTAAAGACATACATTAGGATTTGAAGGTAACTATGGCTATGTCTGGGTGACATAAGGTCGTGAACCACCAATTATATTATAGAGTAATCATCAACATCATATCTCACCTTGAAGGAACTAACAATCTAAGGTGAGTGTACGCAAGGAAAGGCATCGATGAAAACATACTTAGAATTATTAGCTTCATGGGCATCTTAAGGATTTCTCATACTTATGTTCATCATCATCATTATCATGCTCGTTTCATATTTCCTTTCTTAATCACGTGCGTATGTAGCTTCGTATATTCATGGACTCATAGTCTCCATCGTATAGGAAGATCGTGGAAAATTTGAAAGATTCATGCCTTAGAAAGAAATGATTTGTCTTACATACCTTTTCGTCTAGTTACTCTATCGCTCGAACGTTCCTCTTCAATATTCGCGTTTCTACCTTCAAGAGAAGTCGCACGAACGTTAGCCAATCGATTACTTAAACGTGCTTACTATTCCTAGGAAAATTTGGGCAACATTTCCTTTGTTTATACAACTTTTCCCATATTCTATATCAACTCCCAAACATCCATAACATCATTCATAATATCATAAATAACAATTATCATTTATCTACATTATCCACATTTCACAATTTCACTTCAATTTCCCCATAATCATGGTCATAATTCACTATTACGTTCTTTCACGTATAATGCTCATTCCATGTTCTAAATGTCATTCATAATCTACTTACAATCACAACATATCCATATTCATGATTCATTCCAAACTACTACTCAACAATAGCACTATTCAAACATTTATGACCCATTTTCTATATTCTTCAACAATCCAAGTGTTTCAACTTCTCAATATCTTAAACATCATGAAAATATCATAAAACTTACCTTAGATATTGCAGGAACAATCCTTGATTAGCAATACTCGTCTTGCACCAAAAACCCTAACTCACTTCCTTTGAAATTTCTTGACTTAGATGACTTTAATGGGTTTCATACTCTTGATTCTTGTTGGTTTGATGAAGTTGATCATCAATTTCCTTTGAATTCTTGTGGATGAAATGTATGGAACCTTCTAAAGGTCTTGAGAGAGATGAAGGAATGTGGGAAATGAATTTAATGAAGTGGGAACACATTTAAATAATCAGAACTTATTCAGCTCGTCGGGACTTCAATGGACACTTGTATGGTCCGTGGAATAATGTACGGCTCGTACAACTGGTCGTGGATAACCACCAGGAGACCATCATCTCTGCTGGGTGTTCTACAGACCAGTATACGCTCTGTGGAAAGTTTCACGGCCCGTGAAACATGGTCGTGAAACTCACAGCTTTTTCCAAAGTTGTTCTCGTCGTTTTGTTTGATCTCCAATCCTTATACAACCTTCTTAACACTTGTTTAATACTTCATTAATGATCTAAACATCCCTATAACTCATCCTCAAAACCTTACCAAACACTCCTTAACATAATAATTTACGGAACCTTTCCTAAACCTCACTTATACTCCACTTGTCCTTATCAATCCTTATTTCATCAATTCATATAACTTCAAGATCTTAACGCACGCATTCTAAGACCACTAAACATTCGTCTTATAGTCTTAAGAACTTCATGTGACCCTTAAGATCGCGTTGGTTCATTCACTATGCGACGACATGAAATTTCCATGGTGCAACACTCTCCCCCTTTTGGGAACATTCGTCCTCAAATTTTAAATACTCGGGAATCCTACAAAAATTTCGCCAGAGTTTCCCCTATAATATGGCACTACAGTCCTGTCACAACAACCCATAATAATATTGCCTCACAGGGCCATAACAGAATAACAATGTAAATTGGCCACACACGACCAAAAGCATGAAAAGAAAGCGTACATACCTTATAATGTCAATGTTTCATCTTGAATCTCTTTAGGGGGTTGGAATAAGTGTGGGTACTTGAATTTCATACTCTCTTCTGCTTCCCAAGTCATTTCTTCTCGGTTGTTGTTTCGCCAAAACACTTTGACTGAAGCTACTTCCTTATTTCGAAGTCTTCGTACTTGCCTGTCTAAGATGGCAATTGGAACTTCTTCGTATGTTAGCTTTTCTGTCACCTGAACATCATCAAACATAAAAATCCTCGTAGGATCTTCAACACACTTGCGGAGCATCGAAACATGAAAGATTGGATGGACTGATTCAAGCTCTAAAGGCAAGCCCAATTCATAGGCTACATGACCCACCTTGCGGATAATTTTATAAGGTCCAATGGATCGTGGACTTAACTTCCCTTTCTTGCCAAATCTCATCATCCCTTTCATTGGTGACTCCTTCAAAAATACCCAATTATTAACTTAAAATTCCAAGTCTCGCCGGCTATTGTCCGCATAAGATTTTTGGCGACTTTGGGCTGTCAACAATCGATCTCGGATCACCTTGACTTTTTCTACCGCTTGCTTAATCAATTCAAGGCCTATTAATTGTACTTCTCCTGTTTCAAACCATCCACTTGGGGATCTACACTTCCTTCCATATAAATCTTCATACGGAGCCATTTGGATACTGTAATGATAACTATTATTGTATACAAATTCGATTAGAGGCAAATGATCTTCCCAACTTCCTCCAAAATCCATAACACATGCTCTTAGCATATCCTCCAAGGTCTGAATAGTACGTTCGGCCTGTCCATCCGTCTGCAGATAAAATTCCGTGCTAAGCTTCACTTGAGTACCTAGACCTTCTTGAAGAGACTTCCAGAACTTGGCTGTAAACTGGGCTCCTATATCTGTGATAATGGATAGCGGAATACCATGGAGTCGCACAATTTATTTAAGATACAACCTTGCATAGTCTTCTGTTGAGTATGTAGTTCAGACTGGAAGAAAATGAGCTACTTTTGTTAATCTGTCCACAATCACCCATATAGATTCATATTTTTCTTGGGAATGAGGTAAACCCACAATAAAATCCATGTTGACCACTTCCCATTTCCATGTAGGGATTTCCATTGCTTGCAATAATCCCTCTGGCTTTTGATGTTTGATTTTCACTTGTTGACAATTTGGACATTGGGCTATAAATTCTGCTATATCTCTCTTCATGCCGTCCCACCAGTATATCAAATTGAGATCGTGATACATCTTTGTTACACCTTTGGTGAATAGAATACCGAAAATAGTGGGCTTCTTCTAGAATTCTACGACGCAACTCTGCAACATTCGGCACACATAACCTGCCTCGATATCTAAGAATTCCATCCATGGAAACATCAAATGGGGACTTCTCATTTTCATGAGATACATCTCTATATTGGATTAACTAAGGATCTTCATACTGACGTTCTTTTACTTCCATATTCAGAGAAGAAATTGCGGGATCATTGATACCAATCCCTGCACTACTCGAATCAATTACACGCACTCAAAGATTAGCTAGCTGGTGAAGCTCATGAACCATCTCTTTCTTTTCAGGAGGAACTTCACATAGGCTACCCATTGATCGGCGGCTAAGCGCATCAGCCACTACATTTACTTTTCCGGGGTGGTATAAAATATTCACATTGTAATCTTTCAATAACTCTAACCACCGCGTCTCCTGCAGATTTAACTCCTTTTGTTTGAAAATGTTCTGAAGACTCTTGTGATCTGTATAGATATCAACATGCACACCATACAAGTAATGTCTCCACATCTTTAATGCATGAATAACTGCAGCTAGTTTGATGTCATGAGTTAGATAGTTCTTCTCATGTTTCCGCAGCTCTCTCGAAGCATAAGAAATGACTCTACCGTGGTGCTTTAACACGCATCCTAACCAAACACCGGAAGCATCACAGTACACAACATAACCATCTGACCCCTTTGGAAGTGTTAAGACTGGAGCTGAGGTTAATCTATCCTTCAACTCTTGGAAGTTGCGTTCACAAGCATCATTCCATTGAAATTTAACTGACTTCTGGGTTAGCTTCATCAATGGGGCTGATATAGAGGAAAATCCCTCTACGAACTTTCTATAGTAGCCTGCCAATCCCAGGAAACTACGGACTTCTATAGGCGTCGTAGGCCTTGGCCAAGTCTTCACAGCTTCAATTTTCTGGATGTCGACTCGAATGCCATTATCTGAAATAACATGGCCTAGAAATGTTACAGAATTCAACCAAAACTCGCACTTTGAAAATTTTGCATATAATTCTCGGGCTCGAAAAATTCCAAGAACAATTCGTAAGTGATCAGCATGTTCTTATTCTGTGTGAGAATATACCAGAATATCATCAATGAATACTATCATGAATAGATCCAAGAGTGGCCTGAATACATTATTCATCAAATTCATGAACACTGCCGAAGCATTAGTCAACCCAAACGACATCACCCGGAATGCATAATGGCTATATCTAGTTCTAAAAGCTGTTTTGGGAATATCTTCTTCTTTAAGTCTCACTTGATAATAACCCGACCTCAAGTCTATTTTAGAAAACCACTTGGCACCTTGTAATTGATCAAACAACTCATCAATCATTGGGATAGGATATTTGTTCTTTATCGTCACCTTGTTCAACTGCCTATAATCGATGCACATTCGTAGGGAACCGTCTTTCTTTCTCACGAACAAGACTGGTGCTCCCCACGGTGATGAACTGGGTCTAATAAACCCCTTCTCAAGCAAATCTTTCAACTGCGCCTTTAGCTATTTCAACTCTCCCGGAGCCATTCGGTAAGGAGGAATAGAAATAGGCTTGGTGTCCAGCAACACATCAATAGTGAAATCAATCTCTCTTTCTGGAGGAAGACCTGGAAGCTCATCAGGAAATACGTCCGGAAATTCATTCACTACCGGAACGGATTGGAAAGTTGGAAACTTTGGTTCGGTGTCATGTACTCGGACTAAGTGATAAATATAGCCCTTAGCTATCATCTTTCTTGCCTTAAGGTAGGAAATAAACCTACCTTTTGGAGATGCTGCATTACCCTTCCATTCAAGCACGGGCTCTCCTGGAAATTGAAATCGCACCACTTTGATCCGGCATTCGACATTAGCGTAACATGATGCCAGCCAATCCATACCCATAATTACATCAAAATCTAACATTTCCAGCTCAATTAAATCAGCTTTGGTCCGGCAATTGCATATCAGAAGTACACAATTCTTATACACTTGTCTAGCTGTCACGGAATCACCAACCGGAGTAGATACTTCAAAAGGTTTGATTAGCTCAGGTTTCACCCCAATACGACCGGCAACATACGGAGTAATAAAAGAGAAAGTAGAACCCGGATCTATCAATGCATACACATCATGGAAAAATATAGATAATGTACCTGTAACTACATCCGGGGAGGACTCAAGTGTTACGCCCCAGAAAATTTCATGTTACTAAGGCTGCAGACAGCTTAAAGTGAGCTCAAGGAGGAGCAAATATTACAAGTATAAAGGATGAAATTCCACTGTATTAGCATGAGGATAGCATGAGTATGATATTTGGAATTCGTACAATATGACTGGAATGATACCGTAAAAGATATATAGCCCGCGGAACCATAAGCTGAGGTGGGGCCCACATGATGGGGGTTTTATAAAGGAAATATGACAAGTTATATGGATAATATATGTGAAGTTAAACACAACTCAAGAAGGACCCTTGAGCCAAATCAAAGTGGAAGCCCTCCAAAAAGATGTTTTTAAGTTACGTTTTCGGGTGATCTGACTTCGGGAGGCCATAACCCCATCATTATTTTGGAATTTGGGAAAACTCTAAATATGAACGTTGTAGATAATTGAATTATATTTCCAACCATAGGTCTTGGGCCTTCACACGACATAGGGATAAAATGTTATGGATGTTTTAAGGCAGAAAGGTCAAGCTGGGCAGTGGGCTCGGCCCAACCCGATTCCAAGTCGGGTCAGGCCCACTTCCCTTGCTATTTAAGGGAAATTTTCAGCCTTATCTGCCTCATTTTTCATACCAAAGGTCCAGAATATTTTAGATAGAGAGAGAGGAGAGTTAGAGAGAGAAAGTGGAGAATTGATCATGTTCGAGGTCCCGAATTCCGAGCCTCGTGAAGAGTAAAGTGTAGTACAAGTTGTTGCCGTCGTTTTAAGCTAAAAATTGAACTTGGGGATGTTGTTTTCGTGGTGTATGCTCATATAAGGTATGTTTAAGATTTTAATGATGTTCTTACCCTGATTATTGATAGATTTGACGGGTTAGAATAGAGAAAATTACATTGAAAGTTCGGTTATAATTTTTGGATATCAAATGACTTGGGGGATGTTTTGGTATGATTAAATGGATAGGATTAGTTGGATATTGATTGAAAATAATTGTTGATATTGTTGTTGATGTTGTTGATAAGTTTCTATTCTTGAATAAGGGAGAATAAAGTGTATGAAGATATCGTATACAAAGCGTATACCGGGCCGTTTTGGTGTATATCCTTGGGAGTTGATACTTTGAGTTTAAAAAGGCTTATATGAGATGGTTCTTGTTGTTGTTAATTTAGCTGAATTGGATTCTTGGGGTTGTCGAGTTTATAAAGGAAATGTTGTCGAAATTCCGTTAGAAATAAAGATAAGTTTAAGGGGTTGATTATAAGGATATATATTGGATTGATTGTTGGTAAATTGGTATTGTTGATAGATTAGCAGGACCCGAAGATGGGCTGTGGTTCGCTGGAAAGCGGCAAAGGTATGTAAGGCAAACCTTTCTTCCTTTGGCATGATTCTTGCTGTTATTCATTCTATATGTACTCCATATGATTCCATTCTTAGACGAGTAAGGTCTAAATGTTTCTTGTGATGGCTTATTGATATTGTGCTCCTATTCTATTCCGAAGGGAACACCCATAAGGTGCCAAGTGGAGTTGTGTATATGGTTTTACTAATGATTTCGAGGAAATGAGTTTTATACTAAAGGAAACATAAAGTTTGATTTTCAAAACCATTCTGAAAGGGGTGCGAGATTTTACTACTTCATTTCACTTACGATTTATGTCACATTCCATAGTATCATCCCTTTGTATTGATATGATCACTTATTCTTTGGGTAGGGCAATAAGATGAAATTGAGTAGAATATAAGTAGTAAGAATTTGATAACAATCCTACCATTAAATGTCACGCCCCGACTTTACTAGGGTGTGATGGGCACCCGACCCCATACTCGGAGCCGAGCGAACCCGCTGACTCTTATTACGTACTTAATTTCCTTAGACTCTTACATTAATAAGAAATGAAAAACATAGTTAAGTTTTCAAAATCTTTCTTTCGTTGTTCTCAAATCAAACAAAATCTGTGGTCATGTGGAATCTGTAGCATAATATATAAAGACACATAGGCTGGTGAAGCCGCTTTTAAGACTGACATACTACACCCACGACTCTGTCTGCAAAGTCTCTAACTTCGAACAAGACATCATAGCATAGTACGCTGAATCGGCTACACTCTAAGGCCAAATGGAGCTCGCCAACTTCGCTGGAACATCTTCTATAATAGCTTCAACTCATCTGGGTGTACCTGCGCGGCATGAAACGCAGCCCCCGAATAAGAGGGGTCAGTACGAGCAATGTACTGAGTATGTAAGGCAAGAGTAATAAAATAAGATCATGGTAAGGGACGTAAAGCATAACATAGAGTAAGAAAATAACCTGTACCTCTATTTGACTCTTAAGGTATATATCATGTAAGCTAACTTTACCTTTGAAACAACATATAAGTAATTACAAGTAAACTGCCCGACCATATAGGTACGGTGTAACGCTGCCTGAACATATCATGAGATAAAAGTAATATGTACATCTGAGTGCCCCTTAGGGCGGATACCATGCATGCTAGCTTTCTTTTTTTAAAAAAATATAAATATCTGTAAGTAAACTGCCCGACCATATAGGTACGGTGTAATGCTGCCCGTCCATGTAGGATCGGTGTGTGAGCCCGCGTCCAGGCCTCTCGAGTCCGGGGTAATCATAATCTGCCCACTGCAGTGGTGTGTCTGCCTGGCCGCCCATTGGACGGCGCGGTGTTATACTGCCCGGCTATGTAGGCACGGTGTTATTTTAAAAAAATACATAATTATAAAGCATGCATGAGAGCCCAAGTGAAAGCTACGACTCTATCGGAGTGACGTAAGGTCGGTAACCTCCGATTACATTATGGAATAATCATCATCGATATATCTCACCTTGAAGGAACAATTTATGAGATGAGACCAACAATAATGAGCAATTCAAGGAAATCATGAAATAAACTCGATAACCTTATAATAGCATTAAAATCATAAGCTTTGGAACTTCTAGAATCAAAATCATCGTCATCATACGCATCATAGAAAACATCTCATCTTTCTTATTCTTATAAAACATACTTATCTTCAACGTCATAGGAAACTCTTGGAATTATGAAACTTTAACTTTTGAGGATAAAACATTATGGAAAACATCTCATCTTCTTTGACCTTATAAAGTTCACTCGTCCTTAGTGTCGTATGAAATTCTTGAACTCGTGAAACTTTAACTTTTGAAAGTAAAACACTATGGGAAAATATCTCATCTTTAACATCATAGAAAGCTCTCAAGAATCGTAAGTTTCTAACTCTTCGAAGACATTTACGGGTTACTAGTAAGAGATTCATGCCATAGACTCATAAATATCTATCCTTTGAGAACAAGGAAAAATATGGAAATACTTATGAAATCATAACCTAGAGATCATGCCTTTGAAAGAAAGGGACGAGCCTTAACATACCTGTGCCGCGCCTTACTAGCTACGCTTATTCGTCCAACTTGTTAGTCTACATTCAAGAAGATCGACGCAATCATTAGATTCATTACCACACACACCTTTCTCAGTATCTCAATTAAATTCACTTATGACCTGCCGAAATTTCGGCAGCATCTCCCCTGTAAATAGGCCATCCCCGAGAATCTAACTCGGCTCAAATCATCAATCAACAATACCAACAATCTTGCCAATACGTCAACAACCCATTCAAGACACATTCTAACAATGACAACCTTTGTCATAATATTCAACAACATTCTTTTTATATTCAATTCAATTCAATTCAATTCAATTCACATAACTTTCAAAACAATTTAATCAACATACTACTCCACCCAACACCTTCCAAATTTAACAAAACCAATGACAACCCATTTTCTTCTTCCAAAATTTAATAACAACAACCCAACTTACAATCTTCCAATTTCATGAATTACATTTGCAACCTACACATTAACAACATTATTCCTACAAATACAAGAATCATACTAATGTCACACTAACTCCTTCCATGATCCACAAACAATCACAACTTCATTTCTAACCATTAAATCCCCTTTTAACATCATGGAATTCATAACACAACAATTAAAATACTTAGTAAAATTAATTCATCATTTCTCCACAAATGCAACTAAATTCGGCCAACACAACTACATGCATATTTTCATGAATTCTTCATCCATGTCTATACATTACAACCACAACCAAAGTGCTAAATAAAATTTGTTCATCATCCCTACACCATACCTCACACACACGGCCAACACCATACTTACACAGCCACACTTCAACATTCATGTTTTCATGTTTTTCATTCATTTACACATCCTACAATATACACAAGCATCCATAACATATAAAGAAGATTTGTTCTTACCTTTTTCCCTTCAAGTTTCCTCTTGGTTAAGATTATGAATTTGTACAAATGGATGATTTTCTTGTTCCAACAACGCTTCCATGTTGTAGAGGGCCTTCCAATTGCTTGGAAAACTAGGAGAAAATATTTTTTTGCTAAGTCTTCCATAGAGCCATCTTTGGCTAGCCATGGCTTGTTTTTCTCTCTTTTTTTTTCTCTCCAATTTTCTTCAATTAAAATGATGACTTCCCTTCTATATATATAGATATATAATTCCCATAGTCATGTGACGGGCACGTGCCCTCTCTAGAAATTTCCTTAAAATAAATCATTTTTCATTCATTTTCTTTTTCTCTTTTTTTTTGTCACATGGCCAATATGGCCCTTTTAGAACTTTCATGAATTTTTGTGAAATTCCCGTTTTGCCCCTCAACTTTCCTCAATATTACCATTTTTCCCCTAGCCTTCCGCATTATTTTCACGGCCCATTTTGCGAATTTCTCTTTTTGCCCTTAGACTCTCACAATATTTCCATACTAATAATAGTCATAAATAATATTTATAACAACTCGTACATTAAGATAATTTTTGAAAATGGTCTCGCCCTTAACTTTCCACAACGACTTTGAAATTTCCAAACATACAAGATACGGGCTATAACATTAAACCTGGAAGTATGTCCTCCTAAGTCTAGTGAGATACAAATTTGATAACTTCTTATGAAAGACTAAGGCTAATAACTGGATTGTGATGACTTGATTAGTGACTTATGATATGAATTGAAATTGATATTTTTGTATTGAGTTTGAGTTGATATTAAGCCGGAAGCGGCTTCCCGAAAGGGACATCGTTATTAAGCCGAAAGTGGCTGCCCGAAGGGGCCATCATTATTATGCCGAAAGCGGCCGTCCGAAGAAACTATTGTTGTTATATCCCGTACTTCGCATATTCGAAAAATTCGAAATAATTTTTACTTGTAAGAAATAAGGTCATATTTTGATTTTTATTTAATATATATGTGTTGTTCATGAAAAATGTTGATGTGGAAATATGGAGGAAGGCCAAGGGAAAAATGGGGAATTTTGAAAATTAGTTTCGGGAATACAAAATAAGAGCCATAACTAATTGGGCTCAAAAGAAATGAAAAAAAAAAGGAAAAAGAGGCCCAATGAAGTGTAGTGGCCGGCCATGGCCATTAAAAGGGCCCAAGCCCATGAAAATTTTAAAAATCCATGTATTAAAAAGGAAGAAAGGGCCACCATTTGTCTTCATTCTAGAACAATCAAGAAAAACAAAAGAAGAGAGCAAAGTGAGAGAGGGGCCATTCAGCCAAATAGAAGAGAAAGAAAAAAAAATTGGAAGCCCTTCAACCTTGATCCAAAAATTAAAATTTTCTTGTATTCCTACTCAGCTCAAGACCCTCTTTCAACGTGGTATAAATTTTGAGGCAAGAAAGTATCTTTTGTGGCAAGTGGACAATTTTGAAAAAGGTAAAGATTCTATCATATATATATATATATATATATATATATATATATATATATTGTAGTATATGGAAATGAATGTAAAGTATGAAACTTGTGTGTTGTGGGTGTGTGGGTGTGTGGCCGTGTGTGTAGGTGTAGTGAAGGAAGAAGAATTAAATGTATTTAGTATGTTAATTATGTTGTTGTGGCCTTGTGATGTAAATGGAAGAATAATGGTTCAAGAATTGCATGAAAATTAGTTGTAAGTTGTTGTAGGAAATTATGTGATTTTATTATAGTTTTATGTAATTATGGGAATAGAGTTGTTAAGGTGCAAATTGTGTTGTTGTTGATGAAATTGGAAGATAAAAATGTGTTGTGAATGTTCGTGTCGAAGATTGGAGGTTTCGGGTGAGGTATGGTTTTTGGAGTGATTGTCGGAATATTGTATAGATGGTTTGAAATGTCCTTGAATTATGTTTGAATGATCTTGAGCTAGCAAATGAATATGTAAGTGGCGATATTGGCTTGAAAGAAAACGTAGTTGAATCGAATATGATACGCTATGTAGAGAAGAAAGTTATTAATGTTAGAATGCGTTTAAATTGATTCTTGATGACTATTATTATGGTTGTTGGTATTGTTGGTGTGGTTGTTGATGAATTTGGCCGAGTTAAATTCTCGGGGATGTTGAATTTACAGGGGAGATGCTGCCGAAATTTCTGTAGAAAAGTGTTGGTTTAGAATTGGGCTCTTAAGTGTTTATGGCTAATGTTGGTATGTACGAATAATGTTGTAGATCTTGCGAGCCAAAGACTCAAATCCGGATTAGCATAGGGAGCGGGCAAGGTATGTAAGGCTTAACCTTTCCTTCTTTTGGCATGATCCTTTTGAAATGAACAAAAATGTATATGTATGTTTATAAAGGAAATCTTACTCTTAGAGCCACGAGGATGACTAACATCTTTGACTTCCATAAGCTATTTCATACGGCTTGATGCATATTTGTGATATTCGAAGACTCTAGTTGTTATGTTTCCGAATGTTGCTCGAAAGAAAATCGAGATGACTAAAGTCTTTGTTGAATATTTTGGTACATAAATATGGTCCAAAAGTCTCCATTGATTTGATCCATAATGTCATTTGAAGATTCCTAATATGAATATTTGATCCATAATGATGTTCGGAAGTTTTCTAATATGAATGATACTTAAATTTCCAAGTATGGCTTATGAAATGTTTTTCAGAAAGATTCTTACTCTTAGAGCCATTAGGTTGGCTACCGTCCTTGGCTCCCCATAAGCTGTTCCGTATGGTTTTGCTATGTACCTATGATGTCTGATGATATGTACCTATGATGTCCGATGATGTGTGTCTATGCTGTCCAAAGTTTGGCCAAGATGTTCCGAACGGCATTTGAGAGACAAATGATATGACTATAGTTTTGACCTTCCAAGTGTCAACACATTTGATTGTTCCGTCGAGCCTTGATATGTCCGATACGTACATAAGATTCTGAAAAGTTCTATTTGATTTGATCCATAACAATATCCGAAAGGTACTTGACATGATTATGGCTTTGTTTTTTCAAAAATGGCTTCTTAAACGCTCATAGAGCGTTCTGTACTTCAAACGCTCGTACCTTTCTTATACTAAGTCGGATCGACCCGAAACTTGTTTCTGAGCCCTCAGGGGTCGGTGAGTATACTTGTCCATCGAGACTTAGAATTGATCTATATACATATGGTTCTCGATACTCCACTCGTGCGTGCTACTATCATATCGACCGCCAAGCCTCGGGCCGGTTATATGATTGTGTGTACTATGTTACACTCGTCACTAACATGTTATGTACTATATGGATCAGAGCCGACGCCTCGGCAACATGATATGTTCTGTCTTCTGTATATATATAAGTAATATATATTTTTCAAAGGAAGTATTATTATGGATATGTATATGTTATATGTATGGATCGGGCTGCACGTTCCGCAACAGTATATATATTATATTATGGATCGGGCCGAACGTTCCTCGGCAGTATATATCTTATATTATGGATCGGGCCGAACGTTCCTCGGCAATATATATTATATTATGGATCGGGCCGAACATTCCTCGGCAGTATATATTATATTATGGATCGGGCCGAATGTTCCTCGACAGTATATATTATATTATGGATCGGGCCGAACGTTCCTCGGCAGTATATGTTATACGTATATATGGATCGGGCCGTACGTTCCTCGGCACTTTTATGTTATATATGGATCGGTTATATGTATATGTGTATGGTGACATATGATGTTAGCACGTATGATCTGTGTTCGGAAAGTAAGTATTCTGGCACTCTGGATGATTTACTCATTTTTGGTACTTTATCTAACATATGACATCGGTAAGCATGATTTACGCTTGGTAATTTAGCACATTGGTATCCTGACTAATGTACTTACTGTCTTGTGTCGTTGATCCGGTTATGTCTCTATTTCCTGTATTCCATGCCTTACATACTCAGTACATATTCCGTACTGACCCCCTTTCTTCGGGGGATGCGTTTCATGCCCGCAGGTACAGACGCGCACGTGAGTGGTCCGCCAGCTTAGGATATCCATTCTGCTGTGTTAAAGAGCTCCCTTGTTCTGGAGCGTACATTTCGGTACAGAATTTTCTATTGTGTATATGTATGTATATAATCAGGGGTACGGTGGGGCCTTGTCCTGTCATATGATTATGTTGTCTTTGTTAGAGGCCTATAGACATATATGTGGGTCGTGGGTCGCTATTGTTCGTTTATGTCTGTGGTTTGCGTCTAAGTGATCCTATTTGCTATGACGGCCTCAACGGCTAGTATGTATATATGCTTATGTATATACTTCGGTATGATATGTGCGATATATGTGACCACTTCAGAGTAATATCCGTATAAATTATTATATGTTGGAAATGAATGAGATATGGCTATGTTGATTTGGCAAACAGGTGTGTACGGGTGTCCAGCTAGGGCACCAGTCATGGCCCACGGGGCTGGGTCGTGACAATTATGATACTAGCAGGAAGCGGCTGTCCGAAGGGACTATTCTATTAAGTTGTCGGAAGCGGCATATGTGATGGATTGCATTATTTACTTAAAGATTATTTTGAGACTTCGTGTGCACATTTATGTTTCTTCCAGCGAAGGCTGCAGGTATTGAGTTAGGTTGCGATTTCTTCTCTCCTAAGTCAAATTATGATTATGACTTGTTACCACCTTACATACTCAGTATATTGTCCGTACTGACGTCCTTTTGCATGGAGACGCTGCGTTCATGCCCGCAGCCCCAGATTTTTTGGCAGGTTAAGTGTATAGCTAGGATGCTTGGACGTCAGCTGGGATTGGCAAGTTCCACCTCATTCTGGAGCTATGCTGAGTCATGTATCGATATGTATGATTATGGGTATGTCAGGGCCCTGTCCTGACTCATAATGTTCAGTTTACTTCTTAGAGACTTTTGCAGACAGTGTCCTGTGGTATATTTGTCAAGATGTCGACAAAGTGATATCAGTTGAATCATTTGTGGATTTTAAAATAGTATGTATTTTAGATGATTTCAATTGGTTTAAAGTACTTATTTGATTGAAAGTTTTCATAATCGTTATAAAGATAATGATTTCTATTTGAAAAAGTTTCATGTTTTTAAAAGTTTTTGAAATGGCAGGTTTAGATAGAGCGAATGTCTAAGGGTTCGATCGACTCTGATGAGAGTCGGGTACCCGTCATGCCCTACCATTGTTAGGGTGTGACATCAAGATCCCGTCGTCCGGTTAAAGCATACACACGGGGCTTAGTGGTACCTGAAGTAGATGCTCCCCCTCTGCCTCTACCTCGACCTGCTGACATCTGGAGAGTCTGCCCTACCGAGCGCACTGAAGATGAACCAACTGCTGATCCTGTGGGTTGAACCCCACCTCTACCATACCTCGAGGGACAATCTCGCATTAAATGCCCAGTCTGTCCACAAACATAGCAACCGTCTGTGCCCTAGCGACATGGCCCCGAGTGTAATTTTCTGTACTGGCTATATCGTGGAACTGGTGGTCTTCTCTTACTATAATCACCCCCAAACTGAGAACCCGAAGCTCTCGAACTCTAACCCTGTCCTGAAGGAAAGGAGCTATCAAATCTCCTATCTGCAAATCGTGGAGGCGCACTAGTCACTGACTAGCCTGAATGTCGAGAATAAGCCTGCCTCGATCCCCCTCTATAATCGCTACCTGTCCCCATAGATCTGGCCCTCTTGCTTTTCCTTCTATCAATATCGTGAGCACCCCTTTGCGGATGTCGTTGTCCTTCTAAATTCTGGGCAAGGGCTTGTATTCGGGAAATATCCATCCCTTCTTGCAACGAAGCCATCAAACAATCCTTGAACAAATATGGCCCCAAGCCACTCACAAAGCGATGCACTCTATCTCCCATGTCAGCCACCACAGTCGGAGCATATCTAGCCAAGGAATTAAATTGAAGGCTATATTCCCAGGCACTCATGTTTCCTTGTTTGAAATTTAAAAATCTATCCGCTCTAGGTCGGCGAACCTCGGGTGGCAAATAGTGGCGAATGAAAGCATCTACGAATTCTTGCCAAACAGGAGGAGGTGCATTCTCTTTTCTTGATGCTATCCAATTATTATACCACAATACCGCCACATCTCAGAGTATATAAGATAGCAACTCCACAGATTCAGTCTCGGAGGCATGAATAATCTTCAATGTCCTCAACATCTCATCAATGAAACCTTGCGGGTCTTCATCCGGCTTTGACCCAAAAAACTCCGGAGGATTCAGACTCATAAAATCACGGGCTCTGGTACTAGCTGCCCGATCACTTGAACCCACATTCTGCCACTGTTCTTGGGCGGCAACTAACTGCGTCAACAGATGAATGGCTTCGGTCACTTGTTAACTCGAAGCAACCGGTGGAGGAATTGGAGCTGAAGCTCCTCCTTGTTCTTCTACATTGGGCGGGATAGATGAAGTATTAGATAGGGCCTCATTATGTGACTCACCCTCTTCCACATTCATTAGCGACTCTCTTTCTACCCGCCTTTTTGTCGTAGTCTTTCCCTTCTGGGCGGTTGTAGCTTGTCCCTTTGGCGGCATTTCTGAAATCATAACACACTATTAGGAGGGGAAAATCTTATAAGACAGCTCTATCACACGATCTCTTACGATAAAAGATGGTCATTTTTCCTAAATACCCTGTAGCCTCTTGTTTATTAGTGTGGCGCGCAACACACCATAAACAAGAATCGATTAGACACGGCTCGTAGACACTTCCTAGGACTAAACTGTTCTGATACCACTTTTGTCACGACCCAACTAGGGGCCGTGACGGGTACTCGGGGCTAACCACCGAGCACCACTCATTCCCTTACTCGTCATAGTAATTCTGCACTTCTTTACCATCCATATACTCATAATCATAAGACTATCATTTTTCATTTGAAAACATAATTAATTTTATATACATAAGCCCTTCGCCTACCAAAATAATAATATACATATATAATCATAGCATCGTGAGACCATACAACCCACACATGCGTATCGACGAGCCTCTACTAGAGTACTAGACATATGGACGGGACAAGACCCCGTCGTGCCCAAGATATGCATATATACACAAAAGAATGATCAAGCACCTCCGGAACAATGGAGTGCTCTCAAACAGCTAACAACTCCTACGAGTCTGGATCAAGCTCACCTCCCTGTCTACCTGTGGACATGAACAAAGCGTCCAAAGAAAACGGACGTTCGTACGAACATTGTACTGAGTATGTAAGACATGAATGAAATAAGCATAGTAGAAGAATCATAAACCATAGGAGAAGGATATAACCTGCATGAGCTCTGTCGATGAGTACATTTCATACATGTATCATATATTTACATAGTCATGGAACATATATCATCACAGCACATATATCATCACATCATCATCATCATCGTTAACCCGCGTCCGGGTAACCATGATATGCCGCCCACTAGTGGTGTCATGTCCAGCCCTCTAAGCACGGTGTAATCATAGCAACCCGCATTAGCGGTGACATGCCCGGCCCTCTAGGCACGGTGGAATCATATCGTCATATAATCAATCATAGCTTCATCATTATAACACGTCTCATAGGCTTAACATAATCTTATATTATTGATCACCTCATAGACATATCATGACTTAGCATCATTATACATTTATCATTAAAGACATACATTAGGATTTGAAGGTAACTTTGGCTATGTCGGGGTGACATAAGGTCATGAACCCCCGATTATATTATGGAGAAATCATCAACATCATATCTCACCTTGAAGGAACTAACAATCTAAGGTGAGTGTACGCAAGGAGAGGCAACGATGAAAACATACTTAGAATTATTAGCTTCATGGGCGTCTCATTTTATACAAGGATTTCTCATACTTATGTTCATCATCATCATTATCATGCTCGTATCGTATTTCCTTTCTTAATCGCGTGTGTATGTAGCTTCGTATATTCATGGACTTATACTCTCCATCGTATAGGAAGATCATGGAAAATTTGAAAGATTCATGCCTTAGAAATAAAGGATTGGTCTTACATACCTTTTCATCTAGTTACTCTATCGCTCGAACGTTCCTCTTCAATATTCGCGTTTCTACCTTCAAGAGAAGTCGCACGAACGTTAGCCAATCGATTACTTAAACGTGCTTACTATTCCTAGGAAAATTTTAGTAGCATTTCCTTTGTTTATACAACTTTTCCCATATTCTATATCAACTCCCAAACATCCGTAACATCATTCATAATATCATAACTAACAATTATCATTTATCTACATTATCCACATTTCACAATTTCACTTCAATTTCCCCATAATCATGGTCATTCACTATTACGTTCATTAACGTATAATGCTAATTTCATGTTTTAAATGTCATTCATAATCTACTTATAATCACAACATATCCATATTCATGATTCATTCCAAACTGCTACTGAACAATAGCACTATTCCCACATTTATGACCCATTTTCTATATTCTTCAACAATCCAAGTGTTACAACTTATCAATATCTTAAACATCATGAAAATATCATAAAACATACCTTAGATATTGTAGGAACAAGCCTTGAGTAGCAATACTCGTCTTGCACCAAAAACCCTAACTCACTTCCTTTGAAATTTCTTGACTTAGATGACTTTAATGGGTTTCATACTCTTGATTCTTGTTGGTTTGATGAAGTTGATCATCAATTTCCTTTGAATTCTTGTGGATGAAATGTATGGAACCTTCTAGAGGTCTTGAGAGAGACGAAGGAATATGGGAAATGAATTTAATGAAGTGGGAACACATTTAATTAATCAGAACTTATTCAGCTCGTCGGGACTTCCACGGACACTTGTACGGTCCGTGGAATATTGTACTGCTCGTACAACTGGTCGTGGATCACCACCAGGAGACCATCATCTCTACTGGGTGTTCCACGGACCAGTATACGGTCCGTGGAAAGTTTCACGGCCCGTGAAACATGGTCGTGGAACTCACAGCTTTTTCTGAAGTTGTTCTCGTCGTTTCATTTGATCTCCAATCCTTATACAACCTTCTTAACTTGTTTAATACTTCATTAATGATCTAAACATCCCTATAACTCGTCCTCAAAACCTTACCAATCACTCCTTAACACAATAATTTACGGAACCTTTCCTAAACCTCACTTATACTCCACTTGTCCTTATCAATTCTTATTTCATCAATTCATATAACTTCAAGATCTTAACGCATGCATTCTAAGACCACTAAACATTCGTCTTATAGTCTTAAGAACTTCATGTGACCCTTAAGCTCGCGTTGGTTCATTCACTATGCGACGACATGAAATTTCCAAGGTGTAACAAGAATTCCCACTCAAGGGTTTTTCATCCATTATCTAAGGCGAGTTTTATGATCATTATTTGTTGTTTAAGGTGTTGAAAGTTGAAAACACTTGGATTGTAGAAAGATATATGAAATGGGTCATGAAAGGGTGAATAGTGACATTGTTGGGTGAAGGTTTGGATTGAATTATGAATATTGGTATGTTATGATTGTAAATATGTTATGAACGACATTTAGAACATGGAATAAGTATTATATGTGAGAAAGTGCGATGATGAACCATAATCACAATTATGGAGAAATTGGAGTGAGATTGTGAATTGCGGATAATATAGATGGATGACGATTGTTGTTTATGATATTGTGAACGTTGTTATGAATGTTTCAGAGTTGATATAGAATATGAGAAAAGTTGTATAAACAAAGGAAATGCTGCCCAATTTTCTTTAGCTTTAGTACGCACGTTTAAGTAATTGATTAGCTAATGTTCGTGCGACTTCTCTTGAAGGTAGAAATGTGAATATCGAAGAGGAACGTTCAAGCGATAGAGTAGCTAAATGAAAAGGTATGTGAGGCTAGTCCTTTGTTTCTATGGCATGAATCCTATAGTATGATTTCTATCTCATAAATCCTCTATATATCTCAGAAAGCTAAGAGTCTATGATCATGAGTAGTCATGTGAGACAAGAGACATATAATGAGTTCAATAATGACGATGATGAGTTTAAGTCTAAAGATTCTAGATGTTCATGACATGATGTTCATATAGATTTAATGATGTCGTTATTGTACACACTCACCTTATTTATTATTTCCTTCAAGGTGAGGCAGAATGCTTATAAATGCTCCGTAATGGAATCGGGGGTTCACGACCTTATGTCACCCCGATAGAGTATAATTATTTTAAGCTTCCAGTCATGCATTATGGTAATAGTATGATGAGAGTATGATATGGCTATGATATGTACATGATTTTGTCACACCGCGCCTATATGGCCGGGCAGACACCGCTAAGGCGGGCAGCGTATACACCATGTCCAGATGGCACGGGCAGACACCACTAGTGGGCGGAATGGATGGTACCCCGGACGCGGGAGGCCTGGACGCAGGATGATTATCACACCGATCCGATACGGACGGGCAGCTTATACATTTATGCATATATGATATGATGATGATTATGAGTAAGCCAGCATATGTTATTTCTTTTATGAGTGACAGTTATATACAGTTTCTCCTTATTGATGCTTCCTTTATCTCATTGACATATTTTCGTTACTTATGCCTCTCATACTCAGTAAAATGTTCGTACTGATGTCTATCTTCTTTGGACGCTGTGTTCATGCCCACAGGTAGACAGGGAGGTGATCTTGATCCAGACTCGAAGGAGCTAGTAGCTGATTTGAGAGCACTCCATTGTTCCGGAGGTGCCTTGATTATTCTTTTGTGTATATTTGTATATTTTAGGCATGACGGGATCCTGTCCCGTCCATATGTCTAGTACTCTAGTAGAGGCTCGTAGATACGCAGTTGTGGGTTATATGGTCTCACGAGGTTACTACTGTATATATGTATATTATCATTTTAATAGTCGAAAGGCTTATGTCTATAAAAGTATCTATGTTCTCAAATGAAAAGTGACTTTCTTATGGTTTGAGAATGATTTTGATAAAAGAACGTCTAATGAGTATAATGAGTAGTAGAACGAGTGGTGCAAGGTGGTTAGCCCCGGGTACCCGTCACGGCCCCTAGTCGGGTCGTGACATACAACTTGACTCATCTGTTAGCATTCTTCCTCATAATTATTTGTGGGACTAGCTCAAGGTACTCTTAATGCCCTTAACTCCTGTTATCCCAATCCATCCTGACTTCTCTACTTGACTTATATTTAGTTCAACAAGATCTTCCAAGTTGCTTTGCATCCCACGTTATTCTATCATCAAGTTACCCATTCGACAAGACTTTATGGACATACATATACCATATACCCTTACCAATGGCAATGAAGCCTTACTTCTGACTTTATTCTGTTTAGACGTTTGGTATAACGTAAGTCTGGGCCCCTTAACTACATATCCTTGATTGGTGGGGGTGTAGTGGTAGGGTGTTATATTGCCTTGGCTAGTGGCACTTTGCATATTATCCACTTGCTGCATAGCGCCACGGCTCTGTAACTTTTATTTTTAACCTTTACTCCTTTTTAAATCCTTATAATATCCATTTGTTGCGTAGCAAATAGCATTCTAGTTCCCAAAGTTGTGCCAGCAGTTTCAATGGAGGGGTCATTAGACTCATAATCATCTTACATTGGTCCTGTTTCTGCGAAACTTAACCAGATGCATGCTTGAAGTTGAACTTTTCTATTCTCCTTAGTTACTCTTCTCCCCTTGGTTGACTATCTTATTCCTCTTGTACAACTCCTATACATACAGTAGCGATCCTTGATTAAAAAAATTCCGAAACTGAAAACCATCCGATAATTTGTAATACTAACGTCTGTAGCGGTCCCTATCATAATGCTGGACTTAGATGGAAAATCGGATGTGGCCACTCCTGTAATGCTTTTCTCATATCCTTTTCATCAGCCCTGGTGGTAGGACTAAAGTCTGTGGTGAGGTCACACTCGCAGCTGCCCTGACAGTTGTCTCATTGGGTCCTTTAACCGGATTCTTCACGATAGAGGTCATATTTTCGGGAGGGTCTGACTTAGTCATATAATTATATTCCTCCTTATCCCTTATGTTACTTTTGACCTGCATTGACGGTTGATGTTAGCGTAACATACACTCTCGGAGCTGAACCGATATTCCAGTTTAGTTGAAACCCTTCTTTTTGTTGGTGAAACCGCAATTTCTAACGAGAAGATCGAATCGGGAGCGAACTTTCCTACGTTGTTGGCTCTATTGCACGATCTAGATCATGAAGAAAAGAGGTAATTTCTAAATGCCCTATAGCCTCATGTTTAGAATTATTGTGCGCTTAATAACCCTAAACAAGACTCTACTAGACACTGCTCATAGACATTCCTAGGACTGACCTGCTCTGATACCACTTTGTCACACTTCAACGAGGGGCATGACGGGCACCCGACCCTAACAGCCGATTACCACTTGACATGACATAATATAACCTTAACACAACAATCCTGATCGTAATCATTAGCATGTACATATAAGAGGACCGGTACACAGAAAGGCCCAACACAAGGGTAACATAACCTCGTTTTAACGACTGTATACATAAGCTGGCCGAAAAGGATGGTTGATTTTTTTTTTAAAGTTTGACGACTCTCCTAAGGCACTAAACGTTTGATTTCCTAAATTCTACACATGCATAGGGTTCCAATATTTTTAGAGTTTTTACAAATACATCTACATGAATATATCGTAATGAAAATAAAGGAGGGAAATCAGGCTGGGGGGCCTACCAAGCTCACCAATAAACTATTTTCACCCATAGTTGGGCCTTCAAATAACTTAGCTTCCCTTTCCCATTTACTTCTCAGACAGACTAGATCAAGAAGGAGTATTGGGCCTTTGGGCCAATGGGTTTTACGCTATAAGAGGGTCCCAAAGGACGGTATTTCATACAAAGCAAAGAGGGGAAATAAGGATTAGCAAGCATCTAAGCAAACAGTTTAACTTAGCAAAGAATACTTAATGTCGCAAAAATCACATAATGAAAAGATATATATAATACTTACTAGCAAACATTTGAACTGAAGATAATCCACTAAATATTGGGCTGAAACAGATAAAAGGAGCGGGCCCAAATACAAATAAGATACAGACCCAAATATATGAAAAGGCCATATGAATTGTATTAATAGAAGAGAAAAGCCCAATATTAGAAAAAGATTAAAAAAATAAGGTTCACAAAAGTCATCTGCCCAAATGGAATTCATCACACAAACAAGAGTATACAAATTTTCCAGCCAATATACCATAGGTATACACCCACGGAGATGTGAAAATTGCTCAAAAAGGAAAATTTTACCCCCTTGTTCCTAAGGTCGCACAAGATCCAAGGTGTTTTAGGAACCCCAGGCATGGCAGACATTAGGGGAGATTCAAACTTAATCCCCAAATGCTACTTCAATTCTCCACTTATGTATTGAACCCATAATATACATAGGGGAAGAATTTGTCCTATGCTTGTGTCTTTTATTGAAAAAGAGACTAAACAGAATGTTCCATATGACAGTATACAATCTTAGAATTAATAAACTAACATGATGTAAGAAAAAATATCAAAGCACAATTAATTCCCAACACCAGACTAAAATTTTAAAGAGCGTAAAGAAAAACAGGATCTCCCAAGTAAGTTACAAAAGCATGGTTTGAAAGTCACAAACAAATTTCAGTCACATCAAGATAAAAGAAAACCAATGCTTAACTAGATACTGATCTAGAAAAAGAAAAAAAAAACAAGTTCCATTAACATAGGTGATGTGCCCCAATTAATCAGGCCATGTGTTACCAAGTATACTGAGATATATACCACCCACTCCACCCCATCTATGAGTGACAGATAGCAGACAAGAAAAAGGGACCCCTGTGGCAACACTTGGTTCACACACACAACTAACCAATACACAACACAGACTTCACACTGAAAGGGAGAGTAAGAAGAAAGAGAAGAAAAGAAAGCAACAATTCCAATTCCGAGTAACTGCTAGGTGAAACATTCTTAATTAAACAAAATGTGATACATAACTTTCAAAGACTTGCTTGTTTTCTACCATAAATCAGGCATTACCCTTTCAAACAGAATCACTATAGCAACAACCTCAAAGAATAAAAAACATGACTCGTAAGTTCCAATCCATATTATCAAAATGACTTTCTTAATGATCTTGCAAGTATTTAAACTAGTCACCAGAGATCCTATGTGGTTATGTATTAAATTCATTTGACATAACATCCTTCAATTAGGTAAATTAGTGACTGAATGACACTAAACAGATTTATCAAAGAATCAGACACTTAAACTTTGTAAAATAAAATGAAAACAGCTCTTTCACGAGTTGAAAAAATCAGACAAGGCATAAGGACCATCAAATCTTCACAGAGGCATATCTTGTTACATCCGACATTTTTGCATATTCGAAAAAATTGAGATAACTTGACTTGTAATAAATAAGGCCACATTTGGACATTACTTGGTATGAATGTGTAGGCTATGAATACAATGGTGTGGAATTACGAAAGGTGGCCAAGGGCAAAAATTGGAATTTTGGAAACTTGTTCCATGAATTGCAATTTATTTAGCCTACAAGTTGGACTCAAAAAAAATAAGGAAACAAGGCCCAAATGGGAGAGGCCCAACCAGCCAAGCTTGAGCCCAAGTCCATGGAATTATTTTCCATGTGACAAATTATGTTATAAGTGATCCATATATTAAGGACCTTTTAGAGAAAACAAGAAGAACAAAGAACAAAATAAGAGAAAGAAAAGGAAGACCAATTCGGGTGAAGAGAAAAGAAAAGAGAAAAGAAAGAAAAAAATTTTGGGAGCCAAATCCTTGATGCAAATATCCAAGTCTTGTGAGATTAGTACTAAGCTCAAGGCCCTCTACAAGTTGATATAATTATTGTGGCAAGAAACTACCAATTGTGGCAAGTGGAAGAGTTGGGAAAAGGTAAGAATCCACCCCTTTTTATTATGTTATGGAGCTTTGTTCATGTTGTGGAATGTAGAAATGAATAGAATTTGTGAAAATATGGAAGTTTGCAAAGTGGGTGTGTTTGTTGGAAAGTGGCCGTGTGTGTGTGTGTGTTGATGTATTGATGTAATGAGTTGAATTTTTATGTTGTATTCTAGTTGTAGTTATGGTGAAAATTGTATTAGAAATGAAAGTTGAATGAATTCGACGAAAATTGGAAATATGGAATGTAGCCGTGTGCTGTTGTGTTGATGGTGGAAAATGAATTAAATTTTGTTTGGTATGTTAATTGTGTTGTTATGGTTTTGTGAAGTAGATGGAAGAATAAAGGGTTAAGCTAACGTGAAAAATTTGTTGTTAAGTTGTTGTCGGAAGGTATGTTGTTTAGTACGATCTTTTGAAATTAAGAAAATGAAGTGGTTAAGGTGCAAATGATGGTTAACGTTGATAGACTTGGAAGATGGAAATGTGTTATGAACTAGTATGTTAAAGATTAGGAGAATTGGATAGATTATGGCCTTGATGGAAAGTTGGCATGTTTGTATATCTTGTGTATATTATGAATTATGATAATTGTTGATGTTGTTGATGTTGTTGTTGGGTTGTTGTTGGTTGTTTGGAGCCGAGTTGAATCTCGGGGAGGCTATATGTATAGGGGAGGTGCTGCCCAAATTCTTATAGACAAGTATTGGTTAAGATTAGAAATGTTAAGTCTCATGAATAGTAACTGGTAAATGTGACCATTTGCAGTTTTTGAGCGAAACAGGAATCGAGTTTGGACGAGCGTAGGACGCAACCAAGGTATGTAAAGCCTATCCCTTCGTTCTTAGGCATGTTCTGAATGTAATAGGCTCGGCCGCGAGCCCTAAGTACGACTCCGTTCCTCGGAATTCGAGATGGAAATCCGCTCCAATTCCTTCAGTAAGATTGAATCATTTTTCTTATAACTTGTCTTTAAAGTGAACTTTTGTATAAAACTTTCCTAAACGGAGTCGGAATACTTCCATATGATTACAAATGACCTCATAAGGTCTATTAGCAATAATTTATGGATGTCGCCCCGAGTTAGTCCGAGGTGGGCCCACGGAGCCCCGATACCTTCTGTATGATCTTAATTACTTTAGTTTTGCCCGATTTTCTCAGAAAACACCTGGACTACTATTCTGATCACGATACGACTGTTTTTATAAAAACCTTACAAAATAATTTTTGACATTTGGAAATCTGGTTCTGGTTATAATCTGTCGTGCCTCCCCAAGTGACGTGTAGGCACGTACCTTGAAAACTATCTGAATACTTGGTTCGATCGGCCAGTTGGCCTACTTCTGTTCTGTTGAGTCTGTATGTATGTGGTTCCTCATTAATCAGTTCGTGCACATGCTATGATTCCTTTCACCGGATCCCGGGCCGGTACGTATATCGTGCGGTGGCCCGCCGAGCCCCATATGTAAATTCTGAAGTATAATGTGTCCGGTGTCGGGGTACTGTGTTATATGTCCGTCCCCGATTACCGAGGATATATTACGAAGTATGATGTGTCCGGGCTCGGGGTGCTGTGTTATCTGTCCGCCCCCGGGTACCGTGGTTATGTTATGATGTGTGACGGAGATCGGAGAAGAATTTCTGATATCTGACGTGTTGTGGTGCGAATGGCAGGAGTGGCGACCACGTTCCTGCACCCTATGTGTGATTCTTTCTGTCTGTATGACTTATGCTTCTGTATGTCCGTCTGGATTATCTGACCGACTGGTTATGCTTCTGTATGTCCGTCTAGATTATCTGACCGACTGGTTATGCTTCTGTATGTCCGTCCGGATTATCTGTCCGACTGGTTATCATTCTGTTTGTTCGTCCGGCTTATGAGCCTGTCTATTATATTTCTGTGCTTCCGGACCAGATCATGATTATGTTTGATATATATCTGCTTTACATACTCGGTACATTCTTCGTACTGACCCCCGGTTCTTCGGGGGCTGCGTTACATGCCCGCAGGTACAGACGCACCAGGTGATACGCCGCCAGCGTAGGTTTCTGACTCTGCTGTTTGAAGAGCTCCTTCGATCCGGAGCATATACTTTTGGTATATATCTTCTGTTCTTCCGTATGTTCTGTATGTATGGAAATTTTGGGTACGGCGGGGCCCTGTCCCGTCATATGATTCTGTATGTCTGTAGAGGCCTGTAGATAGATGTGTGGGTTACGGGTTTCGTCTGTATGTTAGCCTTATCGGCTTATCTGTAAATGTCTGCATGTTCAGGTATATATATAGATATATGTTTGCGCGCGTGCCGTATCTGTATCGGCCTACTTTTGTAAATCTGTTTGAAAAAAAAAATAATATCTGTATGATACGAAATTCGGTCAGGTAGGTATGTACGGGTACCCAGTTAGGGTACCAGTCGAGGCCCACGGGGTTGGGTCGTGACATATCTTTACCCTTTTACAAACATACAGGAGCGCAAGCAAGCAACAAGGTAGGATGAGAATGAGGATACACTTATTAGAGTATTCCACTAATGAACCACAAACATTTAAGCTGACAGAGGTTCATGAAGACCAGACAGGACCAAAACCAAAAACAAGCAACTTGTAACATAATCTTTTATCCAATAGGTAAAAGGGAAAACACATACTAGAGACAATGAGAAAATCCAAAGCAGTTCAACCTATACTTAGACTCATTAAGGCTAGTGATAAGATCAGGGCAGCCTGGAATTTAGTGTTGACAAATTCAGACCTTTTTTAATGCCATTTCACACTCTGCCAAGTTTCTAAGGTCTTTTCTATTAATTAGATGCATTAAACTATGAACAAAATCTTGTTAAGTATGTACTCAACTAAAAAAAAAAAAAAACTCCTGTCAATACAAATTTCAAGAAATTTTAACAGTACCTAGTATAAGTTACCATCACATAATAAAGCAATTTAGTCAAACTACATACACACCTTCCTAAAGTAGACAAGTTAAAAGTTAATCCAATAAACATATCTGATTAAGCAAGTTAGGTCAACTGCTTAGGTATACCTGATTAAAAACAGATGTGATAGTATGTTATGACCAACATACCCCACCTATATCTTAGCAGGTTCAAGTTATTAGGTGCTATTATCTCAAGTTTCAGCAATCCTCAACAACATATCCTTTTTTTTAAGCAAGAAATGATCTAGAGGGGATATTATACATACTACCAAACTCCACACATAACACAGTTTGTAGGTTCCTTTTTATCCAAAGACAACATGGTAGGAGTCAGCATCTCCCAACAAGCAACTTATCTTTTATTATTAGGAATATGTCCAGTAGCATTTTATCATAAAGTACTTAGCATGTTCCTAATTTCACAGACATGACTCCAAATATGAATTTTATTAACTCTAAGTGAACTAATTTACATAACATGATCTTGTAATGGCAGAAACAAACCCATATAGACTTGGCATATAGAATCAGACTCATGAACCATATGTACATATTAGACTGGCAAAAGGGACCTTAGCCATGTAATCCCACACTAAACACAACAAAGGCATCACCCAAAACAGGTAGGTATAGGGTCCTTCTAAGACTAATTACTTTAACATAATCTATATAAATTAAACAAACAGTTAGCTAAGATAATCACAACTGCAAAAAAATAATCTGGCACATGATCTTTAATGCAAGTAGACATACAAAAACTAAATCTATAGAATTTAAATAGATAATAATAAAAAAGAAAGGTAAGGATTTTACCTTTTGTTGGTGCAACCTTGTCGAGAATAGGAATTAAAAAACCTTTGCTTCCAAATCAAGACTCAACCACACAAGACATTAAAATTTTTAAGCACCTTAAACTCTTAGTCTCAAAGCAAAAAATGCCAAAACTTGAGTTTAAGTTCTATATTTTTTGTGGTATATTTTTCTCCTCCTCTAAAAATGTGGGCAAATGCCTATTTTTATAGCTATTCTTCAAACCCGTCAAACCCTAAATTCGCGATATGGGATAAATCCCAACTATGGGATTTCCTCCTCACCAATCGTTGTTGTAGGGTGAAGATTGAGTCAAACGACAACCAAAGGACCAGATTAGGCCAACAAAGAGTAAATCCACGGGGTTCTTCATGAACCAATCAAAAATCGCAATTTCAAATCACATAGCAACAAAATCCATTAAGGAAGAACAGAGTTGACCATTTGAAAACTCAGAAAAGCGAAAGAAAAAGAATGATAATACCTTGTTTGGATGAAGAGAGGGTAACACATTAATTGTGTTCCCTCAAATAGCCGAACAAATACTATATAAATCAAACCACACACTGCACATTACCACAATTAAGACGATGACGCAGAGAGAGAATCCCCAAGGGGACCATGACGGCTAGGGTTCACAAGGGAGAAGGGAAGGGGAGAGACAGGCCTCGTTTGGATGAGGAAAATGGTAAAGGGCCGGGTTTTGCCCTTGTTGGGCTGGACTCAGTCCCTTTTAAAGAGAAGTGGGTAGCCCAATTCATGTATATATATATATATATATATATATATATATATATATATATATATATATATATATATATATATATATATATATATATATATATATGTATATCTATATATATACATAGACATACATATACATATGCATATATATAAGGGGCAAAAATGAAAATTAATGGGTAGGTAAAAAAAAACATATAAAGGGATTGATTTACTAAGTAATTAAATTGAAATTAAATAATTAACGACACGACTGATTTCACAAAACATATTGGGTCTAAAAGTATGGCCTTAATTGAAATAAAACAATGAATTTTGTTATTTCAATTATGGCCCTATTTGACTAACTAATTGATTGTTTCTATTGCAGCCATAATTAAACCTGTAATAAGAAATTTATAAATATAGTTATAATTATTTATCTAAATTAATTCTAATTAATTTGAGAATTTCCCAAATAAATGAGTATGCATAAATAAGACTTAGAGGGTAAAAATGACTATTCCTTTCAATCAAATCAATTTCATTGAATTAAAATGGGGTAAATATTTGCTGATTAATTTCTAATAATTGCATAATTAAATAAATAGCTATTTTACACTATTTCTAGTTGAAATTTGTAAAACGCAAATAATTTGAAAATGATTCATTATAGAAATTATATTGCCAAACAATAAAGGTAAAATATTATCTACATAGTTTATAAAATCATCCTGATTTTTTTTTTCTAAAAAATAATAATATTCCCCCATTTAATATTCAAGCATATTAAGCAATTAAAAATAGATTATGGGAGGTCAAAAATTAGGTGTCAACAACTGCCCCTTTGGTGTTCGGGGATGGCGGGACCATTCCCAAGCAACGAAATTTGATTAACCCTGATTTTTTACTGACCCAAGTCATATTTCCCCTCATTTTTATGCAATTTTCAAAATATATGGCCGGACCCCTGTTTCTGGGTTTCCTACATATTTCAGGTTTCATGAGAATTCAGGCTATTTGTAGTTCGACATCAATTATGACATAAAAATGCAAATTAAAGTAAATTTCAGATTCTCTGGATGTCAAGCTGGGAAGTCTGGTGTGATTGGTAGGAGTGTGACTGACTCTCTAGCATTGAGTCCGCCTACATATCCCTGTTCTTGGGAATCAAGTCACTTGTAGTTCGATTCGATCGGAGGAAGAGGGTATCCTTTATGTGGGAATGCCTTTGTTTGTTCCGGTGTGTGTCCGACCGGTTGCGAAATAATAAAAACAAACAAGCATATAAGCAAAAAAATTAACTTTATGTGGTTGAGCATGGTGAGGAGTGGGTTTCCAAGTCCTGGCCGGAAAGCTTAACTCTCATGGCACCCTATCTCGACAGGTTGCGTAAGAAAAATTTCCACGTCTGCTCTGCAATCTGTCTAGATTTGATTTGATCAGCTTGCTCTTTGGCAGCTTCCAATCTGTTTCCATTTGCTGAGTATCATTGATTTTGGATGATTAATATTGGGATCATCTGACCGGCTTCACATCGTCTTGTTCTTTTTTGGGGCGAATACCACAGTCTCATGACCGGTTTCACATTGCTTTGTCTTTTCGGGGCGAATACTGCAGTCTCATGACCGGTTTCACATTGCTTTGTTGTCATGCTGCATTCGGTAGTTTATATGCATGGACTTTCTGGAAAATGTAATAAATGGACCTCTTGGTGTTACACCTCGGAAAATCATCCGTTGGTACGCAAGTGAATGAACTAGTAAGGAGTATGAATATACGATAGGTTCATGAGTAAGAAATGATGTTTGATGACCGTAAGTGAAGTTTCAAAGGCATCCGATGTTAGGTGAGAAAGTTGGCTAAGATAAGGCAAAGTACTTGATAAGTTTCGGAAAGGAATTACGAGTAACGAGTTAGCGAGGCTTTAAGGTTGCCTTGGAGAGGAATGATAACGTCCCTTAGATTGCTAATGAAGTGTTGAACAAGTGTTAAGAAGGTTCCATAAGGATTGGAGACAAAACGAATCGACAAATCGAAGTTCGGAAGCACTGGGGATTATACGGCCAAACATACTGGCCGTATAATTTATATGGTCCGTATGTCTGGACCGTATAATCAACCCAAAATGGCCAAAGTCTCAGGACCAAAAGTACGGCCAGACATACGGCCCGCACAATTTATACAGACCGTATGTTGGTCCATTTATTTTGGTCGGGACAGATTTGCTCAATAAATGTAAGGGACCAAGGTTATTTCATTTCATTTCCCTTCCACACCCCTTCTCTCTAAAACATCTCTCTACATTTATTTCATACGTTTTCAAGGGATTGTAGTGATTAACAACATAAACAAGTGAATCAAGAGTAAGGACCCTTCAAAGATCATTTAAAGTCAAGAAATCCAAATGGTGGAAAACTAGGGTTTTTGGTCAAGTGGAGTATTATCGACTAAGTATTGTTCCTACAACTTCTAAGGTAATATTCGTGATATTTATATGTTTTTTAAGGTATTTGAGAGTTGAAATTCTTGGTCATTAGAAGAGAATAGGAAAATGGGTTATAAATGATGAATAGTGACGTTTTTGAGAAATAGTTTGAATTGAATCATGATTGTTGTTGTATTGTGATAAGAATGTGTTATAGGCGACGTTAAGACCATGATATAGGCATTGTATATGAATGGATGAGGTTGGATGTTGTGACTATAAATGTGGATAAATGGAAGTGAATTAAGAATGTGGATAATGTGAATGACTAATGCCAATTGTTATGATATTGTGAATGTATTATTGACGTTTGGGAGTTGAATTAAGATATGGGCAAATGTCATATAAATAAAGGAGATGCTGTCCAATTCTCTCTAGCTTTAGCCATGTATGCTAGATATCTATTCTAATATTAGTATGACCTTTATGAAGGTAGAAACGTGAGCACCGAAAGAGTACGTGCAAGTATAGAATAGTGCGATGAAAAGGTATGTAAGGCTAACCCTTCTTTCATAAGGCATGGTTCTTGGCCAAATTCTTAATTCCTCTATATGAGTATGTCGTTTTCACATAGTTAATACTCCGAGCTCATAAGCTCACGATCTTTGATAGGTACTACGATTGTACCAAGTTCCTCTTATGACGAGCAAGTTTATAATGTAGATGTAACCATAACGATGATGATAATAATAATGATATTAAGGGTGCCTACGGGCTAGTATACTTATGTGTACCTATGAAGGGATATAATGAAGCCCCGAGCTTATAACGCCAGGTAGGTTATATGTATATGATTATGTATAAAGTATGTATACGATTACGAAACGCGCGCACACCTCTGCAGATTGTACGGATAACCCTGAAGCCTTGGTAGGGCCAGGTATGAGTAACCTTGAGCCTTGGTTGGCCAAGTATGTACGAAACACCGAACCTTCATGGACGGGCATGTTATGTATATATATGTAAATGTTATGTATATTAAAGGACTATGTATATAATGTGAATATGAATGTGATAAGAGTATGTTTATGAATACGAATAAGAGCATATATACGAATATGAGCACAAATATTGGTACGGTTGCTATTATGAGAAATGGAGGGTTCCTAAGGAAGGCAAGTAAGTGCCATGATGATGATATTGTTGTCTCCCCTCCTATGTTACTGCTTATGTTGTCTATTATGCTTCTATACTAATGTTGATCCTCAGTACATTCTTCGTACTAACGTCCTTTTGTTTGTGGACGCTGCGTCATGCCCGCAGGTGCACAGGGAGACAGACTGGACTCATAGTTTCTTATTCAGAGATTGCATAGCCGAGCTCCATCTCATTCGGAGCCATAGCTTTTGGGTACTCATTCTTTTGTGTACATGATTATGGGTATAGCGGGGTCCTGTCCCGCTCATGTAATATGTTATACTCTTAGAGGCTCGTAGTCACGTGTATGCGGTTAGATGTGTCTGGCCTTGTCGGCCCATACTTTTGTATATCATTTTCCTGACCTCGTCGGCCCATGTACATTGTTGTGGCATAGATACCCGTGATATGATATATGATGATTGTCATCCAATGGGACTAGTATGAATGATGACTAGAATGCATGTAATGATTTAAGGCTCACCTAAATGATACGTGAATATAAGTTAAGGGGTGCCGGGGTAGGAGAGCACCGGGTGCTCATCGCGGCCCCTAGTCTGGTCGTGACAAAAGTGGTATCAAAGCAGTTCTGTCCTAGGATGTGTCTACGAGCCATGTCTAGTAGAGTGTTGGTTATGGGTGTGTTGCGCGCCACACCTATAAACAAGAAGCTGCGGACATTTTAGGAATGAATGACCTTCTTTCTTCATAAGAATCGTGCGATAGAGTTATGATATAAGAAATTCTTGTTCCTTAATAGTGTGTTATGTATTTCAGAGAATGCCTGTGAAGAGAAAGGCTACAGCAGCCCAAAAGGGAAACACGGTGGCAGAAAAGCGGGCTGAAAGAGCACCGCCACCGGTAGTAGAGGAAAGTGAGTCCCAGAGTGCGGCTCAGTATCAGTCCTCCCTGACAGTGCCTATTACTGAGGAGCGTGAGAGGGCCTCAGCCCCAGCTCCAGCTCCTCCACCAGATGCTTCGGGCCAGGATGTGAAAAAGGCCATAAATTTGTTGACTCAGTTGGTTGCGGCCTAGACTCAGAGGCAAGGTACGGGGCACGGTGATAGGGCTGTTAGTGCAAGGGCCCGTGATTTTATTACTTTAAACCCTCCGGAATTCTTTGGGTCAAAGCCGGAGGAGGATCCTCAGGACTTCATTGATGGTATGTTGAGGATGCTCTAATTGATACATGTTTCGGACACGGAGTCGGTGGAGCTAGCGTCATAAATTGAGGGATGTCTCAATCCAGTGGTATATGGTTTGGATGGCTTCGCGGGGAGCCAATGCACCTCCACCGGTATGGCAAGAGTTTGTTGATGCTTTCGTCCGTCATTATATGCCTCCAGAGGTTCGGCAAGCTAGGGCCGATAAATTCTTGAATTTAAGGCAAGGTAATATAAGTGCTCAAGAGTATAGTCTCCGTTTCAACTCCTTGGCTAGGTATGCTTCGGCCATGGTAGCAGATATGGGCGATCGGGTGCACCGATTTGTGAAAGGCCTAGGGCCACATTTAATGGATAAATGCTTGACTGCGTCCCTTCAGGACGCTATGGATATTGCACGCATGCAGGCACATGCTCATAACTTAGAAGAAAGCCTGCCGCAGCGGAGGAGTGAACGTGAGCAAGATAGGGGAAAGAGTAAGAGGGCTAGATCTTCAGGTCAGAGGAGTGAGTCCAGGGGCGGACACAGGCAACAGTTTCCCAGCCATTCAGTCTATTCTATGAACGGTCCACCTCCACAGTCTACGGGCCAGAGATTTGATAGATCTGCTCGTTCAGGGCCGAGTCTGAGTTATTCAGGACCCCAGTTCAGAGATGATTCAGGCCAGTCAAGCCCACCTGTACCGTGATGTTCCCAATGTGGGAAGATGCATTGGGGTCGATGCCATTTGGGTTCAGATGTTTGCTATTCATGTGGTCGGCCAGGCCATATTATGCTTGATTGCCCCTCAGTACATGGTAGAGGTGGGACCCAGCCATCAGGGTCGGCAGCTGGATCTTCGGCATTTGTATGCCCTATGGGCCCAGGTTCACATGTGCCAGCTGGACATGGTAGAGGCAGAGGGAGAGCCCCCACTACTAGCGGTCCTCAGCACCGTATTTATGCATTAGCTGGACGCCAAGATCTTGAGTCTTTTCCTAACGTGGTCACAGGTATATTATCGGTGTTCTCTCATGATGTGTATGCTTTGATTGATCTGTGCTCCACATTGTCTTATGTTACTCCTTATATTGCGGGTCGATTTAAAGTCGAGCCGAAGTCGATCAAACCTTTTGAGGTGTCTACACCTGTTGGTGAATCAGTGATAGCTAACCGAGTATATAGAGATTGTATAGTTGTGATTTTTGACTGCCGTACTATAGCTGACGTGCATGAACGAAAGATGGTAGATTTTGATGTTATTATAGGCATGGATTGGTTGGTTTCTTGTTATGCCAATGTTGATTGTAGAATGAAAGTGGTTCACTTCCAGTTTCCGGGAGAACCAGTTCTAGAATGGAAAGGGAATACGACATCACCAAAAGGTAGGTTTATTTCCTATCTCAAGGCAAGAAAGATGATCACAAAAGGGTGCATTTATCATCTAGTACGAGTTCACGATGTAGAAGCTGAGTCGCCGACTCTTCAGTCAGTTCCCGTAGGGAATGAATTTTCGGATGTGTTCCCGGAAGAGCTTCCAGGCCTTCCTCCCGAGTGGGAGATTGATTTTGCCATTGATGTGTTGCCAGACACTAAGCCTATATCTATTCCTCCCTACAGAATGGCACCCGCAGAATTGAAAGAGTTGAAGGAGCAATTGAAAAACTTGCTCGATAAAGGATTCATTAGGCCTAGTTCATCCCCGTGGGGAGCGCCCGTATTATTTGTCCGAAAGAAAGATGGCTCCTTGAGAATGTGCATTGATTATCGGCAATTGAATAAAGTAACGATTAAGAACAAATATCCTCTCCCGAGGATTGATGATTTATTTGATCAATTGCAAGGCGCCAAATGGTTTTCAAAGATCGATTTGAGGTCCGGGTATCATCAAGTGAGAGTTAGGGAAAAAGATATCCCTAAGACAGCCTTCAGGACAAGATATGGCCATTTCGAGTTCCGAGTAATGTCGTTTGGGCTAACTAATGCGCCGGCAGTGTTTATGGACTTAATGAATAATTTATTCAGGCCCTTTCTGGATCTATTCGTGATTGTATTCATCGACGATATCTTAGTGTATTATAGATCCGAGGCCGAACACGCGGACCATATGCGTATTGTCCTTGGAGTTCTTCGGGCTCGAGAGTTGTTTGCGAAGTTTTCTAAATGTGAGTTTTGGTTAAACTCAGTATCATTTCTGGGCCACATTGTTGCAGCTGATGGTATTCGAGTGGATAGCCAAAAGATCGAGGCCGTGAAGACTTGGCCATGACCCACGACTCCTACGGAGGTTCGTAGCTTTCTGGGCTTAGCAGGGTATTACAGGAGATTCATTGAGGGTTTCTCTTCTATCTCTTCACCACTCACAAAGTTGACCCAGAAATCAGCTAAGTTTCAATGGACAGATGCTTGTGAACGTAGTTTCCAAGAGTTAAAGGACAGGTTAACTTCTGCCCCAGTCTTGACACTTCCAGAGGAATTGGAAGGATATGTTATCTATTGTGATGCTTCAAGCGTCGGGCTAGGCTGTGTAGTGATGAAAAATGGTAAGGTGATTGTGTATGCTTCAAGGCAATTACGGAAACATGAACGTAATTATCCAACACATGATTTAGAATTGGCCGCGGTGGTTCATGCATTAAAGATATGGAGACATTATTTATATGGCGTCCATGTGGATATTTACACAGATCATAAAAGTCTTCATTATATCTTCAAGCAAAAAGAGTTAAATTTGCGGCAACGACGATGGCTGGAATTGTTAAAAGATTATGATGTTGATATCTTGTATCAGCCCGGAAAGGCAAATGTTGTGGCCGATTCTCTTAGCCGCAGGACTATGGGGAGTTTATGTGATGTGCGACAAGAAAGGAGGGAAATGACTCATGAGCTCCAGCAATTAGCTAGTCTAGGAGTCCGAGTGATGGATTCCGGTAGCCGGGGGACTACCATACAGAATTCAGCAATCTCGTCGCTAGTAGCGGAAGTGAAGGCGCGGCAATATGAGGATGCAATGCTAGTACAACGTAGAGATACGCTCGCTCATAAAGAGGAGTCATCATTTGACATTTCAGGGGACGGAGTTCTCCGATGTTGAGGCAGATTATGTGTTCCCGATGTGGCAGGTCTACGCCACCAAATATTGAGGGAAGCTCATGGTTCCCGTTATTCTATCCACTCTGGAGCGACGAAAATGTATCATGATCTTAAGTCTATATATTGGTGGAATGGGATGAAGAAAGATGTAGTAGAATTCGTAGCTCAATGCCCCAACTGTCAACAAGTGAAAATAGAGCACCAAAAGCCGGGCGGATTGTTACAAGCTATAGAAATCCCAACTTGGAAGTGGGAAGTGATTAATATGGATTTCATTACGGGCTTACCCCGTACTCGACGTAAGTATGATTCTATATGGGTGATTGTTGATAGACTCACAAAATCAGCCCATTTCTTACCGGTCAGAACGACGTACGTGGCAGAGGATTATGCAAAGCTTTACCTTAAAGAGGTAGTGAGACTCCATGGTATTCCAGTATCGATTATCTCAGACAGAGGAACTCAGTTTACGGCTAATTTCTGGACGTCTTTTCAAGAGGGTTTAGGGACCCAAGTGAGCCTTAGCACGACATTTCACCCACAGACTGATGGGCAAGCTGAGCGCACCATCCAGACTCTCGAAGATATGTTACGGACATGCATGATAGATTTTGGAGGAAGTTGGGATGATCATTTGCCACTCATTTAATTTTCTTACAATAATAGTTATCATTCTAGCATTCAAATGGCACCGTATGAGGCTTTATATGGGCGAAAGTGTAGATCCCCAATTGGGTGGTTTGAAACTGGAGAAGCTAAATTGATAGGGCCAGACTTGGTCCAACAGGCCATAGAGAAAGTTAAGCTCATACAAGATCGGTTGTTAGCGGCTCAAAGTCGTCAAAAGTCCTATGTGGATAATCGCCGAAGAGACTTGGAGTTCGAAGTGAAAGATTGGGTATTCTTGAAAGTGTCGCCAATGAAGGGCGTTATGAGATTTGGCAAAAAGGGGAAGCTTAGTCCCCGGTATATAGAGCCTTAAGAGATTGTGCGCAAAGTGGGAAAAGTGGCCTATGAGTTAGATCTACCTCCAGATTTGGAGTCAGTCCATCCAGTTTTCCATGTCTGGATGCTTCGGAAGTGTGTTGGAGATCCTACGAGGATCGTCCCAGTGAATGATGTTCAAGTGACAGGAAAGTAAACTTATGATGAAATACCCATTGCCATATTAGATAGGCAAGTACGGAGGCTTGGAAACAAAGAAGTGGCCTCAATTAAAGTTCTGTGGAGGAATAACAATCGAGAGGAAATGACATGGGAAGCGGAAGAGAATATGCGATCCAAATACCGGCATTTATTTCAGCCTTTGGACGAGGGCAGAGATGAGACGTCAAGATCACAAGGTATGTATGTTTTCCTTTTATGCTTTTGGGTCGCGTGTGGCCAAATTGAAATGCTATAATGTTGTAGCCCTGTGTGGCATCGATATTTTGGGCTGTTGTGACAGGTTGGTAGTGCCATATTATAGGGGAAACTCTGGCGAAATTTCTGTAGGATCCCGAGTGCTCAACATTCGAGCACAAATGTTCTTAAGGGGGGAAGAATGTTACACCTCGGAAAATCTTTCGTTCGTACGCAAGTGAATGAACTAGTAAGGAGTACGAATATACGATAGGTTCATGAGTAAGAAATGATGTTTGATGACCGTAAGTGAAGTTTCAAAGGCATCCGATGTTAGGCGAGAAAGTTGGCTAAGATAAGGCAAAGTACTTGATAAGTATCGGAAAGGAATTACGAGTAACGAGTTAGCGAGCCTTTAAGGTTGCCTTGGAGAGGAATGATAACGTCCCTTAGATTGCTAATGAAGTGTTGAACAAGTGTTAAGAAGGTTCCACAAGGATTGCAGACCAAACGAATCGACAAATCGAAGTTCGTAAGCACTGGGGATTATACTGCCAAACATACTGGCCGTATAATTGATATTGTTATGCCCCGCGTTTTATGCAATTGGATAATTCAAGACAATCGCGGGAAGACGACAAGCAAGGCTACATTTTATTGTGTTTGGCATTTGAGTTATTTATGAAGAGTCTAGAAGTGGAAATAATGAGAGAGGTCAAGAGCATAAGGGGAATCCACGACATGACTCGTGAAAATATGAAGGAAGACGAAGGGCAAAATTGGAAGTTGGAAAAAAAAAATGTGTTTCATTAATTTCAAGAGCTAGCCCAAAATAAAGTTGGGCTTGAAATTTTAATCCAAAGAAGAGAGCCCAACCGGCCATGTTCATGGCCCAAAGCCCATGGGAAATTAAAATACATGGATAAATAAGATGGTTATCCTCATTTTCCTCCATAACTTAAGAAAGTTCAAGAAGAAACTTGAAGGAGAAAAACCAAGCTAGGTTTCGGCCATAGATAAATTTTCCAAGAAAAATTGATAAAATTCCCCTAAAAATCATTTCCTACCAAGAAAAGAGTGCTTAACAAGGTGGAGTAGTCCTTGGAGCAAGAAAGATTCAAGATCCTCCAAGTTTCCAAGAATTAAGCAAGTTGAGGAGTTGAAGAAGAAAGGTGAGTTTTTAATCTTATTTTGTGTGTTATGAAGGTTTATATGTGTTGTTGTATGCCAAAATGGATGAAACTCATGAAGTAGAGGGAAATAGTATGTGGCCGTGTACCTCTACATAGGTATAGGAACCATGCTTCAATTAATTGGATTAGTTTTTGGTTATTATTTTGGGAATGTTATGTGAAAAGTGGAAGTTGAATGATTTTGGAGAGATTGTAGTTGTGTGTGCATGAGGTTGAAGCCGTGTGGTGTAGTGTGTGTGGTGACCGTGTGTGTGTGTTGTTGTTGTGTAGAGAAAGAGTGAATTAATGTTATTAGTAGCTTGATTGTTGGGTTGTGGATCCTTGTCGCTAACGAATGCTTAATAATTTTTGTGAAGTTGTTGCAATTAGAGACTTGTTTAGGAGTTATATGAATGGAATATGATGTCTCTTTGTATGTATGAATGACAATGACGTTAGTATGGGATTGTCGGAATGTATATTATAAGGTTGATATTGTACTCATTGAAGTTGTATGGCTTTGAAGAAAGTGGCAAATTGATATTATGTGCCTGAATTGGAATATGTGAAGCGCTAGTGTGATTGTCGAATTTTGTTAACCGTTTGGCCGGGTTTGAATTCCCGAGTGGTGTTTGATGAAAATTTGATGAAATTGAATGTCGAGGATGGTATATTTACAGAGGAAATGCTGCCGAAATTTCGGTAGCAAAGTCCTTCCTTAAGATTCTAACTCAAAGTGTACTAATGAAAGTTTTGGTAAACTTGACCAAATTGCAGATTTTGACGACCTTGTGACGCGAAATTGGAGTAGCTAAAGGAGCGGAAAAAGGTATGTAAGGCTTCACCCTTCTTTGTATGGCATGTCCTAGATATAATAAGTCGGGTACAAGCCTCGGGGACAACCCTAATCCCCGGAATCCGCACCTAAAGTTTTCAACTTTTCATTCAATGGAATTGAAGTAGAAAGTGCGTAAAATGATAGGAAGACCTCCTAGACCTCTATAACTTGCGTAAATGGGACCCGATCACCCTAGAACCCCCACAAGTAATGACATGACATGTAATACATGTAAATAGTACACGCTACCTCATCCGGCCCGAGGTGGGCCCGTTACTCCCGGACTTTCCTAAAAGTCTTAGTGGATGTACTTAAAGTGAATCCGAAGGGGACCTTTGATCCCGATCTTGTTACCAAATGGTAAGTACTATGATTCCCCTAACGAGGATGCCCCCAGGATGATAATAATGACCATGACGTTAAAAAAAAAAAAAAAAAAAGGAACGCCTATGATACGTACTACCGGAACGACTCTATGACTAAGACGACTAAGCTAAGTATCTTACGCAAACATGAAAGTGTTAAATTAAATTTTGAAACTTATTTATATCTCCAAGCTACGACTTTATTTTCTAAAGGATTTCAAAGCCTGTGAAATTACATCGATGATGCCCCGATCCTATTTTACGTCTACTTTACTATTATTCTCCGTTGTTAGTCCTACCTTAAGATACTCGTTCTTCCAAGGTGAGACAAAACTATAATTAGCATTCCATAATTAAATCGGAGGTCACCGACCTTACGTCACTCCGATGGATATATGATTTTCCTTGGGCTCCCTCGTGTGCTTATATGATGTATAATTATATGAAACATGCATATGTATATAAGAAAGATATAAGTATATGAAGTACGTATATGTATATAAGATAAGTAAATGTATATAAGATATGTATATGTATACAAGCTATGTATATGAACCTGGGCTGGGGGAAAAGGATATATGGGGGAAAGGGAGGGAAATATGTTCACTACCACCTGATCAGCTGGTTTATCATCCCGGACGCGGGGTGCCCGAACGCGGGATATATGGGAGAGCCGATTTATATATATCTACATCGGCGCCATGTGGGTGAGCCGACATTGTTCGGTGCTATGATATGACCTACCATGTCATGACCAGACATGATATGCTATGATACGCTATGACATGAAATGCTATGATACACTAAGCTATGCTATGATAGGACAGACTATGCTATGACATGATAAGCTATGATATGATACGATAAGCCATACTATGACGCGATATGCTATGACACGCTATGCTATGACATGATGCGTTAGGATATCATACCCGTGACATGACCAGCTACGATATGATAGGATGCGATACACTACGATAGTGCAGGGCGTAACACGATAAAACGTAACATGATATAAACCCTAGTTCCTATGTCTGCAGAAAAGAAACGTTGTAAAAAGAGAAAGACAAGTCCATATGACAGCCGGCCCGAGAAGGGGCCTCGCTAAGTGCAGGTTATTTTCTTGCCGCATTATCGATCCTATGACTCCCTGATGTTGTTAATCATGCTCTATATTACTGCTTGTATTATTTTCCATGCCTTACATACTCGGTACATTATTCGTACTGACGTCCCTTCTTGTGGGCGCTGCGTTCATGCCACGCAGGTCAGCAGACAGGTGGACGCGATCTTTAGGAGCTTACCAGCAGTACCCCACAGTGCTCCAGTTGTTCCGGAGCTTTATCTCAGCGGTACTATTCTGTATATGTATATTCGGGCACGATAGTACTCGGCCCTTTCTATGTATAAGTATACTATGTCTAGAGGCTCGTAGACAGATATGTACAGTCAGTCGGGTACAGTAGATTTATGATGTTTGGCATGATAATGTTGTTGTCTAAAGTATTAACTATGTTTGCCAGTTTATGTTTCAAAAAAAAAATATATGGCACTGTTTATATAAGATAGCTAAGGGGTGCTCGGTACAAGTATCGGGTACTCGTCACGGCCCCTAGTCGGGTCGTGACAGATATGGTCCGTATGTCTGGACCGTATAATCAACCCAGAATTGCCAAAGTCTCAGGACCAAAAGTACGGCAAGACATACGGCCCGTACAATTTATACGGACCGTATGTTGGTCCGTATATTTTGGTCGGGACAGATTTGCTCAATAAATGTAAGGGACCAAGGTTATTTCATTTCATTTACCTTCCACACCCCTTCTCTCTAAAACATCTCTCTACATTTATTTCATAAGTTTTCAAGGGATTGTAGTGATTAACAACATAAACAAATGAATCAACAGTAAGGACCCATCAAAGATCATTCAAAGTCAAGAAATCCAAATGGAGGAAAACTAGGGTTTTTGCTCAAGTGGAGTATTATCGACTAAGGCTTGTTCCTACAACTTCTAAGGTAAGAATCATGATATTTATATGTTGTTTAAGGTATTTGAGAGTTGAAATGCATGGTCATTAGAAGAGAATAGCAAAATGGGTTATAAATGATGAATAGTGACGTTTTTGAGAAATAGTTTGAATTAAATCATGATTGTTGTTGTATTGTGATAAGAATGTGTTATAGGCGATGTTAAGACCATGATATAGGAATTGTATATGAATGGATGTGGTTGGATGTTGTGACCATGAATGTGGATAAATGGAAGTGAATTAAGAATGTGGATAATGTGAATGACTAATGGCAATTGTTATGATATTGTGAATGTATTATTGACGTTTGGGAGTTGAATTACGATATGGGCAAATGTCATATAAATAAAGAAGATGCTGTCCGATTCTCTCTAGCTTTAGCCATGTATGCTAGATATCTATTCTAATATTAGTATGACCTTTATGAAGGTAGAAACGTGAGCATCAAAGGAGTACGTGCAAGTATAGAATAGTGCGACGAAAAGGTATGTAAGGCTAACCCTTCTTTCATACGGCATGGTTCTTGGCCAAATTCCTAATTCCTCTATATGAGTATGTCGTTTTCACATGGTTAATACTCTGAGCTCATAAGCTCATGATCTTTGATAGGTACTACGATTGTACCAAGTTCCTCTTATGACGAGCAAGTTTATAATGTAGATGTAACCATAACGATGATGATAATAATAATGATTTTAAGGGTGCCTACGGGCTAGTATACTTATGTGTGCCTATGAAGGGCTATAATGAAGCCCCGAGCTTATAACGCCGGGTAGATTATATGTATATGATTATGTATAAAGTATGTATACGATTACGAAACGCGCGCACACCTCTGCAGATGGTACGGATAACCCTGAAGCCTTGGTAGGGCCAGGTATGAGTAACCTTGAGCCTTGGTTGGCCAAGTATGTACGAAACACCGAACCTTCATGGTCGGGCATGTTATGTATATGTATGTATATATGTAAATGCTATGTATATTAAAGGACTATGTATATAATGTGAATATGAATGTGATAAGACTATGTATATGAATACGAATAAGAGCATGTATACGAATACGAGCACAAATATTGGTACGGTTGCTATTATGAGAAATGGAGGGTTCCTAAGGAAAGCAAGTAAGTGCCATGATGATGATATTGTTGTCTCCCCTCCTATGTTACTGCTTATGTTGTCTATTATGCTTCTATACTGCTGTTGATCATGCTTTACATACTTAGTACATTCTTCGTACTGACGTCCTTTTGTTTGTGGACGCTGCGTCATGCCCGCAGGTGCACAGGGAGACAGACTGGACTCATAGTTGCTTATTCAGAGATTGCATAGCCGAGCTCCATCTCATTCGGAGCCATAGGTTTTGGGTACTCATTCTTTTGTGTACATGATTATGGGCATAGCGGGGTCCTGTCCTGCTCATGTAATATGTTATACTCTTAGAGGCTCGTAGTCACGTGTATGTGGTTAGATGTGTCTGGCCTTGTCGGCCCATACTTTTGTATATCATTTTGCTGGCCTCGTCGGCCCATGTAGATTGTTGTGGCATAGATGCCCGTGATATGATATATGATGATTGTCGTCCAATGGGACTAGTATGAATGATGACTAGAATGCATGTAATGATTTATGGCTCACCTAGATGATATGTGAATATAAGTTAAGGGGTGCCCGGGTGGGAGAGCACCGGGTGCTCGTCGCGGCCCCTAGTCGGGTCGTGACACTTGGCATGTTGTGTTCATGGCCCTCTTGGCATGTTTGTATTCATGGCCCTCTTGTCATGTTTGTATAAATGGACCTCTCGGCAACAGAAAGATAGATATGCAATGGCCCTCTTGGCTGCAGGAAGATAGATATGCAATGGCCTTCTCGGCAGCAGGAAAATAGATATGCAATGGCCCTCTCAGCAGCAATAAAATAGATATGGAATGGCCCTCACGGTAGTAGGAAAATAGATATGGAATGGCCCTCACGGTAGTAGGAAAATAGATATGCAATGGCCCTCTCTGCAGCAGGAAAATAGATATGTAATGGCCCTCCTGGTAACAAGAAGAAATGATGGGAATGGCAGATATGGCTCCTTCGGCCGAATCGTCTTTCTTTCGTCCTTTGTTCTAGCTGTGACCCTCTTGGTTGGATATGTCGTATTGTTTCAATCTGACCTTTCTTGCCAAACATTTGCCATTGTGGCTTAAAATTTAGCCTTTGTAGCACTTGTCATCCTTTCATAGCCCTCGCGGCTAGGTATTTTGTCCTTATGAGTTTGATCTTTTATATCCCTCGTGGCTAGATATTTTACCCTTATGGCTTTGATCTTTTCATAGACCTCGCGGCTAGATATTTAACCCTCATGGTATTCTGATTTTCATAGCCTTTGTGGCCTTTGTCCTTGGTGGTAGTAAAAAACCTTATGGCTTTCGTGGCTGGATATATATTCCAAAAGCAGGATCTCAGCAGCGGTCTAGACCTTCTTTAGCGTAACGTTTCCTACACATGAAGCAAGTTTAGAAAAAGGATCATCTTCCGATGTCCTGGGGACTTTGTTACACCTCGGAAAATTTTTCGTTGATGCACAAGTGAATAGACTACTGAAGATCACGAGTATACGGTATTTTGATAAGTAAGGAATGACATTTGATGACCCTAATTAAGATTTCAAAGATGTTCGAGATAGGGGGAGAAAGTTTGCCAAGAGAAGGCAAGGCATACGAGAGGTAGCGAAAAGGAATTACGAGTAACAAGTTGTGACGACCCGACTAGGGCCGCGACGAGCACCCGGTGCTAGCCCACCCGGGCACCTCTTAGCTTACGCTTACATCTAGGTGAGCCACATAATTAAACATACATTTCTTTTCATCAATCACGCTAGTCCCACTGGACGACAACACCTTTAAATGATCATTGACATCTATTCCACATCAAATGTATATAAGCCGACAAGGCTATCAAAATGATATACAAATTATAGGCCGACAAGGCCAGACATATATAACCATATACACATGACTACGAGCCTCTAAGAGGGGTATAACATATCACATGAGCGGGACAGGACCCCGCTATGCCCATAATTATGTACACAAAAGAATTAAGTACCCAAAAGCTATGGCTCCGAATGAAATAGAGCTTTGCTATGTAATCTCTGAGAAAGCAGCTATGGATCAAGCCTGTCTCCCCGTACATCTGCGGGCATGACGCAGCGTCCACAAACAAAAGGACGTCAGTACGAAGAATGTACTGAGTATGTAAAGCATGATCGACATCAATATAGAAGCATAAATGGCAACATAGGAAATAGCAAAGACTGGGAGACAACAATGTCTTCGTCCTAGGCACTTACTTGCCTTTCATAGGAACTTACCATTGCTAATACGTATTTGTGTACATACATCATTATCTTTGTTCATAATAGTACCCGTACCATATTTGTGCTCACATTCGTATACATGCCCTTATTCACATTCATATACATAGTCATATCATATACGTATCATTTACATGGCATACCCGACCTCGTAGGTTTGGTGTTTCATACATACTTGGCCAACCAAGGCTCAAGGTTACTCATACCTAGCCCTACCAAGGCTTTAGGGTTTTATCTACCTGGCCCTACCAAGGCGTCAGGGTTATCCGTACCTTCTGCAGAGGTGTGCGCGTTTTACGTAATCATATACATACTTATTTACATATCTTACCCGGCCACATAATCTCGGGGTTTCATAATAGTCATACATATACATAATAGCTCATAATCATCTTTACCTTTAACATCATTATTATAATTATCATCGTTATTATCATTATAGTAATCATCAATACCATTATCACTTTTATCGTCATTCATCTCATCTACCTTAATAGGCCTACTCGTCATACGAGGAACTTAGTACAATCGTAGCGTATCAAGAATAGTGAGCTTACAAGCTCGGAAGATCAATCATTTGAAGATAACATACTCGTATAGAGGATTTAGATGTTTGGCCAAAGAACCATGCCTTATGAAAGAAGGGTTAGCCTTACATACCTTTTCCGTTAAACTACTCTACACTTGCGCGTTCTCCTCCGATGCTAGCGTTTCTACCTTCATTGAAGTCATACTATCATTAGAATCAATAGCTAGCATATATGACTAAAGCTAGAGAAAATCGGACAGCATCTCCTCTATTTATACGACATTCCTCTATAACGTATTTCAACTCCCAAATGTCAATGATACATTCACAATACCATAACAATAGTCATTATTCATCCATATTATCCACATTCCTCAATTTGCTTTCAATTACTCATATTCATGGTCATATCACCCGACTTCGTCCATTCATATACAATGCCCATTTTCATGATCTTAACATCATCTACAACACATTCATATCACAACACAACAAGAATCACAATTCAATTCAAACTATTTCTCAAAATGTCACTATTCATCATTCATGACCCATTTTACCATACCCTTCTACATTCCAAGTATTTCAATTCTTAAATACCATAAACAACATGGAAATATCATGAATATTACCTTAGATGTTGTAGGAACAAGCTTTAGTTGATAATACTCCACTTGAGCAAAAACCCTAGTTTATCTTCATGAGATTTTCTTGACTTGAATGATCCTTAATGGGTTTGCTTACACTTGATTCACTTGTTTAATGTTGTTGATCACCAAATATCCTTGAATTCTTGTGGAATATATGTAGAGAGATGTTTTAGAGAGAAGGGGGGTAAATGGAAATGAAATGAGATATAACTTGGCCTTTCCATTTATTGAGCCAAAATCTGTCCCGACCAAATAAACGGACCGTATAAATTGTACGGGCAGTATGTTTGGTCGTACATTTGGTCCAGAAACTTTTGCCTTGCTGGGCTGGTTATACAGTCCCAAACATACGAATCGTATAAATTATACGGCCAGTATGTTTAGCCATATAACTCCCAGGGGTTCCGAGGTTCGTTTCGTCGTCTCGTTTGATCTCTAATCCTTATGGAACCTTCTTAACACTTGCTCAACACTTCCATACCAACCTAAGGGACATTATCACTCTTCCCCAGGACATCATTAAGTCCTCGCTAACTCGTTACTCGTATTTCCTTCCCGGTACTCATCGTATGCCTTGCCTTATCTTAGCCAACTTTCTCGTCTTACATCGGATGGCTTTGAAACTTTGCTTCAGGTCATCAAATGCCATTTCTAAGTCTGAGTATACGATACTCGTACTCTTCACTAGTTCATTCACTCGCGTACCAACGGAGGATTTTCCATGGTGTAACACAAGTTAACGAGGAATTAATAATGCTTTGAAGAAGAGTTATAGCATCCCTTAGATTGGTAATGAGGTGATAAACAAGTGCTAAGAAGGTTCCATAAGGATTGTAGATCAAACGAGTCGACGAGAACGAACTTCGAAAAAACTGTGGATTATACGGCCAAACATACTGGCCGTATAAAACATACGGGCCGTATGTTGGACCGTACATTCAGCCCATATTGGAACCCCTCTCTGGACCAAATCTACGGCTAGACATATGGTCAGTATAATTTATACGGACCGTATGTTGGTCCGTAGAACTGGTCGGGACAGATTTGGTCTATTTAATAAGGGATCCAAGTTTCATTTCATTTCATTTCCCTATCACACCCCTTCTCTCTAAAACATCTCTCTACATTTCTTTCACAAGAATTCAAGAGGTATTACTGATCGACAACATAAACTAAGTGAATCAAGTGTAAGAAACCCATTAAAGATCATCCAAGTCAAGAAATCTCATTGGAGATGAACTAGGGTTTTGGCTCAAGTGAAGTATGTCCACCCAAAGCTTGTTCCTACAACATCTAAGGTAAGATTTATGGTATTTACATGTTGTTTAAGATATTTGAAAGTTGAAACACTTTGATTGTAGAAGGATATAGATAAATGGGTCATGAATGTGGAAATAGTACCATTTTGAGTAATAGCTTGAATTGAGTCATGATTCTTGATGTGTTGTGATATGGATAAGTTATAAATGATGTTAAGAACATGGTATAGGCAATGTATATGAATGAACGTAGTCGTGCGTTATGACTATGGATATGGGTAATTGGAAGTGAATTAAGAAATATAGATAATGTGGATGAATAAAGACTATTATTATGATATTGTGAATGTATTATTGACGTTTGGGAGTTGATATACGATATGGAGGAATGTCGTATAAATAAAGGAGATGCTGTCCGATTTTTTCTAGTTTTAGTCGTGTATGCTAGCTATCGATTTCTAATGATAGTATAACTTTAATGAAGGTAGAAACGTGAGCGTCGAAGGAGAGCGTGCAAGTGGTAATATAGTTGAACGGAAAGGTATGTAAGTCTAAACCTTCTTTCATAAGGCATGCTTCTTTGGTCAATCATCTAAATCTTCTATAAGTCTATGATGTCCTCCAAATTACTCTATCTTAAAAAGCTACTAAGCTTATGATTCTCAATATGTTACGATTGTACTAAGTTCCTCATATGACGAGTAATCCTATAAGGATAGATGTAATGAACAACGATGACAATAATGATGACAACAATAATGGTGATAACGATAACGACGATGATGAAAATAGTAATGATGCTAAAGATGCTTATGAGCCATTATGTATATGTATCTATGTATGACTATTATGGAACCCCGAGCTTATAAGGCCGGGTAGAATATGTATATATTTATGTAACGCGCGCGCACCTTTGCAGTTGGGTACAGATAACCCTAAAGCCTTGGTAGGGCCAGGTATGTGTAACCCTGAAGCCTTAGTAGGGCCAGGTATGTGTAATCCTGAAGCCTTGGTAGGGCCAGGTATGTGTAACCCTGAAGCCTTAGTTGGCCAGGTATGTATATGATATAAATATGTATATGATATGGATATGTACATGATGTGGATATTTATATGATATAGATATGCGTACGAATACGGACATGATACGAATATGAATAAGAATAGGCATATGAATACGATTATGGATACGAAATGTAAATGAGTACGGATACGAGTACGGATACGAATACGGATGTATGTACACAACCTCGCATTAGAAATGGAAAGTCCCTATGAAAAGAAAGTAAGTGCTTATGATGAAGATTCTACTATCTCCCATCTTATGCTGTTTCTCATGTTGCTTGTTATGCTTCTTTATTGATATTGATCATGCTTTACATACTCAGTACATTCTTCGTACTGCCGTCCTTTTATTTGTGGACGCTGTGTCATACCCGCAGGTGGCCAGGGAGACAAGCTTGATCCATAGCTATACTTCTCAGAGACTACGTAGCGGAGCTCCATCTCATTCGGAGCTATAGCTTTTGGTACTTATTACTTTGTGTATATATTTATGGGCATAGCAGGGTCCTGTCCCGCCTATATGATATGACATACTCTCCTTAAAGGCTCGTAGACATGTGTATATGATTAGACGTGTTTGGCCTTGTCCGCCTATATTTTGGATATCATTTTGTTAGCCTCGTCGGCTTATAAACATTGATATGGGCATAGATGCCAATGATGATATAATGGTTTTGTTGTCCAATGGGACTAGTATGATTGATGAATAGAAATGTATGATTTAGTATGTGGCTTACCTAGATGTAAATGTAAAGGTATGATAAGAGATGCCCGGGTGGGCTAGCACTGGGTACCCGTCACGGCCCTCCGATTAGGTCGTGACAAAAGTGGTATCAGAGCAGTTCTGTCCTAGGGTGTGTCTACGAGCCGTGTCCAGTAGAGTCTTGGTTATGGGTGTGTTGCGCGCCACACTTATAAACAAGAGGTTGCGGGCATCTGAGGAATGATTGACCTTCTTTCTTCATAACATCGTGCGATAGAGCTATGATATAAGAACTTCCTTCTCCTTAACTGTGTATTTCAGAAATGCCTGTAAAGAGAAAAGCTACAGCAGCCCTAAAGGGCAAGACAGTGGCAGAAAAATGGCTGAAAGAGCACCGCCAACAGTTGTAGAGGAAAGTGAGTCCCAAAATGCAGCTCAATCTCAGTCCTCCCAGATAGTGCCTATTTCTGAGGAGCGTGAGAGAGCCTCAGCTCCAGCTCCAGCACCTCCGGCTCCTCCACCGGATGCTTCAGGCCAAGATGTAAAAGAGGTCATTCATTTGCTTACTCAATTGGTTGCTGATCAGAATTAGCGGCAAAGTACAGGGCAAGGTGATAGGATTGTTAGTGCAAGGGCCCGTGACTTCATTAGTTTGAACCCTCCGGAATTCTTTGTATCAAAGCCGGAGGAGGACCCTCAGAATTTTAATGATGGAATGTTAAGGACTCTTCGTTTGATACATGCTTCGGACACCGAATCGGTGGAGTTAGCATCCTATAGATTGAGGGATGTCTCAATCCATTGGTACACGGTTTGGATGGCTTCACGGGGAGCCAATGCGCCTCCCCCGGTAGGGCATGAATTTGTTGATGCTTTCCTCCAACACCATATGCCTCCAGAAGTTCGGCGAGCTAGAGCCGATAAGTTCTTGAATTTGAGGTAAGGAAGCATGAGTGCTTTAGAGTATAGTCTCCGCTTCAATTCTTTGGCTAGGTATGCTTCGGCCACGGTAGCGGATATGGGTGACCGAGTGCACCGATTTGTGAAAGGCCTAGGGCCACATTTGACGGATAGGTGCTTGACTGCGTCCCTTCAGGACAACATGGATATTTCACGCATTCAGGCCCATGCTCAGAATTTAGAAGAAATCCTACAACAACAAAGAAGTGAGCGTGAGCATGATAGGGGACATAGCAAGAGGGCTAGATCTTCGGGTCCGATGAGTGATTTTAGAGGCGGGCACAGACAACAGTTTTCTAGGCATTCAGGCCTTTTTATAACTAGTGCGCCTCCACGGTTTTCAGGCCAGAGATTCGATAGATCTACTCATTCCGGGCCGAGTCAGAGTTTTTCGGGGTCTCAGTTCAGCGGTGATTCGGGTCAGGAGAGGCCACCTATACCACGATGTTCCTAGTGTGGGAAGTTACATTGGGGTCAGTGCTGATCGGGTTCAGAGGTTATCTATTCGTGTGGTCGACCAGGCCATATTATGTGTGATTTCCCCTCAGTTCATGGTAGAGGTAGGACCCAACCCTCAGGGTCGGTAGCCAGATCTTTATCGACTGTACGCTCTATGGGGCCAGGTTCACATACGTCAGTCATCTATGGTAGAGGAAGAGGGAGAGTCCCAGTTCTAGCGGTCCTCAGCACCATATTTATGCTTTGGCTGGACGCCAAGATCTTGAGTCTTCTCCTGATGTGGTCACAGGTATATTATTAGTATTTTCCCATGATGTATATGCTCTGATAGATACAGGTTCCACATTTTCATATGTTACTTCGTATATTGCGGGTCGATTTAGAGTCGAACCGGAGTTGATCAAACCTTTTGAGGTGTCTACACCCGTTGGTGAATTGGTAGTAGCTAGCCGAGTATATAGAAACTGTATAGTTGTGGTTTGCGACCGTCGTACTATGATTGACTTGCATTAGCTAAAAATGGTAGACTTTGATGTTATCATGGGCATGGATTGGTTGGCTTCTTGCTATGCCAATATCGATTGTAGAATGAAAGTGGTTCGTTTTCAATTTCCGGGAGAACCAGTTTTAGAATGGAAAGGGAATACTGCGTCACCAAAAGGTAGGTTTATTTCCTATCTAAAGGCAAGGAAAATGATCACGAAAGGATGCATTTATCATCTAGTTCGGGTTCAAGATATAGAAGCTGAATCGCCAACTCTTCAGTCAATTCCCGTGGTGAATGAATTTCCGGATGTGTTCCCGGAAGAGCTTCCAGGCCTCCCTCCTGAGCGGGAGATTGATTTTGCTATTGATGTATTGCCAGACACTAAGCCTATATGCATTCCTCCTTATAGAATGGCACCCGCAGAATTGAAAGAGTTGAAGGAGCAGTTGAAAGACTTGCTTGAGAAAGGCTTTATTAGGCCTAGTTCATCCCCGTGGGGAGCACCCGTATTGTTTGTCCGAAAGAAAGATGGCTCCTTGAGAATGTGCATTGACTATCGGTAATTGAATAAGGTGACGATTAAGAATAAATATCCTCTTCCGAGGATTGATGACTTATTTGATCAATTACAAGGTGCCAAATGGTTTTCAAAGATAGATTTGAGGTCCGGGTATCACCAAGTGAGAGTTAGGGAGAAATATATCCCTAAGACAGCCTTCAGAACAAGATATGGTCATTTTGAGTTCCGGGTAATGTCATTTGGGATAACTAACACACCGGCAGTATTTATGGATTTGATGAACAACGTGTTCAAGCCCTTCCTAGATCTATTTGTGATTGTATTCATCGACGATATCTTGGTGTACTCTAGATCCAAGGCAGAACATGCGGATCATTTGCGTACTGTCCTTAGAGTTCTTCGAACTTGAGAGTTGTTTGCAAAATTTTCAAAGTTTGAGTTTTGGTTGAACTCAGTGACATTTCTGGGGCGCATTGTTGCAGCCGATGGTATTCGGGTAGATAGCCAAAAGATTGAGGCCGTGAAGACATGGCCAAGACCCACAACTCCTACGGAGGTTCGTATCTTTCTGGGCTTAGCAGGTTATTACAGGAGATTTGTTGAAGGTTATTCCTCTATTTCTGCACCACTCACAAAGTTGACCCAAAAATCAGCAAAGTTTCAATTGAAAGATGCTTGTGAACGTAGTTTCCAAGAGTTAAAATATAGATTGACTTCTGCCCCAGTCCAAACACTTCCAGATGGATTGGAAGGATATGTTGTTTATTGAGATGCTTTAGGCATTGGGCTAGGCTGTGTGTTGATGCAACATGGTAAGGTGATTGCGTATGCTTCAAGGCAACTATGAAAACATGAGAAGAATTATCCAACCCATGATCTAAAATTGGCTGCAGTGGTTCATGCATTAAAGATATGGAGACATTATTTATATAGTGTCCATATGGATATTTATACAGATCATAAGAGTCTTCAGTATATCTTCAAGCAGAAAGAGTTGAATTTGCGATAACGACGATGGTTGGAACTACTAAAGGATTATGATGTTGATATCCTATATCACCCCAGAAAGGCAAATGTTGTGGCTGATGCTCTTAGCCGTAGATCTATGGGAAGTTTGTATGATGTACGACCAGAGAAGAGAGAAATGGCTCGTGAGCTCCAGCAGTTAGCTAGCCTAGGAGTTTGAGTAGTGGACTCAGGGAGCAGGGGAACTACCATTCAGAATTCAACAATCTCATCGCTAGTAGTGGAAGTGAAAGAGCGACAATACGAAGATTTCATGCTAATGCATTACAGAGATATACTCCCTCAAAAGGAGGAGTCATCATTTGAGATTGCAGGAGACGGAGTTCTCCGATGTCGAGGTAGATTATGTATTCCTGATGTGGCAGGGTTACGCCACGAAATATTAAGGGAAGCCCATTTCTCCCGTTATTCTGTCTACCCCGGAGCAACGAAAATGTACCATGATATTAAATCTATACATTGGTGGAATGGGATGAAGAAAGATATAGCGGAATTCGTAGCTCAATGTCCCAATTGTCAACAAGTGAAAATCGAGCACCAAAAGCTGGGTGGATTATGGAAAGTTATAGAAATTCCAACTTGGAAGTGGGAAGTAATTAAAATGGACTTCATTACAGGCTTGCCCCGTTCTCGACGTAAGTATGATTCTATATGGGTGATTGTGGATAGACTCATGAACTCAACTCATTTCTTACCAGTCAGAACTATATATGTGGCAGAAGATTATGCAAAGCTTTACGTTAAAGAGATAGTGTGACTCCATGGTGTCCCAGCATCTATTATCTCAGATAGAGGAAATCAGTTTACAACTAACTTTTGGAACTCCTTCCAAGAGGGTTTGGGGACTCAACATTTCACCCGCAGACTGATGGACAAGCTGAACGTACCATTCAGACTCTTGAGGATATGTTACGGGCATGTATGATAGATTTTGGAGGTAATTGGGATGATCACTTCCCACTCGTTGAATTTGCTTATTACAATAGTTATCATTCTAGCATCCAAATGACACCGTACGAGGCTTTATATCGGCGAAAGTGTAGATCCCCAATTGGGTGGTTCGAGGTAGGAGAGACTAAATTGATAGGGCCAGAATTGGTCCAACAAGCCATAGAGAAAGTCAAGCTCATATAAGATCGGTTATTAGCAGCTCAAAGTCGTCAAAGGTCCTATGCGGATAATCATCGAAGGGACTTAGAAGAGTTCCAAGTGAAAGACTGGGTATTCTTGAAAGTGTCACCAATGAAGGGTGTAATGAGGTTTGGCAAAAAGGGAAAGCTTAGTCCCCGGTACATTGGGCCTTATGAGATTGTGCGCAAAGTAGGCAAAGTGGCCTATGAGTTAGATCTACCTCATGATTTAGAGTCAGTTCACCCAGTTTTCCATGTCTCAATGCTTCGTAAATGTGTTGGAGATCCTACTAGGATCGTGCCAGCAAATGATGTTCAAGTGACAAAGAAGTTGACTTATGAAGAGGTACCCATTGCCATACTAGATAGGCAAGTACGGAGGCTTAGAAACAAAGAAGTAGCCTCAGTTAAGGTTTTATGGAGAAACAATAAACAAGAAGAAATGACATGGGAAGTGGAAGAAATTATGAGATCCAAGTACCCGCATTTATTTCAGCACCTAGAGGAAATCAAAGATGAGACATCAAGATCATAAGGTATGTATGTTTTCCTTTTATGCTTTTGGGTCGTGTGTGGCCAAACTCTATTTGCTATTATGTTGTGGCCCTGTGAGGCATTATTATTATGGGCTGTTGTGATAGGATGGTAGTTCCATATTATAGGGGAAACTCTGGCGAAATTTTTATAAAATCCCCGAGAACCTAACATTCCAGGACGAATGTTCTTAAGGGGGGGGGGGGGGGGGGAGAATGTTACACCTCGGAAAATTTTTTGTTGATGCACAAGTGAATAGACTAGTGAAGAGCATGATTATACGGTATTTCGATAAGTAAGGAATGACATTTGATGACCCTAATTAAGAAATCAAAGATGTTCGAGATAGGGGGAGAAAGTTTGCCCAGAGAAGGCAAGGCATACGAGAGGTATCGAAAAGGAATTACGAGTAACAAGTTAACGAGGATTTAATAATGCTTTGGAGAAGAGTTATAGCATCCCTTAGATTGTTAATGAGGTGATAAGCAAGTGCTAAGAAGGTTCCATAAGGATTAGATATCAAAAATGTCGACGAGAACGAACTTCGGAAAAATTGGGGATTATACGGCCAAACATACTTGTTGTATACGGGCCGTATGTTGGACCGTACATTCAGTCCAGATTGGCACCCCTCTCAGGACCAAATCTACGGCCAGACATACGGTCAGTATAATTTATACGGACCGTATGTTGGTCTGTAGAACTGGTCGGGACAGATTTGGTCTATTTAATAAGGGATCCAAGTTTCATTTCATGTTATTTCCCTATCACACCCCTTCTCTATAAAACATCTATCTATAATTCTTCCACAAAAATTAAAGAGATATTAGTGATCAACAACATAAACTAAGTGAATCAAGTGTAAGAAACCCATTAAAGATCATCCAAGTCAAAAATCTCATTGGAGATGAACAAGGGTTTTGGCTCAAGTGAAGTATTTCAACCCAAAGCATGTTCCTACAACATCTAAGGTAAGATTTATGATATTTCCATGTTGTTTAAGGTATTTGAAAGTTGAAACACTTGTATTGTAGAAGGATATAGAAAAATGGGTCATGAATGTGCAAATAGTACCATTTTGAGTAATAGCTTGAATTGAGTCATGATTCTTGATGTGCTGCGATATGGATAAGTTTAAAATGATGTTAAGAACATGGGATAGGCAATGTATATGAATGAACGTAGTCGTGCGATATGACCGTGGATATGGGTGATTGGAAGTGAATTGAGAAATATAAATTATGTGGATGAATAAAGACTATTGTTATGATATTGTGAATGTATTATTGAAGTTTCGAAGTTGATATAAGATATGGCGGAATGTCGTATAAATAAAGGAGATGCTGTCCAATTTTCTCTAATTTTAGTCGTGTATGCTAGCTATCGATTTCTAATGATAGTATAACTTTAATGAATGTAGAAACGTGAGCGTTGAAGGAGAACGTGCAAGTGGTAAAATAGTTGAACGGAAAGGTATGTAAGGTTAACCCTTCTTTCATAAGGCATGGTTCTTTGGCCAATCATCTAAATCTTCTATAAGTCTATGATGTCCTCCAAATGACTCTATCTTCAAAAGCTACTAAGCTTATGATTCTCGATATGTTACGATTGTACTAAGTTCCTCATATGACGAGTAATCCAATAAGGATATATGTAATGAACGACGATGATAGTGATGACGATAATGTTGACGACAATAATGGTGATAACGATAATGAGGATGATGGAAATGGTAATGATGCTAAAGCTGCTTATGAGCTATTATGTATATGTATCTAAGTATGACTATTATGGAACCCCGATCTTTTAAGGCAGGGTAGAATATGTATATATTTATGTAACGCGCACGCACCTCTGCAGTTGGGTACGGATAACCTTGAAGCCTTGGTAAGGCCAGGTATATGTAACCTTGAAGCCTATGTAGGGCCAGGTATGTGTAACCCTAAAGCCTTGGTAGGGCCAGGTATGTGTAACCCTGAAGCCTTGGTTGGCCAGGTATGCATATGATATAAATATGTATAGGATATGGATATGTACATGATGTGGATATTTATATGATATAGATATGACTATGAATACGAACATGATACGAATATGAATAAGAATAGGCATATAAATGCGATTATGGATGCGAAATATAAATGAGTACGGATACGAATACGTATGTATGTACCCAACCTCGCATTAGAAATGGAAAGTGTCTATGAAAAGCAAGTAAGTGCTTATGACGACGATTCTACTATCTCCCATCTTATGTTGTTTCTCATGTTGCTTATTATTGTTCTATATTGATATTGATCATGCTTTACATACTCAGTACATTCTTCGTACTGACGTCCTTTTGTTTGTGGACGCTGCGTCATGCCCGCAGGTGGCCAGGAAGACAGGCTTGATCCATAGCTATACTTCTCAGGGACTACATAGCGGAGCTCCATCTCATTCGGAGCTATAGCTTTTGGTACTTATAATTTTGTGTATATATTTTTGGGCATAGCAGGGTCCTGTCCCGCCTATATGATATGACAGACATGTATATATGGTTAGACGTGTTTGGCCTTGTTGGCCTATATTTTGGATATCATTTTGTTAGCCTCGTCGGCTTATATACATTGATATGGGCATAGATGCCAATGATGATATAAAGGTATTGTTGTCCTATGGGACTAGTATGATTGATGAATAGAAATGTATGATTTAGTATGTGTCTTACCTAGATGTAAATGTAAAGGTATGATAAGAGGTTCCCGGGTGGGCTAGCAACGGGTGCCCGTCACGGCCCTCCGATTGGGTCGTGACAGACCTGCATTAGAAATGGTTTAGTTTTTTCCTAGTTCAAGTTGATCTGTGTTGCTGGCGCTGTCGCATCCTCAGCTTTCTAGACCCGAAACCCCTTTAGCTCTGGTATTCGAAAGATAAACCTCTTTTCGTTTTGCAGAAAAATCATTTTGGTAAGGCTACTGTAAGGGTATCTAATTTGTGAAAGAATAAAAGCATTATTAATTGTCATGACATGCGCTTTGAATGAGGGAGATCATTTCTTCCGTGACTTGAGTTTTTGCTTCCTTACACGGAATTTTTTAGACCTTTTCTCAAAAATTCTGCCCCAGTTTAAATTTTGGTCTACTAATTCTCATGCCGAATCTTCCGGGAAATTTTGAGGTTTCATCAAAATTTCTGTCCCAGTCTAGAGTTCTGGGTTAGCTAAATTTTGTAGTGGATTGACGGTGCGAATTTTTGAGATCTTCTCAAAAAATTTGCCCCAGTTGGGCGTGCAGCAGTCCTTGCTCCTTTGCGAAGTACTATCCCTAAGGCTTCCTAAGGTTTTTTTTTGGGGGGTTTTCTTTTAATGCGACCGAGCTCAAAGAGCGCCTACGTATCCTGTCGCAGTAGGAATTCAGGTCGAACTTAGTTCATAAATAAAATAATGAATTTTTGGTTTTTACTAACAAAGCGACCGGGTCCCAGATGGACTGCCTACGTATCCCACTGCGGGAAAATCAGGTCATTGCGTAGTTCATAACTAAAAGTTGTTTTTTTTTTCCCATCAATTACAAAATGATTACAAGCAAAAAGAAATAACTAATACTAGCAAATATAATAACAATTACAAGCAAAGAGTAATATTACAAACTAAGAAACTTCTTCTTAATGCATAGTAGCGCTTGACTACGTCTGAGTTGATTGGCTTTGACCACTCTTGTCCGTCCATTTCTGCCAATACTACTGCTCCTCCGGAGAGTACTTTGCGGACCACATAAGGACCTTGCCAGTTGGGAGCAAATTTCCCTTTGTATTCATCTTGATGTGAAAAAAATCCCTTTGAGCACCATTTGCCCGATCTGAAAAAGTCTGGTTCTGACTCGTTTGCTGAACGCTCTCACAATCCTTTGTCGGTACAATTGACCGTGACATACGGCAACCATCCTTTTCTCATTAATTAAAGCCTATTGTTCATATTGACCTTGAACCCATTCAGCATTATCCAACTCCGCTTCCTGAATGATTCTCAGGGAAGGTATCTCAACTTCAGCGGGTATGACTACATCAATTCCGTAGACCAACAAGTATGGAGTTGCTCCTGTTGAAATTCTGGTCGTAGTATGTTATCCTAGTAAAGCATAAGGAAACTGCTCGTACCAACCCTTATGCTTTTGTCACGACCCAGCTAGGGGCCGTGACAGGCACCTGGGGCTAACCGCCGAGCACCGCTCGTAATATTACTTCTTAGGCTTATTTAACAATCACTCATCCGATTCATGCTCAATTTATAAAAAAAAACGTTTTCATTTAGAAACAAAATGTTTTGATACACATGAGCCCTTAGGCTAGCAAAAATAATATATATATATATATATATATATATATATATATATATATATATATATATCTACATAATGGCCATGCCATGAAACCACACGACCCACATTGAGTTTCTACGAGCCTCTAAGAGATGACATCTACAACTGTACACAAAAGAATCATCATAGGCACCTCCGGAACAAAGGAGGGCTTTCAGTCATCTAGCAGCCTCTAAGAATCCGGAGAAAGATCTCCTCCCTGTCTACCTGTGGGCATGAACACAGCGTCCAAAGAAAACGGACGTCAGTACGAGTATTGTACTGAGTATGTAAGGCAGGAATGAAATAAACAACATAATAGAAAGATCATAAGTCATGGGACAAAGATATAACCTGCACGACTGTCATAGGCAATTGTATTACTTTAATATTTCACATTTTACATAATCATAGTATACACGTTATCACATCCCATACATCATCACGTACATCATCATATACATCATCACATCATAACCTGTATCGTCACCCGCGTCCGGGTAACCCTCATATGTCGCCCACTAATGGTGATCATGCCCGGCCCTCTTGGCTCGGTGTTAACATAGCAGCCCGCATTAGCGGTGACATGCCCGGCCATATAGGCGCGGTGGAATTATACGCAGCCCTCCTGAGCGGTGACATGCCCGGCCATATAGGCGCGGTGGAAATCTTATCATCACAACATCAATCATAACACGTCATTATTATACATTTCATGCCATAGCATCATATTATCATTTCTTAGTATTCCATGTGTCCCATAGTTATATTACAAATTAGCATTATTCATTATCTTATCGCCATAGCATACATTAGCATTAGGAGCATACATTAGTCTTTAAGACAACCACCCTATGTCGGGGTGACGTAAGGTCGTGAACCCCCGATTGTATTATGGAAATTTATAAATATCATGCCTCGCCTTTAAGGGAATAAAACATAAGGCGAGTGTTAGAAATGATAACATCATTAGCATTATAGGAACATCATGCCACATTTCCTTGAATCTCTACACTCTAGCTCATTATCACTATTATCATGCTCATAGGTGCTTTAGTACATAGAAGGACTCATAAGCTTCATCTTATAAAGGGATTATGGAAAGCTTGAGGGATTCATGCCTTTTTGAAGAAGAGTTAAGCCTTACATACCTTTCTTGTTTAAGCGATCTAGCGTTCGCCTGTTCTCCTTCAATGTTACGCCTCTACCTTCAAAAGAGGATTCGTACTAACATTAGTCCATTAGCCATAAGAACGCACTACTACTCTAGAGAAAATTGGGCGGCACTTCCTTTGTTTATACTACCTTTCCCACGTTCTATCTCAACTCCCAACATTTACAACAACACTCACCATATCGTAAGCAACAATCATCATTTATATACATTGAGTAAAATCCACCATTTCTCTCCAATTTCTTCACATTTATGGTTATAGGTTCGCTATCGTATTTTCCCATGTATCACACTTATATCATGGTCTACATGTCATTTATAACGTATTCATACTCACAACACACTAACATTCATGATTCAATTCCACTATCATTCAATGGTGGCACTATTCACCCATTCAAGACCCATTTCCCATGTCTCTCTACAATTCAAGTTTCTTAGTCTTCTAATACCTTAAACAACATGATAAAGTCATGAAACATACCTTAGATGATGGTTGGACAAGTCTTGAGTTGAATTACTTCACTTGCACAAAACCCTAGTTCCACCTTCTATGGAATTTCTTAACTTAGATGATCCTTGATGGGTTTCTTACACTTGGTTCTTGTGGATCGATGAAGTTGATCTTAATTCTTCACTTGAATTCTTGGTTAGGAAGAGTTTGGAATGTTCTAGAGAGAGGTTGGGTCGTGGAGTGAGAAGGAGAAATGAATAAAATGGACTTGGATCATTTTTTTTATAAAGTTGAAATCTGTCCCGATGCCATTATACGGTCCGTATAAATTTATACGGTCCGTATAATCGACCATAAAACTTCTCCAGTGGCTGCCCTTTTCTTGTGTCAACTTGACGGTTCATTTTACGGGCCGTAAAATTTTATACGGTCCGTATAATCTACCGTAAAAACCACCTTTTCTCTACTTCATTCTGTGACACTTCTACGGTTCTTATACGGCCGTAAAACCATTATACGGTCCGTATAATCCACCAGTTAACTGAATCTTGTTTTTGTCACTTCGTTAAATCTCCAATCCTTATGGAACCTTCTTAACAATTGTTCAACACATCGATACTAATCTAAGGGACGTGATTACTCATCAAAACATCGCATACGCTATGTCCTTTGTTAGCCTATTCGCTGTACATATGCGGGGGATTTTCCAAGGTGTAACATTCTCCCCCCCCCCCTTTTGGACATTCGTCCTCGAATGTTAAACACTCGAGATTCTACAAAAATTTCGCCACAGTTTCCCCTGTAACTTGGCACTACCAACCTGTCACAACAACCCATAATATCATCGCCTCAGAGTGCTACATCACAATAGCAACATATCTGTGGCCACACACGACCAAAAATATAAAGATATAGCATACATACCTTATATTGTCGGTGTTTCATTTCGTATCTCTGTTGGGGGTGGGAATAAGTGCGGATACTTGGACTTCATCTTCTCTTCTGCCTCCCAAGTCATTTCTTCCTGATTGTTATTTTCCCATAGGACTTTGACTGAAGCTACCTCTTTATTTCGAAGCTTTCGCGTTTGCCTATCTAAGATGGCAATAGGCGCCTCTTCATAAGTTAAATTTTCCGTTATCTGCACATCATCTATCGGGACAATATTTGTGGGATCTCCAACACACTTACGGACTATCGAAATGTGAAAGACCGGATGGACTGATTCAAGCTCCGAAGGCAATTCCAATTCATATGCTACTTGTCCCACCTTACGAATGATTTTGTAGGGTCCGATGTACCTGGGACTTAGCTTTCCTTTCTTACCAAATCTCGTCACCCCTTTCATTGGTGACACTTTCAAGAACACCCAATCATTAACTTGAAACTCCAAGTCTCGTCGGCGGTTGTCCGCATAGGACTTTTGGCGACTTTGGGCTGTTAACAACCGATCTCGAATCACCTTGACCTTTTCTATTGCTTGTTGGATCAATTCAGGGCCCACTAATTGTGCTTCTCCTATTTCGAACCATTCGATTCGAGATCTACATTTCCTTCCATAAAACGCTTCATACGGAGCCATTTGTATACTAGAATGGTAGCTATTGTTGTACGCGAATTCAATAAGGGGAAAATGTTCATCCCAACTACCACCAAAATTCAGCACACACGCCCGTAGCATATCTTCTACGGTTTGAATGGTACGCTCGGCTTGCCCATCAGTTTGCGGATGAAATGCCGTGCTAAACTTCACTTGCGTGCCTAAATCTTCTTGGAAAGACTTCCAGAACTTAGCTATAAACTGTGCTCCCCTGTCTGTGATAATAGATATTGGAATTCCATGGAGTCGCACAATTTCTTTAAGATACAGCCTTGCATAGTCTTCTGCTGAGTACGTGGTCCTAACTGGGAGAAAATGGGCTTCTTTCGTCAACCTATCCACGATCACCCATATAGAATCATATTTCCCACGAGAACGAGGTAATCCCATGATGAAATCCATGTTAATCACTTCCCACTTCCAGGTGGGTATCTCTATCGCTTGCAATAAGCCTCCCGGCTTCTGATGCTCAACTTTTAGTTGTTGGCAATTTGGACATTGTGCCACAAATTCTGCTATGTCTCTCTTCATGCTATCCCACTAATACATCATCTTGAGATCATGATACATTTTGGTTGAACCCGGGTGAACAGAATATCGAGAGCAGTGTGCTTCTTCTAGAATTCGTCGGCGCAATCCCGCCACATTCGGCACACACAACCTGCCTCGGTATCTAAGAATCCCATCAATAGAAACTTCAAATGGAGATTTTTCTTTCTCACAAGATGTGTCTCTAAAATGACATAACTGAGGATTTTCACATTGTCGTTCCTTCACTTCCATGTCCAAGGACGAAATTGTGGAATCTTTGATACTAATACCTGCATCACCCGAATCAAGTATACGCACTCCAAGATTAGCCAATCGATGAAGTTCTTGAACCATTTCTTTCCTTTCCGGAGGGATTTCACATAAACTTCCCATTGATCGGCGGCTAAAAGCATCGACTACTACATTCGCCTTCCCGGGGTGGTATAGGATGTTAACATCATAATCTCTTAATAATTCTAGCCACCGCCTCTGTCGCAAGTTCAACTCCCTTTGCGTGAGAATGTACTGGAGGCTCTTATGATATGTATAGATGTCAACGTGCACACCGTACAAGTAATGTCTCGACATTTTTAAGGCATGAATGATCGCATCCAATTCGAGATCATGAGTTGGATAATTATTTTCATGTTTCCGCAATTGTCTCGAAACATATGCAATAACCTTACCATACTGCATCAATACGCATCCCAATCCGACACCCGAAGCATCACAATACACAACATAGCCATCTGACCCTTCTGGAAGTGTTAAAACTGGAGTTGAGGTCAACCTGTTTTTCAACTCTTGGAAACTACGTTCGCAAGCATCGCTCCATTGAAATTTAGCTGACTTCTGAGTTAGCTTCGTCAATGGGGCTGAAATAGATGAAAAGCCCTCTGCGAATCTTCTATAATAGCCTGTCAAACCCAGAAAACTACGAACTTCCGTGGGCGTCGTAGGCCTTGGCCAAGTCTTCACAGCTTCAATTTTCTGAGTGTCGACTCGAATGCCATCATATGAAATAATATGGCCCAGAAATGTTACAGAATTTAGCCAAAACTCACACTTTGAAAATTTTGCATACAATTCTCAGGCTCGAAGAATGTCAAGAACAATTCTCAAATGATCTGCATGTTCTGATTTTGTGCGAGAATACACTAAAATATCATCAATAAATAATATCACAAATAGGTCCAAGAGAGGCCTGAATACGTTGTTCATCAAATTCATAAATATGGCTGGAGCATTAATCAACCCGAATGACATCACTCGAAATTCATAGTGGCCATATCTCGTTTTGAAGGCCATCTTAGGAATGTCCGCTTCTCTAACTCTCACCTGATGGTAGCCCAACCTCAAATCTATTTTTGAAAACCACTTGGCACCTTGCAATTGATCGAATAAATCAACAATCCTTGGAAGAGGATATCTGTTCTTTATCGTCACTTTGTTCAATTGCCTATAGTTAATACGCGTTCGTAAAGATCCGTCTTTCTTTCTCACAAACAAGACCGGTGCTCCCCACGGTGATAAACTGGGTCTAATGAATCCCTTCTCTAGCAAGTCTTTCAACTGTGCCTTTAGCACTTTTAATTCTGCCAGAGCCATTCGATAGGGAGGAATAGAAATAGGCTTTGTGTCCGGCAATACGTCAATAGCAAAATCAATTTCACTTTCTGGTGGAAGACCCGGAAGTTCATATGGGAATACATCTGGGAATTAATTCACTACTGGGACTGACTGGAAAGTTGGCGGCTCTGCCTCGGTGTCATGAACCCGAACTAAATGGTAAACATAGCCCTTGGCTATCATCTTCCTTTCCTTGAGGTAGGAAATAAACCTACCCTTTGGCGATGCTGCATTACCCTTCCATTCAAGCATGGGCTCTCCCGGAAATTGAAATCGAACCACTTTTGTGCGACAATCAACATTAGCATAGCATGACGCCAACCAATCCATACTCATAATTATATCAAAGTCTATCATTTCCAGCTCGATCAAATCAGCTTGGGTCTGATGATCACATATCACAACGACATAATTTTTGTACACTTGTCTTGCTATCACGGGATCGTCAACCGGAGTAAGCACCTCAAAGGGTTTAATGGGCTCGAGTTTCACCCCAATACAACCGGCAACATATGGAGTAATATAAGAAAATGTAGAACCCGAATCTATCAACGCATACACATCACGAGAGAATATAGACAATATACCTGTGACTACATCAGGAGAGGACTCGAGATCCTGTCGTCCGGCTAAAGCATATACACGGGGCTGAGTGGCACCTGATGTAGATGCTGCCCCTCGGCCTCTACCTCGGCCTGCTGTCATCTGAGGAGTCTGCCCTGTGGGGTGTGTTGATGAGGAACCCGCTGCTGAGCCTGTGGGATGAACCCCACCTCTACCATATCGCGAGGGACAATCTCGCAACAAATGTCCAGTCTGCCCACAAACATAACAACCATCAGTGTCCTGACGACACGGCCCTGAATGTAATTTGCGGCACCGACTACATCGTGGAACTGGTGGTCGCCTCTGACTGTAATCACCCCCAAACTAAGAACCCGCAGCTCTCGAGCTCTGACCCTGTCCCGATGGAAAAGAGCGATCGAACCCCCTATCTACAAACTGGGGAGGTGCACTAGTCGCTGACTGGCCTGAATGTCGGGAATAAGCCTTCCTCGATCCCCTTCTATAATCACTGTCTGTGCCTATAGATCTAGCTCTTTTGCTTTTCCTTCTATCACTGTCGCGATCACCCCTTTGTTGTTGTTGCCACCCCTCTAACTTCTGAGCATGGGCCTGTATCCGGGAAATGTCCATCCCGTCTTGCAAAGAAGCTGTCAAACAATCTCTAAATAAATGGGGTCCCAAACCACTCACAAATATATGTACACGATCTCCTATGTCGGCCACCATAGTCGTGGCATATCTAGCCATAGAATTGAACTGCATGCTATACTCCCGGGCACTCATATTTCCCTGCCTCAAATTCAAAAATCTATCCGCTCTAGCTCGGCGGACCTCGGGTGGCAAATAATGACGAATAAAAGCATCTACGAACTCTTGCCAAACCGGAGGAGGTGCATTCTCTCCTCTTGATATCACCCAATTTTTGTACCATAACACCGCCACATCTCAGAGTCTATAGGATGCTAACTCCACGGATTCGGTTTCGGAGGCATGGACAATCTTCAATATCCTCAATATTTCGTCGCTAAAACCTTGTGGGTCTTCCTCCGGCTTTGACCTGAAGAACTCCAGAGGGTTTAGACTCATAAATTCACGGGCTTTAGTACTCGCTGCCCGGTCACTTGGACCCACATTCTGCTGTTGTGCCTGTGTGGCAACCAATTGGGTCAATAACTGGATGGCCTTGGTCATTTGTTGGCCCGAAGCAACCGGCGGAGGAATTGGAGCTGGGGCTCCTCCTTGCTCTTCTACATTAGGTGGGGTAGAAGAAGTATTTGACAAGGCCTCGTTGTGTGATTCGCCTTCCTCTACATTCATCGGAGGTTCTCTTTCGTCCCGCCTCTTTGTTGTAGTCTTGTCCTTCTGGAAGGCTATAGCTTGTCCCTTTGGCGGCATTCTGAAATCATAGCACATTATTAGGAAGGATAAAATCTTATACACGACTCTATCGCACGATCTCATAGAAGAAGGATGGTCATTTTTCCTAAACAAGACTCTACTAGACACGGCTCGTAGACACTTCCTAGGACCTAACTGCTCTGATACCACTTTTGTCACGACCCGACTAGGGGCCGTGACGGGCACCTGGGGCTAACCACCGAGCACCGCTCATACTATTACTTTTTAGGCTTATTTAGCAATCACTCATCCGATTCATGCTCAGTTTATATGTCACATCCAAGCTAGGGGCCGCGACGGGTACCCGGGGGCTAACCGCCGAGCACCGCTCGCTCTAATACCCTCCTTACTCGATTAATGCCTTAGTATCACATTTGCACTTAAAACATGGAAAAGATCATAATTTATATGGAAACATAAATACTTTTGTATATAGAAAGGTTTGGTACATCAAAATAATGAGTGCACATATGCATAAAAGATGTGAGACCATACTACCCACACTACGCATCTACGAGCCTCTATTGACATGCTATACAATAGACGGAACAAGACTCCGCCATGCCCAAAATATATATATATACCAAAAGAGAAATCATAAGCACCTCCGGGCGATGGAGTGCTCTCAACAGCTGACAGCTCCTAAGTATTTGGATCAAGCTCGCCTGCCTGTCTACCTGTGGGCATGAACACAACGTCCAAGGAAAGGACGTCAGTACGAACATTGTACTGAGTATGAGAGGCATAATCAATGAAGAAGGACAACAGTAATATAGTGAGAGCGTCAATAAGAACCTCTAAATATGAATAATAATCATAAGAGGAGTAATGCATGTTATCTTACTCATACTTATCATAATATCATAAATGCATGACATGCAAGCTGCCCGTCCATGTCGGAACGGTGTGATCATCAATAATATAAGCCCGCGTCCAGGCCTCCCGCGTCCGGGGTACCACCTCATGCAGCCCACAAGTGGTGTGTTATATCCCGCATTTTTGGTCAATCGGATAATTCGAGATAATCGCGGGAAGATAACAAGCAAGGCCTTATTTTTATTTTTATTGGCATACAAGTTGTTTATGAAATTTTTTGAAGTGGGAATGTTAAGAAAGGTCAAGGGTGTAAAGGGGAGTTCGCAATATGACTCGTGGAAATATGGAGGAAGACGAAGGGTAAATTTGGAATTCGGAAAAAAAAATATTTTTCTTGAAGTGCAAAATAGAACAAAAAAATGGGCTTGGGTCATTGGACCATGTTGGTCGTCCAAGTGGGTGGGCTTAGGCCCAATTAAAAGCTTAATGGACAAGATTTAAAAGTTGACTAATTCATCTTTATCCTCATAATATTTCCTAGAAACTTCAAGAAGTCTCAAGAAGAGAAGAAGGAGATAAATCTCCAAGGCCATTCGGCCAAAGCAAAATTCAACACAACCTTGGAAAAATATTTCTTCAAAAATTATTTTCTACCAATTGAAGGGTTCCTAGCAAGGTGGAGTGGTTCTTGGAACAACAGAAATTCATATTCTTGCAAGTTACAAGTCTTAACTAAGTGGGAAGTTAAGGAAGAAGGTAAGAATTCATTCTTCTTCTTTCATTATATGTTATTGATATTGGTACATGTTGTAGTGTACAAAAATGGATGAAATTCATGAGGAATATGAATATAGGGGTGTGTCCGTGCATGTGTGTGTGTGTAGGAATCATGTCTTAATTATTTTATCTCGTGGTTAGTTGTGGTTGTAATGAATGCTATGTTAATAATGGAAGTTGGAGGATTTTAGTAAAGTTGTAGCCATGTGTGTATGATGTTGGCCGTGAGTTGTATATCACATGTATAGCCGTGTATATTTGGTGAATTATGAAGGAATGGTGAGCAAGTTTTATTAAGTATGTTGGTTGTTGTGTTGTGGATTTTATATTGCAAATGAAAGCCTAATGAGCTTAATGAAGTTGTTGTAGTTGGAGACTTGTTTTAGAGAGTATGTGAAAAAGGTATGTAAGGTTTTACTCTTTCTTCCTTGGCATATCTTAGGCATACTAGGTTGGATACGAGCCTCGGGGACAACTCTATTCTCCGGAATCCGCATCTAAAGTTACCCCTTTTTCATTCAGTAGAATTGAATTAGATATTCATGAATAGTTGGGAGAATTGCCTAGATATCTAAAACTTGCACAAATGAGACCCGACCACCTTAAAACTCTCACAAGTGACGTCATGAAATGTAATGTACGTAAATTTTGTACGCCGCCTAATTTGATCCGAGGCGGGTCCATTGTTCCCGGATTTTCCTTATTGTTCCGTATGACTCATTTTGAAGTAGAATCCAAAGGAAACTTTTGATCCTTGTTCCGTTTATCAAACGATAAGTACTGTAACTATTCTAATGGAAATATGTCTATGATGACAATGGTAACGATGATGCTAAGAAAGAGAATATGTCTATGATAAGTATGACAAGAATGATTCCATGACTAAGAGTCTTAAGCTAAGGATTCAATATGAGTATGAAAGTATTAAACTAGTTCTTGATCTTTAATCCTATTCCTTGGTTATGACACTATCTTCTAAAGATTCCAAAGCAGATGAATTGATTTTTATGACATCCATGACTTCATTCTATGTTTCTTTTAATGCTATTCTCCGTTGATAGTCTTGCCTTAAAATACTCGTTCCTTCGAGGTGAGACAAAGCGATCACGGTTATTCCAGAATGTAATCGGAGGTCACCGACCTTAAGTCACTCCGATGGATACATGATTTTCTTTGGGCTCTCCTGCATGCTTATGTGATATGTGTATATGAGATATGTATATGTATATGGGGGATGGGAAGGGACACATATTTCATTGCCACCTGGTCAGCTGGCGTTATCATCCCGGACGCGGGATATATGGGCGAGCCGACGTATTTCGGTGCTATATGGGCGAGCCGACGTATTTCGGTGCTATGTGGGCGAGCCGACATTGTTCGGTGCTATGATATAACATGCTATGATATGACATGATATGATATGACACGATATGATATGACACGATATGATATGACATGATACGATATGATATGATATGATAAAACATGACATGATATAAGTTCTATTTTCTATGTCTATGAAAAATAATTTTTTTTTAAAAGGGAAAGACAAGCATGCAGGGTATCCGGCCTGAAAGGGTATTGTACAGGTTACTTTCTTGTCTCACTATATGTCCTATGATCCCATGATATTATTAATCATACATTATGTTTCCGTTTGTATTATCTTCCACGCCTTACATACTCGGTACACTATTCGTACTGACGTCCCTTCTTGTGGACGCTGCGTTTCATGCCGCGCAGGTCAGCAGGTAGGCGGATTTGATTCATAGGAGCTCTATCAGCAGTACTTGGCAGCGCTCCAGTTGTTCCGGAGCCTCAGTTCCTTGGTACTATTTTGTGTATATATTCAGGCACGGCAGAATCCGGCCCCTCCTATGTATATGTGTACTTTGTTTAGAGGCTCGTAGACAGATATGTACAGTCAGATGCTTTGTACTTTTGTTCGTTTTGGGGTTGTATAACATGCTAGCAGATTTTATTAACACCTGGTTATGGTTATGCTATTAATGATAGGAATAAGTAAAGAAACAACGGTATTACCAATCTGGCCGACTTAGTAATAAGAATGAGATACGAGTTAGGGGGTGCTCGGTACAAGTATCGGGTATCCGTCGCGGCCCCTAGTTGGGTCGTGACAGAAGTGGTATCAGAGCAGTTCGGTCCTAGGGGTTTGTCTACGAGCCGTGTCCTGCAGAGTCCTGTTTATGGGTGTGTAGCGCGCCACACTTATAGACAAGAGGCTGCAGGGCATTTAGGAAATATGACCTTCTTGGTATTCTAGATCGTGCGATAGAGCTATGCTATCAGGTTTCCATATTCTCTTCCTAATCCTATGTTATGGTTTCAGTAATGCCGATGAAGAGAGCAACTTCAGATAGTGGGGGCACTACGAAGGCCCCTAGAGTATCTCCAGAGCCGAGTAAGGGGAGCCTCGGCTATTCGATTGAGACTGATCCGTCGAAGGACCCAGCAACAATTCCTCCAGAGTTCCTGACCCCCAGAGCAGAGGATCCCACGGAGGACAGCTATGATACAGATCCGTCGGAGGACCCAACAATAATTCCTCCAAAGTTTCTAACCCCTAGAGTAGAGGATCCCACGGAGGGTAGCTATGATACGGATCCCTCGGAGGATCCGGCGACGATTCATCCAGAATTTCTTACCTCCAGGGAGGAGGATAGTTATGACACAGACCCATCGAAGCATTCTTCTGGGACACCGGAGGAAGAGACTTCCGGGGATATGCCAGCTGCTTCTGTGATGGAGCACTATGTTAACAGGCCTCCCCGGAAAGTGCTACGGATTACTCCTGTCCTTTGTCCTGGTCATCAGTGAACCAGGAATCGCCTGGTTATCTATATTCCTCCGATTCGGATGCGAGAAATGACGGGAGTCAAACTAGTGGAGAGCAGACAGATGAGGATGAGGAGCACACTTCACATGGCAGCTCCGTGGACCAGGCCCGAGATTGTTCCGCTACAGGTATGTGAGTTTTCTTTGAAACTTTCTATATATGTGTAATCTCTGCAAAGTACTAATTAATGACGGCAGACAGAAATTCAAAAGGGGCCAAAGACTTAGCGGTTATGAATAATGGCGATTGAGATGTCTCCGCCACCAGTGCGAATTTAGAAACCCCGGATAAAAGATAATCATATGTATGGATGGGAGTAAATAGTGAAGATATAAACAGAGGCAATATGATAATTGTATGGTCAGGAAAGTGAAGATAGGAGTGGGACCCGCTGTGAGGAGGTTTTGGAAGTTGTTAGAACCCCGACTTACCTTAAATTATGTGACAAAGGTCGTGCGGGGCAATCGATATAATTATACCAGCATTCACGCATTTAAATGCACCAAAGTTTCGAGGTTAAGCGTGCTAAGGTGGGAGGATGGGTGACCCCCTGGGAAATATGCTGAAAATTTCATAAATGTGGGGACAAGAGACGAATGTGAAATGAGGTAGCCTAAAGTAAATTAGAGTGTGTGAAGTTGTTAGAAACCCTGTAGTGTAGGCTGAGACGAACTAGACTAGCAGAAGGGGAGAAAGCATGACACAGCTTTAGGACTAGAGAAGGTTTGATTAGTGTTTGAAAGTGTTGGTAAGTAAAATAGTGGTGGAAATGTATATATGTACATGACATCATATCCGTGACTGTAGAACCCTAACAAACAGTGTCGCGATACATAGAATATGCTAGCTGGATGAAATTCAAAAGACATGATGAAGGGTATACGTACGGATGTAACAGGGTATGACCGATGCCGAACCCACACTAGTTAAGGCTAGAAAGCCCTAATGCAGTGATATACAAGAACGTATCTAGCCAGGGAATAGACGCAACAAACTCCGCGAAGAAGGAATTACAATTGTAAAAGATCGCGGAAGGCGACGATTATTTAAAAGGCATAGGCGTGTGCAGACCCTCTCAATGAAGGAAGGGAGAACGTGCTAGACCTAAAACGAACTACGACCATTTAGATTTCATAAAAAGGGACCTATTAACTCAGGACTAGAGTTTGAAGTATGTTGGTGTATTGTGAAGGTTATGAAAGGACGCAAAAATAAGTTGACAGCGGGTGTAATATGAGCAACAAGAGATACCTGGAAAGGTCGCCGAATATGAACGACAACTGAGACGGCACTAGGTGTGGATTTGTACTGTAGGATGTGTAAGTCATTAATCGGTTGGTTTGGTATTAGCGGAGCTAAGTCAATTGGCCTACAAGCAACCCAAGCTCCTAAAAGGGATATGTTCAGCGACGTGTGAGATATCTATAAGGGAGAACTCCCCGAAGTATTGTAATACACTATGAGGCCAGTTTAACATTCGAGGACTAATGTTCTAAAGGGGGGGAGAATGTTATATCCCGCATTTTTGGGCAATCGGATAATTCGAGATAATCGCGGGAAGATAACAAGCAAGGCCTTATTTTTATTTTGTTTGGCATACAAGTTGTTTATGAAAAGTTTTGAAGTGGGAATGTTAAGAAAGGTCAAGGGTGTAAAGGGGAGTTCGCAATATGACTCGTGGAAATATGGAGGAAGACGAAGGGTAAATTTGGAATTCGAAAAAAAATTATTTTTCTTGAAGTGCAAAATAGAACAAAAAAAAATGGCTTGGGTCATTGGACCATGTTGGCCGTCCAAGTGGGTGGGCTTAGGCCCAATTAAAAGCTTAATGGACAAGATTTAAAAGATGACTAATTCATCTTTATCCTCATAATATTTCCTAGAAACTTCAAGAAGTCTCAAGAAGAGAAGAAGGAGATAAATCTCCAAGGCCATTCGGCCAAAGCAAAATTCAACACAACCTTGGAAAAAAACTTCTTCAAAAATTATTTTCTACCAATTGAAGGGTTCCTAGCAAGGTGGAGTGGTTCTTGGAACAACATAAATTCATATTCTTGCAAGTTACAAGTCTTAACTAAGTGGGAAGTTAAGGAAGAAGGTAAGAATTCATTCTTCTCCTTTCTTTATATGTTATGGATATTGGTGCATGTTGTAGTGTACAAAAATGGATGAAATTCATGAGGAATATGAATATAGGGGTGTGTCCGTGCATGTGTGTGTGTGTAGGAATCATGTCTTAATTATTTTATCTCGTGGTTAGTTGTGGTTGTAATGAATGCTATGTTAATAATGGAAGTTGGATGATTTTAGTAAAGTTGTAGCCATGTGTGTATGATGTTGGCCGTGAGTTGTATATCACATGTATAGCCGTGTATATTTGGTGAATTATGAAGGAATGGTGAGAAAGTTTTATTTAGTATGTTGGTTGTTGTGTTGTGGATTTTGTATTGCAAATGAAAGCCTAATGAGCTTAGTGAAGTTGTTGTAGTTGGAGACTTGTTTTAGAGAGTATGTTAATTGAATACAATGTTCTTACATGTATGGAAGACAATGATATTAGTATGGTGTTGTTGGAATATAAATTATAAGGTTGTTATTGTTTTTATTGGAGGTGGAAAGTCTTGAAGGATGTAGTATGTTAATTGAAGTGTTAGAATGTATCTTGGGTTGATTATTGAAATTGTTAGTATGGTTGTTGACATTATGTTGATAGTTTGGCCGGGTTAAATTCCCGGATTGTTGTTGATTAAGAATTGGCTAAGTTGAATTTTGGGGATGGTGTATTTACAGGGGAAGTGCTGCCGAAATTTCGGTAGACAAATGTTATCTTAAGATTCAACTTCTAAATGCTTTAATCAATGTTTGGTAAATGTGACCAAATTGTAGATTTTGACGGATTTGCAACTTGAATTTGGAGTAGCATAAGGAGCGGAAAAAGTTATGTAAGGTTTTACTCTTTCTTCCTTGGCATGTCTTAGGCATACTAGGTTGGATACGAGCCTCGGGGACAACTCTATTCTCCGGAATCCGCACCTAAAGTTACCCCTTTTTCATTCAGTAGAATTGAATTAGATATTCATAAATAGTTGGGAGAATTGCCTAGATATCTAAAACTTGCACAAATGAGACCCGACCACCTTAAAACTCTCACATGTGACGTCATGAAATGTAATGTACGTAAATTTTGTACGCCGCCTCATTTGATCCGAGGTGGGTCCATTGTTCCCGGATTTTCCTTATTGTTCCGTATGACTCATTTTGAAGTAGAATCCAAAGGAAACTTTTGATCCTTGTTCCGTTTATCAAACGATAAGTACTGTAACTATTCTAATGGAAATATGTCTATGATGACAATGGTAACGATGATGCTAAGAAAGAGAATATGTCTATGATAAGTATGACAAGAATGATTCCATGACTAAGAGTCTTAAGCTAAGGATTCAATATGAGTATGAAAGTATTAAACTAGTTCTTGATCTTTAATCCTATTCCTTGGTTATGACACTATCTTCTAAAGATTCCAAAGCAGATGAATTGATTTCTATGACATCCATGACTTCATTCTATGTTTCTTTTAATGCTATTCTCCGTTGATAGTCTCGCCTTAAAATACTCGTTCCTTCGAGGTGAGAAAAGCGATCACGGTTATTCCAGAATGTAATCGGAGGTCACCGACCTTACGTCATTCCGATGGATACATGATTTTCTTTGGGCTCTCCTGCATGCTTATATGATATATGTATATGAGATATGTATATGTATATGGGGGATGGGAAGGGACACATGTTTCATTGCCACCTGGTCAGCTGGCGTTATCATCCCGGACGCGGGATATATGGGCGAGCCGACATATTTCGGTGCTATATGGGCGAGCCGACGTATTTCGGTGCTATGTGGGCGAGCCGACATTGTTCGGTGCTATGATATAACATGCTATGATATAACATGATATGATATGACACGATATGATATGACACGATATGATATGACATGATACGATATGATATGATATGATATGATATGATAAAACATGACATGATATAAGTTCTATTTTCTATGTCTATGAAAAAGAAATGTTTTTTTTAAAAGGGAAAGACAAGCATGCAGGGTATCCGGCCTGAAAGGGTATTCCTATGTACAGGTTACTTTCTTGTCTCAATATATGTCCTATGATCCCATGATATTGTTAATCATACCTTATGTTTCCGTTTGTATTATCTTCCACGCCTTACATACTCGGTACACTATTCGTACTGACGTCCCTTCTTGTGGACTCTGCGTTTCATGCCGCGCAAGTCAGCAGGTAGGCGGATTTGATTCCTAGGAGCTCTATCAGCAGTACTTGGCAGCGCTCCAGTTGTTCCGGAGCCTCAGTTCCTTGGTACTATTTTGTGTATATATTCAGGCACGGCAGAATCCGGCCCCTCCTATGTATATGTGTACTTTGTTTAGAGGCTCGTAGACAGATATGTACAGTCCGATGCTTTGTACTTTTGTTCGTTTTGGGGTTGTATAACATGCTAGCAGATTTTATTAACACCTGATTATGGTTATGCAATTAATGATAGGAATAAGTAAAGAAACAACGGTATTACCAATCTGGCCGACTTAGTAATAAGAATGAGATACGAGTTAGGGGGTGCTCGGTACAAGTATCGGGTATCCGTCGCGGCCCCTAGTTGGGTCGTGACATGGTGTCTGCCCGGCCGACTAGGCCCGGTGTGTCCGTATAGCTGCCCGCCGTAGCGGTGTCTGCCCGACCAACTAGGCCCGGTGTAAATGCAATCATGACATGCTCATGGTAAAATACTCATAGTAATATATTTATAAAATATGCTTGTTCTTATACATGCATAAGGACTCTAGGTTAGCTGTATTCCATCGAGGTGACGGAAGGTCGTGTACCCCCGATTCTGTTATGGACATACATGATTATTCTGCCTCACCTAGAAGGAATCAATGTATAAGGTGAGTGTACACAAGGAACAACATTATTTACGTTAAGAAAATCATATCATATCTTTAGACTCATATAGCTAGTTATGATCTTGAGCTCATCACTTTCCCGGTATAGGAGAATCATGGAAAGAAAGGAAATCACATCATGGGATTCATGCCATAGAAGAAAGGGTCTAGCCTCACATACCTTGATCGCTTAGCTACGTTGTCGTTCGCTCGCCCTTCTTCGATGTCACGTCGTCACCTTCACGCGAGAATTTGGCTCATGTTAGTTAACGGATTACGAAAACGCATCATTATTTCTAAAGAAAACTAGGCGGCATTCTGTCTGTTCCTACTACTTTTCCCCATTCTATTTCAACTCCCAAACATTCACAATTCTATTCGCAATATCGCAATCAAAATCATCATTTATGCACCATTAGCAAATCCACCATTTCCCACCAAATTTTCCCATATTTCTCCCTATAGCTCATCTTTGTGTTTTCACGCATTTACTACTTGTTTCTCGTTATAAACATCATTTATATCGTATTTGTACTCACAATACTTCAACATTCATGATTCAATTCCACTATCAGTCATTTATGTCACTATTCACTCAATAATGACCCATTCCTATGTTCTTCTACATTTTAAGTATCTAAGTCTTCCAATACCTTGAATCACGTGGTATAGTCACGAAACATACCATAGATGATGATTGAACAAGCCTTGAGTTGAAATGCTTCACTTAGCCAAAACCCTAGTTCCACCCTTTTAAGGATTTCTTGACTTAGATGATCCTTTGATGTGTTCTTACACTTGATTTCATGAATTTAGTGGTGTTGATCTTGATGTTCCCTTTGATTCTCTTGAATTCTTATGGAGGAAATATTTGGAGAGTTCTAGAGCATTCTTGAGTTGTATGGAAGAAAAATGAAATGAAGCCTAAGTTCCTTTTAATAATCACAAAACTGATCTTTAATGAAAAATTGTCGGGATGAACAGTGGTCGTAAACCACAGTTTACGGACCGTATTGTGGTTTACGGTCCGTCCTCCATGATCCTTTTTAATCATCCCAGAAACAGAAAGTTTGGCTGAGGATTATGGCGGTTTACGACCGAGGTTCACGGTCCGTAAACCAGTTTACGGGCCGTCCTCCAAGTCGTGTTTAGCCATTTCAACACTTGGCAGAAACTTGAGATTTTTGGAAGGCTGGAGGACGATTGCACTATACGGGCCGTATGGTGCCCTTTACGACCACTGAGCTGAAAATGTTGCGCAACCTTCTTATTCCCAAAAATTCATAATTAGCCATTCCCGACTTAGTAAAACATCATACACTCAAGCCCTTCATTGTTTTATTCCTTGTACATGTACGGGGACTTTTCCGAGGTGTAACATTCTCCCCCCCCCCCCTTTGGAACATTCGTCCTCGAATGTTAAAATAGTCGGGAATCCTAGAAATTTTTGCCAGAGTTTCCTTTATACATTGGACACCACCTACCTGCCACAACAACCCACAATATCTTCGCCTCACAAGGCTACATCATAATAACAATTTCTTTATGGCCACACACGACCAAAACATAAGAATAGAGTATACATACCTTATAACCACGGCATCTCGTCATGAACTTCTTCCGGAGATTGGAATAAATGTGGGTATTTGGCTTTCATCTTCTCTTCCGCCTCCCAAGTTAATTCTTCTCGATTGCTGTTTCGCCATAGGACTTTTACTGAAGCTATTCTTTGTTCCGAAGTCTTTGCACTTGTCGGTCTAAAATAGCAACGGGTACTTCTTCATATGTCAGCTTCTCTGTCACTTGCACATCCTCCACCGGAACTATCCTTGTTGGGTCTCCAACACATTTGCGGAGCATCGACACATGAAATACTGGATGAACTGCTTCAAGCTCCGAAGGCAAGTCCAACTCATACGCTACATGACCCACCTTACGGATAATTTTGTAAGGTCCGATGTACCTGGGACTTAACTTCCCCTTTTTGCCAAATCTCATCACCCCCTTCATCGGCGATACCTTCAGAAATACCCAGTCATTTACCTGGAATTCTAAATCCCGTCGGCGGTTGTCCGCGTAAGACTTTTGGAGACTTTGAGCTGTCAATAGTCGGTCTCGAATCACTTTAACTTTTTCAATTGCTTGTTGGATCGAGTCGGGGCCTATCAATTGTACCTCTCCGGTGTCGAACCATCCAATTGGGGATCTACATTTTCTTCCATATAATGCTTCATACGGGGCCATTTGAATACCGGAATGGTAGCTGTTATTGTAAGAAAATTCAATAAGGGGTAAATGCTCATCCCAACTACAACCAAAATCCAACACACACGCTCGTAACATATCCTCGAGGGTATGAATAGTGCGCTCGGCTTGCCCGTCAGTCTGTGGGTGAAATGCCGTGCTGAATTTGACTTGAGTACCTAACCCTTCTTGGAAAGATTTCCAAAATTTGGCTGTAAACTGGGCCCCTCTGTCTGTGATAATGGCCAAAGGAATTCCATGAAGGCGCACAATTTCTTTTAGATATAACCTGGCATAGTCTTCTGCTGAATACGTGGTTCTGACTGGGAGAAAATGAGCTACTTTCGTGAGCCTGTCCACGATCACCCATATAGAATCGTATTTGCCTCGGGAGCGAGGTAATCCCACAATAAAATCCATATTAATCTCTTCCCATTTCCAGGTAGGAATTTCCATTCCTTGCAACAAGCTTCCTGGCTTCTGATGTTCAGCTTTCACTTGTTGACAATTTGGACACTGTGCTACAAACTTGGCTATGTCTCGTTTCATGCCATCCCACCAATATAGCAATTTGAGATCGTGATACATCTTGGTCGCACCTGGGTGAACGGAATATCGAGAATGGTGTGCTTCCTCTAGGATCCGCTGGCGTAATTCTGCCGTATCCGGTACACACAGTCTGTCACGGTATCTAAGAACCCCATCTATAGAAATTTCAAATGGAGACTTCTCTTTCCTACAGGATACATCCTTGTGATGACACATTTGTGGATCTTCATACTGGCGTTCTTTTATCTCTGCATTCAAGGGTGAGACCGTAGGATCATTGACACCGATTCCGGCATTACCCGAATCAATTACACGTACCCCAAGGTTTGCTAATTGATGAAGATCACGAACGATCTCTTTCTTTTCTGGAGGGACTTCACTTAAACTGCCCATTGATCGACGGCTAAGCGCGTCGGCTACCACATTCGCCTTTCCAGGATGGTACAAGATATTCACATCATAATCCTTCAGCAGTTCTAACCACCGCCTCTGTCGTAGATTCAACTCCTTCTGCTTGAAAATATGATGAAGACTCTTGTGATCTGTATAGATATCTACGTGCACACCATACAAATAATGCCTCCATATCTTTAAGGCATGGATAACCGCGGCCAATTCGAGATCATGAGTTGGATAATTCTCTTCATGTTTCCGCAATTGTCTCGAGGCATATGCAATGACTTTGCCATGCTGCATTAATACACATCCTAGTCCTACACCGGAAGCATCACAATACACCACATACTCATCCGGTCCTTCTGGAAGTGTTAACACTGGAGCTGAGGTCAATCTATTTTTTAGCTCTTGGAAACTACGCTCACACGCATCGTTCCACCGAAATTTCGCTGACTTCTGGGTTAGCTTCGTTAATGGGGCTGAAATAGAAGAAAAGCCCTCTACGAACCTTCGGTAATAACCTGCCAAACCCAGAAAACTACGAGCTTCTGTAGGCGTCGTAGGCCTTGGCCAAGTCTTCACAGCTTCTATTTTCTGAGTGTCGACTCGGATGCCATCATCGGAAATAACATGGCCTAGAAATGCCATAGATTTTAGCCAAAACTCGCACTTTGAGAACTTCGCATATAATTCTCGAGCTCGAAGAACGCCAAGAACAATTCTTAGGTGATCTGCATGTTCTGATTTTGTGCCAGAATATACCAGAATATCATCGATGAATACTATCACGAAGAGATCTAAGAATGGTCTGAACACATTATTCATTAAGTTCATGAACACCGCCGGGGCATTTGTCAATCCGAACGACATTACTCGGAATTCATAGTGACCATATCTCGTCCGTAAGGCTGTTTTGGGAATGTCTTCTTCCTTAATTCTCACTTGATGATAACTCGATCTCAAATCTATCTTAGAGAACCACTTGGCACCCTGTAATTAATCAAACAAATCGTCGATTCTGGGAAGGGGGTACTTATTCTTTATTGTCACCTTGTTCAACTGCCTGTAGTCGATGCACATTCGTAGGGATCCGTCTTTCTTTTTCACGAACAAGACCGGTGCTCCCCACAGTGATGAACTGGGCCTAATGAAACTCTTCTCAAGTAAATCTTTCAGTTGTACCTTTAACTCTTTTAATTCTGCTGGAGCCATTCGGTACGGAGGAATAGAAATAGGCTCGGTATCTGGTAATACATTGATAGCAAAGTCGATTTCCCTTTCTGGAGGAAGACCTGGAAGCTCTTCTGGGAATACATCCGGAAATTCATTTACCACCGGAACAGATTGAAAGGTTGGTGGCCTTGCCTCGACAGCATGGACCCGAACTAGATGATAAATATAACCTTTGGCCATCATTTTTCTTCGCCTTGAGGTAGGAAATAAACCTACCCTTTGGGGATGCAGTGTTACCCTTCCATTCAAGTACGGCCTCTCCCGGAAACTGAAATCGAACCGTTTTCATTCGGCAATCAACATTTGCGTAACATAACGCTAACCAATCCATACCCATTATTACATCGAAGTCTATCATTTCCAGCTCAATCAAATCTGCTTTGCTCTGGAGATCACATATCACAACGAGACAATTTTTATATACTTTCCTCGCTATCACGGGATCACCAACCGGAGTGAACACCTCGAAAGGTTTAATTGGCTCAGGTTTCACCCCAATACAATCAGCAACATACGGAGTAATATATGAAAAGGTAGAACCCGGATCTATCAAAGCATATACGTCACGGGAAAATATAGTCAAGGTACCTGTAACAACATCTGGGGAGGACTCTAGATCCTGTCGCCCTGCCAGAGCATATATGCGGGGCTGAACAACACCTGAGGTAGATACTCCCCCTCTGCCTCTGCCTCTACCTACCGTAGCCTGAGAAGTCTGTGTTGTCGGGCATACTGAAGAAGACCCAGCTGCTGACCCTGTAGGCTGAGTCCCCACTCTAGCTCTCGCTGAAAGGCAGTATCTCATAATATGGACAGCCTGCCCGTAAGCATAACACGCATCCGAACCCTGACGGCACTGCCCGGAATGCAATTTTCCGCACTGGCTGCACCGCGGTACTGGAAATCTCCGCTGACCAAAATCTCCCCTAGACTGAGAATCTGAGGCCCTCGAACTCTGGCCCTGTCCTGGCTGGAAATAACGATCAACCCTCCTATCTGAGAATCTGGGAGGCGCACTAGTCGCTGACTGACTTCAGTTCCTAGAATGCATCGGTCTCGGTCCCCCTCTATATTCACTTGTTATATCCCATATTTTGTACATTCGGATATGTCAAGATGGTCGTGGTAAGTTGGGCAAGACTATGTTTTAGTGTATTAAGATTTTTAAAGTGAAACAAAAGTCTAAGGTGAAGTTTGGGAAGTCTAGTTTCCAACGCAAAAAACCGCTCCTAAATCGGACATCGGGGTAAGGAGATAGGGACGTTAGAAGTCGGGCTGACACTTGATGAAAAGCCCTCATCGCGGCAAGATAGGTGGGACCCACACGTCGGGCCTTTATAAAAGACATATGAAGAGATATATGGGTAGTACACGTAAAGTTGAGCAATTTCTAAGATGGACCCGTAAGCCAAAAATGAGTGTAAGCCCTCCAAAAGGACGATTTAAGAAAACGTTTTCGGATGACCTGACTTGTAGGGGTAAAAACGGCATTATAAGTTTGGAATTTGGAAAAACACTAAGAAATAAAAGTTGTATATAATTGAAATAGTTTTCCAACCATAGTTCGTGGGCCCTCACACGATGTCGGAATCAAACGTTATGGCCATTTTAAGAGAAAGACCTCAAGCTGTCTAGAGGGTTCCGCGGGCCCCACATGATAAGGTCGGTGAAACCGACCTAAGGGGGTTATAAATACCCCCATCAACCTGTTTTTTTCAGCATAATAACATTCTCAAAGGGTCCAAAAAATAATCCACACCTCCCCCAAACATTATAGTCCGATAAATCAAGAATTTGACAAGATTACGCTTGGTGTTGGAAAAAGGTTGATGTGGCGGAGTTTCTTCATATATAAGGTATGTTATTTATTCCATCTTTTATGTTGAATTTATTTGAAGGTCTAGCAAGCCTTAAAAATGAAAATAGTTATTGAGAGAGGGTCATAAAGTGTCGCGTTGTAGTTGTTGTGTTTATGGGCTGTCTTGGACATGTTGTGGCTGTGTGGATTAACTGATTTATGCGTATAAAAATGGTATCTAACATTGTTGGTGTGTTGATGAGATTATACTCCTTGATTGGGATGGAAGAAAGTGTATTTTGTTGTTGTATGTTCAAAAACATCGTGTGGGATGTTTATGGAAAATATTGGTATGAATAATGGTGTTGTTGATGTTGGTATTATTGTTGTTGTTGATTGGTTGCTGAATTGTAATTCTGGGCTAGGCATATATTCAATGTAATTGAATTAGGTACTTTATGTTTTGATAGAAGAATAGTTTAAACATCCGTAACTTTCGCAAACGGAACCGGATTGCCCTGAAACTTTCATGGGTGACTTCACAAAGCCTAATGTTCGTGATTTATGTACGCCGCCTCGACTTGACCTGAGGTGGGCCCATAATTCCCAAGACCTCTTTGTAATGCTCCATTTGACTTATTTCTATACGATAGTTAAAGGAAACCTTTGGCTAATGTCTCTAACTTTCGTAGGCGGTCTCGGATTGCTTGAAAATGTTCGTAGAAGTTCCTATAATGAATAGCGTTCATAACTTTCATGTGCTAACTTGGATTGTTTTGGAAATGCTTGTAGAGACTTATATAGTAAATAACGTTCATAAATTTCCTGAACAAACTCGGATTGTTTAGAAATGTTCATAGGGAGTTCGATAACGAATAATGTCCATAACAATATTTGAAAAGGGTGTTTGGTGTGATCGTTTTCTTAATTTGCCAAAAATAGTTTCTGAAAAGTTCGTAGGAGGTTTTGTACTTCAAACGCTCATAACTTTCTCATACTAAACCGGATTGACCCGAAACTTGTTCTTGTGTTTTCAGGTGTCGGTAAGCATACTTTTGCATTGAGTCTTAGAAGTTGCTTTATGTGCATTTAATTTTCTACTACCCTGCTCGGGCATATGATTGTTAACTTTTTATACTAACTCGGATTTGCTTGAAGCGTGTTTGTGGTTTATTAATGATTTCAAGAAAAATTAGTTTCATACTAAAGGAAACATAAAATTTGATTTTCAAAACCACTCCGAAGGGGGTGCGAGATTTTATTACTTAGACTTTCCAAAACCACTCCAAATGGGGTGCGAGATTTTATTATTCCATTTCACTTGCGATTTATGTTTACACCCCCTAGCATTACTTCCTTGTATTGATAGTTATGGATTAGGTTGAGTTAACATCATCATTATTAGAAATGTCGCAAGTGGCATGCCCGAAGGGGCCAGGGTAGCCGTATGTCACGAGTGGCATGCCCGAAGGGGCCAGGACTATTTTTATGTCGGGACCAGCATGCCCGAAGGGGCCAGGATAGCTGTATGTTGGACCGGCATGCCCGAAGGGGCCATCTTCATTATTATTACGCCAGACGTGGCATGCCCGAAGGGGCCATCATTATTATTATGTCGGGACCAGCATGTCCGAAGGGGCCAGGATAGACGTATGTTGGGCCGGCATGCCCGAAGGGGCCATCATTATTATTATTTCGGGACCGGCATGCCCGAAGGGGCCAGGATAGACGTATGTCGGAATCGGCATACCCGAAGGGCTATCATTATCATTTCGGGACCGGCACGCCCGAAGGGGTCAGGATAGACGTATGTCGGAACCGGCCGTCCGAAGGGACTGTCATGATACTATATTCTCATATTGTATTTTAGAATTTGTGTATGCTGTACTTATGTGGAGTATGCTAAGATTGTGTAAGGCACTACGTGGCACGGATCAAAATGTTGTTCCAGGTTACTCTCAGATTGCTATTAAACTGGTTTACTATTACGCCTTTTCTTGTTTATGATTCAGTGATGCTTTACATATTCAGTACATATTCCGTACTGACCCCCTTTCTTCGAGGGCTGCGTTTCATGCCACGCAGGTACACCCAGATGAGTAGAAGACATTGCTAGAAGATGTTCCAGCGGGATTGGCGAGCTCCATTTCCTTCCGGAGTGTTGCCGAGTCTGAGTATTCATGATTATGGTATTTCGTCTATATTAGAGACTTTCCAGACAGCGTCCTGTGGTACGTTCGTCGAGATGTCGACAGAGTGATGTCAGCTGAACCATTTGTGTATGTTAAAAGAGCATGTATTTTTAGATGATTTCAATTGGGTTAAGGTACTTATTTGACGGAAGGTTTTCGTAATCTGTATAAAAACAGTGATCTCTATTTTGAAAAGTTTCATGTTTTTAGAATTTTTGAAATGACAGATTGTGATAAGAGCGAAAGTCTAAGGGTTCGCTTGACTCTGAAGAGAGTCGGGTGCCCATCATGCCCTACCAAGGTTAGGGTGTGACAAAGTGGTATCAGAGCAGGCCGTCCTAGGGGTTGTCTGCAAAGTCGTGTCTAGTAGAGTCTTGTTTATCGGTGTGTTGTGCACCACATCTATAAACAGGAGGCTACGAGACATTAATAGGGTGTCATTCTTTCTTTCATATCTAAGATCTTGCGATAAAGCCCAGTCGTAGGAAATGAAGTCCCTGGTACTAACTTTTGATTTCAGCTAAAAGGCGACATCGACAGAAGAAAGTGACCAACGGCATCAGCAGGTACACAGTACAGAGGTAAGTAACGGTGCGGGAGAGGCATGTTGGATAAGGTAAGGATATTAACGTATGATTGAGATGTAAAGTTGGGGGATGAAAGGGAAAGTGAATATTGAAGATTGAAAAGGGTAAAATAGTAATTGTAAAGAGAAAGGCGTGTTACGAAAATGTCTCGGAATCTGTAAGACTTTGACTTGCTCCAGATTATGTAATAAAGGTCATACAAGAAAGTGGACGTGATTATATCAACATTAAGGCACCGGATTCCATCGAAGTTTCGAGGTTAAGCGTGCTAAGATAGGAGCAATTTTGGAATGGGTGACCCCTTGGGAAGTATACCAAAATTCCATAAATGTGGATATGAGAGGCAAATATAGGAAGGACATGTGGGAGTACGAAGGACAATAATAATGAGTTGGCACAGTTGATTAGAAAACCCATGACACGGAATGAGGATTCATGTGAAGACCGAGGAGTCCGATTATAAAGAAAACAGGGTGAAACATAAGGAATGGACATGAAGGAAAGGACAACTATAAGAGGGACCCTCCCGAAGCATTAAAACACCCCCATAAGATCAGATGAACATTCGAGGACGACTGTTCTGCAAGGGGGGGGAGGATGTTATATCCCGTATTTTGTACATTCGGATATGTCAAGATAGTCGTGGTAAGTTGGGCAAGACTATGTTTTAGTGTATTAAGAGTTTTAAAGTGAAACAAAAGTCTAAGGTGAAGTTTGGGAAGTCTAGTTTCCAACGCAACAAACCGCTCCTCAATCGGACATCGGGGTAAGGAGATATGGACGTTACAAGTCGGGCTGGCACTTGATGAAAAGCCCTCATCGCGGCAAGCTAAGTGGGACCCACACGTCGGGACTTCATAAAAGACATATGAAGAGATATATGGGTAGTACACGTAAAGTTAAGCAATTTCTAAGAAGGACTCGTAAGCCAAAAATGAGTGTAAGCCCTCCAAAAGGACGATTTAAGAAAACGTTTTCGGATGACCTGACTTTAAGGGGTAAAAACGGCATTATAAGTTTGGAATTTGGAAAAACACTAAGAAATAAAAGTTGTATAAAATTTAAATAGTTTTCCAACCATAAGTCGTGGGCCCTCACACGATGTCGAAATCAAACGTTATGGCTATTTTAAGAGCAAGACCTCAAGCTGTCTAGAGGGTTCCGCAGGCCCCACATGATAAGGTCGGTGAAACCGACCTAAGGGGGTTATAAATACCCCATAAACCGGTTTTGTTCAGCATAATAACATTCTCAAAGGGTCCAAAAAATTCTCCACACCTCCCCCAAACATTATAGTTCGATAAATCAAGAATTTGACAAGATTACGCCAAACTAGTCCGTGAAAGGTGATTGTTCTTGCTTTTGCTTACGCTTGGTGTTGGAACAAGGTTGATGTGGCTGAGTTTCTTCATATATAAGGTATGTTATTTATTCCATCTTTTATGTTGAATTTATTTTAAGGTCTAGCAAGCCTTAAAAATGAATATAGTTATGTAGAGAGGGTCATAAAGTGTCGCGTTGTAGTTGTTGTGTTTATGGGCTGTCTTGGACAGGTTGTGGCTGTGTGGATGAACTGATTTATGCGTATAAAAATGGTATCTAACATTGTTGGTGTGTTGATGAGATTATACTCTTTGATTGGGATGGAAGAAAGTGTATTTTGTTGTTGTATGTTCAAAAACATCGTGTGGGATGTTTATGGAAAATATGGGTATGAATAATGGTGTTGTTGATGTTGGTATTATTGTTGTTGTTGATTGGGTGCTAAATTGTAATTCTGGGCTAGGCATATAAACAGGGGAAATGCTGCCGAAATTTTGGCAGATTATAAATGAATTTATTTGAAGGGTTAAGACAAGCGTATAACGATGAGTCTAATGATTGTGTGAATCTTCTTGAATGTAGACTTCTTGCATTGATGGAAGATAATGTTGTTAGTACGTGGATTGTTGATGTTGTTGGTATTGTTATTGGTGTTGTTGTTGATGTTTTAGCCGAGTTAAATTCTCGGGGATGTCGAATTTATAGGGGGGATACTGCCCAAATTTTGTAGACAAGTGCTGAGTTAAGATTGAATTCTTAAAGGCTTATAATCAATGTTTGGTATTTGTGACCAATTGTAGATTTTGGGCCATTCGGGACTTGAGATTGGAGAAGCGTAAGAAGCGGAAAAGGTATGTAAAGCCTAACCTTTCTTTCTTTTGGCACGTCCTAGAAATAATAGGTTATGACACACGCCTCGGGGGAAACTCTATTCCTAGAAATCTAAGCCTAATTTTGACCCTTATTTATTCAATGTAATTGAATTAGGTACTATATGTTTTGATAGAAGAATAGTTTAAACATCCGTAACTTTCTCAAACGGAACCGGATTGCCCTGAAACTTTCATGGGTGACTTCACAAAGCCTAATGTTCGTGATTTATGTACGCCGCCTCGACTTGACCCGCGGTGGGCCCATAATTCCCAAGACCTCTTTGTAATGCTCCATTTGACTTATTTCTGTACGATAGTTAAAGGAAACCTTTGGCTAATGTCCCTAACTTTCGTAGGCGATCTCGGATTGCTTGAAAATGTTCGTAGAAGTTCCTATAATGAATAGCGTTCATAACTTTCATGTGTTAACTTGGATTGTTTTGGAAATGCTTGTAGAGACTTCTATAATAAATAACGTTCATAAATTGCCTAAACAAACTCGGATTGTTTAGAAATGTTCATAGGGAGTTCGATAACGAATAATGTCCATAACAATATTTGAAAAGGGTGTTTGGTGTGATCGTTGTTTTAATTTTCCAAAAATAGTTTCTGAAAAGTTCGTAGGAGGTTTTGTACTTCAAACGCTCATAACTTTCTCATACTAAACCGGATTGACCCGAAACTTGTTCTTGTGTTTTTCAGGTGTCGGTAAGCTTACTTTTGCATTGAGTCTTAGAAGTTGCTTTATGTGCATTTAGTTTTCTACTACCCTGCTCGAGCATATGATTGTTAACTTTTTATACTAACTCGGATTTGCTTGAAGCGTGTTTGTGGTTTATTAATGATTTCAAGAAAAATTAGTTTCATACTAAAGGAAACATAAAATTTGATTTTCAAAACCACTCCGAAGGGGGTGCGAGATTTTATTACTTAGACTTTCCAAAACCACTCCGAATGGGGTGCGAGATTTTACTATTCCATTTCACGTGCGATTTATGTTTACACCCCCTAGCATTACTTCCTTGTATTGATAGTTATGGATTAGGTTGAGTTAACATCATCATTATTAGAAATGTCGCAAGTGGCATGCCCGAAGGGGCCAGGGTAGCCGTATGTCACGAGTGGCATGCCCCAAGGGGCCAGGATTATTATTATGTCGGGACCAGCATGCCCGAAGGGGCCAGGATAGTCGTATGTTGGACCGGCATGCCCGAAGGGGCCATCTTCATTATTATTACTCCGGACGCGGCATGCATGCAGGGGCCATCATTTTTATTATGTCGGGACCAGCATGTCTGAAGGGGCCAGCATAGACGTATGTTGGGCCGGCATGCCCGAAGGGGCCATCATTATTATTATTTCGGGACCGGCATGCCCGAAGGGGCCAGGATAGACGTATGTCGGAACCGGCATACCCGAAGGGGCTATCATTATCATTTCGGGACCGGCACGCCTGAAGCGGTTAGGATAGACGTATGTCGGAACCGGCCGTCCGAAGGGACTGTCATGATACTATATTCTCATATTGTATTTTAGAATTTGTGTATGTTGTACTTATGTGGAGTATGCTAAGATTGTGTAAGGCACTACGTGGCACGGATCAAAATGTTGTTCCAGGTTACTCTCAGATTGCTCTTAAACTGGTTTACTATTACGCCTTTTCTTGTTTATGATTCAGTGATGCTTTACATATTCAGTACATATTCCGTACTGACCCCCTTTCTTCGAGGGCTGCGTTTCATGCCACGCAGGTACACCCAGATGAGTAGAAGACATTGCTAGAAGATGTTCCAGCGGGATTGGCCGCCATAGTCTGGGCATACCTGGCCAGAGAATTAAACTGCATGCTATACTCTCGGGCACTCATACCTCCTTGCTTTAGATTCAGAAACCTGTCCGCTCTAGCTCGGCGGACCTCAGGTGGCAAATAATGATGAATGAAAGCATCGACAAACTCTTGCCAGACAGGAGGAGGTGCATTTTCTGGTCTATACGCTACCCAGTTGTTATACCACAATACCGCCACATCGCGGAGTCTATAAGAGGCCAACTCTACCGATTCAGTCTCGGAAGCATGCATAAGTTTCAGCGTCCTCAACATCTCGTCAACAAAGCCTTTTGGGTCCTCATCCGGCTTTGACCCAAAAAATTCCAGAGGATTTAAAGTCAAGAAATCACGGGCTCTCGTACTGGCGGAACGATCACTCTGGCCCGCATTTTGCCGCTGTGCCTGGGCGGCGACCAATTGTGTCAGTAAGTGTATATCCTCGGTCACTTGTTGACCCGAAGCACCTGGTGGGGGAACCGGAGCTGAGGCTCCTCCTTGCCCTTCTACATTGGGCGCGGCCTCACTTTGTGATTCGCTTTCCTCTACATTTGCCGGAGGTTCTCTTTCCACCCGCCTCTTTGTCGTAGCTTTGCCCTTCTGGGCGGCAGTAGCTTTTCCTTTTGGCGGCATTCTGAAAACACAACGCACTTTTAGGAAAGGATAAAACCCTATGCATGACTCTATCGCACGATCTAGTGAAAAGAAAGATGGTCATTTTCCTAAATGCCCTGTAACCTCTTGTTTATTGATGTGGTGCGCTACACACCATAAACAGGACTCTAATAGACACGGCTTGTAGACACTTCCTAGGACGAACTGCTCTGATACTCTTTTTGTCACGACCCATCTAGGGGCCGCGACGGGTACCCGGGGCTAACCGCCGAGCACCGCTCGCTCTAATACCCTCCTTACTCGATTAATGCCTTAGTATCACATTTGCACTTAAAACATGGAAAAGATCATAATTTATATGGAAACATAAATACTTTTGTATATATAAAGGTTTGGTACATCAAAATAATGAGTGCACATATGCATAAAAGATGTGAGACCATACTACCCACACTACGCATCTACGAGCCTCTACTGACATGCTATACAATAGACGGAACAAGACTCTGCCATGCCCAATATATATATATATATATATATATATATATATATATATACCAAAAGAGAAATCATAAGCACCTCCGGGCGATGGAGTGCTCTCAACAGCTGACAGCTCCTAAGTATCTGGATCAACCTCGCCTGCCTGTCTACCTGTGGGCATGAACACAGCGTCCAAGGAAAAGGACGTCAGTACGAACATTGTACTGAGTATGAGAGGCATAATCAATGAAGAAGGACAACAGTAATATAGTGAGAGCGTCAATAAGAACCTCTGAATCTGAATAATAATCATAAGAGGAGTAATGCATGCTATCTTGCTCATACTTATCATAATATCATAAATGCATGACATGCAAGCTGCCCGTCCATGTCGGAACGGTGTGATCATCAAAAATATAAGCCCGCGTCCAGGCCTCTCGCGTCCGGGGTACCATCTCCTGCCGCCCACTAGTGGTGTCTGCCCGGCCAACTAGGCCCGGTGTGTCCGTATAGCCGCCCACCGTAGCGGTGTCTGCCCATCCAACTAGGCCCGGTGTAAATGCAATCATGACATGCTCATGGTAAAATACTCATAGTAATATATTTATAAAATATGCTTGTTCTTATACATGCATAAGGACTCTAGATTAGTTGTATTCCATCGAGGTGACGGAAGGTCGTGTACCCCCGATTCTATTATGGGCATACATGATTATTCTGCCTCACCTTGAAGGAATCAATGTATAAGGTGAGTGTATACAAGGAACAACATTATTTACGTTAAGAAAATCATATTATATCTTTTGACTCACATAGCTAGTTATGATCTTGAGCTCCTGGCTTTCCCGGTATAGGAGAATCATGGAAAGAAAGGAAATCACATCATGGGATTCATTCCATAGAAGAAAGGGTCTAGCCTCACATACTTTGATCGCTTAGCTACGTTGTCGTTCGCTCGCCCTTCTTCGATGTCACGTCGTCACCTTCACGCGAGAATTTGTCTCATGTTAGTTAACGGATTACGAAAATGCATAATTATTTCTAAGGAAAACTAGGCGGCATTCTATCTGTTCCTACTACTTTTCCCCGTTCTATTTCAACTCCCAAACATTCACAATGCTATTTGCAATATCGTAATCAAAATCATCATTTATGCACCATTAGCAAATCCACCATTTTCCTCCAAATTTTCCCATATTTCTCCCTATAGCTCATCTTTGTGTTTTCATGCATTTAATACTTGTTTCACGGTATAAACATCATTTATATCATATTTGTACTCACAACACTTCAACATTCATGATTCAATTCCACTATCAGTCATTTATGTCACTATTCACTCAATAATGACCCATTCCTATGTTCTTCTACATTTTAAGTATCTAAGTCTTCCAATAGCTTGAATCACGTGGTATAGTCACGAAACATACCTTAGATGATGATTGAACAAGCCTTGAGTTGAAATGCTTCACTTAGCCAAAACCCTAGTTCCACCCTTTTAAGGATTTCTTGACTTAGATGATCCTTTGATGTGTTCTTACACTTGATTACATGAATTTAGTGGTGTTGATCTTGATGTTCCCTTTGATTCTATTGAATTCTTATGGAGGAAATATTTGGAGAGTTCTAGAGCATTCTTGAGTTGTATGGAAGAAAAATGAAATGAAATGAAGCCTAAGTTCCTTTTAATAATCACAAAACTGATCTTTAATGAAAAATTGTCGGGATGAACAGTGGTCGTAAACCACAGTTTACGGACCGTATTGTGGTTTACGGTCCGTCCTCCATGATCCTTTTTAATCATCCCAGAAACAGAAAGTTTGGCTGAGGATTATGGCAGTTTACGACCGAGGTTCACGGTCCGTAAACCAGTTTACGGGCCGTCCTCCAAGTCGTGTTTAGCCATTTCAACACTTGGCAGAAACTTGAGATTTTTGGAAGGCTGGAGGACGATTGCACTATACGGTCCGTAAATCACTTTACGGGCTGTATAGTGCCCTTTACGACCACTGAGCTGAAAATTTTGCGCAACCTTCTTATTCCCAAAAATTCATAATTAGCCATTCCCGACTTAGTAAAACATCACACACTCAAGCCCTTCATTGTTCTATTCCTTGTACATGTACGGGGACTTTTCCGAGGTGTAACATTATAAAAAAAAACATTTTCATTTAGAAACAAAATGTTTTGATACACATAAGCCCTTAGGCTAGCAAATAAATAAATAAATAAATATATATATATATATATATATATATATATCTACATAATGGCCATGCCATGAAACCACACGACCCACATTGAGTTTCTACGAGCCTCTCAGAGATGACATCTACAACTGTACACAAAAGAATCATCATAGGCACCTCCGGAACAAAGGAGGGCTTTCAGTCAGCTAGCAGCCTCTAAGAATCTGGAGCAAGATCTCCTCCCTGTCTACCTGTGGTCATGAACACAACGTCCAAAGAAAACGGACGTCAGTACGAGTATTGTACTGAGTATGTAAGGCACGAATTAAATAAACAACATAATAGAAAGATCATAAGTCATGGGACAAAGATATAACCTTCACGAGTGTCATAGGCAATTGTATTACTTTCATATTTCACATTTTACATAATCATAGTATACACGTTATCACATCCCATACATCATAACGTACATCATCATATACATCATCACATCATAAAGTATCGTCACCCGCGTCCGGGTAACCCTCATATGCCGCCCACTAATAATGGTGGATTGAGCTATGAACCGCCCAATGTAATTTTACCTTCCCCGAAAGCTCATGACTTCATTCTTAGTTTGGGGAGGAGGAAACTCTTGGATTGCTTTAATCTTTACCAAGTCTAGCTCTATGCCTCTTCAGTTGACTATGAGCCCCAGTAACTTTCCAACCGGCACTCCGAACGCACATTTGGCCAAGTTCAATTTCAAGCTAAACTTCCGGAGCCTGTCGAAGAATTTCCTCAAACGTGTGGTATGCTCCAAACTCTTTCTTGACTTGATAATGCCATCTCCATATAGACTTCAATCTCTTTATGGATCATGTCGTGGAAAATGGTGGTGATAGCTCTCATGTATGTTGCGCCAGCGTTCTTGAGGCCGAAGGGCATTACCTTGTAATGGTACACTCCCCATGGGGTGATGAAGGTTGTTTTCTTGGCATCCTCTCTATCCATTGAGATCTGGTGGTAGCTGGCAAAACAATCCATAAACGATTGTAGCTCGGGCTTGGCACAATTGTCTATGAGTATATGGATGTTCGGGATTGGAAAATTATCATTTGGGCTAGCCTTGTTAAGATCTTGGTAATCCACGCAGATTCTTATCTTGCCTCTTTTCTTGGGTACGGGGACTATATTGGCTAGCCATGTGAGGTATGATGTCACTTCCACCACTCCATACTCAATATGTTTCTCCACTTTGTCTTTGATTCAGATACTAAGATCCGATTTGAATTGTTGGCTTTTTTGCTTTACTAGAGCAAAACCTTCATTGATGGGTAGCCTGTGAGACACTATGCTGGTACTTAGCCCTGGCATGTTGGTGTATGACCATGCGAAGACATCCATGTACTCCCTTAGCAGACTTATCAATTCTTCTTTGATAGGGGTATCTAGCTGTGCGCTTATCCTTATTTCTTTGACATCCTCTTCATCACCTAGATTTATGGCTTATGTTTCACCAAATTTATCTTTTGCTCATTCTCTAATTGTTCTACTTCTTCCGTGAGACCCTCAGGTAACATTGTGGTCTCATCGTATTCCTTATACTCTTCTTCTTCCATACTGCCTAACTCATTCGTTTCGCAACATGTCATGACATTTAAGGCTGCTTTATTGTTTTTATTACTGGAAAGAAATTTAAGGAAAAATATGCTAGTATAAAACATGCATGTAATTGATAAACAGTTTTGATAAACTGAGGCTTTCATTAATTAAAAATATTTAGAAGTAAAAACTGTGGTCCTGGCTTAGGTCAGGCTATTTTTGTTTTTTAAAACATTACGAGTCATGTAACTGGCAAAGAGGGTGAGTAATCGGGCCTCGAATGATTCTCCCTATTTTACACAAGAGCCGGTAGCGAGGCAGAGGTCCAGTTGGACAGCCGCTCGTCTGGTTCTGCCCCTCTGATGTTGGGTGTTTCAGCACATTCTTCCAGAATCACGGAGTAATCTTCCTTTTGGAATAGCATCCTTATCCCTTCTTCAATGTCAGCATCCTTAGGCATAGGCATCATATGGGGAAATGACTGGTACAGATTTGGAATGGGTTTGGAGAGATCTGCAACGTCTTGTTTCTTCTTGGTAGGCATTTCTTCTTCTATAGGGATGTAGCCAAGCCCAAAGAGAAAATTATCTTGAAGGATAGGAACGGGCTCAGTGATGCCCTGCGGATTCTTCCCAGCATATTCTTCCCTAAACCTTTCCCGGGTTCAAACCCGTTTAGAATCATGGTAGAAGCAATCATTTATAAATCACTGGCATGGGAGTTTCCAGAGAATCTATCTTGTGGGCTGCTTCCACCAACTCCACGACATTGAAATCTGTTCCTTTGGGTGCAACTTTAATGATAGGTACCAAGTTGTCTGGATAATTGTCCATGCTGGCTTTTCCACGGATCACCACTTCTTCTCTGTCCCAGACAAATTTTAAAGATTGATGGAGCGAGGATGGTACTGCCCCTGCCATATGAATGCATGGTCTTCCCAGAAGCAAATTGTAATTGGCGGGTATTTCCATGACTTGGAATTCAGTGGTGAACTTGACAGGTCCAATTTGAATATCCAAATCAACTACTCTAGTGGCGTCACAACATCCTCCGTCAAACGCTCTTATGTTAGTGTGGCTTCGACGAACCTTTCCAAGCTCATACCCTAGCTGAGTCAGGGCAGATTCAGGGCAAACGTTAAGTCCTACCCTATTTTATATTAACACCCAGGTTACCATTTTGTTGCGACGCATGATAGTGATGTGCAACACTTTGTTGTGATTTATGCCTTCCTTGGGAAACTCTTTCTCTGTGAAGGCACTTTGTTGTTCCTCCATAACATGGGCGACCACTTCGGCCAGGTTTTCACTGTTTGTTCCATCTGGGACATGAGCTTCCTCCAACACCTTCATTAGAGCCAGGCGGTGTTGGGTGAACTTTGCAGCAATGCCAGCACCGATATTTAGACCGACATTTTTTTAAAATGCTTAATAATGGAGCATTCCTTTGGCTGCATTCAATGCTAAAAATCTTCAGCTTCACCTTCAGTGATAGTCCTTTTCTGATTACCCTCCCTTCGGGGCGTCCTTTGGGCTAGGTCTTCAAGAGTATAACATCTCCCTAATCTTGTGATACCATGTGCAGTGGCAACTTAGACTACAAACTCTTTGGAAAGTGGCGCTGAAGTCACCTGAGCAATGTGTGTTGTCACCGGTGCAGGGATTAATACCTTGAATTGCGGGCATTCTTGCAAAGATAGTGATGCTACTGTGCGTTCAAGTTCTTTCACAGAATCGTGGATTGTGGGCCTTCCTACGTCCCAATATTCTTCTCTTTCAATCATGTGAATCACATTATTGCCATGGTTTGGCAAGGATTGTTGTTGACATTTGGAGGGGTCGTTTGGAGTATAATTTATTTCCGATCAATCAGATCCTGTATCTTGTACTTGAGGTTAATGCAATCCTCAATGTTGTGTCCTATTCTATTGGAGTGATAGGCACATGTTTGGTCAGCTTGGTAGAACTGGTTCTTTGGATCGACAGCCTTTGGCAGAAGCACTTGAATCATCCTAGCTTCACTTAACCTTTTGAACAAATCAATCCGAGATTCCATCAGCGGAGTGAATACCCGAGGGGGTTTCTGCTCAAAATTAGGACGTGCCGTATTATACGCATTTGGTGGGGATTGATTCTGATAGGTATTGGGTTGGTTATTTTGTGGGGTACGGTAAATGGGTGGGGAAGTTTGATAATTTGGCTGTGGAGCTTGGTAATTTGGGGGAGGTGATTGGAAGGCATTTGGTGGAGCTTGGTAGTTTTGGGGTGGTGATTGGAAGGTCGGCTGTGCTTAATATACGGGAACCGTGTGGTAAGGGGTGGGTACATAGGTATTTGGAGGATGTGAAGCATATGCTTCAATCGGGAAATCTTCCCTTCTTTTGGGTTTAAGGGCGTGGGATATGCTAGCCACGTCTTCTTTCTTCTTGCGTGCGAAACCGATAGAGCCTGAACCGACGGGTTTTTCAGTCATACTTATGATTCGGCTAGTTTTGAGACTGTCTTCTCTGGCCTCACCCATTTTGACCAATTTAGAGAAAGGTCTCACCGCTATTGAAAGCATTCTATCATAGAAGTCTATTTCTTGTGAATGGATAAAAACCGACACAAGTTCTTCTTCCCCCATAGGAGGTTGTACTCGGGTAGCCTATGTTCTCCACCTGCTTACGTATTCGCAGAAGTTCTTGGTGGACTTTTATTTTACTTTCTCCAAATAATATCTATCTGGCACCGTCTCCATATTAAAGAGGAATCTTTCCATGAAAGCAGTCGCCATGTCTTCCCATGTGACCTAACGGGATATATCTTGCACAGTGAACTATTTCGAGGCTTCTCTTGTCAAAATCCGGCTAATCAACCTCATGATGAGCACTTGATTGTCTCGGACACCGACCAATTGGTCGCAGTAGGCCCACATATGAGCTTTAGATTAACCGTTTATTTAACCAATTTGAAGCGGGGCAATTTAAAGCCCTCGGGTAAATCTAAATTGGGATGCATGCACAAATCGTCGTAGCTTAGACCTGTGCCAGTAAGAGTAGTCCTCATAGTTCGTTCTAACATTGCGGTCATCTTCTGTTCAAGCCTTTCTTCCTGTTTTTCCTGTTCGGCCTTCCATGTCTTTTCTATCTCCTCATAATGGTCAATTTCTTGATCCAGTGAGAAGGTGCCTGGTGTGACAGGCGTGTGGAAAGAAACAACAGGGCGAATTCGAGTAATAGGGGTGTTTTTACAGTAGGGGTAGTTTCGTTCTTCGAAGTACCAATCATTTTCTCCTTGCCTTTGTCTTGTAGGGATAAGGATGCTATTTCAACTTTAGATCTTGTGAAGTATGCCAATGTGAACACGAATCAACTTCTCTTTCTATAAGAAAAGAATAACTCAAAGGCAAACAAAGTTAAGTTTATCAGAGAAAAGAAAAGCAAGATATACATATAAATGGAGGTTTAACATTTAACACATAAATGGTCATATGTTTGATTTAAATGCTCAATTGATCTCTTGTACCGGTTTTTGGGTACTTGGGCTTTATTTGAATGAGGGGGATATTAAATTTATAATATATGGGGACCGAGTCTTACGTAGACTGCCTATGTCTCCCTCTGCAGGAAGTCAGGCCCTTCCGTAGTTCGGTCTACATAAAAATAAACTTAAACCTATCCGTGACCAGGCCTGATAGAGGCTTCTTGCGTATCCCTCCTTGGGACATTAGGTCGGCGTAGTTCCGTTTACACAAAATGGGGGGGGGGGGGGGGGGGAATCCGTGTTAAATACAAAAAATGGGATCCGCTAAAACTACCCAAAAAGTGAGCTTTCTTTTGAGGTCAATATAGGTTGTTTGTCCGTTCAAACCTCCCTTTGCCCTAGGGCTCCCAAATCCTAATACTGAGAAGGGAGCACCAACCAAAAGGCGCACTTATGGACCAAATTTTCCAACTCAAACTTGAACGTATCGCATTCTTCTATGTCATGCCCTACAGCTCCAGAATGATACAGACACATTTTGCGGTAGCCAACTCCTTCCGTTTTGGGCCTTCTGACTCTGATAGGGGTAATCTTCCCAATATTGACCAACTTCTGGAATATGCTGGCATAAGAGTCTCTGAATATTGTGACGTCGTAACGCCAAATACGAGTGTTCCGAGTGATCCCTTCAGTTGGGATTATGTTGTCATGGACCAATAGTGAATGCGGCCCCCACATCTTAGCGATGCTTTTCTCATCTATCAACCTGATGAGTGTCTTTTTGAAGGCCAAGCATTCATTGATAGTGTGCCCCGATTTATCCTGGTGATAAGGGCATCTCTTATGTGCGAAGACCGGAGGGCAGGGTGGCAACCTGTTGAAGCAAACACTGACTCTTCCTTTGCTTCGGAACTTGATCATCATTTCCTCATTCGTAACCTTCTTAGGTGAGGCTCGGTAGGGACAATCCAATGCTTTGACCGCGATAGCCCACTATTCGGGTGAAGCTGGCCGAGCATACTTCATTTGCTCCATCGGCTACTCCTTAGAGCTTGATAATGCAGCTGAAGCTCCTTCCCTTTTGGGGCTCGATGGTGCAGCAGAGGTTTCTTCCTTTTATGCTTGAGGGTGCAACAGAGGCAGCTTCCTTTGATGGACATGTGGGCTCCTGTGGGTCTGACTCCATGTCTTCTTCCTCGAACTCTTCCTATCGGAAGGTACTCAGAAAGAATTCCTTTTCCTTTGTCCAGGATATTTTCTCCTTGAGCTTTGGTAGGTTTTTCAGGCAGGCTTTCTGCCGAATCCATTAACTCATCCGCCTCCTTAATCTTGGCTTTTACTGCTCGAATATTCTTTTCAAGATCTTGAATTGTCCAGGGCAGCGAAACCTCATTCTTCCTCATTACCACGAGCTCAGGTGTAGTCTTGTTGTTCAACTTCAGATTCTGAGAAAGTCGTTAGGCTTAGTGTAGGTATTTTTTGTTCATTGTTTTCCTTTGGATGAGTGAACAGTATTCGAGACCCATTTAGCATTTAAACAAAACATATGAAAGCAAATAAAGTCACACAAAGCAGTTCATAAGATTACACTACGCGCGTTCTTAAGCATACTAATCGTTTGAAACATAAATGTTCCATTTGAATCAAACCATTGCCCTATAATAATTAATAATAATTTTCTTCCCCACAGGGGTACAAAAGATAAAGTAAAGACAGTGCATAAAAATAAATCAGCAGAAATTTCCTCCGGTAGTGGATGATGAAGCCCGATCCCTATCAGTCTTGGCTTTCTTTGCTTTCCGGAGGGTAGTCGGTATATAAAGATGGGCTGATGTCAAAGTTGCCTCCATCAGAAACCCTTTTTGTGTGAAGGTCAGTGGAGCGACAAAATCTAAAGTCTCTTTCATTCGGTCGTCTAGCTCAACCAAACAATCATTGGTAAGTTCCAACTCATGCCTTAGACTCTCTATGACGGCCTTGTCATGCTCAATGTTCTCCAAATACTTTGCATCTCTGTCGTCAGTTCTCCTTTGAATCAAACGGGCTCGGATATCGGCTTGCGACTCCTTATCTTGGACACAACTGTAAAGAATAGGCCTAGGAGGAAGTTTGCCTTGCAAATCGGCCCTCAACCAATCCTTATACTCTATGACACAACCCGGACGAAACCTAGCTTCGGCTAAAGTAGCGGGACCCTAAATTATTCTACCTTCCATTCTCGAACACAATCCAAAGCCCTTGGTGGTCTATCAATGTCGTAGTCGATGATGAAATCTCCCATGCCTCCAATCTGAGGTACGACTTGGATTATCCCAAATTGTCTCAGAACTAGGGCAGGAGCATAAGGGTGAATCCCTCGTATTCCCATAAGCGGCAAAAATGGACACTTTCTTCCCTTAACTACAACTTCAGTGGATACGAAGTCATGGAACATCCATTGAATGCTTTCTTCCTTCAATCTGGAGAAGGTGAATGCCCAACTTTGTCTATTTTGTTCTTCGAAGTTCAAGTAGGAGTAAATTACAAAATTACAACCTTTGAAGTATTTGTAATGATTCCGGCAGAGACTCAGGTCTCGGTATAAATTGTCTAATATGATCGGGATTATATCAAAGTATTTGGTTTCTTATTTTTGTGTTATGCCGTAAAAGATGGCATGGGTGACTGAAATGACTCGGATATCTATGGCTAAGGACCAATATTTGGAAAAGACCATAGTTCCCAAAAAGCAAATGGCGAAAGCCAAGGGTTTGGTGGCCATCATGTTGGCATAAGTCTTGAATTCTCTGGGATGTTCCACAAATCCATCCGGGCTTCCAAACCTTCCGTACAACTCTCTAAAGGGTATGGTGGGCCCCGTGGGCCCAATTGGCATAGTTTAAAGAAAGCATCCTACAAATTTGGGAGTGGGTGGGTTTTTCCGGGATCAAAGCATTTTGGTTGGGTTTCTTTCTTCTTTTCAACCCCGAGCCTACACTAGTTGATGCATCCCTAAGCTCCTCCAGCGTTGGTGTCATTTCAATGTCATCCCCAAATTTGAAAACCATCCAATCTCTATCCCAAAATCGGGTAATTACTTCTATCAGTTTCATGCAATCGGTAATAGTCATGATGGAGGTTAAATACCCTAAATGACATGAAATTCCTCTTTTCTCTTTGGGGGACATTTGGCCCCAACAAATCCGCAGCAACTCAGGTGTAGTAAGGACCATATCAAAATTCAAATTGATTGACACCTACAAAATAAAAACCAAGGTTAATTCCCCCCTCCCCCTCCCCCTCATTTAGGCAATGGTTTCATTCATAGGCACATTTAAATATTTTCATGTAGCACATAATATGATATGCGGTGTCTTTCGGGTCATAGACCGTACTTGACACGGGGTAGTCTCCTTATCGGATTTGGATACGTCTAAAATATCCAAACGACCCAGTCTACTTCTTATTTGGATTTGGCTTAGTTCTATCTTAGGCATATGCAAGAGTGGATGTTTTCAATTTTACCTTTTACCCGAGTGGACTACTCGAGGTGAACCGTTGTTGGCCGTTGGGTGACCACACACCAACTTAATGTTCAACGTGTTCCAAAGAAAAGGTGTTTCAGGTTTTTTAGTGAAGGATAGACCGCGATCCCCCGTGTCCCCTTTGAAACCATGCTTTTTGCCAAGAGTGGCGGAGTTTATGATATGATATGAATGACAGTTCAAAATTACGGAATTTAAACACATAGGCAAATAAATACAATTAAATCACATTATATTGAAACCCTTATGGTTAGAAGCTAGGAAATCCCTAGCAGAGTCGCCATCTGTTACGGTTCGCTTTTAAGCGGGTGAGGCATAAAAGTTACTACGAGACTGTTGGTGCTCTAATTGGATTTAGTGTTTTTTGTAGTCGCCACCTAATTTATTATGGGAAATTAGGAAAAATCGGGTAAAAGATTTTTTCAAACAAAAGAGAAATCTTTCTTGGTACCAAAGTTCGAGGAAGGGTTCTGGTGATCCCCTAGGGAAGGTTTTACGCACCCTAGTATTAAAGATCCGTACAATACGGTTGACCTACGAGCTTCAATGTGTGATTAGTGTATTTATTTGTCAAAAGTGTTTAGTTTTCCGCAAAAATGTCATATCATAATTTCAAAAAAGAAAAAATTGGCAAAAATTCCCATTGAAAAAAGGGGTTTTGGGTTTAAAAATCCACATAAGTGTTCAATTCACTTTATTGCCGGACTACGACACACCCGAGATTTCTCCCAAATAGAGTCACTACTATTCTAGTCCTAGTAAATGGGTTCAGTTCTTATGGGTTTTTATATATAAGAAAATATGGAGTATTTTCCTATATTTATACATAGGTATATGTATATAAGTATAAGAAAAGTCTTTTTAGGTCCGAAGAATTTATTCTCTGAAGCCCATAAAGTCTATCCACTCCTAAAGTCCAAAAATTTGTCTTACCTCTTTTTTGGGTCCAAGTAAATCTCTTCATTTGTCTTTATCCATTGGGCTTTCTGGGCCAAATCTGTTACACCTCAGAAATTTTTTCGTTTATGCACAGTGAATGGACTAACGAAGGGCATGATGCATACGATGTTTTGATAAGTAAGAAATAATATTTAATGATTCTACATGAGATTTCAAAGACATTTTAGGTAGGAGACGAAAGTTGTTAAGGAAGGCAGGGTATATGTTGTGTGTCAAGCAAGAATTACGAGTATCAAATGAATGATGGCTTAATGACATTTTGGAGAAAAGTTATAATGTCCCTTATATTGGTAATGAAGTGTTAAGTAAGTTTCAAGAAGGACCCATAAGCCAAATATGGGCACAAGCCATCCAAAAGGGCGATTTAAGGAAGCATTTCCGGATGATCTGACTTGGAGGGGACAAAATACCATTATAAGTTTGGACTTTGGACAAACACCAAGAATTAAAGTTGTAGATAATTGAAAGAGCTTTCCAACCATAGGTCGTTGGCCCTCACATCATATCGGGATCAAAAGTTATGGCCATTCTACGACAGACTGTCGGAGCAGAAAGTTTTACGGACCATTTGACGGCCCGTAGAAATTTTGACGGTCTGTAAAACAATTATACGGTTCGTCAAACTGACACAGGCCAGCGTAAAATGGTTACAGAAACTCCTATGCTACTGGGCAGTTTTACGGACCATTTTGACGGTCCGTATAAATTTTGACGGCCCGTCAAAATGGGTGTAAAAATGACCCGACATATATGATTTTGGCTATTAATAAGAGACCCTCCTCATTTTATTTTCATTCATTTCCACTCCTCACCTCAAGAACCCTCTAGAACCCACTCCAATATTCATCCACAAGAAAAATCAAAGGGAAATCAAGATCAACAACACAAAATTCATGGAACAAGGTGTGTAAAACTTGATTGAAAGTTCATCTCTTTCAAGAAATCCCAAGGAAGGTGAAGAAGGGTTTTGGTGCAAAAGGAGGAATTCTACTCCAAGATTGTTCCACTATCATTTGAGGTAAATTTCATGACTTTACTATATTATTTAAGGTATTGGAAAGCTAGTATACTTAAATTGTAGAAAAGCATGGGAAGTAGTGGGTCTTGAATGGATGAATAGTGTCACAATTGGATGGTAGTTGAATGAAATCATGAAAATGGATATGTTGAGATTACAAACACGTTATAAATGATATTTAGACCATGAAATAAGTATTAGATATGCGAAAACGCGATGATGAGCCATAATCATGAATATGAAGAAATTGGAGAAAATGTTAGATTTTGCCAAATGTAGATGGATGAAGATTATTGATACGATCTTGTGAGTGTCATTATGAATGTGGGGAGTTGATATGGAACATGGCGGAAAGCAGTATAAACGAAGGAAACGCTGCCCAACTTTCCCTAGCTTCAAGAAGTACGTTCTTATGATTTCTTGGCTAATGTAATATGAATTAATCGTGAAGGTGACGACGTGGTATTGAAGAAGGACAAGCAAGCGATAAGGATAGTAAACGACAAAGGTATGTAAGGCTAGTCCCTTCTTTCTAAGGCATGAATCTCATGATATGATATTCCTTCGAATTTAATGATCCTTATATGATTCCTATGATAGTATTTTCCTTACCTCTCCGTGACTTTCCTATTTTCCGGAAAACTAAGAGCCTATGTTCATGAATTGCCATATGGTATAAGATAAGAGGTATGTTACGAATGTAGTAATGATGATGATGAGTCTAAGTCTAAAGATACTAAGGCCAGTAATATCATGGTTCTACAAGGTTAATGATCCATATTACGATCCATTGATATTGTTCATTGACTACACTCACCTTATATGCTAACTCCTTCAAGGTGAGGCATAATGCTTTTGAATGCTCCATAATGGACTCGGGGGTTCTCGACCTTATGTCACCCCGACATTGTTATAGATTAACCACAAGTCTTAATGCTCGTCTTATGACTAATGTTTCGCAAAGTTGCGAGTCTATGTTTATAGAGGATTTCATATGAGACAAAAGGTAAGAGATATGCTATATAAACGATAGTGGTAATGTTGAGCTCAAACCTAGAGATTATGAAGTCTATCCTACGATATTCGTACGAAATCCATGCTACGAATATGATGTGATTTTCATAAATTGTCTTTAAATTTAAATATGTGCATTACTGAAAGGTTACGATAGGCTTATAAGATGTATGTGATGACAATGATGATGATGAGATAAAATGATCCTTACTATGAGACGTATATGTATGTGTTAGGGTGAATGTAAGATGACGTTGATTTCATTCATGTATTTTCATGTATATGTATATATGTATGTATGTATGTATGTATGTATGTATGTATGTATGCATAGCATCCCACTGATCAGTTGGGCATAGTATCTAGCCCCACAAGGGCTGAGTACGCATATGATCGAGCCGGAAGGGCCGAGTACGCATGTTATCGAGCCCCGAGAGGGCCGAGTACGACTGATATCGAGCCTATATGGCTGAGTATGTGGTTGTGTTGCATCATGATTATGTTTGACATGTATGAGCAGATGCAGTACTATGGTGATGAATTATAGGACATGTTGATGATATGCTATGATGATACGTGTACGACGAGTGTGTATGTATGATATATGATATATGTATGAGGTGTATTCATTCTTAGGGGTCGCGCAGGTTTGACTCTTACCTTATGACTTATGACTCCTTATCGTGCTTATTTCATTCCTGCCTTACATACTCAGTACAATATTCGTACTGACGTCCGTTTTCTTTGGACGCTGTGTTCATGCCCACAGGTAGACGGGGAGACGGCGCAGACCTCTAGGAGCTATCAGCAGAGTTACAGGAGCACTCCACTATTTCGGAGGTGCCAGTCGGGCTATGCTTTTGTGTATATATGTATATGTCTAGTTCTCCAGTAGAGGCTCGTAGATACGTAGTGTGGGTTAAATGGTCTCACAAGACTACTATGGTATATGTATATATATATTATTTTGATAGCCTAAAGGGCATATGTATATAGAAATTAATTGTGCTTTCCATTAAAGATGATTTTTTTATGTAAGATTATAATTGATAAAGAAGTGTAAAATGACTAGGATAAGCGAGGAAATAAGTGGTGCTCGATGCTTAGCCCCGGGTACCCGTCGCGGCCCCTAGCCGGGTTGTGACAAAATCATCTTTGCCTTTTCTTTTCAAATTCTTCAAAACTCAACAGCCCAAATTTAGCCATTAGGAAACATAACCAAATTTTTTACATTTTTTTCAAACGTCTAGTCCAAGAAAAATGAGACAACTTTTCGAGTTTGCCATGAGTTGTTCCAACACCATTTGAAAAACGTCGTGTGGCCCTTTTCGTTTTAGAATCATGAAATGAATTACCATTTTTTTTTTTGGGAAAAGCATTAGTCATTAATTATTTTTGATAGAAAAATCCCATTTTTCGCACACTGCTTGGCCATTAACAATATTACTTAAAGTCATTTGAAGAATTATCTAAGGTGTTTGAATTGCCATGCGAAAATTGCTTGTTGCCCCAGTTTATTTTTATTTTAAAAAAATGTTTGATGACTTTCCTAAGGCACTAAAGTTTGATTTCCTAAATTCTATACATGCATAGGGTTCCAATATTTTTGGAGTTTTTACAAATACATATACATGAATAGATCATAATGAAAATAAAGGAGGGAAATTAGGATGGTGGGCCTACCAAGCCCACCAATAAACTATTTTCTCCAATAGTTGGGCCTTCAAATAACTTAGCTTCCCTTTCCCATTTACTTCTCAGACAGACTCGATCAAGAAGGGGTATTGGGCCTTTGGCCCAATGGGTTTTACGCGATAAGAGGGTCCTAAAGGACGGTATTTCATGCAAAGCAAAGAGGAGAAATAAGGATTTGCAAGCATCTAAGCAAACACTTAAACTTAGCAAAGAATACTTAATGTAGCAAAAATCACATAATGTAAAGATATATATATTACTTAGTAGAAAACAATTGAACTGAAGATAATCCACTAAATATTGGGCTGAAACAGATAGAAGGAGTGGGCCCAAATACAAATAAGACACAAACCCAAATATATTAAAATGCCATATGAATTGTATTAATAGAAGAGAAAAGCCCAATATTAGAAATTGATAAAAAAAAAATAAGTTCACAAAAGTCATCTGCCCAGATGGAATTCATCACACAAACGAGAGTATACAAATTTTCCAGCAAATATACCATAGGTATACACCCATAGAGATGTGAAAATAGCTTAAAAAGGAAAGTTTTACCCCCTTGTTCCTAATGTCGCACAAGATCCAAGGGGTTTTAGGAACCCCAAGCATGACAGACATTAGGAAGGTTCAAACTTAATCCCAAACTTCTACTTCAATTCTCCACTTATGCATTGAACCCATAATATACATAGGAGAAAATTTTGTCCTATGCTTGTGTCTTTTGTGCAAAAGAGACTAAACAGAATGTTCCATATGACAGTATACAATCTTAGAATTAATCACCTAACATGATGTAAGAAAAAAATATCAAAGCACAATTAATTCCCAACACCGGACTAAAATTTTAAAGGGAAAAGGGTTCAAAACACACTCTAAGTTTGGTCGAAATTGCTATAACACACTCCAACTTTGCGGGGTTCCTATGACCCCTCCCCCCCCCCCCCCCCCGGGACTATTTTTTTGTGTATTATTGATGCTATTATCGGGTGACGTGGACAAGAAAGTGAGCACATGTTGGTTGAGCGCGCAAGGGTAGACTTAAAACTAAACAGACCCGTCTCTATTTGCCATGTAGAAGTCCAAATAATCCTTCTTTATGTGCTCACTTTCTTATCCATATCACCCGATAATAGTGTTATATCCCGTGTTTTCGCACATTTGGAAAATTAGAAATAATTTTGATTTGCAAGGAATAAGGTCATATGTTGATTTGAATTGACATATGTGTGTTGTTCATGAAGGAATATTGATGTGGAAGCATTAACGAAGGCTAGGGGAAAAATTGGAATTTTGAAAATTTGTTTCGGAAATTACAAAATATGGCGCATAATTAATTGGGCTAGAAAAAAAAATCGAAGGCCCAATTTCAAGGGGTGGCCGGTTATGGCCTTGCAAAAATGGGCCAAGCCCATGTGTTATTAGTATGAATGAATAAATAATAGAAAGGGCTTATCATTTTCTTTCATCTTTAGAAACTTCAAGAAAGAAAAAGAGTGAGAGTGGAGAGCAAGAGAGGGCACGGCTAAGAAAGGAAAAAAAAAAGAAAGAGTAAATTATGGGGCTCAATCCTTTGATCCAAAAATCCACCTCTTTTTGAATTACTACTAAGCTCAAGACCCTCTCCAACATGATATAAATTTTGAGGTAAGAAAGTGCTTCTTGTGGCAAGTGGAAAAATTTGAAAAAGGTAAGAATTTGTTTTGTTCATATGATAAGAGACATGTATATATGTTATAGTGTGTGGAAATAAATGGAAAGCATGAAAATTTGATGTGTTGTGAATGTGTGTGTGTGGCCGTGTATTATATGGAAGGGGGAGGAACATGGATTAAATTATTTAGTATGTTAATTGTGTTGTTGTAGTCTTGTGATGTAATTGAAAGCATAATGGTTCAAGATTGGCATGAAAATTTGTTGTAAGTTGTTGTGGGAAAATTATGTGAATTTATTTAGTTTTATGTAATAATGGAAGTGGAGTTGCTAAAGTGGAATTGTTGTTGTTATGGATGAATTTGGAAGGAGAAAAATGTGTTGTTGTAGTTTTGTCGCACTTGTGGCAATTTCGGGTGAAGTATGTGTTGGTGGAATAGTTTGAATATTTTATGGATTGATTCAAATGCTTATGAATTGTGTTTGGTTGAATTTGATTTAGTTAATGAATATGAAAACGTTGATATGGGCTTGAAAGTGTGAAGATAGAATGGAAGTTGTGACATTATGTAGAAAGGAAGACCATTTATGTTAAAATGTGTTTTGTAGTCATTGTTGATGTTGTTGGATTGTTGGGTTGTTGTTGTTGAATATTCTGGCCGAGTTGAAGTCTCGGGGATGCTATATGTATAGGGGAAATGCTGCCCAAATTTCTGTAGAAAAGTGTTGATTCAAGATTTAAGTCTTAAAGTCTTGTGGTTAACAATTGGTAAACATGACCATTTGTAGATTTTGGGCGAAACGGAAATTGAATCTGGACGAGCGTAAGGCGCAACTAAGGTATGTAAAGCTATCCCTTTCCTTCTCGTTGCATGTCCTAGATGTACTAGGTCTTGATTTGAGCCTCGGGGATCATTCCGTTCATAGGAATCCGGGTTTGATTTTTCGTACTATTCATTCAATGGAATTGAACTTCAAAGGGTACATTTTGTTGGAAAAATGGTTAAATCTCCATAACTTTCACAAACGAGACCGGATTGCCCTGAAACTTTCATGGATGACTTTACAAGGCCTAATGCACGTAATTTATATACGCCACCTCGACTTGACCGGAGGTGGGCCCACAAGTCCCGAGACCTTTGTATTGCTCCATTTGACTTATTTCCATACGGTAACTAAAGGAAACTTTGGGTTAATCCTTCATGCTAAATTGGACTTATTTGAAACGTGGTTGTGGGTTACTAGTGATTTCAAAAAGAAATTTATTATTAAAATTTTCTAATTATTAGTCTCAAGCTAAAGGAAACATAAGGTCGATTTCAAAACCACTCCGAAGGGGGGTGCGATATTTCATTATTTAGATCTTTTAAAACCACTCCGAAGGGGGTGCGACACTTTACTATTTGGACTTTCCAAAAACCACTGCGAAGGGAGTGCGAGATTTTATTACTTAGATTTTCCAAAACCACTCCAAAGGGGGTGCGATGGCCTCAGCTTATGTCTGAGCGTGCTATGGCCTCAGCTTATGTCTGAGCGTGCTATGGCCTCAGTTGATCACTGAGTGTGCTACGGCCTCAGCTTATGTCTGAGTGTGCTATTTTCAAAACCACTCCGAAGGGGGTGCGAGGTTTTACTACTTCATTTCATTTACGACTTATATTTAATTTATATATTATCATTATTATTATGCCCGAAGGGGCCATTATCATTATTATTATGCCCGAAGGGGCCATTATTGATATTGAGCCGGAAGCGGCATGCCCGAAGGGGCTATCATTGCTATCATGCCGGAAGCGGCAGTCCGAAGGGACCTTTATGTTATTATGCCGGAAGCGGCCGTCCGAAGGGACTATTATGTTACTATGCCGGAAGCAGTAGTCCGAAGGGACTATTATGTTATTATGTTTATATCGTGTATTCTTGAATTGTCTATGCCGTATTTGTATTGTATAAAGCATTACGGGGCACGGTTTGGAAGCCTTGTGTATATACTTATGCTTTTTCTAGCAAAGGCGGAAGGTATTAAATTTGAACGTGATTTCTCCTCCTCTAAATTAAGCTGGGGTTATGACTAGGTACCGCTTTACATACTCAGTACATATTCCGTACTGACCCCCTCTTCTTCGGGGGCTGCGTTTCATGCCGCGCAGGTACACCCAAGATGAGTAGAAGATTTTGCAGCTGAGTTGGTGAGCTCCATTTCTTTCCGGGTGTTGCCGGGTCCAACATTCATGTCATGGTATTCTGTACGTGTTAGAGACTTTGCAGACAGTGTCCTGTGGATAGGGTGTCGGAAAGTGCGAATCATTTATAGATGTAAAAAAAAAAAAAAACAAAGTATGTAATTTTAGATGACTTCAGCTGATTTGGAGTACGTCATTGATTGATAGTTTTTCATAATCTGTATAAGGTAGTGACTTCTATTGGAAAAGGTTTCATGCTTTAAAAGTTTTTGTAATGACGGATTTTGGTAAAGAGAACGTTAAGGGTTCGCTCGACTCTGAAGAGAGTCGGGTGCCCATCATGCCCTACCAAGGTTAGGGTGTGACAGAGTGGTATCAGAGTAGTTCTGTCTAGGGGTTGTCTGCAAAGTCGTGTCCGGTACAGTTCTGTTTATGGTGTGTAGCGCGCCACATTTATAAACAGGAGACTACGGGGCATCTAGGGATTGTTGACCTTCTTTGAATCTTGGACTGTGCGATAGAGCCAGATGTAGGAAGTGAATTCCTTTTTACTAACTCTTGATTTCAGCTGGAGAACGGTACCGACGTAAAGCAGCGACTGCTGATATTAGAGGCTACACAGCATAAAGGTAAGCAATGGTATGAAAGACATATGTCGGGTAAGGTATTTGAAGTGTGATTGAAACGCAAGGTTGAAAATTGAAAAGGAAGGTAGACAGGGATGTGTCACCGGTGCCGTTTGAGTTGGGCATGTGAGGTAAGCCTCGACATCTTTATACTTTCATTTGAAATTGTTAGCCCTGTGCGGCTATGATGCGATATGATATGATGTATATACACGTATATGTGTTGGCTCTGTGAGGCGTGGTTGGTATTTCCTGTGTACAGGTTTTGCGATAATGAGAAATACAGAGGAACCTTTGCCCAAATTTTTCTAGAAATACGAGGAGGAAAATGAGATATAAATTCTTAACAAGTCTTGAAGGTCGATATCGATAGGGCAAAAAAAAAATGCCTAACGACCAAGTTTCCTCTAATTGGAAGAATGCAAAGTGTATTACGGGCCGTTGAGAATTGAGCGGTTCGCTCACGACTCAGAATTATATATGTATGCGTAAAGGTAAACATTGAGGATTTACAGGGGGCGACCCGGTAACCAGAAAAGTAAAAGAATCTTCTCTAGATCGGGGTGGAACCCGTTACAAGAACGTTTTGAAAGTTGTTAAGACCTCGATTTGCCTTAAAGTATGTGACCAAGGTCATGTGGGGCAATCGACGCAATTATATCAGCAGTAAGGTGTCAAAATGTGTGAAAGTTACGAAGTTAAGCGTGCTAGGGCCAGAGTAATTTTAGGATGGGTGACCCCCTGGGAAGTATACCAAAATTTTCATGAATGTAAGAATGAAAGACAGATAGGAAATCTGGGGTAACCCAAAGGAAATTGGAATGTACTGAACGATCAAAAACCCTAAATAAGGTCGGGTAGGCCAAGGCAGACTCGGCTGGTGAAAGAGAAAGGGAAACGCAATACAGTCCTTGGATCAGAGTAAGTTTGAATAAGCGTTTGGAAATGTTTTGTGAGAAAAATGGCAGTACATGCATAGATATGCATATGATGTCTCGTTCATGACTGTACCGATCTGTAGTGGGCCCCAGTGGCCAGTGTTACGGTGAATGAAAGATGTTAGCTAAACAAAATTTGAGGGACAAGCAAAAAGGCGTGATGTAGAGATGTTATGAAGTAAACGAGTACTGACCTCGCTACAACAAGATAGAAGATACTGATACGACAATATTAATGAAAAAGAGAAAAGTAAGTAAGCGGAAGGAAGAGAGATAGCAATTGTAACGTTTGGATATTTTTAAAGGAACGACATGGACCTCCCCGGATGTGTTAAGAAACCCCATAAGGTCAGTTTAACATTCGAGGACGAATGTTCTAAAGGGGGGAGGATGTTATATCCCGTGTTTTCGCACATTTGGAAAATTAGAAATAATTTTGATTTGCAAGGAATAAGGTCATAAGTTGATTTGAATTGACATATGTGTGTTGTTCATGAAGGAATATTGATGTGGAAGCATTAACGAAGGCTAGGGAAAAAATTGGAATTTTGAAAATTTGTTTCGGAAATTACAAAATATGGCCCATAATTAATTGGGCTAGAAAAAAAAGAAATGGAAGGCCCAATTTCAAGGGGTGGCCGGTTATGGCCTTGCAAAAATGGGCCAAGCCCTTTTGTTATTAGTATGAATGAATAAATAATAGAAAGGGCTTATCATTTTCTATCATCTTTAGAAACTTCAAGAAAGAAAAAGAGTGAGAGAGGAGAGCAAGAGAGGGCACGGCTAAGAAAGGAAAAAAAAAAAAAAAAAAGAGAAAATTATGGGGCTCAATCCTTTGGTCCAAAAATCCACCTGTTTTTGAATTACTACTAAGCTCAAGACCCTCTCCAACATGATATAAATTTTGAGGTAAGAAAGTGCTTCTTGTGGCAAGTGGAAAAATTTGAAAAAGGTAAGAATTTGTTTTGTTCATATGATAAGAGAAATGTATATATGTTATAGTGTGTGGAAATAAATGGAAAGCATGAAAATTTGATGTGTTGTGAATGTGTGTGTGTGGCCGTGTATTATATGGAAGGGGGAGGAACATGGATTAAATTATTTAGTATGTTAATTGTGTTGTTGTAGTCTTGTGATGTAATTGAAAGCATAATGGTTCAAGATTGGCATGAAAATTTGTTGTAAGTTGTTGTGGGAAAATTATGTGAATTTATTTAGTTTTATGTAATAATGGAAGTGGAGTTGCTAAAGTGGAATTGTTGTTGTGATGGATGAATTTGGAAGGAGAAAAATGTGTTGTTGTAGTTTTGTCTCACTTGTGGCAATTTCGGGTGAAGTATGTGTTGGTGGAATAGTTTGAATATTTTATGGATTGATTCAAATGCTTATGAATTGTGTTTGGTTGAATTTGAATTAGTTAATGAATATGAAAACGTTGATATGGGCTTGAAAGTGTGAAAATAGAATGGAAGTTGTGACATTATGTAGAAAGGAAGACCATTTATGTTAAAATGTGTTTTGTAGTCATTGTTGATGTTGTTGGATTGTTGGGTTGTTGTTGTTGAATATTCTGGCCGAGTTGAAGTCTCGGGGATGCTATGTGTAGAGGGGAAATGCTGCCCAAATTTCTGTAGAAAAGTGTTGATTCAAGATTTAAGTCTTAAAGTCTTGTGGTTAACAATTGGTAAACATGACCATTTGTAGATTTTGGGCGAAACGGAAATTGAATCTGGACGAGCGTAAGGCGCAACTAAGGTATGTAAAGCTATCCCTTTCCTTTTCTTGGCATGTCCTAGATGTACTAGGTCTTGATTTGAGCCTCGGGGATCATTCCGTTCATAGGAATCCGGGTTTGATTTTTCGTACTATTCATTCAATGGAATTGAACTTCAAAGGGTACATTTTGTTGGAAAAATGGTTAAATCTCCATAACTTTCACAAACGAGACCGGATTGCCCTGAAACTTTCATGCATGACTTTACAAGGCCTAATGCACGTAATTTATGTACGCCACCTCGACTTGACCCGAGGTGGGCCCACAAGTCCCGAGACCTTTGTATTGCTCCATTTGACTTATTTCCATACGGTAACTAAAGAAAACTTTGGGTTAATCCTTCATGCTAAATTGGACTTATTTGAAACGTGGTTGTGGGTTACTAGTGATTTCAAAAAGAAATTTATTATTAAAATTTTCTAATTATTAGTCTCAAGCTAAAGGAAACATAAGGTCGATTTCAAAACCACTCCGACGGGGGGTGCGATATTTCATTATTTAGACCTTTTAAAACCACTCCGAAGGGGGTGCGACACTTTACTATTAGGACTTTCCAAAAACCACTCCGAAGGGAGTGCGAGATTTTATTACTTAGATTTTCCAAAACCACTCCAAAGGGGGTGCGATGGCCTCAGCGCATGTCTGAGCATGCTACGGCCTCAGCTTATGTCTGAGCGTGCTATGTCCTCGGTTGATCACTGAGTGTGCTATGGCCTCAGGTTACGTCTGAGTGTGCTACGACCTCAGCTTATGTCTGAGTGTGCTATTTTCAAAACCACTCCGATGGGGGTGCGAGGTTTTACTACTTCATTTCATTTACGACTTATATTTAATTTATATATTATCATTATTATTATGCCTGAAGGGGCCATTATCATTATTATTATGCCCGAAGGGGCCATTATTGATATTGAGCCGGAAGCGGCATGCCCGAAGGGGCTATCATTGCTATCATGCCGGAAGCGGCAGTCCGAAGGGACCTTTATGTTATTATGCCGGAAGCGGCCGTCCGAAGGGACTATTATGTTACTATGCCGGAAGCAGTAGTCCGAAGGGACTATTATGTTATTATGTTTATATCGTGTATTCTTGAATTGTCTATGCCGTATTTGTATTGTATAAAGCATTACGGGGCACGGTTTGGAACCCTTGTGTATATACTTATGCTTTTTCTAGCAAAGGCGGAAGATATTAAATTTGATGGTGATTTCTCCTCCTCTAAATTAAGCTCGGGTTATGACTAGGTACCGCTTTACATACTCAGTACATATTCCGTACTGACCCCCTCTTCTTCGGGGGCTGCGTTTCATGCCGCGCAGGTACACCCAGATGAGTAGAAGATTTTGCAGCTGAGTTGGTGAGCTCCATTTCTTTCCGGGTGTTGCCGGGTCCAACATTCATGTCATGGTATTCTGTACGTGTTAGAGACTTTGCAGACAGTGTCCTGTGGATAGGGTGTCGGAAAGTGGGAATCATTTGTAGATGTAAAAAAAAAAAAAAAAAACAACAAAGTATGTAATTTTAGATGACTTCAGCTGATTTGGGGTACGTAATTGATTGATAGTTTTTCATAATCTGTATAAGGTAGTGACTTCTATTGGAAAAGGTTTCATGCTTTAAAAGTTTTTGTAATGACGGATTTTGGTAAAGAGAACGTTAAGGGTTCGCTCGACTCTGAAGAGAGTCGGGTGCCCATCATGCCCTACCAAGGTTAGGGTGTGACAAATAGCATCAATAATACACAAAAAAATAGTCCAGGGGTGCCATAGGACCCCCGCAAAGTTGGAGTGTGTTATAGCAATTTCGGCCAAAGTTGGAATGTGTTTGTAACCTTTTCCCAATTTTTAAAGAAAGTAAAGAAAATCAGGATCTTCCAAGTAAGTGACAAAAGCAGAGTTAGAAAGTAACAAACAAATCTCAGTCTCATCAAGCTAAAAGAAAACCAGTGCTCAACTAGATACTGATTCAAAAAAAAAAAGGCAAGTTCCATTAACATAGGTGATGTACCCCAATTAATCAGGCTATGTGTTACCAAGTATACTGAGATATATACTGCCCACTTAACCCCAACTATGAGTGACATATAGCAGACAAGAAAAAGGGACCCTTGTGGCAACACTTGGTTCACACACACAACTAATCTATACACAACCCAGACTTCACACAGAAAAGGAGAGTAAGAAGAAAGAGAAGAAAAGAGAGCAACAATTCCAATTCCGAGTAACTGATAGTTGAAACATTCTTAATTAAACAAAATGTGATACATAACTTTCAAAGACTTTCTTGTTTTCTGCCATAAATCAGGTATTACCCTTTCAAACAGAATCATTATAGCAACAACCTCAAAGGAAAAAAACATCACTCTTAAGTTCCAATCCGTAGTATCAGAATGACTTTCTTAATAACCTTGCAAGTATGTAAACTATTAAATTCATTTTACTTAACAACCTTCAAATAGGTAAATTAGTGACTGAATAACACCAAACAGATTTATGAAACACTCAGACACTTAAACTTTGTAAAATAAAATAAAAACAGCTCTTTCACAAGTTGAAATAATTAGACAAGGCATGAGGACCATCAAATCTTCACAGAGGCATTACCCTTTTACAATCATACATGAGCTCAAGCAAGCAACAAGGTAGGATGAGAATGAGGATACACTTATGAGAGTATTCCACTGATGAACCACAAACATTTAAGCTGACAGAGGTTCGTGAAGACTAGACAGAACAAAAACCAACAACAAGCAACTTGTAACATAATCTTTTATCAAATAGGTAAACGGGCAAACACATACTAGATATACTGAGCAAATCCAAAGCAGTTCAACCTATTCTTTGACTCATTAAGGCTAGTGATAAGATCAGGGCAGCCTGGTCACTTAATGTTGACAGATTCAGACCTTTTTTAATGCCATTTCACACTCTACCAAGTTTGTAAGGTCTTTCTATTAATTAGATACATTGAACTATGAACAAAATCTTGTTAAGTATGTACTCAACTAAAAAAAAACTCTTGTCAATAAAAATTTCAAGAAATTTTAACAGTACCTAGTATAAGTTACCATCACATAATAAAGCAATTTAGGCAAACTACATAAACATCTTCCTCAAGTAGACAAGTTAAAAGCTAATCCCATAAAAGTATCTGATTAAACAAGTGAGGTCAACTGCTTAGGTATACCTGATTAAAAACGGATGTGATAGTATGTTATGACCAACATTCCCCACCTATATCTCAGCAGGTTCAAGTTATGGGGGTGATATTACCTGAAGTTTCAGCAATCCTCAACAACAAATCCTCTTTTTTTTAGGCAAGAAATGATCTGGAGGGGATATTATACATACTACCCAACTCCACACATAACACAATTTGTAGGTTCCTTTTTATCCATAGACAACATGGTAGGAAATCAGTCAGCATCTCTATATATATATTTGTTATTAGGACTATGTCTAGTAGCATTTTATCATAAAGTACTTAGCATGTTCCTAATCTCACAGACATGACCCCAAATATGAATTTTATTAACTCTAAGTGAACTAATTTACATAACATGATCTTGTAATGGCAGAAACAAACCCAAATAGACTTGGTGTATAGAATCAGACTCATGAACCATATGTACATATTAGACTGGCAAAAGGGACCTTAACCATGTTATCCCACACTAAACACAACAAAGGCATCACACAAAACATGTAGGTATAGGGTCCTTCTAAGACTAATTACTTTAACATAATCTATATAAATTAAACAAACAGTTAGCTAAGATTACTACAACTGCAAAAATAACCTAACACATGATCTTTAATGCAAGCAGATATACAAAAACTAAATCTATAGAATTTAAATAGATAATAATAAAAAAGAAATGTAAGGATTTTACCTTTTGTTGGTGCAACCTTGTCGAGAATAGGAATTAGAAACCCTTTGCTCCTAAATCCAGACTCAACCACACAACATGAACAAGATTAAAAAATTTAAACTCCTTAAACTCTTAGTCTCAAAGCAAAAAATGCCAAAATTTAAGTTTAAGTTCTATATTTTTTGTGGAAAAAGTTTCTCCTCCTCTAAAAATGTGGGCAAATGCCTCTTTTTTAGCAATTTTTCAAACCTGTCAAACCCTAAATTCGCGATGTGGGATAAATCCCAACTATCTCACCAATCGTTGTTGTAGGGTCAAGATCAAATCAAACAACAACCAAAGGACTAGATTAGGCCAACAAAGAGTAAATCCACAGGGTTCTTCATGAACCAATCAAAAATTGAAATTTTGAATCACACAGCAACAAAATCCATTAACGAAGAACAGAGTTGACAGTTTGAAAACTCAGAAAAGCGAAAGAAAAAGCATGCTAATACCTTGTTTGGATGAAGATTGACGAAGAGAGGGTAACACATTAATTGTGTTCCCTCAAATAGCCGAACAAATACTGTATAAATCAAACCACCCACTGCACCTTACCACAATTAGGACGATGACGCGGAGAGAGAATCCCCAAGGGGACCACGGTGGCCAGGGTTCACAGGGAAGAAGGGAAGGGGAGAGACAGGCCTCGTTTGGACGAGGAAAATGGTAAAAGGGCTTTGCCCCTTCTCTTAATTTGTGAATTGGGTCAGGTCTGACCCTTGTTGGGCTGGACTCGGTCCCTTTTAAAGAGAAGTGGGCAACCCAATTCATATATATATATCACATACATTAATGCATTTATATGAGGGGAAAAAATGAAAATTAATGGGTAGGGAAAAAAAATTAAAGGGATTGATTTACTAAGTAATTAAATTGAAAATAAAGAATTTATTAATTAAGGACATGACTGATTTCACAAAACATATTGGTCTACAAGTATGGCCTTAATTAAAATAAAACAATGAATTTTGTTATTTCAATTATGACCCTATTTTACTAACTAATTAATTATTTCAATTGTAGCCATAATTAAACCTGTAATAAGAAATTTACAAATATATCTATAATTAATTATCCAAATTAATTTATAATTACTTTGAGAATTGCCCATATAAACGGGTATGCAGAAATAAGACTTTGAGGGTAAAAATGACTATTTCTTTCAATCAAATCAATTTCCTTGAATTAAAATGGGGTAAATATTTTATGATTAATTTCTGATAAGTACCCAATTAAATAAATAGCTATTTTACACTATTTATGGTTGAAATCAGTAAAATACATCATTAATTGCTGTGACATAATTTGCAAATGATTCATTATAGAATTTATTTTACCAAACAACAAAGGTAAAATATTATCTGCATAATTTATAAAATCATCCTGATTTTTTTTCTTAAAAAAAAAACAATATTCCCCCATTTAATATTAAAGCATTTTGAGCAATTAAAAATAGATTATGGGAGGTCAAATATTATGTGTCAATACCCACAAGACCCCAAAGTTAGTTTTCAAGAGAGAAAGAGGCAAACTTCATTACATTCATTGGTGAAAACATCTTGGAGGGTAGGTCCCCACCTTTATTTGTTCCTTTTCCTTTCTTCTTCAAGTTCCATGATTAGTTTAAGGTCAATCAATGGTGGGTGAAAATCCTAGAACCCTAGTATTAGTAAACCCTTAAATAATTGGCGGGTTGTCGATTTTGTTGTTGATTAATCATCTAGGAGTATAGATTATCGCTTTCTAGGAAGGAAATTTGGTTTGTTATGGTTGCAATTGCATGTTGAGATTTAAGGTTCTAATAAAAATGGAAATTTTGTCCTAAAATCTGTTTGAAAGTGTAAATTGATTAGAAACCCATGAATTGAAGGTTAATGATTTTAGAGATAGATGTTATGATAAATTCATCATTAAAGGATGGTTTCATCCACTGAAAAGGGTAGAAGTAAGTGGGTCTTCTCCCCCAAATTGTTGTTCTTATTTAAATAAATGGTATTTTGCTTACTGAGCATCATATTATTAGACTTTGACCATTCTAAGGTGCTTCGGAAATAGAAGGCTCGTATGGAGTAGTTCGTGGCTCCTATTCGGCATTCGAGGTAGGTTATGGTTTACATTAGTTAGACTTTTATTAGCGAAATGTATGTATTGTGTAGAATTGAAGGGAGAAAGCATGATTAGGTATTTGGACATGGTGTTTTGGTTGGATATTATCTAGGTTGGTATGACTTCTAATTTTGTGGGATCATCGCTATTACTTTCTGTACTGAAATATGAGGTGTAGTTGTAATCATACTGTGGCGATTTGGGATGGATTTCTATTAGGTTGATTGTTGTTGATGGTGGCTTATTGCCCTGTTATTGTGATTAGACTGGTTACCTGAATTGTTGTGTTGCAATAAGTGTTGCTCCCAATTCTCTCTTGTTATTACACATATGATCGGAGAAAAGAAGGATAATGAGTTTAACTTGAATTGTGATATAAACTTATGACAGTATGTAGATTAACACTTGATGTATGATTTGTTGTTGACGATAATATATAGAAAAATGGAGTATCTTGGTGATACAAGACTTAGTTGTGCTATATGTGGAAGTAAAGAGGGACATAGACTCTTATGTTGGTTGAGACGGTTGTATGATTTATTTCATGGTTGAGTTGATCTAAGTCTTGATATGACTTGTGGATTTGTGACTTGTACCTTCACTGTGACATTATTGGTTTGCATTTATTTACCATGTTTACACTCATTTATGCATTCATACACTCATACATGATGGAAATGGTTCAGAAAAAATTCATGGAAGACTTGTGGCATGACTCCTTGTGTTTGACATTGATATTGCTAATTGTTCATAGTCCATACATACTAATGAGCTGGAGTACGTTGAGACAGACATTGTGAAGTGAAATTAGTGAAGAAGTTAATATAATCTTCTTGTTGAGCTTGTGATACTATTTGATACATGGTACTTGATAAATTGATCATTGAAAAGTGATGTGACAGTGTTACTATATATATGAAAAGGCGCATTTGACCAGGGGTGAGGATGAGACCTAGATATGAACAGACACATTTGACCGGGGGTGAGGATGTGGCCTAGATCTGAGCTCGTGGTCCGAGGTTCGTTCTGGAATGAGGGTGCATGGACACCATGGGTCCCCTGCAGGTCATGACTACTGGGCAATGACACCAGTTAGCATGTATGTACAGTTCGAGTGATTGGCCAGTGCATTGCATTGCACATTATCAAATTTTGCATTGCACATCATTACATTTTATTATGCATTATTAGATGCTCGTTTGGTTCTAATTTTTATATGGATGTTGAATGCCTATTGTGATATCGATATGACCATTTACTGAGTTAAATTGTGGATTAGTGACTCTACTTAGGGATGGAACTTGGACTAGTGATTATTAGGTAAGATTATAGAGACTTTACAGACTTGGGGTTTGGAAGCTTCATCTTAGGTTGTGACTCTGTTATGGAATATTCTGTGACTTGGATTTGAGTATTAAGTGCCTATCTATTTATCTTGTTGATTTTATGCTTATATACGTGAACTAATCTTAGTCGGCCTATTATGCTTACCGGTACATAGTGTTTGTACTGATACTACCTTGCTGCACCCTTTTTTAGTGCAGATTGTGTTCCAGAGATTCCATCGGAACTACGTCTCTAGCTTGAAGCTAGTTTGCTTGATCAGATCTGAGGGCGAGTTTCTACCCATGCCATGCCACTTGAAGATCTCTCTTTCTAAATGTCTACTTTCATTCCAGACATTATTTATTAGTATATTTGACATATATTTCATTCTTTAGACATTGTTAGTTAGAGTCCTTGTACGATGACTTTCAAGTTTTGGGGGTGTAATAGTTAAGGCTTTCGTACTTATATTATTTATTATTTATGACTTGATCTGACTATTTATTCATTCACTTATTTATTGATTGTTAGAGTATAAATGATTAAAGAAGTTAAAATTGGCTAGTGATTAATGGGTTAACGAGTAAGGGTTCGCCTACTAGTGATAATAAGGTAGGTGCCCGCACAATCGGTAATTTGGGTCTTGACAATTACATGGAAATCCATTCCTTTGGATGCCGCTTTGATGACTGGTACGAAATTATCTAGGTAATTATGCATGCTTGCTTCTCCATGGATTACACCTCTTGCCCTTCCCAGACGAATTTTAGAGACTGGTGAAGTGAAGATGGTACTACTCCTGCCATGTGGATCCATGGCCTCCCCAAGAGTAAATTGTGGTTGACAGGTATTTCCATAACCTGAAACTCGGTAGTGAACTCTGCTGGACCTATTTGAACGTCCAAGTCAACTGCTCTGGTGGCATCACATCGATCTCCGTCAAATGCTTTTATATTAGTGTGGCTTTGAAGAACCTTTCCAAGGTCATATCCTTGTTGCACTAGAGTAGACTCGGGACAAATATTGAGCCCCACCCCATTGTCGATCAGTGTCATGACCCAACCGGAGGGCCATGACGGGTACCCGGAGCTAGCCACCGAGCACCACCTAGCATGCTCCTTCCAATCTTATATCAGTAGAACACATATCTAACTCACAATTAGCACAACCTGAACGAGTATAAATTCTCAAAATAAAACTCATTTACATGATAACCATCAACTTCACCTCATATACATATATAAACAAGCCCACAAGGCTACGAAAATGATACACAAGACGTATACCAGTGAGGTTATATGACTGCCAACTATCTACACATGTTTACGAGCCTCTATTTAGAGTACTGGAAATCATAAGGACGGGACAGGACCCCGCCATGCCCCAAATATATATACAAAAGAAGAATACCAATAGACTACAACTCCGAAGTAAGTGGAGCGCTCCTGAATATCCGCTGACAAAGATCCTAGGGATCAGATCCGTCTATCTATCGACCTGCGGGCATGAACGCAGTGTCCACAAAAAGAAAGGACGTCAGTACGAAAAATATACTGAGTATGTAAGGCATGAATAACCCCATAACAAGAGATAAAGATACATGAGACAAAGAGATAACCTGCATATCTGACTGCCTCTTAAGGTGGATACCATGCATGCTAACCTTTATTTTCAAAACAATATCCATAAATATATAAAGTAAACGGCCCGACCATATAGGTACGGTATTATTATCATTAGCCCGCATTCGGGCCTCCCGCGTCCGGGCTAATCATCTCATGCCGCCCACTAGTGGTGCTGCCCAGCCATATAGGCACGGTGTAATTATCATCATCTATAAGCCGCCCACCGTAGTGGTGCTGCCTGGCCATGTAGGCACAATGTAATCATACATATAGATATACATATATATATATATACATATATATATATATATATGTACATATATATATATATATATATATATATATATATATATAGCATGCATGGGAGCCCAATTAAAACAACAACTTTATCGGAGTGACATAAGGTCGGTGACTTCCGTTTACATTATGGAACAATCATCATCGCTATATCTTACGTCGAAGGAACAAATAACATGAGATGAGATCAACAACAATGAGTGAAATCAAGAAAATCATGAAATAAGCTCAATAATCTCATAATAACATCCAAACTATACGCTTTCGAATCTCCAGAATAGGATCATCATCATCATCATCACCATTATCATCATAGAAAACATGTATTTATAGCATCATAAGGATTTTGAGAATCATGAACTTGTAGCTTTTTGGGAATAAGGATGATACGGATAACATATATGGGAACTTAACGTAGGAATCATGCCTTTTGAAAGAAGGGGTTAGCCTTACATACCTTCACGTCTTCTTAACGACAGAATGTTTTCCTCCAAAGCTCGCAACTCTACACTCAAGAGGATTCGTACTAAAGTGAGGTCTTGAAAACACCCTTAAGTTCAACTAGCAATACTTAACGAGCTAACAAAATTTGGGCAGCGCTTCCCCTCTTTTATCGATTTCTATCATATAATAAAACAACTCCCAAACAATAATAACAATATCCACAATGTTATAATCAAAGAATTATATTCAATTCAATCTCAAATATATCCAAAATCCACTTTTTTTTTTTTAAGTTCGCCCCATAGTCATCTTCTTTACTACAACACTTATGGCTTCTCCACTTTAATTCTTTTCCTTTTTAGGAGTTACTAAACCTTTACATCAATCCTGCCGTATAAATAAGATGAAGAACATACCTTATAATCAAGGAAATTTTCCCCACTCAACTCCCTTCAAGACCAAGTTCACCGTAACTTTGAAAGGGATCAAGAACAATCACGTTCCTTGGATTTCCTCAAGGTTTTGATGTTGATTATCTCTTTAGATGATGTGGATAGGTATGGAGTGTTAGGTAAATTTCAAGAACTATTTGGAAGTCTCTAGAGAGGTGGGGAAATAAGTGTGGAAAGTTCGAAATGAAGTTAGGGTCATTTGGGATTTAAAAAGGTGGCAACATCACCCCCCACCCCCACCCTACTTTAGCATACTCAGTATGCGGCCGTATACTTCCTCCTCATCTTAGGGGTGACGTTAGCCAGTAAGGGCATCCAAAACGGTGAGTTTTCGGCTAGTTTTATACACATCAAACTCAGTATACAACCGCAAACTAGAACACAAACTCCAACTTTCGCGAAAACACGTTCTTTTCGATTCGTTTGATCTCCAATCCTCGTGGAACCATCTTGGCACTTGTATAAAATTCATTAACCATCTAAGGGGATCTATATTTATCCTTCAAAGTGATGCTAAGCAACGTGTAGCTCAAATGATACAAAATCTTCCCAAAATATGGCTCAAACTCCAATTCCTTTAACGAACTCGCTTTCACCGATTCATTTAACTCCGAAACCATAGGGTTCATGCTTAAATTTATAAAATATCCTTCTTAGCCTTATAAGAGCTTCATGTCCACCTTATTCTTGTGTTAGTCTATTCATAATGCGAGCAACACGAAATTTCCATGGTGTAACATTCCTCCCCCCTTAAGAACAATCATCCTCGAATGTCAAACTCTTAAGGATTCTACAAAAATTTTGCCAGAGTTTTCCTCTAACTGTACTACTACCATCCTGTCACAACAACCTAAAATATACAATGCCTCACAGGGCTAGAACAACAATAACAATATTGGCCACACATGACCAAGAAATCAACAAAAAAAGCATTACATACTTGGGGACAATGATATCTCTGCTTGAACCTCTTCTGGAGGTGGAAATAAATGCGGATACCTGGTGTTTATATTTTCCTCAGCTTCCCAAGTCACTTCCTCTCTATTATTATTTCTCCATAGAACATTAACTGAGGCTACATCTTTGGTTCTGAGTCTCCGAACCTGCCTATCTAGAATGGCAATGGGTACTTCTTCATAAGATAATTTCTCAGTAACTTGGAAATCATCTACAGGCGCAATTCTGGAAGGATCTCCAATGCATTTACGAAGCATTAACACATGAAAAACTGGGTGAACTAATTCCAAGTCTGAAGGAAGATCTAACTCATAAGCCACATGGCCTACCTTGCGTATAATTTTGTAAAGTCCAATATACCGAGGACTAAGCTTTCCCTTCTTGCCAAATCTCATTACACCTTTCATCGGTCACACCTTCAAGAATACCTAATCGTTAACTTGGATTTCCAAGTTTTATCGACGATTGTCCTCATAAGATTTCTAACGATTCTAGGCTATCGACAATTGGTCTCGGATAAGCTTGATCTTCTCGTCCACTTGCTGGATCAAATATGGGCCTACTAACTTTGTCTCACCTACTTCGAACCATCCGATTGGCGATTTACACTTTCTCCTATATAGAGCCTCATATGAAGCCATTTGAATGCGAACGTGATAACTATTGTTATATGCAAGTTCAATGAGTGGCAAATGATCATCCTAGTTACCTCCAAAGTCTAATACACATTCCTGTAACATATCTTCGAGGTTCTGAATGGTGCGCTCAGCTTGCCTATCAGTCTATGGGTGAAATGCTGTGCTAAGTCTCACCTGATGTTACACCTTGGAAAATTCCCCGTTAATGTACAGTGAATAGGTTAGCGAAGATCACTAAGTATACGATGATTTGATAAGTAAGAAATAGCATTTGATGATCCTAATCAAGATTCAAAGACATTTGACTAAAAGGAAGAAGTTTGTCAAAGAAAGTGAAGGATATGTTATGTGACGGGCAGGAATTATGAGCGACAAGTTAACGATGGCTTAAAGATGTTTCAGAGACGAGTGATAACGTCCCTTAGATTGGTATTGAGGTGTTAATCAAGTGTCTAGAAGGTTCCATAAGGATCGGAGATCAAACGAGTCGACAAGAACGAAATCGGAACAGCTGGGCATTATACGGCCCAACATACTAGCTGTATAAATTATACTGGCCGTATGTTAGGCCGTATAATTATCCAAGAGGGGCATCACCTACTGGACCAAACATACGGCCACACATACGGCCCGTATAAAATGTACGGACCGTATGTTGGTCCGTATATGTTGGTCGGGACTGATTTCAACATTTAATATACGGACCCTCCCCTCATTAATTCATTTCATTTCCACTCTCCCCTCTTCAAGAAACCTCTAAAACACTCTCTAATATTCATCCTCAAGAAATCAAGGGAAAAACCAAGATCAACTATACCAAATCCATGAAATCAAGTTCGTGAAACCTAGTAAAAGTTTATGTACACCAAGAACACTCAAGGGAAGTAAGTTATGGTTTTGGTGCAAGAAGAGAAGTTCCACTAAAGGGTTGTTCATCTATCATCTAAGGTGATTTTTATGGTAATTCCATGTTTTCTAAGGTATTGGAAGGCTAAGACACTTTAATTGTAGGAAGACATAGAAAATGGGTCATAAATGAGTGAATAGTGTCATTATTGAACAATAGTTTGGATTGAATTATGAATATTGGTAAGTTGTGATTGTAAATATGTTATGAATGACATTTAGGGCATGGAATAAGTATTATATGTGAGAGAACACAATAATGAATGACGACCATGATTATGGAGAAATTGGAGTGAAATGGCGAAATGCGAATAATGTAGATGAATGATGATTGTTGTTTACGATATTGTGGATATTGTTATGAATGTTTGGGAATTAATATATAGTATAGGAAAAGTAGTAGAAACAAAGGAAATTCTGCCCAATTTTCCCTAGAAATAGTAACACATTCTTATAGTCGATTAACTAACGTTAATGCGAATTCTCTTGAAGGTAGAAACGTGGGCATTGAAGGAGAACAAGAAAGCAATAGATTAGTTAAGCGTAAAAGGTATGTGAGGCTAGTCCTTTCTTTCTATGGCATGAATCCTATAGCATGAATTTTCCTTCCTCTTCATGAATTTCCTACATTCCGGAAAACTAATAGCCATGTTCATGAATAACCATATGAGATAAGAGATACATTATGAGTTCAATAATGATGATGAAGAGTTAAGTATAAAGATTCTAGAGTTTATGATATGATGTACCTATAAAGTTAATGATGTCATTTATTGTATACACTCACCTTAACTACTATTTCCTTCAAGGTGAGGCAGAATGCTTATGATGCTTCATAATGGAATCGAGGGTTCACGACCTTATGTCACCCTCATAGAGTATAATTGTCTTAAGTTTCCAGTCATGCATTATGATAATAATATGATGAGTTATCATATGTACATGATGTTATTACACCGCGCCTATATGGCCGGGCAGACACCGCTAAGGTGGGCAGCTATATTGTCACACCCTAACCTTATTAGGGTGTGATGGGCACCCGACCCCGCATACGGAGCCGAGCGAACCCTCAGACTCTGATTTCATACATATTTTTCCAAGTTTCCAGAATCTGACAATTCGAAACATACAACAGACCATATGACAGAAATTGTGGACAGACAGCGACTTAGCGGCCACGTGTATTCAAACTTATCAGACATATCGTACCAGATCCAGAAGGCAGGCGGAATGTACCTCGCCTGAACATATACACATATGCGAACATATAGGCCGTATAGGCCATCATAGCAAACAGGGCCGCTTAGGACACAGATTTCAGACCAGACCAAACAGAATATGTAGACATATGCAGCTGCTCACGGACTGACTCTCTGAACCCATAACTCTGTTTGCAAAGTCTCTACACAAATCAGAAAAACACAACACATGTATACTCTGACCCGGCGACACACCGATGGGAAGTGGAGCTCGCCAACCCCGCTGGAAACTCTTAGACAATTCTTCAGATCATCTGAGTGTACCTGCGTGGCATGAAACGCAGCCCCCGAAGAAGAGGGGTCAGTACGGAATATGTACTGAGTATGAAAGGCAACCAGTAATCAGGATCATAATCAGAGTCAAAGTACAGAAATGTAATAAACGGAATCAGAACCAAACTCAGATGTACAGATCGTATGTACGGTATACAAAGTAGCAGAACAAACTTACTGAACACAGACCATGCATGCCAGAACGGTATCCAGTCCCTTACGGGACCCGGGGAAACGTGGCGCCGCCCTGCCCTCGGCGCCAACCACATCATACTTCAGAAGATTTGCTCCTGTCTCCGACACACATCATAATATCCGGATGTACAAATACATATAGGCGGTTCGGCGAACCAAACACATCATACTTCGTAACACATCATACTTCGGAATTCATTTACGGCGCCCGGCCCTCAAGCGAGGAACTCGGGAACCGTGAGAACGATATAAACCGGCCCGGGACTCGGTGAAGGAAGTAGACTCTATGCACGAGCAGAAAAAAGAGAAACTAAATGCACATAACTAAGACTCAATGGATTAATCTACCGTACTATCCAAATGTCCGTAACAGATTACTCCTAACAAATTTCTTATACAGAATTCTTATATCAGATTTCTTATGTCAGAATATTTATTTCAGCATACCTATATCAGAATACGTACTCTAGGATACTTATATCAGAATGATCAGACCAACATACTTATATCAGAATACGGGTGTCGGGTTGCTTAAATCAGGACCCACCTATCCAGATTATTAGTTACCCACTTTAAGGAGGACATACAGATCACAAACAGACTCAGAATCACAGAATGGAATAACCCAAGGTACATATCATTATCATACCCTACTTAGCTCTAGGACATGCCAAAAGAATAAAAGGGTAAGCCTTACATACCTGTGCTGCAACCAACTAGTTACGCTTGTGCATCCAACTTGTTTGTCTACATGCAAGAAAGTTCATCCCTTCATTAGTTCCATTATCATATACTTGTTTTAACCATTCAAACACATTCACTTATATTCTGCCGGAATTTCGGCAGCACCTCCCCTGTAAATATACCAACCCCGAGAATATGGCTCGGCTCCAAATCAACAACAACAACAATAGCAACAACACCAACAACCATAACAATAGTCGTTAGGAGTCAATTGAACGTATTTTAACATTGATGACTCCTACACAATTCAACAACATAACCTCATATTCAATTCAACTACTTACATTCAAACCAACATCAACGTTTATACATTCAATTACTAATCCGAAACCGTTCAGAACAATATTCAAAACCCTTTAAACAATTCATACAATATTTCAAACAACCCAACCAACACTCCAACTTGCCCGAATTCATCCCCTAACCCGAGAACAACACCAAACACCTCTTTTCCTTCCAAATTCGCACATTATGTCACAATACATACATTTACAACTTCATTTCGTAAATTCAAGAAACCATATCAAGACTACATTTCCTTCCAATTCGGCCCATACGATTATGATCTCAACTCGGATTATTAAAACTTCATTTTCCATCATGAAACTCACAACGACGACAACCAAAATACTACATCACATTAGTCCACCATGCCTACACGAAATCAGCCCATTTTCGGCCATCACCATAACACACACATTCCATGATTTTCATCCATTTCTATATATTACAACACCACATAATTACGCTACAGACACTTAATTCATTATTCCTACACATTGCACACAACACACGGCCAAACAATACTTCACACGGCTCAACTTGAACATGCAATATTTCATGAATTTCCATTTTTTTCTACACACTACAACACATTACAACAACAACAACCAATACATCATATAATTTTAATCCATTCTTCCATACATAACACTTCATACATACGGCCTCAACTCCAACTTGCTTTCTATCATGAATTTCTTCCATTTTAGCATACTAAAACACATGTAAACCCTTCATAACACATAAAACAAGATTAAAACTTACCTTTCTTCTTCAACTTCTCAACTTTCCTCGAATGCGGAATCGACGAAACGGATGACTTATCTCCCGAAACAATTATACCCCGTCGTAGAGGATCCTTGAATTAGTGGGTATACCATGAGAAAATAATTTTTAGAACAAGATTTCTCATGGCCAATTTTTCCATGTTGTGGCCGAAACCTCTCCTTCTTTTTTCCTTTTTTTTTTTTTGTTCTTGTTCTTGTTTTGTCTTGGATTGGAAGATAACATATATATATATATATATATATATATATATATATATATATATATATATATATATATATATATATATATATATATATATATATATATATATATATATTCCAAGCATGTGAGGGGCACATGCCCCTCTCTAGAAAGCTCTCCATTTTTCTTGATTTTTCTTTCTTTTTTCTTGCTTTGTTTTATTTGGTCAAAGAAGACCAAATGTTTTTCTTAGTACACTTTAGCCCCCAAAGCAATGTGGGCATATACTTATGCCACTCAACCAACATGGAAATTTCATGAACTTTCGAGACTTTGCAAAATTCCCATTTTTCCCTTATCCTTTCCGCAATATTTCCATAAGCCATTTTACGAATTTCCTTTTTCGCCCTTGGTCTTCCTCAATATTTCCATACTAACAATATTCATAAATAATATTTTCAACAACTCGTATATTAAAATCATTTTTGAAACGTAGTCTTGTTCTTGACTTCTCCCCATTACCTTGAATTTTCCGGACGTACGAAATACGGGCTATAACATCCTCCCCCCCTTTGGAACATTCGTCCTCGAATGTTCAACTGACCTTATGGGGCCTCGTGGCATTTCGGGAGGGGGTTTCTTTTTATAGTTGCCCGTTCTCTCCATGCCCATTCCATATAGTCGAGGCTTTTCGTCCTCATATGGGTCCTTATTCTGTGTCATGGGTTTTCTAATCTGCTGGGCCGGCATATTATCCTTGTCTTTCTCAGGTCACCTCTTTCTAGCTCTATACATAACGTATCGAAACTTCTCAGCTCAAGTTTCCCCCCCCCCCCCCCCCCCTTTTACTTCCTACTTATATCATTGTTTTGTCCACCTTTTCATACTCTTCCGCCCACAACTCGTCCTTTTACTTGCTTGGTCCACCTACCCGTTATTCTTCCTTAATTGCGCTTTTGTGCTATAACTGTACATCCATATTTCTCCAGCGTCCCGCCATTCTTGTCCTCAGCATAGAATCTTTACTCTCCTTATCCTTACTTATAAATCATCATAACTACATACTTGTTCTCCTATGAATCTCTCATCTTAACGTTGTTGCAGACCTAAGCATTCCTTTATCCTCACTTATCCATATTGGTTCCCGAACCTCCTTCCGATATTCCGACCTCTCTGTTTCCTCTCTACTCACTCCCCTCCTTCTGCACACACCATTATACTGGAACTTCCAACCTCGCCTTGTGATAACATAATAACATCTTGCCTCGCCACACTTGTACCATTTACTCTTACCGTCCCTCGAACTTCAATACCCTTACGCGATCAATGTCTAACCATCGCTCTGGTTGCTAGGGTACACACGCCATCGATGTCATCATATATGGAATATCCCATACATTCACATATACTTATATATTTCTACTACCAACTAACCCACAAAATATCTCCGAACGCTATTCAAGCCTATCTTGATTCCCAAGCTGTGACGCATTCTTTGTCCCTTTACCGAGCTAATCTGCCTCGTTCTACGCTTCTTCTTATGGTCTCCAACCACCCCATATACCATAGTCTCACTCAGGTTACTCTAGTTTTCCATTTGTTCCCTTAAATTTTAATTTTGCAAAATTTTCCTAATTACTTCCCAGGGGGGTCACCCATCCTGAAATTGCTCTCGCCTGAGCACGCTTAACCTCGAATCTTTAGTGGAATCCGACGCCTTAATGCTGATATTTCCGGGTCCACATTCTCGCATGACCTTTACTACATGATTCGGGACTAATCGAGGTCTTACAGATCCCGGGACACCCTCGTGGTACGTCTTTTCTTCCATAATTACCATTTTACCCTTTTCGGCCCTCAGTGCTCACCTTTCACTTTCTTACGTAACTACCTTTCATTCTGGGTTCCCAGACTCCTGCTGATAACAGATACACCTTCGTTGTCATTATTTTACGGATGCCCCGATATCAGGTCGTTCGAACTTCTTACTCACCGCTTTTACATAGTAACTTGTGGCAAAATTAATTGTCAACTTTCTGAATCCTCCATCCGACCTTGTTTTTCTTATACCATCCTCCTGTACACTGCAAACACCAATAACACCTTATGGAACATACAGCCACACCATATTCCGGCCATCCGGGACTGCCAATTTTAGGTAACAGATCAAATACACCAGTACTTACCCCTGTGACTTTCCATATCACTACTCACCCTTCCTGTTGTACGTAAGGCTTACATAAGAAATTTCATTTCCTATAGCTTGGCTCTATCGCACGATCTATAACAGAAAGAAGGTCAACAATCCCTAAATGCCCCGTAGCCTCCTGTTTATCGATGTGGCGCGCTTCACACCATAAACAGGACTCTACTGGACACGACTTTGCAGACAACCCCTAGGACAGACCTGCTCTGATACCACTTTGTCACACCCTAACCTTATTAGGGTGTGATGGGCACCCGACCCCGCATACGGAGCCGAGCGAACCCTTAGACTCTGATTTCATACATATTTTTCCAAGTTTCCAGAATCTGACCATTCGAAACATACAACAGACCATATGACAGAAATTGTGGACAGACAGTGACTTAGCGGCCACGTGTATTCAAACTTATCAGACATATCGTAACAGATCCAGAAGGCAGGCGGAATGTACCTCGCCTGAACATATACACATATGCGAACATATAGGCCATATAGGCCATCATAGCAAACAGGGCCGCTTAGGACACAGATTTCAGACCAGACCAAACAGAATATGTAGACATATGCAGCTGCTCACGGACTGACTCTCTGAACCCATAACTCTGTCTGCAAAGTCACTACACAAATCAGAAAAACACAACACCTGTATACTCTGACCCGGCGACACTCCGATGGGAAGTGGAGCTCGCCAACCCCGCTGGAATCTCTTAGACGATTCTTCAGATCATCTGAGTGTACCTGCGTGGCATGAAACGCAGCACCCGCAGAAGAGGGGTCAGCACGGAATATGTACTGAGTATGCAAGGCAAGAACACAATAATCAGGATCATAATCAGAGTCAAAGTACAGAAATGTACCAAACGGAATCAGAACCAAACTCAGATGTACAGATCGCATGTACGGTATACAAAGTAGCAGAACCAACTTACTGAACACAGACCATGCATGCCAGAATGGTATCCAGTCCCTTACGGGACCCGGGGAAACGTGGCGCCGCCCTGCCCTCGGCGCCAACCACATCATACTTCAGAAGATTTTCTCCTGTCTCCGACACACATCATAATATCCGGATGTACAAATACATATAGGCGGTTCGGCGAACCAAACACATCATACTTCGGAATTCATTTACGGCGCCCGGCCCTCAAGGGAGGAACTCGGTAACCGTGCGCACGATATAAACCGGCCCGGGACTCGGTGAAGGAGGTAGACTCTATGCACGAGGAGAAAATGAGAAACTAAATGCACATAACTAAGACGAAATGGATTAATCTACCGTACTATCCAAATGTCCGTAACACATTACTCCTAACAAATTTCTTATACCAGAATTCTTATATCAGATTTCTTATGTCAGAATATTTATTTCAGCATACCTATATCAGAATACTTACTCTAGGATACTTATATCAGAATGATCAGACCAATATACTTATATCAGAATACAGGTGTTGGGTTGCTTAAATCAGGACCCACCTATCCAGATTATTAGTTACACACTTTAAGGAGGACATATAGATCACAAACAGACTCAGAATCACAGAATGGAATAACCCAAGGTACATATGATTATCATACCCTACTTAGCTCTAGGACATGCCAAAAGAATAAAAGGGTAAGCCTTACATACCTGTGCTGCAACCAACTAGTTACGCTTGTGCATCCAACTTGTTTGTCTACATGCAAGAAAGTTCATCCCTTCATTACTTCCATTATCATATACTTGTTTTAACCATTCAAACACATTCACTTATATTCTGCCGGAATTTCGGCAGCACCTCCCCTGTAAATATAACAACCCCGAGAATATGGCTAGGCTCCAAATCAACAACAACAACAATAGCAACAATACCATAAACCATAACAATTGTCGTTAGGAGTCAATTGAACGTATTTTAACATTGATGACTACTACACAATTCAACAACATAACCTCATATTCAATTCAACTACTTACATTCAAACCAACATCAACGTTTATACATTCAATTACTAATCCGAAACCGTTCAGAACAATATTCAAAACCCTTTAAACAATTCACACAATATTTCAAACAACCCAACCAACACTCCAACTTACCCGAATTCATCCCCAAACCCGAGAACAACACCAAACACATCTTTTCCTTCCAAATTCACACATTATGTCACAATACATACATTTACAACTTCATTTCATAAATTCAAGAAACCATATCAAGACTACATTTCCTTCCAATTCGGCCCATACGATTATGATCTCAACTCGGATTATTAAAACTTCATTTTCCATCATGAAACTCACAACGACGACAACCAAAATACTACATCACATTAGTCCACCATGCCTACACTAAATCAGCCCATTTTGGCCATCACCATAACACACACATTCCATGATTTTCATCCATTTCTATACATTACAACACCACATAATTACGCTACAGACACTTAATTCATTATTCCTACACATTGCACACAACACACGGCCAAACAATACTTCAGACGGCTCAACTTGAACATGCAATATTTCATGAATTTCCATTTTTTTCTACACACTACAACACATTACAACAACAACCAATACATAATATAATGTTAATCCATTCTTCCATACATAACACTTCATACATACGACCTCAACTCCAACTTGTTTTCTATCATGAATTTCTTCCATTTTAGCATACTACAACACATGTAAAACCTTCATAACACATAAAACAAGATTAAAACTCACCTTTCTTCTTCAACTTCTCAACTTGCCTCGAATGCGGAAACGACGAAACGGATGACTTATCTCCCGAAACAATTATACCCCGTCGTAGAGGACCCTTGAATTAGTGGGTATACCATGAGAAAATAATTTTTAGAACAAGATTTCTCATGGCCAATTTTTCCATGTTGTGGCCGAAACCTCTCCTTCTTTTTTCCTTTTTTTTTTTGTTCTTGTTCTTGTTTTGTCTTGGATTTGAAGATAACACACACACACATATATATATATATATATATATATATATATATATATATATATATATATATATTCCAAGCATGTGAGGGGCACATGCCCCTCTCTAGAAAGCTCTCCATTTTCTTGATTTTTCTTTCTTTTTTCTTGCTTTGTTTTATTTGGTCTAAGAAGACCAAATGTTTTTCTTAGTACACTTTAACCCCCAAAGCAATGTGGGCATATACTTATGCCACTCAACCAACATGGAAATTTCATGAACTTTCGAGACTTTGCAAAATTCCCATTTTGCCCTTATCCTTTCCGCAATATTTCCATAAGCCATTTTACGAATTTCCTTTTTCGCCCTTGGTCTTCCTCAATATTTCCATACTAACAATATTCATAAATAATATTTTCAACAACTCGTATATTAAAATCATTTTTGAAACGTAGTCTTGTTCTTGACTTCTCCCCATTACCTTGAATTTTCCGGACGTACGAAATACGGGCTATAACATATATGTACACACCATGTCTAGACGACATGGGCAGACACCACTAGTGGGCAGCATGAGATGGTACCCCGGACGCGGGAGGCTCGGACGCAGGCTAATGATTATCACACTATTTGATACGGATGGGCAGCTTATACATTTATGCATATATGATATGATGATGATTATGAGTAAGCTAGCATATGTTATTTCTTTTACAAGCGCCAGTTATATATACAGTTGCTCCTTATTGATGCTTCTTTTATCTCATTGACATATTTTCATTTCTTATGCCTCTCATACTCAGTACAATGTTCTTACTGACGTCCGTTTTCTTTGGACGCTGTGTTCATGCCCACAGGTAAACAGGGAGGTGAGCTTGATCCTGACTCGTAGGAGCTGTTAGGTGATTCGAGAGCACTCCATTGTTCCGGAGGTGGCTGTGATTATTCCTTTGTGTAAATATGTATATTTTGGGCACAACGGGGTCCTGTCCCGTCCCTATGTCTAGCACTTCAGTAAGGCTCATACATACGCAGTGTGGGTTATATGGTCTCCCGAGGATGCTATTATGTATATATATTATTTTGATAGCCGAAAGGCTTGCGTATATAAAAGTATTCACATTCTCAAATGAAAAATGTTTTTCTTATAATTTGAGTATGAATTTGATGAAAGTACGCTTAGTGGGTATGATGAGTTGTAGAACGAGTGATGCTCGGTGGTTAGCCCCTGGGTACCCGTCACGGCCCCTAGCTGGGTCGTGACAAAAGTGGTATCAGAGCAGTTCAGTTCTAGGAAGTGTCTACGAGCTGTGTCTAGTAGAGTCTTGTTTATGGTGTGTTGCGCGCCACACTAATAAATAGAAGGCTACAGGGCATTTAGGAAAAATGACCATCTTTCATCTTAAGAGATTGTGCGATAGAGCCGTGTTATAAGATTTTCCCCTCTTAATAGTGTGTTATCATTTCAGAAATGCCACCAAAAGGAAAAGCTACAGCCGCCCAGAAGGTCAAGACTACTACAAAAAGGCGGGTGGAAAGAGAGCCTCCAATGAATGTAGAAGAGGGCGAGTCACATAATGAGGCCCTATCTAATACTTTCTCCACCCCGCCCAATGTAGAAGAACAAGGAGGAGCTTCAGCTCCAGTTCCTCCACTGGTTGCTTCGGGTCAACAAGTGACCGAGGCCATCCATCTATTGACGCAGCTGGTTGCCGCCCAGGCACATCGGCAGAATGTGAGTTCAGATGATCGGGCAGCTAGTACCAGAGCTCATGATTTTATGAGTTTAAATCCTCTGGAGTTTTTCGGGTCAAAGCCGGATGAAAACCCGCAAGGCTTTATTGATGAGATGTTGAGAACATTGCAGATTATTCATGCCTCTGAAACTGAATCTGTGTAGTTGGCGTCTTATAGACTCCGAGATGTGGCGGTATTGTGGTATAATAATTGGTTAGCATCAAGAAATAAAAATGCGCCTCCTCCCGTGAGGCAAGAATTTGTAGATGCTTTCATCCGACACTATTTTCCACCCGAGGTCCACCGAGCTAGAGCGGATAGATTATTAAATCTTAAGAAAGAAAACATGAGTGCCCGGGAATATAGCCTTCAATTTAATTCCTTGGCTAGATATGCTCCAACTATGGTGGCCGACATGGGAGATAGAGTGCATCGCTTGGTGAGTGGCTTGGGGCCACATTTGCTCAAGGATTGTTTGACGGCTTCGTTGCAAGATGGGATGGATATTTCCCGAATACAAGCCCATGCCCAGAACTTAGAGGGACGATAGCAACCATAAAGGGGTGATCGTGATATTGATAGAAGGCAAAGAAAGAGGGCCAAATCTATGGGGGCAGGCAGTGATTATAGAGGGGGATCAAGGCAGACATATTCTAGACACCCAGGCCAATCGGTGACTAGTGCACCTCCATGACTTGCAGGTATGAGATTTGATTGCTCCTTTCGTTCAGGACAGGGTCAGAGTTCGAGAGCCACAAATTCTCAGTTCAGGGAAGATTATAGTCAGAGGAGACCCCCAGTACCGCGGTGCAGCCAGTGCGGTAGACTACATTTCGGACATTGTCGCCAAGGTTCGGATGCTTGCTATGCCTGCGGTCAGGTTGGGCATATGATGCGAGATTTCCCGTCGATCAGTGGTAGAGTTGGGGTTCAGCCCACAGGATCAGTGGCTGGTTCATCTTCAGTGCGCCCGGTAGGGCAGACTCCCCAGATGTCAGCGGGTCGAGCTAGAGGCAGAGGGGGAGCATCTACATCAGGTGCCACTCAGCCCTGTGTGTATGCTTTAGCTGGACGACAGTATCTTGAGTCCTCCCCGGATGTGGGTACAAGTACATTATCTGTATTTTCCCATGATGTGTATGCATTGATAGATCTGGGTTCTACACTCTCTTATATTACTCTGTATGTTGCTAGTTGTATTGGGGTGAAACCTGAGCCGATCAAACCTTTTGACGTATCTACTCCAGTTGGTGATCCCGTGATAGCGAGACAAGTGTATAAAAATTGTGTACTTGTGATATGTGATCGCCAGACCAAAGCTAATTTAATTGAGCTGGAAATGGTAGATTTTGATGTGATTATGGGTATCGATTGGTTGGCATCATGTTATGCTAATGTCGATTGCCGAATGAAAGTAGTTCGATTTCAATTTCTGGGAGAGCCCGTGCTTGAATGGAAGGGTAATACAACATCTCCAAAAGGTAGGTTTATTTCCTACCTTTAGGCAAGAAAGATGATAGCTAAAGGCTATATTTATCACTTGGTCCGAGTTCATGATACAGAAGCAATGTCGCCAACTTTCCAATCCACTCTTGTAGTGAATGAATTTTCGGATGTATTTCCAGATGAGCTTCCAGGTCTTCCTCCAGAAAGAGAGATTGATTTTTCCATTGACGTGTTGCCAGACACCAAACCTATTTCTATTCCTCCTTATCGAATGGCTCCGGCAGAATTGAAAGAGCTAAAGGCACAGTTGAAAGATTTTCTTGAGAAGGGGTATATTAGACCCAGTTCATCACCGTGGGGAGCACCAGTCTTGTTCGTGAGAAAGAAAGATGGTTCCCTATGAATGTGCATCGACTATAGGCAGTTGAACAAGGTGACAATAAAGAACAAATACCCTCTCCCAAGGATTGATGATTTGTTTGATCAGCTACAGGGTGCAAAGTGATTTTCTAAAATAGACCCGAGGTCTGGTTATCATCAAGTGAGAGTCAGAGAAGAAGATATTCCTAAAACAGCTTTCAGAGCAAGATATAGCCATTATGAATTCCGAGTGATGTCGTTTGGATTGACTAATGCTCCGGCAGTGTTTATGAATTTGATAAATAATGTATTCAGGCCCCTCTTAGATTTGTTCGTGATAGTATTCATTGATGATATTTTGGTATACTCCCGCACAGAATAAGAACATGCAGATCATTTACGTATTGTTCTTGCAATTCTTCGAGCCTGAGAATTATATGCAAAATTTTCAAAGTGTGAGTTTTCGCTGAATTCTGTAACATTTCTGGGCCATGTTATTTCAGATGATGGCATTCAAGTCGACAATCAGAAAATTAAAGTTGTTAAGACTTGGCTAAGGCCTACAACGCCTACAGAAGTCCGTAGTTTCTGGGATTGGCTGGGTACTATAGAAGGTTCGTAGAAGGGTTTTCGTCTATTTCATCCCCATTAACGAAGCTAACCCAAAAGTCAGCTAAATTTCAATGGAATGATGCTTGTGAACGCAGCTTCCAAAAGTTGAAGGATAGATTAACCTCAGCTCCAGTCTTAGCACTTCCAGAAGGGTCAGATGGTTATGTGGTATACTGTGATGCTTCCGGTGTTGGATTAGGATATGTGTTAATACATCATGGTAGAGTCATTGCTTATGCTTTGAGGCAGTTGCGGAAACATGAAAAGAACTATCCAACTCATGATCTTGAATTGGCTGCAATTATCCATGCATTAAAGATGTGGAGACACTACTTGTATGGTGTGCATGTTGATATCTATACAGATCACAAGTCTTCAGTACATTTTCAAACAGAAGGAGTTAAATCTGTGGCAGAGGCGGTGGTTAGAGTTATTGAAAGATTATGACGTGAATATTTTATACCACCCCGGAAAAGCAAATGCAGTAGCTGATGCGCTTAGCCACCGATCAATGGGCAGCCTATGTGGAGTTCCTCTAGAAAAGAAAGAAATGGTTCATGAGCTCTACTAATTAGCTAATCTCGGGGTCCGCGTGATTGATTCAGGTAGTGCAGGGATTGGTATTAATGATCCCACAGTGTCATCTCTGAATATAGAAGTGAAAGAGCGTCAGTATGAAGATCCTCAATTGTGCCACTATAGAGACAAACTTCATGAAAAAGAGAAGTCCCCGTTTGATGTTTCCATGGATGGAATTCTTAGATACCAAGGCAGGCTATGTGTGCCGAATGTGCCAGAGTTGCGCCGACAAATTCTAGAAGAAGCTCATTATTCTCGGTATTCTATTCACCCAGGTGCAACCGAAATATATCACGATCTCAAATTAATATATTGGTGGGATGGCCTGAAGAGAGACATAGCAGAATTTGTAGCCCAATGTCCAAATTGGCAGCACGTAAAGATTGAACATCAAAAGCCAGGAGGCTTATTGCAAGCCATGGAAATCCGTACTTGGAAATGGGAAGTGATTAACATGGATTTTATTGTGGGATTACCTCGTTCTCGAGGAAGATATGATTCCATATTTGTGATTGTGGACAGATTAACAAAAGCAGCCCATTTCCTTCCAGTCAGGACCACATACTCAGTGGAAGTCTATGCAAGGTTGTATCTCAAGGAAATTGTGCGACTCCACGGTATTTCGACATCCATTATCACGGATAGGGGAGCGCAATTTACAGCCAAGTTTTGGAAATCTTTTCAAGAAGGTCTAGGTACTCAAGTAAAACTTAGTACTGCATTTCATCCACAGACCGATAGACAAGCCAAACGTACTATTCAGACCTTGGAGGATATGCTAAGAGCATGTGTTCTAGATTTCGGTGGTAGTTGGGATGATCATTTGCCTCTAATCGAATTTGCATACAACATTAGTTATCATTTTAGTATCCAAATGGCTCCATATGAAGCATTATATGGAAGGAAGTGTAGGTCCCCAATCGGATGGTTTGACACAGGAGAAGTGCAGCTGATAGGCCCTAAATTGGTTCAGCAAGCGGTGGAAAAAGTCAAGGTGATCCGAGATCGATTGTTGACAGCCCAAAGTCACCAAAAATCTTATGCAGACAACCGCCGGCGAGACTTGGAATTTCAGGTTGATGATTGGGTATTTTTGAAAGTGTCGCCAATGAAAGGGGTGATGAGATTTAGTAAGAAAGGGAAGTTAAGTCCTCGATATATTGGACCTTATAAAATTATCCGTAAGGTGGGTCATGTAGCCTATGAATTAGACTTGCCTTCAGAGCTTGAATCAGTTCACCCAGTTTTTCATGTCTCGATGCTCCGCAAGTGTGTTGGATATCCTACGAGGATTGTTCCGATAGATGATGTTCATGTGACAAAAAAGCTAATATATGAAGAAGTTCCCATTGCCATTTTAGACAGGCAAGTACGGAGACTCCGAAATAAGGAAGTAGCTTCAGTCAAAGTCTTATGGTGAAACAACAACCGAGAAGAAATGACTTGGGAAGCGGAATAGAAAATGAAATCCACATATCCGCACTTATTCCAACCAGATTCAAGATGAAACACTAACAATATGAGGTATGTATGCTTTCTTATCATGCTTTTGGTCATGTGTGGCCAATTTACATTGCTATTGTGTTGTAACCCTGTGACACAATGATATTATGGGTTTTTGTGACAGGATGGTAGTGCCATATTACAGGGAAAACTCTGGCGAAATTTTCACAGAATTCCCGAGTGTCTAACATTCGAGGACGAATGTTCCAAAAGGGGTGAAGAATGTTACACCTTGGAAAATTCCCCATACAGTGAATAAGTTAGCGAAGAGCACGACATATACGATGATTTGATAAGTAAGAAGTTGCATTTGATGATCCTAATCGAGATTCAATGACATTTGACTTAAAGGAAGAAGTTTGTCAAAGAAAGTGAAGGATATGTTATGTGCCAGGCAGGAATTATGAGCGACAAGTTAACGATGGCTTAAAGATGTTTCAGAGACGAGTGATAACGTCCCTTAGATTGGTATTGAGGTGTTAATCAAGTGTCAATAAGGTTCCATTGGATCGGAGATCAAACGAGTCGACGAGAACGAAATCGGAACAGCTGGGCATTATACAGCCCAACATACTAGTCGTATAAATTATACTGGCCATATGTTAGGCCGTATAGTTATCCAAGAGGGGCATCACCTACTGGACTAAACATACATCCACACATACGGCCACACATACGATGTACGGACCGTATGTTGGTCCATATATGTTGGTCGGGACTGATTTCAACATTTAATATGAGGACCCTCCCCTCATTAATTCATTTCATTTCCACTCTCCTCTCTTCAAGAAACCTCTAAAACACTCTCTAATATTCATCCACAAGAAATAAATGGAAAAACAAAGATCAACTATACCAAATCCATGAAATCAAGTGTGTGAAACCTAGTAAAAGTTCATCTACACCAAGAAAACTCAAGGGAAGTAAGTTAGGGTTTTGGTGCAAGAAGAGAAGTTCCACTAAAGGGTTGTTCATCTATCATATAAGGTGATTTTAATGGTCATTCCATATTGTTTAAGGTATTGTAAGGCTAAGACACTTGAATTGTAGGAAGACATAGAAAAAGGGTCATGAATGAGTGAATAGTGTCATTATTGAACAATAGTTTGGATTGAATTATGACTATTGGTATGTTGTGATTGTAAATATGTTATGAATGAAATTTAGAGCATGTAATAAGTATTATATGTGAGAGAACACAATAATGAATGACGACCATGATTATGGAGAAATTGGAGTGAATTGGCGAAATGCGAATAATGTAGATGAATGATGATTGTTGTTTGCGATATTGTGTATGTTGTTATGAATGTTTGGGAATTGATATAGAGTATGGGAAAAGTAGTAGAAACAAAGGAAATGCTGCCCAATTTTCCCTATAAATAGCAACACGTTCTTATACTTGATTGACTAACGTTAATGCGAATTCTCTTGAAGGTAGAAACGTGGGCATTGAAAGAGAACAAGCAAACAATAGATTAGTTAAGCGTAAAAGGTATGTGATGCTAGTCCTTTCTTTATATGGCATGAATCCTATAGCATGAATTTTCCTTCCTCTTCATGAATTTCCTACATTCCGGAAAACTAATAGCCATGTTCACGAACAACCATATGAGATAAGAGATACATTATGAGTTCAATAATGATGATGAAGAGTTAAGTATAAAGATTCTAGAGTTTATGATATGATGTTCCTATAAAGTTAATGATGTCGTTTATTGTATACACTTACCTTAACTACTATTTCCTTCAAGGTGAGGCAAAATGCTTATGATGCTTCATAATGGAATCGGGGGTTCACGACTTTATGTCACCCCGATATAGTATAATTGTCTTAAGTCTCCAGTCATGCATTATGATAAGAATATGATGAGTTATGATATGTACATGATATTATTACACCACGCCTATATGGCCGGTCAGACACCGCTAAGGCAGGCAGCTATATGTATACACCATGTCTAGACGACATGGGCAGACACCACTAGTGGGCGGCATGAGATAGTACCCCGGACGCAGGAGGCCTGGACGCAGGCTAATGATTATCACACCGATCCGATACGGACAGGCAGCTTATACATTTATGCATATATGATATGATGATGATTATGAGTAAGCCAGCATATGTTATTTCTTTTACAGGCGCCAGTTATATATACAGTTGCTCCTTATTGATGCTTCCTTTATCTCATTGACATATTTTCATTTCTTATGCCTCTCATACTCAGTACAATGTTCGTACTGACGTCCGTTTTCTTTGGAGGCTGTGTTCATGCCCGCAGGTAGACAGGGAGGTGAGCTTGATCCTGACTCGTAGGAACTGTTAGCTGATTCGAGAGCACTCCATTGATCCGGAGGTGGCTGTGATTATTCCTTTGTGTAAATATGTATATTTTGGGCACGACGGGGTCCTGTCCCGTCCCTATGTATAGCACTCTAGTAGATGCTCGTAGATACACAGTGTGGGTTATATGGTCTCACGAGGATGCTATTATGTATATATATTATTTTGATAGCCGAAAGGCTTGCGTACATAAAAGTATTCACGTTCTCAAATTAAAAATGTTTTTCTTATAATTTGTGTATGAATTTGATGAATGTACGCTTAATGGGTATGATGAGTAGTAGAACGAGCGGTGCTTGGTGGTTAGCCCCCGGGTACCCGTCACTGCCCTTAGCTGGGTCGTGACACCTGAGTTCTCAAACCTTCTTGAAAGGACTTCCAGAAATTAGCTGTAAATTGTGTTCCCCTGTCAGTAATGATGGATACTGGGACACCATGATGTCGTACAATCTCTTTGAGATATAGCTTTGCATAATCTTCTGCTGAGTACATAGTTCTGACTGGTAGAAAATGAGCTGACTTCGTAAGTCTATCCACAATTATCCATATAGATTCATACTTATGCCGAGAACGATGTAAGCCAGCAATAAAATTCATGTTAATCACTTCCCATTTTCAAGTTGGAATTTCCATTGCTTGCAACAATCCTCCAGGCTTCTGATGCTCAATTTTCACCTGTTGACAATTAGGGCAATGCGCTACAAACTCTGCTATATCTTTCTTCAAATAACGGGAATAATGGGCTTCCTCTAGAATCTGTCGATGTAGCCCTGCAACATTAGGGGCACATAGTCTGCCTTGATACTTGAGAACTCCCTCTACGGAAATCCCAAATGGTGACATTTTTCTTCTAAGGAAGTGTATCTTTGAAATGAATTAACTTAGAGTCCTTGTATTGGCGCTTCTTCACCTCCACTACTAAGGATGAAATAGCTGAATTCTAGACGGTAACTCTTGTATTGCCTGAGTCCATCAAGCTAACTCCTAGACTGACTAGCTATTGAGGCTCACGAGCTAATTCTCTCTTCTCCGGCTGAACATCACATATACTGCCCATGAATTTGCGGCTAAGAGCATCAGCTACTATATTCGCCTTTCTAGGATGATATAAAATACTCATATCATAGTCTTTCAATAGCTCTAACCACTGCCTTTGTCGTAGATTCAACTCTTTCTGCTTGAAAATATACTGGAGACTCTTGTGATCTGTGTAAATATCAACATGAACACCATATAAATAATGTCTCCACATCATTAGTGCATGAATAACCACAACTAACTCAAGATCATAGGTCGGGTAGTTTTTCTTATGCTTCCACAACTGCCTTGAAGCATAGGCTATGACCTTACCGTGCTGCATCAATACACAGCCCAACCTAACACCGGAGGCATCACAATAAACAGCATAGCCTATTGATCCTTCCTGAAGTGTTAAGACTGGGGCCGAAGTCAATCTGTCTCTCAGTTCCTGAAACTCACAAGCATCGTTCCATTGAAATTTTGCTAATTTCTGAGTCAGCTTCTTCAGCGGTACAAAAATAGAAGAAAATCCTTCTACAAATCATCTGTAATAACCTGCCAACCCCAGAAAACTACGGACCTTCGTAGGTGTTGTAGGCCTTGGCCAAGTCTTCACCGTCTCGATCTTGTGGGTATCTACTTGAACACCATCAGAAGAGATAATATGGCCTAGAAGGGTTACAAAATTCAACCAGAACTCACATTTTGAAAACTTGGCATATAGTTCCCGAGTCTGAAGAATACCAAAAACAGTACATAGATGATCTACATGCTCTGCCTCCGATCGAGAATATACCAGAATATCATTGATGAACACAATCACGAATAGATATAGGAAATACCTGAACACATTTTTCATCAAGTTTATGAATACCGCCGGTGCATTAGTCAATCCAAACTACATTACCCAAAACTCATAATAACCATATCTAGTTCTGAAAGCTGTCTTCGGAATGTCCTCTTCCCTGACTCTCACTTGGTGGTATCTCGATCTCAAATCTATTTTTGAAAACCATTTAGCACCCTACAACTGGCCGAATAAATCATCGATTCTCGAAAATGGATATTTATTCTTTATCATCATCTTGTTCAACTGCCTGTAGACGATGCACATCCGCAAGGAACCATCTTTCTTTCTTACGAATAACACAGCCCCCCCCCCCCCCCCCACGGTGATAAACTAGGCCTAATAAAGCCTTTTTCCAGCAGATCTTTCAGTTGCGCCTTTAACTCTTTCAATTCTGCAGGAGCCATTATATAAAGAGGAATAGATATGGGTTTGGTATTCGGCAACACATCGATGGTAAAATCAATCTCCCGTTCTGGTGGAAGACCTGGAAGCTCATCTGGAAACACATCTGGGAATTCATTTACAACTGCAACGAATTAAAGAGTTGGCGGCTTTGCTTCTGTGTCGTTAACTCGGATTAAGTGATATATACAACCCTTAGCAATAATCTTTCTTGCCTTGAGATAGGAAATAAACCTACCTCTCGGTGATGTTGTATTACCCTTCCATGCTAAAACTGGTTCTCCCAGGAATTCGAAACGAACTATTTTTGTTCGGCAATCAACATTGGCATAACAAGAGTGTCACGACCCAACCCCATGGGCCATGACTAGTGCCCGAACTGGACGCCCGTATACGTACCTGCTAAATATAGTCAGACTGAAGCTAAGGATAGTATGGAGACTTGTAAAAGCAACCGAATGATTTATAACGTCGCACATCATCAACCTGCCTCCTGAGGAGTCACAGCTAACCAAAACATAATACGATACGCAAGCCGACAAGGATGCTACTACATATTAATATCATACGCAAGTCGAAAAGGCTGCCACTACATAACAATATACATAACACATCGTAGAGACACAGCTGAACAAACTTATACACAACCCACACATATGTCTACAGACCTCTAAGAGTATCGATGGTGAAATATGATAGGACAGGGTCGTACCCCTGGATAAACATATATATACATCATAAGTTCTGTACCAAAAGTCTACGCTCCGGAACAGTGGAGCTCTCCAAGACAGCTGAGTAGAAGTCCTAAGCTGGCGGGTCGCCAAACCGTCTATCTGTACCTACGGGCATGAAACGCAGCCCCCCGAAGAAAGGGGGTCAGTACGGAATATGTACTGAGTATATAAAGCATGTGATATAGTAAAGAGGATCATAACTGACATAGAGGTCACAGGAGACAAGTATGACATTCAAAATACCAATACATTTGCCTTATGAAATGTAAATCATGCATATCAATATCATATATCATACCCGGCCCATTATGGGACTCGGTGAATAAAGTCATCCTTGGCGCCATAATCACATCATCATATCATCATATCATCACATCATCATATATATATATATATATATATATATATATATATATATATATATATATATATATATATATATATATATATATATATATATATATACCGTACTCGGCCCTCTAGTGAGGGACTCGGTGAACAATGCAGTGAAACTGTGCACGAAAACATACCCGGCCCGGGACTCGGTGAAAGTTATATTGAGGCATGCACGAGCAGAGTAGTGAGAAACCATATGAAAACTAAGTCATATCTGAGACTCGATAGAATAATCAAGATGAACTATCATTTGAAAATAAAGACAATAATCATATCAAGTACCCTTCGAATGTCACAATGGATTATATCAAAATAGAACTTCTGGAATCATAGACACGTATTGAGACACCATGAAATAGCTTCTGGAAATCAAGAACATTATCCATCCTAGTGGCTCTAAGAATAGGAGCTTCTTTGGAGTCATATATACATCGTCTGTTTGTTCCATAAAGATCATACCAAAAAGAAGGAAGGGTTAGCTTTACAAACCATTAATGCTTATTTAAATTTCCAACGTCTAATTCTCGAGCTCGTAGGTCTAAAATTAAGATAACATAAGCCACAGTTAGATGATCCACATCACTTACTAACCAATCCAAGTACGAATGAAACTTAACGAAATTCGGGCAGCATTTGCACTGAAAACTTAACAATCCTCGAGATTCAAATTTAGCCACACATCAATCAAAATACCACCAACAACAACACCAACAATTTCATATCAAACTAGAATTAAATCCATTCTTAAATCACTTGCAGAACAGCCCAATATACATTCGTATACCAATGCTTGTATACACTTCTTTATTTTCATATATCTATAGTGTAACAACAAACACAAAAACAACAACAACAGCTACAGCTAATCCCATGATATTCCATCCCACAAAATAATTCATAACAACCACCAAACAGCCCAAAAATATTGTCACAAAACAGCCACGAAAATCATATAAAAACAGCCCGGTATACGCTTTGTATATGATATCTTCATACACTTTATTCTCCCAAATTCAAGAACAGCAACTTGTCAACAATATCAACAATTATTATACATCATAACTCAGCTAATTCCATCCATTTAATCCAACTAAAACATCCCCCGATCCACAAATCTCAACAAAACAACAAACGAATTTATAACGTTATTTTCTCCGTTCTAATCCGTTAAAACTGTAAATAAACTTATTAACAATGAAAAAGGGACCTTAATATTACCTTAAGTATGCAGAAACCACGTCAACACTCTTCTTCTTGGCAGATTTTTAGGTCAAATTGAAGGCAACGCAACGTACAACACTTTTCTCTTCATGAGCTTCGGGATTCGGGGCTCAGATTTTGATCAACACTTGGTTTTTCTCTATAAGGCTTTCCTCCCTATCTCTCTCTAGAATTTTATGGGTATTTTTGGTCTGAAAATGAGGAGGATAAGGCTGAAACTTCCCTTAAATAACAAGGGAAATGGGCCTGACCTAGATTGGAATCGGGTTGGGCCCATTGCACTGCCCAGCTTGACCTTTCTGCCTTAAAACGTCGATAACGCTTTATCCCAATGTCACATACAGGCTCACGACCTATGGTTGGAAAGGTATTTCAATTATCTACAACTTTAATTTTAGGATTTTTCCCAAATTCCCAAATAATGATGGGGTTATGGCCTCCCGAAGTCAGATCACCCGAAAACGTAACTTAAAAACATCTTTTTGGAGGGCTTACACTTGGATTTGGCTCAAGGGTCCTTCTTGAGTTGTGTTTAACTTCACATATATTGTCCATATAGCTTATCATATGTCCTTTATAAAAATCCCATCATGTGGGCCCCACCTCAGCTTACGGTTACGAGGGCTATATATCTTTTAACGTATTATTCCAATCATATTGTACGAATTCCAAATATCATACTCATACTACTACAGTAGAATTTCATTCTTTATACTTGTGATATTTTCTCCTCCTCGAGCTCACATTAAGCCGTCTGTAGCCTTAGTAACACGAAATTTTCTGGGGTATAACATCCTTCCCCCCTTTGTAACATTCGTCCTCGAATGTTAAACTAATTCTGCACTTCCAATACTTCCTTAAACGTTCTTTTACTGAATTATGCCCTGCACATGCCTCCTTCATTAGTCGATCCCTTCAGTTTATTATAACGCATTCCAGATCTCTAAGTAACCATTCCCATAATATTTGTTCTTGCTCTTGCCTCTCGAGGTGATAATTCCATGTCGTTGTCTTTACTCTCCTTTTTATTTCGCAGTTGGTTGACGATTGTATTGCGAGCTCTTCCGCTGAAATCTTACTCTCTCCTGGTGCATGTAGTCTTAACTCGACTCTTTCTTCTTCTATAGTTACTCCTTTAAGACGTATCGTTCAATTCATCTTACCTCTCACACGTAGACGTCCCTCGTCGATTTATTAGACTTTACAATCCCTGGAGTATTTCATGCCTCTGGTAACCTGTAGACCCTTCGCAGACTCTACGAATAAGATGAAATTTCCCTTGGTGTAACATTGTTTTGCTTCAATAACCTTACATTGCTCTGTGTTACAGTCCATATTCTGGAATCTTCAGCATCATGTATCACTTCTCGACTTTCTTATTAAACGATTTTAACCGTCACTTTTCTTTTAGCTCTTAATCTCGATCTTTAGAGTTGGCTATCAAGTAGCGCTGGAGTTCCCTCATATTATAACTTTACATAGCTGCTCTGTGCTCTGTCTATCATTAATTGGTATAATTCTGAAAGAATTTTTTATTTGACATATAAATTCACTATCATCCAGTAACCAGCTTGTTCTGATCATCTCGCCTAAACCATTTCACAATTTCCCTTAACCCAACTTGTAACACTTTAGGCATATCATCTCGTGTCGTTTCTTTACCTTTAATTCAAACCCTTCTACTGCCTCTTTACTCAGATTTTGCTCGTAGTTTTTCTGTCACACATTATGTTGCAATCTTTACAAGAATGTGCGAAGGGGCTCAAATACCTTAGCGTCGTTTCACTAGTCCTTATGCTTTACCTTGCATCCTCCTCTTGTATCTTTCAATCGGTATCAGGGCACAACTATAGCCATGTCCTATTTGCCCTCAGTACTAATTCTTTCTCAGTAATTTGGCTCAAACCATCTTACACCTTTCCTTAATGTAACCAAAATATCATTACCGCATTGCTATTACTGAATCCTTATTCTTCTTATCAAGTACTCACTTGGTCTCAACCTTAGCATACAAATATTCGTAGGTTGCATAACTATTTTTGTACAGCTTGTATAAAGTATGTCCAATCTTAGTCGTAGTCCTTCCTTTTCCTGGTTCATTCTGCTTTACATATTTCATCCGTACTAAAGCTCGGTCGTAGCTATCTTGTCATACTCCTTTCCCTTTCTTTATTTTACCCCTTTGATTTTCTCGTATCCTACTATAGGAGATTTTATATCTCTCCCCTTTGCTACTTATAAGTCACAATATCATTAGCAAACAACTCTGTTGCCAACATCTTCACCTCTAATCCAGTATAGCATTGCTATCCTTTACAATATCTCTTAAGTTACTCGTTACCATTCCCTTGTCGTATTCTTCTTTTTTTTATAAGCACTCACTTTGTAATGCCATTTCATTCAAGATCTTTATAGATGCTTCTCCGCACCATCTCAAATATCATCCTGACTTCTATCCATTCATTGCTGGCTTTCAGATCTTACTACCTTGTTTCAGCAAGGGATCTCACTTGATGTTTAAGTATCCATATCAAACATATTGCAGTGTCAATTGCTTCCATCTTACACTTGCTTTTTCTCACACCCGCTTTCCCCCTTTAGGGTGTACTTATACCATTATCTGTTTATATTCCGCTCTACGTCCCTATTTCCAATCTTCAAATTCATTTGATCGTCTTTCCAATTCACTTGGTATACTGTACAATATCTATGTCTTTTCTTTATAATTTATAACTTTGATTATCCACGTACGAAACCTTAACAAAATCACAAAGCGACGAAAACCTTCCTATATATAGTATGAAATCTCATCCGATAATCTGTACTCGAGTAATGCAACCAATGTAGCAACTCATCCAAGGTCACATTCCACTGAATCCAATCGATAATTAATGAGTGCTTGTAGTCGTTCCAAGTTCTCAATTAGATAGAACTTATTTTCCGATGATAAGTGTCCAAAGTTCTTGTAATATTATCTTTATCCCAACCTATATCATCTGTTTCCTTTGATAAATTTACAACACATTATTTGTTCCTCAGGCCTACAGTCTTTGTCCTTTAAGGATTTCACTATTTCCGAGGTGAAATCATATACGCAGTACTCCTTTGTGCCTTATGCTCTTTTACCCTTGTTGTGTACCCAACACTGGCTTCTAACTTACTCAAAATCATATTAAGTTCGTCTTAATCATGGTCTTATCTTATCACCTTGTCGTCGTATTACACCTTTAAGTTCATAGCTATATATTTCTCTTTTGTTCTATACTCGTACTCAATTAATCACGTCTATCTTAGGTGTTTCCTTTTTGAATTCTCTTACCATTTCTCCAGTCTATGTCCATCTTTTATTCTGTACATGAGGAATCTCATGCTACCTCCGTACCCTTCGGAAAACTCTACTTCTGCATAATCCCTTCCGTATTTTGTTCATCCCTATTTGTTCTTATCATACCAGTCATTTTCTGGCACTTATTCTGCTTCGTTGCTTATCTTTCTGTAGTTTGGTCTTTCACAATTCTGTCACTTATATTACTCGTGTTCTCGGCTATACATGTCGTAACTTATTACTGCACTGTTATCTCGCTCGCTTCCTTCTTATTTCCTTCTTTCAATTAACTCTTTCTTTTCTTGTGCTCACTTTCATTTCCGTTATCACATAATCTGTATTCTGAACCTTTCCTATAAAAGAATTTTATAAGTCTTTCTTATTCGTTCTATACCTTGCCTTTCCATTTCACATTTGCCTTCATACCTCAGTTGTATAGACCACGTCATATCCTTTAGTCACTTCCTCACTAGGCTTTACTCATTTTCATAACAATCCTTATTGTATTCACATAATATCCTGTTCGTAATTAATCCTATGGTGTAACACTTCTTAACCTTAAGGATTCACGACTCTTACTATGGTTTAATTACACTCTGTGGAGTAGGCGTACTTAACCCTTTTACCTTTTCTGATTAATCTTAGCCTTAATGCCTCACAAGCTGTCTTATCAATACATTCATATTCGTCACAATTCTTCCTCCTCCGTACTCTTGTCTCAATCATACTATTACTCCTTTTAACTATAAACTCGTCATAATTTATCCCTACTGATCAATGCAGTTGATATATCAACATAACACTCTATTAAGATTTGCCAGCCCTTTCTAAATCATCTTTTATTATCATAAGCCCTTCCAAATTGTCTTAACATTTCCTTTTTACCATATTAATCTTCACCTCATAATTACTATTACCATCAATTCAACAGTTAACTTATTTCTCAAAGTCAGACTTGCAACTTGGTCAAATCCTATCATTACTGTTGACACGACCTTTCAAGACATATTACGAACTTATATATCTCATTCCCTTTTTATTTCTAAGAAAATTTTGGCAGAGTTTCCTCTGTATTTCTTACTATCCCAAAACCTGCATGCAGGAAATACCAACAATACCTCACAGGGCCAACATATATACGCATATATTATATCATATCATAGCCACACAGGGCTCCCAATCTCAAGTAAAAGTATAAAGATGTCAAAACTTACCTCATATATCACACCTCGAGACGTACTTGATCCTTTAGCGATCTGTCATGTTATACCTTCCTATCTACCTTCCCTTTCATTCTTCAACTTTACATTTCAATCATACTTCAATATTCTTACCTTATCCGACATGCATCTTTTGCACCGTTACTTACCTGTGTACTTTGTAACTTCCAATATCATCAGTCACTTTCCTCTGTCGATGTCGTTCTTCAGTTGCAATCAAGGGTTAGTATAAGAAATTTCAGTTCCTATTGCTGGGCTCTATCGCACGATCTTAGATATGAAAGAAACGTAACATCCTAAATGTCATGTAGCTTCCTGTTTATAGATGTGGTGTACAACACACCGATAAACAAGACTCTACTAGACACGGTCTGTGGACACTCCGAGGATGAACTGCTCTGATACCACTTCTGTCACGACCCAACCCCATGGGCCATGACATGACTAGTGCCCGAACTGGACGCCCGTATACGTCCTTGCTAAATATAGTCAAACTGAAGCTATGGACAGTATGGAGACTTGTAAAAGCAACCGAAAGATTTATAACGTCGCACATCATTAACCTGCCTCCTGAGGAGTCACAGCTAACTAAAACATAATACGATACGTAAGCCGACAAGGCTGCCACTACATATTAATATCATACGCAAGTCGACAAGGCTACCACTACATATCAATACCCATAGCACATCATATAGACACAGCTGAACAAACTTATACACAACCCACACATATGTCTACAGACCTCTAAGAGTATCGATAGTGAAATATGACGGGACAGGGTCGTACCCCTGGATAAACATATATATATATACATCATAAGATCTGTACCAAAAGTCTAGGCTTCGGAACAGTGGAGCTCTCCAAGACAGCTGAGTAGAAGTCCTAAGCTGGAGGGTCACCAAACCGACTATCTGTACCTGCGGGCATGAAACGCAGCACCCCGAAGAAAGGGGGTCAGTACGGAATATGTACTGAGTATATAAAGCATATGATACAGTAAAGAGGATCATAACTGAAATAGAGGTCACAGGAGACAAGTATGACATTCAAAATACCATTACATTTGCCTTATGAAATGTAAATCATGCATATCAATATCATATATCATACCCGGCCCATAATCACATCATCATATCATAATATCATCACATCATCATATCATCATATATATATATATATATACCATACCCGGCCCTCTAGTGAGGGACTCGGTGAACAATACAGTGAAACTGTGCACGAAAACATACCCGGCCCGGGACTCGGTGAAAGATATATTGAGGCATGCACGAGCAGAGTAGTGAGCAACCATATGCAAACTAAGTCATATCTGAGACACGATAGAATAATCAAGATGAACTATCATTTGAAAATCAAGACAATAATCATATCAAGTACCCTTCGAATGTCACAATGGATTATATCAAAATAGAACTTATGGAATCATAGACACGTATTGAGACACCATGAAATAGCTTCTGGAAATCAAGAACATTAGCCATCCTAGTGGCTCTAAGAATAGGAGCTTCTTTGGAGTCATATATACGTCGTCTCTTTGTTTCATAAAGATCATGCCAAAAAGAAGGAAGGGTTAGCTTTACATACCTTTAATGCTTATTTAAATTTCCAACGTCTACTTCTCGAGCTCGTAGGTCTAAAATTAAGATAACATAAGCCACAGTTAGATCATCCACATCACTTACTAACCAATCCAAGTACGAATGAAACTTAACGAAATTCGGGCAGCATTTCCCCTGAAAACTTAACAATCCTCGAGATTCCAATTTAGCCAAACATCAATCAAAATACCACCAACAACAACACCAATAATTTCATATCAAACTAGAATTAAATCCATTCTTAAATCACTTCCAAATCAGCCTAATATACATTCGTATACCAATGCTTGTATACACTTCTTTATTTTCGTATATCTATAGTGTAACAACAAACACACCAACAACAATACCTATAGCCAATCCCACGATATTCCAGCCCACAAAACAATTCATAACAACCACCAAACAGCCCCAAAATATTGTCACAAAACAGCCACGAAAATCATATAAAAACAGCCCGGTATACGCTTTATATATGATATCTTCATACACTTTATTCTCCCAAATTCAAGAACAACAACTTGTCAACAACATCAACAATTATTATACATCATAACTAAGCTAATTCCATCCATTTAATCCAACTAAAACAACCCCCGATCCATAAATCTCAACAAAACAACAAACGAATTTAAAATGCTATTTTCAGATTTTGATGAACACTTGGTTTCTCTCTCTAAGGCTTTCCTCCCTCTCTCTCTCTAGAATTTTCTGGGTCTTTTGGTCTGAAAATGAGGAGGCGAAGGATGAAAAGTCCCTTAAATAACAAGGGAAATGGGCCTGACCCGGATTGGAATCGGGTTGGGCCCATTGCACTGCCCAGGTTGACCTTTCTGGCTTAAAACGTCCATAACGCTTTATCCCGATGTCACATACAGGCTCACGACCTATGGTTGGAAAGGTATTGCAATTATCTACAACTTTAATTTTAGGAGTTTTCCCAAATTCCCAAATAATGATGGGGTTATGGCCTCCCGAAGTCAGATCACCCGAAAACGTAACTTAAAAACATCTTTTTGGAGGGCCTACACTTGGATTTGGCTCAAGGGTCCTTCTTGAGTTGTGTTTAACTTCACATATAGTGTCCATATAGCTTATCATATGTCCTTTATAAAAATCCCATCATGTGGGCCCCACCTCAGCTTACGGTTACGAGGGCTATATATCTTTTAACGTATTATTCCAATCATATTGTACGAATTCCAAATATCATACTCATGCTACTATAGTAGAATTTCATTCTTTATACTTGTGATATTTGCTCCTCCTCGAGCTCACATTAAGCCGTCTGTAGCCTTAGTAACACAAAATTTTCTGGGGTGTAACAAAGAGGCTAGCCAATCCATACCAATAATGACGTCAAAATCTACCATATTCAGCTCAATCAAATCGGCCCTCATATGACGGTCACAAACTACAACCACACAATTATTAAATACCCGTCTAGATATCACGGGATCAAACAGGTGTAGACACCGCAAAAGTCTGATTAGCTCAGGTTTCACCTCGATACGATTGGAAAGATAAGGAGTAATATACGACAAAGTAGAACCCAGATCAATCAATGCATAAATATCATGAGAGAATACTGATAATATACCTGTGACAACATTAGGGGAGGAATCAAGATTTTGTCGCCCAGCTAATGCAAACATACGGGGCTGAGGGCCACTCGAACTAGATGCTCCCCCTCTGCCTCTGCCACGACCTGACGGGGACTGCAAGTTTTTCCCCAAAGGGCGTACAGATGATGAGGAGCTGGCTGCTGATCATGTGGATTGGACCCTACCTCTATCACCCATCGATAGAGAATCACGCATCATATGCCCATTCTTACCACAGGCATAACAAGCATCTAAACCTCGACGACACTATCTCGTATGCAGCCTACCACACTAGGTACATCGTAGCACAGATGGTCTCCTTTGACTGGGATCGCCTCCATACTGAGAACCCAAAACACTAGAGCTCTTACCCGGTCTAGAATAAATAAGGCAGTCAAATCTCCAGCCCGCAAATCGAAAAGGTGCACTAACCACAGATTGGCTTGAATACTACTGCCTCTGACCCCCTATATACTCACTAACAGCACTGGAAGATCTACCCCTCTATCAGAATCATGCTCGCACTTTGCGGCTACTGCTGTTCTTCCAAATTCTGGGCATAGGCCTGAATATTAGAGATATCCATTCCTTCCTGGAGTGAAGCCGTCAAGCAATCTTTAATCAAATGTGGCCCCAAACCACTCACAAACTTATGTACACGGTCTCCCATATCAGCTAGCATGGCTGGGGAAAACTTAGCCAAAGAATTAAAGAGGACGCTATACTCTCGAGCACTCATATTCCCCTGTCTAAGATTCAAAAATCTGTCAGCTCGGCCCCGTCGAACCTCCAGTGGCAAATAATAGCGGAGGAAGGCTACGAACTCTTGCCATACCGGGGGAGGTGCATTTACCCCTCTCAAAGACATCCAAGAGTTGTACCACTAAACGACCACATCCCGTAATTTATAAGAGGCTAGTACTATCGATTCGACATCAGAAGCATGTATTATTCGTAGTGTCCTCAGCACCTCATCCATAAAGCCCTGCGGGTCTTCATCCGATTTTGTCCCGTAGAATTCTGGAGGATTCAGGCTAATAAAATCACGGGCTCTTGCACTAACCGCTCTGTCACCATGACCTGTACCCTGCCGCTGAGCCTGAGCAACAACTAACTGAGTTAGCAACTGGACGGCCTCTCTCATCTCCTGACCAGAGGTATCTAGTGGAGTAGCTGGGGATATCGGAGCTGTAGCTGAGACCCCTTCATGCGAGAGGTCCAAGATAGAACCTCATTATGGGACTCACCCTTCTTTATGTTTGCCGGTGGCTCCCATTCAGTCCGCTTTCCTGCCACTGTCTTGTCCTTTTGGGCAGTTGTTGCTTTTCTCTTCATAGGCATCGCTGAAAACATTAACACACGATTAGGAAAAAGAGAATTCTTACATCATGGCTCTATCGCACGATCTATGAAGAAGAAGAAAGGTCAATCATTCCTAAATGTGCCACAGCCTCCTGTTTATAAGTGTGGAATGCTTCACACCCATAAAAAAGACTCTACTGGACACGGCTCGTAGACACACCCTAGGACGAACTGCTATGATACCACTTTTGTCATGACCCAACCAGAGGGCCATGATGGGTACCCAGAGCTAGCCTACCGAGCACCACCTAGCATGCTGCTTCCAATCTTATGTCGGTGGACCACATATCTAACTCATAATTAGCACAACCTGAACGAGCATAAATTCTCATGATAAAACTCATTTGCACGATAACCATCAACTTCACCTCATGTACATATATATACAAGCCCACAATGCTACAAAAATGATACACAAGATGTATTCCAGTGAGGTTAGGAGACTACCAACTATCTACACATGTCTACGAGCCTCTATATAGAGTACTGGAAATCATAAGGACAGGACAGGACCCCGTCATGCCCCAAATATATATATATATATATATATATATACAAAAGAAGAATGCCAATAGACTGTAACTCCGAAGTAAGTGGAGCGCTCCTGAATATCCGCTGACAAAACTCCGAGGGATCAGATCCGTCTCCGTGTCTACTTGCGAGCATGAACGCAGCGTCCACAAAAAGAAAGAACGTCAGTACGAATAATGTACTGAGTATTTAAGGCATGAGTAACAACACAACAAGAGATAAGGATACATGAAACAAAGAGATAACCTGTATATCCAACTGCCTCTTAAGGCGGATACCATGCATGCTAACCTTTGTATTCAAAATAATATCCATAAATATATAAAGTAAACTACCCGACCATATAGGTACGGTGTTATCATCATTAGCCCGCGTCCGGGCCTCCCGTGTCCAGGGTAATCATCTCACGCCACCCACTACTGGTGCTGCCCGGTCATATAGTCACGGTGTTATTATCAGCATCCATAAGCCTCCCACCATAGTGGTGCTGCCCAGCCATGTAGGCACGGTGTAATCATACACACACACATACACACACACACACACACACACACACACACACACACACATATATATATATATATATATATATATATATATATAGCATGCATGAGAGCTCAATTAAAAACTACAAGTTTATCGGAGTGAGATAAGGTCAGTGACCTCCGATTTACATTATGGAACAATCATCATTGCTATATCTCACCTTGAAGGAACAAGTAACATGAGATGAGATTAACAACAATGAGTGAAATCAAGAAAATTATGAAATAAGCTCAATAATCTCATAATAGCATCCAAACTATATGCTTTGAAATTTCTAGAATAGGATCATCATTGTCATTATCATCATAGAAAACATCTATCTATAGCATCATAAGGATTTTGAGAATCATGAACTTGTAGCTTTTTGGGAACAAAAGATGATATGGATAGCATCTATGGTAACTTAATGTAGAAATCATTCCTTTTGAAAGAAAGGGTTAGCCTTACATACCTTCACGTCTTCTTAATGACTAAACGTTTTCCTCCAAAGCTCGCAATTCTACATTCAAGAGGATTTGTACTAAAGTTAGGTCTTGAAAACACCCTTAATTTCAACTAGCAATACTTAATAAGCTAACAAAATTTGGGTAGCGGTTCCCCTTTTTTATCGATTTCTGTCATATCATTTTTTTTAAAGGCGACTAGGCTTTTATCACCTAGGGCTTATTTTATTAATTTAATAAATCAACAAAACAGAGATAGTCTGAAAAAAAGCAAAAGAGACAAAACAAAATGTAAAAACAAAATGAGCTAGCACAAATTAGAAAGTGTAGGCCAGGTATATCAATGGTCAGATCGGCCCATAGTCATCTTCTTCACTACAACACTTATGACTTCTCCATTTTAATTCTTTTCTTTTTTAGGAGTTATTAAACCTTTACATCAATACCACCATATAAATAAGATGAATAACAAACCTTATAATCTAGGAACTTCACCCCACTCAACTCCCTTAAAGACCAAGTTCACCGTAACTTTGAAAGGGATCAAGAACAATCAACTTCCTTGGATTTCCATAGGGTTTTCGTGTTGATTCTCTCTTTAGATGATATGGAAAGGTATGGAGCGTTAGGTAACTTTCAAGAACTCTTTGAAAGTCTTTAGAGAGGTGGGGAAATAAGTGTGGAAAATTGGAAATGATGTTAAGGTCGTTTTGGATTTATAAAGGTGGCAAAATCACCCCGACCCTTCTTTCCCATGAGTATGCGGCCGCATACTCCCTCCTCAGCTTAGGGGTGATGTTGGGAAGTGGGGCTGCCAAAAAGGTGAGTTTTCAGCCAGTTTTCTGCACAGCAAACTCAGTTTGCGGCCGAAACTAGACCACAAACTCTAACTTTCGCGAAAACGCATTCTTTTCGATTCGTTTGACCTCCAATCCTTATGGAACCTTCTTCGCACTTGTATAAGACTTCATTAATCATCTAAGGTGCTCTATATTTATCCTTCAAAGTGATTCTAAGCAATGTGTATCTCAAATGATACGAAATCTTCCAAAACATGGCTCAAAATCCAAATCTTTCAACAGACTCGCTTTCACCGATTCATTTATCTCCAAAACCTTAGGGTATATGCTTAAAGTTATCAAATATCCTTATTAGCCTTATAAGGGCTTCATGTCCACCTTAGTCTTGTGTTAGTCAGTTCATAATGCAAGCAACACAAAATTTCCAAGGTGTAACAATCAGTACATGAGTCACTACTTTGTTGTGGCACATGACAGTGATATACCGTGCTTTGTTGTGATCCGTGCCTTCTTTGGGCAAATATTTTTTGGTGAAGGTAATTTGGTGTTCCTCCATAACATGGGCGACCATTTCAGCCATATTTTCACTACTCGTCCCAGCTGGGATGTGGGCTTTCTCCAACACCTTCATTAGAGCCAAGCTGTGCTAGAGTGAACTTTGTAAAAGTGCTAGTACCGAGATTTGGGCCGGTGTTTTCTTTAGGTGCTCCAGAATGGAGTATTCTTTGGGCTGCATCTGGCACCAGAAATGTTCAGCTTCACCCTCAGTGATTTCCCTTTTATGATTTCGTTCTCTTTGGGGTGCCCCTTGGGCTAGATCTTTGGGAGTATAGCACATTTTCATCTCGTAATTCCATGGGTGGCAGTGACTTCGACCACAAATTCTTTTCGAGGTGGTGCCCGGGTTACTTGGGCAACATGCGCAATAACTGGCGTAGGGATCAGTACTTTGAATTGTAGGTGTTCTTGTAGAGAAAGAGAAGCCACTGTTCGCTCAAGTTCTTTCACAGATTCTCAGATTGTGGGCCTACCTATGATCCAGTACTCTTCTCTTTCTATCATATGAATCACGTTGTTGCCATGCTTTGGCAGGGGATTGGTGTTCATATTTGGAAGAGCTGTTTGGAGCACAATCTCCTTCCGGTCAATCATGTCTTCTATCTTGTACTTGAGATTAATGCAATCTTCAGTATTGTGCCTTATGCCATTAGAATGGTAGGCAACACGTTTGGTCAGCTCGGTAAAATTTATTTTTTGGGTCAACGACCTATGGGGAAGCGATTGGATCATCCCGGCCACGCTTAATCTTTTGAACACATCGGTCGATGATTCCATTAACGGAGTGAACACTTGGGTAGGCTTCTTTTCAAAGTTTTGACATGGTGTATTATAGGTATTTGGTGGTGGCAGATTTTTATAGGTATTGGGTTGATTATTTTGTGGAGGTCCTTAGGTGGGTGAGGGAGTTTGATAATTTGGTTGTGGAGCTTGGTGATTTGGGGGAGGTGATTGAAAAATATTTATTGGGGTTTGGTAATTTGGGAGTGGTTATTGGAAGGTTGGCTGCGCGTAATATACGAGCACCGTATTGTAAAGAGCGAGTGTGTAAGCATTTGGGGGCGGTGAAACATACACTTCAGTCGGGAATTCTCCCCTCCTTTTGGGTTTTAGGCTAGGAGTGTGGGATATGCTTGCCGCATCTTCATTCTTCTTCCTTATAAATCCAGTTGAGATTGACCCAGTGAACTTTCCGTTCATACTTATGATTTGGCCTGTTTTGAGACTATCTTCTATGGCCTCTCCCATCCTGACAAGTTCAGAAAATGGCCTCCCTACCATTGAAAACATTCGATCGTAAAAGTCTATTTCCTGTGAACGGATGAAGACCAAAACCAATTATTCTTCACCCATTGGTGGTTGTAATTGCGCAGCTTCTGTTCTCTACCTACTTTCATACTCACGGAAATTCTCGATGGATTTCTGTTTGAACTTTTCCAAATAGTCCGGTACCATTTCCATGTTAAAGAGGAATCTTTCCATGAAAGACACAGCCATGTCTTCCCATGTGATCTAACGGCTTATGTCTTGCACCGTGAACTACTCTGAGGCTTCTCCAGTCAAACTCCGGCTAAACAATCTCACGATGAGGGCTTGATTGTCTCTGATGCCAACCAAAATGTCACAGTAGGCTCAGAGATGCGCTTTTGGATTACCCATCCCATTGAATAGCTAGAAATGAGTCACTTTGAATCCCCCGGGTAAATCCAGGTTTAGATGTATGCATAGGTCATCATAACTTAGGCCCGTGTCTGTATAAGAAGTTTTCATGGTTCGCTCGAACATTGCGGTCATCTTTCGCTTGAGCCTTTCTTCCTATTTTTCCTGCTAAGCCTTCCACGCCTTTTCTATCTCCTTATGGTGGTCGATTTCTTGATCGGGCGAGAAGGTGCCTGTGGTGACAAGTGTGTGGAAGCAAACAACAGGGTGAGTTCGGTGGGTCGGGGTATTTTTGGCGGTTGGTAGTGAGATAGTGTTTAGTTGTATAGTGATGCCGAGATGGGTGATTTGTGACGCTGGGTAAAAGGGGATAGAGTGAGCAGTTCCGGGGATCTGGTAGTGTTAAGTGGTGGCGGGGTATGGTGCGAGGCGCCAATGTGTCCCTCAATTGGGGTAAATGGTATGGTGGTCATAGTGGATTGAGTAAGAAAGTGATCAGGTAATGGTGAGCTTAGAGACGAAAAATGCGACGGAGGCCTCCTGGTTTCATTAGGTGCCTCTCGAGCAGCATTAGCGGCTCTGTTCCGCACGACTTCTTCCTGAAGGTTGGAAATTTTTTCAAACATCATCCTCATAACGTCCTCAGTAGGCGAGAACTCAGGTAATTATCGAAGAGGTGAATCTCTGTGAGTGATGTCAGTTGGAGCAGTCTCCTTATCGGAAGTACCGGTCATTTTTTCTTTGCCTTTGTCTTGTTGAGATAAGGATGTTGTTGTAGCTTTTGATCTAGTGAAGTATGCCAGTGTGAACGCGAATCAACTCTCTCTTCGATAAGAAAAGAATAACTCAAAAGCAAACAATGTTAGTTTATTAGGCAATAAAAGATAAGCAGAATATTGCACATAGTTGGCAGTTAAAACATGTAGCACATAAATAATCATATCTTTGACTTAAATGCTCGATTGATCTCTTCTACCGAATTTCTGGTATTTCAGCTTTGTTAAGTGGGGGGGGGGGGGGGGGGGGGGGGGAGGGGGAGGAATATAATATTTATAATACAAGGGACCGAGTCTTACATAGACTGCCTATGTACCCATCTGCGGGAAATCAGGCCCTTTCGTAGTTCGGTTTACATAAGATAAGACTCCCTATCTTAAAACCTACCCATTACCAAGCCCGATAGGACCTTCTTGCGTATCTTTCCATGGGACATCAGGTCGGTGCGTTTCCTTTTACATATAAATGGAGGGACAAATCTGTGTTAAAATACAAAAAGGGGGATCCCCTAAAACTACCCAAAAAGTGCCCTTTCCTTGAGGTCAAAACGGGTTGTTTGTCCTTTTAACCCTTCTTCCAGCCCACAGGGCTGCAATTTTTAATATTGTCCTGGGAAAACTACCCAGATGCTTCCCGTGTGGACCAAATGCTCCACCTCGAACTTGAAGGCTTCCCACTTCTCTATGTCGTGCCCTAAAGCCTCGAAATGACAGAGACACATCTTTCGGCGAACAATTCTTTCGGATTGAGCCCTCCTGGTCCTAATTGGCCTGATTTTCCCAATACTGACTAGTTTTTGGAAGATACTGGCATAGGAGTCATTGAAATTGGTGAAATCGTAATGCCAAATGTGGGTATTCAGCGTAATCCCTTCAGTTGGTGAAACACTGTCATGGACCAAAAGTGAGTGTGGGCCCATAGTTTGGTGACACGCTTCTCGTCTATCAGCCCTATCATACTTTTCCTGAAGGCCAAGCACTCGTTGGCGGTATGACCTGCTTGATTTTGGTGAAAGGGGCACCTTTTATGTGAAAATACTAGGGCACAGGGTGGCAACCTATTGTGGCTGACACAGATTATCCCTTTGTTTCTGAGTTTGTCTAATATTTCCTTACACATGTCTTGGCGAGACATGGTAGGGACAAGACAAATCCTTGATTGCAATATCCCACCATTCGGGCATTGTCGGTCGAACGAATTCTACCCGTTCCTCAGGTTGCTCTCTTAGGCTTAGAGGTGCGGTAGAAGCGACCTCTCTTCTTGGGCTTGGAGGCGTGACGGAAGCTGCCTCTCTAGATGGCCAAGTGGGTTCTTGTGGGCCAGTATCCACCTCTTCCTCCTCTGATTCCTCGGCTATAGGGATGTACTCGGGAAGTATCTCTTTTCCTTTGTCCAAAACGCTCTCTCTTCGGTGTTCTTTTTCCATTGGTTCCTTGGCCCTGACTACTCGGATCTGCCTCTCGAGATCACAAATTTTGCGATGAAGTGAGCCATCATTTTCCTTTTTGTCCTCATCCTCTCGTGCGTTCTTGGCATCCATCTTCGGATCCTGAGAAGATCACTAGACTTAGTACGGGTATTGTTTTCCATTGTTTTTCTTTGGGGTAGTGATCAGTACTTTGAGATCAATTTAAGCATTTAAGCGGAACATATGAAAGCAAGTAAATCACATAAGCCAATTCAAGTATAAGAATATTGTTCGCATTCCTAAACCAAGGTGTACTAATCGTTTGAAACATAAATGTGCCATTTGAATCAAACCATTTCCCTATAATTATAAAATGATAATAATATTCTTCCTCGAAGGGGTACAAAAGGATAAAGTAAAGACAGTGCACAAAAATAAATCGGCAGAAGTGTCCTCCGGTGGATGATGATGAAACTCGATTAGTCTTGACCTTCTTCACCTTTCGAAAGATAGTCTGGATATGAAGATGGGCCGATGTCAAAGTGGCTTCCATTAGAAACCCCTTATGGGTAAAAGTCAGTGGAGCAACATCATCTAAAATCTTCTTCATCCGGTCATCGACCTCAACCAAACAGTCATTAGTAAGCTCTAATTCATGTCTCAGACTCTATATGATGGCTTTTTCATGCTCAATCTTTTCTAAATATTTAGCATCTCTTTGTCAGCTCTCCTCTGAAACAAACGGGCTCGAATCTCGGCTTGTGAATCCTTATCTTGTACACAACTATAGAGAATAGGTCTGGGACGAAGAGTACCTTGTAAGTCGGCCCTTATCCAATCTTTATACTCCACCACATAACCCGGACGAAACCTATCCTCGGTGGTCTATCGATGCCATAGTCAATGATAAAATCTCCCATGCCTCCGACCTGAGGTACGACTTGAATCCTTCCAAATTGTCTCAAGACCGTAGCAGGCAGCGCGTTAGGTTGAATCCCTCGGATCCCCATAAGCGGTAAAAATGGACACTTCCTACCCTTAACCACAACTTTATCAGACGCAAAGTCATGGAACATCCATTGAAAACTTTCTTCTTTTAACCTAGAAAAGTGAAGGTCCAACTTTGTTTGTTTTGTTCCTCGAAGCTCGGGCTAAAATCAAGAAGGCCATCCCTTTCTCCCGGCTTACTTAGGTGTTGTTCACCCCTAACTTTGATTATATGCTTAAGGATCCACCATTGTAGGAGTAGGTTACAACCTTGGAAGTATTTGTAATAGTTCCGGCATAGGCTCAAAGCTCGGTACAAGTCGACTAGGATAATTAGGGTTAGGTCAAAGTATTTAGTTTCTTCTTGTTGGGTTATGCCATAGAAGATGGCATGGGCAACTGAAATGACTGGGGTGTCTATGGCTAATGACAAATATTTAGGAAAAACCATAGTTCCCAGAAAGCAAATGACGAAGGCTAAAGGTCGGGTGGCCGTCCGTTCGACATAAGTCTTGAACTCCCCGAGATGTTCCACAAATCCACTTGGGCTCCCAAACCTTTGTATAACTCTCTAAAGGGTATGGTTGGACCATTAGCGTAATTTAAGGAAAGCATTTTGCAGATTTGGGAGTAGGTGGGTTTTTCTGGTATTAAGGAATTTTGGTCGGGTTTCTTTCTTCTTTTTAATCTCGAGACTACGCTAGTCAATACGTCCTTGAACTCCTCTAAGATAAGTGTCATCTCGACGTCATCCCCAAATCGAAAAACCATCCTATATTGGTCCTAAAACCCGATAATTACCTCTACTAATTCCTTGCAACCCGTCACAGTCATAATGGATGTCATATTTCCTAAATGACATGAAATACCTTTTTTCTCATCCAGGGACATTTGGCCCCACCAAATACGTAGCAACTCTGGTGTAGCCAAAACCATGTCAAAATTCAAGTTAATCGACACCTATAAAATAGAAGTTAAGTTTAATTCCCCCCCCCCCCCCCCCCACACCCTCCCCCTACCCCATGAGGCAATAGTTCAATTCATAGGCACATTACATGTTTTCAAATAGCACATAATACAAGATGCGGTGTTTTTTGGGTCATAAACCGTACTTGACACGGGGTAGTCTTTCTATCGGGTTTGGACACGTCTAAAATATCCAAACCACCCGGTCTACTTCATATTTGGATTTGGCTTAGCTCTAACTTAGGCATACGTAAGAGTGGGCTTTTCGAATTGACGTTGGACCCGAGCAGACTACTCGGGGCGAACCGTTGTCGGCCATTGGGTGACCACACACCAACTTAACATTCAACGTGTTACAAAGAAAGGGTGTTTCGGGTTTTTTTTAGTGAGGGCTAGACCGCGATCCCGCGTGTCCCCTTTGAAACCATACTTTTTGCCAGGAGTGGAGGAGTTTATGATATGAACGCATGACAGTTCCAAATTGAGAAATTTTAAACACATAAGAAAATAATATAGTTAAAATCACATTATATTGAAACCCTTATGGTTAGAATTTAGGAATTCCCCAGCGGAGTCGCCATATGTTACAGTTTACTTTTACGCGGGTGCATAAAAACTACTAAGAGGTTGTTGGTGCTCTAATTGGTTTTTACGTTTTTTAGAATCACCACCTAATTTTATAACGGAAATTAGGAAAACCAAGTAAAAGGGTTTATCAAACAAGAGAAAAATCCTTTTATACTAAAGTTCGAGGTAAGTATTCTGGTGATCCCTTAGAGAAGGTTTTACATACCCTAGTATTAAAGATCCATAGAATACTGTTGACCTACAAGCTTCAATATGTGATTAATGAAATTATTTGCTAAAAAATGTTTAAGTTTCCGCAAAATGCCATTGCATTTATATCATAAATTCAAGAAAAAAATTAGGCAAAAAGTCCCCTTAGAAAAGGGGGTTTTGGGTTTTAAAAAATCTGCATAAGTGTTCAACTCACTTTATTGCCTGACTAGGACACACCTAGATTTCTCCCTAGTAGAGTCACTACTATTCTAGTCCTAATAAATGGGTTTAGTACTTATGGGTTTTGCTATATATAATATAGGAAAATATGGAATATAACCCCGTTTATACATACATACATACATACATACATACATACATACATATATATATATATATATATATATATATATATATATATATATATATATATATATAGAGAGAGAGAGAGAGAGAGAGAGAGAAGAGAAAGAAAGTTTATTTAATCCTATATTTATCCATTTGAAGCTCAACCAGTCAACTTATATTCCAGTCCAAATTCCATCTTCCTCAAATTGGTCCAAGTGGATTTCCGTTTTTTTTTTTGGGTTCAATGAATTCTGGGCTTCCAGGCCCAAAACAGTCCCATTTTTCAGAAATTTCATAAGTCCAGGCTTCAACTTCTTAGTTTATAAAATGTCCAAGTTTGACGAATCAATTCCAGTCCTGAAAATTGTTTCTTTGATATACAAAAAATGCTAATTTTTGAAGTCGACTCATTTCACAACTTCATCTCAGGTTTAAGGCAAACTTATCAAACAATTTTTTATCACGGGTTTAAAACCCAAAACTTGTTACTTATCATTTGAGAAATCCCTTTGCATTGATCCAGTTTTAGACTTAACCAAAAATTTCATTTCTTATGCTTGGTCATAGTCTCAATCAGTTTTAAACTCAAAATCGAGCAGTTTATTATTCGAGTTTAAAATGGTTTGGCGACTTCCTAGAACACTAGAGTTTACCTAAGTTCTAACATACACAAGGTTTTTCATTATTTGCACGTTCACTGCATAACAATATATATACATGCAACACATATATGAAGTAAAGAAAAGAAGAAAGTAGATCTTGCACTGATGGGCCTACCTAAGCTCATCAGTGCCATTTTCACCCATGACAGGGCCTTTAACATATTAACTTCCATTTCTCCTCCTTCGGACAAGATCAAGAAAGGGCATAGGCCTCTAGCCTAACTGGTTAAATGCAAGGGTGGACCGAATGGCCCGAGTTAAATTCACATGGAACACAAAGGGATAAATATTAGTATTTGTCAAAGAATTTGATCCCAGACATACACTATTCATACTTAAGCAAGTAAAATACAGAGAGGAAATCAAGCAGCTACGTAAACAAAACAAAACTGAGGAGATATAATAGCTTGAGGCGAAGGCCTAATATCAAGTAACAATAAAGTAGAATTCATAACCCAAATAGGATATTTTGACACCGCTAAATAAGCAGGCCCAAATAATTCATACTAAAAAACTAAACCATAATTCACGTATAGGCCCATATGACAAAAGAATTCAAGAAGGGTAATGTTACATCTCAGAAGTTTTGAGTTTTTGCATTGTGAATAGACTAACGCGATCTTAAGGTAAGCATGAAGTCCTTACGAGGTTAAGGAAAGTATTAGATAGCTTAAAGTGTGTACCATAGAATTTTGAAGTCATATGAATATGTGAAGTAAGTTCGTTGGAAGAAGTGCGATGTAAATCATTTTTGGAAAGGTTTTCGCAAATAGTTGATTTGATGCGTATTTAGTTATTTAGTAATGTCTTGAGGAGTTGCCATAAGGCCTCTTAGATGGTTAATGAAGTGTTAAATAAGTGGTCGTATAACTCAACTTTTCCGAAGTTGCTCTCGTTGATTCTCGTTCGATCTCAAATCCTTATGGAACTTTATAAGGGTTCGTATAACCATTCCAGAGAAGGCCAATCCCTGGTGGGATTATACGGTCACCTATACAGACCGTATAAGTGTCCGTATAACCAAGTCGGGTCACTTTTTCTAGATTGTTTTTCCTTTTTTATAAATATATGACCCAAGTTCATATTTTTTATTTTCCACTTCTCCCAATCACTTAAAAGCTCTAGAGCCATCTCTCAAGCATATTCCACTCAAACCCAAGATAAATCAAAGATCAAGTAGCAAGAATCAAGATATCCATGTGTTGGAAGACTTGCTAGGGTTAGTAGGCTTCAAGAATTCCTTGGGTATTGAAGCTAGGGTTTTCATAAAAGTTTATAACTTGCTCCAAAGCTCATTTTTATGAGGAAAAACGTTAGTCTTCATGCTCATTTCATTTTTTTAAGAATGCTTAGTTGTTGAATAACTTGGGTGAAAGGAGAAAGTAGAAGATGAGGTCTAAATGTAGATTTCATGATGTTTGTGAGTAGTAAACTAACCTGAGTCATGATTCTTAGTATGCCATGGATATAATATTGCTATGAAGGGTATTAATGATGACAAGGAAGTGTTGTACAAAATTATGCAAATGGTGGATGTGAAGTTGTTAATGTATGTTGAATATGAGAATGAATTTTGAGTCTTAATTGAATATGACTATGTCACGACCCAACCGGAGGGCCATGACGGGCACCCGGTGCTAACCTACTGTAACACTCGGTAAATTCAGGTTAGGTGTGAATATGTAAAAATCTAGTATTAAGATGATACTATACCTTTATGAATCCATTCTTGATGAATTCGGGTGGAAGATGGTCATTTTGAAGTCAAACAACAATTAATGTTCTTAAGGGCTCTTAAATTCGCCTATGTTTTGGTAGGTCTGTATTCTGGGCGATTTTCATGAAAATGTGTTGCGAATTTGGAACATTTTCCTGGATCAAATTTGTAGATCTTTGAAATATCTTTCCAATGGTAGGTCGCCCAGCCCGAGAAACGTTATGTACAAAAAATTATGTCCGTTTTACTGAAGGGCGCAAAAGATGGAGATTTCTCCCAAAGTACGCCCAGAATATACGGGACGTCCTTTAAAGTACGGGACATCCTTTTAGGACGTACTTCTTCCGTTTCTGGTAGAAAATTGGGTTTAAAATGGGTATGGTCTTATTTTGTTCCCATGTTTTTCATCCTTCCAAACCCTAGGGATGAAAATCATCCCTCCAAGTCTTCAAATCAAAGGTAAGAACACCCTTAACATTACTAATCTATTCTAACATCAAACCCATGATTCTTAACATGATTCTTATGACCAAAACCTAGGGTTTGCAGCATAATTCTTCCCAAAGTGATTCAAGCTAGGGTTTACGTGTTCTTCATTAGGAAAGTGAATGGTTAAACTTTGTTTAACATATTAACGTATGTCTATTTAAAAATAAAATCCTTTTTGAATATAAAGGTAATTTATATGTCTCTCTTCTGAAAACTGGTTTTGGATGTATGTCTCTTTTAAAAATAAAATCCTTTTTGAATATAAAGGTAATTTATATGTGTCTCTTTTGAAAACTGGTTTTGGATGTATGTCTCTTTTAAAAATCCTTTTTGACTATGAAAGTGATTTGTATGTCTATATTTTAAAATTCATCTTTTCATGTATGTCTAGATTTTTCCAAAAATCTTTCTTGAAGTATGTCTATATTCCAAAAAATCATCTTTTCAACTATGTCTACTTGTGAAGTACGCTTATATTATGGAAGCATGAATTGTATTTGAGAATCCTTCCCTGATTGTTTGTATAAGTTATAACTCTTGTTTGGTGGAATGTATTCTGGAATTAAAGATGATTTCTTTTAGACAAGGTCATGCGTGTGTAGGGTCAAGCCCGCATCGAACCTTGTACGAACTATACTACTTTGTGAAACTTGCTTTTCCCATTATCGGATGATTGAACTTAATCTTCTAAAGGTTGGACCTTAAAATTGTTTTGTTGTTGAATGGGTTTCTTGAACTTGAAATTGAATAAGATATTTGAATAAGATTCTAAATCGGTTATGACTTGAAATTCCTCTATTTTGAGATGATGACTTGAGAAGTGAGATTCGTCTCTAAGCCATGACTGATGATTCGGTAATATGCCATGATTTGTATTTTGTTGGTGTTTGGGCCTGTATGGGCAAGCTGTGCTAATCCGGAGGACGATTAGCCGTTATGGATCCTAACGTATCGATATGAGTATTGTTGTGTCAGTCCAGAGGACGATTAACCTCCGTTGCTTCCTAGCGCGGAGTATCTATTGCTGTGCTAGCCTAGAGAATGATTAGCCTCCGTATCTTCCTAGACTGGTCATGTGTGTGTAGGGTCAAGCCCGCATCGAACCTTATACGAACTATACTACTTTGTGAAACTCGCTTTTCCCATTATCGGATGATTGAACTTAATCTTCTAAAGGTTGGACCTTAAAATTGTTTTGTTGTTGAATGGGTTTCTTGAACTTGAAATTGAATAAGAGATTTGAATAAGATTCTAAATCGGTTATGACTTGAAATGCCTCTATTTTGAGATGATGACTTGAGAAGTGAGATTCGGCTCTAAGCCATGATTGATGATTCGGTAATATGCCATGATTTGTATTTTGTTGGTGTTTGGGCCTGTATGGCCAAGCTGTGCTAATCCAGAGGATGATTAGCCATTATGGATCCTAACGTATCGATATGAGTATTGTTGTGTCAGTTTAGAGGACGATTGACCTCCGTTGCTTCCTGGCGTGGAATATCTATTGCTGTGCTAGTCCAGAAGACGATCAGCCTCCGTATCTTCATAGATTGGAGTATCCATGGCTGTGCTAGTCCAGAGGACGATTAGCCTCCGTTGCTTCCAAGCCCGGAGTATCTATTGCTGTGCTAGTCCAGAGGATGATTAGCCTCCGCGGTTTCCTAACCCGGAGTATCGATTGATTGATCTACCTGTGAGTGGCTTGTTTCATATCTTGTTGCCTGTGAGTGGCTTATGGTGATTTGAATTTGTCGGTGAAATACTTGGCCTGGTAAATGGTAAGGAGTTAAGTTAATGTGTCTGTCATTGTTGGATTCTTTGACGACTCTTTAATGTTGCTAACTCACTTTATTCTTGGGTTTGAACTGTTATTTTCATTGATATCATTTTATTGATTTTATACATGATATCTTGTTTTTTTAACTATTGCCCCTTAGACACTCACTCAGTACCCAGGACTCAGGCATACCTGTCACGACCCAACTAGGGGCCGTGACGGGTACCCGGGGCTAACCACCGAGCACCGCTCGTTCTATTACTCATCATGCTCATTTAATGCTCCTTTATCAATTTTATACTCGACTCATGAGAAAATCGTCTTTCATTTGAGAACATAAAATACTTTTATATACACAAGCCTTTGGGCCATCAAAATGGTATATATATATATATATATATATATATATATATATATATATATATATATATATATATACAGTAGCAATCTCGTGAGACCATCTAACCCACACTACGCATCTACGAGCCTCTACTGGAGTGCTAAACATAAGGACAGGACAAGACCCCGCCATGCCCAAAAATACCTATACATGACTATATACGCAAAAGAATAATCAAGCAACTCCGGGACAAAGGAGTGCTTTCAATTAGCTGACAGCTTCTACGGATCTGGGTCGAGCTCTCCTCCCTGTCTACCTGTGGGCATGAACATAGCGTCCAAAGAAAACGGACGTCAGTACGAACATTGTACTGAGTATGAGAGGCATAAACAATAAAATGAGACAATGATACAAAGGGAGATGTCAATACGGAACATCTATATCTGACTGTTAACTATAAAGAAAATAAGTCATGCTGTCTTACTGATACTCATCATCGTATTATTTATGCATAATGTATAAGCTGCCCGTCTTTATAGGTACGGTGTGATAATCATAACATTAGCATGCGTCCAGGCCTCCCGCGTCCGGGGTATCATCTCATACCGCCCACTAGTGGTGTCTGCCAATGTCATTTGGCCATGGTGTATAGCTAGCAGTGACTGCCCGGCCATATAGGCGCGGTGTTATATCATCATCATCATAACATGCTTATCATATTATAGTACATGCATAAGGCTCAAGATCGACAATACTTTATCGGGGGGACGTAAGATCGTGATCCCTCGATCTCATTATGGCGCAATCATTGACATTCTGCCTCACCTTGAAGTAATTAGCAAATAAGGTAAGTGTAAGCAATAAATAACATCATTATCATTATGGCATCATCATATCATATCTCTTATCTTATATAGCCATTTATGGGTATAGTCTTTTAGCTTTCCGGGATATAGGAACTCACGAAGAGGAAATAAAATCATGCTATAGGATTCATGCCATTTGAAAGAAAGGACTAGCCTCACATACTGATAAGTTGGTATTTTACCAACGTGTCTCTTCTTTAATCTTATATTTTTGCTATGTTTGCTTGCGAAAATAGTGCATTTAATATCATTTACATCTATTTTACAGGTTTTATATGATTTATAAGTGATCGGAAGAAACCAAGTGAAAATAAAGTCAAAAAGAGGTCAAATTGGACAGATTTGCAAAACTGTCAAAACTGGACAGTTTTGCAAAAATGGGACAGATTCGCAAAAAACGGGCAGAACTGCAAAAACGAAAATCTGGGGCATATTTTGTCATTTTTTGGACTTGGAAAAATTGGGAAACATAAAAGGAAGACTAGGGGGCAAAAACATATCATCTTTGGTAGCTCCCACAAGTTGGAAGCTAGGGTTCCTACAAAAATTGTTCTTTCTTCTTTTTAATCCTTGTTGATGGGAATATCTTGGTGATAATTAAGATTGACACTCTTGTTGTGCTTATTTATTCATTTGCATTGTTCTTAATCAAGTAAGTTTTTGCTATTTTAATTATTCTTGTTCTTGAATGTTTTCAAGGGATTAGCTAACCTTTGAACTTGCCCATTTACTTTGTTTAAAACTCGGAAGAGGAAAAACGGAGTTGGGATAGGATAATTAACATGAATTTGGGGTGTTAACCCTCATCTAATGGAAATTGACCTAGGAATAGGCAATACCACTTGTAGCCATATTCGGGTGTTCTTAATGCTCCTAATTGCTTGAGGGATCTTCAATTGGGTAGTCTAGTTAATCTTCGGAAGAAGTTAATTTAGAGTCATTATCCGAGGCTAAATAACATAAACTAGCGATTATTTACAATTCGTGAAATAGATTGGATCGTTACTTGAGAAGTAGTTTCCCTTCTTCCATTCTTGTTGCCATTGATCAATTTACTTGCTTTGTAGATTAGAATTTATATTTCCATATTTTATAAAAACCTTATAAAAAACAACCATTGATGCGTTCGGGCATAGCTATTGTTAGTGATAAATCCTAATCTGCTTAAATCACCTACATATTGTTCTCTGTGGGATTCGACCCCGACTCATAGTTGGGTAAATTATATTTGCATACGACCGTGCCCATTCTAATTAATAGGGTGGATTTGGACGTTATCACATACCTTTGACGTTTAACTAAGCTATCGCTTGCTTGCTCTCCTTCCATATCACGTTTCTACCTTCAAGAGAGAATTCGCACTAACGTTAGTTCAGTCAACTATAAGGACGCGTGACTATTTCTAGGGAAAATTGGGCAGCACTTCCTTTGTTTATGCTACTTTTCCCATATTCTATCTCAACTCCCAAACGCTCACAACAACATTCACAATATTGCAATCAACAATCATCATTTATATACATTGACCACAATCCACCATTTCTCTTCAATTTCTCCACATTTATGGTTATAGCTTACTATCGCGTGTCACACCCTAATTCCATTAGGGTGTGATGGGCACCCGGCCCCACATCCGGAGTCGAGCGAACCCACAGACCTTTAGTGCACACACAATCTTATTAGACTTTTAAATCGAATAAAAATAAAATACATAATAAACTTTCAAAATATTCTTTTTCGATGTTTTCCAAATCAAACAGAATCTGTGATCTTATAGAATTTATCACATAATATAGAATAACATATCGGCTGATGGAGCCGCTTACAAAACCGACATACTATACCCACGACTCTGTCTGCAAAGTCTCTAACTTCGAACAAACAATCATAGTACATATACTCTGACTCAGCAACCCTCCAGGAACAAATGGACTTGCCAATCCAGCTGAAGCATCTTCTAGCTATGTCCTGTACTCATCTGGGTGTACTTGCGTGGTATGAAACGCATCCCCCGAAGAACAGGGGGTCAGTACGGAATATGTACTGAGTATGTAAAGCATGGAATACAACAAACAAAATTATAATCGAAAGAAACGATACAAAAGTGAGTACTCTTTCAGAATACCAAAATACTTATTCTTTAGAATGCAAATCGTATATATATATATATATATATACTGATGCCAAATGTCAGAAGAAGTACGGAAAGTAAGTAGATCATCCAGAGTATCAAAATGTGTATTTTTCCAAACACAAATCGCGCGTGCCCACAGCGTATGTCATCATATACGTTTACACATAACTGACTCATATGTAACATAATAGTGCCGAGGAACGTACGGCCCGATCCACATATATAACATATTAGTGCCGAGGAACGTTCGGCCCGATCCACAAATGTATTTGCTGCGGAACGTGCAACCCGATCCATATACACATATTATATTGCTGTGGCACGGTGCTATATCCCGTATTTTTGAACGTCGGATTATTTGTAAGTTGAGGTGGGGCCCACACGTCAAGATTTTTTTTGGAACATGTGACAAGCTATATGAATCAAATATGTAAAGTTAAACACAACTAATGAAAGACCCTTGGGCCAAATCAAAGTGGAAGCCCTCCAAACGAATATTTTTAAGAAAAAGTTTCCGGGTGACCTGACTTGGAGGGGCAAAAACGGTATTATAAGTTTGGAATTTGGAAAAATACCAAGAGATAGAAGTTATAGTTAATTAAATTAGCTTTCCAACCATAGGTCGTGGGTTCCTAGGTGAAGTCGGTACAAGGAGATATGGACGTTTTACGGTCGAAAGGTCAGTGGGCTATGCCCAACTCGGGACCAACCGGTTTGGCCCAAGAAAAATGAAAAGAAAAAAAAATGAGGCCCAAGTTTAAGAGGGTGGCCGGCCAAATCCATGGCCCAAACCCACAAAAAAAATTAATGAATTTTCCATGTGTTAAAATAGATGAAAGGGACCATATATTATCACTTTATCCATTAGAATTTTCAAGAAACACAAAAGATGAAGAACAAAAACAAAGGGCCATTTCGGCCAAGACCCACGGAAATTGAGTACCTTAAATCTTGTTCCAAAAATTATTTTTTTGTAGTATTCCTACCAATTCAAGTACCCTCTACAACGTGGTATGATTATTTCGGAAGATGGTTCATCCGTTTCATCGTTTCCGCACTTTGGTTAAGTGAAGAAGATTGGAGAAAAAGGTAAGAATTAATTCCATGTTATTATGTTATGAAGGTTTGTTTGTGTTGTAGTATGTAGAAATGAGTAGAAAGTATGAAAATATGGAAGTTTGCAAAGTGGGTATGTAAGTTGGCATGTAGCCGTGTGTGTATGTATGTTATATACGTATGGTGAGTTAAATTTATGTTGTATTCTAGTGGTGAGTATGATGGAATTCATATTGAGAATGAAAGATGAATGAATTTGGTTGAAGTTGGAAATATAGGTATTGGCCGTGTGGTATATGGAGATTAGAATGGGAATGAATTAATTTTGTTTAATATGTTGGTTGTGTTGTTGTGATCCTTATAATGTAAAGGAAGGTAATATGATTTAAGTTGGCATTGAAATGGAATGTAAAAGGTTATGTCATTCTAATATGATTTTATGATATTGTGGAAATGAAGTCGTAAGGTGTAAATTATGATGATTGTTGATGAAGTTGGAAGATAGAAACATATTATGAAAATGTTTGTTAAAGATTAGAAGTTTTGGTGGAATTATGACTTTGGTGGAAAGCTTGTATATTGTGTATATCTTGTGAATATTTTGTGGAATTGATATGAAATGCTTCCAAATTATATTGTGATGATCTTGATTAATGATGAATGTGAAACCCTTGAGATTTGTTTGGAAATTTGAAGTTGAAATGGAAGTATCGCACTATGTTAGAAAGGGAACTAGTTGTGCCATATTGTGTCTTGTAGTTATTGTTGTTGTTGTTAGTGTTGTTATTGGGTTGTTGTTGATTGTTTTGGCCGAGTTTAATTCTCGGGGATGCTATATGTATAGGGGAAATGTTGCCCAAATTTCTGTAGAAAAGTGTTGATTTGATATTTAAGTCCTAAAGTCTTAGGGTTAACATTTGGTAAATGTGACCATTTGTAGATTTTGGACGAAACAGGAAGTGAACTTGGAAAGGCGTAAAAAGCATAAAAGGTATGTAAAGCTATCCCAATTCTTCTATTGGCATGTCCTAGATGTACTAGGATCGGATTCGAGCCTCGGGAAATATTCTGTCTTTCGGAATCCGCGTTTCAAATTGTCCCTTCTTCATTCACTGGAATTGAACCCTATAAGTATGCTTTGTTAAAGAATTGTGTAAACTTCCGCAAATTGTCTAGAAAGTTATGAAATGTCCCTAGGACCTCCGTAGGTGACTCCATAAGCTTAATATACGTAATTTGAGCCCACCGCTTCGGTTGTCCCGAGGTGGGCCCACTATTTCCGACTTTACCCTTTTTGTGTTTATAACTCAATTTCAAGCGGTTCTAAAAGAAACGCCTTAACTACTCTTCTAACTACCAATGATATTTATTCTAAATACTTTATTGAATCTCCGTAAAGGTATGATATTTTGTGTCTCATTTAGTCTCCCACTATTCCCGCTTTGCCTTTTAGTGTACTATTGCCTTATTTTCGAACAATATAAAATGAAACATTTTAACTATCCTTTTAACTACTAAGGAAAATTGTTTTAATGATTCCCTCGAGTCTGGTAAACTATTTTGGAATATGAAAATGATCCAGAAGGATTATTCTTCCGTAACTCATTATGACATACGACATACACTTACTATGATTCTGTCAGATTTCATTGGTTTGATTTGTCATCCGATATGCCTCATTGAGTCTCTGGAAATATATGGTATTTTTATTGCATTTAGTTTCTCACTACTCCATTCGTGGATGCCTCAATGTTTCCCCCACTGAGCCCGGGCCAGGATATGTTGTCAAGCGTATTCCACTGCATTGTTCGCCGTGCCTCGATGTGAGGGGGCAGGTATATATGTACATGGGTTGTGGAGTATACTGTGCCATGTACACACATTCTGATATGATATGATCTGATATGGCCATCTGATATGATATGTTATGTTACGGGGTTATCCCCTATTCTGCTCCTTATGTGTGGTGGCACCAGCGTCGGGGGGTGGCCACGTTCTGTTTGCCGAGTCCCTTGGCAGGGGTCGGATATGATATGGTATATGTTTCTGTACACACTCCTCATGTTTTGAAATATGCATTTAATACTTCGGATGTTACACTCACTTCTCTGTAAGTTCTGTTTCGGTTATGATCTTGTTCCGTAATGGGACCAGGTACGACATATGTTTTCAGCGAATACTATTTATGCTATATGATCAGCATTTTGCTAATCTAGATATTCAGTTCATTTTCTGTATCTTCTGCTTCGATTATGACTTTGTTTACTACGTTCCGTGCTTTACATACTCAGTACATATTTCGTACTGACCCCCTTCCTTCGGGGGCTGCGTTTTCATGCCGCGCAGGTACAGACGACAGAATTGCTGACCCGCCTTCCTAGGACATCTATTCTTCTATTTTGGGAGTGCTCTTTTGTCCAGAGTCTATATGTTGGTACAGTCTGCTGCTATTGAATATATGTATGCTATTCAGGGGTATGACGGGGCCCTGTCCCGTCTTATGATTCTGTTATAATCTGTAGAGGTCTGTAACATACTTGTGTGGGTTTTGTATATGTTTTGGGATGATATGATCTGTGACAGCCTTATCGGCTCCCATGTACTATGTCGGTTCATTGATGATGATTACTAACGCCAATTGACTTTACAATTAAAAATATTCTGCTGATATGCTAGTCTGGGTTATTGGGTACGTTTGGGTGTCCAGCACGGACACTAGTCGCGGCCTACGGAGTTGAGTCGTTACAAAAGTGGTATCAGAGCGGTTCGTCCTCGGAGTGTCTACAGACCGTGTCTAGTAGAGTTTTGTTTATCGGTGTGTTGTGCACCACATCTATAAACAGGAGGCTACAGGACATTTAGGGTTTTACCTTTCTTTGAATCTTAGATCGTGCGATAGAGCCGAATGTAGGAAATGAATTCCTTTTTTTTACTAACCTCTGATTTCAGCTGGAGAACGGTATCGACGTAAGACAGTGACTGATGATATTGGAAGCTACATAGTACACAGGTTAGTAATGGTATGAAAGATGTATGCTGGGTAAGGTGTTTGAAATACGATTGAAACATGAAGCTGAAGATTGGAAAGAAAAAATAAACAGGAAAGTGTAGTAGGTGCAGTTTGAGTTGGGCATGTGAGGTAAGCCTCGACATCTTTATACTTTTATTTGAAATTGTTAGCCCCGTGTGGCTATGATGCGATATGATATGATATGTATATACGTATATGTGTTGGCCCTGTGAGGCATGGTTGGTATTTCCTGTGTACAGGTTTTGGGATAGTAAGAAATACAGAGGAACCTCTGCCCATATTTTTCTAGGAATATGAAGAGGAAAATGAGATATAAATTCTTAACATGTCTTGAGGGTCGATACCGATAGGGCAAACCTACTGTGTTGGATTAAAGTTTAAGAGATACCCTCTATGTCATTTGTAAGAAGCATTACCCTTATTTGGAAAATTTTATCTCGAGAAAGTATATATGAGTATCAAATTCGCAATTTATTTAAATGGACTAGAAATATGTTCCAACCCCCTTTTGCTTTAGCACAACCCATGTGAAGGGAAAAATATGTGGAAGGGCAAAAATGTCCAACGATCAAGTTTCCTCTAATTGAAAGGATACAAAGTGTATGACAAGCAGTCGGGAATTGAGTGGTTCGCTCACGACTCAAATATATATAATATATATACATGGAGGTAAATATTGAAGACGATATAGTCAGAAAAATAAAAGAATTCTCGCTAGGTCGGGGTGGGACCCGCTACGAGAACGTTCTGAAAAGCTGTCAAGACCCCGACTTGTCTTAAATTGCGTGACAAAGGATGTGCGGGGCAATTGGTGTACTTATACCGGCCTTAACGTGCTTAAATGCATTAAAGTTGTAAGGTTAAGCGTGTTAGGGCCAGAGCAATTCTGGGATGGGTGACCCCCTGGGAAATGTACAAATATTTTCGCAAACATAGATATAAGAGACGAATAGGAAATTCGGGGTAACCTAAAGGGAATTAGGATATGTGGAAAGGTAAGAAACTTATAGGGGTCACACGAGCTGAGACGGATTAGATTGCTAAAAAGGAAGAAAAAGCAGCGCAGCTCTGAAATTAGAGTAAATTTGAACAAGTGATTGAAGATGTATTGTAAAAGAAATGGCAGTGATATATATATACGTATGTGTAGCCCCCCCCCCCCCCCCCTTTATGATATGTCGATTGATTGGTGAACCCTAATAGCCAGTGTTGTAATATATGGAAAACATTAATTGGACAGAATTTACAAGAAAAGGGGAAAGGTATGGTATAGATGTTACGAAGTAGACTGATATTTATGTTGCTACTGGTTGAGATTGGAAGATTCTAATACAACGATGTTTGGAAAGAAAAGAGAATAATTGAGTGGAAGGTAAGGAGATCAAAATGTCAAAAAAAAGTGAACCGTAAGAAACGTAATTAAGCGGAGCCTCTAAAAGAGTCGACGGGCAAAGCACGAAGTTAATTGCGAAAGAGAACTAAAATGAAATAGCGCAGGGCAAAGGAAAACCTATGGCATGAAATGATGAATCATGTGAATATCGAATTATTCGATTATCGAGAAAATAGAACGACAGATAAAGAATGGGTATGAAGGAAGAAGGTGATTACTAAGATATAAACAACAACATTAAGTATATTACTTGAGTGCCAGCTATCGGATAAGGTTGTGTACTATATAATTGTGATTCTGTTAATGTCTCGTATGGAGAAAATCAAGTTGTTGGTTAGAAAGAAAAGATATGGCGGCATTACTTACATGGGGTCCGCGTTGATATCTATATGGACCCTAAGAGCCCCAGTATATATATATTTTAAGAAAAAGGAGCTGAATTCGCGGCAGAGAAGATGGTTCGAATTATTGAAAGATTATGATGTTAATATTTTGTACCATCCTAGAAAAGCTAACGTTGTGGCATATGCACTTAGTCGTCAATCTATGGACGGCTTGACCGACGTACATTCAGAAACAAAGAATTGGTTTGTAAAACTCATCAGTCAGCTAGCCTTGGAGTCCGTTTGGTCGATTTAGAAGATATTGAAATTTTTGTCCGAGAAGTTGCTGAATCATCGATTATGGAAGAGGTAAAACAGCGCCAGTTCGAGGATTCTATTCCGGTATGGTACAGAGATACAACCTTTGATAAGGAAAGGACCCATTTTGAGGTCTCACCCGGTAGGGTATTAGTATACAGAGGCAGATTATGTGTGCCTAACGTTGCAGGGCTGCGACGGCCAATTATGGGCGAAGCGCATAATATTCGGTATTCTGTTTATCCTGAATCCACTAAAATGTACCATGACCTCAGATGTCTATATTGGTCGGATGGCATGAAATGGGATATCGCAGAGTTCGTCGTCCAGTGCCCAAATTGTCAGCAGGCCAAAAATTGAACATCATAAGCCGGGTGCACTGTTGCAGGAAATGGAAATTCTGACATAGAAATCGGAGATAATTCATAGGGACTTCATTACAGGTTTGCCTCGCACGCCACGGAAGTATGATTTCCATATGGGTTACTGTGGATAGGCTGACAAAAAAATCAGTCCATTTTCTTCCCGTCAGAACCACTTATTTAGCTGAGGATTATGCCAGGCTAGGTATTAAAGACATAGTGAGGCTCCGCAGAGTTCCTATATCTATCATCACTGACAGAGGTGCTCAATTTACGACTAATTTCTGGAGATTTGTTTTCAGGAAGGATTAGGGGCTCAGGTAAGTCTGAGCACAGTATTCCATCTTCAGAGCGACGGACAGGCCGAGCACACTATACAGACGCTAGAAGATATGTTGCGGGCCTGTATTATTGAACTCGGAGGTAGCCGGGACGATCATTTGCCATTGATCGAGTTTGTTTATAATGACAGCTATGATTCTAGCTTAATACGAGGCTTTGTATGGCAGAAAATGCAGGTCACCGATCGGCTGGTTCGATTTCGGCGAAACAGAGTTAATCGGTCCCGATATGATCCAGCAGGCCGTTGATAAGGTCAAACTCATCTGAGAAAGACAATTAGCAGCCCAGAGTCGACAGAGATCGTATGCTGACAAACGGCGTCGACCCTTAGAGTTCCAGGTCGGTGATTGGGTATTTTTGAAAGTATCGCCTATGAGAGGCGTAATGCGATTCGGCAAAAAGAGTAAGCTCAGTCCGCGATATATCGGACCCTATCAGATTATTTGAGAGATTGGGAATGTCGCCTACGAGTTAGATTTACCATCTGATTTGGAAGCGGTACATCTGGCATTTCATGTATCTATGCTCCGCGAATATGTCGGCGGTCCTCCTAGAATATTTCCAGCAAATAATATTTGGGTGACGGAGGAACTATCGTACGAAGAGCAGCCTGTAGCCATTCTGGATTTCCAGGTAAGGAGATTTCCGAATAAAGATGTAGCTTCCGTTAAGGTGCTGTGGCAGAACGATAACAGGGAAGAGATGACCTGGGAAAATGAAGAGGAAATCAAGAAGAAATATCCTTACTTGGTTGTATTCAATAATGAATGTGTATCACATGAGCCGACCATAAAAATAAACTCCCCCGAAGTACTTACAGACCCTATAAGACTAATCTAACATTCGAGGACGAATGTTCTAAAGGGGGGGAAGATGCTATATCCCGTATTTTTGAACGTCGGATTATTTGTAAGTTGAGGTGGGGCCCACACGTCAAGATTTTTTTTGGAACATGTGACAAGCTATATGAATCACATATGTAAAGTTAAACACAACTCATGAAGGACCCTTGGGCCAAATCAAAGTGGAAGCCCTCCAAACGAATATTTTTAAGAAAACGTTTCCGGGTGACCTGACTTGGAGGGGCAAAAACGGTATTATAAGTTTGGAATTTGGAAATATACCAAGAGATAGAAGTTATAGATCGTTGAATTAGCTTTCAAACCATAGGTCGTGGGTTCCTAGGTGAAGTCGGTACAAGGAGATATGGACATTTTACGGTCGAAAGGTCAGTCGGCTATGCCCAACTCGGGACCAACCGGTTTGGCCCAAGAAAAATGAAAAGAAAAAAAAATGAGGCCCAAGATTAAGAGGGTGGCCGGCCAAAGCCATGGAAATGAAGTCGTAAGGTGTAAATTATGATGATTGTTGATGAAGTTGGAAGATAGAAACATGTTATGAAAATGTTTGTTAAAGATTAGAAGTTTTGGTGGAATTATGACTTTGGTGGAAAGCTTGTATATTGTGTATATCTTGTGAATATTTTGTGGAATTAATATGAAATGCTTCCAAATTATATTGTGATGATCTTGATTAATGATGAATGTGAAACCCTTGAGATTTGTTTGGAAATTTGAAGTTGAAATGGAAGTATCGCACTATGTTAGAAAGGGAACTAGTTGTGCCATATTGTGTCTTGTAGTTATTGTTGTTGTTGTTAGTGTTGTTACTGGGTTGTTGTTGATTGTTTTGGCCGAGTTGAATTCTCGGGGATGCTATATGTATAGGGGAAATGTTGCCCAAATTTCTGTAGAAAAGTGTTGATTTGATATTTAAGTCCTAAAGTCTTAGGGTTAACATTTGGTAAATGTGACCATTTGTAGATTTTGGACGAAACAGGAAGTGAACTTGGAAAGGCGTAAAAAGCATAAAAGGTATGTAAAGCTATCCCAATTCTTCTTTTGGCATGTCCTAGATGTACTAGGATCGGATTCGACCCTCGGGAAATATTCTGTCTTTCGGAATCCGCGTTACAAATTGTCCCTTCTTCATTCACTGGAATTGAACCCTATAAGTATGCTTTGTTAAAGAATTGTGTAAACTTTCGCAAATTGTCTAGAAAGTTATGAAATGTCCCTAGGACCTCCGTAGGTGACTCCATAAGCTTAATATACGTAATTTGAGCCTACCGCTTCGGTTGTCCCGAGGTGGGCCCACTACTCAATTTCAAGCGGTTCTAAAGGAAACGCCTTAACTACTCTTCTAACTACCAATGATATTTATTCTAAATACTTTATTGAATCTCCGTAAAGGTATGATATTTTGTGTCTCATTTAGTCTCCCACTATTCCCGCTTTGCCTTTTAGTGTACTATTGCCTTATATTCGTACAATATAAAATGAAACGTTTTATCTATCCTTTTAACTACTAAGGAAAATTGTTTTAATGATTCCCTCGAGTCTGGTAAAATATTTTGGAATATGAAAATGATCCAGAAAGATTATTCTTCCGTAACTCATTATGACATACGACATACACTTACTATGATTCTGTCAGATTTCATTGGTTTGATTTGTCATCCGATATGCCTCATTGAGTCTCCAGAAATATATGGTATTTTTATTGCATTTAGTTTCTCACTACTCCATTCGTGGATGCCTCAATGTTTCCCCCACTGAGCCCGGGCTAGGATATGTTGTCAAGCGTATTCCACTGCATTGTTCGTCGTGCCTCGATATGAGGTGGCAGGTATATATGTACATGGGTTGTGGAGTATGCTGTGCCATGTACACACATTCTGATATGATATGATCTGATATGGCCATCTGATATGATATGTTATGTTACGGGGTTATCCCCTATTCTGCTCCTTATGTGTGGTGGCACCAGCGTCGGGGGGTGGCCACGTTCTGTTTGCCGAGTCCCTTGGTAGGGGTCGGATATGATATGGTATATGTTTCTGAACACACTCCTCATGTTTTGAAAATATGCATTTGATACTTCGGATGTTACACTCACTTCTCTGTAAGTTCTGTTTCGGTTATGATCTTGTTCCGTAATGGGACCAGGTACGACATATGTTTTCAGCGAATACTATTTATGCTATATGATCAGCATTTTGCTAATCTGGATATTCAGTTCATTTTCTGTATCTTCTGCTTCGATTATGACTTTGTTTACTACGTTTCGTGCTTTACATACTCAGTACATATTTCGTACTGACCCCCTTCCTTCGGGGGCTGCGTTTTCATGCCGCGTAGGTACAGACGACAGATTTGCTGACCCGCCTGCCTGGGACATCTATTCTGCTATTTTGGGAGTGCTCTTTTGTCCAGAGCCTATGTGTTGGTACAGTCTGCTGCTATTGAATATATGTATTCTATTCAGGGGTATGACGGGGCCCTGTCCCGTCTTATGATTCTGTTATAATCTGTAGAGGTCTGTAGACATACTTTTGTGGGTTTGGTATATGTTTTGGGATGATATGATCTGTGACAGCCTTATCGGCTCCCATGTACTATGTCGGTTCATTTATGATGATTACTAACGCCAATTGACTTTTACATTTAAAAATATTCTGCTGATATGCTAGTCTGGGTTATTGGGTACGTTTGGGTGTCCAGCACGAACACTAGTCGCGGCCTACGGAGTTGGGTCGTTACACACGGGCAGGAAGTTAGTACGGACATTAAGCACGATATGCAGAATAATAAAACACTTACTGGAAACACGAATCATGCATGCCAAGAACGATATCCGGCCCCTTACAGGACCCGGGGAAACGTGGCGCCACCCTGCCTTTGGCGTCACACACATCATACTCTAGAAGGTTTGCTCTGTAATCTCCGTCACACATCATAATATCATATCATAAGATCAGATCATGCATATACACATATATGGTTCGGCGAACCATGAACACATCATAACACCACATCACATCATACTCCGGAATACATATATGGCAGCCGGTCCTCGAGCAAGGGACCCGGCGTACCATGCGCACGATATATACTGGCCCGGGACTCGGCGAAAGAGATCACAACACATGCACGAACAGAGTAGTAAGACAGCATATGCACACAAATAATTAGCTTTCAAGACTCGAAGGACAAACATATTTACCGACACCTGAAGGCCCAAAAACTAGTTTCGGTTCAATCGGAACTAGTAAACGAAAGTTATGAGCTTTTGAAGTACAAAATCTTCTAAAAGCGTTTCAGAAGTTATTATTTATTATTTTGGAAATCAAAGCAACAACCGTGTCAGGTATCTTTTCAGGTATCGTTATAGACCAAATTAAATATAACTCTTGGAATCATATGTATGCAAAAACTACGCATATTTTTTACCACAGAACTATTATGAACGTTTCAAAGCAAACCCAATATCTTTTACAAAAGTTAGGGACATTAAAATTTACAAAACTCTTTGAACGTTTCAGAAGCTTTTCTTGGAGAATCAAAACGATAGTCATATCGGGAGCTTTTCGAATCTCGTTATGGATCAAACCAGATAGGTCTTTTGGAACCATACATACGTATCAAACATAGCAGACTATTTTCCAAAGGTCGAGCACAAGGATTCTTACAGAATTCTTTTAAGAACATATCAAAAGTACACACGACTCATAAACAAGCTCGAAACCATAGAATAGAGTCACTCCAATGTACATATCAAGATCATACCTTATTTAGCTTTAAGACATGCCAAAGAAAGAAGGGGTAAGCCTTACATACCTGTCCCACGACCAACTAGCTACACTTATTTGTCCGAACTTGCTAATCTACATTCAAGAAAATTGATATAATCATTAGACTCGTCGACATACACTTGTCTTAGTCTCTCAAATGAATTTATTTATATTCTACCGAAATTTCGGCAGCATTTCCCCTGTAAATACACCATCCCCGAGAATTTAACTCGGCTAAATTATTAACAACAAACCCGAGAATGGAACTCGGCCACATTATCAACAACAATACCAACAATTATATTCAATCCAATCGCATATGATCAAACCAATATGATTACTCACATATTAAAATATTAATCCAAGACTATTCGAACGATATTCACGAATACTTCAAGCAACTCATACAATACTTTAAACGGCCTAACGAACTTACAACATAACCTGAAATCTTCCGACTTCAATAAGGACAACAACTCCACATTACCTTATTCAAGATTCATAAACCATATCAAAATTCGCATGTTACAATACCACAACGATTACAACTTCATCTCAAGCAATTAAATACTCCACTTCTATAATTACCTAAAAATCATATTAAAATCACATAATTTCCTACAACAACTTACAACTAAATTTTTATGCCAACTTGAACCATTATTCTTCCATTACATCACAAGGCTACAATCAACACAATTAAAATACTAAATAAAATTTGTTCACCTTCCTCCACCAACCATACCACACGGCCACACACACACTCACACACATCCACACGGCTACAACCTATCATCCGTATTTTCACAAATTCCATCCATTTTCACATACTACAACATACACAAACATCCTTAACATATAAAAGAAGATGAATTCTTACCTTTTTCCACTTGAATAGAATTTTGCACTTGTCACAAAAGTGGTTTTCTTGCCTAAAAAATTATACCACGTTGAAGAGGGTCTTGAACTTAGTAGGAATACTAGAAAATTACAATTTTTGGATCAAAGTTGGAAGGCTTGAAATTTTTTTCTCCTTTTTCCTCCATGGCCGAAGGCCTTCTTTTTTTTCTCTTTTTTTTTTTTTTTTGTTTTCTTGAAGTTTCTTGAACAATGAAGAATTGTGGCCCTTTTTTCCTTTTAATACATGGATTTAAACTTTTACTTGGGCTTGGGCCCTTTTTCCATGCCATGGCCGGCCACCACAAATTATTGGGCCTCTTTTTTTTTTCAAGCCCATTTAGTTAGGTTAATATTTTGTAATTCACGAAACTAATTTCCGAAATTCCAATTTTTGCCCTTAGCCTTCCTCAATATTTCTATGAGTCGTCTTGCGAATTTACCTTTTTACCCTTTGCCTTTCTCAATATTCCATTCCAATAATATTCATAAACAACTTATATATTAAACAAGATCGAAATATAGCCTAACTCTTAGCTCCCCGCAATTATCCTGAATTGTCCAAATGTACAAAATGCGGGATATAACATCGCGTTTCCTCATATATAATACTTATTTCATGGCATAAATTTCATTTATAACGTATTCATAATCACAACACACCAACATTCATGATTCAATCCAACTACCATCCCACCATGACACTATTCACTCATTAATGACCCATTTCCTATGTCTTTCTACAATTCAAGTATCTTAACCTTCCAATACCTTAAACAACATGGTTTAGTCATGAAACCTACCTTAGATGATGGTTGAACAAGCCTTGAATTGAATTACTCCTCTAGCATCAAAACCCTACTTCACTCCTCTTGGATTTTCTTGAGATAGATGAACTTTAGCTAGGTTTCATACACTTTGCCTCATGGATTTGGTGTTATTGATCATGGATTTCACTTGATTTTCTTGTGGATGAGTATTAGAGAATGTTCTAGAGGTCTCTTGACTTGTGGAGAGTGGGAATGAAATGAAAAGGGTCCCTTATATTAATTCACGCAAGCTGGCCAGACCACTTTATACGGACCAACATACCGTCCGTATAATTTTCACTGACCGTATGTTAGACCGTATGTTTGGTCCAGTGAGCCATGTTGTTCTGGACTGGATCTACGGCATTGACATACGGTCCATGAATTTTATACGGCCAGTATGTCTGGCCGTATAATGTCCAGTTGTCCGGATCTTGTTTTCGTCGACTCGTTTGATCTCCGATCCTTATGGAACCTTCTTAACGCTTGTTTAACTCTCCAATACAAATCTAAGGGACATTATTGCTTGTCTCCAAGACATCATTATGCCTTCATTAGCTCGTCGTCCATGATTCCTATCCGATGCATAATATATCCTTTAACTTCTTCGTCAAACTTCTTTCTTTACGTCTATCGTCTTCGAGTCTCGATTAAGATCATCAAATGCTATCTCTTACTTATCGAATCATCGTGTATGTCGTGCCCTTTTCTCGCTTATTCACTGTACGCTAACGGGGAAAATTTCCAAGGTGTAACATTCCTCCCCCCTTTTGGAACATTCGTCCTCGAATGTTAAACACTTGGGATTCTACGAAAATTTTGCCAGAGTTTCCTCTGTAATTTGGCACTACCAACCTGTCACAACAACTCATAATATCATCGCCTCACAGGGCTACATGACAATATCAACATATCTATGGCCACACACGACCAAAAGCATGAAAAGTAAGCATACATACCTTATATCGTTGGTGTTTCATCTTGGATCTCTTTCGGGGGTTGGAATAGGTGCGGCTACTTGGATTTCATACTCTCTTCCGCCTCCCAAGTCATTTCGTCCCGATTTTTGTTTCGCCACATGACTTTAACTGAAGCTACCTCTTTATTTCGAATTCTTTGCACTTGCCTGTCTAGAATAGCAATAGGCACTTTCTTCATAGGTTAGCTTTTCTGTCACTTGCACATCACCTATCGGGACAATCTTTGTGGGATCTCCAACACACTTGCGGAGCATCGAAACGTGGAAGACTGGATGAACTGATTCAAGCTCCGAAGGCAAGTCCAATTCATAGGCTACCTGAGCCACCTTGCGGATAATTCTATAGGGTCCAATGTATCTAGGACTTAGCTTCCCTTTCTTACCAAATCTCATCACTGCTTTCATTGGCGCTACTTTCAAAAATACCCAATCACCAGCTTGAAATTCCAAGTCTCGTCGGCGATTGTCTGCATAAGACTTTTGGCGCCTTTGGGCTGTTAACAATCGATCTCGGATCACCTTAACGTTTTCCACCGCTTGCTGAATCAATTCAGGGCCTACTAGTTGTGCTTCTCCTATTTCGAACCATCTGATTGGGGATCTACATTTCCTTCCATATAAAGCATCATATGGAGCCATTTGAATACTGGTATGGTAGCTGTTGTTATATGCAAATTCGATTAGCGGCAAATGATCGTCCCAACTTCCACCGAAATCCAACACACATGCTCTTAGCATATCTTCCAAGGTCTGAATAGTACACTCGGCTTGTCCATCGCACTGCGGATGAAATGCCGTGCTAAGCTTCACTTGAGTGCCTAGACCTTCTTGAAAGGACTTCCAAAACTTGGGTGTAAACTGTGCTCCTCTATCTGTAATAATAGATAATGGAATACCATGGAGTCGCACAATTTCCTTGAGATACAACCTCGCATAGTCTTATGCTGAGTATGTAGTCCTAACTGGGAGAAAATGGGCTGCTTTTGTCAATCTATCCACGATCACCCATATAGAATCATACTTGCTACGGGAACGAGGTAATCCCACGATGAAATCCATGTTGATCACTCCCCATTTCTAAGTAGGGATTTCCATTGCTTGTAATAAGCCTCCTGGCTTCTGATGTTAAACTTTTACTTGTTGGCAATTTGGACACTGTGCTACAAATTCGGCTATGTCTCTCTTCATGCCATCCCACCAATACATCATCTTGAGATCACGATACATTTTGGTTGCACCTGGGTGAATAGAATACCGAGAACAATGTGTTTCTTCTAGAATTCGTCGGCGCAATTCTGCCACATTCGGCACACATAACCTGCCTCGGTATCTAAGAATTCCATCCATAGAAACTTCAAATGAAGACTTCTGTTTTTCATGAGATGTGTCTCTGTAACGACACAATTGAGGATCTTCAAATTGTCGTTCTTTCACTTCCATATCCAAGGATGAAATTGTGGGATCATTGATACTAATCCCCACATTACCCGAATCGATTACACGTACTCCAAGATTAGCTAATTGGTGGAGCTCATGAACCATCTCTTCCTTTTCCAAAGGGACTTCACATAAACTGCCCATTGATCAGCGGCTAAGCGCATCGGCTACTACATTCGCTTTTCTGGGGTGGTACAAAATGTTCACATCATAATCTTTTAACAATTCTAACCACCGCCTCTGCCGCAGGTTCAACTCCTTTTGTCACGACCCAACCCCGTGGGCCATGACTAGTGCCCGACCTGGACACTCGTATACGTACCTGTTTGATATAGTCAAACTGAAGCTAAAATCAATATGGAAACTTGCAAAAGAACTCAAAAGGTTCATAACATCATCATATATACATATATCCAAATAACCGGTCTCCTGGGGAGTCACAACTGACAAAAACATAATATGATACACAAGCCGACAAGGCTGCCATTACAGAAGAACATATCCATAGCACATGGTATAGACACAGCTGAACAAACTTATACACAACCCACACATATGTCTGCAGACCTCTAAGAGTATCGATAGTGAAATATGACAGGACAGGGCCCCGCCGTACCCATGGATAAACATATACATATACATCATAAGATCTGTACCAAAAGTCTAGCCTCCGGAACAATGGAGCTCTCCAAGACAGCTGAGTAGAAGTCCTATGCTGAAGGGTCACCAAATCGAATATCTGTACCTGCGGGCATGAAACGCAGCCCCCCCCCCCCCCCCCCCCCCCCCCCCGAAGAAAGGGGTCAGTACCGAATATGTACTGAGTATATAAAGCATGTGATACAATAAAGAGGATCATAACTGCAATAGAGGTGACAGGAGACAAGTATGACATTCAAAATACATATACATTTGCCTTATAAAATGTAAATCATGCATATCAATATCATATATCATACCCGGCCCATTATGGGACTCGGTGAATAAAGTCATCCTTGGCGCCATAATAATATAGTCATATCATCATATCATCACATCATCATATCACATATATATATATATATATACCGTACCCGGCCCTCTAGTGAGGGACTCGGTGAACAATGCAGTGAAATTGTGCACGAAAACATACCCGGCCCGGGACTTGGTGAAAGATATATTAAGGCATGCACGAGCAGAGTAGTGAGCAACCATATGCAAACTAAGTCATATCTGAGACTCAATAGAATAATCAAGATGAACTATCATTTGAAAATCAAGACAATAATCATATCAAGTACCCTTCGAATGTCACAATGGATTATATCAAAATAGACCTTCTGGAATCATAGACACGTATCGACACACCATGAAATAGCTTCTGGAAATCAAGAACATTATCCATCCTAGTGGCTCTAAGAATAGGAGCTTTTTTGGAGTCATATATACGTCGTCTGTTTGTTTTATAAAGATCATGCCAAAAGAAAGAAGGGTTAGCTTTACATACCTTTAATGCTTATTTAAATGTCCAACGTCTACTTCTCGAGCTCGTAGGTCTAAAATTAAGATAACATAAGCCACAGTTAGATCATCCACATCACTTACTAACCAATCCAAGTACGAATGAAACTTAACGAAATTCGGGCAGCATTTCCCCTGAAAACTTAACAATCCTCGAGATTCCAATTTAGCCAAACATCAATCATAATACTAACAACAACAACACCAACATTTTCATATCAAACTAGAATTAAATCCATTCTTAAATCACTTCCAAAACAGCCCAATATACATTCGTATACCAATGCTTTTATACACTTCTTTATTTTCGTATATCTATAGTATAACAGCAAACACAACAACAACAACAACTGCAGTGAATCCCACAATATTCCAGCCCACAAAACACTTCATAACAACCACCAAACAGCCCGAAAATATTGTCACAAAACAGCCACGAAAATCATATAAAAACAGCCCGGTATACGTTTTGTATATGATATCTTCATACACTTTATTCTCCCAAATTCAAGAACAACAACTTGTCAACAACATAAACAATTATTATACATCATAACTCAGCCAATTCCATCCATTTAATCCAACTAAAGTAGCCCCCAATCCATAAATCTCAACAAAACAACAAACGAATTTATAACGCTATTTTCTCCGTTCTAATCCGTTAAAACTCTAAATAAACTTTTTAAAAATGAAAAAGGGACCTTCCTCTTACCTTAAGTATGCAGAAACCACGTCAACACTCTTCTTCTTGGCTGATTTTTAGCTCAAATTGAAGGCAACGCAACGTACAACACTTTTCTCTTCATGAGCTTCGGGATTCGGGGCTCAGATTTTGATCAAAACGTTGTTTTTCTCTCTAGGGCTTACCTCCCCCTCTCTCTCTAGAATTTATTTGGGTCTTTTTGGTCTGAAAATGAGGAGGAGAAGGCTGAAATTTCCCTTAAATAGCAAGGGAAATGGGCCTGACCCGGATTGGAATCGGGTTGGGCCCATTTCACTGCCCAGCTTGACCTTTCTGGCTTAAAACGTCCATATCTCCTTATCCTGATGTCACATACAGGCCTACGACCTATGTTTGGAAAGGTATTTCAATTATCTACAACGTTCATTTTAGGAGGTTTCCCAAATTCCCAAATACTAATAGGGTTATGGCCTCCCGAAGTCAGCTTACCCAAAACGTAACTTAAAAACATCTTTTTGGAGGGCTTACACTTAGATTTGGCTCAAGGGTCCTTCTTGAGTTGTGTTTTGCTTCACATATATTATCCATATAACTTGTCATATGTATATATTTTTTTTTTTAAAAAATCTCGACATGTGGACCCCACCTCAGCTTACGAATAATCCAACGTACAAAAATACGGGGTATAACACCTTTTGCTTAAAAATGTATTGAAGACTTTTGTCATCTGGATAGATATCAACTTGCACACCATACAAATAATGCCTCCATATTTTTAAGGCATGAATAACTACAGCCAATTCGAGATCATGAGTTGGATAATTCCTTTCGTGTTTCCGTAATTGTCTCGAAGCATATGCAATAACTTTACCATGCTGCATCAATACGCATCCTAATTCGACACCGGAAGCGTCACAACATACCACATAGCCATCTGACCCTTCTGGAAATGTTAAGACCGGAGCTGAGGTCAATCTGCCTTTCAACTCTTGGAAACTGCGCTCACAAGCATCATTCCACTGAAATTTGACTGACTTCTGGGTTAGCTTCGTCAATGGGGCTGAAATAGATGAGAAGCCCTCCACGAATCTTCTATAATAACCTGCCAAACCCAGAAAACTACAAACTTCCGTAGGCGTCGTAGGCCTTGGCTAAGTCTTCACAGCTTCAATTTTCTCAGTGTCAACTCGAATGCCATTATCTGAAATAACATGGCCCAGAAATGTCACAGAATTTAGCCAAAACTCGCACTTTGAAAATTTTGCATACAATTCTCGGGCTCGAAGAATTCCAAGAACAATTCGCAAATGATCTGCATGTTCTGATTCCGTGTGAGAATACACCAGAATATCATCAATAAATACTATCACAAATAAGTCCAAGAGAGGCCTGAATACATTGTTCATCAAATTCATAAACACGGTCGGAGAGTTAGTCAACCCAAACGACGTCACTCGAAATTCATAGTGGCCATACCTCGTTCTGAAGGCTGTTTTGGGAATATCCTCTTCTCTAACTCTCACTTGATGATAACCCGACCTCAAATCTATTTTAGAAAACCACTTTGCACCTTGCAATTGGTCGAATAAGTCATCAATCCTTGGAAGAGGATATTTGTTCTTTATCGTCACTTTGTTCAATTGCCTATAATCGATGCACATTCGCAGAGAACCGTCTTTCTTTCTCACAAACAAAACCGGCGCTCCCCACGGTGATGAACTGGGTCTAATAAATCCCTTCTCGAGCAAGTCTTTCAACTGCGCTTTTAGCTCTTTTAATTCTGCCGGAGCCATTCGATAAGGAGGAATAGAAATAGGCTTGGTGTCCGACAACACATCAATGGCGAAATCAATGTCTCTTTCTAGAGGAAGGCCTGGAAGTTCATCTGGAAACACATCTGGGAATTCATTTACTACCAGAACTGATTGGAAAGTTGGCGGATTTGCTTCGATGTCATGAACCTGAACTAGATGATAAATATAGCCCTTGGCCATCATCTTCCTTGCCTTAAGGTAGGAAATAAACCTACCCTTTGGAGATGCTGCATTACCCTTCCATTCAAGCACGGGCTCTCCCGGAAATTGGAATCAAACCACTTTCAATCGGCAATCAACATTAGCATAGCACGAGGCCAACCAATCCATGCCCATAATTACATCAAAATCTAACATTTCCAACTCAATCAAATCAGTTGTGGTTTGGCGATCACATATCACAACTACACGATTTTTATACACTTGTCTGGCTATCACGGGATCACCAACCGGAGTAGACACCTCAAAATGTTTGATTGGCTCAGGTTTCACCCCAATACAACCAGAAACATATGGAGTAATATAAGAAAGAGTAGTGTCACGACCCGGCTAGGGGCCGCGATGGGTACCCCGGGCTAACCACCGAGCACCGCTCTTCTTAATACTCAATTTCTCATTAAATACTCCTGTCAGAATTTATAGACGAAACATGTGAAAATCATACTTTACAAGAAACATACTTGTTTTACATACGTTTGCCATACGGCTATCAAAATAGTATATACATATAGTAACATCTTGTGGAACCATCTAACCCACACTGTGCATCTACGAGCCTCTACTGACATGCTATACAATGGACGGAACAAGACTCCGTCATGCCCCAAAATGGCTATATATATATATATATATATATATATATGTACGTATACACAAAAAGAAATCACAAGCACCTTCGAACAATGGAGTGCTCTCAACAGCTGACTGCCCCTATGGCTCTGGATCTAGCTCGTCTCCCTGTCTACCTGTGGGCATGAACACAACGTCCAAAGAAAAGGACGTCAGTACGAACATTGTACTGAGTATGAGAGGCATAAATAATGAAGAGAGAAACAATAACATAATGAACATCAAAGTGAACATGTGAAACTGAATCAAAATCATAGGAAGGATGATGCATGCTATCTTACTCATACTCTTTATCATATCATGTATACATATCATGCAAGTTGCCCGTCCATGTCGGGACGGTGTAATCACAATTAATATAAGCCCGCGTCCAGGCCTCCCGCGTCCGGGGTACCATCTCGTGCCGCCCACTAGTGGTGTCTGCCCATGCTCGAGAGGGTCATGGTGTATCCGTGTAGCCGCCCGCCGAAGCGGTGTCTGCCCGGCCAACTAGGCGCGGTGTAAATGTAATCATGACATGCTTAACATAAAATACTTATCATCATATACTTTTAAAACATGCTTATCTTATCATAATACATACATGGGTCGTGATCCCCCGATCTCTTTATGGAGCAATTTCTGACATTCTGCCTCACCTCGAAGGAATTAGTACAGGAGGTGAGTGTAGACAATGAGGACATAATCATTGCTTTAGCATTATCATATCATATCTATTAGCTCATGGAAAGAAGGGGATTTTATGCTATGGGATTCATGCCATTTGAAGAAAGGGACTAGCCTCACATACCTTGGTCGCTTAGCTAGAATACCATTCACTTGCTCTTCTGCAACATCGCGTCGTTACCTTCATAAGGGAATTCGAATTATCGTTAGTTAGTGGACTATAAGAACGCGTCGCTAATTTCTAAAGAAACTTGGGCATCACTTCCTTTGTTTATTCTACATTTCCCATCGTCTATATCAATTCCCAACATTCACAATAATACCCACAACATTACCACCAACAACCATCATTCATATCGACTCATCACATTTCACCATTTTCCTCCAATTTTTCCATAATTTCCTACCTAGCTTATCATCGTGTTTTCACACCTCTAATACTTATTTCATGGTTAAATCATCATTTCTATCATATTCGTAACCCTAACACTTCAACTTATATGATTCAATTCCATCATCACTCAATGGTGGCACTATTCACCCATTCAAGACCCATTTTTCTATGTGTTTCTACAATTCAAGTTTTTCCTATGCTTCTAACATTTAAATAACTTAATAAGGTCATGAAACATACCTTGGATTGTGATTGAACAACCCTTGAGTTGAAATGCTTCACTCAAACAAAACCCTAGTTCCTCCTTCTAGGAATTTCTTGACTCAATTAATCCCTTTTGATGTGTTCTTGCACTAGGTTATGGTGAATTGATGAATTTGATCTTAGATTTCTACTTGTGTTCTTGGTTTGGAAGAGTGGAAGGTTCTAGAGAGAGAGGAAAAAATCGTGTAGTGAGAAGGTGAAATGAATGAAATGAGACTTGGATCATATTTTATAAAATTCAACTTCAGTCCCGATGTCATTATACGGTTCGTTATACGGTCCGTATAAATTTATACGGTCCGTATAACTGGCCGTAGAATTGACCCAGAGATCACCCCTTTCTGTAACCATTTGACGATCCATTTGACGGGCCGTATAATCATTATACGGTCCGTATATTTCACCGTAAAATCGACCTTCTTTCAACCTCATTCTGTGACACTTTGACGATTCATTTTACGGACCGTCAAACCGTTATACGGTCCGTATAGTACACCGTATAACTCACCCTTCAGCCAGCCTCTTCTGTGACACTTCTACGGTCCGTATAATGGACCGTATACTCCCAGTTCACTGAAGCTTATTTTCTTGACTTGGTTTCATTTCCGATCCTTATGGAACCTTCGTAAAAGTTTTTCAACTCCTCGATACCAATCTACGGGACCTTATTACTTGCCTTCAAAACGCCACACACATATTTTATCCTTATTAGCCTATCTTGCACATGCTAACGAAAAATTTCTGGGGTGTAACAAGTAGAACCCAGATCTATCAGTGCATATACATCACGGGAGAATATAGACAATGTACCTGTAACGACTTCCGGGGAGGACTCAAGATCCTACCTCCAGCTAAAGCATACACACAGGGCTGAGTGGCACCTGAAGTAGATGTTGCCCCTCTGCCTCTACCTCGGCATGCTGACATCTGGGAATCTGTCCTGTCGGCCGTACTGAGGAAGAACCAGCTGCTGAACCTGTGGGCTGAACTCCAACTCTGCCACTCGTCGACGGGCAATCTCTCATCATGTGCCCCACCTGGACACAAGTATAACAAGCATCCGAACCCTGGCGACATTGTCCGGAATGTAATCTACCACACTGGCTGCATCGCGGTACTGGGGATCTCCTCTAGCTATAATCTTCCCTGAACTGGGAATCTGAGGTCCTCGATCTCTGGCCCTGTCCTGAACGGAAGGAGCGATCAAATCTCCTACTTGTGAATCGAGGAGGCGCACTAGTCACCGACTGGCCTGAGTACCTAGAATATGTCTGTCTTGATCCCCCTCCATAATCACTACCTGTTCCCATAGATCTGGCCCTTTTACTTTGTCTTCTGTCGATATCACGGTCACCTCTTTGTTGTTGTCGCCCCTCCAAATTCTAAGCATGGGCCTGTATTCGGGAAATATCCATCCCGTCTTGCAAGGAAGCAGTCAAACAATCTCTAAATAAATGTGGCCCTAGGCCACTCACAAATCTATGCACCCGATCTCCCATGTCGGCCACCATAGCCGGGGCATATCTAGTCAAAGAATTAAATTGCATGCTATACTCTCGGGCACTCATATTTCCTTGCCTCAGATTTAGAAATCTATCCTCTCTAGCTCGGCGGACCTCGGGTGGAAAATAGTGACAAATAAAAGCATCTACGAATTCTTGCCAAACCGGAGGGGGCGCATTCTCTCCTCTTGATAATACCCAGTTATTATACCATAAAACTAACACATCCCGGAGTCTATAAGATTCCAACTCCACGGATTCAGTTTCGGAGGCATGGACAATCTTCAATGTCCTCAACATCTCATCTATGAAACCTTACGGGTCTTCATCCGGCTTCGACCCGAAAAACTCCAAAGGATTTAGACTCATAAAATCACGGGCTTTGGTACTTGCTGCCCGATCACCTGAACTCACATTTTGTCGTTGTGCCTACGCGGCGACCAATTGTGTCAATAATCGGATGGCCTCGATCACTTGTTGACCCGAAGCAACCGGTGGAGGAATTGGAGCTGGAGCTCCTCCTTGTTCTTCCACGTTGGGCAGGGTAGAGGAAGTATTAGACAATGCCTCATTATGTGACTCGCCTTCTTCTATATTCATCGGAGGATCTCTTTCTACCCGCCTCTTTGCCGTATTCTTGCCCTTCTAGGCGGTTGTAGCTTTTCCCTTTGGCGGCATTATGAAATCACAACACACTATTAGGGAGGATAAAATCTTATACATGGCTCTATCGCACGATCTCATAGAAGAAAGATGGTCATTTTTCCTAAATGCCCTGTAGCCTCTTGTTTATTGATGTGGCGCGCAACACACCATAAACAAGACTCTACTACACACGGCTCGTAGACACTTCCGAGGACTGAACTGCTCTGATACCACTTTTGTCAAGACCCAACTAGGGACCGCGATGGGTACCCGGGGCTAACCACCGAGCACCGCTCGTTCTATTACTCATCATGCTCATTTAATGCTCCTTTATCAATTTTATACTCGACTCATGAGAAAATCGTCTTTCATTTGAGAACATAAAATACTTTTATATACACAAGCCTTTAGGCCATCAAAATAGTATATTTATATATATATATATACACAGTAGCTATCTCGTGAGACCATCTAACCCACACTGCGCATCTACGAGCCTCTACTGGAGTGCTAAACATAAGGACACGACAAGACCCCGCCATGCCATAAAATACATATACATGACTATATACGCAAAAGAATAATCAAGCACCTCCGGGAGAAAGGAGTGCTTTCAATCAGCTGACAGCTTCTACGGATCTGGGTCGAGCTCTCCTCCCTGTCTACCTGTGGGAATGAACATAGCGTCCAAAGAAAACGGACGTCAGTACGAACATTGTACGGAGTATGAGAGGCATAAACAATAAAATGAGACAATGATACAGAGGAAGATGTCAATACGGAACATCTATATCTGACTGTCAAGTATAAAGAAAATAAGTCATGCTGTCTTACTCATACTCATCATCGTCTCATATATGCATAATGTATAAGATGCCCGTCTGTCACGACCCAACCCCGTGGGCCATGACTAGTGCCCGAGCTGGACACTTGTATACGTACCTATTAAATATAGACAAACTGACTCTTAAGAACAATATGGAGACTTTGCAAAAGAACCTCAAAGGTTCACAACGTCATCATATATAGGTATCCAGATAACCTGTCTCCTGAGGAGTCACAACTGATCAGAACATAACATGATACGCAACCGATAAGGCTGCCACAATATATCAACATGATACGCAAGCCGACAAGGCTGCCAATACATATCGCCACCATAGCACATCGTATAGACACAGCTGAACAAACTTGTACACAACCCACACATATGTCTACAGACCTCTAAGAGTATCAACAGTGAACTATGACGGGACAGGGCCCCGCCGTACCCCTGGATAACCATATACGTATACATCATAAGATCTGTACCAAAAGTCTAGGCTCCGGAACAACGGAGCTTTCCAAGACAGCTGAGTAGAAGTCCTATGCTGAAAGGGTCACCAACTGACTATCTGTACCTGCGGGCATGAAAAGCAGCCCCCCGAAGAAAGGGGGGGGGGGGTCAGTACGGAATATGTACTGAGTATATAAAGCATGAATACAGTAAAGAGAATCATACTGAAATAGGGATTACAAAAAACAAGTATGACTTTTAAAATATCAATACCCTTGCCTTATAAAATGAAAATCGTGCATGTCAATATCATATATCATACCCGGCCCATTATGGGACTCGGTGAATAAGGTCGCCACATATCATCCTTGGCGCCATAAACACATCACAACTCCATAAACACATCATAACGCCATAAACACATCATAACTCCATCATATATATATATATATACCGTACCCAACCCTCTAGTGAGGGACTCGGTGAACAATGCAGTGAAACTGTGCACGAAAACGTATCCTGGCCCGGGACTTAGTGAAAGATGTATTGAGGCATGCACGAGTAGAGTAGTGAGCAACCATATGCAAATTAAATCATATCTGAGACTCAATAAGATAATCAAAATGAACCATCATTTGAGAATTTAGACGATAGTCATATCAAGTACCTTTCGAATGGCACTACGGATTATATTAAAATAGAACTTCTGGAATCATATACACGTATCAAGACATAATGAAATAGCTTTTGGAAGTCAAGAACATTAGCCATCCTAGTGGCTCTAAGAATAGGATCTTCTTTGGAATCATATATATACGTTGTCTGTTTATTTCATAAAGATCATGCCAAAAAGAAAGAAGGGTTAGCTTTACATACCTTAAGTTACCAATATAAAACCCAAAACGAACTCGTCGTAATGCTGATGCTAATCCTATGACAAGGAAATACATGTATGACTTTAGATGGCTTTCGTATATCGTGTATATCAATGGATAACTTGATCCTATAATGAAACATGTAGCATCTCCCCAATATCGCTAGTATCTCCGAATTCCATATATCACAATAACAACCAAAATAACAAAAAGAAATCTCAACAACACAACATATATATCCATGATGACTTCATAATACTTTATAATGATCGTCAAGCTCGAAGTAGGATCTGTACAACCCATGTCACCTTTTTACGCTCCTTTCTTAACTTAATAACATTCTCAACAAGATATGGAAGTCATTTACTAAAAATTCTATCCTTATATCATATGATTATAACAAGAAAACAGCCCACAAACTCCACTCTTTCCAAATGACGATTTTATTTTCAAGTTCGTGTTTATTTCATCAATCCCCTCAATTTAGCCAATATATCAATCACAATACCAATAACAATATCAACAAATACATATCCAAAATAGAATTAAATCCATTCTTAAATCATCTCCAAAATAGCCCAATATACATTCCTATACCAATACTCGTATATACTTCTTTATTTTCGTATATGCATAGCGTAACAACAAGCACAACCACAACAACTACAGCCAATCCCACGATATTCCAACCCACAAAACAATTCATAACAACCACCTAACAGCCCATGTGATGACAACAACAATTTATCCGATCTCCGATATAATTTTCATATTTCTTTCATCTAGCACTGTAGATATGACTTGGATAAATCAAATGCATCTAGGAGAGAGGATTTCTTACCTTATATGCCAAGATTCAATCTCCTTCCACCTTACTTCATTACAAGAAAGCCCAAACCTGCTCGAAATAGCACAAAAACGTTGCTGCCTATTGAAAATATTACATTTCTTCTTCTAATACCTATGCTGCTATTATAGAATCTGAAAATGACATTGCTTGCTGCCCTTTGTGTTAGCTACATTGATACATATAGGTTTCATTGCTGCCTCCACTCCATTTGATGAATAGCTTAAATTCAAGATGAGCTACCTTAAAAGAGTTGTTGTACGTTTATTCATCTTCAACGAGAATTGATAAAGTAAAGGTATAAGTTTAAAAGTAATTGTATTGGCATTACGTTGAACATGCTTGCTGCTAGCTTAAAGGAATTGACTTTGCAAGTTGAAAGCTCAACAAACTATGTTTCCTTTATTTATTGGAATGTGGGGCCCACCCTTAATGATTATAAATCATAAAACTATTTTAAGATTGCCACCAAATATGTATATGAAGAATGAGTCATTTCTACCTTTATTCAATGTCTCCCACGTGGAAAGGGGTCTTTCCCACTTATCCATTTAATTTCAAAAAAATGATTATGGTGCTGGACACCTAGCAAAAGATCAAATTTCCTTTCCTCTCAAAAACTAACTTTTTTTTAATATATATAATAATAAATGGACCTAGAAGTACTACCTAACTGAAACGTTTTGTTGTCTTCCACTCAAATAAAATCCAAATGAATTAGATCCTTTATTTTATATAGGGACAAGGATATGCCTCCACCTCATTCATCCACTACTTGGGTTTGTCCCCGCTCAATTATTATCTCTTAACTTGTGACTAAAATATTTCCACGTAGCTGATATTGAGCCACCCCCAAATTGGACCTTATCTCATTATTAACAAATATCCACCATTCTAGTATAATGAACAACCATCATAATTAATTTCTTGATCATGGTTTACTTAGACATGAACCACTTTTAACACACTTCATATATTCTTTATCATAATAATACGGTATAACTCTAGTCCTTAGCCTCTTTATACATACTCCAAATATCATTCTCAATCACCGTCGTCACACTTGTTAAATCCAAAATTATTTAGGGACTTCATTCCTTGTATACACTGAATTCTTGATTTTTCATGCTTGAATATTCTCATATTGGACGGTTTAATTTCCTGGTCCAAAAATACAGGATATTATAGCTTGGACCGTATTTTATTCAAATAAATTTCGAACCTCGACGAAATTTATTTTCTTCGATTGGAGTAACCTTTAACCTTCACGAAACTTGGTTATCACTTGTTAAGCGTCGCATAAATACTTATAACCTCAAAACAATTGATCTTTCCCATGAACTTATGTCGATTAACTTACGACAAATCAAACGTACAAAAGTACGGAATATAACACCGTCCTTATAGGTACGGTGTGATAATCATAACATTAGCCTGCGTCCAGGCCTCCCGCATCTGGGGTATCATCTCATGCCGCCCACTAGTGGTGTTTGCCCATGCCATTTGGCCATGGTGTATAGCTGCCTGCCTTAGCGGTGACTGCCTGGCCTTATAGGTGCGGTGTTATATCATCATCATCATAACATGCTTATCATATCATAGTACATTCATATGGCTCAAGATTGACTATACTTTATCGGGGGGACGTAAGGTCGTGATCCCCCGATCTCATTATGGAGCAATCATTGATATTCTGCCTCACCTTGAAGGAATTAGCACATAAGGTGAGTGTAATCAATAAATAACATCATTATCATTATGGCATCATCATATCATATCTCTTCTCTTATATAGCCATTTATGGGTATAGGATTTTAGCTTTCCGGGATATAGGAACTCACGAAGAGGAAAGAAAATCATGCTATAGGATTCATGCCATTAGAAAGAAAGGACTAGCCTTACATACCTTTGACGTTTAACTAAGCTATCGCTTGCTTGTTCTCCTTCGATATCACATTTCTACCTTCAAGAGAGAATTCGCACTAACGTTAGTTAAGTCAACTATAAGGACGCGTGACTATTTCTATGGAAAATTTAGCAGCACTTCCTTTGTTTATACTAATTTTCCCATATTCTATCTCAACTCCAAAACGCTCACAACAACATTCACAATATTGCAATAAACAATCATCATTTATATACATTGACCACAATCCACCATTTCTCTTCAATTTCTCCACATTTATGGTTATAGCTTACTATCGCGTTTCCTCATATATAATACTTGTTTCATGGCCTAAATGTCATTTATAACGTATTCATAATCACAACACACCAACATTCATGATTCAATCCAACTACCATCCCACCATGACACTATTCACTCATTAATGACCCATTTCCTATGTCTTTCTACAATTCTAGTATCTTAACCATCCAATACCTTAAAAAACATGGTTTAGTCATGAAACTTACCTTAGATGATGGTTGAACAAGCCTTGAATTGAATTACTCCTCTAGCATCAAAACCCTACTTCACTCCTCTTGGATTTTCTTGAGATAGATGAACTTTAGCTAGGTTTCATACACTTTGCCTCATGTATTTGGTGTTATTGATCATGGATATTCTTTGATTGTCTTGTGGATGAGTGCTAGAGAATGTTCAAGAGGTATCTTGACTTGTGGAGAGTGGGAATGAAATGAAAATGAAATGAAAAGGGTCCCTTATATTAATTCACCCAAGCTGGCCGGACCACTTTATACGGACCAACATACGGTCCGTATAATTTTCACTGACCGTATGTTGGACCGTATGTTTGGTCCAGTGAGCCATGTTGTTCTGTACTGGATCTACGGCCTGGACATACGGTCCGTGAATTTTATACGGCCAGTATGTCTGGCCGTATAATGTCCAGTTGTCCGGAACTTGTTTTCGTCGACTCATTTGATCTTCAATCCTTATGGAACCTTCTTAACACTTGTTTAACTATCCAATACCAATCTAAGGGACATTATTACTTGTCTCCAAGACATCATTATGCCCTCATTAGCTTGTCGTCCATGTTTCCTATCTGATGCATAACATATCCTTTACCTTCTTCGTCAAACTTCTTTCTTTACATCTATCGTCTTCGAGTCTCGATTAAGATCATCAAATTCTATCTCGTACTTATCGAATCATCGTGTATGTCGTGCCCTTCACTCACTTATTCATTGTACGCTAACGGGGAAAATTTCCAAGGTGTAACAATACCATTGTTATTTTTTATGGTATGTTAGGTATCATTGAGGAGCAGGTTCGTGATACGCCTACGACTTAAGAGAACTTGCTGCTTTCGGACTATTTGGTGAGCCCACATGATTTTTCGTGGGGCACCATTATATCTTTACATTTCGTCTTTTAGTTTTGGGCTGCGTCCCAATGATTTAGACATTGCTCATTATCTTAGAAACTCTATAGTATATGTTTTTGTGGGTAGTTGTTGAGTTATTGATTAAATCTCGGGCACGTTGTTACCTTTTACTAAGTATTTGATGAATAAAGACTTCCGCTGATTTAATTCATATATTCATGATTTGTTACATTTATTTTATAAACTGTTGGAGGCGAATATTTAACCTAACAGGTTCAAATATTGCTATTGCATCTTTTAGGTTCTTCCGATATAGTTTATGACGTCGGATACCAGTCTTGTCTAGGGTGGGTTTTGGGGTGTGACAAGCTTGGTATCAGACCCTAGGTTCAAATGTGTCCTAGGAGTTGTCTGTGTCTAGTGGAGTCTTCCTTGTGCAGCCTGATCACCTGCATGATCGAAAGACTACCAGGGCATTAATAGGTCTTTCTCATTCTTCTTGATTCTAGATTGTGTTATAGAGCTTGAACTTCCTTTAGGATCATTCTGATGTGTTCGTTACTCGTGTTTTATGGAGATGACTTTAACTCGTGTGCAGATGTTAACTAAGTGAACAATGGTGCTATAGAGTGCACATTGTTCTGATGCGTAATTTGATGGATGGTACAGAGTCGCTGAAATTATATTGTACGTGTTTGGTATATATGGCTGTTGTAGGGTTTGGTTGTTGATAAATTGAGACAGGTATTGAAACAAAAGTAGTCCTAGTTACGGGGAGAACTCTGCCAAAAATCATGTTAGGCTGAAAGGAATAATTAAGGTGTGATATGTTTCAAGTACTGGAGGTTAGGGTGAAGGGAACAATTGAGGGTCTCTTGTAGTGAATTAAGAATTATCGTACGTTAAGGTTATATTCTTATTGGGTTAAAAGATCTGTACTATTTTGTTGTTTAGTAGAAAAACTTTATTTTAGGCTTGAAACTCGAAAACAATTGCTTGTGGAATAATGATTTAAGAAGATGATGTAGTTGATTTAGGCTTTAATTTGTTATTTTCAGTTTTCGCATGATATAAGTTAAGCTTGAATCATGTGTTGTTGAATTAGCCTCCTTGTCGGAGTATATTGTCTAGATTGATATATTGTGCGCTTCCTAGTCAAAGCATATAGTGTTGAACCTTTTGAGTATCTAACTCTTGGGAAAGTGAGATGAAGGTAGAAACCGCCTTATTCATGTGAGACTTGAGTGTTCTAGTCGTTAGAAATCCCCGTGAGGGCTATGTTGTTCTTATTTGGGTGAAGATGTATTTTTATCTTTCCAGAGTCGTTTAGTACAAAGAAAGATCTACTTCATGATTTGGCTCATAGGAGTTGGCTGGAGTCTCAGATGTTGTGGTCACAGGTATTCTAACTATACGTTCTTTTAAAGCGTATTCGGTGATCGATTCAAGTTCAACTTTTTCATATATAACTCAGTATCTTGCCCTTGATATTGGTGTGGAATTCATGCGATTGTTAGAACTTAACACTATGAATACCCCTACTAGTATTCTCGTTATTGCTTCTAGGATCTATATGACTATGTGGTGTAGTTAAGGATCGTGAGACTACTGCTGGTTCGATTGAATTTGAAATAGCAAACTTAGATATAATTTTGGGGGTAGACTAGCTTTCCAGGTGTAATGCAATTCTAGATAGCCAATAAGAAATAGTTGGGCTTGTAGTTCTAGATGAAACCGTTAATGATTGGAAGAGTAATATCATTAAATCTCGAGGTAGACTACCAGTGTAAATCCCTTGTTACATGCTTAGGCTTGTCTGGTGTAGATGTGAGAGTCTCTGTGAAGACCATATGGTTATTGTTAGAGTATTCTATGAGTTTTGTTTGAGATAGCTTGCAATACAAAGGAACACTAGCGAGAATTTTGAAGACTTGAGGTTTAGTTAAAATCTTAGGCCATAACTTTCATTCGAGGATGAATGATCTTAAGGCGGAGGCGGGCGGGGGGGGGGGGGGGGGATAATGTAACACTCCGTAAATTCGGGTTAGGTGTGAATTTATAAAAATCTAGTGTTAAGATGATATTATACCTATACAAATCCATTCTTGATGAATTCGGGTGGAAGATGGTCGTTTTGAAGTCAAACCAACAATTGAAGTTCTTAAGGGCTCTAAAATTCGCCTAAGTTTTGGTAGGTCTGTCTTCTGGGCGATTTTCATGAAAATGTGTTGCGAATTTGGAAAACATTCCTTGATGAAATTTGTAGATCTTTGAAATAGCTTTCCAATGGTAGGTCGCCCAGTCCGACAAAAGTTATGTACCAAAATCTATGTTGTTTTTACTGAAGGGTGCAAAAGTTGGAGATTTCACCAAAAGTACGCCCAAAATGTACGGGACGTCCTTTTAGGACGTACTTCTTCCATTTCTGGCAGAAAATTGGGTTTAAAATGGGTATGGTCTTATTTTGTTCCCATTTTTTTCATCCTTCCAAAACCTAGGGACGAAAATCATCCCTCCAAGTCTTCAAATCAAAGGTAAGAACACCATTAACATTACTGATCTATTCTAACGCCAAAACCATGATTCTTAACATGATTCTTGTGACCAAAACCTAGGGTTTGCAGCATAATTTTTCCCAAAGTGGTTCATGCTAAGGTTTGGGTGTTCTTCATTACGAAAGTGAATTGTTAAACTTTGTTTAACGTATTAAGGTATGTCTCATTAAAAATAAAATCCTTTTTGAATATAAAGGTAATTTATATGTCTCTCTTTTGAAAATTGGTTTTGGATGTATGTCTCTTTTAAAAATAAAATAATTTTTTAATATAAAGGTAATTTATATGTCTCTCTTTTGAAAATTGGTTTTGGATGTATGTCTCTTTTAAAAATCCTTTTTGACTATGAACGTAATTTGTATGTCTATATTTTAAAATTCTTCTTTTCATGTATGTCGAGATTTTCCCAAAAATCTTTCTTGAAGTATGTCTATATTCCAAAAATTATCTTTTCAACTATGTCTACTTGTGAAGTACGCTTATATTGTGAAAGAATGAATTGTATTTGAGAATCCTTCCTTGATTGTTTGTATAAGTTATAACTCTTGTTTGGTGGAATTTATTCTGGAATTAAAGATGATTTCTTTTAGACAAGGGCATGTGTGGGTAGGGTCAAGCTCGCATCGAAACTTATACGAACTATACTACTTTGTGAAACTCGCTTTTCCCATTATCGGATGATTGAACTTAATTTTCTAAAGGTTAAACCTTAAACTTGTTTTGTTGTTGAATGGGCTTCTTGAACTTGAAACTGAATAAGAGATTTGAATAAGATTCTAAATCGGTTATGACTTGAAATGCCTCTATTTTGAGATGATGACTTGAGAAGTGAGATTCGGCTCTAAGACATGATTGATGATTCGGTAATATGCCATGATTTGTATTTTGTTTGTGTTTGGGCCTGTATGGGCAAGCTGTGCTAATCCAGAGGACGATTAACCGTTATGGATCCTAACGTATCGATACTAGTATTGTTGTGTCAGTCCAGAGGACACTTGACTTCCGTTGCTTCCTAGCGCGGAGTATCTATTGCTGTGCTAGTCCAGAGGACGATTACCTCCGTATCTTCCTAGATCGGAGTATCCATGGCTGTGCTAGTCCAGAGGACGATTAGCCTCCGTTGCTTCGAACCCCAGAGCATCTATTACTGTGCTAGTCCAGAGGACGATTAGCCTCCGCAGTTTCCTAACCCGGAGTATCGATTGATTGATCTACCTGTGAGTGGCTTGTTTCATATTTTGTTGCCAGTGAGTGGCTTGTGGTAATTTGAATTCGTCAGTGAAATAATTGGCCTGGTAAATGGTAAGGAGTTAAGTTAATGTGTCTGTCATTAGTTGATTCTTTGATGACTCTTTAATGTTGTTGACTCACTTTATTCCTGGGTTTGAACTGTTATTTTCATTGATATCATTTTATTGATTTTATTCATTATATCTTGTTTTGTTAACTATTGCCCCTTAGACACTCACTGAGTACCCAGTACTCAGGCATACCATTGTTGTTTTTGATGGTATGTTAGGTATCATTGTGGTGCAGGTTTGTGATACGCCTACTACTTAAGAGAACTTGCTATTTTCGAGACTATTCGGTGCGCCCACATGATTGTTCGTGGGGCACCATTTTATATTTACTTTTCGTCTTTTAGTTTCGGGTTGCGTCCCAATGATTTAGACATTTCTCATTATCTTAAAAGCTCCATAGTATACGTTCTAGTGGGTAGTTGTTGAGTTATTGATTAACTCTCGGGCACGTTATTACGTTTGACTAAGTATTTGATGAATAAAGAATTCCGCTAATTTAATTCATATATTCATGATTTGTTACATTTATTTTATAAACTGTTGGAGGCGAATATTGAACCTGGCGGGTTCAAATATTGTTATTGCATCTTATAGGTTCTTCCGATGTTGTTCATTACGTCGGATGCCGGTCACGTCTAGGGTGGGTTTTGGGGCGTGACACCTATCCGGGCACGTTTTATCTTATATCCACATTCACACATAGGTGGACCACATGGCTTACTCATAATTTACGTACATCAATAGTGCTAATTTCGTTGGGCAACAACGCATTTATATCATCATCAATAACAATGCCCATATCCATATACACAAGCTGACGAGGCTATCAAAATGATATATAAAATATCAGCCGACAAGGCTACAAGACATCTAACCATACACAACTGTCTACGAGCCTCTAAGAAGAATATGTAACATCATACAGGCGGGACAGGACCCCTCCGTGCCCATATGTATGTACACAAAAGAATAATACCTAAAAGCTGTAGCTCCAGATGAAATGGAGCTCCTCTATGCAGTCACTGAATAGAAAATCTATGGATCAAGCCTGTCTCCCTGTCCACCTGCGGGCATGACCCAGCATCCACAAACAAAAGGACGTTCGTACGAAAAATGTACTGAGTATGTAAAGTGTCACGACCCGACTAGGGGCCATGACGGGCACCCGAGGCTAACCACCGAGCACCGCTCATACCATTACCCATCGTACACATCAAGCGTTCATCCATTAATCTTATACTCATATCATAGGAAAACCATTTTTCACTTTGAAACATAATTACCTTTATATTCATAAGCCCTTCGGCTATTAAAATATATATATATATATATATATATATACACGTGAGAAAAATTGTTAGAACATACTACCCACACATGCGTACCTACGAGCCTCTACTAGAGTGCTAGACATAGGGACGGGACAGGACCCCGCCGTGCCCAAAACATGTATATACACAAAAGAATAAATCAATGGCACCCCCGGAACAATGGACTGCTCTCAAAGTCTGCTAGTAGCTCCTACGAGTTTGGATCACCTCCCTGTCTACCTGTGGGCATGAACACAACTTCCAAAGAAAACGGACATCAGTACGAACCTTGTACTGAGTATGTAAGACATGAACGAAATGAACATAACATAGAAATCATAAGACATAAGATGAAGATGTAACCTACTTATCTTTTAAGAGTGGATGCATTTCATACATGTATCGTATATATATATATTCGTAGTACATGTATCATCATATCATATATATATATATATATATCATCATCGTTAACCCACGTCCGGGTAAACATCATACGCCGCCCACTAGTGGTGATCATGTCCGCTCTTCTAGGCGCGGTGGAATCATAAGCAGCCCTCCTTAGAGGTGACATGTTCGGCCATTTGGGCACGGAGGAATCACAAGTACCCACCTTTGCGGTGACATATCCGGCCATTTGGGCACGGTGGAATTGTATCATCGTGAGCACATCACAAACTTAACATTACTGTAAATCTCATAGGCATATCATGACCTTATCATAACTTAGCATCATTATACATTTATCATCAAAGCATACATTAGAACTTGAAGGTAACTATGGCAATGTCGGGGTGACATAAGGTCGTGAACCCTCGATTACATCATGGAATGATCATAATCATTATGTCTCACCTTGAGGGGAATAACATTTTAAGCTGAGTGTACACAAGAAAAGCATCAATGGAACCATATTTAGGATCATTAACCTCATGGACATCGTATGTTACTCTAAGATTCTTATTCTTAAATTCGTCATCATCATTGTCATTGTCGTATCGTATCTCTTTCTTTATCATATGCGTATGTAGCTCTTTATAGTCATGGACTCATAATTTTCATTATTTAGGAAGATCACAGAAAAATAGGAAGACTCATGCCTTAGAAGTAAACGATTAGCCTTCCTTACATACCTTTTTCGTTTAGCAATTCTATCGCTTGATTGTTCTCCTTCGATGCTCGCGCTTCTACCTTCAAGAAAGTTCGTATTAACATTACCTAATCGATTATAAGAACGTGCTTACTAAAGCTAGGGAAAATTGGGCAGCATTTTATTTGTTTATACAACTTTCCTCATATCACATATCGACTCCCAAGCTTCCATAACAAAATTCACAATATTATAGGCAACAATCATCATTCATCTACATTATCCACATTTCACAATTTCACTTCAATTCCTCCATAACTAGGGTCATAGTATAATATTACACCCGTCTCTTCATAATGTTTCTCCCATGTTCTTAATGTCATTTATAACATATTTATAATCACAACATGTCAAGAATCATGATCGATTCCAAGCTACTACTCAAAATGTCACTATTCTTACATTCATAACCCATTTTCTATCTCCTTCTACAATTCAAGTCTTTCAACCTCTCAATACTTTAAAAAACATGGAATGATCATAAAACTTACCTTTGATAGTGTGGGAATGAGTTTTAAGTGGAAATACTTCGCTTGAGCCACAACCCAATAGCAATATAAGTTGGCCACACAGGGCTCATATGCATAAAAAGAAAACATACATACCTCACAATCTCGATGTTTAATAGTGGATCTCTTATGGGGGCTGAAATATGTGCGGATATTTAAATTTCATACTCTCTTCTGCTTCCAAATTCATTTCTTCTCAGTTGTTATTTCGCCATAAGACTTTAGCTGAGGCTACTTCCTTATTTCGAAGTCTCCGTACTTTCCTGTCTAATATGGCAATGGACACTTCTTCATAGACTAGCTTTTCTGTCACTTGAACATCATCTATTGGGAAAATCCTCGTAGGATCTTTAACACACTTGCGGAGCATTAAGACTGTCACGACCCGACTAGGGGCCGTGACGAGTACCCGATACTTGTACCGAGCACTCCTTATCTATCATATTACCTTTACCTCTTAGCAAGCCGTGTAAACAGAGCCATATTTTTTTTTTGAACATTAACATTAGCAGCGTCATTTTGAACATAGGCTAATAAACTTCGTTAGCACTTTATACAACAACATTAACATGCCAAAACACCATATATCTAACTATACTTGACCGACTGTACATATCTGCCTACGAGCCTCTAGACATTGTACACTTATACATAGAAAGGGCCGAGTACTATCGTGCCCGATATTATATATACACAACATAGTACCACTGAAATAAGGCTCCGGAACGACTGGAGCGCTGTAGAGTACTGCTGGCAGAGCTCCTAAGGATCAAGTCCACCTGTCTGCTGACCTGCGCGGCATGGAACGCAGAGTCCACAAGAAAGGACGTCAGTACGAATAGTGTACCGAGTATGTAAGGTATAGAAAATAATACAAGCAGTAACATAGAGTACGATTAATAATATCATGGAGTCACAGGGCATAAAACGAGGCGAGAAAGTAACCTGTGCATAGGAAGGCCCCTTTTCAGGCCAGCTGTTATGTAGGCTTGTCCTTTCGTCTTTGAAACATTTCTTTTCATAAGCATAGGAATTAACATTTATATATTACTTATTCTCGTGTACAGAAAACAGTACATTTCAGTAACGGTACCTTTTGCTCACATTTACAGACGCCGAATACAATCGGCTGTCCCAAGCCCCCTCCCCAATGGTGTCCCAACACATTACATCATATATAGGTAGCATACATTATGTATATATACAGACGCCGCGTACGGCTCTCCCATATCCCGCGTCCGGGCGTCCCGCGTCCAGGATGGAATCCAGCTGAATCAGGTGGTGATATAATAGTGACCCTTCCCCTTTCCCCATACACATATACATATACATTTGCTTATCTTTTATACATATACACGTCTCATATACAATTACTTATCTTATTTATATATACATATCCATACACATATACCTGTTTTATATACATATATCGTATAAGCACACAAGAGCCAAGGAAAATCATGTATCCATCGGAGTGACGTAAGGTCGGTGACCTCCGATGACGTTATGGAATGCTAGTTATAGCTTTGTCTCACCTTGAAGGAACAAGTATTTTAAGGCGAGACTATCAACGGAGAATAATATTACAGTGACCGTAGAATGAAATCGTGGGCATCATAGATGACCGTCATAGGCTTTGGAGTCAAAGAAAATAAAGATATAGCTAGGAAATATAAATACGATTCAAAAATTAGTGTATCACTTTCATGTTTACATAAGATACTTAGCTTAGTCATCTTAGTCATAGAGTCGTTCCGGTCGTACTTATCAAAGGTACATTCTCTTGTCTAACATTGTAATTATCATTATCCTCATAGAAACATTCTCGTTAGAGTAGTCATAGTACTTATCATTCGGTAATGAGGTCGGGATCAAAAGTCCCCCTTGGATTTACTTCTAGTTAGTCAACCAAGGCTATAGGAAAATCAGAGAGTAACGGGCCCACCTCGGGCCGGATGGGGTAGCGTGTACTAGTTGCATATGTTACATGTCGTGTCATTACTTGTGACGGTTCTAGGGTAATCGGGTCCCATTTATGCAAGTTATAGGGGTCTAGGAGGTTTTTCCGACCATTGGCACACTTTCTAGTTCAATTCTATTGAACAAAAGGTAGAAAACTTTAGGTGCGAATTCCGGGGAACAGAGTTGTCCCCGAGGCTCGTACCCAACTTATTTCTACTAAGACATGCCATAGAAAGAAGGGTGAAGCCTTACATACCTCTTTCCTCTCCTTTGGCCATCCCGAATTCAACTCGCAAATCCGCCAAAATCTACAAATTGGTCAAGTTTACCAAACATGATTAGTGCCTTTAGAATTGAATTCTTATAATGATACTTGGCTACCAAAATTTCGGTAGCACTTCCTCTGTAAATATACCATCCTCAACATTCAACTTAGTCAAATTCCAATCAATCACAATCCGGGAATTCAAACCCGTCCAAACTATCAACATAAACTCAACAACCACACTAGCAATTTCCATATTCAACTCAAGGTACATTCCAACACTTTAATTAGCATTCTACTTCCTTCAAGACTTTCCAATTTCAATAAAACAACAACAACCTTATAATACATATTCCAACAACATCATACTAATATCATTACAAACCATCCATACAAGAACATTATTTTCAATATACACAACCTTCCAATTGCCAATACCTCACCAAACATATCAAGTCTTTATTTGCGATATAACATCTACAACACAACGACTAAGATATTAATTACAACTCGCTCATTATTCTTTCACAACTCACTAACACATTAAGTATACACGGCCACATACACACCACACACTACACGGCCATATTATGCAAACACAACTACATTCTATCCAAATTCATTCCACTTCCATTTTCCACATATCATTTACAACCATAACAACCAAACACTAGACAACATAATTGAATCATGACTCCTACACATATATATATATATGCACGGCCACATACTATATTTCTCACCTTCATGAATTTCAACCATTTTAGCATACTACAACACATATAAACCATGTATAACACATAAAACAAGATTAGAATTCACCTTTCTTCTTCAACTTCTCACTTGACTACAACTTGGCAACTTGTATGTTTGTGAGTTTTTCTTGCTCCAACAACAACTCCACCTTGTTAAGCACCCTTTACTTGGTAGGAATTTATTTTTGAAAGAATTTTTATCAATTTTTCTTGGCAATTTTTCTCTTGGCCGAAAGGCCTTGAGGTTTTTCTCCTTTTTTTCTCTCTTTTACTTTCTTGAAATTTCTAGAGATTTTGGTGATAAGGATGACTTAGTCATCTTTTTTATTCACCAATTTTATTCAATTTGGGCCTAGCCCATGTACATGGCCGGTTGGGCCTCTCCTTTTTACTTGAAATTTCAAGCCCAATTGTATTGGCTAGTTCTTGTAATTCATGGAAGGTATTTTTCCAATTTCCAATTTTACCCTTCGTCGTTCTCCATATTTCCACTTCGAGACTTTTCATAAGCAACTCATGTGCCAAACAAAATAAAATATTGCCTTGCTTGTTGTTTTCCCGCGATTGTCTTGAATTATCCGATTGCATAAAATGCGGGATATAACATCCTCCCCCCCTTTAGAACATTCGTCCTTGAATGTTATACTGGCCTCATAGCGTAGTATCATACTTCGGGGAGGTCTCTTTTGTCAATACCTCATGTCACTTAGCATGTCCCTCTTAGGAGCTTAGGTTGCCCTTTTGCGATCTTTACAGTTGTACTTCCTTCTTCGTCGCGTCTGCTGCGTCTATCCCCTCACTAGACATGTTCCCGTATATCGCCAAATCATGGTGTTCTTGTATTAGCTAGTGTGGACTCAATATCGGTCTCTCCCTGTGACACCTGTACTTTTCTCCGTCATTCCCAAAGCTTTCTGTTGTCATGACTTCCCTTTTTCTGTTAGTTTAGTCCGTCTCGGCCTATATAACTCGTATGGGGTTTCTAACCACTTTCCACACCCCAATTTACCTTGGGCTGCCTACTCTTACACTCGTCTCTTGTTTCCGCCTTTACGAAATTTTCAGGATATTTCCCAAGGGGTCACCCATCATGGAATTACTCCCACCTGAGCACGCTTAACCTTGAAACTTTAATGCATTTCAGTGTCTCGGTGTTAGTATTTTTACCTCCGCTTCCCCGTACTACCTATATCACATAATATGGGGCAGGTTGGGGTCTCGGCAATGTTCGAACGCGCTCATAGCACATATTTCTCTTTTAATGACTATTTTAGCCTTCGTGGTCACTACTATTCACCCTTTTTCTTGTGTACACGGCTACCCTTATCCTAAATTTTCCCGAATTTCTTATATGTTCCGGAACACACGGGACGGTGCAAGATAAAGTAAAATCCAGTTCAATTTAACATCCATATATTATAGAAAAGATGCCGGAAGTGTACCTGTGGCCGCGTCGGCGGAAGGTTCAGGGTCCTGTCGTCCTGTCAGTGCATATAAGCGGTGCGGAGGACCGGCTGAACTAGGTGCCCCTCCTCTACCTCGGCCGCGGCCCGCTGGAGCCTGGGAAGTCTGTCCACGAGGGCGCACGGTCGACGATGAACCGATTGCCGATCCGGCTGGCTGAGTTCGGCCTCCTTCATTTTTTAGTGGGCAGTCACGTACAAAATGGTCAGTTCGACCACAGGCAAAACAACCACCGGTGTCTAGGTAGCACTGCCCAGAGTGGGGCCGGCCACACCGAGCACATCGTGGTGGGGGCAGCCCCGTCCTGCTAAAATCAACTCTGTACTGGGATCCTGAAGCTCTAGTACCCTGATCTGGTCCCGAATAGGCGGAGCGGTCAAATCTTCTATCTGCAACTCGAGGTGGTGCACTGGCCACTGATTGGCCTGAATACCTAGACTGCTCTTGTGCATGCCCCCCTCTATACTCGCTTCTAGCCCCAGAAGATCTGCCCCTTTTTCTGGGACCCCTATCTGGATAACGCTCCTCTCTCCGTGACTGGTACTGTTCTTCCAGATTTTGGGCGTGGGCCTTGATGCGGGTAATAGTCATCCCGTCCTGGAGTGAAGCCGTCAAGCACTCCTTAACCAAATGTGGCCCTAGCCCACTTACAAACCGGTGCACATGGTCTCCCCTATCAGCTATCAGGGCAGGGGCATACCTGGCTAGCGAGTTGAAATGGAGGCTGTATTCTCGGACACTCATGTTTCCCTGTCTCAGGTTCAAGAACATATCGGCTCGAGCCCGTCGAACCTCTGGCGGTAGGAAATGTCGTAGAAATGCCTCTGTAAACTCCTGCCAAACCGGAGGGGGTGCATTTGCTCCCCTCGAAGATATCCATCTGCTGTACCACAAAACTGCCACATCCCACAGCCTGTATGAAGCCAACTCTACGGACTCCGTATCCGAAGCATGTATGATCCTCAGAGTCCTCAGCATCTCATCTATGAAACTCTGCGGGTCTTCCTCTGGTTTCGATCCATAAAACTCTGGCGGCTTTAGGGTAATAAAGTCACGGGCCCTTGCACTTACCGCCCTGTCTCCCAGGTCTACATCTTGCCGTTGAGTCTGTGCGGCAACTATCTGGGTCAATAACTTGATGGCCTCTGCCATCTGCTAGCCCGGAACTGCTGGCGGTGGAACTGGAGGTGCGGGGGCTGGAGCTGGAGCTCTTCCCTGCTCTGCCGGTGCAGGGGGAGCAAGAAAAGTCTAAGGGGGAGCTTCATTATGAGATTCTCCTTCTTCTAGCTCCCGCTCGACTCTGCTGCCCGCCACCCTCTTGGCTTTCTCGGCCGTCGTAGCCTTTCTCTTCGGCGGCATTACTGAAACCATAGCATAGGATTAGGAAAGGAATGTGGAAGCCTGATAGCATAGCTCTATCGCACGATCTTAGGACACAAAGAGGGTCATATTTCCTAAATTCCCTGTAGCCTCCTATTTATAAGTGTGGCTCGCTACACACCCATAAACAAGACTCTATTGGACACGGCTCGTAGACAAACCCCTAGGACCGAACTGCTCTGATACCACTTCTGTCACGACCCGACTAGGGGCCGTGACGAGTACCCGATACTTGTACCGAGCACTCCTTATCTATCATATTACCTTTACCTCTTAGCAAGCCGTGTAAACAGAGCCATATTTTTTTTTTTGAACATTAACATTAGCAGCGTCATTCTGAACATAGGCTAATAAACTTCGTTAGCACTTTATACAACAACATTAACATGCCAAAACACCATATATCTAACTATACTTGACCGACTGCACATATCTGCCTACGAGCCTCTAGTCATATTACACTTATACATAGAAAGGGACGAGTACTATCGTGCCCGAGATTATATATACACAAAATAGTACCACTGATATAAGGTACCGGAACGACTGGAGCGCTGTAGAGTACTGCTGGCAGAGCTCCTAAGGATCAAGTCCACCTGTCTGCTGACCTGCGCGGCATGGAACGCAGCGTCCACAAGAAGGGATGTCAGTACGAATAGTGTACCGAGTATGTAAGGCATAGAAAATAATACAAGCAGTAACATAGAGTACGATTAATAATATCATGGAGTCACAGGGCATATAACGAGGCGAGAAAGTAACCTGTGCATAGGAAGGCCCCTTTTCAGGCCGGCTGTCATGTAGGCTTGTCCTTTCGTCTTTGAAACGTTTCTTTTCATAAGCATAGGAATTAACATTTATATATTACTTATTCTCGTGTACAGAAAACAGTACATTTCAGTAACGGTACCTTTTGCTCACATTTACAGACGCCGAATACAATCGGCTCTCCCAAGCCCCCTCCCCAACGGTGTCCCAACACATTAAATCATATATAGGTAGCATACATTATATATATATATACAGACGCCGCGTACGACTCTCCCATATCCCACGTCCGGGCATCCAGCGTCCAGGATGGAATCCAGCTGAATCAGGTGGTGATATAACAGTGACCCTTCCCCTTTCCCCATACACATATACATATACATTTGCTTATCTTTTATACATATACACGTCTCATATACAATTACTTATCTTAGTTATATATACATATCCATACACATATACCTGTTTTATATACATATATCGTATAAGCACACAAGAGCCAAGGAAAATCATGTATCCATTGGAGTGACGTAAGGTCGGTGACCTCCGATGACGTTATGGAATGCTAGTTATAGCTTTGTCTCACCTTGAAGGAACAAGTATTTTAAGGCGAGACTATCAACGGAGAATAGTATTACAGTGACCGTAGAATGAAATCGTGGGCATCATAGATGACCGTCATAGGCTTTGGAGTCAAAGAAAATAAAGATATAGCTAGGAAATATAAATACGATTCAAAAATTAGTGTATCACTTTCATGTTTACATAAGATACTTAGCTTAGTCATCTTAGTCATAGAGTCGTTCCGGTCGTACATATCAAAGGTACATTCTCTTGTCTAACATTGTAATTATCATTATCCTCATAGAAACATTCTCGTTAGAGTAGTCATAGTACTTATCATTCGGTACTGAGGTCGGGATCAAAAGTCCCCCTTGGATTTACTTCTAGTTAGTCAACCAAGGCTATAGGAAAATCCGAGAGTAACGGGCCCACCTCGGGCCGGATGAGGTAGCGCGTACTAGTTGCATATGTTACATGTCGTGTCATTACTTGTGAGGGTTCTAGGGTAATCGGGTCCCATTTATGCAAGTTATAGGGGTCTAGGAGGTTTTTCCGACCATTGGCACACTTTCTAGTTCAATTCTATTGAACAAAAGGTAGAAAACTTTAGGTGCGGATTCCGGGGAACAGAGTTGTCCCCGAGGCTCGTACCCAACTTATTTCTGCTAAGACATGCCATAGAAAGATGGGTGAAGCCTTACATACCTCTTTCCGCTCCTTTGGCCATCCCGAATTCAACTCGCAAATCCGCCAAAATCTACAAATTGGTCAAGTTTACCAAACATGATTAGTGCCTTTAGAATTGAATTCTTAAAATGATACTTGGCTACCGAAATTTCGGTAGCACTTCCTCTGTAAATATACCATCCTCAACATTCAACTTAGTCAAATTCCAATCAATCACAATCCGGGAATTCAAACCCGGCCAAACTATCAACATAAACTCAACAACCACACTAGCAATTTCCATATTCAACTCAAGGTACATTCCAACACTTTAATTAGCATTCTACTTCCTTCAAGACTTTCCAATTTCAATAAAACAACAACCTTATAATACATATTCCAACAACATCATACTAATATCATTACATACCATCCATACAAGAACATTATTTTCAATATACACAACCTTCCAATTGCCAATACCTCACCAAACTTATCAAGTCTTTATTTGCGATATAACATCTACAACACAACGACTAAGATATTAATTACAACTCGCTCATTATTCTTTCACAACTCACCAACACATTAAGTATACACGGCCACATACACACCACACACTACACGGCCATATCATGCACACACAACTACATTCTATCCAAATTCATTCCACTTCCATTTTCCACATATCATTTACAACCATAACAACCAAACACTAGACAACATAATTGAATCATGACTCCTACACACATATATATATATATGCACGGCCATATACTATATTTCTCTCCTTCATGAATTTCATCCATTTTAGCATACTACAACACATATAAACCATGTATAACACATAAAACAAGATTAGAATTCACCTTTCTTCTTCAACTTCTCACTTGGCTACAACTTGGCAACTTGGATGTTTGTGAGTTTGTCTTGCTCCAACAACAACTCCACCTTGTTAAGCACCCTTTACTTGGTAGGAATTGATTTTTGAAAGAATTTTTATCAATTTTTCTTGGCAATTTTTCTCTTGGGCGAAAGGCCTTGAGGTTTTTCTCCTTCTTTTCTCTCTTTTACTTTCTTGAAATTTCTAGAGATTTTGGTGATAAGGATGACTTAGTCATCTTTTTTATTCACCAATTTTATTCAATTTGGGCCTAGCCCATGTACATGGCCGGTTGGGCCTCTCCTTTTTACTTGAAATTTCAAGCCCAATTGTATTGGCTAGTTCTTGTAATTCATGGAAGGTATTTTTCCAATTTCCAATTTTACCCTTCGTCGTTCTCCATATTTTCACTTCTAGACTTTTCATAAGCAACTCATGTGCCAAACAAAATAAAATATTGCCTTGCTTGTTGTTTTCCCGCGATTGTCTTGAATTATCCGATTGCATAAAATGCGGGATATAACAAAGACATGGAAAACAGAATGGACTGATTCAAGTTCTGGAGGCAAGTCCAATTCATAAGCTACTTGACCCACCTTCTGGATAATCTTATAGGGTCCAGTGTATCGTGGACTTAACTTTCCTTTCTTACCAAATCTCATCACTCCTTTCATTGGTGACACCTTTAAGAATACACAATCATCAACTTGAAATTCTAAGTCTCGCCGGCGATTGTCCGCATATGATATTTGGCGACTTTGGGCTGTCAATAATTGATCTCGGATCACCTTGACTTTTTCTACTGCTTGTTGAATCAACTCATGGCCTATTAGCTGTACTTCTCCTATTTTAAACCTTCCAATTGGGGATCTACACTTCCTTCCATATAAAGCTTCATAAGGAGCCATTTGGATACTGGAATGATAGCTATTGTTGCATGCAAAATCAATAAGAGGTATGTGGTCATCCCAACTACCATCGAAATCTAGTACACATGCCCGTAGCCTATCTTCCAAGGTATGAATAGTACGTTCGGCTTGCCCATCAGTTTGCAGATGAAATGCCGTGCTGAGCTTTACTTGAGTACCTAGACCTTCTTGGAAAGATTTCCAGAACTTGGCTGTAAATTGCGCTCCTCTATCTGTCATAATGGATATCGGAATACCATGGAGTCGCAAAATATCCTTGAGATACAACCTTGCATAATCTTCTGCTGAGTATGTGGTTCTGACTGGAAGAAAATGAGCTGCTTTTGTGAGTCTGTCCACGATCACCCATATGGAACCATACTTGCCTCGGGAACGAGGTAGCCCCGCAATAAAATCCATGTTGATCATTTCCCATTTCCAAGTAGGGATTTCCATTGCTTGCAACAATCCTCCTGGCTTTTGATGTTCGATTTTCACTTGCTGGCAATTTGGACATTGAGCTACAAATTCTGCTATGTCTTTCTTCATGCCATCCCACTAATATATCAACTTGAGATCATGATACATCTTCGTTGCACCTGGGTGAATAGAATACCGAGAATAATGAGCTTCTTCGAGGATTCGATGACGTAATTTTGCAACATTTGGAACACATAGCCTGCCTCGGTATCTAAGAATTCCATCCATAGAAGTTTCAAACAGAGACTTCTCCTTTTCATGAAATGTGTCTCTATAATGGCTCAAATGAGTATATTCATACTGACGCTCTTTCACTTCCATATTCAAGGACGAAACTGTGGGATTATTAATGCCAATTCTTGCACTACCTGAATCAATTAAACGTACTCCAAGATTAGCCAGTTGGTGGAGCTAATGAATTAATTCTTTTTTCTCCGGAGGAACTTCACATAGGCTGCCCATCGATCGGCGGCTAAGCGCATCAGCTACTACATTTTCCTTTCCGGGGTGGTATAAAATACTCACATCATAATCTTTCAATAATTCTGACCACCGCCTCTACCGCAGATTCAACTCCTTCTTTTTGAAAATGTATTGAAGACTCTTGTGATCTGTATAGATATCAACATGCACGCCATACAAGTAATGTCTCCACATCTTTAATGCATAAATAACTGCAACCAGTTCAAAATCATGAGTTGGGTAGTTCTTTTCATGTTTCTGCAACTGCCTCAAAGCATAAGCAATAACTTTACTGTGCTGCATTAACACACATCCTAACCCAACACCGGAAGCATTACAATATACAACATAGCCATCTGGCCCTTATGGGAGTGTCAAGACTGAGGTTGAGGTTAATCTGTCCTTCAACGCTTGGAAACGGCGTTCACAAGCATCATTCCACTGAAACTTAGCTGACTTTTCGGTTAGCTTCGTCAATGGGGATGAAATAGAGGAAAATCCTTCTATGAACCTTTTATAGTAACTTGCCAATCCCAAAAAACTACGGACTTCTGTGGGCGTCGTAGGCCTTGGCCAAGTCTTCACAGCTTCAATTTTCTGAGTATCAACTCGAATGCCATCATCTAAAATAACATGACCTAAAAATGTCACAGAATTCAGCCAAAACTCGCTCTTTGAAAATTTTGCATACAATTCTCGAGTTCGAAGAATTCCAAGAACAGTACGTAAATGATCTGCATGTTCTGATTCTGTGTGAGAGTATACCAGAATATCATCAATGAATACTATTACGAATAAATCCAAGAGAGGCCTGAATACATTATTCATCAAATTCATGAACACTGTTGGAGCATTAGTTAACCCAAATGACATCACCCATAATTCATAATGGCCATATCTCGTTCTAAAAGCTGTTTTGGGAATATCTTCTTGTTTAACTCTCACTTGGTGATAACCTGACCTCAAGTCTATTTTGGAAAACCACTTGGCACCTTGGAGTTGATCAAATAAATTATCAATCCTTGGGAGAGGATATTTATTCGTTATCGTCACCTTATTCAACTGCCTATAATCGATGCACATTCATAGGGAGCCATCTTTCTTTCTTACAAATAAGACAGGTGCTCCCCACGGTGATGAACTGGGTCTAATAAACCCCTTCTCAAGAAAATCTTTCAACTGTGCCTTTAGCTCTTTCAATTCTGCCGGAGCCATTCGGTAAGGAGGAATAGAAATAGGCTTGGTATCCAGCAACACGTCAATGGAAAAATCAATCTCTCTTTCCGGTGGAAGACGTGGAAGTTCATCTGGAAATACATCTGGGAATTCATTCACTACCGGAACGGATTGGAAAGTTGGCGACTTTGCTTCGGTGTCATGAACTCGGACTAAGTGATAAATATAGCCCTTAGCTATGATCTTTCTTGCCTTAAGGTAGGAAATAAACCTACCTCTTGGAGATGCTATACTACCCTTCCATTCAAGCACGGGCTCTCCTGGAAATTGAAATCGAACTACTTTCATTCGGCAGTCAACATTAGCATAACATAAGGCCAACCAATCCATACCAATAATCACATTGAAATCTAATGTCTCCAGCTTAACTAAATCATCTTTAGTCTGGCGGTCGCATATCACAATTACACAATTATTATAAACTTGTCTAGCTATAACGAGATCACCAACCGGAGTAGATACCTCAAAAGGTTTAACTGGCTCAGGTTTCACCCCAATACGACCAGCAACATACGAAGTAATATAACATAGGGTAGAACCCGAATCTATCAATGCATACACATCATGGGAAAATACGGATAATGTACCTGCAACCACATCCGGGGAGGACTCAAGATCCTGTCGTCCGGCTAAAGCATACATACGGGGCAGAGTGGCACCTAAAGTAGATGCTCCTCCTCTACCTCTACCTTAACCTGTTGGTATCTGGGCAGTCTGCCCTACCGGGCGCACTGAAGAGGAACTAGCTGCTGATCCTGTGGGCTGAAACCTGTCACTACCCAAATCGATGGGCAGCAACAAGTGCCCGGCCATTTCTAGTCAAGCACTCTTATGCCTGCAGTTACCTCTCACTGACTATCTTGGGCCCATGCACAATATGTAACTGAGCTGGACAGTCTCCCGAACAATCAACATAAGAAACACCGTACCGAGAACTCACGGCCAACGTATACATATAAGTATAACCACTGAGAATAACAGCGTGAGCCGATTTGGCCGCCACACATATATACTGAACAACAAAATACACGTCGACGAGGCTGCATAACATCACGACTACATATCACTGTCTACAGACCTCTATGAAGTACAAACTGTAGAAATGACAGGACAAGGCCTTGTCGTACCCATATATGTACGTAACCGAATATCATACCAAAAGGGGTGTAGCTCCGGATCAATGGAGTGTACTGACTGCTACTGAGGAGAGGTCTTACTGCGATGGATCGTCTGACTGGCTACCTGATCCTGTGGGCATGAACGCAGCATCCACATGAAGGGACGTCAATACGAGTAATGTACCGAGTATGTAAGGCATCAATAGTAACATAGTAAGGGATGTAAATTATGAATAATAGCAAAATGGAAATATAGCGGATATCGTAAGATAAAAGAATAACCTGTACATATGGGTGCCTCTTAGGGCGGATGCCATGCATGCTTAGCTTTCTTTGAAAAACATTTCTTGTTCATATATATAGAAAATATGCCGAGGCGTCGGCTTCGATCCATTTAGCCACATGTGTCCCGTGTCCGGGCATCCCGCGTTCGGGATGATAAGTTACACTAACTGATCAGGTGGCCATGCGTCTATAGCGCCACTCCCTTTTCCCCATATTCCCCATATACATATACATATATCATATAAGCAGCATGCAGGAGAGCCCAAGGAAAGTTATGTCTCTATCGGAGTGAAGTAAGGTCGGTAATCTCCGATTATATTATGGAGTAATCATGGTCGCTATGTCTCACCTTGAAGGAATAATTATTAAAAGGTGAGACCATCAATGAAAAATAGCATTAAGAGAACATAGAATAAGATCATAAATCTCATAAGGCGACAATTCATATACTTTGGAATCTTTAAAAATAGTCATCGCCCATGAATAAAATTGGGAAATCAAGAAATAGCTCAACATTCTTATATCGTCATTGAAATCGTAAACTTGGAACCTTTAAACCCGGAATCATCATCATCATAATCAAGTAGGAAAATATTCTCATCTTTGACATCATCATTATGATTGTGAAAACAGGTTCATCATTGTTATCATAAGAGCTCACAGAGCCATAAATCTCTGATTTAGAAAATACGAAAATTTTTTAAAACATTTTTGAATTATTAGGAAAGGAATTCTGCCTTGGAGTCATAAACATCTAACTTTTGAAGACAAGGAAGACATGGAAACATTTATGAAGCCATAACATAGGAATCATGCCTTTGAAAGAAAGGGGCAAGCCTTAACATACCTTTCGGTTGCCTTAGTCGTTCAACGTTTATCCTTCCAAGCTCGTAAATCTACATATAAAGCATTCATACTATTATTAGGCTCAATGTCATACGCTCATCTTAAGCCTTCAATTTAATTCTGTTTATAATCTGCCGAAATTCGGGCAACACCTCCTCTGTTTATATGCCTAGACCGAAATCACAATCCAACAACCAACAACAACAAAAAAAATACCAACATCAATAACATCATTTCCAACACCAATATGTACCATAAAACAGCCCACACGTTGTTTTCCAACTTCCATAACTAACCAACTTACTACACAATTATTTAACGGCTTTATCTCCGTAAATAAGCCTTAAATAATACCAAAAGAGAAAGATTCATACATTTTTTCTTGTTAAGACAGCAATATCCTCAATATCCACGCTAAAATATCCCGCAAAACAATACTAGAATCACAACCATGCGTTACCCGGACCTAAACCACTACTCCGCGACTTAAAAATTGCACACTTTTGATTCCCTCACTTTCTCTCTTCCAATTTCTGTAATTTTCCAGCAAAATCTGGTGAAAAAAGGTGTTCTTACCCTTTTTATAAGTGTCAAATTCGGGTCGGGTTCACTGTAGCATTGTATTGTAGCAGCACTGTAGCAGGTCACTACTGTAGCAGTACTGTAGCACGGGTTTCTGCTCTGTCAGCTGAACTTGTAACGTCCATAATTCTGTACTCCGATGTCCTATGGATGAGCGGTGTGTTGCGTTTGAAACTACACTCGACGAACTTCATTTTAGGCTTTTGTTTCACCTTAAAACACTTCATATGATAAGAGATATGCGTCCCCCAAGTTGGACAAAAACTTTTCACACAAAACATTACCCATCCTTTCTCCGAAGTCGTACTACTTCATTTCTTCCACTCATTTCCTTATAAAACCTTCTGGTATATCTTATATACAACCCTTCACTTATTAAATATACTTAATAATGCTTGCTCCTTATAGTCCAATGTGGTTTTACTTAACCCTAATTCAACGTGCTTATGTTTCAAATTTGATAAGTGCTCTTCGAAGATACGGGGTGTAACAAACCCCACCTCTGCCATACCTCGAGGGACAATCATGCATCAAGTGCCCAGCCTGTCCACAAACATAGCCAAGCATCAGTGCCCTAACGACATGGCCTCGAATGTAATTTTCTGCACTGACTACATCGTGGAACTGGTGGTCTCCTCTGATTATAATCACCCCCAAACTGGGAACCTGAAGCTCTCGAACTCTGAACCTGTCCTGAAGGAAAGGAACAATCAAATCTCCTACCTGCAAGTCGTGGAGGCGGACTAGTCGCCGACTGGCCTGAGTGTCTAGAATATACCTGCCTTGATTCCCCTCTATAATCACTACCTGCCCCCACAGATCTGTCCCTCTTGCTTTTCCCTCTATCAATGTCACGATCACCCCTTTTCGGATGTTGTTGTCCTTCTAAATTCTATCATAGGCTTGAATGCGGGAAATATCCATCCCATCTTGCAACGAAGCCATCAAGCAGTCCTTGAACAAATGCGGCCCTAATCCACTCACGAACCTGTGCACTCTATCCCCCATGTCGGCCACCATAGTCGGGGCATATCTAGCCAATGAATTGAACTGAAGGATATACTCCCAGGCACTCATATTTCCTTGTTTTAGATTTAAGAACCTATCCGCTCTAGCTCGACGGACCTCGGGTGGTAAATAGTGGCGGATGAAAGTATCTACAAATTCTTGCCAAACGGGAGGAGGCGCATTTTATTTTCTTGATGATATCCAATTATTGTACCATAATACTGCCACATCTTGGAGTTTATAATATGCCAACTCCACAGATTCAGTTTCGGAGGCATGAATAATCTTCAACGTTCTCAACATTTCATCAATAAAACCTTGTGGGTCTTCATTCGGCTTTGACCCGAAAAACTCCGGAGGATTCAAACTCATGAAATCATGGGCTCTGGTACTAGCTGCCCAATCACTTGGAGCCGCATTTTTCCTCTGTGCCTAGGCGGCAACTAACTGCCTGAATAGATGAATAGCCTCGGTCACTTGTTGACCCGAAGTAGCCGGTGGAGGAACTGGAGGCATAGGAGCTGGAGCTGATGCCCCTTCCTGTTCTTCTATAATAGGCTGGAGTGGGAGAAGTATTAGATGGAGCCTCATTATGTGATTCTCCCTCTTCTACATTCATTGGCGGCTCTCTTTCTACCCGGCTTTTCATCATAGTCTTGCCCTTCTAGGCAGCTGTAGCTTTCCCCTTTGGCGGCATTTCTTAAATCATAGCACACTATTAAGGAGGAGAAAATCTTATAACACAGCTCTATCGCACGATCTCGTAAGATGAAAGATGGTCATTTTTCCTAAATGCCCTGTAGCTTCTTGTTTATTATTCTGAAGCGTAACACACCATAAACAAGACTCTGCTAGACACGACTCGTAGACACTTCTTAGGACTGAACTGCTCTGATACCACTTTTGTCACGACCCGACTAGGGGCCATGACGGGTACCCGGGGCTAACCACCGAGCACCGCTCATACAATTACCCATCGTACAAATCCAGCGTTCATCCATTAATCTTATACTCATATCAAAGGAAAACCATTTTTCACTTTGAAACATAATTACCTTTATATACATAAGCCCTTCGGCTATTAATATATATAAATATATATACACGTGGGAAATATCGTGAGAACATACTACCCACACATGTGTATCTACAAGCCTCTACTAGAGTGCTAGACATAGGGACGGGACAGGACCCCGCCGTGCCTAAAACATGTATATACACAAAAAAATAAATCAATGGCACCTCCGTAACAATGGAGTGCTCTCAAAGTCTGCTAGTAGCTCCTACGAGTCTGGATCACCTCCCTGTCTACCTGTGGGTATGAACACAACGTCCAAAGAAAACGGACATCAGTACGAACCTTGTACCGAGTATGTAAGACATGAATGAAATGAACATAACAGATAAATCATAAGACATAAGACGAAGATGTAACCTGCTTAACTTTTAAGAGTGGATGCATTTCATACATATATCGTATATATATTCGTATTACATGTATCATCATATATATATATATATATATATATATATATATATATATATATATATATATATATAAATATATCATCATCGTTAACCCGCGTCCGAGTAAACATCATATGCCGCCCACTAGTGGTGTTCATGTCCGGCCTTCTAGGCACGGTGGAATCATAAGCAGCCCGCCTTAGCGGTGATATGTCCGTCCATTTGGGCACGGTGGAATCATAAGCAGCCCGCCTTTCCAGTGACATGTCCGGCCATTTGGGCATGGTGGAATTGTATCATCGTGAGCATATCATAAACTTAACATTACTGTACATCTCATAGGCATATCATGACCTTATCATAACTTAGCATCATTATACATTTATCATCAAAGCATACATTAGAACTTGAAGGTAACTGCGGCAATGTCGGGGTGACATAAGGTCGTGAACCCTCGATTACATTATGGAGTGACCATAATCATTATGTCTTACCTTGAGGGGACTAACATTTTAAGGTGAGTGTACACAAGAAAAGCATCAATGGAACCATATTTAGGATCATTAACCTCATGGACATCGTATGTTACTCTAGGATTCTTTATACTTAAATTCATCATCATCATTGTCATGCTCGTATCGTATCTCTTTCTTTATCATATGCGTATGTTGCTCTTCATGCCATAAGAGTCATGCCTTAGAAGGAAAGGATTAGCCTTACATACCTCTTTCGTTTAGCAATTCTATCACTTGATTTTTCTCCTTCGATGCTCGCGTTTCTACCTTCAAGAAAGTTCGCATTAACATTAGCTAATCGATTATAAGAACGTGCTTACTAATGCTACAGAAAATTGGGAAGCATTTCCTTTGTTTATACAACTTTCCTCATATCACATATCGACTCCCAAGCATCCATAACAACATTCACAATATTATAGGAAACAATCATCATTCATCTACATTATCCACATTTCACAATTTCACTTCAATTCCTCCATAACTAGGGTCATAGTATAATATTACACCCGTCTCTTCATAATGTTTCTCCCATGTTCTTAATGTCATTTATAACATATTTATAATCACAACATGTCAAGAATCATGATCGATTCCAAGCTACTACTCAAAATGTCACTATTCTTACATTCATAACCCATTTTCTATCTCCTTCTACAATTCAAGTCTTTCAACCTCTCAATACTTTAAACAACATGGAATGATCATAAAAATTACCTTTGATAGTGTGAGAATGAGCTTTAAGTGGAAATACTTCACTTGAGCAAAACCCTAGTTCCACTTCCCATGAGGTTTCTTGCCTTAAATGAACCCTAGTGAGTTTCTTGCACTTGCTTCTCTTGATTTGACGAAGTTGATCCTTAGTTTCACTTGGATTCTTGTAGATGAAGAGTGGAGAGAGTTCTAGAGGGTTCTTGAGGTGTGGAGAGAAAATGAGAAGATGGGAAATGAAAATAATGAACTTGGGTCCCTTCTTTAAAAACATAACTTGTTACTTGTAAATCCTTTCCGATACACATCGTATGCCTTTCCCTCTCTTGGCAAAATTTCTCCTCTTACTCCGAATGTCTTCGCAAATCTCAATTAGGGTCATCAAATGTCATTTATCACTTATTGCAATACCGTATATTTCGTGCCTTTTGTTAGTTTATTCACTGTGCATCAACGGGGAATTTTCTAGGGTGTAACATAAAGCATAATCAACATTATAGTAGAAGCATAATAGACAGCACAAGAAATAACATGAGATGGGAGAATTAAGATGTAATAGAGTCATTTGTACCTCTAGTGGACTTCATCATATCTACTTACTTGTATTTCATAGGGACCTTCCATTTCTAATGCTTACTCATGTACATATATAGGTTTACATATTCGTATTCGTATTTATTCATACTCATATCCATATCATATCCGACCATAAAGGTTCGGTGTTTTACATATCCGGCCATGACAAGGATCGGTGATTATACATATCTGGCCCTACCAAGGCTCAGTGTTATCCATACCCAACTGCAGTGGTGTGCACGCGATAGGTATCATACCCGACCATATAAGCTCGGTGTTACATAATAGTCATACATACTTAGACACGTATACATAAGATCCCATAAGTATCATCAACATCATTACCATCATCGTTTTCGTTACATCTATCCTTGGAGGATCAACTATCATATAAGGGATGCAATGGAATCATGAAAGTATCGAGGATCATGAGCTTTAGTAACTTTAGAGATAGAATCATTTGGAGGACATTATGGAACTCATGAAAGGGTATTTAGCAAAGGAACCATGCCTTAATGAAAGAAGGGTTAGCCTTACATAACTCTTTGTCTTCTTAACTATTTAACGTTCACTGTCGAAGCTTGAATAATTTACATTTAGAAGGATTCATACCATAGTTAAGCCTTAATGATATTCTTAAATCTACTAGAATAATTCATGATTTAACGAAAATTGGGCAGCATTTCCCCTATTCCATCGACTTCAACTATACTACAATACAACTCCCAAACATCCACAATAACATCCACAATATCACAATCAAGTAATCACATTACATTAAGCCTTCAATATTCACTCTCATATTCAACCCGTACTAGCAACTTCATACCAACTTTTGCTCATTTTTAGACAACGCTTCCTCATCACCATTATTACCTTCCATTACAAGATTATATCCATATCATACTAAGAATCATGACTCAAGTTAGCTTACTACTCACAACATCATAAAAGCTACATTTAGACTTCATTTCCTACTTCGTTCTTCTACCCAAGTTTTGCTACAACCAAGCATTCTCAATAACATGAAATAAGCATGGAAACTAACCTTTTTATCCCATAGGAACAAGCTTTAGAGCAGATATCAACTTGTGCAAAAACCCTAGCTATAATGCCCAAGTATTTCTTGCAATCTACCAACCCTAGGAAGCCTTCTAACACATGAATACTTGATTCTTGCTATTTGATCTTTGTAATCCCTTGTGTTTGAGTGAAATATGTTTAGGAAAAGGGTTTTGGAGTTTTGGAGAGCTTGGAAGAAATGTGGGAAATGAAAATAAACTAGGGGTCGTCCTTGTATATAAAAAGAAAAATATGACCCGGTTATACGGGTCGTACAAAGTATAATTTATACGGTCCGTATAATCAGACCGTATAATTTTCCCAGGTTGCACCCTACTCTGGAAAAAATCTACGAACCATTATACTGGCCGTATAATTTATACGGTCCGTACAAATGGCCGTAGAACTGGGAATTTTTCGAATTCCATTCTCGTCGACTCGTTTGACTTCCAATCCTTGTGGAACCTTCTTGGAACTTATGTAGCACTTCATTAACCATACATTAGGCCATATAGTAGGCCCTAAAGATAATACTAAATAAATATTAGCTCAATTATAGAAGAAACCTTCCGAGCACGACTTAAATTTCACTTCCTTCAACAAACTAAACTTCACCTATTCGTATGACTCGAAATCTTATAGTATGAACCTTAAGCCATCTAATACTTCCCTTAATCTTATAAGGATTTCATAATCATCCTAAGCTCACACTGGCCTACCCACAAGGCAACACATCTGGAATTTCTGAGCTGTAACAGACTACTTGAGTATGATGTTGTGGATGTTATTATGGTTGTTTGGGTGTTGTTTGCGATATGGTGGAAGTGGATGAAATAGGGAAAATGTTGCCCAATTTTTGTTAGCTCATGAGTTGTTCTAGTTTGAATTCAACAGTGTCTTTAAGACTTAACCATGGTATGAATCCTTTTAAATGTAGATTTCTCAAGCCTTGGCGGTGAACATTAAATAGTTAAGAAGACAAAGAGGTATGTAAGGCTAACCCTTCTTCTTGAGGCGTGTTCCCATTTGTCGTATACCTTCACATGAATTCCATAACGTCTTCCATAATGAATTCATTTCTTAGAATCATTAAAGCTCACAGTTCTTGATATTCTCATGACACTATTGGTCCCATCCTATGATAGTTGATCTTCTAAGGAAAGATATAATGAAAATGACGATGACAATGATGATGTTGATGATACTTATGACGATGATGATGTTGATGATACTTATGTACTCCTATGTATGTATATATCTATGTATTACTATTAAGAACACCGAGCTTACATGGTCGGGTACGACATATAATGCGCGCGTACCACTGCAGTTGGGTACGAATAACACTGAGCCTTGGTAGGGCCAGGTATGTATAACACCGAACCTTGTCATGGTCGGGTATGTAAGACGAACATCAATAGTCGGGTATGATACTACTAAATGTATAAGTGTATGTAATGGAAGGTTCCCATAGAGAAAGGGTAAGTGAATATGCTGAATGTCGCTAGAGGTATAAATGGCTCTCTCATTCCATGACTCTTCTTTCTTATGTTATCGTTCATGCTTCTATTATGTTATTGATTATGCCTTACATATTTAAGAAATGTCGGTGAAGAAGAAAGCTACGACATCCCAAAAGGGCAAGACAATAGCAGAAAACGGGCTGAAAGATTACTGCCAATGGATACAGAGGAAGGTGAGTCCTAGAATGCAGTTCAATCACACTTTTCTTACTCGTTGCCTATTTCTAAAAAGCATAGGGGAGTCTCAGCCCCAGCTCCAGCACCCGTAGCTCCTCCACTAGAGGTTTCGGGCCAAGAGATGAAAGAGGTCATTCAATTGCTGACTCAGTTAGTCACCGCTCAGGCCCAGCGGTAGGGTATGGTTAATGATGATAGGGCAGTTAGTGCAAGAGGCCTTGATTTTATTAGCTTGAACCCTCCGGAGTTCTTCGGGTCAAAGCCGGATGAGGATCCTAAAAACTTTATTGATAGAATGTTGAAGACACTTTGGTTAATGCATCCGACGTTGAATCTGTGGAGTTATCATCGTATAGACTACGGGATGGTGTAGTTCATTGGTATATGGTATGGTTGTATTCTAGGGGAGTCAATGCATCTCCCCCAGTATGGCAAGAATTTGTTGATGCTCTCCTTTGACATTACTTGCCCCCTGAGGTTCGGCGGGCTAGAACCGATAAGTTCTTGAATCTTAGGCAAGGAAATATGAGTGCCTTAGAGTATAGTCTCGACTTTGATTCTTTGGCTAGGTATGCTCCGGCCACGGTAGCGGATATGGGTAGTCTAGTACACCGGTTCATGAGTGGCTTAGGGCCACATTTGATGGATTAGTGCTTGACTGCGTCCCTTTAGGACAATATGCATATTTCTCGCATTCAAGCCCACACCCAGAATTTAGAAGAAAGCCAACAACCGCAAAGAGGTCAGTGTGAGCTTAACAGAGGCTATATCTTTGGGTCTGACTAGTGAGTTTAGAGGAGGGAAAAGACAACAGTTTTCTAGGTATTCAGGCCATTCTATGACTAGTGCATCTCCACGGTTTACGGGCCAGAGATTTGATAGATCTACTCACTCGGGTCAGGCAAGGCCACCCATGCCACGATGTTCTCAGTACAAGAAACTGCATTGCGGCCAATGTCGACTAGGTTCAGATGTTTTCTATACATGCGGTTTACCAGGTCATATCATGCGTGACTGCCCCTCGATTGGTGGTAGGGGTATGGTCCAGCCTTCAAGGTCAGCAGCCAGGTCTTCATCATTTATACGCCCTCTGAGGCAAGGTTCACAGGCACCGATTAGCCGTGGTAGAAGTAGAGAAGGAGCTCCCAGTTCTAATGGTCTTCAGCACCGTATTTATGCTTTGGCTGGACGGTAGGATCTTGAGTCCTCCCCTGATGTTGTCAGAGGTATATTATCGGTATCTTATCTTGATGTATATGCATTGATAGATCTAGGTTCCACATTGTCATCTGTTACTCCATATATTATAGGTTGATTTGGGGTCAAACCGGAGTCAATTGAACCTTTTGAGGTATCGACACCTGTTGGTGAACTGGTAATAGATAGTTTAGTATATAGAATTGTGTAGTTGTGATTTGTGATCATCGTACTATGGCCGATTTGCATGAGTTGAAAATGGTGGACTTTGATGTTATTATGGGCATGGATTGGTTGGCTTCTTGCTATGCCAGTGTTAATTGTAGAATGAAAATGGTTCGCTTCCAATTTTTAGGAGAACAAATTTTGGAATTGAAAGGAAATACAGTGTCCTCGAGAGGTAGGTTTATTTCCTATCTCAAGGCGAGAAAAATAATTGCTAAATGATGTATTTATCATTTAGTCCGGGTTCAAGATATAGAAACCGAATCGCCAACTCTTCAGTATGTCCCCGTAGTGAATTAGTTTCCGGATGTATTCCTGGATGAGCTTCCAGGCCTTCCCCCAGAGCGGGAAATTGATTTTGCTATCGATGTGCTACCGGATGCTAAATCCATATTTACTCCTCCTTATTGAATGGCTCCCGCGGAACTGAAAGATTTGAAAGAGACATTAAAGCACTTTCTTGAAAAAGGCTTTATTAGGCCTAGTTCATCCCTATGGGGAGCACCCATGTTGTTCGTAAGAAAGAAGGATGGCTCTCTGCGAATATGCATTTATTACAGACAACTGAATAAGGTGATAATAAATTAAAAGATGCCAAATGGTTTTCAAATATACAGTTGAGATCCGGGTATCATCAGGTGAGAGTTAGAGAGGAAGATATTCCTAAAAAGGCCTTTTGAACAAGATATGGCCACTTCTAGTTCCGGGTAATGTCATTTGAGCTAACCAATGCACCGACATTATTTATGGATTTGATGAACAATGTGTTCAGGCCTTTCTTGAATTTATTTGTGATTGTGTTCATTGACAATATCCTGGTATATTCTAGGTCCGAGGAAGAACATGCAAATCATTTACGTACCGTTCTTAGAGTTCTTCAAACTCGAGAGTTATTTGCCAAATTTTCAAGGTGTGAAATTTGGTTGAATGCGGTGACCTTTTTGGGCCATATTATTTCAGCCGATGGTGTTCGAGTAGATACCCAAAAGATTAAGGCCTTGAAAACTTGGCCAAGGCCTACAACACCTATGGAGGTTCGTAGTTTTCTTCGATTAGCAGCTTATTACAAGAGGTTTGTAGAAGGCTTTTCTTCAATCTCTGCACCACTCACGAAGTTAACCCAGAAATTAGCTAAATTTCAATAGACGGATGCTTGTGAGCGTAGATTTAAAGACTTAAAGAATAGATTAACTTCTGTCCCAGTCCTGATACTTCTAGAGGGATCGGAACGATATGTTATCTATTGTGACACTTCAGGGTGTGTGTTGATGCAACATGGTAAGGTGATTGCATATGCTTCAAGGCAGTTGCGAAAATATGAGAAAAATTATCCAACCCATGGTCTTGAGTTAGCTACGGTGATTCATGCATTGAAGATGTGGAGCCATTATTTGTATGGTGTCTATGTGGATATCTATATGAATCACAAGAGCCTTCAATATATTTTCAAGCAGAAAGAATTGAATTTACAACAACGGCGATAGTTGGAGTTGTTGAAAGATTATGATGCTAACATCCTATATCATCCCGGGAAGGCGAACGCTGTGGCTGATGCTCTTAGTTGTAGATCTATGGGAAGTTTATGTGATGTTCAGCTAGAGAAAAGAGAGTTAGCTCGTAAGCTCCAGCAGTTAGCTAGCCTAGGTGTCGGGGTAATGGACTCGGGCGATATGGGAGCTACCATTTAGAATTCAGCTGTCTTGTCACTAGTAGTTGAGTTGAAAAAGCGCCAGTATGATGACCCCATACTAGTTCATTACAGAAATACACTTCCTCAGAAGAAGAAGTCATCCTTTGAGATTTCTGGAGATGGAGTTCTCCGATGTTGAGGCAGGTTGTGTGTTCCTGATGTTGCAGGATTACACCACCAAATATTGAGAGAAACCCATTGTTCCCATTATTCTATTCACCTCGGAGCAATGAAAATGTATCATATTCTTAAATCTATATATTGGTGGATTGGGATGAAGAAAGATATAGCGGAATTCGTGGCCCAATGTCCTAATTGTCAGCATGTGAAAATTAAGCATCAAAAGCTCGGTGGATTGTTGCAAGCTATGGAAATTCCAACTTGGAAATGGGAAGTGATTAATATGGACTTCATTGCAGGCTTACCCCATTCTCGACGTAAGTATGATTCTATATGGGTAATCGTGGATAGTCTTACGAAGTCAGCTCATTTCTTACCGGTCAGAACTACATATGTAGTGGAAGATTATGCAAAGCTTTATGTCAAAGAAATAGTACGACTCCATGGTGTCCCGGTATCTATTATTTCTAATAGAGGGACACAGTTTACAACCAATTTTTGGAAATCTTTTCAAGAAGGTTTAGGGACTCAGGTGAGTCTTAGCATAGAATTTCATCCACAGACTGATGGGCACTGAGTGTACCATCCAGACTCTTGAAGATATGCTACGGGTATGTGTATTGGATTTTGGAGGTGGCTGGGATGATCACTTACCGCTTATTGAATTTTCTTATGTCACGACCCAACCCCGTAGGCCGTGACTAGTGCCTGATCTGGGCACTCAAACGCATTCTAGCATATGGCAGAAGCCGACATGGCTTTATTTCAAATTTAGATAATTTCTAGAAAAATTTCGGCAGAGTTTCCTTTGTTTTACGGACTATCCCATATACCCTGCACGCAGAAAATACCAACAAAGGCCACACAGGGCCAACAAAGCAACATTTAAATATATGCGGACCGTCCGCCGCGGCGAATGGGATCGCCCAAACACAACATAAACACACATCTGTACGGAAAGACCTCAACACACAAACATGTCCACAGACCTCTAAACAGACCGATAGAATCATATGATGGGACAGGGCCCCGCCGTACCCATGAACGAGAATATACATATACAATAATGACAGACTGTACCAAAAGATGGGCTCTGAATAAAAGAGCGCTCCAAATGGCAGAAAAGATATCCTAGACGGACGGATCAGCAAACCTGTCGTCAGTACCTGCGCGGCATGAAAACGCAGCCCCCGAAGAAAGGGGGTCAGTACGAAATATGTACTGAATATGTAAAGCCTGAATTACAGAAACAAAATCATAACTGGTACAGAACGTACAGAAAGTAAACAGAAAATCCAAAGTATCAGATGTATATTTTCAAAACATGCAGAGTGTGTACAGAAACATATGTCATATCAAATCCGGCCCCTGCCAAGGGACTCGGCAGACAGAACGTGGCCACCCTCCCGACGCTGGTGCCACATCACAGAAGAATCAGAATAGGGGCATAACCCCATAACATAATATGTCATATCAAATGGCCATAGAAAATCATATCAGAACAAGCGGACATGGCACATCATACTCCATAAACCCATGTACGCGTATACCTGCCCCCACACATCGAGGTACGGCGAACAATGCAGAGGATCACGCTTGACAACATATCCTGGCCCTGGCTCTGTGTGGGAAACATTGGGGCATCCACAAGTGGAGTAGTGAGAGACTAATGCAGTTAAAATATCATAAAGGTTTCCATAGACTCGATGAGGCATATCAAAGACAACCGATCCAATGAAGTCGGAAGGGATCATAATAAATGAGTTTCGGACATCATCATGAATTACAGAGTATAACCTTTCTGAAGTCGTTCCGAGTGTCAAAATAATTTATCAGACTTAATGGAATATTTAAAACAATGTTTGTTAAGTAATTGGAATGGTAGTCAAAACATTTCTTTCAAAAACCGGTCGAAAGTAAGACTTGAGTACAATTCGGGCAAAACCGGGGATAGTGGGCCCACCTCGGGACAAGCAAGGAGGTGGGCTCAAATTACATATTTTAAACTTATGGGGTCACCTACAAAGGTTCTACGGACGTTCTATAGCTTTCCAAGTAGTTTAGGGAAAGTTTGCATGATTATCAAGAATACAAACCAAAAGGGCTCAATCTTACTGAAGGAAAAAGCGAGATTTTTAATTGCGGATTCCGATGGGCAGAAAATCTTTCGAGGCCCGAATCCGATTCTAATACACTTAGGCATGCCAAAAGAAGGATCGGGGTAGCTTTACATACCTTTCAAGCTCCTTACGCCTCTCCAAACTCACTTCTCGTTTTGTCAAAAATCTGCAAATGGTCAAGTTTACCAATTGTGAGTTATAGATTCTACGAATTCAACTTAACCCATATATGTCTACCGAAATTTCGACAGCACCTCCCCTATACATATAGCACCCCCCGAGAATTCAACTCGGCCAAAACAATCATCAACAACCCAACAACAACACCCACAACAACAACAATCAATATAATACACAATATGACATAACTAGTTCTACTTGCCGACATAATGCCTTAGCCTTTATTTCATCTTCAATTTCCGAACAAATCTCAATGGTTTCACATTCGTCATTAATCTAGATCATCACAATATAGTTTAGAAGCATTTCATATCGCTTCCTTAGATTATACACACGATATACATAATATACAAACTTTCCGCCAAAGTCATATTTCATCCAAAGCTTCTAATCTTCGGCATACATATTCATGACATGTTTTCATCTTCCAAATTCATCAATAATCATCATGACTTGCAACCTAACAACTACATTTTCGCAATGTCGTAAAATCGTACTAAAACGACATAAGCTTCTACATTCCATTTCAATACAAACTTATATCATTTTATCTTCATTTACATTGCAAGCATCACAATAACACAACTAACACATTAAACAAAATTAATTCATTAGCATCCTACCAACACCATACCACATGGCCAAACCCCTATATTTCAACTTCAACCAAATTTATTCAACTCTCATTCTCCATATGAATTCCATCATACACACAACTAGAATACAACATAAATTTCAACTCATTTCACTTACACATTAACACACACACACGGCCACATTCTATATTCCATACAATCAACTCATTTCTACATACTACAACACAAACAATACTTCATAACACAATAATAAGGAGTAAATTCTTACCTTTTTACTCAATCTTCTTCACTTGAATATAGGGTCAACTTGAAGAAACAAGACTTCTTCCTTCCAAACCAACTACACCAAGTTGCAAAGGTACCTTGAATTAGTAGGATTCCAACAAGAAAATAATTTTGGAGGCAAGATTTTTGAGGGGAAAATTTTAGGGATAGCGCTGAATGGTCCCTTGTTTTGCTCTTGGTGTTTTGTTCCCTTTTCTCACTCTTAGCTTCTTGAGTCTTCTAATGGATGAAGACTTTTATGTTAATTATATTACATGGAAATTATTAGAATTGTTGGGTGGGCTTGACCAAGTGGCCGGCCACCCCCTTCCTTTTGGGCCTCATTTTTCCTTTCAATTATTTGGCCCAATGAATTAAAAATCCTTGTTCTATAATTCCCGAAACTAATTTCCAAAATTCTAAATTTTCCCTTAGCCTTCCTCGACACTTCCACATTAATATTCTTTCATGCACAACTCTTATGTTAAATAACCTTATTTCTTACAAGTCAAAATTATTTCCATTTTTTTCAAAGGTGCGAAAACACGGGATATAACATCCTCCCCCCCCCCCCCCCTTTTGGAAATTCGTACTCGAATGTTAAATTAATCTTATAGGGTCTGAAAATACTTTGGGGGAGTTTCTGTTTATAGACAGCACATATGGCACACATTCATTATTGAAATGGAATTAAGCAAAGATTCAAGATTACCTGAGGGCATAGGGAACAAATGAGGATATTTCTTCTTCATCTCCTCTTTGGCTTCCCAGGTCATTTCCTCCCTATTATTGTTTTGCCACAACACCTTGACAGAAGCTACATCCTTGTTCCGTAGTTTTCTCACCTGGCGGTCTAGAATGGCTACGGGCTGCTCCTCGTAAGATAACTGCTCCGTCACCTGAATATCATCTGCAGGACATATTCTGGAGGGATCACCGATGCATTTGCGGAGCATAGATACATGGAATACCGGATGTACCGCTTCCAAATCAGATGGCAGATCTAACTCATAGGCGACATTTCCAATTTTCCGCACAATCAGATAAGGCCCAATATAACGCGGACTAAGCTTACTCTTTCTGCCGAACCGCATTACGCCTTTCATAGGCGATACCTTTAGAAATACCCAATCACCAACCTGGAATTCCAAAGGACGACGCCGTTTATCGGCGTATGATTTCTGTCGACTCTGGGCTGCCAATAGTCGCTCCCGTATAAGTTTCACCTTATCAATGGCCTGCTGGATCATGTCTGGGCCGATTAACTCTGTCTCGCCAATATCAAACCAGCCAATAGGTGACCTGCATTTCCTGCCATACAGAGCCTCGTACAGAGCCATCTGGATGCTGGAATGGTAGCTGTTATTATAAGCAAATTCAATCAATGGAAAGTGATCCTCCCAGCTACCTCTGAAATCAATAACACAGGCCCGCAACATATCTTCAAGCGTCTGGATAGTGCGCTCGGCCTGTCCGTCACTCTGAGGATGAAAAGCTGTGCTCAGGCTCACCTGAGTCCCTAATCCTTCCTGAAAAGATCTCCAGAAGTTCGCTGTGTATTGGGCACCTCTGTCAGTGATAATAGATATAGGAACTCCATGAAGCTTCACTATTTCTTTAATATAAAGCCTTGCATAATCCTCGGCGGAATAAGTAGTTCTGACGGGGAGAAAATGGGCTGATTTCGTCAGCATATCAACAATAACCCAGATGGAATCATACTTCCGTGGAGTGCGAGGCAAACCTGCAATGAAGTCCATATTAATGATCTCCCACTTCCACGTCGGAATTTCCATTTCTTGCAACAGTCCACCCGGTTTCTGATGTTCAATCTTGACCTGCTGACAATTGGGACACTGGGCGACAAACTCTGCGATATCCCGTTTCATACCATCCCACCAGTATAGGCATCTAAGATCATGGTACATCTTCGTAGACCCAGGATGAATAGAATAGCGAGCATAATGTGCCTCGCCCATAACCTGCTGCCGAAGCCCTGCAATATCAGGTACACACAACCTGCCTCTGTATAGTAAGGTTCCGTCTGGTGTAAACTTGAACGGAGTCTTCTCCTTTTCATGGGCTGTATCTCTGTATCGAGCTAAAACAGGATCTTCATATTGATGCTGTTTGATATCTTCCTTAATAGATGATTCAGAAGCCCCTCGGACAGAAATCCGTGTACCGCCAGAATCGGCCAGACGAACCCCAAGATTAGCCAACTAATGAATATAACGTACTATCTCTTTCTTGTCTGGCTGTAAATCTGCTAAACTGCCCATAGATTTCCGGCTGAGTGCATCTGTAACAACATTAGCCTTACCCGGATGATACAGAATATCCACATCATAGTCTTTCAGGAGCTCCATCCACCTCCGCTGTCGCAAATTAAGCTCTTTCTGCTTAAAAATATACTGGAGACTCTTATGATCTGTATAGACATCCACATGAACGCCATATAAATAATGTCTCCATATCTTCAGAGCACGAATCACCGCTGCAAGCTCCAGATCGTGGGTAGGATAATTCTTTTCATGCTTTTTGAGCTGTCGGGAAGCATAAGCTATAACTCGGTCGTGCTGCATCAATACATAGCCTAACCCCACACCAGAAGCATCACAATAAATAACATACCTATCGGGTCCCTCTGGAAGAGTCAGAACTGGGGCTGTAGTCAGCTTCTCTTTTAGCAACTGGAAGCTTTGTTCACAAGCATCAGTCCACTGGAACTTGGCTCCCTTCTGAGTTAGCCTTGTCAAAGGCGCTGAAATCAAAGCAAAAGTTTTCACAAATCTTCTGTAATAGCCTGCTAATCCCAGAAAACTACGTACCTCAGTGGGCGTCGTGGGTCTAGGCCAATTCTTCACGGCTTCAATCTTCTGTGTGTCCACCCGGACACCATCAGCTGCAATAATATGTCCCAAGAATGCCACTGAAGCCAGCCAGAACTCATATTTAGAAAATTTTGCATATAATTTCTGATGCCGAAGTACCCCAAGTACCGCTCTCAGATGATCTGCGTGCTCTGCCTCGGACCGAGAATAAACCAGAATATCATCGATAAATACAATTACGAACATGTCTAAGAACGGCCTGAATACCCGGTTCATTAAATCCATGAATACCGCAGGAACATTAGTCAGCCCAAAAGACATAACTCTGAATTCATAATGCCCATATCGGGTCCGGAATGCTGTCTTACGAATATCGGCCTCTCGTACCCGCACCTGGTGATAGCCAGATCGAAGATCTATCTTCGAAAAATATTTGGCGCCCTGCAACTGATCAAACAAATCGTCAATTCGGGGGAGGGGGTATTTATTCTTTACGGTTACCTTATTCAGCTGCCGATAATCAATACACATACGCAGCGACCCGTCTTTCTTACGTACAAATTATACCGGAGCTCCCCAAGGCGAAGTACTGGGTCTGATGAAGCCTTTTTCTAACAGATCCTTCAACTGCTCTTTCAGTTCTTTTAACTCTGCCGGTGCCATTATGTACGGGGGGATAGATATAGGCTGAGTATCTGGAAGCAAATCAATAGTAAAATATATCTCCCGCTCTAGAGGAAGGCCTGGAAGCTCATCTGGGAACACATCTGGAAATTCATTAACCACGGGAACTGACTAAAGAGTCGGCGTTTCTGCTGTCAAATCTTGTACCCGAACCAGATGATAGATATAACCCTTTCTGATCATTTTCTTCGCCTTAAGGTATGAAATAAACTTACCTTTCGGCGATGCTGTATTACCGGCCCATTCTATAACTGGCTCCCCGGGAAACTGGAAACGAACTACCTTATTTTGGCAGTCAACATTAGCATAACAGGAGGCTAGCCAGTCCATTCCCATAATAACATCAAATTCAATCATATCTAATTCCACCAGATCCGCCTTAGTGTCTCGGCCATATACAGTTACAGAACAGTATTTATATACCTGTTTTGCTACAATAAAGTCCCCAATCGGTGTGGCTACCTCAAATGGCTCTATAGGTTCAGACGTTATACCAATTTTTCCAGCAACAAGAGGCGAAATATATGACAAAGTCGAACCTAGATCAATTAATGCATACACAGACCGAGAGAAAACCAATAATGTACCTGTAACGACATTAGGCGATGCCTCCTGATCCTGGTGGCTGGCCAAAGCATAAATGCGGTTCGAAGGACCGCTAGTACCCGAAGCTCCACCACGACCTCTGCCGCGACCCGCCGGTGCTGATGTACCCGGCCCTGTAGGGCGCATAGCCACTGATGAAGATGACGACCCGGCGGCTGATCCGGTAGGCTGCGCTGCACCACCCGAACTACCCTTATACGGGCAATCTCTCACAGAATGGCCCTGACGGCCACAAGAAAAACATGCACCGGTGGCTCTGTAGCACTCTCCCGGATGATATCTGCCATAATAAGAACACTGAGGCCTAGGTGGCCTCGTCTGACCAGAACCCCTATCTGTCTGCGAACCTGAAGCCCTGGAGCTCTGGCTTGCTCCTGAATAACCTGGGCCATCAAATCTGTGACCTGTAGGCTGTGGAGGTGCGCTCTGTGCTGACTGGGATGGATATTTGCTAGGCTGCTGCGGCTGCTGAGGCTGTCTGCCCCGAAACTCTCCAGAATACCCGGACGATCTGGCCCTCTTGGGCTGTCTCCGATCCTGACTCCTATCGGGCTGATGACCCCTGTGCCGGTCCTCCATGCCCTGGGCGTGCGCCTGAATACAGGCAATATCCATATCGGGCTGAGCGGCCAATACCAAACAACTGTCGACAAAATACCGGTCCAACCCCATAATATACCTGTGCATCCTGTCAGCCATAGTAGCTACCACAGTAGGTGCATATCGGGCCAATGAGTCGAACTCCATACTGTACTCTCGAACACTGCGGCCCCTCTGTCTCAGCAATAAGAATCTGTCAGCCTTGGCCCGCCGTAACTCCGGAGGCAGAAAATGGCTAAGAAAAGCCTGAGAAAAATCATCCCAAACTGCTAGGGGAGCGCCGTCGCCTCTGGATAGCTCCCATGACTCGTACCAATTTTCCGCTACATCATACAACCGGTAAACTCCTCAGGATCCTCCTCGGGCTTTGTCCCGAAGAACTCTGAAGGGACACAAGTCAAGAACTCACGAGCTCTCGAACTGTCACGCGTATATGCTCGGTCACCTCCCAATCCGTGCCCCTGAACCTGTCCTGCCACAAGTCTGGTCAATAGCTGGACTGCCTCCCTCATAGACTGATCCTCAGTGCCTGGCCGTGGAGCTGGGGGCTCAGGTACTGGAATCTCGGGAGCTGGCGGTGGAGCCGCCCCTCGACCTGCAGCTGCTGCTGCTCCAATCTCCTCTACGTGTGGCGGTGTGGAAGAGCCCTCTTCCAGGGGCAAAATATCAGGAGCAATATGTGCATGGGCCCTGGTAACCCTCTGGGCCCGACTAGTCTCTCCCACAGCTGCTGCCTTGGCCTTTTGGGCCGCTGTCGCCTTTTTTGGAGGCATACCTGCAAATGTAACAATTCGTTAGGGAGGAATCATCCTGATAACACAGCTCTATCGCACGATCTAAGACAGAAGGAAGGGTAGTATCCTAAATGCCCTGTAGCCTCCTGTTTATAGGTGTGGTGCACAACACACCGATAAACAAGACTCTACTAGACACGGTCTGTAGACATTCCGAGGACGAACCGCTCTGATACCACTTTTGTCATGACCCAACCCCGTAGGCCGTGACTAGTGCCCGATCTGGGCACTCAAACACATTCTAGCATATGGCACAAGCCGACAAGGCTTTATTTCAAATTTAGATAATTTCTACAAAAATTTCGGCAGAGTTTCCTCTGTTTTACGGACTATCCCATATACCCTGCACGCAGAAAATACCAACAAAGGCCACACAGGGCCAACAAAGCAACATTTAAATATATGCGGACCGGCCGCCGCGGCGAATGGGATCGCCCAAAGACAACATGAACACACATCTGTACGGAAAGACCCCAACCCACAAACATGTCCACAGAACTCTAAACAGACCGACAGAATCATATGATGGGACAGGGCCCCGCCGTACCCATGAACGAGAATATACATATACAGTAATGACAGACTGTACCAAAAGATGGGCTCTGAATAAAAGAGAGCTCCAAATGGCAGAAAAGATATCCTAGACGGACGGATCAGCAAACCTGTCGTCGGTACCTGCGCGGCATGAAAACGCAGCCCCCGAAGAAAGGGGGTCAGTACGAAATATGTACTGAATATGTAAAGCCTTAATTACAGAAACAAAATCATAACTGGTACAGAACGTACAGAAAGTAAACGGAAAATCAAAAGTATCAGATGTATATTTTCAAAACATGCAGAGTGTGTACAGAAACATATGTCATATCAAATCCGGCCCCTGCCAAGGGACTCGGCAGACCGAACGTGGCCACCCTCCCGACGCTGGTGCCACATCACAGAAGAATCAGAATAGGGGCATAACCCCGTAACATAATATGTCATATCAAATGGCCATAGAAAATCATATCAGAACAAGCGGACATGGCACATCATACTCCACAAACCCATGTACACGTATACCTGCCCCCTCACATCGAGGCACGGCGAACAATGCAGAGGATCACGCTTGACAACATATCCTGGCCCGGGCTCAGTGTGGGAAACATTGGGGCATCTACGAGTGGAGTAGTGAGAGACTAATGCAGTTAAAATATCATAAAGGTTTCCATAGACTCGATGAGGCATATCAAAGACAACCGATCCAATGAAGTCGGAGGGAATCATAATAAATGAGTTTCGGACATCATCGTGAATTACAGAGTATAACCTTTCTGAAGTCGTTCCGAGTGTCAAAATAATTTATCAGACTTAATGGAATATTTAAAACAATGTTTGTTAAGTAATTGGAATGGTAGTCAAAACATTTCTTTCAAAAACCGGTCGAAAGTAAGACTTGAGTACAATTCGGGCAAAACCGGGGATAGTGGGCCCACCTCGGGACAAGCAAGGTGGTGGGCTCAAATTACATATTTTAAACTTATGGGGTCACCTACAAAGGTTCTACAGACGTTCTATAGCTTTCCAAGTAGTTTAGGGAAAGTTTGCATGATTATCAAGAATACAAACCAAAAGGGCTCAATCTTACTGAAGGAAAAAGCGAGATTTTTAATTGCGGATTCCGATGGGCAGAAAATCTTTCGAGGCCCGAATCCGATTCTAATACACTTAGGCATGCCAAAAGAAGGATCGGGGTAGCTTTACATACCTTTCAAGCTCCTTACGCCTCTCCAAACTCACTTCTCGTTTTGTCAAAAATCTGCAAATGGTCAAGTTTACCAATTGTGAGTTATAGATTCTACGAATTCAACTTAACCCATATATGTCTACCGAAATTTCGGCAGCACCCCCCGAGAATTCAACTCGGCCAAAACAATCATCAACAACCCAACAACAACACCCACAACAACAACAATCAATATAATACACAATATGACATAACTAGTTCTACTTGCCGACATAATGCCTTAGCCTTTATTTCATCTTCAATTTCCGAACAAATCTCAATGGTTTCACATTCGTCATTAATCTAGATCATCACAATATAGTTTAGAAGCATTTCATAACGCTTCCTTAGATTATACACACGATATACATAATATACAAACTTTCCGCCAAAGTCATATTTCATCCAAAGCTTCTAATCTTCGGCATACATATTCATGACATGTTTTCATCTTCCAAATTCATCAATAATCATCATGACTTGCAACCTAACAACTTCATTTTCGCAATGTCGTAAGATCGTACTAAAACGACATAAGCTTCTACATTCCATTTCAATACAAACTTATATCATTTTATCTTCATTTACATTGCAAGCATCACAATAACACAACTAACACATTAAACAAAATTAATTCATTAGCATCCTACCAACACCATACCACACGGCCAAACCCCTATATTTCAACTTCAACCAAATTTATTCAACTCTCATTCTCTATATGAATTCCATCATACACACAACTAGAATACAACATAAATTTCAACTCATTTCACTTACACATTAACACACACACACCGCCACATTCTATATTCCATACAATCAACTCATTTATACATACTACAACACAAACAATACTTCATAACACAATAATAAGGAATAAATTCTTACCTTTTTACTCAATCTTCTTCACTTGAATATAGGGTCAACTTGAAGAAACAAGACTTCTTCCTTTCAAACCAACTACACCAAGTTGAAAAGGTACCTTGAATTAGTAGGATTCCAACAAGAAAATAATTTTGGAGGCAAGATTTTTTAGGGTAAAATTTTAGGGCTAGGGCCGAATGGTCCCTTGTTTTGCTCTTGGTGTTGTGTTCCCTTTTCTCACTCTTAGCTTCTTGAGTCTTCTAATGGATGAAGACTTTTATGTTAATTATATTACATGGAAATTATTAGAATTGTTGGGTGGGCTTGACCAAGTGGCCGGCCACCCCCTTCCTTTTGGGCCTCATTTTTCCTTTCAATTATTTGGCCCAATGAATTAAAAATCCTTGTTCTATAATTCCCGAAACTAATTTCCAAAATTCTAAATTTGCCCTTAGCCTTCCTCGACACTTCCACATTAATATTCTTTCATGCACAACTCTTATGTTAAATAACCTCAACTATAACCTTATTTCTTACAAGTCAAAATTATTTCCAATTTTTTCAAAGGTTCGAAAACACGGGATATAACAGCTTATAACAACAGTTATCATTCCAACATTCAAATGGCCCCGTATGAGGCCTTATATGGGCGCAAGTGTAGATCGCCAATTAGGTCGTTCAAAGTAGGAAAGACTAAATTGATAGGGCCAGACTTGGTCCAGCAAGCTATAGAATAGGTCAAGAATATACAGGATTGACTACTAACAGCTCAGAGTAGCCAGAAATCTTATGCAGATAATCGACGACGAGATTTAGAGTTTCAAGTGAAAGACTGAGTATTCTTGAAGGTGTCACCAATGAAGGTCGTCATGAGAATTGGCAAAGGGCAAGCTTAGTCCCCGGTACATTGGATCTTATGAGATTGTACGCAATGTAGGACAAGTGGCTTATAAACTGATCTACCTTTGGATTTGGAGTCAGTCCATTCGTTTTTTCAAGAATCGATGCTTCGTAAGTGCATTGGAGACCCTTCCAAAATTGTACCAGTAGATGATGTCCAAGTCACGAAACAATTGTCTTATGAAGAAGTTCCCATTTCCATTCTAGATAGGCAAGTATGGAGACTCAGAACCAAAGATGTAGCTTCAGTTAAAGTCTTATGGAGAAACAATAATAGAGAGTAGATGACCTGGGAAGCAGAAGAAGACATGAATTTTAGGTACCCACACTTATTTCCACCCCCAGAGGAGGCTCAGGCAGAGGCGCCATTGGCCTCAGGTATGTAATGCTTTCCTTGATGCTTTCTTGGTCGTCTATGGCCATGGTTATTATTATTGTTGTTGTAGCCCTAGGAGGCGACATAGTTTGGGTTGCTGTGACAGGATGGTAGTGCCATATTACAGAGAATACTCTGGCGAAATTTTTGTAGACTCCCCGAGAGCCTAACATTTGATGACGAATGTTATTAAGGGGGGGCGGGGGGGAGAATGTTACATCTAAAAAATTTTGAGGTTTCGCATTGTGACAAGAATAACATGAGCTTAAGGTAAGCATGAAGTCCTTACGAGGTTAAGGAAAGTATTAGATAGCTTAAAGTGTGTACCATAGGATTTTGAAGTCATATGAATATGTGAACTAAGTTCGTTTGAGGAAGTGAGATGTAAGTCATATTTGGAAAGGTTTTCGCAAATAGTTGACTTGATGTGTATTTAGTAATGTCTTGAGGAGCTGCCATAGGACCTCTTAAATGTTTAATGAAGTGATAATAAGGTTCCATAAGGATTTGAGATCGAACGAATCAACGAAAGAAACTTCGGAAAAGTTGAGTTATACGACTACTTATACGGTCCGTATAACTTTATACGGTCTGTATAAGGGTCCGTATAACCTTTCCAAAGAAGGACAATCCCTGGTGGGATTATACGGTTACTTATACGGACCGTATAAAGTTATACGGACTGTATAAGTGTCCGTATAACCAAGTCGAGTCACTTTTTCCAGATTTTTTTCCTTTTTTATATATATGACCCAAGTTCATATATTTTATTTCCCACTTCTACCAAACCCTTAAAAGATCTAGAACCTTCTCTCAAGCATATTCCACTTAAACCCAAGAGAAATCAAAGATCAAATAGCAAGAATCAAGATATCCATGTGTTGGAAGACTTGCTAGGGTTAGTAGACTTCAGGAATTCCTTGGGTATTGAAGCTAGGGTTTTCATACAAGTTTATAACTTGCTCCAAAGCTCATTTTTATGAGGTAAAAGGTTAGTCTTCATGCTCATTTCATGTTATTAAGAAAGCTTAGTTGTTGAATAACTTGGGTGGAAGGAGAAAGTAGAAGATGGGGTCTAAATGTAGATTTCATGATGTTTGCTAGTAGTAAACTAACTTGAGTCATGATTCTTAGTATGCTATGGAAATAATCTTGCTATGAAGGGTATTAATGATGACAAAGAAGTGTTGTATAAAATTGTGCAAAGGGTGGATGTGAAGTTGTTGATGTAAGTAATATGAGAATGAATTTTGAGACTTAATTGAATATGACTACCTGAGTATGATATTGTGGATGTTATTATGGTTGTTTGGGAGTTTTTTGCGGTATGGGGGAAGTGGATGAAATAGGGGAAATTTTGCCCAATTTTTGTTAGCTCATGAGTTGTTCTAGTTTGAATTCAACAGTGTCTTTAAGACTTAACCATGCTATGAATCCTTTTAAATGTAGATTTCTCAAGCCTCGGCGGTGAACGTTAGATAGTTAAGGAGATAAAGAGATATGTAAGACTAACCCTTCTGCTTAAGGCATGCTCCCATTTGTCGTATACCTTCATATGAACTCTATAACGTCTTCCATGATGACTTCATTTCCTAGAATCATTAAAGCTCACAGTTCTTGATATTTTCATGACACTATTGCTCCTATTATATATATATATATATATATATATATATATATATATATATATATATATATATATATATATATATATATATATATATATATATATATATATATATATATATAGATAGATAGATATATGTATATATATGTATATATCTAAGTATGACTATTAAGAACACCGAGCTTATATAGCCGGCTATGATCTCTAACGCGCGCGCACCATTGAAGTTGGGTACGGATAACACTGAGCCTTGGTAGGGCCAGGTATGTATAACACCGAACCTTGTTATGGTTGAGTATGTAAGGCCCCGAACCTCTATGGTCGGGTATGATACTACTATATGTATAAGTGTATGTAATGCAAGGTTCCCATTAAGGAAAGGGTAAGTGAATATGATAAACGTCGCTAAAGGTATAAATGGCTCTCTCATCCGATGATTCTTCTTTCTTATGTTATCATTCATGCTTCTATTATGTTATTGATTATGCCTTACATACTCAGTATATTATACGTACTGACATCCTTTTGTTTTTGGACGCTACGTCATACCCGCAGGTGGACATGGAGATAGACTTGATCCTTAATCTGCTTATCCAGAGATTGCTTAGAGGATCTCCATTTGATCCGGAGCTGTAGCTGTGGGTACTATTATTTTGTGTATATATGGGCTTTCCGGGGCCCTGTCCCATCTATATGATGTCACACACTCCTTCTAGAGGCTCGTAGACAGTTGTGTAAAGTTAGATGTCTTTTAGCCTTGTCGGCTCATATTTTGTATATCATTTTGTCAGCCTCTTCGGCTTGTATATATGTATATGGGCATGTTTGTTGATGTTGATATAAAAGTGCCTTACCCCAATGAAAATAACATTATTGATGTGTAGAGATTGTTAGCAGGCCATGTGGCTTACCTAGATATGAATGTGAATGTACGATGAGAGGTGCCCGGGTGGGTTAGATCCGGGTGCCCGTCATAGCCCTCCGGTTGGGTCGTGACGGCGAAACTTGGCCCAAATCTTTGTTCTCATGAAAAATTCCAGCATTCACCTAAAGGCGTATACGAAGTATCCCTCTTGTATACACCCTGGTGTATGCAGAGCATGTATACTTCATATGCTCCCTACCTAAATCATGATTGTTTGCAACACATAGAGGCAAAGAAGATACAAAATTTAGGAAAAAGTAAACCTCAGAAAAATGGCACTTCACAGTTCAAGCACAACAGTCCATAACCAATTTTATACTAACTTTTAGACCTTTGTAAAAAGAGACAGCCTATCTTTTGAAATGGTTTAAATAGCTAAATCATTTTACCAAAATCTTCCCAACTCCAAATGTAACACATAGACAAGAACAAGTTTGACAAAGTAAACTAATGATCTTATGTAATAACCTGATTCAAACCTAAGATTCACAGAAACTAACATATGGAGACAAAATAAAACAACTACCAAGTTATTTACAACAAACCAAATATTTATTAGCATATTTAGCCTATGTCCAACTTCATATTTCAGTACAAATCCCAGACTCTAGCCTCTCATAACAGATTCCAAATATTGCATAAGCTAGAGTAGCTGTCCACAAATTGTTTCAAACAAACAGGATTCAACTTAATATGGGGACACAGACATTAAATCACTTATATTTAAACACAAGTCTAAACTTCAAAACCCACAGGACATCATTTCCATTTTTTAGACAGTTTTTAGTTTCAAAAGTGTTTTGAAAGATGACATAAGTGTTTTATGTGATTCAAAACATCTGACAACATCAAGCAATACCAACAAAGACTAAGTTAATTGAACTAGGGACTTTACTTATGTGGGAAATAGATGAGGCATTTTGAAAACAGAGCTGTAGTTTTGAACCTGGTGATATGAATTTTTTTGAACAAAAAAAAAAAAAGAATGCACAGATTAAGGCAACAATGATTCTTTAGATTCTACAATGGAATAATATGTACTCAATATCAATGTATAGCAAAGTCATGAACTCAACAACTTAGGCAAATTTAAAGAAAGACAGAGACAAGATCAAATAGTTTAACTCTAGCTAATTTCATAACACAAGTAGATATTTATATAGTTACCAGTTTAAGCCCTAAATGAACAAATAGATAACTACACATATTAACAGGGATTTAGCAATTTTTGGTGAGGCTGCCTAATCATGTTATACTACACACAAACTATCTTGAACAGATAAGCATACTAGACAGGATTGAGTAGGGATTCTACATCTCTAATCCTACTTAACTAGCAAAAACAGGATGAATATGAGCTAACAATTATCTTAAACTAAACAACTAAGTATAACTTATAAGTAATCTAAGCTAATAACAATTAAAGGGCATAACTAATAACTCAAAACAAACCTAGACTACACTAAAGCAAGATTAAACTAATTAACTACAAAAGACATAAATCACATAAAACAATGAGTTAACATATAATTACTAAAAAAAATTAACTAAAGGAAGCAAAAATACCTTTTTGAGGTGTAGCCTTGTCGAGAATGGACTTGGATGCTTCCTTGCTCCTCAACCTCACAACTCAGAGACACAACACAAGAAAAGTATTTAAAATTTATCTTAGCCCGAATTTTAATTTCAAAGGAATTCTTGCGAAAACTTAAGAGAAGTCGTGTTTTTTTCCTAGGTGAATATCTGTAAAATATTCGATCCAGGTCCCTGTTCAAATGGTAGAAATGGGGCTCTTATTTATAAAAACCCCCAAACTTGAGAAAACCTAATCCCAAACTGAAGTGGAACAAGTTCAAATTCTGGAAATTTTCTCTCTGATTTAACATACAACGGCTCGGATTCCAACAAATACACATATAAAGGGTCAAATTTGACGCAAACTGGATCAATCAATTTGGTTCTATATGAACCAATGAAAATTCACGATTCAAAATAGGTTAAGACAAATCCCATTCTTGTTTGACCATGAATTCAGAAAAAGGTAAGTAAAGAGAGGGCTTATACCTTATTTGGGTTTTGTTTGGTAGAGAGAGGAGGTAAACATTTAATGTCTTGCCTCAAATTGTTGAAACACAACTAGGTAAAGTGATTGTACACTGTCACTTTTCCATTTCACGCAACGGTGATGAGAAGAGAGGAAAGAGAAAGGGGAGGCGGCGCTAGGGTTTCCTAAGAAACCCTCCCCCTCACCCTTAGACTCATTTGGTTGCTGACTGAGGAAATGAGGAGGTATTACCCTCCTTAAACTTTTTTTTGGGCCAGGTCATGAGCTTATTTGACTGGGCTCGACTATAGTAAAAAAGGAAATGGGGCAGTCTTTGTGTATACAGGCCTATACAGATGATATGCATGTATACACGTGTATATCTGTATACGCGTGTATACATATAGAAAGAACCCAACACTATTTAAAAAACCCTTGAATTATTGCCAAACACAATTAATTAACCAATTAATCAAATTAATAGAATCGGCTAATTATGCAATTTGCAATTATGACCTTAATCGAACTTAAACCATGAATTTGGACATTTCAATTACGGACATATTTAATCTAATCAATCAATTAAGGACTAATTTGTAATAATGACTTCAATTGACTTAAGCCATGAAGTTCACTGTTCCAATTAAAGCCAGAATCAAATTATTCAAGCAATTAAAGGCTATTTTTGTAATAATGGCCCCAATTGAACTTAAACCATGGAAATTGGATTTTTCAATCAAAGCCAGAATTACCCAATAAATTGATTATTTCAATTATAGCCCTGAATAACCGTTTAGCAAGCAATTCATGAAATTGACCACAATTAAACACTTGATTATTACGATTAATTCAAAAAATTGCACAAATGCAAATTGACTATGCAAAATTAAGAATTGAGGGGTAGAAAGTTATTAATTCATTTAATTAATCAGATTTCTCAAATTAAACGGAGTAGAATGCTTACTAATTGATTTTCTTGTAACTTTAACAATTAACTAAATAATTGTTTTAAATTATCTTTTTTTTTAATTAATATTTGACAAATGCACCATATTAATTATAAAGTATGTAAATTTATTTCTAAATGATTTATAATGTTATCAAAGTTATTTTGCCAAATGAAACGGCAAAATATTATCTTAATCATTTTGACTTGTAGAAAATACACATTTTACTATGTTTGATGTCCAAGGACTCTGAGTAATTAAAATAAATTACGTGAGATAAAAAATTAGGTGTCAACAAAATCTATAAAGTCTACTTGGGTATTGGTCAGCCCAAAAGACATGACCAAGAACTCATAGTGACCATGACGGGTCCTGAAAGCTGTCTTAGGGATACCTTCCGCCCAAATTTTTAACTGATGATAGTCAGACCTCTAATGATCTTAGAGAAGACTGATGCTCCCTGAAGTTGATCAAATAAGTTATCATTACGAGGAATGAGATACTTGTTCTTGATTGTAACTTTGTGCAACTGCCGATAGTCAATTAACACATGCATAATCCCATCTTTCTTCTTCACAAATAGCACCAGAGCACCCTAAGGAGAAATAGTAGTTCTAATGAACCCTTTACTCAACATGTGTTATTGTTCCTTCAATTCTTTCAATTCTTCTGGAGCCATCAGATATATCGGAATAGAAATGGGCTTAGTTCCCAGCTCCGAATCAATAAAAAATTTACGTTATGATCTGATGTGTGGATTAAATGTAACTTTGATAGTGCATCAAGAGGTAATCTAGGTAAGAGTGGTGCTGCTGTGGTGTTTAGAGATGTTGCTGGTGATTATTTTTGTATGCTGCTACCCAAGGACTCCCACTTCAATTTCACCTCCTTACCCCCTATCTTGAAGGGAAGATAGTTGCTTATCTCCAAAAGGAATTCAAACTTAGGGAGACTCGATAGATCCATCAAAACACCTCGGTAAACCCCCTCACTATTGGCACTAACTCAAGTGGAGGAGTATCGGCACTAGTGTCTCGAACATAAGATAAATGGTCTAAACATCCATGATCAACCATTTGGCGAGCCCTAAGAAACGATATAACTCTCTTTGATGCATGACTGATAGGACCTTTCTACTTCAAGCTAAGAACTCCCGGCATGGCCAACATAACTATCTTGGCATGCCAGTCCAAGGTTGCATGATCAGGGGACAACCAATCCATGCCTATAATAATATCAAAATCTACCATGTCTAGAATCATCAAATCAGCCCAAGTGTCATACCCTATCAAACTAATAACACAAGTTTGATACACTCGATCCACCACCACAGAATCCCTAACAGGAGTAGAACACTAATGGGGTAGTCAAGAGACTCACATAACATATACAGACTGGAAGAAAAATAAGTAGACACATAAGAGTATGTAGAGCCTGGATCAAATAATGTTGTAGCAGACCGATGAAAAATCGAAATAATACCTATAATGGTTGCATCAGAAGCCTCTGCTTGGTCTTCCTGGAAATGCATAGAGCTAAGTGCAACCCTCGACTGGAGAACCTCCATGACCACCACCATGGTCTATCTGAATACTACCTCTACCAGAATAAAAATCATCTCTACATCTCTATGCACCGCCTCTAGCCGCATGTGCTGCTGCCCTATGTGCAGAACCTTCAGATCCAGAGTGTGGACCACTTTACCTAGGTCTAGGTTAGTCCCTCATGAAATGGCCTATGTCACCACACTCAAAATATCCCCAACATGAAGCCAAATGACCATCTCAATCTTCGAGTTGAGAATAAGAACCCTAGGAATCCCGTTCCGAACCATATGCACCACGACACTAAGAACCACTTGCCAAAATTTGAATTGCTCCCTAAACTAGTCTACTAAAATAGGGACGATAAAATCACCCATGGTGACCCCTACCGCTAGATGAGGTTCCCTCATAACTACTAGAATAGCGAGACTTCTTTATCAATTTCCCCTTAAACTGCTCACGCCTAATAGTGTCAACCTCTCTAGAGGATATCTCTAAAATATGCCACCTGTGCCACTGTGAATCAATGGGGATAAGTCAGTCCCCTGCAAACTTCCTAATTCTCTTGGTCTCATCAAATAGAATTGTCAAAGCATTACGAGAGAAGGCTTGGACCTCATCTCATACTTTGTCACCGAGACCCATCCTGCTCCAACTTATCAAATTGCTTCAGCCTTTCCTTTATGACCCTACGAGGAACCCACTTCCCTAGAAAAAAATTAGTAAACTCAGTCCAAGTAAGTGGAGGTGAGCTAGCGGGCCTAGTCTTATCAAAAGCCCTCCACCACTCCTTGGCAGGACCAATCATCTAAAACACTGTGAAATTAACACCGTTGGACTTGACCAATCTGAGATTGTGTAGACCAAGAACTCATAAGCATCATCATCAGGATATCCATCATACTGTAATGCCTTCATCTTCTCAAACTTATCTCACTTCTTCTGCTCCTCTATGGTCATGGTGGGCTATGCAACTGGTTGGATAATAACACCCAAAACTAGCAAACCGAAAAATTGAGGAGCCACAGTAGCAGTTGGTTGTGCCCCAATATAACAATAATTATAAGTTACAAGGCTATGTCTGAAATCCTCCAATTTCACAAGAATTTTAATAGTCATTTAAGCAGGATAAGTACATGCCAATCAACAATTCAAGTAAGTCACCCAAGAAGGAGCTCATAAAATGATATGATATGAAAATTAAATGCAAGACCTTTCCATCACCAGTAAACACACGCTCTGTAATATGGAATACCTGACCTATGGGGGACTCGCGAGGTCCAGCTACATCCCAAAATCAGTTTCCATTAGGTTCTTAGCCACCTTAGACTTCCAATCTCAATATTGAGCCAATTAGGCTAAAATTACTTGTCTCTATCCAATTACGCTCATATCACTTATACTTAGCCAATGAGGCTCACATTACCTATGTTTAGCCAATTAGGCTCCTAATTATTCGCATCACCCCATTCAGAATCATATCCCATCGGATATCACATAAGTATTCTCAAGTGTAATATGCATGGGATACCATATGAATGATATGATATGCACAATAATAAGCAACAGGGCTATATAGTAAAAGGCTCAATCTTAGCACTTTTCCACTTTTAAATGAGTATTAAAGAGTGATGAGAACACACACAATCACAGTTAAGACATGAAACAAGCATAAAATATTTAAATAAGAGATCTCATGATAATCTACACTAATTAAAGTAATCTAAGCTATCAGCTAATGCCCAAACCATGGCATTCAGACCAGACTATACGACTCGATCTGTTACACCTTGGAAATATCGTGTGGTTTGCATTATGAGTGAACTAATGCAAGATTAAAGTGGACATGAAGCCCTTATAAGTTTAAGGAGGGTATTGGATTACTTTAATTTTGTACCTTAAGGTTTTGGAGTCACATGAATCAGAGGATGTAAGTTTGTTGGAGAAATTGGAATTTGAGTTATATTTTGGGAAGATTTCGTATCATTGGAGTTATATATTTCTTAGAATTAACTTGAAGGGGAGATATAGGTCCCCTTAGATAGTTAATGAAGTTTTATACAAGTTACAAGAAGGTTCTATAAGGATTGGAGGTCAAACGAATCGAAAGGAACGCATTTTCGTGAAATTGAAAAATGGGGCAATTATGCTGGGCCACATATTGGCAGAAAACTCACCATTTTGGATGAGATTTATGCCCAACCTCCTCCCCATGGAGAGGAAGGGAGATGCAGCTGCATATCCCATATGCTGAGTCGCATCTCCACCGTAAATTGATGCGGGGAAGGGGGGGGGGGGGGGGCGACTTTGGCACCTTTTTAAATTCCAAAAGATCCCATTTTCATATCAACCTCCTACACTTATTTCCCCACACTTATAGAGATTTTGAAGGTTCCATAACATTTCAAACCTTTCCACATCATCAAGAGGGAAGATCAACATCAAAACATCAAAGATAATCCATGGGAGATGATGGTTCTTGGTTCTCTCCAAAAGTGTGATGAACTTGGTCTTGAAAGGAGCCAAGTGAGGTGAATTTATTTTATTATAAGGTAAGTTGTTCCTATTATTTTTATGATTGAGTTAATGTGAAGGTTAGTCACTCTTAGGAAGGAAAAGAATTAAAATGGAGATGCCTTAAAGTGTTGAGTTGAAGATGATGGTTATGAGATGAACATGAAAGGGGATTTAGGATGAATTTGAGATTAAATTGAATATAACTTCTTGATTGTGATATTGTGGATGTTATTATTTTTGTTTGGGAGTTGATTTACAACTTTGTAGAAGTTGATAAAATAGGGGAAGTGCTGCCCAATTTCCGCTAGCTCGTTAACAACATTAGCTTGAACTTAATAGTGTTTTCAAGACTTTACCTTAGTATGAATCCTTTTGAATGTATATTTTGAGGGCTTTGGAAGAGAACGTTAAGTAGTTAAGAAGATGTAAAGCTATGTTAAGGTTAATCCTTTCTTTCCAAAGGTATGATTTCCTTATTGTGAATCCATCTAAGATATCTGTAATGTCCTATTCCTAGAAAATGTTAGAAGCTCATGACTTTAAAGATTTTTAATATATTATTGATAAAAGCTCTTCATAGTGATTATGATAATGATGACGATGATGGTGATGGTGATTCCATAATAGAAATCAGGGGTTTACCGACATTATGTCACCCCGATAGAGCTGCAATGTTTCCTTTGGATACTCATGTATGTCATATATGTATATAGCTATTTTGTGACATCGAGCATATATGGCCTGGTATGATATCTATTGCGCGTACACCACTGCAGTTGGGTATGGACAACACCGAGCCTTGTTATGTTCGGGTAGGGAAAACACCGAGCCTTGTTATGGCCGAGTATGAGAGACACCGAGCCTATATGGCCGGGTATAGTATCATATATGTATATGTATAAAATGTTTCCTTTAGAGAAAGGTTAAGTATGCATGACAAATGTCTTAAGAGGTATTATGAGGTGTTAATTGTTCTCTTTATCTTATGTTATCTTCATGCTTTCATCATGTTATTATTCACGTCTTACATACTCAGTACATTGTTCGTACTGACGTCCTTTTATTTGTGGATGCTACGTTCATGCCCACAGGTAGATAGGGAGATAGACCAGACACCCAGGCTACTTCATCAGTGATTGTATAGAAGTGCTCCATTTGATTCGGAGTTGCAGTTAGTTGGTACTATTCTTTCGTGAACATATTTGGGCATGGCGGGGTCCTGTCCCGTCTTTATGATATTGCATACTCCATGTAGAGGCTCGTAGATAGATGTACATAGCTAGATATCCCATAACCATATCGGTCTATATTTTGTATATCATTTTTGGTAGCCTTGTCGGCTTGTGTATATGGGCATAGTTAATGATGTTTATACAGATGCGCAGATGTTTGATGGAACTTGTGCCTTTTTGGTTCGTGGTAATTATGAGTTAGTCATGTGGCTCACCTAGACGTGATTATGAGAATATGTTAAGAGGTTCTCGGTAGGTTAGCTCGGGGTGCCCGTCATGGCCCTCTGGTTGGGTCGTCACACGATCCTACACAAATTCCGATAACATGGCACCGGTACCTAATACAAGTGCTCGCCAACTCAGAAGTATGAGACCCCCTTTATTTCCCCATTACTCCCTATTTATTAGTTCATTTTAACCAAACACAATACTTTAAGTATAGTCAATTAAGGTCTCAACTTGCCTGTTTTAGAGTCCAATGTTCGCGACGAAGCCTTTCCCTTTCGTAGAGACTCCGAAAGTTCCAATCAACTAAAATATAGATTCTTCGTTAGAACATGAGTCCGCAGATACCTATATTGCTACATTATAATTTTGGACCTAAAAATTCATGCAAAAAGGAAATCTTGAATCCCGAAGGACCTATAATTTTGCCCCAAAATTAGTCTACCCATGGCAAATAGAGCCTAAATATTGAAAATAGACCAAATCCAACATCAATTTGATTATCAATTTGAAGAAATCCTTATTTTTAACCTATGCTTATTCAATCCCAAATTCTTAACCCAATTCATTATTTCAATGATGAAATTCTGTAATAATTGAAGGTATAAAGATGAAAGGAAGGTTAGAAACTTACCCCCAGAACAATCTTGTAAAACTCCTCCAAAATCTCTCAAAATTGAGTTTCCAAGCTACAATTATGAGAATGAAATGTTTAAGTTTGAAATGAGGAGAGATGAAATATAATCTGTCCAGCGGCACTGCAGATGCGGTCTAATTTCACATCTACAGCCCCACATCTGCGCCTAAAGCCCGGTAGGAGCGTGAGCCACTTAGAAGGGACAGGTCCGTTGGTGTGGAAATCCCCCGCAAGTGTGATGTCGCGCCTGCGGCTAAAACATCACAAGTGCACTATCACGACCAAAACCGATGAGTCATGACGTGTGTCTGACCACTACTGAACAGACACCGTTATACCTGTACCTGGATCTCACTGAACAACAGGATGGCCCATATAGGACTTATAACTGAACTATAATGACTCCTGTAAAAACAACACCATGAACTCGGCATCAAGAAATCACAACCTGTACATATATACTAAAAACAACAGTGCAAGCCGACTAAGCCGCTACATATGCTATACAACAAAATAAGAGCCGACAAGGCTACATATCACCCCAACTATGTACAACTGTCTACAGACCTCTAATGAAATACAAAGCTGTAGAAAGGACGGGATAGGGCTCCGTCATACCTATATATACCTATCAAAAATAGACTGCAGCTCCGAGTATGTAAGGCATAAGAGCAACATATACATAAGAATCGTGAAAGAAAGCTAAAACATGGAAGCTGATCCAAGCATCTGGATACATTAGTGTGATTGAACATCTAGAAGTACCTATATAACTCTGAATAACTAAAAGTGCTTCTGAAGGAGTATGATCTGCGTGGTTTCCTTTAAAAATACATATATCATAATATAATTGTTAGCGCTGTGGAATGTACAGCCTGACCCATAATGTCAGTGTTGTGGAACGTACAACGCGATCCATAATGTCAGTGCTGTGGAACATACAGCCCGATCCATTTATCATCTCATCCCTTGTTCGGCGTAATCTTATACCGTACCCACTGCAGTGGTGTGCACATCTACCTGCCTGCCTAGCCGACTATAGCGCAGCACGGTGTAAGAAAATAGTTGTGCATATATATATATAAGTGCATGAAAGACTCGTAAAAGGATACTCTGAACTCCTTAGGGTATCATAAGATCTCCCAGTAGCATGAGAAGCTAGTATGTCAATATAATAAATCGATGAAAGCCATAGATGTGAAACATATGAAATCAAGGATACAATGAATCCTATACTATCTAGGAATAGAGTCTTTGGAACTCGCTTGTTTACTTCTTTCGTTCGAATCATAAGGATCATGCCAAAATGAAAGAAAGGGATAGCCTTAACGTACCTAATCCCCTCCTCAAGCTAACTATGCTTATGTCCCGAGCTTGAAAAATCTACACACAAGACCAAGTATGCTAACTATTAGACTAGAACGTTCTAATATTCCAATCTTTAAACTAGTTCATAACATAACGGAAATTCAGGCAGCATTTCCTCTGTAAACTGAATAATCCCTCAAATTCCACTTCAACCCAAACATCAAAAACAATACCAACAACAACAATATCAATACCTACCTAATAAAATATAATAAAATCCATTACAAAATATCTCCCAAAACAGCCCCTAATCCCATCTTTAACATCAATTAACTTACCGCTTCATGACTATATTTTCTTTGCTTTAAAACATTAAAACTCTTGGTAATCAATCCAATAAAAAAGGTAAGAATCATATAGATGCCTTGAAGAACTAGAACTCCAAAAATCAAACTTCACATCCAACTCCTAAGCCCAACAACTTTAATAAAACCCTAGGAACAACTTTCCCTTCACTAGCTCGGGTTCATAGGCTTGGGTCTTGCTAAAACTTCACTAATGTGTTGGGAAATCTTGGGCGGAATAAATTAGGGTTTATCTCTGGTTGGGGAATTCAAAAATGAAGAGAAAAACGTGATTTTTCTATATATATAATAAGTGGAATAAAGCTCCCCCGCCTCAGGGTCGACGAGAGGGTTGACGGCCCGTCAATATGTCAACGGTCGTCAACATGTACCGTCCTTTTTCCACCTGAGATTCAGGGGCCTCAGCATGTTAACGGTGTGAAAGGATGCCACGTCAACATGTCGACGGGCCATCCCTTTGCACCGTCAAAGTGCACTGGTCCCTGGTTCCCTGAGTTGCTCCGATTCGTTTAACTTCTAATCCTATCATATTGTAAGGAACATATACTTGTTCTTTGGTATACGCGAGGTAAGGCACTTAATATCTCGTAAACTCAGGTACAAATCTCCGTACTAAGGGTATACATAACTTGGAAGCCATAGACTGTCTCACGACGAAAATCAGAGGCGTCACATTATCCCCCCCCCCCCCCCCACCCAAGAAACATTCGTCCTTAAATGTTCATGCAAGTCATGAGTTGTAAAACTTTCAGCAGAGTCTCCCCTGTAACTATGTCAATCCAACCTATACACAACAACCTAACACAATGCCACATACTAAAATATACAACATTATGGCCTCGCACAACTAGTCACAGGGATATACAAAACAATAGTAACCAATGTCCTCACACGACAAAAATAAAATATCCATAAGTATGTCACATACCTGAAGCCTGAACTTCCTCGGATGATAAGAATAGATGTGGATATCGAGTCTTCATATCATTTTCTGCTCCGTATGTCATTTCATCAACATTATTATTTCTCCAAAGTACTTTAACAGAAGTCACATCCTTAGTTCGTAATCAACAAACCTGCTTATCTAATATAGCCACAGGGATTTCCTCGTATGATAACTGCTCGATCACCTGGACATCGTCTATTGGTACGACTTTCGAGGGATCTCCTATGCACTTACAGATCATGGAGACATGGAATACTAGGTGTACAGACTCTAGCTCAGAAGGTAGCTCTAGCTCATATGCCACCTTACCTACTGTACAAATGATTCTATATGACCTAATGTATCGAGGGCTTAACTTACCCTTCATGCCAAACCTCATCACTCCCTTTATAGGCGAGATCTTCAGGAAGACCCAATCGCCTACCTCAAACTCTAACTTACATCGCCGATTATCTGTATAAGATTTATGCCGACTCTGTGCCGCTAGTAACCTTTCTTGAATCACTTTCACTTTGTTGACCGCTTACTGTATTAAATCTGGGCCTACTAGCTAATTTTATCCAACATCAAATCATCCTATGGGTGATCTACAACTCCGTCCATATAAAGCTTCATAAGAAGCCATCTGAAGACTAGAATGCTAACTGTTTTTATATGCAAACTCAATAAGAGGCAAATGGTCATCCCAGCTACCTTGGAAATCAATTATACAAGCCCTCAGCATATCCTCAAGTGTCTGTATAGTACGCTCAGCTTGTCCATCTGTCTACGGATGAAATGTAGTTCTAAGACTCGCCTGAGTCCGTAATCCATTCTGGAAAGATCTCCAAAAATTAGCTGTGAACTGCGCCTCTCTATCTGAAATAATGGTTGTAGGAACCCCATAATGTCGTACAATCTCTCTAAGGTAGAGCTTCACATAATCTTCAGCAGAATATGTAGTTCTGACAGGTAGGAAGTGGGCTGACTTTGTAAGCCTGTCAACTATGACCCATATTGAATCATACTTCCGTTAAGTACGGGGAAAACCTACAATGAAATCCATATTAATTACCTTATATTTCCATGTCAGAATCTCGATAGCGTGCAATAAACCTCCAGGCTTCTCATGCTCTATCTTAACTTGTTGGCAATTTGGACAATGAGTGACAAACTCTGCTATGTCCTTCGTCATACCATCCCACCAATACATTTCCTTGATATCATGATACATCTTTGTTGTGCCCGAATGAATAGAATAGCGAGAATAGTAGTCTATCCCCATAATCTGTCGGTGAAGCCCTACAACATTAGGAACACATAATCTACCTCGATACCTGAGAAATCCATCCCTCTGTAATCACAAAGGGTGTCTTTTCTTTCTAAGGAGCCGTATCTTGATAATGAACTAAAATAGGGTCCTCGTACTGACGCTCCTTTATCTCAGCTACCAAGGATGACATCGCTGTATCCTGGACCGCAATTTCTGTATCACCTGAGTCTAACAATCGAACTCTAAGGCTAGCTAACTGATGAATTTCGCAGACTATCTCTCTTTTCTCTGGTTGTACATAATATATACTACCCATAGACTTATGACTAAGAGCATCAGCTACTACATTGGCCTTCCCAGGATGGTACAGAATATCAACATCATAATCTTTTAGCAACTCTAGCTATCACATCTGACGTTAGTTAAAGTTTTTCTACTTAAAGATGTACTAGAGGTTCTTATAGTCGGTATAGATATCAACATGGACACCATATAAGTAGTGCCTCCACATTTTCAAAGCATGGATCACTGCAGCTAACTCAAGATTATGGGTTGGATAATTCTTCTTGTGCTTCCTCAGCTGTTTGGAAGTATAAGCAACACCCTTATCGTGTTGCATTAATACCCAGCCCAACCCAACACCTGAAGCATCACAACATATCACATAGCCATCTGTTCCCTCTGGAAGAGTCAAGATGGGTACTGAGGTCAACTTGTCCTTTAATATCTGAAAACTCCGCTCACATGCATTCGTCCACTGAAACTTAGCTGATTTTTGAGTCAACTTGTTTAGTGGGGCTGAGAGAGAAGAAAATCCCTCTACGAACCTCCTATAATATCCTACCAAACCGAAGAAACTATGTATCTCTGTTGGTGTCGTGGGTCTTGGCCAATTCCTTACAGCCTTAATCATTTAAGTATACTCTCTAATGCCTTTATCTAAAATAATGTGACCAAGAAAGGCCACAGAGTTCAGTAAGAATTCACACTTAGAAAACTTCGCATATAACTCTCTATCATGAAGAACTCTAAGCACTGCAATTAGATGATCTGCATGTTCAGCCTCTAATGGTGAATAAACCAGAATATCATCTATAAATACAATCACGAATAGATCTAGGAAGGGTTTGAATACACGATTCATCAAATGCACGAACACAGCTGGAGCAATAGTTAACCCGAATGACATAACACAGAACTCATAATGCCCATATCGAGTCCTTGAATGCCATCTTGCGAATGTCTTTTGTTATATCCCGTATTTTGCATAGTCGGAAAATTTGAAATAATTGTGGCTAGTAAGAGATAAGGTAATATTTTGATTCTATTTAATATATATGTTCTTCATAAAAAATATTGATGCGGAAATATGAAGGAAGGCTAAGGGGAAAAATTGGAATTTTGGAAATTAGTTTCGTGAATTACAAAACATGAACCAAAAGTAATTGGGCTAGACAAATCAAAAAAAAAGAAGGCAAAAGGCCGAACAAAGTGGCCGGCCATAGGGGTGTCATGGGCCAAGCCCATGTGAAATTAAATCCAAGTAAATATATAGGGAAAGGGCCACTATTATTTGCCACAAAATTCAAGAACTTTCAAGAAAAGAATTGGGAGCAAAGGAAAAGGGCCAATTCGGCCAAGAGGAGAAAAATGGAAAATATTTTGGAGCCTTCAATCTTTGATCAAAAATTATATTTTTCTAGTATTATTACTAATTCAAAGGTCCTCTCCAACGTGGTATAATTATTTTAGCAAGAAAACCACTTTGGTGGCAAGTGGAAAATCAAAGAAAAGGTAAGAATTCTATCCTTTTTATGTTATGGAAGGCTTATACCAATTCGGCCAAGAGGAGAAAAAGGGAAAAAAATTTGGAGCCTTCAATCTTTGATCAAAAATTATATTTTTCTAGTATTATTACTAATTCAAAGGTCCTCTCCAACGTGGTATAATTATTTTAGCAAGAAAACCACTTTGGTGGCAAGTGGAAAATCAAAGAAAAGGTAAGAATTCTATCCTTTTTATGTTATGAAAGGCTTATATATATGTTGTAGTATGTGGAAATGAATGAAAATCATGGAAACTCGTGTGTTGTGGGTGTGGCCGTGTGGGTATGTGTGAGTGTATGTGGCCGTGTATGTGTGTGTAGTGTAGGGAAGAACATGAACAATTTTTATGTAGTAATTTGGTTGTTGTTGATATGTATTCTATGATGAAAATGAGAATTTGATGATTCAAGTTGAAGTTGTGATGATTGTGGGTTGTTTTGGAAGCCACCATGGTCATTAATGTAGTTCTTGTATTTGCGGGAATAACATTGCTAACGCATGAATTGTTTTGTAGATTATGAAATTGAAAGAAGAAAATGCGTCGTCGTAGTTTCGTTGCATTTGTAGAAGGTTCGGGTGGAATATGGTGTTATTGGGATTGTTTGAATATTGTACAAATTGTTTAAAGTGTTCTTGAATTGTGTTTGAATGGTCTCGGATTAATAATGAATATGTGAGCTTTGATATTGGCTTGAAAATACGTAGTTGAATTGAATGTGATAAGCTACGTAGAGATATGAGGTTACTAATATTAGAATGCGCTTTAAATTGATTCTTGATGTTATTGGTATGGTTGTTGGTATTGTTGGTATGGTTGTTGATGAATTTAGTCGAGTTAAATTCTCGGGGATGTTGAATTTACAGGGGAGATGCTGCCGAAATTTCTGTAGACAAGTACTAGTTAGAGTTGGATTTCTAAGTACTTGTAGCTAATGTTTGGTAATTGATAACATTATTGTAGATATTGGAGAGCCCGAGACTTGAGTCGGGATTTGTTTAGCGAGCGATCGAGGTATGTAAAGCCTACCTTTCCTTCTTTTGGCATGACCTTATGAAATGAACAAATAACGTATATGTATGCTCCTAAAGAAAATCCTATTCTTAGAGCCACTAGGTTGGCTAACATCTTTGACTTCCATAAGCTATTCCATATGGCTTGATACGTATTTTATGATGTCCGAAAGTTCTAGTTGTTATGTTTCCGAATGTTGTTCGAAAGAAAATCGAGATGACTAAAGTCTTTGATGAAAACTTTGCTACGTAAATATGGTCTCAAAGTCTCCATTTTATTTGATCCATAATGTTATTCGGAAGTCTCCTAATATGAATGATACTTAATTTTCCAAAAATAGCTTCTCAAACACTTGTAGAACGTTTTGTACTTCAAACGCTCGTAACTTTCGTATACTAATTCCGATTGACCCGAAACTCGTTTCTGAACCTTCAGATGTCGGTAAATATATTTGTCCATTGAGTCTTGGAATTTATTCATTCAGTTATATGCATGTAGTTTTGATACGTACCTATGACTTCTGAAGCTCTATTTGAGATGTTTCCGAGTTGTCCACGATTCTTGCCCACTTTCGATACGGGTACGCTCGATATAATCGAGCTTAGTATATGAATGAATAACGAGATAAACATAAAGAATTTTGTTTCTAAAGAGTTCTGTAAATTTTGATGTCCCTAACTTTCGTAAGAGATCTTGGATTTGCTTTGAATGTCCGTAAAGGTTCTGTGGTAAAAATGTCCTTAACTTTCACAAACTAACTCCGATTGATTCGGAACGTGATTAGGATCTTCAAGTGTCGGTAAGTGTATGTATCTATCGAGTCTGGATATGTGTGCATATGGTTTCTCACTGCTCTATTCGTGCAAGCCTCAGTATGTTATTCACTGCGCCCCGGGCCAACTTCTGTTATCGTGCATCTTCCCCTGCATTGTTCACCGTGTCCCTCTCCCTTGCGGGCCGGGTTCTGTTATATGTATGTCTGTATATGATGATATGGGGATGGCAGCCAGGATGGCATATGATGATTCTGTTCACCGCATTCCGCAATAGAGGGCCGGGATCTGTTATCTGCATATACGGTACACGATTCTGACATGTATTGATTACTCTGTCCACCGCGTCCCTCACTAAAGGGCCGGGATCTGTTACATGCATATATGGCATCTGATTTTGGTATCTGATGATTCTGTTCACCGCGTCCCTCACTAAAGGGCCGGGATCTGTTATCTGATTCTGTTCACCGCGTCCCTCACTAAAGGGTCGGGATCTGTTATACGTATATATACGATATATGATTCTGATATGTTTGGTTTGTGTTTGGAAAGTAAGCATGTTGGTATTCTGAATCCTCTGTACTTCTTCTGACATATGATATCGGCATACGTGATCTGTGTCTGGAAAACAAATATTCTGACATTCCGGATCCGTACTTCTTCTGACATATGACTTCGGCATATACGATCTGCGATTGGTAAATAATCATTCTGATATTCTGGGTCTGCACTTTTCCGAGATATGACATCTGCATATATGATTTGTGACTGGGAAAAAAATAGCGCTTTGGTAATCTGGGCAATGTCCTTACTTTTGTATCATTGTTCCGGTTATGGTTCTGTTTTCTGTATTTCATGCTTTACATACTCAGTACATATTGGGTACTGACCCCCTTTCTTCGGGGACTGCGTTTCTTGCCCGCAGGTACAGACGCTTATTGTGGTGATCCGCCAGTCTAGGGTGCCCATTCTGCTACTTTGGAGAGCTCCTTTGATCCGGAGCCTACACTTTTGGTACAGATCTTTTCGTTGTACATATTTATGTGTATATGACTATTCAGGGGTACGGCAGGGCCCTGTCCCGACATCTGATTCTGTTGTCTTTGTAAGAGGCCTGTAGACATGTATGTGGATCATGGGTCATTATGATTATGTTATGTCCGTGTAGTTTGCGCCTAAGTGGCTCCAATTGTTGTGACAGCCTTAACGGCTTGTGCGTGTATATATATATATATATGTATGTATATGTGTTTATACGATACGTTTGTTATCTGCGACCGCTTAAGACTATGTCCGATCTTACCAGCTTTATGAACTAATATATGTTACACAAGAATATGTTATGGATATGTCGATCGGTTAGGTAAGTGTGTATGGGTGTCCAGCTCGGGCACTAATCACGGCCTACGGGGTTGGGTCGTGACAAAGTGGTATCAGAGCGGTTTATCCTCGGAATGTCTACAGGCCATGTCTAGTAGAGTCTTGTTTATCGGTGTGTTGTGCACCACATCTATAAACAGGAGGATACGGGACATTTAGGGTGTTACCTTTCTTTGGATCTTAGATCTTGCGATAGAGTTGTGCTGTTAGGGTGGCTCTTTTCTAACAGATTCCTATGTTTTCAGCGATACCTCGGAGAAAAGCGACAGCCGCCCAGAAGGGCAAGTTAGTGGCAGTTGGAGAGACTAGCCAGGCCCAGAGAATTACCAGGGCCTGTGCCCAGACTATACCCGAGGTTATGCCCCAGTCAGAGGGCTCTGCTACGCCACCATTATTAGAGGGGCCTAGAGCAGCAGCCGCTGCCACTATGGATCAGGAGGCAGCTCCCCCATTAGCTCCAGAGGCTCCAGCGCCCGAGCCTCTAGCTCCTCAGCCAGGGGCGGAGGACAGGGCGATGAGAGATGCCGTGCAGTTGTTGACGAGACTAGTAGCAGGGCAGGCTCGCAGACGCGGGCTAAGGGGTGATGATATGGATAGACGTGACAGTTTGAGGGTTCGTGATTTCTTGACCTGTAATCCCTCAGAGTTCTACGGGTCTAAGCTCGAGGAGGACCCTCAGGACTTTATTCGACAGATGCAGCGTGTGCTGAGATTAGTCAGAGCTTCCGAGACCGAGTCTGTCGAGTTGGCTTCATATCGATTGCGTGATGTACCGGTAAATTGGTATGAGTCGTGGGAGCTGTTTAGGGGTGAGGATGCTCCCCCAGCGGTGTGGGCTGAGTTTACAGAGGCCTTTCTTGGCCACTTTCTGCCTCCCGAGGCGCGACGAGCTAGGGTTGACAGATTTTTACAGTTGAGACAGAGGGGTAGAAGCGTTCGGGAGTACAGTTTAGAGTTCGACTCTTTGGCCAGATATGCACCCACTATAGTAGCCGATATGACTGACAGGATGCACCGGTATGTGATGGGGTTGGATGATTACCTGATTGATAGTTGCGGTGGCATCCCAGTCTGGGATGGATATCGCTCGGGTGCAGGCCTATGCTCAGGGGATGGAGGATAGACGTAGAAGGCGTCAGCCTGACCGAGATTTTGATTGGGGCCAGTCCAAGAGGGCTAAATCAGCTTGTAATTCTAGGGAGTTCCGAGGCGGGCAGCCTCAACAGCACACCAGACAGTCTTCTCAGCCAGTGCGAAGTGCTCCCCCACAGTCTATTGGTGAGAGATTTGATAGCACTGGATACTCAGGAGCGGGACAAAGTTCCAGGGCTTCGAGTTCGCAGGTGAGCAGAGGTTTCAGTCAGTCAAAGCCACCCATGCCTCTGTGTTCTTACTGTGGGAAGCCTCACCCAGGGAAGTGTTATCGTGCTATGGGTGCCTGTTTCTTTTGTGGCCGTCAGGACCATGTTTTAAGGGAGTGCCCGTTTAAGAATGGTCTCGGTGGTTTAGTCCAGCTCACTGGGTCAGTTGCTGGCTCATCTTCCCCTTCTGTAGCCATGCGCCCCACGGGGAAGGCTATGCCGACACCAGCAGGCCGCGGTAGAGGTCGTGGCGGAGTTCTCGGTTCTAGCGGTCCTTCGAACCGCACATATGCTTTGGCCAGCCGGCAGGATCAGGAGGCGTTACCAGATGTAGTTACAGGTATATTACTTATCTTCTTCTGAAATATATATGCATTGATAAATATATTTTTCCCCCTGGTTGCTGGTAGAATTGGGAAGAAACCCGAATCGATAGAATCGTTTGAGGTGGCTATTCATACATTTAAAAAGGTGAACGTTGAGAATTTAAAAGGCTAACTCGGTAATTACTGTCACGACCCAACCCCGTGGGCCGCGACTAGTGTCCGTGCTGGACACCCGTACGTACCCAATAACCCAAACTAGCAATAAACAGAATATACAGATATAGAAGGCAATTGGCGTTACTAATTACCACAGATAAACAGATATAACGCGGGGAAGCCGATAAGGCTATCGCAGAACATATCAACCCAAAACATATACACAACCCACAAGTATGTCTACAGACCTCTACGGAACAATAACAGAATCATGAGACGGGACAGGGCCCCGTCATACCCCTGAATAACATATATATGTACAATAGAAAAAGTCTGTACCAAAATGTAGGCTCCGAACGAGAGAGCACTCCAAGACAGCAGAAAAAAATCCTAAGCGGGCGGATCAGCAAATCGGTCTTCTGTACCTGCGCGGCATGAAACGCAGTCCCCGAAGAAAGGGGGTCAGTACGGAATATTTACTGAATATGTAAAGCTTGGAGTACAGTAATAAAATCATAATCGGAACAGAACGTACAGAAAATGAGTGTAATGTCCAGAATATCAAATGCATATTTACAAAACATAAATAGTGTATGCAAAATCATATGCCATATCCGACCCCCGTTAAGGGACTCGGTGAACAGAACGTGGTCGCCACCCCGACACTGGCGCCACAACACATCAAACTCCAGAGTAGGGAATAACTCCGTAACATATAATATCATATCAGATGGCCATATCGTATCATATCATATCATATCAGAATAGGCGTACATGGCACAGCATACTCCACAACCCATGTACATGTATACCTGCCCCCTCACATCGAGGCACGACGAACAATGCACTGGAATACGCTTGATAACATATCCTGGCCCGGGCTCAGTGAAGGAAACATTGAGGCATCCACGAGTGGAGTAGTGAGAAACTAAATGCAGTATAAAAAATAATGCATTTACAAGGACTCTATGGAATATCTCGATAACAAACCTTAATAATGAAATCGCACGATAATCACAGTGCATGTATTTCGGATACCACAATAGGTTACGTAAAAATAAATTTTTCTGGAATCGTTTCCATGTTCCAAAATATTTTATAAGACTCAATGGAATATTTAAAACAATTGTCGTTTAGTAGTTAGAAGGGTAGTTAAAACGTTCCCTTTTGAAATCGCTCGAAAATAAGTCAATACACAATAGAAGAGGAATCGGGAATAGTGGGCCCACCTCGGGTCAATTGAGGTGGTGGGCTCAAATTATGTACATTAAGCCTATGGAGTCATCTATGAAGGTGTTAGGGCAATCTCATATCCTCTTAGGTAATTTATAGGCGCTTACACCATTCTTTCAACAAAGCATAGAACATATGATTCAATTCTATTGAATAAAAAAGGGTTAAATTCAAACTTTGATTTCTAGGAATAGAATCGTCCCCGAGGCTCGTATCTAAACCTATTAGGTATAAGACATTCCAAGAGAAGGAAAGGTAAAGCTTTACATACCTTATACGCTCCTTACGCCTCTTCAAACTCAATTCCCGTTTCCTCCAAAATCTACAATTGGTCATAATTACCAAATATCAATTACAAGCCTTTAGGAATTCAATCTTAACTCATACTTGTCTATAGAAATTTGGGCAGCATCTCCCCTATACATACAGCATCCCCGAGAATTTAACTCGGCCAAAATGTCAACAACAACAACCACAACAAGAATACTACATAAAATTAACTCATTTTTGCCTACACAACAACACATGCACACGGCTATATATATATGTATATTCATCATTCAACTTCCATATTTTCATGAATTCTTCTCCTTTCTACATTCCACAACATAAATAAAACCTTCATAACACATAAAAAGGAATTAATTCTTACCTTTTCTTCCTAGCTTCTTCACTAGACCCAAGTGCCAAATCTACGAAACAAGCGACTTATCTCCCGAAATAACTACACCACGTTGTAGAGGACCCTTGAATTAGTAGAAATACCACAAGAAAACAATTTTTGAAGCAAGATTTTAAGGGGCAAAATTTATGGGTCTTGGCCGAATGGCCCTTTTTTTGTGGTGTTCTTGCTCTTGTTTTTCTCCTTTCTCAACTTGTCTTGAAAGTTCTAATAGATGAAGCTAATTTAATCACATGGAAATTATTTAAGAGTCATTGGTTGGGCTAGCCATATGGCCGGCCACCCATGCTCCATTTGGGCCTCATCCTTTTTTTTTTTGAATTTTTCTAGCCGAATTAATTGTGGCCTATTTTGTAGTTCCCGAAATTAATTTCCGAAATTCCCAATTTTTTCCCCTCGCCTTTCTCGCTATTTCCACATTAATGGTTCATGAACAACACACACGTATTACATAAAATCAAACATGACCTTATTTCATTCAAGCCCAAATTATTTCAAGTTTTTCCAAGTAGACAAAAACACGGGTTATAACATTCTACCCCCCTTTTGAACATTCGTCCTCGAATGTTAAATTAATATTATAGGGTCTTGTAAGTATTTTTGGGGAAAGTTCCTTATATGGGCAGCACATACAACTTATTCATTAATCGGTATAACCAGTTACGGAATTTAAATTATCTGTAGACATAGGAAACAGGTGAGGGTACTTCTTCTTCATTTCTTCTTTAGCTTCCCAGGTCATCTCCTCCCTGTTATTGTTCCGCCACAATACCTTAACGGATGCTACATCTTTATTGCGCAATCTCCTCACATGGCGATCCAGAACGGCTATAGGTTGCTCTTCGTAAGACAGTTCCTCCGTCACTTGAATATCATCTACTGGAAATATTCTGGAAGGATCACCAACACATTTGCGGAGCATAGATACATGAAATACCAGATGTACTGCTTCCAAATCAGATGGTAGATCTAGCTCGTAGGCGACATTCCCAATCTTTCGAACAATCTGATAAGGCCCAATATATCGCGGACTGAGCTTTCCCTTTTTACCAAATCGCATTACGCCCTTCATAGGCGACACCTTCAGAAATACCCAATCACCAACCTGGAACTTCAAAGGTCGACGTCGTTTATCAGCATATGACTTCTGTCGACTCTGGGCTGCTAATAACCTGCGTTTTCTGCCATACAAAGCCTCGTACGGTGCCATATGGATACTGGAATGGTAGCTGTTGTTATAAGCAAACTCAATCAGCGGCAGGTGAGCATCCCAGCTACCTCTGAAATCGATAACACAGGCCCGCAACATGTCTTCTAACGTCTGTATAGTGCGCTCGGCCTGCCCGTCGCTCTGAGGATGAAATGTTATGCTCAGAATCACCTGAGTTCCCAATCCCTCCTGAAATGATCTCTAGAAATTCGCTATAAATTGGGCACCTCTGTTTGTAATAATAGATATAGGAACTCCGTGAAGTCTTACTATTTCTTTAATATATAGTCTGGCATAATCCTCAGCTGAATAAGTAGTTCTGACTGGAAGAAAATGGGCTGATTTTGTCAGCCTATCAACAATAACCCATATGGAGTCATACTTTCGTGGAGTGCGAGGCAAACCTGTAATGAAGTCCATATTAATTATCTCCCACTTCCAGGTCAGAATTTCCATTTCTTGTAACAGTCCACACGGCTTTTGATGTTCAATCTTAACCCGCTGACAATTTGGGCACTGGGCAACGAACTCTACGATGTCCCGTTTCATGCCATCCCACCAATACAGACATCTGAGGTCGTGATACATTTTCGTCGATCCCGGATGAACAGAATAACGGGCATAGTGTGCTTCGCTCATAACCTACTGTCGTAGCCCTGCAACATTAGGTACACACAATCTGCCTCGATATAGCATTATTCCGTCTGGTGTAAACTCGAATGAAGTCTTCTCCTTTTCGTGGGATGTGTCTCTGTACTGTACTAAAACAGGATCTTCATATTGGTGCTGCTTTATGTCTTCCCTAATAGATGATTCAGAAACCCCTCGGACAGAAATCCTCGTACCTCCAGAATCGGCCAGACGAACTCCAAGATTTGCCAGCTGATGAATATCACGTACTATCTCTTTACTCTCTGGTTGCGAATTTGCCAAACTACCCATAGACTTGTGACTGAGTGCATCTGCTACAACATTAGCCTTGCCCGGATGATACAGAATATCAATATCATAGTCTTTCAGCAGCTCCAGCCACCTCCTCTGCCGCAAATTCAGCTCCTTCTGCTTAAAGATATACTGGAGACTCTTGTGATCTGTATATATATCAACATGGACGTTGTATAGATAGTGTCTTCATAGTTTCAAAGCATGGATTACCGCTGCTAGCTCTAAATCATGGGTAGGATAATTTCTTTCATGCTTTTTGAGCTGCCGGGAAGCGTAGGCTATAACTCTGCCGTGCTGCATTAATACACAGCCTAACCTAACGCCGGAAGCATCACAATAAATAACTTACCCATCTGGTCCCTCTAGAAGAGTCAGAACTGGAGCTGTAGTCAACTTTTCCTTCAGCAACTGGAAACTTCGCTCGCAAGCATCAGTCCACTGGAACTTGGCTCCCTTCTGAGTTAGCCTCGTTAAAGGCGCTGAAATCGAAGCAAACTTTTCCAAAAATCTTCTGTAATAGCCCGCTAATCCCATAAAACTGCGTACCTCAGTGGGCGTCGTAGGTCTAGGACAATTCTTTACGGCCTCAATATTCTGTGTGTCCACCCGGATGCCATCAGCTGCAATAATATATCCCAAGAATGCCACTGAAACCAGCAAGAATTCACACTTGGAGAATTTTGCATATAGCTTCTGATGCCGAAGTACCCCAAGTACAGCTCTCAAATGATTTGCGTGTTCCTCCTCTGACCGTGAGTAAACCAGAATATCATCAATAAATACAATCACGAACATATCCAGGAACGGTCTGAATACCCGATTCATCAGATCCATGAATACCGCTGGAGCATTAGTCAGCCCAAAAGACATCACTCTGAATTCATAATGCCCATATCGGGTCCGGAATGCTGTCTTAGGAATATCAGCCTCTCGTACCCGCACCTGGTGGTAACCGGACCGCAGATCTCTCTTCGAAAAACACTTAGCGCCCTGGAACTGATCAAACAAATCATCAATTCTGGGGAGGGGGTATTTATTCTTTATGGTTTCGTTATTTAGCTGCCGATAATCAATACACATACGCAGCGACCCGTCTTTATTTCTTACAAATAATACCGGGGCTCCCCAAGGCGAGGTGCTGGGTCTGATGAAGCCTTTTTCTAATAAATCCTTCAGCTGCTCTTTCAATTCTTTTAATTCTGCAGGTGCAATTCTGTACGGGGGAATAGATATAGGCTGAGTATCTGGCAACACATCAATAGTGAACTCTATCTCTCGCTCCGGAGGAAGACCTGGAAGTTCATCTGGGAATACATCTGGAAATTCATTGACCACTGGGACTGACTGAAGAGTCGGTGCTTCTACTTTCAAGTCTTGTACCCGAACCATATGATAAATATACCCTTTTCTGATCATCTTCCTCGCCTTAAGGTATGAAATAAACTTACCTTTCGGCGATGCTGTATTACCTGCCCACTCTATAACTGGCTCCCCAGGAAATTGGAAGCGAACCACTTTTTTTTGGCAATCAACGTTAGCATAACAGGAAGCTAGCCAATCCATGCCCATAATAATATCAAATTCAATAATATCTAACTCCACCAGATCTACCTTAGCATCTCGACCACATATAATTACAGAACAATCTTTATATACCTGTCTCGCTATAATAAAGTCCCCAATCGGTGTAGCTACTTCAAATGGCTCTATAGGTTCGGGCGTTATACCAATTTTACTAGCGACGAGAGGAGAGATATATGACAAGGTAGAACCTGGATCAATCAAGGGATATACAGACCGAGAGAAGACCAATAATGTACCTGTAACCACATTTGGCGATGCCTCCTGATCCTGGCGGCTGGCCAAAGCATAAATGCGGTTCGAAGGACCGCTAGTACTGGAAACTCAACCACGGCCTCTGCCGTGACCTGCTGGTGCTGGTGTACCCTGCCCCGTAGGGCGCATAGCCACCGAAGAAGATGATGACCCCGCGGCTGATCCGGTAGGCTGCGCTGCACCTCCCAAATTACCCTTATACGGGCACTCTCTCACAGTATGGCCCTGGCGGCCACAAGAAAAACAAGCACCAGTAGCACGGTAGCACTCTCCAGGGTGGTACCTCCCACAATGAGAACACTGAGGCCTGGGTGGCCTCGTCTGACCGAAACTCCTGTCTACCCGCGAACCTGAAGCCCTGGAGCTCTGGCCTGCTCCTGAATACCCTGGTCTATCAAATCTCCTGCCCGAGAACTGTGGAGGTGTGCTCTGTGCCGGCTGGGAAGAATGTCTGCTAGACTGCTGCTGCTGCTGAGGCTGTCTACTGCGAAACTCCCCAGAATACCCAGTTGATCTGGCCCTCTTGGGATGCCTCCGGTCCTGACCCCTGTCGGGCTGATGCCCCTTATGCCGGTCCTCCATACCCTGGGCGTGCGCCTGTATACGGGAAATATCCATCCCGGGCTGAGCGGCCAGCACCAGACAACTATCGACCAAATAACGGTCCAGCCCCATAATATACCGGTGCATCCTGTCAGTCATAGTAGCTACCATGGCAGGTGCATATCTGGCCAATGAGTCAAACTCCAGACTATAATCTCGGACGCTGTGGCCCCTCTGTCTCAGCAATAAAATTTGTCGGCCCTAGCCCGCCGTAGCTCCGGAGGCAGAAAGTGGCCAAGAAAAGCCTCAGTAAACTCGTCCCATACTGCTGGGGGAGCGTCGTCGCCTCTGGATAACTCCCAGGACTCATACGAATTAGCTGCTACATCGTGCAACCGATATGAAGCCAACTCAACTGACTCGGTCGCAGAATCCTTAATCAACCGTAACGTACGCTGCATCTGCCTGATAAACTCCTGGGGGTCCTCTTCGGGCTTTGTCCCAAAGAACTCTGGAGGATTACAAGTCAGGAACTCATGGGCCCTCGAACTATCATGTCTGTCTGCACGATCACCCCCAAGTCCGTGCCTATGAACCTGCCCTGCTATCAACCTGGTCAACAACTAGACCGCATCCCTCATGGCCCCATCCTCCGCCCCTGGCTGTGGAGCTGGAGGCTCGGGCACTAGAACTCCGGCTGGCGGTGGAGCCGCCCCCCTATCTGCAGCTGCTGCTGCTCCAATCCCCTCTGGTAGTGGCGGTGTAGAGGAGCCCTCTGACTGGGGCATAATATCGGCACGGGCCCTAGTAATCCTCTGGGCCGGGCTACTCTCCCCTGCTGCTACTGACTTGGCCGTTTGGGCCGCTGTCGCCTTTTTCGGAGGCATTGCTGAAAACATAACAATTTGTTAGGGAGAAGTCATCCGGATAATACAGCTCTATCGCACGATCTAAGATAAGAAAGAAGGGTAGCATCTTAAATGTCCTGTAGCCTCCTGTTTATAGATGTGGTGCACAACATACCGATAAACAGGACTCTACTAGACACGGTCTGTAGACACTCCAAGGACGAACCGCTCTGATACCACTTTCGTCATGACCCAACCCCGTGGGCCGCGACTAGTGTCCGTGCTGGACACCCGTACGTACCCAATAACCCAAACTAGCAATAAACAGAATATACAGATATAGAAGGCAATTGGCGTTACTAATTACCACAGATAAACAGATATAACGCGGGGAAGCCGATAAGGCTATCGCAGAACATATCAACCCAAAACATATACACAACCCACAAGTATGTCTACAGACCTCTACGGAACAATAACAGAATCATGAGACGGGACAGGGCCCCGTCATACCCCTGAATAACATATATATGTACAATAGAAAAAGTCTGTACCAAAATGTAGGCTCCGGACGAGAGAGCACTCCAAGACAGTAGAATAAAATCCTAAGCGGGCGGATCAGCAAATCGGTCGTCTGTACCTGCGCGGCATGAAATGCAGCCCCCGAAGAAAGGGGGTCAGTACGGAATATGTACTGAATATGTAAAGCCTGGAGTACAGTAATAAAATCATAATCGGAACAGATGGTATAGAAAATGAGTGTAATGTCCAGAATATCAAATGCATATTTACAAAACAGAAATAGTGTATGCAAAATCATATGCCATATCCGACCCCCGTCAAGGGACTCGGTGAACAGAACGTGGTCGCCACCCCGACACTAGCGCCACAACACATCATACTCCAGAGTAGGGAATAACTCCGTAACATATAATATCATATCAGATGGCCATATCGTATCATATCATATCATATCAGAATAGGCGTACATGGCACAACATACTCCACAACCCATGTGCATGTATACCTGCCCCCTCACATCGAGGCACGACGAACAATGCAGTGGAATACGCTTGATAACATATCCTGGCCCGGGCTCAGTGAAGGAAACATTGAGGCATCCACGAGTGGAGTAGTGAGAAACTAAATGCAGTATAAAACATAATGCATTTACAAGGAATCGATGGAATATCTAGATAACAAACCTTAATAATGAAATCGCACGATAATCACAGTGCATGTATTTCGGATACCACAATAGGTTACGTAAAAATAAATTTTTCTAGAATCGTTTCCATGTTCCAAAATAGTTTATAAGAGTCAATGGAATATTTAAAACAATTGTCGTTTAGTAGTTAGAAGTGTAGTTAAAACGTTCCCTTTTGAAATCGCTCGAAAATAAGTCAATACACAATAGGAGAGGAATCGGGAATAGTGGGCCCACCTCGGGTCAATTGAGGTGGTGGGCTCAAATTATGTACATTAAGCTTATGGAGTCATCTATGAAGGTGTTAGGGAAATCTCATATCCTCTTAGGTAATTTATAGGCGCTTACACCATTCTTTCAACAAAGCATAGAACATATGATTCAATTCTATTGAATGAAAAAGGGTTAAATTAAAACTTGGATTTCTAGGAATAGAATCGTCCCCGAGGCTCGTATCTAAACCTATTAGGTCTAAGACATGCCAAGAAAAGGAAAGGTAAAGCTTTACATACCTTATACGCTCCTTACGCCTCTCCAAACTCAATTCCCGTTTCCTCCAAAATCTACAATTGGTCATAATTACCAAATATCAATTACAAGCCTTTAGGAATTCAATCTTAACTCATACTTGTCTATAGAAATTTGGGCAGCGTCTCCCCTATACATACAACATCCCCGAGAATTTAACTCGGCCAAAATGTCAACAACAACAACCACAACAAGAATACTACATATAATTAACTCATTTTTGCCTACACAACAACACATGCACACGGCTATATATATATGTATTCATCATGCAACTTCCATATTTTCATGAATTCTTCTCCTTTCTACATTCCACAACATAAATAAAACCTTCATAACACATAAAAAGGAATTAATTCTTACCTTTTCTTCCTAGCTTCTTCACTAGACCCAAGTGCCAAATCCACGAAACAAGCGACTTATCTCCCGAAATAACTACACCACGTTGTAGAGGACCCTTGAATTAGTAGAAATACCACAAGAAAAAAAAATTGAAGCAAGATTTTAAGGGGCAAAATTTATGGGTCTTGGCCGAATGGCCCTTTTTTGTGGTGCTCTTGCTCTTGTTTTTCTCCTTTCTCAACTTGTCTTGAAAGTTCTAATAGATGAAGCTAATTTAATCACATGGAAATTATTTAAGAGTTATGGGTTGGGCTAGCCATATGGCCGGCCACCCATGCTCCATTTGGGCCTCATCTTCATTTTTTTTTTTGAATTTTTCTAGCCCAATTAATTGTGGCCCATTTTGTAGTTCCCGAAATTAATTTCCGAAATTCCCAATTTTTGCCCCTCGCCTTTCTCGCTATTTCCACATTAATGGTTCATGAACAACACATACGTATTAGATAAAATCAAACATGACCTTATTTCTTTCAAGTCCAAATTATTTCAAATTTTTTCAAGTAGACAAAAACACGGGTTATAACAATTACATAATCAGAAAAATAATAGATCCTCTCTAGATCTGAGTGGGACCCGCTACGAGAACTTTTCAGAAATTGTTAAGACCCCAACTTGCCCTAGATTACGTGAGAAGGGTCGTGTGGGGAAGTGGGTGAAATTATACCAGCATTAACGCATCGAAATGCATTAAAGTTTCGAGGTTAAGCGTGCTAGGACCAGAGCAATTTTGGGATGGGTGACCCCCCTGGGAAGTGTAGCGAAATTTCAACAAATATAGATATAAGAGACAGATAGGAAATTTGGGGTAACCTAAAGGAGACTAGAATATGCGGAGCGATTAGAAACCTTAAAGAGGTCGGGTAGATTAAGGCAGAATAGGCCGGTGAAAAAGAAGACAGAGCAACGCAACATTGGAATGAGAGTAACTTTGAATAAGCGTTTGGGAATGTTTTGTAAGCGAAATGGTAGTAAATGTATATGTATGCATATGACATCCCATTTATGACGGTATCGATCGGCAGGTGGGCCCAGCAGTCAGTGTTGCGATATAACAAAGACATTGACTGAACGGAATTTAAAAGACAAAGCGAAAGTTATGGTACAGATGTTACACGTAGACTGATACTGGTTCCACCACTAGTTAACACTGGAAAGTTCTAGTATAACGATGTCCGGGAATAGAGAGAAAGCGAGTACGAAAAAGGGGATAGCAATTGTAACGTTTGGAAATTTTTTAAGGAAATACAGAGACCTCTCCGAAGTATTATGAGACCCCATAAGGTCAGTTGAACATTCGAGGACGAATCTTCTAAAGGGGGGAGGATGTTATATCCAGTATTTTGCATAGTCGGAAAATTTGAAATAATTGTGGCTAGTAAGAGATAAAGTAATATTTTGATTCTATTTAATATATATGTTGTTCATGAAAAATATTGATGCGGAATTATGGAGGAAGGTTAAGGGGCAAAATTGGAATTTTGAAAATTAGTTTCGTGAATTACAAAATATGAACCAAAGTAATTGGGCTAGAAAAATCAAAAAAAAAAAGGCAAAAGGCCCAACAAAGTGGCCGGCCATAGGGGTGTCATGGGCCAAGCCCATGTGAAATTAAATCCAAGTAAATATATAGGGAAAGGGCCACTATTATTTGCCACAAAATTCAAGAACTTTCAAGAAAAGAATTGGGAGCAAAGGAAGAGGGCCAATTCGGCCAAGAGGAGAAAAAAGGAAAAAAATTTGGAGCCTTCAATCTTTGATCAAAAATTATATTTTTCTAGTATTATTACTAATTCAAAGGTCCTCTCCAACGTGGTATAATTATTTTAGCAAGAAAACCACTTTGGTGGCAAGTGGAAAATCAAAGAAAAGGTAAGAATTCTATCCTTTTTATGTTATGGAAGGGTGTTGTAGTATGTGGAAATGAATGAAAATCATGGAAACTCGTGTGTTGTGGGTGTGGCCGTGTGGGTATGTGTGAGTGTATGTGGCCGTGTATGTGTGTGTAGTGTAGGGAAGAAGATGAACAATTTTTATGTAGTAATTTGGTTGTTGTTGATATGTATTCTTTGATGAAAATGAGAATTTGATGATTCAAGTTGAAGTTGTGATGATTGTGGGCTGTTTTGGAAGCCACCATGGTCATTAATGTAGTTCTTGTATTTGCGGGAATAACATTGCTAACGTATGAATTATTTTGTAGATTATGAAATTGAAAGAAGAAAATGCGTCCTCGTTGTTTCGTTGCATTTGTAGAAGGTTCGGGTGGAATATGGTGTTAGTGGGATTGTTTGAATATTGTACAAATTGTTTAAAGTGTTCTTGAATTGTGTTTGAATGGTCTCGGATTAATAATGAATATGTGAGCGTTGATATTGGCTTGAAAATACGTAGTTGAATTGAATGTGATAAGCTACGAAGAGATAGGAGGTTACTAATATTAGAATGCGCTTTAAATTGATTCTTGATGTTATTGGTATGGTTGTTGGTATTGTTGGTATGGTTGTTGATGAATTTGGTCGAGTTAAATTCTCGGGGATGTTGAATTTACAGGGGAGATGCTGCCGAAATTTCTGTAGCCAAGTACTAGTTAGAGTTGGATTTCTAAGTACTTGTAGCTAATGTTTGGTAATTGATAACATTATTGTAGATATTGGAGAGCCCGAGATTTGAGTCGGGATATGTTTAGCGAGTGATCGAGGTATGTAAAGCCTACCTTTCCTTCTTTTGGCATGACCTTATGAAATGAACAAATAACGTATATGTATGCTCCTAAAGAAAATCCTTTTCTTAGAGCCACTAGAATGGCTAACATCTTTGACTTCCATAAGCTATTCCATATGGCTTGATACGTATTTTATGATGTCCGAAATTTCTAGTTGTTATGTTTCCGAATGTTGTTCGAAAGAAAATCGAGATGACTAAAGTCATTGATGAAAACTTTGATACGTAAATATGGTCTCAAAGTCTCCATTTGATTTGATCCATAATGTTATTCGGAAGTCTCCTAATATGAATGATACTTAATTTTCCAAAAATAGGTTCTGAAACACTTGTAGAACGTTCTGTACTTCAAACGCTCGTAACTTTCGTATACTAATTCCGATTGACCCGAAACTCGTTTCTGAACCTTCAGATGTCGGTAAATATACTTGTCCATCGAGTCTTGGAATTTATTCATTCAGTTATAAGAATGTAGTTTTGATACGTACCTATGACTTCTGAAGCTCTATTTGAGATGTTTCCGAGTTGTCCACGATTCTTGCCCACTTTCGATACGGGTACGCTCGATATAATCGAGCTTATTATATGAATGAATAACGAGATAAACATAAAGAATTTTGTTTCTAAAGAGTTTTGTAAATTTTGATGTCCCTAACTTTCGTAAGAGATCTTGGATTTGCTTTTAATGTCCGTAAAAGGTCTGTGGTAAAAATGTCCTTAACTTTCACAAACTAACTTCGATTGATTCGGAACGTGATTAGGATCTTCAAGTGTCGGTAAGTGTATGTATCTATCGAGTCTGGATATGTGTGCATATGGTTTCTCACTGCTCTATTCGTGCAAGCCTCAGTATGTTATTCACTGCACCCCGGGCCAGGTTCTGTTATCGTGCATCTTCCCCTGCATTGTTCACCGCGTCCCTCTCCCTTGCGGGCCGGGTTCTGTTATATGTATGTCTGTATATGATGATATGGGGATGGCGGCCAGGATGGCATATGATGATTCTGTTCACCGCGTTCCGCAATAGAGGGCCGGGATCTATTATCTGCATATACGGTACACGATTCTGACATGCATTGATTACTCTGTCCACCGCGTCCCTCACTAAAAGGACGGGATCTGTTACATGCATATATGGCATCTGATTTTGGTATCTGATGATTCTATTCACCGCGTCCCTCACTAAAGGGCCGGGATCTGTTATCTGATTCTGTTCACCGCGTCCCTCACTAAAGGGTCGGGATCTGTTATACGTATATATACGATATATGATTCTGATATGTTTGGTTTGTGTTTGGAAAGTAAGCATGTTGGTATTCTGCATCCTCTGTACTTCTTCTGACATATGATATCGGCATACGTGATCTGTGTCTGGAAAACAAATATTCTGACATTCCGGATCCGTACTTCTTCTGACATATGACTTCGGCATATACGATCTGCGATTCGTAAACAATCATTCTGACATTCTGGGTCTGCACTTTTCCGACATATGACATCTGCATATATGATTTGTGACTGGGAAAAAAATAGAGCTTTGGTAATCTGGATAATGTCCTTACTTTTGTATCATTGTTCCGGTTATGGTTCTGTTTTCTGTATTTCATGCTTTACATACTCAGTACATATTCCGTACTGACCCCCTTTCTTCGGGGGCTGCGGTTCATGCCCGCAGGTACAGACGCTTATTGTGGTGATCCGCTAGTCTAGGGTGCCCATTCTGCTACTTTGGAGATCTCCTTTGATCCGGAGCCTACACTTTTGGTACAGATCTTTTCATTGAACATATTTATGTGTATATGACTATTCAGGGGTACGGCGGGGCCCTGTCCCGTCATCTGATTCTGTTGTCTTTGTTAGAGGCCTGTAGACATGTATGTGGGTCATGGGTCATTATGATTCTGTTATGTCCGTTTAGTTTGCGCCTAAGTAGCTCCAATTGCTGTGACAGCCTTAACGGCTTGTGCGTGTATATATATATATATATATATATATATATGTATATGTGTTTATACGATACGTTTGTTATCTGCGACCGGTTAAGACTATGTTCGATCTTAGCATCTATATGAACTAATGTATGTTAGACAAGAATAAGTTATGGATATGTCGATCGGTTAGGTAAGTGTGTATGGGTGTCCAGCTCGGGCACTAGTCACGGCCTACGGGGTTGGGTCGTGACGAAGTGGTATCAGAGCGGTTTGTCCTCAGAATGTCTACAGGCCGTGTCTAGTAGAGTCTTGTTTATCGGTGTGTTGTGCACCACATCTATAAACAGGAGGCTACGGGACATTTAGGGTGTTACCTTTCTTTGGATCTTAGATCATGCGATAGAGCTGTGCTATTAGGGTGGCTCTTTTCTAACAGATTGCTATGTTTTCAGCGATGCCTCGGAGAGAAGCGACAGCCGCCCAGAAGGGCAAGTCAGTGGCAGTTGGAGAGACTAGCCAGGCCCAGAGAGTTACCAGGGCCCGTGCCCAGACTATACCCGAGGTTATGCCCCAGTCAGAGGGCTATGCTATGCCACCATTATCAGAGGGATCTAGAGCAGCAGCCGCTGCCACTATGGATCAGGAGGCGGCTCCCCCATTAGCTCCAGAGGCTCTAGCGCCTGAGTCTCCAGCTCCTCAGCCAGGGGTGGAGGACAGGGCGATGAGAGATGTCGTGCAGTTGTTGACGAGACTAGTAGCAGGGCAGGCTCGCAGACGCGGGCTAAGGGGGATGATGTGGATAGACGTGACAGTTTAAGGGTTCGTGATTTCTTGACCTGTAATCCCCCAGAGTTCTATGGGTCTAACCCCGAGGAGGACCCGCAGGACTTTATTCGACAAATGCAGTGTGTGCTGAGATTAGTCAGATCTTCCGAGACCGAGTCTGTCGAGTTGGCTTCATTTTGATTGCGTGATGTAGCGGTAAATTGGTATGAGTCCTGGGAGCTGTCTAGGGGTGAGGATGCTCCCCCAGCGGTGTGGGCCGAGTTTACAGAGGCCTTTCTTGGCCACTTTCTGCCTCCCGAGGCGCGACGAGCTAGGGTTGACAGATTTCTACAGTTGAGACAGAGGTGTAGAAGGGTTCGGGAGTACAATTTAGAGTTTGACTCTTTGGCCAGATATGCACCCACTATAGTTGCCGATATGACTTACAGGATGCACCGGTATGTGATGGGGTTGGATGATTACCTGATTGATAGTTGCGGTGGCATCCCAGTCTGGGATGGATATCGCTCGGGTGCAGGCCTATGCTCTGGGATGGAGGATAGACGTATAAGGCGTCAGCCTGACAGAGATTTTGACCGGGGCCAGCCCAAGAGGGCTAAATCAGCTGGTCATTCTAGGGAGTTCCGAGGCGGGCAGCCTCAACAGCACACCCGACAGTCTTCTCAGCCAGCGCGAAGTGCTCCCCCACAGTCTATTGGTGAGAGATTTGATAGCACCGGATACTCAGGAGCGGGACAAAGTTCCAGGGCTTCGGGTTCGCTGGTGAGCAGAGGTTTCAGTCAGTCAAAGCCACCCATGTCTCTGTGTTCTTACTGTGGGAAGCCTCACCCAGGGAAGTGTTATCGTGCTATGGGTGCCTGTTTCTTTTGTGGCAGTCACGATCATGTTTTGAGGGAGTGCCCGTTTAAGAATGGTCTCGGTGGTTCAGTCCAGCCCACTGGTTCAGTTGCTGGCTCAGCTTCCCCTTCTGTAGCCATGCGCCCTACGGGGCAGGGTATGCCGACACCAGCAGGCCGCGGTAGAGGTCGTGGCGGAGTTCCCGGTTCTAGCGGTCCTTCGAACCGCACATATGCTTTGGCCTGCCGGCAGGATCAGGAGGCGTTACCAGATGTAGTTACAGGTATATTACTTATCTTCTTCTGAAATATATATGGATTGATAAATATATATTTTCCCCCCTGGTTGCTGGTAGAATTGGGATGAAACCCGAATCGATAGAATCGTTTGAGGTGGCTATTCATACATTTAAAAAGGTGAACGTTGAGAATTTAAAAGGCTAACTCGGTAATTACATAATCAGAAAAATAAAAGATCTTCTCTAGATCGGAGTGGGACCCGCTACGAGAACTTTTCGGAAATTGTTTAGACCCCAACTTGCCCTAGATTACGTGAGAAGGGTTGTGTGGGGAAGTGGGTGAAATTATGCCAGCATTAACCCATCGAAATGCATTAAAGTTTCGACGTTAAGCGTGCTAGGACTAGAGCAATTTTGGGATGGGTGACCCCTTGGGAAGTGTAGCGAAATTTCCACAAATATAGATATAAGAGACAGATAGGAAATTTGGGGTAACCTAAAGGAAATTATAATATGCGGAGCGATTAGAAACCTTAAAGAGGTCGGGTAGATTAAGGCAGAATAGGCCGGTGAAAAAGAAGACAGAGCAACGCAACTTTGGAATGAGAGTAAGTTTGAATAAGCGTTTGGGGAATGTTTTGTAAGCGAAATGGTAGTAAATGTATATGTATGCATATGACATCCCATTTCTGACTGTATCAATCGGCAGGTGGGCCCAGCAGTCAGTGTTGCGTTATATGAAAGACATTGACTGAACGGAATTTAAAAGACAAAGCAAAAGATATGGTACAGATGTTACAGGTAGACTGATACTGGTTCCACCACTAGTTAACACTGGAAAGTTCTAGTATAACGATGTCCGGGAATAGAGAGAAAGCGAGTACGAAAAAGTGGATAGCAACTGTAACGTTTGGAATTTTTTGAAGGAAATACAGAGACCTCCCCAAAGTATTATGAGACCCCATAAGGTCAGTTGAACATTCGAGGACGAATCTTCTAAAGGGGGGAGGATGTTATATCCCGTATTTTGCATAGTCGGAAAATTTGAAATTATTGTGGCTAGTAAGAGATAAGGTATTATTTTGATTCTATTTAATATATATGCTGTTCATGAAAAATATTGATGCTGAAATATGGAGGAAGGCTAAGGGGCAAAATTGGAATTTTGGAAATTAATTTCGTGAATTACAAAACATGAACCAAAAGTAATTAGGCTAGACAAATCAAAAAAAAAAAGGCAAAAGGCCCAACAAAGTGGCCGGCCATAGGGGTGTCATGGGCCAAGCCCATGTGAAATTAAATCCAAGTAAATATATAGGGAAAGGGCCACTATTATTTGCCACAAAATTCAAGAACTTTCTAGAAAAGAATTGGGAGCAAAGGAAGAGGGCCAATTCGGCCAAGAGGAGAAAAAGGGAAAAAAATTTGGAGCCTTCAATCTTTGATCAAAAATTATATTTTTCTAGTATTATTACTAATTCAAAGGTCCTCTCCAACGTGGTATAATTATTTTAGCAAGAAAACCACTTTTGTGGCAAATGGAAAATCAAAGAAAAGGTAAGAATTCTATCCTTTTTATGTTATGAAAGGCTTATATATATGTTGTAGTATGTGGAAATGAATGAAAATCATGGAAACTCGTGTGTTGTGGGTGTGGCCGTGTGGGTATGTGTGAGTGTATGTGGCCGTGTATGTGTGTGTAGTGTAGGGAAGAAGATGAACAATTTTTATGTAGTAATTTGGTTGTTGTTGATATGTATTCTATGATGAAAATGAGAATTTGACGATTCAAGTTGAAGTTGTGATGATTGTGGGCTGTTTTGGAAGCCACCATGGTCATTAATGTAGTTCTGTATTTGCGGGAATAACATTGCTAACGTATGAATTGTTGTTGTAGTTTATGAAATTGAAATAAGAAAATGTGTCGTCGTAGTTTAGTTGCATTTGTTGAAGGTTCGGGTGGAATATGGTGTTATTAGGATTGGTTGAATATTGTACAAATTGTTTAAAGTGTTCTTGAATTGTGTTTGAATGGTCTCGGATTAATAATGAATATGTGAGCGTTGATATTGGCTTGAAAATTACGTAGTTGAATTGAATGTGATAAGCTACGTAGAGATAGGAGGTTACTAATATTAGAATGCTCTTTAAATTGATTCTTGATGTTATTGGTATGGTTGTTGGTATTGTTGGTATGGTTGTTGATGAATTTGGTCGAGTTAAATTCTCGGAGTTGTTGAATTTACAGGGGAGATGCTGCCGAAATTTCTGTAAACAAGTACTAGTTAGAGTTGGATTTCTAAGTACTTGTAGCTAATGTTTGGTAATTGATAACATTATTGTAGATATTGGAGAGCCCGAGACTTGAGTCGGGATTTGTTTAGCGAGCGATCGAGGTATGTAAAGCCTACCTTTCCTTCTTTTGGCATGACCTTATGAAATGAACAAATAACGTATATGTATGCTCCTAAAGAAAATCCTATTCTTAGAGCCACTAGGATGGCTAACATCTTTGACTTCCATAAGCTATTTCATATGGCTTGATACGTATTTTATGATGTCCGAAAGTTCTAGTTGTTATGTTTCCGAATGTTGTTCGAAAGAAAATCGAGATGACTAAAGTCTTTGATGAAAACTTTTCTACGTAAATATGGTCTCATAGTCTCCATTTGATTTGATCTATAATGTTATTCGGAAGTCTCCTAATATGAATGATACTTAATTTTCCAAAAATAGCTTCTGAAACACTTGTAGAACGTTCTGTACTTCAAACGCTCGTAACTTTCGTATACTAATTCCGATTGACCCGAAACTCGTTTCTGAACCTTCAGATGTCGGTAAATATATTTGCCCATCGAGTCTTGGAATTTATTCATTCAGTTATAGGCATGTAGTTTTGATACGTACCTATGACTTCTGAAGCTCTATTTGAGATGTCTCCGAGTTGTCCACGATTTTTGCCCACTTTCGATACGGGTACGCTCGATATAATCGAGCTTATTATATGAATGAATAACGAGATAAATATAAAGAATTTTGTTTCTAAAGAATTCTGTAAATTTTGATGTCCCTAACTTTCGTAAGAGATCTTGGATTTGCTTTGAATGTCCGTAAAAGTTCTGTGGTAAAAATGTCCTTAACTTTCACAAACTAACTCCGATTGATTCGGAACGTGATTAGGATCTTCAAGTGTCGGTAAGTGAATGTATCTAGACGAGTCTGGATATGTGTGCATATGGTTTCTTACTGCTCTATTCGTGCAAGCCTCAGTATGTTATTCACTGCGCCCCGGGCCAGGTTCTGTTATCGTGCATCTTCCCCTACATTGTTCACCGAGTCCCTCTGCCTTGCGGGCCGGGTTCTGTTATATGTATGTTCGTATATGATTATATGGGGATGGCGGCCAGGATGGCATATGATGATTCTGTTCACCGCGTTCCGCAATAGATGGCCAGGATCTGTTATCTGCATATGCGATACACGATTCTGACATGCATTGAATACTCTGTCCACCGCGTCCCTCACTAAAGGGACGGTATCTGTTACATGCATATATGGCATCTCATTTTTGTGTCTGATGATTTTGTTCACCGTGTCCCTCACTAAAGGGCCGGGATCTGTTATCTGATTCTGTTCACCGCGTCCCTCACTAAAGGGTCGGGATCTGTTATCTGATTCTGTTCACTGCGTCCCTCACTAAAGGGCCGGGATCTGTTATACGTATATATACGATATATGATTCTGATGTGTTTGGTTTGTGTTTGGAAGGTAAGCATGTTGGTATTCTGCATCCTCTGTACTTCTTCTGACATATGATATCGGCATACGTGATCTGTGTCTGGAAAACAAATATTCTAATATTCTGGATCCGCACTTCTTCTGACATATGACTTCGGCATATACGATCTGTGATTGGTAAACAATTATTGTGATATTCTGGGTCTGCACTTTTCCGACATATGACATCTGCATATATGATTTGTGACTGGGAATAAAATAGCGCTTTGGTAATATGGGCAATGTCATTACTTTTGCATCATTGTTCCGGTTATGGTTCTGTTTTCTGTATTTCATGCTTTACATACTCAGTACATATTCCGTACTGACCCCATTTCTTCGGGGGCTGCGTTTCATGCCCGCAGGTACAACCGCTTATTGTGGTGATCCGCCAGTCTAGGGTGCCCATTGTGCTACTTTGGAGAGCTCCTTTGATCCGGAGCCTACACTTTTGGTACACATCTTTTCGTTGTACATATTTATGTGTATATGACTATTCAGGGGTACGGCGGGGCCCTGTCCCGTCATATGATTTTGTTGTCTTTGTTAGAGGCCTGTAGACATGTATGTGGGTCATGGGTCATTATGATTCTGTTATGTCCGTGTAGTTTGTGTCTAAGTGGCTCCAGTTGCTGTGACAGCCTTAACGGCTGGTGCGTGTATATATATATATATATATATATATATATATATATATATATATATATATATATGTATGTATGTATATATGTTTATACGATACGTTTGTTATCTGTGACCGCTTAAGACTATGTCCGATCTTATCATCTATATGAACTAATATATGTTAGACAAGAATAAGTTATGGATATGTCGATCGGTTAGGTAAGTGTGTATGGGTGTCCTGCTCGGGCACTAGTCACGGCCTACGGGGTTGGGTCATGACAGTCTTCCTCTTTCACCCTAACCTGATGATACCCCGATCTCAAGTCTATTTTCGAAAAATAATTGACACCCTGCAGCTGATGAAATAAGACATCAGTCCTCGGAAGTTGATACTTATTCTTTATAGTCACCTTATTCAATTGCCGGTAATCAATACACATTCGCAAGGAGCCATCCTTCTTTCTTACAAATAATACCGGCACTCTCCACGGTGATGTACTGGGCCTAATAAAGCCCTTCTCAAGTAAACCCCTCAATAGTTCCTTCAATTCCTTCAATTCGGCAGGTGCCATTCTATAAGGAGGAATAGATATCGTCTGAATATCTGGTAATAGATCAATAGTGAAATCAATCTCCCACTCCGACGGAATGCCTAGAAGCTCCTTCGGAAACACCTCTGGGTCGGTGACTCTGCTTGTACATCCTAAACTCGAACTAGGTGATAAATATAGCCTTTTCTGATCATCTTACTTGCCTTTAGGTAGGAAATAAACCTACCCCTCGGCGAAGCAGCCTTAGCCTTCCACTCTAAACTGGCTCGTCTGGAAACTGGAATCGGACTACCTTCGCTCTACAATCAACACTAGCATAACAGGAAGCCAACCAATCCATACCCATAATAACATCAAAATAGATTATATCTAACTCAATCAGGTCTACGATGGTATGGCGATTACAAGCTATAACTACACAACCTCGATAGACTCATCTAGCTATGACTGGGTCATCAATTGGCGTAGACACCTCAAACAGTTTAATCGACTCAGTCTTTATCCCAAACTTACCAGTAACAAACGAAGTAACATATGACAAAGTAGAACCTGGGTCAATTAGTGCGAATACATCATAGGAGGAAACTGATAATATACCTGTAACAATATCAGGAGATGACTCACGATCCTGTCTACCAGCTAATGCATAGATGCGGTTCTGAGGACTGCTCAAACTAGATGCTTTACTCTTTCCTCTACCACGTCCTGCTGGTGTCTGAGAACCTTTCCCTGAAGGGTGCACCGATAAAGAAGAACCAGCTACGGAACCTGTAGGCTGAACAATACCTACACCATCCCTCGATGAACACTCCTTCATCATATGACCTGGCTGGCCACAAGAATAACAAGCACCCTACCCCAATCGACACTGTCTAGCATGTGGTCTAACACACTGGGTACACCGTGGAAAACATGGCCTCATCTGTCCTGGATCCTGTGTATACTGAGAACTTGAAGCTTTAGAACTCTGACCCACTCTGAAATAAGAAGGCCGATCAAATCTTTGTCCTGAAAACCACAGAGGTGCACTCGCCGCTGAATGGGATGGATACCGAAAATACTGTTGTCTCTGTCGTCCTCTAAACTCACCAACAACATCTAAAGATCTAGCTCTCTTACCATGTCCCTGGTCACACTAACACTCTGTCCTTCGCTGATCCTTACGTGATCTTCCAGATTCTGTGCATATGCCTGTATGTGAGAATATCCATACCTGACTATAACGCAGCTGTCATATACTTATTAATCAAATGTGGCCCTAAACTGACCACAAAATAGTGAAATCAATCCTCTATATCAGCCGCCACAATTGGGGCATATCAAGCCAATGAATTAGAGTTCACACTGTACTCCCAAATACTCATGCTACCCTACTCTATATGCAAGAATCTATCTGCTCGGGCCCGTTGTACTTCCGGCGGTAAGTAATGGCGAATAAAGGCCTCTAAAAACACTGACCAAACGGCTGGAGGGGCATCCTATCCCCTAGATATCTCCCATGTCTGGTACCACTGGACTGCAATATCACGTAGCCTATAAAAATCCAACTCCACTAACTCAACCTCATTAGCATGCATGACCCTCAAAGTCCTCTGCATGTTATCAGTAAAGTCTTGGGGTCTATATTCTGCCTCAACCTGGAGAATTCTGGGGGATCTAAACCAAGAATTGTTTTGACCCTCGTACTAATAGCTCGGTCTACCTGATCAACGCCAATTCCTTGACATTGAGCCTGAGCGGCTACTAATCTAGTCAACAACTGTATAACATCTTGCATATCTTGACCCGGTGCATCTGGCTGAGGGACTGGAGGCACTGCGGTAGATGTTGGAGCTGGGGCTGGCACCTCTCTAAGCTCCTCTGGTACAGGCAGGGTATGTGAAGTCTGATATGGGGTTTCACTCTGGGACTCACCCCGGGCCCTCGTAGTCCATGAAGAATGCCGGGCAGCCTCTCCAGTCATGTTACACCCCGGATATTTTTCGTTAACGTACAGTGAGTAGACTAACGAAGGGAGCAACGTATACAATGTTTCGATAAGCAAGAAATAACAATTAATGGTTCTAAATGAGATTTCAAAGACATGGGAAGTAGGAGACAAAAGTTGTTAAGTTTAACAAGGTACATGTTGTGTGTCGATTTATGAGCATCAAATTAATGATGGCTTAATAATGTTTTAGAGAAGAGTTATAATGTCCCTTAGATTGTTAACGAGGTGTTGAACAAGTATAAAGAAGGTTCCAAAAGGATTTGAGGTCAAACGAAGTGACGAGAACAAAATCGGAGAAGGGACAGATTATACGACCAATTATACGGTCTGAATAATATTATACGATCCGTATAATGGTCCACAGAATCGTCATAGTAAAGTTCCCTCGCTGATGGAATTATACAGTCATTTATCGGACCGTATAAAATTATACGGACCGTATAATGTGCTGTATAATGAACACAGAAGCGAGAATTTGACGGGGTGATTTCACGGTCATTTATACGGACCGTATAAGTGTCCGTATAATTATGTCGGGACAGATTTTATGTTTTTAAATAAGAGACCCAAGTTCATTATTTTCATTCCCATTTCTCCTCCACGACTGAAGAGTTCTCTAGATCCTTCCAAACACTTCATATACAAAATCCAAGTGAAACTAAAGATCCACTTCATCAAACCCACAAAATTAAGTGTAAGAAACACATTAAAGTTCATCCAAGCCAAGGAATATCAATGGAAGTGAACTAGGGTTTTGGTGCAAGAGAAATATTTCAACTCAAGGCTTATTTCTACACTATCTAAGGTAAGTTTTATGGTATTTCCATGTTATTTAAGGTATTGAAAAGTTGAGACAGTTGGATTGTAGAAGGATATAGAAAATGGGTTATGAATATGGGAATAGTGACATTTTGAGTGGTAGTTTGGAGTGAATCACGAATATTGGTATGTGGTGATTATAAGTAAGCTATAAATGACATTTAGAATATGGGGTAAGTATTATATGTGATAAAACGCAATAGTGAACCATGGCCATGATTATGGAGGAATTGAAGTTAAGTTATGAAATGTGGATAATGTAGATGAATGATGATTGTTACTTATAATATTGTGAATGTTGTTATGGTTGTTTGGGAATTGATATAAGATATGGAGAAAGTAATAGAAACAAAGGAGATGCTGCTCAATTTTCTCTAGCTATAGTTCAAACACGCTTATGTTATCAATTGTCTAATATGAGTATGAACTCTCTTGAAGGCAACAACGTGAATATTGGAGAGGAACGTTCAAGTGATAGAGTAGCTAAACGAAAGAGGTATGTAAGGCTAGTCCCTTCTTTCTGAGGCATGATTCTTATGACATGATATTCCCTATCTCTTCATGACTTTCCTACATCCCGAAAATCATGAGACAATCTTAGTAAAGAGCTTCATATGAGACAAGATAAGAGATATGTTACGAGCATGATAAGGATGATGATGAGTCTAAGTCTAAAGAGTCTAAGGCCCATGATATTATGTTTCGACAAAGATAATGATTCTTATTATGATCCATTGATGTTGTTCATTGTATACACTCACCTTATATGCTAATTCCTTCAAGGTGAGGCAGAATACTTTTGCATGTTCCATAACGAAATCGAGGGTTCATGACCTTATGTTACCTCAATAGATGTACAGTTTGTCTTGAGTCTTATGCATGGTTCATGATAAGTATGTGATGATGATATTACACTGTGCCTACATGGCCGAACAGACACCGCTAAGGCGGGCAGCGTATACAACATGTCTAGATGGCATGGGCAGACACCACTAGTGGGTGGCATGAGATAGTACCCCGGACGCGGGAGGCCTGGGAGCGGGCTAATGATTATAACATCGTACCTATATGGTCGGGCAGCTCATAAATATATGCATACATGATATGATGATGATTACGGAGTAAGCCAGCATGCATTATTTCTTTTATAATTGATATTCAGTGACAGGGTGCTTCTCATTCGATGCTTCCTTATTCCATTGATGTATTGTTATTTTTGATGCCTCATACTCAGTACAATATTCGTACTGACGTTTGTTTTCTTTAGAAGTTGTGTTCATGCCCACAGGTTGACAGGGACGTGATCCAGACTCATAGAAGTTATCAGCAGATTTACAGGAGCACTGTATTACTCCGGAGGTGCTATTTGGTTTATTCTTTGTGTGTCTATATATATATATGTATGTGTGTGTTTTTGTGTGTATGTATTTTAGGCACGACGGGATCTTGTCCCGTCCATATGTCTGGTACTCTAGTAGAGGCTCGTAGATACGCATGTGTGGGTAGTATGGTCCCACGATGTCCTCATTGTATATATATTATTTTGATAGCCGAAGGGCTTATGTATATAAAAGTAATTATGTTTCCAAATGAAAAATGGTTTTCCTATGATTTGACTATATAATTAACGAATGTACGCTTAATGAGTATGATGAGTAATAGAATGAGTGGTGCTCGGTTGTTAGCCCCGGGTACCCGTCATGGCCCCTAGTCGGGTCGTAACAAAAGTGGTATCAGAGCAGTTCTGTCATAGGAAGTGTCTACGAGCCGTATCTAGTAGAGTCTTGTTTGTGGTGTGTTGCGCGCCACACTAATAAATAGGAGGCTACAGGGCATTTAGGAAAAATGACCATCTTTCATCTTATGAGATCGTGCGATAAAGCTGTGTTATAAGATTATCTCCTCCTTAATAGTGTGCTATGATTTCAGAAATGCCGCCAAAGGGAAAAGCTACAGCCGCCCAGAATGGCAAGACTACGATGAAAAGGCGGGTAGAAAGAGAGCCGCCAATGAATGTAGAAGAGGGCGAGTCACATAATGAGTCCCCATCTAATACTTCTCCACCCCGCCCAATGTAGAAGAACAAGGAGGAGTTTCAGCTGCAGTTCCTCCACCGGCTACGTCTGGTCAACAATTGACAGAAGCTATTCATCTATTGATGCAGTTAGTTGCTGCCCAGGCATAGCGGCAGAATGCGGGTCCAAGTGATCGGGCAGCTAGTACCAGAGCCCGTGATTTTATGAGTTTGAATCCTCCGGAGCTTTTCGGGTCAAAGCCGAATGAAGACCCGCAAAGTTTTATTGATGAAATGTTGAGAACATTGAAGATTATTCATTCCTCCGAAACTGAATCTGTGGAGTTGGCATCTTATAGTCTCCGAGATGTGGTGCTATTATGGTACAATAATTGGCTATCATCAAGAAAAGAGAATGTGCCTCCTCCCGTTTAGCAATAATTTGTAGATGCCTTCATCCTCCACTATTTGCCACCCGAGGTCCGCCGAGCTAGAGCGGATAGATTTTTAAATTTGAAACAAAGAAATATGAGTGCCCGGGAATATAGCCTTAGGTTTAATTCTTTGGCTAGATATGCCCCGACTATGGTGGCCAACATAGGAGATAGGGTGCACAGGTTTGTGAGTGACTTAGGGCCATATTTATTGTCATGACCCAGCCCCGTTGGCCGCGACTTGTGCCCTATTTGGACACCCAAACAGACTTACGTACCAGGTCGACATATCAAAGATTTGTTCAAACTTAGCATACGTCATTTTAAACAGATACTGAAAACAAATATCATCTTAAGCGGTCGCCCGTACAGAAACATCATATCAAATCCGGTAGGCTGGCGGAATACACATCGCCCAGATATACAAACATATACAAACATATGGGCCGTTGTGGCCATAATAGCAAACGGGACCGCTTAAGGCACAAATCACAAACATAAACGATCAAACATGACCCATGACCCACATATATGTCTACAGGCCTCTAAAAACCATAATAGAAGCATATGACGGGACAGGGCCCCACCGTACCCGAATAGTCATATATACAGAACATGTATAACAGAAGATATGTACAAGAAATATGAGCTCCGGATCAAAAGGAGTACTCCAAACAGCAGAATATGTACCCTACACTGGCGGGTCACCTGAACGAACGTCTGTACCTACGGGCATGAAACGCAGCCCCCGAAGAAAGGGGGTCAGTACGAAATATGTACTGAGTATGTAAAGTATGAAAACAGAAATCCGAATCATAACTGAAGTGAGGAGTACAGAAAATGGATACAGAATTAGTATATCAGAACCTGTGCAGAAATTACATATATATGCAATACAAATGAAAATCATGCATAGGGCTCAGGAACGTGGTCGCCACTCCGACGCTGGCGCCACAACACATCATACTCCAGAAGGTTTCATATCTCCGTACAATCCCCGAACATATCGTATCATCACAACATATCACAACGCCAGAACATACCATATGCCATATCACATCATAACTCCGTATACAAGCGGTACCCGGCCTTATGGCGATATCTCGGGAACCGAAACACATCATACTGCCGAATATGACATAGTGCGCACGATCACAAAACCGGCCCGGGATCCGGCGAACGATGTAATAGTAGTATGCACGAGCGGAGTAGTGCGGAAACCATATGCATACAAATAAATAAATTCCAAGACTCGACGAATAAATACATATATATACTGATATCAGAAGGCTTAAAGTAAGTATCGAGTCCATCGGAATTAGTATACAAAAGTTGCGAGCTTTTAAATTACAAAACTTTCGAAAAACACTTCATAGGTCATTTTCTGAAAATTAAGTATCATTCATATTAAGGAGCTTTCAAATAACATTATAGAGCACTTCAAACGGAGCCTTAGAATCATATGCACATATCCAAACTATACATATCCAAACTTTGGCCATATCAAATATTTTTCGAACAACATCCGGAAACGTATCGACTAGAACTTTAAACATCACAAGTATGTATCAAACCATATGGGATAGTTTATGGAAATCAAAGACATGGGCCATCCTAGTGGCTCTAGGAATAGAATTGTCTTTAGAAGCATACATATATGTCATTTGTTTATTTCATAACGGTCATGCCAAAGAAAGAAAGGTAGGCTCTACATACCTCGATCGCTCACTAACAAATCTCGATCACTCGTCAAACAAATCCCGACTCAAGTCTCGGGCTCTCCAAGATCTACAATAACGTTATCAATTACCAAACATTAGCTACAAGTACTTAGAAATTCAATTCTAACTAGTACTTGTCTACAGAAATTTCGGCAGCATCTCCCCTGTAAATTCAACGACTCCGAGAATTTAACTCGGCCAAATTCATCAACAACCATACCAATAACATTAAAAACCAATTTAAAACGCATTCCAACCCTAGTAACCTTCCTTTCTACATATTCATCATTATTCATTTCAACTACGAATTTTCAAGCCGATATCGACACTTACATATTCACTACTAATTCAAGATCATTCAAATACAATTCAAAAGCATTTCATACAATTCTACAAAATATTCAACAATCCCGCCAAAACCATACATCACCCGAAACCTCCAATCTTCGACACGAACATTCACAACACATCTTTATCTTCCAATTTCATCAACAACAACAACAAATTGCACCTTAACAATTCCATTTCCATAATTACATAAATCTATAATAAAATCACATAATTTCCAACAACAACTTAACAACCAATTTTTATGCCAACTTGAACTATTATTCTTCCATTTACATCACAAGGCCACAACAACATAATTTAACATACTAAATAAATTTCATTCTTCCCCCCTTCACTATACCCACACACGGCCACACACCCACACACCCACAACACACAAATTTCGTACCTTACATTCATTTCCATATACTACAATATATATATATATATATATATATAATTCTTCCAAGACAAAAAGAGTAGAATCTTTACCTTTTTCAAGAATTTCCACTTGCCAACAAAAGTAGTTTCTTGCCTCAAAAATTATACCACGGGTAAGAGGGTCTCGAGCTTAGTAGGAATACTAGAAAATTGGGATTTTTGGATCAAAGATTGATGGGCAAAAATTTTTATTTTTCCTTGCCTTGGCCGAATTTCTCTTGCTCTCTCTCTCTCTCTCATGTTTTTTTTTTGTGTTTCTTGAATCTTCCAAGTTTCCAAGTGAAGATGACTCCTCTTATTTATTTGGACTTAAATTAAATGGACACATGGGCTTGGGCCCTTTTTAAATGGCCATGGCCGGCCACCTACTATAATTGGCCTCTTTGTTTTTTTTTTTTCATTTCTTTTAAGCCCAATTTGTTATGGGTCTTATTTTGTAATTCCCAAAACTAATTCCCAAAATTCCCCATTTTGCCCTTGGCCTTCCTCCATATTTCCACATCAACATTTTTCATAAACAACACATATTTTAAATAAAAATCAAATTATGGCCTTATTTCTTAAAAGTCAAAATTATTTCGAATTTTCCGAATATGCAAAAATACGGGATATAACATCCTCCCCCCCTTTAGAACATTCGTCCTCGAATGTTAAATTAGCCTTATAGGTCTTACAAGCATTTTGGGGGAGGTTCTTTATATGGAAAGCACATATAAATCATTCATTAATCAACATGACCAATTACGGAATTTAAAGTACCTGTAGGCATAGGAAACAGGTGGGGGTACTTCTTCTTCATTTCGTCCTCTGCTTCCCAGGTCATTTCTTCTCTGTTATTGTTTCGTCACAAGACCTTAACAGAAGGTACATCCTTGGTGCGCAGTCTCCTTACTTGACGATCCAAAATAGCTACAGGCTGTTCTTCATAAGACAATTCCTCCGTTACCTGAATATCTTCTATGGGGAATACTCTAGAAGGATCATCAATACATTTACGGAGCATTGACACATGAAATACCGGATGTACTGCCTCCAGATTGGATGGTAAGTCTAACTCGTATGTGACCTCGCCTATCTTCCAAATAATCTGATAAGGCCCAATATATCGCGGACTGAGCTTTCCTTTTCTGCCAAATCTCATTTCACCCTTCATAGGCGACACTTTCAGAAATACACAGTCACCAATCTGGAACTCTAACGGTCGACGTCGTTTATTTGCATATGATTTCTGTCGACTCTAAGCTGCTAATAACCGTTCCCGAATAAGTTTCACCTTATCGACTGCTTGCTGGATCATATCTAGCCCGATAAATTTAGTTTCACCCACATCGAACCAACCAATTGGTGATCTGCATTTTTTGCCATATTGGGCTTCATACGGCGCCACCTGGATGCTGCAATGATAACTATTATTATAAGCAAATTCAATAAGCGGCAAATGATCATCCCAACTATCTCTGAAATCAATAACACAGGCCCGTAGCATATCTTCCAGTGTCTGAATAGTACGCTCGGCCTGTCCGTCGGACTGAGGATGGAATGCTGTGCTAAGACTCACCTGAGTCCCCAATCCTTCCTGAAATGACCTCCATAAATTTGTTGTAAACTGAGCACCCCTGTCGGTTATAATAGATATAGGAACTCCGTGCAGCCTTACTATCTCTTTAATATACAATCTGGCATAATCCCCAGCCGAATATGTAGTCCTGACCGGAAGGAAATGGGCTGATTTTGTCAGCCTATCAACAATAACACATATAGAATCATACCTGCGTGGAGTACGCGGTAAACATGTAATGAAATCCATATTAATTATTTCCCATTTCCAAGCTGGAATTTCCATTTCCTGTAACAATCCACCGGGCTTCTGATGCTCAATCATAACCTGTTGACAATTTGGGCACTTAGCAATGAACTCTGCAATATCTCTTTTCATACCATCCCGCCAATATAAACATCTGAGATCATGGTACATTTTATTTAATCCAGGATGAATAGAATACCGAGCATAATGTGCCTCTCCCATAATCTGTCGCCGCAGCCCTGCAACGTCAGGTACCCATAACCTGCCTCCATGTAGTAGTACCCCGTCAGGTGAAATTTTGAACTGAGTTTTTTCCTTATTAAGGGTCACATCTCTGTACTGTACCAAAATAGGATCCTCGAACTGACGTCGTTTTACCTCTCCCATAATCGACGATTCAGCAACTTCTCGGACAGAAACCCCAATATTTCTAGAATCGGCCAAACGGACTCCAAGGCTGGCTAATTGATGAATTTCACGGACTAATTCCTTCTACTCTGGCTGCACGTCGGTCAAACTGCCGATAGATTTGTGACTAAGTGCATCAGCTACCACGTAGGCTTTTCCAGGATGATACAAAATATCGACGTCATAACCTTTCAATAATTCGAGCCATCTTCTCTGCCGCAAATTTATCTCCTTTTGCTTAAAAATATACTGAAGGCTTTTGTGATCCGTATAGATATCAACAGGGACCCCATATTAGTAATGCCGCCATATCTTCAAAGCATGAATCACCGCGGCTAATTCCAGACCATGGGTGGGATAGTTTCTCTCGTGCTGTCTGAGCTGCCGGGAAGCGTAAGCTATAACTCAACCATGCTGCATTAATACACACCCTATCCCAATGCCAGAAGCATCACAATAAATGACATACCCATCTGACCTCTCTGGAAGAGCTAGAACTGGAGCTGTAATTAATTTTTCCTTCAGCAACTGGAAGCTGCGTTCACAAGCATCGGTCCATTGAAATTTTGCTGCCTTCTGAGTTAGCTTTGTTAATGGTGCCGCAATGGAAGTAAAATTCTCCACAAACCTCCTGTAATATCCGGCCAATCCCAGAAAACTGCGTACCTCAGTCGGTGTCGTGGGCCTAGGCCAATTCTGTACAGCCTCGATCTTCTGTGTATCGACCCGAATACCATCTGCTCCGACGATATGCCCCAAGAATGCCACTGAGGTTAACCAGAATTCACACTTGGAGAACTTAGCATACAATTTCTGTTGCCGAAGTGTGCCAAGTACGGTCCTTAGACGATCTGAATATTCCTCTGCTGATCGTGAATAAACCAGAATATCATCAATAAACACAATCACGAACATGTCGAGGAACGGCCTGAATACTCGGTTCATCAAATCCATGAACACTGCTGGAGCATTAGTTAGCCCAAAAGACATCACTCTGAACTCATAATGCCCATATCGGGTCCTCAAAGCAGTCTTTGGAATGTCTGCCTCTCGTACCTGCAACTGATGATAGCCCGAACGCAAATCTATCTTCGAAAAATATTTAGCACCCTGCAACTGATCAAATAAATCATCAATCCGGGGGAGGGGATATTTATTCTTGATAGTCACCTTATTCAGCTGTTTGTAATCAATACACATCCGCAGCGACCCGTCTTTCTTTCATACAAACAATACCGGCGCTCCCCTGGGTGACATACTGGGTCTGATAAAGCCTTTTTCTAATAGATCTTTCAGCTGCTCTTTCAATTCGTTCAATTCTGCAGGTGCCATTCTGTAAGGAGGAATAGATATAGGCTGAGTGTCTGGCAGCACATCTATCGTGAAGTCTATCTCCCGTTCAGGGGGAAGACCTGGAAGCTCGTCCAGAAACACATCTGGAAATTCATTAACAACCGGAACTAACTGGAGAGTAGGTGTTTCTGCGTTAGTATCATTCAATCGAACCAAATGATAGATATACCCTTTCTGGATCATCTTCTTAGCCTTGAGGTATGAAATAAACTTACCTCTCGGGGATGCTGTATTTCCTGCCCATTCTATAACTGGTTCCCCTGGAAACTGGAAGCGAACTACCTTTTTCTGGCAGTCAACATTAGCATAACAGGAGGCTATCCAATCCATACCCATAATAACGTCGAATTCCATCATATCTAATTCTACCAAATCGGCCTTAGTGAAACGACCACATATAATCACAGAACAGTCTTTATATACCTGCCTCGCTATAATAAAATCCCCAATCGGCGTAGCTACCTCGAACGGTTCTATAAGTTCAGGTATTATCCCAATTTTACCAGCAACGAGGGGAGAAATTTATGATAGAGTAGAACCTGGATCGATCAATGCATATATACAGCTCGAGAAAAGACCAATAATGTACTTGTGAACACATTTGGCGACGCCTCCGGATCCTGTCGGCTGGCCAATGCGTAAACGCGGTTCGAAGGACTGCTAGAATCAGAAACCCCGCCACGGCCTCTACCGCGGCCCGCTGGTGCTGGCATACCTCGCCCCGCAGGGCGCATAACTGAAGGAGTGGAAGACGAACCAGCAGCTGATCTCGTCGGCTGCGCTGCACCACCAGAACCACCCGCCAACAGACAGTCTATCATAATATGGCCCTGGCGGCCAGAAGAAAACAGGCACCCGTAGCTCTATAGCACTCTTCCTGGTGCGACCTCCCACAATAAGAACACCGGGGCATGGGTGGCCTAGACTGACTGGGACCCCTGCTTGTCTGCGAAACCGAGGCTCTGGAACTCTGGCCCGCTCCAGAATACCCTGCACTGCCAAATCGTCTACCTGTAGACTGTGTACCCTGGCTTGACGAAGGAGGATATCTACTATGCTGCTGCTGTTGAGGCTGCCCGCCTCGAGACTCTCCAGAATACCCAGCTGACCTAGCCCGCTTGGGCGGCCTCCTGTCACGATCTCTACCCGACTGGTCCTCTCTATGTCGGTCCTCCATCCCTTGCGCATAAGCCTGTAACCAGGCAATGTCCATACCCGTCTGCGATGCCATCGCCATACAGTTGTCGATCAAGTAGCGATCCAACCCTATCACATACCGGTGCATCCGGTCAGCCATCTCGGCTACTATGGTAGGGGCATATCTAGCCAGAGAATCAAACTCCAAGTTGTACTTTTGGACACTCCTGCCTCTCTGCCGCAGCTGTAAAAATCGGTCAACTCTCGCCCGCCGCAACTCTGGGGGAAAAAGGTGGCTGAGAAAGGCGGCTACAAACTCGTCCCACACGACTGGAGGAGCATCCTCACCTCTGGACAGTTCCCAAGACTCGTACCAATTAGTCACCATGCCCCGCAATCTGTGTGAAGCCAGCTCGACAGACTCAGTCTCGGAAGCCCTGACCAATCTCAATGTGCACTGCATCTGTCGGATGAAATCCTAGGGGTCCTCTTCGGGATTAGACCCGTAGAACTCTCGGGGATTACAGGTCAAGAAATCACAGACCCTCAAACTGTCACGTCTATCACCATCGTCACCCCCTAACCCGCGTCTGCGAGCCTGTCCTGCTACCAACGTCATCAACAACTGAACAACCTCTCTCATAGCCCTATCCTCCGCCCCTGGCTGAGGAGCTGGAGGCTCGGGCACTGGAGCCTCTGGAGCTAATGGTGGAGCCGCTCCAGGCTCCTCTGGCTGTGGTGTAGCAGAACCCTCTGACTGGGGTGCACTATCAGGCATAATCTGAGCACGAGCCCGAGTAGCTCTCTGTATCTGACTGGTCTCTCCTGCCACTGCTTTGCCCTTCTGGGCAGCCATCGCCTTCCTCGGAAGCATCACTGAAAACATAACAGCCGGTCAGAAAAGAGTCATCCTAGTAGCACAGCTCTATCCCACGATCTAAGATCCAAAGAAAGGTAACACCCTAAATGTCCTGTAGCCTCCTGTTTATAGATGTGGTGCATAACACACAGATAAACAAGACTCTACTAGACACGGCCTGTAGACATTTCGAGGACAAACCGCTCTAATACCACTTTTGTCACGACCCAGCCCCATGGGCTGCGACTGGTGCCCTATTTGGACACCCAAACAGGCTTACGTACCAGGTCGACATATCAAAGATTTGTTCAAAGTTAGCATACGTCATTTTAAACAGATACTGAAAACAAATATCATCTTAAGCGTTCGCCCGTACAGAAACATCATATCAAATCCGGTAGGCTGGCGGAATACACATCGCCAAGATATACAAACATATACAAATATATGGGCCGTTGTGGCCATAATAGCAAACGGGACCGCTTAAGGCACAAATCACAAACATAAACGATCAAACATGACCCATGACCCACATATATGTCTACAGGCCTCTATAAACCATAACAGAAACATATGACGGGACAGGACCCCGCCGTACCCGAATAGTCATATATACAGAACATGTATAACAGAAGATATGTACCAAAAATATGAGCTCCGGATCAAAAGGAGTACTCCAAACAACAGAATATGTACCCTACACTGGCGGGTCACCTGAACGAACGTCTGTACCTGCGGGCATGAAACGCAGCCCCCGAAGAAAGGGGGTCAGTACGAAATATGTACTGAGTATGTAAAGCATGAAAACAGAAATCCGAATCATAACTGAAGTGAGGAGTACAGAAAATGGTTACAGAATTAGTATATCAGAACCTGTGCAGAAATTATATATATATGCAATACAAATGTAAGTCATGCATAGGGCTCAGGAACGTGGTCGCCACAACACATCATACTCCAGAAGGTTTCATATCTCCGTACAATCCCCGAACATATCGTATCATCACAACATATCACAACACTAGAACATACCATATGCCATATCCCATCATAACTCTGTATACAAGTTGTATCCGGCCTTATGGCGAGGTCTCGGGAACCGAAACACATCATACTGCCGAATATGACATAGTGCGCACGATCACAAAACCGGCCCGGGATCCGGCGAACGATGAATAGTAGTATGCGCGAGCAGAGTAGTGCGGAAACCATATGCATACAAATAATTAAATTCCAAGACTCGACGAATAAATACATATATATACTGATATCAGAAGGCTCAAAGTAAGTATCGAGTCCATCGGAATTAGTATACAAAAGTTGCGAGCTTTTAAATTACAAAACTTTCGAAAAACACTTCATAGGTCATTTTCTGAAAATTAAGTATCATTCATATTAAGGAGCTTTCAAATAACATTATAGAGCACTTCAAACGGAGCCTTAGAATCATACGCACATATCCAAAATATACATATCCAAACTTTGGCCATATCAAATATTTTTCGAACAACATCCGGAAACGTATCGACTAGAACTTCAAACATCACAAGTATGTATCAAACTATATGGGATAGTTTATGGAAATCAAAGACATGGGCCATCCTAGTGGCTCTAGGAATAGAATTGTCTTTAGAAGCATACATATATGTCATTTGTTTATTTCATAACGGTCATTCCAAAGAAAGAAAGGTAGGCTCTACATACCTCGATCGCTCGCTAACAAATCTTGATCACTCGCCAAACAAATCTTGACTCTAGTCTCGGGCTCTCCAAGATCTACAATAACGTTATCAATTACCAAACATTAGCTACATGTACAGAAGTTTCGGCAGCATCTCCCCTGTAAATTCAACATCCCCGAGAATTTAACTCGGCCAAATTCATCAACAACCATACCAACAATACCAACAACCATACCAATAACATCAAAAACCAATTTAAAATGCATTCCAACACTAGTAACCTTCCTTTCTACATATTCATCATTATTCATTTCAACTACGAATTTTCAAGCCGATATCGACACTTACATATTCACTACCAATTAAAGATCATTCAAATACAATTCAAAAGCATTTCATACAATTCTACAAAATATTCAACAATCCCGCCAAAACCATACTTCACCCGAAACCTCCAATATTCGACACGAACATTCACAACACATCTTTATCTTCCAATTTCATCAACAACAACAACAAATTGCACCTTAACAATTCAATTCCCATAATTACATAAATCTATAATAAAATCAAATAATTTCCTACAACAACTTAACAACCAATTTTTATGCCAACTTGAACTATTATTCTTCCATTTACAGCACAAGGCCACAACAACATAATTTAACATACGAAATAAATTTCATTCTTCCCCCCTTCACTATACCCACACACGGCCACTCACCCAGACACCCATAACACACAAATTTTATACTTTACATTCATTTCCATATACTACAATATATATATATATATATATATATATATATATATATATATATATATATAATTCTTCCAAGACAAAAAGAGTAGAATCTTTACCTTTTTCAAGAATTCCCACTTGCCAACAAAAGTACTTTCTTGCATAAAAAATTATACCACGTTGAAGAGGGTCTCGAGCTTAGTAGGAATACTAGAAAATTGGGATTTTTGGATCAAAGATTGATGGGCAAAAATTTTTCTTTTTCCTTGCCTTGGCCGAATTTCTCTTGCTCTCTCTCTCTCTCTCAAGTTTTTTTTTTTTTTTGTGTTTCTTGAATCTTCCAAGTGAAGATGACTCCTCTTATTTATTTGGACTTAAATTAAATGGACACATGGGCTTGGGACCTTTTTAAATGGCCATGGCCGGCCACCTACTATAATGGGCCTCTTTGTTTTTTTTTTTTTTCATTTCTTTTAAGCCCAATTTGTTATGGGTCTTATTTTGTAATTCCCGAAACTAATTTTCAAAATTCCCCATTTTTCCCTTGGCCTTCCTCCATATTTCCACATCAACATTTTTCATAAACAACACATATTTTAAATAAAAATCAAATTATGGCCTTATTTCTTACAAGTCAAAATTATTTTGGAATTTTCCGAATATGCAAAAATACGGGATATAACATTTATTTAAGGATTGTTTGACGGCTTCGCTGCAAAATGGGATGGATATTTCCCGAATTCAAGCCCATGCCTAGAATTTAGAAGGACAACAACATCTGCAAAGGGGTGATCGTGATATTGACAGAAGGCAAAGCAAGAGGGCCAGATCTATGGGGGCCGAAAGTGATTATAGAGGGGGATCAATGCAGGAATATTCTAGACATTCAGGCCAATCGGTGACTAGTGCGCCTCAATGGTTAGCAGGTTGGAGATTTGATCGCTCTTTTCGTTCAGGACAGGGTCAGAGTTCGAGGGCCTCAGATTCTCAGTTTAGGGGAGATTATAGCCAGAGGAGACCCGCAGTACCGCGATGCAGCCAGTGCGGTAGACTATATTCCGGACAGTGTCGCCAAGGTTTAGATGCTTGCTATGCCTGTGGCCAGGTTAGGTACATGATGCGAGATTGCCCGTCGATGAGTGGTAGAGTTGGGGTTCAGCCCACAGGATCACGGGCTGGTTCATCTTCAGTGGGCCTGGTAGGACAGACTCCCCAGATTCCAGCAGGCCGAGGTAGGGGCAGAGGGGGAGCATCCTCTTCAGGTGCCACTCAACCCCATATGTATGCTTTAGCCGGACAACAGGATCTTGAGTCCTCCCCGGATGGGGTTACAGGTACCTTATCCGTATTTTCCCATGATGTGTATGCATTGATAGATCTGGGTTCTACCCTATATTATATTACTCTGTATGTTGCTGGTCATATTGGGGTGAAACCTGAGCCAATTAAACCTTTTGAGGTATCTAGGTATCTACTCCGGTTGGTGATCCCGTGATAGTTAGACAAGTGTATAAAAATTATGTAATTATGATATGCGACCGCGAGACTAAAGCTGATCTAGTTGAGTTAGAGATGTTAGATTTTGATGTGATTATGGGTATGGATTAGTTGGCCTCGTGTTAAGCTAATGTGGATTGTCGAATGAAAGTAGTTCGATTCCAATTCCCGGGAGAGCCCGTGCTTAAATGGAAGGGTAACATAGTGTCACGACCCGGCTAGGGGCCGCGACGGGTACCCGGGGCTAACCACCGAGCACCGCTCGTGCTATCATTTACCTAACCGACTTAACAATCATTCATCTATTTGCGGTTAACTTTAAAAAGAGGATTTGCTTTTCATTACAAAAATATAACGCGTTAATACAAAAACATATTTCAATATACTTATACACATGCGTACTACCTACGTTGTGGAACCACACAACCCACATCGAGCATCTACGAGCCTCTATTGAGTGACATAAAATATATACACAAAAGGAACAACCAATTAGCACCTCCGGAAGATGGAGTGCTCTTCAGCTCGGCTAGTGACTCCTATCAGTCTGGACCGCTTTCCCGTCTACCTGTGGGCATGAACACAACATCCAAAGAAAAGGATGTCAGTACGAGCATTGTACTGGGTATGTAAGGCATACATCAAGAAATAAAGTAAGAATAAGAAAGTAAAGTTAGTACAAGGAGATAATCGATAATTGCTTGCCTCTTAAGGCGGATCCATGCATGCATACTCATAAAGCATCATATAGCTGCGGAACGCGCAACCCGATCCATATGTCATCATATGTTAGTGCCGAGGAACGTACGGCCCGATCCATAAATATAATAAGTTAGTGCCGAGGAACGTACGGCCCGATCCATAACCCATATATCCCACGTCCGGGATGAAATCATGATATGCCAGCTGACCAGGTGGCTATGCGTCTATAGCGCCTCACCTTCCCTATATCCCCTCAATACATATACATATCATATACTTATACCATATACTTAGCATGCTTGAGAGCCCAAGGAAAAGCTGTAAGTACGTCAGAGTGACGTAAGGTCGAAAGCCTCCGATTATGTTATGGAGTAATCATCGTCGCTTTGTCTCACCTTGAGGGAACAATTATTATAAGGTGAGACTATCAATGAAGAATAGCATTAAAAGATAGCATAGAAAAAAATCATGAACTTCATAAGGCATCCATTCATATACTTTGGAAGATTTAGAAATAAAGTCACCATCCATGAATAAATTGAGAAATCAGTAAATAGATCGACGTTCTCATATAGTCCTTGAAATCGTAAACTTGAAACTTTTAAACATAAGATTTGCTCTCATCATGGTCAGCATAATAATATTTTCACTTTTGACATCATCATTGTTATTGAAAACAATATCCACGGTCGTTATCATAAACGCTCACATAATCACAACCTTTGGTTTTGGAAAATAGGAGTACTTTGGAAAACATTTATGGAATATCAAGAAGGAAATCATGCTTCGGAATCTTAGACTTTTTAACCTTTGATAGCAAGGAAAAGATGGGAGCATTTATGAAATCGTAAGCTAGGGATCATGCCTTTGAAAGAAAGGGAATAGCCTCACATACCTTCGATGTTTACAATTCTTATTGCTTGCTCGCTCTCCCTTAATGCACTCGTATATACCTTCAAGAGAATTCATGTCGTCGTTAGCTAAGTAATTATAAGAACGGACTACTATCTCTAAGGAAAATTGGATAGCACTTCCTTCATTTCTAATTCTTTCCCATGTTTCATTTCAACTCTCATACATTCGTAAGGACACTCACAATATTACTTTCAACAATCATCACTTATACACTTTGAGAAAAATCTACCATTTTCCTCCAACTTCTCCACATCCATGGTTATAGCTCGTTATCACGTTTTCTCATATATAATACTTATTTCATGGTCTAGACGTTATTTATAACATATTCACAACCGTAGCTTATCAACATTCATGACTCCATTCAACTACTATTCAATTGTGCCACTATTCACCCATGCAAGGCCCATTTTCTATGTTCTTATACATTTCAAGTATATAAGCCTTCCAATACCTTGAACCATATGGTATAGTCATGAAACATACCTTGGATGATGGTGGAACAAGCCTTGAGCAACAATACTCTTTTTATACCAAAACCCTATTTCAACCCTTTTGAGATTTCTTGAAGAAGATGACTTCCAATAGAGTCTCGTGCACTTGCTTTCATGAATTAGATGTTTATGATCTTGGTTTCCCTTTGATCTCTAGAATTTTATGGATGAATATTTGGAGAGCTTCCAGAGTGTTCTGGAAGGTTGTATGGATGAAAAATGAAATAAAATGAGGCTTTGGTCCCTTTTAATAACTCAAAGTTTCATCTTTAATGAATTCCAGTCGGGGTGAACAGTGGTCGTAAACCACAGTTTACGAGCCGTAAACTGGTTTACGAGCCGTCCTCCCTGGTCGTATTTAAGCATGTCCAAAACAAAGAAGTTGGCTGAAGAATATTGCAGTTTACGATCGAGGTTTACGGGCCGTATTCCAAGTCGTATTTAAACATTCCCACACTTTAACAGAAAGTTTGAATTTGAAAGGCTGGAGGACGATAGTGGTTTACGGTCCGTAAATCACTTTACGGGCTGTAAATCACTTTACGGGCCGTAAATCATTATACGACCACTGGGCTGCATGCAATTCTACAACTTTTCCATTTCCAAAAATTCACGAATCATCACCCCTTGCTTAGTAAAACACCCCACACTCATACCCTTGTCGTTCTATTCCTTGTACATGTACAGGGAATTTTCCGAGGTGTAACACACAGCATCTCCAAGAGGTAGGTTTATTTCCTACCTTAATGTAAGAAAGATGATAGCTAAGGGCTACATTTATCACTTAGTCCGAGTACATGACACCGAAGCAAAGTCGCTAACTTTCCAATCCGTTCCGAAAGTGAATAAATTCCCGGATGTATTTTCAAATGAACTTCCAAGCCTTCCTCTAGAAAGAGAGATTGATTTCACTATTGATGTGTTGCCGGACACCAAGCCTATCTCTATTTCTCCGTACCGAATGGCTGTGGCAGAAATGAAAGAATTAAAGGCACAATTGAAAGATTTGCTTGACAAGGGGTTTATTAGACCCAGTTTATCACTGTGGGGAGCACCAGTCCTATTTGTGAGAAAGAAAGATGGTTCCCTACGAATGTGCATCGATTATAGGTAGTTTAATAAGGTGACAGTTAGGAACAAATATCCTCTCCCAAGGATTGATGATTTGTTCGATCAACTACAGGGTGCCAAGTGGTTTTCCAAAATAGACTTGAGGTCAGGTTATCACCAAGTGAGATTTAAAGAATAATATATTCCCAAAACAGCTTTCAGAACGAGATATGGCCATTATGAATTCCGGGTGATGTCATTTGGGTTTACTAATGCTCCGGCAGTGTTCATGAATTTGATCAATAACGTATTCAGGCCTCTCTTGGATTTATTCGTAATAGTGTTCATTGACGATATTCTGGTATACGTTCGCACAGAATCAGAACATGCAGATCATTTATGTATTGTTCTTGGAATTCTTCGAACCCGAGAATTGTATGCAAAATTTTCAAAGTGTGAATTTTGGCTGAATTCTGTGACATTTTTGGGTCATGTTATTTCAGATGATGGCATTCGAGTTGATACTCAGAAAATTGAAGCTGTGAAGAATTGGCCAAGGCCTACGACGCCTACAGAAGTCCATAGTTTTCTGGGATTGGCAGGTTACTATAGAAGGTTCGTAGAAGGGTTTTCCTCTACTTCAGCCCCATTGACGAAACTATCCTAAAAGTCAGCTAAGTTCCAGTGGAATGATGCTTGTGAACGCAGTTTCCAAGAGTTAAAGAACAGATTAACCTCAGCCCCAGTCTTGACACTCCTAGAAGAGCCAGATGGCTATGTTGTATACTGTGATTCTTCCGGTGTTGGGTTAGGATGTGTGTTAATGCAGCACAGTAAAGTCAGTGCTTATGCTTCGAGACAGCTGTGGAAACATGAAAAGAACTACCCAACTCATGATCTCGAATTGGCTGCAGTTATTCATGCATTAAAGATGTGGAGACATTACTTGTATGGTGTGCATGTTGACATCTATACAGATCACAAGAGTCTGCAATACATTTTCAAACAGAAGGAGTTGAATCTGTGGCAGAGGCGGTGGTTAGAATTATTGAAAGATTATGATGTGAGCGTTTTATACCCGGAAAGGCAAATGTAGTAGCTGATGCGCTTAGCCGCCAATCAATGGGTAGCCTATGTGAAGTTCCTCCGGAAAAGAAAGAATTAATTCATGAGCTCTACCAACTAGCTAATCTTGGAGTATGTGTAATTGATTCAGGTAGTGCAGGGATTGGTATTAATGATCCCACAGTTTCGTCCCTGAATATGGAAGTAAAAGAGCATCAATGTGAAGATTCTCCGTTGAGCCATTATAGAGACACATTTCATGGAAAAGAGAAATCCTCATTTGAAACTTCTATGGATGGAATTCTTAGATACCGAGGCAGGCTATGTGTTCCGAACATTGCAGAATTGTGCCGTCGAATTCTAGGAGAAGCTCATTATTCTTGGTATTCTATTCATCCAGGTGCAACGAAGATGTATCATGATCTCAAGTCGATATATTGGTGGGATGGCACGAAGAGAGACATAGCAGAATTTGTAGCTCAATGTCCGAATTCCCAGCAAGTGAAAATCGAACATCAAAAGCCAGGAGGATTATTGCAAGCAATGGAAATCCCTACTTGGAAATGGGAAGTGATAAACATGTATTTTATTGTGGGGTTACCTCGTTCCCGAGGCAAGTATAATTCCATATGGGTGATTGTGGATAGATTGACGAAAGCAGCTCATTTTCTTCCAGTCAGAACCACATACTCAGCAGAAGATTATGCAAGGTTGTATCTCAAGGAGATTGTGCGACTCCATGGCATTCCGATATCCATTATCACAGATAGAGGAGCACAATTTACAGATAAGTTCTGGAAATATTTCCAAGAAGGTTTAGGTACTCAAGTAAAGCTTAGCACGAAATTTCATCCGCAAACTGATGGGCAAGCCGAACGTACCATTCAGACCTTGGAGGATATGCTAAGAGCATGTGTTCTAGATTTTGGTGGTGGTTGGGATGACCACTTACCTCTTATTGAGTTTTCATAAAACAATAGCTACCATTCCAGTATCCAAATGGCTCCGTATGAAGCTTTATATGGAAGGAAGTGTAGATCCCCAATTGGATGGTTTGAAATAGGAGAAGTACATCTAATAGGCCCTGAGTTGATTCAACAAGCGGTAGAAAAACTCAGGGTGATCCGAGATCGATTATTGACAGCCTAAAGTCACCAAAAATCTTATGCGGACAACCGCCGGCAAGACTTAGAATTTCAAGTTGATAATTGGGTATTCTTAAAGGTGTCACCAATGAAAGGTGTGATGAGATTTGGTAAGAAAGGAAAGTTAAGTCCTCGATACATGGGACCCTATAAGATTATCCGCAAGGTGGGTCAAGTGGCTTATGAATTGGACTATCCTCCAAAACTTGAATCGATCCATCCAGTTTTCCATGTCTCAATGCTCCGCAAGTGTGTTGGAGATCCTACGAAGATTGTCCCAATAGATGATGTTCAAGTGACAGAAAAGGTAGTATATGAAGAAGTGCCCATTGCCATATTAGACAGGCAAGTACGGAGACTTCAAAACAAGGAAGTGGCCTAAGTTAAAGTCTTATGGCGAAATAACAACCGAGAAGAAATGACTTGAGAAGCAGAAGAGAGTATGAAATCTAAATACCCGCATTTATTTCAGCCCCCAGAAGAGATTCACGATGAAATACCAAGATTATGAGGTATGTATGTTTTCTTTTTTTATGCATATGGGTCGCGTGTGGCCAACTTATATTGTTATTGTGTTGTGACCCTGTGAGGTAATGTTATTATAGGCTATTGTAATAGGATGGTAGTGCCATATTACAGGGGAAACTCTAGCGAAATTTTCGTAGAATTCCCGAGTGCTTAACATTCGAGGACGAATGTTCCAAAAGGGGGGGAGAATGTCACACCCCTAAATTTTTTCGTTAGCGTACAGTGAGCAGACTAACGAAGGGCACAACGTATACGATGTTTCGATAAGTAAGAAATAACAATTGATGGTTCTAAATGAGATTTCAAAGACATGGGAAGATGGAGACAACAGTTGTTAAGGAAAACAAGTTACATGTTGTGTGTCTATTTATGAGCATCGAATTAATGATGGCTTAATAATGTTTTGTTGAAGAGTTATAATATCCCATAGATTGATAACGAGGTGTTAAACAAGTATCAAGAAGGTTCCATAAGGATTTGAGGTCAAACGAAATGATGAGAACAAAATCGGAGAAGGGACAGATTATAAGACCAATTATACGGTCCGTATAATGGTCCACAGAATCGTCACAGTGAAGGTTCCTCACTGATGGGATTATACGGTCACTTATACGGACCGTATAATGAGCCGTATAATGAACACAGAAGCAAAAATTTGACGGGGTGTTCACGGTCACTTATACGGACCGTATAAATTTATATGGATCGTATAAGTGTCCGTATAATTATGTCGGGACAGATTTTAAGTTTTTAAATAAGAGACCCAAGTTCATTATTTTCATTCCCATTTCTCCTCCATGACTCAAGAGTTCTCTAGAACCTTCCAAACACTTCATATACAAGAATCCAAGTGAAACTAAAGATCCACTTCATAAAACCCACAAAATTAAGTGTAAGAAACACATTAAAGTTCATCCAAGCCAAGGAATATCAATGGAAGTGAACTAGGGTTTTGGTGCAAGAGAAATATTTCAAATCAAGGATTATTTCTACACAATCTAAGGTAATTTTTATGGTATTTCCATGTTATTTAAGGTATTGAAAAGTTGAAACACTTGGATTGTAGAAGGATATAGAAAATGGGTTATGAATATGGGAATAGTGACATTTTGAGTAGTAGTTTGGAGTGAATCACGAATATTGGTATGTGCTGATTATAAGTAAGCTATAAATGACATTTAGAACATGGGTAAGTATTATATGTTGGAAAATGCAATAGTGAACCATGACCATGATTATGGAGGAATTGAAGTGAAGTTATGAAATGTGGATAATGTAGATGAATGATGATTGTTACTTATAATATTGTGAATGTTGTTATGGATGTTTGGGAATTGATATAAGATATGGAGAAAGTAATAGAAACAAAGGAGATGCTGCTCAATTTTCTCTAGCTTTAGTTCAAACACGCTTATGTTATCGATTATCTAATATGAGTATGAACTCTCTTGAAGGCAACAACGTGAATATTGGAGAGGAACGTTAAAGTGATAGAGTAGCTAAATGAAAGAAGTATGTAAGGCTAGTCCCTTCTTTCTAATGCATGATTCTTATGACATGATATTCCCTATCTCTTCATGACTTTCCTACATCCCGAAAATTATGAGACAATCCTAGTAAAGAGCTTCATATGAGACAAGATAAGAGATATGTTACGAGCATGATAAGGATGATAATGAGTCTAAGTCTAAAGAGTCTAAGGCCGATGATATTATGTTTATACAAAGCTAATGATTCTTATTATGATCCATTAATGTTGTTCATTATATACACTCACCTTATATGCTAATTCCTTCAAGGTGAGGCAGAATACTTATGCATGCTCCATAACGAAATCGGGGGTTCACGACTTTTTGTCACCTCGATAGATTTAAAGTTTGTCTTGATTCTTATGCATGGTTCATGATAAGTATGTGATGATGATATTACACCGTGCCTACATGGTCGGGCAGACACCGCTAAGGCGGGCAGCGTATACACCATGTCAAGATGGCATGGGCAGACACCACTAGTGGGCGGCATGAGATTGTACCCCGGACGCGGGAGGCCTTGACGTGGGCTAATGATTATCACACCGTACCTATATGGTCGGGAAGCTCATACATATATGCATACATAATATGATTATGATTATGGAGTAAGCCACCATGCATTATTTCTTTTATAATTGATAGTCAGTGACAGGTTGCTTCTCATTCGATGCTTCCTTATTCCATTGATGTATTGTTATTGTTGATGCCTTACATACTCAGTACAATATTTGTAATGACGTCTGTTTTCTTTGGACGCTGTGTTCATGCCCACAGGTTGACAGGGAGGTGATCCAGACTCATAGAAGTTATCAGCAGATTTACAGGAGCACTCCATTACTCCGGAGGTGCTATTTGGTTTATTCTTTGTGTGTGTGCATATATATATTGGGCACGACGGGGTCTTGTCCCGTCCATATGTCTAGTACTCTAGTAGAGGCTCATAGATACGCATGTGTGGGTAGTATGGTTCCACGATGTCCTCATTATATATATTATTTTGATAGTCGAAGGGCTTATGTATACAAAAGTAAAAAAAAATGGTTTTCCTATGGTTTGAGTATATAATTAACGAATGTACGCTTAATGAGTATGATGAGTAATAGAATGAGTGGTGCTCGGTGGTTAGCCCCGGGTACCCATCATGGCCCCTAGTCGAGTCGTGACAAGTCACTTCCTTGCCCTTCTGGGTAGCTGTAGCTTTCTCCTGAGGCATCGCTGAAATCATAACAGGTTATTAGAATGCGAACTCTTATGACATAGCTCTATTGCATGATCTAAGATAGAAAGTGTTACACCTTGGAAATTTTCCCCGTTAGCGTACAGTGAATAAGCTAGCGAAGGGCTTGACATACACGATGATTCGATAAGTAAGAGATAGCATTTGATGATCGTAATCGAGACTTGAAGACGATAGACGTAAAGAAAGAAGTTTGACGAAGGAAGTAAGGGATATGTTATGTATCGGGTAGGAATTATGGAGGACGAGCCAATGAGGGCATAATAATGTCTTGGATACAAGTAATAAAGTCCCTTAGATTGGTATTGAGGTGCTAAACAAGTGTTAAGAAGGTTCCATAAGGATCGGAGATCAAACGAGCCGACAAAAACGAAATCGCTTCAGTTGGCATTATACGGCTAAACATACGGTCCGTATAAATTATACTGGCCGTATGTTGGACCGTATAAATGGACAAGTGGAGGATGACATTCTGGACCAAACATACGGCCATACATACGGCCATATAAATAGTACGAACCGTATGTTGGTCCGTATAACATGGTCGGGCCAAATTTCAAGTTTAAGTATAAGGACCCTTTTTCATTTAATTTTCATTCCATTCTCACTCTACACTTCAAGAAACATCTAGAACCCTCCATACTCTTCAAATACAAGAATTAAAAGGGAATTAGAGGTCAACTACATGAAACCCACGAAATCAAGTGTAAGAATCACACTAAAGTTCATCCAAATAGACAAAACCCAAAAGAAGTGAAGTAGGATTTTGGTGCTAGAGGAGTAATTCAATTCAAAGCTTGTTCAACCATCATCTAAGTTAAGTTTCATGACTAAACCATGTTGTTTAAGGTATTGGAAGGTTAAGATACTTGAATTGTGGAAAGACATAAGATATGGGTCATTAATGAGTGAATAGTGTCATGGTTGGATGGTAGTTGGATTGAATCATGAATGTTGGTGTGTTGTGATTATGAATACGTTGTAAATGACATTTAGGCCATGAAATGAGTACTATATATGAGGAAACGCGATAGTAAGCTATAACCATAAATGTGGAGAAATGGTGGATTGTGGTCAATGTATATTAATGATGATTGTTGATTGTAATATTGTGAATGTTGTTGTGAGCGTTTGGGAGTTGATATAGAATATGGGAAAAGTAGCATAAACAAAGGAAGTGCTGCCCAATTTTCCCTAGAAATATTAGCGCGTTCTTATAGTTGAATTAACTAACGTTAGTGCGAATTCTCTCTTGAAGGTAGAAACGTGATATCGAAGGAGGACAAGCAAGCGATAGCTTAGTTAAACGTCAAAGGTATGTGAGGCTAGTCCTTTTTTTCTAATGGCATGAATCTCATAGAATGATTTTCCTTCCTCTTCATGAGTTCCTATATTCCGGATAGCTAAAAGCCCATATCTATGAGTTTTTTTTTTTTTGAATGAAGGCCACCAAACCAAGTTTGGCAATGTTTTATTAAAATAGTAAGTTTTCTGTACACAAGTGTATGGAAAGAAAAGAAAAGAAAAACCAAATGAAAACTATCCTAAAAAAGAAACAAAAGTACTGAAATATGAACTACATCCAAAGAAATGTATAGAGCCTAATCTACTGCAGATCCTCGGGCCTTACCTTGATCCTATATAAGATAAGAGATATGATATGATGAGTCCTATAATGATAATGATGTTATTTATTTGTTACACTCACCTTATATGCTAATTCCTTCAAGGTGAGGCAGAATGTCAATGATTGCTCCATAACGAATCGGGGGATCACGACCTTACGTCACCCCGATAAAGTAAAGTCGTTCATAAGCCTTATGCATGTATTATGATAAGCATGTTATGATAAGCATATTATGATGAACATGTATGATGATGATATAACACCGCGCCTATTTGGCCGGGCAGTCACCGCTAAGGCGGGCAGCTATACGATACACCATGGCCAAATGGCATGGGCAGACACCACTATTGGGCGGCATGAGATGGTACCCCGGACGCGAGAGGCCTGGACGCAGGCTGTTGTTATGATTATCACACCGATCCTATATGGACGGGCAGCTTATATATTTATGCATACATGACATGATGATGATTATGAGTAAGCCAGCATGCACTATTTCTTTTACACTTGACAGTTAGATACAGTTATTCCATATTGATGCTTCTTTTATATCATTGCCTCATTTCACTGTTTATGCCTCTCATACTCAGTACAATATTCGTACTGACATCCGTTTTCTTTGGACGCTGTGTTCATGCCCACAGGTAGACAAGGAAGAGAGCTCGACCCAGATCCGTAGTAGCTGTCAGCTGATTGAAAGCACTCCTTTGTTCCGGAGGTGCTTGATTATTCTTTTGTGTATATTCATGTATATGTATTTTGGGCATGATGGGGTCTTGTCCCGAGTTCATGTTTAGCACTCTAGTAGAGGCCCGTAGATACGCAGTATGGGTTAGATGGTCTCACGAGATTGTTACTGTGTATATATATATATAGTATTTTGATAGCTGAGAGACTTATGTATATAAAAGTATTTTTATGTTCTCAAATGAAAGATGATTTTTCCTACGATTTGAGTATAAATTAATAAAAGAGCATTAAATGAGCATGATGAGAGATAGAATGAGCGGTGCTCGGTGGTTAGCCCTGGGTACCCGTCGCGGCCCCTAGCTAGGTCGTGACAAAAGTGGTATCAGAGCAGTTCAGTCCTAGGAAGTGTCTACAAGCCGTGTCTAGTAGAGTCTTGTTTATGGTGTGTTGAACGTCACATCAATAAACAAGAGGCTATAGGGCATTTAGGAAAAATGACCATCTTTCTTCTATGAGATCGTGCGATAGAGCCGTGTATAAGGTTTTATCCTCCATAATAGTGTGTTATGATTTCAGAATGCCGCCAAAGGGAAAGGCTACAGCCGCCCAGACGGGCAAGACTACGGCAAAGAGACGGGTAGAAAGAGAGCCTCCGATGAATATAGAAGAAGGCGAATCACATAATGAGGCCTTGTCTAATACTTCTTCTACCCCGCCTAATGTGGAAGAGCAAGGAGGAGCGCTAGCTCCAATCCCTCCACTGGTTGCTTTAGGTCAACAAATGACCAAGGCTATACATCTATTGGCACAGTTGGTTGCCTCTCAGGCACAGTGGCAGAATGCGGGCCCAAGTGATTGGGCAGCTAGTACTTGAGCCCGTGATTTTATGAGTCTAAATCCTCCAGAATTATTTGGGTCAAAACCGGACGAAGACTCGCAAGGTTTCATAGATGAGATGTTGAGGAAATTGAAGATTGTCCATGGCTCCGAAACTGAATCCGTGGAGTTGGCATCTTATAGACTCCGGGATGTAGCAGTTTTATGGTATAATAACTGGGTGTTATCAAGAGGAGAGAATGCGCCTCCTCCGGTTTGGCAAGAGTTCGTGGATGCTTTTATTCGTCACTATTTGCCACCCGAGGTCCGCCGAGCTAGAGTGGATAGGTTTCTAAATTTGAGGCAAGAAAATATGAGTGCCCAGGAGTATAGCATGCAATTTAATTCTTTGGCTAGATATGCCCCGGCTATCATGGCCGACACGGGAGATCGGGTAAATAGATTTGTAAGTGGCCTAGGGCCACATTTATTCAGAGATTGTTCGAGGGCTTCCTTGCAAGACGGGATGGATATTTCACGAATACAGGCCCATGCTCAGAATTTAGAGGGCCGACAACAACCCCCAAGAAGTGATCGCGACAGTGATAGAAGACAAAGCAAAAGGGCTAGATCTATGGGCACAGGCAGTGATTATAGAGGGGGATCAAGACAGACATATTCCAGGTACTCAGGCCAGTCAGTGACCAGTGCACCTCCTCGATTCGCATGTACGAGATTTGATCGCTCCTTCCGTTCAGGACAGGGCCATAGTTCGAGGGCCTCAGATTCCCAGTTCAGGGAAGATTATAGCCAGAGGAGATCCCCAGTACCGCGATGCAGCCAGTGCGGTAGATTACATTCCGGACTATGTCGCCAGGGTTCGAATGCTTGCTATACTTGTGGCCAGGTGGGGCACGTGATGAGAGATTGCCTGTCGACGAGTGGCAGAGTTGGAGTTCAGCCCACAGGCTCAATAGCTGGTTCTCAGCACGCCCGGCAGGACAGATTCCCCAGATGTCAGCAGGACGAGGTAGGGGTAGAGAGGCAGCATCTACTTCAGGTGCCACTCAGCCCTGTGTGTATGCTTTAGCCGGATGGCATGATCTTGATTCCTTCCCGGATGTGGTTACATGTTACACCTCGGAAATTTCCCCGTGAACGTACAATGAATAGACCAACGAAGTGTATGAGTGTACGATGTTTTACTAAGAAGGGGATGACTACTTGTGAGTTTTGAAAATGCGAAAGTTGCAGATTTGCACTTCGGCCCAGTTGGTCGTAAAATAGAATACGGCCGGTAAAGTGGTTTACGGACCGTAAACTGCTATCGTCTTTTAACATTGCAAAATTTCAACTTTCTGCCAAATGTCTAAATGGTTAAATACGACTCAGAATACGGACCGTAAATCGAAATACGGCCCGTAAACTGGAACAATTAAGCGGTAGAATAGCTAAAGCAAAAGGTATGTAAGGCTAGTCACTTCATTCTAAGGAATGACAATATTGATGATGAATCTAAGTCTAAAAGTCCTCAAGCTCATTAATGACATTCCTACGAAGATGATAATCGTTATATGATTCCTATGATATTATTTCCCCTACCTCTCCATGGCTTTCTTACATTCCGGGAACTATGAGTCAACATTGATAAAGATCTTCTTATGAGATAAAGATGAGGAATATGTCATGAATGTGATAATAATGATGATAAGTTTAAGCCTAGAAATTCTAAAGCAAGGAATGATGTCTATGAATTTAATGATCCTATTTACGATCTATTGATGTTGTTTGTTGTATACACTCACCTTATATGCTAATTCCTTCAAGGTGAGGCAGAATGCTTATGAATGCTCCATAATGTAATCGGGGGTTCTCGACCTTATGTCACCCCGACATTGTTATAGATTGTCTATAAGCCTCAATGCATGTCCTATGACCAATGTTTCGAGAAACTATATGTTCATAAAGGATTTCATGTGAGATAAAGGAAAGAGATACGCTATAGAAATGATAATGGGAATGATGAGCTTAAGCCTAAATATTATAAAGACCATCATACGATACTTATACGAAATTCGTGCTATGAATATGATGTGATTTTCATAGATTGTCTTTAAATTTAAATGTGTGCATTAATGAAAGGTTATGATAAGCTTATGAGATGTATGTGATGACAATGATAATGATGAGATATATTGATCCTTGTATGATGCATGTGATATGGTCGAGCCACTACGTGGCCGAATACGGAAGATATGTATGTGATATTGTCGAGCCATTACGTGGCCGAATACGGATACTGTTGAGCCACTAAGTGGCCGAATACGGACATTGTCGAGCCCTACGTGGCCGAATACGGATAATGTTTTATGTGTATGAGAAGCTATGGTACTACGATGATGAATTATACGACATGATGATATATACGCTATGATGGTTCATGTACGACGATTATGTATATGTGATATATGTATGAAATGTATTCATCCTTAAAGGTCGCGCAGGTTTTGCCTTCACCTCATGACTTATGATTTGTCTATTATGTTTGTTTCATTCATGCCTTACATACTCTGTACAATATTCGTACTGACGTCCGTTTTCTTTGGACGCTGTATTCATGCCAACAGGTAGACAGGGAGGCGACCCAAATTTATAGAAGCCGATAAGTATACTTTTGAGTGCACTCCATTATTTCGGAGGTGCCATTGATTCACTATTTTATGTACATATATGTTTTGGGCACGACGGGGTCCTGTCCCGTCCATACGTCTAGTACTCTAGTAGAGGCTCGTAGATACGTATGTGTGGGTAGCATGGTCTCACGATGTCATTATTGTACGTATAATATTTTGATAGCCGAAGGGCTTATGTATATAAATGTAAATATGTTTCAAATGAAAAATAGTTTTCCTACGATTATGAGCGTAAAAACAAAAAATACGACAGTACGCAGAATGAGTAATAGAATGAGTGGTGCTCGGTGGTTAGCCCCGGGTACCCATCATGGCCCTAGCCGGGTCGTGACATTACAGGTACATTGTCTATATTCTCCTGTGATGTATATGCCCTGATATATCCGGGTTCTACTCTTTCTTATATTACTCCATATGTTGCTGGTTGTATTGGGGTGAAACCTGAGCCAATCAAACCTTTTGAGGTGTCTACTCCAGTTGGTGATCCCGTGATAACAAGACAAGTGTATAAAATTGTGTAGTTGTGATATGTGATCCCCAGACCATGGCTGATTTGATTGAGTTGGAAATGTTTGATTTCGATGTAATTATGGGCATGGATTGGTTGGCATCGTGCTATGCTGACGTTGATTACCGGTTGAAAGTGGTTCGATTCCAATTTTCGGGAGAGCCCGTGCTTGAATGGGAGGGTAATGCAGCATCTCCGAAGGGTAGGTTTATTTCCTACCTTAAGGAAAGGAAGGTGATAGCCAAGGGTTATATTTGTCATTTAGTTTGAGTTCATGACACCGAGTTAAAGATGCCAACTTTCCAATCAGTTCCGGTCGTGAATGAATTCCCAGTTGTGTTTCCAGATGAACTTCCAGTCTTCCTCCAGAGAGAGAGATTGACTTCGCCATTGATGTGTTGCCGGATACCAAGCCTATTTCTATTCCTCCTTATGGCTCCGGCGGAATTAAAAGAGCTAAAAGCGCAGCTGAAAGACTTGCTCGAGAAGTGATTTATTAGACCCAGTTCATCACCGTGGGGAGCACCGGTCTTGTTCATGAGAAAGAAAGATGGTTCTCTACGAATGTGCATTGATTATAGGCAATTGAACAAAGTGACAGTAAAGAACAAATATCCTCTTCCAAGGATTGATGACTTATTCGACCAATTGCAAGGTGCCAAGTGGTTTTCTAAAATAGATTTGAGGTCGGGTTACCATCAAGTGGGAGTTAGAGAAGTAGATATTCCCAAAACAGCCTTCGTAACGAGATATGACCACTATGAATTTCGAGTGATGTCGTTTGGGTTGACTAATGCTCCGGCTGTGTTTATGAATTTGATGAACAATGTATTCAGGCCTCTCTTGGACTTATTTGTGATAGTATTTATTGATGATATTCTGGTGTATTCTTGCACGGAATCAGAACATGCAGACCATTTGCGAATTGTTCTTGGCAGTCTTCGAGCCCGAGAATTGTATGCAAAATTTTCAAAGTGCGAGTTCTGGCTAAATTCTGTGACATTTCTGAGCAATGTTATTTCAGATGATGGTATTCGAGTCGACACTCAGAAAATTAAAGCTGTGAAGTCTTGGCCAAGGCCTACGACGCCTACAGAAGCTCGTAGTTTTCTGGGCTTGGCAAGTTATTATAGAAGATTCGTAGAGGGATTTTCATCTATTTTAGCCCCATTGACGAAGCTAACCCAGAAGTCAGCCAAATTTCAGTGGAATGATGCTTGTGAGCGCAGTTTCCAAGAGTTTAAAGGCAGATTGACCTGAGCTCCGGTCTTAACACTTCCAGAAGGATCAGATGGCTATGTGGTATATTGTGACGCTTTCGGTGTCAGATTAGGATGCGTATTGATGCAGCATGGTAAAGTTATTGTATATGCTTCGAGATAATTACGGAAACATGGAAAGAATTATCCAACTCATGATCTCTAATTGGCTGCGGTTATTCATGCCTTAAAAATATGGAGGCATTATTTGTATGGTGTGCATGTTGATATCTATACAGATCACAAAAGTCTTCAATACATTTGCAAGCAAAAGGAGTTGAACCTGCGGCAGAAGCGGTGGTTGGAATTGTTAAAAGATTACGATGTGAACATTTTGTACCACCCTGGAAAGGCAAATGTAGTAGCTGATGCGCTTAGCCGCCGATCAATGGGAAGTTTATGTGAAGTCCCTCCGGAAAAGAAAGAGATGGTTCATGAGCTCCGCCAACTAGCTAATCTTGGAGTAGGTGTAATCGATTCGGGTAATGTGGGGATTAACATCAAAGACCCCACAATTTCGTCCTTGGATGTGGAAGTAAAATAACGGCAATATGAAGATCCTTAATTGCGTCGTTACAGAGACACATCTCATGGAAAAGAGAAGTCTTCATTTGAAGTTTCTATGGATGGGATTCTTAGATACCGAGGCAGGCGATGTGTGCCGAATGTAGCAGAATTGCGCCGATGAATTCTAGAAGAAGCACATTGTTCTCGATATTCTATTCACCCAGGTGCAACCAAAATGTATCGTGATCTCAAGATGATGTACTGGTGGGCTGGCATGAAGAGAGATAGCCGAATTTGTAGCACAGTGTCCGGATTGCCAACAAGTAAAAGTTGAACATCAGAAGCCAGGAGGCTTATTGCAAGCAATAGAAATACCTACTTGGAAATGGGAAGTGATCAACATGGATTTTATTATGGGGTTACCTCGTTCCCGCGGCAAGTATGATTCTATATGGGTGATTGTGGATAGATTGACGAAAGCAACCCATTTTCTCCCAGTTAAGACTACATACTTAGCCGAAGATTATGTGAGGTTATATCTCAAGGAAATTGTGCGACTTCATGGTATTCCATTATCTATTATTACAGATAGAGGAGCACAGTTTACAACCAAGTTTTGGAAGTCCTTCCAAGAAGGTCTAGGCACTCAAGTGAAGCTTAGACGGCATATCATCCGCAGACTGATGGACAAGCCGAGTGTACTATTCAGACCTTGGAAGATATGCTACGAGCGTGTGTGCTAGATTTCGGTGGTAGTTAGGATGATCATTTACCGCTAATCGAATTTGCCTACAATATAGTTACCATACTAGTATTCAAATGGCTCCATATGAAGTCTTATATGGAAGGAAATGTAGATCCCAAATCGGATGGTTCGAAATAGGGGAAGCACAACTAGTAGGCCCTGAATTGATTCAGCAAGCGGTGGAAAAATTTAAGGTGATCCGAGATCGATTGCTAACAACCCAAAGTCGCCAAAAGTCTTATGCAGACAATCGCCGACGAGACTTGGAATTTCAAGCTGGTGATTCGGTATTTTTGAAAGTATCGTCAATGAAAGGGGTGATGAGATTTGGCAAGAGAGGGAAGCTAAGTCCTAGATACATTGGACCCTATAGAATTATCCGCAAGGTGGGTCATGTAGCCTATGAATTGGACTTACCATCGGAGCTTGAATCTGTCCATCCAGGCTTCCATGTTTCGATGCTCCGTAAGTGTGTTAGATATCCCATGAGAATCGTTCCGATTGATGATGTGCAAGTGACAGAAAAGCAAACCTATGAAGAAATACCTATTGCTATTCTAGGCAGGCAAGTGCAAAGACTTCTAAATAAAGAGGTAGCTTCAGTAAAAGTCTTATGGCGAAACAACAATCGGGAAGAAATGACTTGGGAAGCGGAAGAGAGTATGAAGTCCAAGTACCCGCATTTATTTCGACCCCCAGGAGAGATCCAAGATGAAACGCCAACGATATAAGGTGTGTGTGCTTACTTTTCATGCTTTTGGTCGTGTGTGGCCATAGATATGTTGATATTATGATGTAGCCCTGTGAGGCGATGATATTATGGGTTGCTGTGATAGGTTGGTAGTGCCAAATTAAAGAGGAATCTCTGGTGAAATATTGTAGGATCCCGAGTGTTTAACATTCGAGGACGAATGTTTCAAAAGGGGGGGAGAATGTTACACCTTTGAAATTTTCCCTGTTAGTGTACAGTGAATAATCTAGCAAAGGGCTTGACATACACGATGATTCGATAAGTAATAGATAGCATTTGATGATCGTAATCGAGACTTGAAGACGATAGACGTAAAGAAAGAAGTTTGACGAAGGAAGTAAGGGATATGTTATGTATCGAGTAGGAATTATGGATGACGAGCCAATGAGGGCATAATAATGTCTTGGATACAATTAATAATGTCCCTTAGATTGGTATTGAGGTGCTAAACAAGTGTTAAGAAGGTTCCATAAGGATCGGAGATCAAACGAGCCGACTAAAACGAAATGGCTTCAGTTGGCATTATACGGCTAAACATACGGTCCGTATAAATTATACTGGCCGTATGTTGAACCATATAAATATCCAAGAGGAGGATGGCATTCTGGACTAAACATACGGCCGTATAAATAGTACGGACCGTATGTCGGTCCGTATAACATGGTCGGGCCAAATTTCAAGTTTAAGTATAAGGACCCTTTTTCATTTCATTTTCATTCCATTCTCTCTCCACACTTCAAGAAACATCTAGAACCCTCCCTACTCTTCAACTACAATAATTCAAAGGGAATTAGAGGTCAACTACATGAAACCCACGAAATCAAGTGTAAGAATCACACTAAAGTTCATCCAAATAGACAAAACCCAAAGGAAGTGAAGTAGGGTTTTTGGTGCTAGAGGAGTAATTCCATTCAAACTTGTTCAACCATCATCTAAGGTAAGTTTCATGACTAAACCATGTTGTTTAAGGTATTGGAAGGTTAAGATACTTGAATTGTGGAAAGACATAAGAAATGGGTCATTAATGAGTGAATAGTGTCATGGTTGGATGGTAGTTGGATTGAATCATGAATGTTGGTGTGTTGTGATTATGAATACGTTATAAATGACATTTAGGCCATGAAATGAGTACTATATATGAGGAAACGCAATAGTAAGCTATAACCATAATTGTGGAGAAACGGTGGATTGTGGTCAATGTATATTAATGATGATTGTTGATTGTAATATTGTGAATGTTGTTGTGAGCGTTTGGGAGTTCATATAGAATATGGGAAAAGTAGTATAAACAAAGGAAGTGCTGCCCAATTTTCCCTAGAAATAGTAGCGTGTTCTTATAGTCGAATTAACTAACGTTAGTGTGAATTCTCTCTTGAAGGTAGAAACGTGATATCGAAGGAGGACAAGCAAGCGATAGCTTAGTTAAACGTCTAAGGTATGTGAGTAGTCCTTTTTTTCTAATGGCATGAATCTCATAGCATGATTTTCCTTCCTCTTCACGAGTTCCTATATTCGGGATAGCTAAAAGCCCATATCTATGAGTAACTATATAAGATAAGAGATATGATATGATGAGTCCTATAATGATAATGATGTTATTTATTGCTTACACTGACCTTATATGCTAATTCCTTCAAGGTGAGGCAGAATGTCAATGATTGCTCCATAACGAAATCGGGGGATCACGACCTTACGTCACCCCGATAAAGTAAAGTCGTTCCTAAGCCTTATACATGTATTATGATAAGTATGTTACGATAAGCATATTATGATGAATATGTATGATGATGATTGTTACACCTCGGAAAAGTCCCCGTACATGTACAAGGAATAAAACGACAAGGGTATGAGTGTGGGGTGTTTTACTAAGCAAGGGGTTATGATTCGTGAATTTTTGGAAATGAAAAAGTTATGGAATTTTATTCAGCACAGTGGTCGTGAAGTGGTATACGGCCCGTAAAGTGATTTACGGACCTTAAACCACCATCGTCCTCCAGCCTTTCAAGTTTCAACTTTCTGTTAAGTGGTGAAATGCTTAAATACGGCTTGGAATACAGCCCGTAAACCTCGATCGTAAACTGCAATATTCTTCAGCCAACTTCTCTATTTTGGACATGCTTAAATACGACCAGGGAGGACGGCTCGTAAACCAGTTTACGGCTCGTAAACTGTGGTTTACGACCACTGTTCACCCCGACTGGAATTCATTAAAGACCAGATTTTGAATTAATAAAGGGGACCAAGGCTTCATTTTATTTCATTATGCATCTACACCATTCAAGAACACTCTAGAAGCTCTCCAAATATTCATCCACAAAATTCAAGGGATCAAAGGGAAACCAAGATCATCAACATCTAATTCATGAAAACAAGTGAATGAAACCTAGTTGGAAGTCATTTTCTCCAAGAAATCACAAAAGATGTAAAGGAGGGTTTTGGTGCACAAGGAAGGATTCTACTCTAAGCTTGTTCCACCACCATCCAAGGTGAGTTTTATGACTTTAGCATGTGGTTTAAAGTATTAGAAGACTAAGACACTTGAATTGTAGTAGGACATAGGAAGTGCACCATTATTTAGTGAATAGTGTCACTGTGGAGTGATGGTTGAATGGGATCATGGAAGTTGATATGCTATGATTATAAATACGTTATAAATGACGTTTTGACCATGGAATAAGTGCGACGCATGAGTAAAAGTGACGATTAGCTAAAACCACTAAATGTGGAGAAATTGGTGGATTTTGCTAAACGTACATAAATGATGATTGCTGATTTCTATATTGTGGATATTTTCGCGAATGTTTGGGAGCTAAAATATATTATGGGAAACGCAGTATAAACAAAGGTAGTGCTGCCCAATTTTCCCTAGAAATAGTAGTCCGTCCTTATAATTACTTAGCTAACGACGACATGAATTCTCTTGAAGGTATACCAGTGCATTAAGGGAGAACGAGCAAGCAATAAGAATTGTAAACGTCGAAGGTATGTGAGGGTATTCCCTTTCTTTCAAAGGCATGATCCCTAGCTTACGATTTCATAAATGCTCCCATCTTTTCCTTGCTATCAAAGGTTAAATAATCTGAGATTCCGAAGCACGATTTCCTTCTTGATATTTCATAAATGTTTTCCAAAGTACTCCTATTTTCCAAACCAAAGGTTGCGATTATGTGAACGTTATGATAACGACCGTGGATATTGTTTTCAATAACAATGATGATGTCAAAAGTGAAAGTATTATTATGCTGACCATGATGAGAGCAAATCTTATGTTTAAAAGTTTCAAGTTTATGAATTCAAGGACTATATGAGAACGTCGAGCTATTTACTGATTTCTCAATTTATTCACGGATGGTGACTTTATTCTAAATCTTCCAAAGTATATGAATGGATGCCTTATGAATTTCATGATTTTATTCTATGCTTTCTTTTAATGCTATTCTTCATTGATAGTCTCGCCTTATAATAATTGTTCCTTCAAGGTGAGACAAAGCGACGATGATTACTCCATAACACAATCGAAGGCTTTCGACCTTACGTCACTCCAACGTACTTACAACGTTTCCTTGGGCTATCCAGCATGCTGTGTATATTATGTATGTATATATATATGATATGAAATTGTTTTCAGGGGAAAGGGGGGAAGGTGAGGCGCTATAGACGCATAGCTACCTGTACAGCTGGCATATCATGATTCCATCCCGGACGCGGGATGCCCGGACGCGGGGTATATGGGTTATGGATCGGGCCGTACGTTCCTCGGCACTAACTTATTATATTTATGGATCGGGCCGTACGTTCCTCGGCACTAACATATGATGACATATGGATCGAGCTGCGCGTTCCGCAGCAATTTACTATATGATGCTTTATGAGTATGCATGCACGGATCCGCCTTAAGAGGAAAGCAGTTATCGATTATCTCCTTGTACTTACTTTATTTTCTTATTCTTACCTTATTTCTTGATGTATGCCTTACATACTCAGTACAATGTTCGTACTGACATCCTTTTCTTTGGATGCTGTGTTCATGCCCACAGGTAGACGGGAAAGCGGTCCAGACTGATAGGAGTCACTAGCCGATCTGAAGAGCACTCCATCTTCCGGAGGTGCTAGTTGGTTGTTCCTTTTGTGTATATATTTGTATGTCACTCAATAGAGGCTCATAGATGCTCGATGTGGGTTGTGTGGTTCCACAACATGGGTAGTACGTATGTGTATAAGTATATTGAAATATGTTTTTGTATCAACGCGTTATATTTTTGTAATGAAAAGCAAATCCTCTTTTTAAAAGTTAACCGGAAATAGATGAATGATTGTTAAATAGGTTAGGTAAATGATAGTACGAGCGGTGCTCGGTGGTTAGTCCCGGGTACCCGTCGCGGCCCCTAGCCGGGTCTTGACAGAAGTTGTATCAGAGCAGTTCGTCCTAGGAAGTGTCTACCAGCCGTGTCTAGTAGAGTCTTGTTTATCGGTGTGTTGTGCACCACATCTATAAACAGGAGGCTACCGGGCATTTAGGAAACATGACCATCTTTCTTCTTGATAGATCGTGCGATAGAGCTGTGTTATAAGACTATCTCTCCCCTAACGGTGTGTTGTCATTTCAGCAGAACCGATGAATGGAAAAGCTACGACGGCCCAGAAGGGCAAGATGGTGGTTGAAGAAGGGCATGATCGAGAGCCGTCTACGGATATGGAGGAGGACGAACCCCAGAATAATGCCCCACTTCAATTTTCCCATACCTCGCCCACTTTTAAGGACCAGAGGGAAGCCTCGGTCTTAGCTCCTGTACCCCCTGTTCCTTCACAAGATACCGCGGGCCAAGAGATGAGACAGGCCATTCTTTTACTGACTCAATTGGTAGCCGCTCAGACTCAGCGGCAGAATGCGAGTCACGATGACAGGGGTTGGAGAAAGGGAGTTAATTCCTTTGGGTCTGACCGTGAGATTAGAGATGCGCCTCCACAGTTTCCCAGACCCAGATTTGATGGACCTGCTTATTCAAGGTCATCCCAGAGTCTCAGAATACTCTTTTAGCCCAAATAAAAATATAACCCCGGAGAATGTTGTGAATAGAGTGGGTGACGGTAGCCCCAAGAAGAAGGCATGCAGGCCTGAGACACAGAATAATTCATGATATTAACATGGGTCTTATTGTAAAGTTACCCCGTTCCCGATGTAAGGGCGTTAGCGAAAAGGGAATTGAGAAGGATATTAACACTTAGATGAATATGACCGTGGATACGGCATACAGATGAATACGACTATGAATGCGAAGATAGACATGGATGCAGGTATACGGATGGATGGGTACGAATGAGAAACGCGCAAAAAGAGTATGTAATTCGTAGATGTTTACGCGTCGCCAATGAGACCAAGTGAACACTTAGGAGAAGAGTAAGAGGTAAAGTAAGGGTGAGAGAGTCATGATGCCCGGGGTAAGTTAAAAGAGGGTATGTGGTAAACGGAACTGAAATGTCCAGTTGGAATTGCTGTGAGAGACAAATGGAATAATTGCTTAGGGCATAGTATAAGTACAGGTTACCTACTCACCATAGAAGCCCGAGGATATGACAACCTACGAGAGCGATAGAATCACGGAATAAAGGGGGAGTTAGGTTCCGGTGCATTAGATCTGATAAGATCGTATGCAACAAGCAAGGTAGCTTATAAATATGTTGGAACTCCCACTAGGAGCATGTCAATAAAATGATGCCCAAATGATAAGGAAGTTGATGTATGAGAAAGTACCCTTTGCCACATTAGATAGGTAAGTGCGAGGACTTCAAAAAAGGAGGTGGCTTAAATCAGAGTTTGGTGGCAAAAGCAATACTCGGGGAGAAATACAAGGGAAGCCAGAGCGAATGCGGAAGACAAGTATCAGCACCTAGTCGAATTTCCAGGAAGAGTTCATGATGGTATGTATGTTTTAATTTTATGTTTTTGGTCGTGTGTGGCCATAAATGTGTTAATATTGTGATATGGCCCTGTGAGGCGAAAATATTGTGGGTTGTTGTAATGGAAAGGTGGTGTCCAAATTACAAAAGAAACTCTGGCAAATTTTCTTAGAATCCCCGCTGAGTTAACATTCGAGGACGAATGTTCCAAAAGGGGGGAAGAATGTTACACCTCGGAAAAGTCCCCGTACATGTACAAGGAATAAAACGACAAGGGTATGAGTGTGGGGTGTTTTACTAAGCAAGGGGTTATGATTCGTGAATTTTTGGAAATGAAAAAGTTATGGAATTTTATTCAGCACAGTGGTCGTGAAGTGGTATATGGCCCGTAAAGTGATTTATGGACCGTAAACCACCATCGTCCTCCAGCCTTTCAAGTTTCAACTTTCTGTTAAGTGGTGAAATGCTTAAATACGACTAGGAATACGGCCCGTAAACTGGTTTACGGACCGTAAACCTCGATCGTAAACTGCAATATTCTTCAGCCAACTTCTCTGTTTTGGACATGCTTAAATACGACCAGGGAGGACGGCTCGTAAACTGTGGTTTACGACCACTGTTCACCCCGACTGGAATTCATTAAAGACCAGATTTTGAATTAATAAAGGGGACCAAGGCTTCATTTTATTTCATTATGCATCTACACCATTCAAGAACACTCTAGAAGCTCTCCAAATATTCATCCACAAAATTCAAGGGATCAAAGGGAAACCAAGATCATCAACATCTAATTCATGAAAACAAGTGAATGAAACCTAGTTGGAAGTCATCTTCTCCAAGAAATCACAAAAGAGGTAAATGAGGGTTTTGGTGCACAAGGAAGGATTCTACTCTAAGCTTGTTCCACCACCATCCAAGGTGAGTTTTATGACTTTAGCATGTGGTTTAAAGTATTAGAAGACTAAGACACTTGAATTGTAGTAAGACATAGGAAGTGCACCATTATTTAGTGAATAGTGTCACTGTGGAGTGATGGTTGAATGGGATCATGGAAGTTGATATGCTATGATTATAAATACGTTATAAATGACGTTTTGACCATGGAATAAGTGCGACGCATGAGTAAAAGTGACGATTAGCTAAAACCACTAAATGTGGAGAAATTGGAGGAAATTGGTGGATTTTGCTTGTCACGACCCAACCCCGTAGGCCGTGACTAGTGCCCGATCTGGGCACCCAAACCCATCTATCAAATGCATTCAAGTATATAGCAGAAGCCGCCAAGGCTATATTCTAAATTTAGATAATTTCCAGAAAAATTTCGGCAGAGTTTCCTTTGTTTTACAGACTATCCAAAATAACCCTGCGCACAGAAAATACCAACAAAGGCCACACCGGCCAACAAGGCAACATGTAAACATATGCGGACCGGCCGCCGCGGCGAATGGGATCGCCCAAACACATCATATACACACATCCGTACAGAAAGACCCAACCCACAAACATGTCCACAGACCTCAAAACAGACCAACAGAATCATATGACGGGACAGGGCCCCGCCGTACCCAAATAGTCAGATATACAGAAATATATACATAACAAAAGATGTATGTACCAAAAGTGGACTCCTGATCAAAAAGGAGTACTCCGAAATAGCAGAAAGTGGAGCCTACAGTGATGGATCACCTGTATCTGTACCTGCGGGCATGAAACGCAGCCCCCCGAAGAAAGGGGGTCAGTACGAAAGATGTACTGAGTATGTAAAGCATGGAGTACAGAAATATGAGCCATAACTGAAAACAAACAGGATACAAAGGGGAAATACCGAACAGTATATCAAAATCTATATCAAAACCATATATACATAATACAAACAAAACCATGCAAAGCTCAGGAACGTGGTCACCACTCCGACGCTGGTGCCACACACAGCATAACACCAGAAGGTTCAAATCTCCGTACATCCCCGAGCACACATATCAGCATAACATATCACCATACATATCACAGCATAACTCCAAATGGAACCCGGCCCTATGGCGAGGTCTCGGGAACCGTAACACAGCATACGGCCGAATTTAGCATATCGCGCACGAATCATAACCGGCCCGGGAACCGGTGAACAAAGTCATAATAAGGGCACGAGCGGAGTCGTGAGCAACCAATGCAATTCGTATGTCAAAATATTCTTTGAAACTTGTTAAGATCATAAGTCAAATCTTTAGTCAAGGTAGTCGACAATTAGTTAATACGGAGTTCCTTTCACAAAGGTGTTCCCGAAATGGTGTTTATAGCCCAAAATACAGTTTAACATATTGTGGTAATCAAGACATTATTTTATAATAGACAATTTCATAAACAAAGGTCTCTTATCGAAATATTACAAAAAAGAGGGCCTAATAGAGCAAACTAAGGCACCTCGGGGTTAGCGGGCCCAGCTCGGGTCAAGTCGAGGCGGCGGACATGAATCACGGACATTTGAAGTCTATAGGACCATACGTGAAGGTTCCGAAGCGATTTGATTACATTTGCATAAGTTTCGGACATTTGGTTACTTTCCAGCCAAGATAAGGTCTTTAAGATTCAATTCGATTGAATGAAAAGCAGACATTTTCTAATTCGGATTTCGAGGAACAGAATTGCTCCCGGGGTTTCGATATCGACCTAGCGTACCTAGACATGCCAAAAGAAGGAGTGGGTAGCCTTACATACCTTATATGCGTCTTACGCTCGCCAAAAACTCAAGTCCCGTTTCGCTCAGAATCTGCAAATGGCCAAAGTTACCAATTAGGGATTTCAAGGCTTAAGAATTCACTTAAACTCATTTTTGTCTACCGAAATTTCGGCAGCATTTCCCCTATATATATAACACCCCGAGACTTAGCTCGGCTCCATATACAACAACAACAACCCACAATATCACAAACATCACAAGTCATAACAAAATCACTCTAACGTCCATATTCTTTCTTTCTACATAATTCAACAACTTTCATCCAAACTTCACAACATCAAACTAACATCCACATTATCATATTCTTTTACTCATTCAAAGTTATTCAAACACATTCCAATAATATCCCAAGCGATATACATGAATTTAAGCAATCCGCTAATTTCCATATTCTATTCAAAACTTCTACGAATGCAACAAAACTTCCCAAATCACATTGTCTTCCTTCCAAATTTATTAACAACAACGATAATCCACATTTAAAGTCTTACTTCCACAATTATATAAGAATATACCAAAAATCATATAATTTCCCATAAACACCCACAACCATTTTCAATACCAATTCAACTCGTTAAACGTTCATTTACGTCATAAATGCCACAACGACACAATTAACAAACTAAATAAAATAAAATTCATCTCCTTCACCACAACTTGGCTCACGGCCACTTCATCACACACACACACACACACGGTTTCACACACACACTCCAAAACTACGTAATTCTCGTCTATTCCCAATCCTTATAATATTCATACAAGTTCCATAACACAAAAGTGGCAAATCCTTACCTTTTCTTAAAATTCCGATTTGCCGCAAACGTCGCCCTTTCGCCAAACAAATTGTATCACGTCGGAGAGCGTCTTGAATATACTACAAATACAAGAAGGACACGATTTTTGGATTAAAAGCCAAGGCTAGAATTTTTTTTTTATAGGGGTTTCGGCCGAGAGCTTCAAGCTCAAAGTTGAGTTTGATTTTTGTGATCTTTATCTTCAACTTGCTAAGAATATACTAGTATATATCCTACTAGATTAAATGGTCACACGAAAAACACATGACCTTTTAAATGGGGCTTGGGCCAAGCCTCTTGGCCGGCCACCCCTCATCTTGGGCTTCAAATTTTTCTTCAAATTTTTCTTGGCCCAATTCGTTAAAATCTCGTTTTGCAAATTCCCGAAACTAATTTTCGAAATTCCAAATTTTCCCTCGGCCTTCCCCGATGTCTTTACACCAATAATTTCATAAACGACATAAGCATATTAACTAAAATCAAATTATTGCCTTGTAGCACACAAGTCTTAATTATTCTCAAGATTTCCAATTATGTGAAAACACGGGATATAACATTCTCCCCCCCTTTAGAACATTCGTCCCCGAATGTTAAATTAGTCTTATAAAGTCTAGTAAGCATAACGGGGGAGTCCTTCTTTATAATTAGCACACATAATTCATTCGTCAATCAATACCACAAACGTAAAAGTTTAGATTACCTGTGGGTGTAGAAAATAAGTGGGGGTATTTTTTCTTCATCTCATCCTCCGCCTCCCAGGTCATTTCTTCCCGGTTGTTGTTGCGCCACAGGACTTTAACAGAAGGCACTTCCTTAGTGCGCAGTCTCCTTACCTGTCGATCCAGAATAGTTATAGGCTGCTCTTCATAAGACAGATCCTCCATTACCTGAATATCATTCACTGGGAATATTCTGGAAGGATCACCAATACATTTCTGAAGCATGGATACATGGAATACCGGGTGTACTGCCTCCAAATCGGATGGTAAGTCTAGCTCATAGGCGACCTCGCCTACCTTCCGAACAACCTGATATGGTCCAATATATCGCGGACTAAGCTTACCCTTTTTACCGAATCTCATAACACCCTTCATAGGCGATACCTTCAGAAATACCCAATCGCCAATCTGGAATTCTAATGGCCGACGTCGTCTGTCTGCATATGCTTTCTGTCGACTCTGTGCAGCCAATAACCTCTCTCGAATAAGTTTCACTTTATCCACTGCTTCCTGGATCACATCTGGCCCAATTAATTTAGTTTCGCCCACATCGAACCAACCAATAGGAGATCTGATTTTCCTACCATAAAGGGCTTCGTACGGTGCCATCTGGATGCTGGAGTGATAACTATTATTATAAGCAAATTCGATAAACGGCAAATGATCATCCCAGCTGCCTCTGAAATCAATAACGCAGGCCCGCAACATATCTTCCAGCGTCTGAATAGTGCGATCGGCCTGCCCGTCGGACTGAGGATGAAAAGCTGTACTGAGGCTCACCTGAGTCCCTAATCCCTCCTGAAATGACCTCCAGAAATTTGCCGTAAACTGGGCACCTCGGTCAGTAATAATAGATACAGGGACTCCGTGAAGTCTGACTATCTCCCTGATATACAATCTAGCATAGTCCTCAACCGAATAAGTAGTCCGGACCGGAAGAAAATGGGCTGATTTCGTCAATCTATCAACAATAACCCAAATAGAATCATACCGGCGTGGAGTGCGCGGTAACCCAACAACTAAATCCATATTAATCATCTCCCATTTCCAGGCTGGAATTTCCATCTCCTGCATTAATCCACCGAGCTTCTAATGTTCAATTTTAACTTGTTGACAATTCAGGCACTGACTAACGAACTCGGCAATATCTTTCTTCATACCGTCCCACCAATACAAGCACCTGAGATCATGATACATCTTAGTGGAACCAGGATGAACAGAATACCGTGCATTATGCGCCTCGCCCATGATTTGTCGCCGTAAGCCTGCAACATCCGGTACACAGAATCTGCCTTCATATAATAATACCCCTTCAGGCAAAATTTCAAACGGAGTCTTTTCTTTATTAAGAGCCAAATCTCTCTACTGAACCAGAATAGGATCCTCAAACTGTCGCTGCTTTACTTCTTCTATAATAGATGATTCAGCAACTGCACGAACAGAAATCACAGAATCTCCAGAATCTGCCAAACGAACTACAAGGTTGGCCAACTGATGAATTTCACGAACCACATCTTTCTTACCAGGTGGTACATCAACCAAGCTGCCCATATACTTGCGGCTAAGTGCATCCGCTACCACATTGGCTTTCCCAGGATGGTACAGAATATCAACGTCATAATCTTTCAATAATTCAAGCCATCTTCTTTGCCGCAAATTCAGTTCCTTCTGTTTAAAAATATACTGGAGACTCTTATGGTCCGTATAAATATCAACATGGACCCCATATAAATAGTGCCGCCAAATCTTCAAAGCGTGAATCACCGCGGCCAACTCAAGATCATGAGTCGGATAATTCTTCTCGTGCGGTCTGAGCTGCCGGGAGGCATAGGCTATAACTCGACTGTGCTGCATCAATACACAACCTATCCCAATACCAGAGGCATCACAATAGACAACATACCCGTCTGATCCTTCTGGAAGGGCTAAAACTGGAGCTGTAATTAATTTTTCTTTCAACATCTGAAAGCTACGCTCGCAGGCATCAGTCCACTGAAATTTTGCTGCTTTCTGAGTAAGCTTCGTCAGTGGCGCCGCAATAGAAGAAACATTTTCCACGAACCTCCGATAATATCCGGCTAACCCCAGAAAACTGCGAACCTCTGTCGGTGTAGTAGGCCTGGGCCAATTCTGTACAACTTCAATTTTCTGCGTATCGACCCGAATACCATCTGCTCCGACAATATGCCCCAAGAATGCCACAGAAGTTAACCAGAATTCACATTTGGAAAATTTAGCATATAATTTTTGTTGCTGAAGAATACCAAGTACTGTTCTCAAATGATCTGAATGCTCCTCTGCTTATCGTGAATAAATCAAAATATCATCGATAAACACAATCACGAACATATCCAGGAAATGCCGAAATACTCAATTCATCAGATCCATGAATACCGCTGGAGCATTAGTCAGCCCGAAAGACATCACTCTGAATTCATAATGCCCGTACCGGGTCCTGAAAGCAGTCTTCGGGATATCTGATTCTCGCACTCGCACCTGATGATAACCCGAGCGCAAATCTATCTTTGAAAAATATTTGGAACCCTGCAACTGATCAAACAAATCATCAATCCGTGGGAGGGGATATTTATTCTTTATAGTCACCTTATTTAATTGTCGATAATCAATACACATTCGCAGTGACCCATCTTTCTTTCTTAAAAATAATACCAGCGCTCCCCAGGGTGATGTACTGGGTCTGATAAAGCCTTTATCTAACAGATCTTTCAGCTGCTCTTTCAATTCCTTCAACTCAGCCGGTGCCATTCTGTACGGAGGAATAGATATAGGCTGCGTATCCGGCAACAAGTCTATAGTGAAATCTATCTCCCTTTCAGGCGGAAGACCCGGAAGCTCATCTGGGAACACATCTGGGAATTCATTAACAACCGGAACAGACTGAAGAGTAGGTGTCTCGGCTATAGTATCGTGCACACGAACCAGATGGTAGATATAACCTTTCTGAATCATCTTCTTAGCCTTGAGGTACGAAATAAACTTACCCCTCGGTGATGTTGTAGACCCGAACCACTCTATAACTGGTTCCCCTGGAAACTGAAAATGGACTACCTTTTTCTAGCAGTCAACATTAGCATAACAGGAAGCTAACCAGTCCTTACCCATAATGACATCGAATTCCAGCATATCTAATTCTATCAAATCTGCTTTAGTGCAGCTATCACATATAATCACAGAACAATCCCTATATACCTTCCTCACTATAATACAATCCCCGACCGGTGTAGCCACCTCAAATGGCTCTATAGGCTCAGACACTATCCCAATTTTACTAGCAACGAGCGGGGAAATATATGATAAAGTAGAACCAGGATCAATCAGTGCATATACAGATCTGGAGAAAACCAGTAATGTACCTGTGACGACATTTGGTGAAGCCTCATGGTCCTGGCGACTGGCTAATGCATATATGCGGTTCGAGGGACCGCTAGAACCTGAAGCACTGCCACGACCTCGACCGCGTCCCACCGGTACAAGCATACATCGCCCCGCGGGGCGTGCAACTGATGGACCAGATGATGAACCAGCGGCTGATCCCGTCGTCTGAGCTACACTGCCAGAACCGCTCGCCAATGGACAATCTCGCATAATATGGCCCTGACCGCCGCATGAAAAACAGGCTCCAGTAAGTCGATAACACTCTCCCAGGTGCGATTTCCCGCAATGGGAACAACGGGGCCTGGGTGGTCTGGGCTGGCTGGGACCTCTGGCTATCTGTGACCCTGATGCTCTGGAGCTCTGACCGGCCCCAGACTGTCCTGCACTGTCAAATCTCCTACCGGCTGGCTGTGTACCCCGGCCTGACGGAGGAGGATGTCTGCCTGACTGCTGCTGCTGAGGCTGTCCGCCTCGAGAATCTCCAGAATAACCTGCGGATCTGGCCCTCTTGGGCGGCCTCCTGTCCCGATCTCTACTGGAATAATCAGCTCTATGTCGGTCCTCCATACCCAGGGCATAAGCCTGTAGTCGGGCAATATCCATGTCTGCCTGCAATGCCACCGCCATACAACCATCAATCAAATAGCGGTCTAACCCCATCACGTATCTGTGCATCCGATCGGCCATATCTGCTACTATGGCAGGTGCATACCGGGCCAAAGAATCAAACTCCATATTATACTCACGGACGCTCCGACCCCTCTGCTGCAGATGCAAAAATCGGTGAACCCGCGCCCGCCGTAACTCTGGGGGCAGAAAGTGGTGCATGAAAGCAGTCACGAACTCGTCCCAAGTAGCTGGGGTAGCACCCTCACCCCTGGATAGCTCCCAGGACTCATACCAGTGAGCAGTAACATCCCGTAGTCCATGCGAAGCCAACTCAACAGACTCAGTCTCTGAAGCTCTGACCAAATCTAGTGAGCGCCGCATCCCCCGAATAAAGTCACGGGGGTCCTCGTCGGGCTTAGACCCGAAAAACTCTGGAGGGCCACATAATAGGAACTCTCGAACCCTCAGGCTGTCACGCTTGTCGTCATCGTCATCATCTCTCCGCCCGCGTCGGCGAGCCTGCCCCGCTACCAGTGTGGTCAATAACTGCACAGCCTCTCTCAGTGTCCTGTCCTCTGCCCCTGGCTGAGGAGCTAGAGGCTCGAGTGCGGGTACTCGGGCCCCTGGAGCTGCTGATGGACCTGCTCTAGGCTCCGCCGGTGGTGGTGTAGCGGATCCCTCTGAATGGGGCACAACCTCGGGCAAATCATAAACACGAGCCCGAGTAACTCGCTGTGCCTGACTAGTGCCTGCCATCCCTGCCTTACCCTTCTGGGCCGCTGTTTCCTTCTTCGGAGGCATCACTGCAAACACAATAACGGATCAGATCAAAATCGTCCTAATAGCACAGCTCTAACGCACGATCTAAGATTCCAAAGAAAAGTAACACCCTAAATGCCCTGTAGACTCCTGTTTATAGACGTGGTGCACAACACACCGATAAACAAGACTCTACGAGACACGGCTTGTAGACATTCCGAGGACAAACCGCTCTGATACCACCTTTGTCACGACCCAACCCCGTAGGCCGTGACTAGTGCCTGATCTGGGCACCCAAACCCATCTATCAAATGCATTCAAGTATATAGCAGAAGCCGCCAAGGCTATATTCTAAATTTAGATAATTTCCAGAAAAATTTCGACAGAGTTTCCTTTGTTTTACAGACTATCCAAAATAACCCTGCGCACAGACAATACCAACAAAGGCCACACCGGCCAACAAGGCAACATGTAAACATATGCGGACCGGCCGCCGTGGCGAATGGGATCGCCCAAACACATCATATACACACATCCGTACAGAAAGACCCAACTCACAAACATGTCCACAGACCTCTAAACAGACCGACAGAATCATATGACGGGACAGGGCCCCGCCGTACCCAAATAGTCAGATATACAGAAATATATACATAACAAAAGATGTATGTACCAAAAGTGGACTCCGGATCAAAAGGGAGTACTCCGAAATAGCAGAAAGTGGAGCCTACAGTGATGGATCACCTGTATCTGTACCTGCGGGCATGAAACGCAGCCCCCCGAAGAAAGGGGGTCAGTACGAAAGATGTACTGAGTATGTAAAGCATGGAGTACAGAAATATGAGCCATAACTGAAAACAAACATGATACAAAGGGGAAACACCGAACGGTATATCAAAATCTATATCAAAACCATCTATACATAATGCAAACAAAACCGTGCAAAGCTCAGGAACGTGGTCACCACTCCGACGCTGGTGCCACACACAGCATAACACCAGAAGGTTCAAATCTCCATACATCCCCGAGCACACATATCAGCATAATATATCACCAGCCATATCACAGCATAACTCCAAACGGAACCCGGCCCTATGGCGAGGTCTCGGGAACCGTAACACAGCATACGGCCGAATTTATCATATCGCGCAGGAATCATAACCGGCCCGGGAACCGGTGAACGAAGTCATAATAAGGGCACGAGCGGAGTCGTGAGAAACCAATGCAATTCGTATGTCAAAATATTCTTTGAAACTTGTTAAGATCATAAGTCAAATCTTTAGTCAAGGTAGTCGACAATTAGTTAATACGGAGTTTGTTTCACAAAGGTGTTCCCGAAATGGTGTTTATAGCCTAAAATACAGTTTAACATATTATGGTAATCAAGACATTATTTTATAATAGACAATTTCATAAACATAGGTCTCTTATCGAAATATTACAAAAAAGAGGGCCTAATAGAGCAAACTAAGGCACCTCGGGGTTAGCGGGCCCAGCTCGGGTCAAGTCGAGGTGGCGGACATGAATCACGGACATTTGAGGTCTATGGGACCATACATGAAGGTTCCGAAGCGATTTGATTACATTTGCATAAGTTTCGGACATTTGGTTACTTTCCAGCCAAGATAAGGTCTTTAAGATTCAATTCGATTGAATGAAAAGTAGACATTTTCTAATTCGGATTTCGAGGAACAGAATTGCTCCCGGGGTTTCGATATCGACCTAGCATACCTAGACATGCCAAAAGAAGGAGTGGGTAGCCTTACATACCTTATATGGGTCTTACGCTCGCCCAAAACTCAAGTCCCGTTTCGCTCAGAATCTGCAAATGGCCAAAGTTACCAATTAGGGATTTCAAGGCTTAAGAATTCACTTAACCTCATTTTTGTCTACCGAAATTTCGGCAGCATTTCCCCTATATATATAACACCCCGAGACTTAGCTCGGCTCCATATACAACAACAACAACCCACAATATCACAAACATCACAAGTCATAACAAAATCACTCTAACGTCCATATTCTTTCTTTCTACATAATTCAACAACTTTCATCCAAACTTCACAACATCAAACTAACATCCACATTATCATATTCTTTTACTCATTCAAAGTTATTCAAACACATTCCAATAATATCCCAAGCGATATACATGAATTTAAGCAATCCGCTAATTTCCATATTCTATTCAAAACTTCTACGAATGCAACAAAACTTCCCAAATCACATTGTCTTCCTTCCAAATTTATTAACAACAACCATAATCCACATTTAAAGTCTTACTTCCACAATTATATAAGAATATACCAAAAATCATATAATTTCCCATAAACACCCACAACCATTTTCAATACCAATTCAACTCGTTAAACGTTCATTTACGTCATAAATGCCACAACGACACAATTAACAAACTAAATAAAATAAAATTCATCTCCTTCACCACAACATGGCTCACGACCACTTCATCACACACACACACACACACACGGTTTCACACACACACTCCAAAACTACGTAATTCTCGTCTATTCCCAATCCTTATAATATTCATACAAGTTCCATAACAAAAAAGTGGCAAAATCCTTACCTTTTCTTAAAATTCCGATTTGCCGCAAACGTCGCCCTTTCGCCAAACAAATTGTATCACGTTGGAGAGCGTCTTGAATATACTACAAATACAAGAAGGACACGATTTTTGGATTAAAAGCCAAGGCTAGATTTTTTTTTTTTTATAGGGGTTTCGGCCGAGAGCTTCAAGCTCAAAGTTGAGTTTGATTTTTGTGATCTTTATCTTCAACTTGCTAAGAATATACTAGTATATATCCTACTAGATTAAATGGTCACATGAAAAACACATGACCATTTAAATGGGGCTTGGGCCAAGCCTCTTGGCCGGCCACCCCTCATCTTGGGCTTCAAATTTTTCTTCAAATTTTTCTTGGCCCAATTCGTTAAAATCTCGTTTTGCAAATTCCCGAAACTAATTTCTGAAATTCTAAATTTGCCCTCGGCCTTCCCCGATGTCTTTACACCAATAATTTCATAAACGACATAAGCATATTAACTAAAATCAAATTATTGCCTTGTAGCACACAAGTCTTAATTATTCTCAAGATTTCCAATTATGTGAAAACATGGGATATAACATTGCTAAACGTACATAAATGATGATTGCTGATTTCTATATTGTGGATATTGTCACGAATGTTTGGGAGCTAAAATATATTATGGGAAACGCAGTATAAACAAAGGTAGTGCTGCCCAATTTTCCCTAGAAATAGTAGTCCGTCCTTATAATTACTTAGCTAACGACGACATGAATTCTCTTGAAGGTATACGAGTGCATTAAGGGAGAACGAGCAAGCAATAAGAATTGTAAACGTCGAAGGTATGTGAGGCTATTCCCTTTCTTTCAAAGGCATGATCCCTAGCTTACGATTTCATAAATGCTCCCATCTTTTCCTTGCTATCAAAGGTTAAATAATCTAAGATTCCGAAGCACGATTTCCTTCTTAATATTTCATAAATGTTTTCCAAAGTACTCCTATTTTCCAAACCAAAGGTTGCGATTATGTGAGCGTTATGATAACGACCGTGGATATTGTTTTCAATAACAATGATGATGTCAAAAGTGAAAGTATTATTATGCTGACCATGATGAGAGCAAATCTTATGTTTAAAATTTTCAAGTTTATGATTTCAAGGACTATATGAGAACGTCGAGCTATTTACTGATTTCTCAATTTATTCACGGATGGTGACTTTATTCTAAATCTTCCAAAGTATATGAACGGATGCCTTATGAAGTTCATGATTTTATTCTATGCTTTCTTTTAATGCTATTCTTCATTGATAATCTCGCCTTATAATAATTGTTCCTTCAAGGTGAGACAAAGCGACGATGATTACTCCATAACACAATCGGAGGCTTTCGACCTTACGTCACTCCAACGTACTTACAACTTTTCCTTGGGCTCTCCAGCATGCTGTGTATATTATGTATGTATATATATATGATATGAAAATGTTTTCAGGGGAAAGGGGGGAAGGTGAGGCGCTATAGACGCATAGCTACCTGTACAGCTGGCATATCATGATTCCATCCCAGACGCGGGATGCCCGGACGCGGGGTATATGGGTTATGGATCGGGTCGTACGTTCCTCGGCACTAACTTATTATATTTATGGATCGGGCCGTACGTTCCTCGGCACTAACATATGATGACATATGGATCGGGCTGCGCGTTCCGCAGCAATTTACTATATGACGCTTTATGAGTATGCATGCATGGATCTGCCTTAAGAGGAAAGCAGTTATCGATTATCTCCTTGTACTTACTTTATTTTCTTATTCTTACCTTATTTCTTGATGTACGCCTTACATACTCAGTACAATGTTCGTACTGACATCCTTTTCTTTGGATGCTGTGTTCATGCCCAAAGGTAGACGGGAAAGCGGTCCAGACTGATAGGAGTCACTAGCCGATCTGAAGAGCACTCCATCTTCCGGAGGTGCTAGTTGGTTGTTCCTTTTGTGTATATATTTGTATGTCACTCAATAGAGGCTCATAGATGCTCGATGTGGGTTGTGTGGTTCCACAACATGGGTAGTACGCATGTGTATAAGTATATTGAAATATGTTTTTGTATCAACGCGTTATATTTTTGTAATGAAAAGAAAATCCTCTTTTTAAAAGTTAACCGGAAATAGATGAATGATTGTTAAATGGGTTAGGTAAATGATAGTACGAGCGGTGCTCGGTGGTTAGTCCCGGGTACCCGTCGCGGCCCCTAGCCGGGTCGTGACAATGATATAATACCGCGCCTATTTGGCCGGGCAGTCACCGCTAAGGCGGGCAGCTATACGATACACCATGGCCAAATGGCATGGGCAGACACCACTAGTGGGCGGCATGAGATGGTACCCCGGACGCGGGAGGCTTGGACGCAGGCTGTTGTTATGATTATCACACCGATCCTATATGGACGGCAGCTTATATATTTATGCATACATGACATGATGATGATTATGAGTAAGCCAGCATGCATTTTTTGTTTTACACTTGACAGTTAGATACAGTTATTCCATATTGATATTCTTTTATATCATTGCCTCATTTCATTGTTTATGCCTTTCATACTCAGTACAATGTTCATCCTGACATCCGTTTTCTTTGGACGCTGTGTTCATTCCTACTGGTGGACAGGGAAGAGAGCTCGACCCAGATCCGCAGTAACTGTCAGCTGATTGAAAGCACTCCTTTGTTCCGGAGGTGCTTGATTATTCTTTTGTGTATATTCATGTATATGTATTTTTGGCATGACGGGGTCTTGTCCCGTCTTCATGTTTAGCACTCCGGTAGAGGCTCGTAGATACGCAGTGTGGGTTTGATGGTCTCACGAGATTGTTACTGTGTGTATATATATATATATATATATATATATATATAGTATTTTGATAGCCGAGAGGTTTATGCATATAAAAGTATTTTTATGTTCTCAAATTAAATATGATTTTTCTGTCGATTTGAGTATAAATTAATAAAAGAGCATTAAATGAGCATGATGAGAGATTGAACGAGCGGTGCTCTGTTGTTAGCCCCGGGTACCCGTCGCGGCCCCTAGCTGGGTCGTGACAGAAAGAATGACAACATCCTAAATATCCTGCAGCCTCCTGTCTATAAGTGTGGTGAACAACACACCCATAAAAAAGACTATACGAGACACAGTCTGTAAACAACCCTAGGATAGAACAGCTCTGGTAAGACTTCTGTAACGACCCAAACCGATGAGTCATGACGAGTGCCTGACCCCTACTATCCAAACACCCTTATACCTGTACCTCGATCTCACTAAACAACGGGGTGGCCCATATCTGACTTATAATTGAACTATAATAAATCCTATAAAAACAACCTGTACATATATACAAAAAATAACAGTGCAAGCCGGCTAGGCCGCTACATATGTTGTATAACAAAATAAGAGCCGACAAGGCTACATATCACCCCAACTATGTACAACTAACTACAGACCTCTAATGAAATACAAAGGTGTAGAAAGAACAGGACAGGGCCCCGTCATACCCATATATACATATCAAAAATAGACTGTAGCTCCGAACACTGACTATCGCTGGGTGGAAGTCCTACTGAGCTGGACCGCCTGTCTGTCTACCTGAACCTGTGGGCATGAACACAGCCCCCCAAGCAAAATGGAGTTAGTACGAATAATGTACCGAGTATGTAAGGCATAAGAGCAATATAGACATAAGAATTTTGAAAGAAAGCTGAAACATGGAAGCTAATCCAAGTATCTGGATACATTGGTGTGACAGAACATCTGGAAGTACCTGTATAACACTGAGTAAATGAAAGTGCCTCTGAGGGCATATGATATGCATGCTTTACTTTTAAAATACATATATCATAATTTAACTGTTGGCGCTGCGAACCATATAGCCCGATCCATAATGTCAGTGCTGTGAATCGTACAACCCAATCCATAATGTTAGTGTTGTGGAACGTACAGCCCGATCCATAGATCATGTCATCCCGCGTCTGGGTTAATCTTATACTGTACCCACTATAGTGGTGTGCACATCTACGTGCCTGCCCGACTGACTATAGCGTAGCACGGTGTATAAAATAGTTGTACATATATATAAGTGCATGAAAGACTCGTAAAAGGATGCTCTGAACTTCTTAGGTATCATAAGATCTCCCGGTAGCATGAGAAGCTAGTATGTCAATATAATAGATCTCTGAAAGCTATAGATGTGAAATATATGAAATCAAGGATACAATGAATCCTATACTGTCTAGGAATAGAGTCTTTGGACCTTGCTCGTTTACTTCTTTCGTTCGAATCATAAGGATCATGCCAAAATGAAATAAAGGGATAGCCTTAGAACACCTTATCTGCTCCTCAAGATAAGTATGCTTATGTCCTGAGCTTGAAAAATCTACACATAAGACCAAGTATACTAACTATTATACTAGAACGTTCTTATATTCCAACCTTTAAACTAGTTCATAACTTAACGGAAATCGGGCAGCATTTCCTCTGTAAATTGAACAATCCCTCAAATTCCAATTCAACCCAAACATCAAAAACAATACCAAAAACAACAATATCAATACTTTCATATCAAAATATAATCAAATCCATTCCAAAATATCTCCCAAAACAGCCCCTAATCCCATCTTTAACCTCAATCAACTTACCGTTTCATAACTATATTTTCTTCGCTTTAAAAACTTAAAACTCTTGGTAATCAATCCAACAACAAAGGAAAGAATCATATACATACCTTGAAAGAACTAGAACTCCAAAAATAAAACTTCACATCAAACTCCTAAGCTCAACAACTTGAATAAAACCCGAGGAACAACTTTCCCTTCACTAGCTCGGGTTCACGGGGCTCGGATCTTGCTAAAACTTCACTAATATGTTGGGAGGAATATTTTAGGGTTTATCTCTGGCTTTGGAAGCTAAAAGTGAAGAGTAAGACGTGATTTTGCTATATATATAGTAAGTGGAATAAAGCTCCGCCGCCTCAGGGTCGACGAGAGGGTCGACGGCCCGTCAACATATCGACGGCCGTCGACATGCACTGTCTTTATGCCACCTGAGGGTCAGGGGCGTTGGCATGTTGATGGTGTGAAAGGTTGCCACGTCAACAAGTCGATGGGCCGTCCCTTTGCATCGTTAAAGTTCATTGGTCCCTGGTTCCCTGAGTTGCTCCGATTCGTTTTTATTCAATTCGTTTAACTTCTAATCCTATCGTATTGTAAGGAACATATACTTGTGATTCGATATATGTGAGGTAAGGCACTTAATATCTCGTAAACTCAGGCACGAATCTCCATACTAAGGGTATACACAACAAGGAAGCCATAGACTTTTTTACGGCCAAAACGAGAGGCATAACAGGCACCCTCCGCCCAGCTCATCATTTCTCGCACCTACAACACACCTCGTATAGGTGTAGCTCTGCAGGTGAACTTCATTTTGCGTAGATGGGATGCACTAGAAACTAGAAAATTTAGCCAAGTTCCAAACTTCGAATCAACTCCAAAAACTCATCCGAGACCTCCCCAAACACAACCAAATATGCAAATGAGTCGTAAAACATGTAATGAACTTGCTCACATACTCAGAATAATCACACAGAGTTGTGTTGAACTGATGTTGACCTTAGTCAACTTTAACACTTTAAAAGCCAATTTCCCAACTAAAAGTCCCAAATAACCCTGAGTTCCTGGAGAACCAAACCAACCACTCAACTAAGTCTAAAATCACATTCCGAGCATAGTGGAATTGACGTAACTTCGAAGAAAGCGCTTTTATCCCTGATGTTGACTTTGGTCAGCCATTCTCCTTTCTTATATTAAGGATTGTCAAAATATCCCTTTTCTTACCCAAAACTCACCCTAATTCCATTTGCAATCACGCCACCTATCCCCCAAGTCAAATACACCATAATGAAACTACAACAATGGTCATTTACGGGAATAGAGGTAATAATCACAAAATGAACTAACAGGTTGTTACATTTGGGGAGTATTCATCTGTAGAAGCTAATATAATAGTGACATCAACATAGGCTAAGTGTTTTACATATGGACTCCATTTTGGCATTCCATACTCTTTGAAGTTGTCCTTATTATTTAGAGGATTCAAAGATATAGATAAACATTGATGTGCCAAAATAACAAGAGTTGGCAATAATGGATCATCCTGTTTCACTCCCCTAGATAATTTGAAGAAACCTTGTGGTTATCTATTAAGTAGTATAGAGTACTAGTTAGTAGAGGTAATTCTGAACACCATATATATAAGCATCTCTCCAAACCCCATCTTCCTAAACATTTTGGTCAAGAACAGCCATGAAACCTATCATAAGGCTTTGCCATTGTTACACTATCGAAAATTTTACGTTGTTCACATTATAAGTAAGCTAACGTAATCCCAAGGTGGAAATGAATCCCGTACGAAGCTAAGGAAGATATCTAACAAATTTTAAATATGTACCTTAAGGTTTCAAAGTTAAATGGATCGGCGGAAGAAAGCTCGTGAAGGCTAGAATTGGTGTAATGTTTTTGGAAGATTTTGCATCATTTGTGCAACACATTGTTTAGAATTAGCTTGATAGGGAGTTATAGGACTCCTTATATGGTTAATGAAGGTTTACATAAGTGTCAAGAAGGTGTCATAAGGATTGGAGGTCAAACGAATCGAAAAGAACGCACTTTCGCGAAAATTGGAGTTTGTGGGAAATTTGCAGCAGCATACTGAGTTTGATGTGCACCATACTGGCCGTAAACTCCCATTTTTGGGGAACCTTACTTCCCAGCACCTCCCATGTTGTGGAGGGAGTATGCGGCCGGTGGTGGGGCGGTTTTAAACCCTTTTTAATATTCAAAAGATCCCATTTTTTCATATTAACTTTCCATACTTCTTTATCCATATTATCAGAGCGTTCTTGAAGGCTCCCCATCATTCCAAAACCTTATAAACCATCCAAAGAGATGATCAAACACTAAAACCTCAAGCTAAATCAAGGAAGATGATTGTTCTTACTTCTATTTGAGATTGTGGTGAATTTGGTCTTGGAAAAGGTTGAGTGAGGAGAATTCCTTCTAACACAAGATATGTTATTCGTCTTATTTTTATTATTAAGTCGACTTGAAGGTTTAGCAAGTCTTAAAAAAAAAGGAAAAGAACCATAGTAGAGAAGTCACAAAGTATTATGTTGAAGTTGAGGGCTATGGGCTGATTTTTAAAGGGGATTTTGGATTGATTTAAGTTTATTTGAATATAATTTCTTGACCACGGTATTGTTGGAATTGTTATTGTTGTTTGGGAGTTGTTTTGGAATTTGGTGGAAGTAGATGAAATAGGGGAAATGCTGCCCAATTTTTGTTAGCTCACATTTACTCTAGTGTGACCTTATGAGAGTTTTCAAGGCTTAACTCTTTTATGAATCATCTTGAATGTAGATTTACAAGCTTGGGAGGATAAGCTTTAAGTATTTAAGGAGATGACAAGGTATGTAAGGTTGTCCATTTCTTTCTTACGACATGATCACATTGATACAAACGTATATAAATGTCCTCTTTGTTGACTTCATTCCAAAAATGGTAGAAGCTTATGTTCTTGATTCCCTTATGATATTATTGATAATTGTCTAATGATTATTGGTTATTTATCTTGTTTATTGATATTGATCGCATCTTACGATTATTGTTCTTTCAAGGCGATCTATATTCATGATGATAGTTCCATAATGATAATCGGAGGTTACAAACCTTACGTCACTCTGATAGAGTTATAGCTTTCATTTGGGCTCTCATGCATGCTTTATATATATATATATATATATGTGTGTGTGTGTGTGTGTGTGTGTGTGTGTGTGTTTTTGTCACACCGCGCCACGCTATGGTTAGCCACGCAGGCACGTAGATCTGCACACCACTGCAGTAGGCAGGCTATGATGTTACCCTGGACGCGAGATGCCCCGGACGCGGGATGATGATGATATGATGATAACACCCAGCCTATATGGCCGACTATGGTACACTATATATATATATATAATGTTTTTCTAAAAAAAAAACTAAGGATGTGTGACATCCGCCTTAAGAGGCAGTAAGTTGTACATGTTATTTCTCTTATCTCATGTTTCTGTCATATCTTTATTATATTGTTATTCATGCCTCACATACTCAATACATCACTCGTACTGATGTCCTTTTGTTATGGACGTTGCATTCATGCCTGTAGGTAGACAGGGAGACTGACTAGACCCCTAGGCTGCTTCATCAGTGATTGTGCAGGAGCGCTCCACTTGATTCGGAGCTACAGCTCATCTGGTATTATTCTTTTATGTATATATGGACATGGCGGGGTCCTGTCCCATCCTTCTGATGCTATGCACTCCATGTAGAGGCTCATAGACAGATTTATATAGTTAGATGTTCTATGACCTCATAGGTTCATATTTTGTATATCATTTTTGGCAGCCGTGTCGGCTTGTATATATGGGCAAAGTTGATGGTAATTATATAGATGTGTATATATCTCTCGGACTCGTGTCTCTTACAGATTATGATAGTTTTGAGTTAGTCATGTGGCACACTTAGATATGATTATGTGATGTATGTTAGGAGGTGCTCGGTCGGTTGGTCCTAGGATTTGTCTATGAGTTCTGTCTAATAGAGTCCATTTTATGAGTGTGAAGCCCGCCACACTTTTAAACAGAAGGCTGCGGGGCATTTAGGAATGACTGACCTTTCTTTCTCATCGTAGATCGTGTGATAGAGCCATGTTATAAGGACTCACCTTTTCTGACAGTGTGCTAGGATTTCAGCAATGCCTGTAAAGAGAAAAGCTACAGCGGCCCAGAAGGGAAAGTCAGTGGCAGGTAGGAGAACTGGACGGCTACCGCTTATAGATGTAGAGGAGGGCGAGTCCCAGAATGAGGTTCCATCTCAGTCCTCTCATACTCGGCCCGCTCCAGAGGAGCATAGAGGAGCTCCAGCCTCTGCTGCAACTCCAGCACCCCTAGTTCCTCCACCGAATGCCTCAGCCTAGGAGATGAGAGAGGCTATTCAGTTGTTAACCCAGTTAGTAGCTGCTTAGGCCCAGCGTCAAGGTACGGGTCATGGAAATAGGGATGTTAGTGCCAGAGTTTGTGATTTCATTAATTTAGACCCTCCAAAATTCATTGGGTCAAATAAGATGAGGACCCGTAGAACTTTATAGATGCGATGTTGAAGACATTGTGGGTGATTCATGCTTCAGATGTTGAGTTGGTAAAGTTGGCCCCTTACAAATTACGGGATGTGGTTGTTCATTTGTATAATACCTGGATGTCTTCTACAGGGGTTAATGCACCTCTACCTATATGGCAAGAATTTGTAGATGCTTTCCTTCGACATTATTTGCCGACAGAGATTCGACAACCCAGAGCTGATAGGTCCCTGAACCTTAGACAGGGGAACATAAGTGCTCGAGAGTATAACTATCACGACCTAACTAGAGGTCCATGACGGGCACCTGGAGCTAACACACCGAGCACCTCTAAACATACATCTCGTAAACGTTCCTGGGTGGACCATAAAGATAGCTCATGGATATCATAATCTGTAAGGACATATATCATAACATAACGGCACATCTCTATATAATCTTCAACAATTATGTCCATCATCACTAGCTGAGAAGGCTACTAAAATGTCATACAACGATATGAACCGATAGGGTTACGAAACGTCTAACTGTACACACATGTCTACGAGCCTCTACATAGAATACAAGTGACTATAAAGACCAATACCAAACAGACTGCAACTCCGAAATAAGTGGAGTGCTCCTGAGAATCCGCTAATAAGGCACCTACAGATCTGATCCATCTCCCTGCCTACCTGTGGGCCTGAATGCAGCGTCCACAAGAAAGGATGTCAGTACAAATAATGTACTGAGTATGTATGGCATGAATAACAAAATACAAGAGAGATAGAACATAACATGAGATAAAGAGATAACCTGCATATATGATTGCCTCTTAAGGCGAATACCATGCATGCTTAGCCTTTTAAAAAAATACTTTTCATACATACAAAATATAATATCATCATTAGCCCGCGTCCAGGGTAATTATCTCATGCCGCCCACTAGTGATGACTGCCCGACCAACTAGGCACGGTGTAACTATCATCATCCATAAGCCGTCCACCGAAGTGGTGTCTGCTCGGCCATCTAGGCCTGGTGTAATCGTACATAAAAATAAGCATGCATGAGAGCCCAATTAAAAGATACAACTCTATTGGAGTGACGTAAGGTCAGCAACCTACGATTCTATTATGGAACTATCATCATCGTTATATCCCACCTTGAAGGAACAATTAACAAAGATGAGATCAACAACGAATAAAATCAAGAAAATCATGAAATAAACTCAATAATCTCATAACAACATTAAATCCATAAGCTTTGGAATTTCCAAAAATGGAACCATCATAATCATTATTATCATCATGGAACATACTTATCTTTAGCATCATAAGAAACTCTAAGAATTATGAATTTCTAACTTTTGAGAATAAGAATGTTATGGAAATCATGTATGGGTTCATAAGAAAAGAATCATGCCTTTGGAAAGAAAGAGAGTAGCCTTAACATACCTTTCCGGTCTCCTGCTACTTAACGCTTATCCTTCCAAGCTCGTAAATCTACATTCAAGAAAATTTATAATATTATTAGGCTTGTCATCATATACTTGTCTTAAGCCCTAAAATTAATTCTTTTTCAAATCTGCCAAAATTCGGGCAACATCTCTCATGTTTATATCCCTATCCCGAAAACACAATACCAACAAAACAATAATAATAGCAACACTAATATCAAAAACATCATCATAAACACCAATATACTCCATAAAACATCTCACACGATGTTATTCAAAATTTCTCAACCAACTGTAACAATATCCATAATACCATAATCAAAGAATTATATTCAATTTAATCTCAAATTAATCCAAAGTCTCCTTTTAATTTCATTCCATAGTCATCATATTCAATTCAATACTTTGTGACTTCTCCACTTTGATTCTTTTCCTTTTATAGAGTTATTAAACCTTTAAAATAATCCATTCATATAGATAAGATGGGGAACATACCTTATAATGGAAGAATTTCACCTCACTCAACTTCTCCCAAGCTTAAGTTCATCACAACATTGAAGAGAAACAAGAATAATCATCTTCCATAGATTATCTTAAGGTTTTGATGTTTGATGTTTTCTTTCAATGGTATGGAAGGTTGTGGAATGTTGTAGAACCTTCAAGAATTCTCAATAACTCTCTTATAATGGGGGGATAAGTGTGGGAGGATCTAGAGAAGGGTGGAGGTAAGAAATGGTGAGAAATTAGGTGATTTAGATGACTTAAAGGGGTATATATAGTAGTCCAATTCGGGTTGGACTGGTGGGGCGAAATTAGTGGACCTTTTTAAGCGGTTTCTAGAATTTCCGCATAGGTTCACGGGCTTCTGGTAGTCGTTTTAAAATGCCCATAACTCCCTACTCCAATGTTGCATAGATGAACGGTTTGTTGCGTTGGAAACTAGACTCGACCAACTTCATTTTAGGCTATTGAAACACCTCAAAACTCCTGATATACTAGGAGATATACCCCTCTAAAGTTGACCCAAAATTTCTATCCAAAATTCTGTCGACTTTTTCCAAATTTTTGACAAACTTATTTTGTTCGATTTGCTTGGTCCCGGAATCTTCTGAAACTCTCCATACATGATATTTATCATTAATAATACTTGATAATGGTCATGTACTTTTGTTCCAAAGTTGTCCTTCCCAGTTACGACTTACCAGATCGTAATTCATCCTTTACTTCATTGTTACGTACTTTCCATGGCTTGTATCATCAAAAACTTCATGGGACATCTCTGATACTCCATTAATACAGTGAAGTACGTGGCATGCTCATGCTCTAAAAGTGCAAGGTGTAAAATCCTTCCCCCTTTAGAAACATTCGTCCTCGAATGTTGTAGCTTGCGAGTTTAGGAAGCTTTAATTAGTTTCTTGAAATGGTTGTCCTCCTTTAGTTCCTGATCTCCATGCTCTTATACTATGGGATCATTAGTATTCTTTCATATTCTCCCAATTCTGTGTTGAACTCATTCATTTGTTCCTCATCCTCATATGTAACCGGTGGTCAACTGATATCCAGCTATCGTCCGATTCTCATTAAGGTGGTCTCGGCTCATGATCACTACGTCTCTCTGCCGATCTTTCGAATATTCTTAATTGTTGTACTCTTGTGCCTTGCTCCTTCTTTCTCTACTAGTGGACAAACTCTCTTGTTTAGATATGGAACCTTTCCTTACTTGCTTCTTTGGTGCTACTTTGGATTATCCCTTTTTGTACTCGTCGACCTTCCACCATTCTACTGGCTGTTTTATTACGACGTTGTTTATATGGTTCTATGTCATACACTCTCACAATTGATATAATCGGTGACTTGAAATTTCATAACTTACGAGGTACTTTCTAATCTCAGGCAGTACTGCTGTCTTGCTACCCATTGGCACACTATCTCCCTTTCCTTTGAAGATTATTGAACTTTCTATAACTATTCCTCTTTTAAAGCTTTCATCTCTTCTAGTGCTACAAGCTCTTGTTAGTAGGCCCGATTGCCCCTTATATTTATTCTTGGTCAGCTTGCAGGCCCTTCTTATTCCTCCTGTTACCTTTTAGAGTATGCTACTGCATATTTAGTTGTAACCAAAATTTCTCTTGTGTGAGTGATTCAAATAATCGCCCAAAACAGAACATATCGCACTGACGAAACTTATTCTCTTTGATTCGCTAAACCTTCATTATCTTGCCATGCCTCCTTTTCCACATTTGTCTCATAATATACTTGCATTTAGTCCATTCTCACTTTTATTTAGCGCATTCTTGATATATCGGTTCCTCTCGAATTTTGGCTCCTTCAAGCCAGTACATTTCCCTCATTTGAAATTGGGATTATTGTAGTTCGTCTTAGAAGTGAATTTGTTCTTCCCCACTTTTAAAGGAAGTACTCATATACCAGTAACATTTGAGTATTAACCGTCTTTGGTAGTCATCTGGCCGACCTTAGCGATCCTTCAACTCCTCTATTCCAGAGTTCTTTTTATTGAATGGTTTAACTTATTTCATTTTTGCTAACTGGATTCTTGTACTAAGTCAAATGTTTACACATATCAGATATAATTCCTATGCTTTCTTTATTGATCACCTCTTCCTTTCATAACTAACAGTCCCCTAGGCTCATGAATCAACGATGACACCAGAATTCGTTAGACTCCTTATCGAGTGTCCAACCTCCAGCCCTAATCTTCCGTCATAACTATCTTTTTACTAATATTCTTGAGATTCTTCTTGCTCTTAGTTCCCAATTTCGATTTATATTTAAATTATACCATTATAAGTTGATACTCTCTACAATTCATTCCCACGACTCGTCCTTTCATTAGCTTAGCTCATTTTGTCCTGTAATTTTTCTTAACTACTTGTTTGCATCCCAGCTATGCATCATAGTCCTTCTAGTGTTCTGTCGATTCTTGTTCTTATCATGAAATCCTCACAAAATAAACCCTTTCCTTTCTTCTTTCGTAGAGTCTTCATCATTCTTTATGACACTAAAACTTGTACACACATATAGATATATATACCTCGAATTTTCTAGGTTTTCTTCATGATCGCATCTTTCAAACAACCATTGTCTTATAATTTCAATTTGTTTTTCTTTGGACAAGCCTACTGACTCATTAACCTTCTGCTTGTTGTTGGCGGCCACATAATTCCCTTTAACCATTTCGTTAATATCTGCTCTTTCCTTTAGTTATCATAGTTTCTTTTACTTGTAAAATGCCTGATTCCATTAGTCATCCTTTACTCTTAGGTTAGGAAACTTTGGAGTGTTTCGTTACGAGTGCGAATCCCTTTTGACGCTAAAAATCTCTTCTTAAGGTACTTTCTTCCCTTAAATAGGTGTACCAATCATGCGTTCACATCCATTCCTCTGGTTAAATCTCAGGAGTTCAAAATTTCCTCGTCGCTCTCATAAGATCTGTTTATTTCTTCTCAAGTATGCACCTTTATTCATTATTTACAACCTTCTTGGTTCTAGTTATGAAAACGCATAGTTTTGGTTTCGGGGTCCTCACATTCATACCTTGTCACGTACAACATTACTCCATCTCCCGTTGATTTATTTAAATTGATCCTATCATCTGCTTTCCTGCTTTCATCCTAACCTTAACCTGAATTATATTACCTGATCCTTAACGGGTATACATTTTCCTTGTCCAAGTTTCTCTCCGCTTCATGATATTATAACCTTCTTTTTCCTGATGCTCGTGCTTACATATTTGGTCGTGTTACCGCTATCTGACATTAATTCCCGAGAAAACCCAATCCTGATTCTCTTTGTAGCGCTTGCCACCTCAATTTTGACATACAGCACATCCAATATTTTTGTAACATGTCGTAACATCAATCATAAGGATATACATAATACTCGATGTAGCCACTCGTAACTTATCTTTTTATTGCTTTTCAACGCCTTTTTCTTACTAGATATCCCATTGCCATTTGATTTTGTCCTGAACCCACGGTTTATTATGCCTCCCCTCTTTTGGCCAACTAGCCAGAATCATACCTTGCGATCATTTCGAAATTCTAATTGTAAAACTCATATGCTCCTAACATTCTTTTTTTTTCGTATGTCTAAATCTGTAGGTCTTCCTGGCATATCTTTCTACGTCCTAACAGTGAATCCAAGTGATATAACTTTACTTAAAAATCTTTACTCATACTTGTACCCTGTCTCCTTATCTAAAATAATCAACCTCGCATCCTTTACTTTCCTGTAGTGACCGAATCGATCCTTGTGATATTTCATCTTCACTTATACACCTACTCTCTTCTCTCCTTACACATAAACCGACATCGCACTTAATTTCTCTATCGTCAAATAACATTGACAACACCCGTCTGAAAAAAAAAATTAGGGTGAATCCTTCTTATAAGGATTAGCTAGAAATACACCACATATTCCTAATGTTGATACAATCTCTACTTCCTTCGTCGGCCAAGCAACATCACATTTAGAAGTTGTATAAGCAATCCAGAAGACAATCATAATTGCAATCCAACTTACCTAACCATTTCTCAATTTTGAGTTCAAGGTCCATCATTAATACCTGAAATAACTTGGCCATAATGAATCTCAGAATAGTACCAACTATCAAATACTCAGAATCCCCTTGAAGTCAAATGACTGGTGACTTCTAAATCCCAATGTAAACTCATTTCATATATGAAAGTTCGATAAAACGAGTCTGCGTGCCTGTCATCAACCCGTCCTGATCTTGTGTGTGTATATATATAGACTTCTAGAGTAAAACTTTCCTCTACTTGTTCACTTCCTTTCCCATATAAATATCTCTTCGTTATCTCTTACTCACCAATCTATAAATCGTAGTGCTGCATCTGAATTCTTAGTGTCAACTTTCTCGATATCTTCAATAAATCTCAATTCTTCGAAATCTCGAATACACTCATTCCAACTCCTTTAATTACTAATCATTCTTCCCCTCCAGGGTTCTTCCCTTAAATTAAAATCATTCTAAAACTTCTCTTTGAAAGCGTCTTATAATGTTTCATTCAACCATGACTTACCAAACATCTGATTGTCACATTATCCTTTTATTTTTTTATCTATAGCATAGACATTCAAACAATTCAATTTGTAAAAATTTCGGCAGAGTATCCTCTATACTTCTTACTGCATCATTCCTGCACAAACCCCAGAAAACATATCCAATGCCTCACAAGGCGATCACAAATACTCGTAACATCTAGCTCGAGTTCTTATATCAAAGTCTATCAATATCAATAAGGCAGGAAACATACCTTTTGGAGTAACAACTTCAATTCTCATCAATTACCTCATAGTGGCATAATCAACTGCTCATCTACAATAAAAACATTTAGGATTAGAATCAGGGACATCACATCCTATAATTTAGCTCTACGACACGATCTAAGATGAGAAAGAAAGGTCAGTCATTCCTAAATTCCCTGCGGCCTCTTTTTTATAAGTGTAGCACGCTTCAAACCCATAAACAAGACTCCACTGGACAGGACTTGTAGACACACCCGAGGACGAACTGCTCTAATACCACTTTTTTCACAACCCAACCTGTTACACCTCGAAATTTCGGGTTGTTGCGTGGTAAATAGACTAACGCAAGTTAAGGTGTATATGGTTCCCCTCTAAGTAAGAAGGCATCCTTAATGATTATAATTAAGATTCCAAAGTCATTTGAGGAGAAAGAAGAAAGCTTGTTGGAGAAAGTTAAGGTAGAAAGTGTCTTACCCCGTGTACATATGTATCAGCAGGTATTCCTAGTAATTTACAGGATTATAAAACGGATCGAATCGACGAAATCTGAACTGAATCAGGAAAATTTTTACAGACACCAGTCACTGTCGACAGACCGTCGATGTGCACTGTCCCTGTGTTTCTGCAATCAGAGATTTGCAGGCATAAGTTAACGGAGCAAGTCGACGGACCATCGACACGTTGACGGGTCGTCGAACCGCTTCACTGGAACTTTCCCGTTCCAGTTTTAAATAAACGACCCCTACCCTTATTTTTCAGATTTCACTCTCCCTACAAGTCTTGAAAGCACTACAGTAGTCCATACACTTCACTAGCATAACTCCAAGGTTAATCAAAGATTTAAACACCAAAAATTAGTAGAATCAAGTGCAAGGATGCTCTCTCGGGTTTGTGAAAACCAAGAATCTCTTTGGTGTTGAAGTGGGGTTTTCCTCCAAGTGAAGTATTTTCATCCAAAGTCCATTCCTACATCATCAAGGGTGAGTTTCATGTTCATTTCATTTTATTAATAGTATTGAGGGGTTGAACGACTTGGGTTAGAGAAGAAAGTAGAATATGAGTTCAAATATGGAGAAATTGGTATTTTGAGTAGTAAGTTAATGTGAATTATGATTCTTAAATATGAGATGAGTATAATCTTGTTATAAAATAATGGTAATGACGTTGAGGAAGTGTTATGTGAAGAATAAATTTGATGTTGTATTATAATTATTGTTATCGATGATTTTGAAGGTGGATTTGAGAAGTAAACAACATTTAACTTACAGAATATATTGATTATGATATTATGGGTGTTCTTATTGATGTTTGGGAGTTGTCTTTTTTTTTTATGGAGGAAGTTTTCGAAACAAAGGAAATGTCGCCCAATTTTCATTAGCTCTTAGTTGCTTTAGCTTAAGCTTAAGTATGTTTCCGGTTGTCTAACCTTAGTACAAATTCTCTTGAATGTAGAATCGTGAGGTTAGAAGGAAAACGTTTAGTCGATAAAGTTGAAGAGATATAAAGGTATGTAAGGCTAGCCCTTCTTTCAAAGGCATGACTTCCATCACATAATAGTTTCTATCTTTCCATAACTTTCTTACATTCCGAAAATTACGAGTCCATGATTATTAAGAGCTCTCATGGCATAAAGATAAGAAATGAGTTAGGATAATGATGATTTTAGTCATAGAGGTTCTAAGATTATGAAACCATGCTATTAAGAAATTAATGATCTTGATTTATGATTTCCTTGATTGTTATTCATTATTGATAGTCTCACCTCATAATGCTATTTCCTTCAAGGCGAGACATGATGAATATGATGGTTCCATAAGATAATCAGAGGTTACCGACATTACGTCACTCTGATAGATTTAAAGCTTTTACTTGATCTCTTATGCGTGATTCGTGTTGAGTGTATAATGATGATTACACTGTGCCTAGATGGTCGGGCAGCACCGCTAAGGCGGGCGGCTTATTACACCGTGTCTATATGCAATGGGCAGACACCACTAGTGGGTGGCGTGAAATGATTATCCCAGACGCGGGAGGCCCGGACGCCGGTTAATGATGTTATTGATTTAGACAGTTTATGTATGTATGTGTGATATATTTTAAAGGTAAAAGTGAGCATTCATGATTCTGCCTCAAGAGGCAAGCAGTTACAGTTATCTTTTCTTCTTATGCTTTCTATATTTCCTTATTATGTTATCATATATGCTTTACGTACTCAGTACACTGTTCGTACTGACGTCCTTTCTTTGATAGACGTTGTGTTCATGTCCACAGGTAGCTCGGGAGACGGTGCAGACGCTTAGGAGCCTACTCAGCAGATTTGCAGGAGCACTCCGCTACTTCGGAGTTGCCTTTTCTTGGTATATTATTTTGTGTACATATTAGGGCATGGCGGGGTCCTGTACCGCCCTCATGATTTCAGTACTTCAGTTAGAGGCTCGTAGATACTTATATGTGGGTTGTAGACGTTATGACACTTTTCAGTGTATATATTGTACATCATTTTGTAGCATCGTGGGCTTATGCATATACATGGTTTGGGAGATTCGGAAATTGGTTTATGACAAGTTCTATGTTGAACATGACATGTATCCCGGTTGAGTACGATAGATAACATGATGAGTGGTGCTTGGTAGCCAGCTCTAGGTACCCGTGATGGCCTACTAGTTGAGTCTTGACAAAAGTGGTATCAGAGCAGTTCCATCCTAGGGTGTGTCTACGAGCCGTGTCCAATAGAGTCTTATTTATGGGTGTGAAGCGCGCCATACATATAAACGAGAGGTTGTGGGGCATTTAGGAATAATGATTGTCTTTCTCCATCATAGATCGTGCGATAGAGCTATGTTATAAGGTTTTCCTTTTTGCCTAATTGTGCGATATGATTTCAGCGATGCTGGTAAAGAGAAAAGCCACAGCCGCCCAGAAGGGCAAGACTGCGACAGGAAGGCGGGTTGAACAAGAGCCACCGGTACATATAGAGAAGGGTGAGTCCTATAATGAGGCTCCATCTCGTACCTCTCACACTCCGCCTGTTCGAGAGGAGCATGAAGGCGCCATAGTTTTAGCTCCAGTTCCTCCACCAGGTGCTTCAGGTCAACAGATAACCGAGGCCATTTAGCTATTGACTTAGTTGGTTGCCGCTCAGGCTCAACGATAGAGTACGGGCCCAAGTGATAGAGTGGTTAGTTCAAGAGCCCGGAACTTTATGAGCTTGAATCCTCTGAAATATTTTGGGTCAAAGCCAGATGAAGACCCGCAAGGCTTTATAGATGAGATGTTGAGGACGTTGAGGATCATCCATGCTTCTTATACTGAGTTCGTAGAATTGGCATCCAATAGGCTCCGTTATGTGGCTGTTCTTTGGTCCAATAGTTGGATTTCTTCAAGAGGGGAATACGCACCTCCCCCGGTTTGGCAAGAGTTCGTGAAAGCTTTCCTCCCTCATTATTTGCCACCAGAGGTTCATCGGGCAGAGCTGATCAATTCTTGAATCTGAAGCAAGGGAATATGAGTGCCCGGGAGTACAGCCTTCGCTTTAATTCATTGGCTAGTTATGCTCCGACTGTGGTGGCCGATGTGGGAGATAGAGTACATCAATTTATGAGTGACTTAGGGCCACATTTGTTCAAAGATTGTTTGACATCTTCGCTTCAAGAAAAGATGGACATTTCCCGCATATAGGCCTATGCCCAGAATTTAGAAGAGCAGCAACGACCACACCGAGATGAGCGTAATGTTGATAGAGGGCAGTGTAAGAGGGCCAGATCTAATTGTGCTAGTAGCGGGTGTAGAAGGGGTCAGAGGCAGCCATATTCTAGATTGTCAGGCCAGTCAGCCACTAGTGCACCTTCTCGATTTGCGGGCAGGAGATTTGATCGCCCCATTTATTTAGGACAGGGTCAGAGCTCGAAGGTTTCGGGTTCCCAGTTTGGAGAAGATCCTAGTTATAGGAGACCACTGGTCCCACGATGCAGCCAGTCAAAAAGGTTACACTCCGGTCCGTGTCGCCAAGGCTCAAATGCTTGTTATGTTTGCGGACAGACTGGGCATATAATGCGAGATTGTCCCTCCATGCGCGGTAGAGGTGGGGTTCACCCCACAGGATCAGCAGCCGGTTCTTCTTTGTCCGTGCGCCCCGTAGGGTAGACTACCCAGGCTTCAGCAAGTAGTTGTATGGGAAAAGGGGTAGCATCCAGTTCAGGTGGCTCCCAGCCCCGTATTTATGTATTAGCCGGACGACAGGATCTTGAGTCCTCTCCTAAAGTTGTTATAGGAATATTAACGGTATCTTCTTATGATATTTATGCATTCATTGATCTGGGTTCTACCTTGTCGTATATTACTCCTTATGTTTCCAGTCATATTAGGTTGAAACCTGAATTGATCAAACCTTTCAAAGTGTCTACTCCGGCTGGTGACCCCGTGATAGCTAGCCAAGTGTATAAGAATTGTGTGATTATGGTATGTGGTCGACACACCATAGCTGATTTGATTGAGGTGAAAATGTTAGATTTTGATGTTATTATGGGCATGGATTGGTTAGCTTTCCTGTTATGCCAATGTGGATTGTAGAACCAAAGTGGTTCGATTCCAATTCCTGGGAAAGCCAATCCTAGAATGGAAGGGTAATACCGCATCTCCAAGAGGCAGATTTATTTCCTATCTCAAGGCGAAAAAGATGATTTCTAAGGGATATATTTTTCATTTAGTTCGAGTTCATGACACTGAAGAAAAACCGCTGACTCTACAGTTTGTTCCGATAGTGAATGAGTTTTCGGATGTATTTCCAGATGAACTTTCAGGCCTTTCATCGGAACAAGAAATTGACTTTACTATTGATGTGTTGCCGGACACCGAACCTATATCTATTCCTCCATACAGAATGGCTCCTGCAGAATTGAAAGAGCTAAAGGCACAACTGAAAGATTTGCTCAAGAAGGGATTTATTAGACCCAGTTCATCGTCATGGGGAGCACTTGTCCTGTTTGTATGAAAGAAAGATGGCTCCTTGCGAATGTGCATCGACTATAGGCAGTTGAACAAGGTGACGATAAAGAATAAATATCCTCTTCTGAGAATCGATGATTTGTTTGACCAATTACATGGTGCCAAGTGATTTTCCAAGATTGATTTGAGTTCGGGGTATCATCAAGTGAGAGTTACAGAAGAAGATATTCCGAAAAATGCTTTCAGAACCAGATGTGGCAATTATGAATTTCGGGTTATGTCATTTGGTTTGACTAACGCTCTGACAGTATTCATGAATTTGATGAACAATGTGTTTAGGCCTTTCCTAGATCTATTTGTAATCGTGTTCATCGATGACATTCTGGTATATTCTCGGTCAGAAGTAGAGCATGCAGATCATCTACATACCGTCCTTGGAATTCTTCGAACTCGAGAATTATATGCAAAATTATCAAAATGTGAGTTCTAGTTGAATTATGTAACTTTTCTAGACCATATTATCCCAGCTGACGGCATCCGGGTCGGTACTCAAAAAATTGAAGCTGTGAAGACTTGGCCAAGGCCTACAATACCTACAGAGGTCCGTAGCATTTTGGTTTTAGCAGGTTATTATAGAAGATTCGTGGAAGGGTTTTCTTCTATTTCATCCCCATTAACGAAGCTAATCCAAAAATTAGCAAAATTTCAATGGACCAATGCTTGTGAGCGCAGCTTCCAGGAATTGAAACATAGATTAACTTCAGCCCCAGTCCTGACACTTCAAGGAGGGTCAGAAGGTTGTGTTGTTTATTGTGATACCTCCGGTGTCAGATTGGGATGCGTGTTGATGCAGCACGAGAAGGTTATAGCCTATGCCTACAGACAGTTGAGAAAACATGAGAAGAACAACCCAACCCACGATCTTGAATTAGCAGCGGTTATTCAAGCTTTGAAGATATGGAGACATTATTTGTATCGTGTTCATGTTGATATTTATACGGATCATAAGAGCCCCCAGTATATTTTCAAGCAAAAGAAGTTGAATCTTTGGCAGAGGCGATGGTTGGAGTAATTGAAAGACTATGATGTGAGTATACTATATTATCCAAGAAAAGCAAATGTGGTGGCCGATGCTCGTAGCCGCAAATCCATGGGAAGTTTATGTGACATTCAGCCAGAGAAGAACAAATTAGTCCATGAGCAGAAAGAATTAGTCCATGAGCTCCACCAGCTAGCCAACCTAGGAGTTCGTTTAATCGATTCAGGCAATGCAGGAATTGTTGTTCATAATCCATTTGTTTCATTCCTGGACACGAAAGTGAAAAGGCGCCAATACGAAGATCCCCAGTTGGGTCACTATAAAGATACACGTCCTCAGAAAGAAGAGTCCCCATTTGAGATTTCGACAGATGGGTTTCTCAGGTAACAAGGCAAGCTATGTATTCAAGATGTTGTAGGACTACGTCGTCAGATTATGGAAGAAGCACATTACTCCCATTATTCAATTCACCTAGGAGCAACCAAGATGTACCATGATCTTAAGTTAATGTATTGGTGGGATAGAATGAAGAAAGATATAGCAGAATTTGTAGCTCAATGTCCAAATTGCTGTCACGACCCGACTAGGGGCCGCGACGAGCACCCGGTGCTAGCCCACCCAGGCACCCCTTAGCTTACACTTATGCTTGCATCTAGGTGAGCCACATAAATAAAAATACATTTCGATTCATCAATCACACTAGTCCCATTAGATGACAACATCTTTAAACATCATAGGCATCTATGCCACATCAATGTACATGGGCCGACGAGGCCAACAAAATGATATACAAAACATAGGCTGACAAGGCCAGACATATCTAACCATATACACGTGACTACGAGCCTCTAAAGAGAGTATGACATAACACATGAGCGGGACAGGACCCCGCTATGCCCATAATTATATACACAAAAGAATAAGTACCCAAAACCTTTTGCTCCGAAGAAAATGGGGCTCTGCTATACAACCTCTGAATAAGCAGCTATGGATCAAGTCTGTCTCCCTGTGCACCTGCGGGCATGACGCAGCGTCCACAAACAAAAGGACGTCAGTACAAAGAGTGTACTAAGTATGTAAAGCATGATCAACATTGGTATATATAAGCATAATGAACAACATATGAAATAGCATAAGAGGGGGATACAATAACATCATCATCATGACACTTACTTTCCTTTCATAGGAACTTTCCATTTCTCATACGTATTTGTATACATACATCCTCATCCGTGTTCCATAATAGTAATCGTACCATATTCGTACTCGTATTCGTATACATGCCCTTATTCATATTCATATACATAGTCGTATCATATACGTAGCCCATACACACATTTATATACATAGCGTACCCGACCATAAGGTTCGGTGTTTCATACATACTTGGCCAACCAAGGCTCAAGGTTATATCTACCTAGCCCTACCAAGGCTTCAGGGTTATCCGTACCATCTGCAGATGTGTGCGCGCGTTACGTAATCATATATATATATATATATATATATATATATATATATATATATATACAAACATATACTCTACCCGGCACCATTTGCTCGGGGTTTCATTATAGCCCTTCATAGGCACACATACATCTAATAGCCCGTAGGCACCTTTAGCATCATTATTATTATCATCTTCATTACTACCATCATCATTATTGCTACGTCTATATCATAGGCTTACTCGTCATATGAGGTGCGTAGTGCAATCGTAGTACATATCAAGGATCGTGCGCTTACGAGCTCGGAATATCAATCATTTGGAGACAACATACTCATAGAGAGGAATTAGGAATTTGGCCAAAAAACCATGCCTTATGAAAGAAGGGTTGGACTTACATACCTTTCCGTCATACTATTCTACACTTGCACGTTCCCTTCCAATGTTAGCGTTTCTACCTTCGTTAATATCATAACAATGGCCACTAGTCATTCGCATTATCCACATTCCTTAATTTACTCCTAGTTCACCCATATTCATGGTTATATCCTTCGACCTCGTCCATTCATATACAATGTTTTATTCCATGATCTTAATGTCGTTTATAACACATTCATATCACAACTCGACAACAATCATAATTCAATTCAAACTATTTCTCAAAATGTCACTATTCATCATTCATGACCCATTTTACCATATTTTCTACAATCCATGTATTTCAACTCTTCAATACCTTAAACATCATATAAATATCATGAATCTTACCTTAGATGTTGTAGGAGCAAGCCTTATTTGATAATACTCCACTTTGAGCAAAACCCTAGTTTATCTCCATTTTGATTTCTTGACCTTGGATGATCCTTGATGGTTTTCTTACTCTTGATTCACTTGTTTTATGTTGTTGATCACTAAATATCTTTGAACTCTGTAGAAAGATGTTCTAGAGAGAAGGGGTGTGATGTAGAAATGAAACCAAATAAGCCTTGGTCCCCTTATTTAATAACTTGAAAATCTGTGTTGAAGTGTACAGTGGTCGTAAACATGGTTTACGACCCGTCCTCCAGTTTACGGACCATCCTTCATGGTCGTCTTTAACCATTTCAGAACCAGAAACTCAGACTGCAACCATGGTAATTTATGACCATGGTTTACGGGCCGTAAATCACTTTACGGTCCGTAAACCAGGTCGTATTTTACCATTTCCTCGACTGGCAGAAAGTTGATGTTTTGCATGCCAGTTTACGACCTGCTAGTTTACGGACCGTATACCATTTTACGACCACCTGGCCAGTTGCAAACCTCTAACTTTTAACATTTCTTAGACCTTTCATTCTAATCACCCTCATCCCACCTTGCCTTATCTTAGCCACTTTCTCGTCTTACGTCAGATACCTTTGAAATCTCGCCTAAGGTCATCAAATGTCATTCCTTACTCATGGAACATCCTACACTCATACTTATCACTAGTTCATTCACTTGCGTACCAACGGAAAATATTCCGATGTGTAACATTCTTCCCCCCTTAAGAACATTCGTCCTCGAATGTTAAAGTCTCCGGGAATTCTATAAACATTTCGCCAGAGTTTCCCCTGTAATATGGTATTACCATCCTGCCACAACAACCCATAATATCGATGCCACACAGGGCCACAACATAATAGCATAAAAAAAAAAATTGCCACACACGACCCAAAAGCATAAAAGGAAAACATACATACCTTATGATCTTGACGTCTCATCTTGGGCTTCTTCCAAGGGCTGGAATAAATGTGGGTATTTGGATTGCATACTTTCTTCCACTTCCCACGTCATTTCCTCTCATTTACTGCCTCTCCATAGAACCTTAACTGAGGCCACTTCTTTGTTTCTAAGCCTCCGTACTTGCCTATCTAATATGGCAATGGGTACTTCTTCATACGTCAATTTTTCTGTTACTTGCACATCATTTACTGGGACGATCCAAGTAGGATCTCCAACACATTTCCGAAGCATCGAGACATAAAACACTGGATGAACTTACTCCAATTCCAGAGGTAGGTCTAACTCATAGGCCATGTTGCCTATCTTTCGTACAATTTCATATGGCCCAATATACCGGGGACTAAGCTTCCCCTTTTTGCCAAATCTAATTACACCCTACATAGGTGACACTTCCAAGAATACCCAATCTTTCACTTTGAACTCCAAGTCTCTTCGACGATTATCCGCATAGGACTTTTGACGACTTTGGGATGCCAACAACCGATCTTGTATGAGCTTGAATTTCTCTATAGCTTGCTGGACCAGGTCCGGCCCTATCAACTTAGCCTCTCCTGTCTCAAACCACCCAATTGGGGATCTACACTTTCGCCCATATAAAGCTTCATACGGTGCCATTTGAATACTAGAATGATAACTATTATTGTAAGCAAATTCAATGAGTGGCAAATGATCATCCCAGTTTCCTCCAAAGTCTATCATACATGCTTGTAACATATCCTCAAGAGTCTGAATAGTACGTTCAGCTTGTCCATCGGTCTGTGGATGAAATGTCGTGCTAAGGCGCACTTGGGTCCCTAGACCCTCTTGGAACGACTTCCAGAAATTAGTTGTAAACTGAGTCCCTCTATCAGAAATAATAGATACTGGGACACCATGGAGTCTCACTATCTCTTTAAGATAAAGCTTCGCATAATCTTCGGCCACATAGGTCATTCTGACCGGTAAGAAATGAGCTGACTTTGTGAGTCTATCCACAATCACCCATATAGAATCATACTTACGTCGAGAATGGGGTAAGCCTGAAATGAAGTCCATGTTAATCACTTCCCACTTCCAAGTTGGGATTTCTATAGCTTGCAACAATCCACCCGGCTTTTGGTGCTCGATTTTCACTTGTTGACAATAAGGACATTGACTTCCCATCGACCTACGACTAAGAGCATCAGCCACGACATTTGCCTTCCCAGGGTGATACAAAATCTCGACATCATAGTCTTTTAGCAACTTTATCCATCGTCGTTGTCGCAAATTAAACTCTTTCTGCTTGAAGATATAGTGAAGACTCTTATGATCTGTATAAATATCCACGTGGACACCATATAAATAATGTCTCCATATCGTTAATGCATGGACTGCCGCGGCCAATTCTAGATCATGGGTAGGATAATTCTGCTCATGTTTTCGCAATTGCCTTGAAGCATACGCAATCACCTTTCCATGTTGCATCAACACACAACCTAGACCAATACCTGAAGCATCACAATAAACAACATATCCATCCAACCACTCTGGAAGTGTCAAGACTGGGGCAGAAGTCAATCTACCCTTTAACTCTTGGAAACTACGTTCGCAAGCATCTGTCCACTAAAACTTTGCCGATTTCTGGGTCAACTTTTTGAGCGGTGCAGAAATAGAAGAAAAACCTTCAACGAACCTCCTGTAGTAACCTGCTAAGCCCAGAAAGCTACGAACCTCCATAGGAGTTGTGGGCCTTTGCCAAGTCTTCACGACCTCAATCTTTTGACTATCCACTCGAATACCATCGGCTGCAACAATATGTCCTAAAAATACTACCGAGTTCAACCAAAACTCGCGTTTGGAAAACTTTGCAAACAACTCTCGAGTTCAAAGAACTCCAAGGACAATACACAAATGATCCGCATGTTCTGCCTCGGATCTAGAATATACCAAGATGTCATCGATAAATACTATCACAAATAGATCCAGGAAGGGTCTGAACACATTATTCATCGAATCCATAAATACTGCCGGCGCGTTCGTTAGACCAAATGACATCACCCGGAACTCAAAATTACCATATCTTGTACTAAAAGCTCTTAGGGATATCTTTCTCCCTAACTCTCACCTGGTGATACTCGGACCTCAAATCAATCTTAGAAAACCATTTGGCACCTTGCAATTGATCAAATAAATCATCGATCCTCGGGAGAGGATATTTATTCTTAATCGTCACTTTATTCAACTGCCTATAATCAATGCACATTCTCAAAGGGCCATCTTTCTTTCGGACAAACAATACGGGTGCTCCCCACGGGGCTGAACTAGGCCTAATGAAGCCTTTATCAAGCAAGTCTTTCAATTGCTCCTTCAACTCATTCAATTCTGCGGGAGCCATTCTATAAGGATGAATGGATATAGGTTTAGTGTTTGGCAACACATCAATGGCAAAATCAATCTCCCGCTCGGGAGGAAGGCCTGGAAGCTCCTCCGGGAACACATCCGGAAATTCATTCACTACGGGAACTGACTAAAGAGTTGGCGATTCAGCTTCTACATCTTGAACTCGCACTAGATGATAAATACAACCTTTCGTGATCATCTTTCTCTCCTTTAGATAGGAAATAAACCTACCTTTTGGTGACGCCGTATTCCCTTTCCACTCTAAGACTGGTTCTCCCGGAAATTGGAAACGAACCATTTTCATTCTACAATCAACATTGGCATAACAAGAAGCCAACCAATCCATGCCCATAATAATATCAAAGTCTACCATTTCTAGCTCATGCAAATCAATCATGGTACGACGATCACAAATCATAACTACACAATCTCTATATACTCGGCTAGCTATTACCGATTCACCCACGGGTGTAGACACCTCAAAAGGTTTGATCGACTCCGGCTCGACTATAAACCGACCCGCAACATATGGAGTAACATATGATAATGTGGATCCCGGATAAATCAAAGCATATACATCATGAGAGAATACCGATAATATACATGTGACAACGTCCGGAGAAGACTCAAGATCTTGGCGTCCGGCCAAAGCATAAATACGGTGCTGAGGACCGCTAGGACTGGGAGCTCTCCCTCTGCCTCTACCATGGCCGACTGGCGCATGTGAACCTGGCCCCTTAGGGCGTACAGATGCTGAAGGTCCGGCTATCGACCCTGATGGATGGGCCCTACCTCTACCGTGTACTGAGGGGAAATTGCGCATAATATGGCCTGGTCAACCACATGAATAGCAACCATCTGGGCCTGATCGGCAATGACCCCAATGCAACTTCCCACACTGGGAATATCGTGGTACAGGTGGCCTTGACTGGCCTGAATCATCTTTAAACTGAGGTCCTGAATAACTCGGACTCGGCCCTGAACGAGTAGACCTATCAAATCTCTGGCCTGAAAACCGTGGAGGTGCACTGGTCATAGAATAGTCCGAATGTCTGGGAAACTGCTGCCTGTGCCCACCTCCAAACTCGCTTGTCGGACCCGAAGATCTAGCCCTCTTGTTTTGTCCCCGATCTTGCTCACGTTCACTTCTCCGCTGCTGTAGGCTTTCTTCTAAGTTCTGAGCATGTGCCTGAATGCGTGCGATATCCATACCGTCCTGAAGGGACGCAGTCAAGCATTTATCCATCAAGTGTGGCCCTAGGCCCTTTACAAATCGATGTACCCGGTCGTCCATATCCGCTACCATGGCCGAAGTATACCTAGCCAAGGAGTTAAAGAGGAGGCTGTACTCTAGGGCACTCATACTACCTTGCCTCAAGTTCAAGAATTTATCGGCCCTATCTTGCCGAACTTCTGGAGGCATATAATGACGGAGAAAAGCATAAAAAAACTCTTGCCATACCGGTGGAGGTGCATTTCCCCCCCGTGAAACCATTCATACCGTATACCACTGGATCGAGACATCTCTCAATCTATATGACGCCAGTTCCACCGACTCAGTGTCCGAAGCATGTATTAACCGAAGCGTCCTCAACATACCATCAATAAAATCCTGGTGGTCCTCCTCCGGCTTTGACCCAATGAATTCCTGAGGGTTTAAAGTAATAAAATCATGGGCCCTTGCACTAACGCCCCTATCACCATGCCCTGAACTTTGCCTCTGAGTCTGGGCCGCAACCAATTGAGTCAATAAATTAATAGCCTCTTTCACAACTTGGCCAGAAGCATCTGGTGGAGGTGCTGGAGCTGGGGCTGAGGCTCCCAAACGCTCCTCAGAAATTGGCACTGTCTGGGAGGACTAAAATTGAGCCGCACTCGGGGACTCACTTTCCTCTACTGCCGGTGGCGGTGCTCTTTTAGCCAGCTTTTCTGCCACCGTCTTGCCCTTTTGGGCTGCTGTAGCCTTTTTCTTTTTAGGCATCTCTGAAATATACAACACACGATTAAGGAACAAGAATTTCTTACATCATATCTCTATCGCACGATTCTTATGAATAAAGAAGGTCATTTATTCCAAAAATGACCGCAGCTTCCTGTTTATAAGTGTGGCGCGCAACACACCCATAACCAAGACTCTACTAGACACGGCTCGTAGACACACCCTACGACTGAACTGCTATGATACCACTTTTGTCACGACCCGATTAGGGGCCGCGACGAGCACCTGCTACTAGCCCACCCGGGCACCCCTTAGCTTACACTTATGCTTGCATCTGGGTGAGCCACATAAATAAACATACATTTCGATTCATCAATCACACTAGTACCATTGGACGGCAACATCTTTAAACATCATAGGCATCTATGCCAAATCAATGTACATGGGCCGACGAGGCCAACAAAATGATATAAAAAACATAGGCTGACAAGGCTAGACATATCTAACCATATACACGTGACTACGAGCCTCTAAAGAGAGTATGACATAACACATGAGCGGGACAGGACCCCGCTATGCCCATAATTATATACACAAAAGAATAAGTACCCAAAAGCTTTGGCTCCAAAGAAAATGGAGCTCTGCTATACAACCTTTGAATAAGCAGCTATGGATCAAGTCTGTCTCTCTGTGCACCTACAGGCATGACGCAGCGTCCACAAACAAAAGGACGTCAGTACGAAGAATGTACTGAGTATGTAAAGCATGATCAACATCGGTATATATAAGCATAATGAACAACATATGAAATAGCATAGGAGGGGGAGACAATAACATCATCATCATGACACTTACTTGCCTTTCATAGGAACTTTCCATTTCTGATACGTATTTATATACATACATCCTCATCCGTGTTCCATAATAGTACTCGTACCATATTCGTATACATGCCCTTATTCATATTCATATACATAGTATTAGCACATTCATATTCATATTATATACATAGTCGTATCATATACATAGCCCATACACACATGTACATATATAGCGTACCCGACCATAAGGTTCGGTGTTTCATACATACTTGGCCAACCAAGGCTCAAGGTTATATCTACCTGGGCCTACCAAGGCTTCAGGGTAATCCGTACCATCTGCAGATGTGTGCGCGCGTTACATAATCATATATATATATATATATATATATATATATATATATATATATATATATATATATATATATATATATATATATATATATATATACAAACATATACTCTACCCGGCACCATAGGCTCGGGGTTTCATTATAGCCCTTCATAGGCACACATACATCTAATAGCCGGTAGGCACCTTTAGCATCATTATTATTATCATCATCATTACTACCATGATCATTATCGCTACGTCTATATCATAGGATTACTCATCATATGAGGTGCGTAGTGCAATCATAGTACATATCAAGGATCGTGAGCTTACGAGCTCGGAATATCAATCATTTGGAGACAACATACTCATAGAGAGGAATTTGGAATTTGGCCAAAGAACTATGCCTTATGAAAGAAGGGTTAGCCTTACATACCTTTCCATCGTACTATTCTACACTTGCACGTTCCCTTCCAATGTTAGCGTTTCTACCTTCATTAATATCATAACAATGGCCACTAGTCATTCGCATTATCCACATTCCTTAATTTACTCCTAATTCACCCATATTCATGGTTATATCCTTCGACCTAGTCCATTCATATACAATGTTTTATTCCATGATCTTAATGTCGTTTATAACACATTCATATAACAACTCGACAATAATCATAATTCAATTCAAACTATTTCTCAAAATGTCACTATTCATCATTCATGACCCATTTTACCATATTTTCTACAATCCATGTATTTCAACTCTTCAATACCTTAAACACCATGTAAATATCATGAATCTTACCTTAGATGTTGTTGGAGCAAGCCTTAGTTGATAATACTCCACCTTGAGCAAAACCCTAGTTTATCTCCGTTTGGATTTCTTGACCTTGGATGATCCTTGATGGTTTTCTTACTCTTGATTCACTTGTTTTATGTTGTTGATCACTAAATATCTTTGAACTCTTGTGAAATAAATGTAGAAAGATGTTCTAGAGAGAAGGGGTGTGATGTAGAAATGAAATGAAATAAGTCTTGGTCCCCTTATTTAATAACTTGAAAATTTGTGTTGAAGTGTACAGTGGTCGTAAAAGTGGTTTACGACCCGTCCTCCAGTTTACGGACCGTCATTCGTGGTCGTCTTTAACCATTTCAGAACCAGAAACTTAGACTGCAACCATGGTGATTTACGACCATGGTTTACGGGCCGTAAATCACTTTACGGTCCGTAAACCAGGTCGTATTTTACTATTTCCTCGACTGGCAGAAAGTTGAAGTTTTGCATGCCAGTTTACGGACCGTATAATATTTTATGGTCCGTATTGCACTTTACGACCACCTGGCCAGTTGGAAACCTGCAACTTTTCACATTTCTTAGACCTTTCATTCTAATCACCCTAATCCATGCACATGCATTGCTCATTCCACCTTGCCTTATCTTAGCAACTTTCTCGTCTTACGTCGGATACCTTTGAAATCTCTCCTAAGGTCATCAAACATCATTCCTTACTCATGGAACATCCTACACTCATACTCATCACTAGTTCATTCACTTGCATACCAACGGAAAATTTTCCGAGGTGTAACATTCTTCCCCCCTTAAGAACATTCGTCCTCGAATGTTAATGTCTCCGGGAATTCTATAAAAATTTCGCCAGAGTTTCCCCTATAATATGGCATTACCATCCTGCCACAACAACCCATAATATCGATGCCACACAGGGCCACAACATAATAGCATAAAAAAAAATTGCCACACACGACCCAAAAGCATAAAAGGAAAACATACATACCTTATGATCTTGACGTCTCATCTTGGGCTTCTTCCAAGGGCTGGAATAAATGTGGGTATTTGGATTGCATACTTTCTTCCGCTTTCCACGTCATTTCCTCTCGTTTACTGCCTCTCCATAGAACCTTAACTGAGGCCACTTCTTTGTTTCTAAGCCTTCGTACTTGCCTATCTAATATGGCAATGGGTACTTCTTCATACGTCAATTTTTCTATTACTTGCACATCATTTACTGGGACGATCCTAGTAGGATCTCCAACACATTTCTGAAGCATCGAGACATGAAACACAGGATGAACTGACTCCAATTCCGGAGGTACCTCTAACTCATAGGCCACGTTGCCTATCTTTCATACAATTTCATATGGCCCAATATACCGGGGACTAAGCTTCCCCTTTTTGCCAAATCTCATTACACCCTACATAGGTGACACTTCCAAGAATACCCAATCTTTCACTTTGAACTCAAAGTCTCTTCGACGATTATCCGCATAGGAATTTTGACGACTTTGGGCTGCCCACAACCGATCTTGTATGAGCTTGACTTTCTCTATAGCTTGCTCGACCAGGTCCGGCCCTATCAACTTAGCCTCTCCTGTCTCAAACCACCCAATTGGGGATCTACACTTTCGCCCATATAAAGCTTCATACGGTGCCATTTGAATACTAGAATGATAACTATTATTGTAAGCAAATTCAATGAGTGGAAAATGATCATCCCAATTTCCACCAAAGTCTATCATACATGCTCGTAACATATCCTCAAGAGTCTGAATAGTACGTTCAGCTTGTCCATCGGTCTGTGGATGAAATGCCGTGCTAAGGCGCACTTGGGTCCCTAGACCCTCTTGGAATGACTTCTAGAAATTAGCTGTAAACTGAGTCCCTCTATCAGAATAATAGATACTGGGACACCATGGAGTTTCACTATCTCTTTAAGATAAAGCTTCGCATAATCTTCGGCCACATAGGTTGTTCTGACCGGTAAGAAATGAGCTGACTTTGTGAGTCTATCAACAATCACCCATATAGAATCATACATACGTCGAGAACGGGGTAAGCTTTAAATGAAGTCCATGTTAATCACTTCCCACTTCCAAGTTGGGATTTCTATAGCTTGCAACAATCCACCCGGCTTTTGGTGCTCGATTTTCACTTGTTGACAATTAGGACATTGAGCTACAAACTCCGCTATATCTTTCTTCATCCCATTCCACCAATATATAGACTTAAGGTCGTGATACATTTTCGTCGCTCCAGGGTGAAAAGAATAACGAGAACAATGAGCTTCTTTCAAAATCTGGTGGCTTAAACTTGCCACATCAGGGACACATAATCTGCCTCTACATCGGAGGACTCCGTCTCCTGAAATATCAAATGATGACTCCTCTTTCTGAGGGAGTGTGTCTCTGTACTGCATTAGCATGGGATCCTAATATTGTCACTCCTTCACCTCTGCTACTAGCGACGAGACTGCAGAATTCTAAATAGTAGCTCTGCTGCTACCTGAGTCCACTACTCGGACTCCTAGGCTAGCTAACTGCCGGAGCACACGAGCCATTTCTCTCTTCTCTGGTCGTACATCACTTAGACTTCCCATCTACCTACGGCTAAAAGCATCAGCCACGACATTTGCCTTCCCAGGGTGATACAAAATCTCGACATCATAGTCTTTTAGCAACTCTAGCCATCGTCGTTGTCGCAAATTCAACTCTTTCTGCTTGAAGATATACTGAAGACTCTTAGGATCTGTATAAATATCCACGTGGACACCATATAAATAATGTCTCCATATCTTTAATGCATGGACCACCGCGGCCAATTCGAGTCATGGGTACGATAATTCTGCTCATGTTTTCGCAATTGCCTTGAAGCATACGCAATCACCATGCCATGTTGCATCAACACACAGCCTAGCCCAACACCTGAAGCATCACAATAAACGACATATCCTTCCAACCCCTCTGGAAGTGTCAAGACTGGGGCAGAATTCAATCTACCCTTTAACTCTTGGAAACTACGTTCGCAAGCATCTGTCCACTGAAACTTTGCCGATTTCTGGGTCAACTTTGTGAGCGGTGCAGAAATAGAAGAAAAACCTTCAACGAACCTCCTGTAGTAACCTGCTAAGCCCAGAAAGCTACGAACCTCCGTAGGAGTTGTGGGCCTTGGCCAAGTCTTCACGGCCTCAATTTTTTGACTATCCACTCGAATACCATCGGCTGCAACAATATGTCCTAAAAATACTACCGAGTTCAACAAAAACTCGCATTTGGAAAACTTTGCAAACAACTCTCGAGTTCGAAGAACTCCAAGGACAATACACAAATGATCCGCATGTTCTTCCTCGGATCTAGAATATACCAAGATGTCATCAATAAATACTATCACAAATAGATCCAGGAAGGGTCTGAACACATTATTCATCAAATCCATAAACACTGCCGGCGCGTTCGTTAGCCCAAATGACATCACCCGGAACTCAAAATGACCATATCTTGTTCTAAAAGCTGTCTTAGGGATATCTTTCTCCCTAACTCTCACCTGGTGATACCCGGACCTCAAATCAATCTTCCAAAACCATTTGGCACCTTGCAATTGATCAAATAAATCATCGATCCTCGGGAGAGGATATTTATTCTTAATCGTCACTTTATTCAACTGCCTATAATCAATGCACATTCTCAAAGAGCCATCTTTCTTTCGGACAAACAATACGGGCGCTCCCCACGGGGATGAACTAGGCCTTATGAAGCCTTTATCAAGCAAGTCTTTCAATTTCTCCTTCAACTCTTTCAATTCCGCGGGAGCCATTCTATAAGGAGGAATGGATATAGGTTTAGTGTTTGGAAACACATCAATGGCAAAATCAATCTCCCGCTCGGGAGGAAGGCCTGGAAGCTCCTCCGGGAACACATCCGGAAATTCATTCACTACGGGAACTGACTAAAAAGTTGGCGATTCAGCTTCTACGTCTTGAACTCGCACTAGATGATAAATACAACCTTTCGTGATCATCTTCCTCGCCTTTAGATGGGAAATAAACCTACCTTTTGGTGACACTGTATTCCCTTTCCACTCTAAGACTGGTTCTCCCGGAAATTGGAAACGAACCATTTTCATTCTACAATCAACATTGGCATAACAAGAAGTCAACAATCCATGCCCATAATAACATCAAAGTCTACCATTTCTAGCTCATGCAAATCAATCATGGTACGACGATCACAAATCATAACTACACAATCTCTATATACTCAGCTAGCTATTACCGATTCACCTACGAGTGTAGACACCTCAAAAGGTTTGATCGACTCCGGCTCGACTATAAACCGACCCGCAACATATGGAGTAACATATGATAATGTGGAGCCCGGATCAATCAAAGCATATACATCATGAGAGAATACCGATAATATACCTTTGACCACGTCCGGAGAAGACTCAAGATCTTGGCGTCCGGCCAAAGCATAGATACCACTTTGTCACACCCCGACTTTACTAGGATGTGATGGGCAACCGACCCCATATCCGGAGCCGAGCGAACCCGCTGACTCTTATTACGTACTTAAATTTTTTGAACCTCTAAATCAAGTATACATAAAAAAAGCTTACTGAAATATTCTTTTGTTGCTTTCAAATCAAATAAAATCTGTAACTGTGTAACACTTATATCATTATACAAACTGACACATCGGCTGATGGAGCCGCTGACAGACTGACTCCCGATACCCACGACTCTGTCTGCAAAGTCTCTAACATCAATCCAGAAATCCTAGCATACAAGCTCTGACTCGGCAGCACTCCAGGAGAAGTGGAGCCTACCAACTCTGCTGGAACATCTTCTATGCTAGCTTCAGCTCATCCGGGTGTACCTGCGCCGCATGAAACGCAGCCCCCGAAAAAGAGGGGTCAGTACAAACAATGTACTGAGTATGTAAGGCATGAATAGTAACATAGTAAGAGATGAGCATATGTATATTAACTGTATAGAAATATAGAGCATATCATAAGGTAAAGGAGTAACCTGTACGTGTGAGTGCCTCTGAGGGCGGATGCCATGCATGCTTATCTTTTCCTTTGAGAACATATCATATCGTATCTTTACTTTTGAAAACATATCATATCATATCTTTACTTTTGAAAACATATCATATCATATCTTTACTTTTGAAAACATATCATATCATAGCGCCGAACAATGTCGGCTCCCCCACTTATCTCCCGCGTCCGGGACGATATTACCCGATGTGGGATTTGCCTAAACCAATGTGGGATTTGCCTAAGGCATGCCTTATACTCACCCCCCACTCTGGGACTCAGAATTCTTGCTAAGGTTTGCCCCACCACCGGCTCCGATACCAACTGATCAGGTGGATACGCGTATATAACGCTCTGCCCTTTTCCCATCTTCCCCATAAACATGTAAATATACATATATATATATATATATATATATATATATATATATATATCATATAGTAGCATGCATGAGAGCCCAATGAAAGTCATGTATCCATCGGAGTGACGTAAGGTTGGTAACCTCCGATTATATTATGGAATAGCCATGGGCGTCGTGTCTCACCTTGAAGAGACAATTAATATAAGGCGAGACTATCAATGAAGAGTGTCATCATGAGAAAACATGGAACAGGATCATAAGGCATCGTTTCATATACTTGGAACCTTTAAAATGGTCATCATCCACAATAACGTTGAGATATCAAGAAATAACTTAACATTTTCATATTGTCATATTCATGGTAGGAACATATCGTCAACATATCTGTCATAGACATTTTCTCATATTTGACGTCATTGTTGTCATTATAAAATCATATTCATCATTTTAGTCATAAAAGCTTTCAATCTCTTAAAACATGGTTTTTTGAAAATATGGACATTTTAAAAAAACAATTATGAACTTTTAGGAAAAGACTTATACCTTGGAGTCATAGACTTCTAGCTTTTGCAAGCAAAGAAGATATAAAAACATTTAAGATATTATGACGTGGGGATCATGCCTTTAGAAGAAAAGAGACGAACCTTACATACCTGTGCTGCGCCTTACTAGCTACACTTATTCATCCAACTTGTTAGTCTACATGCAAGAAGATTGACACTATCGTTAGGTTCATCGACATATACTTGTCTTAGCCTTTCAAGTACATTCACTTATGGTCTGCCGAAATTTCTAACTCGGCCAATTTTAATCAACAACAATTCGGGAATTCAACCCGGCCAAACTATCAACAACAATACCAACAATTATTCTAGCAACACTTCAACATTCAATTCTATTCAATTCATTTCAATTCAATTCAATTCAATTCTCATATCATTCAAACGATTCAATCAACATACTAATTCGTCCAACACTTTCCAATTTCAACAAGAACAGTAACCACTTAAATTCCTTCTTTCACATTCAATCACCACAACCCAACTTACAACCTCCCAAACAAATGTCTCACTTCCAAGTTCATGCATTATATTTATATCCTACACATTAACAACATTATCTTCCTAGAAATACAAGAATCATGCTAATGTCACACTAACTCCTTCCATGATCCACAAACAATCACAACTTCATTTCTAACCATTAAATCCCCATTTAACATCATGGAATTCATAACACAACAATTAAAATACTTAGTAAAATTAAGTCATCAATTCTCCACAATTGCAACTATATTCGGCCAACACAACTACATGCATATTTTCATGCATTCTTCATCCGTGTCCATACATTACAACAACAACCAACACTTTACATAAAATTAATCCATCCTCCCCTACACAACATCACATACACACGGCCAACTACACAAGCACATGGCCACACTTCAACATTCATGTTTTCATGTTTTTCATTCATTTGCACATACTAAAATATACACAAACATCCATAACATATAAAAGAGGATGAATTCTTACCTTTTTCCTTTAACCCTTCACTTAGCTATGGTTGTAAGTTTGCAACAAAGAGTGATTCTCTTGCCTCAACAATTATACCATGTTGAAGAGGGCCTTCAAATTAGTAGGAATACATGAAGAACCAATTTTTTGGAACAAAATCTCCATGGCCTAATTTTTGGGGCCATGGCCGAAACCCCTTTGCTCTCCTCTCTCTTCATCTTTTTTTTTTTTGTTCCATTTCTTCAATTAATATGACCACCTCCCTCATATATATATAGGCTTTACAAGCATGTGAGGGGCACATGCCCCTCCTTCTTTCTTCTTTTTTTTTCTAGACTTTTCTTCTTTTTTCTTGAAATTTCCTTAAAAATAAAAGATGACTCCTAGTCTTGCCATGTACACTTTGGCCCATATATTTCCATCACATGGACAATATGCCATTTTTGGAACCTTCATGAACTCCTTTTGTGAAATTCCTGTTTTGCCCCTCGACTTTCCTTAATATTACCATTTCGCCCCTAGCCTTCCACATTGTTTCCATGACCCCTTTTGTGAATTTCTCTTCTTACCCTTAACCTTTCTCAATCTTTCCATACAACCAATATTCATAAATAATATTCATAACCAACTCGTGCATTAGAATAATTTTAGAAGATGGTCATTCCCTTAGCTTTGGCGCGACTACCGTGAAATATCCAAACGTATAAAGTACGGGATATAACAGCTGAGGACCGCTAGGACTGGGAGCTCTCCCTCTGCCTCTACCATGGACGACAGGCGCATGTGAACCTGGCCCCGTACGGCGTACAGATGCCGAAGGTTCGACTATCGACCCTGATGGCTAGGTCCTACCTCTACCGTGTACTGAGGGGCAATCGCGCATAATATGGCCTGGTCGACCACATGAATAGCAACCATTTGTGCCTGATCGGCACTGACCCTAATGCAACTTCCCACACTGGGAACATCGTGGTACAGGTGGCCTTGACTGGCCTGAATCATCTTTAAACTGAGGTCCTGAATAACTCGGACTCGGCCCTGAACGAGCAGACCTATGAAATCTCTGGCCTGAAAACCGTGGAGGTGCACTGGTCATAGAATAGCCCGAATGTCTGGGAAACTGCTGCTTGTGACCACCTCTAAACTCGCTTGTCGGACCCGAAGATCTAGCCCTCTGTGTATGTCCCCGATCTTGCTCACGTTCACTTCTCCGCTGCTGTAGGCTTTCTTCTAAGCTCTGAGCATGTGCCTGAATGTGTGTGATATCCATACCGTCCTGAAGGGACGCAGTCAAGCATTTATCCATCAAGTGTGGCCCTAGGCCCTTTACAAATCGGTGTACCCGGTCGCCCATATCCGTAACCATGGCCGAAGCATACCTAGCCAAGGAGTTAAAGTGTAGGTTGTACTCTAGGGCACTCAGACTACCTTGCCTCAAGTTCAAGAATTTATCGGCCCTAGCTCGCCGAACTTCTGGAGGCATATAATGACGGAAAAAAGCATCAACAAACTCTTGCCATACCGGGGGAGGTGCATTGGCCCCCCGTGAAGCCATCCATACCGTATACCACTGGATCGAGACATCTCTCAATCTATATGACGCCAGTTCCACCGACTCAGTGTCCGAAGCATGTATCAACCGAAGCGTCCTCAACATACCATCAATAAAAACCTGGGGGTCCTCCTCCGGCTTTGACCCAAAGAATTCCGGAGGGTTTAAAGTAATAAAATCACGGGCCCTTGTACTAACGGCCCTATCACCGTGCCCTGAACTTTGCCTCTGAGTCTGGGCCGCAACCAATTGTGTCAATAATTTAATGGCCTCTTTCACATCTTGGCCCGAAACATCTGGTGGAGGAGTTGGAGGTGCTGGAGCTGGGGCTGAGGCTCCCTCACGCTCCTCAGAAATGGGCACTGTCTGGGAGGACTGAGATTGAGTCGCACTCGGGGACTCACTTTTCTCTACTACCGGTGGCGGTCCTCTTTTAGCCCGCTTTTCTGCCCCCGTCTTACCCTTTTGGGCTGCCGTAGCCTTTTTCTTTTTAGGCATCTCTGAAATATACAACACACGATTAAGGAACAAGAATTTATTACATCATAGCTCTATCGTACGATTCTTATGAAGAAAGAAGGTCATTTATTCCTAAAATATCCGCAGCTTCCTGTTTATAAGTGTGGTGTGCAACACACCCATAACCAAGACTCTACTAGACACGGCTCGTAGACACACCCTAGGACTGAACTGCTCTGATACCACTTTTGTCACGACCCGACTAGGGGCCGCGATGAGCACCCGGTGCTAGCCCACCCGGGCACCCCTTAGCTTACACTTATGCTTGCATCTAGGTGAGTCACATAAATAAACATACATTTCAATTCATCAATCACACTAGTCCCATTGGACGACAACATCTTTAAACATCATAGGCATCTATGCCACATCAATGTACATGGGCCGACGAGGCCAACAAAATGATATACAAAACATAGGCCGACAAGGCCAGACATATCTAACCATATACACGTGACTACGAGCCTCTAAAGAGAGTATGACATAACAGATGAGCAGGACAGGACCCCGCTATGCCCATAATTATATACACAAAAGAATAAGTACCCAAAAGCTTTGGCTCCGAAGAAAATGGAGCTCTGCTACACAACATCTGAATAAACAGGTATGTATCAAGTCTGTCTCCCTATGCACCTGCGGGCATGATGCAGCGTCCACAAACAAAAGGACGTCAGTACGAAGAATGTACTGAGTATGTAAAGCATGATCAACATCGGTATATATAAGCATAATGAACAACATATGAAATAGCATAGGAAGGGGAGAAAATAACATCATAATCATGACACTTACTTGCCTTTCATAGGAACTTTCCATTTCTCATACGTATTTGTATACATACATCCTCATCCGTGTTCCATAATAGTACTCGTATCGTATTCGTACTCGTATTCGTATACATGCCCTTATTCATATTCATATACATAGTCTTATCACATTCATATTCAAATTATAAACATAGTCGTATCATATACGTAGCCCATACACACATGTACACACATAGAGTACCCGACCATAAGGTTCGGTGTTTCATACATACTTGGCCAACCAAGGCTCAAGGTTATATCTACCGGGCACTACCAAGGCTTCAGGGTTATCCGTACCATCTGCAGATGTGTGCGCGCGTTACGTAATCATATATATATATATATATACAAACATATACTCTACCCGGCACCATAGGCTCGGGGTTTCATTATAGCCCTTCATAGGCACACATACATCTAATAGCCCATAGGCACCTTTAGCATCATTATGATTATCATCATCATTACTACCATCATCATTATCGCTACGTGTATATCATTGGCTTACTCATCATATGAGGTGCGTAGTGCAATCGTAGTACATATCAAGGATCGTGAGCTTACGAGCTCGGAATATCAATCATTTGGAGACAACATACTCATAGAGAGGAATTAGGAATTTGGCCAAAGAACCATGCCTTATGAAAGAAGGGTTAGCCTTACATACCTTTCCATCATACTATTCTACACTTGCACGTTCCCTTCCAATGTTAGCGTTTCTACCTTCATTAATATCATAACAATGGCCATTAGTCATTCGCATTATCCACATTCCTTAATTTACTCCTAGTTCACCCATATTCATGGTTATAACCTTCAACCACGTCCATTCATATACAATGTTTTATTCCATGATCTTAATTTCGTTTGTAACACATTCATATCACAACTCGACAACAATCATAATTCAATTCAAACTATTTCTCAAAATGTCACTATTCATCATTCATGACCCTTTTTACCATATTTTCTACAATCCGTGTATTTAAACTTTTCAATACCTTAAACATCATATAAATAACATGAATCTTACCTTAGATGTTGTAGGAGCAAGCCTTAGTTGATAATACTCCACCTTGAGCAAAACCCTAGTTTATCTCCATTTGGATTTCTTGACCTTGGATGATCCTTGATGGTTTTCTTACTCTTGATTCACTTGTTTTATGTTGTTGATCACTAAATATATTTGAACTCTTGTGAAATAAATGTAGAAAGATGTTCTAGAGAGAAGGAGTGTGATGTAGAAATGAAATGAAATAAGCCTTGGTCCCCTTATTTAATAACTTGAAAATCTGTGTTGAAGTGTACAGTGGTCGTAAACATGGTTTACGACCCGTCCTCCAGTTTACTGACCGTCCTTCGTGGTCGTCTTTAACCATTTCAGAACCAGAAACTCAGACTGCAACCATGGTGATTTACGACCACGGTTTACGGGCCGTAAATCACTTTACGGTCCGTAAACCAGGTCGTATTTTACCATTTCCTCGACTGGCAGAAAGTTGATGTTTTGCATGCCAGTTTACGACCTGCTAGTTTACGGACCGTATACCATTTTACGATCCGTATATCATTTTACGACCACCTGGCCAGTTGCAAACCTGCAACTTTTCACATTTCTTAGACCTTTCATTCTAATCACCCTCATCCATGCACATGCATTGCTCATCCCACCTTGCCTTATCTTAGCCACTTTCTCGTCTTACGTGGGATACCTTTGAAATCTCGCCTAAGGTCATCAAACGTCATCCTTACTCATGGAACATCCTACACTCATACTCATCACTAGTTCATTCACTTGCGTACCAACGAAAAATTTTCCGAGGTGTAACAATTGCCAACAAGTGAAAATCGAGCATCAAAAGCCAGGAGGATTGTTACAAGCTATGGAAATTTCAACCTGGAAATGGGAGGTGTCCAACATGGATTTTATTGTAGGTCTGCCTCGTTCTCGGCATAAGTATGATTCCATATGGGTAATCGTGGCAAGACTTACAAAATCAGCTCATTTTCTTCCAGTCAAAACTACGTATTCAGCAGAAGATTATGCAAAATTGTATCTTCAAGAGATAGTGCGACTTCACGGTGTACCAGCATCCATTATCACAGATAGAGGGGCACAATTTATAGCTAAATTTTGGAAGTCTTTTCAAGAAGGCTTGGGAATGTCACGACCTAACCCCATGGGCCATGACTAGTCCCCTAGCCGGACCCTCATATACGAACCTGTTAGATATAGACAGACTGAACTAAGGACTGTATGGAAACTTGTAAAGGCAACTAAAGATTCATAACGTCGCATATCATAACCCGGTCTCCTGAGGAGTCACATCTAACCAAAGCATAATACAACACGCAAGCCGACAAGGCTGCCACTACATACGGGAATATCCAGAACAAATCATATCGACACAGCTGAACATAACCCATATACAACCCACATATGTCTACAGACCTCTAAGAGTATAAAAGTGAAACATGACGGGACAGGGCCCCGCCGTACCCCTGGATATATATAAGTCTATATTAAAAGATCTGTACCAAAATAGTCTAGGCTCCGGAACAATGGAGCCCTCTAAACAGCTGAGCAGAAATCCTAAGCTGGAGGATCACCAAACCGAGTGTCTATACCTGCGGGCATGAAACGCAGCCCCCCGAAGAAAGGGGGTCAGTACGAGATATGAACTAAGTATATAAAGCATGAAATGCAATAAAGAAACTCATAACTGAATAAAAGATTATAGGAGGCAAATATGATAATCAAAGATACCAAATGCACCTGTGCCTTACGAGATGAGAATCATGCATGTCTATATCATATATCATATCCGGCCCATTATGGGACTCGGTGAATAAATTCATCATATACTATACTCGGCGCCATAATCACATCATATATATATATATATATATATATATATATATATATATATATATATATATGTCACACCCCGACTTTACTAGGGTGTGATGGGCACCCGACCCCATATCTGGAGCCGAGCGAACCCGCTGACTCTTATTACATATAGAAATTCTTGAATCAGTAAAGAAAGAAATACATAGTAAGCTCTCCAATATTTGTTTTTTCTTTTCATCAGTAAACTCTGACATCATGTAAGACTCGTGACATGAAACATAATAACATATCGGCTGCTGGAGCCATTTACAGACTGACAACCCAATACCCATTGCTCTGTCTGCAAAGTCTCTAACATAGAACAAAACATCATAGCATATACTTGGACTTGGCAATTCTCCGGGACAACTGGAGTTCACCATCTCTGCTGGAACATCTTCAGTAAGGTCTTCTAATCATCTGGGAGTACCTGCGCAGCATGAACGCAGCCCCCGAAGAAGAGGGGTCAGTACGAGCAATGTACTGAGTATGTAAGGCAAGATTAGTAACTTAGCAAGAAATATGCGTATGAACAACAACTGCATGGAAACATAGAACATGTCATAGGATAAAAGCGTAACCTGTACATATGAGGGCCGCTGAGGGCGGATACCATGCATGCTTAGCTTTCCTTTAAAAAAAACATTTCTTGCTCATATATATAAAAATAGAACATGTCATATTGCCGAGGCGTCGGCAGCCGATCCATTTAACCATAAATATATACATCCCGCGTCCGGGCATCCCGCGTTCGGGACGATGTCATGTCATATAATGCCAACTGATCAGGTGGATATGTGTATATAACGCTCTGGCCTCATTCCCATCTTTCCCGTATATATATGCATACATCATGTATATATATCAGCGTCTATAGCGCTCTGTCTCTTTTATCGTATACGTAGACGTGCATCATGTACATATATCAGCGTCTATAGCGCTCTGACTCTTTTATCATATACATATACATACATCATATACATATACTTATAACATGCATACAACACGCTCGAGAGTCCAAGAAAACCATGTCCACGTCGGAGTGACGTAAGGTCGGTAGCCTCCGATTACATTATGAAACAATCATGATCGTTATGCCTCACCTTGAAGGAACTAATATCATGAGGCGAGACTATCAATGAAAAATAGCATTAAGGGAAAACATGGGACAAGATCGTAAAGCTTATAAAACATTATTTCATGTACTTTAGAGTCTTTAGAAAATAGAGTCATGACAAAGGAATAGGGTTGGACTCAAGAACTAGTCCATTATTCTGGTGTTCATATTGAATCCTTCACTTAAGACTTTTAGACATACAATCATTCTCGTCATACTTGCCATAGACATATTCTCTTCCCTACTTCATCATTATCATTATCATCATAGAAGTATTCTCATTAGAATAGCTACATTACTTGTCGTTTGATAAGCGGCATAAGGATCAAAAGTTTCCTTTGGATTCTACTTCAAAATAGGTCAAACGGAACAATAAGGAAAATCCGGGAACCATGGGCCCACCTCGGGTCAAATGAGGCGGCGTACCAAATTTACGTTCATTACATTTCATGACGTCACTTGGGAGGGTTTTAGGGTAGTCGGGTCCTCTTTATACAAGTTTTAGATGTTTAGGAAGTTTTTCTAACATTTCGCACAATTTTTAGTTCAATTCTACTGAACGAAAAAGGGAAAACTTTGGGTGCGGGTTCCGGAGAATAGAATTGTCCCCGCGGCTCGTATCCGACTTATTATGTCTAAGACATGCCATAGAAAGAAGGGTGAAGCCTTACATACCTTTTTCCGCTCCTTTTGATACTCCAAATTCACATTCCAAATCCGCCAAAATCTACAAATTGGTCATGTTTACCAAAACTTAATTAGGGCCTTTAGAAGTTGATTCCTTAAAGTAACACTTTGTCTGCCGAAATTTCGGCAGCATTTCCCCTGTAAATAGACCATCCCCGAGGTTCTGACTCGGCCAAATTTTAATCAACAATAATCCGGGAATTCAACCCGGCCAAACTATCGACAATATTACCAACAATCATGCCAACAATGTCAACAATTTAATCCAAGATACAATGTAACCTTGGCAACCTTTGTCACACAATCTAATGACATTTCATTCATATTCAATTCACATTGCATAACATTCAAATGATTCTACCGACATACTACTTCACCCGATGCCTTCCAATTCCAATAAGAACAATAACAACACACTCCCTTTCTCCTTCAAATTCATGAACTACATACTACAACATCATACTAATAACATCACACTACCTTCCATGATCCACAAACAATCACAACTTCATTTCCAACTATTAAATCCTCATTTAACATCATGGAATTCATAACACAACAATTAAAATACTTAGTAAAATTGATTCATCATTTCTCCACAAATGCAACTATTTTCGGCTAACACAACTGCATATATATTTTCATGAATTCTTCATCCATGTCCATACATTTCAACAACTAATATACTACATAAAATTTGCTCACCATCCCATCACAATAAAACGAATATACACGGCCATACACACAATATACACTCACGGCCACACCTACAACACACATTATTTCTATGGTTTTCATTCATTCTTACACACAACAATATTCACACACCATCCATAACACATAAAAGAGCATGAATCCTTACCTTCTTCCTTAACTTTCCACTTGACTAGAATCTTGGACTTGCCACAAAGGATAGTTTTCTTGCCCCAACAATTGCACCACGTTGAAGAGGGCCCTTGAATTAGTAGGAATACATGAAGAGACTAATTTTTGGAACAAGATATCAAGGGCCTAGTTTTCCAAGGTCTTGGCCGAAATGGCCTTCCCTTTTCTCCTCCTCTCTTTCTTTCTTGATCTTTCTTGATTTTTCTAGACTTGGCAATTGATGAATTAGTCTTCCTTTCAAGACTTAGTCATATATATATATAAGCTTCCAAGCATGTGAGGGGCACATGCCCCTCTCTAGAGATTTCTTTTTTTTTCTTTCTTTTTCTTTTTCTTTTCTTTTTTGAAATTTCTAAAAATGGTCAAAGAAGACTAAAAGTCTTCTTAAGCAAGCTTGGTCCATACACTCTTTCATTATTTATAATTAGCCCCCTTTCACTTATGAAATGGGCACATGCTCCTTTCTTTATTTCCTAGAGAATTTTTCCATTTTCTTGAATTTCTCTTTTTACCCTTAAACTTTCTCAATATTTCCGTACAACCGATGTTCATAAATAATATTTATAACCAACTTGTACATTAAATTGCATTTGGAAGATGGTCGTTCCCTTCACTCACCGCGACCACCATGAAATATCCAAACGTATAAATTACGGGATATAACAATATATACCGTACCCGGCCCTCTAGTGAGGGATTCGGTGAACAATGCAGTGAAACTGTGCATGAAAACATACCCGGCCCGGGACTCGGTGAAAGATATATTACGGCATGCACGAGTAGAGTAGTGAGCAACCATATGAAAACTAAGTCATATCTGAGACTCAATAGAATAATCAAAATGAACTATCATTTGAAAATAAAGACAATGGTCATATCAAGTACCCTTCGAATGTCACTATGGATTATATCAAAATAGGACTTCAGGAATCATAGACACATATCAGGACATAATGAAATAACTTCTGGAAATCAAGAACATTAGCCATTCTAGTATTTCTAAGAATAGGAGCTTCTTTGGAGTTTATACGTTCGTCGTTTATTTGTTTCATATAGACCATGCCAAAAAAAGAAAGAAGGGATAGCCTTAACATACCTGTTATAGATTAACCGTAATCAAGCTTGCTTCGTCGTCCCTTTAGCCTATTTGATATGAAAGTAACACTATTGTTAATAACTATGACTTTCCAAACTTATAAATTTACAACCAATCACTAATGGGAATCGCTTCTTAGTTCATACTTCCTGATTAGTATTTTGATTAGTTAAGAACTTAACGGAAATCAGGCAGCATTTCCTCTATATAACTCGCCTAACCCGAACTTCCAATTAATCTCCGATTAGCACAACAATACCAACAACAACAATAACAAAAGTAATCATATCAAATCCTTAAAATCCAGGCCATAAACAACTCAAACAACCCGATAACCTCTCTTAATCCTTTTTCAATCCAAATCATTAACAACTAAAACTATACACCAAACTGACCAACATGTGCTTCATATACGTTACGTTATACACCTGTTTTCTTCCAAATTTATGAACAACAACATCAACTACCATCCATGTACAAAAAAATTACTTCAATGTCGTTTCAATAGCAAGCTCAAAACAGTCCATCGAAACTACAACATCAAAATACAATCTCCGACCTTTACTTCGCAAAATCATAAACACACGGAAAAGAATATATTATTACCATGAACAACAGCACCCATACATATCTATAACTATATTTCCAGCCCTTCAACATAAACAAATTACCTTCAAATACAATACCATAACAATGACAACACTAATCAAACTTAATCCACCATTATTAATTTAGAACAACCCCAACACGGTCCAAACAGAACCTTAACATTATCTTGTACAATTCCTTCACTTTTAACACATATTCCATAACAAAAATAACAATGACAACAATCAAACCCAATCTAATTGGAACAACTCCGATTCTGCCCAACTTACAATACCAACGAATTCATGCAATTTTCTTGCTTCCAATTTTGCCTAATACAAACTAATCTTGCCATTACAACATCATTAACTCCAATTACATTACAAGAAGAAGAAATCTTACCTTAAATGAGGTAGGGCATATCCTACACTCACTTGCACCAATTGCACCACTTCTTCTTCCTCAATTCAATCTCCTTATGTTGCTGCCTCTTGAACGTGTACAGAACCCTTGGGACTTAATTTTTTTTTTAAGGTAGTGAACTGCCATGGACGTGAGTTTTCATGGCTGTGTGCTTCATTCTTTGAATTGAATAGAAAGTGGAAATGAAATGTATGACTAATAGGTTAGTCATCAATTATAACTTATATGCTGCCTACCATGTGGACACGTGTCCCACTATGGCATGGACCAATCAGATTTGGCCATGTTGTAGTGGGGTCCATTTATCATACTTAATTAACTTAATTAATTATAAATCCCCACTTAATAATCTAATAATGGTTAATTAATTCCTAATCCTCACTAATTTTTCTCCACTAATTGTAATTAATAAGTAAATCGTGCACTTATTCAAATTGGGGTTAAAGGTCCTTGTCTCAAATCTCAAAAATAACCTTGTCCTTGAACTTATGTCGATTAGCTTACGAATAATCCATCGTACAAAAATACGGGGTATAACATCCTTCCCCCCTTTGGAACATTCATCCTCGAATGTTAAACTAGTCCTGCACTCCCAATACCTTCTCAAGTGTTCTTTTATTGAATTATGCCCTTCACATGCCTCTTTCGTTGGTTGATTCCCTTCAATTTATTATAATGCATTCCAGATCTCTAAGTAACCACTCCCGTAATATTTCCTCTTTCTGTTGCTTCTCGAGGTAATAATTCCACGTCGTTGTTTTTACTCTCCTTCTTATTTCGCAATTGGTTGACAGTTGTATTGCGAGTTCTTTTGCTGAATCTTACTCTCTCCCTGGTGCACTTAGTCATAACTTGACTCTTTCTTTTTCTATAGTTACTCCCTTAAGATGTATCGTTCACTTCATCTTACCTCTTAATCTTTAAATAAGATTTTATAACGCGCAGACGTCCCTCGTCGATTTATTAGACTTTACAATCCTTGGAGTATTTCATGCCTCTGGTAAGCTGTAGATCCTTTGCAGACTCTACGAATAAAACAAAATTTCCCAAGGTGTAACATTATTTTACTTCAATAACCTTACATTGCTCTGCTGTTACAGTCCATATTCTGGAATCTTCAGCATCATGTATTACTTCTCGACTTTCTTTTTAAAAGACTTTAACTGTCACTCTACTTTTTAGCTCTTAATCTCAATCCTTAGATTTGGCTATCAAGTAGCGCTAGAGTTCCCTCATATAATAACTTTACATAGCTGCTCTGTGATCTGACTATCATTAACTGGTATAATTCTGAAAGAATTTTTGATCTGACATATAAATTCACCGTCTTCTAGTAACCAGCTCATTCTGATCGTATCGCTTAAACCATTTCACAATTTCCCTTAACCCTACTTGTAACACTTTAGGCATATTACCTCGTGCCGTTTCTTTATCTTTAATTCAAACTCTTCTATTTCCTCTTTACTCAGATTTGCTCTTAGTGTTTCTGTTACACACTATGTTGTAATCTTTACAAGAATATGCGAAGGTGCTCAAATTATCCCAAGAAATACCTTAGTGTCGTTTCACCATCCTTCATGCTTTACCTTTCATTCCCCTCTCATATCTTACGATTGGTATCGGGGTAAATCTTTGGCTCAACCATGGCCATGTCTTATTTGCTCTCAGTACTAGTTCTATCTCGGTAATTTGGCTCAAACCATCTTACACCTCTCCCCAATGTACCAAAAATATCTCAACCACATTGTTATTACCGAATCCTTACTCTTCTTATCAAGTACTCACTTAGTCTCATTCTTAGCATACAAATATTCGTAGGTTGCATAACTATCTTTGTACAACCTGTAATAAGTATATCCAATCTTAGCCGTAGTCTTTTCTTCTCCTTGTTCATTCTGCTTTACATATTTCATCCGTACTAAAGCTCACTCGTAGCCCATCTTGTCATATTCCTTTCCCTTCCTTTATTCACCTCTTTGGTTTTCTCATATCCAAATATAGGAGATTTTCTATCCCTTCCCTTTGTTACTTATAAGTCGCAATATCATTAGCGCACAACTTTATTGCCAAATCTTAGCCTCTAATCTAGTATAGCATTGCTATCCTTTATAATATCTCTTAAGTTACTTGTTACCATTCTCTCATCGTACTCTTTCTTTTTATAAGCACCCACTTTTTAATGTCATACCATTCAAGATCTTTACACATAATTCTCAGCACTGTCTCAAATATCATCCTGACTTCTATCCGTTATTGCTGGCTTTCAAATCTTACTAACTTGTTTCAGCAAGGGATCTCACTTGAAGTTTAAGTATCCATATCAAGTATATTGTAGTGTCAATTGTATCCATTTTACACTCGCATTTCTCTCACCCGCTTCCCCCCTTAAGGGTGTACTTATACCATTATCTGTTTATATGCTGCTCTATGTCCCTATTTCCAATCTCAAATTCACCTGATCTTTTTTTTCTAACTCACTTGGTATACCGTATTTATAATTTATAACTTTGATTATCCACGTACGAAACCTTAACAAAATCATGAAGCGACGAGAACCTTTCTATATATAGTACAAAATCTCATCTGACCATCTGTACTCGAGTAATGCAACCCATGTAGCAACTCATCCAAGGCCACATTCCACTTACTCCAATCAGTAATTAATTAGTGCTTATAGTCGTTCCAAATTCTCAATTAGGTAGCACTTATATTCCGATGATAAGTGTCCAAAGTTCTCTGGTAATATTATCTTTATCCCAACCTATATCATCTGTCTCCTTAAATAAATTTACAATACATTATTTGTTCCTCAGGCCTACAGTCCTTGTCCTTTAAGGATTTCACTATTTCCAAGGTGAAGTCATCTACACGCAATACTCCTTTATGCCTTATGCTCTTTTACCCTTGTTGTGTACCCAACACTGACTTCTAACTTACTCAAAATCATATCAAGTTCGTCTTAATAATGGTCTTATCTTATCACCTTGTCATCGTACTACACCTTTAAGTTCGTAGCTATATATTTCCCTTTTATTTTATACTCGTACTCAATTAATTACATCTATCTTGGGTGCTTCCTTTAGTATTCCCTTACCATTTCTCCAGTCTATGTCCATTTTTTATTCTTTGAACGAGGAATATCATGCTACCTCTGTATCCTTTGGAAAACACTACTTCCGCATAATCCCTTTCTCATTTTCAAAACGTATTCTGTTCATCCCTATTTGTTCTTATCATCCCAGTCATTTTCTGGCACTCCTTCTACCTCGTTGCTCATCTTTCTATAGTTTGATCTTTCACAGTTTCGTCACTTATATTACTCGTGTTCCCGACTATACATGTCATAACCTATTACTGCACTGTTATCTCGCTTTCTTCTTATTTCCTTCTTTCAATTAGCTCCTTCTTCTCTTGTGCTCGCTATCTTTTCCGTTATCACATAATCTTTATTCTGAACTTTCCCTATAGAAGAACTTTATAGGTCTTTCTTATTCGTTCTATAGCTCGCCTTTCCGTTTCACACTTGCCTTTATACTCTAGTCACATAGATCACGACATATCTTTTAGTCACTTCCTCACTAGGCTTTACTAATTTTCATAACAATCCTTATTATATTCACATTATATCCTGTTTGCAATGAATCTTATAGTGTAGCACTTCCTAACCTTATTCACGATTCTTACTATGGTTTAACTACACTCTGTGGAGTAGGTGTACTTAACCTTCTACCTTTCGGGTCAATCTTATCCTTAATACCTCACAAGCTGCCATATCAATACATTCATATTCGTCATAATTCTTCTTCCTCTATACTCTTGTCTCAATCATATTATTACTTCTTTTAACTATAAACTAGTCGTAATTTATCCCTGTTTATCAAATCAATCGATACTACAATATAACACTCTATTAAGATTTGCCAGCCTTTTCTAAGTCATCTCTTAGTATTACAAGCCCTTCCAAATTATCCTAGCATTTCTTTTTACCATATCGATATCGACCTCATGATTACTATTACCATCAATTCAACAGTTCACTTATTTTTTGAAGTCAGATGTGCTCCCCACTTAGTCAAATCCTATCATTACTATTGACACGACCTTTCAAGAATATTACAAACTTATATCTCATTCCCTTTTTAATTCTAGGAAAATTTTGGCAGAGTTTTCTCTGTATTTCTTACTATCTCAAAACCTGCACGCAGAAAATACCAACAACGCCTCACAGGGCCAACATATGTATGTATATATATGATAGCCACACAGGGCTCCCGATATCAACAACCGTATGAAAATGATGAACTTACCTCGTATGTCCAACTCAAACCGTACCTTTTATACTTTTCTGTTTACTTTCCCTTTTAATCTTTAGTTGCATTTCAATCATACCTGCAACATTCATACCATATCTAACATATACCCTGCTTACCGTTACTTATCTTTTTACTGATTTCTACAGCTCCTCCTGTTCACACTTTATAACAGAACTTATGATCAATAGATACATCCAATCCACTTTCTTACTCTACTTACAATAACTTACCTTGATGATGACCGGTTCGCCATTCTGTATATACAATTTTTGATAACGTAACCTCGATGAAATATCTTACCTCTGTAACTCCCAGTAGCATTATTTACCTTCTCTTGTCGACACCACTCTCCTGCTGAAATCAATGGTCAATATATAAGGGATATCATTTCCTATCTCGTGGCTCTATCGCACGATCTAGAGTAAGAAGGAAAAGTAACATCCTAAATGTCCTGCAGCTTCCTGTTTATAGATGTGGTGCACAACACATCGATAAAAAAGACTCTACTAGACACGGTCTGTAGACACTCCGAGGATGAACCGCTGTGATACCACTTTTGTCACGACCCAACCCCATGGGCCATGACTAGTGCCCGAGCTGGACACTCATATACGAACCTGTTAGATATAGTCTGACTGAACTAAGGACTGTATGGAAACTTGTAAAGGCAAATAAAGATTCATAACGTCGCATATCATAACCCGGTCTCCTAAGGAGTCACAGCTAACAAAAGCATAATACAACACGCAAGCCGAAAAGGCTGCCACTACATACGGGAATATCCAGAACAAATCATATCGACAAAGCTGACCATAACCCATATACAACCCACATATGTCTACAGACCTCTAAGAGTATAAAAGTGAAACATGACGGGACAGGGCCCCGCCGTACCTCTGCATATATATAAGTCTATATCAAAAGATCTATACCAAAATAGTCTAGGCCCCGGAACAATGGAGCCCTCCAAACAGCTGAGCAGAAATCCTAAGCTGGAGAATCACCAAACCGAGTGTCTGTACTTGCGGGCATGAAACGCAGCTCCTCGAAGAAAGGGGGTCAGTACGAGATATGTACTGAGTATATAAAGCATGAAATGCAACAAATAAACTCATAACTGAATAAAAAATTACAGGAGGCAAATATGATAATCAAAGATACCAATACACCTGTGCCTTACGAGATGAGAATCATGCATGTCTATATCATATATCATATCCGGCCCATTATGGGACTCGGTGAATAAAGTCATCATATACCATACTCGACGCCATAATCACATCATATATATATATATATAAACCATGCCAAAAAAGAAAGAAGGGATAGCCTTAACATACCTGTTATAGATTAGCTGTAACCAAGCTTCCTTCGTCGTCCCTTTAGCCTATTTAATATGAAAGTAACACTGTTGTTAATAACTATGACTTTCCAAACTTATAAATTTACAACCAATCACTTATGGGAATCGCTTCTTAGTTCATACTTCCTGATTAGTATTTTGATTAGTTAAGAAATTAACGGAAATCAGGCAGCATTTCCTCTATATAACTCGCCTAACCTGAACTTCCAATTAATCTCCGATTAGCACAACAATACCAACAACAACGATAACAGAAGTAATCATATCAAATCCTTAAAATCCAGCCCATAAACAACTCAAACAACCCGATAACCTCTCTTAATCCTTTTTCAATCCAAATCATTAACATCTAAAACTGTTAGACCCTGTATTTTACACGTCGAGTTATTCGCGAAGGAATCGACGTGAGATAGAAACCTCAGATTTTTAATTTCTAAACTAGAACTAATCGGTTATAAATTTTACTTAGTATAAAAATGTTATTGGAGATTAGGAACTACTTAATTGTGGTGTTAATTAAAATTTTGTGACAACCATGAACCAAGAAGGAACACCAACGTGCAATACACAAAAGATGACTCAAAGTCATCTAAAACAAGGCTATTATGGAAGATGTGGCCACCTGGTAGGCATCATAGTTTAACCAAATAAGGACTAAGGAGATCAGCAAATACATTCATTTCAACTACACAACACAAAGAAAGAAAACCTAAACCTAGAGGGAGAAAGCTCTCGGCCACAATGGCTTATTTTTGAGCTCTTGAGTCTTGATCCAAAAATTATTTTCCAAGGTGTTTCAAACCTTTAGAAGGTCCCTAGAAACGTGAAGATAGTCTTTGGAGCAACAAGAACCATTTTCATTTCAATTCACAAACTCTAGCAAAGTTGAGAAGTCAAGTTGTCAAGGTAAGATCTAACTTTCTTTTTCATGTATTAAGGGTGATGTAGATGTGTATATATAAGTTGTATGCATGAAATAAGGTGTGTTGATGTGGGAACATGATATTAACCATGAGGTTATAGGTGTTGATGTTGAAGTATGGTTGTAACTTGATGAACATGAATCGCATGCATAAAATCATGAATGTTGGTGTTGGAATGACTATGTGGCCGAGGGGACTGTTTTGGTGGAATTAATGAACTAATTTTCTTTAATAAATATGGTTGTTACTATCATATATCTCATTGTAAAAAGCAATGAAAAGAATTGGAAGGTTAAAAGTGAAGTTGTGTTAGTATGAAAATAATTGAATCTATGATTTTATGTGAGTGATGTTGAAGCATGTTGAAACCGTGTATGGACTGTTTTTGTAAGAAGTTAGTGAACTGATTTTACTTGATATTTTGATTGTTATTGTCATGAATTTTATGATGGAAATGAAGGTGTTTAATGGTTGGAGTTGAAACCAAAGTCGTTTGTGAGTTGTTGTAAGGATTATAGAGATGACGATGTAGCTTAGTTGCGTATGAATTAATGTAGTACTTGTCGTGTGGATAGCTGGTCATAACTTACTGAAATTATATGAAAAGAAGACATGAAATAATGTGTAAGAATCATATGTGGTTTTCTTAGTATGTTCGTAAACGTTTGCAAGAATTCCGAACATTTTTATGTTGTTGGTTAGGGACTGTTTTGGACATGTTGTTGGTTAGGGACTGTTTTGGACGTGTTGTTTTGGCTAAGTTGGAAAAAATAATTATAGTTAAGAATATACATCATGTTGTCATAGTGGTTGGGATGTTATAGAATTGTTTCGACGAAATGTTATGACTATAGACTAACAAGAATAAATTGGACGTGTCAAAATCGCATGTAGACTATTATTGGGTGTTGTAATGTGCGGACTGTTTTGACACGATGTTGTTATTCTTATTGAGCTTGTGAGATTAATGATAATTAATATTATGCATTGTGTTGGATATGCTGTTATAACTTGTTACATGCAAACGTTAAGGCTACGAACTATTAGAAGTAACTTGAGAATGTAGTAGCCGTATGTGAATCGTTATTGCATGTTGTGAATGTGGGCTGTTCGGGATATTGTGTGGGCTGTCCGGATTGGTATTGGACACATAATTATTGATGTTGGATTGGTTGTATGTGGTTGGTTAGGATACAAGAGAAAACATCGTCTAAACATCTAGAAAGGAGTAACTAACGTTAGAATACGTTTTGAATCTCCCCGTAACTTAAACGTAGTTGTTGGCATCTATATATAGGTTGAAGTATTATTGGGAAGCGTATACATATTGTGTGACGAATAAGCGCTAAAGATATGTGAAGCTAACCCTTCTTTCTTTTTGGCATGATCGTTGTGAAATGAATATACGATATATATACGATTCCAAAGGAAATTTCTATTCTTAGAGCCACTAGGATGGCTATTGATCTTGATTCCCATAACTTATGTTTTGTTTTATATATTGATATGTACACATGATTTCAAAGTTCCATTTTGATATGATCCACAGGGATATCCGAAAGGTATATGGTATGACTATTATTTGAAATTGCGAACGATGGTTCGTGTTGACTATCCTATTGAGTCCTTAAAAATGTTTTGAACTGCATATAGTTTCTCACTACTCTGCTCGTGCATACCTCAATATATCTTTCACTGAGTCCCGGGCCGGGTATGTTATCGTGCACACTTCCACTGCATTGTTCGCCGAGTCCCTCATTAAAGGGTTGGGTACAATATATAAATATATATTCTAGAGTTATGCTGTGTTATGGTGTTATGCTGTGTTATGATGTTATGCTATGGTATGGAGTTATGCTGTGTAACATAGTTATGCTGTGTTACGGAGTTATATTATATTCTGGAGTATGCTGTGTTATGGCGCCGGAGACGGGATGGCAACCATGTTCACTGAGTCCCATAATGGGGCCGGATCTGACATATGATATTGATGTGCATGAGTTATGTTTCAAAAGCAAGTACTTGGTATTCTGGTTATTATACTCATTTTTTGTACCTCTTATTTCAGTTATGATCCCGTTTACTGTATTTCATGCTTTACATGCTCGGTATATATTCCGTACTGACCCCCCTTTCTTCGGGGGGCTGCGTTTCATACCCGAAGGTGCAGATACTCGCTTTGGTGATCCGACAGCTTAAGATTCCCCTTCTGCTATCTTGGAGAGTTCCTTTTTTCCGGAGCCCATACTTTGGTATAGATCCTTCTTGATCTAAATATATGCATATGTTGACTAAGGGTACGACGGGGCCCTGTCCCGTCATATTTCACTATCGAAACTCTTAGAGGTCTGTGGACATATGTGTGGGTCGTATTCAGAATTGATCAGTTGTGTGTGTATGTTATCAATATGCTTATTCTATCATAGTAGCACTCTTGCTGGCTTGCAGTCATTATCATGTTGTGGTAGCAGCCTTGTCGGCTTGCCTTTATATGTATAATTATGCGACAGTTCTGACACCATGGTTTGGTCGTTATAAGATCTATATTGAGTTTGTTGTGAAATGAACATATAGCAAAAGAGTATGTATACGGGTGTCCATGTTATATCCCGTATTTTCGCGCATTCGGGAAAATTCGAAGTAATCTTGATTTGTAAGGAATAAGGTTGTAGGTTGATTTGAATTAATATATGTTTGTGTTGTCTATGGAAAATATGATTGTGGAGGTGTTGAAGAAGGCCGAGAGTGAAATTGGAATTTCGGAAATTTGTTTCGGGAATTACAAAATGAGATTTTAACAAATTTGGGCTTACAAAATAAAAGAGAAATTAAGGCCCAATCCACACAAGGTGGCCGGCCATGACCCATATGCTAGTCCAAGCCCATGAAATAATAAGTCATGTGATGGTCATGTGTTCAATTTATATAAGAAGACTTAGTCTTCAAGAACATTCAAGAAAAGTAAACAAAAGAAAAAGAGAGAGAGCTAAGACTAAGGGGGTTTCGGCCAAGAGGAGAGAAAAAGAGGATCAAGAAATCTTGTTCAAAAAAATTGTTTCTTCATGTTTTCCTACTAACTTGAAGGCCCTCTTCAACATGGTATGATTGTTAGAAGGAGAGAATCATTCTTTGGAACAAAACTCCAACCTTAGATAAGTGGAGAAGTTGTGAAGAAAGGTAAGAATTTCATGTTCTTTGTATGTTATGAAGGCTTTGTCTATGTTGTGGTATGTAGAAATGAGTAGAAATTATGAAAAGATGGAAGTTTCAATGATATTGGTATGCATTCATATGTAGCCGTGTGTGTGCCTTGTTGTATAAGTAGGATGTGATGAATTTTGTATTGTAATCTAGTTGTGGTTATAGTGGAAATTGTATTGGAAATGAAAGTTGAATGAATTTGACGGAAATTGGAAATATGGAATGTGACCGTGTGGTATTGTGTTGATAGTGGAAGATGAATTAAATTTCTTTAGTATGATAATTGTGTTGTTGTGAAGTGAATGGAAGAATAATGGTTCTTGTTGTTATGGAAAAATTGGTTGTTAAGTTGTTCTAGAGAAACATGTAACTTTATTATAATTTATGTAAATATGGAAATGGAAGTCGTTAAGGGGTAAATGATGATGATTGTTGATGAAATTGGAAGATAGAAACATGTTATGGAAATGTTTGTCAAGATTTGGAAACCTTGGATGAAATATGACTTTAGTAGAAAGTTTGTATATTTGGTATACCTTGTGAATATTTTGTAGAAAGGAAGAACATTGGTGTTAGAACCTATTTCGTTGTGAACTCGACGTCGTTTGGTATTGTTGGCTTGTTGTTGTTGATGTTGTGAGCCGAGCTAAGCCTCGGGGGTGTTATATATATAGGGGAAGTGCTGCCGAAATTTTGGTAGACAAATATGAAGTTAAATGAATTCTTAAAAGTCTTGCAATTCCTAATTGGTAATTTTGACCATTTGTAGATTTTGAGCGAAACGGGATTTGATTTTGCGCGAGCATAAGCCGCGAGAAAGGTATGTAAGGCTACCCTATTTCTTCTTTTGGCATGTCCTAGGAAGTCTAGGTCGATACTTGAGCCTCGGAGGCAATTCTGTTCATAGAAATCCGAAATTGAATTTGAGCACTATTCATTCAATCTAATTGAACTATAAATCTCACGTTTTGGTCGGAAGGAAATCAAACGTCCGAAACTTTTGTAAATGTGATCAAGTCGACTCGAAACTTCCTTGGATGACTCTATAGCCCTTAATGTCCATGATTCATGTCCGTCGCCTCGACTTGATCCGAGGTGGACCCACTACTCCCGAATCTTCCCCTATTGTTCTATTTGGCTGAATTCCGTACTATAATTAAGGGAAACTCTTGGCTATCGTTCCGATTACTAAATGATAGAAGTATACCTGACATGACCCATTTCACGACATGATCGAGTAACGAAATAAGTATAAAGAATTTTTGTCGGAAAGAATGTTATGAGTCATATTGTCCCCAACTTTCGTGAAGCATGTATTAAAGAAAATTTTGGAAGAATGATAACACGAATGATGGTTTCACCGAAGCTTGACATATTACGATACGTACACATGATTTCGAAAGTTTATTTGATTTCATACACATGAAGTTGGCACGATACCTAAAGACTTATTTGATATATTCCTTAGTTGTTAATAAAGAAAACAAGTGATATAATTAATACCTTGATATGTGGTGGTGTGTGTGCGTATGAATCTAAGTTGTACTTAATTTGCTATATACGTCATCCGAAAGATAGCTGATATGACTAATACTTCGGTTTTGTGAAAATTGACTTCCGAAGCATTTATGGAGCGTTTCGTACTTCGAACGCTCGTATCTTTTGTATACTAGTTCCGATCGACCCGAAACTTGTTTCTGGACCTCCAGACATCGATATTGTGTTTGCATATAATTATGTTTGTATCTCGGGTCTTGATTGTGTGCACGTGGTTTCGCACTACTCTGTTCGCGCAAGCGTTGATTTGGATTTCACTGAGCCCGGGCCAGGACATGTTCTCGTGCGTATTTCTCTGCATTATTCACCGCGTCCCTCTCACTTGCGGGCCGGGGCATGTTACGTATGATATGATGACATTATGATATGATGACGGGGTGGTGGCCAGGATGGCACATTCACCGCGTCCCGCAATAGAGGGCCGGGGCACGTTACATGCATGCATGATACATGACATTGACATACATGAAATATGATTCACCGCGCCCCTCGCTGAGGGCCGGGGTACGTTACTTGCATATGTGTTACATGACATTGGCATATTTGATATATGTTTCACCGCGTCCCTTATCAAAGGCCGGGGCACGATACATGAATATTTGAGATATGATGTTAATATATATGATTCCATATACCTCGTCCCTCACAAAGGGCCGGGGCATGCTATTTGACATATACATATAAAATATACGATCCTGTCATGCACACCCTAAGTTTGGTAGGTAAGCTTTTGGTACACAGGATGATTCACGTATTTATTGTATTTCTTCTGGCCTCCGACATCGACATATGAGTATATAGATGACTTGTGTGTGGAAGGTAAGCGCTCTGGTATTTTGGATAGCGTACTTGTTTTGGTACCGTTGTTCGGGTCATGTTTCTATTTTCTGTATTCCATGCTTTACTTACTCAGTACATATTCCGTACTGACCCCCTTTCTTCGGGGGCTGCGCTTCATGCCACGCAGGTACAGACGCTTATTGTGGTGGTCCGCCAGCCTAGGTACACAGTCGGCTTTGGGAGTGCTCCTTTGTTCCGGAGCCCACCTTTTGGTACAGATCCTTCAGTTGTACATATTGTTGTGTTTATGACTATTCTGGGGTACGGCGGGGCCCTGTCTCGCCATATGATTATGTTGTCTGTATTAGAGGCCTGTAGACATGTTTGTGGGTTGGGGTCTTTCTGTACGGATGTGTGTATATGTTGTGTTTTGGCGATCCCATTCGCCGCGGCGGCCGGTCCGCATATGTTTACATGTTGCCTTGTTGGCCGGTGTGGCCTTTGTTGGTATTTTCTGTGTGCAGGGTTATTTTGGATAGTCTGTAAAACAAAGGAAACTCTGCCGAAATTTTTCTGGAAATCACCTAACTTTGGAATATAGCCTTGTCGGCTTCTGCTATATACTTGAATGAGTTTGAAAAAAAATTTAGAGATAGCATTTGATAAATGTATTTGGGTGCCCAGGTCGGGCACTAGTCACGGCCTACGGGGTTGGGTCCTGACAGAAGTGGTATCAGAGCGGTTTGTCCTCGGAATGTCTACAGGCCGTGTCTAGTAGAGTCTTGTTTATCGGTGTATTGTGCACCACATCTATAAACAGGGGGCTACAGGACATTTAGGGTGTTATCTTTCTTTGGATCTTAGATCGTGCTATAGAGCTGTGCTATTAGGATGATTCTGTTCTGATCGGTTGTTGTGTTTTTCAGTGATGCCTCCGAAGAAGGCTACGGCTGCCCAGAAGGGTAAGGTGATGGTCGGAGGGACCAGTCAGGCGCAGCGAGTTATCAGGGCTCGTGTTCAGGATTTGCCCGAGGTTGTACCCCACTCAGAGGGATCTGCTACACCACCGGCGGAGCCTGGAGCAGGTCCATCAGTAGCTCCAGGGGCCCGAGTACCCGCACCCGAGCCTCCAGCTCCTCAGCCAGGGGCGGAGGACAGGACGCTGAGGGAGGCTGTGCAGTTATTGACCACACTGGTAGCGGGGCAGGCTCGCAGACGCGGGCGGAGAGATGAGGATGATGATGACAGGCGTGACAGCCTGAGGGTTCGAGAGTTCCTATTAGGTGGCCCCCCAGAGTTTTTCGGGTCTAAGCCCGACGAGGACCCCCATGACTTTATTCGGGGGATGCGACGATCACTAGATTTGGTCAGGGCTTCAGAGACTGAGTCTGTTGAGTTGGCTTCGCATAGACTATGGGATGTTGCCGCTCACTGGTATGAGTCCTGGGAGCTATCCAGGGGTGCGCGTGCTTCCCCAGCTACATGGGACGAGTTCGTGGCTGCTTTCACCCGCCACTTTTTGCCACCGGAGTTACGGCGGGCGCGGGTCAATCAATTTTTGCATCTGCAGCAGAGGGGTCGGAGTGTTCGTGAGTATAATTTGGAGTTTGATTCTCTGGCCCGGTATGCACCTGCTATAGTAGCAGATATGACTGACCGGATGCACCGGTACGTGATGGGGTTAGACCGCTATTTGATTGATGGCTGCATGGCGGTGGCATTGCAGACAGACATGGATATCGCCCGGCTACAAGCCTATGCTCAGGGTATGGAGGACCGACACAGGGCTGATTATCCTAGTAGGGATCGAGATAGGAGGCCGCCCAAAAGGGCCAGGTACATGGGATACTCTGGGGATTTTCGAGGCGGACAACCTCAACAGTATGTCAGACAGTCTTCTCAGCCAGCGCAAAGTGCGCCCCCACGGCCTACTGGTGGGAGATTTGATAGCGTCAGATGTTCAGGAGCTGGCCAGAGCTCTAGGGCTCTCGATTCGCAGGTAAGTAGCGGATTCAGTCAGACGAGGCCACTTATGCCTCAGTGTCCCCAGTGCGGTAGCGCCATTTGGGAGAGTGCCGTCGCGCCACCGGTGCTTGTTTTACTTGTGGCCGTCAAGGCCATGTTATAAGGGAGTGCCCGTATAGGGGAGGTTCAGGTGGTTCAGCCCAGCCCACTGGGTCAGTTGCTGGCTCGTCTGTCCCTTCTGTAGCTATGCGCCCCACGGGGCAGGGTGTGCCGATACCAGCAGGCCGCGGCAGAGGTCGTGGCGGAGCTCCCAGTTCCAGTGGTCCTTCAAACCGCTTGTATGCGTTGGCCAGCCGACAGGATCAGGAGGCACCACCAGATGCAGTTACAGGTATATTATTAACTTTCTTCCGAAATGAATATGTATTGATATATATTTCCCCCCTCGATTGCTAGTAATACTGGGATGAGAACCGAATCAATAAAACCGTATGTGGTAGTCATATGTACAGATGAAAGTGTTTGTTCAAAAAAAAAGGGAGGGCTAACCCGGTAGTTTCATTATAATAAACGATCCTCTCCAGATCGGAGTGGGACCCGCTACGAGAACCTTCCGGAAAGTGTTAAGACACCGACCTGCCTTAAAGTGCGTGACAAAGTGCGTGTGAGGCAGTCGATGCGATTATACCAGCACTAATGCATCAAAATGCACGGAAATTTCGGGGTTAAGCGTGCTAGGGGCGGAGCAATTTTGGGATGGGTGACCCCCTGGGAAGTACACCAAAATTTGCGTAAATGTAAATATAAAAGGCAGATGGGAAACCAGGGGTAACCTAAAGGAAATAAGAATGTACCAAATGGTTAGGAACCCTAGATAGGTCGGATAGGCCAAAGCAGACCCGGTCGGTGAAGAAGAAGGAAACACAAGACAGTTCTGGAAATAGGGTAAGTTTGAATAAACGCTGGAAGTGTTTTGTGAGTAAATGGTAATAAATGTATAAGTATGCCTATAACGTTCCGTCTATGGCCGTGCCGATCGACGGTGGGCCCCAGCAGCCAGTGTAGAAACATATGAAATATATTGGCTGAACGAAAGTCAAGAGGCAAGTAAAGGATAGGGTATAGATATTATGAAATGAACTGATACTAATCTCATTACAGTAAGGGTAGAAGATTCCGAGGCGACGATACGCGGAAGGGAAGGAAAAGTAAGTAAATGGAAGACAAGGCGATAGCAATTATAATGCTTGAAAAGTTAGGAAAGGAGAAAAGAAACCTCCCCGAAGTACTAAGAGATCCCATAAGGTAAGTTTAACATTCGAGGGCGAATGTTCTAAAGGGGGGGAGGATGTTATATCCCGTATTTTCGCGCATTCGGGAAAATTCGAAGTAATCTTGATTTGTAAGGAATAAGGTTGTAGGTTGATTTGAATTAATATATGTGTGTGTTGTCTATGGAAAATATGATTGTGGAGGTGTTGAAGAAGGCCAAGAGTGAAATTGGAATTTCGGAAATTTGTTTCGGGAATTACAAAATGAGATTTTAACAAATTTGGGCTTACAAAATAAAAGAGAAATTAAGGCCCAATCCACACAAGGTGGCCGGCCATGACCCATATGCTAGTCCAAGCCCATGAAATAATAAGTCATGTGATGGTCATGTGTTCAATTTATATAAGAAGACTTAGTCTTCAAGAACATTCAAGAAAAGTAAACAAAAGAAAAAGAGAGAGAGCTAAGACTAAGGGGGTTTCGGCCAAGAGGAGAGAAAAAGAGGATCAAGAAATCTTGTTCAAAAAAATTGTTTATTCATGTTTTCCTACTAACTTGAAGGCCCTCTTCAACATGGTATGATTGTTAGAAGGAGAGAATCATTCTTTGGAACAAAACTCCAACCTTAGATAAGTGGAGAAGTTGTGAAGAAAGGTAAGAATTTCATGTTCTTTGTATGTTATGAAGGCTTTGTCTATGTTGTGGTATGTAGAAATGAGTAGAAATTATGAAAAGATGGAAGTTTGCATGATATTGGTATGCATTCATATGTAGCCGTGTGTGTGCCTTGTTGTATAAGTAGGATGTGATGAATTTTGTATTGTAATCTAGTTGTGGTTATAGTGGAAATTGTATTGGAAATGAAAGTTGAATGAATTTGACGGAAATTGGAAATATGGAATGTGACCGTGTGGTATTGTGTTGATAGTGGAAGATGAATTAAATTTCTTTAGTATGATAATTGTGTTGTTGTGAAGTGAATGGAAGAATAATGGTTCTTGTTGTTATGGAAAAATTGGTTGTTAAGTTGTTCTAGAGAAACATGTAACTTTATTATAATTTATGTAAATATGGAAATGGAAGTCGTTAAGGGGTAAATGATGATGATTGTTGATGAAATTGGAAGATAGAAACATGTTATGGAAATGTTTGTCAAGATTTGGAAACCTTGGATGAAATATGACTTTAGTAGAAAGTTTGTAGATTTGGTATACCTTGTGAATATTTTGTAGAAAGGAAGAACATTGGTGTTAGAACCTATTTCGTTGTGAACTCGACGTCGTTTGGTATTGTTGGCTTGTTGTTGTTGATGTTGTGAGCCGAGCTAAGCCTCGGGGGTGTTATATATATAGGGGAAGTGCTGCCGAAATTTCGGTAGACAAATATGAAGTTAAATGAATTCTTAAAAGTCTTGCAATTCCTAATTGGTAATTTTGACCATTTGTAGATTTTGAGCGAAACGGGATTTGATTTTGCGCGAGCATAAGCCGCGAGAAAGGTATGTAAGGCTACCCTATTTCTTCTTTTGGCATGTCCTAGGAAGTCTAGGTCGATACTTGAGCCTCGGGGGCAATTCTGTTCATAGAAATCCGAAATTGAATTTGAGCACTATTCATTCAATCTAATTGAACTATAAATCTCACGTTTTGGTCGGAAGGAAATCAAACGTCCGAAACTTTTGTAAATGTGATCAAGTCGACTCGAAACTTCCTTGGATGACTCTATAGCCCTTAATGTCCATGATTCATGTCCGTCGCCTCGACTTGATCCGAGGTGGACCCACTACTCCCGAATCTTCCCCTATTGTTCTATTTGGCTGAATTCCGTACTATAATTAAGGGAAACTCTTGGCTATCGTTCCGATTACTAAATGATAGAAGTATACCTGACATGACCCATTTCACGACATGATCGAGTAACGAAATAAGTATAAAGAATTTTTGTCGGAAAGAATGTTATGAGTCATATTGTCCCCAACTTTCGTGAAGCATGTATTAAAGAAAATTTTGGAAGAATGATAACACGAATGATGGTTTCACCGAAGCTTGACATATTACGATACGTACACATGATTTCGAAAGTTTATTTGATTTCATACACATGAAGTTGGCACGATACCTAAAGACTTATTTGATATATTCCTTAGTTGTTAATAAAGAAAACAAGTGATATAATTAATACCTTGATATGTGGTGGTGTGTGTGCGTATGAATCTAAGTTGTACTTAATTTGCTATATACGTCATCCGAAAGATAGCTGATATGACTAATACTTCGGTTTTGTGAAAATTGACTTCCGAAGCATTTATGGAGCGTTTCGTACTTCGAACGCTCGTATCTTTTGTATACTAGTTCCGATCGACCCGAAACTTGTTTCTGGACCTCCAGACATCGATATTGTGTTTGCATATAATTATGTTTGTATCTCGGGTCTTAATTGTGTGCACGTGGTTTCGCACTACTCTGTTCGCGCAAGCGTTGATTTGGATTTCACTGAGCCCGGGCCAGGACATGTTCTCGTGCGTATTTCTCTGCATTATTCACCGCGTCCCTCTCACTTGCGGGCCGGGGCATGTTACGTATGATATGATGACATTATGATATGATGACGGGGTGGTGGCCAGGATGGCACATTCACCGCGTCCCGCAATAGAGGGCCGGGGCACGTTACATGCATGCATGATACATGACATTGACATACATGAAATATGATTCACCGCGCCCCTCGCTGAGGGTCGGGGTACGTTACTTGCATATGTGTTACATGACATTGGCATATTTGATATATGTTTCACCGCGTCCCTTATCAAGGGCCGGGGCACGATACATGAATATTTGAGATATGATGTTAATATATATGATTCCATATACCGCGTCCCTCACAAAGGGCCGGGGCATGCTATTTGACATATACATATAAAATATACGATCCTGTCATGCACACCCTAAGTTTGGTAGGTAAGCTTTTGGTACACAGGATGATTCACGTATTTATTGTATTTCTTCTGGCCTCCGACATCGACATATGAGTATATAGATGACTTGTGTGTGGAAGGTAAGCGCTCTGGTATTTTGGATAGCGTACTTGTTTTGGTACCGTTGTTCGGGTCATGTTTCTATTTTCTGTATTCCATGCTTTACTTACTCAGTACATATTCCGTACTGACCCCCTTTCTTCGGGGGCTGCGCTTCATGCCACGCAGGTACAGACGCTTATTGTGGTGGTCCGCCAGCCTAGGTACACAGTCGGCTTTGGGAGTGCTCCTTTGTTCCGGAGCCCACCTTTTGGTACAGATCCTTCAGTTGTACATATTGTTGTGTTTATGACTATTCTGGGGTACGGCGGGGCCCTGTCTCGCCATATGATTATGTTGTCTGTATTAGAGGCCTGTAGACATGTTTGTGGGTTGGGGTCTTTCTGTACGGATGTGTGTATATGTTGTGTTTGGGCGATCCCATTCGCCGCGGCGGCCGGTCCGCATATGTTTACATGTTGCCTTGTTGGCCGGTGTGGCCTTTGTTGGTATTTTCTGTGTGCAGGGTTATTTTGGATAGTCTGTAAAACAAAGGAAACTCTGCCGAAATTTTTCTGGAAATCACCTAAATTTGGAATATAGCCTTGTCGGCTTCTGCTATATACTTGAATGAGTTTGAAAAAAAATTTAGAGATAGCATTTGATAAATGTGTTTGGGTGCCCAGGTCGGGCACTAGTCACGGCCTACGGGGTTGGGTCGTGACAGTCCAGGTCGGGCACCAGTCACGGCCTACGGGGTTGGGTCGTGACAAAAATGGTATTAGAGCGGTTTATCCTCGGAGTGTCTACAGACCGTGTCTAGTAAAGTCTTGTTTATCGGTGTGTTGTGCACCACATCTATAAACAGGAAGCTACAGGATATTTAGAATGTCATCTTTCCTTCTTATCTTAGATCGTGCGATAGAGCTATATTATTAGGGTGATCTTTTTCTAACAGACTATTACGTTTACAGCTATGCCTCCGAAGAAAGCAACAGCTGCCCAGAGGGGTAAATCGATAGCAGGAGAAACAAGCCAGACTGGGAGAGTTACTAGGGCTCGTGCTCAGATTTTGCCTGAGGTTTTGCTTCAATCCGCGAGTACTGCCACACCGCCATTTCAAGAGGAACCTAGGGCAGCGACAGCTCCGGGTCAGGGGGCAGCTCCACCGCCAGCTACCGAGGACCCAGCACATGAGCCTCCAGCTCCTCAGCCAGGGGCGGAGGATAGAGCTATGAGGGATGCAGTTCAGTTACTCACCAGACTAGTGGCCGGACAGACTCGCAGGCAAGCACTAGGGGTTGACTAGGCGGATAGATATGACAGTCTGAGGGCCCGTGACTTCCTAAGTTGTAACCCTCCAGAATTTTTCGGGTCGAAGCCCGAGGAGGACCCGCAGGAGTTCGTTCGACAGATGCAGCATACGCGGAGGTTAATTAAGGCTTCTGAGACTGAGTCTGTGGAGTTAGCTTCGTATGGACTCCGGGACGTAGCTGTCAACTGGTATGAGTCGTGGGAGTTGTCTAGGGGCGCGGATGCTCCTCCAGCAGTGTGGGATGAGTTCGTGGAAACTTTCCTTGGCCATTTTCTGCCTCCAGAAATGCGGCGAGCCAGAGTCGATAGATTCTTACGGCTGAGGCAGAATGGCAGGAGCGTTCGAGATTATAGTCTCGAGTTCGATTCGTTGGCCAGATATGCACCTATTATTGTAGCTGATATTACCGATAGGATGCATTGATATGTGATGGGGTTGGATCGTTATATGGTTGATAGCTGTATGGTAATGGCCTCCCAGCCAGGGATGGATATTGCTCGGTTTCAGGCGTATGCCCAGGGGATGGAGGATCGACACAGGAGGCGTCAGCCCGATAGAGACTATGACAGAGGATAGCACAAGAGAGCTAGGTCAGCCGGCCATCCGGGTGAATTTCGAGGCAGGCAGCCTCACCAGCAGCACAGTAGATATCCTTCTCAGCCAGCACGGAATGCACCCCCACAACTCACTGGTAGGAGATTTGATAATACCGGGTATTCAGGAGTCAGTAAGAACTCCAAGGCTTCGGGTTCACAAATTCCTAGGGTTCCGAGTCAGTCGAGGCCACCCTTACCTCGGTGTTCTCGATGTGGGAAACAGCATTCTGGCGAATGTTATCGTGCTACATGTGCTTACTTTTCTTGCGGCCGTCACGGCCATATTATGAGGGATTGCCCACTCGGGGGTAGTCCAGGCGGTGCAGCTCAGCCTACTGGATCAGTTGCTGGTTCTTCTTCTTCTGTGGCTATGCGCCCTATGGGGCAGGGTTTCCAGGTACCAGCAGGCCACAGTAGAGGTCATGGCGGAGCTTCTAGTTCTTGCGGTCCTTCGAACCGCATATATGCCTTGTCTACTAGGTAGGATCAGGAGGCGTCACCTAATATGGTTACATGTATGCTATCGATTTTCTCTCGAGATGTGTATGCATTGATAGACCCATGCTCCATATTATCTTATATTTCCCCACTTGTTGCTAGTAGAATTGGGATAAAACCCAAATCGATAGAACCATTTGAGGTAGCTACACCAGTAGGAGATTCTGTTATAGCAAGACAAGTATATAGAGACTGTTCGGTGAACATATATAGTCGGGGCACCAAGGCAGATTTGATAGAGCTAGATATGACTGAGTTTGATGTTATTATGTGTATGGATTGGTTAGCTTCTTGTTATGCTAACGTTGATTGTAGAGGCAAGTTAGTCCGATTTAAGTTCCCAGGAGAGCCAATGAAAGAGTGGATGGGAAATACAGCATCGCCGAGGGGTAAGTTTATTTCATACCTCAAGGCAAGGAAGATGGTAAGAAAGGGTTATATTTATCATCTGGTACGGGTACACGACCTGAAGGCAGAGGCGCCGACTATTCAGTCAGTGCCGGTGGTTAGCGAGTTTCCCGATGTATTCCCAGATGAACTCTCAGGCCTTCCTCCTGAGCGGGAGATAGAGTTCGCTATAGACATTTTACCAGACACTCAGCCCATATCTATTCCTCCTTACAGAATGGCACCTGCAGAACTGAAGGAGCAACTGAAGGATCTATTAGAAAAGGGCTTCATAAGGCCCAGTACATCACCTTGGGGAGCACCAGTATTATTTGTAAAGAAGAAGGATGGGTCGCTGCGGATGTGTATTGATTATAGGCAGCTGAATAAAGTAACAATAAAGAACAGGTATCCCTTCCCTAGGATCGATGATTTATTTGACCAGTTGCAGGGTGCTAAGTGTTTCTCGAAGATAGACTTGCGGTCAGGTTATCACCAGGTGCGAGTAAAGGAGCCAGACATTCCAAAGACTGCATTCAAGACCCGATACGGACATTACGAGTTTAGAGTGATGTCCTTTGGGTTGACCAATGCTCCAGCAGTATTTATGGATTTGATGAACAAAGTGTTCAAGCCATTTCTTGACATGTTCGTAATCGTATTCATTGACGATATTCTGGTCTATTCACGATCAGAAGAGGAGCATGCAGATCATTTGAGAACGGTACTTAGGGTGCTCCAGCACCAGAAATTGTATGCTAAATTCTCTAAATGTGAATTCTGGTTTACTTCAGTAGCATTCTTGGGGCATATTATTGGAGCTGATGGCGTTCGGGTAGATACGCAGAAGATTGAGGCGGTGAAGACTTGGCCTAGACATACGACACCTACTGAAGTACGCAGCTTTTTGGGACTAGCAGGGTATTACAGAAGGTTCGTAGAGAAGTTTGCCTCAATTTCAGCGCCTTTAACGAGGCTAACCCAGAAGGCAGCTAAGTTCCAGTGGACTGACGCTTGTGAGCAGAGTTTCCAGTTGCTGAAGAATAAGTTGACTACGGCCCCAGTTCTAACTCTTCCTGAGGGACCGGATGGTTATGTCATTTATTTTGATGCTTCCGGTGTTGGGTTAGGTTTTGTGCTGATGCAGCATGGCAAGGTCCTAGCCTATGCCTCCCGACAGCTCAGAAAGCACGAAAGAAATTATCCCACCCATGATCTGGAGTTAGCACCGGTGATTCATGCTCTAAAAATATGGAGACATTATTTATATGGTGTGCATGTGGACATTTATACAGATCATAAAAGTCTCCAGTACATCTTTAAGCAGAAGGAGCTGAATTTGCGGCAGCGGCGGTGGCTAGAGTGGCTGAAGGACTATGATGTTGATATTCTATACCACCCGGGGAAATAAAATGTTGTAGCAGATGCACTCAACCGTAGATCTATGGGTAGTTTGGCAGACGTACAACCAGAGCAGAAGGAGATAGTCCGTGAGATTCGCCAATTAGCTAATTTGGGAGTCCGTTTGGCTGATTTTGAAAATGGCAGGGTTTCTGTTCGGGGAGTTGTTGAGTCCTCTATCATCGAAGAGATAAAGAGACACCAGTACGAGGACCCTATCCTTGTACATCATAGGGATGCAGCTCTTCAAAAGGGAAAGACCCTATTTAAGGTTGCACCTGACGGGGTACTACGATACAAAGATAGATTATGTGTAGCTGAGGTTGCAGGGTTACGACAACAAGTGATGGGAGAGGCACACTGTGCCCATTATTCTATTCATCCAGGGTCAACGAAGATGTATCATGACCTCAGATGCTTGTATCGGTGGGATGGCATGAAGAAGGATATAGCAGAGTTTGTTGCCCAGTGTCCGAATTGTCAGCAGGTTAAGGTCGAGCACCAGAAGCCTGGAGGACTATTACAGGAGATTCCGACCTGGAAGTGGGAGGTGATCAATATGGACTTCGTCATAGGTTTACCTCGCACTCTGTGAAAATATGACTCTGTTTGGGTCATCGTTGATAGGCTGACAAAATCAGCCCACTTTCTTCCAGTCAAGACTACATATTCAGCTGAGTATTATGCCAGGTTGTATCTTAAGGAAATAGTGAGACTTCACGGGGTTCCCACAACTATTATCTCTGATAGAGGAGCCCAGTTCACAGCTAACTTCTGGAGATCCTTCCAGGAGGGACTGGGGACACAACTGAGTCTCAGTACGACATTTCACCCTCAGACTGACGGACAGGCCCAGCGTACCATTCAGACACTACAAAATATGTTACGGGCCTGTGTTATGGATTTTCGGGGTAGCTGGGACTATCATTTTCCACTTATTGAGTTCGCTTATAATAACAGCTACCATTCGAGTATTCAGATGGCACCGTATGAGGCCTTGTATGGGAGGAAGTGCAGATCACCTATTGGCTGGTTTGATATTGGTGAGACCAAGCTGATAGGCCTAGATATGATTCAGCAGGCTGTTGATAAAGTGAAGGTTATCCAGGAGAGATTACTGGCAGCCCAGAGTCGGCAGAAATCATATGCAGATAACCGACGTCGACACTTAGAGTTTCAGGTTGGTGACTGGGTGTTCCTGAAGGTGTCGCCCATGAAAGGTGTTATGAGGTTTGGCAAGAAAGGGAAGCTATGCCCGAGATATATTGGACCTTATCAAATTGTCCAAAGAGTAGGCCAGGTTGCCTACGAGCTAGACCTACCAGCTGATTTGGAAGCAGTGCATCCAGTCTTCCACGTGTCAATGCTTCGCAAATGTATAGGCGATCCTTCCAGAGTATTCCCCGTAGATGATGTCCAAGTAACAGAGGAATTATCCTACGAGGAGCAGCCTATAGCCATACTTGATCGGCAGGTTAGGAGGTTACGAACTAAGGACGTGGCTTCAGTCAAAGTATTATTGCGAAACAACAATAGGGAAGAGATGACCTGGGAAGCCGAGGAGGATATGAAAGACAAGTATCCTTACTTGTTCTCAACGCCTACCGGTAACTCAAACTCCTCACTTGATTATATAAATTGCCTGATGAACTATATGTTATAACGATAAGGGAGACTTCCCCAAAATTCGTATAGAACGTCACGGGACCAAATTCAACATTCGAGGACGAATGTTCTAAAGGGGGGGGGGGGGGGAGAATGTTAGGCCCCGTATTTTATACGTCGAGTTATTCGCGAAGGAATCGACGTGAGATAGAAACCTCGGATTTTTAATTTCTAAACTAGAACTAATCGGTTATAAATTTTACTTAGTATAAAAATGTTATTGGAGATTAGGAACTACTTAATTGTGGTGTTAATTAAAATTTTGTGACAACCATGAACCAAGAAGGAACACCAACGTGCAATACACAAAATATGACTCAAAGTCATCTAAAACAAGGCTATTATGTAAGACATACACATATGCATTTAATGTTGATTCATCCACTACACTTTCATTATATTGTAGACAATTAAATTGGAAGAAATATACATGTAGTACTCGGCCAAGATGGCTGAAAATTGGAGGAGAAAAAGTTGAAGCATGCAATTGAATAATGAAGGTATGCATTATTTTATGAAGACATAACATGTTGGAGGAATCATTTCATATTTAAATATTGACCATTCATCTTGTATGATTGCAATGGACAAAGGGTAGTGTATGAATCATCCACCACACATGCAATAGTCTTGTAAACAATTGAAAAGAAAGAAGAAAGGAGAGACAAGGGGGGGGGGGGGGGGGGGGCACGGCCAAGAGGCTAGCCGAAAGTTGAAGGGAAAGAATTAGAATTTTAGTGTAAAGTTTATTTGAGTGGCTCAATGTCATGAGTGGAGCATGTGGCCACCTGGTAGGCATCATAGTTTAACCAAATAAGGACTAAGGAGATCAGCAAATACATTCATTTCAACTACACAACACAAAGAAAGAAAACCTAAACCTAGAGAGAGAAAGCTCTCGGCCACAATGGCTGATTTTTGAGCTCTTGAGTCTTGATTCAAAAATTATTTTCCAAGGTGTTTCAACCCTTTAGAAGGTCCCTAGAAACGTGAATATAGTCATTGTAGCAACAAGAACCATTTTCATTTCAATTCACAAACTCTAGCCAAGTTGAGAAGTCAAGTTGTCAAGGTAAGATCTAACTTTCTTTTTGATGTATTAAGGGTGATGTAGATGTGTAAATATAAGTTGTATGCATGAAATAAGGTGTGTTGATGTGGGAACATGATATTAACCATGAGGTTATAGGTAGTAATGTTGAAGTATGGTTGTAACTTGATGAACATGAATCGCATGCATAAAATCATGAATGTTGGTGTTGGAATGACTATGTGGCCAAGGGGACTGTTTTGGTGGAATTAATGAACTAAATTTATTTAATAAATATGGTTTTTACTATCATAGATCTCATGGTAAAAAGGAATGAAACGAATTGGAAGGTTAAAAGTGAAGTTGTGTTAGTATGAAAATAATTGAATCTTTGATTTTATGTGAGTGATGTTGAAGCATGTTGAAACCGTGTATGGACTGTTTTTGTAAGAAGTTAGTGAACTGATTTTACTTGATATTTGATTGTTATTTTCATGAATTTTATTATGGAAATGAAGGTGTTTAATGGTTGGAGTTGAAACCAAAGTCATTTGTGAGTTGTTGTAAGGATTATAGAGATGACGATGTAGCTTAGTAACGTATGAATTAATGTTTTACTTGTCGTGTGGATAGCTGGTCATAACTTACTGAAATTATATGAAAATAAGACATGAAATAATGTTTAATAATCATATGTGGTTTGCTTAGTATGTTCGTAAACGTTTGCAAGAATTCCGAACATTTTTATGTTGTCGGTTAGGGACTGTTTTGGACATGTTGTTGGTTAGGGACTGTTTTGGACGTGTTTTTTTGGATAAGTTGGAAAAACTAATTATAGTTAAGAATATACATCATGTTTTCATAGTGGTTGGGATGTTATAGGATCGTTTCGACGAAATGTTATGACTATAGACTAACAAGAATAAATTGGACGTGTCAAAATCGCATGTAGACTATTATTGGGTGTTGTAATGTGCGGACTGTTTTGACACGTTGTTGTTATTCTTATTGAGCTTGTGATATTAATGATAATTAAGATTATGCATTGTGTTGGATAGGCTGTTATAAGTTGTTACATTCAAACGTTAAGGCTACGAATTATTAGAAGTAACTTGACAATGTAGTAGCCGTATGTGAATCGTTATTACATGTTGTGAATGTGGGCTGTTCGGGATATTGTGTGGGCTGTCCGGATTGGTTGTATGTGGTTGGTTTGGATACAAGAGAAAACGTCGTCTAAACATCTAGAAAGGAGTTACTAATGTTAGAATACGTTATGAATCTCCCCGTAACTTAAACGCAGTTATTGGCATCTTAATATAGGTTGAAGTATTATTGGGCAGCGGATACATATTGTGTGACGAATAAGCGCTAAAGGTATGTGAAGCTAACCCTTCTTTCTTTTTGGCATGATCGTTGTGAAATGAAAATACGATATATATACGATTCCAAAGGAAATTCCTATTCTTAGAGCCACTAGGATGGCTATTGATCTTGATTCCCATAACTTATGTTTTTTTTTATATATTGATATGTACACATGATTTCAAAGTTCCATTTTTATATGATCCACTGGGACATCCGAAAGGTATATGGTATGACTATTATTTGAAATTGCAAACAATGGTTCGTGTCGACTATCCTATTGAGTCCTTAAAAATGTTTTGAACTGCATATAGTTTCTCACTACTCTGCTCGTGCATACCTCAATATATCTTTCACCGAGTCCCGGGTCGGGTATGTTATCGTGCACACTTCCACTGCATTGTTCGCCGAGTCCCTCATTAAAGGGCCGGGTACAATATATATATATATATATATATATATATATATATATATATATATATATATATATATATATATATATATATATTCTGGAGTTATGCTGTGTTATGGTGTTATGCTGTGTTATGGAGTTATGCTGTGTTACGGAGTTATACTGTGTTATGGAGTTATGCTGTGTTACGGAGTTATGCTGTGTTATGGAGTTATATTATATTCTGGAGTATGCTGTGTTATGGCGCCAAAGACGGGGTGGTGACCATGTTCACCGAGTCCCATAATGGGGCCGGATCTGATATATGATATTGATGTGCATGAGTTATGTTTCAAAAGCAAGTACTTGGTATTCTGGTTATTATACTCATTTTCTGTACCTCTTATTTCAGTTATGATCCCGTTTACTGTATTTCATGCTTTACATGCTCGGTACATATTCCGTACTGACCCCCCTTTCTTCGGGGGGCTGCGTTTCATGCCCGCAGGTGCAGATACTCGTTTTGGTGATCCGACAGCTTAAGATTCCCCTTCTGCTATCTTGGAGAGTTCCGTTTTTCCGGAGCCTAGACTTTGGTATAGATCCTTCTTGATCTAAATACATGCATATGTTGACTAAGGGTACGACGGGGCCCTGTCCCGTCATATTTCACTATCGAAACTCTTAGAGGTCTGTGGACATGTGTGTGGGTCGTATTCAGAAGTGATCAGTTGTGTGTGTGTGTTATCAGTATGCTTATTCTATCATAGTAGCAGCCTCGCCGGCTTGCAGTCATTATCATGTTGTGGTAGCAGCCTTGTCGGCTTGCTTTTATATGTATAATTATGCGACAGTTCTGAGACCATGGTTTGGTCGTTATAAGATCTATATTGAGTTTGTTGTGAAATGAACATATAGCTAAAGAGTATGTATACGGGTGTCCAGGTTTTGGCACCAGTCACGGCCTACGGGGTTGGGTCGTGACAAAAACTATACACCAAACAGACCAACATGCGCTTCATATACGATACGTTATACACTTGTTTTCTTCCAAATTTATGAACCATATCAATAACAACACGACAAAAACATCAACTACCATCCATGTACAAAAAAATTACTTCAATGTCGTTTCAATAGCAAGCTCAAAACAGTCCATCGAAACTACAACATCAAAATACAATCTCCGACCTTTACTTCGCAAAATCATAAACACACGGAAAAGAATATATTATTACCATGAACAACAGCACCCATACATATCTATAACTATATTTCCATCCCTTCAACATAAACAAATTACCTTCAAATACAATACCATAACAATGACAACACTAATCAAACTTAATCCACCATTATTAATTTAGAACAACCCCAACACGGTCCAAACAGAACCTTAACATTAACGTGTACAATTCCTTCACTTTTAACACATATTCCATAACAAAAATAACAACGACAACAATCAAACCCAATCTAATTGGAACAAATCCGATTCTGCCCAACTTACAATACCAACGAATTCATGCAATTTTCTTACTTCCAATTTCGGCTAATACAAACTAATCTTTCCATTACAACATCATTAACTCCAATTAGATTACAAGAAGAAGAAATCTTACCTTAAATTAGTTAGGGCAGATCCTACACTCACTTGCACCAATTGCACCACTTCTTCTTCCTCAATTCAATCTCCTTATGTTGTTGCCTCTTGAACGTGTAAAGCACCCTTGGTACTTAAATGTTTTTTTTAGGTAGTGAACTGCCATGGTCGTGAGTTGCCATGGCTGTGTGCTTCATTCTTTGAACTGAATAGAAAGTTGAAATGAAATGTATGACTAATAGGTTAGTCATCAATTATAACTTATATGCTGCCTACCATGTGGACACGTGTCCCACTATGGCATGGACCAATCAGGTTTGGCCATGTTATAGTGGGGTCCATTTAGCTCACTTAATTAACTTAATTAATTATAAATCCCCACTTAATAATCTAATCATGGTTAATTAATTCCTAATCCTCACTAATTTTTCTCCACTAATTGTAATTAATAAGCAAATCGTGCACTTATTAAAATCGGGGTTAAAAGGTCCTTGTCTCATATCTCAAAAATAACCTTGTCCTTGAACTTATGTCTATTAGCTTACGAATACTCCATCGTACAAAAATACGGGGTATAACAGGGAACTCAAGTGAGACTCAGAACAGCAGTTCATCCACAAACCGATGGACAAGCTGAACGCACTATTCAGACCTTGGAAGATAGGTTGCGGTCATATATATTGGATTTCGGAGGCAATTAAGATGATCATTTGCCACTTATTTAATTTGCCTACAGCAACAATTATCATTCTAACATCCAGATGGCTCCGTATGAAGCTCTGTATGGAAGGAAATGTAGATCGCAAATTGGATGGTTTGAAGTGGAAGAGACCCAACTGATAGGTCCAGAATTGATTCAGCAAGCGATGGAAAAGGTCAAACTTATCCGAGACTGATTGTTGACAGCTCAAAGTCACCAAAAATCTTATGCGGATAATCACCAATGGGTCTTGGAATTCCAAATTAATGATTGGGTGTTCTTAAAGGTGTCGCCGATGAAATGCGTAATGAGATTCGGCAAGAATGGCAAGCTTAGTCCACGATATATCGGACCTTATAAGATTTTACGCAAGGTGGGCCAAGTAGCTTATGAGCTACATCTACCTCCAGAACTGGAGTCAGTTCATCCAGTTTTGCACGTGTCAATGCTCCATAAATGTATTGGAGATCCTTCCAGAGTCGTACCTGTAGAGGATGTCCAAATCACTAAAAAGTTAGCATATGAACTAGTTCCTATAGCTATACTAGATAGGCAAGTGCGAAGACTCAAGACTAAAGATGTTGCCTTGGTTAAGGTTTTGTGGAGAAATAACAACAGAGAAGACATTACTTGGGAAGCAGAAAAGGATATGAAGATCAGATATCCACATTCATTTCCACCCCCAGAAGAGATTCAAGATGAGATGCCATTATCCCTAGGTACGAAATGCTTTTTTATTGCTTTTGGGTTGTGTGTGGCCCTGTTTTCTGGTTGTTGTTATTGTAGCCTTGTGAGGCGATGTTATTTTAGGTGTTGTGACAGGATGGTAGTGTCATATTACAGGGGAAACTCAGGCAAAATTTCTGTAGAATCCTCGAGAACTTAACATTCGAGGATGAATGTTCTTAAGGGGGGGGGGGGGGGGGAGAATGTTACACCTCAAAATTTTGGGTTGTTGCGTGGTAAATAGACTAACACAAGTTATGGTGTATATGGTGTCCCTACAGTTAAAAAGGGATACTTAATGATTCTAATTAAAATTCCAAAGATATTTGAGGAGAGAGATGAAAGCTTGTTGGAGAAAGGCAAGGTAGAGAGTGTCTTACCGCATGTACAAATGTACCAGCAGGTATTCCTGGTAATTTACAGGATTATAAGTTGAACGGATCGAATCGACGAAATCTGAACTGAATCAGGAAAATTTTGCAGACACCAGTCACTGTCGATGGACCGTCAATGTGCACCGTCCCTGTGTTTCTGCAATTAGCAGGTGTAAGTCAACGGTTCAAGATTTGCAGGTGTAAGTCAACAGAGCAAGTAGACGGACCATCGACACGTTGACGGGTCGTCGAACCGCTTCACTAGAACTTTCCCGTTCCAGTTATAAATAAATGACCCCTACCCTTATTTTTCAGATTTCACTCTCCCTACAAGTCTTGAAAGCTCTAGAATATTCCATACACTTCTCTAGCATAAATCCAAGGTTAATCAAAGATTTAAACACCCAAAATTAGTAGAATAAAGTGCAAGGATGCTCTCTTGGGTTTGTGGAAACCAAGAAACTCTTTGGTGTTGAAGTGGGGTTTTCCTCCAAGTGAAGTATTTTCATCCAAAGTCCATTCCTACATCATCAAGGGTGAGTTTCATGTTCATTTCATGTTATTAAGAGTATTGAGGGGTTGAACGACTTGGGTTAGAGAAGAAAGTAGAATATGAGTTCAAATATGGAGAAATTGGTATTTTGAGTAGGAAGTTAATGTGAATTATGATTCTTAAATATGAGATGAGTATAATCTTGTTATAAAATAATGGTAATGACGTTGAGGAAGTGTTATGTGAAGAATAAATTTGATGTTGTATTATAATTATTGTTATCGATGATTTTGAAGGTGGATTTGAGAAGTAAACAACGTTTAACTTGCAGAATCTATTGATTATGATATTATGGGTGTTCTTATTGATCTTTAGGAGTTTTCTTTTTTTTTTTTATGGAGGAAGTTGTCGAAACAAAGGAAATGTCTCCCAATTTTCATTAGCTCTTAGTTTCTTTAGCTTAAGCTTAAGTATGTTTCCGGTTGTCTAACCTTAGTACAAATTCTCTTGAATGTAGAATCGTGAGGTTAGAAGGAAAACGTTTAGTCGATAAAGTTGAAGAGATATAAAGGTATGTAAGGTCAGCCCTTCTTTAAAAGGCATGACTTCCATCACGTAATAGTTTCTATCTTTCCATGACTTTCTTACATTCCGAAAATTACGAGTTCATGATTATTTAGAGCTCTCAAGAGATAAAGATAAGATATGAGTTATGATAATGATGATTTTAGTCATAGAGGTTCTAAGCTTATGAAAGCACGCTATTATGCGATTAATGATCTTGATGTATGATTTCCTTGATTGTTATTCATTATTGATAGTCTGACCTCATATGATATTTCCTTTAAGGTGAGACATACTGACTATGATGGTTCCATAAGATAATCGGAGATTGCCGACCTTACGTCACTCCGATAGAATTGCAGCTTTTACTTGACCTCTTATGCATGCTTCATGTTGACTGTATAATGATGATTACACTGTGCCTAGATGGCCGGGCAGCACCGCTACGGCGGGCGTCTTATTACATCGTGTCTATATGGCATGGGCAGACACCACTAGTGGGCGGCGTGAAATGATTACCCCGGACGCGGGTTAATGATGTTATTGATTGAGACAACTTATGTATGTATGTGTGATATGTTTTAAAGGTAAAAGTGAGCATGAATGATTCAGCCTCAAGAGGCAAGCAATTACAGTTATCCTTTCTTCTTATGCTTTATATATTTCCTTATTATGTTATCATATATGCCTTACATACTTAGTACATTGTTCGTACTAACGTCCTTTCTTTGATGGACGTTGTGTTCATGCCTACAGGTAGACCGGAGACGGTGCAGACAATTAGGAGCCTACTCAGAAGATTTGCAAGAGCAATCCACTACTTCGGAGTTATCATTTCTTGGTATATTCATTGTGTACATATTGGGGCATGGCTGGGTCCTGTCCCGCCCTCATGATTTTAGTACTTCACTTAAAGGCCCGTAGATACTTATATGTGGGTTGTAGACGTTACGAGACCTTTTCAGTGTATATGTTGTACATCATTTTGTGTCATCGCGGGCTTATGCATATATACATGTTTTGGGAGATTCGGAAATTGGTTTATGACAAGTTCTATGTTGAACATGACATATATCCTGGTTGAGTATGATAGATAACATGATAAGTGGTGCTCGGTAGCCAGCTCCAGATACCCCTCACGGCCCATTAATTGGGTCGTGACACAACCCGAGGACCATAACGGGCACCCGGAGCTAACACACTGAGCACCTCTGAACATACATCACATAAACGTTCCTGGGTGGACCATAAGATAGCTCATGAATATCATAATCTGTAAGGACATAAATTATAACATAACAGCACATCTCTATATAATCTTCAATAATTATGTCCATCATCACCAGCTGACAGGGCTACTAAAATGTTATACAACGATATGAACCGGTGGGGTTATGAAACATCTAACTGTACACATATGTCTACGAGCCTTTACATAAAATACAAGTGACCATAAAGACCAATACCAAATAGACTGCAGCTGTTACATCCGGCATTTTTGCATATTCAAAAAAAATTCGAGATAACTTGTCTTGTAAGGAATAAGGCCATATTTGGACCTTACTTGGTATGAATGTGTTGGCTATGAAATTATTGGTGTGAAATACGGAGGAAGGCCAAGGGCAAAAATTGGAATTTCGGAAATTAGCCTCGGGAATTTTAAATTAGCCATAAGTAATTGGGCTTGGGGAATAAAAAAAAAATAGAAAGTGAGGCCCAAACAAGGGAGGCCCAACCGGCCACTTAAGGCCCAAGCCTCCAAGTCTTAATTAATTCCATGTGATATTATATATTCATCCATATCCCTTGGAAGCTTCAAGAAAAACAAAGAACAAACAAGAGGAAAAAAAGAAGAGGGCAATTCGGCTAGAGGAGAAAGAGAGAAAGAAAAGAAAGAAAAATTCTTGGAGCTTAATCTTGGGTTCAAAAATCCATTTCTTGTGGGATTATTACCAAGTGCAAGGTTCTCTACAAAGTGATACAATTATCTTGGCAAGAGGACAACCATAGTGGCAAGTGAAGAACTTGAAGGAAAGGTAAGAATTTCATGCCTTTGTTGTGTTATGGAAGATGTATGTATGATGTAGTGTGTGAAAATGAATGAAAAGCATGAAAATTTTGTGTGATAGAAGTATATGCATGTTGGCCGTGTATATGTATGTGTTGCAAGTATATGATGACTTGAATTCATGTTGGAATCTAGTTGTGGTTATGGTGGAATTTGTATTAGAAATGAAAGTTGAAGGAATTAGTGAAAGTTGGAAATTATAAGGTATGGCCGTGTGGTGCTATGTGTAGGATGGAATATGAATTTAATCTTGTTAATATGTTAAGTGTGTTATGGTGAAATGAATGGAAAAATAATAGTCTTTGTTGTCATGGAAAAATGGTTACTAAGTTGTTGAAGGAAATTATGCAACCTTGTTATAGCTTATGTAAAAATGGAAATGGAAGTGTTAAGAGGCAAATTATGATTAATGTTGATGAATTTGGAAGATGGAATTGTATAATGAACTTGTATGTTGAAGGTTAGGAGAATTGGATAAATTGTGGCTTTGATGGAAAGTTTGTAAGTTTGCATATCTTATGTATATCTTGTGAGAATGGTATGATATGCCTCCAAATCGTGTTGTAATGAATTTAATGGGTAATGAACATCAAAATAATAAGTTTGGTTTGGAAGTGTAAGGTCGGAACGGAAAATGTTAAGTTATGACGGAAAGTTGGCAAATTGTGCCTTATTATGTATTTTGAGCTACTTGTCGTTATTATGAATATTGTTGTTGGGTTGTGTTGATTGTTTGGCTGTGTTTAACTTTTGGGGATGTCATATATACAGAGGAAATGCTGCCGAAATTTCGGTAGGCAAGTATGTGTTAAGTTTGGACTATTGAAAAGTTGAAACTTACAAATGGTAAACTTGACCATTTCTAGATTTTGGACGAAATTGGGATCGACGCCAAGCGAGCGTAAGGCGCTATCGAGGTATGTAAAGCCTTCCCCTTTATTCTTAGGCATGTTCTTAATGTAATAGGCTCGGCCGCGAGCCTTGAATACGACTCCGTTCCTCGGAATTCGAGATGGAAATCCGCTCCAATTCCTTCAGTACGATTAAAACTAATTTCTTATAAAATGCCTTTAAGAAGAACTTTTGTACGAAACTTTCTCAAACGGAGTCGGAATACTTCCGAATGATTATGGATGACCTCATAAGATCTTTTATCAGTAATTTACGCATGTCACCTCGAGTTGGTCCGAGGTGGGCCCACGGAGCCCCGATACCTCTTGTATGGCCTAAACTGCCTTATTTTTGTCCGTTTCTCCCAAGAAATATTTGAACTATAATTTTGACCATGATATGACTGTTGTTATATAAATCTTGCGAAATGGTTTTGGACATCTGAAAATCTAATTCTGGTAATAATCTGTCGTGCCTTCCCAAGCAGGATATAGCCGCATTTTATGAACGCGATCCGATTACTTCGATTTGACTCGCCATTTGGCCTACTTCAGTTTGATTGGGTCTGTATAATGATCTGTATGAATGTGGTTCCTCATTAATCAGTTCGTGCACATGCTATGATTCCTTTCACCGGATCCCGGGCCGGTACGTATATCGTGCGGTGGGCCGCCGAGCCCCATATGTGAATTCTGAAGTATGATGTGTCCGGTTTCGGGGTACTGTGTTATATGTCCGTCCCCGGTTACCGAGGATATATTACGAAGTATGATGAGTCCGGGCTCGGGGTGCTGTGTTATCTGTCCGCCCCCGGGTACCGTGGTTATGTTATGATGAGTGACGGAGATCGGAGAAGAATTTCTGATATCTGACGTGTTGTGGTGCCAATGGCAGGAGTGGCGACCACGTTCTTGTACCCTATGTGTGATTTTCTCTGTCTGTATGACTTATGATTCTGTCTGTCCGTCCGGCTTATCTGTCCGATTGGTTATGATTCTGTATGTCCGTCTGGCTTATCTGTCTGACTGGTTGTGATTCTGTCTGTCCGTCTGGATTATCTGACCGACGGGTTTCGATTCCGTATGTCCGTATGGATCCCGATTCTGTATGTCCGCATGGACTCTGATTCTGTCTGTCTGGACCACGATTCTGTCCGTCTGTCGGGACTATGTCTCTGTCTGTCCGGCCTACGAGCCTGTCTATTATATCTCCGTGCTTCCAGTCCAGATCATGATTATGTTTACTATATTTCTGCTTTACATACTCGGTACATTTTTGTACTGACCCCCGTTTCCTCGGGGGCTGCGTTACATGCCCGCAGGTACAGGCGCACTCGGTGACACGCCGCCAGCGTAGGGTTCTGATTCAGCTATTTTGAACAACTCCTTTGATCCGGAGCGTACACTTTTGGTATATATCTTCTGTTTTTCGTATGTTCTGTATGTATGGAAATTCTGGGTACGGCGGGGCCCTGTCCCGTCATATGATTCTGTATGTCTGTAGATCCCTGTAGATAGATGTGTGGGTTACGGGTTTCGTCTGTATGTTAGCCTTATCGGCTTATCTGTAAATGTCTGCATGTTCAGGTATATACATATATATGTTTGCGCGCGTGTCATATCTGTATCGGCCTACTTCTGTAACATCTGTTTTAAAAAAAAACAAAATCTGTATGATACGAAATTCGATCAGGTAGGTATGTACGAGTACCCAGTTAGGGTACCAGTCGCGGCTTGGGTCGTGACAGCAGCTCTGAAGTAAGTGGAGTGTTCCTGAGAATCCACTAATAAGGCACCTACGGATCAAATCCATCTCCCTGCCTACCTGCGGGCATGAACGCAACGTCAACAAGAAAGGAGGTCAATATAAATAATGTACTGTGTATGTAAGGCATGAATAACAACATACAAGAGAGATAAGACATAACATGAGATAAAGAGATAACCTGCATATATGATTGCCTCTTAAGGAAAATACCATGCATGCTTAGCCTTTTAAGAAAAACATTTTTCATACCTACATAACATAATATCATCATTAGCCTGCGTCTGGGGTAATCATCTCACGCCAGCCACTTGTGGTGACTGCCTGGCCAACTAGCCACGGTGTAACTATCATCATCCATAAGCCGCCCACCGAAGTGGTGTCTGCCCGGCCAACTAGGCCCAGTATAATCATACATAAAAATAAGCATGCATGAGATCCCAATTCAAAGCTACAACTCTATCAGAGTGACGTAAGGTCGGTAACCTCCGATTATATTTATGGCCGAGTATGATACCTATTGCGCGCGCACCTCTGTTGTTGGGTACGGATAACACTGAGCCGTGGTAGGGCCAGGTATGTATAATCACCGAGCCTTGTCATGGCCAAGTATGTGAATTACCAAACCTTGTGGTCGGGTTTGGTATATATACGAATACGAATATGTATATGTATGTATATATGCATGAGTAAGCATTGGAAATGGAAGGCCCCTATGAAAGACCAGTAAGTAAATATGATGATGGCCACTAGAGGTACAAAGGGCTCTATTACCTCCTGATTCTTCTATCTTATGCTATTCCTTATGCTACTTCCTACGCTATTTCTTATGCTCCTATTATGATGTTGATTATGCTTTACATACTCGGTACATTATTTGTGCTGACGTCCTTTCGTTTGTGGACGCTGTGTCATGCCCGCAGGTGGACAGGGAGAAAGGCTTGGTCCATAGATTTCTTATTCAGGGACTGCATAGAGGAGCTCCATTTCATCTGGAGCTACAGCTTTTGGGTATTATTCTTTTGTGTACATACATATGGGCATAGTGGGGTCCCGTCCCGCCTATATGATGTTACCTACTCTTCTTAGAGGCTCGTAGATAGTTATGTATGGTTAGATATCTTGCAGCCTTATCGGTTCATATTTTGTATATCATTTGGATAGCCTCATCGGCTTGTGTATATGGATATGGCCATTATTGTCGATGATGATATAAATGTGTTGCTGCCCAAAGAGATTAATATTACGGATGTATAGAAATTATGAATAAGTTGTGTGGCTCACCTAGATGTGAATGTGAATGTACGATAAGAGGTGCCCGGGTGGGTTAGCACCGGGTGCCCGTCATGGCCCTCCAGTTGGGTCGTGACATAGTTGGTCACCACTCAGGCTCAGCGGCAAGGTACAGATCATGGTGATAGAGCTGTTAGTGCCAGAGCCCGTGATTTTATTAGTTTGAACCCCCCAGAATTCTTTGGGTCAAAACCGGATGAGGATCTTTAAAGCTTTATTGATGGAATGTTGAGAACACTTCGGTTAATGCATACTTCAGATGTTGAGTCGGTAGAGTTAGCCTCCTATACATTGTGGGAAGTTTCAGTTCACTAGTATACGGGTTGGATGTCTTCTAGAGGAGTCAATGCATCTCCACCGGTATGGTAAGAGTTTGTGGATTCTTTCCTCCGACATTACTTGCCACCCGAGGTTCGATAGGCTAGAGCTGACAAGTTCCTGAATCTTAGACAAGGAAATATGAGTTCCCTAGAGTATAGCCTCCACTTCAATTCTTTGGCTAGGTATGATCCGACCACGGTAGCGGATATGGGAAACCATGTTAATCAGTTTATGAGTGGCTTAGGGCCACATTTGATGGATAAATGCTTGACTACTTCACCTCAAAATGGTATGGATAATTTTCGCATTCAGGCCCATGCTCAGAATTTGGAAGATCGGCAACAACAGCAAAGAAGTGAGTGTGAGCATGATAGGGTTAATAGTAAGAGGGCTAGATCTTCAGGTTCGACTAGTGAGTTCAGAGGAGGGCAAAGGCAATAGTATTCTAAGCATTCAGGCCATTCCACAACTAGTGCACCTCCAGGATTTACAGGCCAGAGATTTGATATACCTATTCACTCAAGATCGGGTACAAGTTTCAGCACTTCGGGTTCTCAGGATAGGGGTGACTCGGGCTAGGCAAGACCACCATTATGATGATATACTCAATGCGGGAAGTTACATTGGGGTCAGTGCCGATTAGGTTTAGATGCTTGCTATGCCTGCGATCAGCCAGGCCATATGATGCGTGACTGTCCCTCGAGAGGTAGTAGAGGTACGGTTCATCCCACAGGGTCAGTAGGGGGGTCTTCATCATCTATACGCCCTCTAGGGCAAGGCTCACAGACACCATTCAGTCATGGTAGAGGTAGAGGAGGAGCGCCGAGTTTAAGTGGTCCCAGCACCGCATTTATGCACTGGCTGGGCGACAGGATCTTGAGTCCTCCCCTGATATTGTCACAGGTATATTATCAGTATTTTCTCATGATGCATATGCATTGACTGATCCATGCTCTACATTATCATATGTTACTCCTTATATTGTTGGTCGATTTGGGGTGAAACCGGAGTCAATTAAACTTTTCGAAGTATCTACACCCGTTGGTGATCCGGTGATAGCTAGTCGAGTATATAGAAATTGTGTAGTTGTGATTTGTGATCATCATACTATGGATGATCTACATGACTTGAAAATGGTGGATTTATATGTTATCATGGGCATGGGTTGGTTGGCTTATTGCTATGCCAATGTTGATTGTAGAACAAAAATGGTTCGCTTCCAGTTTCCGAGAGAACCAGCTTTGGAATGGAAGGGTAATAAGACGTCACCGAGTGGTAAGGAGAGGTAGGTTTATTTCCTATCTCAAGGCAAGGAAGATGATTGCTAAAGGTTTTATTTATCATTTAGTCTAGGTTCAAGATATAGAAGCCAAATCGCTGACTCTTCAGTCTGTCCCAGTAGTGAATGAGTTTCCTGATGTATTCCCGGACGGGCTTCCAAGCCTTCCCCCAGAGGCAGAACATACAGATCATTTACGTACTGTCCTTAGAGTTTTTTAAGCTCGGGAGCTATTTGCAAAATTTTCAAAGTGTGAGTTTTGGTTGAATTCGGTGACCTTTCTGGGGCATATTATTTCAGTTGATGATATTCGGGTGGATACCCAGAAGATTGAAGCTGTGAAGACTTGGCAAGGCCTATAACACCTACAGAGGTTCGTAGTTTTCTGGGTTTGGCTGGTTATTATCAAAGATATGTAGAAGACTTTTCCTCCATCTCTGCACCACTAACAAAGCTAAATTTCAATGGACGGATAAATTTCAATAGACGGATGCTTGTGAATGCAGTTTTCAATAGTTGAAAAATAGATTGACTTCGGCCTCGGTTCTGACACTTCCAGAAGGATCGGAAGACTATGTTGTCTATTTTGATGCTTCAGACGTTGGGTTAGGATGTGTGTTGATGTAGCATGGTAAGGTGATTGCTTATGCTTCAAGGCAGTTGCGGAAACATGAGAAAAATTATCCAAGCCATGATCTTGAGTCAGCTGCGATGATTCATGCATTAAAGATGTGGAGGCATTATTTTTATGGTGTTCATGTTGATATTTATACGGATCACAAGATCCTTCAGTATATTTTCAAGTAGAAAGAGTTGAATTTACGGCAAAGGCGACGGTTGGAGAAGTTGAAAGACTATGATGTTAGCATTCTACATTACCCAGGGAAGGCGAACGTCGTAGCCGATGCTCTTAGCCATAGATCTATGGGTAGCTTATGTAATTTTCAGCTAGAGAAAAGAGAGTTAGCTCGTGAGCTCCAGCAGTTAGCCAGCCTAGGGGTTCGGGTAGTGGACTCGGACAATATGAGAGTTACTATTTAGAATTCATCTGTCTCGTCATTAGTAGTTAAGGTGAAGGAACGCCAGTACAAGTATCCCATACTGTTTCATTATAGAAATACACTTCCTTAGAAGAAAAAGTCATCCTTTGAGATTTCTGCAAGTGGAGTTCTCCGATGTCGAGACAGGTTGTGTGTTCTCGATATTACAGGATTACGTCATCAGATTTTGGAAGAAGCCCATTGTTCCTGTTATTCTGTTCATCCCGGAGTAACGAAAATGTACCATGATCTTAAATCCATATATTGGTGGAATGGAATCGAGAAAGACATAGTGGAATTCGTGGCTCAATGTCCTAACTGCCAGCAGGTGAAGATTGAGCATCAAAAGCCCGACGGGTTGTTGCAAGCTATGGAAATTCTGACTTGAAAATGGGAAGTGAGTAATATGGATTTCGTCGCAGGCTTACCTCGTATTCAGCGTAAGTATGAATCAATATGGTTAATTGTAGATAGTCTTATGAAGTTAGCTCATTTCCTACCAGTCAGAACTACATACACAGCCGAAGATTATGCAATACTTTATGTCAAAGAGATAGTACGACTCCATGGTTTTCCGGTATCTATTATTTCCGATAGAGGGACATAGTTTACAGCTAATTTCTGAAAATATTTTCAAGAAGGTTTGTGGACTCAGGTGAGTCTTTGTACAGCATTTCACCCACAAACTGATGGACAAGCTGAGCGTACCATCCACACTCTCAAGGATATGCTACGGGCGTGTGTGTTGGATTTTGGAGGTAGTTGGGATGATCACCTACCACTTATTGAGTATTCTTATAACAATAGTTATCATTCCAGCATCCAAATGGCCCCGTATGAGGCTTTATATGGGCACAAGTGCAGATCACCAATTGGGTGGTTCAAAGTGGGAGAAAATAAATTAATAAGGCCAGACTTGATCCAACAAGCCATAGAAAAGGTCAAGCTTATCCAGAATCGATTATTAACAGCTCAGCGTCATCAGAAATCTTATGCAGATAATCCTCGATAAGACTTAGAGTTCTAAGTGACGGACTGGGTATTCTTGAAGGTGTCACTGATGAAGGGGGCATGATATTTGGCAAAAAGGGAAAGCTTAGTCCCTGGTACATTGGACCTTATGAGATTGTACGCAAGGTAGGCCAGGTGGCTTATGAGTTAGATCTAACTTCGGATTTGGAGTTAGTCCATCCGTTTTTCCATGTATCAATGCTTCGCAAGTGCATTGGAGATCTTACGAAGAAGTTCCCATTGCTATTCTGGATAGACAAACTTGGATACTCAGAACCAAAGATGTGGCCTCAGTTAATAGAGGAAATGACTTGGGAAGCTGAGGAAGATATGAAATTTAGTTATCCACATTTATTTCCACCCCCAGATGAGACTCAGACAGTTGCGCCATTGTCCTCAGGTATGTAATGCTTTCTTTCGATGATTTATTTGTCGTGTATGACCATTATTATTATTTTCGTTGAAGCGCTGTGAAGAAATGTATATATTGGGTTGCTATGATAGGATGGTAGTGGCATATTATAGGGGAAATGTTGGCGAAATTTTGTAGAACCCCTAAGAGTCGAAAATTCGAGGACGAATGTTCCTAAGGGGAGAGGAATGTTACACCATGGAAATTTCAAGTCGTTTACATTATGAGTAGACTAACATAAGCCTAAAGTGGACATGAAGTCCTTATAAGGTGAAGGAGAGTATTTGGTAACTTTAAGTGCGTATTTTAAGGCTTTGGAGTCATATGAATTGGTGGAACTAAGTTCGTCGAAGGAAGTGGAATTTGAGTCATGCTTTGGGAAGATTCTGCATCAATTGAGTTATACTTCATTTAGTAATGCCTTGAGGGGGAACTATAGGGCCCGTTATATGGTTAATGAATAGATGGTTAATCAAGTTTTACACAAGTGCCAATAAGGTTCCATAAGGATTAGAAGTCATACGAATCAAAGCTATCAAGTATGAATTTGAGGATATTATGAGCTATAAATTAACTTGAATTATAAATCTTGGCATGTTATGAGTGTAATCTTGTTAAGGGTGGTAATAATGATGATGAGGAAGTGTTGAATACAAGCGCATATGGTGTTGTGTTGTAGTTATTGTTATGGGGTTGATTATGAAAGGGAGTTTTAGGGATTGAATGAAGTCTCTTAATTATGGTATTGTTAATAATGTCATTGTTGATTGGGAGTTGTGTTTGAATTTGGTAGAAGTAGATGAAATAGGGGAAGTGCTGCCCAATTTTTGCTAGCTCATGGATTATACTAGTTTGAACTTAAAAGTGTCCTTGAGACCTAACCTTGGTATAAACCCTATTGAATGTAGATTTCTCTGGCTTTGGAGGAGAACGTAAAGTAGTTAAAAAGACATAAACGTATGTAAGGCTAACCTTTCTTTCTTAAGACATGACTCCATTGTTGTACACCTATACATGAAATTCACCATGTCTTATATGATGCCTCATTTCCTAGAAGCGCTAAAAGTCATAGTTCTTGATGCTCTTATGATACCATTGATCTCGTCCTACGATGGTTGATCTTTTATGGAAATATATAGTGATGAGGATGGTGATGTTGCTCTTACTTGTGTAAATATATATATGTATAGGTGAAGTTATGTTACCGAGCCTATATGTCCGGGTATGATATCTATTGCGCACACACCACTGATCAGTTGGGTACGGATAACACCGAGCCTTGTTATGGCCGGGTACGGATGACACCGACCCTACATGGTCGGGTAAGGTATTATTACCTGTATATGTATATGTATATGTATATGTATAGAAGGCCTTCTTTAGATAAAGTGTAAGTAAGTATGATGAACGCCTCAAGAGGTATAAATGGCTCTTCTATCTTATGTTATCCTCAATGTTTTTATCATGTACTACTTATGTCTTACATACTCAGTACATTGTTCAACTGTTGTCCTTTTGTGTATGGACGCTGCGTTCATGCCCGCAGGGGGACAGGGAGATAGACTTGACCCTTAGGCTTCTTTATCAGAGATTGTCTAGAGGAGCTCCATTTGATTCGGAGCTGCAGCCGTTGGTACTATTCTTTTGTGTATTTATATGGGCACGGCAGGGCCCTGCCCCGTCTTCATGATGTTACATACTCTTTCTAGAGGCCCGTAGATAGTTGTGTATAGCTAGATGTCTCTCCACCTGGTCGGCTTATATTTTGTATATCATTTTTGTAGCCTTGTCGGCTTGTGTATATGTATATGGTCATAGCTAATGATGTTGTTATAAAAGTGCCTTAGCCCAATGGGATTTGTATTATCGATGCATAGAAATTATGAGTTAGCCATGTGGCTCACATAGATATGATTGTGAAAATATGGTGAGAGGTGCTCGGTAGGTTAGCATCGGGTGCCCGTCATGGCCCTCCTGTTGGGTCATGACACATACAGAGTTTGCTGTGAATCATACTTGCCGCAAAGTCCCATTTTTAGGGGACCTTACTACCCCACACCTCCCCATGTTGTGGAGGGAGTATGCGGCCGTAAGTTCAACTTGCGATGCCACATCTGTCCCGCAACATGGGGCGATGGGGCAGTTTTAAGCCATTTTTAATATCCAAAAGATCGTATTTTTTCATTTCCACTTTCAACACTTCTTCCTCCATATTATTAAAGTGTTATTGAACGTTTCCCATCATTCCAAAACCTTCCAAACCATCCAAAGAGAAGATCAAACTCCAAAACCTCAAGGTAACTCATGGAAGATGATTGTTCTTACTTCTGTTTGAGATTGTGGTGAATTTTGTCTTGGAAGATTTTGAGTGAGGTGAAGTCCTTCTAACACAAGGTATGTTCTTCATCTTATTTTTATGATTAATTCAACATGAAGGTCTAGCAAGTCTTTAAAAAAAGGGGGAAAAGAACCATAGTAGAGATGTCACAAAGTATTAAGTTGAAGTTGAGGGCTATGGCTTGATTCTAAAAGGGGATTATGGATTGATTGAAGTTTATTTTGAATATAATCTCTTGACCACGGTATTTTTGGCGGAGTTATTGTTTCTTGGGAGTTTTTTGGGAATTCGGTGGAAGTAGATAAAATAGAGGAAATGCTGCCCAATTTTCGTTAGCTCACAAATGACTCTAGTTTGACCTTATGGGAATTTTCAAGGCTTAACTCTAGTATGAATCATCTTGAATGTAGATTTACAAGCTTGGGAGGATAAGAGTTAAGTATTTAAGGAGAGGACTAGGTATGTAAGGCTGTCCCTTTCTTTCTTACGGCATGATCACATTGATACGAATTTATACAAATGCCCTCTTTGTGGACTTCATTCCAAAAATGCTAGAAGCTTATGTTCTTGATTCCCTTATGATATTATTGATCCTTGTCTCATTATTATTGGATATTTGTCTTGGTTATTGATATTGATCTCATCTTACGATAATTGTTCTTTCAAGGCGAGCTATGTTCATGATGATAGTTCCATAGTGATAATCGGAGGTTACCGACCTTACGTTACTCAGATAGAGTTATAGCTTTCATTTGGGCTCTCATACATGCTTTATATATATATATATATATGTATGTATGTATGTATGTATTTTGTCACACTGCGCCGCGCTATAGTCGGTCGGGCAGGCATGTAGATATGCACGCCACTGCAATGGGCAGGCTATGATGTTACCCCAGATGCGGGATGCCCCGGACGCGGGATGATGATGATATGATGATAACATCGAGCCTATATGGCCGGGTACGATACTATATATGTATGTATGAAAATATTTTTCTTAAAAAAACAAACAAACAAACTAAGCATGCATGGCATCTTCCTTAAGAGGCATTCAGATGTACAGGTTATTTCTCTTATCTCATGTTTCTTTCATGTCTTTATTATGTTGTTATTCATGCCTTACATACTCAGTATATCTCTCGTACTGACGTCCTTTTGTTGTGGACACTGCGTTCATGCCCGCAGGTAGACTGGGAGATGGACCAAACCCCTAGGTTGCTTCATTAGCGATTGTACAGGAGCGCTCCACCTATTCCGGAGCTACAGTTCAGGTGGTACTATTCTTTTGTGTATATATGGGCATGGCGGGGTCCTGTCCCAGCCTTATGATTCTATGCACTCCATGTAGAGGCTCATAGACAGATGTATATAGTTAGATATTCTATGACCTCATCGGTTCATATTTTGTATATTATTTTTGCCATCCTTGTCGGCTTGTATATATAGGCATAGTTGATGGTGATTGTATAGATGTATATATATCTCTTGGACTCGTGTCTCTTCCAGATTATGATAGTTGTGAGTTAGTCATGTGGCCCACTTAGATATGATTATGATGTATGTTAGGAGGTGCTCGGTAGGTTAGCTCCAGGGGCCCTCACGGCCCTCCAGTTGGGTCGTGATAGCCATGTCAAGTTTAATGACAACATTGAATGGCTTTACCCTTATTCTGATATCATGAACTATTTCTTGTACAAGCAGAATATTCTCCACTATACTCCTTCCCTTAACAAACCCAGATTGTTGTGGAGAAATAAGTGATGAATGTAAGCTCACTAGTCTTTCATACATGATTCTGGAAAAAACATTACTGGTGAAGTTACTCAAATTAATAACCTCATGTTAGCGAAGGCTATGACTTATTTCTTCTTTGGAATCAACACCAAATTTGGAGAAGTAATGTACCCAGGTAGTTCATGACCATAGAAGAAGGATTTTATCATCTTTGTCATGTCTTTAGCAATAATTTCCCAGAAAGCTTGATAGAATTTCCCTGTAAATCCATCTGGTGCCCTTGTACTATCAACATTTTGTAATGACACAGTCGTACCGATGTTCTATTTTACGTGTCGTCTATTCTAGAAGCTCCATAATAATTACTTTGACTTGCTTGCAAATTTTGAAGTCAAGCGGATATCATTTAGTTCACTTTGGGAGATGGTTTCATTTTTTGGAAATCCTGGTATTTAATTATTGGGGTTAATTGATTGTTTAGAAAAAAACATGCTCTGATTGGCGATTTGAAGATTTTGTTAGATTTTTATTATTATTTATGACATGTAGAAATTAACGAAACTAATTTTAGAGGCTTTGGGATTCAATACACCTATTGATGGTGAAAGATGGGCACCATAAGAAATAAGACCCAAATTAGAAATTTGTTGGTTCCGTTTGCTTCGTGTTGATGTTTATGACTCGTGGAAATAGTGGCACAATTCCTGAGGCTTTCGGGTGAGTTTTGGGTAGGAAAATGATATTTTGGAAATCCTTAAGTTAAGAAATGAAGAAGTTTGACCAAAGTCAACACCAGGGGTAGAGGAGTCTTTTTCAAAGTTTCATCGATTCCATTAGGTCTGGAATGTGATTTATGACTTAGTCAAATCATTGGTTCGGTTCTCGAAGGTACTTAATCGAATCATTGGTTCGGTTCTCGAAGGGTTCGACTGTAATTTGGGTCATTGGTTAAGAAACTAGACAAGTTAAGGAATTGGAATTGATCAAAGTCAACATCGGGTCAATAAAATCCCTTGTCGATGTTTTAAAAGTTCCAAAAGTTCGTATGATGATTTTGGACTTGTTCGAAAGTTTTTGTGAGATTCCGACAAGTTTTGGATATATTTAGGTTGTGTCGTGCTTGTGTTTGAAGTGTCAACGTCGGTTCTTTGGAAACAAAGGGTATCATGTTGAAGAAACAACCTTTTATTTCTGTTTCTATTGAACCATTAGATCTATATCGTTATTACGGAACCATAGGAAAAAGAAACATCGAATTTCGACGCCGTATGAGGGAGTTATGCCCATTTTACTGCAGAAACAATTGTTGGTTTCTGGTGCGAGAATTTGTGCTTCGCGAATGTGAGGAGGATACCATGAATGTGAAGAACGATTTCGGGTTGACTGGTCAATGCAAAAAAATTGTTGTTCGCCAGTGTGATGAAGGAAAACTGACTAGACACTGTTTAAATTGGACAAATCTGAAATATTGGGTATTTTCATCATATCTTGAGCTCTAGAGCACCATTTGAGGTGATTTTTGCGGCGTTGTTCTCGTCTCAATGAGGGATTAAGTATCTAGCCTTTAGTTGGATTTCTCCCCCTGATTATTTTCGTGGGTTATCGTTTTCTCCGTGTTTGGTTGGGAAAAACTGGGATTTTGAACCCAAAAGTTGAATAGTGATAAATCATGGATTTAAGGATCAAGATGATGGCTTTTTGAATGGGTTTACTGGATTTAGACTAATTAAACTATAGGTAAATCAATTTTGAAAGAAAATTTCATTTTTGGCCTTGCAGGCACGGAGTTAACTTTTTGGGTTCTAAATCATAGTATAGCAATATGGGTATCAGTGAATTCGTTTAAACTCTTAGAGTAGCATTTTCACTATACTGAATCTAATTTTGCAATGAAATTTCAATTTTACCCTTGGGGCTAGGATATGTCTATTTTCAGTTCGTTTTGGGGTTCCAATTAGAAGTATAGTATATGGGTACCGTTAGACTCATTTAGCCTTGTAGAATACTATTTTCACTATATTGAACCTAATTTCGTAATAAATTACCGTTTTGACTTTAGGGGTTTGGGACGGGTTTTTGGGTTGACCTTGTGGACCCGAATTCTTTATATGAAATTATTGGTGTTGTTAGACTCGTGTACTTATATAGAATGCAATAATGATAGAGTTTGAGCAAACTGAAGCTTCTCGAAAGGGAAAGGTAAAAGCTTGAGGGGTTTGTGGCGCGTGCTTTGCTTTCGAGGTAGGTTATGGCTTAGCTTTTTAGAATTTGATTTGAGGTGTGCATATAGAATATAATTGTTGTTAGGGCTATGCATGTAAGCCTTCGGGCAGTGGAAGTGGTGCATAAATCTACTCTTAGGTTGGTATGATTTCTTCTTATGTGGGCTATGTTAGCCAAAACTGATCTTGCTGGTAATGTGATTCTGATTTAAATTCATCTTTCCATATTAGATGAAACCATGAGAAAATGATCATTCCTGAAACTAATTTACTAACACGAAAAAACATGAATTCATTTATACTTACATACATTTGAGATGCATCTTTAATTGAGGTACGGTATGGTTCGATGAGGCCGGAAAAGAGGTAGGTATGATGCTTTCCCAACCTGAGGGGAATGATTCCGGGTGTTATGATATGGTTTGATATGAGGAAATATGTTATGATATGATATTATGGTCAAGCTCCGAGGGATTATGCCAGATGGTAGTGAGCGGTATATAAACCTCGTGAGTCCGGCATGCGTCATGGCTCTGTGGCAAAGCCCTTACATGTGTATACCAGGTTTGGTTCTGGCCAGTTGTATTGCATATCACTTGCATTCTTATCATTCTTATTTGCCTATGTTCATTTCATGATATATCCACATGATTTGATGAAAAGACTGGAACTTATGCCTTTATTTGATGTTATGTTAATTTGTCGTTATCTGTGTCGCTTTCGTTATGTGCATTTCCATATTGCTTTGAATTTCTTAGCCTATCTGACCTCTTTTTATGCTTTTCATTGAGCCGAGGGTCTTTTGGAAACAGCTGTCCGACCTTGGTAGGAGTAAAGTCTGCGTACACTCTACCCTCCCCAGACCCCATGTTGTGGGATTTCACTGGGTTGTTGTTGTTGATGTGAATTTGTCATTAATTAGAGTCGGATAGACTATAAAGAAAAAGGGAAGTTAAAAGAAAGATTTGAACTTGTAAACCCTATTTAATGTTAAAAAGGGCGTGGTAATCTGATTTAATAACTATTATTCATTTTGTGTGCTCCGTCAACTCTTACATTATCTTTGTGTGTTTCTTCATTGTCGGCCTATAATGCTTACACGTACTAGTATTGTACTCATGTTGCACTTGCTGCACTTTTGTGCAGATACAAATTCACGTTCCAGATTGAGACTTTGTGGTTGATCACGCGGTAGTGATTTGAGACTTTCAGGGTGAGCTACATGGTCGCCTGTGACCCGTAGGACTCTCTTACAATTTACTTTTTGTACTTGATTTCTGCAGACAGTTATTTCATCCCATGAGGCTTGTATTTTATGCTTTTGTTAGCGCTCTTATACGACTTAAATCACATTTTGTGGATATGCATTGTTAGCTATCTAGTATTTATGCTACTGAGACTTAAAGACAAGCTTGTTGTTAAATCTTTCTCTTAATTACTTAAGGATTTTAAGTAATTGGGATGGTTCGCTAACCAGTGGGAAGGTGTAGGTGTCATGTCTAATAGAGTATGGCAGATTGGTACGTAGATATATGTACCCATCCTCGAGAGGCGATAGGACATTTAGGACCTCAAAATTGACCAACTCTCTAAGTTTTCAAAATTTTTGACAGAGTTTCCTTTGTTTCTAGGCCTATCCAAAATCTACATCCTGTCAGCAATCCACAAGAATACAATAAAATCAACCCCACATGGCTCTACACATGATATATATATGTATCATGCATGCCTCCACAGACCTCATATGCCTAAAATGTCACTAAATATCCCCTCTTGACATCAACATGATAAACTCTACTACAATTGGACAAGTCTAGCCACCATAGGCAATAATGAATCAATTACAATAACAAAATGAATCAATTTCAAGCCATAAGAAAGCTAAACAAAGTGACTTTTGAAGTGATATAGGTAAAGAAGTGACATTTTTGTCTAAAAAAAATAACAAACAAACAAAATTGATTGTACGAACTAATTCGAGGGGTTGAGTGACCTTTTAAGTAATGGCTACCCATTTTTATCAATGTATTGACAATTTATTTTTAGGTATATTTAGGAGAGAAAAAAATGAGTACCATGCTAACCTACTACCTTTATATAATTATCCAAAACTTTAGCAACTAATAGAGAACAAGACTCTACAATCATCTTCTTCATTTGACTGTGTCATTACATCACTGCATCCCTATTAACATCACTGTGTCATTACATCACTGCATATATACTTTATCACTAGCGTAAGAACGTATAATTTTGGACGGGTTTACCTAAGCATTTACTGACGAGTAATTTTGTTCGAAACTAGCAGTAGTATCTTGTAACAAAAGAAAAACTAAAGTACAAGGATGTCCAACTAGCTTCTAATAATTCAAAGATAGTTTTTTTGAAATTTACAACTGCTTAAAATATGAATGATTTAAATAAACAAATGTTTACCAAAAATGGCAGTAATAAAATTGATACTAAGATCTATGAACCACTCTTTACAGTCAGATTGGGTTAACTAGATTTAAGTAAGAACATATAATTGATTACTAATAGTCAGAACATATAACTGATTTTTAATACTACTTATGCTTGATTTTAATTTTTAAGATCGTAGGCTTAGTTATATGATTTAGTAGGTAATAGAGGTGCATAAACAAACGTCTACATTCAAATGTCTCTATAGATGGTAAAGTGTTAATGAAATATGGAACTGCATGTGCGGATTCGCTAAGAACAACCTAGCGAATAAATGGTAAATTCATATCACAATACTAGTCTACATCATGGGGCTAATTATTAGACAAAGCTTCACTTATTTTATACAAAAAAAATTCTTTTTTGTTATCTAAATCTGAATCATCCATACAATATTTAACAAGACATCTAATTATATTGTTCTTTCCATATCTCTCACATAAAAAAGTGTTATCCTATTCTTTTCCTCTTGATATTTTTTCTTTCCATATCGAAGTTGGTCTATCATATTTCTTCTTATCCCAGTCTTTCTTTGATTAATACATCCATATGATAAACTCTAGATCGATAAATTTTGTTGTGTTTTTGATAATTTGAATTTTACTCTGCTGCATGGCAATCAATCAACATACTTGGGATTGCATTAGGATAAAGCTGGCACATGAGAGCAATATCCGCAATGGCCAATTAATATCATGCACCAAGAAATTCGATAACCTGGTCACAATAGCAACAAACTGTTGAATAATCCTTATTATTTTATATGTGGCATGAAACACTCATTCACACATATAATTTGAGCTAAAGGAAGTGTTCATACTTGCTGACAACCCACAAGAGTAATGTAGCGGAGACAAGACTGCTCAAGGCTACCTTCAAAAGCAAGGAATACTAGGGAGTACTAAGTTGGATTCCCGTGATATTCAAAGCTTTTTAAAGGTTCTGGTAAAACATCATCAAATGTTTCACATCATAAACCCTTTTACCTAAAAAGACCCTTAGCAACTCGACAACTTCATCAGTGTAGTATTTTCCTGTTGCAACAAAATTGTAAAACATTAGAAAACAACAAGTCATTAGATATACGACCAACCATAAACTGTCAGAATTTATATGATGTATCACTTGTGAATGAATATATAATTTTTGACCTTTTTACCTAAGTATATGCTGACGGGTAATTTTGGTGAAACTAGCATGAGTATTTTGTGAAAATAGAAAAATTAAAGCACAAGTATTTCCAACTAGCTTCCAATAATTCAAAGATAGTTGTCTATAAAGTTTACAACTACTTAAGATAGGGATGATTTAAAAGTAAATATTTTACCAAAAATGATAGTGTTTAAAATTGATACTAAGATTTATGAACAATTTTTACCGCCAGATTGGGGTAACTGGATTTCATCCCTTAATTTAATGCTTAATTGACCACTTATTCTAGGTAAAAGAAAAGATTTTGGATCGATAAAAAGAGTCATTTTTAAAATGTTTAGTTTCACTTTTAACATTAAATTAAGGTGTTTATATCTGTTCTTTTTCAAATGTGAATTTTATAAAGGATTAAGGATAAACACATAAATGAATAGATCATATAATCAAATAAAGAAAAGAGAATGAAGAAAAGAACTAGAGTATTTGCATGAGATAGTTTATTCAAGCCCCAACGCATAAATTAAAATTATCAAATAAAGTGAAGAAAACGAATAGAAAAACTCACAAACTTGGTGAGTCATTGATCCAATTTATCTCAAGAATCCATGAAGAGGATTCATGTTGGAACGAGTTCCTTCATCTTCTCCATTGTTGTGAACTGGTAAGGCGTCATTATATATGGGATGGGCAAGAGACTGGGGTTTTCTAAAACTTGTAATAAGTATTCTTAATATCTTATTTACTCCCAATTCTATGATAAATATTGATGTTTTCTTCTTCTTTTGGGTTAACTACACTAAACACCCATGTACTATGACACAGTTACTGATATACCCCCAGTATTTTAAAATTAAACATTTACACCTCTTATATTATGAAATGCTGCTACTTACACTCCCTATGATGTTATCCCTTTGCTACCAAAAAATAAACCTTTTATATAATGGAAATCCAATAAAAATGAAACTTCATCTAACTATGTATATGTAAAATAATTTTGAAGTGAAAAGATAAATAAGAAACTAAAAATAAAAATGAGAATTTCTATATTACAAATATTGAAATTAAATAAAATTACAAATATCTTACATATTGAAAATGCAAGAACTGCCACGACCCAAAATACCCAAACAGTGACTAAGTCGCAAAGCATAAAGTAAATGCGGAATAAGAAAGAATAAACCTGTCACGACCCAACTCGTGGGTCTAGAGGGCCCCCACACTAAGCCACCTGGTGGGCGACCCCTTCCTTAATTCAACATTTAAATTAAGCATACCAAAAATGTAATGACCCGTTTAGTCATTACCATAATTCCAAAATATTCGCAACTTTGACATCCTGGACTTGTTCGGTTCGTTACGTATCCTTGGTGAACATCTAGCATAACTGGACCAGTCGTGCGAGTAGGAATTAAAATATCGAATTTCGAGCATGGGATCCAGTTAGACCGCCCCAGCGCCCAGCTGACCGCGACCCATGCTCCGCTAAAAGCGAAGGCGGAAGAAATCCCAGTGGATCTTTTTTGCTATCTAGATGTCATCGAAGCGGTACCGCTATAGCGCGTGATTGACTGCTGAAGCAGTAGAAGACTAGTGGCTGACATATTTAAAGCCCCACCTCGGGACTTGACCTAAAAAATCTCATTTCCCAAAGCTGCAGCCGCCACCTAAGGATATTCCAGCCCTAAAAACTTGAATGTTTGGGAAGGTAGCCTCCTTAAATCCATCATTTCAACTCCATTTGATTCTCTCGTTTTTCTTACACCATTTATGGTTATAGTAAAGCATTAAATGAAGGTTGTTTCTCAAAATTCTTAAGAGACTATTGGGTAAAAGTGGTATTGTTGACCTAGAGTAAATAGTAACTCAAGGATGGCTTATTTATTGCAAGACCTAGATTAATAACAAGTTCTAAGCCTAAATCCTTCTATTTCTCAAATGGGTTGACTTGATAGGTGTTAATAATGAGGAATGTGAATTAGTGAAGTAAGTTTGACTTATGTAAACCTTAATTTCTATAAAAGGAAGTTAAATAGCAATAAATTGTTGATCAAGTATGTTGTTCGAGAAGACGATGTTACTCCTATGAACCCAAGTCCTAAATTGTTGCTTAGTTGAAATTATCCATCGTTCCTAGACCTCTAGGATCTACAAATTCCCTACAAAGATGGAAGATACAGTCCAAGTGGATATTCGCGCACATGTTCTGTCACGACCCAATATAGGACCGCACGGGCACCTACCTTTCCCTCCTTGGTAAGCTAACCCTAAATCCATAACACAGTAATCAATAAATACCATTTGAAAATTTCAATAACTAAGTACGATTAACAGCGACAATCAATCACCTAATAAACTCCAATATTGAAAGTATTTACAACCGTTAAATAAATAAGGACTCTTTTCAAGTTCCCACGACCTAGTCTAGACTAGTACAAGAGCGACTAAATGATACGGATTACAACAACACTATAAGACTCAACCTTCGTCCCGGAATGAAATAGGAGGAGGCCTTCAGATTAGGCACTGCGCATCTCCGAACATGTTACAATCAATCACCTGAAACACTCTACACCCGAAAAGGGTGTAACAAGAGCAGTATCAGTACAATCAACGAGTACTGAGTAAGTACCATAGGATCACAATGGTTAGAAACACATATAAGTAAAAGAAGTCACAATTAAACATGATCAACAACTAAATAAAGTCCTATGCCTATTTACCGCACAATATGACACCAAGACCCTTAACTCATTCACCTTCCACTAATAACCACAAGCTAGATCCACAACAATATCACGACAATCATATATCATTATTACCATTCGTTTTTAGTCTAGGAGTCGACTCTTCACTATGATATCTTTAGTCTACATCCTTCAGAGGCCAAACATACAACTAATCCTACAAACAATCCGCAAGACAAACCAACTAGTAAAAGTCATAGATAATCGAAGACAAGTATACATCATCGCCTAAGTAGCATCTGATCTCAATTGTGCCAACTCTCAATATATCTATCCGAGTCCAACATCACAAGTAAACACCAAATCATCTTAAACAAACCATAATGCAATGCAATGCAATGATGCAATGCAATCATGCCAATGTTGTGTACGCATGTACTCCAGACAGAAATATTAACATCTCGGTAGTACAACCCAGTGTGACTTGCGAAGTCTAAGTGTCACAGATAATCCCGGAGCTTTGACCAACAGATAGACGGGACGCTAGATCTTTACCCATGGGGGGTTCTCACCGTCACCACTCTGGGGGAACCGTAGAGTCCATGCACTATCAACGATTTTGAAACTAACATCGGATATCGGCCATACAATCAACGATTCCGAAACTAACATCAGATATCGGCCATCTCACGTCACTCAAGTAAAAGAGTTTTATCAAATATCAATTTCACCCAATCAACGATTCTGGGATGAACATCAGACATCGGCCATCTCACGTCACTCAAGTAAAAGAGTTTTATCCATTATAATAAGGATATCAACAATGTATCATGAATGGATGATAATGCGTGCAATGCATGGGTCAATATCAATTGTATGATCAATTTCACAAGTACCAACAATCAGGTATGCCAACAATATATCCAAATCACAAATACCAACAGTGGGTATGCCAATAACATTTCGAATAAAAAACACCAACAGTAGGTATGCCAACAACATTCTGAATCACAAATACCAACAGTACGTATGCCAAAAATATCCAAATCACAAATACCAACAGCGGGTATGCTGGTAACATTCTAAATCACAAATACCAACAGTGGGTATGCCAACAATATATCTGAATCACAAATACCAATAGTGGGTATGCCAACAATATATCCGAATCACAATTACCAATAGTGGCTATGCCAACAATATCGTAATCAAGACGATAACGGAATTCAATATTTATCAACAACTCATGGCATCAACACGGCACAATAGAATAATCAAATCACAACACAATGGGGTGGCTAGTCCCAAACACACAACAGGTTAATCAAATCGATGTACATTATTACCACTTTCCTAACTCAGTCTATTAGCTTAGAACAAGTAATCTCTCCCTACACTAACAATCATTTGTCACAACTCAATCTAGAACTCAGTGACAATCGCTGGTGCATTTTATTCTTCCATTTATCAACTAGAATCACTATTAATGGCATAACACAAATAATCACATATTACGGGAATTCCCATCATTAGACACAGAAAATAGGTATCACCTGCTATTCCCAAGTCACATAAATCCCACCGATATTTAAGAAAGCCACATCATACATCCTAAAGAATATACAGGCCACAAGCCTGAACACCTAATCACACATCAATACTATCCTAGGATTCCATCCCAAATCTCCAGCTCCTACACATGCATTCTCCGTTCCTTCTAATACATGAATATGGGAAACTAATCGGAGTTTACCGAAAAGAAAGTCGTAACCTACCTGGAAGCCGAACAGGTGCCACGAGCCCACATCTTGTTTCATTTTTCGAAGCGTCTCCAAACAATCAACTCTATCACACATGAATTCTATGTAAGAAATCATGAATAATGATACCCATAATTACTATATTCTATTCGGGTCAAAAACCCACTCTATAATTTAGATAAACGGAACTCCAGGGCAAAATGGGAATTTTATGACCAAAATACCAAATTCGATACCAAAGGGTCAAAACCCATTACTTTAATCATAGGAATACTCAATTAATGTTATAGCCCGTATTTTGTACGTTCGGATAATTCGAGATAGTCGTGATAAGTTGGGGGCAAGACCATTTTAAAAAAAAATTATTTTAATGTACAAGTTGTTATGAATATTATTTATGAATATTGTTAGTATGGAAATATTGAGAAAAGCTAAGGGAAAAAAGGGAAATTCGCAAAATGGCTTATGGTAATATTGTGGAAGGTTAGGGGCAAAATGAGAATTTCACAAAATGTTCAAGAAAATTCTTGAGGAGGCCACTTTGGCCGTGTGTGTGTATATATATATATAGAAAAAAAAAGAGTGATGACAAAAATAAAATAGTTAGTCATCTTATTTTAATAGTTAAGAAACGTCAAGAAAAGGCCATGTGTTCACATGGTATTGGGAGGAACTATATATATATATATATATATATATATATATATATATATATATATATATATATATATATATATATTTATATATATATATATATATATATGAATAAGTGGGAAAAATCTAGACATTTCCTTTCTTCTTCCATGACACAAGAAATTTGAAGGCAAGAAATGGAGCCATGGTGAGAAAAATTGAGCCATGGTAAATTGACCAAGAAAAATTATTTCTTCTAGTATTCCAAGAAATTGGAAGGTCCTCTTTAACATGGAGTGGTTGTTGGAGCAAATAAGCCATCAGTTCTTGCAAGTTGCAACTCTAGCCAAGGAAGAAGTGAAGTGGAAAAGGTAAGATTTAATCTTCTCTTCATATGTTATGGACGATTTGTATATGTTGTAGAGTGAAGAAATGGATGAAAATCATGAATTTGGTATGTTGGGGTGTTGGCCGAAAATAATTGTATTGTGTAGAACAAATGAATTGATTTTATTTAGTAATATGATTGTTGTAGTAGGTGGAATTGGATAAAATTCATGAAGTATGTGGGTGTGTGGTGATGGCCGTATAGGGGCTGCCCTAGTTGGGTATGTTGAGATGATTTTACTTAGTATTTTAGTTGTTGTTGTTATGGATTATGTGATGTAGAATGAAGGTTTGTTGGCTTGAAATGAAATTGAAATTATTTGTGCATTATTGAAGAAGTTAGTATGACATTAGTGTGGTTTCTTATATTTGTAAGAATAAATTTGTTAATGTATGGGCTGTTGACATAATTCATGAAGTTGGAAGTGAGACATGTGTTGGAAGATTTTAAGTTGGGTTGTTGTAATTGAATTTGAAAGAAGAAAGTGTGTTGTTATGGTTCTCGTTGCAATTAGAAGGTTTCGGGTGAAATGGCATGTTGGCTAGATTGTTTTGAATATTGTATGACTTGTTTGAAGTATTCTTGAATTGTGTTTGTAAGGTCTTGGGAAAGTATTTGAATGTGTAAGCATTGACGTGGGCTTGACTATATGTGATGGAATTGAATATAAATGAAATGCCGTTGAATTTTGTGACAAGAGTTGTTAATATTAGAATGTACTTTGGATTGATTGTTGAAGTTGTTAGCATGATTGTTGGTATTGTTGTCGATAATTTGGCCGAGTTGCATTCTCGAATTGTTGTTGATAAAATTGGCCGAGTTAGATTCTCGTGGATGGTGTATTTACAGGGGAAATGCTGCCGAAATTTCGGCAGATTACAAATGAACTTGTTTGAAAGACTAAGACAAGTATATGTCGATGAATCTAATGATTATGTCAATTCTCTTGAATGTAGATTAGCTAGTTTGGACAAATAAGCGTAGCTAGTTGGTCGGGGAACAGGTATGTAAGACTTACCTTTCTTTCTTTTGGCATGATCTTTATGTAACGAGCGAAAGGACGTATATGTATGATTTCAAAGAAATTCCTGCTCTTAGAGCCACTAGGATGGCTAACTTTCTTGATTTCCATTAGCTACTTCATATGATTTCGATGCGTATTTATGATGTCCGAAGGTCTGTGATATGTTTCCAAATGGTATTCGAAAGATAATCGATATGACTAAAGTCTTGATTTTTCAAATGCTAGCACGTCCGACTCTTCCATCGAGTCTTTGATATACTTTGATATGTACATATGATTCCAAAAGTTATATTTGATTTGATCTATACGATATCCGTAAGATACTTGATATGATTATTGCTTCGATTTTCCAAAAACGGCTTCTGAAATGCTCGTAGAAGGTTCTGTACTTCAAACGTCCATAACTTTCGCATGCTAAGTCGGATTGACCCGAAACATGTTTCTGATCCTTCAGGAGTCGGTAAGTTTACTTGTCTATCGAGTCTTGATTTATGTGCATATGGTTTCGCATTATTCTGTTCGTGCAAGCCTCAGTTTGGATTTCACTGAGCTCGGGCCATGACATGTTCTCGTGCGTATTCCACTGCATTGTTCACCGAGTCCCTCTCACTTGCGGGCCGTTACACGTTATATGTATATGATGTTATGATGATATAGGGATGGTGGCCAGGATGGCATATGATGATTTATTCAACGAGACCCGCAAAAGAGGGCCGGGACACGTTATATGTATCCACCGAGTCCCTCAATAGAGGGTCGGGACACGTTATGTATATATGGTATATGACTCTGACATGCATGATTCTATCCACCGAGTCCCTCACTTGAGGGCCGGGACACGTTATGCATATATGATATAAGATGTGGACATGTATGATCTTATCCACCGAGTCCCTCACTGGAGGGCCGGGACACGTTATCTGTGTATATGACATATGATATGGATATGCATGATTTTCATTTAAAAAGGCAAGTACTTCGATGTTTTAAAAAGTCATACTTGATTCTGGTAATTCTCTGTTTCAGTCATAATTCTGTTTCTTATATTTCATGCCTTACATGCTCAGTACATTTTCCGTACTGACCCCCTTTCTTCGGGGGCTGCGTTTCATGTCACGCAGGTACACCCAGATGAGTACAGGACATTGCTAGAAGATGCTTCAGCAGGATTGGCAAACTCTATTTGCTCCTGGAGTGTTGCCGAGTCGGAGTATATGTGTTGTGATGTTTGTTAGGAGTTAGAGACGTTGCAGACAGAGTCGTGGGTATTGGTTGTCAGTCCTATAAGCGGCTCCATCAGCCGATGTGTCAGTTTGTGTTATGATACGAATTCCATATAATTACAGATTTTGTTGGAATTGATAAACAAAGATAAAGAAAAGATTTCTGAAAGCCTTAATATATATTTCATGCTTATTTGATTTAAAAGTCCGAAAAGATTATGTGTGTGATAAGAGTCGGAGGGTTCACTCGGTCCTAAGTAAGGGTCGGGTGCCCATCACACCCTGGGTAGATTAGGGTGTGGCAAAGTGGTATCAGAGCAGGTTTATCCTAGGGGTTGTCTGCAAAGTCGTGTCCGGTAGAGTCCTGTTTATGGTGTGATGCGCGCCACATTTATAAACAGGAGGCTACGGGGTATCTAGGGATTGTTGACCTTCTTTCTGTCATAGATCGTGCGAACGAGCCAAGTCATAGGAAAATGAAATTCCATATATAAGCCTTATATACGACGGAAGGAGGTAAGTGATGATATGGAAAGTTACTGCGGTAAGTATTGATATATTTGATCTGTTACCTGAAATTGGCAGTTCCGGATGGCTAGAATGTGATAAATAGCGGTATGCTCTGTGAGGCATTATTGATACTTGTTGTGTACAGATTTTGAAAAGAAAGAATGGTATAAGAGGAACCAGGTTTGTTGAAGGATTCAGAGAGAGTTGACAAGCAGTTTTGCTGTAGATTATTATGTACGGATGGTGAGTGGAAATCTGAACATACTGGTACCTGAGTACATATAAGTAACGACGACGAAGGCGTGTTCGCCACCATCGGGAATCTGGAAATCTGGGATAAAAGATAACCATACTCACAGGTGAAAGGTGAATTTTGAAGATCAAAAAGGGTAAAATAGTAATTGTAAAAGAAAGGACGTGTTACGAACATGTCTCGGAATCTGTAAGACTTCAATTTGCTCTAGATCATGTGATAAAGGTCATGTGAGGAAGCAGACGCGATTATATCAGCATTAGGGTACCGGATCCCACCAAAGTCTCGAGGTTAAGCGTGCTAAGGTGGGAGCAATTTTAGGATGGGTGACCCCTTGGGAAGTATGCAAGAAATCCCAAAGATTTATCCATAAGAGACAAATGAAAAGCTAGAATAGCCTGAGTGAAATTAGAGTATACGGGATGGTTGGAGACCATAAAAAGCCACATAGCACGCGACAGGCTAGACTGGAGAAAAGATAGAAGTGCATCACAGTTCTGGAAATTGGATAGGCTTGAATAGCGTTTGGAAGTATTTTGTGGAAATGTGAGTCCCAGTAACCGGTGCTACGGTAAAGAAGGCCTCAATCGAGTAAAGGATACCGAAGCCCGAGTGACCGTAAAAATAAATGGTGCAAGTGTTATAAGATAAGCTGCTATTTTCACTACAGGTTAAGATGGGAAAACCAATACAACGATATTTGGAAAAGAAAGAGAGTGAGTTAATGAAAGACAAGGAGACCAAAAGGTCGGGAAAAATGAAGAGTAAGAAAATTCAGTGAGGGAAGCCCCGAGAGAAACTAACGACAAAGCATGAGATTGCTTGGGCAGAGATTCAAAGATAGGAACGTGAAAAGGATAAAGTGTGGTAATATATAACAAAAGAGGAATGTGTGAGGTTCAAAAACCAATTTCAATAAGTGGGTCTGAAAGAACAGTGACCACGACAAGGAATGTGAAGTAAGAGAAGGAATGACTAAGCTTAGTGATGCTGTTATAGGACTTCGGCCTTGAAAGGTATATAAAGGAATAAATGTGTAGCCATATTAATGTGGTTTCCTCGAACATCGAAGAGTTTTCTTGAAAGGGTGACTTAAGAATAGGACGAATTGTGCGTTAAAAGGAATATTTCGCGAACCTCAGAACCCATACGGCAAATAACAAGAAAAGAAAAGTGTCCGCGGAAGAAGGAACCTAAGGAAGGTTAAGGACGTGTGTTTAGAGAGAAATACAAAGAGTAAGAAAGGGCTACAAACTAAGTTCACAACGGATGATGGAGAAAATGATAAGATTTAAAGGATAATGGAGAGAATGATAAATATTCAAAGGATATTTCGGACGGGGACGATTATCATAACGAAAGTATCAACGATTGGTAGCCTGGGAATTTTTGAAAGAAAGGAAGAACGCAATGTCTATGAATGAAGTTCTTTGGATGCTAGAAAATAGTTTATGGATCTTTGATTATACGGAGTATGAGAATATACGTTATGAAATTATATGAACCATCGACGCGAAGCGATGCTCGATTATATTTGTAAGGAACCCATACCAGAGAACCAACAAGAAATAACGAAGGATGAAATGAGCGCCAATACAAAGAGATAAATAAACAACTATACTTATGTCGAGAAATGTGAGAGAAGGAAATAAAGAAAAAGTTGTAGTAAGAACTCAAGATGTTGCGAGCTAAGAAGTTAGGTGAATTCGGATCATAAGTCACCATAAGCGCGACTGGACTGTGAAGGATAATAATTGGCAAGGAAACGTTACGTACATATGTTTTGGGTAAATATTCAGAATGAAATACTAAAAGGGATAGTGACAAAGACATAAAGAAACAGGGGGCGAAGAAAAAAGGGAACACCAAAAGACCGATGGATAATTATAGCATGATAACCGAGACTGTAATACTGTAGATCAAATGAGAGCAAGGAACAGCCTGTGGCCATATTGGATCTTCAGATAAAAAGGTTACGCACCAACATGTGATTCCTATTAAGGCATTATAACGAAACAGTAACACAGAAGAGATGACCTGGGAAGGACAAGAATAATAAGTTGGCACAGTGGATTAGGAAACCCATGACACGGAATGAGGACTCATGTAAAGACAAAGAAGTTCGATTATAAAGGAGATAGGGTGAGAGATAAGGAATGGGCAGGAAGAAAAAGGTCAACTATAAAAAGTACCCTTCCGAAGTATTATGACACCCCATGCGGTCAGTTGAACATTCGAGGACGAATGTTCTAAAGGGGGGGGGGGGGGGAGGATGTTATAGCCCGTATTTTGTACGTTCGGATAATTCGAGATAGTCGTGATAAGTTGGGGGCAAGACCATTTTCAAAAAAAAATTATTTTAATGTACAAGTTGTTATGAATATTATTTATGAATATTGTTAGTATGGAAATATTGAGAAAAGTTAAGGGCAAAAAGGGAAATTCGCAAAATGGCTTATGGTAATATTGTGGAAGGCTAGGGGAAAATGGGAATTTCACAAAATGTTCAAGAAAATTCTTGAGGAGGCCACTTTGGCCGTGTGTATATATATATATATATATATATATATAGAAAAAAAAGAGTGATGACAAAAATAAAATAGTTAGTCATCTTATTTTAATAGTTAAGAAACTTCAAGAAAAGGACATGTGTTCACATGGTATTGGAAGGAACTATATATATATATATGAATAAGTGGGAATAATCTAGACATTTCCTTTCTTCTTCCATAACACAAGAAATTTGAAGGCAAGAAATGGAGCCATTCGGCCATGGTAAGAAAAAATGAGCCATGGAAAATTGACCAAGAAAAATTATTTCTTCTAGTATTCCAAGCAATTGGAAGGTCCTCTTTAACATGGAGTGGTTGTTGGAGCAAATAAGCCATTGGTTCTTGCAAGTTGCTACTCTAGCCAAGGAAGAAGTGAAGTGGAAAAGGTAAGATTTAATCTTCTCTTCATATGTTATGGATGATTTGTATATGTTGTAGAGTGAATAAATTGATGAAAATCATGAATTTGGTATGTTGGGGTGTTGGCCGAAAATAATTGTATTGTGTAGAACAAATGAATTGATTTTATTTAGTAATTTGATTGTTGTAGTAGGTGGAATTGGATGAAACTCATGAAGTATGTGGGTGTGTGGTGGTGGCCGTATAGGGGATGCCCTAGTTGGGTATGTTGAGATGATTTTACTTAGTATTTTAGTCGTTGTTGTTATGGATTATGTGATGTAGAATGAAGGTTTGTTGGCTTGAAATGAAATTGAAATTGTTTGTGCATTATTGAAGAAGTTAGTATGACATTAGTGTGGTTTCTTATATTTGTAAGAATAAATTTGTTAATGTATGGGCTGTTGACATAATTCATGAAGTTGGAAGTGAGACATGTGTTGGAAGATTTTAAGTTGGGTTGTTGTAATTGAATTTGAAAGAAGAAAGTGTGTTGTTATGGTTCTCGTTGCAATTAGAAGGTTTCGGGTAAAATGGCATGTTGGCTAGATTGTTTTGAATATTGTATGACTTGTTTGAAGTATTCTTGAATTGTGTTTGTAAGGTCTTGGGAAAGTATTTGAATGTGTAAGCATTGACGTGGGCTTGACTATATGTGATGAAATTGAATATAAATGAAATGCCGTTGAATTTTGTGACAAGAGTTTTTAATATTAGAATGTACTTTGGATTGATTGTTGAAGTTGTTAGCATGATTGTTGTCGATAATTTGGCCGAGTTGCATTCTCGGATTGTTGTTGATAAAATTGGCCGAGTTAGATTCTCGGGGATGGTATATTTACAGGGGAAATGTTGCCGAAATTTCGGCAGATTATAAATGAACTTGTTTGAAAGACTAAGACAAGTATATGTCGATGAATCTAATGATTATGTCAATTCTCTTGAATGTAGATTAGCAAGTTTGGACAAATAAGCGTAGCTAGTTGGTCGGGGAACAGGTATGTTAGTCTTACCTTTCTTTCTTTTGGCATGATCTTTATGTAACGAGCGAAAGGACGTATATGTATGATTTCAAAGAAATTCCTGCTCTTAGAGCCACTAGGATGGCTAACTTTCTTGATTTCCATTAGCTACTTCATATGATTTCGATGCGTATTTATGATGTCCGAAGGTCTATGTGATATGTTTCCAAATGGTATTCGAAAGATAATCGATATGACTAAAGTCTTGATTTTTCAAATGCTAGCACGTCCGACTCTTCCATCGAGTCTTTGATATACTTTGATATGTACATATGATTCCAAAAGTTATATTTGATTTGATCTATACGATATCCGAAAGATACTTGATATGATTATTGCTTCGATTTTCCAAAAACAGCTTCTGAAATGCTCGTAGAAGGTTCTGTACTTCAAACGTCCATAACTTTCTCATGCTAAGTCGGATTGACCCGAAACTTGTTTCTCAGCCTTCAGGAGTCGGTAAGTTTACTTGTCTATCGAGCCTTGATTTATGTGCATATGGTTTCGCATTATTCTGTCCGTGCAAGCCTCAGTTTGGATTTCACTGAGCCCGGGCCAGGACATGTTCTCGTGCGTATTCCACTGCATTGTTCACCGAGTCCCTCTCACTTGCGGGCCGGAACACGTTATATGTATATGATGTTATGATGATATGGGGATGGTGGCCAGGATGGCATATGATGATTTATTCATCGAGACCCGCAAAAGAGGGTCGGGACACGTTATACGTATCCACCGAGTCACTCAATAGAGGGCCCGGACACGTTATGTATATATGGTATATGACTCTGACATGCATGATTCTATCCACCGAGTCCCTCACTTGAGGGCCGGGACACGTTATGCATATATGATATAAGATGTGGACATGTATGATCTTATCCACCGAGTCCCTCACTAGAGGGCCGGGACACGTTATCTGTGTATATGACATATGATATGGATATGCATGATTTTCATTTAAAAAGGCAAGTACTTCGATGTTATAAAAAGTCATACTTGTTTCTGGTAATTCTCTGTTTCAGTCATGATTTTGCTTCCTATATTTCATGCCTTACATGCTCAGTACATTTTCCGTACTGACCCCCTTTCTTCGGGGGCTGCGTTTCATTCCACGCAGGTACACCCAGATGAGTACAGGACATTGCTAGAAGATGCTTCAGCTGGATTGGCAACTCCATTTGCTCCTGGAGTGTTGCCGAGTCGGAGTATATGTGTTGTGATGTTTGTTCGGAGTTAGAGACTTTGCAGACAGAGTCGTGGGTACCTTATCCTTGCTGCAGCAGCAATATCTTCAATAATCACCCTGAATCCAAGTCTAGACTTACCACAATACAAATACTATAACCATGGCTAGACGTTATCCGAAGCTAAATTTCATTATTTCGCTTGTTTTGCATTAATATTTGATGGTCGGAAGTTGGGGAAATATTCCAGAGGATTTGAGAGAGTATTAGGGGTGTGTTCGATGAAAAATGAGGGGTAAATCCCCTTTTATAAGGTTCTAAAGTCAGTTTCCACCAACCTGGAATTTGCCCTTTGCGTTCGCGGCCTTGGATCGTGTTCGTGAAGGGTTAATCCTTGCTCCTCTTCGCGGTCACGGCCCTTTGGTCGCGTTCGCAAAGGGTTAATTTCTGCTCTGGTGGCCTAAATTGTAATGTCCATAACTCTCTACTCCAATGGACTATTGACGAGCGGTTTGTTACGTTGGAAACTAGACTTCATGAACTTCAATATAGGCTTTTGCTTTACTCCAAAACTCCTCATATACTAAAAGATATTCTTTCTCTAACTTGGACAAAAATTGCCCATCATATTTTCTCCAAACTGCAACAAACTTAATTTCCTTGATTCACTTGCCCTCCAATCCTCCATAGCTTATTTTATGAAATTAAATCCTCATAACCATAAGATAAGTGCATATAATTTTGTATATCCTTGGATATAACTCCAATGTCCATACTTAAAATAACCAGCAAGTAACGAATCATAACATTCAAAACTACGGGGTGTAACATCCCCCCCCCCCCCTAAAAACATTTGTCCTCGAATGTTGTAGTTGTGGGCTTACAATTTTATCATTGATTTCTTGCAATGGTTGTCTTTCCTTAGACCCTGATCTTCATACTCTTATAATATGAGCTCATCAGTCTCTTTTCATAATTTCCTATTTCTTGGCAAACTTCTCCATTAGTTCCATATCCTCATGTTTTTTATGTAAGCAGCCAGTGGTCAGCCGATGCCCCGTTATTGTCATGTCCCCATTAATATTATCCTAGCTCATGATTGCACTGGCTTTCCGCCGATCTAGGAGTATCCTTAGTTGTTGTACCCTTTTTACTTGCTCTTTATTTCTATACTTATAAACAAACTCTCTTGTTCAGATATGGTACCTTTCCTTACTTGCTTCTCTGGTACTATTTTAGATTTTCCCTTTTTGTATTAGTTGACCTTATATATTTACATACCATATCTTCTCCTTTTGATTCCTTAGTCGGACTTCTTAATTCCTTACAATATCATCATAGTTCCACCTATGGCAATGCCCAGATGATTCGCAATATCATTTCCTTGCTGATGACTTATTATTCTCAGTGATTATTTTACTTCAGATTGTCCATCTAATAGATCAACAATACCATAGTCAAGAGATATTCAAATCGGACTCAAACCATACCATACTACTTTCCATAGTTAGTCTACAACAACAACCGCAACACCATATCTCATACGCTTGTGTACTACGCTTCTTCATCATTATTATTATCTCTCATAGCAGAATTATATTCATAACATACTAATAATTACAACTTAAGCTAATTTACCACTCAAAATACCTTTAAATTCATTTTTGAACTTCTCTTCCAATTTTCTCTCCCCAAACCTTAACATGATTACAAAATAAGCCCATAAGCATGGAATTAAGATAAAATTTTACTTAATCATAACTTCCTTTCCATACAGCCCTTAATTCTCTTGTACCGATGGTAATTTGAGACTTAAATTAGTCCCTATTCTTTTTTAATGCCTTATCCTTGTCCTTACCTTATTTTGCTGGTTGTTCCATTACGACGACTGTTTATATGGTTCTATAACATATGTTCTCACATTTGACATAACTGGCAACTTGTGAGGTACTTTCTAATCCCTGGTAGCACTGCTGTTTTGTTATCCATAGGCATATTATCTTTGTTTCCTTTGGGGATTACTAAACCTCCTGTAAACATTCCTCTTGTTAAAACTTTCGTCTCTTCTTATACTAAGATTTCCCTTTTTAATAATCCAATTTTTCCTTCGTACTTACCTTTGGTCAGCTTGCATGCTCTTCTTATTTTTTCTGTTACCTTTCTGGAGTACTGTACGGCATATTTAAATGTAACCCAAATTTTCTTCGATGTGAGTGATTCGAACCATAGCCTAGAAGCATAATGTATTTTATTGACAAAAACCCTTTGTTTTGTTAATTCTTCATCATCTTGTTATGCCTCCTGTTCTATATTGGTCCTATAATATGCTTGCATTTAGTCTATTCTTACTTTTCTTTAACACCTCCTTCATATATCAGTTCATCTCGAATTTTGGCTCCTTCGAGTTAGTACATTCCCCTCTTTTGAACTTGGGAATATTGTAGTTCATCTCAGAACTGAATTCGTTCTCCCCCCCCCCCCCCCCCCCCCCCCCCCCCCCCCCCCCCCGTTTTTTAGAGATATTCTTATATACTGGTAACATTCGTGTACTAACCATCTCTAATAGTTATCTGGCCAGCTTTAGCGGTCCTCTAGGTCTTTTATTCCATATAATATTGGAATTCCTTTCTTCGCATGGTTTAACTTATTTCCCTTTTTTTTAACTAGCTAAACTTTTGTACTAAGTCAAAGGTTTACCCATATTGAATACAATTCAGACCACTTCTTCCTTTCATGATTATTAATCCTCTAGGCCAATGTATTAATGGTGACATGGAAATTCGTCGGGCTCTTTATGGAGTTTCTCCCCATGCAATGCTCCTTCCGCCGTAATCTTCATTCGTAACTACCTTTTACTAAGACCCTTGAGATTCTTCTTGCTTTTAATTCCCTATTTATATCTATACTATACCATTCATTCTCACGATTCCTCCTTTCATTAGCTTAGTTTATATTATCTCGTAGTCCTTAAAAATTTTGCATCATAGTCATGCATCATAGTCCTTCTAGTTCTCTACCAATTCTTGTTCTTGTCATGCAGTGTTAGTAAAGTACACTCTTTTCTTTCTTCCTTCGTCAAAATTTTCATTTCCTTTATGATGCTACAACCTATTCATATTTATACATATCCCTCATACATTCTTCTTATTCCCTTTACGGTCGAATTTACTCCTTATCAAGGCTTTTATCTAATGTTACCGATGTTTTATTCTTTGGTCAGATTTAGTATCTTATTATCCTTCCTCTTGTCCTTGATGGTTACATAACTTCATCTGGGCAATTCCCTAAGTCCACTCTTCTTACCTTTGCCCTTATGACCCTTCTTGACTTTCCTTGCTCTTAACTTTGTTTTCCTCCTTCAGTTGATTCTACATAACTCTTTGTTCCCGGATAAGTCACCACCATACTGCTAGATAGCATCTTAGGAAGAAACTTTTGAATAGGTTTTTGCCATCCTCTAGCGCTTTTCTCCATTTTCCATTTTACAGCATTGGCCCTAGAATTCGTGGAATATTTTATTAAAGTAAGAATTCTTTCCATCTCCAAAATTGTCTTTTAGGGGCGGGGGGGGGGGGGGGGGGGGGGGGGGCTCTTCCATTCTCTTGGTGAACACATCAATATGGTTTCATACTTATCCTCTCGGACGTTCCTTAAGAGTTAGAAATCCCTTGACATTTTTCGTAAAATTTAATTATTCCATCTCGGATTACATCTATACCCATTGTTATTATACTTTAATCTTGTTTATCCATATCCGTTTCCAAGATCTTCACATTTGTCCTCTATCACATTTTGCCACACTCTATCCTTTCTGCTTACTTACTTTAGACATTGATCTGAATGGCTCTTCGCCGCTACCACCGCCTTGATCCTTTTCTCAAATATTCCACTTAACCTTTACTAGCAACATACTTCTCTTACTCACGCTTCTCTTCTCCTCATGACATCATAATCTTCCTACTCTTATATATACATATTCTTCTTTTTCCTGTAACTTTTATATCGTAATTATCCTACTTTAACAATCTGAGAAAACAATATCAACCTGCCCTGTAGCACTTGCTACCTTAACTTCAATACCCAGCTCGATCAATACCTTTAGCATCTCGTAAGATAAATCATAAGGGCACGCATACTATTTAATATGGCCACACATAAGTTATCATTTACATCACTTGTCAAGGCCTTGCTTACAAAATATCCCCATGCTATTTAAAATTGATCTAAATCTGTGGCTTTAATACATCTTCTCTCTCTTTGCCTAGTTAGCCAGACTCATATCTCACGATCGTTTAAAAATTTCCATTCGTAAGGCTCATATGATCCTAATTTCCCTCGGGCGATTTTGGTTCCTCATATTTTCGTACGTCTGAATCTGTAGGACATCTTAACACATTTTACAAGTCCTTGGTTAGGAACCCCTGGAAATATAGACCTAATAATGATCTCCACTTGGATTCCTACTTTTCTTTCACTTTTATTCATAAGTAGATATCACTCCTATTATTTTCAAGTGGCCTTCACCACGTCTGTCTGAGAAAAATCAAGATACATCTTCTTATAAGGATCCCATCCGTCCCTTTTTATTACTGCCTGGTCTCTTAGCACCTATCGTTAAAAATCAATTGGAAGTTCTAATGGGAAACCCAAAAAATACTCTGTAATGTCTTTCCCCCACAGCTGGAAAAGTCCTTGACTTCCCTGGTTGGGTAAATATTATCATAACCTCTAAAATTTCCAACATCTAGAAAATTATGGTAGTCAGAAATCAACACACGTGACTGCTTTTCATCCCTTGTTTATAAGTGTGGTAGTCAGAAATCAGAAATCAGAAATCAGAAATCCTCTTGTTTATAAGTGTGGCGCACTTCACACCCATAAACAAGACTGTACTGGACACGGTCTGTAGACAAACCTAGGACAAAACTGCTCTGATACCACTCTGCCATGCCGCAAACTGAGGAGTCGTGATGAATGCCCGACCTCTTCTGATCAAGCACTCCTACCTTCGTACCTGAAACTCACTGAACATTATGGTGGCATATATATGACTTTTAACTGAATTATACACTTCTGTAATAACAACATAACCAACTCGGTGCCAATAACTTCAACCAACATATACATATATGTGCAGAATATAACGGTGCAAGCCGGCTAGGCCACTACATATACTGTATGACAAGAATAAGAGCCGACAAGACTACATAACTTCCTAAATACGTACAATAATCTACAGACCTCTATGGAGCATAAACTGTAGGTGGGGGGGGGGGGGAGGGGGGGACGGGACAAGGCCTCGTCATACTCATATGTACAAATCAAAATGGCATACCAAAAGAAACTGCAGCTCCGAACCAAGTGGAGTGCACTGACTGCAGCTGAGTGGATATCCTACTGCGCTGGGCTGCTAGCCTGACTACCTGAACCTGCGGACATGAACGCAGCGCACATAACAAAAGGGCATCAGTATGAGCAATGAACTGAGTATGTAAGGCATGTATAACAACATAATATAGATATGAAAGGTAATATGGAATAAGATAGATAACCTGTACATCTGGATGCCTCATAAGGCGGATGTCATACATGCTTAACTTTTTTAAAAAAAAAAAACTTTTTCATACATACGTATATATAATATCATCATCATAATGCACCCGGCCTTTTCAGGACTCGGTGTGTAACGTACCCAGCCCTTTTGGGACTCGGTGTGTAACGTACCCAGCCTTTTCGAGACCCGGTGTGTAATACCAACTAATAAGTGGTTGCACAATAGGTGTCGTACCTGGCTGACTATAACGCGGCTCGGTGTGAGAAAATACCTACATATATATATATATGTAAACATGCATGAGAGCCAAATAAAAGCTATAAATACATCGGAGTGATGTAAGGTCGGTAACCTCCGATTTTCATTATGGAATTATCATCATGCATATATCTCACCTTGAGAGAACAAAATCATAAGATGAGATCAACATCAACAAATATAATCAATAATCTTGAAACCAGCTCAGTAATCTCATAATGACATTAAAACCATAACTTTGGAATCTCCAGAAATGGGATCAATAATCATCATCATGGTCATTATAGAAAACATTTGTCTTTAGCATCATAAGGATTTTGAGAATCATGAACTGCTAGTATTTTCGGGAATAAGGGAATTGTGGAAGTCGTGTATGCGTTCATAGGAAAAGAATCATGCCTTTAGAATGAAAGAAGAATAGCCTTAACATACCTGGACGCTTATTTCTCGACTTTCCAACTTAATTCTTGTCTTGCAATTTACTTAAGATCATTCATAGTCTCGTAATCTACATATAAAACAATTCACACTATTGTTACGCTCATCCTGATATGCTCGTCTTAAGTTTTCAATTTGAATCCATTTAGAATCTGCCGAAATTCGGGCAGCATCTCCCCTGTTTATATGTCTAGCCCGAAATCATAATATGAACAACCAACAACAACAACAACACACCAAAATCATCAACACCATTATCCATACCAATATATTCCCTAAAACATCCCACACGATGTTTTCCAAATTTCTCAACTAACCAACTTGCAATACGACTATTTAATAACTTTATCTCCGCAAATAAATTGAAATTAATATTAATAAGGAGAGATTCATACCTTATCCTCTAGAGCAGCAATATCTTCAATAATCACCTTGAATCCAAGTCCAGACTCACCACAATACAAATACTATAACCATAGCTAGATGCTATGCGAAGCTAAATTTCGGGATTTTGCATTAAAATTTGATGTACGGAAGTTGGGGAAATATTCCAGAGGTTTTGGGAGAGTATTAGGGGTGTGTTGGATGAAAAATGAGTGGTAAATCCCCTTTTATAAGGTTCTAGAATCGGTTTCCACGGACCTAAAATTTTCCCTTCGCGTTTGCGGCCTTGGGTGGCATTCGCGAAGGGTTAATCCCTGCTCCTCTTCGCGTTCACTGCCCTTTGGTCGCGTTCGCGAAGGGTTAATTTCTGCTGTAGCGGCCTGAATTGTAACGTCCATAACTCTATACTCCAATGTTTCTTATCGACGAGCGCTTTATTGCGTTGGAAACTAGACTTCATGAACTTCAATTTAGGCTTTTGCGTTTCTCCAAAACTTCTCATATACTAAAAGATATTCTTTCTCCAAGTTGGACCAAAATTGCCCCTCATATTTTCTCCAAAGTCCAACAAACTTAATTTCCTTGATTTACTTGCCCTCCAATCCTTCCATAGCTTATTATATGAACTTAAACCCTAAAAACCATAAGATAAGCGCATATAATCTCGTATATCCTTGGAGGTAACTCCAATGTCCATACCTAAAACAACCAGCACCTAATGAATCACAACATTCAAAACTACAGGGTGTAACAGTCCAGAGGGTCGATTGTGACTTGGTGGGGGGTTTTTGGTTTGGTTCTCGAGACATTCAAGAGCATTTTATACCTTTTGTTCGAGAGTTGGTTTTGGCTGTTTCGGGGTTGACCCGGTCAAATAGAGCTCCCTTGGAAATGCCGAGGCCACGAGTGAGTTAGTAGCATGTTTTACATATGTTTGCCTAGTGAGACTAGTTGGAGAAGATGAGTTTTCAACCTTAACTATGATATTTGAATCCTAGGCTATGAATATGAGTTTAATTGAAGAACTTGTCTAGTCTAAACATGGAATTTCGTGAGTTAGTGGATAATAAGCTTGAATCTCTAAATTGGATTGAGGAATTGATTATGGATAGTTAGGGTTTATTCCTATTTGGGGGTTTTCTATTACATGATGATATTAATTACTAATTGAGTTTAATTAGCAACTAAAGAGTGGAATTGAACTCTAGAATGATGGATTACAATTTCCAATCTTGAAATTCCCATTTTACCCTCGTGGGTCCAGTTTTCCTCTTTCTATAGTTTGATTTTTTATTTGAACGAATGTATAGCAATATCGGTATTGTTAATCTCGATTTCTAACTTAGATTTCAATAATGACTAGACTTTGAGTGTTCAGAGGCTCTTTGGAAGGGCAAGGCTTAGGTTTGACGGTTCGTGGCACCAGCTTAGCGTTGAGTTAGGTTATCGCTTACCTTTTGGTATTACTCCAATTAGCGAAACATATGTACGTGTTAGTTATTGATGGGGAAAGAATGTTAAGCCTTCAGGTATGAAGTTTGGATGGATACTCTTAGGTTTGTATTGTTGTTGACTATGTGGGCTTGTTGCCTTGTTATGGTGATTCTGTTTGTTGCCATGTGTGATGTGTTGGGCTTGTCATCTATTTACTATGTTGTGTTTTTTATGCATTCATCTCTCACTTATCATGTTACTTATCATCAGAAAAGGAAAGTATAATGATTTAGGATTGGTATAGTGATGTGTGCTTATGTAAGACACGAATGAGATATGGATTATGATTTACACTTGATATTGATATCATGCATAGCATTCATAAAAAATTACATGATACTTTGATATGAACTGTGACTTGGTACTGGTGATGATAAGTGAGAAAGGAAACACTTGATATTGTGAGTGTAGCGGAAGATTATGTGTGCAGGTTTGATATGAAAGTCACCTTTGGGCTGTGTGCAGAGTGGATAGTATTGTGGAAGTCATCTCTGGGCTGTATGTGGAATGACTAGTACATGGACTTCACAGGTCCCCCATGGGTCATTAATATCGAGACGTGGAGGATTTCGATCCGTAGCATGTGTGTACGATGACAGACAGTTGGCCAGTGCATTTCATCTATGCAGTCATTTACCTCTTTCATCCATATCACTGATTCTGCTATGGCATTTATATCATGTGTATTGTTCCTGAATTTGGATTGTGTTGTGATTATTACTTGACTATTTGCATGTCTACCTTTTGATTTCTCTCTTCGTATATATCTAAACTAATTGTTGTCAGCCTATGATACCTACCGGTACATGGTGTTTGTACTGATACTACCTTGTTGTACTCTTTTCTAAGTGCAAAGTTCGTAGCATGTTCCTCTTCCGCACCTGGTGAGTGATCCCAAACCTCAGTTTTAGAGTTTCCAGGGTGAGCACTTGATGGATTCTGCATTCGGAGATTCTTCTATCTTTACTTGTCGTTTTTTTGTATTCTGAGACAGTATTTATATGTCAGACTTGTAGTCTTCAGACTTCTAGTATTTAGTGGCTCTTGTACTAATTCAGACCAGATTCTAGGGATGTTGTATTAGTATTCCATAATTAGTATTTTATTTATATATTGAGACTGCTTAAATCTTTCTATTTACTTTTCATATGTTTGAAATGAATGTTGAATGAGGGAAGGGTTCGCCCACCAGGCGGGTTAGTGTGGGTGCCCGCTCGATCCACTAGTTGGGTCGTGACATGACAAGAATCAATAATAAAAGTGACATATGATGTCATGGATGAAATGTAATGATATGCATGTTATAGCCCGTATCTTGTGTGTTTGGAAATTCCAAAGTCATCGTGGAAAGTTAAGGGCGAGACCATTTTCAAAAATTATTTTAATGTACAAGTTGGTTATGGATATTAGTTATGAATATTATTGTATGGAAATATTGAGAAAGGTTAAGGGTAAAAAGAGAAACTCACAAAATGGTAAATGGTAATATCAGGGAAAGTCGGAGGGCAAGACGGGAATGTCACAAAAATTTCATGAAGGTTCTTGAAAGGCCATGTTGGCCGTGTGACTTGTGTGGAATATGTGCACATTTTTAATTAATGGGGACTAAGGTGTACACAAGAAGATACTTAGTCTTCTTTCTTTAATTTCAAGAAAAAGGTGGGAAAAGTCAAGAAATTTCTAGAGAGGGGCATGTGCCCCTCACATGCTTGGAGATATATATATATATATATATATATATGAGTTTACCTTCTAATTCAAGACAAAGAGAAGAACAAAAAAAATGAGGAGAGTGGAGAAAAAGAGAGGGTTTCGGCCATGGCTAGGGGATTTTGACCCCTTGAAATCTTGTCCCAAAAAATTATTTCTTCTAGTATTCCTACTAAGTTGAAGGTCCTCTTTAACATGGTGCAAGTGTTGGAGCAAGAAATCCCCTCCTTGGTGCAAGTTCATAGCTATAGTCAAGTGGGAAGTTGAAGGAAAAAGGTAAGAACTAATCTTCCTTTATGTGTTATGGATGCTTGGTACATGTTGTGATATGGAGAAATGCATGAAAAACATGAAATCAATGATGTTGAAGTGTGGCCGTGCATGTATGGTATTGGTCGTGTGTTGTGTGGTGTTGTGTTGTGTTGGAATGATTTTATGTAGTATGTTGTTTGTTGTTATAATGTATAAAAAGGATGAGAATTCATAGAAATATGCATGAAGTGTATGTAGCATGTTGGTTGTCACTGGAATATTAAGAAATGAATGAAAAATTTATGGAAATATGCATGGAAGTGGTGATGGTAGAATGTGATGAATTAGTTTCATTTAGTAATTGGATTGTTATGGATTATGTGATATAGAATGAAGGCTGTTGTTAAAGTAAGTGTACATGAATTATGATGATGTGCATGGTTGTTGTTGAATTGGAAGGTTTCGGTAAAGTAATATGTTGATTGTGTTGTTGAAAGATTGTGTGAATTGAATTGGATTGAGTTGGATATTGAAATGTTGCTAGAAAAATTGTTGGTATTGTTGATTGTTTGGCCGGGTTGAATTCCCGGATTGTTGTTGATTGAAATTGGCCAAGATAGATTCTTGGGGACGATGTATTTACAGGGGAAATACTGCCGAAATTTCGGTAGACAAATGTTGCCTTAAGATTCCACTTCTAAATGTTCTAATTAAGGTTTGGTAAATGTGACCAAATTGTAGATTTTGGCGGATTTGCAACTTGAATTTGGAGTCGCATAAGAAGCAGAAAAGGTATGTAAGGCTTCACCCTTCTTTCTATGGCATGTCTTAGATGGAATATGTTGGATATGAGCCTCGGGAATAACTCTACCCTCCGGAATCCGCGCCTAAAGTTTTCTCTTTTTCAATCAGTAGAATTGAATTAAAAAGTGTGCAAAATGTTGGAAGAATTTCCTAAACCTCTAGAACTTGCATAAATAGGACCCGATGACCCTAAAACCCTCACAAGTAACGCCATGACATGTAACATATGTAAATTTGGCGCGCCGCCTCATTTGACCCGAGGTGGGCCCATGGTCCCCGGATTTTCCTTATTGTTCCGTTTGATTTATTTTGAAGCAGAATCCAAAGAAACCCTTGATCCGTATTTCGTTCACCGAATGACAAATACTGTAACTATGCTAACGAAGATACTCCTATGATGACAATGATAATGATGATGTTGAGAAAGAGAATATGCTTACGATAAGTACGACAAGAATGATTCCATGACTAAGAGTCTTGAGCTAAGAATCCTATGTGAATATTAAAGTGTTATACTAGTTCTTGAACCTCAATTCTATTCCTTAGCTATGACACTAGTTTCTAAAAGACTTCAAAGCATATTAGTCGGCGGTTATAATGTCCATGATTTCATTCTATGCTCTCTCTTAAGGCTATTTTCCGTTGGTAGTCTCGCCTTAAAATACTCGTTCCTTCAAGGTGAGACAAAGTGACCATGATTATTCCATAATGTAATCGGAGGTCACCGACCTTACGTCACTCCGATGGACACATGACTTTCTTTGGGCTCTCATGCATGACAATTGTATGACATATGTATATGAATGTGAATATGTATATGTATATGTATATGAGGAAAAGGGGAAGGGCCACTGTTACATCACCACCTGATTCAGCTGGATTTCGTCCCGGACGCGGGATATGGGAGAGCCGGATACGGCGTCTGTATATGTTATATATATTTATATATGATATGTTTGGACACTGTTGGGGAGGGGGGTGGGAGAGCTGATGTACTCGGCGTCTGTAAATGTGAATAAAGGATACCGTTTTCTGAAACGTTCTGTTTTCTGTACATGTAAATAAGAAGTACTGTTTTCTGAAAAAAAGACTAAGCATGCATGGCATCTGCCTAAAAGGCATTCATATGTACAGGTTATTTCTGTCCCAAGATAAGCTCCATATGTCTACTCCGTTATTATTCATACTGTATATTCCTTTATTATGTCACTATTCATGCCTTACATACTCAGTACATTACTCGTACTGACCCCCCTTCTTCGGGGGCTGCGTTCATGCCGCGCAGGTATACCAGCTGAGCCACAGTTATCATAGAAGAAGTTCCAGCGGAGTTGGCGGGCTCCACTTGTTCTGGAGTGCTGCCGAGTCAGAGTATATGAGCTAGGGTGTCTGTTCAATGTTAGAGACTTTGCAGACAGAGTCATGAGTATAGAGTGTCAGCTTGGTAGACGGCTTCAACCGTCACAATGTTATTACGTTTCATGTCGCGGGTCCCATATGATGATAGACCTTATGAAAAAAAAACAAAAAAAAAAAAAAAAATTTGAGAGCTTACTATGTATTTTATTCTTAATTGATCCACGAGTTTATATGTGTAATAAGAGTCAGCGGGTTCGCTCGGCTCCAGATATGGGGTCGGGTGCCCATCACACCCTAGGGAGATCGGGGTGTGACAATGCAGTGTAATACTACGCAAGTTATGCAATGCAATGGCCAGTATCTCAACCTGTAAACACATGCTCCGAACGGAATCTCGACGTCTCAGCAGTCATGACCCGCAGGGGACCCATGACGTTGATGTGCCGTGAATTTCAGCATATTTGATGTCTTTTCACTAGAAGTGTTACTTGTTTTTAAGTGTTTTTACATCGTTTCTTATGTTATTTTTATGTTTTGTAGGGTTGGTTGACTAAGGAACGAAAATGATGAGAATTGTTGAAAAATGGAAAACTTGGAGCAAAAGAATGGTCCGTAACTCGAGTTATGGACTGTAACGTGATCCGTAACATGAGAGGAAGATCCCGATACATGCCGGCTCAAAAAGACGGTCCATAACTCATGTTACAGGCCGTAACATGTACCGTAATATGAAGGGAAATTCCAGTAAGAGGCCTAAGTATTGTCAAATCCAGAAGGACGGTCCGTAACGCAGGTTACAGGGTGTAATTTCATGGCGTAATGCATTGGCCACTGAAGACTGAAGCCATGATCCGCTGGAGGTTACGGACCGTAACTTGTGTTACGGTCCGTCGAAAGAAGCCGCAACGGTTGACCTAATAGCAAGCTGACAAAGGACGGAACCGAAGGACGGACCATAACCCGTGTTACGGTCCGTAATGATGCCGCGAAAGGTGTTTATGTCCAGAACTTTGGCGCGATTTTTGGCCCTATAAATAGTTAAGTCTAGGTTTTTTAGCATTTATTCAGCATCTTGAGAGCATTAACTTTATGCCTTTGATATTTGTGAAGTTATTGGGGGCATTTAAGGTATCAACTTCACCCTCATTCAGCATTGTATTACTATTGTAAGTATATTATGTTACCTTTTAAGCTTCCTTTGTTGAACAAAATGTTGAGTAGCTAATTTTAGTTCTAAGGTTATGGACCCCATGATGGGTATTATGTGAATGGGTTTCTACCATTGATATATGCATAATGGTTGTTGGTATTTATTCAATCTTTGTGTTTTAGCGTTGGGTAATGATTGCAAGCATTAGACTAAGCCATTATACTAACTATTCTTGGAAAAGAGAGTTAGCATTGGTAAGATTGAATAACAATGACACGAGGCATTAACCCTCATTTGATAGACTAACTTAGAAATAAGAACAGATCTAATTGGCATTATTGGTCACTCTTCGATTTCAACTCGTTCGTATTTGGAAAACTCATAAAGAAGAAATACGGCCTAACTGTTGGGAAACATTAGGAAGCCCTTAAGAGATCGATTGCATACCCTTAGAACGACCATTAGAAGTATATCACATTGAAACCTGAAGCACAATATCTAATCAAAGCTGGGAACACAACCTTAGTCTCTCTCTCGCATTAATTACAATTCAAGTCAAAGTATTCATTTACATTACACAACAAATATTTCAAACGATTCAGAATAGGATTAAAGCCTTTAAAGACTAGTATCGCATACAATTAGTACCCTTTTCTCTCCATATTCCCTGTGGGATTCGACCCCAACCTTGTTTGGGTTACTATATTTGACAACGTCCCCTTTACGCCACTAATAGGTGTAATTTGAGCGTATCAAATTTTGGCGCCGTTGCCGAGGAACAATTTGGTGTATTTGGGTTAGTTTGGGATTTTAAGCTTGCTTGCTTTGGTCCAAACTTGTCAATATGTGTTCGTGATTTTTCATGTTTCTTTGTGTTAGTTTTTTTTTTTTTGTTATTTATTTTTGTTACCTGTGTCTCTATGGCATCTTGGAATGAAAATGGGTTTGATGGTTGCAATCCATATTTTGATGACCCACGTTTATATTGTGGAGGACCACACTTTTGGCAAGATTGTGAAAATGCTCCCGGGAGAGAGATGCGTGCACCGTCTCAATCCTATGATGGGAATATATGTAATATATGTGGTGGTAAAAATGGACATTAGAGTGATTGTCCTAATTAGTTTCCTTCTCCTCCCCCAAGTTGTTCTAACGAAAATACTAGTTGTGCTTTTGAGTTTGATAGGAACAATGGTATGGCAAACAAAGGGAAAATTACCGGATTTGAAGGTGTCATAGAATTGCTCCAAGCATACTTTGACCAGGAAAGGGAGAAGGAGCGAGAACTTGTCGGGCAATCCATTTTGGAAATGAACAAATCACTTGAGGATGCAAATTTTTCAATTTCCATGAATGTGCTTATTCCTCAAAATGAAAGGGTTGAAGAAGAGATTTCACATTTAAAAGATGAGCCCGAGAATTCTTGTGACCACAACGAAAGTTGTGAAAGTGAAGGAGTGGTTCAACTTGAAGAAGAACAAAACCTTGAAGAAGAAATCTCCAATTCTCAAAAAGAAGACGTTGAAGAAATTTTGAAAAGTATAATGGGGAGGAATGAAAAGTATGGGAAAGTCTTGACCAAATTGTGGGAAAAAGTTCAACATGGAGATGATGAAACTATCCAAATGGTGTATCTCACCATGGATGGATTTTTACAAGCTTTGGACGACTCTCACAATAAAGAAAAACTTGACAAGATAATGAATCAAGCTCAACAACTTGAAGCCTATGGGGATCACCGTGAAGGCATTTCACGGATGATGGAAGAATTCTAAAAATGCATGTTGAGCAAAGTCAAGAAGTGGAGCTACTTGAAATTGCTATCCGGAAATTGGAGGCTGAGTTGAGTGCAAAGATTGAGGCATGTGTTGCTCAATATCAAAGGGCCATGAATTGTAGTTTTGAGTTGGTTTTCAATGAAGAAGAGGTCAAGATTGATTTTCATGAGCTAATGGTGAATTTTCAACCGACCAACCCAAAAATAGTGAATGATGCCGAGATTGATAAAATTATACTAGAGTTGTATAAAAAAGTTCATGAAATGGTTTTGGAAGACTCCAGTTCATTTTTGAGCGAGGATGTCAAAATTCATGCAAGTTTGGAATTTGAGTGAGTTGGACCTCATTCTAACCGTTTTTCAATGTTGTGCTTGGTGGGTGATATGGAAGTTTAACTAACTGAGCCTATGGATAATTTTGGAGACGAAGATCAAATCATTTTTATTTTTAAGTTTTCTATGCCAAGAAGACAAAATGACATGCCTCACTTACGGGCCAAGAAGTGCAAAATGCGATACCCGAGAGTTGGCCTCTTTGCTTTCGTACCACCGCCCCATGAGCGGTATCATAATCTTGATTCAAAATTGGGGCGAAGATTCATATCCTCTAAGTGAAGGTAAAAGTGGCAAGATTAACTCTTGTCGTGGCACGATGTTAAATGCGGCGCTCTATGGGAGGCAACCCATATTTTCTTAACTTTTAATTTGTTTTTATAATTTTAATTTTTTTTGTTAAGTTTATTTTTGTATTTTTAGTCACTCTACCAGATTTCACAATTTTTAGATGTGTTTCGGATAAAGTAGAATTTGGGGCAATAGCAAAGAAACAGTGCACAAAACAGGCATATGTTCATTTGTTACAAAAAGTAACTGAAGCATAGCTTGGTATGTGTATAATGTATTGCTTAACATGAGTCCATGTTTAAACCAGCCCCAGAACCTTTTGTTTTATTTCTCCCTTCTCTTGAAACCAACAACAAAACACACAAACATGCTCTTCTTTCCCTCACGTAGCACTGCACGCACATCACACCTCTGCACTAATTTCTACTATCAGTCAATCTCACCAATGTTAAGGTAAGAAATTTTCTCTTTTCTCCATAGCCTCTCTCTTACAAAAAAAAAAGAGTCTTTTTCTTTTATTTCCATGTGATTATTTTGATATGGAGCTAGAGAAAAAACTGTGAAATTCTTGTTGTGTTGTTGTTTGATTTAGATGAAGCTATGATTGAACTATAATTGCCAATATTTTGGGAGAGTTTTCCACTCACCAGTGTGGCTGAAACTTAGCTAATAGTAGGATGCCCACAACCTGTTCGACAAATTGTTTGAGAGACAATTTCATTAGCCGGTGAAGTCTGAGTAACCGATCACTATTAGGAGTTAATTGTGAGTGATTTTTGGGTTGACAAGTAGGTTGTGAACTGCTTGGTCATATCACTCAACCAAAGGCAGTCTTTCGGCATTTTAGCTATTCTTGTGGTGATATGTGAATTTGTGGTTATTAAGGAGTAGTTTGGTGATGAAAATGGGTAGTCAAGTGGATTCTCAATAATAAAGCTTAATTGTTTATACTTTTGACCGAATGCAAAGTGATTGTGCTTTGATCGAATGAGCAGAAAGTTGACCCTTTGTGGAAATGTTATGATTCTAACAATTGAGTTTCATTTATAAGTTGTAGCATTGTTCTTCTGCCTCAACAAGTCTTGACTGTGATGGCATGAATTGGTTTTAACTTTCCGGAGGTTTAAAACTATGACTACAGAAGTTCTAAATTGGCATAGTGAATAGAAGCTTCAGCTGATACTTTTTTATATAGGATGACTTCTAGTCAATCCGAGAAAGCTCAAGGAAGCACGGAACAACTTCCTCACCCTTATGATCGAGATTCGTGACACCATATTTTCAGGCAGTCTCTCCTAACCTTTTCTTTAATCATATACTTACATCGAGGACAATACAACATTTTGAGTTGGGGGAGGCTTTATTTTGATAGATATTCTTGTGATGGGGTGTGATATGTCATGATGGATGATAATTTGGTAGATTGATTTTATTTTGGTATTTTTTTTCTATTACATATGTATATTAGTATGATTTTATTTTCTAAAGTACTTTCTTTAGTTTTAGTTAGGAGTAAAAGTGGTGTGAGATGTGATTTTTGCCCCTTGACTAATTTTTTACTTGCTTGGTACCAACTTATTTAAACCTTCACATATGTATTCTTGATTTTTAAAAATAAAAAAGGATTGAAGTAATGATTCTTGTTGCGACTTTTAGACTCAATTTTTGGCTCTTACTTTCACTCATTAGTCACTTTAGACTATAAGTGACTTTCTTTGAGTTCATTTGTTTCAATTTGGTTTTGGATATATATTCTACTTGGATTATCATGTGCCATGCGTGGTGAGGTTTTTGTGAGTTCTTTTGCATTACTTGTGGTCTAGAACTTGCCTGGAATGTGTTTCAAGGCGAAATTCTAGGTTACACTTGGTTTGAAAAATGATGTTAGGCCTTCTTTGGATCGTTTTTGCCTTAAATTTCCTACCCTTGCATATTTTTCCTAGTCAACTCCTTTTGAGCCTTTAAAATTTTCTTTGGCAACCATGTTACAAGTTTTAACCTTTTGTTCTTCATTGATCCATCTTTTGGTACCCTACCTCCTTAAGTGCGTTGAAAGTGAAAACGTAGGCTAAAAGCCTAAGTTTCGCGGTGATGGTTGGAAAAAGTTGTGATGTGGGAGTTACTTAATGGTGAAAAGGTGGAAAAAATATAGTAGAATAGAAAAGAAAAAAAAAACATTGGAAACTTCCTTGTTATTTTGAGAAAAAGAAAAAAATAGAAAAGATAAAAAGGAAGGAATAATAAAGAGTTGTGAATAAAGGGAAGACTAGTTGGTGAAATGAAAAATGAAGAAAATGGTGGAAAAGTTTGAAAGGAAGTGTCCTTTGATTGTTGCAAGTTGTAGTGCTTAGGGAGGTTTTGAGTCACTCTTACCCAAACTGTGCCCTACCTTAACCAAAGCGTACATTACAACCCTTTAAGTCCTAATGGATTTTGAACCAAGTGTGCCTACATTAGCGGAGAAATACATGAAGGGCAAGTTTATGGTACTACTTGTGTGCATTTGAATATCTTTGTGAGAGAGAGATAATTCTTTCCATTTGATACCCCAATTGTGTTTTAAATTACATTTTGTGAGTTGGGATTCTCTCTTAATTGTGAGGGCACATGAGAATTTAAGTTCTGAATTGGTTCCATTTTCCAATTGAGTGGAATGAACAAAAGAAAGTAGTTTTGTGATAATGAGGCAAATTTTGAAGCTTTAGTGTCATGACTTGATTACTACTTTGATTAACTTGGTGTTTGAGCACTTAAAATGAATATGAAGTTGTTGAGAAAAAGTTGGTGATTCATATGTTTAGGATTAATTAGTGGTACCAATCTGTTACACCTTGGAAAATCTTCCGTTGATGCACAAGTGAATAGACTAGTGAAGAATATGAGTATACGATATTTCCGTAAGTAAGAAATGACATTCGATGACCCTAGATAAGATTTCAAAGATGTTTGAGATAGGGGAAGAAAGTTGGCCAAGATAAGGCAAGGCATACGATAGGTATCGGAAAGGAATTACAAGTAACGAGTTAACGAGCCTTTAATGATGTCTAGGAGAAGAGTGATAACGTCCCTTAGATTGGTATTGAGGTGTTGAACAAGTGTTAAGAAGGTTCCATAAGGATTGGAGATCAAACGAGTCGACGAAACAAACTTCGGAACAACTGGGGATTATATGGCCAAACATACTGGCCGTATAAAGGTCCGTATGTTTGGGACCGTATAATCAGCCCAAAATGGCCCAACTTTCTGGACCAAATATACGGCCAAACATACGGCCCGTATAAATTATACAGACCGTATGTTGGTCCGTATATACGGTCTGGACAGATTTGGATCATTAAATTAATGGACCAAGGCTTATTTCATTTCACTTCTACATCACACCCCTTCTCTCTAAACCATTTCTCTATATTTATTCCACAAGAATTCAAGAATTATTAGTGTTCAACAACATAAATCAAGTGAATCAAGTGTAAGGAAACCCATTAAAGATCATTCAAGTCTAGAAATCTCATTGGAGATGAACTAGGGTTTTTGCTCAAGTTGAGTATCATCAACCAAAGCTTGTTCCTACAACATATAAGGTAAGATTTATGGTATATCTATGTTGTTCAAGGTATTTGAGAGTGGAAATACTCGGATTGTAGAAGGGTATAGAAAAATTGGTCATGAATGTGGAATAGTGCCATTTTGAGTAACAGTTTGAATTGAGTCGTGATTCTTGCTGTGTTGTGACGTAAGTAAGTTATAAATGATGTTGAGAACATGGGATAGGCAATGTATGTGAATGAACATAGTTGTGTGTTATAGCTAGGGATATGAGTAATTAAAAGTGAATTGAGAAATGTGGATAATGTGGAAGAATAATGGTTAATGTTATGATATTGTGAATGTATTATTGACGTTTAGGAGTTGATATAAGCTATGGAGGAATGTCGTATATATAAAGGAGATGCTGTCCGATTTTCTCTAGTTTTAGTCATGTATGCTAGCTATCGACTCTAATGATAGTATAACTTTAATGAAGGTAGAAACGCGAGCGTTGGAGAAGAACGTGCAAGTGATAAATAGTTGAACGCAAAGGTATGTAAGGCTAACCCTTCTTTCATAAGGCATGCTTCTTGGCAAATCATCTAAATCTTCTACGAGTCTATGATATTCTCCAAATGCCTCTATCTTCAAAGCTACTAAGCTCACGATTCTCGATATGTTACGATTACGCTAAGTTCCTCATATGACAAGTAAGCCTATGAAGATAGATGTAAAAATAACGATAATAGTGATAATGATATTGATGACAACTATAATGGTAATAGTGATGATGATAACGATGACGACTATGATAGTAATGATAATAGTAAAGATGCCTATGAGCCATTATGTATATGTATCGATGTATGACTATTATGGAACCCCGAGCTTATGAGGCCGGGTAGGATATGTAAGTAAGTATGTATATGATTATGTAATGCGCGCACACCTCTGCAGATGGTACGGACAACCCTAACGCCTTGGTAGGGCTAGGTAGATGTAACCCTGAAGCCTTGGTAGGGCCAGGTATGTGTAACCTTGAGCCTTGGTTGGCCAAGTATGTATGAAACATCAATCCTTCATGGTCGGGTATGCTATGTAAATGCTATGTATATGCTATGATGGTGTACATGATATAGATATGAGTATGAATACGAATATGATATGAATATGAATATGAATAAGATTATGTATATAAGTGCGGCGATGAAAGCAAATGTAAATGAGTACGAATATGAGTACGGATACGGATATGGATGTATGTACACGAATACGCATTAGAAATGGAAAGTTCCTATGCAGGACAAGTAAGTGCTTATAATGATGATATTTATTGTCTCCCATCATACGCTATTTCTTATGTTGTTTAATATGCTTCTATATTGATGTTGATTATGCTTTACATACTCAGTACATTCTTCGTACTGACGTCCTTTTGTTTGTGGACGTTGCGTCATGCCCGCAGGTGCACAGGGAGACAGACTCGATCCATAGCTACATTCTCAGGGACTACATAGCAGAGCTCCATTTCATTCGGAGCCATAACATTTGGGTACTTATTCTTTTATGTAAATAATTATGGGCATAGCGGGGTCCTGTCCCGCTTATGTGATATGTTATACTCTCCTTAGAGGCTCGTAGCCATGTGTATATGTTAGATGTGTCTGGCCTTGTCGGCTTATATTTTGTATATCATTTTGCTTAGCCTTGTCGGCGTATGTACAATGGTACGGTGTGGATGCCTAGGATGATATAAAGATGTTGTTGTCCAATGGGACTAGCTTGATGGGTGAATAGAAATGTATGTTTAATAATGTGGCTCACCTAGATTTAAGTACAAGTGTAAGCCAAGGGGTGCCCAGGTGGGCTAGCACCGGGTTCTCGTCGCGGCCCCTTTAGTCGGGTCGTGACAAAAGTGGTATCAGAGCAGTTCAGTCCTAGGGTGTGTCTACGAGCCGTGTGTAGTAGTGTCTTGGTTATGGGTGTGTTGCGCGCAACACTTATAAACAAGAGGCTGCGGGCATTTTAGGAATAAATGACCTTCTTTCTTCGTAAGGATCGTGCGATAGAGCTATGACATAAGAACTTCTGGATTCTTAACCGTGTGTTGTGTATTTCAGAAATGCCTGACCTTCTTTCTATCCTAGATCGTGCGATAGAGCCAAGTCATAGGAAAATGGGATTCCTTATATAAGCCTTATATACGACGGAAGAAGGTGAGTGACGATATGGGAAGTCACAGAGGCAAGTACTGATATACGTGTTCTGTCACCCGAAACTGGAAGCACTGGATGGCTGGAATATGTCATATAACCTTATGTTCTGTGAGGTATTGTCGATATTTGCTGCGTACAGATTTTGAATAGTAAGAATGGTAAAAGGAGATTCTGTCAGAATTGTTGGGTATGCTTAACAGGAAAAAGTGTGGAAAGGAAACATCGTAAACAGACAATAAGAGAGATGCGCCGTTTAGAGGAGCCACGGATATGGACATGGCATGAAGAAAAATTGTGAGAAAGACGATTAGTAGTCCGAAGAGCTAAAATGGATAACATTAGAGGTTTAATAGGACGAGGTCTGTTGGAGGATTCAGAAAGTCGACAATTAGTTTTGCTGTGGATTATTAGGTAAGGATGGTGAGTGGAAGTCCGAACTGGCTGATAATCGGGTATGCATAGGTAACGGCGACGGAGGTATATTTGTTACCGTCAGGAATTTGGGGATCTAGAACGAGAGGTAGTCATACACGAAAGTAAAAGGCGAATATTGAGGAGTAAAAGGGGTAAAATAGTAATTGTAAAAGGAAGGACGTGTTACGAAAAGGTCTCGGAATCTGTAAGACTTCGACATGCTCCAGATTATGTAATGAAGGTCATGTGAGAAAGCGTACGCGATTATATCAGCATTAAGGTTCCAGATTCTGTCGAAGTTTTAAGGTTAAGCGTGCTAAGGTGGGAGCAATTTTAGGATGGGTGACCCTCTGGGAAGTATGCAAGAAATTCTATATATCCAGACATAATAGACAAATGAGAAGCTATGGTAGCCCAAGAGAAACTAGAGTATATCGGATGGTTGGAGACCATAAGAAGATGCATAGGACGAGGCACACTAGATTGGTGAAGAGACAGGGAATGTGTCACAGCTCGGGAATCAGGATAGGCTTGAATAGCATTGGGAAGTATTTTGTGGGCTAGTTGATAGTATATATATATATATATATGAATGCGTAGGATACCCCACATATGATTGTATCGGTGGACATGTGAGTTCCAGCAACCGGTGCTACAGTAAGGAAGGCATTAATCAAGTAAGGGTACTGAAGATCCAGTGACAGCAAGAATAAATGATATAAGTGTTACAAGGTAAATTGATGTCATTTTCACTACAGGTTAAGATTGGAAAACTCAAATATAGCGGTATCTGGAAAAGTGAGAGAGTGAGTAGATGGAAGATAAAGAGATCAAAGTGTCGGAAGAAGGTGAGGGGTAAGAAACCTCGGTGAGTGAAACCCCCAAGAGAAACCACAAGGCAAAAGCACGAGACTATTTGGGTAAGAAATCAAAGTGGGCATGTGAAAAAGGGTAGCGTGTGGAAAAAGGGAAACAGGAGAGGAGCATATGAGGTTCAAGGAACGATTTTAATAAGTGAGGCTAAAGGAATAATGACTAAGACAAGGAATGTAATGTAAGAGGAAAGAATGATTAAGCCTTGTGACGATGTAGAAGATTCCGGCTCGTGCAAGTTATGTAAAGGAATAAAATGTGCAGTTATATTAATGTGGTTGCCTCGGACATGGAAATGCTTTCCCGAAAGGATGACTTGGGAATGAGACGGATTTGCACGTTTAAGGTAAAATTTCACCAGCTTCAAAGCCGACGCCACAAATGGCAAAAGAAGAAAACTGTCGAGGAGGAAGGAACCTAAGGAAGGTTAAGGATGAAAGTAGGAAAAATATACAATGGGTTGGTCAAAGGAAAAGAAGAGTGAAAATTGTAAGGATGTTGCACTAAGAACAAAGTAGCGGGATGCTTGGGAACTATGGACGCACAGCTGCAACGTAAAGGCGTAGTTAAGGAAAATTTCGAATATGTGAGCTAAATGAGTGAAAGGACTAATAGTGGATGAAAAGATATGGGAATGTTGACAAGAATTATGATATGGTCATAAAACGAAAGAAGAACTTATGGTAAGGAGTTTTCGATGTGTTATACACAGAGTTGAAAAGAAAGACGAGGAATAAGGTAATTATCGTAGGCGAGGATACTCGAAGGTAATTATAAATGAAGACTTCAAAAAGGGCGGTTGGCGTATACGGAGCCCCTTAAAAAGGGGGGGGAGAACATATTATATCAGACTCAAAGGGTATTTTGATGACAACAACTATTATAATAAGTTGGCGTAGTGGGTTAGAAAACCCATGGTATCATGTAAGGACTCATGTAAAGACCTAGGAGTTCGATATTTCAAGGTAGTCGTGGTAAGTTAAGGGAATGACCCTCTTCCGAAATTATTTTAATGTACAAGTTGGTTATGAATATTTTTATGAACATTATTAGTATGGAAATATTGAGAAAGGTCAAGGGTAAAAAGGGAAATTGACAAAGTGGTTCATGGAAATATTGGGGAAGGCTAGGGGCAAAAGGGGAATTTCACAAAAAGTTCAAGAGAGTTCTTGGAGAACCCCTTTGGCCGTGTATATATATTTACATATAGAAAAAGTGATGACAAAAATAAAATAATTAGTCATCTTATTTTTAATATTGAAGAAGTTTCAAGAAAGAGGACATGTGTCCACTTGGTATTGGAAGGAGATATATATATATATATATATATATATGTGTGTGTGTGTGTGTGTGTGTGTGTGTGTGTGTGGAAAGATGACCAAAACAAGACCATTATTTATCTTTATAATTCAAGAAATTTCAAGAACAAAACAAATAGAGGCCATTCGGCCATGGAGAACCAAACAAGAACCTTGGAAAGAATTTGATCAAAAATTATTTTCTTCTAACATTTCAACTAAGTGGAAGGCCCTCTTTAACGTGGAGTGGTTGTTGGAGCAAGCAAAACATGTATTGGTGCAATTTGGGATCTTGGCCGAGGAAGGAGACAAGTGAAGAAAAAGGGTAAGGTTTAATCTTCTCTTTCATGTTGTGGATGATTTGTGAGTATTGTAGTATGTGGAAATGGATGAAATTCATGTAATATATATGTGTGTGTGGATGTTGGCCGAATAGTAACTAGATGGGTGAGATGTGATGAATTGATTTTATTTAGTATTTAGATTGTCGAAGTTGTGGATTCTATGATGTTAAAAGAAGATTTAATGGTTTGAAATGAAGTGGAAATTGTTTATGTATCATTGAAGAAGCTAATGTGATTTTAATATAGTTTCTTGTAATTATGAGAATGAAGTTGTGATTATTGTAAAATTGTTGAAGGAGTTAGTATGACATTAGTATGGTTTCTTATACTTGTAAGGATGAAGTTGTTAATGTAAAAGGTTGGTGGAACTCATGAATTTGGAAGTGAGACATTTGTTTGGAAGATTGTGAGTCAGGTCGTTGTGATTGAATTTGAAAGAAGGAAATAGGTTGTTATTGTTCTTGTTGAATTTGGAAGGTGTCGGGTGAAGTAGTGTGTTGATTGAGTCGTTTTGAATGTTATGTTAATGAATTGAATATAAATGAAATGTCGTTAAATTGTATGACAATGGTTGTTAATGTTAGAATGCGTCTTGAATTGATTGTTGGTGTTGTTGGTATGATTGTTGGTATTGTTGATTGATGATTTGGGCCGAGTAAGATTCTCGGGGATGGTATATTTACAGGGGAGATGCTGCCGAAATTTCGACAGATCATAAGTGAATTTATTTGAAAGGATTAAGACAGGTATATGGTGATGAATCTAATGATTGCGTCAATCTTCTTGGATGTAGACTAACGATAGCGAGCTTGGACAATTAAGCGTAGCTAATAGGACGTGGAACAGGTATGTTAAGGCTTGTCCCTTTCTTTCAAAGGCATGATCCCGATGTTATGATTTCATAATTGTTTCCATATCTTACTTGTTTTGCAAAAGTTAGATGTTTCTTATTCCAAGGCATGATTCTCTTCCCGATAACTCGTGAATGTTTTTCCAAAGTGTCTGTATTCTACCAAAACAGAGGTTTACGATTTTGTAAGCTAACGATGGATATGTTTCACAATGACAATGATGATATCAAGGATGAGAATATTTTTGTGATGACTATGATAAGAATGATTTTCCAAAAATGGCTTCTGAAACGCTCGTAGAAGGTTCTGTAATTCAAACGCTCAATACTTTTTCATACTAACTCGGATTGACTCGAAACGTGGTTATGATTTTATTCTACGTTCTCTCAGTGCTATCCTTCGTTGATAGTCTCACCTTATAATAGTTGTTCCTTCAAGGTGAGACAAAGCCGTGATGATTATTCCATAATGTAATCGGAGGTTACCGACCTTACGTCACTCCGATGGATACATGACTTTCTTTGGGCTCTCATGCATGCTGCTTATATGATATATGTATATGATATATGTTTATGTATATGGGGGATATGGGGAAGAGGGTCATATGTTGCGCTATAGACGCATTGCCACCTGGTCAGTTGGCGTAATATCATCCCGGACGCGGGATGCCCGGACGCGAGACATATGTGGGGGACCCGACGTATTCGGCGCTATGATATGACATGTTCTATTTTATATATATATAAAAAGAGATATTTTTCAAAGAAAGCCAAGCATGCATGGCATCTTCCCTAAGAGGCACTCATATGTACAGGTTACTCTTCTACCTCATGATATGTTCTATATTTTCATTATGTTATTATTCATATTTATATCCCTTACTATGTTACTATTCATGCCTTACATACTCAGTACATTACTCGTGACCCCTCTTTCTTCGGGGGCTGCGTTTCATGCCGCGCAGGTACACCCAAACGAGTTGAAGCTAATATAGAAGATATTCCAGCAGAGTTGGCAAGCTCCACTTGTTCCTGGAGTGCTACTGAGTCAGAGCATATGTGCTACGATGTCTGATAAATGTTAGAGACTTTGCAGACAGAGTCGTGGGTGTAGTATGTCAGTCTTGAAAGCGACTTCACCAGCCGATGTGTCATTATATATTATGTTACAGATTCCACATGGCCACAGATTTTGTTTGATTTGAGAACAACGAAAGAAAGATTCCTAAAGCTTAACTATGTTTTTCCTTTCTTATTGCTGTAAGAGTCTAAAGAGATTAAGTATGTAATAAGAGTCAGCGGGTTCGCTCGGCTCCGAATATGGGGTCGGGTGCCCATCACACCCTAGTTAGATCAGGGTGTGACAGGTTATTACAGGAGGTTTGTTGAAGGATTTTCTTCTATTTCTGCACCACTTACAAGGTTGACTTAGAAATCAGCAAAGTTTCAGTGAACAGATGCTTGCGAACGTAGTTTCCAAGAGTTAAAGGGTAGATTGACTTCTGCCCAGTTCTAACACTTCCAGAGGGATTGGAAGGATATGTCGTATATTGTGAGTCTTCAGGCATCGGGCTAGGCTGTGTGTTGATGCAACATGGCAGAGTGATTGCGTATGCTTCAAGGCAATTGCAAAAACATGAGCAGAATTATCCTACCCATGATCTAGAATTGGCCGCGGTGGTCCATGCATTAAAGATATGGATACATTATTTATATGGTGTCCACGTGGATATTTATATAGATCATAAGAGTCTTCAGTATATCTTCAAGCAGAAAGAGTTGAATTTGCGACAACGACGATGGCTAGAGTTGCTAAAAGACTATGATGTCGAGATTTTGTATCACCCTGGGAAGGAAAATGTTGTGGCTGATGCTCTTAGCCGTAGGTCGATGGGAAGTCTAAGTGATGTACGACCAGAGAAGAGATAAATGGCCGGTGAGCTCCAGCAGTTAGCTAGCCTAGGAGTCCGAGTAGTGGACTCAGGTAGCAGAGGTGAAGGAGCGACAATATGAGGATCCCATGCTAATGTAGTACAGGGACACACTCCCTCAGAAAGAGGAGTCATCATTTGATATTTTAGGAGACGGAGTTCTCTGATGTAGAGGCAGATTATGTGTCCCCGATGTGGCAAGTTTACGCCACCATATTTTGAAAGAAGCTCATTGTTCTCGTTATTCTATTCACCCCGGAGCGACGAAAATGTATCACGATCTTAAGTCTATATATTGGTGGAATGGGATGAAGAAAGATATAGCGGAGTTTGTAGCTCAATGTCCTAATTGTCAACAAGTGAAAATCGAGCACCAAAAGCCGACTGGATTGTTGCAAGCAATAGGAATCCCAACTTGGAAGTGGGAAGTGATTAATATGGACTTCATTTCGGGGTTGCCCCATTCTCGACGTAAGTATGATTCTATATGGGTGATTGTGGATAGACTCAAAAAGTCTGCTCATTTCTTACCGGTGAAAACGACCTATGTGGCCGAAGATTATGCGAAGCTTTGTCTTAAAGAGATAGTGAGACTCCATGGTCTCCCAGTATCTATTATTTCTGATAGAGGGACTCATTTTACAGCTAATTTCTTGAAGTCGTTCCAAGAGGGTCTAGGGACCCAAGTGCGCCTTAGCACGGCATTTCATCCACAGACCGATGGACAAGCTGAACGTACTATTCAGACTCTTGAAGATATGTTACGGGCATGTATGATAGATTTTGGAGGAAATTGGGAAGATCATTTGCCATTCATTGAATTTGCTTACAATAATAGTTATCATTCTAGCATTCAAATGGCACCGTATGAAGCTTTATATGGGCGAAAGTGTAGATCCCCAATTGGGTGGTTTGAAGCAGGAGAGACTAAGTTGATAGGGCCGGATTTGGTCCAGCAAGCTATAGATAAAGTCAAGCTCATACATGATCGGTTGTTAGCAGCCCAAAGTCGTCAAAAGTCCTATGCGGATAATCGTCGAAGAGACTTGGAGTTCAAAGTGAAAGATTGGGTATTCTTGAAAGTGTCGCCAATGAAGGGCGTGATGAGATTTGGCAAAAAAGGGAAGCTTAGTCCCCGGTATATTGGGCCATATGAAATTTTATGAAAGATAGGCGAAGTGGCCTATGAGTTAGATCTACCTCCGGAATTGGAGTCAGTTTATCCAGTATTTCATGTCTCGATGCTTTGGAAATGTGTTGGAGATCCTACTAGGATCGTCCCAGTAAATGATGTGCAAGTAACAGAAAAATTGACGTATGAAGAAGTACCCATTGCCATATTAGATAGGCAAGTACAGAGGCTTATAAACAAAGAGGTGGCCTCAGTTAAGGTTCTATGGAGAGGCAGTAAACGAGAAGAAATGACATGGGAAGCGGAAGAGAGTATGCGATCCAAACACCCACATTTATTTCAGCCCTTGGAAGGTATCCAAGATGAGACGTCATGATCCTAAGGTATGTATGCCTTCCTTTTATTCTTTTGGGCCGTGTGTGGCCAAATTTTTATGCTATTATGTTGTGGCCGATGAGGCATCGATATTATGGGTTGTTGTGGAAGGTTGGTAGTGCCATATTATAGGGGAAACTCTGGCGAGAGTTTTGTAGAATTCCCGAACACTTTAACATTCGAGGACGAATGTTCTTAAGGGGGGAAGAATGTCACACCTCGGAAAATTTTTCGTTGGTACGTAAGTGAATGAACTAGTGATGAGTATGAGTGTAAGATGTTCCATGAGTAAGGAATGACGTTTGATGACCTTAGGCGAGATTTCAAAGGTATCCGACATAAGACGAGAAAGTGGCTAAGATAAGGAAAGGTGGGGTGAGCAATGCATGTGCATGGATGAGGGTGATTAGAATGAAAGGTCTAAGAAATGTGAAAAGTTGCAGGTTTGCAACTGGCCAGGTGGTCGTCAAGTGCTATACGGACCGTAAAATGGTATACGGTCAGTAAACTGGCAGGTCGTAGACTGGCATGCAAAACTTCAAACTTTCTGCCAGTCGAGGAAATGGTAAAATAGGACCTGGTTTATGGACCGTAAAGTGATTTATGGCCCGTAAAACATGGTCGTAAATCACCATGGTTGCAGTCTGAGTTTCTGGTTCTGCAATGGTTACAGACGACCACGAAGGACGGTCCGTAAATTGGAGCACGGGTCGTAAACCATGTTTACGACCACTGTACACTTTAACACAGATTATCAAGTTATTAAATAAGGGGACCAAGGCTTATTTCATTTCATTCTACATCACACCCCTTCTCTGTAGAACATCTTTCTACATTTATTTCACAAGATTTCAAATATATTTAGTGATCAACAACATAAAACAAGTGAATCAAGAGTAAGAAAACCATCAAGGATCATCCAAGGTCAACAAATCCAAATGGAGATAAACTAGGGTTTTGCTCAAGGTGGAGTATTATCGACTAAGGCTTGTCCCTACAACATCTAAGGTAAGATTCATGATATTTATATGTTGTTTAAGATATTGGAGAGTTGAAATGTATGAATTGTACAAAATATGGTAAAATGGGTCATGAATGATGAATAGTGACATTTTGAGAAATAGTTTGAATTGAATCATGATTATTGTTACATTGTGACACGAATGGGTTATAAATGACGTTGAACGACCATGAATTAGAAATTGTATATGAAAGGACGAAATCACGTGTTATAGCCATAGATATGGAGAAATGAAAGTGAATTGAGGAATATGGTTAATGTGAATGACTAGTGGCCATTGTTATGATGTTATGAATATATTGTTGACGTTTGGGAGTTGAATTGCGATGTAAAGGAATAGTTGTCCGATTTTACCTAGCTTTAGCCACGCGTGCTAATTATCGATGCTAATGATAGTATGACCTTAATGAAGGTAGAAACGTGAGCATCAGAGGAGTACATGCAAGTGTAGAATAGTGCGACGAAAAGGTATGTAAGGCTAACCCTTCTTTCATAAGGCATGGTTCTTTGGACAAATTCCTAATTCCTATCTATGAGTATGTTGTCTCCAAATGATTGATATTCCGAGCTCGTAAGCTCACGATCCTTGATATGTACTACGATTGCACTACGCACCTCATATGATGAGTAAGCCTATGATATAGACGTAGCGATAATGATGCTAAAGGTGCCTGCAGGCTATTAGATGTATGTGTACCTATGAAGGGCTATAATGAAACCCCGAGCCTATGGTGCCGGGTAGAGTATATGTTTATATATATATATGTATACGATTACGTAACGCGTGCACACATCTGTAGATGGTACGGATAACCCTGAAGCCTTGGTAGGGCCAGGTAGATATAACCTTGAGCCTTGGTTGGCCAAGTATGTATGAAACACCGAACCTTATGGTCGGGTACGCTATGTATGTACATATGTGTATGGGCTACGTATATGATACGACTATGTATATAATATGAATATGAATGTGATAAGACTATGTATATGAATATTAATGTGAAAAGACTATGTATATGAATATGAATAAGGGTATGTATACGAATATGAGTCCGAATACAGTACGAGTACTATTATGGAACACGGATGTGGATGTACGTATACAAATACGTATGAGAAATGGAAAGTTCCTATGAAAGGCAAGTAAGTGTCGTGATGATGATGTTATTGTCTCCCCCTCCTATGCTATTTCATATGTTGTTCCTTATGCTTATATATATACCGATGTTGATCATGCTTTACATACTCAGTACATTCTTCGTACTGACGTCCTTTTGTTTGTGGACGTTGCGTCATGCCCGCAGGTGCACAGGGAGACAGACTTGATCCGTAGCTGCTTATTCAGAGGTTGTATAGCAGAGCTCCATTTTCTTCGGAGCCAAAGCTTTTGGGTACTTATTCTTTTGTGTATATAATTATGGGCATAGCGGGGTCCTGTCCCGCTCCTGTGTTATGTCATACTCTCTCTATAGGCTCGTAGTCACGTGTATATGGTTAGATATGTCTGGCCTTGTCGGCCTATGTTTTGTATATCATTTTGTTGGCCTCGTCGGCCCATGTACATTGATGTGGCATAGATGCCAATGATGATTAAAGATGTTGTCGTCCAATGGGACTAGTGTGATTGATGAATAGAAATGTATGTTTATTTATGTGGCTCACCTAGATGCAAGCATAAGTGTAAGCTAAGGGGTGCCCAGGTGGGCTAGCACCGGGTGCTCGTCGTGGCCCCTAGTCGGGGCGTGACAGTAACGTATCGAGAATTTCAATTTTAGTAGCTTTCGAAGATAGCAACATTTGGAGGACATCATAAACTTATAGGAGATTAGATATTTGGCCAAAGAACCATGCCTTATGAAAGAAGGGTTAGCCTTACATACCTTTCCGTTCAACTATTCTATCACTTGCACGTTCTCCTTCAATGCTCACGTTTCTACCTTCATTAGAGTTATACTACCATTAGAAAATCGATAGCTAGAATACATGACTAAAGCTAGAGAAAATTGGACAACATCTCCTTTAATTATACGACTTCCTCCATATCATATATCGACTCCCAAACATCAATAATACATTCACAACATCATAACAATAGTCTTTATTCTCCTTCATTATCCATATTTCTCAATTCACTTCAAGTCATTCATACCCATGGTCATAGCACACGATTACATCCGTTCATATTCAATGTCTATCCCATGTTCTTAACATCATTTATCACATGATTATAATCATAACATATCAAGAATCATTACTCAACCCAAGCTATTACTCAAAGATGACACTATTCCCACATTCAAGACCTATTTTCTATATTCCTCTACAATCCAAGTGTTTCAACTTTCAACTACCTTAAACAACATGAAAATACCATAAAAATTACCTTAGATGGTGTGGGAATGAATCTTGAGTCGAAATACTTCACTTGAACCAAACCCTAGTTCTCCTCCAATGGAATTTATTGTGGTCCTCTAACCCTTGGAAGCTTTCTACCACATAAACAATTGATTCTAGTCTTTAATCTTTGTGTTCTCTTGGACTTGGGTGGAATATTCTTAGAGAAGGGTTTTGAGCTCTCAACACTTGTAGAAGATGGAAAATGAATTAAAAGAACCCAAGGCATCTATTTATACAATCACTGAAAATCAGTCCGTCGGGAATTCCACGGACACATATACGGTCCGTATAGTATTGTACGGTCCGTATAGTATTGTACGGTCCGTATAAGTGGTCGTGGTTCACCAACCAGAAGACCATCTCCCTGCTGGGAGTTATACGGACTCCTTATACAGACCGTATAAAGTTATACGGACCGTATAAAGTTATACAGACCGTATAAGTGGTCGTTTAACTCCACTTCCCTGGAATGGTTTCCGTCGTTTCGTTTGATCTCCAATCCTTATGGAACCTTCTTAACACTTGTATAATAATTCATTAACCATACAATAGGCTCTATAGCATCTCTTCAAGACATCACCACATAAACATTAGCTCAATCATAGCGGAACCTTTCCGATCACGACTTACATTTCGCTTCCTTCAACAAACTAAACTTCACATATTCATAGAACTTCGAAATCTTATTGTATGCACCTCAAGCTATCTAATCCTTCACTTTGCCCTGTATGATTTCATAATCACCTTAAGTTCACACTAGCCTATCCACAAGGCAACACACACATATGGAATTTCCGAGGTGTAACACTCTTCCCTCCTTAAGAACATTCATCCTCGAATGTTAAGTCCTCAGGGATTCTATAAAAATTTCGCCAGAGTTTCCCTTGTAATATGGCACTACCATCCTGTCACAACAACCCATAATAGCAATGCCTCACAGGGCCACAACATAATAACAATATAGTTTGGCCATACACGACCCAAAAGCATAAAAAGAAAATATACATACCTTATGATCTTGATGTCTCATCTGGGATTTCTTCTAGGGGCTAAAATAAGTGTGGGTACTTGGATCTCATAATTTCTTCCACTTCCCACGTCATTTCTTCTCAGTTATTGTTTCTCCACAAAAACTTAACTGATGCCACTTCTTTGTTTCTAAGCCTCCGTACTTGCCTATCTAACATGGCAATGGGTACCTCTTCATCAGTCAATTTTTCTGTCACTTGAACATCATTTACTGGCATGATCCTAGTAGGATCTCTGACACATTTGCGAAGCATCGAGACATGGAAAACTGGGTGAACTGACTCCAAATCAGGAGGTAGATCTAATTCATAGGCCACTTTGCCTATCTTGCGCACAATCTCATAAGGCCCAATGTACCGGGGACTAAGCTTCCCCTTTTTGCCAAATCTCATTACACCCTTCATTGGTGACACTTTTAAGAATACCCAATCTTTCACTTGGAACTCTAAGTCCCTTCAATGATTATCTGCATAGGACATTTGACGACTTTGGGCTTCTAATAACCGATCTTGTATGAGCTTAACTTTCACTATGGCTTACTGGGCCAAGTCTGGCCCTATCAATTTAGTCTCTCCTACCTCGAACCACCCAATTGGGGATCTACACTTTCGCCCATATAAAGCCTCATATGGTGCCATTTGGATGCTAGAATGATAACTATTATTATAAGCAAATTCAATGAGGGGTAAGTGATCATCTCAATTACCTCCAAAATCTATCATACATGCCCGTAACATATCCTCAAGAGTCTGAATGGTACGTTCACCTTGTCCATCAGTATGTGGATGAAATGTCGTGCTAAGGCTCAGTTGAGTTCCCAAACCCTCTTGGAAGGACTTCCAAAAATTATCTGTAAACTGAGTTCCTCTATCTGAGATAATAGATGCTGGGACACCATGGAGTCGCACTATCTCTTTAACATAAAGCTTTGCATAATCTTCTGCCACATACGTCGTTCTGACTGGTAAGAAATGAGCTGACTTCGTGAGTCTATCCACAATCACCAATATAGAATCATACTTACGTCGAGAACGGGGTAAGCCTGTAATGAAGTCCATGTTAATTACTTCCCACTTCGAAGTTGGAATTTCTATAGCTAGCTACAATCCGCCCGACCTTTGGTACTTGATTTTTACTTGTTGGCAGTTGGATATTGAGCTACGAATTCGGCTACATCTTTCTTCATCCCATTCCACCAATATATAGACTTAAGATCATGGTACATTTTCGTTGCTCCAGGGTGGACAGAATAACAGGAGAAATGGGCTTCTCTCAATATTTGGTGGCGTTAACCTGCCACATCAGGAACACATAATCTGCCTCGGCATTGGAGAACTCCGTCTCCTGAAATATCAAATGATGACTCCTCCTTCTGAAGGAGTGTATCTCTGTAATGTATTAACATGGGATCTTCGTATTGTCGCTCTTTCGCTTCCGCTACTAGCGACGAGACCGCTGAATTCTGAATGGTAGTTCCCCTGCTACCTGAGTCCACTACTCGAACTCCTACGCTAGCTAACTGCTAGAGCTCACGAGCCATTTCTCTTTTCTCTGGTAGTACATCACACAAACTCCCTATGGATCTACGGCTAAGAGCATCAGCCACAATATTTTCCTTTCCAGGGTGATATAGGATATCAACATCATAATCTTTTAGCAATTCCAACCATCGTCGTTGCTGCAAATTCAACTCTTTTGGGTTGAAGATATACTGAAGACTCTTGTGATATGTGTAAATATCCACATGGACACCATATAAATAATGTCTCCACATCATTAATGCATGAATCACTACAGCCAATTCTAGATCATGGGTTGGATAATATTTCTCGTGTTTTCGTAATTGCCTTGAAGCATACGCAATCACCTTACCATGTTGCATCAACACATAGCCTAGCCTAATTCCTGAAGCATCGCAATAAACAACATAACCTTCCAACCCCTCTGGAAGTGTCAGGACTGGGGCAGAAGTCAATCTATCTTTTAGCTCATGGAAACTACGTTCACAAGCATCTGTCCATTGAAACTTTGCTGATTTCTGGGTCAGCTTTGTTAGTGGTGCTGAATGGAAGAAAAACCTTCTACAAATCTCCTGTAATAATGTAACGACCCGACTAGGGGCCGCGACGAGCACCCGGTGCTAGCCCACCCGGGCACCCCTTAGCTTACACTTATGCTTCCATCTAGGTGAGCCACATAAATAAACATACATTTCGATTCATCAATCACACTAGTCCCATTGGACGACAACATCTTTGATCACCAAACGCATCTATGCCACATCGATGTACATGGGCCGACGAGGCCAACAAAATGATATACAAAACATAGGCCGACAAGGCTAGACGTATCTAACCATATACACGTGATTACGAGTCTCTAAGAAGAGTATGACATAACACATGAGTGGGACAAGACCCCACTATGCCCATAAATATGTACACAAAAGAATGAGTACCAAAAAGCTATGGCTCCGAAGGAAGTGGAGCTCTGCTATGTAATCTCTGAATAAGCAGCTATGGATCAAGTCTGTCTCCCTGTGCACCTGCGGCCATGACGCAGCGTCCACAAACAAAAGGTCGTCAGTACGAAGAATGTACTGAGTATGTAAAGCATGATCAACATCGATATATAAGCATAATGAACAACATATGAAATAGCATAGGAGGGGGAGACACTAATATCATCATTATGAAACTTACTTGCCTTTCATAGGAACTTTCCATTTCTCATACGTATTTGTATACATACATCCTCATCGCTGTTCCATAATAGTACTCGTACCATATTTGTGCTCGTATTCATATACATGCCCTTATTCGTATTCATATACCCTTTAGCATCATTATTATTATCATCATCATTACTATCATCATTATTATCGTTACGTCTATAGTATAGGCTTACTTGTCATATGAGGAACGTAGTACCATCGTAGTACATATCAAGGATCGTGAGCTTACGAGCTCGGAAGACAATCATTTGAAGATAACATACTCGTATAGAGGATTTAGAAACTTGGCCAAAGAATCATGCCTTATGAAAGAAGGGTTAGCCTTACATACCTTTTCGTCGCACTATTCTGCACTTGCACGTTCCCTTCCAATGTTAGCGTTTCTACCTTCATTAATATCATAACAATGACCATTAGTCATTCGCATTATCCACATTCCTTAATTTACTCCTAGTTCACCCATATTCATGGTTATAACCTTCGACCTCGCTCATTCAGATACAATGTTTTATTCCATGATCTTAACGTCGTTTATAACTCATTCATATCACAACTCGACAACAATCATAATTCAATTCAAACTATTTCTCAAAATGTCACTATTCATCATTCATGACCCATTTTACCATATTTTCTACAATCCATGTATTCCAACTCTCCAATACCTTAAACAACCTATAAATATCATGAATCTTACCTTAGATGTTGTAGGAACAAATGTTAGTTGATAATACTCCACTTTGAGCAAAATCCTAGTTTATCTCCATTTGGATTTCTTGGCCTTGGATGACCTTTGATGATTTCCTTACTCTTGATTCACTTGTTTTATGTTGTTGATCACTAAATATCTTTGAACTCTTGTGAAATAAATGTAGAAAGATGTTCTAGAGAGAAGGGGTGTGATGTAGATATGAAATGAAATAAGCCGTGGTCCCCTTATTTAATGACTTGAAAATCTTTGTTGAAGTGCACAGTGGTCATAAACTGAATTTACGACCCGTATTCCATTTTACGGACCGTCCTTCATGGTCGTCTTTACCCATTTCAAAACCAGAACCTTGGGCTGCTTGCATGGTGATTTACGACCATGGTTTACGGGCCGTAAATCACTTTACAGTCCGTATTCTAGGTCGTATTTTACCATTTCCTCCACTGGCAGAAAGTTGAAGTTTTGCATGCCAGTTTACGACCTGCTAGTTTACGGACCATATACAAGTTTACAGTCTGTATAGCACTTTACGACCACCTGGCTAGTTGCAAATCTGCAACTTCTCATATTTCTTAGACTTTTCATTCTAATCACCCACACCCATTTACATGCATTGCTCACCTCATTCCTTGCCTTATCTTAGCCAACTTTCTGGTCTTACATCGGATACCTTTGAAATCTCCCCTAAGGCCATCAAACGTCATTTCTTACTCTTGGAACATCATACACTCGTACTCATCACTAGTTCATTCTCTTGCGTACCAACGGAAAATTTCCGAGGTGTAATATTCTCCCCCCCTTAAGAACATTCGTCCTCGAATGTTAAAGTCTTCGGGGATTCTATAAAAATTTTGCCAGAGTTTCCCCTATAATATGGCATTACCATCCTGTCACAACAACCCAAAATATCGATGCCACACAGGGCCACAACACAATAGCATAAAAATTTTTCCACACACGACCCAAAACCATAAAAGGAAAACATACATACCTTATGATCTTGACGTCTCATCTTGGGCTTCTTCCAAGGGTTGGAATAAATGTAGGTATTTGGATTGCATACTTTCTTCCGTTTCCCACGTCATTTCCTCTCGTTTACTGCCTCTCCATAGAACCTTAACTGAGGCCACTTCTTTGTTTCTAAGCCTCCGTACTTGCCTGTCTGATATGGCAATGGGTACCTCTTCATAAGTCAATTTCCCTGTTACTTGCACATCATTTACTGCGATGATCCTAGTAGGATCTCTAATACATTTTCGAAGCAGCGAGACGTGAAATACTGGATGGACTGACTCCAATTCTGTAGGTAGCTCCAACTCATAGGCCACCTTGCCTATCTTGCGTACAATTTCATATGGCCCAATATACCGGGGGCTAAGCTTCCCCTTCTTGCCAAATCTCATTACACCCTTCATAGGTGACACCCTCAAGAATACCCAATCTTTCACTTCGAACTCCAAGTCTCTTCGACGATTATCCGCATAGGACTTTTGATGACTTTGGGCTGCTAACAGCCGATCTTGTATGAGCTTAACTTTCTCTATAGCCTGTTGGACCAAGTCTGGTCCTATCAATTTAGTCTCTCCTATTTCAAACCACCCAATCGGGGAACTACACTTTCGCCCATATAGAGCTTCATACGGTGCCATCTGAATGCTGGAATGATAACTATTATTGTAAGCAAATTCAATGAGTGGCAAATGATCATCCCAATTTCCTCCAAAGTCTATCATACATGCCCGTAACATATCTTCAAGAGTCTGAATAGTATGTCCAGCTTGTCCATCGGTCTGTGGATGAAATGTCGTGCTAAGGCGCACTTGGGCCCCCAAACGCTCTTGGAACGACTTCCAGAAATTAGCTGTAAACTGAGTCCCTCTATTAGCGATAATAGATACTGGATCACCGTGAAGTCTCACTATCTCTTTAAGATAAAGCTTGGCATAATCTTCTGCCACATAGGTCGTCCTGACCGGTAAGAAATGAGCTGACTTTGTGAGTCTATCCACGATTACCCATATGGAATCATACTTACGTCGTGAACGGGGCAAGCCTGAAACGAAGTCCATGTTAATCACTTCCCACTTCCAAGTTGGGATTTCTATAGCTTGCAATAATCCACCCGACTTTTGGTGCTCGATTTTCACTTGTTGGCAGTTTGGACATTGAGCTATAAATTCCGCTATATCTTTCTTCATCCCATTCCACCAATATATAGACTTAAGGTCATGATACATCTTCATCGCTCCGGGGTGAACGGAGTAACGGGAACAATGAGCCTCTCTCAATATCTGGTGGCGTAGACTTGCCACATCAGGAACACATAATCTGCCTCTGCATCGGAGAACTCCGTCTCCTGAAATATCAAATGATGACTCCTCTCTCCGAGGGAGTGTATCTCTGTACTGCATTAGCATGGGATCCTCATATTGTCGCTCCTTCACCTCTGCTACTAGCGACGAGACTGCCGAATTCTGAATAGTGGCTCCGCTGCTACCTGAGTCCATTACTCGGACTCCTAGGCTAGCTAACTGTTGGAGCTCACGGGTCATTTCTCTCTTCTCTCGTCGTACACCAGATAGACTTCCCATCGACCTACGGCTAAGAGCATCAGCCACAACATTTTCCTTTTCGGGGTGATACAAAATATCCACATCGTAGTCTTTCAGCAATTCTAACCATCGTCGTTGCTGCAAATTCAACTCTTTCTGCTTGAAGATGTATTGAAGACTCTTATGATCTGTATAAATATCCACGTGGACACCATGTAAATAATGTCTCGATATCTTTAATGCATGAACCACCGCGGCCAATTCTAGATCATGGGTAGGATAATTCTGCTCATGTTTCCTCAATTGCCTTGAAGCATACGCAATCACTTTGCCATGTTGCATCAATACACAGCCTAGCCCAACACCTAAAGCATCGCAATAAATGACATATCCTTCCAATCCCTCTGGAAGTGTCAGATCTGGGGCAGAGGTCAATCTACCCTTTAACTCTTGGAAACTACGTTCGCAAGCATCTGTCCACTGAAACTTTGCTGATTTCTGTGTCAACTTTGTGAGTGGTGCAGAAATAGAATAAAAACCTTCAACGAACCTCCTGTAGTAACCTGCTAAGCCCAGAAAGCTACGAACCTCCGTAGGAGTTGTGGGCCTTGGCCAAGTTTTCACGGCCTCAATCTTTTGACTATCCACTCTTATGCCATCGGCTGCAACAATATGCCCTAAAAATGCCACTGAGTTCAACCAAAACTCGCATTTAGAAAATTTTGCAAACAATTCTCGAGTCCGAAGAACTCCAAGGATAGTACGCAAATGATTCGCATGGTCTGCCTCGGATCTAGAATACACCAAGATGTCATCGACGAATACAATCACAAATAAGTCCAGAAAGGGTCTGAACACATTATTCATCAAATCCATAATTACTGCCGGCGCGTTCGTTAGCCCAAATGACATTACCCGGAATTCAAAATGACCATATCTTGTTCTAAAAGCTGTCTTAGGGATATCTTTCCCCCTAACCCTCACTTGATGATACCCGGATCTCAAATCAATCTTTGAAAACCATTTGGCACCTTGCAATTGATCAAATAGGTCATCAATTCTCGGGAGAGGGTATTTATTCTTAATCGTCACCTTATTCAATTGCCGATAATCAATGCACATTCTCAAGGAGCCATCTTTCTTTCGGACAAACAATACGGGTGCTCCCCATGGGGATGAACTAGGCCTAATGAAGCCTTTATCAAGCAAGTCTTTTAATTGCTCTTTCAATTCCTTCAGTTCTGCGGGTGCCATTCTATATGGAGGGATAGATATGGGTTTAGTGCCTGGCAACACATCAATCGCAAAATCAATCTCCCGCTCGGGAGGAAGACCTGGAAGCTCTTCCGGGAACACATCCGGAAATTCATTCACTACGGGAACTGACTGAGAGCCGGTGATTCAGCTTCTATATCTTGAACTCGCACTAGATGATAAATACACCGTTTCGTGATCATCTTCCTTGCCTTCAGATAGGAAATAAACCTACCCTTTGGTGACGCCGTATTCCCTGTCCATTCTAAGACTGGTTCTCCGGGAAATTAGAAACGAACCATTTTCATTGTACAGTCAACATTGGCATAACAAGAAGCCAACCAATCCATGCCCATAATGACGTCAAAATGTACCATTTCTAGCTCATACAAATCAATCATGGTACGGCGATCACAAATCATAACTACACAATCTCTATATACTCGGCTGGCTATTGCCGATTCACCCACGGGTGTAGACACCTCAAAAGGTTTGATCGACTCCGGCTCGACTATAAATCGACCTGCAATATATGAAGTAACATATGATAAGGTGGAGCCCGGATCAATCAAAGCATATACATCATGAGAGAATACCGATAATATACCTGTGACCACATCTGGAGAAGACTCAAGATCTTGGCGTCCAACCAAAGCATAAATACGGTGCTGAGGACCGCTAGAACTGGGGGCTCTCCCTCTGCCTCTACCATGGCCTACTGGCGTATGTGAACCTGGCCCCGTAGGGCATACAGATACCGCAGATTCGACTACCAACCCTGATGACTGGGTCCTACCTCTACCATGTACTGAGGGGCAATCACGCATATTATGGCCCGGTCGACCACATGAATAGCAACCATCTGTGCCTGATCGGCACTGACCCCAATGCAACTTGCCACACTGGGAACATCGTGGTACAGGTGGCCTTGACTGGCCTGAATCATCTCTGAACTGAGGTCCTGAATAACTCGGACTCGGCCCTGAACGAGCAGATCTACCAAGGCTCTGGCCTGAAAACCGCGGAGGTGCACTGGCCATAGAATAACCTGAATGCCTGGGAAACTGCTGCCTGTGCCCACCTCTAGACGCACTCGTTAGGCCTGAAGATCTGGCCCTCTTGCTATGTCCCCGATCTTGCTCACGCTCACTTCACCGCTGTTGTAGGCTTTCTTCTAAGTTCTGAGCATGTGCCTGAATGCGTGGAATATCCATACCGTCCTGAAGGGACGCAGTCAAGAATTTATCTATCAAGTGTGGCCTTAGGCCCTTTACAAATCGGTGTACCCGGTCGCCCATATCCGCTACCATGGCTGAAGCATACCTAGCCAAGAAATTGAAGCGGAGGCTATACTTCAGGGCCCTCATACTACCTTGCCTCAAGTTCAAATATTTATCAGCCCTAGCTCGCCGAACTTCTGGGGGCATATAATGACGGAGAAAAGCATCAACAAACTCTTGCCATACCGGGGGAGGTGCATTGGCCTCCCGTGAAGCCATCCATACCGTATACCACTGCATCGAGACATCTCTCAATCTATATGACGCCAGTTCCACCGACTCAGTGTCCGAAGCAAGTATCAACCGCAGCGTCCTCAACATACCATCAATAAAATCCTGGGGGTCCTCCTCCGGCTTTGACCCAAAGAATTCTGGAGGGTTCAAATTCTGGAGGGTTCAAAGTAATGAAATCACGGGCCCTTGCACTAACAGCCCTATCACCATGCCCTGAACTTTGCCTCTGAGTCTGGGCCGCAACTAATTGAGTCAACAAATTAATGGCCTCTTTCACATCCTGGCCCGAAGCATTCGGTGGAGGAGCTGGAGGTGCTGGAGCTGGGGCTGAGGCTCCCTCACACTCCTCAGTAATAGGCACTGTCTGGGAGGACTGAGATTGAGCCGCACTCTGGGACTCACTTGCCTCTACTACCAGTGGCGGTGCTTTTTCAGCCCGCTTTTCTGCCACCGTCTTGCCCTTTTGGGCTGCTGTAGCCTTTTTCTTTTTAGGCATCTCTGAAATACACAACACACGATTAAGGAACAAGAATTTCTTACATCATAGCTCTATCGCACGATTCTTATGAAGAAAGAAGGTCATTTATTCCTAATATGTCTGCAGCTTCTTGTTTATAAGTGTGGCGCGCAACACACCCATAACAAAGACTCTGCTAGACACAGCTCGTAGACACACCCTAGGACTGAACTGCTCTGATACCACTTTTGTCACGACCCGACTAGGGGCCGCGACGAGCACTCAGTGCTAGCCCACCCGGGCACCCCTTAGCTTACACTTATGCTTGCATCTAGGTGAGCCACATAAATAAACATACATTTCGATTCATCAATCACACTAGTCCCATTGGACGACAACATCTTTAATCATCATAAGCATCTATGCCACATCGATGTACATGGGCCGACGAGGCCAACAAAATGATATACAAAACATAGGCCGACAAGGCCAGACGTATCTAACCATATACACGTGACTACGAGCCTCTAAGAAGAGTATGACATAACACATGAGCGGGACAGAACCCCGCTATGCCCATAAATATGTACACAAAAGAATGAGTACCCAAAAGCTATGGCTCCGAAAGAAGTGGAGCTCTGCTATGTAATCTCTGAATAAGCAGCTATGGATCAAGTCTGTCTCCCTGTGCACCTGCGGGCATGACGCAGCGTCCACAAACAAAAGGACGTCAGTACGAAGAATGTACTGAATATGTAAAGCATGATCAACATCGATATATAATCATAATGAACAACATATGAAATAGCATAGGAGGGGGAGACAATAATATCATCATCATGACACTTACTTGCCTTTCATAGGAACTTTCCATTTCTCATACGTATTTGTATACATAAATCCTCATCCCTGTTCCATAATAGTACTCGTACCATATTTATGCTCGTATTCATATACATGTCCTTATTCGTATTCATATACGTAGTCTTATCACATTCATATTCATATTATATACATAGCACATACCCATATATACATACATAGCGTACCCGACCATAAGATTCGGTGTTCAATACATACTTGGCCAACCAAGGCTAAAGGTTATATCTACCTGGCCCTACCAAGGCTTCAGGGTTATCCGTACCATCTGCAGATGTGTGCGCGCATTATGTAATCATATACATATATATATATATAAACATATACTCTACCCGGCACCATAGGCTCGGGGTTTCATTATAGCCCTTCATAGGCACACATACATCCAATAGCCCGTAGGCACCTTTAGCATAATTATTATTATCATCATCATTACTATCATCATTATTATCGTTACGTCTATATTATAGGCTTACTTGTCTTATGAGGAACGTAGTACAATCGTAGTACATATCAAGGATCGTGAGCTTACGACCTCGGAAGACAATCATTTGAAGATAACATACTCGTATAGAGGATTTAGAAACTTGGCCAAAGAACCATGCCTTATGAAAGAAAGGTTAGCCTTACACACCTTTTCGTCGCACTATTCTACACTTGCACGTTCCCTTCCAATGTTAGCGTTTCTATCTTCATTAATATCATAACAATGACCATTAGTCATTCGCATTATCGACATTCCTTAATTTACTCCTAGTTCACCCATATTCATGGTTATAACCTTCGACCTCGCTCATTCAGATACAATGTTTTATTCCATGATCTTAACGTCTTTTATAACTCATTCATATCAGAACTCGACAACAATCATAATTCAATTCAAACTATTTCTCAAAATGTCACTATTCATCATTCATGACCCATTTTACCATATTTTCTACAATCCATGTATTTCAACTCTCCAATACCTTAAACAACCTATAAATATCATGAATCTTACCTTAGATGTTATAGGAACAAATGTTAGTTTATAATACTCCACTTTGAGCAAAACCCTAGTTTATTTCCATTTGGATTTCTTGACCTTGGATGACCTTTGATGATTTCCTTACTCTTGATTCACTTGTTTTATGTTGTTGATCACTAAATATCTTTGAACTCTTGCGAAATAAATGTAGAAAGATGTTCTAGAGAGAAGGGGTGTGATGTAGAAATGAAATGAAATAAGCCTTGGTCCCCTTATTTAATGACTTGAAAATCTATGTTGAAGTGCACAGTGGTCGTAAACTGAGTTTACGACCCGTAATCCATTTTACGAACCGTCCTTCACGGTCGTCTTTAACCATTTCAAAACCAGAAACTTGGGTTGCTTGCATGGTGATTTACGACCATGGTTTATGGGCCGTAAATCACTTTACGGTCCGTATTCCAGGTCGTATTTTACCATTTCCTGCACTGGCAGAAAGTTGAAGTTTTGCATGCCAGTTTACGACCTGCTAGTTTACGGACCGTATACCAGTTTACGGTCCGTATAGCACTTTACGACCACCTGGCCAGTTGCAAATTTGCAACTTCTCATATTTCTTAGACTTTTCATTCTAATCACCCAAACCCATTTACATGCATTGCTTACCTCATTCCTTGTCTTATCTTAGCCAACTTTATCGTATTACATCGGATATCTTTGAAATCTCGCCTAAGGCCATCAAACGTCATTTCTTACTCATGGAACATCATACACTCATACTCATCACTTGTTCATTCGCTTGCGTACCAACGAAAAATTTCTGAGGCGTAACAAATAACCTGCTAAGCCCAAAAAGCTACGAACCTCAGTAGGAGTTGTGGGCCTTGGCCAAGTCTTCACGGCCTCAATCTTTTGGCTATCTACCTGAATACCATCGGTTGCAACAATGTGCCCCAAAAATGTCACTGAGTTCAACCAAAACTCACACTTAGAAAATTTTGCAAACAACTCTCGGGTTTGAAGAACTCTAAGGACAGTACGCAAATGATCCGCGTGTTCTGCCTCGGATCTAGAATATACCAAGATATCGTCGATGAATACAATCACAAATAGATCTAGGAAGGGCCTGAATACATTTTTCATCAAATCCATAAATACTACCGGTGCATTAGTTAGCCCAAATGACATTACACGAAACTTAAAATGGACATATCTTGTTCTGAAGACTCTCTTAGGAATATCTTTTTCCCTAACTCTCACTTGATGAAACCTGGACCTAAAATCTATCTTTGAAAACCATTTGGCACCTTGTAAATGATCAAACAAATCATCAATCCTCGGAAGAGGATATTTATTCTTAATCATCACCTTATTCAATTGCCGATAGTCAATGCACATTCGCAAGGAACCATCTTTATTTCGAACAAACAATACGGGTGCTCCCCACGGGGATGAACTAGGTTTAATAAAGCCTTTCTCAAGCAAGTCTTTCAGTTGCTCCTTCAACTCTTTCAATTCTGCGGGAGCCATTCTGTAAGGAGGAATAGATATAGGCTCGGTGTCTGGCAACACATTAATAGAAAAATCAATCTCCCACTCAGGAGGGAGGCCTGGAAGCTCTTCCGGGAACACATCCGGAAACTCAATTATTACAGGGACTGACTGAAGAGCCGGCGGTTCTGCTTCTACATCTTGAACCCGCACTAGATGATAAATGCATCCTTTCGTGATCATTTTCCTAGCCTTTAGATAGGAAATAAACCTACCTTTTGGTGATGCAGTATTCCCTTTCCATTCTAAAGCTGGTTCTCCCGGAAATTGGAACCGAACCATTTTCATTCTACAATCAACATTGGCATAGCAAGAAGCCAACCAATCCATGCCCATAATAACATCAAAATCTATCATTTTTAGCTCACGCAAGTCAATCATAGTACGACGGTCACAAATCACAACTATGCAGTTTCTATATACTCGGCTAGCCATTACCAATTCACCAACAGGTGTAGACACCTCAAAAGGTTTGATCGACTCCGATTTGACTTTAAATCGATCTGCAACATACAGAGTAACATACGACAATGTGGAGCCTGGATCTATCAAAGCATATACATCATGAGAAAATATCGATAATATACCTGTGACCACATCAGGAGAAGACTCAAGATCTTGGCGTCCAGCCAAACCATAAACACGGTGCTGAGGACCGCTAGAACTGGGGACTCTCCCTCTGCCTCAAACATGGCCGACTGGAGTTTGTGAACCTGGCCCCATAAGGTGTACAGATGATGAAGATCCGGCTATCGACCCTGAAGGCTGGGTCCTACCTCTGCCACCAACTGAGGGGTAATCACGTATAATATGGTCTGGCCGACCATAAGAATAGCAAACCTCTGAACTCAATCGGCACTGACCCCAATGTAACTTCCCGCACTGGGAACATCGTGGTACGGGTGGCCTCGCCTGGCCCGAATCACCTCTGAACTGAGATCCCGAAAAACTCTGACTCGGCCCGGAACGAGTAGATCTGTCAAATCTCTGGCCTGAAAACCATGGAGGCGCACTAGTAATAGAATGGCCTGGGTGCCTAGAAAACTGCTGTCTGTGTTCGCCTCTAAACTCACTCATCAAACCCGAAGATCTAGCCCTCTTGCAATGTCCCCTATCATACTCACACTCACTTCTTTGTTGTTGTAGGCTTTCTTCTAATTTTGAGCATGGGCCTGAATACGTGAAATGTCCATATTGTCGTGAAGGGAAGCAGTCAAGCACCTATCTAACAAATATGGCCCTAGGCCTTTCACAAATCGGTGCACTCGGTCACCCATATCCTCTACCATGGCCGAAGCATACCTACCCAAAAAATTGAAGCGGAGACTATACTCTAAAGCACTCATGCTACCTTGCCTCAAATTCAAGAACTTATCGGCTCTAGCTCGCCGAACCTCTGGAGGCATATAAGGTAGGAGGAAAGAATCTACAAATTCTTGCCATACCGGGGGAGGCGCATTGGCTCCCCGTGAATCCATCCAAACCGTGTACCAATGGATCGCGACATCCCTCAATCTATAGGACTCTAACTCCACCGATTCGGTGTCCGAAGCATATATCAAGCGAAGCATCCTCAACATTCCATCAATAAAATTTTATGGGTCCTCATCCAGCTTTGATCCAAAGAATTCTGGAGGGTTCAAACTAATAAAATCATGGGCCCTTGCACTAACAGCCCTATCACTTTGCCCTGTACGTTGCCGCTGAGTCTGGGCAGCAACCAATTGAGTAGGCAAATGAATGGCCTCTTTTACATATTAGCCTGAAGCATCCGGTGAAGGAGCCGGAGGTGCTGGAACTAAGGCTGAGGCTCCCTCATGCTCCTCAGAAACAGGCACTGACTGAGAGAACTAAGATTGAGCCGCATTTTGGGACTCACTTTCTTCCACAACTGCTAGCGGTGCTCTTTCAGCTCGCTTTTCTGTTGTTGTCTTGCCCTTTTGGACTGTCGTAGCCTTTCTCTTTACAGGCATCTCTGAAATACACAATACACGGTTAAGGAGAAAGAAGTTTTTATGTCATAGCTCTATCACACGATCTTATGAAGAAAGAAGGTCATTCATTCCTAAAATGCCCGCAGCCTCTTGTTTATAAGTGTGGCGCGCAACACACCCATAACCAAGACTCTACAGGACACGACTCGTAGACACACCCTAGGACAGAACTGCTCTGAGACCACTGTTGTCACGACCCAACCGGAGGGCCGCGATGGGCACCCGGGGCTAGCCCACCTGGGCACCCCTTATCTTAATTTCACATTAATATCTAGGTGAGACACATAGCTAAATCGTACTTTATATCCATCAATCACATTAATCCCATTGGACAACAATACACTTATATCATCATTGGCAACTGTGCCCATATCAATGTACATAAGCCGATAAGGCCAAACAGATCTAACCATATACACATGTCTACGAGCCTCTAAGAAGAGTATGTCATATCATATAGGCGGGACAGGACCCCGCTATGCCCATAAATATGTACACAAAAGAATCAATACCAAAAGCTATAGCTCCAAATGAAATGGAGCTCCGATATGTAGTCCCTGAGTAATATAGCTATGGATCAAGCCTGTCTCCCTGGCCACCTGCGGGTATGACGCAGCATCCACAAACAAAAGGACGTCAGTACGAAGAATGTACTGAGTATGTAAAGCATGATCAACATCATTATAGAAGCATAATAAGCAACATAAGAAATAGCATAAGATGGGATATAGTAGTATCATCATCATAAGCACTTACTTGCTTTTCATAGGGACTTTCCATTTCTAATGCGAGATTGTGTACATACATCCGTATTCATATCCGTATTCGTATTCATATCCGTGCTCATTTACATTTCGTATTCATACACGTTCATATTCATATTCATATTCGTATTCATACTCATATCTATATCGTATACATACCCATATCATATACTTATCATTTACATAGCATACCCGACCACGAAGGTTCGGTGTTTCGCGTACTCGACCATGGCTAGGTTCGGTTATCATACATTGTTATATCCCGTATTTTTGCATATTCGGAAAATTCGAAATAATTTTAACTTGTAAGAAATAAGGCCATAATTTGATTTTTATTTAATATATGTGTTGTTTATGAAAATGTTGATGTGGAAATATGGAGGAAGGTCAAGGGCAAAATGGGGAATTTTGGAAATTAGTTTCGGGAATTACAAAATAAGCCTCATAAATGAATTGGGCTAGAAAAAAAAAGGGGAGCCCATTAAGGTGGCCGGACATATAGCATGGCCCAAGCCCATGAAAAAAATTAAATTCAAGACAATAAAAGGAAAGGGGCCACTAGTATTCAACACTTAGTAGAACTTTCAAGAAAACAAAAAGTTAGAGCAAAAGAGAAGGGGAATTCGGCCCTAGGAGAAAAAATAAATAAAATTGAGCCATTAATCTTGAGTTCGGAATATTAATTTTCTTGTATTCCTACTAAGCTCGAGACCCTCTTCAACGTGATATAAATTTTGAGGCAAGAAAGTACTTTTTTTGGCAATTGGAAAAATTGGAAAAAGGTAAAGATTCTACTCTTTTTGTCTTGGAAGAATTATATATATATATGTTGTAGTATATGGAAATGAATGTAAAGTATGAAAATTGTGTGTTCTGGGTGTGTGTGTGTGTGGCCGTGTATTTGTGTTGATGGAGAAGGGTGAACAAATTTTATTTAGTATGTTAAATTATGCTGTTGTGGCCTTGTGATGTAAATAGAAGAGTAATAGTTTATGTGATTTTATTATAGTTTTATGTAATTATGGGAATGGAGTTGTTAAGGTGAAAATTGTTGTTGTTGTTGATGAAATTGGAAGATAAAAATGTGTTGTGAATGTTGTGTCGAAGGTTGGAGGTTTCAGGTGAATTATAGTTTTTGGTGGGATTGTTCTATATTTTGTAGAATGGTATGAAATGCTTTTGAATTGTATTTGAATGATCTTGAATTAGTAGTGAATATGTAAGTGTCGATATAGGCTTAAAAATTTGTAGTTGAATTGAATAATGATGAATATGTAGAAAGGAAGGCTACTAATGTTGGAATGCGTTTTAAATTGGTTTTTGATGTTATTGGTATGGTTGTTGGTATTGTTGGTATGGTTGTTGATGAATTTGGCCGAGTTAAATTCTCGGGGATGTTAAGTACTAATTAGAATTGGATGTTAAGTACAGGGGAGATACTGCCGAAATTTCTATAGACAAGTGCTAATTAGAATTGAATTTTTAAGTACTTGTAGCTAATATTTGGTAATTGATAATATTATTGTAGATATTGGAGAGCCCGAGACTTGATTCGGGATTTGACTAGTGAGCGATCGAGGTATGTAGAGCCTACCTTTCTTTCTTTTGGAATGACCTTTTTGGAACGACCAAATAACGTACAAGTATGCTCCTAAAGAAAAATTCTACTCCTAGAGCCACTAGGATAGCCTATGTCTTTGATTTCCATAAACTATCCCATATGGTTTGACACATACTTGTGATGCTTCAGGTGTTAGTAGATACGATTCCGGATGTTGTTCGAAAAATATTTGATATGGCCAAAGTTTAGATATGTACATTTTGGATATGCGCATATGATTCTAAGGCTCCGTTTGAAGTGCTCTATAATGTTATTTGAAAGCTCCTTAATATGAATGATACTTAATTTTCAGAAAATGACCTATGAATTGTTTTTCGAATGTTTTGTAATTTAAAAGCATGCAACTTTTGTATACTAATTCCGATGGACTCGATACTTACTTTGAGCCTTCTGATATCAGTATATATATGTATTTATTCGTCGAGTCTTGGAATTTATTTATTTATATGCATATGGTTTCTGCACTACTCCGCTCGTGCCTACTACTATGATGTCGTTCGCCGGATCCCGGGCCGGTTTTGTGATCGTGCGCACTATGTTATATTTGGCAGTATGATGTGTTACGGTTCCCGAGACCTCGCCATATGGCCGGGTACTGCTTTTATATGGCGTTATGATGTGATATGGCATATGATATGTTCTGGTAATGTGATATATTATCATGATACGATATGTTCGGGGATTGTACGGAGATATGAAACCTTCTGGAGTACGATGTGTTGTGGCGTCAGCGTCGGAGTGGCGACCACGTTCCTGAGCCCTATGCATGATTTTATTTGTATTATATATATTTTCAGCACAGGTTTTGATATACTAATTCTGTATCCATTTTCAATACTTCTCACTTCGATTATGATTCGGATTTCTGTATTTCATGCTTTGCATACTCAGTACATATTTCGTACTGACCCCCTTTCTTCGGGGGCTGTGTTTCATGCCCGCAGGTACGGACGTTCGTTTTGGTGATCCTCCAGTATAGGATACATATTCTGCCACTTCGATTACTCCTTTTGATCCGGAGCTCAAATTTTTGGTACATATCTTCTGCTATACATATTCTGTATATATGACTATTTGGGTACGGCGGGGCCCTGTCCCGTCATATGTTTCTGTCATGGTTTGTAGAGGTCTGTAGTCATATATGTGGGTCATGGGTCATGTTTGATCGTTTATGTTTGTGATTTGTGCCTTAAGCGGTCCCGTTTGTTATTATGGCCACAACGGCCCATATGTTTGTATATGTTTGCATATCTTGGCGATGTGTATTCCGCCAACTTCCCGGATTTGATATGATGTTTCTATACGGGCGAACGCTTAAGATAATATTTGTTTTCAGCATCTGCTTAAAATATCGTATGTTAAGTTTGAATAAATCTTTGATATGTCGATCTGGTACGTAAGTCTGTATGGGTGTCCAAATAGGGCACCAATCGCGGCCCACGGGGCTGGGTCGTGACAGAAGTGGTATCATAGCGGTTTGTCCTCGGAATGACTGTAGGCCGTGTCTAGTAGAGTCTTGTTTATCGGTGTGTTGTGCACCACATCTATAAACAGGAGGCTACAGGACATTTAGGGTGTTACCTTTCTTTGAATCTTAGATCGTGCGATATAGCTGTGCTATTGGGATGACTCTTTTCTGACCGGCTGTTATGTTTTCAGTGATGCCTCCCGAGGAAGGCGACGGCTGCCCAGAAGGGCAAAGCAGTGGCTGGAGAGACCAGTCAGATACAGAGAGTTACTCGGGGTCGTGCTCAGATTATGCCCGATAGTGCACCCCAGTCAGAGGGTTCTGCTACACCCCCATCAGAGGAGCCTGGAGCGGCTCCACCATTAGCTCCAGAGGATCCAGCGCCCGAGCCTCCAGCTCCTCAGCCAGGGGTGGAGGACAGGGCGATGAGAGAGGCGGTTCAGTTGTTAACGACATTAGTAGCAGGATAGGCTCGCAGACGAGGGCTAGGGGGTGAGGATGGTGACAGACGTGACAGTTTGAGGGTCCGTGATTTCTTAACCTGTAATCCCCCAGAGTTCTACGGGTCTAAGCCTGAAGAGGACCCCAGGATTTCATCCGACAGATGCAGCGCACATTGAGACTGGTCAGGGCTTCTGAGACCGAGTCTGTCGAGTTAGCTTCACACAGATTGCGAGATGTTCCGATTAATTGGTACAAGTCTTGGGAGCTGTCCAGAGGTGAGGATGCCCCTCCAGCCGTGTGGGACGAGTTTGTAGCCGCCTTTCTCAGCCACTTTTTGCCCCCAGAGTTGCGGCGGGCGAGAGTTGACAGATTTTTGCAGCTGCGGCAGAAAGGCAGGAGTGTCCGAGAGTACAGCTTGGAGTTTGATTCTCTGGCTAGATATGCCCCTACCATAGTAGCTGAGATGGCTGACCGGATGCACCGGTACGTGATATGGTTGGATTGCTACTTGATTGATAGCTGTATGGCGATTGCATCGCAGACTGGTATGGACATTGCCCGGTTACAGGCTTATGCGCAAGGGATGAAGGACCGGCACAGAGAGGATCAGTCGGGTAGAGATCGTGATAGGAGGCTACCCAAGCGGGCTCGGTCAGCTGGGTATTCTGGAGAGTCTCGAGACGGGCAGCCTCAGCAGCAGCAGTCTAGTAGATATCCTCCTTCGTCAGGCCGAGGTACACAGTCTACAGGTAGACGATTTGGCAGTGCAGGGTATTCTGGAGCGGGCCAGAGTTCCAGAGCCTCGGGTTCGCACACGAGCAGGGGTCCCAGTCAGTCTAGGCCACCCATGCCTCGGTGTTCTTATTGTGGGAGGTCGCACCCGGGAGAGTGCTATAGAACTACGGGTGCCTGTTTTTCTTGTGGCCGCCAGGGCCATATTATGAGAGACTGTCCGTTGGCCGGTGGTTCTGGTGGTGTAGCTCAGCCGACGAGACCAGCTGCTGGCTCGTCTTCCACTCCTTCAGTTATGCGCCCTGCGGGGCTAGGTATGCCAGCACCAGCGGGCCGCGGTAGAGGCCGTGGCGGGGTTTCTAATTGTAGCGGTCCTTCGAACCGCATATATGCATTGGCTAGCCGACAGGATCAGGAGGCGTCGCCAAATATGGTCACAGGTACATTATTGGTCTTTTCTCGAGCTGTATATGCATTGATAGACCCAGGTTCTACGTTATCATATATTTCTCCCCTCGTTGCTAGTAAAATTGGGATAAAACCTGAACCTATAGAACCGTTCGAGGTAGCTACGCCGGTTGGGGATTTTATTATAGCGAGGCAGGTATATAAAGACTGTTCTGTGATTATATGTGGCCGTTGTACTAAGGCCGATTTGGTAGAATTGGATATGATGGAATTCGACGTTATTATGGGTCTGGATTGGTTAGCCTCCTGTGATGCTAATGTTGACTGCCAGAAAAAGGTAGTTCGCTTCCAGTTTCCAGGGGAACCAGTTATAGAATGGGCAAGAAATACAGCATCGCCGAGAGGTAAGTTTATTTCATACCTCAAGGCTAAGAAGATGATCCAGAAAGGGTATATCTATCATTTAGTTCGAGTGCATGATACTAAAGCAGAAACACCTACTCTCCAGTCAGTTCCGGTTGTTAATGAATTTCCAGATGTGTTTCCGGATGAGCTTCCTGGTCTTCCCCCTGAACGGGAGATAGACTTCACGATAGATGTGCTGCCAGACACTCGGCCTATATCTATTCCTCCTTACAGAATGGCACCTGCAAAATTGAAAGAATTGAAAGAGCAGCTGAAAGATCTATTAGAAAAAGGCTTTATCAGACCCAGTACGTCACCGTGGGGAGCGCTGGTATTGTTTGTAAGAAAGAAAGATGGGTCGCTGCGGATGTGTATTGATTACAGACAGCTGAATAAGGTAACTATCAAGAATAAATATCCCCTCCCCCGGATTGATGATTTATTTGATCAGTTGCAGGGTGCTAAATATTTTTCGAAGATAGATTTGCGTTCGGGCTATCATCAGGTGCGGGTACGGGAGGCAGACATTCCAAAGACTGCTTTCAGGACCCGATATGGGCATTATGAGTTCAGAGTGATGTCTTTTGGGCTAACTAATGCTCCAGCAGTGTTCATGGATTTGATAAACCGAGTATTCAGGCCGTTCGTCGACATGTTCATGATTGTGTTTATTGATGATATTCTGGTTTATTCACGATTAGCAGAGGAGCATTCAGATCATCTGAGGACAGTACTTGGCACACTTCGGCAACAGAAATTGTATGTTAAGTTCTCCAAGTGTGAATTCTGGTTAACCTCAGTGGCATTCTTGGGGCATATCGTCGGAGCAGATGGTATTCGGGTCGATACACAGAAGATTGAGGCTGTACAGAATTGGTCTAGGCCCACAACACCGACTGAGGTACGCAGTTTTCTGGGATTGGCTGGATATTACAGGAGGTTTGTGGAGAATTTTGCTTCTATTGCAGCACCATTAACAAAGCTAACTCAGAAGGCAGCAAAATTTCAGTGGACCGATGCTTGTGAACGCAACTTCTAGTTGCTGAAGGAAAAATTAATTACAGCTCCAGTTCTAGCTCTTCCAGAGGGGTCAGATGGGTATGTCATTTATTGTGATGCTTCTGGCATTGGGATAGGGTGTGTACTAATGCAGCATGGTCGAGTTATAGCTTATGCTTCCCGGCAGCTCAGACAGCACGAGAGAAATTATCCCACTCATGATCTGGAATTATCCGCAGTGATTCATGCTTTGAAGATATGGCGGCATTACTTATATTGGGTCCATGTTAATATCTATACGGACCACAAAAGCCTTCAGTATATTTTTAAGCAAAAGGAGCTGAATTTGCGGCAGAGAAGATGGCTTGAATTGTTGAAAAATTATGACGTCGATATTTTGTATCATCCTGGAAAAGCTAATGTTGTGGCAGATGCACTTAGTCGTAAGTCTATGGGCAGTTTGACCGACGTGCATCCAGAGAAGAAGTAATTAGTTCGTGAAATTCATCCGTTAGCCAGCCTTGGAGTCCGTTTGGCCGATTCTGGAAATATTGGGGTTTCTGTCTGAGAAGTTGCTGAATCATCGATTATGGAAGAGGTAAAACGACGTCAGTTCGAGGATCCTATTTTGGTACAGTACAGAGATGTGGCCCTTAATAAGGAAAAGACTCGGTTCGAAATTTCACGTGACGGGGTATTACTGTATGGAGGCAGGTTATGTGTGCCTGACGTTGCAGGGCTGCGGCGACAGATTATGGGATAGGCACATTATGCTCGGTATTCTGTTCATCCTGGATCCACTAAAATGTACCATGATCTCAGATGTTTATATTGGTGGGACGGTATGAAAAGAGATATTGCAGAGTTCGTTCCTCAGTGCCCAAATTGCCAGCAAGTTAAGATCGAGCATCAAAAGCCCGGCGGATTGTTGCAGGAAATAGAAATCCCAGCTTGGAAAGGGGAAATAATTAATATGGATTTCATTACAGGTTTACCGCGCACTCCACGCAGGTATGATTCTATATGGGTTATTGTTGACAGACTGATGAAATCAGCCCATTTTCTTCCGGTCAGGACTACTTATTCGGCTGAGGATTATGCCAGATTGTATATTAAAGAGATAGTAAGGCTTCACGGAGTTCCTATAACTATTATAACCGACAGGGGTGCTAAGTTTACAACAAATTTTTGGAGGTCATTTCAGGAAGGATTGGGGACTCAGGTGAGTCTTAGCACAACATTCCATCCTCAGTCCGACGGACAGGCCGAGCGTACTATACAAACGCTGGAAGATATGCTACGGGCCTGTGTTATTAATTTCAGAGGTAGTTGGGATGATCATTTGCCGCTTATTGAATTTTCTTATAATAATAGTTATCATTCCAGTATCCAGATGGCACCGTATGAAGCCTTATATGGTAGAAAGTGCAGATCTTCGATTGGTTGGTTCGATGTGGGTGAAACTAAATTGATTGGTCCCGATATGATTCAACAAGCAGTTGATAAGGTGAAACTTATTCGGGAGCGGTTATTAGCGGCCCAGAGTAGACAGAAATCATATGCAGATAAACGACATCGACCTTTAGAGTTCCAGATTAGTGACTGGGTATTTCTGAAAGTGTCGCCTATGAAAGGTGTAATGACATTCGACAGAAAAGGAAAGCTCAGTCCGCGATATATTGGGCCTTATCAGATTATTCGGAAGATAGGCGAGGTCGCCTACGAGCTAGACTTACCATCCGATCTGGATACAGTACATCCGGTATTTCATGTGTCAATGCTCCGTAAATGTATTGGTGATCTTTCCAGGGTATTCCCCATAGAAGATATTCAGGTACGGAGGAATTGTCTTATGAAGAACAGCCTATAGCTATTTTGGATCGTCAGGTGAGGAGACTGTGCACCAAAGATGTACCTTCTGTTAAGGTCTTGTGGCGAAACAATAACAGAGAAGAAATGACCTAGGAAGCAGAGGACGAAATGAAGAAGAAGTACCCTCACTTGTTTCCTATGCCTACAGGTAATTTAAATTCCGTAACTGGTCATGTTGATTAATGAATGATTTATATGTGCTATCCATATAAAGAACCTCCCCCAAAATGCTTGTAAGACCTATAAGGCTAATTTAAAATTCGAGGACGAATGTTCTAAAGGGGGTGAGGATGTTATATCTCGTATTTTTGCATATTCGGAAAATTCTAAATAATTTTGACTTGTAAGAAATAAGGCCATAATTTGATTTTTATTTAATATATGTGTTGTTTATGAAACTGTTGATGTGGAAATATGGAGGAAGGTCAAGGGCAAAATGGGAATTTTGGAAATTAGTTTCGGGAATTACAAAATAAGCCCCATAAATGAATTGGGCTAAAAAAAAAGGGGGGGGGGGGGGGGTGCCCATTAAGGTAGCCGGCCATATAGCATGGCCCAAACCCATGAAAAAAATTAAATTCAAGACAATAAAAGGAAAGGGGCCACTAGTCTTCAACTCTTAGTAGAACTTTCAAGAAAACAAAAAGTTAGAGCAAAAGAAAAGGGGAATTCGGCCCAAGGAGAAAAAAAAATTGAGCCATTAATCTTGTGTCCAAAATTTTAATTTTCTTCTATTCCTACTAAGCTCGAGACCCTCTTCAACGTGATATAAATTTTGACGCAAGAAAGTACTTTTTTTGGCAAGTGGAAAAATTGGAAAAAGGTAAAGATTCTACTCTTTTTGTCTTGGAAGAATTATATATATATATGTTGTAGTATATGGAAATGAATGTAAAGTATAAAAATTGTGTGTTTTGGGTGTGTGTGTGTGTGGCCGTGTATTGGTGGTGATGGAGAAGGGTGAACAAATTTTATTTAGTATGTTAAATTATGCTGTTGTGGCCTTGTGATTTAAATAGAAGAGTAATAGTTCAAGATTGGCATGAAATTGGTTGTTAAGTTGTTGTAGGAAATTATGTGATTTTATTATAGTTTTATGTAATTATAAGAATGGAGTTGTTAAGGTGCAAATTGTTGTTGTTGTTGATGAAATTGGAAGATAAAAATGTGCTGTGAATGTTGTGTCGAAGTTTGGAGGTTTCGGGTGAATTATAGTTTTTGGTGGGATTGTTGTATATTTTGTAGAATGGTATGAAATGCTTTTGAATTGTATTTGAATGATCTTTAATTAGTAGTGAATATGTAAGTGTCGATATCGGCTTGAAAATTCGTAGTTGAATTGAATAATGATGAATATGTAGAAAGGAAGGCTACTAATGTTGGAATGTGTTTTAAATTGGTTTTTGATGTTATTGGTATGGTTGTTGGTATTGTTGGTATGGTTGTTGATGAATTTGGCCGAGTTAAATTCTCGGGGATGGTGAATTTACAGGGGAGATGCTGCCGAAATTTCTGTAGACAAGTACTAATTAGAATTGGATTTTTAAGTACTTGTAGCTAATATTTGGTAATTGATAATATTATTGTAGATATTGGAGAGCCCGAGACTTGATTTGGGATTTGACTAGTGAACGATCGAGGTATGTAGAGCCTACCTTTCTTTCTTTTGGCATGACCTTTTTGGAACGAACAAATAACGTACAAGTATGCTCCTAAAGAAAAATTCTACTCCTAGAGCCACTTGGATGGCCTATGTCTTTGATTTCCATAAACTATCCCATATGGTTTGACACATACTTGTGATGCTTGAGGTGTTAATCGATACGTTTCCGGATGTTGTTCGAAAAATATTTGATATGGCCAAAGTTTGGATATGTACATTTTGGATATGCGCATATGATTCTAAGGCTCCGTTTGAAGTGCTCTATAATGTTATTTGAAAGCTCCTTAATATGAATGATACTTAATTTTCAGAAAATGACCTATGAATTGTTTTTCGAAAGTTTTGTAATTTAAAAGGTTGCAACTTTTGTATACTAATTCCGATGGACTCGATACTTACTTTGAGCCTTCTGATATCAGTATATATATGTATTTATTCGTCGAGTCTTGGAATTTATTTATTTATATGCATATGGTTTCCGCACTACTCCGCTCGTGTCTACTACTATGATGTCGTTGGCCGGATCCCGGGCCGGTTTTGTGATCGTGTGCACTGTGTTATATTCGGCAGTATGATGTGTTACGGTTCCCGAGACCTCGCCATAGGGCCGGGTACCGCTTAGATACGGCGTTATGATGTGATATGGCATATGATATGTCCTGGTAACGTGATATGTTATCATGATACGATATGTTCGGGGATTGTACGGAGATATAAAACCTTCTGGAGTATGATGTGTTGTGGCGCCAGCGTCGGAGTGGCGACCACGTTCCTGAGCCCTATGCATGATTTTATTTTTATTATATATATTTTCAGCGCAGGTTTTGACATACTAATTCTGTATCCATTTTCAGTACTCCTCACTTCGATTATGATTCGGATTTCTGTATTTCATGCTTTGCATACTCAGTACATATTTCGTACTGACCCCCTTTCTTCGGGGGCTGCGTTTCATGCCCGCAGGTACGGACGTTCGTTTTGGTGATCCTCCAGTATAGGATACATATTCTGCCACTTGGATTACTCCTTTTGATCCGGAGCTCATATTTTTGGTACATATCTTCTGCTATACATATTTTGTATATATGACTATTTGGGTACGGCGGGGCCCTGTCCCGTCATATGTTTCTGTCATGGTTTGTAGAGGCCTGTAGTCATATATGTGAGTCATGGGTAATGTTTGATCGTTTATGTTTGTGATTTGTGCCTTAAGCGGTCCCGTTTGCTATTATGGCCACAATGGCCCATATGTTTGTATATGTTTGCATATCTGGGCGATGTGTATTCCGCCAACTTCCCGGATTTGATATGATGTTTCTGTACGGGCGACCGCTTAAGATAATATTTGTTTTCAGCATCTGCTTAAAATATCGTATGTTAAGTTTGAATAAATCTTTAATATGTCGATCTGGTACGTAAGTCTGTATGGGTGTCCAAATAGGGCACCAGTCGCGGCCCACGGGGCTGGGTCGTGACATACATACCTGGCCAACCAAGGCTCACTGCTACACATACTTGGCCCTACCAAGGTGTCACACCCCTACCTTACTAGGGTGTGATGGGCACCCGACCCCATATTCGGAGCCGAGCGAACCCGCTGACTCTTATTACATACTTAATCTCTTTAGGCTCGTACATCAATAAGAAATGAAAAACATAGTTAAGCTTTCAGAATTTTTCTTTTCTTTGTACTCAATTCAAACAAAATCTGTGGCCACGCGGAATCTGTAACATAAAATATAAAGACACATCGGCTGGTGAAGCCGCTTCCAAGACTGACAAACTACACTTACGACTCTGTCTGCAAAGTCTCTAACTTCGAACAAGACATCATAGCACATATTCTCTGACTCGGCAGCACTCCAGGAGCGATATCATGTCATATAATACCAACTGATCAGGTGGATACGCGTATATAACGCTCTGCCCTCTTTCCCATCTTCCCTGTATACATATGCATGTATCATGTACATATCTCAGCGTCTATAGCGCTCTCGCCCTTTTTCCCATATTCCCCATATGCATATACATATATCATATAGGCAACATGCAGGAGAGCCCAAGAAATGCTATAAGCCTATCGGAGTGACGTAAGGTCTGTAACCTCCGATTATATTATGGAATAATCATCGTGGCTTTGTCTCACCTTGAAGGAACAATTATTACAAGATTGACTAGCAACGAATAACAGCGTACATAAACCGACATCTAAAGACTCAGAAACAAGTTTCGGGTCAATCCGACTTAGTATAAGGAAGTTAGGAGCGTTTGAAGTACAGAACCTCCTACGAACGTTTCAGAAGCTATTTTTGGAAAATCATTCTTATCATAGTCATCATAGAAATACTCTTATCCTTGATATCATCAATGTCGTTGTAAAACATATCCATCATTATTGTCATAAAAGCTTACAATACCATAAACCTTTGTTTTGGAAAAATACGGACATTTTGGAAAACATTGACGGGTTATCGGGAAAGTAATCATGCCTTAGAATCATAGACATCTAACTTTCGCAAACAAGGAAGATATGGAAACAATTATGAAATCATAACATCGGAATCATGCCTTTGAAAGAAAGGGACGAGCCCTAACATACCTGTTCCACGTCCTATTAGCTACGCTTAATTGTCCAAGCTCGTTATCGCTAGTCTACATTCAAGAAGATTGACGCAATCATTAGATTCATCACCATATACTTGTCTTAATGCTTCAAATGAATTCATTTATAATCTGCCGAAATTTCGGCAGCACCTCCCCTGTAAATACACCATCCCCGAGAATCTTAACTCGGCCCAAATCATCAATCAACAATCCGAGAATTTAACTCGGCCAAACTATCAACAACAATACCATCAATCATACCAACAACATCAACAATCAATTTAAGACGCATTCTAACATTAATGACCTTTGGCATACAATTTAACGACATTTCATTATATTCAATTCAATTCACATAACATTCAAAACGACTCAATCAACATACTACTTCACCCGAAACCTTCCAATTCCAACAAGAACAATAACAACCTATTTCCTTCTTTCAAATTCAATCATAACAACCCAACTTACAATCTTCCAAACAAATGTCTCACTTCCAAATTCATGAATTCCATCAACATTTTACATTAACAACTTCATTCATACAAATATAAGAATTCATACCAAAGTCACACTAACTTCTTCAACAACCCTACAATGATTCCAAATTCACTTCAAGTCATCAAACCTTCATTCTCACAATAGAATCCACAACTACAACAATCAAACACTAGATAAAATAATTAAATCATTATTCCTACACACACACCTACATGCACGGCCAAACCATGTTTCCACATTTCCATAAATTTCATCCACTTTTACATACCACAACATACAAAATCATCCATAACATATAAGAAAAGGATCAAACCTTACCTTTTTCCCTTGATTTTTCACTTGGCTAAGATTTGTAACTTGCTAGAATATGTGCTTTTCTTGCTCCAATGACCACTTCACCTTGCTAAGGACCCTTCAATGGATTGTTTAGCTAGAAGAAAATAATTTTTGATAAAAAAATTTCCAAGGTTCTTGTTGGATTTATCATGGCCGAATGGCCTTGGTTCTTTTTCTCCTTCTCTTTTGTTCTTTAGGCTTCTTGAAATTTCTAGGAATGAAATGAATAAGATGACTAATAAGTCATCTTTTGGACTTATAAATTTTGTTCCCATATGGGCTTTGGCCCATCTATTATGGACGGCCCAAATGGCCCCCTTTAATTTCCAAGCCCATTTTTTTTGTTTTTGTTTTGCACTTCATGAAAATTTATTTTTTTCAAATTCCAAATTTGCCCTTCGCCTTCCTCCATATTTCCATGAGTCATATTGCGAATTTCCCTTTTTTCCCCTAGCCTTTCTTAATATTTCCACTTCAAAATTTTTTATAACCAACTTGTGTGTTAGACAAGATCAAAATATAGCCTTGCTCTTGACTTCCCGCAATTATCTTGAATTATCCAAATGTACAAAATGCGGGATATAACACAAGGCTTCTGGTTTATCCGTACCCAACTGCAGTGGTGCGCGCGCATCATCGTATACATATATATCTATATATTCTACCCGGCCGTATAAGCTCGGGGTTTCATGATAGCCATACATAGGCACATATACATATAAGCTCATAGGCATCTTTAGCATCATTACTATTATCGTCGTCATCATTATCATCATCACCATTATCGTTGTCATCATTATCGTTATCACTATTATCATCGTCATCGTTATCACTATTATCGTCGTCATCATCACATCTATCCTTATAGGATTATTTGTCATATGAGGAATTTAGTACAATCGTAACATATCGAGAATTTCAAGTTTAGTAGCTTTCGAAGATAGCATCATTTGGAGGACATCATAAACTTATAGGAGATTAGATATTTGGCCAAAGAACCTTGCCTTATGAAAGAAGGGTTAGCCCTACATACCTTTCCGTTCAACAATTCCATCACATGCATGTTCTCCTTCAATGCTCACATTTCTATCTTCATTAGAGTTATACTACCATTAGAAAATCGATAGCTAGCATACATGACTAAAGCTAGAGAAAATTAGACAGCATCTCCTTTAATTATACGACTTCCTCCATATCATATATCGACTCCCAAACATCAATAATACATTCACAACATCATAACAATAGTCTTTATTATCCTACATTATCCATATTTCTCAATTCACTTCAAGTCATTCATACCCATGGTCATAGCACACGATTACATCCGTTCATATTCAATGTCTATACCATGTTCTTAACATCATTTATCACATGATTATAATCATAACATATCAAGAATCATTACTCAACCCAAGCTATTACTCAAAGATGACCCTATTCCCACATTCAAGGCCCATTTTCTATATTCTTTTACAATCAAAGTGTTTCAACTTTAAACTACCTTAAACAACATGAAAATACCATAAAATTTACTTTAGATGGTGTGGGAATGAATCTTGAGTGGAAATACTTCGGTTGAACCCAACCCTAGTTCTCCTCCAATGGAATTTCTTGTGGTCCTCTAACCCTTGGAAGATTTCTACAACATAAACACTTGATTCTAGTCTTTAATCTTTGTGTTCTCTTGGACTTCCGTGGACTATGCTTAGAGAAGGGTTTTTGAGATCTCAACACTTTTAGAAGATGAAAAATGAATTGAAAGAACCCAAGGTGTTACGCCCCAGAAAATTTCATATTACTAAGGCTGCAGACGACTTAATGTGAGCTCAAGGAGGATCAAATATTACAATTATAAAGGATGAAATTCTAATATATTAGCATGAGGATAGCATGAGTATGATATTTGGAATTCGTACAATACGATTGGAATGATACGTTAAAAGATATATAACCCTCGTAATCGCAAGCTGAGGTGGTGTCCACATGTCGATATTTTATAAAGGACATATGACTAGTTAAATGGATAATATATGTGAAGTTAAACACAACTCAAGAAGGACCCTTGAGCCAAATCAAAGTGGAAGCCCTCCAAAAAGATGTTTTTAAGTTACGTTTTCGGGTGATCTGAGTTCGGGAGGCCATAACCCCATCATTATTTGGGAGTTTGGGAAAACTCCTAAAATGAAAGTTGTATATAATTGAAATACCTTTCCAACCATAGGTTGTGGGCCTGCATGTGACATAGGGATAAAACGTTATGGACATTTTAAGGCAGAAAGGTCATGCTGGGCAGTGGGCCGGCCCAACCCGATTCCAAGTCGGGTCAGGCCCACTTCCCTTGCTATTTAAGGGAAATTTTTAGCCTTATCTGCATCATTTTTCATACCAAAGGTCCAGAAAATTTTAGATAGAGAGAGAGGAGAGTTAGAGAGAGAAAATGGAGAATCGATTAAGTTCGAGGCCCCGAATCCTGAGGCCCGTGAAGGATAAAGTGTAGTACAAGTTGTTGCCGTCGTTTTAAGCTAAAAGTTGAACTTGGGGGATGTTGGTTTCATAGTGGATGCTCATATAAGGTATGTGTAATATTTTAATGATGTTCTTACCCTGATCATTGATAGATTTGACGGGTTAGAATAGAGGAAATGACATTGAAAGTTCGGTTATAATTTTTGGGTATCAAATGACTTGGGGGCTGTTTTGGTATGATTAAATGGATAGGATTAGTTGGATATTGATATAAAATAATTGTTGATATTGTTGTTGATGTTGTTGATAAGTTGCTGTTCTTGAATTTGAGAGAATAAAGTGTATGAAGATATCGTATACAAAGCGTATACCGGGCCGTCTTGGTGTATATCCTTGGGAGTTGATACTTTGAGTTTAAAAACACCTATATGAGATGGTTGTTGTTGCTGTTAATTTAGCTGAATTGGATTCTTGGGGTTGTCGAGTTTATAAGGAAATGCTGTCGAAATTCCGTTAGAAATAAAGATAAGTTTAAGGGATTGATTATAAGGATATATATTGGAGTTATTGTTGGTAAATTGATATTGTTGATAGATTAGCATGAGCCGAAGATGCGTTGTGGTTAGCTGGAAAGCGGCAAAGGTATGTAAGGCAAACCTTTCTTCCTTTGGCATGATTCTTGTTGTTATTCATTCTATATGTACTCCATATGATTCCATTCTTAGACAAATAAGGTCCAAATGTTTCTTGTGATGGCTTATTGATATTGTACTCCTATTCGGTTCCAAAGGGAACACCCATAAGGTGCCAAGTTGAGTTGTGTATATGGTTTTACTAATGATTTCGAGAAAATCAGTTTTATACTAAAGAAAACATAAAGTTTGATTTTCAAAGCCACTCCAAAAGGGGTGCGAGATTTTACTACTTCATTTCATTTACGATTTCTGTTTACATTCCATAGTTGTTACACCTCGGAAATTTTTCCGTACTTGTGTGATGAGTAGAACTATGCAAGGCTTGAGTGAATGATGTTTTATTAAGTCGGGAATGGCTAATTAAAAATTTTTGGAAATAAGAAAGTCTCGGAAAATTTTCAGTCCAGTGGTCGTATATGGCACTATACGGCCCGTAAAGTGATTTACGGACCGTATAGTGCAATCGTCTTTCAGCTTGCCAAAAATCTCAAGTTTTGCCCAGTGTTGATATGGTTAAATACGACCCAGTTTACGGCCCGTAAACTGGTTTACGGACCGTAAACCAGGTCGTAAAATGCCATGTTCCTCAGCCAAAACTTTCTATTTTTGGAACGATTAAATACGGCCATAGAGGACGGACCGTAAATCAAAATATGGTCCGTATATGGTGGTTTACGACCACTGTTCATCCCGACAAGAATTCATTAAAGATCAGATTTTGTGATTTTTAAAGGGGACTTAAGCCTCATTTTAATTCATTATTCATTCAACCAACTCAAGAGACTTCTAGAACTCTCCAAATACTTCCTCGACAAGAATTCAAAAGGATCAAAGGAACTATTAAGATCAACACCACCAAATTCATGAAATCAAGTGTAAGAACACAATAAAGGATCATCTAAGTCAAGAAATCCCACAAAGGGTGGAACTAGGGTTTTGGTTAATTGAAGTATTTCAACTTAAGGATTGTTCAACCATCATCCAAGGTAAGTTATATGATTATTCCGTGTTGTTTGAAGTATTGGAAAGCTTAGACACTTGAAATGTAGAAGAACATAGGAAGTGGGTCATTTTGAGTAAGTAGTGACATAAATGAATGATAGTGGAATCGAATTACGAATGTTGAAGTGTTGTGAGTACAAATACGTTATAAATGATGTTTATATCATGAAACAAGCATTAAATGCATGAAAACGCAAGGATGAGCTAGAAGTAGAAATAAGGGAAAATTAGAGGAAAATGGTGGATTTTGCCAAATGTATGTAAACGATGATTGTCGATTGTGGTATTGTAAGTAATATTATGAATGTTGGGAGTTAATATAAAACATGAGAAAAGTAGTATGAGCGAAGGAAGCATTGTCCGACTTCTCCCAGAATTAGCGACGCGTTCTTATAGTTAGTTTACTAATGTTGATACGAATTCTCTTATGAAGGTAACGACTTGATATCGACGGAGAACAAGTGAGCGATATCTTAGCTAAACGACCAAGGTATGTGAGGCTAGTCCTTCTTTCTAATGGCATGAATCTTTTAGATTGAATCCCTATTCCTTTCATGAGTTCTTACATTCTAAGAAGTTAAAAGCTTATACCTATGAATGTCTATATGAGATAAGTTATACGATATGATGACACTAGAATGATGATGATGTTATTCCTTGCCTACACTCACCTTATGTACTAGTCCTTTCAAGGTGAGGCAGAATGTCCATAATGGTTCCATAATGTAACCGGGGGATCACGACCTTACGTCACCCCGATAGAGTAAAGTTGATCATGAGCATTATACACGCATTATGATAAGATAAGTATTTTATGATAAGCATATTACTATGAGTATTTACGTTAAGCATGTCATGATCATTTCACACCGTGCCTAGTTGGCCGGGCAGTCACCGCCAAGGCGGGCAGCTATACGGATACACCACGACCTACGGGCGTGAGCAGACACCACTAGTAGGCGGCATAAGATGGTACCCCAGACGCGGGAGGCCTGGACGCGGGCTAATATTATTGATTATCACATCGTTCCGACATGGGCGGGCAGCTTGCATATGATGCATACATGTTACGATGACAAGAATGAGTAAGACAGCATGCATTATTCCATTTATGATTATCGGTCAGATCCATATGCTTTATATTGATGCTCTCATTATATTATTGATGCCTTTCTTCATTGTTCCTACCTCTCATACTCAGTACAATATTCGTACTGACGTCCCTTCGTCGGACGCTGTGTTCATGCCCACAGGTAGACAGGGAGGCGAGCTTGATCCAGATACTTAGGAGCTGCCAGCTGTCGAGAGCACTCCATTGTTCGGAGGTGCTTGTGATTTCTCTTTTGGTACATATGTATATATATATATATATATATTCTGGGCATGACGGAGTCTTGTTCCGTCCATTGTACAGTATGTCAGTAGAGGGTCGTAGATGCGTAGTGTGGGTAGCATGGTCTCACATCTTTCATGTATACGTGCACTCATTATTTTGATGTACCAAACCTTTCTATATACACAAGTATTTATGGTTCTATATAAGTTGTGATCTTTTTCTATGTTTCAAGCATAAATATGATGATAAGGCATTAATCGAGTAAGGAGGGTAATAGAGCGAGCGGTGCTTGGCGGTTAGCCCCGGGTACCCGTCACGGCCCCTAGCTGGGTCGTGACAATAGTATCATCCCTTTATATTGATATGATCATTTATTCTTTGGGTAGGGAAATAAGATGAAATTGAGTAGAATATAAGTAGTAAGAATTTCATAACAATTCTACCCTTAAACCTGGAGGTATGTCCTCCTAAGTCTAGTGAGATACAAATTTGATAACTTCTAATGAAAGACCAAGGATAATAAATGGATTGTGATGACTTGATTAGTGACTTATGATATGAATTAAAATTGGTATTTGTGTATTGAGTTTGTGTTGATATTAAGACGGAAGCGGCTGCTCGAAGGGGCCATCGTTATTAAGCCGGAAGCGGCTGCCCGAAGGGGCCATCATCATTATGCCGGAAGCGGCTGTCCGAAGGGACCATTCTGTTAACTTGTCGGAAGCGGCATGTTTGTTGGATTGCATTATTTACTTAAAAATTGTTTTGAGACTTTGTGTGCCTATTTATTTATTTATTTATTTCAGCGAAGGCTGCAGGTATTGAGTTAGATTGTGATTTCTTCTCTCCTAAGTCAAATTATGATTATGACTTGTTACCAGCTTACATACTCAGTACATTGTCCGTACTGACGTCCTTTCGCCTGGGGACGCTGCGTTCATGCCCGCAGCCCAGATTGTTTGGCAGGTTAAGTGCATAGCTAGGATGCTTGGACGTCATCTGGGATTGGCAAGTTCCACCTCATTCTGGAACTGTGCTTATTCATGTACCGATATGTATGATTATGGGTATGTCAGGGACCTGTCCTGACTCATAATGTTCAGTTTACTTCTTAGAGACTTCTGCAGACAGTGTCCTGTGGTATGTTTGTCGAGATGTCGACAAAGCGATGTAAGTTTAGTCATTTGTGGATTTTAAAAGAGTATGTATTTTAGATGATTTCAATTGGTTTAAAGTACTTATTTGATTGAAATTTTTCATAATCGTTATAAAGATAATGATTTCTATTTGGAAAAGTTTTATATTCTTAAAAGTTTTTGAAATGATAGGATTTGATAGAGCGAATGTCTAAGGGTTCACTCGACTCTGATGAGAGTCGAGTGCCTGTCATGCCCTACCACTGTTAGGGTGTGACAAAGTGGTATCAGAGCAGTTCGTTCTAGGGGTTGTCTGCAAAGTCGTGCCAGGTAGAGTCTTGTTCATGGGTGTGTTGTCGACCATACTTATGAACAGGCGGCTACAGGGCATCTAGGAGGGTTTCCCTTCATTCAGATCATAGATTGTGCTATAGAGCTGTGTTATAGGCCTTGAATCCTTGCGGCTAACTTTAGGATTCGAATTTCGATTAAGTGATTGTAAAGTGCAACTATGATTGCGAAATTAGAATTGCTCCTAAGAAAGGTAAGTTCTCTGTTGATTAATGTTTGTTATTTGAGGTAAGTGCTGCAGGTTAAGGATTTCAGTAAGAAAGGTATGCTTCTTCTCGAATTGAGAATGCAATTGTGAAGAGCATTTGTACAGGTATGTATAGGGTGTTGTAATATGTATGTGGCCCTGTGAGGCATGTTGATATATTTTGATTGTTGCCCTGTGAGGCTTGCTGGTTAGCTGTGTACAAGTGGGTAGTACAAATTACAGAGGAGGTTCTGCCAAAATTTTGTTAAAATTGATTGTGATCAGTATATATAGGTGTGTTATGATCAGTAACATACACAAGTGTAAACTGAAAAATGAAAGATTAATAATAGTTGTAAATAAACTGAAAGGAGGGTTATGAGATGGGTTCGAAATGATTTTGAGAGTTAGGTTGAAATTACTCGTGAATATAGAAGTGAGTCGAGGGTTAAGCTAAGTTCTCTCGGGGATTAGAAGTAAGGTTGATGAACTAATATTTATGTGATTCGAATAATGTGATAAGATTATGAGAAAAGACTTAAGAGGGGAAGCAATGATAAACAAGGAGTCATTCGAGAGGTGAGTTAGTATAAAAAAGAGTAAGCTTAAACGAGTAAAGAATGAAACAAGAAAGAGAAAGAAATATGATTACATGTGTCTGAGGAAAGGGAGTACTGTGTCCCTTATAGAAATCAATATAACTGAAAGCATCAATGAGGTTAAGGGAAGTTGAAGCTTATAGAGGAAAGATATGTATTGAAAAGGTCTTTAGGAATTGTGAAGGGTTGAGTGATATTAATAAGCATAGGAATTGGATACGAGTATTAGCCTTTATTTAACATTCGAGGACGAATGTTTCTAAGAGGGGAAGGATGTTACGCCCCAGAAAATTTCATGTTACTAAGGCTGCAGACGGCTTAATGTGAGCTCAAGGAGGAGCAAATATTACAAGTATAAAAAATGAAATTCTACTGTATGAGCATGAGGATAGCATGAGTATGATATTTGGAATTCGTACAATACGATTGGAATGATACGTTAAAAGATATATAGCCCTCGTAATCGCAAGGTGAGGTGGGGTCCACATGTCGAGATTTTATAAAGGACATATGACAAGTTATATGGATAATATATGTGAAGTTAAACACAACTCAAGAAGGACCCTTGAGCCAAATCAAAGTGGAAGCCCTCCAAAAAGATGTTTTTAAGTTACGTTTTCGGGTGATCTGACTTCGGGAGGCCATAACCCCATCATTATTTGGGAATTTAGGAAAACTCCTAAAATAAAAGTTGTAGATAATTGAAATACCTTTCCAAACATAGGTCGTGGGCCTGCATGTGATATAGGGATAACAAGTTATGGACATTTTAAGGCAGAAAGGTCAAGCTGGGCAGTGGGCCGGCCCAACCCAATTCCAAGTCGGGCCAGGCCCACTTCCCTTGCTATTTAAGGGAAATATTCAGCCTTATCTGCCTCATTTTTCATACCAAAGGTCCAGAATATTTTAGATAGAGAGAGAGGAGAGCTAGAGAGAGAAAGTGGAGAATCGATCAAGTTCGAGGCCCCGAATCCCGAGGCCTGTGAAGGATAAAGTGTAGTACAAGTTGTTGCCGTCGTTTTAAGCACAAATTTGAACTTGGGGGATGGTGGTTTCATGGTGGCTGCTCATATAAGGTATGTTTAAGATTTTAATGATGTTCTTACCCTGATCATTGATAGATTTGATGGGTTAGAATAGAGGAAATGACATTGAAAGTTCGGTTATAATTTTTGGATATCAAATGACTTGGGGGCTATTTTGGTATGATTAAATGGATAGGATTAGTTGGATATTGATATAAAATAATTGTTGATATTGTTGTTGATAAGTTGTTGTTCTTGAATTTGGGAGAATAAAGTGTATGAAGATATCGTATACAAAGCGTATACCGGGCCGTCTTGGTGTATATCCTTGGGAGTTGATACTTTGAGTTTAAAAATGTTATATCCTGTATTTTCGAACGTCGGATTATTTGTAAGTCGAGGTGGGGCCCACACGTCAAGATTTTTTTTGGGACATGTGACAAGTTATATGAATCGCATATGTAAAGTTAAACACAACTCGTGAAGGGCCCTGGGGCCAAATCGAAGTGAAGCCCTCCAAACGGATATTTTTAAGAAAACGTTTTCGGATGACCTGACTTGGAGGCGCAAAATCGGCATTATAAGTTTGGAATTTTGGAAAACGCCCAGAAATAAAAGTTGTAGATAATTGAAATAGCTTTCCAACGGTAGGTCGTGGGACTGTAGGTCACATCGGTACAAGGAGATATGGACGTTTTAAGGTTGAAAGGTCAGTGGGCTAGGCCCAACTCGTGACCAACCGAGTTGGCCCAAAAAAAAATGAAAAACAAAATATTAGGCCCAATGTTTAAGGGGTGGCCGGCCAAGTGAGGCCCAACCCATAGTTTAATTAAATTTCCATGTGCTAATTAATATAAGAGCCTTGGATGAGTCATAAAGCATAGAAGTTTCAAGAAAACTTGAGAGAAAGAAAAGAAAGAACAAGGAGAAAACTCCATGGCCATTTCGGCCAAGATGGGGGAATTTTCCCCCCATGAAATATTGTTCTAAAAATTATTTTCTTGTTGTATACCCACTAATTCAAGGGTCCTCTACAACTTGGTGTAATTATTTTGGAAGATAGAACCCTTGGTTCATCAAATGCACACCTTGGTCAAGTGAAGAAGTAAGGAGAAAAAGGTAAGAATTAATCCCTTTTTATGTGGTATGAAGGGTTTATTTATGTTGTAGTATGTAGAAATTGTTAGAATTCATGAAAGTATGGAAGTTTGTATGGTGTTTATATGTGTGTAAGTAGCCGTGTGCATGTGAATATTGTATAGCCAAAATGAGTTAATTTTATGTTGTATTTTAGTTGTGGTTATGGTGAAAATTATATTGGGAATGAAAATTGAATGAATTTTGGTTGAAGTTGGAATGTAGAAAATTATGTCACTTTAGAATGATTTTGTGATATTATGGAAATGAAGTTGTTAAGATGTGAATTATGATTATGGTTGATGAAATTGGAAGATCGAAATATGTTATGGATAGGTAGGTTGAATATTAGAAGTTTTGGATGAATTATGACTTTGGTGGAAAGTTTGTATATTTTGTATACCTTGTGAATATTTTGTGGAAATGATATGAAATATTTCCAAATTGTATTGTAATGATCTTGATTAGTAAATGAATATGAGAAGGTTGATATTGACTTGAAAGTGTAAAGTTGGTTTGGAAGTTGTTGCATTATTTGAAAAAGAAGACAATTTATGTTAGAATGCATTTCTAATGGATTGTTGATATTGTTGGCATTGTTGATTGGGTTGGTTGTTGCTATTTGAGCCGAGTTGAATCTCGGGGATGTTGTATGTATAGGGGAGATGCTGCCCAAATTTCCGTAGACAAGTATTGGCAAAAATTGAACCTTTAGGCCCTATGATTAATATTTGGTAAACATGACCAAATGCAGATTTCAGACGAAACGGGATTTGAATTTGGAAAGGCGTAAGGAGCGAATAAGGTATGTAAAGCCTACCCCTTCATTCTCAGGCATGTTCTAGACGTACTAGGCTCGGCTGCGAGCCTTAGATACGACTCTGTTCTTCGGAATTCGAGATTGAAATCCGCTCCATTTCCTTCAGTAAGATTGAATCAGTTTTCTTATAACTTGCCCTTAAAGTAAACTTTATGTATGCAACTTTCCTAAATGGAGTCGGTATGCTTCTAAATGATTATGGACGACCTTATAATGTCTATTATCTGTAATTTACGTACGCCGCCTCGAGTTGGTCCGAGGTGGGCCCACAAAGCCCGATACTTTCTGTATAACTTTAACTACCTTGTTTCTGTCCGATTTTCTCAGACAACATCTGGACTAATATTCTATCCGTTATATGGCAAGCGTTATGACTATTTTCATAAATCTGACAAAATATTTTTGACATCTGGAAATCTGATCCTGGTAATAATCTGTCGTGCCATCCCAAGTGATATATAGGCGCGTATTTTGAATACTGTCCGAATACTTTTATTTGACCTGCCGTTTGGCCTATTTCAGTTCCATTGAGTCTGTATGATGATCTGTATGTATGTGGTTTCTCATTAATCTGTTCGTGGATGCCTCAACGCTTCCTTCACTGCGCCCGGGCCAGGTTCTGTTATCGTGCATATTCCACTGCATTGTTCACCGCGTCCCTCGGTGTGCGGGCCGGGATCTGTTTACATCTGTATATGATATTATGATGTGTGTATGGGATTGGCGGCCAAGATGGCATATGATCTGATCTGTCTGTCCACCGCGTCCCGTACTAAGAGGGCCGGGTTCTGTTACCGCGTCCCTCATGAGAGGGCCGGGATCTGTATGTATGTATGTATATGCTATCTGCATCTGTATAAGCATATGACTCTGTATGACTTTGTATGACTCTGCATGCATGATTCTGTCTGTCCGTCCGTCTGGATTATGGTTTCTGCCCGTCCGTTTGGATTATGATTCTGTCCGCTATATTTCTGTGCTTCTGGTTCAGACTATGATTATATTTGTTATATTTTCGCTTTACATACTCGGTACATTTTTCGTACTGACCCCCGGTTCGTCGGGGGCTGCATTACATGCCCGCCGGTACAGGCGCACCCGGTGATACGCCGCCAGTCTAGGACACTGATTCTGCTGTTTTGGGAGAGCTCCTTTGATCCGGAGCGTGTACTTTTGGTATATATCTTCTGACATCTATATATTTTGTATGTATGGTAACTTGGGGTACGGCGGGGCCCTGTCCCGTCATCTGATTCTGTATGTTCGATTAGAGGCCTGTAGATATGTATGTGGGTTATGGGTTGTCACTGTTCAGGTAGGTATGTACGAGTTTGCTATTCTGTCTGCTATGATAGCCTTAACGGCTTAAGTGTAAGTCTAAGTATGCTTATGTATGTATATGTTCTCGTGCGCTGTATTTTATTTTATTATGGATCCGTGTACAGCTAATGTGAATTAGTTTTTTTGGGCACGCCAACTCTGGTAGGTAATTACGTACGGGTATCCAGTTAGGATACCAGTCACGGCCCACGAGGTTGGGTCGTGACAAAAAATACCTATATGAGATGGTTCTTGTTGCTGTTAATTTAACTGAATTGGTTTCTTGGGGTTGTCGAGTTTATAAGGAAATGTTGTCGAAATTCCGTTAGAAATAAAGATAAGTTTAAGGGATTGATTATAAGGATATATATTGGAGTGATTGTTGGTAAATTGATACTGTTGATAGATTAGTATGACCCGAAGATGGGACGTGGTTAGGTGGAAAGCGGCAAAGGTATGTAAGGCAAACCTTTCTTCTATTGGCATGATTCCTGTTGTTATTCATTCTATATGTACTCCATATGATTTCATTCTTAGACAAATAAGGTCCAAATGTTTCTTGTGATGGCTTATTGATATTGTACTCCTATTCGGTTCCAAAGGGAACACTCATAAGGGGCCAAGTTGAGTTGTGTATATGGTTTTACTAATGATTTCGAGGAAATCGGTTTTATACTAAAGGAAACATAAAGTTTGATTTTCAAAACCACTCCGAAAGGGGTGCAAGATTTTACTACTTCATTTCATTTACGATTTCTATTTACATTCCATAGTATCATCCCTTTATATTGATATGATCATTTATTCTTTGGGTAGGGCAATAAGATGAAATTGAGTAGAATATAAGTAGTAAGAATTTCATAACAATTCTACCCTTAAACCTGGAGGTATGTCCTCCTAAGTCTAGTGAGATACAAATTTGATAACTTCTAATGAAAGACCAAGGCTAATGACTGGATTGTGATGACTTGATTAGTGACTTATGATATGAATTAAAATTGATATTTGTGTATTGAGTTTGTGTTGATATTAATCCGGAAGCGGCTGCCCGAAGGGGCCATCGTTATTAAGCCGGAAGCAGCTGCCCGAAGGGGCCATCATCATTATGCCAGAAGCGGCTGTCCGAAGGGACAATTCTGTTAACATGTCGGAAGCAACATGTTTGTTTGATTGCATTATTTACTTAAAGATTGTTTTGAGACTTTGTGTGCCTATTTTTTTTATTTTTTTTCAGTGAAGGCTGCAGGTATTGAGTTAGATTGTGATGTCTTCTCTCCTAAGTAAAATTATGATTATGACTTGTTACCAGCTTACATACTAGTACATTGTCCGTACTGACGTCCTTTTGCCTGGGGACGCTGCGTTCATGCCCGCAGCCCCAGATTTTTTGGCAGGTTAAGTGCATAGCTAGAATGCTTGGACGTCAGCTGGGATTGGCAAGTTCCAGCTCATTCTGGAGCTGTGCTGAGTTATGTACCGATATGTATGATTATGGGTATGTCAGGGCCCTGTCCTGACTCATAATGTTCAGTTTACTTCTTAGAGACTTCTGCAGACAGTGTCCTGTGGTATGTTTGTCTAGATGTCGACAAAGCAATGTCAGTTGAGTCATTTGTGGATTTTAAAAGAGTATGTATTTTAGATGATTTCAATTGGTTTAAAGTACTTATTTGATTGAAATTTTTCATAATCGTTATAAAGATAATGATTTCTATTTGGAAAAGTTTTATGTTCTTAAAAGTTTTTGAAATGATAGGATTTGATAGAGCGAATTTCTAAGGGTTCGCTCGACTCTGATGAGAGTCGGGTGCTCGTCATGCCCTACCACTATTAGGGTGTGACACAAGGCATCTATTTATACAATCACTGAAAATCAGTCCGTCGGGACTTCCACGGACATTTATACGGTTCGTATAAGTGGTCGTGGTTCACCAACCAGAAGACCATCTCCCTGCTGGGTGTTATACGGACCGTATAAAGTTATACGGACCGTATAAGTGGTCGTATAACTCCACTTCCCTGAAATGGTTTCCGTCGTTTCGTTTGATCTCCAATCCTTATGGAACCTTCTTAACACTTGTATAATACTTCATTAACCATACAATAGGCTTTATATCAGGCCTTCAAGACATCACCACATAAACATTATTTCAATCATAGCGGAACCTTTCCGATCACGACTTACTTTTCGCTTCCTTCAACAAACTAAACTTCATATATTCATAGAACTTCGAAATCTTATTGTATGCACCTCAAGCTATCTAATCCTTTGCTTAGCCCGGTAGGGATTTCATAATCACCTTAAGTTCACACTAGCCTATCCACAAGGCAACACACACACACGGAATTTCCGAGGTGTAACATATATACCCCGTGCCACTTAGGAATATATTGTAAAGGAATTGTTTCTGACGCATATGAGAACAATTTTGTTAGAAGGCACTGGATGAGTTGTTATAAGGAAGGAAAATAATGGAGTTATAAGGATAGATGATGAGTTATGTTGCTCTCAAACTCACATGCAAGTATACGTGGTCGTACAAGTAATATAGTATTTTAAAGTCCAGATATCGTACCCACAGAGACTTAGATTTTATACCGTTCAACTAATTCAAATTCCGTTGTAACTATTCAAGAAGGTAACAATAAAGATGTTTGGTGTGATTAAACTATAACTGAAAATAAGCAAATAAATAAGAGTGTTTTGTGACTAAGAAACTTGTGATAAAAACTGTAAGGTTTATCATACCAGAGAAAGTTCCAGGGTCATGGCTTTCGACAATCCAGTTAGCCTTCTGACAATTCTACCTATCTTATTTCCTGGGTTACTAGTTGACGGGTTAATGGTAACTTTATGAGTATCTTCCGAGTTGATCGCAAGCCTGCAGCTGCTGCTCTAATGCCTATATCCCTATGGTTGCCAGAAAGTAACAAGAACACATTTACTTTTTCGTGTCCAACTAATCATGGCTAAAGGGTATATTCCTATCCTCATTAACGAAACAACTTTATCAAATAAACCCTATTTATTCTTATTACGTATGCTAATTACCTATCCCTAGTTCAATTCACACACCATAGATAGGGTCTAATTAGCGATCAAATAATTAAACACTAACCACCAGTATAAATAAGCAACCCAAAATATGGAAATTTAATAGATACAAATTGTTGTCAAACAAACTATCATGTCTTTGCATCAATCCTAGAATAAAGAAGTTTAGCTACTCATGATTCTAGATGAAGAACAAGAATTCATGGATAATCCAGGGTTGAATGAAGAAAATAAAATAAATCTAAGGGAGAGAAATAAGGACGATGGCTTACAAAACTCAAGAAATATCCTAGCACGTCGTTATGAATAAAACGTCCATTTATAGTCTAGATTAAAAACAAAAATAAGTTGGCCATATCCCGATTAAAATGGGAAAACTGCACGTCAGACCCATGATGGCTGTGCGTCAATCGCCCATCACGGGTTTCTCAGAGTTTCAAAATCCTCTTCAGTCAGAGAGGCCTCACTCGCACGCTGGTTGCACGATGCGCACTGAACACACAATGCTGTTTAGTTGCTGATTTTTCAGTGTCGCATGACCCTCTCGTTATCACATTCAAGTCCTAACATAACCAGAATCCACCACAAAACTGCTCGATTTTAATACAATCATCCTCGTTACACTTAAACACACAAATATACCAACATAAGCTCGAATACAACAATTTCACAATTAATAAAGCGAATAAAGTACTAAGAATGAAAGGTAAAGTGACACTATATATCGATATTTTTGCAAAATATCACTACCCCCACTTAGACTTTGCTCGTCCTCAAGCAAACACTTGCCAATACCAACCTACCATAACTATAACCATGCAATTCAAGAAGGTCTACTCGGGTTTTGGCTAATACGGCCATTTCAAATAGCCTCACATACCTTTTTCGTTTAACTAATCTATCACGTGCTTGTTCTCCTTCGATGCCCACGTTTCTACCTTCAAGAGAATTAGCAGCAAAATTAGTTAATCCACTATAAGAAGGTGTTACTATTTCTAGGAAAAGTTGGGCAGCATTTCCTTTGTTTATACTACTTTCCCCATGTTCTATATCAACTCCCAAACATTCATAACAACATTCACAATATCACAATCAACAATCATCATTCATCTACCTTACCCACATTTCGAAATTTCACTCCAAATTCTCCATAATCATGGTCATAGTTCACTATCACGTTTTCTCATATATAATACTTATTCCATGTTCTAAATGTCGTTCCCAACATACTTACAATCACAACACCCCAATATTCATAATTCACCCCAAACTACTACTCAACAATATCACTATTCACACATTCATGACCCATTTTCTATATCTTTCTGCAATCCAAGTGTTTGAACTTTTCAATACCTTAAATAACATATAAATACCATAAAAATTACCTTAGATGGTGTAGGAATAATCTTTGGGTGGAAATACGTCACTTGAGAAAATCCCTAGTTTCACTTTCCATGGAATTTCTTGACTTAGGTGAACCTTAGTGAGTTTCTTTCACTTGTTTCCCTTGATTTGATGAAGTTGATCATAAATTTCACTTGGATTATTGTATATGAGGGGTTTGGGAAGTTATAGAGAAGACTTTAGTTGTGGAGATTGAAAATGAAATGAAAATAATGAACTTATACGGACGAAATTATACGGAACTTATAAATAAAAATCTATCCCGACGAAATTATACGGACACTTATACGGTCCATATAAGTGACCATGAAACTGCTCCAGTAACCATCCCACTCGATGTCAATTTGACGGAACATTATACGGTCCGTATAAATTTATACGGTTCGTATAAGTGACTGTGAAATCACCCCTTCATCAACTTCATTTTGTGACAATACTATAGTCCATTATACGGATCGTATAACATTATACGGGCCGTATAACTGACCATATAACTCATCCTTTTACTGATCTTTTTCTTGTCACTTCGTTTGATCTCCAATCCTTAGGGAAACTTCTTAGCACTTGTTTATTACCTCATTAACAATCTAAGGGACGTTATAACTCTTCTCCAAAGCACCCTTTAGTTATCATTAACTCATTACTTGTAATTTCTTTCCGATACATATCGTATTCCTTGCCTTCTCTCGGCAAACATTCTTCTTTTATCTCAAATGCCTTTGAAATCTTAATTACGGTCATCAAACGTCATTCCTTTCTTATTAAAATATCGTATACTAGTATTCTTCGCTAGTCTATTCATTGTACGTTAACAGGAAATTTTTCAAGGTGTAACAGTATGCTTAAACTTCGTACACTCTTGTTACGCCTCGAAAAATTTTCTGTTGGTACGCAAGTGAACGAACTAGTGAGGAATGGCATTTGATGACCCTAGTTGAGATTTAAAAAATGTTAGAGAGGAGAGAAGAGGACTGCCTAGAGAAGGAAAAGTATTCGATAAATCTCGGAGAGGAAATACGAGTAACGAGTTAATGACGACTTAATGATGTTTTGGGGAAAAGGTTATAATGTCCCTTAGATCGAGAATGAAGTGTTGAACAAGTGTTAAGAAGGTTCCATAAGGATCGGAGATCAAACGAAGCGAGGAGAACAAGTTCAGTGGACTGATGGGTTATACGGCTCATTATATGGACCATATAATGTTATACGAACCGTATAATGGATCGTAAAACCATCACAGAAAAGGTTGCTCGCTGGTGATGTTTTACGGTCAGTTATACGGACCGTATAATGGACCGTAAAACGTTCACAGTGAAGGGTGAAGGAAAGACCCATTTCAGGGTCAATTATACGGACCGTATAATCATTATACGGACAGTATAATGGACCGTATAATAAACCCGACAGATCGGTGATGGGTTATTAAATACGAGACCAAGTTCATGAAATCATTTTCCACATTTCACCCTTCTCTCTAAAACATCTCTCTACATTTATTACACAAGTTTTCAAGGCTTATAAGTCATCAACAATATAAATCAAGTGAATCAAGAGCAAGGAAACCCATTAAAGGCCATTCAAGTCAAGAAATCCAAATGGAGGAAAACTAGGGTTTTTGCTCAAGTGGAGTATTATCAACTAAGGCTTGCTCCTACAACATCTAAGGTAAGATTCAAGATATTTATGTGTTGTTTAAGGTATTTGGGAGTGAAAATACTCAGATTGTAGAAGAGTATAGCAAAATGGGTCATGAAGGACGAATAGTGACGTTTTGTGAAACAGTTTGGATTAAATCATGATTATTGTTGTGTTGTGACATGAATGGGTTATAAATGACGTTGAGATCATGAAATAGACATTGTATGTGAATGGACGAAATCATGCATTATGACCATGAATATGGGGGAATTAGAAACAAATTGAGAAATCTACATAATATGGATAATGTGGATGATTAATGGATAATGTGGAGGAGTACGTGCAAGTGTAGAATAGTTCAACGAAAAGGTATGTAAAGCTAACCCTTCTTTCATAAGGCATGGTTCTTTGGCCAAACATCTAAATCCTCTATACGAGTATGTTGTCCTTTAAATGATTTGGTCTTCCGAGCTTGTAAGCGCACGATTCTTGATACGCTACGAGCGCACTGAGTTCCTCGTATGATTAGTAAGCCTATAAAGAGGTGTGTGACGAATTAGGATAATAGTAATGATGATAGAAATGATGATGATGATAGTAACGATAATAGAAAAGATGTTTATGAGATATATGTAGGTATGCCCTTGTATGGCTACTATGAAACACCGAGCTTATATGGCCGGGTAGTGTATTTATAGATGTATATGTATATATATGATTATGTAACGCGCGCACACCACTGCAGTTGGGTACGGATAGCACTGAGACTTGGTAGGGCCAGGTACGTGTAACACTGAGCCTTGGTTGGCCAGGTATGTTTGCTCACCGAGCCTATACATGGTCGGGTACGTGAAACACCGAACCTTTGTGGTCGGGTATGCTATGTAAATGATATGTATATAATATGGCTATGTATATGATATGGATATGTATATGATATAGATATGAGTATGAATACGGACATGATACAAATACGAATAAGAATATGTATGAGAATATGATTGTGAATACGTAATGTGAATGAGCACGTATACGAACACGGATATGGATAAGGATGTATGTACACAACCTTGCATTAGAAATGAAAGTCCCTATGACAAGCAAGTAAGTGCTTATGACAATGATTCTACTATCTCCCACCTTATGCTATTTCGCATGTCGCTTATTATGCTTCTATATTGATATTGATCATGCTTTACATACTCAGTACATTCTTCGTACTGACGTCCTTTTTTTTTAGGACGCTGCGTCATGCCCGCAGGTGCACAGGGAGACAGACTTGATCCATAGCTGCTTTCTCAGGGATTTCAAAGCAAAGCGTCATTTCATTCGGAGCCGTAGCTTTTGGGTACTTATTCTTTTGTGTACATAATTATGGGCATAGCGGGGTCCTGTCCCGCTCATGTGATATGTTCTACCCTTCTTAGAGGCTCATAGTCACGTGTATATGGTTAGATATGTCTGGCCTTGTCGGCCTATGTTTTGTATACCATTTTGTTAGCCTTGTCGGCTCATGTATGTGATGTGGCATAGATGCCTATAATGGCATATAGATGCTGTTGTCCAAATGGGACTAGTTTGATAAATGAAAGGAAGTGTATGTTTAATTATGTGGCTCACCTAGATGCAAGCATAAGTGTAAGCTAAGGGGTGCCCGGGTGGACTAGCACCGGGTGCTCGTCGCGGCCCCCTAGTCGAGTCGTGACAAAAGTGGTATCAGAGCAGTTCAGTCCTTGGGTGTGTCTACGAGCCGTGTCTAGTAGAGTCTTGGTTATGAGTGTGTTGCATTCCACATTTATAAACAAGAAGCTGCGGACATTGTAGGAGTGATTGACCTTCTTTCTTCATAAGCATCGTGCGATAGAGCTATGATGTAAGAAAATTATTGTTTCTTAATGGTGTAGTTGTGATATGTGACCGCCGCACTATAGTCGACTTGCATGAATTAAAGATGGGAGATTTTGATGTTATTATGGGCATGGATTGGTTGGCTTCTTGTTATGCCAATGTTGATTGTAGAATGAAAATGGTTCGTTTCCAATTTTTGGGAGAACCTGTCTTAGAATGGAAAGGGAATACGGCGTCGCCAAAGGGTAGGTTTATTTCCTACCTAAAGGCAAGGAAAATGATCACAAAGGGTTGTATTTATCACCTAGTGTGAGTTCAAGATATAGAAGCTGAGTCACCGACTCTTCAGGAAGTTCCCGTGGTGAATGAATTTCCGGATGTATTCCCGGAAGAGCTTCCAGGCCTTCCTCCCGAGCAGGAGATTGATTTTGCTATCGATGTGTTGCCAGGCACTAAACCTATATCTATCCCTCCATACAGAATGGGACCCGCAGAACTGAAAGAATTGAAAAAGTAATTGAAAGACTTGCTTGCGAAATACTTCATTAGACCTAGTTCATCCCCGTGGGGAGCACCCGTATTGTTTGTCCGAAAGAAAGATGGCTCCCTGAGAATGTGCATTGATTATAGGCAATTGAATAGGGTGACGATTAAGAATAGATATCCTCTCCCGAGGATTGATGATTTATTTGATCAATTGCAAGGTGCCAAATGGTTTTCAAAGATCGATTTGAGGTCTGGGTATCATCAAGTGAGAGTTAGGGAGAAAGATATCCCTAAGACAGATTTCAGAACAAGATATGGTCATTTTGAGTTCCGAGTAATGTCATTTGGGCTAACTAATGCGCCAACAGTATTTATGGATCTGATGAATAATGTGTTCAGGCCCTTCCTAGATTTATTTGTGATAGTATTCATTGATGACATCTTGGTGTATTCTAGATCCGAGGTAGAACATGCGGATCATTTGCGTACTATCCTTGGAGTTCTTTGAACTCGAGAGTTATTTGCAAAGTTTTCCAAATGCGAGTTTTGGTTGAACTCGGTGGCATTTTTAGGGCATATTGTTGCAGCCGATGGTATTCGAGTAGATAGTCAAAAGATTGAGGCCGTGAAGACTTGGCCAAGGCCCACAACTCCTATGGAGGTTCATAGCTTTCTGGGCTTAGCGGGTTATTACAGGAGGTTCGTGGAAGGTTTTTCTTCTATTTCGGCACCACTCACAAAGTTAACCCAGAAATCTGCAAAGTTTCAATGGACAGATGCTTGCGAACGTAGTTTCCAGGAGCTAAAGGGTAGATTGACTTCTGCCCCAGTCTTGACACTTCCAGAGGTATTGGAAGGATATGTTGTTTATTGTGACGCTTCAGGTGTTGGGCTAGGCTGTGTATTGATGCAACATGGCTAGGTGATTGCGTATGCTTCAAGGCAACTGCGGAAACATGAGCAGAATTGTCCTACCCATGATCTAGAATTGGCCGCGGTGGTTCATGCACTAAAGATATGGAGACATTATTTATATGGTGTCCACGTGGATATTTATACAGATCATAAGAGCCTTCAGTATATCTTTAACCAGAAAGAGTTTAATCTCCGGCAACGATGATGGCTAGAATTGCTAAAAGACTATGATGTTGATATCCTGTATCACCCCGGAAAGGCAAATGTTGTGGATGATGCTCTTAGCCGTAGATCAATGGGAAGTCTATGTGATGTACGACCAGAGAAGAGGGAAATGGCCCGTGAGCTCCAACAGTTAGCTAGCCTAGGAGTTCGAGTGGTGGACTCAGGTAGCAGCGGAGCTACTATTCGGATTTCTGCAGTCTCGACACTAGTGGCAGAGGTGAAAGAGCGACAATATGAGGATCCCATTCTAATGCAGTACAAGGATACACTCCCTCAGAAAGAGGAGTCATCATTTGATATTTCAGCAGACGGAGTTCTCCGATGCCGAGGCAGATTATGTGTTCCCGATGTGGCAGATTTACGCCACCAGATATTGAAGGAAGCTCATTGTTCCTATTATTCTGTTCACCCCGGAGCGACAAAAATGTATCACGACCTTAAGTCTATATATTGGTGGAATGGGATGAAGAATGATATAGCGGAGTTTGTAGCTCAATGTCCTAATTGTCAACAAGTGAAGATCGAGCACCAAAAGTCGGGTGGATTGTTGCAAGCTATAGAAATCCCGACGTGGAAGTGGGAAGTGATTAATATGGAATTCATTACAGGGTTACCCCGTTCTCGACGGAAGTATGATTCCATATGGGTGATTGTGGATAGACTCACCAAGTCAGCTCATTTCTTACCGGTCAGAACGACCTATGTGGCAGAAGATTATGCAAGGCTATACCTTAAAGAGATAGTGAGACTTCATGGTGTTCCAGTGTCTATTATTTCCGATAGAGGGACTCAGTTTACAGTTAAATTTTGGGAGTCTTTACAAGAGGGTTTATGTCACGACCCAACCCCGTAGGCCGTGACTTGTGCCCGAATTGGACACTCATATTTATCTGTTAACTCTAATAATTTATAATTAGCATGTCATGATCTCATTTGTATGTAAGAAGATAGTGAGTTATTTAGATTTGTCAAGTTCTGTATGCCTTAGTCATCCATCTCCCGAGGAGTTGCACTTATCAAACAACAACATTTATATATATTCCTAAGCAAGCCGACAAGGCTGCCACGATATACAAAATACCAAACATACACACATATGCAAGCCGACAAGGCTGCCATTACGACTGGGTACGCCCCAAACTTAAGTCAAAACATAAAACGCATCAACAACTGTAAACAGACCCATACCGATGTCCACAGACTTCAAAGAGTAACGACCGTATTATGTGGCGGGACAGGGCCCCGCCGTACCTAAATAAACACATATGGACACAACATAAGGAGGTTATACCACAAGCTAGCTCCGGAATAAAGGAGCAGTCCAAAATAGCTGAAAGATGATCTAAGCTGGCGGATCTCCAAAGCGAGCGTCTGTACCTGCGGGCATGAACGCAGCCCCCCGAAGGAAGGGGGTCAGTACGGAATATGTACTGAATATGTAAAGCTTGAAACATAGTATAGACTTATATTGAGACACGGTACATAGGATGCATTGCAACAACAGAATTTCATAAAACTTGCCTTTGAACATATTTCATCTGTATCATTCTCATATCATTGCTATTATAGAGTTTTGTAGTCAAAGCTGCATAATCATTCTGTATAAAACATACATGACGTGTCCCGGCCCTTTTTATGAGGGACTCGGTAATTTAAAATCATAGCATCATAACATAAACATAGACGTGTCCCGGCCCTTTCCTGAGGGACTCGGTAATAAGGAATATGCCCTCCTGGCCACCATCATCTCCATATCATCATATCATCATATCATCACATCATCATATCATCATCATATATATATACATAACGTGTCCCGGCCCTCTAGTGAGGGGCTCGGTGATTAATATAATAAATGTGCGCACGAAAACGTACCCTGGCCCGGGACTCAGTGAAGGATATAGCGGTAAGCACGATCAGAATAATAAGCAACCACATATATGCAAATCATCTTTTTAGACTCAAGGGATAAGCAACTAACCCGCTCTAAGTGTCAAAATAATGTTCACCTTCAGTTCATTTCAAGTCTCATAACAAACTATTACAAGAAACGTTTTAGACTTCATGTACATATGTCACTTTAATATGGTATAGCTTTTGGAAGTCAAGTATGTCTTTAGTTGTGCAATTCTTTAGGTATAGGAACTTTCATGCATCGTTCATTAGTCACTCATACTGTAGGTACATGACAATAACATTAGTGAAATATAGATTCATAAGCCATACATGAAACTAGAGAATAGAATTTACCCCAAAATTCATATCGTTTCATTCTTACGTCTAGGACATGCCAAAAGAAAGAAGGAATAGGCTTTACATACCTTTTGCGTTTAGTTGTATTCTAACTTGTACTTGCTTCCCAACAATACTTATCCTATATCAAGATGTGAAGAACTACAATTAGTCTACAAGGGAATTCAACACGTATTGTGACATTCACAACTCCTTTCTAACAATTAAACGACGTTTCGTTCGCATTTAACCCAACTAGCGTTACAAGCTAACATGGCTAGTCGTTCTTTCATATATTGATCAAAACTTGTTTAAGCATGACTTAGGGAACTTGGGCAGTCCCTACACCACCCAAAACAGTCTCATACACACGGCAACCCAACACACACATCATTTCCATTCTTACTTAGCAATTTTCCAGTTTTAACTTGCAACAACACAACACTTTTCATGACTTTACTTTCATGAAATCTTGGAACTGTTTTAGCATCATCTTCACTCTTACAACAGCCCACAATCAGTTCAGTTTTAACTTGAATCATGGCATTTTACATTCACTACACGTTTGCAACAAAAACCAACATTCAACACACACAATTTCACTTCTAATCCCTAAAACTGTCCACGGTTTTTGGACTGCCCTTACCCCTCAACATAATTCGTTTCTTGAACACCTTAATTTACATATTCAACTTGCATACAATACACTACAATGTCCACAACAACAACAATCAAATTATAGCCCAAAACAGTCCATGAATTCGTCCAAAACAGCCCCCTACCCGGTTTCATCACAACTACTCCAACTTCATGATTTTCATTCGTTTATCCAACTACAATGCATTCAATTCATTTCCAATACATGTTCAACAAGATTAAGCATGACTTCATCAGAATCTTCAACACATGATTCATTTTAAATTCGAGCAAAAACAGTCCAATAGCCAACATGCAACATCACAACCAAACTCCCACAATCTTTGTTCATTTACATATGTTGATACATATTCAATTCACTAACAATACATGCACAATGAAATCAGTCATAAACTCACCTCACACACGGCTCACTCTCTACTTCAACTACAACCACAATCCAACAACAACATGCATGAACTATACATTCAAATCATCATGCAACACAAGAAACAACAAACATTCTTACCTTTCAATCTTGTGCTTCACTTGGCCGAATTTTCAACTCTATTGAGTGCTTCACTTTCTTGTTTCTCTTCAACAACTAATACACTTTCTTACACACTAGATGAGGGATAGTTTTGATGGAGAAAAACTGGAATTTCTGGGCACAATATCACCCCACCCTCTCGGCTAGCTCTTAGCCGAGAGCACCTCTCTCTACTCTTTCTATCTCTAAATGTTTCTTGACTTGTGGTGATGAAAATTATGTTGTGAAGGTGTGGAGTGATCAGACTTTGTGTCAATATGTTCCCCTCATTGAGTTGGCCATGTGGATTACACTAAATTGGGTCAAGATTCTTTGACCAAAGCCTTACATGGCACGGCCAAACAAGGCATAAAGTGGACTGATTTTTTTTTGTCTTTCCAATCCCACTTTTTAATCCAATTATGGTTAGTTTCATCCCAATTTTCCATTACTAGTTTAATGCCACACGAAAGTTGTGGATAAATTGTGACTCGACACGAAACCGGAAGTTAAAATCTCTACTTCATATCTTAAGATAGTCTTGCCTTTAACTCGTCGCGCTTATTTTAAAGCGTCCCGACGTATGAAAATACGGGACATAACATCCTCCCCCCCTTTAGAACATTCATCCTCGAATGTTGATTTTTATCCCGTTAGGTTCTATAAGGGTTTTGGGAAGGGTTTCCTCTATTGCTAACATATAAATTGAGCAGACAATTTAACACAATCAAGTAAAGGAGTTTAAATTACCTGCAAATGTGGAAAACACGTGAGGATATTTCTTTTTCATCTCCTCTTCAGCCTCCCAAGTCACCTCCTCCCTATTATTGTCCCGCCACAACACTTTAACCGACGCCACATCTTTTGTTCGTAACCTCCTGATTTGTCGATCAAGTATGGCAATAGGCTGCTCTTCGTATGATAGCTCCTCTGTTACCTGAATATCGTCTGTAGGGAACACCCTGGAAGGATCGCCTATATACTTCCGAAGCATGGACACATGGAAGACCGGATGTACTGCTGCCAAATCCGCTGGAAGGTCTAACTCGTAAGCAACTTGGCCTACCTTACGAATGACCTGATAAGGTCCAATGTACCTTGGGCTCAACTTCCCTTTCTTGCCGAACCTCATAACACCCTTCATGGGTGACACTTTCAAGAACACCCAATCGCCAACCTGAAATTCCAAGTGTCGACGTCGATTATCCGCATACGCCTTCTGCCGACTCTGAGCTGCCAGTAATCTTTCCTGAATAAGTTTCACCTTATCGACAGCCTACAGAACCATATCTGGGCCTATCAGCTTAGCCTCGCCAACATCAAACCAGCCTATAGGGGATCTGCATTTCCTGCCATACAGGGCTTCGTACGGCGCCATCTGAATGCTAGAGTGGTAACTGTTATTGTAAGCAAACTCGATAAGCAGCAAGTGATCCTCCCAGCTGCCTTTGAAATCAATAACACAAGCTCTCAACATATCTTGTAGCGTCTGGATGGTACGCTCAGCCTGCCCGTCAGTCTGAGGATGAAATGCGGTGCTGAGACTCACCTGTGTCCCCAATCCCTCCTGGAAGGATCTCCAGAAGTTAGCTGTAAACTGGGCCCCTCTATCTGAGATAATAGCTGTGGGAACTCCATGAAGTCTCACTATCTCCTTACGATACAATCGGGCATAATCCTCAGCTGAGTACGTAGTCCTGACTGGAAGGAAGTGGGCTGATTTTGTCAGTCTATCAACAATAACCCAGACAGAGTCATTCTTCCGTGGAGTGCGAGGGAAACCTGTGACGAAGTCCATATTAATTACTTCCCATTTCCAGGTTGGAATTTCCATCTCCTGCAATAGCCCTCCGGGCTTCTGGTGCTCTATCTTGACCTGCTGACAATTTGGACACTGGGCCACAAATTCTGCTACGTCCTTTTTCATGCCGTTCCACCAGTACAAACACCTAAGATCATGATACATTTTTGTCGATCCCGGGTGAATAGAATAACGAGCATAGTGTGCTTCCCCCATTACCTGCTGCCGCAACCCTGCAACCTCAGGTACACATAATCTGTCTCTGTATCGTAGTACTCCATCGGCTGACATCTTAAATGGGGTCTCATCCTTCTGAAGTGTTGTATCTCTATAATGTACCAGAACAGGATCCTCATATTGCCGTCTCTTTACCTCTTCTACAATAGAGGACTCAGCAACACCTCGTACAATAATGCTACCATTATCAGCATCAGCCAAACGAACTCCAAGACTAGCTAGCTGATGGATCTCACGAACTATCTCCTTCTTTTCTGGTTGTACGCCGGCCAAACAAGCCATAGATTTACGGCTGAGTGCATCTGCTACCACATTAGCCTTTCCTGGGTGATATAGAATATCAACATCATAATCCTTCAGCAACTCTAACCATCTCCTCTGTCGCAAATTCAGTTCCTTCTGCTTAAAAATATACTGGAGACTCTTATGATCTGTATAAATATCAACATGCACGCCATACAGATAATGTCTCCATATCTTCAAAGCATGTATCACTGCTGCCAACTCCAGGTCATGCGTAGGATAATTTCTCTCATGTTTCCTGAGTTGTCGGGAGGCATAGGCTATAACTCTGCCGTGCTGCATCAACACGCAACCCAACCCAACACCGGAAGCATCACAATAAACAACATAGCCATCTGGCCCCTCAGGAAGAGTTAGAATAGGAGCTGTAGTCAACTTATCTTTCAATAATTGAAACCTCCGTTCACAAGCATCCGTCCACTGGAATTTGGCTGCCTTCTGTGTTAGCCTTGTTAAAGGCGCTGAAATAGAGGCAAACTTTTCTACAAATCTCCTGTAATACCCTGCCAGCCCCAGAAAACTACGTACCTCAGTAGGCGTCGTAGGTCTAGGCCAAGTTTTGACGGCCTCAATTTTCTGCGAATCTACCCGAATACCATCTGCTCCAACAATATGCCCCAGAAATGCTACAGAAGTCAACCAGAATTCACATTTAGAGAACTTAGCATATAATTTCTGGAGCTGGAGTACCCTGAGTACTGTCCTCAAATGTTCTGCATGCTCTTCTTCCGATCGTGAATAGATCAGAATATCATCAATGAATACAATCACGAACAAGTCAAGGAATGGCTTAAACACCCTGTTCATCAAGTCCATGAACACTGCTGGAGCATTGGTCAGCCCAAAAGACATCACTCTAAAGTCGTAATGTCCATATCGAGTCCTGAATGCAGTCTTCGGAATATCTGTCTCCCTTACCCGCACCTGGTGATAACCTGACCGCAAGTCTATCTTTGAGAAGCATTTAGCACCCTGCAACTGATCAAATAAATCATCAATCCTGGGGAGGGGATATCTGTTCTTTATCGTGATTTTGTTCAGCTGCCTATAATCAATGTACATTCGCAGCGACCCATCTTTCTTCCGTACAAATAATACTGGTGCTCCCCAAGGTGATGTACTGGGCCTGATGAAACCCTTTTCCAGCAAATCTCTCAGTTGCTCCTTCAATTCTTTCAACTCTGCAGGTGCCATTCTGTAAGGAGGAATAGATATAGGTTGAGTGTCTGGCAATACATCTATAGTGAACTCTATCTCACGTTCAGGAGAAAGGCCTGGAAGTTCATCTGGAAATACACCTGGAAATTCATTAACCACCGGGACAGATTGTATAGTCGGTGATTCTGCTTTCAAGTCATGCACACGAACCAGGTGATAAATATAGCCTTTTCTAACCATCTTCCTTGCCTTGAGGTATGAAATAAACTTACCCCTCGGCGATGCTGTGTTCCCCCTCCACTCTATAATTGGTTCCCCTGGAAACTGAAACCGAACTAATTTGCCTCGGCAATCAACGTTAGCATAGCAGGAAGCTAACCAATCCATCCCCATAATAACATCGAACTCAGTCATAGCTAACTCTATCAAATCTGCCCTGGTACAGCGATTACATATGACTACCAAACAATCTTTATATACTAGCTCTGCCAAGACAAAATCCCCTACTGGTGTAGCTACCTCAAATGGTTCTATAGGTTCAGATTTTATCCCAATTTTACTAGCAACAAAAGGGGAAATATATGATAATGTGGAACCGGGGTCTATCAATGCATATACATCTCGGGAGAAAATCGATAATGTACCTGTGACCACATTTGGCGACGCTTCCTGATCTTGTCTGCTGGCTAAAGCATATAAGCGGTTGGAAGGACCGCTAGAACTAGAAGCCCCTCCACGGCCTCTGCCACGGCCTGCTGGTGTCGGAATACCTTGCCCCATAGGGCGCATAGCAACTGAAGAAGAAGAAGAACTCGCAACTGATCCCGTAGGCTGAGCTGGCCCACCTGCCCCACCCCCAAATCGACATTCCCTCATAGTATGGCCCTGACGGCCGCAAGAAAAGCAAGCACCAGTAATAAGACGGCATTCCCCTGGATGGCGTCTGCCACATCGAGGACATGGGGGTACAGGTGGTCTCATCTGGCCCGAATTCCTGTGCGTCTGGAACCCTGAAGTCATGGAGCTTTGACCAGCTCCCGAATACCCCGTGCTATCAAACCTTCTACCAGTAAATCGTGAAGGTGCACTCCGTGCCGGCTGGGAAGGATATCGACTATACTGCTGTTGGGGTTGCCCGCCCCGAAAGTCACCAGAATGATACCCAGCTGATCTAGCTCTCTTATGTTGACCCCTGTCCTGCTCCCTATCAAATCGACGCCCTCTCTGTCGACCCTCAACTCCCTGGGCATATGCCTGCACTCGAGCGATATTTATACCGGGCTGAGATGCCATTGCCATACAGCTATCAATCAAATAATTATCCAAGCCCATTACATAACGATGCACCCTATCTGTCATGTCAACTACCATAGCGGGCGCGTACCTAGCCAGCGAATCAAACTCGATGCTATAGTCCCGAACACTTCTACCATTCTGCCTCAGGTGTATAAATCTCTCAACTCTGGCTCGCCTCATCTCTGGAGGCAGAAAATGACCCAGAAAAGCCTCTACGAACTCGTCCCATACTGCTGGTGGAGCATCCTCACCCCTGGACAACTCCCAGGACTCATACCAATTAACTGCCACATCCCGCAACTGATAGGAAGCCAATTCGACCGACTCAGTCTCGGAAGATTTGACCCATAGAACTCAGGGGGTTTACAAGTCAGAAAATCGCGAACCCTCAAACTGTCGCGTCTATCCGCATCATCACCTCCTAACCCACGTCTGCGAGCCTGTCCCGATACCAACCTAGTCAATAACTGTACTGCTTCACACATAGCCCTATCCTCTGCCCCTGGCTAGGGAGCTGAAGGCTCGGTTGCTGGAGCTGCAGGAGCTGGTGGTAAGTCTGTCTCCTGACCTGCAGCTGCTGCTGCCCTAGGCTCCTCTGATAGTGATGGTGTAGCGGAGCTCGCTGACTGAATTCTAATCCCAGGCACATATTGGGAATAAGATCTAGTGACTCTCCGGGTCCCACTGGTCTCCCCAACTACCGCTTTGCCCTTCTGGGCGGCTGTCGCCTTCTTTGGAGGCATCGCTGAAAACATAGCAATCTGTTAGGGAAAAATTTATCCTGATAATACAGCTCTATCGCACGATCTAGAATGAGAAGAAAAGATGACATCCTAAATGTCTTGTAGCTTCCTGTTTATAAACGTGGTGCACAACACATCGATAAACAAGACTCTACTAGACACAGTCTGTGGACACTCCGAGGATTTAACCGCTCTGATACCACTTTTGTCACGACCCAACCCCGTAGGCCGTGACTTGTGCCCGAATTGGACACTCATATTTATCTGTTAACTCGAATAATTTATAATCAGCATGTCATGACCTCATTTGTATGTAAGAAGATAGTGAGTTATTTAGATTTGTCAAGTTCTGTATGCCTTAGTCATCCATCTCCCGAGGAGTTGCACTTATCAAACAACAACATTTATATATATTCCTAAGCAAGCCGACAAGGATGCCACGATATACAAAATACCAAACATACACACATATGCAAGCCGACAAGGCTGCCATTACGACTGGGTACGCCCCAAACTTAAGTCAAAACATAAAACGCATCAACAACTGTAAACAGACCCACACCGATGTCCACAGACTTCTAAGAGTAACAACCGTATTATGTGGCGGGACAGGGCCCCGCCGTACCCAAATAAACACATACGGACACAACATAAGGAGGTTATACCACAAGCTAGCTCCGCAACAAAGGAGCAGTCCAAAATAGCTGAAAGATGATCTAAGCTGGCGGATCTCCAAAGCGAGCGTCTGTACCTGCGGGCATGAACGCAGCCCCCCGAAGGAAGGGGTCAGTACGGAATATGTACTGAATATGTAAAGCTTGAAACATAGTATAGACTTATATTGAGACACGGTACATAGGATGCATTGCAACAACAGAATTTCATAAAACTTGCCTTTGAACATATTTCATCTATATCATTCTCATATCATTCCTATTATAGAGTTTTGTAGTCAAAGCTGCATAATCATTCTGTATAAAACATACATTACGTGTCCCGGCCCTTTTTATGAGGGACTCGGTAATTTAAAATCATAGCATCATAACATAAACATAGACGTGTCCCGGCCCTTTCCTGAGGGACTCGGTAATAAGGAATATGCCCTCCTGGCCACCATCATCTCCATATCATCATATCATCATATCATCACATCATCATATCATCATCATATATATATACATAACGTGTCCCGGCCCTCTAGTGAGGGGCTCGGTGATTAATATAATAAATGTGCGCACGAAAACGTACCCTGGCCCGGGACTCAGTGAAGGATATAGCGGTAAGCACGAGCAGAATAATAAGCAACCACATATATGCAAATCATCTTTTTAGACTCAAGGGATAAGCAACTAACCCGCTCTAAGTGTCAAAATAATGTTCACCTTCAGTTCATTTCAAGTCTCATAACAAACTATTACAAGAAACGTTTTAGACTTCATGTACATATGTCACTTTAATATGGTATAGCTTTTGGAAGTCAAGTATGTCTTTAGTTGTGCAATTCTTTAAGTATAGGAACTTTCATGCATCGTTCATTAGTCACTCATACTGTAGGTACATGACAATAACATTAGTGAAATATAGATTCATAAGCCATACATGAAACTAGAGAATAGAATTTACCCCAAAATTCATATCGTTTCATTCTTACGTCTAGGACATGCCAAAAGAAAGAAGGAATAGGCTTTACATACCTTTTGCGTTTAGTTGTATTCTAACTTGTACTTGCTGCCCAACAATACTTATCCTATATCAATATGTGAAGAACTACAATTAGTCTACAAGGGCATTCAACACGTATTGTGACATTCACAACTCCTTTCTAACAATTAAACGACGTTTCGTTCGCATTTAACCCAACTAGCGTTACAAGCTAACATGGCTAGTCGTTCTTTCATATATTGATCAAAACTTGTTTAAGCATGACTTAGGGAACTTGGGCATGTCACGACCCGACCAGGGGCCGTGACGAGTACCCGATACTTGTACCGAGCACCCCTTAGCTATCCTGTATAAGCAGTGCCATATATTTTTTTTTTTCTAAACATTAACATTTGCAGTAAACTTTCTAATATCGCGTTACACCAGAACGCGGACCATTCGGAATAAAATACATTAAACTGTACATAGCTGACTGTGTATATCTGTCTACGAGCCTCTAGACATAGTACATTTATACAGAGAAAGGGCCGAGTACTGTCGCGCCCGAAAATACATACACAAAATAGTACCGGTGAAATAAGGCTCCGGAACAACTGGAGCGCTGTCGAATGCTGCTGATAGGGCACTAGGAATCTGGTCCGTATACCTGCTGACCTGCGCGGCATGAAACGCAGCGTCCACAAGAAGGGACGTCAGTACGAATAATGTACCGAGTATGTAAGGCATGGAAAACAGTTCAAGCAGTAACATAAAGTACGATCAATAATAATATCACAGAGTCATAGCGCGTATAACGAGGCAAGAACGTAACCTGTAAGTAGGGAGGCCCCTTTTCGGGCCGGCTGTCATGTAGACTTGCCTTTCCATCCTTGAAACGTTTCTTTTCATAGGCATAGGACTCAACATTTTCATATTACTTATTCTCGTGTACAGAAATAAAACAGTACGTTTCAGTAACGGTATCTTTTGCTTACATTTACAGACGCCGAATACAATCGGCTCCCCCAATCCCCTCCCCAACGATAACCCAACATATTACATCACACATGTATCACACATTATATATATATATATACAGACGCCGCGTACGGCTCATCCCATATCCCGCGTCCGGGCATCCCGCGTCCAGGATGGAATCCAGCTGAATCAGGTGGTGATATAGCAGTGGCCCTTCCCTTTTTCCCCATATACACATACATATACGCTTACTCCTCTTTTATGCATATACATGTCTCATATACAATTTCTTTATCTAATATACATACATATCCATACACGTTTACTCGCTTTATATACATATATCCTATAAGCACACAAGAGAGCCAAGGAAAATCATGTATCCATCGGAGTGACGTAAGGTCGGTAACCTCCGATTACAGTACGAAATGCTAGTGATAGCTTTGTCTCACCTAGAAGGAACAAGTATTTTAAAGTGAGATTATTAACGGAGAATAGTGTTACAGTAACCGAAAATGAAATCGCAGGCATTTTAGGTGACAGTCATAGGTTTTGGAATCTTAGAAAATAAGATTATAACTAGAAGGTATAAATACGATTTAGAAAATTAGTTTATCAATTTAATGTTTACATAAGGTACTTGGCTTAGTCATAGGGTCGTTCCGGTCGTATGTATCATAGCTACATTCTCTTGCCCGACATTGTCATTATCATTATCATCATAGGGCACTCCCGTTGGGGTAGTCATAGAACTTATTACTTGGTGACGGAATCGGGATCAAAGGCCCCCTTTAGATTCACTTCAAGTACGTTAACCAAGACTATAGGAAAATCCGAGAGTATCGGGCCCACCTCGGGCCGGACGAGGTAGCGTATACAATTTACCCATATTACGTGTCATAGAGTTACTTGTATGAGTCTTAGGGTAATCGGGTCCCACTTAGGCAAGTTATAGGGGTCTAGGTGGTCTTTTCATCATTTTGCACACTTTCTACTTCAATTCAATTGAACGAAAAGTTGAAAACTTTAGGTACGGATTCCGGGGAACCGGGTTGTCCCCGAGGCTCGTGCCCGACTCATTATATCTAAGACATGCCATAGAAAGAAGGGCGAAGCCTTACATACCTCTTTCCGCTCCTTTAGCTACTCCAAATTCACATCACAATCTCGTCGAAATCTGCGAATTGGTCATTTTTACCAAAACTTTCATTAGTACATTTTGAGTTAGAATCTTAAGGAAGCACTTTGCTACCGAAATTTCGGCAGCATTTCCTCTGTAAATATACCATCCTCAACATTCAATTTCGTCAAATTCTCATCAAACACAACCCGGGAATTCAAACCCGGCCAAACGGTTAACATAATTCGACAATTACACTAGCGCTTCACATATTCCAATCAAGGCACATAATATCGATTTGCTACCTCCCTCAAAACTTTACAACTTCAATGAATACAATATCAACCTCATAATATACATTCCGATAACACCATACTAACGTTATTGTCATTCATACATACAAAGAGACATCCCGTTCCATTCACATAGCTCCTAAACAAGTCCCTAATTACAACAACTTCACTAGAGTCATTATGCATTCATTAACAACACAGAATCCGCAACATAACCACAACCAATACGCTACATAAAATTGACTCATTCCCTTCCATACCCTACCACAAGCTCACGGCCACACCTTACACACACATGCACGGTCATACACACACTTACAACACACGGCCAACATGCATGTATACCACAATTTTTTTCCAAATTCATTCAACTTTCATTTTCCACATCTCAATATAGTATTCACAACAACAACAACCAACTACTAGGCAAAATAATTGAAACATAACCCCTACAACTATATACATGCACACGGCTATATATTATATTCCTCTACTTCATGGATTTCATCTATTTAAGCATACTACAACACATATAAACCATATAGAACCCATAAACAAGATTGAAACTCACCTTTCTTCCTCAACTTCTTCACTTGTCTACTCTTGGCAACTTGTATGATTTTGAACTTTCCTTGTTCCAACAACAACTCCACTTTGTTGTGTACCCTCTAATTAGTTGAATACAATTTTTGGAGGAATTTTACAATTTTTTTCTTGGAATTTTCCTTATGGCCGAATGCCTTGGGGTTTTTGCCCTTCCTTTCTATTGTTCTTCTTTTCTTGAAAGTTCTAGAGAGTAAGGTGATAAAGATGACTTATTCATCTTATTTATTTCACAATATATTCAATTTTTGGGCCTAGCCCATCAATATGGACGGTTGGGCTTATGATTTTCCCTAAAAAAAATGTCAAGCCCACTTTGTCTTTTGGCTAATTCTTGCAATTCTTGAAAACAATTTTTCCGACTTCCAATTTGCCCTACGTCTTCCTTCGTATTCCCACGAGTCATGTCGCGAATTCCCCTTTATGCTCTTAACCATTCTCATTGTCTTCACTTCTAAATTTTTCATAACCAACTCATGTGCCAAGAAATCATAAAATGGGGCCTTGCTTGTCGTCTTCCCGCGATTGTCTTGAATTATCCAATTGCATAAAATGCGGGATATAACAGGGCAGTCCCTACACCACCCAAAACAGTCTCATACACATGGCAACCCAACACACACATCATTTCCATTCTTACTTAGCAATTTTCCAGTTTTAACTTGCAACAACACAACACTTTTCATGACTTTACTTTCATGAAATCTTGGAACTGTTTTAGCATCATCTTCACTCTTACAACAGCCCACAATCAGTTCAGTTTTAACTTGAATCATGGCATTTTACATTCACTACACGTTTGCAACAAAAACCAACATTCAACACACACAATTTCACTTCTAATCCCTAAAACTGTCCACGGTTTTTGGACTGCCCTTACCCCTCAACATAATTCGTTTCTTGAACACCTTAATTTACATATTCAACATGCATACAATACACTACAATGTCCACAACAACAACAATCAAATTATAGCCCAAAACAGTCCATGAATTCGTCCAAAACAGCCCCCTACCCGGTTTCATCACAACTACTCCAACTTCATGATTTTCATTCGTTTATCCAACTACAATGCATTCAATTCATTTCCAATACATGTTCAACAAGATTAAGCATGACTTCATCAGAATCTTCAACACATGATTCATTTTAAATTCGAGCAAAAACAGTCCAATAGCCAACATGCAACATCACAACCAAACTCCCACAATCTTTGTTCATTTACATATGTTGATACATATTCAATTCACTAACAATACATGCACAATGAAATCAGTCATAAACTCACCTCACACACGGCTCACTCTCTACTTCAACTACAACCACAATCCAACAACAACATGCATGAACTATACATTCAAATCATCATGCAACACAAGAAACAACAAACATTCTTACCTTTCAATCTTGTGCTTCACTTGGCCGAATTTTCAACTCTATTGAGTGCTTCACTTTCTTGTTTCTCTTCAACAACTAATACACTTTCTTACACACTAGATGAGGGATAGTTTTGATGGAGAAAAACTGGAATTTCTGGGCACAATATCACCCCACCCTCTCGGCTAGCTCTTAGCCGAGAGCACCTCTCTCTACTCTTTCTATCTCTAAATGTTTCTTGACTTGTGCTGATGAAAATTATGTTGTGAAGGTGTGGAGTGATCAGACTTTGTGTCAATATGTTCCCCTCATTGAGTTGGCCATGTGGATTACACTAAATTGGGTCAAGATTCTTTGACCAAAGCCTTACATGGCACGGCCAAACAAGGCATAAAGTGGACTGATTTTTTTTTGTCTTTCCAATCCCACTTTTTAATCCAATTATGGTTAGTTTCATCCCAATTTTCCATTACTAGTTTAATGCCACACGAAAGTTGTGGATAAATTGTGACTCGACACGAAACCGGAAGTTAAAATCTCTACTTCATATCTTAAGATAGTCTTGCCTTTAACTCGTCGCGCTTATTTTAAAGCGTCCCGACGTATGAAAATACGGGACATAACAGTTTAGGGACCCGAGTTAGCCTTAGCACGACATTTCATCCACAGAACGATGGACAAGCTGAATGCACTATTCAGACTCTGGAGGATATGTTACGAGCATGTATGATAGACTTTGGAGGAAATTGGGATGATCATTTGCCAATCATTGAGTTTGCTTACAATAATAGTGTCACACCCTAACCTTATTAGGGTGTGATGGGCACCCGACCCCACATACGGAACCGAGCGAACCCTCAGACTCTGATTCCATACATACCCTTTCAAATTTCCAGATCAAATCACATGAAATATACAATAGGACTTCTAACAGAAACGGAAAACAGACATCGTCTTAGGCGGCCATATCACATCAAATCCATAGGCAGGCGGAATGTACATCGCCTGAACATACATATATATACGAACATATAGGCCACTTGGGCCACCATAGCAAACAGGGCCGCTTAAGACACAGATCTCAGACCGGACCAAACAAAATCTGTGGACATATGAAACTGCTTACGAACTGACTCTCTGTACCCACGACTCTGTCTGCAAAGTCTCTAACACAAATCAGAAAGCACAACATATGTATGCTCAGACTCGGCGACACTCCGGAGAAAGGTGGAGCTCGCCAATTCCGCTGAAACACCTCCTAGCAGAGTCTTCTGATCATCTGTGTGTACCTGCGTGGCATGAAATGCAGCCCCCGAAGAAGAGGGGTCAGTACGGAATATGTACTGAGTATGTAAGGCAAGAATACAGTAAACAGAATGATAATCAGAATCAAAAGTACAGAAGTATAACAGACGGAATCATAATCAGACTCAGATGTACAGATCGTATGTACGATATACAAAATAGTAGAAACAACTTACTGGAACACAGACCATGCATGCCAAGAACGGTATCCGGTCCTTTGCAGGACCCGAGGAAAACGTGGCGCCGCCCTGCCCTCGGCGCCACACACATCTAACTCCAGAAGTATTGCTCCAGTCTCCGACACACAAATCATCATATCAGAATGTACATATACATGTAGGCGGTTCAGCGAACCAAACACATCATACTTCGTAACACATCATACTTCAGAATTCATATACGGCGCCCGGCCCTCAAGCGAGGAACTCGGGAACCGTGCGCACGATACAAACCGGCCCGGGACTCGGTGAGGGAAGTAGACTCTATGCACGAGCAGAAAATGAGAAACTAAATGCACATAAATCAAGACTCGATGGATTAATCGAACGTGCTATCTGAATGTCCGTAACAGATTACCCATAACAGAATACTTATGTCAGAATGCTTTTATCAGAATATTTCTATCAGAGTACTTATATCACTTTTGTTAGAATACTTATATCAAGGTTAGGAATACCCATATCAGATTTTTCCATATCGGAGTACTTATATCAGAATACTCAGATCAGAATACATACTTGTATCAGAATTTTTGTCATATCAGAACGCTTATGCCAAATACTTTCATCAGAATATTTATGTCAGAATTCTCAGACCAGAATACTTATGTCAGAATACTTAAGTCCGAATTCGCCTATTAGGATTATTAGATACTTACATTAGAGAGGACACGCGGATCACAAACAGACTCGGAATCACAGAATAGAATAACCCTAATGTACATATCAATATCATACCTTACTTGGCTCTAGGACATGCCATAAGAAAGAAAGGGTAAGCCTCACATACCTGTGCCACGACCAACTAGTTATGCTTATTTGTCCCAACTCGTTAATCTACATACAAAAGAATTCATATAATCATTAAACCCATTATCATTCGCTTGTCTCAACTTCTCAAACAAATTCACTTATATTCTGTCGAAATTTCGGCAGCATCTCCCCTGCAAATATTCCATCCCCGAGAATACGGCTCGGCCCCTAATCAACAACAATCCGGGAATTCAACCCGGCCAAACCAACAACAATACCAACAATTATTCCAACAATATCAACATCACAACACTATTATTCATACCAATATATTTCATAAACATCCCACACGGTGTTTTTTTTTTCAAAATACAACAACAATATGCACTTCCTTTCGTCCCAATCGAGTAGTATAATATCGTCAACACACTAACAACATTATATACCATCTTTACATATATAAATCAGTCCATCCACACGACCACAACATGTTCAAAACAGCCCATAAACACGACAACTACAACACAACACTTTATGACCCTTCCTCCATAACTATTTTCGTTTTTAAAGCTTGCTAGACCTTCAAATAAATTCAAAATAAGAGATGGAATAAATAACATACCTTATACTTGAAGAAACTCAGCTACATCAACCTTTTCCAACACCACGCTTAAGTAGAATCAAAGACAATCGCCTTTCACGGACTAGTTTGGCGTAATCTTGTCAAATTCTTGATTTATCGGATTATAATATTTGGGGAAAGTTTGAGAGAATTCTAGGAACTTTGGAATGTTGATTTTGCTGAAAAAATGGGATTTATGGGGTATTTATAGCACCCCTAGGTCGGTTTCACCGACCTCCCCACGTGGGGCCCGCGGTTTTTTTTTTTTTTTTGGGCTGCTTAAGGTCTTGTTACTAAAATGGCCATAACTTTTGATCCTGATATCGTGTGAGGGCCCACGACCTATGGTTGGAAAGATATTTCAATTATCTACAACTTTTATTTCTGGTAGCTGTCACGACCCAACCCCGTAGGCCGTGACTAGTGCCCGATCTGGGCACTCAAACGCATTCTAGTATATGGCAGAAGCCGACAAGGCTTTATTCTAAATTTAGATAATTTCCAGAAAAATTTCGGCAGAGTTTCCTTTGTTTTACGGACTAACCCAAATACCCTGCACGCAGAAAATACCAACAAAGGCCTCACAGGGCCAACAAAGCAACATCTACATATATGCGGACCGGCCGTCGCGGCGAAGGGGATCGCCCAAACACAACACACACACATATCTGTACAGAAAGATCCCAACCCACAAACATGTCCACAGACCTCTAACAGACCGACAGAATCATAGGATGGGACAGGGCCCCGCCGTACCCATGAACGAGAAATATACATATGTAGAAGTGACAGACTATACCAAAAGATGGCTCTGAATAAAAGAGCGCTCCAAAAATAGCAGAATGAGATCCTAAGCAGACGGATCAGCAAACCTGTCGTCGGTACCTGCGCGGCATGAAAATGTAGCCCCCGAGGAAAGGGGGTCAGTACGAAATATGTACTGAATATGCAAAGCCTGAATTACAGAAACAAGATCATAACCGGTACAGAACGTACAGAAAGTAAGCAGAAAATCCAAAGTGTCAAACACATAATTTCAAAACATGCAGAGTGTGTACAGAAACATATGTCATATCAAATCCTACCCCTGCCAAGGGACTCGGCAGACAGAATGTGGCCACCCTCCCGACGCTGGTGCCACAACACAAAAGAATCAGAATAGGGGCATGACCCCGTAACATGATATGTCATATCAGATGGCCATAGTAAATCATATCAGAACAAACGTACATGGCACAGCATACTCCACAAACCCATGTACGCGTATACCTGCCCCCTCACATCGAGGCACGGCGAACAATGCAGGGGATTACGCTTGACAACATATCCTGGCCCGGGCTCAGTGTGGGAAACATTGGGGCATCCACGAATAGAGTCGTGAGAAACTAATGCAAGTAAAATATCATAAACGTTTCCATAGACTCGATGAGGCATATCAAAGACAAACCGATCCGATGAAGTCGGAAGGAATCATAGTAAATGAGTTTCGAGTATCAAAACAATTTATCAGACTTAATGGAATATTTAAAACCATGATAGTTAGGTAATTAAAAGGGTATTCGAAACGTTTCTTTCAAAAATCGTTCAAAAAGGGGACTTTAGTACATTAAGGGCAAAACCGGGAATAGCGGGCCCACCTCGGAACAAGCAAGGCGGTGGGCTCAAATTACGCCCTTTAAGCTTATAGGGTCACCTATAAAGGTTCTACGGTCATTCTATAGCTTTTCAAGGAGTTTAGAGAAAGTCTGCATATTTTCAGGAAAAGCATATCAAAATGGTTCAATTCTACTGAAGGAAAAACTGAGATTTTCTCTTGCGGATTCCGATGGCCGAGAAGGTCTTTTGAGGCCCAAGTCCGATCCTAAAACACTTAGACATGCCAAAAGGAGGATCGGGGTAGCTTTACATACCTTTCAAGCTCCTTACGCCTTTCCAAACTCACTTCCTGTTTCGTCAAAAATCTGCAAATGGTCAAGTTTGCCAATTGTAAGTTATAGATGCTACAAATTCAATTCAACTCTTATTTGTCTACCGAAATTTCGGCAGCACTTCCCCTATACATATAGCACCCCGAGAATTCAACTCGGCTATAATTCATCAACAACAACCCAAACGACAACATCAATATCAACAATAAACATTAAAAACACAAATATCCTTCAACTAGTCATTTTTCTCACAAGTTGACATAATCTTCAATTCAACCCAAACTTTCGAACTAACATCATGATTTCACATCCATTATCACTTAAGATCATCACAACATAGATTTAGAGATATCTCATATCATTTCCCCTAAGATATACACTTGATATACTTAATATACAACTTTCCGCCAAAGTCTTAACTTATGCAAAACATCAAATCTTCGGCATACATTTTCATAACAAGTTTTCATCTTCCAAATTCATCATAACTTGCAACCTAACAACTTCATTTTCGCAATGTCGTAAGATCGTACTAAAACGACATAAGCTTCTACATTCCATTTCAATACTAACTTATATCATTCTACCTTCATTTACATTGTAAACATCACAATAACACACTAACATACTAAACAACTTAATTCATTACCATTCCAAGTCCACATATCCTACGGCCATATGCTCCATTCATCAACTTCAACCAAATTCATTTCACTTCCAATTCCCATATGCATTTCATCACAACCATAACTAGAATATAACATGAATTCAACACATTATAGCTATACAATTCATACATACACACGGCTACAAGCCATATACCAAACCCACATTGCAAACTTCCATTTTTCCATACAATCAACACATTTCTATATACTACAACACAATCAAAACATCATAACAAAATAAAAGGTAGAAATTCTCACCTTTTCTTCAAGTCTCCTTCACTTGAATATATGATCACTTTGGAGATTCTAATGCTTCCCACTCCAAACCAACTATACCAAGATACAAAGGAACCTTGAATTAGTAGGAATTTAACAAGAAATGAATTTTTGAAGCAAGATTTTGGTGGGTGAAATTCTATGGTCAAACCCGAAACCACCCTTGCTCTCTCTTCTATTTTTGTTTTGTTGTTATTATCTTCTAGTTCTTTAGTCTTCTATGATGTATATAGTTGAAGTGCTTGGTCACATGACCAAGCACATGACCAACTAATATAGACTTGGATCAAAGGCCTTAGGTGGCCGGCCAAAGTCCCCCATTTGGGCCTCCATTCAATTTATTTTTTTTAGCCCAATAACTTATGGATCGTATTTTGTAATTCCCGAAACTAATTTCCAAAATTCCAAAATTACCCTTAACCTTGTCCCACACTTTCATGACTCTATTCTTTCAGGCACAACTCCTACGTTCAACAAATTATCAAATTGATCTTATATCTCAAGAATCCAATATAATTCAAGTCTTTCCAAACGTGTGAAAACACGGGTCATAACATCTTTCCCGAATTCCAAACTTATAATGTCGTTTTCGCCCCTCCAAGTCAGGTCATCCGAAAACGTTTTCTTAAATCGTCCTTTTGGAGGGCTTACACTCATTTTTGGCTTATGGGTCCTTCTTAGGACTTGCTCAACTTCGCATGTACTACCTATATATCTCTTCATATGTATTTTATAAAGTCCCGATGTGTGGGCCCCACCTTAACTTATGGTTACGAGGGCTATCATCAAGTAACTTGTTAACCGATTTACCCCGTACGATCTCCAAATGTCATATATATACATTCTTATACTCAGATAATATAATATTTATCCCTAATCCTTGTGTAACTTTGCTCTCCCTTGAGCTCATACTAAGTCGTCGACAGTCTTGGTAACGCAAAGTTTTTTCGGGGTGTAACATCCTCCCCCCCTTTAGAACATTCGTCCTCGAATGTTAACTGATCTTATGGGGTGTTATAATACTTCGGGGTTTCCTCTTATAGTTGTCCTTTTCTTCATGCCCATTCCTTATCTTTTACCATATTTTCCTTATAACCGAACTCCTTGATCTCTACATGAGTCCTTATTCCGTATCACGAGTTTTCTAATCTACTGCACCAACTCATTATCCTTGTCCTTCCCAGGTCATTTCTCCACACAAGTATACTTGTCTTTGATTTCTTTGTATTTGCGCTCCGAGGTGGATTTCCTACAATCATAATTGGATATAGCCTCACGTTGATGGCTCATATAATTCCATAGCATATACCCTCATGTCTGCCTCATGGTACACTTATAGTCATTTCACTTCTACTTCTTTCGGGTATCCTTCTGATGTGCCGATATGATTTGAACTCTGGCTCCGAGCTAATAATTTTTCCTTTTCTAGAGCCTGAAAATGTTGTGATTCCTTTTAAGCCTAATATAATATGTTCTCCCCCCCCCCCCCCCTTTAAGGGGTTCCCCCATATACCAACAGTCCTCTTATGAAACTCGTACTTTTACTTGCTTGACCCACCTACCCGTGATTCTTTCTTAATTACACGTTTGTGCTGTAACTGTAGGGATCCAAGGTTACCTGTGGGCATAGGGAACAGATGAGGGTATTTCTTCTTCATTTCCTCTTCGGCCTCCGAGGTCATTTCCTCCCTATTCTCGTTCCTCCACAGTACCTTAACAGAGGCTACATCCTTATTACAGAGCCTTCGTACCTGACGATCCAAAATAGATACAGGCTGCTCCTCGTACGATAGTTGCTCCGTCAATTGAATATCATCTGCAGGGAATATTCTGGAAGGGTCACCGATGCACTTACGAAGCATAGAGACGTAAAACACCGGATGTACCGCTTCCAAATCAGATGGCAAATCTAACTCATATGCGACATTTCCAATTTTCCGCACGATCAGATAAGGCCCAATATAACGCGGACTAAGCATACCCTTTCTGCCGAACCGCATTACGCCTTTCATAGGCGATACCTTCAGAGATACCCAATCACCAACCGGGAATTCCAAAGGACGACGTCGTTTGTCAGCGTATGATTTCTGTCGACTCTGGGCTGCCAATAGTCGTTCCCGAATAAGTTTCACCTTATCAACGGCCTGCTGGATCATATCTGGGCCGATTAATTCTGTCTCGCCAATATCAAACCAGCCGATAGGTGACCTGCATTTCCTACCGTATAAAGCCTCGTACGGAGCCATCTGGATGCTGGAATGGTAGCTGTTATTATAAGAAAATTCAATCAATGGTAAGTGATCCTCCCAGCTGCCTCTGAAATCAATAACGCAGGCCCGCAACATATCTTCAAGTGTCTGGATAGTGCGCTCGGCCTGTCCGTCACTCTGAGGATGGAAAGGTGTGCTCAGGCTCAGCTGAGTCCCTAATCCTTCCTGAAAAGATCTCCAGAAGTTCGCCGTGAACTGCGCATCTCTGTCAGTGATAATAGATATAGGAACTCCATGAAGCTTCACTATTTCTTTAATATAAAGCCTGGCATAATCCTCGGCGGAATAAGTAGTCCGGACGGGGAGAAAATGGGCTGATTTTGTCAGCCTATCAACAATAACCCAGATGGAATCATACTTCCGTGGAGTGCGAGGCAACCCTGTAATGAAGTCCATATTAATGATCTCCCACTTCCACGTCGGAATTTCCATTTCCTGCAACAGTCCACCCGGCTTCTGGTGTTCAATCTTGACCTGCTGACAATTGGGACACTGGGCGACGAACTCTGCGATGTCCCGTTTCATGCCATCCCACCAGTATAAGCATTGGAGATCATGGTACATCTTCGTAGACCCAGGATGGACCGAATAGCGAGCATAATGTGCCTCGCTCATAACCTGCTGCCGAAGACCTGCAATATCAGGTACACACAACCTGCCCCTGAATAATAAAGTCCCGTCCGGAGTGAACTCGAACGGAGTCTTCTCCTTATCATAGGCTGTGTCTCTGTATCGTGCCAAAACAGGATCTTCATATTGATGCCGCTTGATATATTCCTTAATAGATGATTCAGAAACGCCTCGGACAGAAATCCGTGTACCTCAAGAATCGGCCAGACGAACCCCAAGATTAGCCAACTGATAAATGTCACGTACTATCTCTCTCCTGTCTGGATGTAAATCTACCAAGCTGCCCATAGATTTCCGGCTAAGCGCATCTGCAACAACATTAGCCTTGCCCGGATGATACAGAATATCCACATCATAGTCTTTCAGGAGCTCCAGCCACCTCCGCTGCCGCAAATTAAGCTCTTTCTACTTGAAAATATACTGGAGACTCTTATGATCTGTATAGATATCAACATGAACGCCATATAAATAATGTCTCCATATCTTCAGGGCATGGATCACCGCTGCAAGCTCCAGATCGTGAGTAGGATAATTCTTTTCATGCTTTTTCAATTGCCGAGAAGCATAAGCTATAACTCTGTCGTGCTGCATCAATACACAGCCCAATCCCACGCCAGAAGCGTCACAATAAATAACATATCCATCGGGTCCCTCTGGAAGAGTCAGAACTGGGGCTGTAGTCAGCTTCTCTTTCAGCAACTGGAAGCTTCGTTCACAAGCATCAGTCCACTGGAACTTGGCTCCCTTCTGAGTTAGCCTTGTCAAAGGCGCTGAAATCGAAGCAAACTTTTCCACAAATCTTCTGTAATAGCCTGCTAACCCCAGGAAACTACGTACCTCTGTGGGCGTCGTGGGTCTGGGCTAATTTTTCACGGCGTCAATCTTCTGTGTATCCACCCGGACACCATCAGCTGCAATAATATGGCCCAGAAATGCCACTGAAGCCAGCCAGAATTCACATTTAGAAAATTTTGCATGTAATTCCTGATGCCGAAGTACCCCCAATACCGCTCTCAGATGATCTGCGTGCTCTGCCTCGGACCGAGAATAGACCAGAATGTCATCGATAAATACAATTACGAACATATCCAAGAATGGCCTGAATACCCAGTTCATTAGATCCATGAATACCGCAGGAGCATTAGTCAGCCCAAAAGACATAACTCTGAATTCATAATGCCCATATCTGGTCCGGAATGCTGTCTTAGGAATTTCGGCCTCCCGTACCCGTACATGATGATAGCCAGACCGAAGATCTATCTTCGAAAAATACTTGGCGCCCTGCAACTGATCAAACAAATCGTCAATTCTGGGGAGGGGGTACTTATTCTTTATGGTTACCTTATTCAGCTGTCGATAATCAATACACATACGCAACGACCCGTCTTTCTTACGCACAAATAATACCGGGGCTCCCCAAGGCGAAGTGCTGGGTCTAATGAAGCCTTTTTCTAACAAATCCTTCAACTGCTCTTTCAGTTCTTTCAATTCTGCCGGTGCCATTCTGTACGGGGGAATAGATATCGGCTGAATATCTGGAAGAAAATCAATAGTAAAATCTATCTCCCGCTCTGGAGGAAGGCCTGGAAGCTCTTCTGGGAACACATCTGGAAATTCATTAACCACGAGAACTGACTGATGAGTCGGCGTTTCTGCTGTCAAGTCTTGTACCCAAACCAGATGATACAAATAACCCTTTCTGATCATTTTCTTTGCCTTAAGGTATGAAATAAACTTACCTTTCGGCGATGCTGTGTTACCGGCCCATTCTATAACTGGCTCCCCAGGAACTGGAAACGAACTACCTTATTTTGGCAATCAACATTAGCATAACAGGAGGCTAGCCAGTCCATTCCCATAATAACATCGAACTCGACCATATCTAACTCCACTAGATCTGCCTTAGTGTCACGGCCACATACAATTACAGAACAGTTCTTATATACCTGTTTTGCTACAATAAAGTCCCTAATCGGTGTGGCTACCTCAAACAGCTCTATAGGTTCAGATGTTATACCAATTTTACACGCAACCAGAGGCGAAATATATGACAAGGTCGAACCTGGATCAATCAACGCATACACAGACCGAGAGAAAACCAATAATGTACCTGTGACAACATTAGGCGATGCCTCCTGATCCTGGCGGCTGGACAGAGCATAAATGCGGTTCGAAGGACCGCTAGTACCAGAAGCTCCACCACGGCCTCTGCCGCGACCCACTGGTGCTGAAGTACCCGGCCCCGTAGGGCGCATAGCCACTGATGAAGATGAAGACCCGGCGACTGATCCGGCAGGCTGCGCTGCACCACCCGAACTACCCTTATACGGGCAATCTCTCACAGAATGGCCCTGACGGCCACAAGAAAAACATGCACCGGTGGCTCTGTAGCACTCCCCCGGATGGTATCTGCCACAGTAAGAACACTGAGGCCTAGGTGGCCTCGTCTGACCAGAACCCCTGTCTGTCCGCGAACCTGAAGCCCTAGAGCTCTGACCTGCTCCTGAATAACCTGGGCTATCAAATCTGCGACCTGTAGGCTGTGGAGGTGCGCTCTGTGCCGGCTGGGATAGATGTCTGCTAGGCTGCTGCGGCTGCTGAGGCTGCTGAGGCTGCCTGCCCCGAGAATCTCCAGAATACCCAGATGATCTGGCCCTCTTGGGCTGTCTCCGATCCTGGCCCCTATCAGGCTGACGCTCCCTATGCCGGTCCTCCATGCCCTGGGCGTGGGCCTGAATCCGGGCAATATCCATGCCGGGCTGAGCAGCCAATACCAAACAACTGTCGACAAAATAACGGTCCAGCCCCATAATATACCTGTGCATCCTGTCAGCCATAGTAGCTACCACAGCAGGTGCGTATCGGGCCAATGAGTCGAACTCCATACTGTACTCTCGAACACTGCGACCCCTCTGTCTCAGCAATAAGAATTTGTCAGCCTTGGCTCGCCGTAGCTCCGGAGGCAGAAAGTGGCTAAGAAAAGCCTGAGAAAAATCATCCCAAACTGCTGGGGGAGCGCCGTCGCCTCTGGATAACTCCCATGACTCGTACCAATTTGCCGCTACATCATACAACCGGTACGAAGCCAATGCAACTGACTCTGTCTCGGAAGCATTAATAAACTGTAAGGTGCGCCGCATCTTCCTGATGAACTCCTCGGGATCCTCCTCGGGCTTTGTCCCGAAGAACTCTGGAGGGCCACAAGTCAAGAACTCACGGGCTCTCGAACTGTCACGCCTGTAAGCCCGGTCAGCTCCCAGTCCGTGCCCCTGAACCTGTCCTGCCACAAGTCTAGTCAATAGCTGGACTGCCTCTCTCATAGTCTGATCCTCAGTCCCTGGCCGTGGAGTTGGAGGCTCAGGTACTGGAATCTCGAGAGCTGGCGGTGGAGCCGCCCCTCGACCTGCAGCTGCTGCTGCTCCAATCTCCTCTACATGTGGCAGTGTGGAAGAGCCCTCTGCCGGGGGCAAAATATCAGGAGCAATATGAGCATGGGCCCTGGTAACCCTCTGGGCCCGACTAGTCTCTCCCACAGCTGATGCCTTGGCCTTTTGGGCCGCTGTCGCCTTTTTTGGAGGCATAACTGCAAATGTAACAATTCGTTAGGGAGGAATCATCCTGATAACACAGCTCTATCGCACGATCTAAGACAGAAAGAAGGGTAGTATCCTAAATGCCCTGTAGCCTCCTATTTATAGGTGTGGTGCACAACACACCGATAAACAAGACTCTACTAGACACGGTCTGTAGACATTCCGAGGACGAACCGCTCTGATACCACTTTTGTCACGACCCAACCCCGTAGGCCGTGACTAGTGCCCGATCTGGGCACTCAAACGCATTCTAATATATGGCAGAAGCCGACAAGGCTTTATTCTAAATTTAGATAATTTCCAGAAAAATTTGGGCAGAGTTTCCTTTGTTTTACGGACTAACCCAAATACCCTGCACGCAGAAAATACCAACAAAGGCCTCATAGGGCCAACAAAGCAACATCTACATATATGCGGACCGGCCGCCGCGGCGAAGGGGATCGCCCAAACACAACACACACACATATCTGTACAGAAATATCCCAACCCACAAACATGTCCACAGACCGACAGAATCATATGACGGGACAGGGCCCCGCCGTACCCATGACCGAGAAATATACATATGTAGAAGTGACAGACTATACCAAAAGATGGCTCTGAATAAAAGAGCGCTCCAAAAATAGCAGAATGAGATCCTAAGCAGACGGATCAGCAAACCTGTCGTCGGTACCTGCGCGGCATGAAAACGCAGCCCCCGAGGAAAGGGGGTCAGTACGAAATATGTACTAAATATGCAAAGCCTGAATTACAGAAACAAGATCATAACCGGTACAGAACATACAGAAAGTAAGCAGAAAATCCAAAGTGTCAAACACATAATTTCAAAACATGCAGAGTGTGTACAGAAACATATGTCATATCAAATCCGGCCCCTGCCAAGGGACTCGGCAGACAGAATGTGGCCACCCTCCCGATGCTGGTGCCACAACACAAAAGAATCAGAATAGGGGCATGACCCCGTAACATCATATGTCATATCAGATGGCCATAGTAAATCATATCAGAACAAACGTACATAGCACAGCATACTCCACAAACCCATGTACGCGTATACCTGCCCCCTCACATCGAGGCACGGCGAACAATGCAGGGGATTACGCTTGACAACATATCCTGGCTCGGGCTCAGTGTGGGAAACATTGGGGCATCCACGAATAGAGTCGTGAGAAACTAATGCAAGTAAAATATCATAAACGTTTCCATAGACTCGATGAGGCATATCAAAGACAAACCGATCCGATGAAGTCGGAAGGAATCATAGTAAATGAGTTTCGAGTATCAAAACAATTTATCAGACTTAATGGAATATTTAAAACCATGATAGTTAGGTAATTAAAAGGGTAGTCGAAACGTTTCTTTCAAAAATCGTTCAAAAAGGGGACTTTAGTACATTAAGGGCAAAACCGGGAATAGCGGGCCCACCTCGGAACAAGCAAGGCAGTGGGCTCAAATTACGCCCTTTAAGCTTATGGGGTCACCTATAAAGGTTCTACGGTCATTCTATAGCTTTTCAAGGAGTTTAGAGAAAGTCTGCATATTTTCAGGAAAAGCATATCAAAATGGTTCAATTCTACTGAAGGAAAAACTGAGATTTTCTCTTGCGGATTCCGATGGCCGAGAAGGTCTTTTGAGGCCCAAGTCCGATCCTAAAACACTTAGACATGCCAAAAGGAGGATCGGGGTAGCTTTACATACCTTTCAAGCTCCTTACGCCTTTCCAAACTCACTTCCTGTTTCGTCAAAAATCTGCAAATGGTCAAGTTTGCCAATTGTAAGTTATAGATGCTACAAATTCAATTCAACTCTTATTTGTCTACCGAAATTTCGGCAGCACTTCCCCTATACATATAGCACCCCGAGAATTCAACTCGGCTATAATTCATCAACAACAACCCAAACGACAACATCAATATCAACAATAAACATTAAAAACACAAATATCCTTCAACTAGTCATTTTTCTCACAAGTTGACATAATCTTCAATTCAACCCAAACTTTCGAACTAACATCATGATTTCACATCCATTATCACTTAAGATCATCACAACATAGATTTAGAGATATCTCATATCATTTCCCCTAAGATATACACTTGATATACTTAATATACAACTTTCCGCCAAAGTCTTAACTTATGCAAAACATCAAATCTTTGGCATACATTTTCATAACAAGTTTTCATCTTCCAAATTCATCAATAACCATCATGACTTGCAACCTAACAACTTCATTTTCGCAATGTCGTAAGATCGTACTAAAACGACATAAGCTTCTACATTCCATTTCAATACTAACTTATATCATTCTACCTTCATTTACATTGTAAACATCACAATAACACACTAACATACTAAACAACTTAATTCATTACCATTCCAAGTCCACATATCCTACGGCCATATGCTCCATTCATCAACTTCAACCAAATTCATTTCACTTCCAATTCCCATATGCATTTCATCACAACCATAACTAGAATATAACATGAATTCAACACATTATAGCTATACAATTCATACATACACACGGCTACAAGCCATATACCAAACCCACATTGCAAACTTCCATTTTTCCATACAATCAACACATTTCTATATACTACAACACAATCAAAACTTCATAACAAAATAAAAGGTAGAAATTCTCACCTTTTCTTCAAGTCTCCTTCACTTGAATATATGATCACTTTGGAGATTCTAATGCTTCCCACTCCAAACCAACTATACCAAGATACAAAGGAACCTTGAATTAGTAGGAATTTAACAAGAAATGAATTTTTGAAGCAAGATTTTGGTGGGTGAAATTCTATGGTCAAACCCGAAACCACCCTTGCTCTCTCTTCTATTTTTGTTTTGTTGTTATTATCTTCTAGTTCTTTAGTCTTCTATGATGTATATAGTTGAAGTGCTTGGTCACATGACCAAGCACATGACCAACTAATATGGACTTGGATCAAAGGCCTTAGGTGGCCGGCCAAAGTCCCCCATTTGGGCCTCCATTCAATTCATTTTTTTTTAGCTCAATAACTTATGGATCGTATTTTGTAATTCCCGAAACTAATTTCCAAAATTCCAAAATTACCCTTAACCTTGTCCCACACTTTCATGACTCTATTCTTTCAGGCACAACTCCTACGTTCAACAAATTATCAAATTGATCTTATATCTCAAGAATCCAATATAATTCAAGTCTTTCCAAACGTGTGAAAACACGGGTCATAACATCTTTCCCGAATTCCAAACTTATAATGTCGTTTTCGCCCCTCCAAGTCAGGTCATCCGAAAACGTTTTCTTAAATCGTCCTTTTGGAGGGCTTACACTCATTTTTGGCTTATGGGTCCTTCTTAGGACTTGCTCAACTTCGCATGTACTACCTATATATCTCTTCATATGTATTTTATAAAGTCCCGATGTGTGGGCCCCACCTTAACTTATGGTTACGAGGGCTATCATCAAGTAACTTGTTAACCGATTTACCCCGTACGATCTCCAAATGTCATATATATACATTCTTAAACTCAGATAATATAATATTTATCCCTAATCCTTGTGTAACTTTGCTCTCCCTTGAGCTCATACTAAGTCGTCGACAGTCTTGGTAACGCAAAGTTTTTTCGGGGTGTAACATCCTCCCCCCCTTTAGAACATTCGTCCTCGAATGTTAACTGATCTTATGGGGTGTTATAATACTTCGGGGTTTCCTCTTATAGTTGTCCTTTTCTTCATGCCCATTCCTTATCTTTTACCATATTTTCCTTATAACCGAACTCCTTGATCTCTACATGAGTCCTTATTCCGTATCACGAGTTTTCTAATCTACTGCACCAACTCATTATCCTTGTCCTTCCCAGGTCATTTCTCCACACAAGTATACTTGTCTTTGATTTCTTTGTATTTGCGCTCCGAGGTGGATTTCCTACAATCATAATTGGATATAGCCTCACGTTGATGGCTCATATAATTCCATAGCATATACCCTCATGTCTGCCTCATGGTACACTTATAGTCATTTCACTTCTACTTCTTTCGGGTATCCTTCTGATGTGCCGATATGATTTGAACTCTGGCTCCGAGCTAATAATTTTTCCTTTTCTAGAGCCTGAAAATGTTGTGATTCCTTTTAAGCCTAATATAATATGTTCTCCCCCCCCCCCCCCCTTTTAAGGGGTTCCCCCATATACCAACAGTCCTCTTATGAAACTCGTACTTTTACTTGCTTGACCCACCTACCCGTGATTCTTTCTTAATTACACGTTTGTGCTGTAACTGTACATCCATATTTCTCCAGCATTCCGCTATTCTTGTCCTTAGCACAGAATCCTCACTCTCCCTATCCTTGCTTATACATTATCATAGCTACATACTTGTCCTTTTTTGAATCTCTCATCTTAACATTACTACAGACCTAAGCATTCCTTTTTCTTACTTCATATCCCCCTATCCTAGTCACTATTCCTTTATCCCCACTTATTGACATTGGTTCTCGAACCTCTTTCCGATACTCCGATCTTTCTGTTTCATATCTACTCACTCTGTTTCTTCTTCAACATCATTATACTAGAACTTCCAATCTCAACTTATGATAAAATAATAACATCTTACTTTGCCACACTTGTATCATTTACTCTTGCCGTCCCTCGAACTTCAGTACGCTTACGCGATCAATGCCTTTCTTTACCATAGCTCCGGTTGCTAGGGCACACACGCCATCGATGCCATCACATATGGAATATCCCACACATTCACATATACCTATATATATATTTTTACTATTAACTAGCCCACAAAATATCTTCGAACGTTATTCAAGCCCATCCTGATTCCCGAGCTGTGACGCACTCTTTGTCTCTTCACCGAGCTAATCTGCCTCGTCCTACGCGTCTTCCTATGGTCTCTAACCATCCCGTATATCCTAGTTTTCCTTAGACTACCCTAGCTTTTCATTTGTCTCTTATGTCTCAATCAATAGAATTTCTCGTCAACTTCCCAGGGGGTCACCCATCATGGAATTGCTCCCACCTGAGCACGCTTAACCCAAAAACTTCATTGGAATTCGGTGTCTTAATGCTGATATTTTCGCGTCCGCTTCCTCACATGACCTTTATTACATGTTCTGGAGCAAGTCTAAGTCTTACAGGTTCTGAAATATTTTCGTAACACGTCCTTTCCTTTATAATTACCGTTTTACCCTTTTTGACCCTCAACTTTCACTTTTCGTTCACGTGCATGACTATCCTTCGTTCTGGATTCTCAGATTCCCGATAATAAGGATCACACCTTCATCGCCATGCCAAATCCATAACCTTTCCAAAACAATGCATCTCACTTATTGCCTATTTACAGGATTTCCTTTCCACGCTTTCTCCTGTTAGGCGTACCCATTCTGGCAGGACCTTCTTTACCATTCTTACTGTTCACAGTCTCTGTGACTTGTCATGTCGTCACTCGCCTTCTTCCAGCGCTACTAGACGTCTGCGGAAATCAACGATTAGCGTGAGGAATCTTATTTCTTATGACTTGGTCAACAATCCCTAGATGCCGTAGATGCCCCGCTGCCTCCTGTTTATAAATGTGGCCGGCTTCACACTCATAAACAGGACTCTACTGGACACGACTTTGCAGACAACCCATAGACCGAACTGCTCTGATACCACTTTGTCACACCCTAACCTTATTAGGGTGTGATGGGCACCCGACCCTACATACGGAGCCGAGCGAACCCTCAGACTCTGATTCCATACATACCCTTTCAAATTTCCAGATCAAATCACATGAAACATACAATAGGACTTCTAACAGAAACGAAAAACAGACATCGTCTTAGGGGGCCATATCACATCAAATCCATAGGCAGGCGGAATGTACATCGCCTGAACATACATACATATACGAACATATAGGCCACTTGGGCCACCATAGCAAATAGGGCCGCTTAAGACACAGATCTCAGACCAGACCAAACAAAATCTGTGGACATATGAAACTGCTTACGAACTGACTCTCTGTACCCACGACTCTGTCTGCAAAGTCTCTAACACAAATCAGAAAGCACAACATATGTATGCTCAGACTCGGCGACACTCCGGAGAAAGGTGGAGCTCGCCAATTCCGCTGAAACACCTCCTAGTAGAGTCTTCTGATCATCTGTGTGTACCTGCGTGGCATGAAACGCAGCCCCCGAAGAATAGGGGTCAGTACGGAATATGTACTGAGTATGTAAGGCAAGAATACAGTAAACAGAATCATAATTAGAATCAAAAGCACAGAAGTATAACAGACGGAATCATAATCAGACTTAGATGTACAGATCGTATGTACGATATACAAAATAGTAGAAACAACTTACTGGAACACAGACCATGCATGCCAAGAACGGTATCCGGTCCTTTGCAGGACCCGGGGAAAACGTGGCGCCGCCCTGCCCTCGGCGCCACACACATCTAACTCCAGAAGTATTGCTCCAGTCTCCGACACACAAATCATCATATCAGAATGTACATATACATGTAGGCGGTTCAGCGAACCAAACACATCATACTTCGTAACACATCATACTTCCGAATTCATATACGGCGCCCGGCCCTGAAGCGAGGAACTCGGAAACCGTGCGGACGATACAAACCGCCCCGGGACTCGGTGAGGGAAGTAGACTCTATGCACGAGCAGAAAATGAGAAACTAAATGCACATAAATCAAGACTCGATGGATTAATCGAACGTGCTATCCGAATGTCCGTAACAGATTACCCATAACAGAATACTTATGTCAGAATGCTTTTATCAGAATATTTCTATCAGAGTACTTATATCACTTTTGTTAGAATACTTATATCAAGGTTAGGAATACCCATATCAGATTTTTCCATATCGGAGTACTTATATCAGAATACTCAGATCAGAATACATACTTGTATCAGAATTTTTTTCATATCAGAACGCTTATGCCAAATACTTTCATCAGAATATTTATGTCAGAATTCTCAGACCAGAATACTTAAGTCCGAATTCGCCTATTAGGATTATTAGATACTTACATTAGAGAGGACACGCGGATCACAAACAGACTCGGAATCACAGAATACAATAACCCTAATGTACATATCAATATCATACCTTACTTGGCTCTAGGACATGCCAAAAGAAAGAAAGGGTAAGCCTCACATACCTGTGCCACGACCAACTAGTTATGCTTATTTGTCCCAACTCGTTAATCGATATACAAAAGAATTCATATAATCATTAAACCCATTATCATTCGCTTGTCTCAACTTCTCAAACAAATTCACTTATATTTTGCCGAAATTTCGGCAGCATCTCCCCTGCAAATATGCCATCCCCGAGAATACGGCTCGGCCCAAATCAACAACATTCCGGGAATTCAACCCGGTCAAACCAACAACAATACCAACAATTATTCCAACAATATCAACATCACAACACTATTATTCATACCAATATATTTCATAAACATCCCACACGATGTTTTTTTTTTTTCAAAATACAACAACAATATGCACTTCCTTTTGTCCCAATCGAGTAGTATAATATCGTCAACACACTAACAACATTATATACCATCTTTACATATATAAATCAGTCCATCCACACGACCACAACATGTTCAAAACAGCCCATAAACACGACAACTACAACACAACACCTTATGACCCTTCCTCCATAACTATTTTCGTTTTTAAAGCTTGCTAGACCTTCAAATAAATTCAAAATAAGAGATGGAATAAATAACATACCTTATACTTGAAGAAACTCAGCTACATCAACCTTTTCCAACACCACGCTTAAGTAGAATCAAAGACAATCGCCTTTCACGGACTAGTTTGGCGTAATCTTGTCAAATTCTTGATTTATCGGATTATAATATTTGGGGAAAGTTTGAGAGAATTCTAGGAACTTTGGAATGTTGATTTTGCTGAAAAAATGGGATTTATGGGGTATTTATAGCACCCCTAGGTCGGTTTCACCGACCTCCCCACGTGGGGCCCGCGGTTTTTTTTTTTTTGGGCTGCTTAAGGTCTTGTTACTAAAATGGCCATAACGTTTGATCCCGATATCGTGTGAGGGCCCACGACCTATGGTTGGAAAGATATTTCAATTATCTACAACTTTTATTTCTGGTAGCTTTCCCGAATTCCAAACTTATAATGCCGTTTCCGCCCCTCCAAGTCAGGTCATCCGAAAACGTTTTCTTAAATCGTCCTTTTGGAGGGCTTACACTCATTTTTGGCTTATGGGTCCTTCTTAGGACTTGCTCAACTTCTCATGTATTACCTATATATCTCTTCATATCTATTTTATAAAGTCCCGATATGCGGGCCCCACCTTAACTTATGGTTACGAAGGCTATCATCAAGTAACTTGTTAACCGATTTACCCCGTACGATCTCCAAATGTCATATATATACATTCTTATACTCAGATAATATAATCTTTATCCCTAATCCTTGTGTAACTTTGCTCTCCCTTGAGCTCATACTAAGTCGTCGACAGTCTTGGTAACGCAAAGTTCTTTCGGGGTGTAACAAATAGTTATCATTCCAGGATTCAAATGGCACCGTATGAGGCTCTATATGGGTGGAAATGTAGATCCCTAATTGGGTGGTTCGAAATAGGAGAGGCTCAGTTGGTAGGGCTAGACATGGTTCAACAAGCTATAGAGAAAGTCAAGCTTATACGAGATCGGCTATTAGTGGCTCAAAGTCATCAGAAGTCCTATGCGGATAATCGCCGAAGGGACTTGAAGTTCGAAGTGAAAGATTGGGTATTCTTGAAAGTATCGCCTATGAAGGGCGTAATGCGATTTGGCAAAAAGGGGAAGCTTAGTCCCCGGTATATTGGGCCATATGAGGTTGTACGAAAGATAGGCAATGTGGCCTATGAGTTAGATCTACCTCCCGAATTGGAGTTAGTCCATCCAGTATTTCACGTCTCGATGCTCCGGAAATGTATCGGAGATCCTACTAGGATCGTCCCAGTAAATGATGTGCAAGTGACAGAGAAATTGACTTATGAAGAGATACCTGTTGCCATACTAGACAGGCAAGTACGGAGGCTTAGAAACAAAGAAGTGGCCTCAGTTAAGGTTCTATGGAGAAGCAGTAAACGAGAGGAAGTGGCATGGGAAGCGGAAGAGAGTATGCGATCCAAGTACCCGCATTTATTTCAGCCATTGGAAGAAGTACAAGATGAGACGTCCAGACCATAAGGTATGTATGTTTTCCTTTAAAGCTTTTTGGGTCGTGTGTGGCCAAGTTTATATGCTATTATGTAATGGCCCTGTGAGGCATCGATATTATGGGTTGTGTGGCAGGATGGTAGTGCCATATTATAGGGGAAACTTTGGCGAAATTTTTATAGAATCCCCGAAGGCTTTAACATTCGAGGACGAATGTTCTTAAGGGGGGAAGAATGTTACGCCTCGGAAAGTTTTTCGTTGGTACGCAAGTGAACGAGCTAGTGAGGAATGGAATTTGATGACCCTAGTTGAGATTTTAAAAATGTTAGAGAGGAGAGAAGAGGATTGCCTAGAGAAGGCAAAGTATTAGATAAGTCTCGGAGAGGAAATACGAGTAACGAGTTAATGACGACTTAATGATGTTTTGGGGAAAAGGTTATAATGTCCCTTAGATCGAGAATGAAGTGTTGAACAAGTGTTAAGAAGGTTCCATAAGGATCGGAGATCAAATGAAGCGAGGAGAACAAGTTCAGTGGACTGATGGGTTATACGGCTCATTATATGGACCGTATAATGTTTTATTGACCGCATAATAGACCGTAAAACCATCACAGAAAGGGTTGCTTGCGGGTGAAGTTTTACGTTCAGTTATACGGATCGTATAAATTTATACGGACCCTATAATGGACAGTAAAACGTTCACAGTGAAGGGTGAAGGAAAGACCCATTTCACGGTCAATTATACGGACCGTATAATCATTATACGGACCGTATAATGAACCCGACAAATCAGTGATGGGTTATTAAATAAGGGACCAAGTTCATGAAATCATTTTCCACATTTCACCCTTCTCTCTAAAACATCTCTCTACATTTATTACACAAGTTTTCAAGGCTTATATGTCATCAACAACCTAAATCAAGTGAATCAAGAGCAAGGAAACCCATTAATGGCCATTCAAGTCAAGAAATCCAAATGGAGGAAAGCTAGGGTTTTTGCTCAAGTTGAGTATTATCAACTTAGGATTGCTCCTACAACATCTAAGGTAAGATTCATGATATTTATATGTTGTTTAAGGTATTTGGGAGTTAAAATACTCAGATTGTAGAAGAGTATAGCAAAATGGGTCATGAAGGATGAATAGTGACGTTTTGTGAAACAATTTGGATTGAATCATGATTATTGTTGTGTTGTGACATGAATGGGTTATAAATGACATTGAGATCATGAAATAGACATTGTATGTGAATGGACGAAATCATGCATTATGACCATGAATATGGGGGAATTAGAAACAAATTGAGAAATCTAGATAATATGGATAATGTGGATGATTAATGGCTATTGTTATGATATTGTGAATGTATTGTCGACGTTTGGGAGTTGAATTATGATATGGGCAAATGTTGTAAAAATAAAAGGGGGTGCTGCCCGATTTTCTCTAGCCTTAGCCATGTGTTATCGATTCTAACGATAGTATGACCTTAATGAAGGTAGAAACGTGAGCATCGGAGGAGTACGTGCAAGTGTAGAATAGTTCAACGAAAAGGTATGTAAAGCTAACCCTTCTTTCATAAGGCACGGTTCTTTGGCCAAACATCTAAATCCTCTATACGAGTATGTTGTCCTTCAAATGATTTGGTCTTCCGAGCTTGTAAGCGCACGATTCTTGATACGCTACGAGCGCACTGAGTTTCTCGTATGATTAGTAAGCCTATAAAGAGGTGTGTGACGAATGAAGATAATAGTAATGATGATAGCAATGACGATGATGATAGTAACGATAATAGAAAAGATGTTTATGAGATATATGTAGGTATGCCCTTGTATGGCTACTATGAAACACCGAGCTTATATGGCCGGGTAGTGTATGTATAGATGTATATTTATATATATGATTACGTAACACGCGCACACCACTGCAGTTGGGTACGGATAACACTGAGCCTTTATAGGGCCAGGTACGTGTAACAGTGAGCTTTGGTTGTCAGGTATATTTGCTCACCGAGCCTATACATGGTCGGGTACGTGAAACACCGAACCTTTGTGGTCGGGTATGCTATGTAAATGATATGTATATAATATGGATATGTATATGATATGGATATGTATATGATATAGATATGAGTATGAATGCGGACATGATACAAATACGAATAAGAATATGTATGAGAATACGATTGTGAATACGCAACGTGAATGAGCACGTATAGGAACACGGATATGGATAAGGATGTATGTACACAACCTTGCATTAGAAATAAAAGTCCCTATGACAAGAAAGTAAGTGCTTATGACGATGATTCTACTATCTCCCACCTTATGCTATTTCGCATGTCGCTTATTATGCTTCTATATTGATATTGATCATGCTTTACATACTCAGTACATTCTTCGTACTGACGTCCTTTTTTTTGGGGATGCTGCGTCATGCCCGCAGGTGCACAGAGAGACAGACTTGATCCATAGCTGCTTTCTCAGGGATTTCATAGCAAAGCTCCATTTCATTCGGAGCCGTAGCTTTTGGGTACTTATTCTTTTATGTACATAATTATGGGAATAGCGGGGTCCTGTCCCGCTCATGTGATATGTTCTACCCTTCTTAGAGGCTCGTAGTCACGTGTATATGGTTAGATATGTCTGGCCTTGTCGGCCTATGTTTTGTATACCATTTTGTTAGCCTTGTCGGCTCATGTATGTGATGTGGCATAGATGTCTATGATGGCATATAGATGTTGTTGTCCAAATGGGACTAGTTTGATAAATGAAAGGAAGTGTATGTTTAATTATGTGGCTCACCTAGATGCAAGCATAAGTGTAAGCTAAGGGGTGCCCGGGTGGACTAGCACCGGGTGCTCGTCGCGGCCCCCTAGTCGGGTCGTGACACCTCTTTTATTTCCCAAATGCCTCCCTTCTACTTCCGTGTTGTTTTCCTAATATCTTCAGTAAGATTACATCAGTTCTTTCCCAAATCTTTTCGAAATGAAATTTTCGCACTCCAATGATTTAATACCCTCACATTCTTGCAATCTTTATTTAACCGCCAATGCATACCAATTCTAAGCCATCTTATTGGTATTTTCATCTTTCTTCAAGGCTTAACGTATCTGTCCTTAACATATCCTGGGAGAGGATAAAACGAGCTCTATCCGCTCATTTATTCATAGATGGAAGTTACAGGAATGACCTATCTTTCCCAAACCTCTTGAAATGTATCGATCTTCAGACACTGGTAGAGAACCAAGCACTTCGACAAATTTTTCCATAGAGAGTTTATATGATCCTTTACAATTACTACGCCTACTTCAGCTCTATATTCATCCTCATTCTTAGCTAGTGCCACGAAATTGTCTTACACATGTTTACTCCTTCTTTCCTTCTTTATCCACACTGCTCGCTTCCAGTTTCTCACCTAAATCCATCTTATTATATTTACTTCGCTATGCGGACTTAATTTCTTTGTGTTGGAGTAATTTAAGCTTGAAATTATCGTATCACCCATACAACCCCTCTTCTACACTATCATACATAGTTGTACCTTTTTCATTGTAGGTCGCTGCTGTCAGGTATTCACATGCTTCCAATTTGTTCATTTCCATTTCAATCCTCTCCTGTTGTTAGTCCCGCATCTCTATATTGGCGAAGGCATTACTAAATTCTGAGTCAAGCACTCTGCCTTCAAGGCATTCACCGCACAATGCTTCCTAAATTGTTACGTGACATTGGAGCTTCGCATTCATGTAACTTGCTTGCGGTGGCTATTTCACTTGACTTCCTGTCTCAATCCATCATTCACTTCCCCCCTTTAGTTTAAATCCTACTCTCATCGCCTGTATCTCCTTACTATAAAATCATTCGTATGAGCCCGTATTATATGGAAATACCACTTTATCCTTGTCTACCTTATGCTTGAGCTGAAGCTGCAATACTCACGTGATGTATCTTCTTGGAATTAATATTGCTCTTCCGTCATATGCTCATCCGTTAACTCTACCTCGCAATCTACCTTATTGTCACGTTGCCTCGGAAAGTCGAAGACTGCTCCTTTGATTGTCTCTTTTGGTTACCATTTTGTTGCCACAACTATCAAACCGTAAGGGAATTGTAGTCCTAAGCTCCTTTCCGCAATTTTATTTAAGACACCTAGATCGTCTTGCGTATTAATCATTTCATCAATGTAGCTCATCCCCGCTCTACACTCCCTATACTGTATCATCCACGACCTCGCCCTCTCTTGGCTCACTTTTCCTCAGTAATCACTCCCTGGGACCTTTACCGCGTAACTTACCAGGGATGCGACTTCATTTGTTGCTTTCTTGACGTATATATAAAGTCAGTTCATTGATCATTCACAATCAAACCTTATTTCTTCCTTTGTCTTAATTCTCATCCTTTTCTCCATTGATTTCATTCGTACGGAAATAGTTTTAAACATTGAGTATCACTGACTTCCTTTTTGATAAAGCTGTAACTTAAGATCCAACGTCACTCCTTCCATATTCTTCTCTGATCAATTCACACTGCCATAGCAGTTCTGTCCTCTACTACCTCAACATATTAATGACAGGGTAATACATGGTCCTTGTAGAGTTCTCTAAAAAGATTTTGTGTAAAGTCGCTCTTCAAACACAAGATATATTACTCAATAATTGGTTCCATACTTCGGGTCATAATTTAATTAGCCACGCCGCTCTCACAGCCTGGTTAAAAGTCTCAATCACTTTATGACACCTACTAGCATTTCGTCGTAGTATTAGAAGATCCACAGGGTTTGATTCTCTTCCCCCCTTTATTTATCGAGTTACTGTTCTAGTGAGCTTCCCTCTTATTTGCCTCGCTCCTACCCTTCCTTCTTTGTTTCTAACACTCTACCACGTACATCACATATACTGAGCGTTCATCACTTGTCATCCTCTTGTTTCGCTGAACACTTTTGTCTTATTTTTGCTTTTCCTCATATATATAATAGCAATCTTTGTCGTATAATCGTCCGAACAAATTCCTGGAGACATAACTTAGACTATAACAACGGAACACAACCGATCATTAGGTCAACCAATTGCTAGGCAAGGAGCTTCTGTGAACACATCTCTTCTAATCTCTTTTCTCGAAGTGTCGCCAAGGTCATTAAGGCTAGCTTATAATGAAATGAAATTTTCCCCCCTAAAATCCTCAGGTGAAACCTAGCTTAATAATCTGATTTGGCGTATCATGCATCGGCTTATACATACACCTCAAGTTTATCTCGTAACTTAATGTTCCCCGAAAAGAAGAGAGTTAGTCAAATTTCTAACTTACAGCTTCTTCTAGAGTGCTTACACCTTTAATTCTCCTTAGTATATAAAAATTCTTTCTATTTCGAGCACACCATTCTCCCTTCCCATATTTCTTTATTCCATCCTAAACTATCCATCATTCCTTTAGTATAATTCATACTCGCTATGTTTATCCTGCATTTTAACCACTAGCTCCGTCATTAATCACTTGTTGCTGGCCTTCTCTTCTTTTCACAACAATTCTGTTTACAGCTCCCACAATTTCCTTTAGATTCCTGGGAGAATTTCGGTAGAGTTTCTCTTGTAAACATATAAATCCCAAACCTGCACATAGCCCAGAAAACACATCCTGTGCCTTTATAAGACACATATCGAAACACAAATAATATACGACTCAGTAGCACAAAACTGTTTACCATAGAAGGATATAAGTAATAAAGCTTGTCTCATAAGTTGTACCTGCACACTCTTTCTAGAATCCCATTATATATAAATATATTTTTCTACACACTGTCAATCAACTCCCTTTGGGGAGGTTTACTTATGCATAAATCATAATTCTATCTACCACTGGGTCACTAACTGGCATAGACATCCCAAATTGTTTGATTGGCCTAGGAGGGCGTATTAATGATGAAGAGCCAGCTACCACTGTCGTAAATCGGGCCTCATCCTTACCACGTAGCGATGGACAATCGCACCTGAAATTACCTGGTCGGGCACATGCATAACAAACATCCGAACCCAAGCGGCACGGTCCAGAATATAACTTTTTGCATTGACTACATCGTGGTAAGGATAATCTCATCAGGCTTGAATCACCCCTAACCCGAGAACTGGGAACTCTGACACTCTGGGGCAGCCTAGAATAAGTAGATCCATCAAACCTGGGCCCAAGGAACTGTGGAGGAGCGCTAGTTGTTGAACGAACTGAGTGCCAAGAGAATTGTTGTCTCGGAGCCCCCCTATACTCATTATCAAACCCTGAAGAATTATCTCTCTTTCTCCGACCTCTGTTACCATGGCCCACATCCTGCCGCTGAGCATGAGCGGCTACTAACTGAGTCAGTAAAATAATGGCCTGTCTCATCTCTTGGCCGGAGGCATCTGGTGGAGGAACTGGGGGTGATGGAGCTAAAGTTAAGGCTACCCTTTGATCCTCTAAAATGGGCGAAGTATGGGAAAACCGAGATAGGGTCTTATTCTGGGGTTCGCTCTCCTCCATATCCATAGAACGCTCCCGTTCAAGCCCTTCTTTAACCACTATCTTGCCTTTCTGGGCTGCCGTAGCTTTTCCTTTCATCAGCTTTGCTGAAATTATAACACACAATTAGGGAGGGGAAAACCTTATAACACAGCTCCATGGCATGATCTCTTAAAATGAAAGATGGTCATTTTTCCTAAATGCCCTGTAGCCTCCTGTTTATTAGTGTGGTGCGCAACACACCATAAACAAGACTCTACTAGACACGGCTCATCGACACTTCCTAGGACTGAACTGCTCTGATACCACTTTTGTCACAACCCGGCTAGGGCCATGACGGGTACCCGGGGCTAACCACCGAGCACCACTTGTTCTATTACTCATTCTGCGTACGATCGTATTTCTTATACTCATAATCGTAGGAAAACCATTTTCAGTTGAAACATATTTACCTTCATATACATAAGCCATTGGCTATCAAAATAATACATATATACACGTGGGAAATCGTGAGACCATACTACCCACACATACGTATCTACGAGCCTCTACTGGAGTACTAGACATATGGACGGGACAGCACCCGGTAGTGCCCAAAACATATATACACAAAAGAATCAATAGCACCTCCGGAACAATGGAGTGCTCACAAGGCCTGCTAATAGCTCCTATGAGTCTGGATCACCTCCCTGTCTAATTGTGGGCATGAACACAGCGTCCAAAGAAAAATGGCATCAGTACGAACATTGTACCGAGTATGTAAGGCATGAATGAAATGAACATAATAGAGAAATCATAAGACATGAGATGAAGATATAACCTGCTTAAATTTTAAGAGTGTGAACGTTTTAATAATATCACATGTACCACGAAATCACATATATCATCATATCACGTTTATCATGTCACATCTATCCTCATCGTTAGCCCGCGTCCGGGTAACCATCATACGCCGCCCACTAGTGGTGGTCATGTCCGGCTCTCTAGGCACGATGTACTCATACGCAGCCCACTAGTGGTGGTCATGTCTGGCCTTCTAGGCGCGGTGGAATCATAAGCAGCCCGCCCCAGCGGTGACATATCTGGCCATTTGGGCACGGTGGAATCACAAGCAGCCCGCCTTTACGGTGACATGTCCGGCCATTTAGGCACGATGGAATTGTATCATCGTGAGCACTTCATAAACTTAACATTATTGTACATCTCATAGGCATAACATGACCTTATCATAACTTAGCATCATTAGACATTTATCATCAAAACATGCATTAGAACTTGAAGGTAACTATGGCGATGTCAGGGTGACATAAGGTCGTGAACCCCCGATTACATTATGGAGTGATCATAATCATTATGTCTCACCTTGAGGGGACTAACATTTTAAGGCGAGTGTACACAAGAAAACTGTTATGTTCCGTGTTTTTGTATAATTGGAAATCGAGAAATAATTAAGATTTGTGTGTTATAAGGAAATATTTTGATTTTAGTGAATATGACTATGTTGATTATGGAATCATTAATGTCAAGACATCGGGGAAGGCCGAGGGTAAATTTGGAATTTCGGAAATTAGTTTCGGGAATTACAAAACGGGACTTTTTATGAATTGGGCCAAGAAAATATGACACAAAATTGAGGCCCAAAGTATTGAGGGTGGCCGGCCATAGCAATGGCCCAAACCCATCCTTTTAATGTCATGTGCTAGGCACATGACCAATAATATGAATATATATCATCTTACACTTAGAATTATCAAGAACAAAGAACAAAATTCAAGAGCACCACAAAAGAGGGCTTCGGCCGAGACTAAGAAAGAGAGAAAAAGAAAATTGTGCTAGCCTTGTTTGAGGTCCAAAAATCCTAGTTTCTACATAGTTGTGAAGTACTCAAGACCCTCTTCAACGGGGTATAATTAGTTTGTCACAAGAACCACGTTTGCGGCAAGTCGGATTTTCAAGAAAAAGGTGAGAAATCTATGTTTTTATGTTATGAAACGGGTTTATATGTTATAGTGATTGATGTTGCATGAAGATTATGGAATGGTGTTGTGTTTGTGCATGGCGTGTGTGTGTGAGAAGGGTGTGTTTGGCCGTGAGCCCTAGGAGGGAGAAAGAATGTGAATTTGATCTTGTTTAGTTTGTTTAATGCGTCGTTGTGACCTTTATGTCGTAAATGATTAGTTAATGAATTGATTTGGCATTGGAAAATGATTTCGGAACGTTATCGGAAAGTATACACCTTTAGTATATTTGTGTATATCATTGTATATCTAGGGTCCTAAAGACCTTAAATATGATTTATGGTTGATGTTAAGGAATTCGGAATGAAGTGACGCAAGTTAGAATGTTTGTCGTGACTTTTGATGTTTTGAATGAAATATGGAAAATAATGAATTTCGGGAACTTTCGTATATGGTTTGGAATATATTTGGGATGTGATTGAATAATCTTGAATGATTGAATGAATACAATAATGTGGATATAGATTTGGAATTTTGAAGCTTGAATGAAAAGTTGCCAACTTATGTAATAAGGTAGAATTTTGAAGTTAGTATGGTTTGAATATGATTTGTGTTGTTTGATGATGTGTGGGCTGTTGTTGTTGATGTATTTTGAGCCGAGCTAAGTCTCGGGGGTGTTAGATTTATAGGGGAAATGCTGCCAAAATTTCGGTAGGCAAAAATGAAGTTAATGGCATTTTTTTTAAGCCTAAGGATCTCAAATTGGTAACTTTGACCATTTGCAGATTTCGGACGAAACGGGACTTGACTTTTGGGAGAGCATAAGACGTCAGTAAGGTATGTAAAGCTTCCCACTTCTTTGTTTGGCATGTCTTAGTGTGTTAGGTAAACTTTGGAACCTCCGGAGCCTTTCTGCTCCTCAAAACCCGATCTACAAAACGACTACTATTCATTCAATTCAATTGAAGCCTAAAGGCTCTATTTTGGCTAGAATGCAACCAAATGTTCGAAACCTATCGAAATGTGATCGGGTTACTTTGAAATCATTATGTATAATCTTCTGGCCTTTAAATGTTCGTAAATTATGTTCGCCACCTCAATTTGACTCGAGGTGGGCCCGCTAACCCCGAGACGCCCTATTTGTCCTATTGGGCGGTCCTTTTGAATAAAGCTTGATATGATACTTTCGGTTTTGGAACTTCCTCCCACGAGATATGTATTGAATATTATGATATGCTAAGTTACGTTTTGAGCCATACGTACCATTTTGGGAAACATCTTGTGAAATAAAACTTTGTATCGACTAAGTATTCGGTTATTTTGTACTATGAAATGACTTATGAAATCATTATGTTTTGAAAGGCTATTTTGAAATATGATTTGCATTTGTTCGCTCATGACTCCGCTCGTGCCTTACTATGACTTCGTTCACCGGTTCCCGGGCCGGTTATGATTCGTGCGCCCTATGATAATTCGGCCGTATGCTGTGTTACGGTTCCCGAGGCCTCGCCATAGGGCTGGGTTCCGTTTGGAGTTATGCTGTGATATGGCTCGTGATGCGATACGCTCACCTATGTTGTGTTTGTGTTCGGGGATGTACGAAGATTTGAAACCTTCTGGTGTTATGATGTGTGTGGCGCTAGCGTCGGAGTGGCGACCACGTTCTTAAGCGTTTGCATGATTTCGTTTGCATTATGTATACGTATATGATTTTGATACAGATTTTGACATACTGAATTGTACTCCACTTTGTCATCTGATTTGCTTTCGGTTTTGGCCAATATTTCTGTACTCCGTGCTTTACATACTCAGTACATATTTCGTACTGACCCCCTTTCTTCGGGGGCTGCGTTTCATGCCCGCAGGTGCAGATATTGGTGATCCTCCACTGTAGGCTTCACTCTTTGCTACTTCGGAGTACTCCTTCTTGACTCGGAGTCCACTTTTGGTACAGACTCTCTTTTGCTATGTATATTCTGTACATTTGACTATTTTGGTACGGCGGGGCCCTGTCTCGCCATATGTCTTTGTTTTGAGTTCGTAGAGGCCTGTAGTCATATATGTGGGGCGAGGGTCCTATATATGTTCGTTTGATTTTGTTTTCTGGTCTTAAAGCAGTCCGTTTGTTTTGAGGGCCCTGAATGGCCCTTATGCTTATATTTGCATTTTTGACCGGCGATGTCTATTCCGCCGCGCAGTTTGGATCCGATATGACATTTTGATTTGTGCGACCGCTTAAGACATATTTTGATATAAACTATGTTCGATATGATTTTTATGAAATTCTGAAATAAGTCTGGATTTGGCAATGAATACGTAATTTGGTCTGGGTACCCAAGTAGGGTGCCAGTCGCGGCCCACGGGGCTGGGTCGTGACAAAAACACATCAATGGAACCATACTTAGGATCATTAACCTCATGGACATCGTATAAGGATCATTAGCCTCGTGGAATTATCATATCATGAGCTTTAGAATCTTTAGGCTTAAACTCATCATCCTCATTATCATATTCATGACATATCTCTTATCTTTATCTCATAAGTAGTTCTTAATAGTCATAGGCTTATAATCTCTGGAACGTAAGAAGGTCATAGGAGATAAGGAAGCCAAATCATAAAATAGGTTTATCAAACTCATAAATAGCATCATCTTCACCATCGTTATTGTAGAACATGTCTTATCTCTAGCTCATAAGAAACTCTTAAGAATCATGAACTCTCAACTTTTGGGATATAAGAAGGTCATCGAAATATATAGAGAATGATAATATAAGAGTCATGCCTTTATGAAAGAAAAAGGGCTAGCCATACATACCTTTTCGTCTTTCTAACTTGTCGACTATACGCTTCCGTCCAAGTTCGTAACTCTACATTTAAAGGAATTCGTGCTATGATTAGTTATTCAGAGACATACTTATGCTTAGGCTAAAGCTAATGAAAATTGGACAGCATTTTCTTTGTTTTTACAACTTTCCCCATATGATGTCACAACTCCCAACATCAATAACAACATTCATAATATCGTAATCAATAACTTTGTCAAGTTCGTCATTATCCAATTCCCACAATTTTCTCTAAAAGTCATTCACAACGATTGTCATAATACAACATTACATTCATTCACATATCATGCTTCTCCAACATTCTTAATATTATTTATAATCGGGGTATACTCATAATACCTCAGGGATTATGATTCATGTCAACTATTATTCAAGAACACCTTAATTTCACACTTGAGCTCCATATTCCACTTTCATCCATAATCTAAGTCTTTCAACCATTCAATATTCTGAATAACATTTAATGATCATGAAACTCACCTTTGATTGTGTAGAAGCAAGTTTTGGATGAAAATGCTTCACTTGAAGAAAACCCCTAGCTTCAACCTAGAGAGATTTATTGACTCTAGCAATTCCTAAGAGCTTCCTTACTCTTGTTTTCCTCGGATTGATGATATTGATCTTTGATGGCCTTGGATTTATCTTGATGAAATATGTAGAAGCCTCTAGAAGTCTTGAGAGAGATGGAGAAGTGGAAAGAATGAGAAAATAAGAGTGAGAACACATTTATATACTTGAAAATAACTCAGCCCGTCGGGACTCATACGGACCCTTATACGGTCCGTATAACATTATACGGTCTGTATAAGTGTCCGTGGTTCACCATCAAGGAAAACATTTCTTCTGTTGGGTTATGCGGACCCTTATACGGACCGTATAAAGTTATACGGACCGTATAAGTGGTCGTATAACTCCACTTTTCTGGAATTGTTTCCGTCGTTTCGTTTCATCTCCGATCCTTATGGAACCTTCTTAACACTTCATTAGCAATCTAAGGAGCGTTATAACTTTTCCTCAAGATAATATTAAATCAACATTAGCTCGGTACTTTGTTAACCCTTTTTCAAAACACAACTTATACTTACATTGTTCAACGAACTTTCTTCCCTTATCTCTAATGTCTTTGAAATCTCAATTAGAATCATTAAGTAACCTTTCTTACTTGTAGGGACATCGCATATGCCTCACCCTGCGTTAGTCCATTCACTGTGCAACAACATGAAATTTTCCGAGGTGTAACAATCAATGATCAGATTTATATCACATGCACCAACGTGGGTACGCCAACAATATCATGAAAGACTACACAAGTCATACGAAACTCTATCCTCATATCAACATCAAAAGGTAAGGTACTACCATAGCACAAACAAGTGGGGACAACAGTTTCCGATATCTACTATCAATCACGTGGCATCAAGCCAATCACAATAGAACAATCAAGTCACAACACAACGGGTAGGCTAGCCCAAACACACAACAAGGCCCAACCTAAGGAAATATCCAACCCAACATCATACCCTAAGGTTTATATCCTGTCTCCGACAATATCATCGAAATATATGCTTCACTACATGAAGTCTCACCAAGGATAAGCCATAACCTACCTGGACGACCGAACAATAATATCACCAACAATCACACCTTAGCCATTCCTTTCCTTGAGCCTCGAGATCAAGAAAGTCTTTTCATATTCGAAAGCTAGATTTGAAATCATGATGATCGATACCTATTTTGCTATCATTCAAATTTGGTCAAAACCAGTTATGGAATTTGGGGCAACGGGGCCCACAAGGGCAAAACGGAAAATTTGAGGCTAAATTATCCAATTAAACACTAGGTGATCAAAACCCATCAGCTAATTGCTAAATTAACTCAAGGATTCATCCAATTTCAAAATCCAAGCAAAACCCCCAATTATGGATACAAACCCTAACTCTTAAATTCAAGAATTCAACACTAATAATGGAAGGTATGTGATTATCAACCTTTGATACATCATAATCTAGTATAAACGGAATCAATTTCATCATTTAAAGCAACTTACGAAGTCTAACCAATTTTATGTAGTTCTCAAGAAAGACCCATTAAACCATCTTCATGAAAAACCACAATTTCCTACTTTAGAAATCATGGATTAATGCTTAAACCAAAGGAATGAATCAAAGGGAAATACTAAGATTATGGTTTAGACCTTACCCACGGAAGAAACTTGAAGAACATCCTTGAATTCTCCCAAACCCAAACTTTCAAGATGAGAAAAACTCGAACAACATTAATGGCTAAAAACGCTCAGCTGTTCTGCCTCGTTTATTGTGCCAAACGACCCCGAAATTCACTTTTGATTCCTCCAATGGATTCCTTGTGAAATTCCAGTCAAGTTGGGCTTTTGAATCACTCCATTTGACCTTATAATTAAGGAGATATGTTGGTTTCAAATTTTGGAAAAGTGTAGATTTTTAAATACAATTTCAGTAGTAATTTCGTAATTAATCTAAAAAAGCTGGCAACCCAATTCTTCGTAAAATGACCATAAATCCCTCATACGATTTTGAAACTTGATGCTTTCAGTTGCTATGGTTCCAAAATTACAATACGGATGTAACGGTTCAGTCGAAACATGAATCAAAGGCCGTTTTCTCAATATGGTACCCTTTATGCTCAAATCGACGTCGAAACCGAAACAATCACCATTCAACTCAAACTTATTCAAAACTCATCGGAATCTAACCAAACTTTGTGGACATGTCCAAAATCATCATGCAAACTTATTGGAACTTTCAAAACATCAACACGGGATAATCTTGACCCGATGTTAACCATGGGCGACTCCAATTCTAACTTAACTAGTTTCTCAACCAACCCTTCAGGAACCAAACCAATGACACCACTAAATCATAAATCACCATCCGGTAATGGAACTATCGAAATTCGATTACAGGCACGTTTACCCAAAAGTCAACTTCGAGTCGAACGATTTTCTCTTTATGACCAAATTTTCTAAAAGTCATTCCAAAACCCAAAATGATTCCTAGGGAATTGTGCCACCTGTCTCCGCAGATCAAAATAGTACTAATAAGGCTTGGAGACCAGTCAATGGGGGAAAAACAGTAAAAATATAATAACGACCAAACGGGTCGTTACATCAGATACCAATTAAACAATCGCTCATCCTCAAGCGACAAGGGAATGAAACGAGGGAAGAGTACCTGACTCGGCCAATAACTGGGGATATTTCTCACGTATCTCAGACTCATTCTTTCAAGTAGCCTCCTCAATAGGACGATGCTTCTGTTGACTTCAACTAACGCAATCTCCTTAGATCGCAATTTTCTAACCTTCCTATCTAAGATGGCAATAGGCTCCTCCTTACAAGATAAGTTCTTATCACGCAATGCTGAATCCCAAGAATAATGTAAGACCCATCGGTATGGTATTTCCTCAGCATAGGCACATGGAAAATTGGAGGAACACCCAACATCTCCAACTCTACGAAAAGCCTCAAATACATCAAACCAATCCCACAGGAGAACGACACCTCCTACCATATAAAGCCTAACTCAAACCATGCTGACCTGGAATGAATGCACAACTCTTGAATATCACTAATAGTCGTTTGAACTAACTTCGAATTTTCGAAACCAATCACAATCCTATCGCACCTCTATGGCGGTCAATTCTCATCTTTTCCTCATGCATAACAAATCATTTCTATCACCTTCAACTCCACAAGTTGAGTCCTATCCGAGTTATCAACTTAGTACCGAGGAGCTATGTTATATCCCATAATTTTGCATATTCGAATAATTTGAGAAAATTGTGACTAGTAAGAGATAAGGCAATATTTTGATCTTATTTAATATATAAGTTGTTCATGGAAAATATTGATGCGGAAATATGGAGGAAGGCTAAGGGCAAAATTGGAAATTTGAAAAATGGGTTCATGAATTACAAATATTAGACATAACTAAGTTAGGCTTGGAAAAAGAAAAAAGAAAGAAAAAGGCGGAAAAAAAGTGGCCGGCCATAGGGGTGGCATGGGCCAAGCCCATGTGAAAAATTAAATTCAAGTAATAAAAGAGAGGGGCCATATCATTATCATCTTATTCTTCAAGAACATTCAAGACTAAACTTGAGAGCACAAAAAAAAAAAGGGGGTTCGACCAAAGAGAAAGAAAGAAAAAAATTTGGAGCCTTAAATCTTTGATCCAAAATTATATTTTTCTAGTATTATTACTAATTCAAGGGTCCTCTTCAACGTGGTATAATTATTTAAGCAAGAAAACCACTCTTGGTGGCAAGTGGAAAATTGAAGAAAAGGTAAGAATTTATATTCTTTTACATGTTATGGAAGATTTATATATATTGTAGTGAGTAGAATTGAATGAAACTCATGGAAATGTTATGTGTTGTGTGTGGGCCGTGTGGGTGTGTTGTGCGTGTGTGGCCGTGTGGTGTAAATTGGTGAAGGGAAGATGAGTTAATTTTATTTAGCATGTTAGTTTTGTTGTTGTGTCCTTTATGATGTAAATGAAAGACTAATGGTTCCAGTTGGCATGGAAATTGGTTGTAGGTCGTTGTAGGAAATTATGTGATTTTAATATGGTTTTTATGTAATTATGGAAGTGGAGTTGTTAAAGTGTGAATTGTTGTTGTTGTTGATGAATTTGGAAGGAGATAATGTGACATTGTAGTTTTGTTGCGTTTGTAGAGTTTCGGGTGGAGTATGGTGCGTTGGTGGAATTGTTTGAATATTGTATAGTTTGTTTGGAATGTTCTTAAATTGTGTTTGAATTATCTCGGATTAGTAATGAATATGTGAGCGTTGATATTGACTTGAATGTACGTAGTTGAATTGAATGTGATAAGCTACGTAGAGAAGAAGGTTACTAATGTGAGAATGCGTTTTAAATTGATTGTTAATGTTATTAGTATGGTTGTTGGTATTGTTGGTATGGTGGTTGATGAATTTGGCCGAGTTAAATTCTCGGGGATGTTGAATTTACAGGGGAGATGCTGCCAAAATTTCTATAGACAAGTGCTAGTTCGAATCGAATTTCTAAGTACTTGTAGCTAATGTTTGGTAATTAATACGTTATTGTAGATATTGGGAAGCCCGAGACTTGAGTTGGGATTAACTTAGTAGGTGAGCGAGGTATGTAACGCCAAACCTTTTTCTTCTTTGGCATGATCCTTATGAAGTAAAAATATGACGTATATGAACGATTTCAGAAAGATTCTCATTCTTAGAACTTCTAGGATGGCTAACGTTCTTGATCTCCATAAGTTGTCTCATATGATTATAATGCATATGTATAAGGTCTAAAGTTTGGCTAATATTTTTCCGAATGGTATTCGAGAGATAAATGATTTGATTAAAGTCTTGAACTTCCAATTTCTAGCCCGATCGATTATTCCATCGCGTCTTTAACATGCTTTGATATGTGCATACGATTCTGAAAGTTCTATTTGATCTAATCCATATTGATATCCGAGAGGTACTTGACATGATTTTGGCCTTGAATTTCCAAAAATAGCCTCTGAAACGCTTATAGAACGTTCTGTACTTCAAACGTTCGTAACTTTCTCATGCTAGATTGGATCGACCTGAAACTGGTTTCAGAGCCTCCAGGGGTCGGTAAGTATATATATCCATTGAGTCTTGATTTATGTGCATTTAGTATGTTATATCCCGTATTTTTGAACCTCGGAGTATCTGCTGGGGTGGGGCCCACACACCGAGATTTTTTTTTTTGGAACATCTGAAAAGTCATATGAATCACATATGCAAAGTTAAACACAACTCATGAAGTACCCTTGGTCCAAATCAAAGTGGAAGCCCTCCAAACGAATATTTTTAAGAAAACGTTTTCGGGTGACCTGACTTTGAGGGGCAAAAATGGTATTATAAGTTTGGAATTTGGAAAAATACCAAGAGATAGAAGTTATAGATAATTCAATTAGCTTTCCAACATAGGTCGTGGGTTCCTAGGTGACGTCGGTACAAGGAGATATGGACGTTTTAAGGTCGAAAGGTCAGTGGGCTATGCCCAATTCGGGACCAACCGGGTTGGCCCAAGAAAAATGAAAAAAAAAATCAAGCCCAAAAGAGAAGGGGTGGCCGGCCATCATAGGCCCAAGACCACCAAATTAATGAATATTTTCCATGTGCCAATTAATTATAAGTAGCCTTTATCCTTTAGAAGGTTCATGAAATTAACAAGGAGAAAAACAAGACAAACAAGAACAAAAACTAAGGGCCATTTCGGCCAAGACCCATGGAAATTAGGTACCTTAAATTTTGTTCCAAAAATTATTTTCTTGTAGTATTCCTACCAATTCAAGTACCCTCTACAACGTGGTATAATTATTTCGGAAGATGGTTCATCCGTTTCATCGTTTCCGCACTTTGGTTAAGTGAAGAAGATTGGAGAAAAAGGTAAGAATTCATTCCATGTTATTATGTTATGAAGGTTTGTTTGTGTTGTAGTATGTAGAAATGAGTAGAAAGTATGGAAATATGGAAGTTTACAAAGTAGGTATATAAGTTGGCATGTAGCCATGTGTGTATAAATGTTGTATACCTATGGTGAGTTGAATTTATGTTGTATTCTAGTTGTGAGTATGATGGAATTCATATTGAGAATGAAAGTTGAATGAATTTGGTTGAAGTTGGAAATGTATGTGTTGGCCGAGTGGTGTATTGAAATTGAAATTGAAATGAATTAATGTTGTTTAATATGTTAGTTGTGTTGTTGTGATCTTTGCAATGTAAATGAATGTGAAATGATGTAAGTTTGCATTGAAATGGAATGTAGAAGCTTATGCCATTTTAGTATGATTTTATGAAATTATGGAAATGAAGTTGTTAAGGTGTAAATTATGATGATTGTTGATGAACATGGAAGATGGAAACATGTTATGAAAATGTTTGTTAAAGATTAGAAGTTTTGGAGGAATTATGACTTTGGTGGAAAGTTTGTATATTTGGTATATCTTGTGAATATTTTGTAGAAATGATATGAAATGCTTCCGAATTTTATTGTAATGATCTTGATTAGTAATGAATACGAGAATGTTGATATTGATTTGAGAATATGAAGTGGGAATGAAGTTTATGACATTATGTCGGAAAGAAGGCTAGTTGTGCCATATTGTGTGTTTTGTAGTTGTTGTTGTTGTTGTTAGTGTTGTTGTTGGGTTGTTGATGATTATTTTGGCCGAGTTGAATTCTCGGGGGTGCTATATGTATAGGGGAAATGCTGCCCAAATTTCTGTAGAAAAGTGTTGATTTGAGATTTAAGCCTAAAGCCTTATGGTTAACATTTGGTAAATGTGACCATTTGCAGATTTTGGACGAAACGAGAAGTGAACTTGGGAAGGCGTAAAGTGCGTAAAAGGTATGTAAAGCTATCCCGATTCTTCTTTTGGCATGTCCTAGGTGTACTAGGATTGGATTTGCACCTCGGAAGACATTCTGTCCATCTGAATCCGCATTTGAAAATACTTTTTTTTCGTTCAATAGAATTGAACCCCTTAAGTATGCTTTATTGAAAAAATATGCAAACTTCTCCAAACTGCCTAGAAAGTTATGGAATATCCCTAAGACCGCTGTAGGTGACCTCATAAGCTTAATATACGTAATTTGAGCCCGCCGCTTTGTTTTTCCCGAGGTGGGCCCACTATTTCCGATTTTACCCTTATGGTAATTTGTAACTTGATTTCAAGCGATTTTTAAGGAAACGCCTTGACTACTTTTCCAACTACTAATGATACTTATTCTGAATACTATATTGAGTCTCTGTAAAGGTACGATATTTCGTATTACATTTAGTTTCTCACTACTCCATTCGTGGATGCCTCAATGTTTCCCACACTGAGCCCGGGCCAGGATATGTTGTCAAGCGTAATCCTCTACATTGTTCGCCGTGCCTCGATGTGAGGGGGCAGGTATACATGTACATGGGTTTGTGGAGTATGTTGTGCCATGTACACACTCTGATATGATATGATATGATCTGATATGGCCATCTGATATGCTATGTTATGTTACGGGGTTATCCCCTACTCTGTTCCTTATGTATGGTGGCACCAGCGTCAGGGGGGTGTCCACGTTCTGTTTGCCGAGTCCCTTGGCAGGGGCCGGATATGATATGGTATATGTTTCTGCACATACTCCTCATGTTTTTAAAATACGCATTTGATACTTCGGACGTCACACTTACTTCTCTGTAAGTTCTGTTTCGGTTATGATCTTGTTCCGTAATGGGACCAGGTACGACATATGTTTTCAACAAATACTATTTATGCTTTATGATCAGCATTTTGCTAGTCTGGATATTCTGTCCATTTTCTGTACCTTCTGCTTTGATTATGACTTTGTTACTACGTTCTGTGCTTTACATACTCAGTACATATTTCGTACTGACCCCCTTTTTTCGGGGCCTGCGTTTTCATGCCGCGCAGGTACAGAAGACAGATTTGCTGACCGCCTGCCTAGGACATCTATTCTGCTATATTGGGAGCGCTCTTTTGTTCAGAGCCTGTATATTGGTACAGTCTGCCGCTATTATGTATATGTATGCTATTCAGGGGTATGACGGGGCCCTGTCCCGTCTTATGATTCTGTTATGATCTGTAGAGGTCTGTAGACATACTTGTGTGGGTTCTGTATATGTTCGGGTATGATACGATCTGTGACAGCCTCATCGGCCTCCATGTTCTGTGTCGGTTCTTTTATGCTAATTACTAACGTCAAGTGACTTTTATATTTGAAATATTCTGTCATTTTGCTAATTTGGGTTATCGGGTACGTCTGGGTGTCCAGCACGGACACTAGTCGCGGCCTACGGAGTTGGGTCGTGACATAGTATCTCACTACTCTGCTCGTGCATGTGTCATTACTTCTTCGCCGAGTCCCGGGCCGGTATGTATCGTGCGTATGGTTCGCCGAGTCCCTTGCTTAAGGGTCGGGTTCCATGTATATATATTTCCGGCCCCCGGTTACCGTGTATATGCTATGGTGTATGATGTGTCCGGTTCCCAGGTTCTCGTGTATATATGTCCGGTTCCCGGGTACCGTGTATATGTTATGATATGTTATGTGTGACGGAGATTACGGAGCAAATCTTCTGGAGTATGATGTGTGTGGCGCCAAAGTTAGGGTGGCGCCACGTTCCCCGGGTCCCGCAATGGACCGGATACCGTTCTTGGCATGCATGGTTTGTGTTTTCAGTAAGTTGTTTTCATTACTTTGCATATCGTACTTACTTTCTGTACTAATATTCTGTACTATTTATTTCACTTGTGATTCTGTTCATATTACTCTATGCTTTACATACTCAGTACATATTCCGTACTGACCCCCTTCTTCTTCGGGGGGCTGCGTTTCATGCCCGCAGGTACAGACGTTCGTGTGAGTGACTCGACAGCTTAGGCTATCTGTTCTGCTGCTTTGGAGTGCTCTCTTGTTCTGGAACACATATTTTTGGTACAGACTCTTTCGTTATATATATATATATATATGTATATATTCAGTGGTACGGCGGGGCCCTGTCCCGTCATATGATTCTGTTGTATTTGTTAGAGGCCTGTAGACATATATGTGGGTCATAGGTCGTGTTTGTTCGATTATGTCTGTGACGTGTGCCTTAAGCGGTCCCGTTTGCTATCATGGCCAAAACGGCCCATATGTTTGTATATGTATGTGTATTCGAGCGATGTGTATTCCGCCAGCCTGCCGGCTTTTGTATGATATTTTTGTTACAGGTGACCGCTTAAGATGACGTCTGTTTTCAGTATCTGTGCCAAATAACGTATGTGAAATTTAAATAAGTCTTTGATATGTCGATTTGGTAAGCGTATGGGTTCGAGTGTCCAAATAGAACACTAGTCACGGCCCACGGGGCTGGGTCGTGACAAAAGTGGTAACAGAGCGGTTTGTCCTCGGAATGTCTACAGGCCGTGTCTAGTAGAGTCCTGTTTATCGGTGTGTGGTGCACCACATCTATAAACAGGAGGCTACAAGACATTTAGGATGTTACCCTTCCTTCTTATCTTAGATCGTGCGATAGAGCTGTATTATTATGATGATTCCTTCCTAATGAATTGTTATGTTTTCAGCGATGCCTCCGAGAAAAGCGACGGCTGCCCAGAAGGGCACGTCAGTAGCGGTTGGAGAGACTAGCCAGGCCAGATAGTTACCAGGGCCTGTGCTCGGACTATGCCCGAGATCATGCCCTAGTCAGCGGGCTCTGCTACGCCATTATCATCAGAGGAGCCTGGGGCAGTCGCTGCAGCTGTGGATTAGAAGGCGGCTCCGCCAGTAGCTCCAAAGGCTCCAGCGCCCGAGCCTCCCGTTCCTCGGCCAGGGGCGGGGTAGGAGCATTCAGGAGTACAGCCTACAGTTTAACTCTTTGGCTAGATACGCACCCACTATTGTAGCCGATATGACTGACAGGATGCATCGATACGTGATGGGGCTGGATCATTACCTGGTTGATAGCTTCCTGGTAATGGCTTCCCAGACAGGGATGGACATCACTCGTTTACAGGCATACGCGCAGGGAATGGAGGACCGACATAGAGGGCGTCAGCCCGAAAGAGAGCGTGATAAGAGGCAGCCGAAGAGGGCTAGGTCAGCTGGCCATTTTGGGGAGTTTCGAGGCGGGCAGCCTCAGCAGCAGCATAGCGGATATTTCTCTCAGCCAGCCCGCAGTACGCCTCCACAGCTTACGGGTAGGCGATTTGATTGTACCGGGCACACAGGAGTAGGCCAGAGTTCCAGGGCTTCGGGTTCGCAGGTGGACAGAGGTTCCGGTCAGACGGGGCCACCCATACCTCGATGTCCTCATTGCAGGAGGCATCACATTGAAGAGTGTTATCGTGCCACAGGTGCCTGTTTTTCTTGCGGCCGTCAGGGCCATATCATGAGAGATTGCCCGTTACTGGGTGGTTCCGGTGGTGCAGCTCAGCACACGGGGTTGATTGCCAGTTCATCCTCTTCTGTAGCTATGCGCCCTACGGGGCAGGGCGTGCCGGCACTAGCAGGCCGCAGTAGAGGCCGCGGCGGGGTTTCCAGTTCTAGCGGTCCTTCGAACCGCATCTACGCCTTGGCTAGTCGACAGGACCTGGAGGCGCCACCAAACGCGGATACAGGTATATTATTGTTCTTTTCCCGAAATGTATATGTATTGACAGGTCTAGGCTCTATTTTGTGGTATATTTTCCCCTCCTAGTTATTAATAGAATTGGGACAAGACCCGAATTGATAAAAACCGTTTGAGGTAGCCCCGCATATAAATGAAAAGTGAATATTGAATATTTAAAATGTTAATACGGTAAACGCATAATCAGAAGAATAAAAGACCCTCTCTAGATCGGAGTGGGACCCGCTACGAGAACTTTTCGAAAAATTGTTAAGACCCCGACTTGCCTTAAATTGAGTGATAAAGGTCGTGCGGGGTAGTGGATGCAATTATACCAGCATTAACGTATCGAAATACACTAAAGTTTCTAGGTTAAGCGTGCTCAGGCCAGAGCAATTTTGGGATGGGTGACCCCCCTGGGAAGTGAACAAGAATTTTCACAAATATAGATCTAAGGGACAAATAGGAAGTTACGGCAACCTAAAGGGAATTAGAGTATATGGAGTGGTTATAAATCTTAAAGAGGTCGCGTAGGCTAAGACAGACTAGGCCGGTAAAGAAGAAGAGAGCGCAACGTAGCTCTGGGATCAGAGTAAGTTTGAACAGTGTCTGGAAACACTTTGTAAGCGAAATGGTAATACATATATATGTATGCATATAACATCCCATTTGTGACTATATCGATTGATAGGTGGACCCTGCCAAATAGTGTTGCAATGTACGGAAGACATTAATTAGGCGGAATTTAAGAGACAAAGCGAGAGGTATGTTACGGATGTTGTGAAATAGACTGATACTGACTACACTACAGGTTAGAATTGAAAATTTCTAATACAACGACATTTGGAAAGGAAAGAGAGTGAGTGAATGGAAGGCAAGGAGATCAAAATGTCGGAAAGAGTGAAAAGTAAGAAACATGGTTGAGCAAAGCCCAAAAGAGCCGACGGGCAAAGCATGAAATTATTTGCGTAGAAGTTTGAAAGACAGGTCGGTAAAAGAACTAGAGTGTGATAGAATAGGATAAAAAGAGTAACAAACTTGAGGAAGATTAACGGTGAAAATAGGACAAGCATATGGGAGTACGGAGGATACTTTAATAAGTTGGTAGTAGCGAATCGATTAAATACGAGAACGTAGTTATCGAGGATATAGACATGACAGACTCCGCGATGGAGAAACTTCAATTGTAAGAAGACCGCAGAAAAGCGATAGTCACTTAAAGGACATAGACGTATACAGATCCCCTTAAAAGGGGGGGGGGGGGGGAGAACATATTAGACCTAAAATGAACCATGACAATTCAAGCCCTAGAAAAGGAGACTTATTAGTTCGGGGCCAGAGTTCGGGGAATGTTGGTATATCGTAGAAGTTACGAAAGGACGTAGGAAATAAATTGATGACGAGTGTACAATGAGTAGATATCAGGAAAAAATATATGGAAGACGCGTAGAGAGGATGCTTATTGCTGACACAAGCCTCGATATTCCTTGATCATGGTTTTCATTCCCCGTACCGAGCAGAACTTGTGTGGTACCTAGATATGTAAAGGTGTACCCAAAAGGGTAGTAAAGAGAGTAAGAGGAGTATACAAGCTAAATCCGCAAGGTCAATGAAGAAGGTAACAAATCCAAAGGACACCTTGAATGACAACGGTTGGTAGTTAATAACTTCTCGAAGAAAGGAAGCACGGTACTTATATGAATAGAAGATAAAAAGAGGCCACCGGGTATTAGAGAAGAGTTCATGGACCATTAATTATACTGAACATGATGATTATTCACTTATGTTTCTAAGTCCCCATAATTAATTGGATATGACATGGACATGCATGATTTATGGTAGAAAGGCAAGCCGTATGATTTTCTGATTACTGTACTAACTCTCTGTATTCCCTACTTCGGATATGACCTCGTTTCCTGTATTTCATGCTTACAACGTGTGGAATAATGGGTGTAGTTCATAAATTTTACAGGAGGAATATGTAGAGCGGAGGAAACCATGAGTAAGAAAGCCCGTGGTTAAGATTGAATATATGTTATACAAGTCGTACAAGGGCAGTTATGTTACCTATGAGTATTTATACGCTAAGGAGGAGGTGACCTTGAAACTGAGGGAGAAATGACAAAGAAGTACCCTTACGTGTTTCCGATACTTACAGGTAGTTTGAACTTCTAAAGTGGTTATGTTGATTGATGAGTGAACTATACATGATGAATATAAAGAAAATTCCCCCGAAGTATTTACAAGATTCTATAAGACTAATTCAACATTCGAGAACGAATGTTCTAAAGGGGGGAGGATGTTATATCCCATAATTTTGCATATTCGAATAATTTGAGAAAATTGTGACTAGTAAGAGATAAGACAATATTTTGATCTTATTTAATATATAAGTTGTTCATGGAAAATATTGATGCGGAAATATGGAGGAAGGCTAAGGGCAAAATTGAAAATTTGAAAAATGGGTTCATGAATTACAAATATTAAACATAAGTAAGTTGGGCTTGGAAAAAAAAAAAGAAAAAGGCCCAACAAAAGTGGCCGGCCATAGGGGTGGCATGGGCCAAGCCCATGTGAAAAATTAAATTCAAGTAATAAAAGAGAGGGGCCATATCATTATTATCTTATTCTTCAAGAACATTCAAGACTAAACTTGAGAGCACAAAAAAAAGGTGTTCGGCCAAAGAGAATGAAAGAAAAAAATTTGGAGCCTTAAATCTTTGATCCAAAATTATATTTTTCTAGTATTATTACTAATTCAAGGGTCCTCTTCAACGTGGTATAATTATTTAAGCAAGAAAACCACTCTTGGTGGAAAGTGGAAAATTGAAGAAAAGGTAAGAATTTCTATTCTTTTACATGTTATGGAAGATTTATATATATATATTGTAGTGATTAGAATTGAATGAAAATCATGGAAATGTTATGTGTTGTGTGTGGGCCGTGTGGGTGTGTTGTGTGTGTGTGGTCGTGTGGTGTAAATTGGTGAAGGAAAGATGAGTTAAGTTTATTTAGCATGTTAGTTGTGTTGTTGTGGCCTTTATGATGTAAATGAAAGACTAATAGTTCAAGTTGGCATGGAAATTGGTTGTAGGTCGTTGTAGGAAATTATGTGATTTTAATATGGTTTTTATGTAATTATGGAAGTGGAGTTGTTAAAGTGTGAATTGTTGTTGTTGTTGATGAATTTGGAAAGAGATAATGCGACGTTGTAGTTTTGTTGCGTTTGTAGAGTTTCGGGTGGAGTATGGTGCGTTGGTGGAATTGTTTGAATATTTTATAGTTTGTTTGGCATGTTCATAAATTGTGTTTGAATGATCTCGGATTAGTAATGAATATGTGAGCGTTGATATTGACTTGAGTGTACGTAGTTGAATTGAATGTGATAAGCTACGTAGAGAAGAAGGTTACTAATGTGAGAATGCGTTTTAAACTGATTGTTGATGTTATTAGTATGGTTGTTGGTATTGTTGGTATGGTGGTTGATGAATTTGGACGAGTCAAATTCTCGGGGATGTTGAATTTACAGGGGAGATGCTGCCAAAATTTCTGTAGACAAGTGCTAGTTCGAATCGAATTTCTAAGTACTTGTAGCTAATGTTTGGTAATTAATACGTTATTGTAGATATTGGGAAGCCCGAGACTTGAGTTGGGATTAGCTTAGGAGGTGAGCGAGGTATGTAAAGCCTAACCTTTTTCTTCTTTGGCATGATCCTTATGAAGTAAAAATATGACGTATATGAACGATTTCAGAAAGATACTCATTCTTAGAACTTCTAGGATGGCTAACGTTCTTGATCTGCATAAGTTGTCTCATATGATTATAATGCATATCTATAAGTTCTAAAGTTTGGCTAATATGTTTCCGAATGGTATTCGAGAGATAAATGATTTGATTAAAGTCTTGAACTTCCAATTTCTAGCCCGATCGATTATTCCATCGCGTCTTTAACATGCTTTGATATGTGCATACGATTCTAAAAGTTCTATTTGATCGAATCCATATTGATATCCGAGAGGTACTTGACATGTTTTTGGCCTTGAATTTCCAAAAATAGCCTCTGAAACGCTTATAGAACGTTCTGTACTTCAAACGTTCGTAACTTTCTCATGCTAGATCGGATCGACCTTAAACTGGTTTCAGAGCCTCCAGGGGTCGGTAAGTATATATATCCATTGAGTCTTGATTTATGTGCATTTAGTTTCTCACTACTCTGCTCGTGCATGTGTCATTACTTCTTCGCCGAGTCCCGGGCCGGTATGTATCGTGCGTATGGTTCGTCGAGTCCCTTGCTTAATGGTCGGTTTCCATGTATATATATTTCCGGAGTATGATGTGTCCGGTTCTGGGGTACCGTGTATATGTGTCCGGCCCCCGGTTACCGTGTATATGCTATGGAGTATGATGTGTCCGGTTCCCGGGTTCTCGTGTATATATGTCCGGTTCCCGGGTACCGTGTATATGTTATGATATGTCATGTGTGACGGAGATTACTGAGCAAATATTCTGGAGTATGATGTGTGTGGCGCCAAAGTTAGGGTGGCGCCACGTTCGCCGGGTCCCGCAATGGACCGGATACCGTTCTTAGCATGCATGGTTTGTGTTTTCAGTAAGTTGTTTTCATTAATTTGCATATCGTACTTACTTTCTGTACTAATCTTCTGTACTATTTGTTTCGCTTGTGATTCTATTCATATTACTCTATGCTTTACATACTCAGTACATATTCCGTACTGACCCCCTTCTTCTTCGGGGGGCTGCGTTTCATGCCCGCAGGTACAGACATTCGTGTGAGTGACCCGACAGCTTAGGCTATCTGTTCTGCTGCTTTGGAGTGCTCCCTTGTTCTGGAACACATATTTTTTGTACAGACTCTTTCGTTATATATATATATATATATATATATATATATATATATATATATATATATATATATATATATATATATATATATATATATATATATATGTATATATTCAGGGGTACGGCGGGGCCCTGTCCCGTCATATGATTCTGTTGTGTTTGTTAGAGGCCTGTAGACATATATGTGGGTCATGGGTCGTGTTTGTTCGATTATGTCTGTGACGTGTGCCTTAAGCGGTCCTGTTTGCTATCATGGCCAAAACGGCCCATATGTTTGTATATGTATGTGTATTCGAGCGATGTGTATTCCGCCAGCCTGCCGGCTTTTGTATGATATTTCTGTTACAGGTGACCGCTTAAGATGACGTCTGTTCTCAGTATCTGTGCCAAATAACGTATGTTAAAATTAATTAAGTCTTTGATATGTCGATTTGGTAAGCGTATGGGTTCGGGTGTCCAAATAGAACACTAGTCACGGCCCACGGGGCTGGGTCGTGACAAAAGTGGTAACAGAGCGGTTTGTCCTCGGAATGTCTACAGGTCGTGTCTAGTAGAGTCTTGTTTATCGGTGTGTGGTGCACCACATCTATAAACAGGAGGCTACAAGACATTTAGGATGTTACCCTTCCTTCTTATCTTAGATCGTGCGATAGAGCTGTATTATTAGGATGATTCCTTCCTAACGAATTGTTATGTTTTCAGCGATGCCTCCGAGAAAAGCGACGGCTGCCCAGAAGGGCAAGTCAGCAGTAGTTGGAGAGACTAGCCAGGCCAGAGAGTTACCAGGGCCTGTGCTCAGACTATGCCCGAGATCATGCCCTAGTCAGCGGGCTCTGCTACGCCATTATCATTAGAAGAGCCTGGGGCAGCCGCTGCCGCTGTGGATCAGGAGGCCGCTCCACCAGTAACTCTAGAGGCCCCGTTCCTCAGCCAGGGGAGGAGGACAGGGCGATGAGAGATGTTGTGCAGCTTTTGACGAGACTAGTAGCAGGGCAGGCTCGCAGACGCGGGCTAGGGGGTGATGATGTGGATAGACGTGACAGTTTGAGGGTTCGTGATTTCTTGACCTGTGGTCCCCCAGAGTTTTACGGGTCAAAGCCCGAGGAGGATCCCAAGGACTTTATTCAACAGATGCAGCGTATGCTGAGGTTAGTCAGGGCTTCCGAGACTGAGTCTGTCGAGCTGGCTTCACATCGGTTGTATGATATAGCTATAAATTGGTATGAGTCCTGAGAATTGTCTAGGGGCGAGGATGCTCCTCCAGCAGTATGGGCCGAGTTTACGGAGGTCTTTCTTGGCCACTTCCTGCCTCCCGAGGCGCGGCGAGCCAGAGTTGACAGATTTTCTACAGCTGAAACAGCGGGGCAGGAGCGTTCAGGAGTACAACCTACAGTTTAACTCTTTGGCTAGATACGCACACACTATTGTAGCCGATATGATTGACAGGATGCATCGGTACATGATGGGGCTGGATCATTACCTGGTTGATAGCTGCCTGGTAATGGCTTCCTAGACAGGGATGGACATCGCTCGTTTACAGGCATACGCGCAGGGAATGGAGGACCGACATAGAGGGCGTCAGCCCGAAAGAGAGCGTCATAGGAGGCAGCCCAAGAGGGCTAGGTCAGCTGGCTATTTTGGGGAGTTTCGAGGCGGGCAGCCTCAGCAGCAGCATAGCGGATATTTCTCTCAACCAGCCCGCAGTATGCCTCCATAGCTTACGGGTAGGCGATTTGATTGTACCAGGCACACAGGAGTAGGCCAGAGTTCCAGGGCCTCGAGTTCGCAGGTGGACAGAGGTTTCGGTCGGACGGGACCACCCATACCTCGATGTCCTCATTGCAGGAGGAATCACCTTGGAGAGTGTTATCGTGCCACAGGTGCCTGTTATTCTTGTGGCCGTCAGGGCCATATCATGAGAGATTGCCCGTTACTGGGTGGTTATGGTGGTGCACCTCAGCCCACGGGGTCGATTGCCAGTTCATCCTCTTCTGTAGCTATGTGCCCTACGGGGCAGGGCGTGCCGGCACCAGCAGGCCGCGGTAGAGGCCGCGGCGGGGTTTCCAGTTCTAGCGGTCCTTCGAACCGCATCTACGCCTTGGCTAGTCGACAGGACCTGGAGGCGCCACCAAACGCGCATACAGGTATATTATTGTTCTTTTCCCGATATGTATATGTATTGACAGGTCTAGGCTCTATTTTGTGGTATATTTTCCCCTCCTAGTTATTAATAGAATTGGGACAAGACCCGAATTGATAAAAGCCGTTTGAGGTAGCCCCGCATATAAATGAAAAGTGAATATTGAATATTTAAAATGTTAATACGGTAAACGCATAATCAGAAGAATAAAAGACCCTCTCTAGATCGGAGTGGGACCCACTACGAGAACTTTTCGAAAAATTGTTAAGACCCCGACTTGCCTTAAATTGAGTGATAAAGGTCGTGCGGGGTAGTGGATGCAATTATACCAGCATTAACGTATCGAAATACACTAAAGTTTCTAGGTTAAGCGTGCTCAGGCCAGAGCAATTTTGGGATGGGTGACCCCCCTGGGAAGTGAACAAGAATTTTCACAAATATAGATCTAAGGGACAAATAGGAAGTTACGGCAACCTAAAGGGAATTAGAGTATATGGAGTGGTTATAAATCTTAAAGGGGTCACATAGGCTAAGACAGACTAGGCCGGTAAAGAAGAAGAGAGCGCAACGCAGCTCTGGGATCAGAGTAAGTTTGAACAGTGTCTGGAAACACTTTGTAAGCGAAATGGTAATACATGTATATGTATGCATATAACATCCCATTTGTGACGGTATCGATCGATAGGTGGACCCTGCCAATTAGTGTTGCAATGTACGGAAGACATTAATTGGGCGGAATTTAAGAGACAAAGCGAGAGGTATGTTACAGATGTTGTGAAATAGACTGATACTAACTTCACTACAGGTTAGAATTGAAAAATTCTAATACAACGACATTTGGAAAGGAAAGAGAGTGAGTTAATGGAAGGCAATGAGATCAAAATGTCGGAAAGAGTGAAGTAAGAAACATGATTGAGCAAAGCCCAAAAGAGCCGACGGGCAAAGCATGAAATTATTTGCGTAGAAATTTGAAAGACAGGTCGGTAAAAGAACTAGAGTGTGATAGAATAGGACAAAAAGAGAAACAAACTTGAAGAAGATTAACGGTGAAAATAGGACAAGCATATGGGAGTACGGAGGATACTTTAATAAGTTGGTAGTAGCGAATCGATTAAATACGAGAACGTAGTTATCGAGGAGATAGACATGACAGACTTCGCGATAGGGAAACTTCAATTGTAAGAAGACCGCAGAAAAGCGATAGTCACTTAAAGGACATAGGCGTATACAGATCCCCTTAAAAAAAGGGGGGGGGGGGGGGAGAACATATTAGACCTAAAATGAACCATGACAATTCAAGCCCCAGAAAAGGAGACTTATTAGTTCGGGGCCAGAGTTCGGGGAATGTTGGTATATCGTAGAAGTTACGAAAGGACGTAGGAAATAAATTGATGACGAGTGTACAATGAGTAGATATAAGGAAACAAAATATGGAAGACACGTAGAGAGGATGCTTATTGCTGACACAAGCCTCGATATTCCTTGATCATGGTTTTAATTCCCCGTACCGAGCAGAACTTGTGTGGTACCTAGATATGTAAAGGTGTACCCAAAAGGGTAGTAACGAGAGTAAGAGGAGTATACAAGCTAAATCCGCAAGGTCAATGAAGAAGGCAACAAATCCAAAGGACACCTCGAATGACAACGGTTGGTAGTTAATAACTTCTCGAAGAAAGGAAGCACGGTACTTATATGAATAGAAGATAAAAAGAGGCCACCGGGTATTAGAGAAGAGTTCATAGACCATTAATTATACTTAACATGATGATTATTCACTTATGTTTCTAAGTCCCCATAATTAATTGGATATGCCATGGACATGCATGATTTATGGTAGAAAGGCAAGCCGTATGATTTTCTGATTACTGTACTAACTCTCTGTATTCCCTACTTCGGATATGACCTCGTTTCCTGTATTTCATGCTTACAACGTGTTGAATAATGGGTGTAGTTCATAAATTTTACAGGAGGAATATGTAGAGCGGAGGAAACCAGGAGTAAGAAAGCCCGTGATTAAGATTGAATATATGTTATACCAGTCGTACAAGGGCAGTTATGTTACCTATGAGTATTTATACGCTAAGGAGGAGGTGACCTTGAAACTGAGGGAGAAATGACAAAGAAGTACCCTTACGTGTTTCCGATACTTACAGGTAGTTTGAACTTCTAAAGTGGTTATGTTGATTGATGAGTGAACTATACATGATGACTATAAAGAAAATTCCCCCGAAGTATTTACAAGATTCTATAAGACTAATTTAACATTCGAGGACGAATGTTCTAAAGGGGGGAGGATGTTATATCCCATAATTTTGCATATTCGAATAATTTGAGAAAATTGTGACTAGTAAGAGATAAGACAATATTTTGATCTTATTTAATATATAAGTTGTTCATGGAAAATATTGATGCGGAAATATGGAGGAAGGCTAAGGGAAAAATTGGAAATTTGAAAAATGGTTTCATGAATTACAAATATTAGACATAAGTAAGTTGGGCTTGGAAAAAAAAAAGAAAAAGGCCCAACAAAAGTGGCCTGCCATAGGGGTGGCATGGGCCAAGCCCATGTGAAAAATTAAATTCAAGTAATAAAAGAGAGGGGCCATATCATTATCATCTTATTCTTCAGGAACATTCAAGACTAAACTTGAGAGCACAAAAAAAAGGGGTTCGGCCAAAGAGAAAGAAAGAAAAAAATTTGGAGCCTTAAATCTTTGATCCAAAATTATATTTTTCTAGTATTATTACTAATTCAAGGGTCCTCTTCAACGTGGTATAATTATTTAAGCAAGAAAACCACTCTTGGTGGCAAGTGCAAAATTGAAGAAAACGTAAGAATTTCTATTCTTTTACATGTTATGGAAGATTTATATATATTGTAGTGATTAGAATTGAATGAAAATCATGGAAATGTTATGTGTTGTGTGTGGGCCGTGTGGGTGTGTTGTGTGTGTGTGGTCGTGTGGTGTAAATTGGTGAAGGGAAGATGAGTTAATTTTATTTAGCATGTTAGTTGTGTTGTTGTGGCCTTTATGATGTAAATAAAAGACTAATGGTTCAAGTTGGCATGGAAATTGGTTGTAGGTCGTTGTAGGAAATTATGTGATTTTAATATGGTTTTATGTAATTATGGAAGTGGAGTTGTTAAAGTGTGAATTGTTGTTGTTGTTGAAGAATTTTGAAAGAGATAATGCGACGTTGTAGTTTTGTTGCGTTTGTAGAGTTTCGGGTGGTGTATGGTGCGTTGGTGGAATTGTTTGAATATTGTATAGTTTGTTTGGAATGTTCTTAAATTGTGTTTGAATGATCTCGGATTAGTAATGAATATGTGAGCGTTGATATTGACTTGAATGTACGTAGTTGAATTGAATGTGATAAGCTACGTAGAGAAGAAGGTTACTAATGTGAGAATGCGTTTTAAATTGATTGTTGATGTTATTAGTATGGTTGTTGGTATTGTTGGTATGGTGGTTGATGAATTTGGACGAGTTAAATTCTCGGGGATGTTGAATTTACAGGGGAGATGCTGCCAAAATTTCTGTAGACAAGTGCTAGTTCGAATCGAATTTCTAAGTACTTGTAGCTAATGTTTGGTAATTAATACGTTATTGTAGATATTGGGAAGCCCGAGACTTGAGCTGGGATTAGCTTAGGAGGTGAGCGAGGTATGTAAAGCCTAACCTTTTTCTTCTTTGGCATGATCCTTATGAAGTAAAAATATGACGTATATGAACGATTTCAGAAAGATTCTCATTCTTAGAACATCTAGGATGGCTAACGTTCTTGATCTCCATAAGTTGTCTCATATGATTATAATGCATATCTATAAGGTCTAAAGTTTGGCTAATATGTTTCCGAATGGTATTCGAGAGATAAATGATTTGATTAAAGTCTTGAACTTCCAATTTCTAGCCCGATCGATTATTCCATCGCGTCTTTAACATGCTTTGATATGTGCATACGATTCTAAAAGTTCTATTTGATCTAATCCATATTGATATCCGAGAGGTACTTGACATGATTTTGGCCTTGAATTTCCAAAAATAGCCTCTGAAACGCTTATAGAACGTTATGTACTTCAAACGTTCGTAACTTTCTCATGCTAGATCGGATCGACCTGAAACTGGTTTCAGAGCCTCCAAGGGTCGGTAAGTATATATATCCATTGAGTCTTGATTTATGTGCATTTAGTTTCTCACTACTCTGCTCGTGCATGTGTCATTACTACTTCGCCGAGTCCCGGGCCGGTATGTATTGTGCGTATGGTTCGCCGAGTCCCTTGCTTAAGGGGCCGGGTTCCATGTATATATATTTTCGGAGTATGATGTGTCTGGTTCCGGGGTACCGTGTATATGTGTCCGGCCCCCGGTTACTGTGTATATGCTATGGAGTATGATGTGTCCGGTTACCGGGTTCTCGTGTATATATGTCCGGTTCCCGGGTACCATGTATATGTTATGATATGTTATGTGTGACGGAGATTACGGAGCATATCTTCTGGATTATGATGTGTGTGGCGCCAAAGTTAGGGTGGTGCCACGTTCCCCGGGTCTCGCAATGGACCGGATACCGTTCTTGGCATGCATGGTTTGTGTTTTCAGTAAGTTGTTTTCATTACTTTGCATATCGTACTTACTTTCTGTACTAATCTTCTGTACTATTTGTTTCACTTGTGATTCTGTTCATATTAATCTATGCTTTACATACTCAGTACATATTCCGTATTGACCCCCTTCTTCTTCGGGGGGCTGCGTTTCATGCCCGCAGGTACAGACGTTCGTGTGAGTGACCCGACAGTTTAGGCTATCTGTTCTGCTACTTTGGAGTGCTCCCTTGTTCTGGAGCCCATATTTTTGGTACAGACTCTTTCATTATATATATGTATATATTCAGGGGTACGGCGGGGCCCTGTCCCGTCATATGATTCTGTTGTGTTTGTTAGAGGCCTGTAGACATATATGTGGGTCATGGGTCGTGTTTGTTCGATTATGTCTGTGACGTGTTCCTTAAGCGGTCCCGTTTGCTATCATGGCCAAAACGGCCCATATGTTTGTATATGTATGTGTATTCGGGTGATGTGTATTCCGCCAGCGTGCCGGCTTTTGTATGATATTTCTGTTACAGGTGACCGCTAATGATGACGTCTGTTCTCAGTATCTGTGCCAAATAACGTATGTTAAATTTAAATAAGTCTTTGATATGTCGATTTGGTAAGCGTATGGGTTCGGGTGTCCAAATAGAACACTAGTCACGGCCCACGGGGCTGGTTCGTGACAAGCTATACCTTACAATTTCAATCTTCATGTTTCTCAACCTTTACCCGATATGCAAATCAGATACAAACCCTAAACGTTCGACTCAATACCTGAAGCCCTATATAGTAATTATATAGCCACCAAACCTCTCATTGTATCACTTCGATCGTAAATTCTCAAAAAGTATCCAATATTACATTGTCGCTCCAAATCTCACGCAATCATCCCCAAGTCTTTGATAACCAGAAACGCTTACCCAAGTTGTCCAATCAATGCTACTTGCAACATAAATTGTCACCACGAGTAGGGTCTCACCTTAAAAATATAACTCTAGTCCTCCCATGATAAGGGTTCCACCATCTTCTCTCTTAAGGCATGCTAACTCATCCATTGTAGGAGGTCAAGAAACTTATCCGACGATGTACCACCAGGCCATTTTTCATAAACCTCAACAAGTCGGTTCACTGAAATATGCTTCTCACTAGTCGTAGACCACGAACCTCACGGAACTCTGTCATATCACATAGTCCATCCCAGTAGATTTCCTTCTTAAGTCCACGTAACAAACACATCTCAACGGGAATAAGCAAGAAGAAGACACCACAATCCACACGACCCATGAAATCCCCAATATGTACTATATTTCTTATCGATTCACAATCAACTCTACCTTTTCTCGACTCATCAATTCCAAAATTTTATAATTACTTCTCGATCATCGATACCGTAACCAATCCTCGAATCCACTCCATCGAATACCACATAATCATAAATCTTGAAAACTAGCAGAATTAGTCCTGGAGATAGGATCGTACCACACACTCTGCACATTAGCGTTTTCTTAACGCTTACGTCTCTGAACTGAACACTCTCTAAATCTGGTGTATCACACAACAGTATCACTAATATCCTTAGGTATCCCACTGAACGTCCTTGACCAAATTGCCTTACTCAATTTCTAAAATGTATACCGATTTAGAGAGTGTTCAGTTCAGAACTCCGTCTCCTGCAATCTCAAATGATGACTTCTCCTTCTGAGAGAGGGTATCTCTGAAATGCATTAGCATGGGATCTTCGTATTGTCGCTCTTTCACTTCCACTACTAGCGACGAGACTGCTGAATTCTGAATGGTAGTTCCCCTGCTACCTGAGTCCACTACTCGAACTCCTAGGCTAGCTAACTGCTGGAGCTCACGAGCCATTTCTCTCTTCTCTAGTCGTACATCATACAAACTTCCCATAGATCTACGACTAAGAGCATCAGCCACAACATTTGCCTTTCTAGGGTGATATAGGATATCAACATCATAATCTTTTAGCAATTCCAACCATCGTCGTTGCCGCAAATTCAACTCTTTCTGCTTGAAGATATACTGAAGACTCTTATGATCTGTATAAATATCCACATGGACACCATATAAATAATGTCTCCATATCTTTAATGCATGAATCACTGCAACCAATTCTAGATCATGGGTTAGGTAATTTTTCTCATGTTTCCGTAATTGCCTTGAAGCATACGCAATCACCTTACCATGTTGCATCAACACACAGCCTAGCCCAATGCCTGAAGCATCGCAATAAACAACATATCCTTCCAATCCCTCTGGAAGTGTCAGGACTAAGTCAATCTATCTTTTAACTCTTGGAAACTACGTTCACAAGTATCTGTCCATTGAAACTTTGCTGATTTCTAGGTCAACTTCGTGAGTGGTGCAGAAATGGAAGAAAAACCTTCAACAAATCTCCTGTAATAACCTGCTAAGCCCAGAAAGCTACGAACCTCTGTAGGAGTTGTAGGCTTTGGCCAAGTCTTCACGGCCTCAATCTTTTGGCTATCTACCCGAATACCATCGGCTGCAACAATGTGCCCCAAAAATTTCACTGAGTTCAACCAAAACTCACACTTAGAAAATTTTGCAAACAACTCTCGTGTTTGAAGAACTCTAAGGACGGCATGTAAATAATCCGCATGTTCTGCCTCGGATCTAGAATACACCAAGATATCGTCGATGAATACAATCACAAACAGATCTAAGAAGGGCCTGAACACATTGTTCATCAAATCCATAAATACTGCCGGTGCATTAGTTAGCCCAAATGACATTACCCGGAACTCAAAATGGCCATATCTTGTTCTGAAGGCAGTCTTAAGGATATCTTTCTCCCTAATTCTCACTTGATGATACCCGGACCTCAAATATATCTTTGAAAACCATTTGGCACCTTGTAATTGGTCAAATAAGTCATCAATCCTTGGAAGAGGATATTTGTTCTTAATCGTCACCTTATTCAATTCCCGATAGTCAATGCACATTCTCAAGGATCCATCTTTCTTTCGGACAAACAATACGGGTGCTCCCCATGGGGATGAACTAGGCCTAATAAAGCCTTTGTCAAGCAAGTATTCCAATTGCTCCTTCAACTCTTTCAATTTTGCGGGAGCCATTTTATAAGGAGGAATAGATATAGGCTTAGTGTCTGGCAACACATCAATAGCAAAATCAATCTCTCGCTCGGGTGGAAGGCCTGGAAGCGCTTCCGGGAACACATCCGGAAACTCATTTACTACATGAACTGACTGAAGAGTAGGCGGTTCAGCTTCTACATCTTGAACCCGAACTAGATGATAAATGCAAACTTTTGCGATCATTTTCCTTGCCTTTAGATAGGAAATAAACCTACCTTTTGGTGACACAGTATTCCCTTTCCATTCTAAAATTGGTTCTCCCAGAAATTGGAAACGAACCATTTTCATTCTACAATCAACATTGGCATAGGAAGAAGCCAACAAATCCATGCCCATAATAACATCAAAGTCTACCATGTTTAACTCATGCAAGTCAATCATAGTACGACGGTCACAAACCACAACTATACAGTTTCTATATACTCGGCTAGCAATTACCGATTCATCAACGGTTGTAGACACCTCAAAAGGTTTGATCGACTCCGGTTCGACTCTAAACCGACCCGCAATATACGTAGTAACATATGATAATGTGGAGCCCGAATCTATTAAAGCATATACATCATGAGAAAATACCGATAATATACCTGTGACTAAATCAGGAGAAGACTTAAGATCTTGGCATCCAACCAAAGCATAAATACGGTGCTGAGGACCGCTAGAATTGGGGACTCTCCCTCTGCCTCTACAATGGCCTACTGGCGCATGTGAATCTGGCCCCATAGGGCGTACATATGATGAAGATCCGGCTACCGACCCTGAAGGCTGGGTCCTACCTCTACCACCAACTGAGGGGCAATCACGCATAATATAGCCTGGTCGACCCCATGAATAGGAAACCTTTGAACCCGATCGGCACTGACCCCAATGTAACTTCCTACATTGGGAACATCGTGGTATGGGTGGCCTCGCCTCACCCGAATCACCTCTGAACTGAGACCCCAAAAAACTCTGACTCGGCCTGGAATGAGTAGATCTATCAAATCTCTGGCTTGAAAACTGTGGAGGCGCACTAGTCATAGAATGGCCTGAATCCCTAGAAAACTGCTGTCTGTGCCCGCCTCTAAACTCACTCATCGGACCCGAAGATCTTTCCCTCTTACTATGTCCCCTATCATGGTCACGCTCACTTCTTTGTTGTTGTAGGCTTTCTTCTAAATTTTGAGCATTGGCCTGAATGCGTGAAATATCCATATTGTCCTGAAGGGATGCAGTCAAGCACCTATCCATCATATGTGGCACTAGGCCCTTCACAAATCGGTGTACTCGGTCACCCATATCCGCTACCTTAGTTGAAGAATACCTAGACAAAGAATTGAAGCAGAGACTATACTCTAAAGCACTCATGCTACCTTGCCTCAAATTCAAGAATTTATCGACTATAGCTCGCCGAACTTCTGGAGGCAAATAATGTCGGAGGAAAGCATCAACAAATTCTTGCCATATCGGGGGAGGCGCATTCACTCCCCGTGAATCCATCCAAACTGTGTAACAATAAACCGCCACATCCCTTAATCTATAGGATGCTAATTCCACCGATTCGGTGTCCGAAGCATGTATCAAGCAAAACGTCCTCTACATTCCATCAATAATATTTTGAGGGTCCTCATCCGACTTTGATCCAAAGAATTCCAGAGGGTTCAAGCTAATGAAATCACGGGCCCTTGCACTAACAGCCCTATCACCTTGCCCCGTACTTTGCCGCTGAGTCTGGCCAGCAACCAATTGAGTAAGCAAATGAATGGCCTCTTTTACATCATGGCCTGAAGCATCCGGTGGAGGAGCAAGAGGTGCTGGAGCTGGGGCTGAGGCTCCCTTACGCTCCTCAGAAATAGGTATTGACTGGGAGGAACTGAGATTGAGCCGCATTCTGGGCTCACTTTCCTCTACAACTGCTGGCGGTGCTCTTCAGCCCGCTTTTCTGCCACTGTCTTGCCCTTTTGGGATGCCATAGCCTTTCTCTTTACCGGCATATCTGAAATACATAACAAATGACATGGTTAAGGAAAAGAATTTCTTATATCATAGCTCTATCGCACGAACTTATGAAGAAAGAAGGTCATTCATTCCTAAAAATGCCCACAGCCTCTTGTTTATAAGTGTGGCGAGCAACACACCCATAACCAAGACTCAACTGGACATGGCTCGTAGACACACCCTAGGATATAACTGCTCTGATACCACTTTTGTCAAGACCCAACCGGAGGGCCGCGATGGGCACCTGGTGCTAGCCGGCACCTTTTAACATACCTTTACATTTACATCTAGGTGAGTTACATATTAAGTCATACATTTTATCCGTCAATCATACTAATCGCATTGGACAATCAATACATTTATATCATCATAAGCAACTATGTCCATATTAATGTACCTAAGCCGACGAGGCCAACAAAATAACATCCAAAACATAGGCCGACAAGGCCGATTACATCTAACTATATACACATGTCTATGAGCCTCTAAGGAGAGTATATCATATCGTATAGGCGGGACAAGACCTCGCTATGCCCATAAATATATACACAAAAGAATAAGTACCAAAAGCTTTAGCTCCTAATGAAATGGAGCTCCGCTATGTAGTACCTGAGTACTGTAGCTATGAATTATGTCTGTCTCCCTGGCCACCTGCGGGCATGACGCAACGTCCACAAACAAAAGGACATCAGTACGAAGAATGTACTGAGTATGTAAAGCATGATCAATATCATTATAGAAACATGATAAGTGACATAATAGGTAGCATATTATGGAAGATAGCAGTATCATCGTCGTAAGCACTTACTTGTCTTTCATAGGGACTTTCCATTTCTAATGCGTGACTGTGTACATAGATCCATATCCGTATCCGTATTCATATCCGTACTCATTTACGTTTCGTATCCATAATAGTATACATATATATATCACATACATAGCCATATCATATACATATCCATATCATATACATAGCCATATCATATACATATCCATATCATATACATAGCCATATCATATACATATCCATATCATATACATAGCCATATCATATACATAGCATACCCGACCACGAAGATTCTGTGTTTCACGTACCCGGCCATTGCTAGGCCGGTTATCATACATACCTGGCCAACCAAGGCTCAGTGTTACACATACCTGGCCCTACCAAGGCTCAGAGTTATCCGTACCCAATTGCAGTGGTGTGCGAGCATCGTCATATATACATATATATACATCTATATATTCTACCCGTCCATATAAGCTCGGGGTCTCATAATAGCCATACATAGACACACCTACATATAAGCTCATAGGAATCTTTAGCATTATTACTACTATCATCGTCATCATTATCATTATCGCAATTATCGTCGTCATCATCATCATCATTACCATTGTCGTCGTCATATTAGGAATTTAGTGCAATCGTAATACATATCAAGCATTTTAAGCTTTGTAGCTTTTGAAGATAGAATCATTTGGAGAGCATCACAGGCTCATAGAAGAATATATATTTGGCCAAAGAACCATGCCTTATGAAATAAGGGTTAGCCTTATATACCTTTCCTTTCAACTATTCTATCACTTGCACGTTCTCCTTCAATGCTCACGTTTCTACCTTCATTAAAGTTATACTATCATTAGAAAATTGATAGCTAGCATACATGACTAATTGGACAGCATCTCCTTTATTTATACGACTTCCTCCATATCATATATCAACTCCCAAACGTCAATAATACATTCACAATATCATAACAATAGTCTTTATTCATCCACATTATTCATATCTCTCAATTCACTTCCTATTATCCATATTCATAGTCATAAAACACAATTACACTCATTTATATATAATATCTATCCCATGTTCTTACATCATTTATAACATACCCATATCACAACACATCAAGAATAATGACTCAATTCAAGCTATTACTCACAATGGCACTATTTCCACATTCATGGCCCATTTTTCTATATCCTTCTACAATCCAAGTGTTTCAACTTTCAAACACTTTAAACAACATGGAAATACCATAAATCTTACCTTATATGGTGTAGGGATGAACCTTGGGTGAAAACACCTCACTTGAGAAAAACCCTAGTTCCACCTTTACTTGGATTCCTTGCCTTGGATGAACTTTAATGGGTTTCTTACACTTGATTCACTTAGATTGATGTTGTTGATCACTAATATCTCTTGAATTATTGTGGGAGAAGTGTAGATAGATGTTTTAGAGAGAAGGGGTGTGAAATGGAAATGAAATGAAATTAAAGGGGTGCTATTCTGGGCTGATTATACGATCCAACATACGGTCCGTAAGTTTTATACGGCCAGTATGTTTGGCCGTATAATCCCCAGTATCCCGAAGTTCGTTTTCGTCGTCTTGTTTGATCTCCAAACCTTATGGAAACTTCTTAGCACTTGTCTATCACCTCATTAACAATCTAAGGGACGTTATAACTCTTCTGCATAGCATTATTAAATCCTCGTTAACTTATTATACCTATCGTATGCCTTTCCTTCTCTTGGCAAACTTTCTTCTCGTATCTCAAACATCTTTGAAATCTTAACTAGGGTCATCAAATATCATTCCTTACTTATTGAAATACCGTATACTTCATGCTCTTCGTTAGTCTATTCACTGTGCATCAACGAAAACATTTCCGAGGTGTAATAGAAGGATAAGCGTTAAGTAGTAGGAGACCAAAAAGGTATGTTAAGGCTAACTCTTCTTTCATTTATTTTGGCTAGACCTATGTGAACATAAAGCGTAATGAATCGTACTTCATAATGAATTCACTCTTAGAGGATTAGAGCTGATCACTCTTTTTTTGTTCCGTAAGATTATCTTCGTGTTTAAGTCCCGAAAGGGACATCCATTAAATTCCTTATTTCATATTCATTTGATTGTTGATTTTAAGTCCCGAAAGGGACATGTGGTAATTGGACGATGTTCCTAATTCGATAAGAAAGTGATGGCTAGAAGTCGCTCCGAAGGGAGTTCTTAGTCTTATGAGTCTGTCATGCATCTCCATACTTATATATCTATATACATATGTACCATATTATTTTATGGTGAAAGGGAAAGGGGCTATGGCGTTATATATGCGAACCACCTGATCAGCTGATAAACGATGGTTATAATGCCCGAAAGGGCAGCCCGATGGGGCCATTATGCTATTATGCCCGAAGGGGCTGCGAGCAGGGCGAAGGTATGAATTATATATATATATATATATATATATATATATATATATATATATATATATATATACACACACACACTCATGATGTATCAAAATTTCATCTGCACATACATGATTCGCCATGTTGGTTACAGGTATAGAGTGAGTCTGTTATTCCTTTTTGATTCGAGTTGTGATATACTGTTTCAGTTCTACCTTACATAATCGGTACATTATCGTCCTGACTCCCCTATTGTTCGGGCGGGAGAGGCTGCGTTCATGCCCGCTGGTACAGATAGACAGGCAGATGATCCAGCTCAGTAGGACTTCCCCTCGACTGTTGTCGGTGCGCTCCACTTGATCTGGAGTTGCGGCCTATTTTGGTATGCTACTTTGAGACGTATATGCATGTATATTATGTATAGGTATAGCGGGGCCCTGTCCCATCCTTTCCACAACTTTCTGTTCCATTAGAGGTCTGTAGAGAGTGGTATGTAGTTGGTACACGATGAAGCCTTGTCGACTTTCATTCTTTTGTTGCACATCATATGTAGCGGCCTTTTCGGCCTGCACTGTTCTTTTTGGTATACACATATATGTATGCACATGTGCACAGATTGTTGGTAATTCTTGATGTTGTTCTTGTATGAGTCAACATGGTTCAGTTATGAGTTTTATGGGCCACCCAGTTATTCAGTGATGTTCAGGCACGAGTATAGGGTGCTTTGTCAGGAACTTACCACGACTCAGCGGTTGGGTCATGATAGGAGGTCAAACGACTCGAAAAGAACACATTTTTGCAAAAATTGTAGTTTGTGGGCAGTTTGCGACCGCATACTAAGTTTGCTGCGCAGCATATTGGCCGCAAACTCCCATTTTTTGGGGACCTTACTACCCAACACCTCCCCATATTATGGAGGGAGTATGTAGCCGCAAGTCCCCACTTACTGGGCTGCATCTGTCCCCCAACATGGATCAGTAGGGCGGTTTTAAGCCCTTTTTAAACTCCTAAAGATTCCATTTTTCGTATCCACTTTCCACACTTCTCTCTCCATATTATTAGAGTGTTATTGAAGGTTCTCCATCTTTCCAAAACCATCCAATGTGAAGATCAAACTCCAAAACTGTCACACCACGACTTTACTAGGGTGTGATGGGCACCCGACCCCATATTCAGAGCCGAGCGAACCCGCTGACTCATATTACATGCATAATATCTATGGACTCTTAAAGCGAATAAGAATGAAATACATAGTAAGCTTTCAGAATCTTTCTTTTCCCTCGTACTCAAATCAAATGGAATCTGTAATCAGACGGGCTTTATAACATAACATAAGATGACACATCGGTTGGTGGAGCCGTTTACAATACCGACACTCTATACCCACGACTCTTTCTGCAAAGTCTCTAACTTCGAACAAGACATCATAGCATAGTACTCTGACCCGGCAACACTCCAGAGCAAATGGAGCTTGCCAACTCCGCTGGAACATCGTCTACTCATCTCGGTGTACCTGCGCGGCATGAAACGCAGCCCCCGAGAAAAAGGGGTCAGTACGAGCATTGTACTGGGTATGTAAGGCATGAATAGTAACATAGTAAGGAATATAAATATGAATAATGACAGAATGGAAATATAGAGCATATCATGAGGTAAAAGAGTAACCTGTACATCTGAGTACCTTTTAGGCGGATACCATGCATGCTTAGTGCTGCGGAACGTGCAGCCCGATCCATAAATATCATATTTTACTTCATTTGAAAACATTTCTTTTCATATATATATAAAATATAACATGTCATATCATAGCGCCGAATACGTGGGCTCCCCCACATATGTCCCGCGTCCGGGATGATATTACGCCAACTGACCAGGTGGCAATGCGTCTATAGCGCCTCATATCTCCCTTCCCCATATTCCCCATATACATATACATATATCATATACATATATCATATAAGCAGCATGCATGAGAGCCCAAAGAAAGTCATGTATCTATCGGAGTGACGTAAGGTCGGTAACCTCCGATTACATTATGGAATAATCATCACGGCTTTGTCTTACCTTGAAGGAACGATTATTATAAGATGAGACTAACAACGAATAACAACGTACATAAACCGAAACCTGATGGCTCAGAAACAAGTTTCAGGTCAATCCGATTTAGTATAAGGAAGTTATGAGCGTTTGAAGTACAGAACCTTCTACGAACGTTTCGGAAGCTATTTTTGGTAAATCAAAGCAATAATCATATCAAGTACCTTTCGAACATGAAATCATTCTTATCATAGTCATCATAGAAATATTCTCATCCTCGACATCATCAATGTCGTTGTAAAACATATCCATCGTTATTGTCATAAAAGCTTACAATACCATAAACCTTTGTTTTGGAAGAATACAGACATTTTGGAAAACGTTGACGGGTTATCGGGAAAAGAATCATGCCTTGGAATTATAAACATTTAACTTTTAAAAACAAGGAAGATATGGAAACATTTATGAAATCATAACATCGGGATCATTCCTTGAAAGAAAAGGACGAGCCTTAACATACCTGTTCCACGTCATATTGGCTACGCTTAATTGTCCAAGCTCGTTATCGCTAGTCTACATTCAAGAAGATTGACGCAATCATTAGATTCATCACCATATACTTGTCTTAATCCTTCAAATAAATTCACTTATGATCTGCCGAAATTTCGGCAGCATTTCCCCTGTAACTATACCATCCCGAGAATCTAACTCGGCCCAAATCATCAATCAACAATCCGAGAATTCAACTCAGCCAAATTATCAACAACAATACCAACAACCATATCTCCAACTTCAACAATCAATCCAAAATATATTCTAACATGGTTCAAGAACTTTCAAACAATTCACACAATGTTCAAACAACCCAACCAACATACCACTTCACCCGGAACCTTCCCAAATTCAACAAGAGCAATAACAACACATTTCTTATCTTCCAAGTTCATGAACTATACCAACAATCTACACACTAACAACTTCATCAATTAATCCAAAATACATTCTAACGTTAGTAACTTCTTTTACATAGTTCGACAACATTTTTCTTATATTCAATTCAATTACAACAACCCAACTTACAATCTTCCAAAGAATTGCCTCACTTCCAAATTCATGAATTCCACCAACATTTTACATTAACAACTTCATTCATACAATTATAAGAATTCATGCTAGTGCCACATTAACTTCCACAACGATTACAACTTCATTTCGAGCCATTAAATCCTCATTTTACATCATGGAATCCACAACACAACAATCAAACTACAAAATAAAATCAATTCATTTGTTCTACACAATGCAACTATATTCGGCCAACACCCCAACATACCAAATTCATGATTTTCATCCATTTCTACATGCTACAACACTCACAAATCATCCATAAAACATGGAAAGGGAGATTGAATACATACCTTCTTCACTTAACTCCTTCATTCGGCTAAGCTTATGAATTGCTCAAATGAATGCTTTGCTTGTTCCAACAACTACTCCATGTTAATAAGGGCCTTCCATTTAGTAGAAAAGCTACAAGAAAATAATTTGCTCTAGCCATGGCCGAATATGGCCCTTCTTTTTCTTCAAGTTTTCTTGAATTTTCATGGCAATTATGTCTTGCTTGGTAAGCTCTCTCTCATATATATATATATAGCTCCTTCCAATAACATGTAGACACATGCCCTCTTCTTGAAGTTTCTTAAATATAAAAAAAAGATGACTAATTGTTTTATTAGTCTTCACTTTTCCATATATATATATATATATATATATATATATATATATATATATACCCCACGGCCAAAGTGGCCTTCTTCAAGAATTTTCTTGAACATTTTGTGAAATTCCCATTTTGCCCCTAGCCTTCCACAATATTACTATAAGCCACTTTGCGAATTTCCCTTTTTGCCCTTAGCCTCTCTCAATATTTCCATACTAATAATGTTCATAAATAATATTCATAACCAACTTGTACATTAAAATAATTTTTAAAGATGGTCATTCTCTTAACATACAACGACTACCTTGAAATATCCGAACGTACAAAATACGGGATATAACAAAAACGCTAAGCTAACTCATGGAAGATCATTGTTATTGTTTCTATTTGACATTATGGTGAATTTGGCCTTGGAAGAAGTTGAGTGTTATATCCCGTATTTTATACGTTCGGATATTTCAAGGAAGTCGTGGTAAGTGAAGGGAAAGACCATTGTCTAAAGTTATTTTAATATACAAGTTGGTTATGGATATTATTTATGAAAATTAGTAGTATGTAAATATTGAGAAAGGTTAAGGGAAAAAACGAAAATTCGCAAAATGGTCCATGGTAATATTGTGGAAGACTAGGGGCAAAATGGGAATTTCACAAAATATTTAAGAAAATTCTTGAAATTGCCATGTTAGACGTGTGGCATAAGTATATGTCCACAATTTTATTTAATGAGGATTAATCATATATATATATATATATGTCTGTGTGGGACCCACTCTTTTATGGCCATGTGATGAATATATAGACCAAGCTTACATAATAAGACTAATAGTCATCTTTGCTTATTTTAGAAAAATTCAAGAAAAAAGAAGAAATTTCTAGAAAAATGGAGCAGAGGGCATGTGCCCCTCACATGCTTGGAAGAACTATATATATATATAGGAGAGGTCATCATTTGAATTCAAGAAATTTGGAGAGAAAGAAAGAACAAAAAAAAAAAAAAAGAAACAAAGAAGAGAGAAAGAGGGGTTCGGCCACCATGGCCAAATGTGAGGTCATGGAAATTGAGCAAGAAAAAATATTTTCTTCTAGTGTTCTAAGCAATTGGAAGGTCCTCTTTAACATGAAGGAGTTGTTGGAGTAATTAAATCATTTATTTGTGCAATATATGCCCCTAGCCGAGTGAAGAGATAAGTGGGAAAAGGTATGTGTTTAATCCCCTTTTACATATGTTATGGGTGGTTCATGCATGTTGTTGTGTGTAGAAATGAATGAAATTCATGAAATATGTATATGTATGGTGTTGGCCGTGTATATGTCATGTTGTGTAGAAAGAATGGATTAATTTTATGTAGTGTGTTGGTTGTTGTAATGTATAGAAATGGACGGAAAATTCATGAAACTATGCATGTAGTTGTTGTGACCGAATGTGGGGGTGGTTTGGCAAGTTATGGTGAATTGATTCTATGTGAAATTTTAGTTGTTGTTGTTGTGGAATCCATAAGAAAATGAAGGTTTAACGACTTGGAAATGAAGTTGTACTCCTTATAGGATTGTTGAAGAAAGTTAATGCGACACTAGCTTGGATTCTTACAGTGTATGAATGATGTTGTTAATGCATTGTTGTTGATATGGTTTATGAATCTAGAATGAGAAAAATGTGTGGTTAATACTTTTATTGAAGTTGGAGGATTCGGGTAGCATTGGATCATTATGAATATTGTAGTATTGTTAGAATAATTGTTGGTATTGTTGTTGATAATGTGGCCGAGTTTCATTCTCGGGTTTGTTGTTGAATTGGCCGAGTTAGATTCTCGGGGATGGTGTATTTACAGGGGAGGTGCTGCCGAAATTTCGGCAGATCATAAGTGAATTTATTTGAAGGGTTAAGACAAGTATGTGTGACGATGAATCTAATGATTGCGTCAATCTTCTTGAATGTAGACTAGCGGTAGCGAGCTTGGACAAATAAGCGTAGCTAATAGGACGCGTAACAGGTATGTTAAGGCTTGTCCCTTTCTTTCAAAGGCATGATCCCGATGTTATGAATTCATGATTGTTTCCATATCTTACTTGTTTTTCAAAAGTTAGATGCTTATGATCCCAAGGCATGATTCTCTATCCGATAACTCGTAAATGTTTTTCTAAAATGTCCGTATTTTTCCAAAACAAAGAGGTATGGCATTGTAAGCTTTTATGACAATAACGATTGATATGTTTTACAACGACATTGAAGATGTCGAGGATAAGGATATTCATATGATGACAATGATGAAAATGATTTCATGTTCTAAAGGTATTTGACATGCTCATTGCTTTGAATTTCCAAAAGTAGTTTCTAAAACGTTCATGGAAAGTTCTGTACTAAAACGTCCATAACTTTTTCACACTAACTCGGATTGGCATGAAACATGTTTATGACTCTCAAGTGTCGATTTATGTACATACCCATCGAGTCTTAACATTGCTATTCGTTGATAGTCTCCCCTTATAATTATCGTTCTTTCAAGGTGAGACAAAGCGACCATGGCTATTCCATAATGTAATCGGAGGTTACCGACCTTACGTCACTCCGATAGAACCATAGCTTTCCTTGGGCTCTCATGCATGCCATGTATATATATATATATATATATATATATATATGTATATGATATGAAAATGTTTTCAGGGGAAGATGGGGAAAAGGGCCAGAGCGCTATAGACGCTGATATATGTATATGGGGCAAGGGGAAAGGTCAGAGCGTTATATACGCGTATCCACCTGATCAGCTGGCGTTAACATCCCGGACGCGGGATACCCGGACGCGGGCCAAATGTGGGGGAGCGGACGTATTCGGCGCTATGATATGATATGTTCTATTTTCTACATATGTGGGGGATCCGACGTCGTTCGGCGCTATGACATGTTCTATTTTCTATATACATATGAAAAAGAAATGTTTTCAAAGAAAAGATAAGCATGCATGGCATCCGCCCTCAGCGGCATACACATGTACAAGTTACTCTTTATCTTATGATATGTTCTATATTTCCATACAGTTATTATTCATATTTATACTCCTTATGCCTTACATACTCAGTACATCGCTCGTACTGACCCCTCTTCTTCGGGGGCTGCGTTCATGCCACGCAGGTAGACCCAGATGAGTTGAAGCTATTATAGAAGATGTTCCAGCGAAGTTGGCGAGCTTCATTTGGCCCTGGAGCGTAGCCGAGTCAGCATACTATGCTATGACGTCTTGTTCGAAGTTATAGACCTTGCAGACAGAGTCGTGGTTATTGGTTGTCAGTTCAGTAAGCGGCTCCACGGGCCGATGTGTCATACGTGTTATGATATAAGCTTCATATAATTACAGATTTTGTTTAAAATGAGTACAAAAAAAAAATCTAAAGGCTTTACTACGTTTTCATTTCTTATTAATGTAAGAGTCTAAGGAAATTAAGTACGTAATAAGAGTCAGCGGGTTCGCTCGGCTCCGAGTGTGGGGTCGGGTGCCCATCACACCCTAGTAAAGTCGGGGTGTGACAAAGTGGTATCAGAGCAGGTCGGTCTAAGGGTTGTCTGCAAAGTCGTGTCCAGTAGAGTCCTGTTTATGGCTGTGAAGCCGGCCACATTTATAAACAGGAGGTTGCGGGGCATCTAGGGATTTTTGACCTTCTTTCTGTCTCAGATCGTGCGATAGAGCCAAGTCATAGGAAATAAGATTCCTTATGCTAATCGTTGATTTCCGCAGACGCCTAGTAGCGATGGAAGAAGATGAGTGACGATATGGCAAGTCACAGAGGTATGTCTGGATATTTGTTCTGTTACCTGAAACTGGACGCACTGGATGGCTGAAATGTGTCATATAGCCGTATGTTCTGTGAGGTATTATCGATATTTGCTATGTATATATTTTGAATAGTAAGAATGGTAAAGGAGGTTCTGCCAGAATGGATACGCCTAACAGGAAGAAGCGAGGACAGGAAATACTGTAAATAGGCAATAAGTGAGACGCGTTATTTCAGAAAGGTTATGGATTTGGCATGATGATGAAGGTGTGATCATTACCATCGGGAATCTGGAAGCCTAGAACAGGAAGTAGCCCTACACACAGGCGGGAAGTAAACACTGGGAATTGAAAAGGGCAAAATAGTAATTGTAAAGAAAAGGACGTGTTACGAAAATGTTTCAGAATCTGTAAGACTCCGATTTACTCCAGAACATGTAGTAAAGGTCATACGAGGAAGTGGACGCGATTATATCAGCATTAAGGTACCAGATTCTGTTGAAGTTTCTAGGTTAAGCGTGCTCAGGTGGGAGCAATTTCATGATAGGTGACCCCCTGGGAAGTATGCAAGAATTTTATAAATTGAAACATGAGAGGCAAATGAGAAGTTAGAGTAGCCTAAGGGAAACTAGAGTGTACGGGATGATTGGAGACCATAAGAAGACGCGTAGGACGAGGCAGAATAGATCGGTGGAGAGACAAAAAGTGCATCACAGCTTTGGAATTAGGATAGGCTTGAATAGCGTTTGGAGATATTTTGTGGGCTAGTTGATAGTAAAGATATATATATATATATATATATATATATATATATATATATATATATATATATATGAATGCGTAGGATATCCCACATATGATTGTATCGGTGGACATGTGAGTCCCAGCAACCAGATCTACGGTAAAGAAGGTGTTAATCAAGTAAGGATACCGAAGTTCGAGTGACAGCAGGAAGAGATAAGGTACAAGTATTATAAAGTAAACTGCTATTATTTTACAATAGGTTGAGATTGGAAATTCTAGTACAACGATATTTGGAAAAGAAAGAGAGTGAGTAGATGAAAAGTAAAAAGATCAAAGTGTCGGAAGAAGGTGAAAGGTAAGAAACCTCAATGAGTGAAGCTCCCGAGAGAAACTACCGGCAAAGCACGAGACTATTTGGGTAAGAACTCAAAGTAGCCATGTGAAAAGGGATAGAGTGTGGTAAAAGGAAACAGGAGAGGAGTGTGTGGGGTTCGAGAGCCGATTTCGATAAGTAGGGCTAAAGGAATAGTGACTAGAATAGAGGAATGTGAAGTAAGAGAAAGAAAGCTTAGGTTTGCGATGATGTTTGGGTGAGAGATCTATGAAAGAATAAATGTGTAGCTATATTAATGTAATTAAAGATTCGATGAACAAGGATAGGGAGAGTGAAAGTTGTAAGAATTCTGTGCCAAGAACAAAGGTAGCGGAACGCTTGAGGAATACGGACGCACAACTACAACACAAACATGTAGTTAAAGAAGAATTTCGAGCGAGTAAGCTAAGAAAATGAAAGGACGAATAGTGGATGGAAGGGTATGGAAATGTGGACAAAATGATGACATAGGCAGGAAGTAAAAGAAAAACTCGGGATAAGAAGTTTCGATATGTTAGGCATAGAGTTGGGAGGAAGATGAGGAATAAGGTATAAACGAAGACTTCATAAAGGACTGCTGGCATATAAGGAACCCCTTAAAGGAGGGAGACCATATTATATTGGGCCAAAAAGGGGTCACAATATTTTCAGGTACCAGAAAAGGAAACCTATGACAGGAAATGAGGATTTGTGTAAAGGCCCAGGAGAATAAGGTAAAGGATAAGGAATGGGCACAAAGAGAAGAACGACTATAAGAAGGACCCTCCCGAAACATTATAACACCCTATAAGAACAGTTGAACATTCGAGGACGAATGTTCTAAAGGGGGGGGGGGATGTTATATCCCGTATTTTATACGTTCGGATATTTCAAGGAAGTCGTGGTAAGTGAAGGGCAAGACCATTGTCCAAAGTTATTTTAATATACAAGTTGGTTATGGATATTATTTATGAACATTAGTAGTATGGAAATATCGAGAAAGGTTAAGGGTAAAAAGGAAAATTCGCAAAATGGTCCATGGTAATATTGTGGAAGACTAGGGGCAAAATGGGAATTTCACAAAATGTTCAAGAAAATTCTTGAAATTGCCATGTTAGCCGTGTGGCATAAGTATATGTCCACAATTTTATTTAATGAGGATTAATCATATATATATATATATGTGTATGTGTGGGACCCACTCATTTATGGCCATGTGATGAATATATAGACCAAGCTTACATAATAAGACTAATAGTCATCTTTGCTTATTTTAGAAAAATTCAAGAAAAAAGAAGAAATTTCTAGAAAAATGGAGGAGAGGGCATGTGCCCCTCACAAAAAAAAAAAAAAAAAAAAAAAAAAAAGAGAGAAAGAGGGGTTCTAGTGAGGTCATGGAAATTGAGCAAGAAAAATTATTTTCTTCTAGTGTTCTAAGCAATTGGAAGGTCCTCTTTAACATGAAGGAGTTGTTGGAGTAATTAAATTATTTATTTGTGCAATATATGCCCCTAGCCGAGTGAAGAGATAAGTGGGAAAAGGTATGTGTTTAATCCTCTTTTACATATGTTATGGGTGGTTCATGCATGTTGTTGTGTGTAGAAATGAATGAAATTCATGAAAAATGTATATGTATGGTGTTGGCCGTGTATATGTCATGTTGTGTAGAAAGAATGGATTAATTTTATGTAGTGTGTTGGTTGTTGTAATGTATAGAAATGGACGGAAAATTCATGAAAGTATGCATGTAGTTGTTGTGGCCGAATGTGGGGGTGGTTTGGCAAGTTATGGTGAATTGATTCTATGTGATATTTTAGTTGTTGTTGTTGTGGAATCCATAAGAAAATGAAGGTTTAACTACTTGGAAATGAAGTTGTAATCGTTATAGGATTGTTGAAGAAAGTTAATGCGACACTAGCTTGGATTCTTACATTGTATGAATGATGTTGTTATTGCTTGGTTGTTGATATGGTTTATGAATCTAGAATGAGAAAAATGTGTGGTTAATACTTTTGTTGAAGTTGGAGGATTCGGGTAGCATTGGATCATTATGAATATTGTAGTATTGTTAGAATAATTGTTGGTATTGTTGTTGATAATGTGGCCGAGTTCCATTCTCGAGTTTGTTGTTGAATTGGCCGAGTTAGATTCTCGGGGATGGTGTATTTACAGGGGAGGTGCTGTCGAAATTTCGGCAGATCATAAGTGAATTTATTTGAAGGGTTACGACAAGTATGTGTGACGATGAATCTAATGATTGCGTCAATCTTCTTGAATGTAGACTAGCGGTAGCGAGCTTGGACAAATAAGCGTAGCTAATAGGACGCGGAACAGGTATGTTAAGGCTTGTCCCTTTCTTTCAAAGGCATGATCCCGATGTTATGAATTCATGATTGTTTCCATATCTTACTTGTTTTTCAAAAGTTAGATGCTTATGATCCCAAGGCACGATTCTCTTTCGGATAACTCGTAAATGTTTTTCTAAAATGTCCGTATTTTTCCAAAACAAAGAGGTATGGCATTGTAAGCTTTTATGACAATAACGATGGATATGTTTTACAACGACATTGAAGATGTCGAGGATAAGGATATTCATATGATGACTATGATGAAAATGATTTCATGTTCTAAAGGTATTTGACATGCTCATTGCTTTGAATTTCCAAAAGTAGTTTCTAAAACGTTCATGGACAGTTCTGTACTACAACGTCCATAACTTTTTCACACTACCTCGGATTGGCATGAAACATATTTATGACTCTCAAGTGTCGATTTATGTACATACCCATCGAGTCTTAACATTGCTATTCGTTGATAGTCTCCCCTTATAATTATCGTTCCTTCAAGGTGAGACAAAGCGACCATGGCTATTCCATAATGTAATCGGAGGTTACCGACCTTACGTCACTCCGATAGAACCATAGCTTTCCTTGGGCTCTCATGCATGCCATGTATATATATATATATATATATATATATATATATATATATATATATATATATATATGTATATGATATGAAAATGTTTTCGGGGGAAGATGGGGAAAAGGGCCAGAGCGCTATAGACGCTGATATATGTATATGTATATGGGGCAAGGGGAAAGGTCAGAGCGTTATATACGCGTATACACCTGATCAGCTGGCGTTATCATCCCGGACGCGGGCCATATGTGGGGGAGCCGACGTATTCGGCGCTATGATATGATATGTTCTATTTTCTACATATGTGGGGGAGCCGACGTCGTTCGGCGCTATGACATGTTCTATTTTCTATATACATATGAAAAAGAAATGTTTTCAAAGAAAAGATAAGCATGCATGGCATCCGCCCTCAGCGGCACACACATGTACAGGTTACTCTTTATCTTATGATATGTTCTATATTTCCATATAGTTATTATTCATATTTAAACTCCTTATGCCTTACATACTCAGTACATCACTCGTACTGACCCTTCTTCTTCGGGGGCTGCGTTCATGCCACGCAGGTACACCCAGATGAGTTGAAGCTATTATAGAATATGTTCCAGCGAAGTTGGCGAGCTCCATTTGGCCCTGGAGTGTAGCCGAGTCAGCGTACTATGCTATGACGTCTTGTTCGAAGTTAGAGACCTTGCAGACAGAGTCGTGGTTATTGGTTGTCAGTTCAGTAAGCGGCTCCACCGGCCGATGTGTCATACGTGTTATGATATAAGCTTCATATAATTACAGATTTTGTTTAAAATGAGTACAAAAAAAAAATCTAAAGGCTTTACTACGTTTTTAACAAGTCTTGAAGAGGAAAGGAATCATAGTAGAGAGGTCACAAGGTATCGAGTTGAAGTGGATGACTATAGGTTGATTTTAAAGGGGGATTTTGGATTGATTTAAGTTCAATGTTAATCAATTCTCTTGATTATGGTACTATTGGTATTGTTATTGTTGTTTGGGATTCGTTTTGGAATTTGATGGAAGCAGATGAAATAGGTGAAATGCTGCCCAATTTTCACTAGCTCACTAATTACTCTACTTTGATCCTATGAGAGTTTTCAAGGCTTAACTCTAGTAAGAATTATCTTGAATGTAGATTTACAAGCTTGGGAGGATAAGTGTTAAGTAGCTAACTGTCACGACCCGACTAGGGGCCATGACGGGTACCCGGGGCTAACCACCGAGCACCACTCATTCTATTACTCATCATACTCATTATACACCTCTTTAATATTAATGTGCTCATAATCATAGGAAAACCATTTTTTTCATTTGGAAACATAATTACTTTTATATACATAAGCCCTTCGGCTATCAAAATAATATATATACAATAAGGACATCGTGAGACCATACTACCCACACATACGTATCTACGAGCCTCTACTAGAGTATCAGACATGTGGACGGGACAGGACCTCATTGTGCCCAAAACATATATGTACACAAAATAGTAAATCAATGGCACCTCCAGAATAATAGAGTGCTCTGAAAAGTCTGCTAACCGGCTCCTATGAATACGGGTCGCCTCCCTGTCTACCTGTGGGCATGAACACAACGTCCAAAGAAAAGGGACGTCAGTACAAACATTGTATTGAGTATGTAAGGCATGAATGAAATGAACATAATAGAGAAATCATGAGACATAAGATGAAGATATAACCTGCGTAACTTTTAAGGGTGGATACCTTTCATGCCTATATCATATATTTTCTTATTACATGTATCATCATAGCGCATACGTCATCCTATCATATATCATATATTATCATAATACATATATCATCATAGCGCATACATCATCGAATCATATATACATGTCATCATCGTTAACCCACATCCGAGTAACCATTATATGCCGCCCACTAGTGGTGTCTGCCCATGCCATCTAGACATGGTGTATACGCAGCCCGCTTTAGCGGTGTCTGCCCGGCCATGTAAGCATGGTGTAATATCATCAATGCCGCCCACTAGTGGTGTCTACTCCATGCCATCTAGACATGGTGTATACACTGCCCGCTTTAGCGGTGTCATGCCCGGCCAACTAGGCACGGTGGAATCCTATAGTCATATAATCAATCATCAACTCATCATTATTACACATCTCATAGGCATATCATAACTTAGCATCATTATATATATATATATATATCATCGTATCGTATTTTCTCATACACATTAAACATTATCCGTATTCGGCCACGTAGTGGCTCAACAATATCACATACATGTCTTCCGTACCCGGCCATAACAAGGCTCAGTATATCTCATCATCATCATTGCCATCACATACATATCATAAGCTTATCATAACTTTCTATAAAGCATGCATTAGGATTTAAAGACAACCTATGAAAATGATATCATATTCGTAGCATGAACTTCATAAAAATATCGTATGATAGGCTTTATAATCTCTAAACTTAGCTCCATCATTACCATTATCGTATATATATCATATCTCTTACCTTTATCCCATAGGGAACCCCTATGAACATAGACTCGTAACTTTTCGGAACATTGAGCATAGGTCATGCATTAGAGCTTATAAAAAATCTATAACGATGTCGGCGTGACATAAAGTCGAGAACCCCCGATTTCATTATGGAGTAATCATATTCATCATATCTCACCTTGAAGGAACTAACATTTTAAGGTGAGTGTACACCATGAACAACATCAAGGGATCGTAAGTAGGATCATTAACTTCATGAACATCATATCTTGCTTTAGAATCTCTAGGCTTAAACTTACCATCATTATTTTCGTATTCATGACATATTTCTCATCTTTATCCCATAAGAAGCTCTTTATCAATATTGTCTAATAGTTCCCTGAATGTAAGAAAGTCATGGAGAAGTAGGGAAAATAATATCGTAGGAGTCATATATAAGGATCATTAGTTTCGTAGGAATGTTGTATCATGAGCTTTAGGACTTCTGTACTTACATTCATCATCGGTATTGTCATGCCCGTAACGTATCTCTTTTCTTTATCTCGTATGAAGCTCTTTATACTGGTAGATTCGTAATTCTCGATATGTAGGAAAACCGTGGAAGGACAGGAGGATTCATACCATAAGAGTCATTCCTTAGAAATAAAGGACAAGCCTTACATGCCTTTTCCTTTAGCTATTCTACCGCTTGATCGTTCTCCTTCAATGTTCGCGTCTTTACCTTCAAGGGAGTTCGTATTAACATTAGTTAGACGATTATAAGAACGTGCTTACTAAAGCAAGAGAAAATTAGGTGGCATTTCCTTTTTTTCTACTACTTTCTCCATATCTTATATCAATCCCCAAACATCCATAACAACATTCACAATATTATAGGCAACAACCATCATTCATCTACATTATCCACATTTCACAATTTTACTTCAATTCCTCCATAATCATGGTCATGGTTCACTATTGCGTTTTCTCACATATAATACTTACCCCATGTTCTAAATGTCATTTATAGCTTACTTATAATCACCACATCTCAATATTCGTGATTCACTCTAAACTACTACTCAAAATGTCACTATTCACACATTCATGACCCCTATCTCCTTCTACAATCCAAGTGTTTCAAATTTTCAATACCTTAAATAACATGTAAATACCATAAAACTTACCTTAGATAGTTTAGAAACAAGCCTTGAGTTGAAATACTTCTCCTGCACCAAAACCCTAGTTCACTTCCATTGATATTCCTTGACTTGGATGAGCTTTAATGTGTTTCTTACACTTAATTTTGTGGGTTTGATGAAGTGGATCGTTAGTTTCACTTGGATTCTTGTATATGAAGTGTTTGGAAGGTTCTAGAGAACTCTTAAGTCGTGGAGGAGAAATGGGAATGAAAATAATGAACTTGGGTCTCTTATTTAAAAACATAAAATTTGTCCCGACATAATTATACAGACACTTATACAGTCCGTATAAATTTATACGGTCCGTATAAGTGACCGTGAAATCACCCCGTCAAATTCTCTCTTCTGTGTTCATTATACGGGTCGTATAATTTTATACGGTCCGTATAAGTGACCGTGCAATTACCTCTTCCACATCTCGCCTCTGTGACCATTATACGGCACATTATACAGGCCGTATAACTTTATACGGTCCGTATAAGTGACCGTATAATCTCACCAATGATGGACTTCACTGTGACCATTCTGCGGACTATTATACGGACCGTATAATCGACTGTATAACTCATCTTTTCACTAATCTTTTTCTTGTCACTTCATTTGATCTCCAATCCTTAGGAAACCTTCTTAGCACTTGTTTATCACCTCATTAACAATCTAAGGGATGTTATAACTCTTCTCCAAAACATCGTTAATTCGTTACTCATAAATCCTTCTCAATACATAGCGTATACCCTGTCTTTCTTGGCAAACTTTCTTCTCTTTCTTCGAATGTCTTTGAAATTTCCTTTTGAATCATCAAATGTCATTTCTTACTTATCAAAAAATCGCATACGTCGTACCCTTCGTCAGTCTATTTACTATGCATGAACGAAATTTTTTTCGAGGTGTAACATTCTTCACCCCTTGGGAACATTAGTCCTCGAATGTTAAGCTACCCGGGATTCTACGAAAATTTCGCCATATATTTTCCTTCAACTGACCCGGAGTACCATGACCACACTATCTTGCTTACCTCTTACTCCTCTTTTTAAGTACACACTTGGTTTCGTTGGCGACGTAAAAATACTTGCAATTTACATAATCGTTCTTGCGTGATTCGTGTACATACTGTCACACCCTAACCTTACTAGGGTGTGATGGGCACCCGACCCCAAATCCGAAGCCGAGCAAACCCACTGACTCTTATTACACACATAACCGCTTAGAACTTCTTAAATCAAATTAAAATGAAATACATAATAGAGAATTCAGAAACTTTCTTTTTCTTTGTTCTCAAATCAACAAAATCTGTTATCACATGGAATTCTTATCATAGCACAAAATGACACGTCGGCTGATGGAGCCGCTTACAAAACTGACATTCTATACCCGCGACTCTGTCTGCTAAGTCTCTAACTTCGAACAACACTTCATAACACACATACTCTGACTCGGCAACACTCCAGGAGCAAATGGAGTTGCCAATCCAGCTGAAGCATCTTCTGGCAATGTCCTTTACTCATCTGGGTGTACCTGCATGGCATGAAACGCAGCCCCCGAAGAAAGGGGGGTCAGTACGGAAAATGTACTGAGCATGTAAGGCAAGAATCACAGTAAAAGAATCATAGCTGACATAAGGAGTATAGAAACATATACAATGCCCATAATACCAAAGCTCTTGCCTTTAGAACATAAATCATGCATATCATTATCACATACTGTACCCGGCCCGTTATGGGACTCGGTGAATGAAATCATGCGTACGAACATCATATATCATGTACATACCGTACCCGGCCCATTAAGGGACTCGGTGACAAAATCATATCATCCTGCTTTCATATCATCATGCATGCATATACATATACATTCATTTACATACCGTACCCGGCCCTCTAGTGAGGGACTCGGTGAATGAAGTCATACCGTACCCGGCCCATTAAGGGACTCGGTAAATGAAATCATGTGCACATATACCGTACCTGGCCCATCATGGGACTCGGTGCCATAATCATATCATCATATACATACACCGTACCCGGCCCTCTCATGAGGGACTCGGTGAACAATGCAGAGGAATACGCACGAGAACATATCCTGGCTCGGGACTCAGTGAATAGACATATTGAGACTTGCACGAACGGAGTAGTGCGAAACCACATGCACATAAATCAAGACTCGGTAGATATGTATACTTACCGACATCTGAAGGCCCAGAAACAAGTTTCAGTTCAATCCGACTTAGTATGAGAAAGTTATGAGCGTTCGAAGTACAGAGCCTTCTGTGAACATTTCAGAAGACATTTTTGGAAAATCAAGCCATAATCATGTCAAGTACCTTTCGGATATCGTTATGGATCAAATCAAATGGAGCTTTTGGGACCATGTATACATATAAAATTATATCAAAGACTCGATGGAATAATCAAACGAACTATCATTTGAGAATCAAGACGTTTGTCATACCGAATATCTTTCGAATGCCACTCGGAAAAATATCAAACATCATAAGCACATCAAGAGCCATAGGGATCATAGTCATATAACAAACCGATCCGAGACCATATACCAAGGTTAGGGACATTGATACTTATGGAATTCTTTTAGGAACAAAACTCTTTGAACGTTTCAGAAGCTTTCTTTGAAGGATCAAAACAATAGTCATATCAGGAGCTTTTCAAATCTCATTATGGATCAAATCGGATAGGTCTTTTGGAACCGTACATACATATCAAAACATAGCAGACTGTTTTCAAAAGTCGAGCACATCAATTCTTACAGAACTCTTTTAAGAACATATCAAAAATGTATACGAATCATAAACAAGTTCGGAATCACAGAATAGAGTAACCCCAATGTGCATATCAATATCATACCTTACTTGGCCCTAGGACATGCCAAAGAAAGAAAGGGTAAGCCTTACATACCTGTGCCACGCCTTATTAGCTACGCTTATTTATCCAAGCTTGCTAGTCTACATACAAAAGAATTCACATAATCATTAGATTCATTGTCATTCACTTGCCTTAGCTTTTCAAATAATTTCACTTATATTCTGCCGAAATTAGCATTTCCCCTGTAAATATAACATCCCCGAGAATCTAGCTCGGCCAATTTAACAACAACAAACCCGAGAATGCAACTCGGCCAAATTACCAATAACAATACCAACAATCATATCTTCCAACTTCAACAATTATTTCAAAATACATTCTAACATTAACAACTCTTGTCACACAATTCAACGTCAATTCATTTATATTCAATTCCATCACATATAGTCAAGCCAACATCAATGCTTACACATTCAAATACTTTCCCAAGTCCTTACAAACACATTTCAAGAATACTTCAAACAATTCACATAATATTCAAAACCACCAATTCAACATACTTCTTTACCCGAAACCTTCCAAATTCAACAAGAACAATAACAACGCATTTCTTCTCTTCCAACTTCATGAATTACATCACAATTCACATACTAACAACTTTGTCTTCCATAAATACATGAAGACTATATTCAAATCACATTAACGTCTAAAACAACTCTCCAACCATTTCAACTTCACTAGAATCATTAAACTTTCATTTTCATCATAGAATTCATTACGACAACAACCAATATACTAGATAAAATTAATTCATCATTCCTATACAACACAACACACACACACGGCCAAGCTTCACACCACACGGCCACTCCTCGAACACACTAAATTCATGGTTTTCATTCATTTTTCATCATGGAATCCACAACACAACAATCAAACTACTAAATAAAATCGTTTCATCTTTTCTACACAACACACACCATTCGGCCATGACCACTATACCTCTATTTCATGAATTTCATCCGTCTCTTCATGCTACAATACTTACAAATCATCCATAAAACATGTAAGAGAAAGTTGAACACATACCTTTTTCCACTTATCTCTTCACTCGGCTAGGGGCATATATTGCACAAATGAATGATTTAATTGCTCCAACAACTCCTTCATGTTAATAAGGACCTTCCAATTGCTTGGAACACTAGGAGAAAATAATTTTTCTTGATGGATTTCCATGGCTTCAATTTTTGCCATGGTGGCCGAACATAGCTCCTCTTCTCTCTTTTTCTTTCTTTTTCTCTAAGATTCTTGAACTTTCTAGGGAATAAGATGAATAATAGGATGACTTAGTCATCTTTTATTTTATCCATAAGGCTTCTAGGTGGGCCTAAGCCCACTCCAATTGGACGGCCCAAATGGCCCCTTTAATTCCAAGCCCATTTTTTTGTTTTGTTTTGCACTTCATGAAAATTTAATTTTTTCTAAATTCCAAATTTGCCCTTAGCCTCCCTTCATATTTTCTATGGGCCATCTTGTGAATTTCCCTTTTTGCCCTTAGCCTTTCTCAATATTCCCATACTAATAATGTTCATAAATAATATTCATAACCAACTTATTCATAAAAATAATTTTTGAAAATGGTCTTGCCCTCAACTTGCCACGACTATCTCGAAATATCCGAACGTATAAAATACGGGCTATAACACATACACATCTATACATATACATGTATCCATATATATATATCCGTATTCATAATCGTACTCATTTACATATAGTAGCCATAGTCATATTCATATACATATCATTTACATAGCATGCCTGACCACAAAGGTTCGGTGTTTCGCGTACCCGACCATGGCTAGGCTCGGTGATTACATATACCTAAACTCTTTTGTCTATCGGTCGTAACTTATCCCGTCATGCTCTCTTCCTTCCTTTAATTTTTTCCCTTGATTATCATATCTTATATTCTACTATAGAAAACCTTAGGTCCCTTTCTTAATTGTCGCTTATAAATCGCAATATCATTAACTACGACTTTACCGTTAGTGCCTTTGCCTCTATTCTAGTATAACATCGCCATCCTTTACAATACCCCTTAAGTTATTTGTTGTCAATGTTACATGGTTCAAGGTCTTCATGAATGATTTCACGTACAATCTCGATTGCTTGCTCCATTCATGTTCGTTTATTTACTAATCATTAGACTGATTTCTGCGTAACTCTCACTCTTTGCTTTAGAGTCTATATCTGTCACACCTTAGGGTCCATCATTTCAATCTCTACGCTTGTAGTCTCTTTACTTGCTTCCCTCCTTTAAGAGTTTTACTTGTACCATTCTCAAATTCGTTGCCTCACCTTCAAATCTTAAATTCATGTATATCCCTTACTATACTACTCCTTATTCATGTCGTTTCCAAAAATTTATAGCTACGATAATTCATGTGTGACGTCTTAACATACTCATATTGCACTTTTGTAATCAAGTAATACAACCGACATCGTAATCCGAACAAGGATGTATTTTACTTAGCTCATCTAGTAGTTATGAGTCAATGTCTAAATCCGCTCCAATTAACAACATCTGTCCCATAGGGATGCTCACAATAGTAGTATGCCTAGTTATCCATACCATCCATGTAACGTCACTTGATCTCTCCTTCGGTGCGCAAAATTTCACTTGTAACGTCATCTTTATTTTCCAGGGCCTAAGTCTCATGTGCAACTATTGCCCCTTATGCCTCATACTCCTTTACTCTTGTGTTGCACTCAACATTGATTTCAAAACCCATCATAATCATATTGTATTTGTTATTGATGATAGATTTACTCTGTGGCTTTATCGTCGTATGGTAAACTCATAACTCATGATCATCTTTTTCTTTTCAACTCATTACTTCATATACTTTACTCGTTCTAACTTGGTATAGAATATTCATACGAGATGCATCTTCCTTTAATCATAACACGACAATTTCTTAAGTGCGCGTACTTTGCGGCGCATTTCCTTCTCTTTCTATTCGCCTTTCTTATTTCTTTACATTCCTTCCTCCTCAATTTATCTTGTTACCTCCCCTTTTATAATCAATCCTTTATTCTTCGCACGAGGAACCCTATTCTTAACTTAGTACCGCTTTGTCCTTTAGAATATACTACTTTTGTACAATCCATTCTTCGCTTCCAAAACTTATTTTGTTCATTCTAATCATCCCCTCTCATCCTTATTGCGCTGATCCTTTTTCTAACAATCGTCCTATTTCGTTATTCATCTTTCTGTAGTCTTGGTCTCTTACATCCAGCTAAAGATATCACTTATACTCTTGATTATACCAGTCACAAACTACTACTACTTTGCCATATTGCATTTCTCTGATTCCTTTTTCAAGTTCGCTTGCTATCATTGTAGTCATTGCGAAACCTCTATGTTGGATTTTTCTAACAAGGCCTTTCAAGCTTTCTCATTTCCTGCCCCATGGCTCGCTTGCTAGTTTAACACTTGCATTCACTTCTTTATTCATATAGAACATGTCACATCTTTAGTTGTTTTCTCGTTATACTTTACTTACATTGTCCTACAGTTCTTGCCACACTCTCATTATATGTTGATCATAATCAATGCTATAGAGTGCAACTTCTTTACCTCGTTCGTAAGCCTGCTCGTAAAATAGAATAAACCTTGCGAAGTAAGCATACTCAACCTGTTACTCTTTCTAATCAACCCTATTACACTTACCATATAAATTGTTTTACCAATGGATTCACATTCGTCATACCCCTGCTGTCACGACCCGGCTAGGGGCGGTGACGGGCACCCGGGGCTAACCACCGAGCACCACTCATACTATTACTTCTTAAGCTTATTTAACAATCACTCATCCGATTCATGCTCAATTTATAAAAAAAACGTTTTCATTTTAGAAACAAAATGTTTTGATACACATGAGCCCTTAGGCTAGCAAAAATAATATATATATATATATATATAATGGCCATGCCATGAAACCACACCACCCACATTGAGTTTCTACGAGCCTCTAAGAGATGACATCTACAACTGTACACAAAAGAATCATCATAGGCACCTGCGGAACAAAGGAGGGCTTTCAGTCAGCTAGCAGTCTCTAAGAATCCGGAGCAAGATCTCCTCCCTGTTTACCTGTGGGCATGAACACAGCGTCCAAAGAAAACGGATGTCAGTATGAGTATTGTACTGAGTATGTAAGGCAGGAATGAAATAAACAACATAATAGAAAGATCATAAGTCATGGGACAAAGATATAACCTACACGAGTGTCATAGGCAATTGTATTACTTTCATATTTCACATTTTACATAATCATAGTATACACGTTATCACATCCCATACATCATCACGTACATCATCATATACATCATCAGATCATAACCTGTATCGTCACCCGCGTCCGGGTAACCCTCATATGCCGCCCACTAGTGGTGATCATGCCCGGCCCTCTCGGCTCGGTGTAAACATAGCAGCCCGCATTAGCGGTGACATGCCCAGCCTTATAGGAGCGGTGGAATCATACGCAGCCCGCCTTAGCGGTGACATGCCCGGCCATATAGGCGCGGTGGAAATCATATCATCACAACATCAATCATAACACGTCATTATTATACATTTCATGCCATAGCATCATATTATCATTTCTTAGTGTTCCATGTATACCATAGTTATATTAAAAATTAGCATTATTCATTATCTTATCGCCATAGCATACATTAGCATTAGGAGCATACATTAGTCTTTAAGACAACCACCCTATGTCGGGGTGACGTAAGTTCGTGAACTCCCAATTGTTTTATGGACATTTATGAGTATCATGCCTCGCCTTGAAGGGAATAAAACATAAGGCGATTGTTAGCAATAATAACATCATTAGCGTTATAGGAACATCATACCACATTTCCTTGAATCTCTACACTCTAGCTCATTATCACTATTATCATGCTCATAGGTTCTTTAGTACATAGAAGGACTCATAAGCTTCATTTTATAAAGGGATTATGGAAATCTTGAGGGATTCATGCCTTTTTGAAGAAGAGTTAATTCGTACATAACTTTCTCGTTTAAGCGACCTAGCGTTTGCTTGTTGTCCTTCAATGTTACGCCTCTACCTTCAAAAGAGGATTCGTACTAACATTAGTCCATTAGCCATAAGAACACACTACTACTATAGAGAAAATTGGGTGGCACTTCCTATTTTTATACTACCTTTCCCACGTTCTATCTCAACTCCCAACATTTACAACAACACTCACCATATCGCAAACAACAATCATCATTTATATACTTTGAGTAAAATCCACCATTTCCTTCCAATTTCTTCACATTTATGGTTATAGGTTCGCTATCGTATTTTCTCATGTATCACACTTATCTCATGGTCTACAGGTCATTTATAACGTAATCATACTCACAACACACTAACATTCATGATTCAATTCCACTATCATTCAATGGTGGCACTATTCACCCATTCAAGACCCATTTCCCATGTCTCTCTACAATTCAAGCTTCTTAGTCTTCTAATACCTTAAACAACATGATAAAGTCATGAAACATACCTTAGATGATGGTTGAACAAGTCTTGAGTTGAATTACTTCACTTGCACAAAACCCTAGTTCCACCTTCCATGGAATTTCTTAACTTAGATGATCCTTGATGGGTTTCTTACACTTGGTTCTTGTGGATTGATGAAGTTGATCTTAATTCTTCACTTGAATTCTGGGTTTCGAAGAGTATGGAATGTTCTAGAGAGAGGTTGGGTCGTGGAGTGAGAAGGAGAAATGAATAAAATGGACTTGGATCATTTTTTTTATAAAGTTGAAATCTGTCCCGATGCCATTATACGGTCCGTATAATCGACCGTAAAACTGCTCCAGTGGCTGCCCTTTTTTTGTGTCAACTTCACGGTTCATTTTACGGGCCGTAAAATTTTATACGGTCCGTATAATCTACACTAAAACCCACCTTTTCTCAACTTCATTCTGTGACACTTCTACGGTTCGTTATACGACCGTAAAACCATTATACGATCCGTATAATCGACCGTATAATCCACCAGTTAACTGAATCATATTTTTGTCACTTCGTTAAATCTCCGATCCTTATGGAACCTTCTTAACAATTGTTCAACACTTCGATACATCTAATGGACGTCATTACTCATCAAAACATCTCACACGCTATGTCCTTTGTTAGCCTATTCGCTGTACATATGTGGGGGATTTTCCAAGGTATAACATTCTCCCCCCTTTTGGAACATTCGTCCTCGAATGTTAAACACTCGAGATTCTACAAAAATTTCGCCAGAGTTTCCCCTGTAACTTGGCACTACCAACCTGTCACAACAACCCATAATATCATCGCCTCACACGGCTATATCACAATAGCAACATATCTATGGCCATACACGACCAAAAACATAAAGATAAAGCATACATACCTTATATTGTCGGTGTTTCATTTCGTATCTCTACTGGGGGTGGGAATAAGTGCGGATACTTGGACTTCATCTTCTCTTCTGCCTCCCAAGTCATTTCTTCCCGATTGTTGTTTTGCCCTTGGACTTTGACTGAAGCTACCTCTTTATTTCTATGCTTTCGCGCTTGCCTATCTAAGATGGCAATAGGCACCTCTTCATAAGTTAGCTTTTCAGTTATCTGCATATCATATATCGGGACAATATTTGTGGGATCTCCAACACACTTGCGGAGCATCGAAACGTGAATGACCGGATGGATTGATTCAAGCTCCGAAGGCAATTCCAATTCATATGCTACTTGTCCCACCTTACGAATTATTTTGTAGGGTCCGATGTACCTGGGACTTAGCTTTCCTTTCTTACCAAATCTCATCACCCCTTTCATTGGTGACACTTTCAAGAACACCCAATCATTAACTTGAAACTTCAAGTCTCGTCGGCGGTTGTCCGCATAAGACTTTTGGCGAATTTGGGCTGTTAACAACCGATCTCGAATCACCTTGACCTTTTCTATTGCTTGTTGGATCAATTCAGGGCCCACTAATTGTGCTTCTCCTATTTCGAACCATCTGATTGGAGATCTACATTTCCTTCCATATAACGCTTCATACGGAGCCATTTGTATACTAGAATGGTAGCTATTGTTGTACGCGAACTCAATAAGGGGCAAATGTTCATCCCAACTACCACCAAAATCCAGCACATACGCCTGTAGCATATCTTCTACGGTTTGAATGGTACGCTCGGCTTGCCCATTAGTTTGCGGATGAAATGTCATGCTAAACTTCACTTGCGTGCCTAAACATTCTTGGAAAGACTTCCAGAACTTAGCTGTAAACTGTACTCCCCTGTCTGTGATAATAGATATTGGAATTCCATGGAGTCGCACAATTTCTTTAAGATACAGCTTTGCATAGTCTTCTGCTGAGTACGTGGTCCTAACTGGGAGAAAATGGGATGCTTTCGTCAACCTATCCACGATCACCCATGTTAATCACTTCCCATTTCCAGGTGGGTATCTCTATCGCTTGCAATAAGCCTCCCGGCTTCTGATGCTCAACTTTTACTTGTTGGCAATTTGGACATTATGCCACAAATTCTGCTATGTCTCTCTTCATGCTATCCCACCAATACATCATCTTGAGATCATGATACATTTTGGTTGAACCCGGGTGAACAGAATATTGAAAGCAGTGTGCTTCTTCTAGAATTCGTCGGCGCAATCCCGCCACATTCGGCACACACAACCTGCCTCGGTATCTAAGAATCCCATCAATAGAACCTTCAAATGGAGATTTTTCTTTCTCACGAGATGTGTCTCTATAACGACATAATTGAGGATCTTCACATTATCGTTCCTTCACTTCCATGTCCAAGGACGAAATTGTGGAATCTTTGATACTAATACCTGCATCACCCGAATCAAGTATACGCACTCCAAGATTAGCCAATCGATGAAGTTCTTGAACCATTTCTTTCCTTTCCGGAGGGATTTCACATAAACTGCCCATTGATCGGAAACTAAGAGCATCGGCTACTACATTCGCCTTCCCGGGGTGGTATAGGATGTTAACATCATAATCTATTAATAATTCTAGCCACCACCTCTGTCGCAAGTTCAACTCCATTTGCGTGAAAATGTACTGGAGGCTCTTGTGATCTGTATAGATTTCAACGTGCACACCGTACAAGTAATGTCTCCACATTTTTAAGGCATGAATGACCGCAGCCAATTCGAGATCATGAGTTGGATAATTCTTTTCATGTTTCCGCAATTGTCTCGAAGCATATGCAATAACCTTACCATACTGCATCAATACACATCCCAATCCGACACCCGAAGCATCACAATACACAACATAGCCATCTGACCCTTCTAGAAGTGTTAAAACTGGAGCTGAGGTCAACCTATTTTTCAACTCTTGGAAACTACGTTCGCAAGCATCGGTCCATTAAAATTTTAGCTGACTTCTGAGTTAGCTTTGTCAATGGGGCTGAAATAGATGAAAATCCCTCTACGAATATTCTATAATAGCCTTCCAAACCTAGAAAACTACGAACTTCCGTGGGCGTCGTAGGCCTTGGCCAAGTCTTCACAGCTTCAATTTTCTGAGTGTCGACTCGAATGCCATCATATGAAATAATATGGCCCAGAAATGTTACAGAATTTAGCCAAAACTCACACTTTGAAAATCTTGCATACAATTCTCGGGCTCGAAGAATGCCAAGAACAATTCTCAAATAATCTGCATGTTCTGATTTTTGCGAGAATACACCAGAATATCATCAATAAATACTATCACAAATAGGTCTAAGAGAGGCCTGAATACGTTGTTCATCAAATTCATAAATATGACCGGAGCACTAGTCAACCCGAATGACATCACTCGAAATTCATAGTGGCCATATCTCGTTCTGAAGGCCGTCTTAGAAATGTCCGCTTCTCTAACTCTCACCTGATGGTAGCCCGACCTCAAATCTATTTTTGAAAACCACTTGGCACCTTGCAATTGATCGAATAAATCATCAATCTTCGGAAGAGGATATATGTTCTTTATCGTCACTTTCTTCAATTGCCTATAGTCAATACACATTCGTAAAGATCCGTCTTTCTTTCTCACAAACAAGACCGGTGCTCCCCACGGTGATGAACTGGGTCTAATGAATCCCTTCTCTAGAAAGTCTTTCAACTGTTCCTTTAGCTCTTTTAATTCTGCCGGAGCCATTCGATTGGGAGGAATAGAAATAGGCTTTGTGTCCGGCAATACGTCAATAGCGAAATCAATTTCCCTTTCAGGTGGAAGACCCGGAAGTTCATCTGGGAATACGTCTGGGAATTCATTCACTACTGGGACTGACTGGAAAGTTAGCGGCTCTTCCTCGGTGTCATGAACCCGAACTAAATGGTAAACATAGCCCTTGGCTATCATCTTCCTTGCCTTAAGGTAGGAAATAAATCTACCCTTTGGCGATGCTGCATTACCCTTCCATTCAAGCACGGGCTCTCACGGAAATTTGAATCGAACCACTTTTGTGCGACAATCAACATTAGCATAGCATGACGCCAACCAATCCATACCCATAATTATATCAAAGTCTGTCATTTCCAGCTCGATCAAATCAGCTTGGGTCTGACGATCACATATCACAACGACACAATTTTTGTACACATGTCTTGCTATCATGGGATCGCCAATCGGAGTAAGCACCTCAAAAGGTGTAATGGACTCGGGTTTCACCCCAATACAACCGGCAACATATGGTGTAATATAAGAAAATGTAGAACCCGGATCTATCAACGCATACACATCACGAGAGAATATATACAATATACCTGTGACTACATCCGGAGAGGACTCGAGATCCTGTCGTCCGGCTAAAGCATATACACGGGGCTGAGTGGCACCTGAAGTAGATGCTGCCCCTCGGCCTCTACCTCGGCCTGCTGTCATCTGAGGAGTCTGCCCTGTGGGGCGTGCTGATGAGGAACCCACTGCTGAGCCTGTGGGCTGAACCCCACCTCTACCATATCGCAAGAGACTATCTCACATCAAATGTCCAGTCTGCCCACAAACATAACAACCATCAGTGTCCTGACGACACGGCCCTGAATGTAATTTGCGGCACCGACTACATCGTGGAACTGGTGGTCGCCTCTAACTGTAATCACCCCCAAACTGAGAACCCGAAGCTCTCGAGCTCTGACCCTGTCCCGATGGAAAAGAGCGATCGAACCCCCTATCTGCAAACCGAGGAGGTGCACTAGCGCCGACTTGCCTGAATGTCGGGAATAAGCTTGCCTCGATCCCCCTCTATAATCACTGCCTATGCCCATAGATCAAGCCCTTTTGCTTTGCCTCCTATCACTGTCGCGATCACCCTTTGTTGTTGTTGCCGCCCCTCTAAATTTTTAGCATGGGCCTGTATCCGGGAAATGTCCATCCCGTCTTGCAAAGAAGCTGTCAAACAATCTATAAATAAATGGGGTCCCAAACCACTCACAAATCTACGTACCCGATCTCCCATGTCGGCCACCATAGTCGGAGCATATCTAGCCAAAGAATTGAATTGCATGCTATACTCCCGGGCACTCATATTTCCCTGCCTCAAATTCAGAAATCTATCCGCTCTAGCTCAGCGGACCTCGGGTGGCAAATAATGAGGAATAAAAGCATCTACGAACTCTTGCCAAACCGGAGGAGGTGCATTCTCTCCTCTTGATAACACCCAATTGTTGTACCATAACACCGCCACATCCCGGAGTCTATAGGATTTCAACTCCACGGATTCGGTTTCGGAGGCATGGACAATCTTCAATGTCCTCAATATTTCGTCGATAAAACCTTGTGGGTCTTCCTCCGGATTTGACTCGAAGAACTCCGGAGGGTTTAGACTCATAAAATCACGGGCTTTAGTACTCGCTGCCCGGTCGCTTGGACCGACATTCTGCCGCTGTGCCTGTGCGGCAACCAATTGGGTCAATAACTGGATGGCCTCGATCATTTGTTGGCCCGAAGAAACTGGCGAAGGAATTGGAGCTGGGGATCCTCCTTGCTCTTCTACATTAGGCGGGGTAGAAGAAGTATTTGACAAGGCCTCGTTGTGTGATTCGCCTTCCTCTACATTCATCGGAGGCTCTCTTTCGACCCGCCTCTTTGTTGTAGTCTTGCCCTTCTGGGCGGCTGTAGCTTTTCCCTTTGGCGGCATTCTGAATTCATAGCACACTATTAGGGAGGATAAAATCTTATACACGGCTGTATCGCACAATCTCATAGAAGAACGATGGTCATTTTTCCTAAATGCCCTGTAGCCCCTTGTTTATTGATGTGGCGCACTACACACCATAAACAAGACTCTACTAGACACGGCTCGTAGACATTTCCTAGGACCGAACTGCTCTGATACCACTTTTGTCACGACCCGACTAGGGGCCGTGACTGGCACCCGGGGCTAACTGCCGAGCACCGCTCGTACTATTATTTCTTAGGCTTATTTAACAATCACTCATCCGATTCATGCTCAATTTATAAAAAAAAAGTTTTCATTTTAGAAACAAAATGTTTTGATACACATGAGCCCTTAGGCTAGCAACAATAATATATATATATATATATATATATATATATATATATATATATATATATCTACATAATGGCCATGCCATGAAACCACACGACCCACATTGAGTTTCTACGAGCCTCTAAGAGATGACATCTACAACTGTACACAAAAGAATCATCATAGGCACCTCCGGAACAAAGGAGGGCTTTCAGTCAGCTAGCAGCCTCTAAGAATCCGGAGCAAGATCTCCTCCCCGTCTACCTGTGGGCATGAACACAACGTCCAAAGAAAACGGACGTCAGTACGAGTATTGTACTGAGTATGTAAGGCAGGAATGAAATAAACAACATAATAGAAAGATCATAAGTCATGGGACAAAGATATAACCTGCACGAGTGTCATAGGAAATTGTATTACTTTCATATTTCACATTTTACATAATCATAGTATACACGTTATCACATCCTATACATCATCACGTACATCATCATATACATCATCACATCATAACATGTATCGTCACCCGCGTCCGGGTAACCCTCATATGCCGCCCACTAGTGGTGATCATGCCCGGACCTCTCGGCTCGGTGTAAACATAGCAGCCCGCATTAGCGGTGACATGCCCGACCATATAGGCGCGGTGGAATCATACGCAGCCCGCCTTAGCGGTGACATGCCCGGCCATATAGGCGCGGTGGAAATCTTATCATCACAACATCAATCATAACACGTCATTATTATACATTTCATGCCATAGCATCATATTATCATTTCTTAGTGTTCCATGTATCCCGTAGTTATATTACAAATTAGCATTATTCATTATCTTATCGCCATAGCATACATTAGCATTAGGAGCATACATTAGTATTTAAGACAACCACCCTATGTCGGGGTGACGTAAGGTCGTGAACCGCCGATTGTATTATAAACATTTATGAGTATCATGCCTCTCCTTGAGGGGAATAAAACATAAAGCGAGTGTTATCAATAATAACATCGTTAGCGTTATAGGAACATCATGCCACATTTCCTTGAATCTCTACACTCTAGCTCATTATCACTATTATCATGCTCATAGGTGCTTTAGTACATAGAAGGACTCATAAGCTTCATCTTATAAAGGGATTATGGAAAGCTTGAGGGATTCATGCCTTTTTGAAGAAGAGTTAAGCCTTATAAACCTTTCTCGTTTAAGCGATCTAGCGTTTGCTTGTTCTCCTTCAATGTTATGCCTCTACCTTCAAAAGAGGATTCGTACTAACATTAGTCCATTAGCCATAAGAACGCACTACTACTCTAGAGAAAATTGGGCGGCACTTCCTTTGTTTATACTACCTTTCCGCCGTTCTATCTCAACTCCCAACATTTACAACAACACTCACCATATCGCAAGCAACAATCATCATTTATATACTTTTAGTAAAATCCACCATTTCTCTCCAATTTCTTCACATTTATGGTTATAGGTTCGCTATCGTATTTTCCCATGTATCACACTTATCTCATGGTCTACATGTCATTTATAACGTATTCATACTCACAATACACTAACATTCATGATTCAATTCCACTATCATTCAATGGTGGCACTATTCACCCATTCAAGACCCATTTCCCATATCTCTCTACAATTCAATCTTCTTAGTCTTCTAATACCTTAAACAACATGATAAAGTCATGAAACATACCTTAGATGATGGTTGAACAAGTCTTGAGTTGAATTAATTCATTTGCACAAAACCCTAGTTCCACCTTCCATGGAATTTCTTAACTTAGATGATCCTTGATGGGTTTCTTACACTTGGTTCTTGTGGATTGATGAAGTTGATCTTAATTCTTCACTTGAATTCTGGGTTTCGAAGAGTTTGGAATGTTCTAGAGAGAGGTTGGGTCGTGGAGTGAGAAGGAAAAATGAATAAAATGGACTTGGATCATTTTTTTTATAAAGTTGAAATCTGTCTCGATGCCATTATACGGTCCGTACAAATTTATATGGTCCGTATAATCGACCGTAAAAATGCTCCAGTGGCTGCCCTTTTTCTGTGTCAACTTGACGGTTCATTTTACGGGCCGTAAAATTTTATACGGTCCGTATAATGTACCATAAAACCCACCTTTTCTTAACTTCATTCTGTGACACTTCTACGGTTCATTATACGATCGTAAAACCATTATACGGTCTGTATAATCGACCATATAATCCACCAGTTAACTGAATATTATTTTTGTCACTTCGTTAAATTTCCGATCCTTATGGAACCTTCTTAACAATTGTTCAACACTTCGATACTAATCTAAGGGACGTCATTACTCATCAAAACAGCGCACACGCTATTTCCTTTGTTAGCTTATTCGTTGTACATATGCGGGGGATTTTCCAAGGTGTAACACCTGCCTCAGTCATGTTGTTACTTTATTTTGCTAATAAACTTGTCGTATCTCACTTGTGCTTATCCATCCAATTAATACTCCCGGTATCACACTTTATTGGAGTTACCCTTTTCTCTTTCTATGTCGTGTTTCAGCACTACCAGTCTCTCTAATTTACTCTAGCATTTCCCTATACCATATGAATGTTGATCACATAATTACCGTTACTATCAATTTAACAACATTTAGCTCGTCTTTTGTAATTGTCAATGATACTCCTAACTAAATATTGTCCTGCCATTACTTTTTGCACAACATCTTTTCCTGTTGGGACATATTACAAGCTTATATCTTATCTCCTTTAGATTCTAGAAAAATTTCGGCAGAGTTTCCTCTATATTTCTTACTATCTCAAAGCCTGCATGTAGCAAATACCAACAATACCTCACGGGGACAATATATATGTACGACATATCTCAGCCACACAGGGCTCTCACTTTCAAGTAAAAGCACAAAGATGTCGAAACATACCTCATATATCTCACTTCAAGATGCACCTGATCCTTTAGTGATCTGCCCTGTTATCCCTTCCTATTTACTTTCCCTTTCATCCTTCAACTTTACATTTAAATTATACCTCAATATTCTTACCTTACTCGACACACACTACAAGAAACTTATCTTTTAACGACGATTTCTTAACGAAGGGAGATAAATCCGGTCGTTCTAAGTATATTTATAACGACTAAATTCTTCTCCAGTCATTAAAGATAATTTTTAGTTCAATATCAACGAGGGGGCAATATCCAGTCCTTAAAAAACATAATATCGAGTCGTTCCCCCAAATAAAATAAGGCGCTAATTTTTCCTACTTTTTTTTTCCCAGCCCCACGCTCCCCCTCATCTGCTTTCCCACCATTTTTCCTCAACCCCACTCCCCTTCATACGCAACAATCACCCCTCAAAATAAAAACAAACTGCTTCTTAATTTATAATGCTTAGATATGCATTAATTACTTATTTTTCTGTATGCAATTTTTTAGAGGAGACTCACACCAACTTAATCAGCTAGAAAGAAGGATGACTATCAGAATCTAAAGAGATAATTGAGTAAAACCCCACCAGAAGGAGTTTGCAACGGATGCTACACATACGGGTAATTATCAAGCGGCTCAATTTCAGGAATTCTGCAACAAATTCTTTGGATAAACACCAAATTTTGTGGTGAAACTGATTCTGAAGATAGGATTGAAAGGTAAAACAAATTTGTTGAAATTTTTGGGGAAAGTAAATCTCGTTCTTCCTGCACTGAAATTTCAATTTGGATAACAACCAAATTTTGTGGTTTGGGTGTTATGCTCCATTTCCTAGCCCAACCCATATAAAAACCTAATTATTTCTCTCTATTTTGATTACACAACCAGTTTGGTACAACTTACTGAAAAGAACTGGCTTTCGAGAAAGAAGCTTATCTCAACAATTTACAATTTCCTTCTCCTTCACATCAAGGTAAATATCTGTCAATTTACTAAATATTGTATTTATTGATTGTGAAATTGGGTATTCTTTTCCTATTCGTATGAGTTCTCTGTTCGATTGTATTGATTAATTGGTTTAGTGATACATTTTACTGTTAAATTGGACAAACATGGATTGCTGGTATTTTGTGCTTGGAGATTTTTTCCTGGATATCAATAATTTGTCTTGAAAACCTTTTTGTGATTTATAATGAGCTGAACCCTATATTTGTTTTCTCTCTGCCTTCGGATGATATTCTTTTTATTGGTCGTCATTCTACTAATAATGAAGGAATCGAGTCTTAGAGTTCTGTAGCCAGATAATGTCATTGTCAGTGCTCTGTCTTTGTTGCTCAAATCCCATGCCAAGAAGGTTGGCAAAACAAATATTGTCAGTAAGACCAGCATTTGATCGAAACTCTAATGATTCCAAGCTGTTCGCGAGACTATCCCAATTTGATATGGGAATTGTAATTTGTTTGTTCAGATCTGAGAGGAAGCAATTTGAGAAGGAAAGTCTTTTTAGATGCTTAAGGTCAAACAAGTGTTCTGTGAATTCTGCAGCTGGGGAGCAGTGAAGGGAGTTGTCGTATAGGTCTCCGATAGTTAAATCCGTTATATGCCAGAAGCCATTGGAGAAATCACATGATACTCCCTGTGTATTATAATTAAAACAAGAGTTCATGGAGCTGATAAAAGTAATTAAACTAAAATTTATGTTACAATGTAAAGAATTTTTACTCTATTTTAGACTTAAGTTAACCAACAAGAACAAGTGACTTTTCATGGTTAACTTGGAAAATAGATTAATAACATGTATTTATGTCATAAGTCATGTTTCAGGTGAATTAGTCGCTTGCGGAAAATAATTTATGAAGATGAGGGAGATGTGTTACAGTATTAGGAAGTGGAGAAAACTTAATTCTAGAAATGAATACAATTTTACATCAAGATAAGGGAAGTCATTATAAAAAAGTGATAAATTTTGCAATTACTGCAGTAGATGGTACTAATAGGAAAGTGTCTTAGAAATTGGATAGCTCCTTAATGATGTCTCTCTCTGACATACACTCACATCACACTGATCGCAAATCCATAAATGAAATAAGAATTTAGGAATTCCTTGTCACTTTAACTAACAATTTTATGGAAAGAGTTGATGAAAAAAATCCATGCATGGCTTTGTAACATACTCTACTGAGTGCATGCTGGAGCAACACATTTTGTTTAACTAGTGTTGTCTGAACTAGCATTACTGTTTTTTGATTTCCAATTCCAAACAAACAAACAAAAAAACCAAAAAAATAATGGTAAAACATACTAGAACTAGCAAATGAAATCATAAGATTAGTACCTGTATTGTTGTCCAGCCACAAGGATCAGGATAAAGAAATGAACCATTCCACTCATTTCCAACAAAACCTTGAATGGCAGAGTACAATGCCTCTTTCTCATATTTATTGTCTTTTGAATCTTGAATTTTGCTGCCTCAAGCAAGGTTGTTTTATAGCCGATCATTTAACTTCCAGCTGTTTGAAATTTAAAAAAAATAAAATTGAAGAGAGATCTGGTGGATTCATCACATTCTAGAATTTTAGTTTTTCTTTAAAGTTCCTAAAGGAATACAAAAATAACAGGACTTAACATTTTGAAGTCTCAAAAGTAGCAAACCAAGGCTGGTTTTCCATCTTCATCCCTCTCCAGGTTCATTCAATGGTTTTCCGAAAGTGTTTGCAAGGTGATCTTGAGCTTGCCACCTTGATTTTAGCAACCTCCTTTCCACTAGGATCTTTAATTTTGTGATATGTAGATCTTTCAACATTTTTGTAAGCTTCCTCAGCACATATCTTACAAAGATTTCTTATTTTCATGTTGCATTAGTGAGATAGTATCATACATAGTCCTAAAGGACCAATATGCTGAAGTTTCTTCATTAGCCCAATGTCATAGTTGTTATCTCTACCTTTTTTTTTTTTTTAATTTTCCTTCATAAAACACTCTTTAAGTGTCCTTTATTTTTTAAAATTGTCTACTGGAAAAAATCATCATTTTATACCTATAAAAAAGTTCATCGTTTTTCAGTACAATGAAATTTATGTATTTTGTGATGTTGCACGTTTCCGGAGACGAGTATAACTATATGTATCTATTTCTCATTAATCCATAACTCTAGAATAAATGTTTAACTCTTACTCCATGGTTGTTGTACTAATTTAATTTTATATCTATTTTACATGAACCAAGATTATGGCACCAAATAAGCAATGGATGGAACTTATTAATGATCGACTTGCTGGTGCTTACGTAGATGGGGTGGAAAGTTTTTTAGATTATGCTTTTACAAGATTGGGAGAACCACAATTGATACGTTGTCCCTGCATCAAATGTGGTAATGCAACTTCTAGAACACGTGTTGTGGTCAGGTCACATTTGATAGTACATGGGATAATACCGGGCTATACTCTTTGGTATCACCATGGGGAGAGGTCAGGTGAAGCACAACCAGATTCTGAATTTATATATGATAATGACATCGAAGAGGGTGATGGTGAGGATGAAATACATGGGATTTTGAGAGATTTGTATTATAATGGAGATAATATGAACAATAGTGGTGATGATTTTGTCGAGGAGGAACCAAATCTTGAAGCAAAACGATTTTATAAGCTACTGGAGGATTTTGAGCTACCTTTATATGAAAGTGCAAAAGTTTCTAAACTTTCTACTTTGGTTAAATTGCTTCACATTAAAAGTATTGGTCATTGGAGTAATGAGTCAATTACGATGTTATTAAAGTTTTTGAAAGAAGATTTATTGCTTGATGGAACAAACTTGCCGAATTCATATTACGAGGCAAAGAAGGTTATTCGAGATCTTGGTCTTTCTTATAAGAAGATTGATGCGTGTAAGAATGATTGCATGTTATATTGGAAGGATGATAATTGTCTTGAATCTTGCAAAGTTTGTGGAGTATCCAGATGGAAGGAGGATAAACATAGTGGGGAAACCAAATTTAAAAGTGGAAAAAAGATACCATACAAGATTTTACGTTATTTTCCTCTAAAGCCCAGACTTCAAAGATTATTTATGTGTTCAAAGACATCTCCTCTTATATCATGGCATCATGATAAAAGAGTTGATGATGGGATTATGAGACACCCAGCTGATTCAATGGTATGGAAAAACTTTGATGAGCTTCACCCATCTTTTGCTGCTGAGCCTCGTAATGTAAGACTTGGGCTTGCTAGTGATGGATTTCAACCATTTGGAATGTCCAGAACTCCATACAGCATTTGGCCCGTGGTACTTATTCCTTATAATTTACCACCTTGGCTTTGCATGAAGCAAGAGAATTTTATTTTATCAATGCTTATACCTGGTCCTGAGAGTCCTGGGGATGCAATTGATGTCTATCTTCAACCTTTGATAGAGGAGTTGAATGAATTATGGGAAACTGGAGTGGAGACCTTTGATGCGTCAACTAAAAAGAATTTTACATTACATGCATCTTTGTTATGGACCATCAATGACTTTCCAGCATATGCAAATTTGTCTGGATGGAGTACAAAAGGAAAATTGGCTTGCCCATGTTGCAATAAAGGAACTGTTTCCACAAGGCTAAAAAATTGTAAAAAACAGTGTTACATGGGCTACAGACGCTTTCTTCCTCTTGATCACAAATGGAGGAATGATAAAGCGTCATTTGATGGCACTAAGGAGACGAGACTACCACAAAAAATGTTGTCCAGTGGTGATATACTTGATCAAGTTGCTGATTTAGATGGGTTACCACTAACAAAGGATCCAAAGAAGAAGAATAAGATATCACATGAAAGTAGGGGTGATAATTGGAATAAGAAGAGTATATTCTTTGATCTTCCTTATTGGAAAACTTTGTTGTTGCGACATAATCTAGATGTGATGCACATTGAGAAAAATATCTGTGATAATATATTGGGGACAATCTTAAATGTCAAAGGAAAAACCAAAGACACCTTGAATACTCGGTTGGATTTACAAGCAATGAACATACGAAAAGATTTGCATCCAATAAAAAATGGGGATAAATATGAGTTACCACCAGCATGTTACACATTATCTCCTGAAGAGAAGCAAACGTTTTTCAATTTATTAAAGAATCTAAAGGTCCCAGATGGATTTTCATCAAATATTTCCCAGTGTGTGAACCTTAAAGATCGCAAAATTTCAGGATTAAAAAGTCACGATTGTCATGTTATTCTACAACATTTACTCTCACTTGTCATACGTGGTATGCTCTGCAAATCTGTGTCGGAACCATTTATTGAGTTGTCTTTATTTTTCAAAGTGCTTGGGGCGAAATGTTTGAGTGTGGATGTGTTGGAACAAATAGAAGCCCAAATACCATTAACCTTGTGCAAGTTAGAAAGGGTCTTTCCTCCTGCATTTTTTGATGTCATGGTGCACTTGGCAATTCATTTACCTAATGAAGCTAAGATTGCTGGACCAATTCAATATCGATGGATGTATCCAATAGAGCGCTACCTACACTTTTTGAAGTCTTTTATTGGTAATATGGCTCGCCCAGAAGGTTCGATTGCAGAGGGATATTTAGCAACTGAATGTATGACTTTATGTTCAAGGTATTTGAATACAATGAAGACAAAATTTAATTGCCTTGAATGAAATTATGATGGTGGTGTGTTTGAATCTGAGGGAGGTTTGACAATTTTTTGTCAACAAGGAAAACCTATAAAGGGTAGGAAAGGTAGCAAGCAAGATAAACTTGATTCAACTGAAATGGAGCAGGCACATTTTTATATATTGAAGAATTGTGATGAAATTCAACCATTTCTCGAGTAAGTAATGACTTAATCTAATAATTTACTGATACGTTGTCCATATTTTTCATTTAAAATGACATGTAGTTACACTTAAATTATTTGTAGAGAGTTTTCACAAATTCATGTTGATACCTCTCAACAAAGTTCAGATGTGGAATGGAATAGGCAGTTCATTACTTGGTTGCAAGAAAAGGTGAGTATCATTTAATCAAAAAATTTCCTGAATCAAATATGTAAATAGTATTTGCTAAAATATGTAGTCGATGTTGTTAGGTTGCAAGATTACACAAACACGATAATAGTAAGAGAATGGAAGATTTGCTCTCACTGGCACGTGGTCCTTTGCCATATGTGACAAGATTCAAAGGCCACATTATTAGTGGATATAGGTTTCACGTGCAAGAGTATGATAAAGGTTTGAGAACTCAAAATTCCGGGGTGGTTGTAGTTGGTGAGACTGATGAAGAGCAAAAAGAAATGGATTACTATGGCGATTTAACCGAGGTTCTTGAATTACAATTTGTTGAGGGAAGAAGAGTTATTTTGTTTCGATGCACATGGTTTGATGTATATAATCAAGAGAGGGGAGTTAAAATGGATGAATATGGTTTTGTAAGTGTTAACCGCCAGCGATTTTTGAAAACAAATGAGCCTTTTGTATTAGCCAACCAAGCATCACAAGTATTTTATGTTGTCGATCATTCCAATAAAGGTTGGCATATTGTACGAAAGGTTCAACCTCGTGATTCTTTTGACATTTTGCAAAAAGAAGATGACGACTTAGAGGAGTTAGATAACTCTACACAAATGAAAAGGAAAAGAACACATGAAGGTTTGGAGCTTTATTATGATTTCTTTTAATTTGTTAATTTTTTTTTTGGTTAATGATAATTCTTTATTTTTTATTATTTTGGGAAAGTCTAGGAGGCTTTTTGGGCCTAGGGCTAGTTTTATTAATTTTCTAACACGCAAAAATGATGTGATGATATTACAAATGATAATACTAAGATAATGAGAAAATAATATAAGAACGAATATAGAGTCAAGGCCCTTGTTCTTTGAACTTGTAAAATCTTCTAAATTGTGGAATTCTATCACCTTGTCTTGATCATCTAGCCTTTCCAAAATGTCTTGGTACTTCATCAATTTTTCTTGGATCTTGTAGACTTTGTTGAAGTGGTAGGGACAACCCCTTGTTGCTTTGCTTGTCTCATTGGTATATGCCTTGGAACAAATTCCTCATTCATCTTACCATCCCAACTATGCTTCTTTGCATGAGTTTTATTTTTGTTTTTTTCACTTTGCACCTGTCTAGAAGACAAGTCCCCATGCCTTGTAGCATTGAGAAAATTCTGTGCAGCTGACTCTTCATCAAGATTAATTTTCCTTTCTTCACCAGCAACTGGTACTTGTAAATTTACAGTGTTCTTTTGCACATTGACAACATGAGATTGTTTTTTATCCTTTGCATTGGCCTCATATTTCCTAACCTGCTTCTGAGTGTTATGTTCCTTGCCTGAAACTTTTAAGTTTACGGAAGTAGCATGTAAGACCTGAATCTGCTTTTTTGCAGCACTTTGCACAGCCTGGCTATTCTTTCCTTCTGAATTTAAAGTAATTTGTTACTGCTGAGTTTCTTGTACATTTGTATTACCTTTGCCACCTGATTTGCCATGGGTAGAAACACTCCAGCCTTCTTAGCACCATTCTTATGGTCCTGTACTGCACCAGATAGAACTGGTGCAACAGTTTTACTTTGTTGCTGCTTAGGAGTATTTATAGTTGAAGTTAACTCATTTCCAAGTATCATATCTTCTTCCTGGCCTGACTGAAACTCAGCACCCCTCATTGGAGTCACTGAATCACTTACAGAAATATCAACTTGCTGTTGTTTCTCCTTTGCGCACTTCACTTCATTCTTATCTACCTCTTGACTACTTAGCAGTAAACCAACAATTTTAGCTTGCCACTTGCAATTGCTGGTTTTGATAATCACCAGCTATTCCTCAAAATAAACAACTGTCCATTTTTTTTTTAAAAGTAGCAAACTTCTGCTTTCAAGTCAACAGGTCCTTGCATCTGTACCAAAAATTCTTGCACAAATGCCTCCTCCACTGCTGAAATTCGCTACTGTGTGCGTGGCCTGCATATTGTGTAGCTGCTGTGTTTCCTTGCTTTTTCTTCTCCATGATCTCCTCCCTAAATACTTGAACATGGTGGCACATTGTTGATCCCATCATCCTCTTCTTGCCTGTCACCCTCCTTTTCACACCATATCGCAAAAGCCATCCTAATCTACTTACAAAATTGCTGGCCAAAAATGTAATGAGGAACATTCCTGGCAGCAGTTAGTCGAATAAAATTCCACCACACAAAGCTATATTTTTCTCCTCTATTCAGTGATTTTATGCAACAATAAATGACATCAGTTTTTGCGTTAAAAAACACCATTTGGTGCCCTTTCTACTCATCAAAAACGCACCCAATATGGCTTGGACAGTAGCTAAAAGGTTCGCCAAAAGTGCAGCCCCGTCTCACCTTTCGCATCACCATCTGGTGTTCTGAAAAAATCGCACCAGCAGGTGCTCTAATCAGAACCAAAATGCATCCCTTCACATCAATATTTAAGAACCAAAGGAATTGCCTGGCAGTAACCCGAACCCCAGCGCAGTGCAGCTTCGTAGCTTGAACTAGACGAGGAAAAATCGAACAATCCATGACCAAATTTCCTTGCGTAAATCAGTGACAAGAAAGCCCCTTTCTTGTAGATCCTTCTTGTAATTTCCTCCAGTTGTACAACTCAACTGAGGAACTAACAGCTCTGTAGTAGCTGAATAGACCACAGCAGGTGCCATAATTCCAAACAGCACCATCAGTAGCCTTTTATTCACAAAGTCCCAACTGTAGCCTAATTTTCTGGTGTTACTAGCCTGTATTGCTCCATCCGTAGTCTCACACCAGCAACCAGTACTAGATACAAACAAGCTGCACTGATGCATCACACCAAATTTCCACCTGAAAATCAGCAACCAAAGGTGCACAAACAAGTTGCACTGATGCATCAGCCTCTGGCCACCTTTTGCTATTGATTCTTTATTATTTACTCTGAATGTTTTTCCCAATGAATTAATCTTGAATATTACCTCGCTCTTACTATAGTAGTAATGGTTCATGCAAGGAATCTTGTGACATGTACATTGTGTCTTCATGCTGAATGTCGTTCTCAATTTACTTTTCTTCTTATTGAAAACTTGCTGACTTTGCTCTTATATATTTTTTTTGGTATTAGGTTGACATGAATCCCTCAAAAATCCAGAAGTATGAAATGGGATCAGCTTCAAAGATTGCTAAGCATGAATTCATTCAACCTGGTGCCTTAGCAGCAAAGGGACGGGGAGGGAAAAGCTTAAGAGTAATGGGCTCTTTAAGAGTTAATGCCAAACAGAGGCCTCTAATTGCCAAAAATAAGAGTTGTAATACAGCAACTTCTAAGTTGAATATGCTAGCTGAGAAAAATTTCAATGTGCACCCTTATTTTGAAGCAATGGAAGACAATTTCCCCCTCTATCAAGAAGCTGAAATGACTCAAGACGCTCAGAGAAGTGACAGAAGCGGTCGAGGACAAATCATAAGAGTTACTGCTGAAAAGATGACTCCGATTGGAAAAAATAGAAGTTGTACTCCAGCAACTTCTAATCTAAATAAGCCAACAAAGAGAAGTATCCTTGTGCCTCCTGATTTTGATCCAATGGAAGACTTCCTTTATCAAGATGTTGAAGTGACTCTAGATGTTCAGAGAAGTGATACTAGTATTTTATTTTCTTCTGTGTAATATTTCTTGTTGTTAGTGGACTTGAAATTTTTGTTTTGTTTGACTTACACTACAATTCGCAGGTCCATTTGAATCTCAAAAGGCAAAAAAAGTGGCTGCAGTGACTCGAGATGTTCAGAGAAGTGAGACTTCTATTTAATTTCTTCTCTGTAATATTTTCTTGCTGTTAGTGGGCTTGAACTTTTTGTATTGTTTGACTTACACTAAAATTTGCAGGTCCATTTGAATCTCAAAAGGCAAAAAAAGTGGCTGAAGTGACTCGAGATGTTCAAAGAAGCGAAACTGGTATTTTATTTTCTTCTGTGTAATATCTTTTTGTTTTTAGTGGGCTTGAACTTTTTGTATTGTTTGACTTAAAATTTGCAGGTCCATTTGAATCTCAAAAGGCAAAAAAGATGGCTGAAGTTACTCGAGATGGTTAGAGAAGCGAAACTAGAATTTTATTTTCTTCTGTGTGATATTTTTTTGTTGTTAATAGACTTGAACTTTTTTGTATTGTTTTACTTCGATTAAAATTTGCAGGTCCATTTGAATCTCAAAAGGCAAAAAAAGTTGCTGAAGTGACTCACGATGCTCAGACTAGTGAAACTAGTACTTTATTTACTTTTGTGTAATATTTTCTTGTTGTTAGTGGCTTGGACGTTTTGTTTTGTTTGATGTACTTTAAATTTTGTAGGTCCATGTGAATCTGAAAAGACAAATAAAGTGAGAGGAATGAACATTTGTAAGAAAGTTTTGCGACTGAAACCTGGAGAAAAGTTAAGAGTCACTTTCTACCAAAATCGAGTTGTTGGGCCGAATCACGCCTCATTTTCTAGACACTTGGGTTTGCTAGTTCGTGATCGTAATATGTGCCCGCTGCGAGTACACTCATGGTTGGACATCGAAGAACATAAGCTTGAGCACATGTGGAAAGCTGTTACTGTAAGTATATACAACATTGCTTTCTTGATTTTATATAAAGTGAAAATTTGATATGAAAATTAATGTCTAGGTGATATATCACCCTCCCTAGCAACATTAAAAAAATTCTGTGCAGTAGACCTCATCCATATCAATTCTGCTTCTTTCCCTTCCTGCTACTACTACTTGCAAGTGTCCTTGAGAATTTTTTACTGCAACCTGATTTTGGCTTTTGACATTGGATGTAGAATGCTGCAAAATCTGTGAATTTACCAGTTGATTCTGCTTATTTCCATCATGGTGTACCACCTGAGATGACTTGCCTCCTGTAGTACCATTATTCTTTTGTTGTTGCATCTGCTGATTAGAACCAGTAGCATGTTTGTTCCCACTGCTCTTCATCACTTCATCAGGCTGTTGTTTGTGAGCTGTAAAATTTTTAGCTGTATGCTGCTGCTTATGATTATTAGCCTTGGGAGACACATTAGTTTCAAGTGCCTTGTCTGCTTGTTGCCTTGTTTGCACCACAGCATCCCTCAAGTGAAATGGAGTAACTGAAGCACTCTTAGTAGCATGAACTTGCTGCTGTTTGTGTACTATTTTTTCAGCCAGCTTCTCAGCACTCATATCCACGACTTGACTGATTTCCTGCATTTGCACATCAGTGCCCACCTGCAATTTAGTACTAATTTCACCGACAATATGCACCTTCTTCTGAGTATCTCCAGCTATACCACCAGTATCATTAACACTCTCAACATCCTTTTCCTGGCGTTGAGTATTAATATCCTCTTGTTCCCTCTACATAACAGTAACATCATCATCTGTAGCCATTAATATCCTCTTGTTCCCTCTACATAACAGTAACATCATCATCTGTAGCCATTAATATCCTCTTGTTCCCACATAAGCTATCAAATTTGTTAACAACTTGCACAGCCTTAGAACATACTGTAGCAAGCTGTTTTCATTATTATTTCCTACAGTTTGCTTTACTGCAGGCACTGCCAGTTATTGTTTATTCCCATCAACATTCTTTTGTCTCTGATTTTTCCTTTGGTTAGTTTGCCACTTATACACATTCTTAACATTGCCCACAACTTTCCCACTCTGTAACACCATAGTAACATGATTCTTCACCTTGTTTGGGTAAGAAACTTTATTTTTGCTCTTGTTATTACCTTTAACGGGTTCTTTAGCATTGTTAACAGTTGAGACTTGCTTACCTTTATCTCCATTAAGATCATTCCAATATGTTTTGGTAAACAATACTTGTTATTGATTTGAAATATTGATTTTTGATCCTAAAACTTCCAGGTTACTGCTATAATTGGTGATCTGTAAATTGATGCCTTGTTTTAACTTATTCAAGACACTTCTGTTTATATTTTTCTCTATTTCAGGAAAAATTTGACAGTGACGACATGATTGATCATAGAGGTCATGTTCTGCAACATATGAGGAAACTTTGGAATAATGGGAGAGGATCATTGCACAAGAAAATGAAATCGAAGTCATTGCATGAGGTTCTAAAAGATGTGCTGGCAGGAGTAGAAAATAGTGATTGGCAATGGTTGGTCAAGGAGCATTTCTTATCTGATAAATTTAAGGTATGATTTCATAGCCATTAACAAATAGCATTTTATTTCTAGTGGCATGTGATTACTTTTCAAGAACAATTTATGGCAGGGCCAAAAAAAAAAAATTTTGATGTCTTCTTTCCACAGGACCCACAAAATAAAGTTGCATTGATGTTTTTTTTTCTCTATTTACTCTCTGCTACCTATCCTCAAAGCTAACATTAAAAATAGAATCATTAAACTACCTTATAATAATTTTACTATTGTGTTGTTAATGCAGGAAGCAAGTACAAGAAACTCAGTCAATAGGTCTAAGGTGGTTATGCCTCATCGTACAGGTAGCAAACCTTATAGAGAGATTAATTACGAAATGGTAAGTAAATCGTGTAACCCTATGAGGAAATCTCCTCTTTGTATGAAAGATTTATGTGACTTGTTTTTTTAATTGTAAAGGGAGGCAAAGATGGTAATCCACCAAACATGGCAATTATTTTCTTTGAGACTCATAAGAAGGACGATGAGCTTGTCGAACCTGAAACCATCGAAAAATATGTATGTCTTTTTATAAATTTCATTTAACATCCTTCCTCTTCTTTAGTGTATTGCAATATTTTAAACATTCTTATATTTTATAGGCTGAAATCCAAGAGCTGGTACAATCTGAACCGTCTCTTACTAATATTGAGGTAGTGGAAAGGTGCTTTGGACCTCAATGCAAAAGTCATGCAGTTGGATTTGGGGGTGGGATAATCGCTAAGGAGTTGAAAGGTGGTACCACCTCAAAGGCTGCATTGTTGGAAGAGCTTAAAATAACTAAAAAGAAAAGGAATCACTACAAAACCGCATGGATATTCTGGAGAGTAAATATGAACGGCTTGAACGTATATTGGTTCGTCAGCGTTCATCACCTCCACTAGGTTAGTAAATTTTCTGTCAGCTATTACATAATGTGTATTTCTCAATAGATTTAGTGATATGTTTTACAAGTGCTCCTCTTTGATAACGACTTTGCTAATGCAGTAGCCTGTTTTGCTATTATGATTTGATCTAGAGACTAGATTCAAGTGTTTTAATTTTTGAAATAGTTCTACTGTGTACGTCAACAGTTATGCAGTCTTCTGGCGTTTGAGATTTGTGGATTTATTTGTTAATTTTTATGATGATGATGATGGCGTTTGGGTAAAAGAGTAGTTCATCGGATATGTCTATTTGGTTGAACTGTTTGTGAATAATTAGAGTTGCTTCATGGAAAATATATATATATGCGCACCCAAATTTGTGTAAGGTAATTAAAAATAAATGTGTGTTGATTGTCCCATAATGCACCAGGTAATTTCTAGTTGTGACTGTTTCAAGATGGAAGAAGCTTATTGTGATAGCTTTATTGATCATTTTTATCTCCACATTGCCATCTCTCTGTTTTGAGAAATCAAAATGGTATAGATTAATTATAAGCCTTTAAGAATATGTTAGCTACTATATGGCTGAACCATTTTTTGTATACTTCAAATACAATCTGTTTGCTCCTTTAGAAATTCCTTTCTTTCAAGTATCAATGACAGTCTTCATTACTAATGTGTAATAGTTTTAGGGTCAAGCCAAAACCTTAGGGTGATTGATAGTGTTGAAATTTCATTAAGATTAAGAATGAAATGGCTACGAGTGAGAAGGATCTATTGGTTGGGATGATATATTTACTTTTGACATGTATAGAGGTATATTATGATAAATCTATGTTTTTCTACTGTTCTGTAGGTATTTGTTGTTTGCTATTCATACTATGTTAACATGTTGATAGATAATGCATGATTTATTTGCTCCAATTGTTTGGCTAACTGGTGATTAAATTATTCCTTTATTTTTTAAACTAGGAAAATAGCTAGCAGGCATTCTGTTACTAAACTGACATGGATTGTTCTTTTAACAGATCAAGAACTTGAAGATTGAAGAAATGTGCTCGAACAAAGTGCAGAGCAAGTTGAAGTGCATTATGTTTATTGTTTTATTAGTATTGGTGCAGAGACGTCATTTGTACATATGCTACAATTTCCTTTTCTCAATTTTTAGGATTTGATGGATTTATTTTGTTGGACATATATATGTTTTTCAGTAATTACTGTGATGTTTAGGTTTTTGGGCCTAACAATGAAATTTTATATGAATATCAATTATTTGGTATGTTTTAGGTTGCATGTGAAAGCATATAAAATTATACTACTTCAGAAGAGCAGGGAAAATTATGAATTATTTAATTATTTTTATTAAAATTTGCAAAAGGAACATCAGTCGTTAAAAGTATTTTGATCAACGAAAGGAATTTCAGTCGCTAAAAGTACTTAATAACGACTAGAGTTTGTTGTTTTATTTCAAGGTTTAACGACTAGAGAGGTCATCAACGAAGGGAAATTTGGTCGTTGTAAGGAAGTACAACGACTGGATTACTTGTTGTCGTTAAAAAATATTTAACGACTGGGTTTGCAATCCGGTCGTTACGTTTTAACGACGGAGCTTTTAATGACCGGTGACGACCAAATTTTACCCCGTCGTTATTGACTTATAGCGACCGGATTTGATCTTTTAACGACCAAATTTCCCCTCGCTAAAGACCATTTCTCTTGTAGTGACACATCTTTCATACCGTCGCTTACCTTTGTTTCGATTAATTCAATTTGCTTAGTCCTCAACTTATAACTGAGCTTATCATCAAGAGACACATTTAATCAATTTCTCTGTCATATGAACACTGACTTGCCTCTATGACAATCAATTCATTATCATATAAATACATATTCCGATAACGTAGCCTCAACGAAGGGGCTTACCTCCGTAACTTCAACATCATCAATCACTTTCTTCGGTCAATACCGTTCTTCTGCTGCAATCAGGGGTTAGTATAAGGAATCTCATTTCCTATGGCTTAGCTCTATCGCACGATCTTAGATATGAAAGAAGAGTAACCATCCAAAATGCCCTATAGCCTCCTGTTTATAGATGTGGCGTGCAACACACCATAAACAAGACTCTACTAGACAGGGCTAGTAGACACTTCCTAGGACTGAACTGTTCTGATACCACTTTTGTCACGACCCGAATAGGGGCCATGACGGGTACCCGGGGCTAACCACCGAGCACCACTCATTCTATTACTCATCATACTCATTATACACCTCTTTAATATTCATGTGCTCATAATCATAGGAAAATCATTTTTTTAATTTGGAAACATAATCACTTTTATATACATAAGCCCTTCGGCTATCAAAATAATATATATATATATATATATATATATATATATATAATAAGGACATCGTGAGACCATACTACCCACACATACGTATCTACGAGCCTTTACTAGAGTATCAGACATGTGGACGGGACAAGACCCCGTTATGCCCAAAACATATATGTACACAAAATAGTAAATCAATTGCACCTCCGGGATAATGGAGTGCTCTCAAAATTCTGCTAACCGGCTCCTAAGAATCTGGGTCGCCTTCCTATCTACCTGTGGGCATGAACACAACGTCCAAAGAAAAGGGACGTCAATATGAACATTGTACTGAGTATGTAAAGCATGAATGAAATGAACATAATAGAGAAATCATGAGACATAAGATGAAGATATAACCTGCGTAACTTTTACGGGTGGATACCTTTCATACCTATATAATATATTATCATATTACATGTATCATCATGGCGCATATATCATCGTATCATATAACATATATTATCATAATACATATATCATCATAGTGCATACATCATCATAGCGCATACATCAGCGTATCATATGTACATGTCATCATCGTTAACCCGCCACCGGGTAACCATCATATGCTGCCCACTAGTGGTATCTGCCCATGCCATCTAGACATGGTGTATACGCTGCCCGCTTTAGCGGTGTCTGCCCGGCCATATAGGCGCGGTGTAATATCATCAATGCCACCCACTAGTGGAGTCTGCCCATGCCATCTAGACATGGTGTATACGCTGCCCGCTTTAGCAGTGTCATGCCCGGCCAACTAGGCACGGTGGAATCGTATCGTCATATAATCAATCATAAACTCATCATTATTACACATCTCATAGGCATATCATAACCTTATCATAATTTAGCATCATTATATATATCATAGTATCGTATTTGCTTAGACACATTAAACATTATCCGTATTCGGCTACGTAGTAGCTCAACAATATCACATACATGTCTTCCGTACCCGGCCATAACAAGGCTCAGTATATCTCATCATCATCATTTCCATCACATACATATCATAAGCTTATCATAACTTTCTATAAAGCATGAAAGCATATCATATTAGTAGCATGAACGTCATAAAAATATCGTATGATAGGCTTTATAATCTCTAAACTTAGGTTCATCATTACCATTATCGTATCTATAGCATATCTATTACCTTTATCCCATATGGAACCCCCTATGAACATAGACTCGTATCTTTTCGGAACATTGAGCATAGGTCATGCATTAGAGCTTATAAAAAATCTATAACGATGTCGGCGTGACATAAGGTCGAGAACCCCCGATTTCCTTATGGAGTAATCATATTCATCATATCTCACCTTGAAGGAGCTAACATTTTAAGGTGAGTGTACACCATGAACAACATCAAAGGATCGTAAGTAGGATCATTAACATCATGAACATCATATCTTGCTTTAGAATCTCTAGGCTAAAACTTACCATCATTATTTTCGTATTCATGACATATTTCTCATCTTTATCCCATAAGAAGCTCTTTATCAATATTGTCTCATAGTTCCCGGAATGTAAGAAAGTCATGGAGAAGTAGGGAAATTAATATCGTAGGAGTCATATATAAGGATCATTAGTTTCGTAGGAATGTCGTATGATGAGCTTTAGGACTTTTAGACTTAGATTCACGATCGGTATTGTCATGCTCATAACATATCTCTTTTCTTTATCTCATATGAAGCTTTTTATACTCGTAGATTCGTAATTATCGATATGTAGGAAAATCAAGGAAGGATAGGAGGATTCATACCATAAAAGTCATGCCTTAGAAAGAAATTACTAGCCTTACATACCTTTTCCTTTAGCTATTCTACCGCTTGATCGTTCTCCTTCAATGCTTACGTCTTTACCTTCAAGGGAGTTCGTATTAACATTAGTTAGACGATCATAAGAACGTGCTTACTAAAGCTAGAGAAAATTGGGCGGCATTTCCTTTGTTTCTACTACTTTCTCCATATATTATATCAATCCCCAAACATCCATAACAACATTCACAATATTATAGGCAACAACCATCATTCATCTACATTATCCACATTTCACAATTTTACTTCAATTCCTCCATAATTATGGGCATGGTTCACTATTGCGTTTTCTCACATATAATACTTACCCCATGTTCTAAATGTCATTTATAGCTTTCTTATAATCACCACATCTCAATATTTATGATTCACTCCAAACTACTACTCAAAATGTCACTATTCACACATTCATGACCCATTTTCTATCTCCTTCTACAATCCAAGTTTTTCAACTTTTCAATACCTTAAATAACATGTAAATACCATAAAACTTACCTTAGATAGTGTAGAAATAAGCCTTGAGTTGAAATACTTCTCTTGCACCAAAACCTTAGTTCACTTCCATTGCTATTCCTTGACTTGGATAAGCTTTAATGTGTTTGTTACACTTAATTTTGTGGGTTTGATGAAGTGGATCTTTAGTTTCACTTGGATTCTTGTATATGAAGAGTTTGGAAGGTTCTAGAGAAATCTTGCGTCGTGGAGGAGAAATGGGAATGAAAATAATGACCTTGGGTCTCTTATTTAAAAACATAAAATCTATCTTGACATAATTATACGGACACTTATACGGTCCGTATAAATTTATACGGTCCGTATAAGTGACCGTGAAATCACGCCGTAAAATTCTCTCTTATGTGTTCATTATACGGTACTTTATACGGGCCTTATAATTTTATATGGTCCGTATAAGTGACCGTGAAATTACCTCTTCCACATCTCGCCTCTGTGACCATTATACAGCACATTATACGTGTCGTATAACTTTATATGGTCCGTATAAGTGACCGTATAATCTCACCAATGAGAGACTTCACTGTGACCATTCTGCGGACTATTATACGGACCGTATAATCGATCGTATAACTCATCTTTTCACTGATCTTTTTCTTGTCATTTCATTTGATCTCCAATCCTTAGGGAACCTTCTTAGCACTTGTTTATCACCTCATTAACAATCTAAGGGACGTTATAACTCTTCTCCAAAACATCGTTAATTCGTTACTCATAAATCCTTCTCAATACATAGCGTATACCCTGTCTTTCTTGGCAAACTTTCTTCTCTTACTTCAAATGTCTTTGAAGTTTCCTTTAGATTCATCAAATTTTATTTCTTACTTATCAAAACATCGCATACGTCGTAGCCTTCGTCAGTCTATTCACTGTGCATGAACGATAATTTTATTTGAGGTGTAACACTAACGAAACGACAATGTATGTTAAGGCTAACCCCTTTCCTTCTCATGGCATGATCACCTAGATACGAATATATGTTTATGCAAATGTCCCCCATAGTTACGCCATTCTTAGAAATAGTAAAAGGTTATGGTTCTTGATGTTCTTATCATATTATTGTGTAACACCCCGTAAACTTGAACTAGGTGTGAATGTGTAAAATCTAGTGTTAAGATGATATTTTATCTATATGAATCCATTCTTAATGAATTCGGGTGGAAGGTAGTTGTTTTGAAGTCAAACAACCAAGTGAAGTTCTTAAGGGCTCTTAAATTCGCCTATGTTTTGGTAGGTCTGTCTTCTAGGTGAATTTAATGAATATGTTTTAAGAATTTGGAAAAATTTCCTTCATTAAAGTTGAAGCTCTTGGAAGTAGCTTTCCCATGGTAGGTCGCCCAGCCCAAGAAAAGGTATGTACAAAATGTTATGTCCGTTTTACTGAAGGGCGAAAAAGCTGAAAATTTCGCCCAAAGCATGCCTAGAAAGTACGGGACATCCTTTAAAGTACGGGACGTCCTTTTAAGACGTACTACTTTCGTTCCTCACTAGTATTGGCAGCCAAATTACAGGCTACAAGTACGGGACGTACTTCAAAGTGCGGGACGTACTTCGTGGCTGTAGTTTCACCTTTTTTAGCAGAAAATTGGGTTTAAAATGGGTATGGTCTTGTTTTGTTCCCATTTTTTTCATTCTCCCAAACCCTAAGGACGAAAATCATTCCTCAAAGTCTTCAAATCAAAGGTAAGAACATCCTTAACATTATTAATTCATTCTAACATCAAACCCATGATTCTTGTGACCAAAACCTAGGGTTTGCAACATAATTCTTCCCAAAGTGATTCAAGCTAGGGTTTACGTGTTCTTCATTAGAAAAGTGAATTGTTAAACTTTGTTTAACGTGTTAAGGTATGTCTCTCTTTTGAAAACTTATTTTGAATGAAAATCACTTTTTGAAACTATTGTTGGAAGTATAAATTTCATTCAAGGTCCTTAATGAATAAAAAGAAAAGTAATCTTTTCATGTTTCTTGAATTCTAATTCAAGTCTAAATGATGGTTAATGTGTGTGAGGAGACAAGCCCACATTAAACTTAGTTTGTGACATACTCTATATATGTATATGAAATCATAATTGCTTTTTTCTATAAGAGATGATTATAATTGAAGGCTAACGGTTGGTAGTGATGTTTTCAAAGTGAACTAGGACATTAAAATCTTGGTTAAAGAAGTGTAAACATTTTCAAGACATTAATTGAAATGATTTATCTTTACGATTTGGCATAATGAACTTTAATGCTAAATGATGGTGTGACATACTTTGAGACAAATTGTGAATCGATTTCTATGCTATGAACTTTATTGTTGTGTTTGGTCTAGCTACTCGGGAGGAAGGGTAGCCACTATGGATCCTAGTGTGATAATGCCTAGCCATTCGGGCGGAAGAGTGGCCACTTCTGAGTTCGTTACCTGGGGTGTGATTATGCCACCGGGGGTGTGATTATGCCTAGCTATTTGGGAGGAAGGATAGCCACCGCTGAATTTCAAATTCGGGAGGAAGGATAGCCACCGTTGAATTTCAAATTCCAGTGTGGTGCGCTGTGACAACGGAACCTCTACGATCACCCCTTCGATGTGCTTGATTCTTGGGCCTGTATTGGCATGTGTGATATTCTTATTTTCTCATGGAATTGTTGTTGTTAATTATGATCAATAGAAAGGCATATTTGAAGTTGTGTCTTGACAAGAGGCCTTTTAATCGGTTTTGATAATTCATATTCAGATACACAAACTGGATAACTGTTCTTACATTGGTTTCACATGATTTTCAGGACTGATTTCTTTATGTATTATTATGCTTTATTTTCATATTCCTTGTTGTCCCCGAGGCACTCACTGAGTACGAAGTACTCAGGCAAACTATTGTTGTTTTTTATGGCATGTTAGGTAACGGTGAAGAGCAGGTTCTTGATACTCTGGGCATTTAGGAAGGACTTGGGGTTGCTGCTGATTTGGTGAGCCCACACATTCATTCGTGGTACACTCTATTTATTTAATTCTATTTAATTATATTAGTTTCCGGGCCGCCTCCCGATGGGTTAGACATTATTCCTTATTCTTAGAAGCTCTTTAGTATACATTCGAATGTGGGTAGCAAAAGAGTTGTTGTTTAACTCTTTCGGGCACACTAACATAGTTTGGTTGAATTATTTAAATTATGAAGACTTCCGCTGATTTAATCCATATGCTTATGATTTGTTTACCTTTATTTTATAAACTGTTGGAGGCGAATGTTGAACTTGGCGGGTTCAAGTGTTATTATTGTGTCGTTTAGGTTCTTCCGATGTTGTTCATGACGTCGGATGCCGGTCACGTCTAGGGTGGGTTTCGGGGCGTGACAAGCTTGGCATCAGAGCCTAGGTTTAAATACGTCCTAGGATTATTGTCGGTGTCTGTGGAGCTGTGTCTAGTGGAGTTTTCCTTGTGCAGCTTGATCACCTGCATGACTGAGAAACTCCCAGGACATTTATAGGTGTTTCCTATTCTTCTTGATTCTAGATTGCGTTGTAGAGCTTCAAGTCCTTTTAGGATTATTCTAATTCGCTCGTTAATTCGTGCCTTGCAGAAATGGCTCTGACGCGATCCAAAAACGGTAACCGAGCACAACCCGCGAGAGCTAACCGAAATCTTGGGGGCGTGAATGCTGATAATGTAAATAATGTCGGAAATCAAGCAACACTCCCAGCACTGCCTGCTCCTGCTGTTCCTATTGCGGTTGTGCCTGAGATTGGTACTATGCAAACTGCTATTCAAACTACTATGCTGACCTTCAAGGCATTAAGGGCAATGGATGTCAAGGAATCCGAAGCTGTAAGGCTTGCTTCTTATCAGTTGAACGATGTTGCTCACGTATGGTTTGAGATGTGGCAATCTGAGAGGAGTAACGCTGCTTTAGCTCCGACATGGACTGAATTTGAAGAGGCGTTCATGGAAAGGTTCTTGTCTGATGAGGAAAGAATTGCTATGTCTATGAAGTTTGAAAAGGTAGAGCAGGGTAACAAGTCAGTTCGTGAGTGTAGTTTGTAGTTCACTCGTCTTTCAAAGTATACTTTATACATGATTCCGACTGAAAAGCATAAGTTGACTCATTTTGTGAAAGACTTGGTACCACGTATCAAGTCTGCATGTGCTGTTGTTGTTATGTCTCCTACTTGTACTTTCTCTTCTTTAGTTGGGTTTGCTGAGCAACAAGAGAGTTGGAAAAATGAGAAGAGGGTGGATCCAGATTGGAACAAGAAGGCCCGTTCGGCGGGTGGTTTCAGTGGTAATAATTATAAGAGAGGACAGAGTAAAGGGTATTCTGCACCTGCTCAGTATGGCGCTTATTCCCATGCTAGTGTGCCTTCTGGTAGGCAAGGCCAGAATAATAATAATAATAATAATAATAATAATAATAATAATAATAATAATAATAATAATAATAATAATAAGTTTTTGCAGGGAAGTAGTCGTCCGCCAGGGTGGGAAGAGCGTATATGTCATCATTGTGGGATTAGAGGCCACATCAAGAGGGAATGCAGAAAGTGGCTACGTGAGATGGCTGCTATGAATAACCAAAAAGAATGATTTTCCTGGTTCTGTATCTACTAGAAATCCGCCTGCTGGTAATGCGAACAATAATAATCAGAATGCCCGTAATAATGGTAAAGGTAAAGAAGTTGCTAAGACTTTTAGCGGAGGGACAGTTCGGCGTTATGGGCTGACTCGTAGGGAGACAACTGAGGCTTCTGATGCTGTGGTTACAGGTATCCTTACCATCTGTTCTCATGGTGCTTACTCACTGATTGATCCGACTTCAAGTTTATCCTATGTGACTCCTTATTTTGCTCTTGATAGGGGTATGAAACCCGAACCATTGTTTGAACCCTTTGTTGTTGATACGCCTTCGGGTGTTCCTGTTATTGTTTTTAGAGTGTATAGAAATTGTGTTGTCGTGATTAGAGGTCGTGAGACCGTGGCTGATTTGTATGAACTTGAGATAGTGCATTTCAATGTAATTATGGGGATGGACTGGTTGTCCGCGTGTTATGCTAATGTGGATTATCGCTTATTTTGACTCTACCTTCTGGGTCTGGCGTATTGTGATGCTTTTAGAATTGGTTTGGGTTGCTTGTTAATGCAGAAAAGCAAGGTGATTGCTTGTGCTTCACGACAGTTGAAAAAGCATGAGAAGAATTACCCGACTCATGACTTGGAGTTAGCTGTTGTGGTTTTTGCTTTGAAAATTTGGCGTCATTATTTGTATGGTGAGCATTGCGATGTTTTTACTGATCATAATAGTCTGCAATATATCTTCAAGCAGCGAGAGTTGAATCTCATACAAAGGAGGTGGTTGAAGTTATTAAAAGATTATAACTTGAATATTTTGCATCATCCTGCAAAGGCCAATGTGGTTGCTGATGCTTTGAGTAGGAAGTCCATGGGCACGTTGGCGTATTTGCGTGCACATGACATGCCTATGGGAAGAGAAATTCGAAGAAGTGCTAGTCTTGATGTCAGACCCGATGAAACCGAAGATGGGGAGTTAATGGAAATCACACCATCACAGTCTGATATGGTGGAAAGGATAAAATCCAAGCAATATGATGATGAACTCTTGGCAAAGCTGAGAGATGGAGTGGAAAAGGGTGAGTACACTTCGTTTACTATTGGTACTAGTGATAGTGTTCTGCGGTTGCAAGGACGATTGTGTGTTCCTGATGTTGATGGTCATCGACAAGAATTAATGATGGAAGCTCATAGTTCCAAGTATTCAGTTCATCCAGGATCCACCAAGATGTATAAGGATCTGAAACAACACTATTGGTGGAAGAGCATGAAGGTTGATATTTCTAACTTTGTGGCTAATTGTTTAAATTGTCAACATGTGAAAGCTGAACATCAAAGGCCTAGGGGCCTAGCTCAGAATATCGAGATTCCGCAATGGAAGTGGGAGTTGATCAATATGGATTTCGTTATGGGTTTACCCCCACACAAAGGCCAAATTTGATTCGATTTGGGTGATCGTGGATAGACTCACAAAGTCTGCTCATTTTCTCCCTTTGAAGACATTATATGCCACAGCGGAGTACGCCACGTTATATTTGAAGGAGATCGTTAGGTTGCACGGTGTTCCGCCATCCATGATATCTGACAGAGGTACACAATTTACTGCTCACTTCTGGCAGGCGTTTCAAGATGGTTTGGGGACTAGAGTGAAATTGAGCATTGCCTTTCATCCTCAAACTGACGAGCAGACCGAGAGAACTATTCAAACTTTGGAGGATATGTTATGTGCTTGTGCAATTGATTTTGGAGGATGTTGGGTAGAACACCTACCTTTGGTGGAATTCGCTTACAACAATAGTTATCAAGTGAGTATTAAGATGGCTCCTTATGAGGCTCTTTATGAGAGGTGTTGTCGGTCTCCATTTGGTTGGTTTGAACCAACGGAAGTAGAGTTGTTGGGTCCCGATTCAGTTTATGAGGTGATTGAGAAGGTAAATCTTATTTTGCAGCGACTGAAGACCGCTCAGAGTAGACAAAAGCCTTACACGGATGTGAGGCGTAGGGAATTGGAATATGCTGTTGGTGACAAGGTTTTCTAGAAAGTGTCACCTATAAAGGGGGTAATGCGTTTTGGCAGAAAGGGAAGCTTAGTCCTCGTTACATTGGTCCTTATGAGATTACCAGAAGAGTTGGGAACGTAGCTTATGAGTTGAGATTACTGGCTGAGATGTCCATGGTTCATCCGGTGCTTCACATTTCGATGTTGAGGTTGTATAAACCTGGCCCTTCTCATGTGTTAAACTATGAAAAGGTTGAGATTGATGAATCCTTGGCTTATGAAGAAGAACCAATTCAGATTTTGGATCGCCAAGTTAGAAGGTTGAAAACAAAATATGTAGCGTCAGTTAAAGTGTTGTGCCGAAATTATAATACTGAGGAAGCTACTTGGGAGGAAGGGTAACCACTATGGATCCTAGTGTGATAATGCCTAGCCATTCGGGAGGAAGAGTGGCCAGTTTCGGGTTCGCTACCTGGGGTTTGATTATGCCTAGCTATTCGGGAGGAAGGATAGCCATCGCTGAATTTCATATTCCGGTATGGTGCACTGTGACAAGGGAACCTCTACAGTCACCCCTTAGATGTGCTTGATTCTTGGGCCTGTATTGGCATGTGTGGTATTCTTATTTTCTCATGGAATTGTTGTTGTTAATTATGAACAATTGAAAGGCATATTTGAAGTTGTGCCTTGACAAGAAGCCTTATAATCGGTCTTGATAATTCATATTGAGATACACAAACTGAATAACTGTTCTTACATTGGTTTCACATGATTTTCAGGACTGATTTCTTTATGTATTATTGTACTTTATTTTCATATTTCTCGCTGTCCCCGAGGCACTCACTGAGTACGAAGTATTCAGGCATACCATTGTTGTTTTTGATGGTATGTTAGGTAACGGTGAAGAGCAGGTTCTTGATACTCCGGGCGTTTAGGAAGGACTTGCGGTTGCTGCTGATTTGGTGAACCAACACATTCATTCATGGGACAGTCTATTTATTTAATTATATTAGTTTCCGGGCTGCCTCCCGATGGGTTAGACATTTCCTTATTCTTAGAAGTTCCTTAGTATACATTCGAATGTGGGTTGAAGAAGAGTTGTTGTTTAACTCTTTTGGGCACACTATCATGTTTTGGTTGAATTATTTAAATTATGAAGACTTCCGCTGATTTAATCCATATAATTATGATTTCTTTACCTTTATTTTATAAACTTTTGGAGCCGAATTGTTACACCTCGCAGTTGTTGTACGTTGAAATTCTTTCGGTGTTTGCTATTCAATTGCAGACATCGGAGTTATTGTCGAGAATATGCAAGATCATAGGTGCTCCTTTTACAATTATAAGAGTCCGAGTTCGCGTTACAGGTTATAGAAGGATTGGAAAATAAGTGGACTAAGGAGATTAAGCTTTCGAGGCTTTGAAGGAAAGTTGGCAAGGTTTGGTACGGAAATCTTGGTCTAAATGGGAGAAAGATTACCCTTTAGTATATCAAGAGTTTTGAAGTGGAACAAAAGTCTAAAGTGAAGTTTGGGAAGTCTAGTTTCCAAAGCAACAAGCCGCTCCTCAATAGGACATCGGGGTTAGGAGATATGGACGTTACAAGTCAGGCTGACGGACTAGGAAAGTGGTCTGCGCGAACGCGCCAGGGAGTGGCGCGAACGCGCAGAAGGCCAAGGGCTAACACAGCGCGAACGCGCTGAACAATTTTGAAGCCTAGATTCGGGATGAAGGTCATATTATAAGAGGTGTAATAATAATATACATATGACATTTGGAGACCATATGGTGTAATCAGGTAGTATGTTGCTTAAGGAATGCCCTCGTTACTGTAAGCTAAGTGGGGTCCACGTGTCGGGGTTTTATAATGGATATATGAAGAGATATATGAGTAGTACATGGAAAGTTGAGCAAGTCTTAAGAAGGATCCTTAAGCCAAATATGGGCATAGGCCCTCCAAAAGGACGATTTAAGGAAACATTTTCGAATGATCTGACTTGGAGGGGCCAAAAAGACATTATAGGTTTCGAATTTGGAAAAACATCAAGAATGAAAGTTGTAGACAATTGAAAGAGATTTCCAACCATAGGTCTTGGGCCCTCACACGATAGCGGGATCAAGAGTTATGGCCTTTTTATTGAACGAAGGCACAGGCAGAAAAACTAAGTCAGCGCGAACGCGCCCAACGGGGGCGCGAACGCGCTGAAGAAATATTAAGTCGGTCGAGGCAGAACCTGGACCGCTATTTAGAGGGTATTACCCCTCATTTTCTTCATCAAATACTCTCCAAAATTCTTGAGAGTTCTCCCCAATACCCCAAGCCAACTTTTTAGCCCAAACCAGGTATAATTTCCAAATTTCGGTCCGAATAGCGTATAGTTATTGTTGCAGAATCATATAGCGGCGTTTTGTGGCCTAAACTTAGCGTGGAAAATGAAGATACAACAATATTAAAGGGCGAAAGTTATGAATCTCTTCCTATTTATGTTAATACTGGCTTATTCACGAAACTAGAGCGGTAAAATGATTGTATAGTGAGTTGAGTAGCTATGGAAGTTGGAAAACAGCGTGTGGGCTATTTTATATAATACTTTGGTATGGGAAATGATTTTATGGATGTTGGTACTATTGTTGTTGTTGTTGGTTGTTGGATTAAGAATTCTGGCTAGGCATATAAACAGGGGAGATGCTGCCCGATTTTTGGCAGAATATAAACTAGTTTAGTTTGAACACTAGGACAAGTGTATGATAATGAGTCTAACGTTAGTGCGAATCCTCTCGAATGTAGATTTACGAGCTCGGACGAATAAGCGTAGCTAATAGGAGGTTGAATAGGTATGTTAAGGCTCGTCCCTTTCTTTCGAAGACATGATTCCTATGTTACGAGTTCATAAATGCTTCCATAACTTCTTTGTTTTCAAAAGTTAAAAGTTTATGATTCCAAGGCATGATTCCTTTCTCGATAACCCGTAAATGTTTTTCCAAAATGTCCGTATTTTTTTCAAAACAGAGGTTTTTGATTTTGTAAGCCCTTATGACAACAAGGATGGAAATGTTTTTATCAAGATGACAATGATGCCAAAGATGAGAATATTTTTCTGTGATGACTATGATGAGAACGATTTCATGTTTAAAGGTTCCAAGCTATGATTTCAATTACGATATATGAATGTTGAGCTATTTCTTGATTTCTCAATTTTATTCATGGATGATGACTATTTTTAAAGATTCCAAAGTATATGAATTGATGCCTTATGAGATTTATGATCTTATTCTATGTTCTCTGTTGATGCTATTCTCCATTGATAGTCTCACCTTATAATAATTGTTCCTTCAAGGTGAGACAGAGCGATGATGATTATTCCATAATATAATCGGAGGTTACCGACCTTACGTCACTCCGATAAAGACAGAACTTTCCTTGGGATCTCTTGCATGCTGCTTATATGATATATGTATATGTATCTGGGGAATATGGGAAAAAGGGAGCGGCGCTATAGACGCATGACCACCTGATCTGTTGGCGTAATATGATATCATCCCGGACGCGGGATGCCCGCACGCAGGACATATGTGGTTAAATGGATCGGGCCGACGTTCCTCGGTACATTTTCTAAATATATGAACTAGAAATGTTTTTCAAAGAAAGCTATCAATGCATGGCATCCGCCCTAAGAGGCACTCATATGTACAAGTTACTCTTTTATCTTACGATATGCTCTATATTTCCATTCTGTTATTATTCATACTTGTATCCCTTATTATATTATCGTTCATGCCTTACATACTCGGTACATTACTCGTACTGACGTCCCTTCTTGCGAACGCTGTGGTCATGCCCACAGGTAGACGGGGAGACGGTACAGATCCCTAGGAGCCTTGTACATGTTTTGGGGCATGGCGGGGTCCTGTCCCGTCCTAATGTTCAGTATTCCAGTTAGAGGCTCGTAGATACATATGTGTGGGTAATATATGTCCCATGATCACCTCAGTGTATATTTCTATATATTACTTTTGACACCTCGAGAGCTTATGCACATATGCATATTTTGTGACGATATTTAGCGACCATTTCACCGCAAGTATGTTGGGAATTAAAATTGCACAAGTTGAGTGATAGTTAGTATGATAAGGGTTGCTCGGTAGCTAATACTGGGTACCTTTCATGGCCCTCTTGTTGGGTCGTGACGCGAATGTTAAACTTGGCGGGTTCAAGTGTTATTATTGTGTCGTTTAGGTTCATCTGATGTTTTTCATGACGTCGGATGCCGGTCACGTCTAGGGTGGGTTTCGGGGTGTGACATATTGACCTTTGTTTCATGATTATTGATTTTGTTCATTGTTGTTGATCTTATCTTATGGTTATTATTCCTTCAAGGTGAGATATAGCGATGATGATGGTTCCATAATGGTAATCAGAGGTTTACCGACCTTATGTCACTCTGATATAGTTGTAATATTTTCTTTGTACTCTCATGCATGATTTATATATATGTGGCTATTTTCTCACACCGAGCCGCGCTATAGTCGGCCGGGTATGGCACCTGTTGTGCACATCACTGTACTGGGTACATTATGATATTACCCCAGATGCGGAATGCCCCAGATATAGGATGATGATGATTTGATGATCACACCAAGCTTATATGGCTAGGTATGATACTATATATGTTTGTATAAAAAAAAATTTTTTTAAAAAAGCTAAGCATGTATGACATCTGCCTTAAGAGGCATTCAGATGTACAAGTTATTTCTGTTATCTCATGTTTCTTTCATATCTTTATTATGTTGTTATTCGTGCCTTACATATTCAGTAAATTACTCGTACTGATGTCCTTTTGTTGTGGACGTTGCATTCATGCCCGTAGGTAGACAGGGAGACGGACCATGCCTCTAGGCTTCTTCATCAGCAATTGTGCAGGAGCGCTCCTATCACGACCCGATTAGGGGCAATGACGGGTACCCAGAGCTAACTACGGAGCACCACTCATTAGACTATTCATCATCCTCAACCTGAACATATATAATCTCCAAAGAAACCTATATCTATATACATAAGCCCTCACGACTACAAAAATGATATACAAAAATACAATGTGATCATCGTGGGACTTCAACAACCCACACGTACATATCTACGAGCCTCTACTAGAGTGCTAGACATAAAGACGGGACAGGACCCCGTCGTGCCTAAAATATATATAGATAAAAGAATGTAATCAGAAGTAGAACCTCCGGAATAATAGAGTGCTCCTGTGAATTTTCTGATAAGCTCCTACGGATCCGCACCGTCTCCCTGTCTACCTGTGGGCAAGAACACAGCGTCCAGAAATAAAGGACGCCAGTACGAACATTGTATTGAGTATGTAAGGCATAAACAACAATAGTACATTGATGAAATAAGGAAACATCAAGTGAGGAACAACCTGTAACTGACTGTCACTTAAGATTGAATAATGCATGCTAACTTACTTCATAAACATCATCATATCACGTATGCATATATAAGCTGCCCGACCATATAAGTACGGTGTGATCATCATTAGACTGCCTCCAGGCCTCTCGCATCCGGGTTAAACATCTCATGCCACCCACTAGTGGTGTCTGCCCATGCCCTCTAGACATGGTGTATATGCCACCCGCCTTAGCGGTGTCTGCCCGGCCATATAGGCGCGGTGTAATATCATTATCATATACTTATCATAGAGCATGCATAAGAAGTCAAAGACAACTATACTCTATCGGGGTGACATAAGGTCGTGAACCCCCGATTCCATTATGGAGTATTCATAATCATTCTGCCTCACCTTGAAGGAACTAGCATTAGAAGGTGAGTGTAACATAATGATCAACATCAAAGAATCATAGTTTGAATCATTAGCTTTGTAGAAACATCATATCATACTCGTAGCGTATCTCTTTCCTATATCTAATGTGAAGCTCTTTATAATCACAGGTTCTTATTTTTCGGAAGGTAAGAAGGTCATAAAGGATAAGGAAAGTTATGTCATAAGATTCATGCCTTAGAAAAGAAGGGACTAGCCTTACATACCTTTTCGTTTAGCTACTTTATCACTTGAACGTTCCCCTCCAATATTCACGTTTCTACCTTCAAGAGAATTCGTACTAACATTAGATAATCGATAACTTAAGCATGCTTGAACTAAAGCTATTGAAAATTAGGCAGCATCTCCTTTGTTTATACAACTTTCTCCATACCATATAACAACTCCCAAACGTCAATAATAACATTTATCATATCATAATCAGCAATATTCCTCAAACACATATTATTCAATTTCCTACTTCCATTTCGAGGGCCTCCATAACCATGGTCATAATACAACATTACATTCATCCTCATATAATGTTTCTTCCATACTCTTAATATCATTTATAACATAACTATACTCGTAACATATAAAGAATCATGATTCATATTAATATATTACTCACATATGCGACTATTCTCATATTTGGGACCCATTTTCTATTTCCTTCCCTAATCCAAGCCTTTCAACCCCTCAATACTCTAAATACCATGAATTGGTCATAAAATATACCTTTGATAGTGTAGGGATAGCCTTTGGAGGAAAATACTTCACTTGAAGAAAAACCCTAGCTTCAATCCACAAAGTTTTCTTGACTCCAAGCAACCCAAGTGAGATTCTTGCACTTGATTATCTTGGTTTGATGAAGTTGATCCTTAATTTCTCTTGGACTCTTGTAGATGAATTGTGGAGGGAGTTCTAGAGACTTCTTGAGGTGTGGAGAGAAAATGGGAAATGAAATTTGAACTTGGGGTCCTCTTTTATAAAACTTAAAAATCTGTCCCGACCCAGTTATACGGACACACATACGGTCCGTATAATTTATATGGGCCGTATGTGTGACCGTACATTAGTTCCAGTGGAGACCCCAATTCTGGGCAGGTTATATGATCATATATACGGGTCGTATCTTTTATACGGTCCGTAGAGTGAACCGTACAATCCACAATTTTCCGAAGCTTGTCCTCGTCGACTCATTTTGCCTCCAATCCTTATGAAACCTTTTTAACACTTATTTAAAACTTCATCAACAATCTAAGGGGCGTTATATTTCTTCTTTAAGACATAATTAAGTCAACATTAACTCGGTACTTTGTAAATCCTTTCCGAAACACAACGCATGCTTCGCCTTTCCTAACGAAGTTTCTTCTCTTGCCGCAAACATCTTTGGAATCTTAATGAGAACCATTAAGTACTACTTCTTACTTGTAGAAACATCCTATACTTCTTTCCTTGCGTTAATCTATTCACTGTGCAATGACATGAATTTTTTTGAGGTATAACATTCTTCCCCCCTTTAAAAACATTCGTCCTCGAATGTTAAGTACTCGGGAATTCTACAAAACATTCGCCAGAGTTTTCCCTGTAATATGGCTCTACCGTCCTGTCACAACAGCTCACAATAACAATGCCTCACAAGGATACAATACAATGGCAATAAATTTATGGTCACACATGACCAAAAGCATGAAATGAAAGTATACATACCTCATAATGTTGATGTCTCATCTTAGATCTCTCCCGGGGTGGAAACAAGTGTGGGTACTTGGACTTCATATTTCCTTCCGCTTCCCATGTCATTTCTTCTCGGTTATTTTTTCGCCACAAGACTTTGATTAAAGCTACTTCCTCCTTTCTAAGTCTCTGTACTTGCCTATCTAGTATGGCAATGGGTACCTATTCATAAGCCAACTTTTCCGTCACTTGAACATTATCTACCGGGATGATCCTAGTAGGATCCCCGACGCATTTATGGAGCATTGAGACATGGAAAACCAAATGGACTGATTCAAGTTCTGGAGGTAAGTCCAATTTATAAGCTACTTGACCCACCTTGTGGACAGTCTTATAAGGTCCGATGTATCGAGGACTCAACTTCCCTTTCTTACCAAATCTTATCACGCCCTTCATCGGTGATACCTTTAAGAACACCCAATCATCAACTAGAAATTATAAGTCTCGCCGACGGTTATCCGCATAAGATTTTTGGCGACTTTGGGCTGTCTCTAATCGATCTCGGATAATATTGACCTTTTCCACCACTTGTTGGATCAATTTTGGACCTATTAATTGTGTCTCCCCGACTTCAAACCATCCAATTGGCGATCTGCACTTTCTTCCATATAGAGCTTCATACGAGGCCATTTGAATACTGGAATGATAGCTGTTGTTGTATGCGAACTCAGTGAGAGGTAAGTGGTCATCCCAACTACCACCAAAATCTAACACACATGCTCGTAACATATCCTCCAAGGTCTGAATAGTGCGTTCGGCTTGCCAATCAGCTTATGGGTTAAATTTTGTGCTAAGCCTTACCTGAGTACCCAAACCTTCTTGGAAATATTTCCAGAATTTAGCTGTAAATTGGGCTCCTCGATCTGTGATAATATATATCGGGACAACGTGAAGTCGCACAATCTCTTTGAGATACAATCTTACATAATCTTCTGCTGAATATATGGTTCTGAATGAAAGAAAATGAGCTGATTTCGTGAGTCTGTCCACGATCACCCATCTAGAGTTATACTTGCTTCAGGAATGAGGAAACCGTACAATTAAATCCATATTGATCACTTCCCATTTCCAGGTTGGAATCTCCATAGCTTGTAATAATCCTCCTGGCTTTTGATGTTCGATATTCACTTGTTGACAATTTGGATATTGAGCTACAAACTCTGCTATATCCTTCTTCATTCCATCCCACCAATACATTAGCTTAAGATGGTGATACATCTTTGTCGCTCCTAGATGAATAGAATACCGATAGTTATGAGCTTCTTCTAAAATCCGGCGACGTAGCTCTGCAATATTCGGAACACATAGCCTGTCTCGGTATCTAAGAACTCCATCTATAGAGATTTAAAATGGAGACTTCTCTTTCTCATAAAATGTATCTCTATAGTGACTCAACTGGGGATCTTCATATTGGCGCCCTTTTACCTCCATATCTAAGGATGAAACAGTTGGATTATTAATATCAATTCCTGCACTGCCAGAATCGATTAGGCGAACTCCAAGGCTGGCTAGCTGGTGGAGTTCGCGGATTAATTCTTTGTTCTATGAAGGAACCTTACATAAGCTACGCATTGATTTGCAGCTAAGTGCATCAGCCACTACATTCGCCTTTCCAGGATGGTATAAAATACTCACATCATAATCTTTCAATAATTTCAACCACCGTCTCTGTCTAAGATTCAGCTCCTTCTATTTGAAAATATACCGGAGACTCTTATGATCCGTATAAATATCAACATCTACACCATACATGTAGTGTCTCCACATCTTTAGTGCATGGATAACCGCAGCCAACTCAAGGTCATGGGTCGGATAATTCTTCTCATGTTTCTGCAATTGTCTTGAAGCATAGGCAATGACCTTACTGTGCTGCATCAACACACATCCTAACCCAACACCAGGGGAATCACAATAGACAAAATAACAATCTGGCCCTTCTGGAAGTGTCAGGACTGGAGCTGAAGTTACTCTATCCTTTAACTCCTGGAAACTGCGTTCACAAGCATCAGTCCATTTGAATCTTGCTGACTTCTGAGTTAGCTTCGTCAATGGTGATGAAATAGAGGAAAACCCTTCCACAAATCTTCTATAGTAACCTTCCAATCCTAAAAAACTACGGACTTTTGTAGGCCTTGGCCAAGTCTTCACAGCCTCAATTTTCTAAACATCCACTCAAATGCCATCAGCTGAAATAATATGGCCTAGGAAAATCACAGAATTTAGCCAAAACTCGCATTTCAAGAATTTTTCATACAACTCTCAAGTCTGAAGAATTTCAAGGACAATACGCAAATGGTCTGCATGCTCTGAATCTGTTCGAGAGTATACAAGAATATCATCAATGAACACTGTTACACCTCGAAATTGTTTTGTTGATGCACAGTGAATAGACTAATGAAGAGCACGAGTACACGGTATTTCAATAAGTAAGGAATGAAATTTGATAACCCTAGTTAAGATTTCAAAGATGTTCGAGACAGGGGAAGAAAGTTTGCCAAGAGAAGGCAAGACACACGATAGGTATCGAAAAGGAAAAATGAGTAACAAGTTAACGAGGATTTAATAATGCCTTGGAGAAGAGTTATAATGTCCCTTAGAATTGCAATGAGGATATAGACAAGTGCTAATAAGGTTCCACAAGGATTGGAGATCAAACGAGTCAACGATAACGAACTTCGGGAAACTGGGGATTATACGGCCAAACATATTGGTCGTTTAAAACATACGGGCCGTATGTTCCACCGTATAATCAGCCCAGAATAGTACCCCTCTCTAGACCAAATCTACGGCCAGACATACGGATAGTATAATTTATACGGACCGTATGTTGGTCTGTAGAAACTGGTCAGGACAGAATTGTGTTATTAATAAGGGATCAAGTCTCATTTTATTTCATTTCCCTTTCACACCTCTTCTCTCTAAAACATCTCTATACACTTCTCCCACAAGAATTCAAGAGATATTAGTGATTAAATACATCAAACTAAGTGAATCAAGTGTAAGAAACCCATTAAGGTTCATCCAACGTAAGTAATCCAAGTGAAGGTGAAACTAGGGTTTTGCTCAAGCGAGGTGTTTTCACCCAAGGTTCATCCCTACACCATCTAAGGTAATATTTATGGTATTTCCATGTTGTTTAAGGTATTTAAAAGTTGAAATACTTGGATTGTAGAAGGATATAGAAAAATGGGTCATGAATGTGGGAATAGTATCATTGTGAGTAATAGCTTGAATTGAGTCATGATTCTTGATGTGTTGTGATATGGTTATGTTATAAATGATGTTAAGAACATGGGATAGACAGTGTATATGAATGAACATAATCATGTGTTATGACCATGGATATGGATGATTGGAAGTGAATTGAGGAATATGGATAATGTATGAGAATAAAGACTATTATTATGATGTTGTGAATGTATTATTGATGTTTGGGAGTTGATATATGATATGGAGGAAGTCGTATAAACAAAGGAGATGCTGTCCAATTTTCTCTAGCTTTAGTCATGTATGCTAGCTATCGATTTTCTAATGATAGTATAACTCTAATGAAGGTAGAAACGTGAGCATTAGAGGAGAACGTGCAAGTGATAGAATAGTTGAACGGAAAGGTATGTAAGGCTAACCCTTCTTTCATAAGGCATGGTTCTTTGGCCAAATATCTATTCTTCTATGAGCCTATAATGTCCTCCAAATGATTCTATCTTCAAAGGCTACTAAGCTCGTGATTCTCGATATGTTACGATTGTACTAGTTTCCTCATATGACGAATAACCCTATAAGGATAGATGTAATGAACGGTGATAATAGTGATAATAATGATGACGATGATAATAGTAATGATGCTAACGATGCTTATGAGCTATTATGTATATATGCCTATGTATGACTATTATGGAACCCCCAGCTTATAAGGCTGGGTAGAATATATATATATATATTGTAACGCTATATATATATTTTGTAACGCGCGCCCACCTCTGTCGTGGGTACGGATAACCCTGATTCCTTGGTAGGGCTAGGTATGTGTAACCCTGAAGCCTTGGTTGGCCAGGTATGTATGATAACCGAGCCTAGCCATGGTCGGGTACGTGAAACACTGAACCTTCGTAGTCGGGTATGCTATGTATATGATATGGATAAGTATATGATATAGATAAGAATATGTATATGAATACGACTATGGAAACCAAAATGTAAATAAACACGGATATAAGTACGGATACGGATATGGATGTATGTACACAATTACGCGTTAGAAATGGAAAGTCCCTATGAGAAGCAAGTGCTTATGACGATGACACTACTATCTCTCAGCCTATGCTATTTCTATGTTGCCTATTATTCTTTGATAATGATATTGATCATGCTTTACATACTCAGTACATTCTTCGTACTGACGTCCTTTTGATTGTGGACGCTACGTCATGCCGGTAGGTGGCCAGGGAGACAGGCTTGATCCATAGCTATATTTCTCAGGGACTACATAGCGGAGCTCCATTTCATTCGGAGCTATAGATTTTTGTATTGATTCTTTTGTGTAGATATCTATGGCCATAGCGGGGTCCTGTCCCGCCTATATGTTATGACATACTCTCCTTAGGGGATCGTAGACATGTGTATATGGTTAGTTGTGTTTTGCCTTGTCGGCCTATATTTTAGATGTCATTTTGTTAGCCTCGTCGGCTTATGTATATTTCTATGGGAATTGCTATTAATGGTGATATGTATATATTTATTGTTTCCCAAATGGAAATAGTATGATTTAAAAATGTGGCTCACCTAGATGTAAATGTAAAGGTATGTTAAGAGGTGCCCGGGTGGGCTAGCATCGGGTGCCCGTCGCGGTCCTCCGGTTGGGTCGTGACAAACACGATCATGAATAGATCTATGAGAGGCCTGAATACATTATTTATTAAATTCATAAACACTGCCGGAGCATTGGTCAACCCAAATGACATTACCCAAAATTCAAAGTGGCCATATCTCGTTCTGAAAGCTGTTTTAGGAGTATCTTCTTCTCTAACTCTCACTTGATGATAACCTGACCTCAGATCTATTTTGCAAAACCACTTGGCACCCTGTAATTGGTCAAACAAATCACCGATTCTTTGGAGAGGATATTTGTTATTTATCATTACCTTATTCGGCTGCCTATAGTCAATGCACATCCGTAGGGAACCATCTTTCTTTCTCACAAAAAGGACTGGTGCTCCCCACGGTGATGAACTGGGCCTAATAAACCCCTCCTCAAGTAAATCTTTCAATTGTACCTTTAGCTCTTTCAGTTCTGTAAGAGCCATTCGGTAAGGAGGGATAGAGATTGGTTTAGTATGCGGCAACACATCAATAGCAAAGTCAATTTCTCTCTCCGGAGGAAGACCTGGGAATTCATCTGGAAATACATCTGGAAATTCAAGTTATGTAAAACAAGTACCGGGAAGATTAGAGGCGGAATGAACCAAAGAAACTGAGTATGACAGCTTAGCAACTCGATGGCTGCAAGTCGACAGACCATCGAATGGTCGACGCCCCATCAACATGCACCGTCGAACAGCTCTCAGAGAATCAAAGGCTGCCGCCATTCGACGGTTTCCAGTCGATGGATCGTCGACCCTGCCATTGAATTTCAGGTGGTGGGAAATTTTCTCTCTCCTAAAAATTAAAAAGGCCACAACTTCGGTCATTATTTATACCCAGAAATCATAACTCTCTAGATTCTTCAAGCTCTCTCTACCCTTTTTACCTATCCTTACACCTCCTAAGCTAAATCAAGTGAGAATCAAGATTTAAAATCCTTAAGCTAGCTCGTAGATGGTGATGGTCCTTGCTTTTAGTTAAATTTGTGATAGTTTTGGTTGCAAACAAGGTTGGGTGAGTTAGGGTTCTTCAAGAGTAAGGTATGTTCTCTCTTTATTTCTTATATTGAGTTGATTTGGAGGTTAATAAGTCATAAAGGTGAAGGAAATTATGGTAGGAAAAGTTATGAGACATTGTGTTTTAGTTGTTGGTTATGAGAAGAAGTTTTGGGATTGAATTGGGTATAATTTGAATGTAGCCTTGTGATTATGGAATGGTTGATGTCATATTGTGGGTTTTGGAATTGTTTTGAAGATTGGTAGAAGTAAAAGATATAACGAAAATGTTGTCCAATTATCATTAGATTACCAATCATTCTAGTTTGACCTTATAAGTGTTCCAATGGCTTACCCTTAGTGCGAATCATCTTGAATGTAGATTACAAACTTAGGAGGATAGGCGCTAGATAAGTTAAGGAGATAACGAGGTATGTTAAGGCTAACTCTTTCTTTCTTAAGGCATGATTGTCACGACCCAACTAGAGGGCCATGATGGGCACCCGGAGCTAACCTACCTAGTACCTCTAAACATACACCTCATAATCATATTTAGGTGGGCTATAAGCTAGGTGCTATGCATAATACTCTGTAAGAATATGTATCACAAAATAATGGCACGTCTTCATGTAATGATCAACAACCATGCCCATAAACATAAGCCAATAAGACTGTCTATAAACTGTACATCAATACGTATTGTTAAGACTACAGAATATCTAGATACATGCACCGGTCTACGAGCCTCGAGATAGAATATAAGAATCCATAAGGACAGGGAAGGACTCCGCCATGCCTAAGTGTATATGCATACAAAAGAGTAGTACCAATAACCTACAGCTCCGGGACAATTGGAGCCTTTCTGACACTCCGCTGATAAAGATCCTAAGAATCGGGTCCGTCTACCTATCTACCTGCGGGCATGAACGCAGCGTCCTTAAGAAAAAGACGTCAGTACGAACAATGTACTAAGTATGTAAGGCATGAATAACAACATAATGAGAAATATAGAACATAACAGGAGAAAAAGATAACCTGTACATCTGATTGCCTCATAAGGCGAAAACCATGCGTGCTTAGCTTTCAAAAGAAAACATTTCTCATATACATATATAACATAATCATTAGCCGGCGTCTGCGGTAACCATCTCCCACCACCCACTAGTGATGCTACCCAGCCATATAGACACGGTGTTACTATCATTATCACCCACCGTAGTGGTACTGCCCGGCCCCTATAGGTACGACGTTAATATTGTCACGACCCAACTAGGGGCCGCGACGGGTACCCGGGGCTAACCACCGAGCACCACTCATTCTATCACCTATCATGCTCGTTAGACTTTCCTCTATCGAATTCATAAAAAATTTATAAGAAAATCATTATACATTTCAAAACATATAACTTCATATACATAAGCCTTTGGACTATCAAAATAATAATATATGTATATAGATGCATGTACAAAATGGGAACTTCGTAAGACCACATAACCCGCACTGTGTATCTACGAGCCTCTACTAGAGTACAAAACACATGGATGGGACAAGACCCCGTCATGCCCAGAAATATATACATGGTTATATACACAAAAGAAAAATCAAGCACCTCCGGGACAAAGGAGTGCTTTCAATCTGCTGACAGCTACTACGAATCCGGATCTAGCTCTCCTCCCTGTCAGCCTGTGGGCATGAACACAGCGTCCAAAGAAAATGGACGTCTGTACGAATATTGTACTGAGTATGTAAGGCAAGACTGAAATAAATATAATAGAAGGATCATGAGTTATGAAAGAAGGATATAACCAGCATAAGTTTCATAGGCAATCACATTTCTTACATATATCAAATGTTACATAATCAGAGCATACATGTCATCACATCACATAACTCATCTCATCATAATCCTCATCGTTAACCCGTGTCCGGGTAACCATCGTGTGCCGCCCACTAGTGGTGAGCATGCCCGGCCCTCTAGGCTCGGTGTAAACATCGCAGCCCGCCTTAACGGTGACATGCCCGGCCATCTAGGTACGGTGGAATCATAGCAGCCCGCCTTCGCGGTGACGTGCCCGGCCATCATGGCGCGGTGGAATCTTATCGTCGCGAAATCAATCATAACACATCACTATTACACATCTCATAACATAGCATCATTTTATAATTTCTTGGTATCTTATGCATATCATCATATATTAGCATTAAGAGCATACATTAGGCTTTAAGGGCAACCACACTATGTCGGGGTGACGTAAGGTCGTGAACCCCCGATTGTATTATGTACATTTATGATTATCGTGCCTCGCCTTGAAGGAGATAGAGCATAAGGCGAGTGTTAACAAGGATAACATCATTAGCGTTATAAGAACATCGTGCCACAATTTCTTGAATCTCTATACTCTAGCTCATTATCATCATTGTCATGCTTATATGTGATTCAATATATAAAAGGACTCATAAGCTTCATCTTACAGAAGGATTATGGAAAACTTGAAGGATTCATTCCTTTTGAAAGAAGAGTTAAGCCTCACATACCTTTTTCGTTTAAGCAATCTAGCGTTCGCTTGTTCTCCTTCAATGTCACGTCTCTACCTTCAAGAAAGGATTCGTACTAACATTAGTTAATCAACTATAAGAACGCACTACTATTTCTAGAGAAAATTGGGCAGCACTTCCTTTGTTTATACTACTTTTCCCATATTCCGTTTCAACTCCCAACACTCACAACAACAATCAAAATATAGCAATCAACAATCATCATTCATATACAATGACCATAATCCACCATTTCTCTTTATTTCTCCACATTCATGGTTTTAGCTTACTATCGCGTTTTCTCGTATATAATACGTATTTCATGGTCTACATGTCATTTATGACGCATCCACACTCATAACACACCAACATTTATGATTCAATCCAACTACCATCCAAACATAGCACTATTCACTCATTAATGACCCATTTCCTATGCCTTGCTACAATTCAACTATCTTAATCTTTAAATACCTTAAACAACATGGTTTAGTCATGAAACTTAGCTTAGATGATTGTTGAACAAGTCTTGAGTGGAGTTTCTCCTCTAGCACCAAAACCCTATCTCCTTTCTTTTAGTTTTCTTTGAGGAAGATGAACTTTACTTGGGTTTCGTACACTTTTATTCATAGATTATGTGTTGTTGATCTTTGTTTCCCTTTGATTTCTCTTGTAGTTGAAGAGTAGTGAGGGTTCTAGATGTTTCTTGAAGTGTAGAGTGAAAATGAAATGAAATGGAATGAAAAAGGGGTCCTTATACTTAAACTTAAAATCTGGCCGACCATGTTATACGAACCAAACATACGGTCCGTACTATTTATACAAACCGTATGTTTAGTCCAGTAGCTGGTGGCCTCCTTGGACAATTATACGGTCCAACATACGGCTGGTACAATTTATACGGTCCGTAGGTTGGGCCGTATAATGCCAGTGATTTCGTTTTCGTTCTCGTCGTCTCGTTTGATCTCCGATCCTTATGGAACCTTCTTGGCAGTTGTTTAACATCTCAATATCAATCTTACGGACATTATTACTCTTCTCTAAGACATCATTATGCCATCATGGACTTGTTACTCGAAATGCTTATTCGATACACAACATATGATTCTCTTTCCTTAGCAACTTTCTTTCCTTACATCACACGCCTTTAAAATCTCGTTGAGGGTCATCAAATACTATCTCTTACTCAAAAAAAACATTGAATACTCTATGTCCTTTGTTAGCCTATTCACTGTAAACGTACATGGGTTGTTTCCCAGGTGTAACATTCTCCCCCCCTTTTGGAACATTCGTCCTCGAATGTTAAGCACTCGGGATTCTATGAAAAGTTTGCCAGAGTTTCCCCTGTAATTTAGCACTACCAACCCTATCACAACAACCAATAATATCATTGCCTCACAGGGCTATATCACAATATCAACATATCTATGGCCACACACGACCAGAAGCATAAAAATAAAGCATACATACCTTATATCGTCGGCGTTTCATCTTGGATCCCTCCTGGGGGTCGGAATAAGTGTCGGTACTTGGAACTCATACTCTCTTCCGCTTCCCAAGTCATTTATTCCCGGTTATTGTTTCACTACAAGTCTTTGACTGATGCTACCTCTTTATTTCGAAGTCTTCGCACTTGCCTGTCTAGAATGGCAATAGGCACTTCTTCATAGGTTAGCTTTTCCGTTACTTGCACATCATCTATCAGGAAAATCTTTGTGGGATCTCCAATACACTTGCGGAGCATCGAAACATGAAAGACTGGATGGTCTGATTCAAGCTCCGAAGGCAAATCCAATTCATATGCTACCTGACGCACCTTGCGGATGATTCTGTAGGGTCAAATGTATCTAGGACTTAGCTTCCCTTTCTTACCAAATCTCATCACCCCTTTCATTGGATATACTTTCAAAAATACCCAATAACTGACCTGAAATCCCAAGCCTCGTCGGCGATTATCCGCATAAGATTTTTGGCGGCTTTGGGCTGTGAACAACCGGTATCGGATCACCGTGGCTTTTTCCACCACTTGCTGAATCAATTCAGGGCCTATTAGTTGTGCTTCTCCTATTTCAAACCATCCAAATGGAGACCTACATTTCCTTCCATATAAAGCTTCATAGGGAGCCATTTGTATACTAGAATGATAGTTGTTGTTATATGCGAACTCGATTAGTGGCAAATGATCATCCCAACTACCACCGAAGTCCAGCACACCTGGTCATGGCATATCTTCCAGGGTATGAATAGTGTGCTAGGCTTTTCCATCGGTTTACGGATGAAATGCCAAACTGAGCTTCACCTGGGTACCTAGACCTTCTTGAAAGGACTTCCAGAACTTGGCTGTAAACTGTGCTCCTCTATCCGTGATAATAGACAACAGAATACCATGGAGTCGCACGATTTCTTTGTGATACAGCCTTGCATAGTCTTCTGCTGAGTACGTGGTTCTAACTGGAAGAAAATGGGCTGCCTTCGTCAATCTATCCACAATCACCCATATAGAGTCATACCGGCCACGGGAACGAGGTAATCCTACAATAAAATCCTTGTTGATCATCTCCCACTTCCAAGTAGGGATTTCTATTGCTTGCAATAAGCCTCCTCGCTTCTGATGTTCATCTTTTACTTGTTGGCAATTTGAGCATTGTGCTACAAATTCTGCTATGTCTCTCTTCATGACATCCCACCAGTACATCATCTTGAGATGATGATACATTTTGGTTGCACCTGGGTGAATAGAATACTGAGAACAATGTGCTTCTGCTGGAATTCGTCGGCGCAATTCCGCCAGATTCGGCACACATAACCTGCCTCGGTATCTAAGAATTCCATCCATGGAAACTTCAAACGGAGACTTTTCTTTGCTATGAGATGTGTCGCTATAATGACACAATTGAGGATCTTCGCATTGCCGTTCTTTCACTTCCATATCCAAGGACGAAGTTGTGGGATCGTTGATACTAATCCCCACATTACCCGAATAAATTACACGTACGCCAAGATTAGCTAGTTGGAGAAGCTCACGAATCATCTCTTTCTTTTCCGGAGGGACTTCACACAAACTGCCCATTGATCGGTGGCTAAGCGCATCGGCTACTACATTTGGTTTCCCGGGGTGGTACAAAATGTTCACATCATAATCTTTCAACAATTCCAACCACCGCCTCTATCGCAGGTTCAACTCTTTCTGCTTGAAAATGTACTGAAGGCTTTTGTGATCTGTATAGATATCAACATGCACACCATACACATAATGCCTCCATATGTTCAGGGCATGAATAACCGTAGCCAATTCAAGATCACGAGTTGGGTAATTATTCTCATGTTTCCGCAATTTCCTCGAAGCATATGCAATAACTTTACCACGCTGCATCAAGACGCATCCTAATCCCACACCGGAAGCATCACAGTACACAACATAGCCATCTGGCCCTTCTGGAAGTGTTAAAACTGGAGCTGAGGTCAACCTGTTTTTCAACTCTTGGAAACTATGTTCGCAAGCATCGTTCCATTGAAATTTAACTGTTGTTATACCCCGTACATTTATACGATAAATTATCCGCAAGCAAATCGACTCAAGTTAAAGGAGGAATTATTTTCGGACATGAAATAAGAGCTTTTAATTTTCAACTTTGATTATCACAAAAATTGATTAATTAAAGTTAGACAAGTAAATTAGTGGGACATGTGTCAATGTTAAGGGCTACTTATATAAGGCATAAGATGACTTATATTCCTCCATTATTCACAAAACTCATCCATCAAAGTAGAGTTAGTGAGAGAAGCTCTCAAGCTTAGAGAGAGAGAGAAGTTCCCGGTGCTACTATTCACGGCGGCGCACCGTTCACGGCGCCGCCACTGTTCACGCGTACTGTTCACGCACTGTTCACGGGCGGCGCACTGTTCACGGCCAGCCCATTTTTGCCCCCTTCTACACAATTAATTGGAGAGATTTGAAGCTCAAGAGGAGGAAAAAGATGGAGTTCATGGTAGCCATGGCTTTCTTGAAGACATTTCATGGTGAAAAATTAGAGCTTGTCTCTAAGGTAATATTTAATTCTTTTCTACATGTTTTGGAGGTAGTTTAGACTTGTATAGCTTGGTAGATGTGTGTTGAATTCAAACGGGTTATGTATGTTGATGTTGAATTATAAATTGAGCCGTGTAAGGGGGGTGTTTTGAGTAAGAATGAGGAATTGATTTTAGTAGCATTATGTAGGAATTAAATGGTTAAATTTAAAGTTGTGTTATCTTATGGACATATTGCTATCCTTGCTAAATTGAAAGGATTGAGGGTATGATTATGTTCATATGATTATTGTTGTTGTTATCATGGGTTATGTGATGAGAATGAAGGAAATTAATGGTTAGAAACTTTATAGAGGTCGTGTGGGTGTGTGAAGAGGAGTGTGGCCGTGAGCCATAGTAATGAAAGAGAATGGTGAATTAAAATTTATTTAGCTTGTTAGAGCTGTCGTTGTGACATTGATGACGTAGATAAAGGGTTAACGAGTTGAGTTGGTGTTGAAATTGGTTGTATGTTGTTATGAGAAATTAAGTGATTTTTATATAATTTTTATGCAATCATGAAAGTAAGATGCTAAATGTGAACTATGGTTGTTATTAATGAATTTGGAAGAAAACAATGCGATTTGGTAGTTTCGTTGCAATTGTAGAAGTTTCGAATGGAATATGGAAATGGGCGGAATGGTTCGAATCCTTGGATATTGTTTAAAATGTTATTGAAATATGTTTGGGTAATCTTGAGTTAGTTGATGAATATGGAAAAAAAAAATGTTGATATTAGTTGGATGGTGTGAAGTTAGAATGGAAGAGTTACATTATGTGGAAAGGAAGGGAAAAATTTTAGATTGTTGGAAATGTTGTATGAATTGCTTAGAATGTCTTTAAGTATTGTTGGTATGGATTCGGGTTGGTATTTAAATATATATAAGCATCGATGTTGGCTTGAAGGTAAGTCGTCGAGTTGAATTTATGAAAGTTGTTGAATGATGTAAAAGAGAGTTACTATTATTATTTTGCCTTTCGAATTGGTTATCAATGTTACTAGGTTGGTTATTGTGGTTGTTGTTGTTGATTTTCAGCGAGATAAATTCTCGGGATGGCCTATTTACAGGGGAAGTGCTGCCGAATTTTCTGTAGAATTTAATGATTAGTTTGGAATGAATGACTTAAGTGCCCTTAGCTAATGATTGGATATTCGTTGGCATATTTGTAGACCTTGGGGACCCCGAGGCGTAGATTGGGATTTACTTTAGATTGGCTATCTTGGAGTGCGTACGAGGTATGTAAAGCATCCTCCTTTCTTTTTGGCATGTCTTAGTTTTACATAGGCTAGATTAAAGCCTTAAGGAAATTCCAAATCCGAAATCCGAGCATGATATGATATATATATATATATATATTCCTTGGCACTCTTATGTATGATTTGATGAAATATGAACCATTATGTTTTTGAAAGAAGTGATTTCCAAACTTTGTACAAAAAGGTTTCACTTTAATGAATTTCGTAATTTTTGAATGCATATCTTTCGCATAAAGGCTCGGATTGTTTCAACATTTTCATAAGAGTTTGCATTATGTATAATGAGTATGTTTTCCATAAGCGGGCCCGACTTGGATAAATACCCGTCCGTGGGTCCCGCGACGTTTCTTTATGTAATTCGGGAACTTTTGAAAGAATTCGTTATGACTATTATTTCGATTTTTCAAGTATGATCAGTTTACTTATGTTTGAGTTCATGATAATGATTTTATGCATATGACTACTCACGACTCTACTCGTGCGTTCTGTTATATCTTTCGCCGGTTCCCGGGCCGGTTCTGTTATCGTGCGCATTTTCATATACTCCGGAGTTATGCTGTGTTATGGTTCTTCGAGCTACTCGCTAATGAGGGTCGGGTTCCACATATATTTGGTGTTATGCTGTGTATGGCGTTATGTTGTGATGTGATATGTGACGGGGATACGGAGATTTGAAACTTTCTGGTGTTATGCTGTGTTATGGCGCCATCGACGGGAGGGCGACCATATTCTTCTGTACCCTATGCATGACTTACATGTTTGAAACTAAACATTTTGATATGATTGGATTTGTACTTATGTTCGGCACTTCTGTTTCGTTTATGTCTCAGGTTTGTTTTCTGTATATTCTGCTTTGCATACTCAGTACATATTTCGTACTGACCCCCTTTCTTCGGGGGGCTGCGTTTCATGCCCGCAGGTACAGACGCACAGTTTGGTGATCTACCCATTTAGGACATCCTCTTCTGCTGTTTGGAGTGCTCTTCTCATTTCAGAGCACACATTTTGGTATACATTTGTTCGCTATGTATATATGTATTTGTTCAGGGGTACGGCGGGGCCCTGTCCCGCCATATGATTCGGTTTGTTTGTTTAGAGGTCTGTAGACGTATTTGTGGGTGTGTGTGCCTACTTCTGTACAGTTGTGTTTATATGATTCTATTCGTTATGGCAGCCTTGTCGGCGTGCATTCGTATATGTGTTTTGGGCTGTTGTGCCATTTGATAGCCTTGTCGGCTTTTGATACATTCGATAGCCTTGCCGGCTTTTTGATATATGTATATGCATATGGTTGCGTTTGAAATATGTCTAAGACAGTTTGATATAATTTGAGGCAGCGTGTGATATTTGTGCCTATATATGTTATCTGTATGTGATTAGATTTGGATAAGTATGTTACGATTTGATATGTTTGTCTGTTTGGGTGTCCAAGTAGGGCACCAGTCGCGGCCCACGGGGCTGGGTCGTGACAACTGTCTTCTGGGTTAGCTTCATCAATGGGGCTAAAATAGATGAAAAGCCCTCTACAAACATTCTATAGTAACCTGCCAAACCCAGAAAACTACGAACTTCTGTAGGCGTCGTAGGCTTTGCCCAAGTCTTCACAGCTTCAATTTTTTTAGTGTCGACTCGAATACCATCATTTGAAAAACATGGCCCAGAAATGTCACAGAATTTAGCCAAAACTCGAACTTTGAAAATTTTGCATACAATTCTCGAGCTCGAAGAATACCAAGAACAATTCTCAGATGATCTGCATGTTCCGATTCCGTGCGAGAATACACCAAAAAATCATCAATAAATACTATCACAAATAGATCCAAGAGAGGCTTGAATACGTTTTTCATCAAATTCATAAATACAGCCGGAGCATTAGTCAACCCGAACGACATCACTCGGAATTCATAATGGCCATATCTCGTTCTGAAGGCCGTTTTGGGAATATCCGCTTCTCTAACTCTAACTTGATGGTAGCCCAACCTCAAATCTATTTTTGAAAACCACTTGGCACCTTGCAATTGATCGAATAAGTCATCAATCTATGGAAGGGGATATTTGTTCTTTATTGTCACCTTGTTCAATTGCCTATAATCAATAAACATTCGTAGGGATCCGTCTTTCTTTTTCACAAACAAGACCGGTGTTCCCCACGGTGATGAACTGGGTCTAATGAATCCTTTCTCGAGCAAGTCTTTCAGCTGCGCCTTTAGCTCTTTTAATTCTACCGGAGCCATTCGATAAAGAGGAATAGAAATAGGCTTGGTGTCCGGCAATAAATCAATAGCGAAATCAATTTCCCTTTCTGGTGGAAGACCTGCAACTTCATCTGGGAATACGTCTGGAAATTCATTTACCACGGAACTGACTGGAAAATTGGCGGCTTTGCCTCAGTGTCATGAACCCGAACTAAGTGATAAATATAGCCCTTGGCTATCATCTTCCTCGCCTTGAGGTAGGAAATAAACCTGCCCTTTGGAGATGCTGTATTACCCTTCCATTCAAGCACGGGTTCCCCTGGAAATTAAAATCGAACCACTTTCGTGCGGCAATCAACATTTTCATAACACGAAGCCAACCAATCCATACCCATAATTATATCAAAGTCTATCATTTCCAGCTCGATTAAATCAGCTTTTGTTTAGCGATCACATATCACAACTACACAATTCTTGTACACTTGTCTCGCTATCACGGGATCACCAACCGGAGTGAATACCTCAAAAGGTTTAATTTGTTCGGGTTTCACCCCAATACAACCAGCATCATATGGAGTAATATAAGAAAATGTAGAACCCGGATCTATCAACGCATACACATCACGGGAGAATATAGACAATATACCTGTAACTACATCCGGAGAGGACTCGATATCCTGTCGTCCTGCTAAAGCATATACACGGGGCTGAATAACACCTGAAGTAGATGCTGCCCCTCGGCCTCTACCTCGGCCTGCTGTCATCTGGGGAGTCTGCCTTATCGGGCGAACTGATGAAGAACCAGTTGCTGAGCCTGTGGGCTGAACCCCACCTCTACCATATTGCGAGGGACAATCTCGCATCAAATGTCCAGTCTGCCCGCAAATATAACAAGCATCCGTGTCCTGATGACATATCCCAGAGTGCAATTTCCGGCACCGGCTACATTGTTGAACTGGTGGTCTCCTCTGACTATAATCACCCCCAAACTGAGAACCCGAAGCTCTCGAACTCTGACCCTGTCCTGAAGGAAAAGAGTGATCAAATCTTCTATCCGCGAATCGTGAAGGCGCGCTAGTCGCTGATGGGCCTGAATGTCGGGAATAAGCCTGCCTCGATCCCCCTCTATAATCACTGCCTGTGCCCATAGATCTAGCCCTGTTGCTTTGTCTTCTATCACTGTCACGATCACCCCTTTGTTGTTGTTGTCGCCCCTCCATATTCTGGGCATGGGCCTGTATTCGGGAAATGTCCATACCGTCTTGCAAGGAAGCCGTCAAACAATCTCTGAATAAATGTGGCCCCAAACCACTCACAAATCTATGTACCCGATCTCCCATGTCGGCCACCATAGTCGGAGCATATCTAGCCAAGGAATTGAATTGCATGCTATACTCTCGGGCACTCATATTTCCTTATCTCAAATTTAGAAATCTATCCGCTCTAGCTCGGCGGACCTCGGGTGGAAAATAGTGACGAATAAAAGCATCCACGAACTCTTGCCAAATCGGAGGAGGCGCATTCTCTCCTCTTGATAATACCCAGTTGTTGTACCATAACACAGCCACATCCCGGAGTCTATAAGATGCCAACTCCACGGATTCAGTTTCGGAGGCATGGACAATCTTCAATGTCCTCAACATCTCATCAATAAAACCTTGTGGGTCTTCCTCCAGCATTGACCCGAATAACTCCGGAGGATTTATACTCATAAAATCACGGGCTTTAGTACTTGCTGCCCGGACACTTGGACCCACATTTTTTCGTTATGCTTGTGCGGCAACCAATTATGTCAATAACTGAATAGCCTTGGTCATTTGTTGACCCGAAGCAACCGGTGAAGGATTTGGAGCTGGGGCTCCTCCTTGCTCTCCCACATTAGGTGGGGTAGAAGAAGTATTAGACAAGGCCTCGTTGTGTGATTCGCCTGCTTCTATATTCATTGGAGGCTCTCGTTTTACTCACCTCTTTGTCGTAGTCTTGCCCTTCTGGGCCGCTGTAGCTTTTCCCTTTGGCGGCATTCTGAAATCGTAACACACTATTAGGGAGGATAAAATCTTACACATGGCTCTATCGCACGATCTCATAGAAGAAAGATGGTCATTTTTCTAAATGCCCTGTAGCCTCTTGTTTATTGATGTGGCGCGCTACACACCATAAACAAGAATCTACTAGAAACGGCACGTAGACACTTCCTAGGACCGAACTGCTCTGATACCACTGTTGTCACGACCCAGCTAGGGGCCGCGACGGGTACCCGGGGCTAACCACCGAGCACCACTCATTCTATCACCTATCATGCTCGTTAGACGTTCCTCTATAGAATTTATAAACAATTTATAAGAAAATCATTATACATTTCAAAACATATAACTTTATATACATAAGCCTTTGGACTATCAAAATAATAATATATGTATATAGATGCATGTACAAAATGGGAACTTCGTAAGACCACATAACCCGCACTGTGTATCTACGAGCCTCTACTAGAGTACAAAACACATGGATGGGACAAGACCCCGTCATGCCCAGAAATATATACATGGTTATATACACAAAAGAAAAATCAAGCACCTCCCGGACAAAGGAGTGCTTTCAATCTGCTGACAGCTACTACGAATCCGGATCTAGCTCTCCTCCCTGTCAGCCTGTGGGCATGAACACAGCGTCCAAAGAAAATGGACGTCTGTACGAATATTGTACTGAGTATGTAAGGCAAGACTGAAATAAATATAATAGAAGGATCATGAGTTATGAAAGAAGGATATAACCTGCATAAGTTTCATAGGCAATCACATTTCTTACATATATCAAATTTTACATAATCATAGCATACATGTCATCACATCACATAACTCATCTCATCATAATCCTCATCGTTAACCCGTGTCTGGGTAACCATCGTGTGTCGCCCACTAGTGGTGAGCATGCCCGACCCTCTAGGCTCGGTGTAAACATCGCAGCCCGCCTTAACGGTGACATGCCCGACCATCTAGGTACGGTGGAATCATAGCAGCCCGCCTTCGCAGTGACGTGCCCGGCCATCATGGCGCGGTGGAATCTTATCGTCGCGAAATCAATCATAACACATCACTATTACACATCTCATAACATAGCATCATTTTATAATTTCTTGGTATCTTATGCATATCATCATATATTAGCATTAAGAGCATACGTTAGGCTTTAAGGGCAACCACACTATGTCGGGGTGACGTAAGGTCGTGAACCCCCGATTGTATTATGGACATTTATGATTATCGTGCCTCGCCTTGAAGGAGATAGAGCATAAGGCAAGTGTTAACAAGGATAACTTCATTAGCGTTATAGGAACATCGTGCCACAATTTCTTGAATCTCTATACTCTTCTCATTATCATGCTTATATGTTATTCAATATATAAAAGGACTCATAAGCTTCATCTTACAGAAGGATTATGGAAAACTTGAAGGATTCATGCCTTTTGAAAGAAGAGTTAAGCCTCACATACCTTTTTCGTTTAAGCAATCTAGCGTTCGCTTGTTCTCCTTCAATGTCACGTCTCTACCTTCAAGAGAGGATTCGTACTAACATTAGTTAATCAACTATAAGAATACACTACTATTTCTAGATAAAATTGGGAAGCACTTCCTTTTTTTATACTACTTTTCCCATATTCCATATCAACTCCTAACACTCACAACAACAACCACAATATAGCAATCAACAATCATCATTCGTATAGAATGACCATAATCCACCATTTCTCTTTATTTCTCCACATTCATGGTTTTAGCTTACTATCGCGTTTTATCGTATATAATACATATTTCATGGTCTACATGTCATTTATGACGTATCCACACTCATAACACACCAACATTTATGATTCAATCCAACTACCATCCAAACATGGCATTATTCACTCATTAATGACCCATTTCCTATGCCTTGCTACAATTCAAGTATCTTAACCTTTAAATACCTTAAACAACATGGTTTAGTCATGATACTTACCTTAGATTATGGTTGAACAAGTCTTGAGTGGAGTTTCTCCTCTAGCACCAAAACCCTATCTCTTCTCTTTTGGTTTTCTTTGAGGAAGATGAACTTTACTTGGGTTTCATACACTTTGATTCATAGATTATGTGTTGTTGATCTTGGTTTCCCTTTGATTTCTCTTGTAGTTGAAGTGTAGAGAGGGTTCTAGATGTTTCTTGAAGTGTAGAGTGAAAATGAAATGAAATGGAATGAAAAAAGGGTCCTTATACTTAAACTAAAAATCTGGACGACCATGTTATACGGACCAAACATACGGTCCGTACTATTTATACGAACCGTATGTGTGGCCGTATGTTTGGTCCAGTAGCTGGTGGCCTCCTTGGACAATTATACGGTCCAACATACGGCTGGTACAATTTATACGGTCCGTAGGTTGGGCCGTATAATGCCCAGTGATTTCGTTTTCGTTCTCGTCATCTCGTTTGATCTCCGATCCTTATGGAACCTTCTTGGCAGTTGTTTAACGTCTCAATATCAATCTTAGGGACATTATTACTCTTCTCTAAGACATCATTATGCCATCATGGACTTGTTACTCGAAATTATTATCCGATACACAACATATGATTCGCTTTCATTGGCAACTTTCTTTCCTTACATCATACGCGTTTAAAATCTCGTTGAGGGTCATCGAATACTATCTCTTACATATCAAAACATCGCATACGCTATGTCCTTTGTTATCCTATTCACTATACACGTACAAGGTGTTTTTCCCAGGTGTAACAAATATAATACATCAAGCATGCATGAGAGCCCAACTAAAAGCTACAACTCTGTCCGAGTGACGTAAGGTCGGTAACCTCCAATTTATATTATGGAATAATCATCATCGCTATATCTCCTCTCGAAGGAACAATTCATAAGGTGAGATCAACAATAATAATGAAATCAAGGAATTCATGAACTTACTCAATAATCTCATAATAGTATGAAAATCATAAACTTTGGAATTTCTAGAATTGAAATCATCATCGTCATGTTCATCATAGAAAACATCTCATCTTTAGTATCATAACAAGCTTTTAAGAATCCTGAACTTCTAACTTTTGGAAGTAAGAAGGTTATGGAAACATGTATGGAATTATAACATAGGAATCATGCCTTTTGAAAGAAAGGGACTAGCCTTAACATACCTGATTGATCCCCTACTACTTAACGCTTATTCTCCCAAGCTCATAATTCTATATTCAAGAGAAATCATGCTACTGTTTGACTTATTGTCGTATGGCTATCTTAAGTCTTTAAATTAAACTTCTTTAGAATCTGCCAAAATTCGGGTAGTATCTCCCGTATTTATATCCCTAGCCCAAAATCACAATACCAACAAGCAACAACAATAACAGTACTAATATCAACAACATCATCATCAACACTGATATACTCCATAAAACATCCCACACGATGTTTTCCCAATTTCTCAACCAACCATAACGATATCCACAATATCATAATCAAAGAATTATGTTCAATTTAATCTCAAATTAATCCAAAATCTCCTTTCAAATTCATTCTATAGTCATCGTCTTCACTTTAATACTTTGCAACTTGTCTACTATGATTGTCTTCTTTTATAGGACTTGCTAAACCTTCAAATCAACTTAATTATGAGAAATAGGATGGACATACCTTACACTAGAAGAACTTCACCCCACTCAACTTCTTCCAAGACCAGATTCATCACAACATTAAGTAGTGACAAGAATAATCCTTCTCCATGAATTAGCTTGGGGTTTCAGAGTTTGATCATCTTTTGTGATGGTATAGAATGTTGTGGAATGGTGGAGAACCTTAAAGAACACTCTTATACTGGAGAGAGAACTGTGGGAAATTCTAGAGAGGTGTGGAGATGTTGGGAGATTTCGGAGATTTCTAGAGGGTTGTGGAGTTGAAGAAAAATGAATACAATGAAGTGTAGAGGCCCTTTTATAGGTGCCAAGATCGGGTTGGGCCGGGTCACCCTATAAGTGGGCTTTTAAGTGAGCTTCCCGAATTTTTCGCCCAGGTTCGTATTCCTCTGACTGTCCGTTTTAAAACGCCCATAATTCCCTACTCTGATGTTGTATTGACGAACAGTTTGCTACGTTGAAAACTAGACTCGATGAAATTCATTTTAGGCTCTTGAATCACCTCAAAACTCCTGATATACCAAGAGATATATCCCTCTAAATTTGACCCAAAATTTCTGTCAAAAATTCTTCCAACTTTTTTTCAAATTTTCGACAAACTTATTTTCTTTGATTTGCTTGGTCCTGGAACCTTTAGACACTTGCTTAACAATTGTTAAGAGTATTCATTAACCTTATAAGGGCTCTGTGACCTCTCCAAGCTTACGTTAGTTTACTTACAACACAAAGACGCGAAAGTTTTTTGAGGTATAACATTCCTCCCCCCTTAGAAACATTCGTCCTCGAATGTTAAGCTCTTAGGGATTTCTATGAAAATTTTGCCAGAGTTTCCCCTGTAATTGTACCACTACCATCCCATCACAACAACCGAAAATATACAATGCCTCACAGGGCTACAACATCAATACCCATATTGGCTACACACGACCAAGAAATCATTCAAAGAAGCATTACATACCTGAGAATAATGATGTCTCTGGCTAGAGCTCTTTTGGGAGTGGAAACAAATGTGGGTACTTGGACTTCATATCGTCCTCAGCTTCCCAAGTCATTTCTTCTGTATTATTATTTCTCCATGGGACTTTAACTGAGGCTACGTTTTGGTTTTGAGTCTCCGAACCTGCCTATCTAGAATAGCAATGGGTACTTCTTCATAGGACAATTTCTCAGTAACTTGGACATCTTCTACACGTACAATTCTGGAAGGAACTCCCACGCACTTACGAAGTATTGACACATGAAAAACTGGGTGGACTGACTCCAAATCCGAAGGCAGATCTAACTCATAAGCTACTTTGCCTACCTTGCGCACAATCTTGTAGGGCCCGATATACCGGGGACTAAGCTTGCGCTTCTTGCAAAATCTCATTACACCTTTCATTCGCGATACTTTCAGGAATACCCAATCATTAACTTGGAATTCCAAGCATCGTCAACGATTGTCTGCATTGGATTTTTGACGACTTTGGGCTGTTGATAATTGATCTTGAATAAGCTTGATCTTCTCCTCCGCTTTTTGGATCAAGTCTGGGCCCACTAGCTTTGTTTCGCCTACTTCAAACCATCCAATTGGCGATCTACATTTCCTCCCGTACAGAGCTTCATATTGGACCATTTGAATACTAGAGTGGTAACTATTGCTGTACGCAAACTCAATAAGCGGAAAATGATCATCCCAATTACCTCCAAAACCTAGCACACATACCCTTAACATGTCTTCAAGGGTCTGAATAGTGCGCTCGGCTTGCCCATAAGTCTGTGGATGAAATGTTGTGCTAAGTCTTACCTGAGTTCCCAGACCTTCTTGAAAAGACTTTTTAAAAAATTAGTTGTAAATTGTGATCCTCTATCAGTGATAATGGATTGTCACGACCCAACCGGAGGGCCGCGACGGGCACCCGATGCTAACCCACCGAGGCACCTCTTATCATACTTTCACACTTACATCTAGGTGAGCCACATAGCTAAATCATACTTTCCATCCATCAATCATACTAATCCCATTGGACAACAATACATTTATATCATCATTAACAACTATGCCCATATCAATGTACATAAGCGGACGAGGCTAACAAAATGATATCCAAAACATAGACCGACAAGGCCAAACACATCTAACCAAATACACATGTCTACGAGCCTCTAAGGAGAGTATGTCATATCATATAGGCGGGACAAGACCCCGCTATGCCCATAAATATGTACACAAAAGAATAAGCACCAAAAGCTGTAACCCCGAATGAAATGAAGCTCCGCTATGTAGTCCCTGAGTAATAAAGTTATTGATCAAGTTTGTCTTCCTAGCCACCTGCGGGCATGACACATCGTCCACAAATAAAAGGACATTAGTACGAAGAATGTACTGAGTATGTAAAGCATGATCAACATCTTATGAAAACATAATAGACAACATAAGAGATAGCAAAGGATGGGATATAGTAGCATCATCGTCGGAAGCACTTACTTGCTTTTCATAGGGACTTTCCATTTCTAACGCGTGATTGTGTACATATATCCATATTTGTATCCGTATTCATATTCGTACTCATTTACGTTTCGTATCCATAGTCATATTCATATACATATTCATATTCATACTCATATTCATACCCATATTCATAAACATATCATTTACATAGCATACCCGACGATGAAGGTTCGGTGTTTCGCGTACCCGTCAATGGTTAGGCTCGGTGATTATATGTACCTGGCCCTACCAAGGCTCAGGGTTACACATACCTAGCCCTATCAAGGCTTAGGGTCATCCGTACCCAACTGCAGTGGTGCGCGCGCATTATATATATATATATATATATATATTTATTTATTTTCTACCCGACCATATAAGCTTGGGGTTTCATAATAGCCATACATAGGCACATATACATAAAGCTCATAGGCATCTTTAGCATCATTACTATCGTCATTCATTACATCTATCCTTATAGGATTATTCGTCATATGAGGAATTTAGTACAATCGTAACATATCGAGAATCATGAGCTTAGTAGCTTTTGAAGATAGCATCATTCGGAGGACATCATAGGCTTATAGAAGATTAGTTATTTGGCCAAAGAACCATGCCTTATGAAAGAAGGGTTAGCCTTACATACCTTTCCATTCAACTATTCTATTACTTGCACGTTCTCCTTCAATGCTCACGTTCCTACCTTCATTAGAGTTATACTATCATTAGAAAATCAATAGCTTAGCTTACATGACTAATGCTAGAGAAAATTGGACAACATCTCCTTTATTTATATGACTTCCTCCATATCATACATCAACACCCAAACATCAATAATAACATTCATAACATCATAACAATAGTCTTTATTTACCTACATTATCCTCACTTTTCAATTCACTTCCAATCATCCATATCCATGGTAATAGCACAATATTGCCTTCGCTCATATACAATGTTTTTCCCATGTTCTCAATATCATTTATAACATGATTATATTCATAACATATCGAGAATCATTACTCAACCCAAACTATTACTCAAAAATGACACTATTACCACATTCATGATCCATTTTTTATCTCCTTCTACAATCCAAGTGTTTCAACTTCTCAATACCTTAAATAACATGGAAATATCTTAAAACTTACCTTAGATGTTGTAGGAATAAGCTTTGGGTGGAAATACTTCAGTTGAACCAAACCCTAGTTCATCTCCAATGGAATCTTTTGTAGTCTTCTAACCCTTGGAAGCTTTCTAACACATAAAAACTTGATTCTAGTCTTTGATCTTTGTGTTCTCTTGGACATGAGTGGAATATGCTTAGAGAAGGGTTTTGAGCTCTCAACACTTGTAGAAGAAGAAAACTGAAGTAAAAGAACCCAAGGCATTTATTTATACAAACACTAAAAATCAGCCTGTCGGGACTTCCATGGACACTTATGCGGTCCGTATAACATTGTATGTGTTATACCCCGTATATTTATACGTCAAATTATCCGCAAGCAAATCGACTCAATTTAAAGGCGGAATTATTTTCGGACATGAAATAAGAGCTTTTAATTTTCAACTTTGATTATCACAAAAATTGTTTATAAATTTTATTTGGTGTAAAAATATTATTGGAGATTAGGAAATAATTAATGATGATTAAATTATTAATTAGGAATTAGTGGTTAATTAATTAATTAATTAAGTTAATTATATTTGTGGGCCCCACCCGATTTATTAAAAAAAAAAGAAACTGAAATGGATGAATCATCATCATCATAGTGGGCACGAGTCATTTTAAAGGGAGCCATATACATATTTAGTTGTATAATGAATAAAGAACACTTTTTCATTCCATTTCTTTAAAGTTAAGCTTAAAAAAGAAAAAAAAAGGGAAAGTATAGGAACCATGGTTGTTGGCTCTCGGCCAGCCATGGTTGATGGGAAATTTTTTTATTTTACTTGTTTTGAGCAAATTTCAACTGCATTACAAGTTCAAGGAGGTGATAGCAACGTTGGATATTGAATTGGGGAAGAAAAAATTGCAAAATTGGAGCAATTAAGCGTAGATATTCCACTGAGAAAATTTTGGTTAGATTTTCTTATTTTATGGTGTAATTGTGTTAATAGTGTTGTAGTGGAATTATTAAAATTGGATTGGAAGAAATTGGAAGTAAGAAAATACATGAAATTGTTATTATATGAAATTGTGGGTTGAAAAGGGTTAAGAAGAATCGTTGGATTGTTAAAATTGTTATGGGCTGATATGTGAGAATTTGGTATATATATTTCTGTTGTTGGTATTTCTGTGTTAACAGGAGAATAATTGGAAATTCGGGTTAGGCGAACATATAGGGGAAATGCTGCCCGATTTTCGTTAAGTCCTTAAATAATGAAAACCCCTAAAACGAGGAAGTATGAGTTAAAGAATAAGTTCTATAAAGAAATGGGCAATGGATTTACGAACTAGAAAATATAGTTACTGACGATAATGTTACTCTTATATTAAATTGGCTAAAAGAGCGATAAGGCGAACGGTTTTGCAGTTAGTCGTCAACAGGTATGTAAGGCTAACTCTTCTTTCTTTTGGCATGTGTTAGATGTAGGTGATGAATGATACGAACTTTGGGGTAACTCTATTCATAGGTTCCGAATGTGATTCATGATTCTTGTGCTATTCATTCTATATGTACTCCATATGATTCCATTCTTAGACGAGTAAGGTCTAAATGTTTCTTGTGATGGTTTATTGATATTGTACTCCTATTCTGTTCCGAAGGGAACACCCATAAGGTGCCAGTTGAGTTGTGTATATGGTTTACTAATGAATTCGAGGAAATTAGTTTTATACTAAAGGAAACATAAAGTTAAATTTTCAAAACCACTCCGAAGGGGGTGCGAGATTTTACTATTTAGATTTTCAAAACAACTCCGAAAGGGGTGCGAGATTTTACTATTTGGATTTTCAAAACCACTCCGAAGGGGGTGCGAGATTTTACTATTTAAATTTTCAAAACCACTCCAAAGGGGCTGCGAGGTTTTACTGTTTCATTTCATTTACGACTTATGTTTACATTCCATAGCATCATCTCTTTGTATTGATATTTGTGGATTAAGTTTGTGTTAACATGATTGTGATATTAAGCCGGAAGCGTCTGCCCGAAGGGGCCATCATCATTATTATTTAGCCGGAAGCGGCTTCCCGAAGGGGCCATCATTATTATTTAGCCGGAAGCGGCTGCCCGAAGGGGCCATCATTATTATTTAGCCGGAAGCGGCCGCCCGAAGGGGCCATCATTATTATTTAGCCGGAAGCGGCCGCCCGAAGGGGCCATCATTATTATGCCGGAAGCGGCCGTCCAAAAGGACTATTGTGATGCTAGCCCGAAGCGGCTATCCGAAGGGACCATTTTGTTAACATGTCGGAAGCGGCACGTGTGTTAGATTGCATTATTTACTTAAAGAATGTGTGTTAGATTGCATTATTTACTTAAAGAATGTGTGTTGGATTACATTATTTACTTAAAGATTGTTTTGAGACTTCGTGTATACATTTATGTTTCTTCCAGCGAAGGCTGCAGGTATTGAGTTAGATTGTGATTTCTTCTCTCCTAAATCAAGTTATGATTATGATTTGTTACCACCTTACATACTCAGTACATTGTCCGTACTGACGTCCTTTTTCCTGGGGACGCTGCGTTCATGCCCGCAGCCCCAGATTGTTTGGCAGGTTAAGTATATAGCTAGGATGCTCTGACGTCTGCTCGGATTGGCAAGTTCCACCTCATTCTGGAGTTGTGCTGACTCATGTATAGATGTGTATGATTATGGGTATGCCAGGGCCCTGTCCTGACTCATAGTGTCCAGTTCACTTCTTAGAGACTTCTGCAGACAGTGTCCTGTGGTATGTTTGTCGAGATGTCGACAAAGTGATATCAGTTGAGTCATTTATGGATTTTAAAAGAGTATGTATTTCGGATGATTTAGATTGGCCTAAAGTACTTAGTGATTGAAAGTTTTCATAATCGTTATAGAGATAATGATTTCTATTTCGAAAAATTTTATGTTCTTAAAAGTTTTTGAAATGACAGGTTTTAATAGAGTGAATGTCTAAGGGTTTGCTCGACTCTGATGAGAGTCGGGTGCCCATCATGCCCTACCCTTGCTAGGGTGTGACAAAAGTGGTATCAGAGCAGTTCGTCCTAGGGGTTGTCTGCAAAGTCGTGTCTAGTACAGTGTTGTTTATCGGTGTGTTGTGCACCACATCTATAAACAGGAGGCTACGAGACATTAATAGGGTGTCATTCTTTCTTTCATATCTAAGATCGTGCGATAGAGCCCAGTCATAGGAAATGAAGTCCCTTGTACTAACCTTTGATTTCGGCTAAAGAACAACATCGATAGAAGAAAGAGACCAATGATATTAGCAGTTACAAATTACAGAGGTAAGTAACGGTGCGGAAGAGGCATGTTGGATAAGGTAAGAATATTGAAAGATGATTGAAATGTAAAGTTGGAGGATGAAAGAGAAGGTGGATAGGAAAGTATAATAGAACAGATCGTTAACGGATCAAGTACGTCTCGAGGTGCGATATGTGAGGTAAGTCCTGACACCTTTATACTTTTTCTGGAAATTGAGAGCCCTGTGTGGCTATGATACGATATGATATATGAGTATATAAGTTAGCCCTGTGAGGCATTATTGGTATTTCCGGCGTGCAGGTTCTGAGATAGTAAGAAGTACAGAGGAAACTCTGCCAAAAATTTTCCCAGAAATAGAAAACGAAGTAGTAGTATGATTGAGATAAAAGTACAGAAAAGGAAGAATTATAACAAGTTATGAAGGTATTAGTAAGACAGCTTGTGAGATACTAAGGGTAATATCGATCAGGAAGGGTGAAAGGTTAAGTACGCCGAGTTCACGGAGTGTAATTAAAACATGTTGAGAATTGTGAATGAGATTAAGAAGTGTTACCTTATCGGATGGATTACGAACAGACTGTAATGTGAACACCATAAGGATTGCCATAGAAATGAGTAAAGCCAGCAATAAACAGATAGAAACCAAGATGGTATTTAAGACACTGCTGAGAATTATTGGCAAAGACCTTAGATAATATGACATCAGAAGGTGGATACTTACAAAAAGGAAAGAATATGACAAGAGAATGGTAACGAATAACTTAAGATATGTTCTAAAGGATAGCAATGCTATACTGGATTAGAAGTTAAGATGTCGACAACGGAGTTATTGGCTAATGATATTGTGACATATAGGTAGTAAAGGAGAAGGGATAGGGAATCCCTCCTATAGTAGGATATGAGAAAACCAAATGGCGAATAGAGGAAGGGGAAAGAGTACGGAAAAATAGACAGCAAGTGAATTTTAGTACAATAAGATATGTAGAGCAGAATATACCAAGAGAAGGAAAGACTACGACTAAGATTGGATGCACTTTGTACGAATGGTACAGGAATAGTTATGCAACCTACGAAATAAGGATAAGAGCAAAGACAACGACGTGGAATAATTACCTCGAAAAACAAAAAAAAGAGGAAGGATTACAAGAATGACTATGTAAAGACCTGGAATGCGTTATAATGAATTAAAGCGAATCGACAAATGAAAGCGGTATGTGAAGAGCGTAGGTAGCTAAGAAAACACTTGAGAAAGTATTGGGAATTCAGAGTCAGTCCAACATTCGAGGATGAATGTTCTAAAGGGGGGAAGGATGTTATACCCCGTATATTTATACGTCAAATTATCTGCAAGCAAATCGACTCAAGTTAAAGGCGGAATTATTTTCGGACATTAAATAAGAGCTTTTAATTTTCAACTTTGATTATCACAAAAATTGTTTATAAATTTTATTTGGTGTAAAAATATTATTGGAGATTAGGAAATAATTAATTATGATTAAATTATTAAGTAGGGATTAGTGGTTAATTAATTAATTAATTAAGTTAATTATATTTGTGGGCCCCACCCGATTTATTAAAAAAAAACAAAGTGAAATGGATGAATCATCATCATCATAGTGGGCACGTGTCATTTTAAAGGGAGCCATATACATATGTAGTTGTATAATGAATCAAGAACACTTTTTCATTCCATTTCTTTAAAGTTAATCTTTAAAAAAGAAAAACAAAGGGAAAGCATAGGAACCATGGCTGTTGGCTCTCGGCCAGCCATGGTTGATGGGAAATTTTTTTATTTTACTTGTTTTGAGCAAATTTCAAGTGCATTACAAGTTCTAGGAGGTGATAGCAACGTTGGATATTGAATTGGGAAAGAAGAAATTGCGAAATTGGAGCAATTAAGCGTAGAAATTCCACCGAGAAAATTTTGGTAATATTTTATTATTTTATGGTTTAATTGTGTTAATAGTGTTGTAGTGGAATTATTAAAATTGGATTGGAAGAAATTGGAAGTAAGAAAATACATGAAATTGTTATTATATGAAATTGTGGGTTGAAAAGGGTTAAGAAGAATCGTTGGATTGTTAAAATTTTTATGGGCTGATATGTGAGAATTTGGTATATATATTTCTGTTGTTGGTATTTCTGTGTTAACAGGAGAATAATTGGAAATTCGGGTTAGGCGAACATATAGGGGAAATGCTGCCCGATTTTCGTTAAGTCCTTAATAATGAAAAACCCTAAAACGAGGAAGTATGAGTTAAAGAATAAGTTCTATAAAGAAATGGGCAACGGATTTACGAACTAGAAAATATAGTTACTGACGATAACGTTACTCATATATTAAATTGGCTAAAAGAGAGACAAGGCGAACGGTTTTGCAGTTAGTCGTCAACAGGTATGTAAGGCTAACCCTTCTTTCTTTTGGCATGTCTTAGATGTAAGTGATGAATGATACGAACTTTGGGGTAACTCTATTCATAGGTTCCGAATGTGATTCATGATTCTTGTGCTATTCATTCTATATGTACTCCATATGATTCCATTCTTAGACGAGTAAGGTCTAAATGTTTCTTGTGATGGTTTATTGATATTGTACTCCTATTCTGTTCCGAAGGGAACACCCATAAGGTGCCAGTTGAGTTGTGTATATGGTTTACTAATGAATTCGAGGAAATTAGTTTTATACTAAAGGAAACATAAAGTTAGATTTTCAAAACCACTCCGAAGGTGGTGCGAGATTTTACTATTTAGATTTTCAAAACCACTCCGAAAAGGGTGCGAGATTTTACTATTTATATTTTCAAAACCACTCCGAAGGGGGTGCGAGGTTTTAATATTTCATTTCATTTACGACTTATGTTTACATTCGATAGCATCATCTCTTTGTATTGATATTTGTGGATTAATTTTGTGTTAACATGATTGTGATATAAAGCCGGAAGCGGCTGCCCGGAGGGGCCATCATCATTATTATTTAGCCGGAAGCGGCTGCCCGAAGGGGCCATCATTATTATTTAGCCGGAAGCGGCTGCCCGAAGGGGCCATCATTATTATTTAGCCGGAAGCGGCCCCCTGAAGGGGCCATCATTATTATTGAGCCGGAAGTGGCTTCCCGAAGGGGCCATCATTATTAAGCCGGAAGCGGCTGCCCGAAGAGGCCATCATTATTATGCCGGAAGCGGCCGTCCGAAGGGACTATTGTGATACTAGCCGGAAGCGGCTGTCCGAAGGGACCATTTTGTTAACATGTCGGAAGCAGCATGTGTGTTAGATTGCATTATTTACTTAAAGAATGTGTGTTAGATTGCATTATTTACGTAAAGAATGTGTGTTAGATTGCATTATTTACTTAAAGAATGTGTGTTGGATTGCATTATTTACTTAAAGATTGTTTTGAGACTTCGTGTTTACATTTATGTTTCTTCCAGCGAAGGCTGCGGGTATTGAGTTAGATTGTGATTTATTCTCTCCTAAAGCAAGTTATGATTATGCTTTGTTACCACCTTACATACTCAGTACATTGTCCGTACTGACGTCCTTTTGCCTGGGGACGCTGCGTTCATGCCCGCAGCCCCAGATTGTTTGGCAGGTTAAGTATATAGCTAGGATGCTCTGACGTCTGCTGGGATTGGCAAGTTCCACCTCATTCTGGAGCTGTGCTGAGTCATGTACAGATGTGTATGATTATGGGTATGTCAGGGCCCTGTCCTGACTCATAGTGTCTATTTCGAAAAATTTTATGTTCTTAAAAGTTTTTGAAATGACAGGTTTTAATAGAGTGAATGTCTAAGGGTTCGCTCGATTGTGATGAGAGTCGGGTGCCCGTCATGCCCTACCCTTGTTAGGGTGTGAAAGTATGGCCCGTTTAAGTGGTCATGGCTCACTAATCATAAAACCATCTCCCTGCTGGGAGTTATACGGACCCCTTATACTTACCGTATAAAGTTATACAGACCGTATAAGTGGTCGTATAACTCTATTTCTCTGAAATGGTTTCCGTCGCTTCGTTCGATCTCCAATCCTTATTGAGCCTTCTTGACACTTGTTTTGCACTTCATTAATAAAATATGGGATGTTATAACTCTTCTACAAAACATCATTAAGTCATCATTAACGTGGTACTCGTAAATCCTTTTCGATACAAAACGTATACCTTGGCTTTTCTCGGCAGCTTTCTTCTCTTACCTCGAATGTCTTTGAAATCATAAATATGGGAATCAAATGTTTCTCACTTATAGAAATATCGTATACCTTGTGCCCTTCGTTAGTCTATTCAATGTGCATTAACGGAAAATTTCCTGAGGTGTAACATTCTTCCCACCTTATTAACATTCGTCCTCGAATGTTAGGTTCTCAGGGATTATATAAAAATTTCGCCAGAGTTTCCGCCGTAATATGGCACTACCGTCCTGTCACAACAGGCCATAATAAAATTGCCTCATAGGGCCATAACATAATAGCGAAAGAGTTTGGCCACACACGACCGAAATGCATACAAAGGAAAACATACATACCTTATGATCTTGATGTCTCATCTGGGATCTCTTCTAGGGGATGAAATAAGTGCGGGTACTTCGATTTCATATTTTATTCCGCTTCCCATGTCATTTCTTCTCGGTTATTGTTTCTCCATAAAACCTTAACTGAGGCCACTTCTTTGTTTCTAAGCCTCCGTACTTGCCTATCTAATATGGCAATGGGTACCTCTTCATAAGTTAACCTTTCTGTCACTTGAACATCATTACTAGTACGATCCTAAATTTCTAATTTCAATTGAATTAAGAGAGAGATAGAGTTGAGAGAAGGACGAGCTCTCGGCCAGCCATGGTGATGGAGCAAAAATTGGTTTGTTGCTTAATTTGATCAAATTTCAAGTAATTTACAAGTTCAAGGAGGTGATAGAAACATTGGATATTGAATTGAGGAAGAAGAAATTGTGAAATTGGAGCAATTAAGTGTACAAATTCCTCCGAGAAAATTTAGGTAAGTTTTTCTTATTTTGTGGTATAATTGTATTAATGGTGTTGTAAGGGAAGGATTAAAATTGAATTGGGTGAAATTGGATGTAAGGAATTGCATGAAATTGTTGTTATATGAAATTGTGGGTTGAAAGGATTAAAAGTATGATTTATGTTCATATGTTGTTATTCGTGTTGTGGTCGTGTTGTCCTTGATGTGGATTTTGAATTTGGAAGAAGGAAGTGTATAACGTATCGTATACAAAGCGTGTGTTGGTTTGGTTGGTGTAAAATCTTAAAACGTTAACGATTTAGATTGGAAAAGGGTTAAGAAGGGTTGTTGGATTGTTTGAGTTGTTTATGAGCTGAATAGTAAGGGTTTTATATGTATATTTCTATTACTGTCGTGGTTGGTATTGCTGTGATAATAGGATGTTAATTGGAAGTTCGGGTTAGGCGAGTGTATAGGGGAAATGCTACCCGATTTCCGTTAAGTTCTTAACTAATAAAAATCCTAATCAAGAAAGTAAGAATTAAAGAATGAGTCCTATAAGCAATTGATTATAGATTTATGAGCTAGGAAGTATAGTTCACTAACGATAGCGTTACTTTCATATAAAATAGGCTAAAGGGGCGACGAACCGAACGTGATTACGATTAACCTTTAATAGGTATGTAAAGTTATCCTTTCTTTCTTTTTGGCATGATCCTTATCATATGAACGAACACAGTGAGCAAGAGAGTTCCAAAGACTCTATTCTTAGAGAGTGTAGAGATATTTGTATCGTTGGCCTCGTATGTTTTATGTCCATAACTCCCAGAGACTTTTCATATTAGCTTCTTATGTCACCAGAGGGGTTCAGAGTATCCTTTTCCGAGTTTTACATGCATTTGTATATATTATATTATATATGGATCGGGCCGTACGTTCCTCGGCACTAACATATTATATATGGATCGGGTCGTACGTTCCTCGACACGAACATATTATATTTATGGATCGGGCCGTACGTTCCTCGGCACTAACATATTATATTTATGGATCGGGCCGTATGTTCCTCGACACTAACATATTATATTTATGGATCGGGCCGTACGTTCCTCGGCACTAACTATTATATTTATGGATCGGGCCATACGTTCCTCGGCACTATTATATTATTTATGGATCGGGCTGTACGTTCCACAACACTATCAGTTATATTATAATCTATGCCTATCATACGCCGTGGAGTCAGTTTCAGTCAGATAGAGTTATGCAGATATTCTCAGATATTAGCCACAGATGCATTTAATTATTGAGACTGGTTTTCATGATTCATCTGTACTTGATGTTCTTATGCTTTATATACTCAGTACATATTCCGTACAGACCCCCTTTCTTCGAGGGGGGGGGGGGGGGGGGAGGGGCTGCGTTTCATGCCCGCTGGTACAGACGCTCGATTCGGTGATCCCCCAGCTTAGGGTTTCCAGTCAGCTGTTTTGGAGAGCTCCGTTGTTCCGGAGCCTAGACTTTTGGTACAGATCTTCTGATGTATTTGTATATATGGTTGTCCAGGGATACGACGGGGCCCTGTCCTGTCATATTTCACTGTTAGTATTCTTAGAGGTCTGTAGACCTGTGTGTGGGTTGTATATAGATTATGATCAGCTGTGTCTATATAGTTGTTGTGGATGTTTCTGTTTGTTGTGGCAGCCTTGCCGGCTTGCATATATTATCGATACGTAGTGGCAGCCTTGTCGGCTTGCGTAGTATATTTACATGTAGTGGCAGCCTTGTCGGCTTGCTTATTATGATGATATACAGTGGCAGCCTCGTCAGCTTGCGTATTTGATTTCATTGTGATTGGTTGAGACTCTGCAGGGGACAAATTATCTTGATATGTGACGTTGAGAACCTTTGGGCCAATGTCGATCCCCATGTTGTCTATTGGGTCAGTCTGATTATGTCTAACAGGTACGTATGGGTGTCCAGCTCGGGCACTAGTCATGGCCCACGGGGCTGGGTCATGACACATATCCTCAAGGGTCTAAATGGTACGTTCAACTTGTCCATCAGTCTGGGGTGAAATGCTGTGCTAAGGCTCACTTGAGTCCCCAAACCATCTTGGAAGGACTTCCAAAAATTAGCTGTAAACTGAGTTCCTCTATATGAGATAATAGATGCTGGGACACCATGGAGTCTCTCTATCTCTTTAACATAAAGCTTTGCAAAATCTTCTGCCACATATGTCATTCTGACTGGTAAGAAATGAGCTGACTTCGTGAGTCTATCCACAATCACCCATATAGAATCATATTTACGTCGACAACGGGGCAAGCCTGTAATGAAGTTCATGTTAATTACTTCCTACTTCCAAGTTGGAATTTCTATAGCTTGCAACAATCCGCCCGACTTTTGGTGCTCGATTTTCACTTGTTGACAGCTGGGACATTGAGCTACAAATTCCGCTATATATTTCTTCATCCCATTCGACCAATATATAGACTTAAGATCATGGTACATTTTCGTTGCCCCGGGGTGGACAGAATAACGGGAGCAATGGGCTTCTCTCAATATTTGGTGGCATAATCCTGCCATATCAGGAACACATAATCTGCCTCGGCATCAGAGAACTCCGTCTCCTGCAACCTCAAATGATGACTTCTCCTTCTGAGGGAGTGTATCTCTGTAATGCATTAGCATGGGATCTTCGTTTTGTCGCTCTTTCACTTCCACTACTAGCGACGAGACTGCTGAATTCTGAATGGTAGTTCCCCTGCTACCTAAGTCGACTACTTGAACTCCTAGGATAGCTAACTGCTCGAGTTCACGAGCCATTTCTCTTTTATCTGGTCGTATATCACACAAACTTCCCATGGATCTACGGCTAAGAGCATCAGCCATAACATTTGCCTTTCCAGGGTGATAGAGGATATCAACTTTATAATCTTTTAGCAATTCCAACCATCGTCGTTGCCGCAAATTCAACTCTTTCTGCTTGAAGATATACTCAAGGCTCTTATGATCTGTATAAATATCCACATGGACACCATATAAACTCCACATCTTTAATGCATGAATCACTGCAGCCAATTCTAGATCATGGGTTGGATAATGTTTCTCATGTTTCCGTAATTGCCTTGAAGCATACGCAATTACCTTACCATGTTGCATCAACACACAACCTAGCCCAATGCCTGAAGCATCGCAATAAACAACATAACCCTCCAATCCCTCTTGAAGTGTCAGGACTGGGGCAGAAGTCAATCTATCTTTTATCTCTTTGAAACTACGTTCACAAGCATCTGTCCATTGAAACTTTGCTGATTTCTGGGTCAGCTTGGTGAGTGGTGCAGAAATGGAAGAAAAGCCTTCTACAAATCTCCTGTAATAACCTGCTAAACCCAGAAAGCTACGAACCTCCGTAGGGGTTGTGGGCCTTGGCCAATTTTTCATGGCCTCAATTGTTTGGCTATATACCCGAATACCATCGACTGAAAAAATGTGCCCCAGAATTGCCACTGAGTTCAACCAAAACTCACACTTAGAAAATTTTACAACCAACTCTCGAGTTTGAAGAACTCTAAGGACAGTACGCAAATGACCCGCATGTTCTGCCTCGGATCTAGAATACACCAAGATATCGTCGATGAATACAATCACAAATAGATCTAGGAAGGGCCTGAACACATTGTTCATCAAATCCATAAATACTGCCGGTGCATTAGTTAGCCCAAATGACATTACCCGAATCTCAAAATGGCCATATCTTGTTCTGAATGCTGTCTTAGGGATATCTTTCTCCCTAACTCTCACTTGATGATACCCGGACCTCAAATCTATCTTTGAAAACCATTTGGCACCTTGTAATTGATCAAACAAGTCATCAATCCTCGGAAGAGGATATTTTTTCTTAATCGTCACATTATTCAATTGCCGATAGTCAATGCACATTCGTAAGGAGCTATCTTTCTTTCGGACAAACAATACGGGTGCTCCCCACAGGGATGAACTAGGCCTAATAAAGCCTTTCTAACGCAAGGCTTTCAATTGCTCCTTCAACTCTTTCAATTCTGCGGGAGCCATTCTATAAGGAGGAATAGATATAGGCTTAGGGTCTGGCAACACATCAATAGCAAAATCAATCTCCCACTTGGGAGGGAGGCCTGGAAGCTCTTCCGGGAACACATCCAGAAACTCATTCACTACGAGAACTGACTGAAGAGCCAGCGGTTCAGCTTCTGCATCTTGAACCTGAACTAGATGATAAATGCATCCTTTTGTGAACATTTTCCTTGCCTTTAGATAGGAAATAAACCTACCCTTTAGTGACGCAGTATTCCCTTTCCATTCTAAAATTGGTTCTCCTAGAAATTGGAAACGAACCATTTTCATTTTACAATCAACATTGGCATAACAAGAAGCCAACCAATCCATGCCCATAATAACATCAAAATCCACCATTTTTTACTCATGCAATTTAATCATAGTACGATGGTCACAATAACTATGCAGTTTCTATATACTCGGCTAGCTATTATCGATTCACCAACAGGTGTGGACACCTCAAAAGGTTTGATCGACTCCGGTTTGACTCTAAACCGACTCGCAATATACGGAGTAACATATGTCAATGTGGAGCCAGATCTATCAAAGCATATACATCATTAGAAAATACCGATAATATACCTGTGACCATGTCAGGAGAAAACTCAAGATCTTGGCGTCCAGCCAAAGCATAAATACGGTGCTGAGGACCGCTAGAACTGGGGACTCCCCCTCTGACTCTACCATGGCCGACTGGCATATGTGAATCTGGCCCCATAGGGCGCTTAGATGATGAAGATCCAGCTGCCGACCCTGAAGGCTGGGTCCTGCCTCTACCACCAACTGAGGGGCAATCACGCATAATATGGCCTGGCTGACCACATGAATAACAAACCTCTGAACCCAATCAACACTGACCCCAATGTAACTTTTCACACTGGGAACATCGTGGCATGGGTGGCCTCGCCAGACCCGAATCACCTCTAAATTGCGAACCGAAAAAACTCTGACTCGGCTCGGAATGAGTAGATCTATCAAATCTCTAGCTTGAAAACCGTGGAGGCGTACTAGTCGTAGAATGGCCTGAATTCCTCGAAAACTGCTGTCTGTGCCCGCCTTTAAACTCACTTATCGGACCCGAAGATCTAGCCCTCTTGCTATGTTCCCTATCATGCTCACGCTCACTCCTTTGTTGTTGTAGGCTTTCTTCTAAATTTTGAGCGTGGGCCTGAATGCGTGAAATATCCATATTGTCCTGAAGGGACGCAATCAAGCATCTATCCATCAAATGTGGCCCTAGGCCTTTCACAAATCGGTGCACTCGGTCACCCATATCCGCTACCATGGCCGAAGCATACCTGGCCAAAGAATTGAAGCGGATACTATACTCCAAAGCACTCATGCTACCTTGCCTCCAATTCAAGAACTTATCGGCTCTAGCTCGCCCAAATTCTGGGGGCAAATAATGTCGGAGGAAAGCATCTACAAATTCTTGCCATACCGGGGAGGCGCATTGGCTCCTCGTAAAGCCAGCCAAACCGTGTACCAATGGATCGCGACATCCCTCAATCTATAGGATGATAACTCCACCGATTCGGTGTCCGAAGCATGTATCAACCGAAGCGTCCTCAACATTCCATCAATAAAATTCCGAGGGTCCTCATCCGGCTTTGATCCAAAGACTTCTGGAGGGTTCAAGCTAATGAAATCACGGGCCCTTACGCTAACAGCCCTATCAACTTGCCCTGTACTTTGCCGCTGAGTCTGGGCAGCAACTAATTGAGTAAGCAAATGAATGGCCTCTTTGACATCTTGGCCTGAAGCATTCGGTGGAAGAGCCGGAGGTGCTGGAGCTAGGGCTGAGGCTCCCTCACGCTCCTTAAAAATAGGCACTAAATGGGGCGACTGAGATTGAGCCGCATTCTGGGACTCACTTTCCTCTACAACTGTTGGCGGTGCTCTTTCAGCCCGCTTTTCTGCCACTGTCTTGCCCGTTTGGGCTACCGTAGCCTTTCTCTTTACATGCATTTCTGCAATACATAACACACAGTTAAGGAAGAGAAGTTCTTATGTTATAACACTATTGCGTGATCTTATGAAGGAAGAAGGTCATTCATTCCTAAAATTCCCGCAGCCCCTTATTTATAAGTATGGCGCGCAACACACCCATAACCAAGACTCTACTGGACACGGCTCGTAGACACACCCTAGGACAGAACTGCTCTGATACCACTTTTGTCACGACCCAACCGGAGAGCCGCGACGAGCACCCGGTGCTAACCCACCGAGGCACCTCTGATCATACTTTCACATTTACATCTAGGTGAGCCATATAGCTAAATCATACTTTCCATCCATCAGTCATACTAATCCCATTCGACAACAATACATTTATATCATCATTAGCAACTATGCCCATATCAATGTACATAAGCCAACGAGGATAACAAAATGATATCCAAATCATAGGCCGACAAGGCTACACAAATCTAACCATATACACATGTCTACGAGCCTCTAAGGAGAGTATGTCATATCATATAGGCAGACAGGACCCCGCTATGCCCATAAATATGAACACAAAAGAATAAGTACCAAAAGTAGTAGGACTCCGAATGGAATGGAGCTCCGCTATGTAGTCCCTGAGTAATAAAGCTATGGATAAAGCATGACGTAGCGTCCACAAACAAAAGGATGACAGTACGAAGAATGTACTGAGTATGTAAAGCATGATCAACATCATTATGAAAACATAATAGACAACATAAGAGATAGCATAGGATGAGAGATAGTAGCATCATCGTCGCAAGCACTTACTTGCTTTTCATTGGGACTTTCCATTTCTAAAGCGTGATTGTGTACATATATCCATATCCGTATCCGTATTCATATTCGTACTCATTTAAATCTCGTATCTATAGTCATATTCATATATATATTCATATTCATATTCATATTCATATTCATACCCATATTCATATATATATATATATATATATATATATATATCATTTACATAGCATACCCGACCACGAAGGTTCGGTGTTTTGGGTACCCGACCATGGTTAGGCTCGGTGATTATACGTACCTGGCCCTACCAAGGCTCAGGGTTACACATACCTGGCCCTACCAATGCTCAGGGTCATCCATACCCAACTGTAGTGGTGCGCGCGCATTATATATATATATATATATATATATATATATATATATATATATATATATATATATTTATTTATTTATTTTCTACCCGGCCATATAAGATCGGGGTTTCATAATAGCCATACATAGGCACACATATATAAAGCTCATAAGAATCTTTAGCATCATCACTATCGTCGTTCATTACATCTATCCTTATAGGATTGCTCGTCATATGAGGAATTCAGTACAATCGTAACATATCGAGAATCATAAGCTTAGTAGCTTTTGAAGATAGCATCATTTGGAGGACATCATAGGCTTATAGAAGATTAGCTATTTGGCAAAAGAACCATGCCTTATGAAAGAAGGGTTAGCCTTACATACCTTTCCGTTCAACTATTTTATTACTTGCACGTTCTCCTTCAATGCTCATGTTCCTACCTTCATTAGAGTTATACTATCATTAGAAAATCGATAGCTTAGCATACATGACTAAAGCTAGAGAAAATTGGATAGCATCTCCTCTATTTATACGACATCCTCCATATCATAAATTAACTCCCAAACATCAATAATAACATTCACAACATCATAACAATAGTCTTTATTTACCTACATTATCCTCACTTTTCAATTCACTTCCAATCATACATATCCATCGTCATAGCACACTATTGCCTTCGCTCATATACAATGTTTGTCCCATGTTCTCAATATCATTTATAACATTATTATATTCATAACATATCGAGAATCATTACTCAACCCAAACTATTACTCAAAAATGACACTATTACCACATTCATGATCCATTTTTTTATCTCCTTCTACAATCCAAGTGTTTCAACATCTCAATACCTTAAATAACATGGAAAGATCATAAAACTTACCTTAGATGTTGTAGGAATAAGCTTTGGGTGGAAATACTTCACTTGTACCAAACCCTAGTTCATCTCCAATGGAATCTTTTGTAGTCCTCTAACCCTTGGAAGCTTTCTAACAGATAAACACTTGATTCTAGTCTTTGATCTTTGTGTTCTCTTGAACTTGAGTGGAATATGCTTAGAGAAGGGTTTTGAGCTCTCAACACTTGTAAAATATGAAAAATGAAGTAAAAGAACCCAAGGCATCTATTTATGCAAACACTAAAAATCAGCCCGTCGGGACTTCCATGGACATTTATACGGTCCGTATAACATTGTATGGGCATATAATTGGTCGTGGTTCACCAACTAGAAAACCATCTCCCTTCTGCGAGTTATACGGACCCCTTATATGGATAGTATAAAGTTATACGGACCATATAAGTGGTCGTATAACTCCACTTCTCTGAAATGGTTTTTGTCGCTTCGTTCGATCTCCAATCCTTATGGAACCTTCTTGACACTTGTTTAGCACTTCATTAACAATATAAGGGACGTTATAACTCTTCTCCAAAACATCATTAAGTCACCATTAACTTGGTACTCGTAAATCCTTTTCGATACATAACGTATACCTTACCTTTTCTCGGCAGCTTTCTTCTCTTACCTCGAATGTCTTTGAAATCTTAATTAGGGGCACCAAATGTCATTTCTCACTTATAGAAATATCGTATAAATCCTGCCCTTCGTTAGTATATTCACTGTACAGTAACGGAAAATTTCCTGAGGTGTAACATGGATACTGGAACACCATGAAGTCGTACGATCTCCTTGATATACAACTTTGCATAATCTTCTGCTGAGTACGTTCAACTTGTCCATCAGTCTGGGGTGAAATGCTGTGCTAAGGCTCTCTTGAGTCCCCAAACCCTCTTGGAAGGACTTCCAAAAATTAGCTGTAAACTGAGTTCCTCTATATGAGATAATAGATGCTGGGACACCATGGAGTCGCTCTATCTCTTTAACATAAAGCTTTGCAAAATCTTCTGCCACATATGTCATTCTGACTGGTAAGAAATGAGCTGACTTCGTGAGTCTATCCACAATCACCCATATAGAATCATATTTACGTCGAGAACGGGGCAAGCCTGTAATGAAGTTCATGTTAATTACTTCCTACTTCCAAGTTGGAATTTCTATAGCTTGCAACAATCCGCCCGGCTTTTGGTGCTCGATTTTCACTTGTTGACAGCTGGGACATTGAGCTAAAAATTCCGCTATATATTTCTTCATCCCATTCCACCAATATATAGACTTAAGATCATGGTACAGTTTCGTTGCCCCGGGGTGGACAGAATAACGGGAGCAATGGGCTTCTCTCAATATTTGGTGGCATAATCCTGCCATATCAGGAACACATAATCTGCCTCGGCATCAGAGAACTCCGTCTCCTGCAACCTCAAATGATGACTTCTCCTTCTGAGGCAGTGTATCTCTGTAACGCATTAGCATGGGATCTTCGTTTTGTCGCTCTTTCACTTCCACTACTAGCGACGAGACTGCTGAATTCTGAATGGTAGTTCCCCTGCTACCTAAGTCCACTACTTGAACTCTTAGGCTAGCTAACTGCTGGAGCTCACGAGCCATTTCTCTTTTATCTGGTCGTATATCACACAAACTTCCCATGGATCTACGGCTAAGAGCATCAGCCACAACATTTGCCTTTCCAGGGTGATAGAGGATATCAACTTTATAATCTTTTAGCAATTCCAACCATCGTCGTTGCCGCAAATTCAACTCTTTCTGCTTGAAGATATACTCAAGGCTCTTATGATCTGTATAAATATCCACATGGACACCATATAAACTCCACATCTTTAATGCATGAATCACTGCTGCCAACTCTAGATCATGGGTTGGATAATTTTTCTCATGTTTCCATAATTGCCTTGAAGCATACGCAATCACCTTACCATGTTCCATCAACACACAACCTAGCCCAATGCCTGAAGCATCGCAATAAACAACATAACCCTCCAATCCCTCTTAAAGTGTCAGGACTGGGGCAGAAGTCAATCTATCTTTTATCTCTTTGAAATTACGTTCACAAGCATCTGTCCATTGAAACTTTGCTGATTTCTGGGTCAGCTTGGTGAGTGGTGCAGAAATGGAAGAAAAGCCTTCTACAAATCTCCTGTAATAACCTGCTAAACCCAGAAAGCTACGAACCTCCGTAGGGGTTGTGGGCCTTGGCCAATTTTTCATGGCCTCAATCTTTTGGCTATCTACCCAAATACCATCGGCTGAAAAAATATGCCCCAGAAATGCCACTGAGTTCAACCAAAACTCACACTTAGAAAATTTTACAACCAACTCTCGAGTTTGAAGAACTCTAAGGACAGTACGCAAATGACCCGCATGTTCTGCCTCAGATCTAGAATACACCAAGATATCGTCGATGAATACAATCACAAATAGATCTAGGAAGGGCATGAACACAGTGTTCATCAAATCCATAAATATTGTCGGTGCATTAGTTAGCCCAAATGACATTACCCGAATCTCAAAATGGTCATATCTTGTTCTGAACGCTGTCTTAGGGATATCTTTCTCCCTAACTCTCACTTGATGATACCCGGACCTCAATCTATCTTTGAAAACCATTTGGCACCTTGTAATTGATCAAACAAGTCATCAATCCTCGGAAGAGGATATTTTTTCTTAATCGTCACCTTATTCAATTGCCGATAGTCAATGCACATTCGCAAGGAGCTATCTTTCTTTCGGACAAACAATACGGGTGCTCCCCACAGGGATGAACTAGGCCTAATAAAGCCTTTCTAACGCAAGGCTTTCAATTGCTCCTTCAACTCTTTCAATTCTGCGGGAGCCATTCTATAAGGAGGAATAGATATAGGCTTAGGGTCTGGCAACACATCAATAGCAAAATCAATCTCCCACTCGGGAGGGAGGCCTGGAAGCTCTTCCGGGAACACATCCAGAAACTCATTCACTACGAGAACTGACTGAAGAGCCAGCGGTTCAGCTTCTGCATCTTGAACCTGAACTAGATGATAAATGCATCCTTTTGTGAACATTTTCCTTGCCTTTAGATAGGAAATAAACCTACCTTTTAGTGACGCAGTATTCCCTTTCCATTCTAAAATTGATTCTCCTGGAAATTGGAAACGAACCATTCTCATTCTACAATCAACATTGGCATAACAAGAAGCCAACCAATCCATGCCCATAATAACATCAAAATCCACCATTTTTAACTCATGCAATTTAATCATAGTACGATGGTCACAATAACTATGCAGTTTCTATATACTCGGCTAGCTATTACCGATTCACCAGCAGGTGTGGACACCTCAAAAGGTTTGATCGACTCCGGTTTGACTCTAAACCGACTAGCAATATACGGAGTAACATATGTCAATGTGGAGCCAGATCTATCAAAGCATATACATCATTAGAAAATACCGATAATATACCTGTGACCATGTCAGGAGAAAACTCAAGATCTTGGCGTCCAGCCAGAGCATAAATACGGTGCTGAGGACTGCTAGAACTGGGGACTCCCCCTCTGACTCTACAATGGCCGACTGGCATATGTGAACCTGGCCCCATAGGGCGCATAGATGATGAAGATCCGGCTGCCGACCCTAAAGGCTGGGTCCTGCCTCTACCACCAACTGAGGGGCAATCACGCATAATATGGCCTGGCCGACCACATGAATAACAAACCTCTGAACCCAATCAACACTGACCCCAATGTAACTTTCCACACTGGGAACATCGTGGCATGGGTGGCCTCGCCTGACCCGAATCACCTCTAAATTGCGAACCGAAAAAACTCTGACTCAGCTCGGAATGAGTAGATCTATCAAATCTCTGGCTTGAAAACCGTGGAGGCGTACTAGTCATAGAATGGCCTGAATTCCTCGAAAACTGTTGTCTGTGCCTGCCTTTAAACTCACTTATCGGACCCGAAGATCTAGCCCTCTTGCTATGTTCCCTATCATGCTCACGCTCACTCCTTTGTTGTTATAGGCTTTCTTCTAAATTTTGAGCGTGGGCCTGAATGCGTGAAATATCCATATTGTCCTGAAGGGACGCAATCAAACATCTATCCATCAAATGTGGCCCTAGGCCTTTCACAAATCAGTGCACTCGGTCACCCATATCCGCTACCATGGCCGAAGCATACCTGGCCAAAGAATTGAAGCGGATACTATACTCTAAAGTACTCATGCTACCTTGCCTCCAATTCAAGAACTTATCGGCTCTAGCTCGCCCAAATTCTGGGGGCAAATAATGTCGGAGGAAAGCATCTACAAATTCTTGCCATACTGGGGAGGCGCATTGGCTCCTCGTAAAGCCATCCAAACCGTGTACCAATGGATCGCGACATCCCTCAATCTATAGGATGATAACTCCACCGATTCGGTGTCCGAAACATGTATCAACCGAAGCGTCCTCAACATTCCATGAATAAAATTCCGAGGGTCCTCATCCGGCTTTGATCCAAATACTTCTGGAGGGTTCAAGCTAACAAAATCACGGGCTCTTACACTAACAGCCCTATCAACTTGCCCTGTACTTTGCCGCTGAGTCTGGGCAGCAACTAATTGAGTAAGCAAATGAATGGCCTCTTTGACATCTTGGCCTGAAGCATTCGGTGGAAGAGCCGGAGGTGCTGGAGCTAGGGCCGAGGCTCCCTCACGCTCCTTAAAAATAGGCACTAAATGGGGCGACTGAGATTGAGCCGCATTCTGGGACTCACTTTCCTCTACAACTGTTGGCGGTGCTCTTTCAGCCCGCGTTTCTGCCACTGTCTTGCCCTTTTGGGCTACCGTAGCCTTTCTCTTTACATGCATTTCTGCAATACATAACACACAGTTAAGGAAGAGAAGTTCTTATGTTATAACACTATTGAGTGATCTTATGAAGGAAGAAGGTCATTCATTCCTAAAATTCCCGCAGCCTCTTGTTTATAAGTATGGCGCGCAACACACCCATAACCAAGACTCTACTGGACACGGCTCGTAGACACACCCTAGGACAGAACTGCTCTGATACCACTTTTGTCACGACCCAACCAGAGAGCCGCGACGAGCACCCGGTGCTAACCCACCGAGGCACCTCTGATCATACTTTCACATTTACATCCAGGTGAGCCATATAGCTAAATCATACTTTCCATCCATCAGTCATACTAATCCCATTCGACAACAACACATTTATATCATCATTAGCAACTATGCCCATATCAACATCATTATGAAAACATAATAGACAAATAAGAGATAGCATAGGATGAGAGATAGTAGCATCATCGTCGCAAGCACTTACTTGCTTTTCATTGGGACTTTCCATTTCTAAAGCGTGATTGTGTACATATATCCTATCCGTATCCGTATTCATATTCGTACTCATTTAAATCTCGTATCCATAGTCATATTCATTTACATATTCATATTCATATTCATATTCATATTCATATTCATACCCATATTCATATATATATATATATCATTTACATAGCATACCCGACCACGAAGGTTCGGTGTTTTGCGTACCCGACCATGGTTAGGCTCGGTGATTATACGTACCTGACCCTACCAATGCTTAGGGTCATCCATACCCAACTGTAGTGGTGCGGACGCATTATATATATATATATATATATATATATATTTTCTACCCGGCCATATAAGATCGGGGTTTCATAATAGCCATACATAGGCACACATACATAAAGCTCATAAGTATCTTTAGCATCATCACTATCGTCGTTCATTACATCTATCCTTATAGGATTGCTCGTCATATGAGGAATTCAGTACAATCGTAACATATCGAGAATCATAAGCTTAGTAGCTTTTGAAGATAGCATCATTTGGAGGACATCATAGGCTTATAGAAGATTAGCTATTTGGCAAAAGAACCATGCCTTATGAAAGAAGGGTTAGCCTTACATACCTTTCCGTTCAACTATTTTATTACTTGCACGTTCTCCTTCAATGCTCATGTTCCTACCTTCATTAGAGTTATACTATCATTAGAAAATCGATAGCTTAGCATACATGACTAAAGCTAGAGAAACTTGGATAGCATCTCCTTTATTTATACGACTTCCTCCATATCATAAATTAACTCCCAAACATCAATAATAACATTCACAACATCATAACAATAGTCTTTATTTACCTACATTATCCTCACTTTTCAATTCACTTCCAATCATACATATCCATCGTCATGGCACACTATTGCCTTCTCTCATATACAATGTTTGTCCCATGTTCTCAATATCATTTATAACATTATTATATTCATAACATATCGAGAATCATTACTCAACCCAAACTATTACTCAAAAATGACACTATTACCACATTCATTATCCATTTTTTTATCTCCTTCTACAATCCAAGTGTTTCAACTTCTCAATACCTTAAATAACATGGAACGATCATAAAACTTACCTTAGATGTTGTAGGAATAAGCTTTGGGTGGAAATACTTCACTTGTACCGAACCCTAGTTCATCTCCAATGGAATCTTTTGTAGTCCTCTAACCCTTGGAAGCTTTCTAACAGATAAACACTTGATTCTAGTCTTTGATCTTTGTGTTCTCTTGAACTTGAGTGGAATATGCTTAGAGAAGGGTTTTGAGCTCTCAACACTTGTAAAATATGAAAAATGAAGTAAAAGAACCCAAGGCATCTATTTATGCAAACACTAAAAATCAGCCCGTCGGGACTTCCATGGACATTTATACGGTCCGTATAACATTGTACGGGCATATAATTGGTCGTGGTTCACCAACTAGAAAACCATCTCCCTGCTGGGAGTTATACGGACCCCTTATATGGATCGTATAAAGTTATACGGACCATATAAGTGGTCGTATAAAGTTATACGGACCATATAAGTGGTCGTATAACTCCACTTCTCTGAAATGGTTTCTGTCGCTTCGTTCGATCTCCAATCCTTATGGAACCTTCTTGACACTTGTTTAGCACTTCATTAACAATATAAGGGACGTTATAACTCTTCTCCAAAACATCATTAAGTCACCATTAACTTGGTACTCGTAAATCCTTTTCGATACATAACTTATACCTTACCTTTTCTCGGCAGCTTTCTTCTCTTACCTCGAATGTCTTTGAAATCTTAATTAGGGGCACCAAATGTCATTTCTCACTTATAGAAATATCGTATAACTCCTGCCATTCGTTAGTATATTCACTGTACATTAACGGAAAATTTCCCGAGGTGTAACATGGATACTGGAACACCATGAAGTCGTACGATCTCCTTGATATACAACTTTGCATAATCTTCTGCTGAGTACGTTCAACTTGTTCATCAGTCTGGGGTGAAATGCTGTGCTAAGGCTCACTTGAGTCCCCAAACCCTCTTGGAAGGACTTCCAAAAATTAGCTGTAAACTGAGTTCCTCTATATGAGATAATAGATGCTGGGACACCATGGACTCGCTCTATCTCTTTAACATAAAGCTTTGCAAAATCTTCTGCCACATATGTCATTCTGACTGGTAAGAAATGAGCTGACTTCGTGAGTCTATCCACAATCACCCATATAGAATCATATTTACGTCGAGAACGGGGCAAGCCTGTAATGAAGTTCATGTTAATTACTTCCTACTTCCAAGTTGGAATTTCTATAGCTTGCAACAATCCGCCCGGCTTTTGGTGCTCGATTTTCACTTGTTGACAGCTGGGACATTGAGCTACAAATTCCGCTATATATTTCTTCATCCCATTCCTCCAATATATAGACTTAAGATCATGGTACAGTTTCGTTGCCCCGGGGTGGACAGAATAACGGGAGCAATGGGCTTCTCTCAATATTTGGTGGCATAATCCTGCCATATCAGGAACACATAATCTGCCTCGGCATCAGAGAACTCCGTCTCCTGCAACCTCAAATGATGACTTCTCCTTCTGAGGGAGTGTATCTCTGTAACGCATTAGCATGGGATCTTCGTTTTGTCGCTCTTTCACTTCCACTACTAGCGACGAGACTGCTGAATTCTGAATGGTAGTTCCCCTGCTACCTAAGTCCACTACTTGAACTCCTAGGCTAGCTAACTGCTGGAGCTCACGAGCCATTTCTCTTTTATCTGGTCGTATATCACACAAACTTCCCATGGATCTACGGCTAAGAGCATCAGCCACAACATTTGCCTTTCCAGGGTGATAGAGGATATCAACTTTATAATCTTTTAGCAATTCCAACCATCGTCGTTGCCGCAAATTCAACTCTTTCTGCTTGAAGATATACTCAAGGCTCTTATGATCTGTATAAATATCCACATGGACACCATATAAACTCCACATCTTTAATGCATGAATCACTGCAGCCAACTCTAGATCATGGGTTGGATAATTTTTCTCATGTTTCCGTAATTGCCTTGAAGCATACGCAATCACCTTACCATGTTCCATCAACACACAACCTAGCCCAATGCCTGAAGCATCGCAATAAACAACATAACCCTCCAATCCCTCTTGAAGTGTCAGGACTGGGGCAGAAGTCAATCTATCTTTTATCTCTTTGAAACTACGTTCACAAGCATCTGTCCATTGAAACTTTGCTGATTTCTGGGTCAGCTTGGTGAGTGGTGCAGAAATGGAAGAAAAGCCTTCTGCAAATCTCCTATAATAACCTGCTAAACCCAGAAAGCTACGAACCTCCGTAGGGGTTATGGGCCTTGGCCAATTTTTCATGGCCTCAATCTTTTGGCTATCTACCCGAATACCATCGGCTGAAAAAATGTGCCCCAGAAATGCCACTGAGTTCAACCAAAACTCACACTTAGAAAATTTTACAACCAACTCTCGAGTTTGAAGAACTCTAAGGACAGTACGCAAATGACCCGCATGTTCTGCCTCGGATCTAGAATACACCAAGATATCGTCGATGAATACAATCACAAATAGATCTAGGAAGGGCCTGAACACATTGTTCATCAAATCCATAAATACTGCCGGTGCATTAGTTAGCCCAAATGACATTACCCGAATCTCAAAATGGCCATATCTTGTTCTGAAGGCTGTCTTAGGGATATCTTTCTCCCTAACTCTCACTTGATGATACCCGGACCTCAAATCTATCTTTGAAAACCATTTGGCACCTTGTAATTTATCAAACAAGTCATCAATCCTCGGAAGAGGATATTTTTTCTTAATCGTCACCTTATTCAATTGCCGATAGTCAATGCACATTCGCAAGGAGCTATCTTTCTTTCGGACAAACAATACGGGTGCTCCCCACAGGGATGAACTTGGCCTAATAAAGCCTTTCTAATGCAAGGCTTTCAATTGCTCCTTCAACTCTTTCAATTCTGCGGGAGCCATTCTATAAGGAGGAATAGATATAGGCTTAGTGTCTGGCAACACATCAATAGCAAAATCAATCTCCCACTCGGGAGGGAGGCCTGGAAGCTCTTCCGGGAACACATCCAGAAACTCATTCACTACGGGAACTGACTGAAGAGCCAGCGGTTCAGCTTCTGCATCTTGAACCTGAACTAGATGATAAATGCATCCTTTTGTGAACATTTTCCTTGCCTTTAGATAGGAAATAAACCTACCTTTTAGTGACGCAGTATTCCCTTTCCATTCTAAAATTGGTTCTCCTGGAAATTGGAAACGAACCATTTTCATTCTACAATCAACATTGGCATAACAAGAAGCCAACCAATCCATGCCCATAATAACATCAAAATCCACCATTTTTAACTCATGCAATTTAATCATAGTACGATGGTCACAATAACTATGCAGTTTCTATATACTCGGCTAGCTATTACCGATTCACCAACAGGTGTGGACACCTCAAAAGGTTTGATCGACTCCGGTTTGACTCTAAACAGACTCGCAATATACGGAGTAACATATGTCAATGTGGAGCCAGATCTATCAAATCATATACATCATTAGAAAATACCGATAATATACCTGTGACCATGTCAGGAGAAAACTCAAGATCTTGGCGTCCAGCCAAAGCATAAATAAGGTGCTGAGGACCGCTAGAACTGGGGACTCCCCCTCTGACTCTACCATGGCCGACTGGCATATGTGAACCTGGCCCCATAGGGCACATAGATGATGAAGATCCGGCTGCCGACCCTGAAGGCTGGGTCCTGCCTCTACCACAAACTAAGGGGCAATCACGCATAATATGGCCTGGCCGACCAAATGAATAACAAACCTCTGAACCCAATCAACACTGACCCCAATGTAACTTTCCACACTGGGAACATCGTGGCATGGGTGGCCTCGCCTGACCCGAATCACCTCTAAATTGCGAACCGAAAAAACTCTGACTCGGCTCGGAATGAGTAGATCTATCAAATCTCTGGCTTGAAAACCGTGGAGGCGTACTAGTCATAGAATGGCCTGAATTCCTCGAAAACTGCTGTCTGTGCCCGCCTTTAAACTCACTTATCGGACCCGAAGATCTAGCCCTCTTGCTATGTTCCCTATCATGCTCACGCTCACTCCTTTGTTGTTGTAGGCTTTCTTCTAAATTTTGAGCGTGGGCCTGAATGCGTGAAATATCCATATTGTCCTGAAGGGACGCAATCAAACATCTATCTATCAAATATGGCCCTAGGCCTTTCACAAATCGGTGCACTCGGTCACCCATATCCCCTACCATGGCCGAAGCATACCTGGCCAAAGAATTGAAGCGGATACTATACTCTAAAGCACTCATGCTACCTTGCCTCCAATTCGAGAACTTATCGGCTCTAGCTCGCCGAAATTCTGGGGGCAAATAATGTCGGAGGAAAGCATCTACAAATTCTTGCCATACCGGGGAGGCGCATTGGCTCCTCGTAAAGCCATCCAAACCGTGTACCAATGGATCGCGACATCCCTCAATCTATCGGATGATAACTCGACCGATTCGGTGTCCGAAGCATGTATCAACCGAAGCGACCTCAAAATTCCATCAATAAAATTCCGAGGGTCCTCATCCGGCTTTGATCCAAATACTTCTGGAGGGTTCAAGCTAACAAAATCACGGGCTCTTACACTAACAGCCCTATCAACTTGCCCTGTACTTTGCCGCTGAGTCTGGGCAGCAACTAATTGAGTAAGCAAATGAATGGCCTCTTTGACATCTTGGCCTGAAGCATTCGGTGGAAGAGCCGGAGGTGCTGGAGCTAGGGCCGAGGCTCCCTCACGCTCCTTAAAAATAGGCACTAAATGGGGCGACTGAGATTGAGCCGCATTCTGGGACTCACTTTCCTCTACAACTGTTGGCGGTGCTCTTTCAGCCCGCGTTTCTGCCACTGTCTTTCCCTTTTGGGCTACCGTAGCCTTTCTCTTTACATGCATTTCTGCAATACATAACACACAGTTAAGGAAGAGAAGTTCTTATGTTATAACACTATTGAGTGATCTTATGAAGGAAGAAGGTCATTCATTCCTAAAATTCCCGCAGCCTCTTGTTTATAAGTATGGCGCGCAACACACCCATAACCAAGACTCTACTGGACACGGCTCGTAGACACACCCTAGGACAGAACTGCTCTGATACCATTTTTGTCACGACCCAACCGGAGAGCCGCGACGAGCACCCGGTGCTAACCCACCGAGGCACCTCTGATCATACTTTCACATTTACATCCAGGTGAGCCATATAGCTAAATCATACTTTCCATCCATCAGTCATACTAATCCCATTCGACAACAACACATTTATATCATCATTAGCAACTATGCCCATATCAATGTACATAAGCCGACGAGGCTAACAAAATGATATCCAAATCATAGGCCGACAAGGCCAAACAAATCTAACCATATACACATGTTTACGAGCCTCTAAGGAGAGTATGTCATATCATATAGGCGGACAGGACCCCGCTATGCCCATAAATATGAACACAAAAGAAAAAGTACCAAAAGTAGTAACTCCGAATGAAATGGAGCTCCGCTATGTAGTCCCTGAGTAATAAAGCTATGGATAAAGCATGACGAAGCGTCCACAAACAAAAGGATGACAGTACGAAAAATGTACTGAGTATGTAAAGCATGATCAACACCATTATGAAAACATAATAGACAACATAAGAGATAGCATAGGATGAGAGATAGTAGCATCATCGTCGCAAGCACTTGCTTTTCATTGGGACTTTCCATTTCTAAAGCGTGATTGTGTACATATATCCTATCCGTATCCGTATTCATATTCGTACTCATTTAAATCTCGTATCCATAGTCATATTCATATACATATTCATATTCATATTCATATTCATATTCATATTCATATTCATATTCATACCCATATTCATATATATATATATCATTTACATAGCATACCCGACCACGAAGGTTCGGTGTTTTGCGTACCCGACCATGGTTAGGCTCGGTGATTATACGTACCTGACCCTACCAAGGCTCAGAGTTACACATACCTGGCCCTACCAATGCTCAGGGTCATCCATACCCAACTGTAGTGGTGCGCGAGCATTATAAATATATATATATATATATATATATATATATATTTTCTACCCGGCCATATAAGATCGGGGTTTCATAATAGCCATACATAGGCACACATACATAAAGCTCATAAGAATCTTTAGCATCATCACTATCGTCGTTCATTACATCTATCCTTATAGGATTGCTCGTCATATGAGGAATTCAGTACAATCGTAACATATCGAGAATCATAAGCTTAGTAGCTTTTGAAGATAGCATCATTTGGAGGACATCATAGGCTTATAGAAGATTAGCTATTTGGCAAAAGAACCATGCCTTATGAAAGAAGGGTTAGCCTTACATACCTTTCCGTTCAACTATTTTATTACTTGCACGTTCTCCTTTAATGCTCATGTTCCTACCTTCATTAGAGTTATACTATCATTAGAAAATCGATAGCTTAGCATACATGACTAAAGCTAGAGAAAATTGCATAGCATCTCCTTTATTTATACGACTTCCTCCATATCATAAATTAACTCCCAAACATCAATAATAACATTCACAACATCATAACAATAGTCTTTATTTACCTACATTATCCTCACTTTTCAATTCACTTCCAATCATACATATCCATCGTCATAGCACACTATTGCCTTCGCTCATATACAATGTTTGTCCCATGTTCTCAATATCATTTATAACATTATTATATTCATAACATATCGAGAATCATTACTCAACCCAAACTATTACTCAAAAATGACACTATTAGCACATTCATGATCCATTTTTTTATCTCCTTCTACAATCCAAGTGTTTCAACTTCTCAATACCTTAAATAACATGGAAAGGTCATAAAACGTACCTTAGATGTTGTAGGAATAAGCTTTGGGTGGAAATACTTCACTTGTACCAAACACTAGTTCATCTCCAATGGAATCTTTTGCAGTCCTCTAACCCTTGGAAGCTTTCTAAAAGATAAACACTTGATTCTAGTCTTTGATCTTTGTGTTCTCTTGAACTTTAGTGGAATATGCTTAGAGAAGGATTTTGAGCTCTCAACACTTGTAAAATATGAAAAATGAAGTAAAAGAACCCAAGGCATCTATTTATGCAAACACTAAAAATCAGCCCGTCGGGACTTCCATGGACATTTATACGGTCCGTATAACATTGTACGGGCATATAATTGGTCGTGGTTCACCAACTAGAAAACCATCTCCCTGCTGGGAGTTATACGGACCCCTTATATGGATCGTATAAAGTTATACGGACCATATAAGTGGTCGTATAACTCCACTTCTCTGAAATGGTTTATGTCGCTTCATTCGATCTCCAATCCTTATGGAACCTTCTTGACACTTGTTTAGCACTTCATTAACAATATAAGGGACGTTATAACTCTTCTCCAAAACATCATTAAGTCACCATTAACTTGGTACTCGTAAATCCTTTTCGATACATAACGTATACCTTACCTTTTCTCGGCAGCTTTCTTCTCTTACCTCGAATGTCTTTGAAATCTTAATTAGGGGCACCAAATGTCATTTCTCACTTATAGAAATATCGTATAACTCCTGCCCTTCGTTAGTATATTCACTGTACATTAACGAAAAATTTCCCCAGGTGTAACAAGGATACTGGAACACCATGAAGTCGTACGATCTCCTTGATATACAACTTTGCATAATATTTTGCTAAGTACGTAGTTCTGGCTGGTAGGAAATGAGCTAACTTTGTAAGCCTATGCACGATCACCCATATAGAGTCATACTTACGCCGGGAATGAGGCAATCCTGTAATGAAGTCCATATTAATCATTTCCCACGTCCAAGTTGGAATCTCTATAGCTTGCAGCAATCCCCCAGGCTTCTGATGCTCAGTTTTCATCTATTGACAATTAGGACATTGGGCCACAAACTCCGCTATATCATTCTTCATTCCATCCCACCAATATAGATTTAAGATCATGGTACATCTTTGTCGCTCGTGGATGGACAGAATAATAGGAATGAGGGGCTTCTTCCAAAATCTGTTGTTGTAGTCCTGCAATATTAGGAACACATAATCTGCCTTGGTGCTGGAGAAATCCATCTGCAGGAACTTCAAATGGTGACTTCTCTTTCTGAGGAAGCGCATCTCTATAATGAACTAACATGGAGTCCTCATATTGGCACTTCTTTACCTCCTCTACTAAAGATGACATGACTGGATTCTGGACAGTAACTCCCGCACTGCCCGAGTCCATTAAGTGAGCTCCTAGGCTTGCTAACTATCGAAGCTCACGAACTAACTCCTTCTTCTCCGATTGAACATCACGTAAACTACCCATAGATTTGCGGCTAAGAGCATCGGCTACTACGTTCGCCTTTCCAAGATGATATATGATACTTACATCAGTCTTTTAATAGCTCCAACCACCACCTTTGCCGCAAATTCAATTCCTTATGTTTGAAAATATATTGGAGACTTTTATGATCCATATAAATATCCACATGAACACCATATAAATAGTGCCTCCACATCTTTAGTGCATGAATAACCGCAGCCAACTCTAGGTCATGAGTTGGGTAGTTTTTCTCGAGTTCCCAGAATTGTCTTGATGCATAGGCAATAGCTTTGCCATGTTGCATCAACACACAACCTAGCCCTACTCCTGAAGCATCACAATAGATAACATAGCCCTCTGATCCTTCTGGAAGTGTTAGGACTAGAGCCGAAATCAATCCATTTTTCAGCTTCTGAAAACTGCGCTCGCACGAGTCCGTCCACTGAAATTTTGCTGATTCTGAGTCAGCTTCGACAGTGGTGCCGAAATGGAAGAAAATTCTTCTACGAACCTCCTGTAGTAACTAGCCAACCCCAGGAAACTACGAACCTCCGTAGGCGTTGTAGGCCTCGGCCAATTCTTCATTGCTTCAATCTTCTGGGTATGTACTCAAATACCGTCAGCTAAGATAATATGCCCCAGAAAAGTGACAGAATTCAGCCGAAATTCACATTCTGAAAAATTGGCATATAGTTCCCGAGCTCGAAGAATTCTAAGAACAGTACGTAAATGATCTGCATGCTCTGCCTCCGATCGAGAATATACCAGAATATCATCGATGAACACGATTACAAATAAATCTAGAAAAGGTCTAAATATATTATTCATCAAATTCATGAATACCGCTGGGGCGTTAGTTAGTCCAAATGACATCACCCGAAACTCATAATGGCCATATCTAGTTCTGAAGGCTGTGTTTGGGATGTCTTCTTCCTTAACCCTCATTTGATGGTATCCCGATCTTAGATCTATTTTTGAGAACCATTTGGCACCTTGCAGTTGATCGAATAAATGATCGATCCTTGGAAGTGGATATTAATTCTTTGTCGTCACCTTGTTTAATTGCCTGTAATCAATACACATCCGCAAAGAACCATCTTTATTTCTTACGAATAGCACCGGCGCTCCCCATGGCGATGAACTAGGCCTAATAAAGCCTTTTTCAAGTATATCTTTCAGTTGCGCTGTTATATCCCGTGTTTTTGTATAATTGGAAATCGTGAAATAATTAAGACTTGTATGTACAAGGAAATAATTTGATTTTAGTTAATATGTTTATGTTGTTTATGGAAGTATTGGTGCAAAGACCTCGGGGAAGTCCAAGGGCAAAAATTTGGAATTTCGGAAATTAGTTTCGGGAATTACAAAACGAGAGTTTTAACGAATTGGGCTCAATAAAAATTAATGAAATTTGGGCCCAAAAATATAGGGGTGGCCGGCCAAGAGGCCATGGCCCAACCCACTTATGGATCATGTGAGGATCATGTGCTTAACTTAAGGGAGCAACAATATATAGTCATACAAATCCATTAGAATGTTCAAGAAAAACATTAAAACAAAAAAAAAAAAAAAGAGAACAACCACCAAACACCTCTCGGCCGAACTCTCTCCAAGAGAAAAAAATAAATTTCCAAGCTTTGATTCTAACCTTAAAAATCTTGTTCTTCGCATAATCGTAGTATATTCAAGACGCTCTCCGACGTGATATAATTGGTTTGGCACAAGAGCGACGTTTGCGGCGGATTGAAACTTGAAGGAAAAGGTGAGAATTCTTCCTCTTTTGTGTTATGGAACAAGTATGAATATTATGAGGATTGGAAATAGACGAGAATTACGTACTTTTGGTATGTATGTGTGAAACCGTGTGTGTGTGAGTGATGAAGTTGGCCGTGAGCCATGACATAATTAAGGGAGGTGAATTTGATTTTGTTTAGTTTGTTAGTTGCGTCGTTGTGGCATTTATGACGTAAATGAATGTTTAATGAGTTGAATTGGCATTGAAAATGGTTGCAGGTTCTTATGGGAAAGTATATGATTTTTATATATTCTTGTATAATTATGAAAGTAAGACTTTAAATGTGAATTATGGTTGTTGCTAATGAATGTGGGATGAAACAATGCGAGTTAGTATGTTCGTCGTAGTTGTTGACGTTTCGGATGAAATATAGAAAGTGACGAATCCCTTGGACTTAAGTATATTGCCCGGAACATTATTGGAATGTGTTTGAATAACTTTGAACGAATAATGAGTATGTTAATGTGGATGTTAATTTGATGTTGTGAGGTTTGGATGAAAGTTGTTAATTTGTGTAGAAAGGAAGAATGTTGACATTGGAGTGATTTTGCTATAATTTATGATGTTGTGATATTGTGGGTTGTTGTTGTTGATGTTTATTGAGCCGAGCTAAGTCTCGGGGATGTTATATATATAGGGGAAATGCTGCCGAAATTTCGGTAGACAAAAATGAAGTTAAGGGAATTCTTAAGTTTTGAAATCTCTAATTGGTAAGTTTGACCAATTGCAGATTCTGAGCGAAACGGGACTTGAGTTTGGGGCGAGTGTAAGACGCTTATAAGGTATGTAAGGCTCCCCACTCTTTCTTTTGGCATGTCTTAGTATGCTAGGTTGATATCGGAACCCCGGGAGCAGTTCTGCTCCTCGAAATCCGAATTAGAGAATGGCTACTATTCATTCAATTCAATTGAAGCTTAAAGACCCTATTTAGACTAGAAAGTAACCAAACCTCCGAAACTTATGCAAACGTAGTCGGATCACTTCGAAACCTTTATGTATGATCCCATAGACCCCAAATGTCCGTAATTCATGTTCGCCACCTCGACTTGACCCGAGGTGGGCCCGCTAACCCCGAGATGCCTTATTTGTTCTATTAGGCTCTCTTTTTGGAAAAGTTTTGATAAGGGATCTTCGGTTATGCAATTGTCTTCTATGAAAGAATGTTTTGATTACTATAATGTACTGAACTATATTTTGAGTCATACGTACCACTTTGAGAACACCTTTGTGAAATGAACTTCCGTACTAACAAATTATTCGACTACTTTGACTAATGAGATGACTTATGATGTAATCAAGTTTTGAAAGACTATTTTGATATACAAATTGCATTGTTTTCTCACGACTCCGCTCGTGCCCTTATTATGACTTCGTTCACCGGTTCCCGGGCCGGTTATGATTCGTGGGTACTATGATAAATTCGGTCGTATGCTGTGTTACGGTTCCCGAGACCTCGCCATAGGGCCGGGTTCCGTTTGGAGTTATGCTGTGATATGGCTGGTGATATGTTATGCTGATTTGTGTGCTCGGGGATGTACGGAGATTTGAACCTTCTGGTGTTATGCTGTGTGTGGCACCAGCGTCGGAGTGGTGACCACGTTCCTGAGCTTTGCATGATTTTATTTGCATTATGTATATATGTTTTGATACAAATTTTGATATATCATTCAGTACTTCCCTTTGTATCTGTTTGCTTTCAGTTGTGGCCCATATTTCAGTACTCTATGCTTTACATACTCAGTACATCTTTCGTACTGACCCCCTTTCCTCGGGGGCTACGTTTCATGCCCGCCAGGTACAGACACAGGTGATCCACCACTGTAGGCTCCACTTTCTGCTATTTTGGAGTACTCCCTTTGATCCGGAGTCCACTTTTGGTACATACATCTTTTGCTATGTATATATATTTCTGTATATCTGACTATTTGGGTACGGCGGGTGTCACGACCCAACCCCGTAGGCCGTGACTAGTGCCCGATCTGGGCACCCAAACGCATTCTAGTATATGGCAGAAGCCGACAAGGCTTTATTTCAAATTTAGATAATTTCCAGAAAAATTTTGACACAGTTTCCTTTGTTTTACGGACTATCCCCTGTACCCTGCACGCAGAAAATACCAACAAAGGCCACACAGGGCCAACAGAGCAACATTTAAATATATGCGGACCGGCCGCTGCGGCGAATGGGATCGCCCAAACACAACATAAGCACACAACTGTACAGAAAGACCCCAACCCACAAACATGTCTACAGACCTCTAAACAGACCGACAGAATCATATGTCGGGACAGGGCCCCGCCGTACCCATGAACGAGAGTATACATATATAGAAATGGCAGACTGTACCAAAAGATGGCTCTGAATAAAAGAGCTCTCCAAATGGCAGAAAAGATATCCTAGCCGGACGGATCGACAAACCTGTCGTCGGTACCTGCGCGGCATGAAAACGCAGCCCCCGAGGAAAGGGGGTCAGTACGAAATATGTACTGAATATGTAAAGCCTGAATTACAGAGACAAAATCATAACTGGTACAGAACATACAGAAAGTAAACAAAAAATTCAAAGTATCAGATACATAATTTCAACACATGCAGAGTGTGTACAGAAACATATGTCATATCAAATCCGGCCCCTGCCAAGGGACTCGGCAGACAGAACGTGGCCACCCTCCCGACGCTGGTGCCACAACACAGAAGAATCAGAATAGGGGCATAACCCCGTAGCATAATATGTCATATCAAATGGCCATAGAAAATCATATCAGAACAAGCGGACATGGCACATCATACTCCACAAACCCATGTACGCGTATACCTGCCCCCTCACATCGAGGCACGGTGAACAATGCAGAGGATCACGCTTGACAACATATCCTGGCCCGGGCTCAGTGTGGGAAACATTGGGGCATCCACGAATGGAGTAGTGAGAGACTAATGCAATTAAAATATCATAAATGTTTTAATAGACTCGATGAGGCATATCAAAGACAAACCGATCCAATGAAGTCGAACGGGAACATAATAAACGAGTTTCAGATATCATAATGAATTACAGAGGTATAACCTTTCTGAAATGGTTCCGAGTGTCAAAACAATTTATCGGACTCGAGGGAATAGTTAAAACAATGTTTGCTAGGTAATTAGAATAGTAGTCAAAACGTTTCTTTTAAGAACTGTTCGAAAAGAAAACTTAAGTACATTAAGGGCAAAACTGGAAATAGTGGGCCCACCTCGGGACAAGCAAGGCGGTGGGCTCAAATTACATATTTTAAACATATGGGGTCACCTACAAAGGTTCTACAGACGTTCTATGGCTTTCCAAGTAGTTTAAGGAAAGTTTGCATGATTTTCAAGAATACAAACCAAAAGGGCTCAATCTTACTGAAAGAAAAGGCGAGATTTTCAATTGTGGATTCCGAGGGGCAGAAAGTCTTCCGAGGCCCGAATCCGGTTCTAATACACTTAGGCATGCCAAAAGAAGGATCGGGGTAGCTTTACATACCTTTTGAGCTTTTTAAGCCTATCCAAGCTCACTCTCCGTTTCGTCGAAAATCTGCAAATGATCACATTTACCAATTGTAAGTTATAGATGCTACGAATTCAATTCAACTTATATTTGTCTACCGAAATTTCGGCAGCACTTCCCCTATACATATAGCACCCCCAAGAATTCAACTCGGCTCAAAATCATCAACAACAACCCAAACAACAACATCAACATCAACAACAAACATTAGAAACACAATATGGCACAACTAGTTCTACTTGCCGACATAATGCCATCACCTTCATTTCAACTTCAATTTCCAAACCAATTTCAATGATTTCACATTCATTATCAAACTAGATCAAGCGTTTCATATCGTTTCCTCAAGTTATACACACGATATACATACTATACAAACTTTCCGCCAAAGTCATAATTCACTCAACCAATTAACTTCATTTTCCTGATGTCGGAAAATCATACTAAAGCGGCGTAAGTTTCTACGTTCCATTTCAATACCAACTTATCACATTTTACTTTCATTTACATTACAAGCATCACAATAACACAACTAACACACTAAACAACTTAATCCTTTTCCATTCCAACTCTAACATACCACACGGCCATATGCTCTCTTTATCAACTTCAACTAAATTCATTCCATTTCCAATTCCAATATGCATTTCATCACAACTACAACTAGAATATAACCTAAATTCAATTCACCATAAACATACAATGTATATACACACACACGGCCATACCCTATATTCCATACCCACTTTGAAATCTTCCATTTTTCCATACAATCAACTCATTCCCACATACTACAACACAAGCAAGACTTCATAACACAATAAATAGGGATGAATTCTTACCTTTTTCCCTAATCTTCTTCACTTGAGTATATAATCAATTTGATGAACCAAGGGATCCTTCCTCCAAGACAACTACACCAAGTTGAGAAGGGACCTTGAATTAGTAGGAATTCAACAAGAGAAAATTTTTTGGAGCAAGATGTTTGGTGGTTAATTTTCTATGGCCAACCCGAAACCCCTCTTTTTTTTTTTGCTCTTTCTTTGCTTTGTTCTTTCTTGATTCTTCTAAGAGATGAAGATGATATGTACACTATGGTCCCTTAGTTAATTTATCACATGGAATTTATTTAAGGTCCATGGGTTTGGGCCATTGATGGCCGGCCACCCCATCTCTTTTTGGGCCTCATTTCATTTCTCATTTTTGAGCCCAATTGGCTTGTATATCATATTTTGAAATTCCCGAAACTAATTTTCTGAAATTCCAAATTTGCCCTTAGCCTTCCTCGACACTTCCACATTAATATTCTTTCATGCACAACTCTTATGTTAAATAAAATCAACTATAACCTTATTTCTTACAAGCCAAGATTATTTCCAATTTTTTCCAACGTGTTAAAACACGGGATATAACATCCTCCCCCCCTTTAGAACATTCGTCTTCGAATGTTAAATTAATCCTATAGGGTCTGAGAATACTTTGGGGGAGTTTATGTTTATAGACAGCACATATGACGCACATTCATTATTGAAACAGAATTAAGTAAGGTTTCAGGATTACCTGTGGCCGTAGGGAACAAATGAGGATATTTCTTCTTCATATCCTCTTCGGCCTCCCAGGTCATTTCCTTCCTATTATCGTTCCGCCACAACACCTTAACAGAGGCTACATCTTTGTTCCGGAGCCTTCTTACCTGACGGTCCAAAATGGATACGGGCTGCTCCTCGTACGATAACTACTCTGTCACCTGAATATCATCCGCAGGAAATATTCTGGAGGGATCGCCAATGCATTTGCAGTGCATAGAGACATGGAATACCGGATGTACCGCTTCGAAATCAGATGGAAAATCTAACTCATAGGCGACATTTCCGATTTTTCTAACAATCTGATAAGGCCCAATATAACTCGGACTAAGCTTATCCTTTCTGCCGAACCGCATTACGCCTTTCATAGGCGATACCTTTAGAAATACCCAATCACCAACCTGGAATTCCAAAGGACGACGCCGTTTATCAGCATATGATTTCTGTCGACTCTGGGCTGCCAATAGTCGTTCCCGGATAAGTTTCACCTTATCAACGGCCTGCTGGATCATATCTGGGCCAATTAACTCTGTCTCGCCAATATCAAACCAGCCGATAGGTGACCTGCATTTCCTGCCATACAAAGCTTCGTACGGAGCCATCTAGATGCTGGAATGGTAGTTGTTATTATAAGCAAATTCAATCAATGGCAAGTGATCCTCCCAGCTACCTCTGAAATCAATAACACAGGCCCGCAACATATCTTCAAGTGTCTGGATAGTGCGCTCGGCCTGTCCGTCGCTCTGAGGATGGAATGCTATGCTCAGACTCACCTGAGTCCCTAATCCCTCCTGAAAAGATCTCCAGAAGTTCGCCGTGAACTGGGCACCTCTGTCAGTGATAATAGATATAGGAACTCCATGAAGTCGCACAATTTCTTTAATATACAGCCTGGCATAATCCTCAGCGGAATAAGTAGTTCTGACGGGGAGAAAATGGGCTGATTTTGTCAGCCTATCAACAATAACCCAGATGGAATCATACTTCCGTGGAGTGCGTGGCAACCCTGTAATGAAGTCCATATTAATGATCTCCCACTTCCACGTCGGAATTTCCATTTCCTGCAATAGTCCACCCGGTTTCTGATGTTCGATTTTGACCTGCTGAAAGTTTGGACACTGGGCGACAAATTCTGCGATATCCCGTTTCATGCCATCCCACCAGTATAGGCATCTAAGATCATGGTACATCTTAGTAGAACCAGGATGAACATAATAGCGAGCATAGTGTGCCTCGCCCATAACCTGCTGCCGTAGCCCTGCAATATCAGGTACACACAACCTGCCTCTGTATAGTAAGGTCCCGTCTGGTGCAAACTCGAACGGAGTCTTCTCCTTTTCATGGGTTGTGTCTCTGTATCGAGCTAAAATAGGATCTTCATATTGATGTCGCTTGATATCTTCCTTAATAGATGATTCAGAAACCCCTTGGACAGAAATCCGTGTACCTCCAGAATCGGCCAGACGAACCCCAAGATTAGCCAACTGATGAATATCACGTACTATCTTTCTCCTGTCTGGCTGTAAATCTGCCAAGCTGCCCATAGATTTCCGGCTAAGAGCATCTGCAACAACATTAGCCTTGCCTGGATGATACAGAATATCCACATCATAATCTTTTAGGAGCTCCAGCCACCTCCGCTGCTGCAAATTAAGCTCTTTCTGCTTGAAAATATATTGGAGACTCTTATGATCTGTATAGATGTCAACATGCACGCCATATAGATAATGTCTCCATATCTTCAGAGAATGAATCACCGCTGCAAGCTCCAGATCGTGGGTAGGATAATTCCTTTCATGCTTTTTGAGCTGTCGGGAAGCATAAGCTATAACTCTGCCGTGCTGCATCAATACACAGCCCAATCCCACGCCAGAAGCGTCACAATAAATAACATATCCATCGGGTCCCTCTGGAAGAGTCAGAACTGGGCTGTAGTCAGCTTCTCTTTCAGCAACTGGAAGCTTCGTTCACAAGCATCAGTCCACTGGAACTTGGCTCCCTTCTGAGTTAGCCTTGTCAAAGGCGCTGAAATCGAAGCAAACTTTTCCACAAATCTTCTGTAATAACCTGCTAACCCCAGGAAACTACGTACCTCTGTGGGCGTCGTGGGTCTGGGCCAATTCTTCACTGCCTAAATCTTCTGTGTATCCACCCGGACACCATCAGCTGCAATAACATGCCCCAGGAATGCCACTGAAGCCAGCCAAAATTCACATTTAGAAAATTTTGCATATAATTTCTGATGCCGAAGTACCCCCAATACCGCTCTCAGATGATCTGCGTGCTCTGCCTCAGACCGAGAATAAACCAGAATATCATCGATAAATACAATTACGAACATATCCAAGAATGGCCTGAATACCAGGTTCATTAAATCCATAAATACTGCAGGAGCATTAGTCAGCCCAAAAGACATAACTCTGAATTCATAATGCTCATATCTGGTCCGGAATGCTGTCTTAGGAATATCGGCCTCCCGTACCCGTACCTGATGATAGCCAGACCGAAGATCTATCTTCGAAAAATATTTGGCGCCCTGCAACTGATCAAACAAATCGTCAATTCTGGGGAGGGGGTATTTATTCTTTATGGTTACCTTATTCAGCTGTCGATAATCAATACACATACGCAGCGACCCGTCTTTCTTACGCACAAATAATACTGGGGCTCCCCAAGGTGAAGTACTGGGTCTAATGAAGCCTTTTTCTAACAGATCCTTCAACTGCTCTTTCAGTTCTTTCAATTCTGCCGGTGCCATTCTGTACGGGGGAATAGATATCGGCTGAGTATCTGGAAGCAAATCAATAGTAAAATCTATCTCCCGCTCTGGAGGAAGGCCTGGAAGCTCATCTGAGAACACATCTGGAAATTCATTAACCACGGGAGCTGACTGAAGAGTCGGCATTTCTGCTGTCAAGTCTTGTACCCGAACCAGATGATAGATATAACCTTTTCTGATCATTTTCTTCGCCTTAAGGTATGAAATAAACTTTCCTTTCGGCGATGCAGTATTACCTGCCCATTCTATAACTGGCTCCCCAGGAAACTGGAAAAGAACTACCTTATTTTGGCAGTCAACATTAGCATAACAGGAGGCTAGCCAGTCCATCCCCATAATAACATCAAATTCAATCATGTCTAATTCCACCAGATCTGCCTTAGTGTCTCGGCCACATATAATTACAGAACAGTCTTTATATACCTGTTTCGCTACAATAAAGTCCCCGATCGGTGTAGCTACCTCAAATGGCTCTATAGGCTCGGACATTATACCAATTTTACTAGCAACAAGAGGCAAAATATACAACAAAGTCGAACCTGGATCAATCAATGCATACACAGACCGAGAGAAGACCAATAATGTACCTGTAACGACATTAGGCGATGCCTCCTGGTCCTGGCGGCTGGACAAAGCATAAATGCGGTTCGAAGGACCGCTAGTACCCGAAGCTCTACCACGACCTCTGCCGCGACCAGCTGGTGCTACTGTACCCGGCCCTGTAGGGCGCATAGCCACTGACGAAGATGATGACCCGGCGGATGATCCGGTAGGCTGCGCTGCACCACTCGAACCGCCCTTATACGGGCAATCTCTCACAGAATGGCCCTGATGGCCGCAAGAAAAGCATGCACCGGTGGCTCTGTAGCACTCCCCAGGATGGTATCTACCCCAATAAGAACATTGAGGCCTAGGTGGCCTCGTCTGACCAGAACCCCTATCTGTCCGCGAACCTGAAGCCCTGGAGCTCTGACCTGCTCCTGAATAACCTGGGCTGTCCAATCTGCGAGCTGTAGGCTGTGGAGGTGCGCTCTGTGCCGGCTGGGATAGATGTCTGCTAGGCTGCTGCGGCTGCTGAGGCTGTCTGCCCCGAAAATCTCCCGAATACCCAGATGATCTGGCCCTCTTGGGCTGTCTCCGATCCCGACTCCTATCAGGCTGATGACCCCTGTGCCAGTCCTCCATGCCCTGGGCGTGCGCCTGAATACGGGCAATATCCATATCGGGCTGAGCGGCCAATACCAAACAACTGTCGACAAAATACCGGTCCAACCCCATAATATACCTGTGCATCCTGTCAGCCATAGTAGCTACCACAGCAGGTGCATATCGGGCCAATGAGTCGAACTCCATACTGTACTCTCAAACACTGCGGCCCCTCTGTCTCAGCAATAAGAATCTGTCAGCCTTGGCCCGCCGTAACTCCGGAGGCAGAAAATGGCTAAGAAAAGCCTGAGAAATATCATCCCAAACTGCTGGGGGAGCGATGTCGCCTCTGGATAACTCCCATGACTCGTACCAATTAGCCGCTACATCATACAACCGGTACGAAGCCAATGTGACAGACTCCGTCGCGGAAGCATTAATAAACTGTAAGGTGCGCCGCATCTTCCTGATAAACTCCTCAGGATCCTCCTCGGGCTTTGTCCCGAAGAACTCTGGAGGGCCACAAGTCAAGAACTCACGAGCTATCGAAATGTCACGCCTATATGCTCGGTCACTTCCCAATCCGTGCCCCTGAACCTGTCCCGCCACAAGTCTGGTCAATAGCTGGACTGCCTCTCTCATAGTCTGATCCTCAGTGCCTGGCCGTGGAGCTGGGGGCTCAGGTACTGGAACTGCGGGAGCTGGCGGTGGAGCCGCCCCTCGACCTGCAGCCGCTGCTGCTCCAATCTCCTCTACGTGTGGCGGTGTGGAAGAGGCCTCTGCCGGGGGCAAAATATCAGGAGCAATATGTGCATGGGCCCTGGTAACCCTCTGGGCCCGACTAGTCTCTCCCACAGCTGCTGCCTTTGCCTTTTGGGCCGCTGTCACCTTTTTTGGAGGCATAACTGCAAATGTAACAATTCGTTAGGGAGGAGTCATCCTGATAACACAGCTCTATCGCACGATCTAAGACAGAAAGAAGGGTAGTATCCTAAATTCCCTGTAGCCTCCTGTTTAGAGGTGTGGTGCACAACACACCGATAAACAAGACTCTACTAGACACGGTCTGTAGACATTCCGAGGACGAACCGCTCTGATACCACTTTTGTCACGACCCAACCCCGTAGGCCGTGACTAGAGCCCGATCTGGGCACCCAAACACATTCTAGTATATGGCAGAAGCCGACAAGGCTTTATTTCAAATTTAGATAATTTCCAGAAAAATTTCGGCAGAGTTTCCTTTGTTTTACGGACTATCCCCTGTACCCTGCACGCAGAAAATACCAACAAAGGCCACACAGGGCCAACAGACCAACATTTAAATATATGCGGACCGGCCGCCGCGGCGAATGCGATCGCCCAAACACAACATAAGCACACAACTGTACAGAAAGACCCCAACCCACAAACATGTCTACAGACCTCTAAACAGACCGACATAATCATATGACGGGACAGGGCCCCGCCGTACCCATGAACGAGAGTATACATATATAGAAATGGCAGACTGTACCAAAAGATGGCTCTGAATAAAAGAGCTCTCCAAATGGCAGAAAAGATATCCTAGCCGGATGGATCGACAAACCTGTCGTCGGTACCTGCGCGGCATGAAAACGCAGCCCCCGAGGAAAGGGGGTCAGTACGAAATATGTACTGAATATGTAAAGCCTGAATTACAGAGACAAAATCATAACTGGTACAGAACATACAGAAAGTAAACAGAAAATCCAAAGTATCAGATACATAATTTCAAAACATGCAGAGTGTGTACAGAAACATATGTCATATCAAATCCGGCCCCTGCCAAGGGACTCGGCAGACAGAACGTGGCCACCCTCCCGACGCTGGTGCCACAACACAGAAGAATCAGAATAGGGGCATAACCCCGTAGCATAATATGTCATATCAAATGGCCATAGAAAATCATATCAGAACAAGCGGACATGGCACATCATACTTCACAAACCCATGTACGCGTATACCTGCCCCCTCACATCGAGGCACGGCGAACAATGCAGAGGATCACGCTTGACAACATATCCTGGCCCGGGCTCAGTGTGGGAAACATTGGGGCATCCACGAATGGAGTAGTGAGAGACTAATGCAATTAAAATATCATAAATGTTTTACTAGACTCGATGAGGCATATCAAAGACAAACCGATCCAATGAAGTCGAACGGGAACATAATAAACGAGTTTCGGATATCATAATGAATTACAGAGGTATAACCTTTCTGAAATCGTTCCGAGTGTCAAAACAATTTAACGGACTCGAGGGAATATTTAAAACAATGTTTGCTAGGTAATTAGAATAGTAGTCAAAACGTTTCTTTTAAGAACTGTTCGAAAAGAAAACTTAAGTACATTAAGGGCAAAATCGGAAATAGTGGGACCACCTCGGGACAAGCAAGGCGGTGGGCTCAAATTACATATTTTTAACATATGGGGTCACCTACAAAGGTTCTACGGACGTTCTATGGCTTTCCAAGTAGATTAAGGAAAGTTTGCATGATTTTCAAGAATACAAACCAAAAGGGCTCAATCTTACTGAAGGAAAAGGCGAGATTTTCAATTGTGGATTCCGAGGGGCAGAAAGTCTTCCGAGGCCCGAATCCGGTTCTAATACACTTAGGCATGCCAAAAGAAGGATCGGGGTTGCTTTACATACCTTTTGAGCTTTTTAAGCCTATCCAAGTTCACTCTCCGTTTCGTCAAAAATCTGCAAATGGTCACATTTACCAATTGTAAGTTATAGATGCTACGAATTCAATTCAACTCATATTTGTCTACCGAAATTTCGGCAGCACTTCCCCTATACATATAGCACCCTCGAGAATTCAACTCGGCTCAAAATCATCAACAACAACCCAAACAACAACATCAACATCAACAACAAACATTAGAAACACAATATGGCACAACTAGTTCTACTTGCCGACATAATGCCATCACCTTCATTTCAACTTCAATTTCCAAACCAATTTCAATGATTTCACATTCATTATCAAACTAGATCATCACAACATAGTTTAGAAGCGTTTCATATCGTTTCCTCAAGTTATACACACGATATACATAATATACAAACTTTCCGCCAAAGTCATAATTCACTCAAAACTTCTAATCTTTGGCATACATATTCATAACATGTTTCCAATTTCCAAATTCGTCAATGGTCATCATAATTAACAACCAATTAACTTAATTTTCCTAATGTCGGAAAATCATACTAAAGCGGCGTAAGTTTCTAGGTTCCATTTCAATACCAACTTATCTCATTTTACTTTCATTTACATTACAAGCATCACAATAACACAACTAACACACTAAACAACTTAATCCTTTTCCATTCCAACTCTAACATACCACACGGCCATATGCTCTCTTTATCAACTTCAACTAAATTCATTCCATTTCCAATTCCAATATGCATTTCATCACAACTACAACTAGAATATAACCTAAATTCAATTCACCATAAACATACAATGTATATACACACACACGGCCATACCCTATATTCCATACCCACTTTGAAATCTTCCATTTTTCCATACAATCAACTCATTCCCACATACTACAACACAAACAAGACTTCATAACACAATAAATAGGGATGAATTCTTACCTTTTCCCCTAATCTTCTTCACTTGAGTATATAATCAATTTGATGAACCAAGGGCTCCTTCCTCCAAGACAACTACACCAAGTTGAGAAGGGACCTTGAATTAGTAGGAATTCAACAATAGAAAAAAATTTGGAGCAAGATTTTTGGTGGTTAATTTTCTATGGCCAACCCGAAACCCCTCTTTTTTTTTGCTCTTTCTTTGCTTTGTTCTTTCTTGATTCTTCTAAGAGATGAAGATGATATGTACACTATGGTCCCTTAGTTAATTTATCACATGGAATTTAATTAAGGTCCATGGGTTTGGGCCATTGATGGCCGGCCACCCCATCTCTTTTTGGGCCTCATTTCATTTCTCATTTTTGAGCCCAATTGGCTTGTATATCATATTTTGAAATTCCCAAAACTAATTTTCCGAAATTCCAAATATGCCCTTAGCCTTCCTCGACACTTCCACATTAATATTCTTTCATGCACAACTCTTATGTTAAATAAAATCAACTATAACCTTATTTCTTACAAGCCAAGATTATTTCCAATTTTTTCCAACGTGTTAAAACACGGGATATAATGGGCCCTGTCCCGTCATATGATTCTGTCGGTCTGTTTAGAGGTCTGTGGACATGTTTGTGGGTTAGGGTCTTTCTGTATGGATATGTGTATATGTTGTTTGGGCGATCCCATACGCCGAGGCGGCCGGTCCGCATATGTTTATACGTTGCTTTGTTAGCCCTGTGTGGCCTTTGTTGGTGTTTGTTGTGTACAGGGTTATTTTGGATAGTCTGTAAAACAAAGGTAACTCTGCCGAAATTTTTCTGGAAATTATCTAAATTGGGAATATAGCCTTGTCGGCTTCTGCTATTTACTTGAATGCATTTGATAGATGGGTTCGGGTGCCCAGATCGGGCACTAGTCACGACCTACGGGGTTGGGTCGTGACAGGCGCCTTTAACTCCTTCAATTTTGCAGGGGCCATCCGACAAGGTGGGATAGATATGGGCTTAGTATCTGGCAATACATCAATGGTAAAATCAATCTCTTGTTCTGGAGGAAAGCCTGGAAGCTTGTCCGGAAACACGTCTGGAAACTCATTCACTACTGGGACAGATTGAAGAGTTGGCGATTTTACTTCGGTGTCATAAACCTGGACTAAGTGATAAATATAGCCTTTAGCAATCATCTTCCTTTCTTTGAGATAGGAAATAAACCTACCTCTCGGGGACGCTGTATTACCTTTCCATTCCAAGACTGGTTCTCCCGAAAATTGGAAACAAACCATCTTTGTTCTACAATTAACATTGGCGTAACAGGAGGCCAGCCAATCCATACCCATAATAACGTCAAAATCTAACATTTTTAACTCATGTAAATCAGCCATAGTACGGCGGTCGCAAACTACAACCACACAATTCCTATATACCCATTTAGCTACCACTGGTTCCCTTATAGGTGTGGACACCTCAAAAGGTTTGATTGGCTTAGGTTTCACCCCGATAGTATTGGCAATATGAGGAGTAATATATGACAAGGTAGACCCCGGATCAATCAATGCATACACATCATGAGAAGATACTGACAATATACCTGTGACAACGTCAGGAGAGGACTCAAGATCCTGCCGTCCAGCTAGTACATATATACGATTCTGAGGGCCGCTTGTACTGGATGCTCCTCCCTTACCTCTACCGCGACTTGCTGGTGCCTGCGAAACCTGCTCTACTGGGTGTACGGACGATGAAGAACCAGCTACTGATACTGCGGGTTGGATCCTACCTCTGCCAGCCACCGATGGACAATCACGCATCATGTGCCCCGGCTGACCACAGGCATAACAAGCATCTGAACCTAGGTGGCACTGTTACGAGTGCGATGTACCACAATGAACACACCGTGGTATAAGTGGTCTCCTTTGACTGGGATCGCCTCTATGTTGGGAACTCAAAACTCTGGAGCTCTGGCCCGACCAAGAATAAATAGGACGATCAAATCTTTTACCCGCGAACCGCGGAGGTATACTGGCCGCTAATTGACAAATATGACTGGAATACTGCTGCCTTTGACTCCCTCTGAACTCGCTAGCAGCACCAGAAGATCTGTCCCCCTTACTGTACCTTCTATCAGAATCACGCTCGCCCCTCTGCGGCTGCTGCTGTTCATCCATGTGTTGTACAAGTTGACGGCCACTTCCCGGAGTCTACAAGAAGCCAATTCAACTGACACAGTATCAGAAGCATGTATTATTCTCAACATCCTTAGCATCTCATCTATAAAGCCCTATGGGTCTTCATCTTTGACCCGTAAAATTCTGGAGGGTTCAGGCTAATAAAATCACGGGCTCTTGCGCTGACCGCTCTATCACCCTGGCTCGCGCCCTGCCTCTGTGTTTGAGCGGCAACCAACTAGGTCAGCAACTGAATAGTGTCGGTCCTCTACTGGCCTGAGGCACCTAGTGAAGGAACTGGGGGTACTGGAGCTGGAGCTGAGGCCCCTTCATGCTCCTCTGTAAGGGTGGAGTAGGAAAGGTCCGAGATGGAACCTCATTGTGGGACTCACCCTCTTCTATCTCTGCCAGTGGCTCCCGTTCAGTCCTCCTTCCGGCCACCGTCTTGCCATTCTGGGATGCTGTAGCTTTCCTCTTCATAGGCATCGCTGAAATCATAACACACGATTAGGAAAAAGGGAAACCTTATAACATGGCTCTATCGCACGATCTAAGATGAGAAAGAAAGGTTAACTATTCCTAAATGCCCTGCAGCCTCCTTTTTATAATTGTGGCGCGCTTCACACCCATAAACATGACTCTACCGGACACGACTCTTAGACACGCTCTAGGATAAATTGGTTTGATACCAATTTTTTCACGACCCAACTAGAGGGCCATGACAGGCACCCGGAGCTAACCTACCGAGTACCTATAAGCATACACCTCATAATCATATTTAGGTGGGCTATAAGCTAGCTCATATGCATCATACTTTGTAAGAACATGTATCACAAAATAACGGCACCTCTTCATGTAATCATCAACAACCATGCCCATAAACATAAGCCAACAAGACTGTCTATATACCGTACATCAATACATATTTTTAAGACTACGAAATATCTAGATACATGCACCGGTCTACGAGCCTCTAGATAGAATACATGAATCCATAAGAATGGAGCAGGACTCCGCCATGCCCAAGTGTATATACATACAAAAGAGTAGTACCAATAAGCTGCAGCTCCGGGAAAATTGGAGCCTTTCTGACACTCCGCTGATAAAGCACCTAAGAATTAGGTCCGTCTACCTGTCTACCTGCGGGCATGAACGCAGCGTCCATAAGAAAAGGACGTCAGTACGAACAATGTACTAAGTATGTAAGGCATGAATAACAACATAATAAGAATTATAGAACATAATAGGAGATACAGATAACCTGTACATCTGATTTCCTCATAAGGCGAAAACCATGCATGGTTAGCTTTCAAAAGAAAACATTTCTCATATACATATATAACATAATCAATAGCCCGCGTTCGAGCCTCCAGCGATTGGGGTAACCATCTCAAGCCGCCCACTAGTGGTGCTGCCCGACCATATAGGCAACGTGTTACTATCATCATCACCCACCGCAGTGGTGCTGCCCGGCCGTATAGGCACCGTGTTAATATCGTACATCAAGCATGCATGAGAGCCCAACTAAAAGCTACAACTATATCGGAGTGACGTGAGGTTGGTAACCTCCGATTTATATTATGGAATAATCATCATCGCTATATCTCCCCTCGAAGGAACAATTCATAAGTTGAGATCAACAATAATAATGAAATCAAGGAATTCATAAAATTACTCAATAAACTCATAATAGTATCAAAATCATAAGCTTTGAATTTCTAGAATTAAAATCATCATCGTCATGTTCATCATAGAAAACATCTCATCTTTAGTATCATAAGAAGCTTTTAAGAATCATGAACTTCTAACTTTTAAAAGTAAGAAGGTTATGGAAACATGTATGGAATCATAACTTTGGAATCATGCCTTTTGAAAGAAAGGGACTAGCCTTAACATACCTGATTGATCCCCTACTACTTAACGCTTATTCTCCTGAGCTCGTAATTCTACATTCAAGAGAAATCATGCTGCTATTAGACTTATTGTCATATGCCTATCTTAAGTCTTTAAATTAAACTTCTTTAGAATTAGCCAAAATTCAGGTAGCATCTCCCTTGTTTATATCCCTAGCCCGAAATCACAATACCAACAAACAACAACGATAGCAATACTAATATCAACAACATCATCATCAACATTAATATACTCCATAAAACATCCCACACGATGTTTTTCCCAATTTCTCAACCAACCATAACAATATCCACAATACCATAATCAAAGAATTATATTCAATTTAATCTCAAATTAATCCAAAATCTCCTTTCAAATTCATTCCATAGTCATCATCTTCACTTTAATACTTTGCAACTTCTCTACTATGATTCTCTTCTTTTATAGGACTTGCTAAACCTTCAAATTAACTTAATCATGAGAAATAGGATGGAGGACATACCTTACACTAGAAGAACTTCACCCCACTCAACTTCTTCCAAGACCAAATTCATCACAACATTAAGTAGAGACAAGAACAATCCTTCTCTATGAATTAGCTTGGGGTTTTGGGGTTTGATCCTCTTTTGTGATGGTATACAATGTTTTGGAATGGTGGAGAACCTTAAAGAACACTCTTATAATGGAGAGAGAAGTGTGGGAAATTCTACAGAGGTGTGGAGATGTTGGGAGATTTCTAGAGGATTGTGGACTTGAAGAAAAATGAATAAAATGAAGTGTAGCGGCCCTTTTATAGGTGCCAAGCTCGAGTTGGTCCGGGTCACCCCATGAGTGGGCTTTTAAGTGAGCTTTCCGGATTTTCCGCCCAGGTTCGTATTCCTCTGACTGTCCGTTTTAAAATGCCCATAACTCCCTACTCCGATGTCGTATTCATGAACAGTTTGTTGCGTTAGAAACTAGACTCAACGAACTTCATTTTAGGCTCTTCAAACACCTCAAAACTTCTGATATACCCATAGATATACCCCTCTAAATTTGACCCAAAATTTTCGATAAACTTATTTTCTTCGATTTGCTTGGTCCCGTAACTTTTAGACAATTGCTTAACACTTGTTAAGAGTATTCATTAACCTTGTAAGGGTTCCATGACCTCTACGAGCTTATGTTAGTTTACTTACAACGCAAACGGCGCGAAAATTGTTCGAGGTGTAACAATGATTCCCTTGTTGTGAACCTACACATGATATCCATAACATCTTTATTCCTAAAAATGCTAGAAACTCATGCTTCTCCGGGTTCTTATGATATTGTTGATAATTATTCTCCATGATGGTGTTTCCAAATGTTCTCCATAATGATGACGTTTCCATTTCTAGAGATATCAAAGCTTATAATTCCTGATATTCACATGATATTATTGAGCCTGTTCCATGATTATTGATTGTATTCATTATTGTTGATCCCATCTTATTGTAGCTATTCTTTCAATGTGGGATATAGCGATGATGATGATTCCATAATAGAAATCGGAGGTTTACCGACCTTAGGTCCTTCCGATAGAGTGGTAAAGTTTTATTTAGGCTCTCATGCACGCTTTATATATATGTAGCTATTTTCTCATACAAAGCCACGCTATAGTCTGTCGGGTACGACACATAGATTTGCACACCATTGCAGTGGGTACGTTATGATGTTACTCCGGATACGGGATGCCCCTGACACAGGATGATATGATATATGGATCTAGTTGCACGTTCTGCAACACAAACATTTATATTAAATATGTATGTATGAAAAAGTTTTTTTTAAAAAGGCTAAGCATGGAAGTGTTTTTTTTAAGGCTACGCGTGCATGACATCCACCTTAAGAGCCAGTCAGATGAATAGGTTATCTCTCTTATCTCATGCTTCCTCATTGTCACGACCCAACCCCGTGGGCTATGACTAGTGCCTGACCTGGACATTCGTATATGTACAGTTGGATATAATCAAACTGAATCTAAGAACAATATGGAAACTTGCAAAAGAACTCCAAGGTTCATAACGTCGTCATATATATATATATGAAGATAAACTGTCTCTTGAGGAGTCACAACTAATCAAATCATAAAATGTTACGCAAGCCGACAAGGCTGCCACTACAGACGAACATCATATCATAGCACATCGTATAGACACAGCAGATCATAACTTATACACAAACCACACATATGCCTACAGACCTCTAAGAATACTAATAGCGAAATATGACGGGACAGGGCCCCCGCCGTACCCCTAGATAAACATATATATATATATACATCATAATATCTGTACCAAAAGTCTAGGCTCCGGAACAACGGAGCTCTCCAAGATAGCTGAGTAGAGGTCCTATGCTCAAGGGTCACCAACCGACTATCTGTACCTGCGGGCATGAAACGCAACCCCCCTAAGAAAGGGAGTCAGTACGGAATATGTACTGAGTATATAAAGCATGAAATACAGTAAAGAGGATCATAACTGAAATAGAGAGTACAGGAAACAAGTATAACATCCAGAATACCAAAACGCTTGCCTTTTGAACCATAAATCATGCATGTCAATATCATATACCATACCCGGCCCATTATGGGACTCGGTGAATAAAGTCATCATATACCCTCCTGGCCGCCATCATCATATCATCATATCATATATATATATATATATATATATATATATATATATATATATATATATATATATATATATATATATATATATATATATATATATATATATATATATACCGTACCCGGCCCTCTAGTGAGGGACTCGCTGAACAATGCAGTGAAACTGTGCACGATAACATACTCAGCCCGGGACTCGGTGAAAGACATATTGAGGCATGCACGAGCAGAGTAGTGAGCAACCATATGCAAATTAAATCATATCTGAGACTCAATGGAATAATCAAAATGAACCATCATTTCAAAATCAAGACAATAGTCATATCAAGTATCCTTCGATTGTTACTAGGGAACATATCAAATAGAACTTCAGAAATCACAGATACGTATCAAGACATAATAAAGTATGTTCTGGGAATCAAGAACATTAGCCATCCTAGTGGCTCTAAGAATAGGAACTTCTTTGGAATCATATACACGTCGTCTTTTGTTTCATAAAGATCATGCCAAAAAGAAAGAAAGGATAATTTTACAAACCTGTCAAAGGTTAATCGTAATCAAGTTCGCTTCGTCGCCCCTTTAGTTTATTCAATATGAAAGTAACGCTATCGTTAGTAAACTATACTTTCTAGCTTATAAATCTGTAACCAATCACATATAGGACTCATTCTTTAATTCATACTTTCTTGATTAGGATTTTCATTAGTTAAGAACTTAACGGAAATCGGGCAGCATTTCCCCTACATACTCGCCTAACCCGAACTTCCAATTAACCTCCTGTTATCACAGCAATACCAACAATGACAGTAATAGAGATATGCATATAAAACCCTTACAATTCGGCCCATAAACAACTCAAACAATCCAACAACCCTTCTTAATCCTTTTCCAATCCAAATCATTAACGTTTTAAGATTATACACCAAACAAACCAACATACACTTTGTATACGATACGTTATACACTTCTTTCTTCCAAATTTAGAATCCACATCAACAACAACACGACCACAACACAAACAACAACATACGAACATAAATTATACTTTTAATCCTTTCAACTCAACAATTCCATATAACAACTACAACTCCTAATATCAACGATTTCATGCAATTTCTTACTTCCAATTTCATCCTATCCAATTTTAATCCTCCCTTTACAACATCATTAATACAATTATACCACAAAATAAGAAAATCTTACCTTAATTTACTTGGAGGAATTTCTACACTTATTTGGTCCAATTTCACTATTTCTTCTTCTTCAATTCAATATCCAATGTTACTATCACCTCGTTGAACTTGAAAATCACTTGGAACTTAATCAAAATGAGCAACAAAATATTTTTTCTCAACAACCATGGCTGGCCGAGAGCTTGGCAGCCATGGCAATGTTCTTTCTCTTCTATTTTTTTTTTTAAACTTGTGAAATGAAATTAACTTGCTAATTTTTTCATCATCCAAATATCTATATATGGTGCCCCTCAAATGGACACGTTCCCCCCCCCCCCCCCCCTCCCTTATGACTCACCAATTTGATTTCTTGATTTATCTTCTTTTTTTTTATTACGGGTGGGACCCTCAAATTATAATAAACTTAATTAATTTTAATTAATTACTAATCCCTACTTAATAATCTAATTATAATTAATTAGTCCCTAATTTCCAATAATATTTCTACACTAAATAAAATTTATAAGCAATTTGTGTACTAATTACAATTGAGAATTAAAAATTCCTATTTCATATCCAAAAATAATCCCGTCCTTAACTTATGTCGATTAGCTTTCGAATAATTCGACGTATAAAAATACGGGATATAACATCCTTCCCCCCTTTAGAACATTCTTCCTCGAATGTTAAACTAGTCCTGGACTCCCAATATTTCCTTAAATGTTCTCTTACTGAATTATACTCCTCACATGCCTCTTTCATTGGCCGATTTCCTTTAATCTGTTATAATGCATTTCAGATCTCTACGTAACCATTCATGTAATAATTCCTTTTTCTGTTGCTTCTCGAGGTAATAATTCTACGTCATTATCTTTACTCTCTTCTTTATTTCGCAGTCGGTTGTCAGTTGTATTGCGAGCTCTTCTGCTGAAATGTTATTGTCTCTCTTGTCTGCATACCGTCACTGATTGATTCAGACTTGTATTCATGGTGCACTTAGTTATAACTCGACTCTTTCCTTTTCTATAATTACTCCCTTAAGATGATACATCGTTCACTTCACTTTACCTCTAATATTTAAGTAATATCTTGTAACGTGCAGACATCCATTATCGATTTGTTATACTTTACAATTCTTAGAGTATTTCATACCTCTGGTAACTTGTAGACCCTTCACAGTCTCTAACGATAAACGACCTTTTCCAGGGTGTAATATTATTTTACTCCAATAACCTTGATTTGTCCTACTGTTACAGTCCATATTCTGGAACCTTCCGCATCATGTGTCACTTTTTGACTTTTTTTTTAAAAGATTTTAACTGTCACTTTGCTTATTGCTCTTGATCTCAATCTTTAGAGTTGGCTATCAAGTAACGCTGGAGTTTTCTCTTATAATAACTCTACGTAGTCGCTCTGTGATCTGACTATCATTAACTGGTATAATTCTGAAAGAATTTCTCTTGATTGGACATATAAAGTCACTGCCATCCAGTAACCAGTAACCCGCTTGTTCTGATCGTCTCGGTTAAACCATTTCGTAATTTCCTTTAACCTAACTTGCAATACTTTTAGGCATATTATCTCGTGTCATTCATTTGTCTTTAATCAAAATGCTTTTCTTGTCTCTTTACTTAAATTTTGCTCTTAGTTTTTCTGTCACAAATAATATTGCAATTTTTACATGAATATACGAAGGCGTACAAATCAGCCCGAGAAATTCCTTAGCGTCATCTCACTAGTCTTTATGCAGAACTTGCATTCTTCTCTTATATCTTTCAATTGATATTGGGGCTCAACTATGGCTTTTGCCTGTAGTACTAATCCCATCTCGGTACTTTGGTTCAAACCATCTTACACCTTTCCTTAATGTATCCAAAATATTGTAACCGCATTGTTATTACTGAATCCTTACTTTTCCTATCAAATACTCACTCGGTCTCATCCTTAGCTTGCAATTATTCATTGGTTGCATAGCTATTCTGGTACCATTTGTATAAAAATAGATCCAATCTCAGTCACAATCTTTCCTTCTCGTGGTTCATTCTACTTTACATAACTCATCCATACTAAAACTCGCTCGTAGCCTATCTTGTCATACTTCTTTCCCTTGATTCACCCATTTGATTTTTCTCATATCCTATTATAGGAAATTTTCTGTCTTCTCTCCTTTGCTACTTATAAGTTACAGTATCATTAGCAAACAACCTCGTTGCCAACATCTTAACCTCTAATCCGGTATAGCGTTGCTATCCTTTATAATATCTCTTAAGTTACTCGTTTCCATTCTGTTGTTGTACTCTTTCTTTTTATAAGCACCCACTTTGTAATGCCATATCATTTAAGATCTTTACCGATGCTTCTCCGCACCATCTCGAATACCATCCTGTCTTCTATCCATTGATTGATGGCTATCAGAGCTTATTAACTTGTTCCAGCAAGAGTTGTCACTTGAAATTTTCGCATCCGTATCAAATATATCCCAGCGTCTATTGTTTCCATCTTGCACCTGCATTTCTCTCACTCGCTTCCCCCCTTTAGGGTGTACTTTTACCATATCTATGTCTTTTCTTTATCATTTATAACTTTGATTACCCATGTACGAAACCTTAACACAATCACGAGGCGATGAGAACTTTTCTATGTACAGTACAAAATCTCATCTAACCATCTATACTCGAGTAATGCAACCCATGTAGGAACTCATCTAAGGCCACATTCCACTTACTCCAATTCGTAATTAATCAGTACTTATAGTCGTTCTAAACGGTCAATTAGTTAGCACTTATATTCCGATGATAAGTGTCCAAACTTCTCTTGTAGTATTATCTTTATCCCAACGGATATCATCTGTTTCCTCTAATAAATTTACAATACATTATTTGTTCCTTAGGCCTACAGTCCTTGTCCTTTAAGGATTTCACTATTTCCGAGGTGAAGTCATATACACGCAGTACTCCTTTATGCCTTATGCTCTTACAACCTTGTGGTGTACCCAAAACTGACTTCTAACTTACTTAAATTCATATCGAGTTCATCTAAATGACGATCTCATCTTATAACCTCACCGTTGTGCTATACTTTTAAGCTCATAGTTATATATTTCCCTTTCGTTTTGTACACATATTCAATTAATTGCATCTATCTTAGGTGCTTCCTTTAGAATTTTCTTATCATTTCTCTCGTCTATACCCATGTTTTATTCTATGCACAAGAAATCTTATGCTACTATTATATCCTTCGGAAAACACTACTTCTGCAAAATCCCTTCCTCATTCTCAAAATATATTTTGTTCATCCCTATTTGTTCTTACTATCCCAGTCATTTCTGGCACACATTCTGCCTCGTTGCTCATCTTTCTTTAGTTTGGTATTTCACAATTCTGTCACTTATATTACTCGTTTTCTTAGCTATACATGTCATAACACACCGCTACACTGTAATCCCACTCGCTTTCTTCTTATTCTCTTCTTTCAATTAACTCCTTCTCTTCCTGTACTCGCTTTCACTTTCGTTACCACTTGATCTCTATTCTGAACTTTCCCTATAGGACTTTGTAAGTCTTTCTTATTCGTTCTATATTTGCTTTCCGTTTCACACTGATCACATCATATCCTTTAGTTACTTCCTCGCTAGGCTTTACTCATTTCTATAACAATCCTTACGGTATTCACATTTCATCCTGTTCGTAATCAATCCTATAACGTAACACTTCTTAACCTTATTCACGATTCTTACTATGTTTTAATTACACTTTGTGGAGTAGGAGTACTTAACCCTTCACCCTTTCTGATCAATCTTATTTTTAATATCTCACAAGCTGTCTTATTAATACCTTCATAATTTTTCATAATTCTTCCTCCTCCGTACTTTAATCTCAATCATACTATTACTCCTTTTAACTGTAAACTCATTGTGATTTATCCCTGCTTATCAGTTAAGTCGATACCTCAATATAACCTTCTATTAAGATTTTCCACCTTTTCTAAGCCATCTCTTAGTGTCGTAAGCCCTTCCAAATTATCGTAGCATCTCATCAACAACACGTGAAACACACGACCCAAGACAGCCCACAGGTTTGAGTCTTTCCTTCTACAAATTCCATCTCCAATTAATTGATTAAAACTAATAAAATGTCACCATGAAGCATTCTCCAACCACCACCAGAAGAAAAACTAGAATCCGACAAGCACCACAGGACTTCTGGTGCTTGATTCATATGGTTTACCTCCAGATTTGTTCTTGAGTTGTGAACGAATTATTTAGTTCATAAACTACTTGCTGTATGCTTTGTACTTTTCAATAAAAGTGAAACTTAATTGTTGGACGTTTTTGCCCTTCAACATGAGCTTTTCTAAGGTAAAAATGTGGCTGGGAAGTATTCTGGTCCGTTCAAATGAATTTCAAACTTTGCTGCTCATATATGCTTCTTTGAAATAAAATTTCCCAAATAATAATAATGCCTCTTACGGATGACATGGAGGGTATCTCTTAAAGCTTTGATCCATCATGATAAATTTACCCTATCGATGTCGACCTCATAATAACTATTACTATCAACTTAATAGTTAGCCTCTTTCTCGAAGTCAGCTACACTCACCACTTAGTCGACTCTTATCATTATTGTTGACATGACCCTTCAAGAATATTACGAATCTATATCTCATTTTCTTTTTATTTCTAGAAAAATTTGGCAGAGTTTCCTCTATTTTTCGTACTATCCCAAAACCTACACGCAGGAAATACCAACAATGCCTCACAGGGCTAACATATATACATATATATCATATCATATCATAGCCATACAGGGCTCCCAATTTCAAGTCAAAAGTATAAAGGTGTCGGAACTTACCTCACATATCACACCTCGAGACGTACCTAATCTTTTAACGATCTGTCCTGTTATACCTTCCTATCTACCTTCCCTTTCATTCTTCAACTTTACATTTCAATTGTACTTCAATATTCTTACCTTATCCGACATGCATCTTTCGCACCATTGCTTACCTGTGTACTTTGTGACTTCCAATATCATTAGTCACTTTCTTCTGTTGATGTCGTTCTTCATCTGAAATCAAGGGTTAGTATAAGGAATTTTATTTCCTATGGCTGGGCTCTATCGCACGATCTTGGATATGAAAGAAAGGCAACATCCTAAATGTCCTGTAGCTTCCTGGTTATAGATGTGGTGCACAACACACCGATAAACAAGACTCTACTAGACACGGTCTATAGACACTCCGAGGAGGAACTGCTCTGATACCACTTTTGTCACGACCCAACCCCGTGGGCCATGCCTAGTGCCCGACCTGGACACTCGTATATGTACCAGTTGGATATAATCAAACTGAATCTAAGAACAATATGGAAACTTGCAAAAGTACTCCAAGGTTCATAACGTCGTCATATATATATATATATATATATATATATATATATATATATATATATATATATATATATATATATCAAGATAAACTATCTCCTGAGGAGTCACAACTAATAAAATCATAAAATGTTACGCAAGTCGACAAGGCTGCCACGACATATGAATATCATATGCAAGCCGACAAGGCTGCCACTACAGACGAACATCATATCATAGCACATCGTATAGACACAGCTGAACAGAACTTATACACAGCCCACACATATGCCTACAGACCTCTAAGAATACTGATAGCGAAATATGACGGGACAGGGCCCCCGCCGTACCCCTGGATAAACATATATATATATATATATATATATATATATATATATATATATATATATATATATACATCATAAGATCTGTACCAAAAGTCTAGGCTCCGGAACAACGGAGCTCTCCAAGATAGCTAAGTAGAGGTCCTATGCTCAAGGGTCACCAACCGACTATCTGTACCTGCGAGCATGAAACGCAGGCCCCCGATGAAAGGGGGTTAGTACGGAATATGTACTGAGAATATAAAGCATGAAATACAGTAAAGAGGATTATAACTGATATAGGGAGTACAGGAGACAAGGATAACATCCAGAATACCAAAATGCTTGCCTTTTGAACCATAAATCATGCATGTCAATACCATATATCATACCCAGCCCATTATGGGACTCGGTGAATAAAGTAATCATATACCATCCTGGCCGCCATCATCATATCATCATATCATATATATATACCATACCCGACCCTCTAGTGAGGGACTCGCTGAACAACGCAGTAAAACTGTGCACGATAACATACTCAGCCCGGGACTCGGTGAAAGACATATTGAGGCATGCACGAGCAGAGTAGTGAGCAACCATATGCAAATTAAATCATATCTGAGACTCAATGGAATAATCAAAATGAACCATCGTTTGAAAATCAAGACAACAGTCATATCAAGTATCCTTCGATTGTTACTAGGGAACATATCAAATAAAACTTCAGAAATCACAGATATGTATCAAGACATAATAAAGTATGTTCTGGGAAACAAGAACATTAGCCATCCTAGTGGCTCTAAGAATAGGAACTTCTTTGGAATCATATACACGTCGTCTTTTGTTTCATAAAGATCATGCCAAAAAGAAAGAAAGGATAACTTTACATACCTGTCAAAGGTTAATCGTAATCAAGTTCGCTTCGTCACCCCTTTAGCCTATTTAATATGAAAGTAACGCTATCGTTAGTAAACTATACTTCCTAGCTTATAAATCTGTAACCAATCACTTATAGAACTCATTCATTAATTCATACTTTCTTGATTAGGATTTTCATTAGTTAAGAACTTAACGAAAATCGGGCAGCATTTCCCCTATATACTCGCCTAACCCAAACTTCCAATTAACCTCCTGTTATCACAGCAATACCAACAATGACAGTAATAGAGATATGCATATAAAACCCTTACAATTCGGCCCATAAACAACTCAAACAATCCAACAACCCTTCTTAATCCTTTTCCAATACAAATCATTAACGTTTTAAGATTATACACCAAACAAACCAACATACGCTTTGTATACGATACGTTATACACTTCTTTCTTCCAAATTTAGAATCCACATCAACGACAACACGACCACAACACGAACAACAACATACGAACATAAATTATACTTTTAATCCTTTCAACTCAACAATTCCATATAACAACTACAACTTCTAATATCAACGATTTCATGCAATTTCTTACTTCCAATTTCATCCAATCCAATTTTAATCCTTCCATTACAACACCATTAATACAATTATACCAAAAAATAATAAAATCTTACCTTAATTTACTTGGACGAATTTCTACACTTATTTGCTCCAGTTTCACTATTTCTTCTTCTTCAATTCTATATCCAATGTTACTATCATCATCCAAATATCTATATATGGTGCCCCTCAAATGGACACGTGCCCCCCCCCCCCCCGCCCCCCCCCCCCTTATGACTCACCAATTTGATTTCTTGATTTATCTTTCTTTTTATTACCGGTGGGGCCCTCAAATTATAATAAACTTAATTAATTTTAATTAATTTCTAATCCCTACTTCATAATCTAATCATAATTAATTAGTCCCTCATCTCCAATAATATTTCTACACTAAATAAAATTTATAAGCAATTTGTGTACTAATTACAATTGAGAATTAAAAATTCCTATTTCATATCGAAAAATAATCCCGTCCTTAACTTATGTCGATTAGCTTGCGAATAATTCGACGTATAAAAATACAGGATATAATATCTTTCCCCACTTTAGAACATTCGTCCTCGAATGTTAAACTAGTCCTGCTTCATCAGCGATTGCACGGGAGCACTCCATTTGTCTGGAGCTCTAATTTAGTTGATACTATTCTTTTATGTTCATTCATGGCCATGGCGGGGTCCTGTCCCGTCCTTATGATGTTATGGAATCCTTATAGAGGCTCGTAGATAGCGTGTATAGTTAGAAGCTCTATAACCTCACCGGTCCATATTTTGCATATCATTTTTGCCAGCCTTGTTGGCTTGTACATATTGGCATAGTTGATGACACTGATATAGATAGGCATTTATCTTTTAGGCTCATTGTTACACCTAGGAAAATTTTATATCGTCGTATGATATTTAGACCAATGCAAGGTAAGAAGTATACGATGCTCCTACAAGTAAGAAAGGCTACTTAACGAATCTGATTGAGGTTTCAAAGACATTCGAGGTATGAGAAGAAAGTTAGTTGAAGAGTGTCAAGTATAAGCCACGTTTTGAAAAGGGTTTGCAAAGTACCGAGCTAATGTTGACTTAATGATATTCTAAATAAGAGTTATAACGCCCCTTAGATTGTTAATAAAGTGCCAAACGAGTGTTAAGAAGGTTCCATAAGGATTAGAGGCAAAACGAGTCGACGAGGACAAGCTTCGGAAAATTGTGGATTGTACGATTCACTATACGGACCGTATAAAAGATACGGCCCGTATGTATGAGGGGGTCTCCACTACAACCATTATACGGTCACACATATGGACCGTATAAATTGTACGGACCGTATGTGTGTCCGTATAACTTGGTCGGGACAGATTTTTAAGTTGATATAAGGGACCCAAGTTCATTAATTTCATTTAATTTTCTCTCCACTTCTCTCAAGAAACATCTAGAACCCTCGCCACACTCCATCTACAAGAATCCAAGAGAAATTAAAGATCAACTTCATCAAACCAAGGAAATCAAGTGCAAGAAGCTCACTAGGGTGCATACAAGACAAGAAATCTCTTTTGATTGAAGCTAGGGTTTTTCTCAAAGGAAGTATTTTCATCCAAAGGCTATTCTCATACATTCAAAGGTAAGTTTTATGATCAATTCATGTTATTTGGAGTATTTAGGGGTTGAGAAACTTGGATTATAAAAGGAAACAAAAAATGGGTTACAAATATGAGAATAGTGGCATTTTTGAGTAGTAGCTTAATATGAATCATGATTCTTTATATGCTACAAGTATGGTTATGTTGTAAATGATATTAAGAATGCAGGAGAAGCGTTATAGGTGGAAGAATGTAATGTAGTATTATGACCATGGTTATGAATGCCCTTGAAATGGAAGTAGGAGAATTGAATCATGTATGGTTGATGAAGATTGTTGAGTATGATATTATGAATATTGTTATTTACGTTTGGGAGTTAATATATGATATGGTGAAAGTTGTATAAACAAAGGACATGCTGCCCAATTTTCTCTAGCTTTAGTTCAAACATGCTTATGCTATCGATTATCTAATGTTAGTACGAACTCTCTTGAAGGTATAAACGTGAATATTGGAGGCGAACGTTAAAGGGATAAAGTAGCTAAATAAAAAGGTATGTAAGTCTAGTCCCTTCTTTTCTAAGGAATGATTCCTATGACATGAATTCCCTTGTCTCTCCATGACTTTCTTACATTCCGGGAACTATGAGACAATGTTGATAAAGAGCTTTTTATGAGATAAAGATGAGAGATATGTCATGAATATGATAATGATGATGATGAGTCTAAGCCTAATGATCCTAAAGCTTATGATATGATAATTCCATGAAGCTAATGATCGTTATACGATTCTTTAATGTTATTCATTGTTGCTAGACCCGCCTTATGATGCTAGTTCCTTCAAGGTGTGGTATGATGGTTATGATTACTCCATAATGGAATCGGGAGTTCTCGACCTTACGTCACCCCAATAGAGTTATAGTTTGTCTTAAGTTCTTATGCATGCTTTATGAGATGTATATGATGATACGATTCCACTGCGCCTATATGGCCGGACATGTCACCGCGAAGGCAGGCTGCATACGATTCCACCGTACCTGAATGGCGGGACATGTCACCACTAATGCGGGCTGCTTATGGTACACTGTGCCTAGAGGGACGGACATGACACCACTAGTGGGCGGCGTATGATAGTTACCCGGGTTAACGATGATACTGTATGTGATATGTATAACATGTGTTTTCTTTAAAGGTTAAGCAGGTTATACCTTCAGCTCATGATTCATTGTTTCTTCATTATGAAATTGCTACTCATGCCTTACATACTCAGTACAATGTTCGTACTGACGTCCTTTATTTTTGGACACTGTGTTCATACCCACAGGTAGACAGGGAGACGGTGTGGATCCGTAGGAGCTATCAGCAGATTCACAGGATTACTCCATTATTCCGGAGGTGCTACTTATGATCATATTCTTTTGTGTATATATTTTGGGCACGACGGGGTCCTATCCCATCCTTATGTCTAGTACTCTAGTAGAGGCTCATAGATACGTACATGTGGGTAAATTGTGTCCCATGATGATGTCATTGTACATTTGTATATTATTCTTGTAGCCATGAGGGCTTATGTATATAGATATGGGTTGCTTTGGAGGTTATATATGTTCAGGTTGAGTATGATGATTAGCCTAATGATAGGTGCTCGGTAGTCAGCTCCGGGTATCTATGATGGCACCTAGTCGGGTTATGACAAAAGTGGTATTAAAGCAGTTTCGTCCTAGGGTGTGTCTACGAGCCGTGTCTAGCAGAGTCTCATTTATGGGTGTGAAGCGTGCAATACTTATAAACAAGAGGCTGCGGGGCATTTAGTAAAAATGATCATTCTTCGTCTTGCTAGATCGTGCGATAGAGCCATGTTATATGATTTTCTCCTCCCTAATGGTGTGTTATGATTTCAATAATGCTGCCAAAGAGAAAAGCTGCAGCCGCCCTAACGGGTAAGGCTACGATAGAAAGGCGGATAGAAAGGTAGCCACCAACTAATGTAGAAGAAGGTGAATCACATAATGAGGCTCCATCTGACACGTCTGATACTCCACCTATTATAGAAGAACAAGAAGGGGCTTCAATTCTTGCTCCTATGCCTACCGCCCCTCCACCAGCTGCTTCGGGTTAGCAAATGACCGAAGCCATTCAGCTACTGACACAGTTAGTTGCGGCTCAGGCACAGCAGCAGAGTACAGGTTCAGGTGACAGGGCGACTAGTACTCGAGCCCGGGATTTTATGATTTTAAACCCTCCAGAGTTTTTTTGGTCAAAGCCGGATGAAGACCCGTAAGGTTTTATTGAGATGATGTTGAGAACATTGAAAATTATTCATGCCTCCGATAAAGAATCGGTGGAGTTGGCATCTTATAGACTCCGAGATGTGGTGGTTCTTTTGTATAATAATTGGATATCTTCAAGAAAGGAAAATGCACCTCCCCCAGTTTGGAAAGAATTTGTGCATGCTTTCCTTCGTCATTATTTGCCACCCGAGGTCCGATGGGACCGTGCGGATTAATTTCTGAATCTGTAATAAGGGAACATAAGTGCTCGGGAGTATATCCTTCACTTTAATTCATTGGCTAGATATGCTCTTACCATGGTGGCCGATATGGGAGATAGAGTGCATAGATTTGTCAGTGGCTTAGGGCCATACTTGTTTAAAGATTGCTTGACAGCTTCATTGCAAGAGAGGATGGATATTTCCCGTATTCAGACTCACGCTCAGAATTTAGTAAAACAGCAATAGCCGCAAAGGGGTGAGCGTGATATTGATAGAGGGCAGAGTAAGAGGACCAGATCTATGGGTGCCGGTAGCGACTATCGAGGGGGATTGAGGCAGTCATATTCTAGATACCCAGGCCAGTCGGTGACTAGTGCACTTTCCCGATTTGCAGGCAGGAGGTTTGATCGCTTCGTTCATTCAGGATAGGGTCAGAGCTCGAGAGCTTTAGGTTCCCAGTTTGGATGTGATTATAGTCAGTGGAGACCATCGGTCCCACGATGTAGTCAATGTAGAAATTTACATTCGGGCCCGAGTCGCCAAGGATCAGATGCTTGTTATGTTTGTGGACAGATTGGGCATGTGATGCGTGATTGTCCCTCGAGGTACGGTAGAGGTGGGGTTCAGCCCACAGGGTCAGCAGCTGGTTCTTCGTCATCTGTATGCCTGATAGGGCAGACTCCCCAGATTCCAGCAGGTCGAGGTAGAGGCAGAGGGGGAGCAACCAGTTCAGGTGGCACCCAGCCCCATATCTATGCTCTAGCCAGACGACAGGATCTTAATTCCTCATCGGATATAGTTACAGGTATACTATCTATATTCTCTCATGAGGTTTATGTATCGATAGATCCGAGTTCTACATTATCTTATATTACTCCCTATACTGCTAGTCGTATTGGAGTAAAACCCGAGCCAGTTACACCTTTTGAGGTATTTACTTCGGTTAGTGAACCCATAATAGCTAGGAAAGTGTACAAAAATTGTGTAGTGGTGGTATGTAATTGTCAGAGTATTGTTGATTTGATTGAGCTGGAAATGTTGGATTTTCATGTGATTATGGGTATGGATTGGTTGGCCTCATGTTATGCCAATGTAGATTGTCGAATGAAAGTTGTTCGATTTCAATTTCCGGGAGAACCCGTGCTTGAATGGAAAGGTAATATGGTATCTCCTAGAGGTAGGTTTATTTCCTACCTTAAGGCAAGGAAGTTGATAGCTAAAGGCTATATTTATCACTTAGTCCCAGTTCATGACACCGAAGCAAAGCCACCGACTTTTCAATCCATCCCGGTTGTGAATGAATTTCTGGATGTATTTCCAAATGAACTCCCAGGTCTTTCTCCAGAAAGAGAGATTGATTTTGCTATTTATGTGTTGCCGGACACCAAGCCTATTTCTATTCCTCCTTATTGAATGGATTTGTTTGACCAGTTACAGGGTGCCAAGTGGTTTTCCAAAATAGATCTGAGGTCAGGTTATCATCAAGTGAGAGTTAGAGAAGAAGATATTCTCCAAACAGCTTTCAGAATGAGATATGGCCACTATGAATTTCGGGTGATGTCATTTGGGTTGACTAATGCTCCGGCAGTGTTTATGAATTTGATGAATAACGTATTCAGGCCTCTCTTAGATCGGTTCGTGATCATGTTCATTGATGATATCCTTATATACTCTCGGACAAAATCCGAGCATATAGACCATTTGCGTATTGTCCTTGGAATTCTTCAGACTCGAGAGTTGTATGCAAAATTCTTGAAATGCGAGTTTTGGCTAAATTCTGTGAATTTCCCAGGCCATATTATTTAAGCTGATGGCATTCGAGTGGACGTTCAGAAAATTGAGGCTGTGAAGAATTGGCCAATGCCTACAACGCCTACAGAAGTTCGTAGTTTTCTGGGATTGGCAGGTTACTATAGAAGATTTATGGAAGGGTTTTCCTCTATTTCAGCGCCATTAACGAAGTTAACCAAGAAATCAGCAAGATTCCAATGGACTTATGCTTGTGAACGTAGTTTCCAAGAATTGAAGGATAGATTAACTTCAGCCCCAGTCCTGACACTCCTAGAAGGGCCAGACGATTATGTTGTTTATTGTGATGCCTCTGGTGTTGGGTTAGGGTGTGTGTTGATGCAGCACGGTAAAGTCATTGCCTATGCTTCAAGGCAGTTGCAGAAACATGAGAAGAATTATCTGACCCATGATCTTGAGTTGGCTGCGGTTATCCATGCACTAATGATGTTGAGACACTACTTGTATGGTGTACATGTTGATATTTATACAGATCAAAAGAGTCTCCAGTATAGTTTTCAAACAGAAGCAGTTGAATCTTCGACAGAGACGGTGGTTGGAATTATTGAAGGATTATGATGTGAATATTTTATACTATCCTGGGAAGGCGAATGTAGTGGCTGATGCACTTAGCCGCAAATCAATGGGTAGTCTATACGAGGTTTATCCAGAGAAGAAATAATTAATTCGTGAGCTCCACCAGCTAGCCAGCCTCGGAGTTCGTCTAATTGATTCAGGCAATGTAAGAATTGGTATTCGCAACCCAGCTATTTCCTCTTTAGATATGGAAGTGAGAGAGCGCCAATATGAAGATCCCCAATTGAGCCACTATAGAGATACATTTCAGGAAAGAGAGAAGTCGCCATTTGAAGTTTCTACAGATGGAGTTCATAGATACCGAGACAGGCTATATGTTCCGAATGTTGCTAAATTGCGTCGTCAGATTCTAGAAGAAGCTCATCATTCTCGGTATTCTATTCATCCAGGAGCAACAAAGACGTATCATGACCTCAAATTAATGTATTGATAGGATGGAATGAAGAAAGACATAGCGGAATTTATAGCTCAATGTCCAAGTTGCCAACAAGTGAAAATCGAGCATCAAAAGCCCGGAGGGTTATTGCAAGCAATGGAATTTCCAACTTGGAAATGAGAGGCGATAAACATGGCTTTCATTGTAGGGTTGCCCCGTTCCCAAAGCAAGTATGACTCCATATGGGTGATCGTGGACAGACTCACAAAATCAGCTCATTTTTTTCCAGTCAGAACCACATATTCGGTAGAAGATTATGCAAGGTTGTATCTTAAGGTGATTGTGAGACTTCATGGTGTCCCGGTGTCCATTATCACAGATAGAGGAGCACAATTTATAGTTAATTTTGGAAGTCTTTCCAAGAAGGTTTGGGTACTCAAGTGAGGCTTAGCACAGCGTTTCACCCGCAAACTAATGGGCAAGCCGAACGCACTATTCAGACCTTGGAAGATATGTTTTGAGCATGTGTGTTAGATTTCGGTGGTAGTTGGGATGACCGGCTACCTCTTATTGAGTTCGCATACAACAACAACTATCATTCCAGTATTCAAATGGCCCCGTATGAAGCTCTATATGGAAGGAAGTGCAGATCGCCAATTGGATGGTTTGAAGTCAAGAAGACACAACTAATAGGCCCTGAGTTGATTCAACAAGTGGTGAAAAAGGTCAAGGTTATTCGAGATCGATTAGTGAAAGCCCAAAGTCGTCAGAAATCCTATGTGGACAACCGTCGGCGAGACTTGGAGTTCCAAGTCGATGACTGGGTGTTCTTAAAGGTATCACCGATGAAGGGCGTGATGAGATTTGGCAAGAAGGAAAAATTGAGTCTTCGATACATTAGACCTTATAAGATTGTCCGCCGGATAGGCCAAACAGCATATGAATTAGACTTACCCTCAGAACTTGAATCAGTCCATCCAGTTTTCCATGTATCAATGCTCCATAAATGTATTCGAGATCCAACTAGAATCATGCCGATAGATAATTTTCAAGTGACGGGAAAGTTGGCTTATGAAGAGCTACCTATGGCTATACTAGATAGACAGGTACGGAGACTTATAAATAAAGAGGTAGCTTGTTACACTGCGAAACATTTCCTATCAGCGTACAGTGAATAGGCCAACGAAGGGTATGACGTGTATGATGTTTTGATCAGTAAGAAATAGCATTTAATGACCCTAATCGATATTTCAAAAGACATTTAAGAAAAGAGAATAAAGTTGTCAAGAGAAGGCAAGGCATACGATATGTATCGGAAAGGAATTATGGGTAACGAGTTAATGGTAACTAAATGGTGCTTTGGAGAAGAGTCATAACGTCCCTTAGATTGTTAATGAGGTGATAAACAAGTGCTAAGAAGGTTCCCTAAGGATTGGAGATCAAATGAAGTGACAAGAAAAAGATCAGTGAAAACACGGGTTATACAGTCAATTATACAGACCGTATAATGTTATACGGCCCGTATTATGGACCGTAGGAGTGTCACAGAATGAAATTGTTGAGGGGTTGATTTCACGGTCGCTTATACGGACTGTATAAAATTATACGGCCTGTATAATGTGCCGTCAAATTAACATAGAATGGGATGATCAATGGAGCAGTTTTACGGTCACTTATACAGACCGTATAAGTGTCCGTATAATGACGTCGGGATAGATTTTATATTTTAAATAAGAGACCCAACCACATTTATTTCATTTCATTTTTCTTCTCCACAACTCAAGAATTCTCTAGAACTTTCCAAAATCCTCATATACAAGAATCCAAGTGAAATTAATGATCAACTTCATCAAATCAACAAAACTAGGTTTGGGAAATACATTAAAGTTCATCTAAGCCAAGAAATCTCATGGAAGGTGGAACTAGGGTTTTGTTCAAGTGAAGTATTTCAACTCAAGGCTTATTCCTACACCATCTAAGGTAATTTTTATGGTATTTGCATGTTATTTAAGGTATTGAAAAGTTGAAACACTTGGATTGTAGAAAGACATAGGAAATGGGTCATGAATATGGGAATAGTGACATTGTTGGGTAATGGCTTGGATTGAGTCATGATTATCGATATGTTGTGATTGTAAACATGTTATGAACGACACTTAGAACATGGAATAAGTATTATATGTGAGAAAATACAATAATGAACTATGACCATGATTATGGGGAAATTAGAGTGAAGTGGTGAAATGTGGGTGATGTAGATGAATGATGATTGTTATTTATGATATTATGAATGATGTTACGGATGTTTGGGAGTTGATGTGGAAAATGGAGGAAGTCATATAAACAAAGGAAATGCTGCCCAATTTTCTCTAGATTTAGTAAGCACGTTCTTATAATCGCTTAGCTAATGTTAATGCGAATTCTTTTGAAGGTAAAGACGTGATCATTAAAGGAGAATGAGCAAGCAATAGAGTAGTAAATGACAAAGGTATGTAAGACCAATCCTTTCTTTCTAAGGCATGAATCTTTCAAATTTTCCATGATCTTCCTACACGATGGAGACTATGAGTCCACGAATATACGAAGCTACATACGCACGTGATTAAGAAAGGAAATATGGCACGAGCATGATAATGATAATGATGAACATAAGTACGAGAAATCCTTGTATAATAAAAGATGTCCATGAAGCTAATAATTCTAAGTATGTTTTCACCGATGCTTCTCCTTGTGTACACTCACCTTAAATTGTTAGCTGCTTCAACGTGAGATATGATGTGGATGATTACTCCATAATATAATCGGGGGTTCACGACCTTATGTCACCCCGACATAGCCATAGTTACCTTCAAATCCTAATGTATGTCTTAAACGCTAAATGTATAATGATGCTAAGTCATGATATGTCTATGAAATGGTCAATAATGTAAGTTTATGATGTACTTATGCGAGGTATGAAAAGGTTAAGTTATGGGTGATGATGTGACGCTATGATTACACCGCGCCTAGATGGCCGGACATGTCACCGCTAATGCGGGCTGCTATGATTACACCGCGCCTTGATGGCCGGACATGTCACCGCTAATGCGAGCTGCTATGATTCCACCATGCCTAAATGGCTGGACATGTCACCGCTAAAGTGGGCTGCTTATGATGGTTACCCGGACGCGGGTTAACGATGAGGATTATGATGTGATGAGATATGTACCATGACTCTATATGTGCTATGATAATGTAAATATACGATATATGTATGAGATGTATCCACCTATGAAATTCATGCAAGTTATACCTTCCTCCTGTGGCTCATAATCCTTCTAATATGTTTATTTCATTCTTGTCTTACATACTCAATACGATGTTCATACTGACGTCCGTTTACTTTTGACGCTGTGTTCATGCCCACAGGTAGACAGGGAGGTGAGCTTAATCCAGACTCGTAGGAGCTGTTAGCTGTTTGAGAGCACTCCATTGTTCCGGAGGTGTTTGATCATTCTTTTGTGTATATATGCATATTTTGGGCACGACAGGGTCTTGTCCCGTCCATATGTCTAGTACTCTAGTAGAGGCTCGTAGATACGCAGTGTGGGTTATAGTGTCTCACGAGATTGCTATTATGTACGTATGTATATATATATTATTTTGATGACCGAAAGGCTTATCTATATAAAAGCATTTATGTTGTCAAAAGAAAAATGATTTTCTCATGATTTTAGTATGAATTTGATAAAAGAACATTTAACGAGCATGATGAGTAATAGCACGAGTGGTGCTCGGCGGTTAGCCTCGGGTGCCCGTCACGGCTCCTAGTCGGGTCGTGACAAAAGTGGTATCAGAGTAGTTCAGTCCTAGGAAGTGTCTACGAGCCGTGTCAAGTAGAGTTTTTTTTATGGTGTGTTGCGCGCCACGCTACTAAACAGGAGGCTACAGGGCATTTAGGAAAGATGACCATCTTTCATCTTTAGAGATCGTGCGATAGAGCTGTGTTATAAGATTCTCCCCTCTTAATAGTGTGTTATGATTTCAGAAATGCCGCCAAAAGGAAAAGCTACAGCCACCCAGAAGGGCAAGACTACGACAAAAAGGCGGGTGGAAAGAGAGCCTCCAATGATTGTAGAATAGGGTGAGTCACAAAATGAGGCCCTATCTAATACTTCCTCCACCCCGCCCAATGTAGAAGAACAAGGATGAGCTTCAGCTCCAGTTCCTCCGCCGGTTGCTTCGGGTCAACAAGTGACAGAGGCCATTCATCTACTGATGCAGTTGGTTGCCGCCCAGGCACAGCAGCAAAATGTGAGTTCAGGTGATCGGGCAGCTAGTACCAGAGCCCGTAATTTTATGAGTCTAAATCCTCCAGATTTTTTCGGGTCAAAGCCGGATGAAGGCCCGCAAGGTTTTATTGATGAGATGTTGAGGACATTGAAGATTATTCATGCCTCTGAAACTGAATCCGTGGAGTTAGCATCTTATAGACTCCGAGATGTGGCAGTATTGTGGTACAATAATTGGTTCGCATCAAGACAGGAAAATGCGCCTCCTCCCTTATGGCAAGAATTTGTAGATGCTTTCATCCGTCATTACTTGCCGCTTGAGGTCCGCCGAGCTAGAGCGGATAGGTTCTTAAACCTAAAGCAAGAAAGTATGAGTGCCCGGGAATATAGCCTTCAATTTAATTCGTTGGCCAGATATGCCCCGACTATGGTGGCCAATATGGGAGACAGGGTACATAGGTTTGTGAGTGGCTTAGGGCCACATTTATTTAAAGACTGCTTGACGGCTTCATTACAAGATGGGATGGATAGTTCCCGAATTCAAGCCCATGCTCAGAATTTAGAAGCACAACGACATTCGCAAAGGGGTGATCGCGACATTGATAGAAGGCAAAGCAAGAGGGCCAGATCTATGGGGACAGGTAACGATTATAGAGAAGGATTGAGGCAGACTTGTTCCCGATATTCTGGCCAGTCAGTGACTAGTGCGCCCCCACGATTTGCAGATAGGATATTTGATCTCTCCTTTCCTTCAGGACATGGTCAGAGCTCGAGAGCTTCGGATTCCCAGTTTTGGGGGAGATTATAGCTAGAGGAGACCCCTAGTTCCACGATGTAGCCAGTGCAAAAAATTACACTCAAGGCCATATCGCTAGGGCACATATTCTTGCTATATTTGTGGACAGACTGGGCATTTGATGCGAGATTGTCCCTCAAGGTATGGTAGAGGTGGGGTTCAGCCTACAGGATTAGCAGCGGGTTCATCTTCAGTGCGCCCGGTAGGGAAAACTCCCCAGATGTCAGCAGGTAGAGGTAGAGGCAGAGGGGGAGTATCTACTTTAGGTGCCACTCAGCCCCGTGTGTATGCTTTAGCCAGACGACAGGATCTCGAGTCCTCTCCGGATGTGGTTACAGGTACATTATCCATATTTTCCCATGATGTGTATGCCTTGATAGATCCGGGTTCTACTTTCTCTTATATTACTCCATATGTTGCTGGTTATATTGGGGTGAAACCCGAGCCAATTAAACCTTTTGAGGTATCTACTCCGGTTGGTGATCCCGTGATAGCTAGACAAGTGTATAAGAATTGAGTACTTGTGATATGCAATCGCCGGACCAAAGCTGATTTAATTGAGCTGGAAATGTTAGATTTTGATGTAATTATGGGTATGGATTGGCTGGCCTCATGTTACGCTAATGTCGATTGCCGAATGAAAATGGTGCGATTTCAATTTTCGGGAAAGCCCGTGCTTGAATGGAAGGGTAATACCGCATCTTCGAAAGGTAGATTTATTTCCTACCTTAAGGCAAGAAAGATGATAGCTAAAGGCTATATTTATCATCTAGTCCGAGTACATGACACCGAGGAAAAGTCACCAACTTTCCAATCTGTTCCGGTAGTGAATGAATTTCTGGATGTATTTCCTGATGAGCTTCCAGGTCTTCCTCCAGAAAGAGAGATTGACTTCGCTATTGATGTGTTGCCGGACACCAAGCCTATTTCTATTCCTCCCTATCGAATGGCTCCGACAGAATGGAAAGAACTAAGGGCACAGTTGAAAGATTTGCTTGAGAAGGGGTTTATTTGACCCAGTTCATCACCGTGGGGAGCACCAGTCTTGTTCGTGAGAAATAAAGACGGTTCCCTACGAATGTGCATTGATTATAGGCAATTGAACAAGGTGACAATAAAGAACAAATATCCTCTCCCAAGGATTGATGATTTGTTTGATCAACTACAGGGTGCCAAATGGTTTTCTAAGATAGACTTGAGGTCGGGTTATCATCAAGTGAGAATTAGAGAAGAAGATATTCCCAAAAAAGCTTTCCGAACAAGATATGGCCATTATGAATTCCGGGTGATGTCGTTCGGGTTGACTAGCGCTCTTTCAGGCCACTCTTGGATTTATTCGTGATAGTATTCATTGACGATATTCTAGTATACTCTCGCACAGAATCAGAACATGCAGATCATTTACGTATCGTTCTTTTAATTCTTTGAACCCGAGAATTATATGCAAAATTTTAAAAGTGCGAGTTTTGGCTGAATTCTGTAACATTTCTGGCCATGTGCTTTCAGATAATGGCATTCGAGTCGACACCCAAAAAATTGAAGTTGTGAAGACTTGGCCAAAGCCTACGATGCCTACAGAAGTCCGTAGTTTCCTGGGATTGGCAGGATACTACAGAAGATTCGTAGAGGGATTTTCCTCTATTTTCGCCCCATTGACGAAGCTAACCCAGAAGTCAGTTAAATTTCAATGGAATGATGCTTGTGAACGCAACTTCTAAGAATTGAAGGACAGACTAACCTTATCTCCAGTCTTAACACTTCCAAAGGGACCAAATGGTTATGTGGTGTATTGTGATGCTTCCGGTGTTGGTCTAGGATGTGTATTGATGCAGCATGGTAGGGTTATCGCTTATGCTTCGAGACAGCTACGGAAACATGAAAGGAACTACCCAACTCATGATCTTGAATTAGCTTCGGTCATTCATGCATTAAAAATATGGAGACATTACTTGTACGGTGTGCATGTCGATAGCTATACAGATCACAAGAGTCTTCAGTAGATCTTCAAACAAAAGGAGCTGAATCTGCGACAGAGGCGGTGGTTAGAATTATTAAAAGATTATGATGTGAACATTTTATACCACCGCGGAAAGGAAAATTTAGTAGCCGATGCGCTTAGCCGCCGATCAATGGGCAGTTTATGTGAAGTCCCTCCGAAAAAGAAAGAGATGGTTCATGAGCTCCACCAACTAGCTAATCTTGGAGTACGTGTAATCAATGCGGGTAGTGAAGGGATTGGCATTAATGATGTCACGACCCGACTAGGGGGCCGCGACGAGCACCCGGTGCTAGCCCACCCAGGCACCCCCTTTACTTACACTTATGCTTACATTTAGGTGAGCCACATAATTAGACATACATTTCTGTTCATTCGTTAAGCTAGTCCCATTTGGACAACAACACCTTTATATCATGATAGGCATTTATGTCATATCAATGTACATGGGCCGACAAGGCTAACAAAATGATATACAAAACATAGGCCGACAGGGCCGGACATATCTAACCATATACACGTGACTACGAGCCTCTAAGAAGAGTGTGACATAACACATGAGCGGGACAGGACCCCGCTAAGCCCATAATTATATACACAAAAGAATAAGTACCCAAAAGCTATGGCTCCGAAGGAAATGGAGCTCTGCTATGTAATCTCTTGAAAGAGCTACTATGGATCAAGTCTGTCTACCTGTGCACCTGCGGGCATGACGCAGCGTCCACAAACAAAAGGATGTCAGTACGAAGAATGTACTGAGTATATAAAGCATGATCACATCGATATTGTTGACACCCAATTTTGGCCCTCCTTTTCCATTTAATTAATTTCACTATGCTTCTCAGTCCTGAAAATTTGCCAGAATGAGTTTGGAATATTTTCATTAATTATTACGCTATTTTTCGAGATATATTTCTCTAAAGTTAAGAACATTCTTATTGTTTCTTAAAAATTACCAAACACCGTATTTTTAATAATAAAAATTACTAAACATGATTCTCTACAATTAAATCACTCAAAAAATAGTGTTGATATTCCTATATCAATATTGGCGTTGGCATTTTTTCTTTAATCCTATTTATTACTATGTTGATCATCGTTTATTCTATTTTTAACTAAATACGTATATTAAATTACTTGTATTATAATTTTCATATGTACACATTTTTGAGAATTAATTAGGACAAAGAAGCATATTTTAATTAGTTCAAAACGAAAAGGAATTAGGATGAGAAAATAATTCATCTACCTAAAATTTGGGCCAAATCCTATTATTCCTATCCTACAAAATCTGTGGCCAAAAAACGTTCAGCCCAACACCAAAACGCCCTAGCCCAAAACCCCACCGACCCGGCCCAAACCCCTACAACTACATCTACCCCAAGTCCCTAATCTATTGATTCAGCAACTAAACTGAATCATCTCTAACCAGACAATCCCCCTTCTCCTTCAACCAAACGACCCTCTCTCTCCCTTCCCCTTCAACCAGCGTGAACCCCGACGCCGCCATCCCACCCTGTCACGTCACTTCCATCACCTCGTCACCACCACCACGACCATCAGACTGCCAAAACCACCTTCACTCTCTCTTGAATCGAAAAAGGGTAGCGAAATCTGTGGGTTTAGAACGTTCCATCGCCTCTACTGCTACCACATCTTTTGACTGACGCGGTGGCAGAAGGAACCAGTAAGGGGTCGTATCAACCTCTGTGGGGGAGAGGTGTAGTGAACCGTCGGTTCCAACTCCGACCTGATGGGTAATGGCTCGCCGACTGTTAAGACGCGCGAATCCACCAAATTCAGAGTCCCACGGAACCTCTGGATTTGAAAACCCATCTGAAAAGGTGAAAATCCGCCACTTTTCTTCATCATTTCATCTTTTGAAATTTCAGAAATTCCCCCCCCCCCCCCCCCCCCCCCCTTTTTCTTTATTTTTTGAATTTCGAATTCAAGCTGTTGAAACCCTCAGTGTTTGCCTATAAATACGGCCTTCTTGGGCTGTTCTAGAGAGGTTTGTTTTTAAGGCTGAAAACTCCCCTTTAAACAAAGCTTTCATTGAGAATATCTCATTCAAAGCTTCCATACTCAGAAAAATCTTCTTTTAACTTTGAGTTTCTTTTTGGCTGTCAAAATCTCTTTTCAAGTTCTCGGCTGAAACGACAAGCTTTTCAAGCGGATTCGGAGATTCGACAACTACAATAGCCTCAGTTCGCTGTCCCGGAGAAGGTCAGTAATCGACCTAAATTTCTTCTCATTTCAGTTCTTAGATAAATATCTAGTTGCTTGGATGTTATCGTCGTTCATTTATTTTCTATTTTAAGTGTATAATTAGAACCTGTAAATCTTGTTTCCTTCTTTAGTTTTCTGTTTAAAGGGTGTTAGAATCTGCTTCTCGTTATTTTGATGAAAGATCAGTATGTAAAACTTAAAACAAAGGAATTACGACGTTTCTGAAGGAAACTACGGATTTGCACAAGTTTGAACTAATCCAAACTCGCTGACGTTGGAGTAACGTTATTGCTTGTAAATCTTTTACTTCATTGCTCAGAAGAGGTTATTGTTTTCCCTGCCAGCTCTACTCTTCGAAATTTGGAATTTTGAGTGTGTTGAGATGCAAGAATATGTCGCCAGTTATATTTTTTAGACATGTTGTAAATAGCCTAGTCTTCAAGTTCTTTTAAAGAAATAGAATGCTCGAATAAATTATCAAGAGACTCTGTCTTTCCTCTACTAGCAGACATCGTGCTCGTTAGATATTAAAACGTGAATGTGTGTTTTGTTTCGTGACCATGGAAAACCATGATTTAGCATATTATTTTACCATGTTTGTAGTTGAGGTCATAGTTTAGTTAATGAGATAATAGATTATTGCAGGTCCATAACGAGAAGAATATTTTGTGTGTATCCGTCATCTCTTTTCGTTGCCATGTCCATGAGACCTTTTTAACTTAAGATGACTCTTGTTTATTGATTTTCTGAAGTTTTTTCATAGTTAACTAAATATGCTATACGTTAGAAAGCTACATTTGTTCCGAAAAAGAAAGTTACTATTTTCTGGTCAAAAAGTTACTATTTTTGATTAGGGAAAAGGATACTATTTTGATTAAAAAAAAAAAACCTACTGTTTTGAGTAGGGAAAAGTTACTTGTCTTGAAAGGAAAATTTACCGATTCGTGAAAAATTAAATTCGTCAAATCTGTGTTTGACTTCATCGTTTGGGCTAATTTCTCTGTTTTGCGAGTTGCCCTCATTATGTGGCTAACTAAGTTAGTAATCATCTTCGTCCTCGTCTTACATTTCATTTTTGGGTTATCAAACTAAAAAGAAAACGTAGTGATATTTCATATTTGTTTCGAATGTAATCTTCCTTTCTTGTCTTGGTTCTATTTATCTCAAATCTTTCCGTAATTAGAGTGATTTGGTTTGTTTTAATGTTAGGTTGCTAAGTTGGAAGTATTATTTTCCCCTTTGTCCTAGAATTTCATCTTTTGTTCTGTCATTCCAAGATTCATGTAGATTGTCTAGTTGCAATCGTATTAGAGTTAAGTAATTAGTTTAATTTCCCTTCATGTGTTAAGTGTGCTTGCTATTTGTCTCAGTTTAAGCTAGATCAGGTTCAATGTTTAAAAATGGAGATTAGTGTATGTGTTTAAAATTGTACACTGTTTTTGGTTGTTGCTCACTGCTGCTGCGTTTTTTTGGGGCCAAAAAGTTTCCATCATATTAGTTGCTGCCCACTGCCTTTGGTGACTTAACTGCCACATTAAGACACACTTTGTGCTCCATTTTTGTGTGAACTACTACATGTCGCTGCCATTTGTTGTTGTTGCACTTGAATGGTTTGGATGCTGCACTCGAATGTTAGTTTTCATTTGATCTATTTGCTGTTGTGCTATTGATTAATTGCTACATATCAAGATAGTTATATTTTAGGTCAAGATCTGCTGAATTTTTGGGGCCATTTACACATCATTTTTCAGGCTCAAAGTGATGTAGTTTTGGCTGCACTGTTCAGTTGGTTATTAGTGCATTCTTGAGTCTAATCTTGGCAACTTTGAGGCCAATTGTGATTGCTTTTCCCAAGAGCAAAGAGTGCTAAGCTTCTTTTTTTTTTCTGAAAGTTCGAAATGTTGCTATGTTAACTACTACCTTATTTTGAAAAGAACAGACTGCTATACTTGATATAAAGACACGCTGATTTGAACATGATACTATAGTTAGGCCGATGAAAAGTTGTTTAGCTTGAGGCCTCACTTTTAAAAGAACGGATTTCCATACTTGATTGAAATTTACTGATTTGAACACTTAAAACTTGCATAAAAAGGGTGTGGGGCTGCTATACTCAAGTTCGGGTGCAATTAATGTGCTAAATTATTTTTTTCCTTATATGTTATTTTTTCCTTACATTTGATTCTTTTATCTAGCTTTTAATAATTAAAGTTATATAGATTCCTTTTTCCTTGTTGAGAATTGTTTCTAATCCTTATTTGTTTTTTTTTCTTTTCATGAGGAACCTTGGGAGCATTTGGAGTTATGGCAACTCCGGATTTCCCCTATCAGAGAACCGCCAGTTGCAGGATTTAATTGCTCGTGTCTAGCGTCTCCGTCTCCCTTCCTCTCTTTAAATTTCGTGTATTCGTGCTATCATGTATATACATGTTTATATTCTCGACTAACATTTTTTATGGATTGTATTTATAGCATATTTGTTTCTCGCTTGTCTATGAACTTATGGAAAAATAGTTAAGTATGATGGTAAATTCAGTCACTACTTTTCCTCTCCCCTTGGATAATTAATCTTTGCTTAGGCGCGTTAGAAATAATAATTGCCCTTTTTTTTCTCGTCTTTTGTTTGCCAGGTTAAAGTGATTTCCGACTAAAGGAAATTAACCGAAAAAATAAAAATCTTTTAAATACCTTTAATTATTTTCTCATCACATGCATACGTATGTACGTTATATTATAAATACATATTTTTAGTATACATTATATACAACAATCACATTATACCTCATCTTCCAAAACATACATACATAACTCATTTGAAAACGATATATATTCCTAATACATATAATTTTACATCTTGTATAAATTATACCAACATACTATTTTTATACATGCATATCATACCCGTACTATCTTATTTGTTTTTTATTTTTGTTATTTAATTCTCTTGGTCGTATTTTCATTATAGGTATACCTATAGTATTATCGTGTCATCATAATTATTTTTTAAGTGTTCACCTAGGATATACTATCACATGTAGATTATTTTCTTATAAATATATACATCTCCTTATTCTATATTATACAGGTTATTCTCATATAAAATAAATGTCATACATATTTTCCTCATGCAAACATTAGCATTAACTACTTCCTTTATATATATGCATTTACTCACATAGTTACAATTACACTAAAAAACCCTCTTTTATGTAAATAGTTTTGAGAGAGTAGTTTTCTTTTTCCGCAATTCTTTAAATAGGTGATAATAAATAATTAGATAATCCCCTCTAGTGTTAATTAAACTAAGCCTAAAGACTGTTCTCGGATAGGCTCTGAGTGATGCTTAACACCTTCCCCTCGGGGTAAATAAAACCCTTACCTAGAATCTCACAGATTTCAAAGACTAAAAAATGGAGTTTACATTTTTCACAAATGGTTTCCTAATATTCCCTAAAATTAGGTGGCGACTCTGAAATTTACAAAACCAGAGGAAACATAGTCATAAGTTGTGAACTAGTTTTAACCCGTTAAAAATAGGGCATGCCAGATATATAAGCATAATGAACAACATATGAAATAGCATAGGAGGGGGAGACAATAATATCATCATCATGACACTTACTTGCCTTTCATAGAAACTTTCCATTTCTCATACGTATTTGTATACATACATCCTCATCCGTGTTCCATAATAGTACTCGTACCATATTTGTGCTCGTATTCGTATACATGCCCTTATTCGTATTCATATACGTAGTCTTATCACATTTAGATTCATATTATATATATACCACATACCCATATATATATACATAGCGTACCCGACCATAAGGTTAGGTGTTTCATACATACTTGGCCAACCAAGGCTCAAGGTTATATCTACCTTGCCCTACCAAGGCTTCAGGGTTATCCGTACCATCTGCAGATGTGTGGGTGCGTTACGTAATCATATACATATATATATATATGTATATATATATATATGTATATATATAATATACATATATATATATATATATATATATGTATGTATATATATATAAACATATACTCTACCCGGTACCATAGGCTCGGGGTTTCATTATAGCCCTTCATAGGCACACATACATCTAATAGCCCGTAGGAACCTTTAGCATCATTATTATTATCATCATCATTACTATCATCATCATTATCGTTACGTCTATATTATAGGCTTACTCGTCATATGAGGAACGTAGTACAATCGTAGTACATATCAAGGATCGTGAGCTTACGAGCTCGGAAGATCAATCATTTGAAGATAACATACTCGTATAGAGGATTTAGAAACATGGCCAAAGAACCATGCCTTATGAAAGAAAGGTTAGCCTTACATACCTTTTCGTCGCACTATTCTACACTTGCGTGTTCCTTTCCAACGCTAGCGTTTCTAACTTCATTAAGGTCATACTATCATTAGAATCGATAATTAGTACACATGGCTAAGGCTAGGAAAAATCGGACAGTATTTCCTTTATTGATACAATGTGTAATTCATGGTCCTTCAATGTCATTTATATCCCATTCACATCACAATATAACAATAATCATGATTTGATTCCAATTAATCCTCTACATGGCAGTATTCATCATGCATGACCCATTTTATCATGTTCTTCTACACTCCAAGTATTCAACTCTCCAATACCTTAGACATCACATAAATATCATGAATCTTACCTTAGATATTGTAGGAACAAGCCTTAGTTGATAATACTCCACTTTGAGCAAAACCCTAGTTTTTCTCCATTGGGATTCCTTGACCTTTGATGGTTTCCTTACTCTTGATTCACTTGATTTATGTTGTTGATCACCAAATATACTTGAATTCTTGTGGAATATATGTAGAGATAGGTTTTATAGAGAAGGGTTGTGATGTAGAAGTGAAATAAAATAAGTCTTGGTCCTCTTATTTTATGACTTGAAAATCTGTGTTGAAGTGCACAGTGGTCGTAAACATGGTTTACGACCCGTCCTCCAGTTTACGGACCGTCCTTCGTGGTCGTCTTTAACCATTTTCAGAACCAGAAACTTAGGCTGCTGCGTGGTGATTTACTACCATGGTTTACGGGCCGTAAATCACTTTACGGTCCGTATTCCAGGTCGTATTTTACCATTTGCTCGACTGGCAGAAAGTTGCAGTTTTGCATGCGAATTTACGACCTGCCAGTTTACGGACCGTATACCATTTTACGGTCCGTATTACACTTTTAGGACCACTGGCCAGTTTGCAATGTTGCAATTTTTCTCATTTCTTAGACTTTTCATTATAATCACCCACACCCATTTACATGCATTGTTCATCCCATAGCTTGCCATATCTTAGCCAACTTTCTCGTCTTACATCGGATACCTTTGAAATCTCACCTAAGGTCATCACGTCATTTCTTGCTCATGAACATCCTACACTCGTACCCATCACTAGTTCATTCACTTGCATACCAACGGAAAATTTTCGGAGGTGTAACATTCTTCCCCCCTTAAGAACATTCGTCCTCGAATGTTAAAGTCTTCGGGGGTTCTATAAAAATTTCGCCAGAGTTTCCTTTATAATATGGCACTACCATCCTGCCACAACAACCCATAATATCGATGCCTCATAGGGCCACAACATAATAGAATAAAAATTTGGCCACACACGACCCAAAAGCATAAAAGGAAAGCATACATACCTTAGGATCTTGATGTCTCATCTTGGACTTCCTCCAAGGGCTGAAATATATGCGGGTATTTGGATCGCATACTTTCTTCCGCTTCCCACGTCATTTCCTCTCGTTTGCTGCCTCTCCATAGAACCTTAACTGAGGCTACTTCTTTGTTTCTAAGCCTCCGTACTTTCCTAATTAGTATGGTAATGGGTATCTCTTCATAAGCCAATCTCTCTGTCACTTTCACATCATCTATTAGGACGATCCTAGTGGGATCTCCAATACATTTCCGGAGCATCGAGACGTGAAATACTAGATGGACTAACTCCAATTCCGGAGGTAGATCTAACTCGTAGGCCACTTTACCTATCTTTCGTACAATTTCATATTGCCCAATATACCGGGGACTAAGCTTCCCCTTTTTGCCAAATCTCATAACGCCCTTCATTGGCGACAATTTCAAGAACACCCAATCTTTCACCTTGAACTCCAATTCTCTGCGCCGATTATCCGCATAGAACTTTTGACGACTTTGGGCTGCTAACAACCGATCTTGTATGAGCTTGACTTTCTCTATAGCTTGCTGGACCAAGTCCGGCCCTATCAACTTAGTCTTTCCTGTTTCAAACCACCCAATTGGGGATCTACACTTTCGCCCATATAAAGCTTCATACGGTGCCATTTGAATACTAGAATGATAACTGTTATTGTAAGCAAACTCAATGAGTGGCAAATGGTCTTCCCAATTTCCTCCAAAATCTATCATACATGCCCGTAACATATCTTCAAGAGTATGAATAGTACGTTCAGCTTGTCCATCGGTCTGTGGATGAAATGTCGTGCTAAGGCGCACTTGGGTCCCCAAACCCTCTTGGAAAGACTTCCAGAAATTAGCTGTAAACTGAGTCCCTCTATCAGAGATAATAGATACTAGAACACCGTGAAGTCTCAATATCTCTTTAAGATAAAGCTTGGCATAATCTTCTGCCACATAGGTCGTCCTGACCGGTAAGAAATGAGCTGACTTTGTGAGTCTATCCACGATTACCCATATGGAATCATACTTACGTTGAGAACGAGGCAACCCTGAAATGAAGTCTATATTAATCACTTCCCACTTCAAAGTTGGGATTTATATTGCTTGCAACAATCCACCCGGCTTTTGGTACTCGATTTTCACTTGTTGACAATTAGGACATTGAGCTACAAACTCTGCTATATCTTTCTTCATCCCATTACACCAATATATAGACTTAAGGTCGTGATACATTTTCGTCACTCAGGGGTGAACAGAATAACGAGAACAATGAGCTTCTTTCAAAATCTGGTGGCGTAAACTTGCCACATTAGGGACACATAATCTGCGGAGAACTCCGTCTCCCGAAATGTCAAATGATGACTGCTTCTTCTGAGGGAGTGTATCTCTGAACTGCATTAGCATGGGATCCTCATATTGCCGCTCCTTCACTTCTGCTACTAGCGACGAGACTGCAGAATTCTGAATAATAGCTCCGCTGCTACCTGAGTCCACTACTCGGACTCCTAGGCTAGCTAACTGCTGGAGCTCACGGGCCATTTCTCTCTTCTTTGGTCGTACACCACATAGACTTCCCATCGACCTACGGCTAAGAGCATCAGCCACAACATTTGCCTTTCCGGGGTGATATAAAATATCAACTTCATAGTCTTTCAGCAATTCCAACCATCGTCGTTGCCGCAAATTCAACTCTTTCTGCTTGAAGATGTATTGAAGGCTCTTATGATCTGTATAAATATCCACGTGGACACCATATAAATAATGTCTCCATACCTTTAATGCGTGGACCGCCGCGACCAATTCTAGATCATGGGTAGGATAATTCTGCTCATGTTTCCGCAATTGCCTTGAAGCATACACAATCACCTTGCCATGTTGCATCAATACTGTCACACCCTAACCTTACTAGGGTGTGATGGGCACACGACCCCATATCCGGAGCCGAGCGAACCCACAGACTCTTATTACATACGTAATCCTTTCGGACCTTTAAATCAAATAAAGATGAAATGCATGGTAAATTTTTCAGAAATATTCTTTTTCGTTACTTTCAAAACAAATAAAATCCGTGATCATATAGAGCTTATATCATAATACAAAGGACACATCGGCTGATGGAGCCGCTTACTGAACTGACAACCAATACCCACAACTCTGTCTGCAAAGTCTCTAACATCAATCAGAAATCATAGCACATATACCCTGACTCGGCAACACTCCAGGAGCAAATGGAGCTTGCCATCTTCGCTGGAACATCTTCTATAAAAGCTTCAACTCATCTGGGTGTACCTGCGCGACATGAAACGCAGCCCCCGAAGAAGAATGGGTCAGTACAGAATATGTACTAAGTATGTAAGGCATAAAATACAGAAAACTGAACCACAATCGAAACAGACAGTACAAACAATAAGTACGTTATCCAAATTACTAAAACGCTTATTTTTCAAACACAAATTGTGTATGCCGATGGCATATGTCAGAAAAAGTGTAGATCCCAAATACCAGAATGTTTGGCTTCTAGAAACAGATCATATATGCCGAAGTTCGATGTCAGAAGGAGTACAGAAGGTACAGAATTGCCAGAAGGATTACTTTCCAAACACAGATCATGCATGTCAGAATCATATATCGTATATACGTATGAAAGATCCCGGCCCATTAGTGAGGGACGCGGTGAACAGAATTATGTATGCGGACATCATATATCATATACACATATGACAGATCCTGGCCCTTTAATGAGGGACGCGGTAGACAGAGTCATATATCATGTATGCTTATAACAGAACCCGACCCTTTAATGAGGGACGCGGTGAATCGGAATCATGCATGTCAAATCATATATCATATATCCATAACGTGTCCCGGCCCTCTAGTGAGGGACTCGGTGGATCATATATCATGTATACATATAATGTGTCCCGACCCTCTAGTGCGGGTCTCGGTGAATAGAGTTATCATATGCCATCCTGGCCGCCATCCTCGTACCATCACATCATCATATACATATTCATATAACGTGTATCAGCCCGTCTATGAGGGACTCGGTGAACAATGCAATGGAGTGCGCACGAGAACATGTCCTAGCCTGGGACTCAGTGAAAGATACAGAGGAATGCGCCCGATAACGTGTCCTGGCCCGAGGCTCAGTGAAAGATACATTGAGGCGTGCACGAGCAGAGTAGTGAGAAACCATATGCATACAAATCAAGACTCGATGGATATGTACACTTATTGACATCTAAAGGCTCAGAAACAAGTTTCGGGTCAATCGGATTTAGTATAAGAAAGTTACGAGCGTTTGAAGTACAGAACGCTCTAGAGGCGTTTCAGAAGCCATTTTCGGAAAATCAAGCCATAATCATTGTTAAGTCCCGTGTTTTCGCATAATTGGAAATCGAGAAATAATTACGACTTGTGTGTTATAAGGACATAATTTGATTTTAGTGAATATGACTATGTTGGTTATGGAATCTTTAATGTTAAGACATCGGGAAAGGCCGAGGGTAAATTTGGAATTTTGGAAATTAGTTTCGGGAATTACAAAACGGGACGTTTGATGATTGGGCCAAACAAAATACAACATAAAAATTGAGGCCCAATGTTTAGAGGTGGCCAGCCATATCCATGTCCCAAGCCCCTTTGTTAATGATCATGTGCTATGCACATGATCAAATATATGGATATATATCATGTTATACTTGGTAATTATCTAGAACAAAGAACAAAAATTCAAGAACACCAAGAAATAAGAGCTCTCGGCCGAGTGAGAAAGAGAAGAGAAAAAAATTATCCAAGCTTTGTTGTTGATCCAAAAATCTGAATTTCTACATAGTTGGGAAGTACTCAAGGCCCTCTTCAACGGGGTATAATTAGTTTGGCACAAGAACCTCGTTTGCGACAAGTCGGAAATTCAAGAAAAGGTAAGAATTTTGCCCCTCTAATGTTATAGAATTGATATGAATGTGTTAAGGATTGGGAATAGACGAGAATCCCGTTACTTTGATGCTTATAGGAAGCCGTGGGTGTGTGTGTGTTGGTGTTGTAGCCGTGAGTTCATGAAGTGCAAAGGCATGGGAATTTGATCTTGTTTAGTTTGTATAATGTGTTGTTGTGATCTTTATGTCGTAAATGATTGATTGATGAATTAAATTGGCGTTGGAAAATGATTTCGGACGTTATCGGAAAGTGTATACCTTTGGTATAATTGTGTATATCATTGTATATTTAGGGTGCTAAAGACTTTAAATATGATTTATAGTTGATATTAATGAATTCGGAATGAAACGACGCAAGTTAGAATGTTCGTCGTGAATTTTCGATGTTTTGAAGAATTATGGAAAGTAATGGATTTTGGGGCAATTTCGTGTAGGGCTTGGATTGTATTTGGGATGTGATTGTATAAGTTTGAATGAGGAAATGAATACAACTATGTAGATATAGAGTTGGAGTTTTGGAAGCTTGAATGAAAGTTGCCAACTTAGGTAACAAAGTAGAACTTTGAAGCTAGAGTGGTTTGATTATTACTTGTGTTGTTTGATGATGTGTGGGCTGTTGTATTGATGTATTTTGAGCCGAGCTAAGTCTCGGGGATGTTAGATTTATACGGGAAATGCTGCCGAAATGTCGGTAGACAGAAAATGAAGTTAAAGGCATTTTTAAGCCTAAGAATCTCAATTGGTAACTTTGACCATTTGCAGATTTCAGACGAAACGGGACTTGACTTTTGGGAGAGCGTAAGACGTCCGTAAGGTATGTAAAGCTTCCCACTTCTTTATTTGGCATATCTTAGTGTGATAGGCGAATATGGGAACTTCCGGAGCATTTCTGCTCCTCGAAACCCGATCCACAGAAAAGTTACTATTCATTCAATTCAATTGAAGCCTAAGGGCTCTATTTTGGCTAGAATGTCACCACTCGTCCGAAACCTATCGAAATGTGGTCGGGTAACTTAGAAATGATTATGTATGCCCTTTGGCCTATAAACGTTCGATAAATATGTTCGCCACCTCAATTTGACTCGAGGTGGGCCCGCTACCCCGAAACGCCCTATTTGTCTTATTGGGCTATCTTTGTGAATAAAGTTTGACATGCTACTTTCGATTTTGGAAATTCCTCCTACGGGATATGTTTTGAATATTACGATGCGCTAAGTTACGTTTTGAGCTATACGTACTATTTTGGAAACGTCTCGTGAAATGAAACCTTATATCGACTAAGTATTCGATTATTTTGTATTATGAAATGACTTATGGGATTACTCTGTTTTGAAAGACTATTTTGAAGTATGATTTGCATTTGGTTGCTCACGGCTCCGCTCGTGCCTTGTTATGACTTCGTTCACCGGTTCCCGGGCCGGTTATGATTCGTGCGCCTTATAATAATTCGGCCGTATGCTGTGTTACGGTTCCCGAGGCTTCGCCATAGGGCCGAGTTCCGTTTGGAGTTATGTTGTGATATGGCTAGTGATGCGATACGCTCACCTATGATTATGTTTGTGTTCGGGGATGTACGGAGATTTGAAACCTTCTGGTGTTATGCTGTGTGTGGCGCCAGCGTCGGAGTGGCGACCACGTTCCTAAGCGTTTGCATGATTTCGTTTGCATTATATATACGTGTATGATTTTGATACGAATTTTGACATACCGATTTGTATTCCACTTTGTTATCTGATTTGCTTTCAATTTTGATCCATATTTCTGTACTCCGTGCTTTACATACTCAGTACATATTTCGTACTGACCCCCTTTCTTCGGGGGCTGCGTTTCATGCCCGCAGGTGCAGATATTGGCGATCCTCCACCGTAGGCTTCCCTCTTTGCTATTCCGGGAGTACTCCTCTTTGACCTGGAGTCCACTTTTGGTACAGACTCCTTTTGCTTTATATATATTCGGTATATTTGACTATTTGGGTACGGCGGGGCCCTGTCTCGCCATATGTCTTTGTTTTGAATTCGTAGAGGCCTGTAGTCATATATGTGGGATGAGGGTCCTGTATGTGTTGGTTTGATTTCGTTTTCTGGTCTTAAAGCGGTCTGTTCATTATGATGGCCCCAAATGGCCCTTATGCCTACGTTTGCACTTTTGACCGGCGATGTCTATTCCGCCGCTCAGTTTGTATTTGATATGGTATTTTGATTTGGCGTGACCGCTTAAGACATATTTTGATATAATTATGTTTGATATGATTTCAAAAAAAAAAATCGGAAATAAGTTTGGACCTTATAATTAATGTGTGATTCGGTCTGGGCACCCAGGTAGGGTGCCAGTCGCGGCCCACGGGGCTGGGTCGTGACAATCATGTCAAGTACTTTTCGGACCTCGTTATGGATCAAATCAAATGGAGCCTTTGGGACCATGTATACATATCAAATTATATCAAAGACTCGATAGAATAATCGAACGAACTATCATTTGAAAATCAAGACATTTGTCATACCAAATATCTTTCGAATGCCACTCGGAACATATCAAACATAATAAGCACATCAAGAGCCATAGGGATCATAGTCATATGTCAAACCGATCCGAGACCATATACCAAAGTTAGGGACATTGATACTTACGGAATTCTTTTAGGAACAAAAACTCTTTGAACGTTTCAGAAGCTTTCTTTTAGAGAATCAAAACAATAGTCATACCAGGAGCTTTCCGAATCTCATTATGGATCAAATCAGATAGGTCTTTTGGAACCATACATACGTATCAAAACATAGCAGACTGTTTTCAAAAGTGGAGCACATTAATTCTTACAGAATTCTTTTAAGAACATATCAAAAGTGCATACGAATCATAAACAAGCTCGGAATCACAGAATAGAGTAACCCCAATGTGCTTATCAATATCATACCTTACTTGGCTCTAGGACATGCCAAAGAAAGAAAGGGTAATCCTTACATACCTGTCCCACGACCAACTAGCTACGCTTATTTGTCCAACTTGCTAATCTACATTCAAGAGAATTGACGTAATCATTAGATTCATCGACATATATGTCACACCCTAACCTTGATAGGGCGTGATGGGCACCCGACCCCATATTCGGAGCCGAGCGAACCCGCTGACTCTTATTACATACATAACCTCTTTGGACTTCCAAATCAAATAAACACGAAATACATAGTAAGGCTTTCAGAAACTTCCTTTCCATCGTGCTCAATCAAATAGAATCTGTAATCATATGGAATTTATAACATAACACAAAATGACACAGCGGCTGATGGAGCCGCTTACGAGTCTGACATCCGCTACCCACGACTCTGTCTGCAAAGTCTCTAACTTCGAACAAAACATCATAGCACATGTACTCTGACTCGGCAGCACTCCAGAACAAGTGGAGTCTACCAACTCCGCTAGAACATCTTCTATACTAGCTTCAACTCATCTGGGTGTACCTGCGCGGCATGAAACGCAGCCCCCGAAGAAAAGGGGTCAGTACGAGCAATGTACTGAGTATGTAAGGCATGAATAATAACATATGAGGAACACATAGCATGGATAATGACACAAACGAAATATAGGGCATATGATGAGATGAAGGAGTAACCTGTATGTATGAATGCCTTTTGGCGGTACCATGCATGCTTAGTGCTGCGGAACGTGCAGCCCGATCCATACATATCATATTTTACTTCCTTTGAAAAAAATTATTTTCATATATATAGAAAATAGAACATGTCATAGCGCCAAACAACATCGGCTCCCCCATATATCATAGCGCTGAATACGTCGGCTCCCCCACATATGTCCCGCGTCTGGGCATCCCGCGTTAGGGATGATATTACGCCAACTGATCAGGTGGGAATGCGTCTTATAGCGCAACATATCTCCCTCCCCCCCATATACATATACATATGTCCCTTTTTCCCCATATTCCCCATATACATATACATATAACAGCATGCATGAGAGCCTAAAAAACGTTATGTATCTATCGGAGTGACGTAAGGTTGGTAACCTCCGATTACATTATGGAATAACCATGATCGCTTTGTCTCACCTTGAAGGGACTAGTATTATAAGGCGAGACTATCAATAAAAAATAGCATTAAGAGAAAACATATAGTGAGATCATAAACCTCATAAGGCGTCAATTCATATACTTTGAAGTCTTTAGAAAATAGAGTCATAATCAAGGAATAAAATTTGGGATCAAGAACTAGCCCAATATTCTCATATTCATATTGAATCCATATCTTGAGACTTTCAAACATGTAACCATTCTCATCATGATCATCTTAGACATATTCTCATCTTTGACAACATCGTTTTCATTACAAAAACATGGTCGTCGTTATAGTCATAGAAGCTTACAAATTCATAAACCTTTGTTTTGGAAAATTATAGACATTTTGGAAAAACATTTACGGTTTATCAGGAAGAGAATCATACCTTAGAGTCATAAACATCTAACTTTTGAAAACAAGGAAAATATAGAAACACTTATGAAATCATAACATCGGGATCATGCCTTTGAAAGAAATGGGCGAGCCTTAACATACTTGTTCCGCGTCCTATTAGCTACACTTAATTGTCCAAGCTCGCTATCGCTAGTCTACATTCAAGAAGATTGACACTATCGTTAGATTCATCACCATATACTTGTCTTAATCCTTCAAATGAATTCATTTATAATCTGCCGAAACTTCGGCAGCATCTCCCCTGTAAATACACCATCCCCGAGAATCTAACTCGGCCCAAATCATCAATCAACAGTTCGAGAATTTAACTCGGCCAAACTATCAATCAACAATACCATCAATCATACCAACAACATCAACAATTAATTCAAGACGCATTCTAACATGAATAACCTTTGTCATACAATTTAACGACATTTCGTTTATATTCAATTCAATTCACATAACATTCAAAACGACTCAATCAACATACTACTTCACCCGAAAACCTTCCAATTCCAACAAGAACAATAACAACCTATTTCCTTCTTTCAAATTCAATCACAACAACCTAACTTACAATCTTCCAAATTCATGAACTCCACCAACATTCTACATTAACAACTTCATTTATACAAATATAAGAATTCATGCTAGTGTCACATTAACTTTTTCCATAATCCACAAACAATCAAAAATTCATTTCTAACCACTAAATCTTCATTTAACATCATAGAATCAACAACTACAACAATCTAAATGCTAAATAAAATCAATTCATCACATCTCACCCACCTAACTACTATTCGGCCAACACCCACACACTTATTGTCACACCCCGACCTTACTAGGGTGTGATGGGCACCCGACCCTTACTTAGCGCCGAGCGAACCCACTAACTGTTAACACATACATAATCCTTTGGACTTTTTAAATCAAATAAAGATGAAATGCATAGTAAAATTTTCTGAAATATTCTTTTTCTTTACTTTTAAGTCAGACAAAATTTGTAATCATATGAAACTTATATTATAACACGAATGACACATCGGCTGATGGAGCCGTTTACAGAACTGACATACTATACCCACGACTCTGTCTGCAAAGTCTATAACTTCGAACAAACATCGTAGCACATACACTCTGACTCGGCAGCACTCCAGGACAAGTGGAGTTTACCGTCTCCGCTGGAACGTCTTCTATACTAGCTTCAGCTCATCTGGGTGTACCTGCGCGGCATGAAACGCAGCCCCCGAAGAAGAGGGGTCAGTACGAGCAATGTACTGAGTATGTAAGGCACGAATAATAACATATGAGGAACAAATAGCACGGATAATGACACAAAGGAAATATAGAGCATATGATGAGATGAAGGTGTTATATCCCGTAAGTTTGCGTAGTCGTAAAGATTTGAAATAAACTTGACTTGTGAGAAATGAGGCCATATCTTGGTTCTAGCCAATATGTGTGTGCAACTCATGGAAAATATTGGTGCGGGAGTATGGAGGATGGCCAAGGGACAATTTGGGATTTTGGAAATTTGTTTCGGGAATTACTAAACGAGATTTTTAACGAATTGGGCTCAACAAAAATAAAAGGAAATTGAGGCCCAACTCACTAAGGTGGCCGGCCATGGCCCAATTTAATGGCCCAAATCTTGAATTAAGAAGTCATGTGATTTACATGTGACAAAATATTAAAGGGGGCAATATTATATATATGCAAGCTTATCTTTAGAAGGTTCAAGAAAATCAATTAAAGCACAAAAATTGAAGAACCCCCATTGAAGGAGCTCTCGGCCGAGCATCAAGGGGAGGAGAAAAATAATTTTCCAAGCTTTGTTTCCAACTTAAAAATCCTGTTCTTCTTGTATTCATGATGTATACAAGACGCTCTCCGACGTGATACAATTAGTTCGGCGTAAGAGCGACGTTTGCGGCAAGTCGGAACTTTAAGAAAAAGGTGAGATTTTCATGTTTTTATGTTATGAAATGGATATGTATGTGTTAGTGATTAGAGTTGCATGAAGATTTCGGAATTGTGTTGTGTTTGGATGTAGCCGTGTAGGTGTGTGAAGTAGTGTTTGGCCGTGAGCCATGGATAGTGAAGGGGAGGGGAAATGAAGTTCATTTAGTTGAGTAGTTGCGTCGTTGTGGTATGTATGACGTAAATGAAAGTTTAACGAGTTGAATTGGCATTGAAATTGGTTGTATGTCATTATGGGAATTATGCGATTTTATATAGTTTTTATATAATTGTGAAAGTAAGATCATAGGATGTAAATTGATGTTGTTGTTAGTGAATTTGGAAGGAAACGATGTGAGTTAGTATGTTCGTCGTGGTCGTAGACGCTTCGGATGGAATATGGAAAGCGACAAATCATTCGAACTCATTTATATTGTTTGGAACATTGTTGGAATGTGTTTGAATAATCTTGAATGGGTAAATGAATATGATAATGTTGATGTTAGTTTGACATTGTAAAGTTTGTATGAAAGTTGTCATCTTATGTAGAAAGAAGATCATTGATGTTAGAACCTATTTCGTTGTGAACTCGACGTCGTTTGGTATTGTTGGCTTGTTGTTGTTGGTGTTGTGAGCCGAGCTAAGCCTCGGGGGTGTTATATATATAGGGGAAGTGCTGCCGAAATTTCGGTAGACAAATATGAAGTTAAATGAATTCTTAAAAGTCTTGCAATTCCTAATTGGTAACTTTGACCATTTGTAGATTTTGAGCGAAACGGGATTTGATTTTGCGCGAGCATAAGCCGCGAGAAAGGTATGTAAGGCTACCCTATTTCTTCTTTTGGCATGTCCTAGGAAGTCTAGGTCGATACTTGAGCCTCGGGGGCAATTCTGTTCATAGAAATCCGAAATTGAATTTGAGCACTATTCATTCAATCTAATTGAACTATAAATCTCACGTTTTGGTCGGAAGGAAATCAAACGTCCGAAACTTTTGTAAATGTGATCAAGTCGACTCGAAACTTCCTTGGATGACTCTATAGCCCTTAATGTCCATGATTCATGTCCGTTGCCTCGACTTGATCCGAGGTGGACCCACTACTCCCGAATCTTCCCCTATTGTTCTATTTGGCTTAATTCCGTACTATAATTAAAGGAAACTCTTGGCTATCGTTCCGATTACTAAATGATAGAAGTATACCTGACATGACCCATTTCACGACATGATCGAGTAACGAAATAAGTATAAAGAATTTGTGTCGGAAAGAATGTTATGAGTCATATTGTCCCCAACTTTCATGAATCATGTTTTAAAGAAAATTTTGGAAGAATGATAACACGAATGATGGTTTCACCGAAGCTTGTTATATTACGATACGTACACATGATTTCGAAAGTTTATTTGATTTCATACACATGAAGTTGGCACGATACCTAAAGACCTATTTGATATATTCCTTAGTTGTTAATAAAGAAAACAAGTGATATAATTAATACCTTGATATGTAGTGGTGTGTGTGCGTATGAATCTAAGTTGTACTTAATTTGCTATATACGTCATCCGAAAGATAGCTGATATGACTAATACGTCGGTTTGCGAAGATTGACTTCCAAAAAATTTATGGAGCGTTCCGTACTTCGAACGCTCGTATCTTTCGTATACTAGTTCCGATCGACCCGAAACTTGTTTCTGGACCTCCAGACATCGATATTGTGTTTGCATATAAGTATGTTTGTATCTCGGGTCTTGATTGTGTGCACGTGGTTTCGCACTACTCTGTTCGTGCAACCGTTGATTTGGATTTCACTGAGCCCGGGCCAAGACATGTTCTCGTGCGTATTTCTCTGCATTATTCACCGCGTCCCTCTCACTTGCGGGCCGGGGCATGTTACGTATGATATGATGACATTATGATATGATGACGGGGTGGTGGCCAGGATGGCACATTCACCGCGTCCCGCAAAAGAGGGCCGGGGCACGTTACATGCATGCATGATACATGACATTGACATACATGAAATATGATTCACCGCGCCCCTCGTTGAGGGCCGGGGTACGTTACTTGCATATATGATACATGACATTGACATACATGAAATATGATTCACCGCGCCCCTCGCTGAGGGCCGGGGTACGTTACTTGCATATATGTTACATGACATTGGCATATTTGATATATGTTTCACCGCGTCCCTTATCAAGGGCCGGGGCACGATACATGAATATTTGAGATATGATGTTAATATATATGATTCCATATACCGCGTCCCTCACAAAGGGCCGGCGCATGCTATTTGACATATACATATAAAATATACGATCCTGTCATGCACACCCTGAGTTTGGTAGGTAAGCTTTTGGTACACAGGATGATTCACGTATTTATTGTATTTCTTCTGGCCTCCGACATCGACATATGAGTATATAGATGACTTGTGTGTGGAAGGTAAGCACTCTGGTATTTTGGATAGCGTACTTGTTTTGGTACCGTTGTTCGGGTCATGTTTCTATTTTCTGTATTCCATGCTTTACATACTCAGTACATATTCCGTACTGACCCCCTTTCTTCGGGGGCTGCGCTTCATGCCACGCAGGTACAGACGCTTATTGTGGTGGTCCGCCACCCTAGGTACACAGTCGGCTTTTAGGAGTGCTCATTTGTTCCGGAGCCCACCTTTTTGGTACAGATCCTTCAGTTGTACATATTATTGTGTTTATGATTATTCTGGGGTACGGCGGGGCCCTGTCTCGCCATATGATTCTGTTGTCTGTATTAGGGGCCTGTACACATGTATGTGGGTTACGGGTCATGTTTGCTCAGAAATGTGTACTTGGTTTCTGTTTGATTCTCCCCTGCACTATGCTAACATCATCGGGTCACGTGTATGTTATAAGTATCGGGTTAAAGGATATGTTTATAATCTGTAGGCACGAGGTTCAAGAAAAAAAAATGTAAGTGTAAGCGTGATTCGGTTGGTAAGTTTGTATGGCTGCCCATATCGGGCACTAGTCACGGCCCACGGGGTTGGGTCGTGACAGAAGGAGTAACCTGTACATATGAATGCCTTTTGGCGGCACCATGCATGCTTAGTGTTGCGGAACGTGCAGCCCGATCCATACATATCATATTTTACTTCCTTTGAAAACATTTCTTTTCTTATATATAGAAAATAGAACATGTCTTAGCGCCGAACAACGCCGGCTCGCCCACATAGCGCCGAATACGTCGGCTCGCCCATATATGTCCCGCGTCCGGGATGAATACGCCAGCTGACCAGGTGGCAATGCGTCTTATAGCGCAACATATCTCCCTCCCCCCCCCCCCCCCCCCCCCATATAAATATACATATGTCCCTTTTCCCCCATATTATCCATATACATATACATATAACAGCATGTATGAGAGCCCAAAGAAAGTCATGTATCTATCGGAGTGACGTAAGGTCGGTAACCTCCGATTACATTATGAAATAACCATGATCGCTTTATCTCACCTTGAAGGGACTAGTATTATGAGGCGAGACTATCAATAAAGAATAGCATTAAGAGATAACAGATAATAAGATCATAAACCTCATAAGGCATAAATTCATATACTTGAAGTCTTTAGAAAGTAGTGTCATAATCAAGGAATAAAATTTAGGATTAAGAACTAGCCCAATATTCTCATATTCATATTGAATCCATATCTTGAGACTTTCAAACATGGAACCATTCTCATCATGATCATCTTAGACATATTCTCATCTTTGACAACATCGTTTTCATTACCAAAAACATGGCTGTCATTATAGTCATAAAAGCTTACCAAAATCATAAACCTTTGTTTTGGAAAAGTATAGACACTTTGGAAAAACATTTACGGTTTATCGGGAAGAGAATTGTTATATCCCGTACTTTCGCATGTTCGGGAAAATTCGAATGATTTTGATTTGCAAGGAATAAGGCCATATGTTGATTTGAATTCACATATGTGTGTGTTGTTCATGAAGAATATTGATGTGGAAACACTGAGGGAGGCCAAGGAAAAAAAATTAGAATTTCGGAAACTAGTTTCGGGAATTACAAAACGAAAATAATAGCCAATTGGGCTCACAAAATAAGAAATAAAACCTTGGCCCAAAATGAGAGGGGATGGCGGCCATGGTATTGGTCTTGGCCCAAGTCCAAATAATTTGTCATGTGACTAAACATGTGACAAATTATTATAAGAAGGGATAAGCACTTATTGGTATTCAAGAATATTCAAGAAAAAACAAAGCAAGAGAGGGGGAGCAAGAACAAGGGGGGGTTTCGGCCCCTCCAAGAAAGAAAACAAAAATTTCCAAGTCCCTTAGTTGTGATTCAAAAATCATAATTTTCTAGAAATATTACTAACTCAAGGGTGCTCTTCAAGATGGCATAATTTTTAAGGCAAGAAAGTACTTGTGATTGGCAAGGGGAAGTTTGAAGAAGTTGAAGAGAAAAGGTAAGATTTGATTCCCTTTTATATGTTATAAAGCCTTTGTTTATGTTTTAGTATGTAGGAATGAGTAGAAACTATGGAAATATGGAAGTTTACCAAATGGGTATATATATATATGCATGTGGCCGTGTATATATGTTTGTGTACACCTATAGTGTGTTAAATTTTATGTTGTATTTTAGTTGTGGTTATGGTGGAATTCACATTGGAGATGGAAGTTGAATAAATTTGGTTGAAGTTGAAATATAGGTGGTTGGCCGTGTGGTATGGAGTGGGGTGTTATAGAAATGAATTAAGTTTGTTTAGTATGTTAGTTGTGTTGTTGTAATCCTTGCAATGCAAATGACGGTTTAATGAATTGAATTGGCATTGAAATTACTTGTATGTGATTATGAGGAATTAGGTGGATTTCATATGATTTTTGTGTAAGTGTGAAAGTAAGATGCTAGAATGGGAACTAATGTTGTTGTGAGGAATTTGGAAGGAATACAATGTGATTCGGGAAGTTTTATTGAATTCGTAGAAGTTTTGGATGAAATATGATCTTGGTGGAAAATTGTATATTTTGTATATTGTGTGAATATTTTGTGGAAACGATATGAAATGCTTCTAAACTATATGGTGACGATCTTGATTAATGATGAACATGAAAATATTGAGCTTAGTTTGGAAGTGTGAAGTCGGAATGAACGTTATTGCATTATGTCGGAAAGTGGAACTAGTTACCTTATATTGTGCTATATTGTAATGGTTGTTGACTTTGTTGATGCTGTTGGGTTGTTGTCGCTATTATTTGAGCCGAGATGTTTCTCGGGGGTGTTATATTTATAGGGGAGGTACTGCCGAAATTTCGGTAGACAAAATGAAGATAAGTGCATTCTTAAGTCTTGAAAATTCTAATTGGTAACAATGACCAATTGCAGATTTTGGACGAAACGGGAATCGAGTTTGATCGAGCGTACGAAGTAAGAAAGGTATGTAAGGCTCCCCATTCCTTCTTTTGGCATGTCTTAAGTATGTTAGGTTGATATTGGAACCCCGGGAGCAATTCTGCTCCTCGAAATTCGAATTAGAAAATGACTACTATTCATTCAATTCCATTGAAGCTTAAGGACCCTATTTTGGCTAGAAAGTAACCAAACATCCGAAACTTGTGCAAACATAGTCGGATCATTTCGAAACCTTTATGTTTGATTCCATAGACCTCAAATGTTCGTAAATCATGTCCGCCACCTCGACTTGACCCGAGGTGGGCCCGCTAGGTCCGGAACCCTTTTGTTTGCCCTATAAGGTTCACCTTGGCATAACGCCGGTAAAGGGCTTTCGTTTATGAATTTTGACTATCATAAAATAATGTTTTGGTCGCCACGATATCTTAAACTATATTTTGAACCACAACGACCATTTTGGAAATATTTTTGTGAAATGAACCCCGTTGATTAATTACCCGAATTATTTTTACTGTTGGGTCAACCTATGATTTTATCAAGCTTACAAAAGTATTTCGACATTCTAACTTACATTTTGAACTATAAACATAATTTTTGAAGAACTTTTGCAAAATAAACCCCGTGATGACCACTTGTTCAGACTAGTTGGATTAACGGGCCGACATATGACTATATTGGGCCCTATAGCTATTCCGATTCGTAAATTGTATCAGTCGTTCATTACTCCGCTCGTGCCCATTATTATGATATTGTTCACCGGTCCTCCGGGCCGGGTTAATGACCGTGCACACTATTTCAATTCGACTGCATGCCCTTCCGTTGACACGAGTATCCGGGCATAGGTGCTCCGCTATAAGTACTCTGCTAGAATTATTTTGAGATAAGTATTCGGATATGAGTAATCTGTTCGAGTAATCCGTTACGAATATTCCGATAGTATGTTCAATCACTTGCACAAGTCTTATAAAATGCTTGGACACGTGAAATGACTCCAGACGTTCTGTGTTGATACATTCCATCGTGCCTCCCAAAAAGTCATGTATGTGCCTTATGACTACTGTCCGATTCCTTGAACTGCTTCGTCGATCGAAATCCGTTTTGAAACGTTCGTAACGATTTTGTGGTAAACGTGTCCGTAAATATCACGTATCAATTCTGATCGTTCCGAATTACGTCTATAATCCTCAAATGTCAATAAGTGTTTGTATCTATCGAGTCTGAAAATATGTGTATCTGGTCTCTCACTACTCCGTTCGTGCAAGCCCTACCATGTCTATTCATTGAGCCGGACCAAGCTATGCTGTCGTGCGCTATTTCCCTATGTTGCCTATGGTGTTCTGAAATAAAACCGTGAGGGGTGGTCTGGGCTGAGCTCGATCCCCAAAGCGGATAGTATCTGCGCTGTGTGATTTGATACCAGGCAGACGCGTTGGGAGTGTACTGGGCGGAGCTCGAGCTCCCGAGACTGGTCCGTGACCCGTGTACTGGGCCGAGCTCGAGGTGGCATACCCCTTGTAGACGCGTATTCTGATATGACATGATATGATTTGATACGATATGTTGGTGTATGGTGTGACCACTGTACTGGGCTGAGCTCGAGGTGGCACACTCTTTGTAAACATCATATGATTCACTGGTGGCAACATCTGATCCGATACGCTACGGCGTTCTGATATGGCATATGACTCTATATAACTCTGGATTATGATTCTGTCTATCCGCCTGGAATATGATTTTGTCTGTCCGTCTGGATTTTGATTCTGTCCGTTACGCCTCGGTCTGTCCGATACGATTATGATTATATTCGTACACTTCGGTCTATCTGATAAGATTATGGTTCTGTCCGCTACCCTTCTGTCTGTCCGGCTAAATTACGTTTCTATATGTTGTACTTCTGGTAATCTGAACCGGACCACGACTCAGTCTGTTCCATTCTGTACCTCTGTCTCTGATTATTATGGTATCAGTTACATCTGTGCCCCAGCTCTGTGCGATGATTCTGTTAGTTAAACTAGGTATGTCTGTCTTGGATTTGGATTCAATTATGCCTGTTATATTTCTGTATATATATTTCTGTGCTTCTGGTCCGGGCTATGATTATACTTGTGATATTTTCGCTTTACATACTCGGTACATTTTCGTACTGACCCCCTATTCTTCGGGGGCTGCGTTTCATGCCGCGCAGGTACTCCCAGATGAGCTAAAGTATTACAGAAGATGATCCAGCGGGGTTAGCAAACTCCATTTGCTTCTGGAGTGCTGCCGAGTCAGAGTCCGTATGTTATGGTTCTGGATTATGTTAGAGACTTTGCAGACAGTGTCGTGAGTATTGGTTGTTTGTATGTAAGCGGCTCCATCAGCCGATATGTAGGTCTGAGTTATGTACTGGATTCTGTATGATTATATGTATTTGTTTGATTTGAAAGAATATTTCAAAAAAAAAATTTACTATGCATTTTACCTTATCCGATTTAGAAAGTTTGATGTGATTTTCTGTGTAGCAGGAGTCTGAGGGTTCGCTCGGCCCTAAGTAAGGGTCGGGTGCCCATCACACCCTCGAAATGTCGGGGTGTGACAAGAATCATACCTTAGAGTCATAAACATCTAACTTTTGAAAACAAGGAAAATATGGAAACACTTATGAAATCATAACATCGGGATCATGCCTTTGAAAGAAAGGGACGAGCCTTAACATACCTGTTCCGCGTCCTATTAGCTACGCTTAATTGTCCAAGCTTGCTAGTCTACATTCAAAAAGATTCACATAATTATTAGATTCATCGACATATACCCGTCTTAATCTTTCAAACGAATTTATTTATAATCTACCGAAATTTCGGCAGCATTTCCCCTGTAAATATACCATCCTCGAGAATCTATCTTGGCAAATTTATCAATACAATCCGAGAATTCAACTCGGCCAAGCCAACAACAATACCAACAATTATTCTAGCAACACTACAATATTCAAAACGACCCAATCAACATACAATGCCACCCGAACCTTTCCAACTTCAATAAAAACATTAGCAACACATTTTATCTTGTTCTAGATTCATAAACCATATCAACAACCGTACATTAACAACATTATTCATACAATGTAAGAATCCGAGCTAGTAGCGCATTAACTTCTTCAACAATCCTATAACGATTACAACTTCATTTCAAGCCATCCAACCTTCATTTTTCATCATGGAATCCACAACACAACAACTAAAATGTCAAATGGAATCAATTCATCATAACTTGCCAAACCACCCCCCACATTCGGCCACAACAACTACACACCTATTTTCATGAATTTTCATCCTTTTCCATGCATTACAACAACAACCAACATACTACATAAAATTAATTCAATCTTTCCTGACAACACACACACCCACGGCTAACTATACAAACACACGGCCACAACCTTACAGCTATATTTTCCACGAATTTCACTCACTTCCACATACTACAACATACACAAACATCCATAACATATAAAAGAGGATGAATTCTTACCTTTCCTCTTATCTTCCTTCTTGGCTAAGATTTGTAACTCACAAGAATATGTGGTTTTCTTGCTCCAATGAACACTCCACTTTTCTAGGGACCCTTCAATTAGTTGTTTGGCTAGAAGAGAATAATTTTTGATGAAAAATTTTCCAAGGTTCTTGTGGGTTAGGACATGGCCGAATGGCCTTCTTATTTTTCTCCCTCTCTTTTTGTTCTCCAAGCTTCTTGAAATTTCTAGGAAATAAGATGAAAATTATGAAGACTTGGTCATCTTTGGACTTATTTAATCTTGCGATATATACCCGTCTTAATCAATCAAACGAATTTAGTTATAATCTACCGAAATTTCGGTAGCATTTCCCCTGTAAATATACCATTCCCGAGAATCTATCTCGGCCAATTTATCAATACAATCCGAGAATTCGACTCGTCCAAGCCAACAACAATACCAACAATTATTCTAGCAACACTACAATATTCAAAACGACCCAATCAACATACAATGCCACCCGAACCTTTCAACTTCAATAAAAACATTAGCAACACATTTTCTCTTGTTCCAGATTCATAAACCATATCAACAACCATACATTAACAACATTATTCATACAATGTAAGAATCCAAGCTAGTAGCGCGTTAACTTCTTCAACAATCCTATAACGATTACAACTTCATTTCAAGCCATCCAACTTTCATTTTTCATCATGGAATCCACAACACAACAACTAAAATGTCAAATGGAATCAATTCATCATAACTTGCCAAACCACCCCCCACATTCGGCCACAACAACTACACACCTATTTTCATGAATTTTCATCCTTTTCCATGCATTACAACAACAACCAACATACTACATAAAATTAATTCAATCTTTCCTCACAACACACACACCCATGGCTAACTATACAAACACACGGCCACAACCTTACATCTATATTTTCCATGAATTTCACTCACTTCCACATAGTACAACATACACAAACATCCATAACATATAAAAGAGGATGAATTATTACCTTTCCTCTTATCTTCCTTCTTGGCTAAGATTTGTAACTCACAAGAATATGTGCTTTTCTTGCTCCAATGAACACTCCACTTTGCTAGGGGCCCTTCAATTAGTTGTTTGGCTAGAAGAGAATAATTTTTGATGAAAAATTTTCCAAGGTTCTTGTGGGTTAGGACATGGCTGAATGGCCTTCTTATTTTTCTCCCTCTCTTTTTGTTCTCCAAGCTTCTTGAAATTTCTAGGAAATAAGATGAAAATTATTTTTTTCCAAATTCCAAAATTTCCCTTAGCCTTCCTCCGTATTTATATGAGTCATCTTGCGAATTTTCCTTTTTACCCTTAACTTTTCTCAATATTTCCATACTAATAATATTCATAAGTAATATTCATAACAACTTGTATATTAAGATAACTTTGGAAAATGGTCTTGCCCTTAACTTCTCGCAATTATCTCGAATTATCCGAACGTACAAAATACGGGCTATAACATCCTCCCCCCCCCCTTTAGAACATTCGTCCTCGAATGTTCAACTGATCTTATGAGGTTTTTTAATACTTCGGGGGTTCCTTTTATAGTTATTTTTTCCTTCATGCCCGTTTCTTTTCTTTCACCCTATTTTCTTTATAATCGAACTCCTCAATCTTCACATAAGTTGTCATTCCTTGTCATGGGTTTTCTAACCCACTGTCCCAAGTTAGAATCCTTGTCCTTCCCAGATCACTTTTTCTTCACAAGTGTACTTGTCTCTGATTTCTTTGTATTGGCACTCGTTTTGTCCATCATTATTCCTTGTCGTCTCTCTGGTGTGGATTCCTTTTTAAACCTGATATGATATAGTCTCCCCCCCCCCTTTTTAAGGGGCTCCTTTTACGCCAATAGTCCTTTTATGAAGTCTTCGTTTATACCTTATTCCTCATCTTTCTTCCAACTCTGTGCCTAACACATCGAAAACTTCTTATCCTAAGTTTTGCTTTTACTTCCTGTCTAAGTCATCATTTGGTACACATTGTCATACCCTTCCACCCACTGTTCGTCCTTTCACTTGCTTAGCTCACTTGCTTGTAATTCTTCTTTAACTACGTGTTCGTGTTGTAGCTGTGCGTCCATATTTATCACGCGTCCCGCTACTATTTTTTCTTAGCACAGAATCCTTACAACTTTCGCTCTCCCTATCCTTGTCCATCGAACCTTTAACTACATTAGTATAGCTACACATTCATCCTTTTATATATCTCTCACCTCAACATCATCGCAAGCCTAAGCATTCTTTCTCCTACTTCACATCCCCCTATCCTAGTCACTATTCCTTTAGCCCCACTCATTGAAATCGGTTCTCGAACTTCATACATTCCTCTCCTGTTTCCTTTTACCACGCTCTATCCCTCTTCACATGCCTACTTTAAGTTCTTACCCAAATAGTCTCGCGCTTTGCCGGTAATTTCTCTCGGGAGCTTTACTCGCTGAGGTTTCCTACCTTTCGCCTTCTTCCGACACTTTGATGTCTTTGTTTTCCATCTACTCACTTTCTTTCTTTTCCAAATATCGTTATACTAGAATTTCCGATCTTAACCTGTAGTAAAAATAATAGCAGCTTACCTCGTAACACTAGTACCATTTATTTTTACCATCCCTCGAACTTCGGTACCCTTGCGTGATTAATGCCTTCCTTACCATAACACCGGTCGCTGGGACCCACATATCCACCGAGACAATCACATATGGGATATCGTACACACTCATATATGTACATGTATATTTGCTACTACCTTGCCTACAAAATACTTCCAAACGTTATTCAAGCCTATCCTAATTCCAAAGCGGTGATGCACTTTCTGTCATTTCTCCAGTCTAGCCTACCTCGTCTTACGCGACCTCTTAAGGTTTCCAGCCACTCTATATACTCTAGTTTTCCCTTAGGTTACTCTAACTTCTCATTTGCCTCTCATGTCTCAATTTATAGGACTCTTAGTTCACTTCCCAGGGGGTCACCCATCCTAAAATTGTTCCCACTTGAGCACGCTTAACCTCGAAACTTTGATGGAATCCGGTGCCTTAATGCTGATATAATCGCGTCCGCTTCCTCACATGACATTTGTTACATGATCTGGAGTGAGTCGAGATCTTACAGATCCGAGACATTTTCGTAACACGTCCTTCCCTTTACAATTACTATTTTACCCTTTTCAATTTCCAGTGCTCACTTTTCACTTTTCACTTATGTGTATAACCACCATCATCGCCATGCCAAATCCATGACCTTTCTGAAACAACGCATCTCACTTATTGCCTATTTACAATATTTCTGTCACGACCCAACCCCATTGGCCGCGACCAGTGCCCGAGCTGGGCACCCATACGTACCCGATACCCAAATTAGCATATTAACAAAAAAATATAATAATAATATTAGTGGACGCTACAGAATTTAGCAGAAAAGCAGACTTGGCACGCATAGGCCGATAAGGCCATCATAGAATAAAATATCCCAAACATATGTACAGAACCCACACAGATGTATCCACAGACCTCTACAGAACATAACATAATCATAAGACGGGACAGGGTCCCGTCATACCCTGAACAATGTACATATCCAGATAGCAGTGACAAACTGTACCAAAAGATGGGCTCTGAAGAAGAGAGCGCCCCAAAATAGCAGAAGTGGGATCCTAAACGGGTGGATCAGCGAACCTGTCGTCTGTACCTGCGCGGCATGAAAACGCAGCCCTCGAAGAAAGGGGGTCAGTACGAAATAGGTACTGAATATGTAAAGCCTGAATTACAGAAACAAACCCATAACTGGTGCAGAACATACAGAAATTAAACGGAAAATCCAAAGTTTCAGATACATAATTCCAAAACATGCAGAGTGTGTACAGAAACATATGTCATATCAAATCCGGCCCCTGCCAAGGGACTCGGCAGACAGAACGTGGCCACCCTCCCGACGCTGGTGCCACAACACAGAAGAATCAGAATAGGGGCATAACCCCGTAGCATAGTATGTCATATCAAATGGCCATAGCAAATCATATCAGAACAAGCGGACATGGCACATCATACTCCACAAACCCATGTACGCAAATACCTGCCCCCTCACATCGAGGCACGATGAACAATGCAGAGGATCACGCTTGACAACATATCCTGGCCCGGGCTCAGTGAGGGAAACATTGGGGCATCCACGAATGGAGTAGTGAGAGACTAATGCAATTTAAAAATATCATAAATGTTTTCAAAGACTCGGTGAAGCGTGTCAAAGCCAAACAAATCCAATGGAGTTGGACGGGATCATAATAGATGCATTTCAGATATCATAATAAATTACAGAAGTATAACCTTCCTGAAGTCGTTCCGGGTGTCAAAATAATTTACAAGACTTAATAGGATATTTAAAACAATATTCGTTAGGTAATTAAAAAGGGTAGTCAAACGTTTCTTTCAGAAATCGATTAAAAGGAAAGCTTTAGTACATTAAGGGCAAAACCGGGAATAGTGGAACCGCCTCGGGACAAACACGGCGGCGGGCTCAAATTGTGCCCTCTAAGCTTATGGGGTCACCTAAAAAGGTTCTACAAACATTCTATGACTTTCCAAGTAATTTAGAGCAAAGTTGCATTATTTCATGCAAAGCGTACTAAAATGATTCAATTCTACTGAAGGAAAAACTGAAATTTTCTCCTGCGGATTCCGAGGGCCAAGAAGTCTGTCGAGGCCCGGATCCGACCCTAACACACTAAGGGCATGCCAAGGGAAGAATTAGGGTTGCTTTACATACCTTTCAAGCTCCTCACGCCTTTCGAAACTCACTTCCCGTCTCGTCAAAAATCTGCAATTGGTCAAGTTTAACAATTGTGTGTTATGAATACCAAAGTTTCAAATTAATGCATAATTGTCTACCGAACTTTCGGCAGCACTTCCCCTATACATATAGCACCCCCGAGAATTCAACTTGGTTAGAAACCATCAACAACAACCCAAACGACAACATCAACATCAACAAAGAACATTAAAAACACAAATATCCTTCAACTAGTCATCTTTCTCACAAGTTACCATAACCTTCATTCTAACCCAAACTTTCAAACTAATATCAATAATTTACATTCATCAACAATCAAGATCATCACCATATAGTTCTAGAAACATTTCATATCGTTTTCCTTAAGTTATACACTCGCTATACATAATATACAACTTTCCATCAAAGTCATAACTTGTGCAAAACATCAAATCTTTGGCATACAACTTCATAACTTGTTTCCAACTTCCAAATTCATCAATGATCATCGTAATTAACAACCAAACAACTTCATTTCCTTAATGTCGGAAAACCATACTAAAACGACATAAGTTTCTACATTCCAATTCAATACAAACTTATATCATTCTAACTTCATTTACATTACAAACATCACAATAACACACTAACATACTAAACAACTTACTTCATTTCCATCCCAAGTTCAATACACCACACGGCCATAAGCCTTTTTTTTTTGTCAACTTCAACTAAATCATTCAACTTCCAATCCCAATATGCATTTCATTACAACCACAACTAGAATATAACATGAATTCAACACATTGTGGCTATACCACCTATACATACACACGACTACAAGCCATATTCCAAACCCACTTTGCAAACTTCCATTTTTCCATACAATCAACACATTTCTACATACTACAACACAAACAAAACTTAACAACACAATAAAAAGGTAGAAATTCTTACCTTCTCCTCAAGTCTTCTTCACTTGGAGATATGATCACTTTGAAGAATCTAGAGCTCCTCCCTCCAAACCAACTATACCAAGATACAAAGGAACCTTAACTTAGTAGGAAAACCACAAAAGAAAAATTTTAGGAACAAGATTTTTGGGGGTCAAAATTCCAAGCCAAACCCGAGAGCTTCTTGCTCTTCTTCTATTTTTTGCTCTTGATTATCTTCTTGTTGATCTTATCATAAGTCTTCTATGTATACATAGTTGAAGTGATTGGTCACATGACCAAGCACATGACCCATAAAATGGGCTTGGACCAAGCCAAAGTGGCCGGCCAAGGACCCCCTTTTGGGCCTCACTTCACTTCAATTTTTTTTTGAGCCCAATAACTTATGGATCACATTTTGTAATTCCCGAAACTAATTTCCAAAATTCCAAAATTTCCCTTAGCCTTGTCCCACACTTAAATGACTCTATTCTTTCATGCATAACTCGTATGTTCAACAAAATATCAAATTTGACCTTACATCTCAAAAATCGAATATATATCAAGTTTTTCCAAACGTGTGAAAACACGGGATATAACATCCTCCCCCTCTTTAGAACATTCATCCTCGAATGTAAAATTAATCTTATAGGGTATGAGAATACTTTGGGGGAGTTTATGTTTATAGACAGCACAAATGACGCACATTCATTATTGAAACAGAATTAAGTAAGGGTTCAGGATTACCTGTGGCCGTAGGGAACAAATGAGAATATTTCTTCTTCATCTCCTCTTCGGCCTCCCAGGTCATTTCTTCCCTATTGTTATTACGCCACAGCACCTTAACAGAGGCTACATCTTTGTTCCGGAGCTTTCTTACCTGGCGGTCCATGATAGCTACAGGCTGCTCCTCATAAGATAACTGCTCCGTCACCTGAATATCATCCGCAGGAAATATTCTGGAGGGATCACCAATGCACTTGCGGAGCATAGACACATGGAATACCGGATGTACCGCTTCCAAATCTGATGGCAGATCTAACTCATAGGCGACATTTCTAATTTTCCGCACAATCAGATAAGGCCCAATATAACGCGGACTAAGCTTACCCTTTCTGCCGAACCGCATTACGCCTTTCATAGGCGATACCTTTAGAAATACCCAATCACCAACCTGGAATTCCAAAGGATGACGTCGTTTATCGGCGTATGATTTCTGTCGACTCTGGGCTGCCAATAGTCGCTCCCGGATAAGTTTCACCTTATCAACGGCCTGCTGGATCATATCTGGGCCGATTAATTCGTTCTCGCCAATATCAAACCAGCCGATCGGTGACCTGCATTTCCTGCCATACAGAGCCTCGTACGGAGCCATCTGGATGCTGGAATGGTAACTGTTGTTGTAAGCAAATTCAATCAATGGCAAGTGATCCTCCCAGCTACCTCTGAAATCAATAACACAGGCCCGCAACATATCTTCAAGTGTCTGGATAGTGCGCTCGGCCCAGAAAGTGCGCTCAGCTGAGTCCCTAATCCTTCCTGAAAAGATCTCCAGAAGTTTGCTGTGAACTGAGCACCTCTGTCAGTGATAATAGATATAGGAACTCCATGAAGCTTCACTATTTCTTTAATATAAAGCCTGGCATAATCCTCGGCGGAATAAGTAGTTCTGACGGGGAGAAAGTGGGCTGATTTTGTCAGCCTATCAACAATAACCCAGATGGAATCATACTTCCGTGGAGTGCGAGGCAACCCTGTAATGAAGTCCATATTAATGATCTCCCACTTCCACGTCAGAATTTCCATTTCCTGCAACAGTCCACCCGGTTTCTGGTGTTCAATCTTGACCAGCTGACAATTGGGACACTGGGCGACGAACTCTGCGATGTCCCGTTTCATGCCATCCCACCAGTATAAGCATCGGAGATCATGGTACATCTTCGTAGACCCAGGATGGACCGAATAGCGAGCATAATGTGCCTCGCTCATAACCTGCTGCCGAAGGCCTGCAATATCAGGTACACACAACCTGCCCCTGAATAATAAAGTCCCGTCCGGAGTGAACTCGAACGGAGTCTTCTCCTTATCATAGGCTGTGTCTCAGTATCGTGCCAAAACAGGATCTTCATATTGATGCCGCTTGATATCTTCCTTAATAGATGATTCAGAAACCCCTCGGACAGAAATCTATGTACCTCCAGATTTGGCCAGACGAACCCCAAGATTAGCCAACTGATGAATGTCACGCACTATCTCTCTCCTGTCTGGCTGTAAATCTGCCAAGCTGCCCATAGATTTCCGGCTAAGCGCATCTGCCAAAACATTAGCCTTTCCCGGATGATACAGAATATCCACATCATAGTCTTTCAGGAGCTCCAGCCACCTCCGCTGCCGCAAATTAAGTTCTTTCTGCTTGAAAATATACTGGAGACTCTTATGATCTGTATAGATATCAACATGAACGCCATATAAATAATGTCTCCATATCTTCAGGGCATGGATCACCGCTGCAAGCTCCAGATCGTGAGTAGGATAATTCTTTTCATGCTTTTTCAATTGCCGAGAAGCATAAGCTATAACTCTGCCGTGCTGCATCAATACACAGCCCAATCCCACGCCAGAAGCGTCACAATAAATAACATATCCATCGGGTCCCTCTGGAAGAGTCATAACTGGGGTTGTAGTCAGCTTCTCTTTCAGCTACTGGAAGCTTCGTTCACAAGCATCAGTCCACTGGAACTTGGCTCCCTTCTGAGTTAGCCTTGTCAAAGGCGCTGAAATCGAAGCAAACCTTTCCACAAATCTTCTGTAATAGCCTGCTAACCCCAGGAAACTACGTACCTCTGTGGGCGTCGTGGGTCTGGGCCAATTATTCACGGCCTCAATCTTCTGTGTATCCACCCGGACACCATCCGCTGCAATAATATGCCCCAGGAATGCCACTGAAGCCAGCCAGAATTCACATTTAGAAAATTTTTCATATAATTTCCGATGCCGAAGTACCCCAAGTACCGCTCTCAGATGATCTGCGTGCTCTGCCTCGGACCGAGAATAAACCAGGATATCATCGATAAATACAATTACGAACATGTCTAAGAACGGCCTGAATACCCGGTTCATTAAATCCATGAATACCGCAGGAGCATTAGTCAGCCCAAAAGACATAACTCTGAATTCATAATGCCCATATCTGGTCCGGAATGCTGTCTTAGGAATATCAGCCTCTCGTACCCGTACCTGATGATAGCCTGACCGAAGATCTATCTTCGAAAAATATTTGGCGCCCTGCAACTGATCAAACAAGTCATCAATTCTGGGGAGGGGGGATTTTGTTCTTTATAGTTACCTTATTCAGCTGCCGATAATCAATACACATACGCAGCGACCCATCTTTCTTACGCACAAATAATACCGGGGCTCCCCAAGGCGAAGTACTGGGCCTGATAAAGCCTTTTTCTAACAGATCCTTCAACTGCTCTTTCAGTTCTTTCAATTCTGCCGGTGCCATTCTGTACGGGGGAATAGATATCGGCTGAGTATCTGGAAGCAAATCAATAGTAAAATCTATCTCCCGCTCCGGAGGAAGGCCTGGAAGCTCATCTGGGAATACATCCGGAAATTCATTAACCACGGGAACTGACTGAAGAGTCGGTGTTTCTGCTGTCAAGTCTGGTACCCGAACCAGATGATAGAAATAACCCTTTCTGATCATTTTCTTCGCCTTAAGGTATGAAATAATCTTACCTTTCGGCGATGCTGTATTACCGGCCCATTCTATAACTGGCTCCCCGGGAAACTGGAAACGAACTACCTTATTTTGGCAGTCAACATTGGCATAACAGGAGGCTAGCCAGTCCATTCCCATAATAACATCGAACTCGACCATATCTAACTCCACCAGATCTGCCTTAGTGTCACGGCCACATACAATTACAGAACAATTTTTATATACCTGTTTTGCTACAATAAAGTCCCCAATCGGTGTGGCTACCTCAAACGACTCTATAGGTTCAAACGTTATACCAATTTTACTAGCAACCAGAGGCGAAACATATGACAAGGTCGAACCTGGATCAATCAATGCACACACAGACCGAGAGAAAACCAATAATGTACCTGTAACGACATTAGGCAATGCCTCCTGATCCTGGCGGCTGGACAGAGCATAAATGCGGTTCGAAGGACCGCTAGTACCAGAAGCTCCACCACGGCCTCTGCCGCGACCCGCTGGTGCTGAAGTACCTGGCCCCGTAGGGCAAATAGCCACTGATGAAGATGAAGACCCGACGGCTGATCCGGTAGGCTGCGCTATACCACCCGAACTACCCTTATACGGGCAATCTCTCACAGAATCGCCCTGACGGCCACAAGAAAAACATACACCGGTGGCTCTGTAGCACTCTCCCGGATGGTATCTACCACAATAGGAACACTGAGGCCTAGGTGGCCTCGTCTGACCAGAACCCCTGTCTGTCCGCGAACCTGAAGCCCTCGAGCTCTGACCTGCTCCTGAATACCCTGGGCTATCAAATCTGCGACCTGTAGGCTGTGGAGGTGCGCTCTGTGCCGGCTGGGATAGATGTCTGCTAGGCTGCTGCGGCCGCTGAGGCTGTCTGCCCCGAAAATCTCCAGAATACCCAGATGATCTGGCCCTCTTGGGCTGTCTCCGATCCTGGCTCCTATCAGGCTGACGCTCCTTATGCCGGTCCTCCATGCCCTGGGCGTGCGCCTGAATCCGGGCAATATCCATGCCGGGCTGAGCAGCCAATACCAAACAGCTGTCGACAAAATAACGGTCCAGCCCCATAATGTACCTGTGCATCCTGTCAGCCATAGTAGCTACCACAGCAGGTGCGTATCGGGCCAATGAGTCGAACTCCATACTGTACTCTCGAACACTGCGACCCCTCTGTCTCAGCAATAAGAATCTGTCAGCCCTGGCCCGCCGTAACTCCGGAGGCAGAAAATGACTAAGAAAAGCCTGAGAAAAATCATCCCAAACTGCTGGGGGAGCGCTGTCACCCCTAGATAACTCCCATGACTCGTACCAATTAGCCGCCACATCATACAACCGGTACGAGGCCAACGCAACTGACTCTGTCTCGGAAGCATTAATCAGCTGTAAAGTGCGCCGCATCTTCCTGATAAACTCCTCAGGATCCTCCTCGGGCTTAGTCCCGAAGAACTCTGGAGGACCACAAGTCAAGAACTCACGGGCTCTCGAACTGTCACGCCTGTAAGCCCGGTCACCTCCCAGTCCGTGCCCCTGAATCTGTCCTGCCACAAGTCTTGTCAATAGCTAGACTGCCTCTCTCATAGACTGATCCTCAGTGCCTGGCCGTGGAGCTGGGGGCTCAGGCACTGGAATCTCAGGAGCTGGCGGTGGAGCCGCCCCTCGACCTGCAGCTACTGCTGCTCCAATCTCCTCTACAAGTGGCGGTGTGGAAGAGCCCTCTGCCGGGGGCAAAATATCAGGAGCAATATGTGCATGGGCCCTGGTAACCCTCTGGGCCCGACTAGTCTCTCCCATAGCTGCTGCTTTGGCCTTTTGGGCCGCTGTGGCCTTTTTTGGAGGCATAACTGCAAATGTAACAATTCGTTAGGGAGGAATCATCCTGATAACACAGCTCTATCGCACGATCTAAGACAGAAAGAAGGGTAGTATCCTAAATGCCCTGGAGCCTCCTGTTTATAGGTGTGGTGCACAACACACCGATAAACAAGAGTCTACTAGACACGGTCTGTAGACATTCCGAGGACGAATCGCTCTGATACCACTTTTGTCACGACCCAACCCCGTGGGCTGCGACCAGTGCCCGAGCTGGGCACCTATACGTAGCCGATACCCAAATTAGCATATTAACAAAATAATATAATAATAATATTAGTGGACGCTACAGAATTTAGCAGAAAAGCAGACTTGGCACGCATAGGCCGATAAGGCCATCATAGAACAAAATATCCCAAACATATGTACAGAACCCACACAGATGTATCCACAGACCTCTACAGAACATAACATAATCATAAGATGGGACAGGGCCCCGTTATACCCTGAACAATGTACATATCCAGATAGCAGTGACAGACTATACCAAAAGATGGGCTCTGAAGAAGAGAGCGCCCCAAAATAGCAGAAGTGGGATCCTAAACGGGTGGATCAGCGAACCTGTCGTCTGTACCTGCGCGGCATGAAAACGCAGCCCCCGAAGAAAGGGGGTCAGTACGAAATAGGTACTGAATATGTAAAACCTGAATTACAGAAACAAACCCATAACTGGTGCAGAACATACATAAATTAAACGGAAAATCCAAAGTTTCAGATACATAATTCCAAAACATGGAAAATGTGTACAGAAACATATGTCATATCAAATCCGGCCCCTGCCAAGGGACTCGGCAGACAGAACGTGGCCACCCTCCCGACGCTAGTGCCACAACACAGAAGAATCACAATAGGGGCATAACCCCGTAGCATAGTATGTCATATCAAATGGCCATAGCAAATCATATCAGAACAAGCGGACATGGCACATCATACTCCACAAACCCATGTACGCAAATACCTGCCCCCTCACATCGAGGCACGGCGAACAATGCAGAGGATCACGCTTGACAACATATCCTGGCCCGGGCTCAGTGTGGGAAACATTGGGGCATCCACGAATGGAGTAGTGAGAGACTAATGCAATTTAAAAATATCATAAATGTTTTCAAAGACTCGGTGAAGCGTGTCAAAGCCAAACAAATCCAATGGAGTTGGACGGGATCATAATAGATGCATTTCGGATATCATAATAAATTACAGAAGTATAACCTTCCTGAAGTCGTTCCGGGTGTCAAAATAATTTACAAGACTTAATAGGATATTTAAAACAATATTCGTTAGGTAATTAAAAAGGGTAGTCAAACGTTTCTTTCCGAAATCGCTTAAAAGGAAAGCTTTAGTACATTAAGGGCAAAACCGGAAATAGTGGGCCCGCCTCGGGACAAACAAGGCGGCGGGCTCAAATTGTGCCCTGTAAGCTTATGGGGTCACCTAAAAAGGTTCTACAAACATTCTATGACTTTCCAAGTAATTTAGAGCAAAGTTGCATTATTTCATGCAAAGCGTACTAAAATGATACAATTCTACTGAAGGAAAAACTGAAATTTTCTCTTGCGGATTCCGAGGGCCAATAAGTCTTTCGAGGCCCGGATCCGACCCTAACACATTAAGGGCATGCCAAGGGAAGAATTGGGGTTGCTTTACATACCTTTCAAGCTCCTCACGCCTTTCGAAACTCACTTCCCGTCTCGTCAAAAATCTGTAATTGGTCAAGTTTAACAATTGTGAGTTATGAATACCAAAGTTTCAACTTAATGCATAATTGTCTACCGAAATTTCGGCAGCACTTCCCCTATACATATAGCACCCCCGAGAATTCAAATTGGGTAGAAACCATCAACAAGAACCCAAACGACAACATCAACATCAACAAAGAACATTAAAAACACAAATATCCTTCAACTAGTCATCTTTCTCACAAGTTACCATAACCTTCATTCTAACCCAAACTTTCAAACTAATATCAATAATTTTACATTCATCAACAATCAAGATCATCACCATATAGTTCTAGAAACATTTCATATCGTTTTCCTTAAGTTATACACTCGCTATACATAATATACAACTTTCCATCAAAGTCATAACTTGTGCAAAACATCAAATCTTTGGCATACAACTTCATAACATGTTTCCAACTTCCAAATTCATCAATGATCATCATAATTAACAACCAAACAACTTCATTTCCTTAATGTCGGAAAACCATACTAAAACGACATAAGTTTCTACATTCCAATTCAATACAAACTTATATCATTCTAACTTCATTTACATTACAAACATCACAATAACACACTAACATACTAAACAACTTACTTCATTTCCATCCCAAGTTCAGTACACCACACGGCCATAAGCCTTTTTTTTTGTCAACTTCAACTAAATCATTCAACTTCCAATCCCAATATGCATTTCATCACAACCACAACTAGAATATAACATGAATTCAACACATTGTGGCTATACCACCTATACATACACACGACTACAAGACATATTCCAAACCCACTTTGCAAACTTCCATTTTTCCATACAATCAACACATTTCTACATACTACAACACAAACAAAACTTAACAACACAATAAAAAGGTAGAAATTCTTACCTTCTCCTCAAGTCTTCATCACTTGGAGATATGATCACTTTGAAGAATCTAGAGCTCCTCCCTCCAAACCAACTATACCAAGATACAAAGGAACCTTAACTTAGTAGGAAAACCACAAAAGAAAAATTTTAGGAACAAGATTTTTGGGGGTCAAAATTCCAAGCCAAACCCGAGAGCTTCTTGCTCTTCTTCTATTTTTTGCTCTTGATTATCTTCTTGTTGATCTTATCATAAGTCTTCTATGTATAAATAGTTGAAGTGCTTGGTCACATGACACATGACCCATAAAATGGGCTTGGACCAAGCCAAAGTGGTCGGCCAAGGACCCCCTTTTGGGCCTCACTTCACTTTAATTTTTTTTTTGAGCCCAATAACTTGTGGATCACATTTTGTAATTCCCGAAACTAATTTCCAAAATTCCAAAATTGCCCTTAGCCTTGTCCCACACTTTCATGACTCTATTCTTTCATGCATAACTCCTATGTTCAACAAAATATCAAATTTGACCTTACATCTCAAAAATCCAATATATATCAAGTTTTTCCAAACGTGTGAAAACACGGGATATAACAATTTCCTTCCCACGCTTCTTCCTATTAGGCGTATCCATTCTGGCAGAACCTCCTTTACCACTCTTACTTTTCAAAATCTGTACGTGGTAAATATCGGCAATACCTCACAAAACATACGGCTATATGACACATCTCAGCCATCCAGTGCGTCCTGTTTCAGGTAACAGAATAAACATATCAAGACTTACCTCCGTGACTTGCCATATCGTCACTCGCCTTCTTCTGTCGATACTAGGCGTCTGCGGAAATCAACGATTAGTATAAGGAATCTTATTTCTTATGACTTGGCTCTATCGCACGATCTAAGACAGAAAGAAGGTCAACAACCCCTAGATGCCCCGCAACCTCCTGTTTATAAATGTGGCCGGCTTCACACCCATAAACAGGACTCTACCGGACACGACTTTACAGACAACCCCTAGGACGACCTGCTCTGATACCACTTTGTCACACCCCGACCTTACTATGGTGTGATGGGCACCCGACCCTTACTTAGAGCCGAACGAACCCACTAACTGTTAACACATACATAATCTTTTGGACTTTTTAAATCAAATAAAGATGAAATGCATAGTAAAATTTTCTGAAATATTCTTTTTCGTTACTTTCAAGTCAGACAAAATATGTAATCATATGAAACTTATATTATAACACGAATAACACATCGGCTGATGGAGCCGTTTACAGAACTGACATACTATACCCACGACTCTGTCTACAAAGTCACTAACTTCGAACAAACATCGTAGCACATATACTCTGACTCGGCAGCACTCCAGGACAAGTGGAGTTTACCATCTCCGCTGGAACGTCTTCTATACTAGCTTCAGCTCATCTGAGTGTACCTGCGCGGCATGAAACGCAGCCCCCGAAGAAGAGGGGTCAGTACGAGCAATGTACTGAGTATGTAAGGCACGAATAATAACATATGAGGAACATATAGCACGGATAATGACACAAAGGAAATATAGAGCATATGATGAGATGAAAGAGTAACCTGTACGTATGAATGCCTTTTGGCGGTACCATGCATGCTTAGTGCTGCGGAACGTGCAGCCCGATCTATACATATCATATTTTACTTCCTTTGAAAACATTTCTTTTCATATATATAGAATATAGAACATGTCATAGCGCCGAACAACGCCGGCTCGCCCACATAGCGCCGAATACGTCGGCTCGCCCATATATGTCCCACGTCCGGGCATCCCGCGTCCGGGATGAATACGCCAGCTGACCAGGTGGCAATGCGTCTTACAGCGCAACATATCTCCCTCCCCACCCCCCCATATACATATACATATGTCCCTTTTTCCCCATATTCCCCATATACATATATATATAACAGCATGCATGAGAGCCCAAAGAAAGTCATGTATCTATCGGAGTGACGTAAGGTCGGTAACCTCCGATTACATTATGGAATAACCATGATCGCTTTGTCTCACCTTGAAGGGACTCGTATTATGAGGCGAGACTATCAATAACGAATAGCATTAAGAGAAAACATATAATAAGATCATAAACCTCATAAGGCGTAAATTCATATACTTGAAGTCTTTAGAAAGTAGAGTCATAATCAAGGAATAAAATTTAGGATCAAGAACTAGCCCAATATTCTCATATTCATATTGAATCCATATCTTGAGACTTTCAAACATGGAACCATTCTCATCATGATTATCTTAGACATATTCTCATCTTTGACAACATCGTTTTCATTACTAAAAACATGGTCATCGTTATAGTCATAAAAGCTTACCAAAATCATAAACCTTTTTTTTGGAAAAGTATAGCCACTTTGGAAAAATATTTACGGTTTATCGGGAAGAGAATCATACCTTAGAGTCATAAACATCTAACTTTTAAAAACAAGGAAAATATGGAAACACTTATGAAATCATAACATCGGGATCATGTTCCGCGTCCTATTAGCTACGCTTAATTGTCCAAGCTTGCTAGTCTACATTAAAAAAGATTCACATAATTATTAGATTCATGGACATATACCCGTCTTAATCAATCAAACAAATTTATTTATAATCTACTGAAATTTCGGCAGCATTTCCCCTGTAAATATACCATCCCTGAGAATCTATCTCGGCCAATTTATCAATACAATCCGAGAATTCAACTCGACCAATCCAACAACAATACCAACAATTATTCTAGCAACACTACAATATTCAAAACGACCCAATCAACATAGAATTCTCGGCCAAGCCAACAACAATACCAACAATTATTCTAGCAACACTACGATATTCAAAACGACACAATCAACATACAATGCCACCCGAACCTTTCCAACTTCAATAAAAACATTAGCAACACATTTTCTCTTGTTCTAGATTCATAAACCATATCAACAACCATACATTAACAACATTATTCATACAATGTAAGAATCCAAGCTAGTAGCGCATTAACTTCTTCAACAATCCTATAACGATTACAACTTCATTTCAAGCCATCCAACCTTCATTTTTCATCATGGAATCCACAACACAACAACTAAAATGTCAAATGGAATCAATTCATCATAACTTGCCAAACCACCCCCCACATTCGGCCACAACAACTACACACCTATTTTCATGAATTTTCATCCTTTTCCATGCATTACAACAACAACCAACATACTACATAAAATTAATTCAATCTTTCCTCACAACACACACACCCACGGCTAACTATACAAATACACGACCACAACCTTACATCTATATTTTCCATGAATTTCACTCACTTCCACATACTACAACATACACAAACATCCATAACATATAAAAGAGGATGAATTCTTACCTTTCCTCTTATCTTCCTTCTTGGCTAAGATTTGTAACTCACAATAATATGTGCTTTTCTTGCTCCAATGAACACTCCACTTTGCTAAGGGCCCTTCAATTAGTTGTTTGGCTAGAAGAGAATAATTTTTGATGAAAAATTTTCCAAGGTTCTTGTGGGTTAGGACATGGCCGAATGGCCTTCTTATTTTTCTCCCTCTCTTTTTGTTCTCCAAGCTTCTTGAAATTTCTAGCAAATAAGATGAAAATTATGAAGACTTGGTCATCTTTGGACTTATTTAATCTTGCGATATATACCCGTCTTAATCAATCAAACGAATTTAGTTATAATCTACCGAAATTTCGGCAGCATTTGCCCTGTAAATATACCATCCCCGAGAATCTATCTCGGCCAATTTATCAATACAATCCGAGAATTCAACTCGGCCAAGCCAACAACAACACCAACAATTATTCTAGCAACACTACAATATTCAAAACGACCCAATCAACATACAATGCCACCCGAACCTTTCCAACTTCAATAAAAACATTAGCAACACATTTTCTCTTGTTCTAGATTCATAAACCATATCAACAACCATACATTAACAACATCATTCATACAATGTAAGAATCCAGGCTAGTAGCGCATTAACTTCTTCAACAATCCTATAACGATTACAACTTCATTTCAAGCCATCCAACCTTCATTTTTCATCATGGAATCCACAACACAACAACTAAAATGTCAAATGGAATCAATTCATCATAACTTGCCAAACCACCCCCCACATTCGGCAACAACAACTACACACCTATTTTCATGAATTTTCATCCTTTTCCATGCATTACAACAACAACCAACATACTACATAAAATTAATTCAATCTTTCCTCACAACACACACACCCACGGCTAACTATACAAATACACGACCACAACCTTACATCTATATTTTCCATGAATTTCACTCACTTCCACATACTACAACATACACAAACATCCATAACATATAAAAGAGGTTGAATTCTTACTTTTCCTCTTATCTTCCTTCTTGGCTAAGATTTGTAACTCACAAGAATATGTGCTTTTCTTGCTCCAATGAACACTCCACTTTGCTAGGGGCCCTTCAATTAGTTGTTTGGCTAGAAGAGAATAGTTTTTGATGAAAAATTTTCCAAGGTTCTTGTGGGTTAGGACATGGCCGAATGGCCTTCTTATTTTTCTCCCTCTCTTTTTGTTCTCCAAGCTTCTTGAAATTTCTAGCAAATATGATGAAAATTATGAAGACTTGGTCATCTTTGGACTTATTTAATCTTGCGATATATACCCGTCTTAATCAATCAAACGAATTTAGTTATAATCTACCGAAATTTCGGCAGCATTTGCCCTGTAAATATACCATCCCCGAGAATCTATCTCGGCCAATTTATCAATACAATCCGAGAATTCAACTCGGCCAAGCCAACAACAATACCAACAATTATTCTAGCAACACTACAATATTCAAAACGACCCAATCAACATACAATGCCACCCGAACCTTTCCAACTTCAATAAAAACATTAGCAACACATTTTCTCTTGTTCTAGATTCATAAACCATATCAACAACCATACATTAACAACATCATTCATACAATGTAAGAATCCAGGCTAGTAGCGCATTAACTTCTTCAACAATCCTATAACGATTACAACTTCATTTCAAGCCATCCAACATTCATTTTTCATCATGGAATCCACAACACAACAACTAAAATGTCAAATGGAATCAATTCATCATAACTTGCCAAACCACCCCCCACATTCGGCCACAACAACTACACACCTATTTTCATGAATTTTCATCCTTTTCCATGCATTACAACAACAACCAACATACTACATAAAATTAATTCAATCTTTCCTCACAACACACACACCCACGGCTAACTATACAAATACACGACCACAACCTTACATCTATATTTTCCATGAATTTCACTCACTTCCACATACTACAACATACACAAACATCCATAACATATAAAAGAGGATGAATTCTTACCTTTCCTCTTATCTTCCTTCTTCGCTAAGATTTGTAACTCACAAGAATATGTGTTTTTCTTGCTCCAATGAACACTCCACTTTGCTAGGGGCCCTTCAATTAGTTGTTTGGCTAGAAGAGAATAATTTTTGATGAAACATTTTCCAAGGTTCTTGTGGGTTAGGACATGGCCGAATGGCCTTCTTATTTTTCTCCCTCTCTTTTTGTTCTCCAAGCTTCTTGAAATTTCTAGCAAATAAGATGAAAATTATGAAGACTTGGTTATCTTTGGACTTATTTAATCTTGCGATATATACCCGTCTTAATCAATCAAACGAATTTAGTTATAATCTACCGAAATTTCGGCAGCATTTCCCCTGTAAATATACCATCCCCGAGAATCTATCTCGGCCAATTTATCAATACAATCCGAGAATTCAACTCGGCCAAGCCAACAACAATACCAACAATTATTCTAGCAACACTACGATATTCAAAACGACACAATCAACATACAATGCCACCCGAACCTTTCCAACTTCAATAAAAACATTAGCAACACATTTTCTCTTGTTCTAGATTCATAAACCATATCAACAACCATACATTAACAACATTATTCATACAATGTAAGAATCCAAGCTAGTAGCGCATTAACTTCTTCAACAATCCTATAACGATTACAACTTCATTTCAAGCCATCCAACCTTCATTTTTCATCATGGAATCCACAACACAACAACTAAAATGTCAAATGGAATCAATTCATCATAACTTGCCAAACCACCCCCCACATTCGGCCACAACAACTACACACCTATTTTCATGAATTTTCATCCTTTTCCATAGCATTACAACAACAACCAACATACTACATAAATTAATTCAATCTTTCCTCACAATCACACACACCCACGGCTAACTATACAAACACACGACCACAACCTTACATCTATATTTTCCATGAATTTCACTCACTTCCACATACTACAACATACACAAACATCCATAACATATAAAAGAGGATGAATTCTTACCTTTCCTCTTATCTTCCTTCTTGGCTAAGATTTGTAACTCATAAGAATATGTGGTTTTCTTGCTCCAATGAACACTCCACTTTGCTAGGGGCCCTTCAATTAGTTGTTTGGCTAGAAGAGAATAATTTTTGATGAAAAATTTTCCAAGGTTCTTGTGGGTTAGGACATGGCCTTCTTATTTTTCTCCCTCTCTTTTTGTTCTCCAAGCTTCTTGAAATTTCTAGGAAATAAGATGAAAATTATGAAGACTTGGTCATCTTTGGACTTATTTAATCTTGCGATATATACCCGTCTTAATCAATCAAACGAATTTAGTTATAATCTACCGAAATTTCGGCAGCATTTCCCCTGTAAATATACCATCCCCGAGAATCTATCTCGGCCAATTTATCAATACAATCCGAGAATTCAACTCGGCCAAGCCAACAACAATACCAACAATTATTCTAGCAACACTACAATATTCAAAACGACCCAATCAACATACAATGCCACCCGAACCTTTCCAACTTCAATAAAAACATTAGCAACACATTTTCTCTTGTTCTAGATTCATAAACCATATCAACAACCATACATTAACAACATTATTCATACAATGTAAGAATCCAAGCTAGTAGCGCATTAACTTCTTCAACAATCCTATAACGATTACAACTTCATTTCAAGCCATCCAACCTTCATTTTTCATCATGGAATCCACAACACAACAACTAAAATGTCAAATGGAATCAATTCATCATAACTTGCCAAACCACCCCCCACATTCGGCCACAACAACTACACACCTATTTTCATGAATTTTCATCCTTTTCCATGCATTACAACAACAACCAACATACTACATAAAATTAATTCAATCTTTCCTCACAACACACACACCCACGGCTAACTATACAAATACACGACCACAACCTTACATCTATATTTTCCATGAATTTCACTCACTTCCACATAGTACAACATACACAAACATCCATAACATATAAAAGAGGATGAATTCTTACCTTTCCTCTTATCTTCCTTCTTGGCTAAGATTTGTAACTCACAAGAATATGTGCTTTTCTTGCTCCAATGAACACTCCACTTTGCTAGGGGCCCTTCAATTAGTTGTTTGGCTAGAAGAGAATAATTTTTGATGAAAAATTTTCCAAGGTTCTTGTGGGTTAGGACATGGCCGAATGGCCTTCTTATTTTTCTCCCTCTCTTTTTGTTCTCCAAGCTTCTTGAAATTTCTAGGCAAATAAGATGAAAATTACGAAGACTTGGTCATCTTTGGACTTATTTAATCTTGCGATATATACCCGTCTTAATCAATCAAACGAATTTAGTTATAATCTACCGAAATTTCGGCAGCATTTGCCCTGTAAATATACCATCCCCGAGAATCTATCTCGGCCAATTTATCAATACAATCCGAGAATTCAACTCGGCCAAGCCAACAACAATACCAACAATTATTCTAGCAACACTACAATATTCAAAACGACCCAATCAACATACAATGCCACCCGAACCTTTCCAACTTCAATAAAAACATTAGCAACACATTTTCTCTTGTTCTAGATTCATAAACCATATCAACAACCATACATTAACAACATTATTCATACAATGTAAGAATCCAAGCTAGTAGCGCATTAACTTCTTCAACAATCCTATAACGATTACAACTTCATTTCAAGCCATCCAACCTTCATTTTCATCATGGAATCCACAACACAACAACTAAAATGTCAAATGGAATCAATTCATCATAACTTGCCAAACCACCCCCCACATTCGGCCACAACAACTACTCACCTATTTTCATGAATTTTCATCCTTTTCCATGCATTACAACAACAACCAACATACTACATAAAATTAATTCAATCTTTCCTCACAACACACACACCCACGGCTAACTATACAAATACACGACCACAACCTTACATCTATATTTTCCATGAATTTCACTCACTTCCACATAGTACAACATACACAAACATCCATAACATATAAAAGAGGATGAATTCTTACCTTTCCTCTTATCTTCCTTCTTGGCTAAGATTTGTAACTCACAAGAATATGTGCTTTTCTTGCTCCAATGAACACTCCACTTTGCTAGGGGCCCTTCAATTAGTTGTTTGGCTAGAAGAGAATAATTTTTGATGAAAAATTTTCCAAGGTTCTTGTGGGTTAGGACATGGCCGAATGGCCTTCTTATTTTTCTCCCTCTCTTTTTGTTCTCCAAGCTTCTTGAAATTTCTAGCAAATAAGATGAAAATTATGAAGACTTGGTCATCTTTGGACTTATTTAATCTTGCGATATATACCCGTCTTAATCAATCAAACGAATTTAGTTATAATCTACCGAAATTTCGGCAGCATTTCCCCTGTAAATATACCATCCCCGAGAATCTATCTCGGCCAATTTATCAATACAATCCGAGAATTCAACTCGGCCAAGCCAACAACAATACCAACAATTATTCTAGCAACACTACAATATTCAAAACGACCCAATCAACATACAATGCCACCCGAACCTTTCCAACTTCAATAAAAACATTAGCAACACATTTTCTCTTGTTCTAGATTCATAAACCATATCAACAACCATACATTAACAACATTATTCATACAATGTAAGAATCCAAGCTAGTAGCGCATTAACTTCTTCAACAATCCTATAACGATTACAACTTCATTTCAAGCCATCCAACCTTCATTTTTCATCATGGAATCCACAACACAACAACTAAAATGTCAAATGGAATCAATTCATCATAACTTGCCAAACCACCCCCCACATTCGGCCACAACAACTACACACCTATTTTCATGAATTTTCATCCTTTTCCATGCATTACAACAACAACCAACATACTACATAAAATTAATTCAATCTTTCCTCACAACACACACACCCACGGCTAACTATACAAACACACGACCACAACCTTACATCTATATTTTCCATGAATTTCACTCACTTCCACATACTACAACATACACAAACATCCATAACATATAAAAGAGGATGAATTCTTACCTTTCCTCTTATCTTCCTTCTTGGCTAAGATTTGTAACTCACAAGAATATGTGCTTTTCTTGCTCCAATGAACACTCCACTTTGCTAGGGGCCCTTCAATTAGTTGTTTGGCTAGAAGAGAATAATTTTTGATGAAAAATTTTCCAAGGTTCTTGTGGGTTAGGACATGGCCGAATGGCCTTCTTATTTTTCTCCCTCTCTTTTTGTTCTCCAAGCTTCTTGAAATTTCTAGCAAATAAGATGAAAATTATGAAGACTTGGTCATCTTTGGACTTATTTAATCTTGCGATATATACCCGTCTTAATCAATCAAACGAATTTAGTTATAATCTACCGAAATTTCGGCAGCATTTGCCCTGTAAATATACCATCCCCGAGAATCTATCTCGGCCAATTTATCAATACAATCCGAGAATTCAACTCGGCCAAGCCAACAACAATACCAACAATTATTCTAGCAACACTACAATATTCAAAACGACCCAATCAACATACAATGCCACCCGAACCTTTCCAACTTCAATAAAAACATTAGCAACACATTTTCTCTTGTTCTAGATTCATAAACCATATCAACAACCATACATTAACAACATTATTCATACAATGTAAGAATCCAAGCTAGTAGCGCATTAACTTCTTCAACAATCCTATAACGATTACAACTTCATTTCAAGCCATCCAACCTTCATTTTTCATCATGGAATCCACAACACAACAACTAAAATGTCAAATGGAATCAATTCATCATAACTTGCCAAACCACCCCCCACATTCGGCCACAACAACTACACACCTATTTTCATGAATTTTCATCCTTTTCCATGCATTACAACAACAACCAACATACTACATAAAATTAATTCAATCTTTCCTCACAACACACACACCCACGGCTAACTATACAAACACACGACCACAACCTTACATCTATATTTTCCATGAATTTCACTCACTTCCACATACTACAACATACACAAACATCCATAACATATAAAAGAGGATGAATTCTTACCTTTCCTCTTATCTTCCTTCTTGGCTAAGATTTGTAACTCACAAGAATATGTGCTTTTCTTGCTCCAATGAACACTCCACTTTGCTAGGGGCCCTTCAATTAGTTGTTTGGCTAGAAGAGAATAATTTTTGATGAAAAATTTTCCAAGGTTCTTGTGGGTTAGGACATGGCCGAATGGCCTTCTTATTTTTCTCCCTCTCTTTTTGTTCTCCAAGCTTCTTGAAATTTCTAGCAAATAAGATGAAAATTATGAAGACTTGGTCATCTTTGGACTTATTTAATCTTGCGATATATACCCGTCTTAATCAATCAAACGAATTTAGTTATAATCTACCGAAATTTCGGCAGCATTTGCCCTGTAAATATACCATCCCCGAGAATCTATCTCGGCCAATTTATCAATACAATCCGAGAATTCAACTCGGCCAAGCCAACAACAATACCAACAATTATTCTAGCAACACTACAATATTCAAAACGACCCAATCAACATACAATGCCACCCGAACCTTTCCAACTTCAATAAAAACATTAGCAACACATTTTCTCTTGTTCTAGATTCATAAACCATATCAACAACCATACATTAACAACATTATTCATACAATGTAAGAATCCAAGCTAGTAGCGCATTAACTTCTTCAACAATCCTATAACGATTACAACTTCATTTCAAGCCATCCAACCTTCATTTTTCATCATGGAATCCACAACACAACAACTAAAATGTCAAATGGAATCAATTCATCATAACTTGCCAAACCACCCCCCACATTCGGCCACAACAACTACACACCTATTTTCATGAATTTTCATCCTTTTCCATGCATTACAACAACAACCAACATACTACATAAAATTAATTCAATCTTTCCTCACAACACACACACCCATGGCTAACTATACAAACACACGGCCACAACCTTACATCTATATTTTCCATGAATTTCACTCACTTCCACATACTACAACATACACAAACATCCATAACATATAAAAGAGGATGAATTCTTACCTTTCCTCTTATCTTCCTTCTTGGCTAAGATTTGTAACTCACAAGAATATGTGCTTTTCTTGCTCCAATGAACACTCCACTTTGCTAGGGGCCCTTCAATTAGTTGTTTGGCTAGAAGAGAATAATTTTTGATGAAAAATTTTCCAAGGTTCTTGTGGGTTAGGACATGGCCGAATGGCCTTCTTATTTTTCTCCCTCTCTTTTTGTTCTCCAAGCTTCTTGAAATTTCTAGCAAATAAGATGAAAATTATGAAGACTTGGTCATCTTTGGACTTATTTAATCTTGCGATATATACCCGTCTTAATCAATCAAACGAATTTAGTTATAATCTACCGAAATTTCGGCAGCATTTGCCCTGTAAATATACCATCCCCGAGAATCTATCTCGGCCAATTTATCAATACAATCCGAGAATTCAACTCGGCCAAGCCAACAACAATACCAACAATTATTCTAGCAACACTACAATATTCAAAACGACCCAATCAACATACAATGCCACCCGAACCTTTCCAACTTCAATAAAAACATTAGCAACACATTTTCTCTTGTTCTAGATTCATAAACCATATCAACAACCATACATTAACAACATTATTCATACAATGTAAGAATCCAAGCTAGTAGCGCATTAACTTCTTCAACAATCCTATAACGATTACAACTTCATTTCAAGCCATCCAACCTTCATTTTTCATCATGGAATCCACAACACAACAACTAAAATGTCAAATGGAATCAATTCATCATAACTTGCCAAACCACCCCCCACATTCGGCCACAACAACTACACACCTATTTTCATGAATTTTCATCCTTTTCCATGCATTACAACAACAACCAACATACTACATAAAATTAATTCAATCTTTCCTCACAACACACACACCCATGGCTAACTATACAAACACACGGCCACAACCTTACATCTATATTTTCCATGAATTTCACTCACTTCCACATACTACAACATACACAAACATCCATAACATATAAAAGAGGATGAATTCTTACCTTTCCTCTTATCTTCCTTCTTGGCTAAGATTTGTAACTCACAAGAATATGTGCTTTTCTTGCTCCAATGAACACTCCACTTTGCTAGGGGCCCTTCAATTAGTTGTTTGGCTAGAAGAGAATAATTTTTGATGAAAAATTTTCCAAGGTTCTTGTGGGTTAGGACATGGCCGAATGGCCTTCTTATTTTTCTCCCTCTCTTTTTGTTCTCCAAGCTTCTTGAAATTTCTAGCAAATAAGATGAAAATTATGAAGACTTGGTCATCTTTGGACTTATTTAATCTTGCGATATATACCCGTCTTAATCAATCAAACGAATTTAGTTATAATCTACCGAAATTTCGGCAGCATTTGCCCTGTAAATATACCATCCCCGAGAATCTATCTCGGCCAATTTATCAATACAATCCGAGAATTCAACTCGGCCAAGCCAACAACAATACCAACAATTATTCTAGCAACACTACAATATTCAAAACGACCCAATCAACATACAATGCCACCCGAACCTTTCCAACTTCAATAAAAACATTAGCAACACATTTTCTCTTGTTCTAGATTCATAAACCATATCAACAACCATACATTAACAACATTATTCATACAATGTAAGAATCCAAGCTAGTAGCGCATTAACTTCTTCAACAATCCTATAACGATTACAACTTCATTTCAAGCCATCCAACCTTCATTTTTCATCATGGAATCCACAACACAACAACTAAAATGTCAAATGGAATCAATTCATCATAACTTGCCAAACCACCCCCCACATTCGGCCACAACAACTACACACCTATTTTCATGAATTTTCATCCTTTTCCATGCATTACAACAACAACCAACATACTACATAAAATTAATTCAATCTTTCCTCACAACACACACACCCATGGCTAACTATACAAACACACGGCCACAACCTTACATCTATATTTTCCATGAATTTCACTCACTTCCACATACTACAACATACACAAACATCCATAACATATAAAAGAGGATGAATTCTTACCTTTCCTCTTATCTTCCTTCTTGGCTAAGATTTGTAACTCACAAGAATATGTGCTTTTCTTGCTCCAATGAACACTCCACTTTGCTAGGGGCCCTTCAATTAGTTGTTTGGCTAGAAGAGAATAATTTTTGATGAAAAATTTTCCAAGGTTCTTGTGGGTTAGGACATGGCCGAATGGCCTTCTTATTTTTCTCCCTCTCTTTTTGTTCTCCAAGCTTCTTGAAATTTCTAGCAAATAAGATGAAAATTATGAAGACTTGGTCATCTTTGGACTTATTTAATCTTGCGATATATACCCGTCTTAATCAATCAAACGAATTTAGTTATAATCTACCGAAATTTCGGCAGCATTTGCCCTGTAAATATACCATCCCCGAGAATCTATCTCGGCCAATTTATCAATACAATCCGAGAATTCAACTCGGCCAAGCCAACAACAATACCAACAATTATTCTAGCAACACTACAATATTCAAAACGACCCAATCAACATACAATGCCACCCGAACCTTTCCAACTTCAATAAAAACATTAGCAACACATTTTCTCTTGTTCTAGATTCATAAACCATATCAACAACCATACATTAACAACATTATTCATACAATGTAAGAATCCAAGCTAGTAGCGCATTAACTTCTTCAACAATCCTATAACGATTACAACTTCATTTCAAGCCATCCAACCTTCATTTTTCATCATGGAATCCACAACACAACAACTAAAATGTCAAATGGAATCAATTCATCATAACTTGCCAAACCACCCCCCACATTCGGCCACAACAACTACACACCTATTTTCATGAATTTTCATCCTTTTCCATGCATTACAACAACAACCAACATACTACATAAAATTAATTCAATCTTTCCTCACAACACACACACCCATGGCTAACTATACAAACACACGGCCACAACCTTACATCTATATTTTCCATGAATTTCACTCACTTCCACATACTACAACATACACAAACATCCATAACATATAAAAGAGGATGAATTCTTACCTTTCCTCTTATCTTCCTTCTTGGCTAAGATTTGTAACTCACAAGAATATGTGCTTTTCTTGCTCCAATGAACACTCCACTTTGCTAGGGGCCCTTCAATTAGTTGTTTGGCTAGAAGAGAATAATTTTTGATGAAAAATTTTCCAAGGTTCTTGTGGGTTAGGACATGGCCGAATGGCCTTCTTATTTTTCTCCCTCTCTTTTTGTTCTCCAAGCTTCTTGAAATTTCTAGCAAATAAGATGAAAATTATGAAGACTTGGTCATCTTTGGACTTATTTAATCTTGCGATATATACCCGTCTTAATCAATCAAACGAATTTAGTTATAATCTACCGAAATTTCGGCAGCATTTGCCCTGTAAATATACCATCCCCGAGAATCTATCTCGGCCAATTTATCAATACAATCCGAGAATTCAACTCGGCCAAGCCAACAACAATACCAACAATTATTCTAGCAACACTACAATATTCAAAACGACCCAATCAACATACAATGCCACCCGAACCTTTCCAACTTCAATAAAAACATTAGCAACACATTTTCTCTTGTTCTAGATTCATAAACCATATCAACAACCATACATTAACAACATTATTCATACAATGTAAGAATCCAAGCTAGTAGCGCATTAACTTCTTCAACAATCCTATAACGATTACAACTTCATTTCAAGCCATCCAACCTTCATTTTTCATCATGGAATCCACAACACAACAACTAAAATGTCAAATGGAATCAATTCATCATAACTTGCCAAACCACCCCCCACATTCGGCCACAACAACTACACACCTATTTTCATGAATTTTCATCCTTTTCCATGCATTACAACAACAACCAACATACTACATAAAATTAATTCAATCTTTCCTCACAACACACACACCCATGGCTAACTATACAAACACACGGCCACAACCTTACATCTATATTTTCCATGAATTTCACTCACTTCCACATACTACAACATACACAAACATCCATAACATATAAAAGAGGATGAATTCTTACCTTTCCTCTTATCTTCCTTCTTGGCTAAGATTTGTAACTCACAAGAATATGTGCTTTTCTTGCTCCAATGAACACTCCACTTTGCTAGGGGCCCTTCAATTAGTTGTTTGGCTAGAAGAGAATAATTTTTGATGAAAAATTTTCCAAGGTTCTTGTGGGTTAGGACATGGCCGAATGGCCTTCTTATTTTTCTCCCTCTCTTTTTGTTCTCCAAGCTTCTTGAAATTTCTAGCAAATAAGATGAAAATTATGAAGACTTGGTCATCTTTGGACTTATTTAATCTTGCGATATATACCCGTCTTAATCAATCAAACGAATTTAGTTATAATCTACCGAAATTTCGGCAGCATTTGCCCTGTAAATATACCATCCCCGAGAATCTATCTCGGCCAATTTATCAATACAATCCGAGAATTCAACTCGGCCAAGCCAACAACAATACCAACAATTATTCTAGCAACACTACAATATTCAAAACGACCCAATCAACATACAATGCCACCCGAACCTTTCCAACTTCAATAAAAACATTAGCAACACATTTTCTCTTGTTCTAGATTCATAAACCATATCAACAACCATACATTAACAACATTATTCATACAATGTAAGAATCCAAGCTAGTAGCGCATTAACTTCTTCAACAATCCTATAACGATTACAACTTCATTTCAAGCCATCCAACCTTCATTTTTCATCATGGAATCCACAACACAACAACTAAAATGTCAAATGGAATCAATTCATCATAACTTGCCAAACCACCCCCCACATTCGGCCACAACAACTACACACCTATTTTCATGAATTTTCATCCTTTTCCATGCATTACAACAACAACCAACATACTACATAAAATTAATTCAATCTTTCCTCACAACACACACACCCATGGCTAACTATACAAACACACGGCCACAACCTTACATCTATATTTTCCATGAATTTCACTCACTTCCACATACTACAACATACACAAACATCCATAACATATAAAAGAGGATGAATTCTTACCTTTCCTCTTATCTTCCTTCTTGGCTAAGATTTGTAACTCACAAGAATATGTGCTTTTCTTGCTCCAATGAACACTCCACTTTGCTAGGGGCCCTTCAATTAGTTGTTTGGCTAGAAGAGAATAATTTTTGATGAAAAATTTTCCAAGGTTCTTGTGGGTTAGGACATGGCCGAATGGCCTTCTTATTTTTCTCCCTCTCTTTTTGTTCTCCAAGCTTCTTGAAATTTCTAGCAAATAAGATGAAAATTATGAAGACTTGGTCATCTTTGGACTTATTTAATCTTGCGATATATACCCGTCTTAATCAATCAAACGAATTTAGTTATAATCTACCGAAATTTCGGCAGCATTTGCCCTGTAAATATACCATCCCCGAGAATCTATCTCGGCCAATTTATCAATACAATCCGAGAATTCAACTCGGCCAAGCCAACAACAATACCAACAATTATTCTAGCAACACTACAATATTCAAAACGACCCAATCAACATACAATGCCACCCGAACCTTTCCAACTTCAATAAAAACATTAGCAACACATTTTCTCTTGTTCTAGATTCATAAACCATATCAACAACCATACATTAACAACATTATTCATACAATGTAAGAATCCAAGCTAGTAGCGCATTAACTTCTTCAACAATCCTATAACGATTACAACTTCATTTCAAGCCATCCAACCTTCATTTTTCATCATGGAATCCACAACACAACAACTAAAATGTCAAATGGAATCAATTCATCATAACTTGCCAAACCACCCCCCACATTCGGCCACAACAACTACACACCTATTTTCATGAATTTTCATCCTTTTCCATGCATTACAACAACAACCAACATACTACATAAAATTAATTCAATCTTTCCTCACAACACACACACCCATGGCTAACTATACAAACACACGGCCACAACCTTACATCTATATTTTCCATGAATTTCACTCACTTCCACATAGTACAACATACACAAACATCCATAACATATAAAAGAGGATGAATTCTTACCTTTCCTCTTATCTTCCTTCTTGGCTAAGATTTGTAACTCACAAGAATATGTGCTTTTCTTGCTCCAATGAACACTCCACTTTGCTAGGGGCCCTTCAATTAGTTGTTTGGCTAGAAGAGAATAATTTTTGATGAAAAATTTTCCAAGGTTCTTGTGGGTTAGGACATGGCCGAATGGCCTTCTTATTTTTCTCCCTCTCTTTTTGTTCTCCAAGCTTCTTGAAATTTCTAGCAAATAAGATGAAAATTATGAAGACTTGGTCATCTTTGGACTTATTTAATCTTGCGATATATACCCGTCTTAATCAATCAAACGAATTTAGTTATAATCTACCGAAATTTCGGCAGCATTTGCCCCTGTAAATATACCATCCCCGAGAATCTATCTCGGCCAATTTATCAATACAATCCGAGAATTCAACTCGGCCAAGCCAACAACAATACCAACAATTATTCTAGCAACACTACAATATTCAAAACGACCCAATCAACATACAATGCCACCCGAACCTTTCCAACTTCAATAAAAACATTAGCAACACATTTTCTCTTGTTCTAGATTCATAAACCATATCAACAACCATACATTAACAACATTATTCATACAATGTAAGAATCCAAGCTAGTAGCGCATTAACTTCTTCAACAATCCTATAACGATTACAACTTCATTTCAAGCCATCCAACCTTCATTTTTCATCATGGAATCCACAACACAACAACTAAAATGTCAAATGGAATCAATTCATCATAACTTGCCAAACCACCCCCCACATTCGGCCACAACAACTACACACCTATTTTCATGAATTTTCATCCTTTTCCATGCATTACAACAACAACCAACATACTACATAAAATTAATTCAATCTTTCCTCACAACACACACACCCATGGCTAACTATACAAACACACGGCCACAACCTTACATCTATATTTTCCATGAATTTCACTCACTTCCACATACTACAACATACACAAACATCCATAACATATAAAAGAGGATGAATTCTTACCTTTCCTCTTATCTTCCTTCTTGGCTAAGATTTGTAACTCACAAGAATATGTGCTTTTCTTGCTCCAATGAACACTCCACTTTGCTAGGGGCCCTTCAATTAGTTGTTTGGCTAGAAGAGAATAATTTTTGATGAAAAATTTTCCAAGGTTCTTGTGGGTTAGGACATGGCCGAATGGCCTTCTTATTTTTCTCCCTCTCTTTTTGTTCTCCAAGCTTCTTGAAATTTCTAGCAAATAAGATGAAAATTATGAAGACTTGGTCATCTTTGGACTTATTTAATCTTGCGATATATACCCGTCTTAATCAATCAAACGAATTTAGTTATAATCTACCGAAATTTCGGCAGCATTTGCCCTGTAAATATACCATCCCCGAGAATCTATCTCGGCCAATTTATCAATACAATCCGAGAATTCAACTCGGCCAAGCCAACAACAATACCAACAATTATTCTAGCAACACTACAATATTCAAAACGACCCAATCAACATACAATGCCACCCGAACCTTTCCAACTTCAATAAAAACATTAGCAACACATTTTCTCTTGTTCTAGATTCATAAACCATATCAACAACCATACATTAACAACATTATTCATACAATGTAAGAATCCAAGCTAGTAGCGCATTAACTTCTTCAACAATCCTATAACGATTACAACTTCATTTCAAGCCATCCAACCTTCATTTTTCATCATGGAATCCACAACACAACAACTAAAATGTCAAATGGAATCAATTCATCATAACTTGCCAAACCACCCCCCACATTCGGCCACAACAACTACACACCTATTTTCATGAATTTTCATCCTTTTCCATGCATTACAACAACAACCAACATACTACATAAAATTAATTCAATCTTTCCTCACAACACACACACCCATGGCTAACTATACAAACACACGGCCACAACCTTACATCTATATTTTCCATGAATTTCACTCACTTCCACATACTACAACATACACAAACATCCATAACATATAAAAGAGGATGAATTCTTACCTTTCCTCTTATCTTCCTTCTTGGCTAAGATTTGTAACTCACAAGAATATGTGCTTTTCTTGCTCCAATGAACACTCCACTTTGCTAGGGGCCCTTCAATTAGTTGTTTGGCTAGAAGAGAATAATTTTTGATGAAAAATTTTCCAAGGTTCTTGTGGGTTAGGACATGGCCGAATGGCCTTCTTATTTTTCTCCCTCTCTTTTTGTTCTCCAAGCTTCTTGAAATTTCTAGCAAATAAGATGAAAATTATGAAGACTTGGTCATCTTTGGACTTATTTAATCTTGCGATATATACCCGTCTTAATCAATCAAACGAATTTAGTTATAATCTACCGAAATTTCGGCAGCATTTCCCCTGTAAATATACCATCCCCGAGAATCTATCTCGGCCAATTTATCAATGCAATCCGAGAATTCAACTCGGCCAAGCCAACAACAATACCAACAATTATTCTAGCAACACTACAATATTCAAAACGACCCAATCAACATACAATGCCACCCGAACCTTTCCAACTTCAATAAAAACATTAGCAACACATTTTCTCTTGTTCTAGATTCATAAACCATATCAACAACCATACATTAACAACATTATTCATACAATGTAAGAATCCAAGCTAGTAGCGCATTAACTTCTTCAACAATCCTATAACGATTACAACTTCATTTCAAGCCATCCAACCTTCATTTTTCATCATGGAATCCACAACACAACAACTAAAATGTCAAATGGAATCAATTCATCATAACTTGCCAAACCACCCCCCACATTCGGCCACAACAACTACACACCTATTTTCATGAATTTTCATCCTTTTCCATGCATTACAACAACAACCAACATACTACATAAAATTAATTCAATCTTTCCTCACAACACACACACCCATGGCTAACTATACAAACACACGGCCACAACCTTACATCTATATTTTCCATGAATTTCACTCACTTCCACATAGTACAACATACACAAACATCCATAACATATAAAAGAGGATGAATTCTTACCTTTCCTCTTATCTTCCTTCTTGGCTAAGATTTGTAACTCACAAGAATATGTGCTTTTCTTGCTCCAATGAACACTCCACTTTGCTAGGGGCCCTTCAATTAGTTGTTTGGCTAGAAGAGAATAATTTTTGATGAAAAATTTTCCAAGGTTCTTGTGGGTTAGGACATGGCCGAATGGCCTTCTTATTTTTCTCCCTCTCTTTTTGTTCTCCAAGCTTCTTGAAATTTCTAGCAAATAAGATGAAAATTATGAAGACTTGGTCATCTTTGGACTTATTTAATCTTGCGATATATACCCGTCTTAATCAATCAAACGAATTTAGTTATAATCTACCGAAATTTCGGCAGCATTTGCCCTGTAAATATACCATCCCCGAGAATCTATCTCGGCCAATTTATCAATACAATCCGAGAATTCAACTCGGCCAAGCCAACAACAATACCAACAATTATTCTAGCAACACTACAATATTCAAAACGACCCAATCAACATACAATGCCACCCGAACCTTTCCAACTTCAATAAAAACATTAGCAACACATTTTCTCTTGTTCTAGATTCATAAACCATATCAACAACCATACATTAACAACATTATTCATACAATGTAAGAATCCAAGCTAGTAGCGCATTAACTTCTTCAACAATCCTATAACGATTACAACTTCATTTCAAGCCATCCAACCTTCATTTTTCATCATGGAATCCACAACACAACAACTAAAATGTCAAATGGAATCAATTCATCATAACTTGCCAAACCACCCCCCACATTCGGCCACAACAACTACACACCTATTTTCATGAATTTTCATCCTTTTCCATGCATTACAACAACAACCAACATACTACATAAAATTAATTCAATCTTTCCTCACAACACACACACCCATGGCTAACTATACAAACACACGGCCACAACCTTACATCTATATTTTCCATGAATTTCACTCACTTCCACATAGTACAACATACACAAACATCCATAACATATAAAAGAGGATGAATTCTTACCTTTCCTCTTATCTTCCTTCTTGGCTAAGATTTGTAACTCACAAGAATATGTGCTTTTCTTGCTCCAATGAACACTCCACTTTGCTAGGGGCCCTTCAATTAGTTGTTTGGCTAGAAGAGAATAATTTTTGATGAAAAATTTTCCAAGGTTCTTGTGGGTTAGGACATGGCCGAATGGCCTTCTTATTTTTCTCCCTCTCTTTTTGTTCTCCAAGCTTCTTGAAATTTCTAGCAAATAAGATGAAAATTATGAAGACTTGGTCATCTTTGGACTTATTTAATCTTGCGATATATACCCGTCTTAATCAATCAAACGAATTTAGTTATAATCTACCGAAATTTCGGCAGCATTTGCCCTGTAAATATACCATCCCCGAGAATCTATCTCGGCCAATTTATCAATACAATCCGAGAATTCAACTCGGCCAAGCCAACAACAATACCAACAATTATTCTAGCAACACTACAATATTCAAAACGACCCAATCAACATACAATGCCACCCGAACCTTTCCAACTTCAATAAAAACATTAGCAACACATTTTCTCTTGTTCTAGATTCATAAACCATATCAACAACCATACATTAACAACATTATTCATACAATGTAAGAATCCAAGCTAGTAGCGCATTAACTTCTTCAACAATCCTATAACGATTACAACTTCATTTCAAGCCATCCAACCTTCATTTTTCATCATGGAATCCACAACACAACAACTAAAATGTCAAATGGAATCAATTCATCATAACTTGCCAAACCACCCCCCACATTCGGCCACAACAACTACACACCTATTTTCATGAATTTTCATCCTTTTCCATGCATTACAACAACAACCAACATACTACATAAAATTAATTCAATCTTTCCTCACAACACACACACCCATGGCTAACTATACAAACACACGGCCACAACCTTACATCTATATTTTCCATGAATTTCACTCACTTCCACATACTACAACATACACAAACATCCATAACATATAAAAGAGGATGAATTCTTACCTTTCCTCTTATCTTCCTTCTTGGCTAAGATTTGTAACTCACAAGAATATGTGCTTTTCTTGCTCCAATGAACACTACACTTTGCTAGGGGCCCTTCAATTAGTTGTTTGGCTAGAAGAGAATAATTTTTGATGAAAAATTTTCCAAGGTTCTTGTGGGTTAGGACATGGCCGAATGGCCTTCTTATTTTTCTCCCTCTCTTTTTGTTCTCCAAGCTTCTTGAAATTTCTAGCAAATAAGATGAAAATTATGAAGACTTGGTCATCTTTGGACTTATTTAATCTTGCGATATATACCCGTCTTAATCAATCAAACGAATTTAGTTATAATCTACCGAAATTTCGGCAGCATTTCCCCTGTAAATATACCATCCCCGAGAATCTATCTCGGCCAATTTATCAATACAATCCGAGAATTCAACTCGGCCAAGCCAACAACAATACCAACAATTATTCTAGCAACACTACAATATTCAAAACGACCCAATCAACATACAATGCCACCCGAACCTTTCCAACTTCAATAAAAACATTAGCAACACATTTTCTCTTGTTCTAGATTCATAAACCATATCAACAACCATACATTAACAACATTATTCATACAATGTAAGAATCCAAGCTAGTAGCGCATTAACTTCTTCAACAATCCTATAACGATTACAACTTCATTTCAAGCCATCCAACCTTCATTTTTCATCATGGAATCCACAACACAACAACTAAAATGTCAAATGGAATCAATTCATCATAACTTGCCAAACCACCCCCCACATTCGGCCACAACAACTACACACCTATTTTCATGAATTTTCATCCTTTTCCATGCATTACAACAACAACCAACATACTACATAAAATTAATTCAATCTTTCCTCACAACACACACACCCATGGCTAACTATACAAACACACGGCCACAACCTTACATCTATATTTTCCATGAATTTCACTCACTTCCACATACTACAACATACACAAACATCCATAACATATAAAAGAGGATGAATTCTTACCTTTCCTCTTATCTTCCTTCTTGGCTAAGATTTGTAACTCACAAGAATATGTGCTTTTCTTGCTCCAATGAACACTCCACTTTGCTAGGGGCCCTTCAATTAGTTGTTTGGCTAGAAGAGAATAATTTTTGATGAAAAATTTTCCAAGGTTCTTGTGGGTTAGGACATGGCCGAATGGCCTTCTTATTTTTCTCCCTCTCTTTTTGTTCTCCAAGCTTCTTGAAATTTCTAGCAAATAAGATGAAAATTATGAAGACTTGGTCATCTTTGGACTTATTTAATCTTGCGATATATACCCGTCTTAATCAATCAAACGAATTTAGTTATAATCTACCGAAATTTCGGCAGCATTTCCCCTGTAAATATACCATCCCCGAGAATCTATCTCGGCCAATTTATCAATAGCAATCCGAGAATTCAACTCGGCCAAGCCAACAACAATACCAACAATTATTCTAGCAACACTACAATATTCAAAACGACCCAATCAACATACAATGCCACCCGAACCTTTCCAACTTCAATAAAAACATTAGCAACACATTTTCTCTTGTTCTAGATTCATAAACCATATCAACAACCATACATTAACAACATTATTCATACAATGTAAGAATCCAAGCTAGTAGCGCATTAACTTCTTCAACAATCCTATAACGATTACAACTTCATTTCAAGCCATCCAACCTTCATTTTTCATCATGGAATCCACAACACAACAACTAAAATGTCAAATGGAATCAATTCATCATAACTTGCCAAACCACCCCCCACATTCGGCCACAACAACTACACACCTATTTTCATGAATTTTCATCCTTTTCCATGCATTACAACAACAACCAACATACTACATAAAATTAATTCAATCTTTCCTCACAACACACACACCCATGGCTAACTATACAAACACACGGCCACAACCTTACATCTATATTTTCCATGAATTTCACTCACTTCCACATAGTACAACATACACAAACATCCATAACATATAAAAGAGGATGAATTCTTACCTTTCCTCTTATCTTCCTTCTTGGCTAAGATTTGTAACTCACAAGAATATGTGCTTTTCTTGCTCCAATGAACACTCCACTTTGCTAGGGGCCCTTCAATTAGTTGTTTGGCTAGAAGAGAATAATTTTTGATGAAAAATTTTCCAAGGTTCTTGTGGGTTAGGACATGGCCGAATGGCCTTCTTATTTTTCTCCCTCTCTTTTTGTTCTCCAAGCTTCTTGAAATTTCTAGCAAATAAGATGAAAATTATGAAGACTTGGTCATCTTTGGACTTATTTAATCTTGCGATATATACCCGTCTTAATCAATCAAACGAATTTAGTTATAATCTACCGAAATTTCGGCAGCATTTCCCCTGTAAATATACCATCCCCGAGAATCTATCTCGGCCAATTTATCAATACAATCCGAGAATTCAACTCGGCCAAGCCAACAACAATACCAACAATTATTCTAGCAACACTACAATATTCAAAACGACCCAATCAACATACAATGCCACCCGAACCTTTCCAACTTCAATAAAAACATTAGCAACACATTTTCTCTTGTTCTAGATTCATAAACCATATCAACAACCATACATTAACAACATTATTCATACAATGTAAGAATCCAAGCTAGTAGCGCATTAACTTCTTCAACAATCCTATAACGATTACAACTTCATTTCAAGCCATCCAACCTTCATTTTTCATCATGGAATCCACAACACAACAACTAAAATGTCAAATGGAATCAATTCATCATAACTTGCCAAACCACCCCCCACATTCGGCCACAACAACTACACACCTATTTTCATGAATTTTCATCCTTTTCCATGCATTACAACAACAACCAACATACTACATAAAATTAATTCAATCTTTCCTCACAACACACACACCCATGGCTAACTATACAAACACACGGCCACAACCTTACATCTATATTTTCCATGAATTTCACTCACTTCCACATAGTACAACATACACAAACATCCATAACATATAAAAGAGGATGAATTCTTACCTTTCCTCTTATCTTCCTTCTTGGCTAAGATTTGTAACTCACAAGAATATGTGATTTTCTTGCTCCAATGAACACTCCACTTTGCTAGGGGCCCTTCAATTAGTTGTTTGGCTAGAAGAGAATAATTTTTGATGAAAAATTTTCCAAGGTTCTTGTGGGTTAGGACATGGCCGAATGGCCTTCTTATTTTTCTCCCTCTCTTTTTGTTCTCCAAGCTTCTTGAAATTTCTAGCAAATAAGATGAAAATTATGAAGACTTGGTCATCTTTGGACTTATTTAATCTTGCGATATATACCCGTCTTAATCAATCAAACGAATTTAGTTATAATCTACCGAAATTTCGGCAGCATTTCCCCTGTAAATATACCATCCCCGAGAATCTATCTCGGCCAATTTATCAATACAATCCGAGAATTCAACTCGGCCAAGCCAACAACAATACCAACAATTATTCTAGCAACACTACAATATTCAAAACGACCCAATCAACATACAATGCCACCCGAACCTTTCCAACTTCAATAAAAACATTAGCAACACATTTTCTCTTGTTCTAGATTCATAAACCATATCAACAACCATACATTAACAACATTATTCATACAATGTAAGAATCCAAGCTAGTAGCGCATTAACTTCTTCAACAATCCTATAACGATTACAACTTCATTTCAAGCCATCCAACCTTCATTTTTCATCATGGAATCCACAACACAACAACTAAAATGTCAAATGGAATCAATTCATCATAACTTGCCAAACCACCCCCCACATTCGGCCACAACAACTACACACCTATTTTCATGAATTTTCATCCTTTTCCATGCATTACAACAACAACCAACATACTACATAAAATTAATTCAATCTTTCCTCACAACACACACACCCATGGCTAACTATACAAACACACGGCCACAACCTTACATCTATATTTTCCATGAATTTCACTCACTTCCACATAGTACAACATACACAAACATCCATAACATATAAAAGAGGATGAATTCTTACCTTTCCTCTTATCTTCCTTCTTGGCTAAGATTTGTAACTCACAAGAATATGTGCTTTTCTTGCTCCAATGAACACTCCACTTTGCTAGGGGCCCTTCAATTAGTTGTTTGGCTAGAAGAGAATAATTTTTGATGAAAAATTTTCCAAGGTTCTTGTGGGTTAGGACATGGCCGAATGGCCTTCTTATTTTTCTCCCTCTCTTTTTGTTCTCCAAGCTTCTTGAAATTTCTAGCAAATAAGATGAAAATTATGAAGACTTGGTCATCTTTGGACTTATTTAATCTTGCGATATATACCCGTCTTAATCAATCAAACGAATTTAGTTATAATCTACCGAAATTTCGGCAGCATTTGCCCTGTAAATATACCATCCCCGAGAATCTATCTCGGCCAATTTATCAATACAATCCGAGAATTCAACTCGGCCAAGCCAACAACAATACCAACAATTATTCTAGCAACACTACAATATTCAAAACGACCCAATCAACATACAATGCCACCCGAACCTTTCCAACTTCAATAAAAACATTAGCAACACATTTTCTCTTGTTCTAGATTCATAAACCATATCAACAACCATACATTAACAACATTATTCATACAATGTAAGAATCCAAGCTAGTAGCGCATTAACTTCTTCAACAATCCTATAACGATTACAACTTCATTTCAAGCCATCCAACCTTCATTTTTCATCATGGAATCCACAACACAACAACTAAAATGTCAAATGGAATCAATTCATCATAACTTGCCAAACCACCCCCCACATTCGGCCACAACAACTACACACCTATTTTCATGAATTTTCATCCTTTTCCATGCATTACAACAACAACCAACATACTACATAAAATTAATTCAATCTTTCCTCACAACACACACACCCATGGCTAACTATACAAACACACGGCCACAACCTTACATCTATATTTTCCATGAATTTCACTCACTTCCACATAGTACAACATACACAAACATCCATAACATATAAAAGAGGATGAATTCTTACCTTTCCTCTTATCTTCCTTCTTGGCTAAGATTTGTAACTCACAAGAATATGTGCTTTTCTTGCTCCAATGAACACTCCACTTTGCTAGGGGCCCTTCAATTAGTTGTTTGGCTAGAAGAGAATAATTTTTGATGAAAAATTTTCCAAGGTTCTTGTGGGTTAGGACATGGCCGAATGGCCTTCTTATTTTTCTCCCTCTCTTTTTGTTCTCCAAGCTTCTTGAAATTTCTAGCAAATAAGATGAAAATTATGAAGACTTGGTCATCTTTGGACTTATTTAATCTTGCGATATATACCCGTCTTAATCAATCAAACGAATTTAGTTATAATCTACCGAAATTTCGGCAGCATTTCCCCTGTAAATATACCATCCCCGAGAATCTATCTCGGCCAATTTATCAATGCAATCCGAGAATTCAACTCGGCCAAGCCAACAACAATACCAACAATTATTCTAGCAACACTACAATATTCAAAACGACCCAATCAACATACAATGCCACCCGAACCTTTCCAACTTCAATAAAAACATTAGCAACACATTTTCTCTTGTTCTAGATTCATAAACCATATCAACAACCATACATTAACAACATTATTCATACAATGTAAGAATCCAAGCTAGTAGCGCATTAACTTCTTCAACAATCCTATAACGATTACAACTTCATTTCAAGCCATCCAACCTTCATTTTTCATCATGGAATCCACAACACAACAACTAAAATGTCAAATGGAATCAATTCATCATAACTTGCCAAACCACCCCCCACATTCGGCCACAACAACTACACACCTATTTTCATGAATTTTCATCCTTTTCCATGCATTACAACAACAACCAACATACTACATAAAATTAATTCAATCTTTCCTCACAACACACACACCCATGGCTAACTATACAAACACACGGCCACAACCTTACATCTATATTTTCCATGAATTTCACTCACTTCCACATACTACAACATACACAAACATCCATAACATATAAAAGAGGATGAATTCTTACCTTTCCTCTTATCTTCCTTCTTGGCTAAGATTTGTAACTCACAAGAATATGTGCTTTTCTTGCTCCAATGAACACTCCACTTTGCTAGGGGCCCTTCAATTAGTTGTTTGGCTAGAAGAGAATAATTTTTGATGAAAAATTTTCCAAGGTTCTTGTGGGTTAGGACATGGCCGAATGGCCTTCTTATTTTTCTCCCTCTCTTTTTGTTCTCCAAGCTTCTTGAAATTTCTAGCAAATAAGATGAAAATTATGAAGACTTGGTCATCTTTGGACTTATTTAATCTTGCGATATATACCCGTCTTAATCAATCAAACGAATTTAGTTATAATCTACCGAAATTTCGGCAGCATTTGCCCTGTAAATATACCATCCCCGAGAATCTATCTCGGCCAATTTATCAATACAATCCGAGAATTCAACTCGGCCAAGCCAACAACAATACCAACAATTATTCTAGCAACACTACAATATTCAAAACGACCCAATCAACATACAATGCCACCCGAACCTTTCCAACTTCAATAAAAACATTAGCAACACATTTTCTCTTGTTCTAGATTCATAAACCATATCAACAACCATACATTAACAACATTATTCATACAATGTAAGAATCCAAGCTAGTAGCGCATTAACTTCTTCAACAATCCTATAACGATTACAACTTCATTTCAAGCCATCCAACCTTCATTTTTCATCATGGAATCCACAACACAACAACTAAAATGTCAAATGGAATCAATTCATCATAACTTGCCAAACCACCCCCCACATTCGGCCACAACAACTACACACCTATTTTCATGAATTTTCATCCTTTTCCATGCATTACAACAACAACCAACATACTACATAAAATTAATTCAATCTTTCCTCACAACACACACACCCATGGCTAACTATACAAACACACGGCCACAACCTTACATCTATATTTTCCATGAATTTCACTCACTTCCACATACTACAACATACACAAACATCCATAACATATAAAAGAGGATGAATTCTTACCTTTCCTCTTATCTTCCTTCTTGGCTAAGATTTGTAACTCACAAGAATATGTGCTTTTCTTGCTCCAATGAACACTCCACTTTGCTAGGGGCCCTTCAATTAGTTGTTTGGCTAGAAGAGAATAATTTTTGATGAAAAATTTTCCAAGGTTCTTGTGGGTTAGGACATGGCCGAATGGCCTTCTTATTTTTCTCCCTCTCTTTTTGTTCTCCAAGCTTCTTGAAATTTCTAGCAAATAAGATGAAAATTATGAAGACTTGGTCATCTTTGGACTTATTTAATCTTGCGATATATACCCGTCTTAATCAATCAAACGAATTTAGTTATAATCTACCGAAATTTCGGCAGCATTTCCCCTGTAAATATACCATCCCCGAGAATCTATCTCGGCCAATTTATCAATGCAATCCGAGAATTCAACTCGGCCAAGCCAACAACAATACCAACAATTATTCTAGCAACACTACAATATTCAAAACGACCCAATCAACATACAATGCCACCCGAACCTTTCCAACTTCAATAAAAACATTAGCAACACATTTTCTCTTGTTCTAGATTCATAAACCATATCAACAACCATACATTAACAACATTATTCATACAATGTAAGAATCCAAGCTAGTAGCGCATTAACTTCTTCAACAATCCTATAACGATTACAACTTCATTTCAAGCCATCCAACCTTCATTTTTCATCATGGAATCCACAACACAACAACTAAAATGTCAAATGGAATCAATTCATCATAACTTGCCAAACCACCCCCCACATTCGGCCACAACAACTACACACCTATTTTCATGAATTTTCATCCTTTTCCATGCATTACAACAACAACCAACATACTACATAAAATTAATTCAATCTTTCCTCACAACACACACACCCATGGCTAACTATACAAACACACGGCCACAACCTTACATCTATATTTTCCATGAATTTCACTCACTTCCACATACTACAACATACACAAACATCCATAACATATAAAAGAGGATGAATTCTTACCTTTCCTCTTATCTTCCTTCTTGGCTAAGATTTGTAACTCACAAGAATATGTGCTTTTCTTGCTCCAATGAACACTCCACTTTGCTAGGGGCCCTTCAATTAGTTGTTTGGCTAGAAGAGAATAATTTTTGATGAAAAATTTTCCAAGGTTCTTGTGGGTTAGGACATGGCCGAATGGCCTTCTTATTTTTCTCCCTCTCTTTTTGTTCTCCAAGCTTCTTGAAATTTCTAGCAAATAAGATGAAAATTATGAAGACTTGGTCATCTTTGGACTTATTTAATCTTGCGATATATACCCGTCTTAATCAATCAAACGAATTTAGTTATAATCTACCGAAATTTCGGCAGCATTTGCCCTGTAAATATACCATCCCCGAGAATCTATCTCGGCCAATTTATCAATACAATCCGAGAATTCAACTCGGCCAAGCCAACAACAATACCAACAATTATTCTAGCAACACTACAATATTCAAAACGACCCAATCAACATACAATGCCACCCGAACCTTTCCAACTTCAATAAAAACATTAGCAACACATTTTCTCTTGTTCTAGATTCATAAACCATATCAACAACCATACATTAACAACATTATTCATACAATGTAAGAATCCAAGCTAGTAGCGCATTAACTTCTTCAACAATCCTATAACGATTACAACTTCATTTCAAGCCATCCAACCTTCATTTTTCATCATGGAATCCACAACACAACAACTAAAATGTCAAATGGAATCAATTCATCATAACTTGCCAAACCACCCCCCACATTCGGCCACAACAACTACACACCTATTTTCATGAATTTTCATCCTTTTCCATGCATTACAACAACAACCAACATACTACATAAAATTAATTCAATCTTTCCTCACAACACACACACCCATGGCTAACTATACAAACACACGGCCACAACCTTACATCTATATTTTCCATGAATTTCACTCACTTCCACATACTACAACATACACAAACATCCATAACATATAAAAGAGGATGAATTCTTACCTTTCCTCTTATCTTCCTTCTTGGCTAAGATTTGTAACTCACAAGAATATGTGCTTTTCTTGCTCCAATGAACACTCCACTTTGCTAGGGGCCCTTCAATTAGTTGTTTGGCTAGAAGAGAATAATTTTTGATGAAAAATTTTCCAAGGTTCTTGTGGGTTAGGACATGGCCGAATGGCCTTCTTATTTTTCTCCCTCTCTTTTTGTTCTCCAAGCTTCTTGAAATTTCTAGCAAATAAGATGAAAATTATGAAGACTTGGTCATCTTTGGACTTATTTAATCTTGCGATATATACCCGTCTTAATCAATCAAACGAATTTAGTTATAATCTACCGAAATTTCGGCAGCATTTGCCCCTGTAAATATACCATCCCCGAGAATCTATCTCGGCCAATTTATCAATACAATCCGAGAATTCAACTCGGCCAAGCCAACAACAATACCAACAATTATTCTAGCAACACTACAATATTCAAAACGACCCAATCAACATACAATGCCACCCGAACCTTTCCAACTTCAATAAAAACATTAGCAACACATTTTCTCTTGTTCTAGATTCATAAACCATATCAACAACCATACATTAACAACATTATTCATACAATGTAAGAATCCAAGCTAGTAGCGCATTAACTTCTTCAACAATCCTATAACGATTACAACTTCATTTCAAGCCATCCAACCTTCATTTTTCATCATGGAATCCACAACACAACAACTAAAATGTCAAATGGAATCAATTCATCATAACTTGCCAAACCACCCCCCACATTCGGCCACAACAACTACACACCTATTTTCATGAATTTTCATCCTTTTCCATGCATTACAACAACAACCAACATACTACATAAAATTAATTCAATCTTTCCTCACAACACACACACCCATGGCTAACTATACAAACACACGGCCACAACCTTACATCTATATTTTCCATGAATTTCACTCACTTCCACATACTACAACATACACAAACATCCATAACATATAAAAGAGGATGAATTCTTACCTTTCCTCTTATCTTCCTTCTTGGCTAAGATTTGTAACTCACAAGAATATGTGCTTTTCTTGCTCCAATGAACACTACACTTTGCTAGGGGCCCTTCAATTAGTTGTTTGGCTAGAAGAGAATAATTTTTGATGAAAAATTTTCCAAGGTTCTTGTGGGTTAGGACATGGCCGAATGGCCTTCTTATTTTTCTCCCTCTCTTTTTGTTCTCCAAGCTTCTTGAAATTTCTAGCAAATAAGATGAAAATTATGAAGACTTGGTCATCTTTGGACTTATTTAATCTTGCGATATATACCCGTCTTAATCAATCAAACGAATTTAGTTATAATCTACCGAAATTTCGGCAGCATTTCCCCTGTAAATATACCATCCCCGAGAATCTATCTCGGCCAATTTATCAATACAATCCGAGAATTCAACTCGGCCAAGCCAACAACAATACCAACAATTATTCTAGCAACACTACAATATTCAAAACGACCCAATCAACATACAATGCCACCCGAACCTTTCCAACTTCAATAAAAACATTAGCAACACATTTTCTCTTGTTCTAGATTCATAAACCATATCAACAACCATACATTAACAACATTATTCATACAATGTAAGAATCCAAGCTAGTAGCGCATTAACTTCTTCAACAATCCTATAACGATTACAACTTCATTTCAAGCCATCCAACCTTCATTTTTCATCATGGAATCCACAACACAACAACTAAAATGTCAAATGGAATCAATTCATCATAACTTGCCAAACCACCCCCCACATTCGGCCACAACAACTACACACCTATTTTCATGAATTTTCATCCTTTTCCATGCATTACAACAACAACCAACATACTACATAAAATTAATTCAATCTTTCCTCACAACACACACACCCATGGCTAACTATACAAACACACGGCCACAACCTTACATCTATATTTTCCATGAATTTCACTCACTTCCACATAGTACAACATACACAAACATCCATAACATATAAAAGAGGATGAATTCTTACCTTTCCTCTTATCTTCCTTCTTGGCTAAGATTTGTAACTCACAAGAATATGTGCTTTTCTTGCTCCAATGAACACTCCACTTTGCTAGGGGCCCTTCAATTAGTTGTTTGGCTAGAAGAGAATAATTTTTGATGAAAAATTTTCCAAGGTTCTTGTGGGTTAGGACATGGCCGAATGGCCTTCTTATTTTTCTCCCTCTCTTTTTGTTCTCCAAGCTTCTTGAAATTTCTAGCAAATAAGATGAAAATTATGAAGACTTGGTCATCTTTGGACTTATTTAATCTTGCGATATATACCCGTCTTAATCAATCAAACGAATTTAGTTATAATCTACCGAAATTTCGGCAGCATTTCCCCTGTAAATATACCATCCCCGAGAATCTATCTCGGCCAATTTATCAATACAATCCGAGAATTCAACTCGGCCAAGCCAACAACAATACCAACAATTATTCTAGCAACACTACAATATTCAAAACGACCCAATCAACATACAATGCCACCCGAACCTTTCCAACTTCAATAAAAACATTAGCAACACATTTTCTCTTGTTCTAGATTCATAAACCATATCAACAACCATACATTAACAACATTATTCATACAATGTAAGAATCCAAGCTAGTAGCGCATTAACTTCTTCAACAATCCTATAACGATTACAACTTCATTTCAAGCCATCCAACCTTCATTTTTCATCATGGAATCCACAACACAACAACTAAAATGTCAAATGGAATCAATTCATCATAACTTGCCAAACCACCCCCCACATTCGGCCACAACAACTACACACCTATTTTCATGAATTTTCATCCTTTTCCATGCATTACAACAACAACCAACATACTACATAAAATTAATTCAATCTTTCCTCACAACACACACACCCATGGCTAACTATACAAACACACGGCCACAACCTTACATCTATATTTTCCATGAATTTCACTCACTTCCACATAGTACAACATACACAAACATCCATAACATATAAAAGAGGATGAATTCTTACCTTTCCTCTTATCTTCCTTCTTGGCTAAGATTTGTAACTCACAAGAATATGTGCTTTTCTTGCTCCAATGAACACTCCACTTTGCTAGGGGCCCTTCAATTAGTTGTTTGGCTAGAAGAGAATAATTTTTGATGAAAAATTTTCCAAGGTTCTTGTGGGTTAGGACATGGCCGAATGGCCTTCTTATTTTTCTCCCTCTCTTTTTGTTCTCCAAGCTTCTTGAAATTTCTAGCAAATAAGATGAAAATTATGAAGACTTGGTCATCTTTGGACTTATTTAATCTTGCGATATATACCCGTCTTAATCAATCAAACGAATTTAGTTATAATCTACCGAAATTTCGGCAGCATTTCCCCTGTAAATATACCATCCCCGAGAATCTATCTCGGCCAATTTATCAATACAATCCGAGAATTCAACTCGGCCAAGCCAACAACAATACCAACAATTATTCTAGCAACACTACAATATTCAAACTGACCCAATCAACATACAATGCCACCCGAACCTTTCCAACTTCAATAAAAACATTAGCAACACATTTTCTCTTGTTCTAGATTCATAAACCATATCAACAACCATACATTAACAACATTATTCATACAATGTAAGAATCCAAGCTAGTAGCGCATTAACTTCTTCAACAATCCTATAACGATTACAACTTCATTTCAAGCCATCCAACCTTCATTTTTCATCATGGAATCCACAACACAACAACTAAAATGTCAAATGGAATCAATTCATCATAACTTGCCAAACCACCCCCCACATTCGGCCACAACAACTACACACCTATTTTCATGAATTTTCATCCTTTTCCATGCATTACAACAACAACCAACATACTACATAAAATTAATTCAATCTTTCCTCACAACACACACACCCATGGCTAACTATACAAACACACGGCCACAACCTTACATCTATATTTTCCATGAATTTCACTCACTTCCACATAGTACAACATACACAAACATCCATAACATATAAAAGAGGATGAATTCTTACCTTTCCTCTTATCTTCCTTCTTGGCTAAGATTTGTAACTCACAAGAATATGTGCTTTTCTTGCTCCAATGAACACTACACTTTGCTAGGGGCCCTTCAATTAGTTGTTTGGCTAGAAGAGAATAATTTTTGATGAAAAATTTTCCAAGGTTCTTGTGGGTTAGGACATGGCCGAATGGCCTTCTTATTTTTCTCCCTCTCTTTTTGTTCTCCAAGCTTCTTGAAATTTCTAGCAAATAAGATGAAAATTATGAAGACTTGGTCATCTTTGGACTTATTTAATCTTGCGATATATACCCGTCTTAATCAATCAAACGAATTTAGTTATAATCTACCGAAATTTCGGCAGCATTTCCCCTGTAAATATACCATCCCCGAGAATCTATCTCGGCCAATTTATCAATGCAATCCGAGAATTCAACTCGGCCAAGCCAACAACAATACCAACAATTATTCTAGCAACACTACAATATTCAAAACGACCCAATCAACATACAATGCCACCCGAACCTTTCCAACTTCAATAAAAACATTAGCAACACATTTTCTCTTGTTCTAGATTCATAAACCATATCAACAACCATACATTAACAACATTATTCATACAATGTAAGAATCCAAGCTAGTAGCGCATTAACTTCTTCAACAATCCTATAACGATTACAACTTCATTTCAAGCCATCCAACCTTCATTTTTCATCATGGAATCCACAACACAACAACTAAAATGTCAAATGGAATCAATTCATCATAACTTGCCAAACCACCCCCCACATTCGGCCACAACAACTACACACCTATTTTCATGAATTTTCATCCTTTTCCATGCATTACAACAACAACCAACATACTACATAAAATTAATTCAATCTTTCCTCACAACACACACACCCATGGCTAACTATACAAACACACGGCCACAACCTTACATCTATATTTTCCATGAATTTCACTCACTTCCACATAGTACAACATACACAAACATCCATAACATATAAAAGAGGATGAATTCTTACCTTTCCTCTTATCTTCCTTCTTGGCTAAGATTTGTAACTCACAAGAATATGTGATTTTCTTGCTCCAATGAACACTCCACTTTGCTAGGGGCCCTTCAATTAGTTGTTTGGCTAGAAGAGAATAATTTTTGATGAAAAATTTTCCAAGGTTCTTGTGGGTTAGGACATGGCCGAATGGCCTTCTTATTTTTCTCCCTCTCTTTTTGTTCTCCAAGCTTCTTGAAATTTCTAGCAAATAAGATGAAAATTATGAAGACTTGGTCATCTTTGGACTTATTTAATCTTGCGATATATACCCGTCTTAATCAATCAAACGAATTTAGTTATAATCTACCGAAATTTCGGCAGCATTTCCCCTGTAAATATACCATCCCCGAGAATCTATCTCGGCCAATTTATCAATGCAATCCGAGAATTCAACTCGGCCAAGCCAACAACAATACCAACAATTATTCTAGCAACACTACAATATTCAAACATGACCCAATCAACATACAATGCCACCCGAACCTTTCCAACTTCAATAAAAACATTAGCAACACATTTTCTCTTGTTCTAGATTCATAAACCATATCAACAACCATACATTAACAACATTATTCATACAATGTAAGAATCCAAGCTAGTAGCGCATTAACTTCTTCAACAATCCTATAACGATTACAACTTCATTTCAAGCCATCCAACCTTCATTTTTCATCATGGAATCCACAACACAACAACTAAAATGTCAAATGGAATCAATTCATCATAACTTGCCAAACCACCCCCCACATTCGGCCACAACAACTACACACCTATTTTCATGAATTTTCATCCTTTTCCATGCATTACAACAACAACCAACATACTACATAAAATTAATTCAATCTTTCCTCACAACACACACACCCATGGCTAACTATACAAACACACGGCCACAACCTTACATCTATATTTTCCATGAATTTCACTCACTTCCACATAGTACAACATACACAAACATCCATAACATATAAAAGAGGATGAATTCTTACCTTTCCTCTTATCTTCCTTCTTGGCTAAGATTTGTAACTCACAAGAATATGTGATTTTCTTGCTCCAATGAACACTCCACTTTGCTAGGGGCCCTTCAATTAGTTGTTTGGCTAGAAGAGAATAATTTTTGATGAAAAATTTTCCAAGGTTCTTGTGGGTTAGGACATGGCCGAATGGCCTTCTTATTTTTCTCCCTCTCTTTTTGTTCTCCAAGCTTCTTGAAATTTCTAGCAAATAAGATGAAAATTATGAAGACTTGGTCATCTTTGGACTTATTTAATCTTGCGATATATACCCGTCTTAATCAATCAAACGAATTTAGTTATAATCTACCGAAATTTCGGCAGCATTTCCCCTGTAAATATACCATCCCCGAGAATCTATCTCGGCCAATTTATCAATGCAATCCGAGAATTCAACTCGGCCAAGCCAACAACAATACCAACAATTATTCTAGCAACACTACAATATTCAAAACGACCCAATCAACATACAATGACACCCGAACCTTTCCAACTTCAATAAAAACATTAGCAACACATTTTCTCTTGTTCTAGATTCATAAACCATATCAACAACCATACATTAACAACATTATTCATACAATGTAAGAATCCAAGCTAGTAGCGCGTTAACTTCTTCAACAATCCTATAACGATTACAACTTCATTTCAAGCCATCCAACCTTCATTTTTCATCATGGAATCCACAACACAACAACTAAAATGTCAAATGGAATCAATTCATCATAACTTGCCAAACCACCCCCCACATTCGGCCACAACAACTACACACCTATTTTCATGAATTTTCATCCTTTTCCATGCATTACAACAACAACCAACATACTACATAAAATTAATTCAATCTTTCCTCACAACACACACACCCATGGCTAACTATACAAACACACGGCCACAACCTTACATCTATATTTTCCATGAATTTCACTCACTTCCACATAGTACAACATACACAAACATCCATAACATATAAAAGAGGATGAATTCTTACCTTTCCTCTTATCTTCCTTCTTGGCTAAGATTTGTAACTCACAAGAATATTTGCTTTTCTTGCTCCAATGAACACTCCACTTTGGTAGGGGCCCTTCAATTAGTTGTTTGGCTAGAAGAGAATAATTTTTGATGAAAAATTTTCCAAGGTTCTTGTGGGTTAGGACATGGCCGAATGGCCTTCTTATTTTTCTCCCTCTCTTTTTGTTCTCCAAGCTTCTTGAAATTTCTAGCAAATAAGATGAAAATTATGAAGACTTGGTCATCTTTGGACTTATTTAATCTTGCGATATATACCCGTCTTAATCAATCAAACGAATTTAGTTATAATCTACCGAAATTTCGGCAGCATTTCCCCTGTAAATATACCATCCCCGAGAATCTATCTCGGCCAATTTATCAATGCAATCCGAGAATTCAACTCGGCCAAGCCAACAACAATACCAACAATTATTCTAGCAACACTACAATATTCAACATGACCCAATCAACATACAATGCCACCCGAACCTTTCCAACTTCAATAAAAACATTAGCAACACATTTTCTCTTGTTCTAGATTCATAAACCATATCAACAACCATACATTAACAACATTATTCATACAATGTAAGAATCCAAGCTAGTAGCGCATTAACTTCTTCAACAATCCTATAACGATTACAACTTCATTTCAAGCCATCCAACCTTCATTTTTCATCATGGAATCCACAACACAACAACTAAAATGTCAAATGGAATCAATTCATCATAACTTGCCAAACCACCCCCCACATTCGGCCACAACAACTACACACCTATTTTCATGAATTTTCATCCTTTTCCATGCATTACAACAACAACCAACATACTACATAAAATTAATTCAATCTTTCCTCACAACACACACACCCATGGCTAACTATACAAACACACGGCCACAACCTTACATCTATATTTTCCATGAATTTCACTCACTTCCACATAGTACAACATACACAAACATCCATAACATATAAAAGAGGATGAATTCTTACCTTTCCTCTTATCTTCCTTCTTGGCTAAGATTTGTAACTCACAAGAATATGTGATTTTCTTGCTCCAATGAACACTCCACTTTGCTAGGGGCCCTTCAATTAGTTGTTTGGCTAGAAGAGAATAATTTTTGATGAAAAATTTTCCAAGGTTCTTGTGGGTTAGGACATGGCCGAATGGCCTTCTTATTTTTCTCCCTCTCTTTTTGTTCTCCAAGCTTCTTGAAATTTCTAGCAAATAAGATGAAAATTATGAAGACTTGGTCATCTTTGGACTTATTTAATCTTGCGATATATACCCGTCTTAATCAATCAAACGAATTTAGTTATAATCTACCGAAATTTCGGCAGCATTTCCCCTGTAAATATACCATCCCCGAGAATCTATCTCGGCCAATTTATCAATGCAATCCGAGAATTCAACTCGGCCAAGCCAACAACAATACCAACAATTATTCTAGCAACACTACAATATTCAAAACGACCCAATCAACATACAATGACACCCGAACCTTTCCAACTTCAATAAAAACATTAGCAACACATTTTCTCTTGTTCTAGATTCATAAACCATATCAACAACCATACATTAACAACATTATTCATACAATGTAAGAATCCAAGCTAGTAGCGCGTTAACTTCTTCAACAATCCTATAACGATTACAACTTCATTTCAAGCCATCCAACCTTCATTTTTCATCATGGAATCCACAACACAACAACTAAAATGTCAAATGGAATCAATTCATCATAACTTGCCAAACCACCCCCCACATTCGGCCACAACAACTACACACCTATTTTCATGAATTTTCATCCTTTTCCATGCATTACAACAACAACCAACATACTACATAAAATTAATTCAATCTTTCCTCACAACACACACACCCATGGCTAACTATACAAACACACGGCCACAACCTTACATCTATATTTTCCATGAATTTCACTCACTTCCACATAGTACAACATACACAAACATCCATAACATATAAAAGAGGATGAATTCTTACCTTTCCTCTTATCTTCCTTCTTGGCTAAGATTTGTAACTCACAAGAATATGTGCTTTTCTTGCTCCAATGAACACTCCACTTTGCTAGGGGCCCTTCAATTAGTTGTTTGGCTAGAAGAGAATAATTTTTGATGAAAAATTTTCCAAGGTTCTTGTGGGTTAGGACATGGCCGAATGGCCTTCTTATTTTTCTCCCTCTCTTTTTGTTCTCCAAGCTTCTTGAAATTTCTAGCAAATAAGATGAAAATTATGAAGACTTGGTCATCTTTGGACTTATTTAATCTTGCGATATATACCCGTCTTAATCAATCAAACGAATTTAGTTATAATCTACCGAAATTTCGGCAGCATTTCCCCTGTAAATATACCATCCCCGAGAATCTATCTCGGCCAATTTATCAATGCAATCCGAGAATTCAACTCGGCCAAGCCAACAACAATACCAACAATTATTCTAGCAACACTACAATATTCAACATGATCCAATCAACATACAATGACACCCGAACCTTTCCAACTTCAATAAAAACATTAGCAACACATTTTCTCTTGTTCTAGATTCATAAACCATATCAACAACCATACATTAACAACATTATTCATACAATGTAAGAATCCAAGCTAGTAGCGCAGTTAACTTCTTCAACAATCCTATAACGATTACAACTTCATTTCAAGCCATCCAACCTTCATTTTTCATCATGGAATCCACAACACAACAACTAAAATGTCAAATGGAATCAATTCATCATAACTTGCCAAACCACCCCCCACATTCGGCCACAACAACTACACACCTATTTTCATGAATTTTCATCCTTTTCCATGCATTACAACAACAACCAACATACTACATAAAATTAATTCAATCTTTCCTCACAACACACACACCCATGGCTAACTATACAAACACACGGCCACAACCTTACATCTATATTTTCCATGAATTTCACTCACTTCCACATAGTACAACATACACAAACATCCATAACATATAAAAGAGGATGAATTCTTACCTTTCCTCTTATCTTCCTTCTTGGCTAAGATTTGTAACTCACAAGAATATGTGCTTTTCTTGCTCCAATGAACACTACACTTTGCTAGGGGCCCTTCAATTAGTTGTTTGGCTAGAAGAGAATAATTTTTGATGAAAAATTTTCCAAGGTTCTTGTGGGTTAGGACATGGCCGAATGGCCTTCTTATTTTTCTCCCTCTCTTTTTGTTCTCCAAGCTTCTTGAAATTTCTAGCAAATAAGATGAAAATTATGAAGACTTGGTCATCTTTGGACTTATTTAATCTTGCGATATATACCCGTCTTAATCAATCAAACGAATTTAGTTATAATCTACCGAAATTTCGGCAGCATTTCCCCTGTAAATATACCATCCCCGAGAATCTATCTCGGCCAATTTATCAATGCAATCCGAGAATTCAACTCGGCCAAGCCAACAACAATACCAACAATTATTCTAGCAACACTACAATATTCAACATGACCCAATCAACATACAATGCCACCCGAACCTTTCCAACTTCAATAAAAACATTAGCAACACATTTTCTCTTGTTCTAGATTCATAAACCATATCAACAACCATACATTAACAACATTATTCATACAATGTAAGAATCCAAGCTAGTAGCGCGTTAACTTCTTCAACAATCCTATAACGATTACAACTTCATTTCAAGCCATCCAACCTTCATTTTTCATCATGGAATCCACAACACAACAACTAAAATGTCAAATGGAATCAATTCATCATAACTTGCCAAACCACCCCCCACATTCGGCCACAACAACTACACACCTATTTTCATGAATTTTCATCCTTTTCCATGCATTACAACAACAACCAACATACTACATAAAATTAATTCAATCTTTCCTCACAACACACACACCCATGGCTAACTATACAAACACACGGCCACAACCTTACATCTATATTTTCCATGAATTTCACTCACTTCCACATAGTACAACATACACAAACATCCATAACATATAAAAGAGGATGAATTCTTACCTTTCCTCTTATCTTCCTTCTTGGCTAAGATTTGTAACTCACAAGAATATGTGATTTTCTTGCTCCAATGAACACTCCACTTTGCTAGGGCCCTTCAATTAGTTGTTTGGCTAGAAGAGAATAATTTTTGATGAAAAATTTTCCAAGGTTCTTGTGGGTTAGGACATGGCCGAATGGCCTTCTTATTTTTCTCCCTCTCTTTTTGTTCTCCAAGCTTCTTGAAATTTCTAGCAAATAAGATGAAAATTATGAAGACTTGGTCATCTTTGGACTTATTTAATCTTGCGATATATACCCGTCTTAATCAATCAAACGAATTTAGTTATAATCTACCGAAATTTCGGCAGCATTTCCCCTGTAAATATACCATCCCCGAGAATCTATCTCGGCCAATTTATCAATGCAATCCGAGAATTCAACTCGGCCAAGCCAACAACAATACCAACAATTATTCTAGCAACACTACAATATTCAACATGACCCAATCAACATACAATGACACCCGAACCTTTCCAACTTCAATAAAAACATTAGCAACACATTTTCTCTTGTTCTAGATTCATAAACCATATCAACAACCATACATTAACAACATTATTCATACAATGTAAGAATCCAAGCTAGTAGCGCGTTAACTTCTTCAACAATCCTATAACGATTACAACTTCATTTCAAGCCATCCAACCTTCATTTTTCATCATGGAATCCACAACACAACAACTAAAATGTCAAATGGAATCAATTCATCATAACTTGCCAAACCACCCCCCACATTCGGCCACAACAACTACACACCTATTTTCATGAATTTTCATCCTTTTCCATGCATTACAACAACAACCAACATACTACATAAAATTAATTCAATCTTTCCTCACAACACACACACCCATGGCTAACTATACAAACACACGGCCACAACCTTACATCTATATTTTCCATGAATTTCACTCACTTCCACATAGTACAACATACACAAACATCCATAACATATAAAAGAGGATGAATTCTTACCTTTCCTCTTATCTTCCTTCTTGGCTAAGATTTGTAACTCACAAGAATATGTGATTTTCTTGCTCCAATGAACACTCCACTTTGCTACGGGCCCTTCAATTAGTTGTTTGGCTAGAAGAGAATAATTTTTGATGAAAAATTTTCCAAGGTTCTTGTGGGTTAGGACATGGCCGAATGGCCTTCTTATTTTTCTCCCTCTCTTTTTGTTCTCCAAGCTTCTTGAAATTTCTAGCAAATAAGATGAAAATTATGAAGACTTGGTCATCTTTGGACTTATTTAATCTTGCGATATATACCCGTCTTAATCAATCAAACGAATTTAGTTATAATCTACCGAAATTTCGGCAGCATTTCCCCTGTAAATATACCATCCCCGAGAATCTATCTCGGCCAATTTATCAATGCAATCCGAGAATTCAACTCGGCCAAGCCAACAACAATACCAACAATTATTCTAGCAACACTACAATATTCAACATGACCCAATCAACATACAATGACACCCGAACCTTTCCAACTTCAATAAAAACATTAGCAACACATTTTCTCTTGTTCTAGATTCATAAACCATATCAACAACCATACATTAACAACATTATTCATACAATGTAAGAATCCAAGCTAGTAGCGCGTTAACTTCTTCAACAATCCTATAACGATTACAACTTCATTTCAAGCCATCCAACCTTCATTTTTCATCATGGAATCCACAACACAACAACTAAAATGTCAAATGGAATCAATTCATCATAACTTGCCAAACCACCCCCCACATTCGGCCACAACAACTACACACCTATTTTCATGAATTTTCATCCTTTTCCATGCATTACAACAACAACCAACATACTACATAAAATTAATTCAATCTTTCCTCACAACACACACACCCATGGCTAACTATACAAACACACGGCCACAACCTTACATCTATATTTTCCATGAATTTCACTCACTTCCACATAGTACAACATACACAAACATCCATAACATATAAAAGAGGATGAATTCTTACCTTTCCTCTTATCTTCCTTCTTGGCTAAGATTTGTAACTCACAAGAATATGTGATTTTCTTGCTCCAATGAACACTCCACTTTGCTACGGGCCCTTCAATTAGTTGTTTGGCTAGAAGAGAATAATTTTTGATGAAAAATTTTCCAAGGTTCTTGTGGGTTAGGACATGGCCGAATGGCCTTCTTATTTTTCTCCCTCTCTTTTTGTTCTCCAAGCTTCTTGAAATTTCTAGCAAATAAGATGAAAATTATGAAGACTTGGTCATCTTTGGACTTATTTAATCTTGCGATATATACCCGTCTTAATCAATCAAACGAATTTAGTTATAATCTACCGAAATTTCGGCAGCATTTCCCCTGTAAATATACCATCCCCGAGAATCTATCTCGGCCAATTTATCAATACAATCCGAGAATTCAACTCGGCCAAGCCAACAACAATACCAACAATTATTCTAGCAACACTACAATATTCAACATGACCCAATCAACATACAATGCCACCCGAACCTTTCCAACTTCAATAAAAACATTAGCAACACATTTTCTCTTGTTCTAGATTCATAAACCATATCAACAACCATACATTAACAACATTATTCATACAATGTAAGAATCCAAGCTAGTAGCGCGTTAACTTCTTCAACAATCCTATAACGATTACAACTTCATTTCAAGCCATCCAACCTTCATTTTTCATCATGGAATCCACAACACAACAACTAAAATGTCAAATGGAATCAATTCATCATAACTTGCCAAACCACCCCCCACATTCGGCCACAACAACTACACACCTATTTTCATGAATTTTCATCCTTTTCCATGCATTACAACAACAACCAACATACTACATAAAATTAATTCAATCTTTCCTCACAACACACACACCCATGGCTAACTATACAAACACACGGCCACAACCTTACATCTATATTTTCCATGAATTTCACTCACTTCCACATAGTACAACATACACAAACATCCTATAACATATAAAAGAGGATGAATTCTTACCTTTCCTCTTATCTTCCTTCTTGGCTAAGATTTGTAACTCACAAGAATATGTGCTTTTCTTGCTCCAATGAACACTACACTTTGCTAGGGGCCCTTCAATTAGTTGTTTGGCTAGAAGAGAATAATTTTTGATGAAAAATTTTCCAAGGTTCTTGTGGGTTAGGACATGGCCGAATGGCCTTCTTATTTTTCTCCCTCTCTTTTTGTTCTCCAAGCTTCTTGAAATTTCTAGCAAATAAGATGAAAATTATGAAGACTTGGTCATCTTTGGACTTATTTAATCTTGCGATATATACCCGTCTTAATCAATCAAACGAATTTAGTTATAATCTACCGAAATTTCGGCAGCATTTCCCCTGTAAATATACTATCCCCGAGAATCTATCTCGGCCAATTTATCAATGCAATCCGAGAATTCAACTCGGCCAAGCCAACAACAATACCAACAATTATTCTAGCAACACTACAATATTCAACATGATCCAATCAACATACAATGACACCCGAACCTTTCCAACTTCAATAAAAACATTAGTAACACATTTTCTCTTGTTCTAGATTCATAAACCATATCAACAACCATACATTAACAACATTATTCATACAATGTAAGAATCCAAGCTAATAGCGCATTAACTTCTTCAACAATCCTATAACGATTACAACTTAATTTCAAGCCATCCAACATTCATTTTTCATCATGGAATCCACAACACAACAACTAAAATGTCAAATGGAATCAATTCATCATAACTTGCCAAACCACCCCCCACATTCGGCCACAACAACTACACACCTATTTTCATGAATTTTCATCCTTTTCCATGCATTACAACAACAACCAACATACTACATAAAATTAATTCAATCTTTCCTCACAACACACACACCCACGGCTAACTATACAAACACACGGCCACAACCTTACATCTATATTTTCCATTAATTTCACTCACTTCCACATACTACAACATACACAAACATCCATAACATATAAAAGAGGATGAATTCTTACCTTTCCTCTTATCTTCCTTCTTGGCTAAGATTTGTAACTCACAAGAATATGTGCTTTTCTTGCTCCAATGAACACTCCACTTTGCTAGGGGCCCTTCAATTACTTGTTTGGCTAGAAGAGAATAATTTTTGATGAAAAATTTTCCAAGGTTCTTGTGGGTTAGGACATGGCCGAATGGCCTTCTTTTTTTTCTCCCTCTCTTTTTGTCCTCCAAGCTTCTTGTAATTTCTAGGTAATAAGATGAAAATTATGAAGACTTGGTCATCTTTGGACTTACTTAATCTTGCGATATATACCCGTCTTAATCAATCAAACGAATTTACTTATAATCTACCGAAATTTCGGCAGCATTTGCCCTGTAAATATACCATCCCCGAGAATCTATCTCAGCCAATTTATCAATACAATCCGAGAATTCAACTCGGCCAAGCCAACAACAATACCAACAATTATTCTAGCAACACTACAATATTCAAAACGACCCAATCAACATACAATGCCACCCGGACCTTTCCAACTTCAATAAAAACATTAGCAACACATTTTCTCTTGTTCTAGATTCATAAACCATATCAACAACCATACATTAACAACATTATTCATACAATGTAAGAATCCAAGCTAGTAGCGCATTAACTTCTTCAACAATCCTATAACGACTACAACTTCATTTCAAGCCATCCAACCTTCATTTTTCATCATGGAATCCACAACACAACAACTAAAATGTCAAATGGAATCAATTCATCATGACTTGCCAAACCACCCCCACATTCGGCCACAACAACTACACACCTATTTTCATGAATTTTCATCCTTTTCCATGCATTACAACAACAACCAACATACTACATAAAATTAATTCAATCTTTCCTCACAACACACACACCCATGGCTAACTATACAAACACACGGCCACAACCTTACATCTATATTTTCCATGAATTTTACTCACTTCCACATAGTACAACATACACAAACATCCATAACATATAAAAGAGGATGAATTCTTACCTTTCCTCTTATCTTCCTTCTTGGCTAAGATTTGTAACTCACAAGAATATGTGCTTTTCTTGCTCCAATGAACACTCCACTTTGCTAGGGGCCCTTCAATTACTTGTTTGGCTAGAAGAGAATAATTTTTGATGAAAAATTTTCCAAGGTTCTTGTGGGTTAGGACATGGCCGAATGGCCTTCTTATTTTTCTCCCTCTCTTTTTGTTCTCCAAGCTTCTTGAAATTTCTAGGAAATAAGATGAAAATTATGAAGACTTGGTCATCTTTGGACTTATTTAATCTTGCGATATATACCCGTCTTAATCAATCAAATGAATTTATTTATAATCTACCGAAATTTCGGCAGCATTTCCCCTGTAAATATACTATCCCCGAGAATCTATCTCGGCCAATTTATCAATGCAATCCGAGAATTCAACTCGGCCAAGCCAACAACAATACCAACAATTATTCTAGCAACAGTACAATATTCAACATGACCCAATCAACATACAATGACACCCGAACCTGTCCAACTTCAATAAAAACATTAGCAACACATTTTCTCTTGTTCTAGATTCATAAACCATATCAACAACCATACATTAACAACATTATTCATAGAATGTAAGAATCCAAGCTAATAGCGCGTTAACTTCTTCAACAATCCTATAACGATTACAACTTCATTTCAAGCCATCCAACCTTCATTTTTCATCATGGAATCCACAACACAACAACTAAAATGTCAAATGGAATCAATTCATCATAACTTGCCAAACCACCCCCCACATTCGGCCACAACAACTACACACCTATTTTCATGAATTTTCATCCTTTTCCATGCATTACAACAACAACAAACATACTACATAAAATTAATTCAATCTTTCCTCACAACACACACACCCACGGCTAACTATACAAACACACGGCCACAACCTTACATCTATATTTTCCATGAATTTCACTCACTTCCACATACTACAACATACACAAACATCCATAACATATAAAAGAGGATGAATTCTTACCTTTCCTCTTATCTTCCTTCTTGGCTAAGATTTGTAACTCACAAGAATATGTGCTTTTCTTGCTCCAATGAACACTCCACTTTGCTACGGGCCCTTCAATTACTTGTTTGGCTAGAAGAGAATAATTTTTGATGAAAAATTTTCCAAGGTTCTTGTGGGTTAGGACATGGCCGAATGGCCTTCTTTTTTTTCTCCCTCTCTTTTTGTTCTCCAAGCTTCTTGTAATTTCTAGGAAATAAGATGAAAATTATGAAGACTTGGTCATCTTTGGACTTATTTAATCTTGCGATATATACCCGTCTTAATCAATCAAACGAATTTACTTATAATCTACCGAAATTTCAGCAGCATTTGCCCTGTAAATATACCATCCCCGAGAATCTATCTCAGCCAATTTATCAATACAATCCGAGAATTCAACTCGGCCAAGCCAACAACCATACCAACAATTATTCTAGCAACACTACAATATTCAAAATGACCCAATCCACATACAATGCCACCCGAACCTTTCCAACTTCAATAAAAACATTAGCAACACATTTTCTCTTGTTCTAGATTCATAAACCATATCAACAACCATACATTAACAACATTATTTATACAATGTAAGAATCCAAGCTAGTAGCGCATTAACTTCTTCAACAATCCTATAACGATTACAACTTCATTTCAAGCCATCCAACCTTCATTTTTCATCATGGAATCCACAACACAACAACTAAAATGTCAAATGCAATCAATTCATCATGACTTGCCAAACCACCCCCCACATTCGGCCACAACAACTACACACCTATTTTCATGAATTTTCATCCTTTTCCATGCATTACAACAACAACCAACATACTACATAAAATTAATTCAATCTTTCCTCACAACACACACACCCATGGCTAACTATACAAACACACGGCCACAACCTTACATCTATATTTTCCATGAATTTTACTCACTTCCACATAGTACAACATACACAAACATCTATAACATATAAAAGAGGATGAATTCTTACCTTTCCTCTTATCTTTCTTCTTGGCTAAGATTTGTAACTCACAAGAATATGTGCTTTTCTTGCTCCAATGAACACTCCACTTTGCTAGGGGCCCTTCAATTACTTGTTTGGCTAGAAGAGAATAATTTTTGATGAAAAATTTTCCAAGGATCTTGTGGGTTAGGACATGGCCGAATGGCCTTCTTTTTTTTCTCCCTCTCTTTTTGTTCTCCAAGCTTCTTGTAATTTCTAGGAAATAAGATGAAAATTATGAAGACTTGGTCATCTTTGGACTTATTTAATCTTGCGATATATACCCGTCTTAATCAATCAAACGAATTTACTTATAATCTACCGAAATTTCAGCTGCATTTGCCCTGTAAATATACCATCCCCGAGAATCTATCTCAGCCAATTTATCAATACAATCCGAGAATTCAACTCGGCCAAGCCAACAACAATACCAACAATTATTCTAGCAACACTACAATATTCAAAACGACCCAATCCACATACAATGCCACCCGAACCTTTCCAACTTCAATAAAAACATTAGCAACACATTTTCTCTTGTTCTAGATTCATAAACCATATCAACAACCATACATTAACAACATTATTCATACAATGTAAGAATCCAAGCTAGTAGCGCATTAACTTCTTCAACAATCCTATAACGATTACAACTTCATTTCAAGCCATCCAACCTTCATTTTTCATCATGGAATCCACAACACAACAACTAAAATGTCAAATGGAATCAATTCATCATGACTTGCCAAACCACCCCCCACATTCGGCCACAACAACTACACACCTATTTTCATGAATTTTCATCCTTTTCCATGCATTACAACAACAACCAACATACTACATAAAATTAATTCAATCTTTCCTCACAACACACACACCCATGGCTAACTATACAAACACATGGCCACAACCTTACATCTATATTTTCCATGAATTTCACTCACTTCCACATAGTACAACATACACAAACATCCATAACATATAAAAGAGGATGAATTCTTACCTTTCCTCTTATCTTCCTTCTTGGCTAAGATTTGTAACTCACAAGAATATGTGATTTTCTTGCTCCAATGAACACTCCACTTTGCTAGGGGCCCTTCAATTAGTTGTTTGGCTAGAAGAGAATAATTTTTTATGACAAATTTTCCAAGGTTCTTGTGGGTTAGGACATGGCCGAATGGCCTTCTTATTTTTCTCCCTCTCTTTTTGTTCTCCAAGCTTCTTGAAATTTCTAGGAAATAAGATGAAAATTATGAAGACTTGGTCATCTTTGGACTTATTTAATCTTGCTCCCATATGGGCCTTGACCCATGCATGTTGGACGGCCACCTTGGCCCAACAACTCAAGCCAATTTTTTTTTTTTTTGTTTTGCACTTCATGAAAATTTATTTTTTTCCAAATTCAAAATTTGCCCTTAGCCTTCCTCCATATTTCTATGAGTCATCTTGCGAATTTTCCTTTTTACCCTTAACTTTTCTCAATATTTCCATACTAATAATATTCATAAGTAATAATCATAACAACTTGTATATTAAGATAACTTTGGAAAATGGTCTTGCCCTTAACTTCTCGCAATTATCTCGAATTATCCGAACGTACAAATTACGGGCTATAACACTTATATATTACATGAATTTCATCCATTGCTTCACACAACAACATCCATAAACCACCCATAACATATGAAAAAGGGGATTAAACCTTACCTTGCTCCACTTATCTCTTTACTCGGCTAGGGTTGCCAATCACCCAAATGGATGCTTGGCTTGCTCCAACAACCATTCCATGTTGTTAAGGACCTTCCAATTAGTAGAAAGGCTAAAAGAAAATATTTTTTCTTGGTCAATTTCATGGACATAATTTTTGGGACTCATGGCCACTTATAGTGGTTCTTTTCTAGTGGTTCTTTTCTTCATGCCCACTTCTTATCTTTTACCCCATTTCTTTTACAATCGAACTCCTCGGTCTTTACATGAATCCTTATTCCGTATCATGGGTCATCTAATCCACTGCGCCAACTCATTATCCTTGTCTTTCCCAGGTCATTTCTTCACAAGTATACTTGTCTCTTATTTCTTTGTATTGGCACTTGTTTTGTCCATCGTTATTCCTTGTTGGTTCTCTGGTATGGATTCCTTTTTAAGCCTAATATAATATCGTCTCCCCCCCCCCTTTTTAAGGGGCTCCTTATGCGCTAACAGTCCTTTTATGAAGTCTTCGTTTATACCTTATTCCTCATTTCTCTTTCCAGCTCTGTGCCTATCATATCGAAAACTTCCTATCCTAAGTTTTTCTTTTACTTTCCGTCTATGTCATCCTTTTGTCCACATCTCCATACCCTTCCAACCACTATTCATCCTTCCACTTGCTTAGCTCACTTGCTCGTAATTCTTCTTGGCTACGCATTTGGCTGCGGCTGGGCGTCCATATTTTTCGAGCGTCCTACTACTTTTATTCTTAGCACAGAATCCTTACAACTTTCACTCTCCCTATCCTTGTTCATCGAATCTTTAATTATATTAATATAGCTACACATTTATTCTTTCATAGATCTCTCACCTCAACATCATTGCAAACCTAAGCTTTCTTTCTCTTACTTCACATTCCCCTATCCTAGTCACTATTCCTTTAGCCCCACTTATCGAAATCGGTTCTCGAACCTCACACATCCCCTTTTTGTTCCATATTACCTCATTTTATCCCTTTCACATGCCTATCCTTAAATTTCTATCCAAACAGTCTCGTATGTTTTTGTCGGTAGCTTCTTCCGGGCTTTCCCCGCTAGGGTTTCTTACCTTTCATCTTTTTCCGACATTTTAATCTCCCTTTCTTCCATTAACTCACTCTCTTTCCTTTCCAAATATCGCTGTATTAAAATTTCCAATCTTAACCTGTAATAAAAATAACACCAGCTTCACTCTCTGTCTCTTCACCGATCTAGTCTGCCTCGTCCTACGCGTCTTCTTATGGTCTCCAACCATCCCATATACTCTAGTTTCCCTTAGGCTACTCTAACTTCTCATATGCCTCTCATGTCTCAATTTATAGAACTTTTAGTTCACTTCCCAGGGGGTCACCCATCCTAAAATTTCTCTCACCTTAGCACGCTTAACCTCGAAACTTCGACAGAATCTGGTACCTTAATGCTGATATAATCGCGTCCACTTCCTCGCATGACCTTTATTACATGTTCTGGTGCAAGTCGAAGTATTACAGATTCTGAAACATTTTCGTAACACGTCCTTTATTTTACAATTACTATTTTACCCTTTTCGACCCTCAACCTTCACTTTTCGCTAACGTGCATAACTATCTTTCGTCCTGGATTCCCAGATTCCCGATGGTAGCGATCACACCTTCCTCGCCATGCCAAATCCATAACCTTTCTGAAACAACGCATCTCACTTATTGCCTATTTACAGTATTTCCTTTCCACGCTTCCTCCTGTTAGGCGTACCCATTCTGGCAGAACCTCCTTTACCATTCTTACTGTTCAAAGTCTGTGCGCAGCAAATATCGACAATGCCTCACAGAACATACGGTTATATGACATATTCCAGCCATCCAGAACTTCCAGTTCTAAGTAACAGAAAAAATATCGAGGCTTACCTTTATGACCTTCCATAGCATCGCTCGCCTTTTTCGTCGTAAGGCTTGTATAAGGAATCTCATTCCCTATGACTTGGCTCTATCGCACGATCTAAGACAGAAAGCAGGTCAACAATCCCTAGATGCCCTGCAGCCTCCTGTTTATAAATGTGGCCGGCTTCACACACATAAACAGGACTCTACTGGACACGACTTTGCAGACAACCTTTAGAACGACCTGCTGTGATACCACTTTGTCACACCCTAACCTTGATAGGGCGTGATGGGCACCTGACCCCATATTCGGAGCTGAGCGAACCCGCTGACTCTTATTACATACATAACATCTTTGGACTTCTAAATCAAATAAACATGAAATACATAGTAAGGCTTTCAGAAACTTCCTTTCCATCGTGCTCAATCAAATAGAATCTGTAATCATATGGACTTTATAACATAACACAAAATGACACATCGGCTGATGGAGCCGCTTACGAGTCTGACATTCGATACCCACGACTCTGTCTGCAAAGACTCTAACTTCGAACAAAACATCATAGCACATGTACTATGACTCGGCAGCACTCCAGAACAAGTGGAGTCTACCAACTCCGCTGGACCATCTTCTATACTAGCTTCAACTCATCTGGGTGTACCTGCGCGGCATGAAACGCAGCCCCCGAAGAAAAGGGGTCAGTACGAGCAATGTACTGAGTATGTAAGGCATGAATAATAACATATGATGAACACATAGCATGGATAATGACACAAAGGAAATATAGGGCATATGATGAGATGAAGGAGTAACCTGTACGTATGAATGCCTTTTGGCGGTACCATGCATGCTTAGTGCTGCGCAACGTGCAGCCTGATCCATACATATCATATTTTACTTCCTTTGAAAACATTCCTTTTAATATATATAGAAAATAGAACATGTCATAGCGCCGAACAACGTCGGCTCCCCCATATATCATAGCGCCGAATACGTCGGCTCCCCCACATATGTCCCGCGTCCGGGCATCCCGCGTCCGGGATGATATTATGCCAACTGATCAGGTGGGAATGCGTCTTATAGCGCAACATATCTCCCTCCCCCCATATACATATACATATGTCCCTTTTCCCCATATTCCCCATATACATATACATATAACAGCATGCATGACAGCCCAAAGAAAGGTATATATCTATCGGAGTGACGTAAGGTCGGTAACCTCCGATTACATTATGGAATAACCATGATTGCTTTGTCTCACCTTGAAGGGACTAGTATTATAAGGCGAGACTATCAATAAAAAATAGCATTAAGAGAAAACATATAGTGAGATCATAAACCTCATAAGGCGTCAATTCATATACTTTGAAGTCTTTAGAAAATAGAGTCATAATCAACGAATAAAATTTAGGATAAAAAACTAGCCCAATATTCTCATATTCATATTGAATCCATATCTTGAGACTTTCAAACATGTAACCATTCTCATCATGATCATCTTAGACATATTCTCATCTTTGACAACATCGTTTTCATTACAAAAACATGGCCGTCGTTATAGTCATAGAAGCTTACAAATTCATAAACCTTTGTTTTGGAAAAGTATAGACATTTTGGAAAAACATTTACGGTTTATCAGGAAGAGAATCATACCTTAGAGTCATAAACATCTAACTTTTGAAAACAAGGAAATTATAGAAAAACTTATGAAATCACAACATCGGGATCATGCCTTTGAAAGAAATGGGCGAGCCTTAACATACCTGTTCCGCGTCCTATTAGCTACGCTTAATTGTCGAAGCTCGCTATCTCTAGTCTACAGTCAAGAAGATTGACACTATCGTTAGATTCATCACCATATACATGTCTTAATCCTTCAAATGAATTCATTTATAATTTGCCGAAATTTCGGGAGCATCTCCCCTGTAAATACACCATCCCCGAGAATCTAACTCGGCCCAAATCATCAATCAACAATCCGAGAATTTAACTCGGCCAAACTATCAATCAACAATACCATCAATCATACCAACAACATCAACAATTAATTCAAGACGCATTCTAACATGAACAACCTTTGTCATACAATTTAACGACATTTCATTTATATTCAATTCAATTCACATAACATTCAAAACGACCCAATCAACATACTACTTCATCCGAAACCTTCCAATTCCAACAAGAACAATAACAACCTATTTCCTTCTTTCAAATTCAATCACAACAACCCAACTTACAATCTTCGAAATTCATGAACTCCACCAACATTCTACAGTAACAACTTTATTTATACAAATATAAGAATTCATGCTAGTGTCACATTAACTTTTTCCATAATCCACAAACAATCACAAATTCATTTCTAACCACAAAATCTTCATTAACATCATAGAATCCACAACTACAACAATCTAAATGCTAAATAAAATCAATTCATCACATCTCACCCACCTAACTACTATTCGGCCAACACCCACACACTTATATATTACATGAATTTCATCCATTTCTTCACAAAACAACATGCATAAACCACCCATAACATATGAAAAGGGGGATTAAACCTTACCTTGCTCCACTTATCTCTTTACTCGGCTAGGGTTGCAAATCACCCAAATGGATGCTTGGCTTGCTCCAACAACCATTCCATGTTGTTAAGGACCTTCCAATTAGTAGAATGGCTAAAAGAAAATAATTTGTCTTGGTCAATTTCATGGACATAATTTTTGGGACTCATGGCCGAACACTACTATATTCTCTCTTCAAGTTTTTTCTTGAGTTGGAAGATAAATATTTTGTCTTGCTTTGTAAGCATGTCCACACATATATATAATTAGTTACTTCCAATACCAAGTGGACACATGTCCCTTCTCCAAGCTTCTTGAATTTTCAAAAAAAAGATGACTAATTGTTTCATTTTTGTCATCACCTTTTTATATATATATATATATATACACGGCCAAAGGGGTTCTCCAAGAACTCTCTTGAACTTTTTGTGAAATTCCCATTTTGCCCATAGCCTTCCACAATATTACCATGAACCATTTTGGGAATTTTCCTTTTTTCCCTTAGCCTTTCTCAATATTTCCATACTAATAATGTGTCACGACTCAACCCCGTAGGCCGTGACTAGTGCCCGAACTGGGCACCCGAACACACTCATCCAATCCGAATCACATACAGATAGCGTATACAGGCACAAATATCACACACTGCCTCAAATTATATCAAACTGTCTCAGACACATTTCAACACAACCATATATATATATATCAGAAGCCGACAAGGCTATCAAATGGCGTAACGACCCAAAACATATACAAGTGCACGCCAACAAGGCTGCCATGGCGAGTGGGATCATACAAACACATCAGTACAGAAGTAGGCACAAACCCACATATACGTCTACAGACCTCTAAACAGACCAACCGAATCATATGGTGGGACAGGGCCCCGCCGTACCCCTGAACAAATATATACATATGCAACGAACGAGTATCTATAACAAAATGTAGGCTCCGGAATAAGAGAAGCACTCCAAACAGCAGATGAGGGTGTCCTAAACTGGTGGATCGCCAAACTGTGCGTCTGTACCTGCGGGCATGAAACGCAGCCCCCCGAAGAAAGGGGGTCAGTACGAAATATGTACTGAGTATGCAAAGTAGAAGATACAGAAAACAAATCTGAGGCCTAAACGAAATAGAAGTACAGAAAATAAGTGCAAGCCCAAAAATATCAAAATGTTTACTTTCAAAATATAAGTCATGCATAGGGCACAAAAAATATGGTCGTCCGCCCGTCGATGGCGCCATAACACAACATAACACCAGAAGGTTTCAAATCTCCGTGTCCCCGTCACACATCATAACACAACATAACACCATACACAGCATAACGCCCAATATAAGTGGAACCCGACTCCCTAGTGAGTGGCTCGGTGAACCATAAACACAGCATAACACCGGAGTATATCAAATTGCACATGACAACAGAACCGGCCCGGGACTCGGCGAAAGATATAACAGAACGCACGAGCAGAGTCGTGAGTAACCATATGCATAAAATCATTATCATGGACTCAAATATAAGTAAAATGACCATACTTGAAAATAGAAATAATAGTCATACCAAATTCTTTCAGAAGTCCTCTGAATTACATAAAGGAAAGTCGCAGGACCCACGGACGGGTATCGACCCGAGCCGGGCCCGCCTATGGAAAACATACTCATTATACGCCATGCAAACTCTTCCGAAAATATCGGAGCAATCCGAGCCTTTAGGTGAAAGATACGGCGTCCATAGTTACGAAATTCTTTAAAACAAAACTTTTTGTGCAACATTTGGAAATCAATTGTTTCGAAGACATAAGGGTTCATATTTCATCACATCAAACATACGAATGCCAAGAAATATATATAAGAGTCATAACGTGCTCGGATTGCGAATTTAGAATTTCCTCGAGGCTCGTGACATAATCAATTTATAACTAAGGCATGCCAAAAGAAGGAAGGGTTAAGCTTTACATACCTCGTACGCACTCCAAGCTAGCCCAACTCAAGCTAATCCCAACCTATGCCTCGGGCTCCCTAAGGTCTACAAATACGTTAACGAATATCAAACATTAGACATAGGCACTTAGGCGATTTATTCCAAACTAACACTCAATTCTACAGAAATTTGGGCAGCATTTCCCCTGTAAATAGGCCAACCCGGATAATTTAACTTGGCCAAATCAACAATCACAACAACAATAACCAACCTAACAACTCCAATGACCAATCCGAAAGGCAATATAACACTAATAACTCTCTTTTACATCATTCAACAACATTCATAATATTCAATTCGACGGCTTACATTCAAGCCATATCGCCGCTCATACATTCAAATACTAACCCGAACCCATACCAACAAAATTCAAGGACATTTTAAACAATTTACACAATATTTCCAACAATCCAACAATTGCTCCAATTTTCCCGAAAAACAATCCCAAACCCGAGAACACAACCATAACCCATTCTTGTCATGAAATATGACCTACATTCGGCCACACTACACATATACATATATTGATGATTCTTATTCTTTTCTCCACACTACACAACTAAGTATGCTACATAGAATCAATTCATCAACCCAATCACAACACACACAACTACACAATCATACACACCATACACGGCTCACCTCCAACCTACTATATTTCACAAATTTCATCCATATTAACATAATAAAACATACATAAAACATTCACAACACATAAAACAAGATCAAATCTTACCTTTGTTCTTCAACTCCACAAATAGGCTAGGGTTTGCGATCTACTAGACGGATGGCTTGATCGCTCCAACAACACTTCCACGCTACTTAGGGACCTCCAATTAGTGGATTTGCACCAAAGAAATATTTTTGGGATGGCTAAAATTGGACTTGGTTTTTTCTTGGTTTGGCCGAGAGGTTGGAGTTGTTGTTCTTCAACTTCTTGATTTTTTTGCTAAGTGTAAAATGATAAAAAATGACTTAGAAGTCATCTTTTAAGCTCCTAGATGAACCCTCCAAGTGTCCATGGCCCACACATGAGTTGGACCATTTAAAATTGGCCACAAAATGTGTGGGACCACTTTCAAAGCCACACGGCCAAAGGGCCTATTTTTGCAAGATTTTCAAATTCCAAGTATATGACTTTTGGTCCCAACTTTTCCTAAGTATTCCATGCCCACAATTTCATGTACAACTTATGTCTCAAAATAAAATCGAAGGTCAAAAGTCCCGACTTCAAGTCCCGGAATGATCTTGGCCCTAACTTATCATAGTTAATCCGGGTTGTCCCAATGTATAAAATATGGGACATAACATCCTCCCCCCCTTTTGAACATTCGCCCTCGAATGTTGGATTAATTCTACGGGTCTTACTAAAAATTCGGGGGAGGTCCTTTTATAGCAATCACATACAGGTCATTCACAAATCAACATAGTCAAATAAAGGATTTGGATTACCTGTAGGTACCGGAAATAGGTGAGGATACTTTTTATTCATCTGCTCCTTAGCTTCCCAGGTCATTTCTTCTCGGTTATTATTCCGCCACAGCACTTTAACAGAAGCCACATCTTTATTTCACAATTTTCTTACCTGACGATCCAATATGGCTATAGGCTGCTCTTCATAAGATAGCTCCTCTGTGACCTGTATATCACCCGTAGGAAAGATTCTGGAAGGGTCACCAATACATTTACGAAGCATAGAAACATGGAATACCGGGTGCACCGCTCCCAAATCAGCTGGCAGATCCAATTCATAGGCCACCTTGCCTATTTTACGAATAATCTGATAAGGCCCAATATATCTTGCACTGAGCTTTCCTTTCTTGCCAAATCTCATAACACCTTTCATAGGTGACACTTTCAGGAACACCCAATCACCAATCTGGAACTCTAACGGTCGACGTCGTTTATCAGTGTAAGATTTCTGTCTACTCTGTGCCGCTAATAATCGCTCTCGAATCAGTTTCACTTTATCGACTGCCTGCTGGACCACATCTGGACCGATTAATTAAATCTTACCCACGTCAAACCAACCGATCGGAGATCTGCGTTTCCTGCCATACAAAGCCTCATATGGTGTCATCTGAATACTGGAGTGGTAACTGTTGTTATAAGAAAATTCAACAAGCGGCAAATGATCATCCCAGCTACCCCTGAAATCAATAACACAGGCACGCAACATATCTTCCAGCGTCTGAATAGTGCACTCGGCCTGTCCGTCGGACTGAGGATGAAATGCTGTACTTAGACTCACCTGGGTCCCCAATCCCTCCTGAAATGATCTCCAGAAATTAGCTGTAAACTGGGCACTTCTGTCGGATATAATAGACACTGGAACTCCTTGAAGTCTCATAATCTCCCTAATATATAGCCTGGCATAATCTTCCGCTGAGTATGTAGTCCGAACTGGAAGAAAATGGGCTGATTTTGTCAGCCGATCAACGATAACCCATATGGAGTCGTACCTCCGTGGAGTGCGAGGCAAGCCTACAATAAAATCCATATTAATGACCTCCCACTTCCACGTCGGAATTTCCATCTCCTGGAATAACCCACCGGGCTTCTGATGCTCAATCATCACCTGCTGACAATTTGGGCACTGGGCAACGAACTCTGCTATGTCCTTTTTCATACCGTCCCACCAATACAGGCATCTAAGATCATGATACATCTTCGTCGACCCTGGATGAACGGAATATCTGGCATAATGTGCCTCGCCCATAACCTGTCGCCGCAGTCCCGCAACGTCAGGTACACATAATCTGCCCCTGTATAATAATACTCCATCGGATGAAATTTCAAACGGGGTCTTCTCCTTTTCACGGGCTGCGTCTCTGTACTGTATCAGAACAGGATCCTCATACTGACGCCGCTTAATCTCACCCAGAATAGAGGATTTTGCCACTCCTCGAACAGAAATCCCAGCATCTCCAGAATCGGCCAAGCGGACTCCAAGACTAGCCAGCTGATGGATATCGCGAACCATTTCTTTCTTTTCTGAAGGCGTGTCCGCTAAACTGCCTATGGACTTACGGCTGAGTGCATATGCCACGACATTAGCTTTCCCTGGATGGTATAGAATATCAACATCATAATCTTTCAGCAACTCTAACCACCGCCTCTGCCGCAAGTTCAGCTCCTTTTGCTTGAAGATGTACTGGAGGCTCTTATGATCTGTATAAATATCAGCGTGAACCCCATATAAATAATGTCTCCACATCTTCAAAGCATGAATCACCGCGGCTAGCTCCAAATCGTGAGTGGGATAATTTCTCTCGTGCTTTTTGAGCTGCCGGGAAGCATAAGCTATAACCCTACCGTGCTGCATCAATACACACCCCAAACCCATACCAGAGGCATCACAATAAATAACATACCCATCTGTACCTTCAGGAAGAGTCAGGACTGGAGCTGTAGTCAACTTCTCTTTCAGCAACTGGAAGCTACGCTCGCAAGCATCAGACCACTGAAACTTAGCTCCCTTCTGAGTCAGCCTTGTCAAAGGCGCTGAAATTGAAGCAAATCCCTGTACAAATCTCCGGTAATAACCGGCCAACCCCAGGAAGCTACGCACCTCCGTAGGCGTCGTAGGTCTAGGCCAACTCTTTATGGCCTCGATCTTCTGGGTATCCACCCGGATGCCATCCGCTCCAATAATATGCCCCAGGAATGCCACTGAAGACAGCCAGAATTCACATTTAGAAAATTTAGCATATAAATTCTGGTGCCGGAGTGTGCCAAGTATCGTCCTCAAATGATCTGCATGCTCTGCTTCTGATCGTGAATAGACCAAAATGTCATCAATAAATACAATCACGAACATATCAAGAATCGGCCGGAATACCCGATTCATCAAATCCATGAATACCGCTGGAGCATTAGTCAGCCCAAAAGACATCACTCTGAATTCATAATGCCCGTAACGGGTCCTGAATGCTGTCTTAGGAATATCAGCCTCTCGTACCCGCACCTGATGATAGCCTGACCGCAGGTCTATCTTTGAAAAACACCTGGCACCCTGCAACAGATCAAACAAATCATCAATCCTGGGGAGGGGGTATTTATTCTTGATAGTTACCTTATTCAACTGTCTGTAATCAATACACATCCACAGCGAGCCGTCTTTCTTTCTCACAAATAATACCAGAGCTCCCCAGGGAGATGTACTGGGCCGAATAAAGCCCTTCTCTAATAAATCTCTCAGCTGCTCCTTTAATTCCTTCAATTCAGCAGGTGCCATTCTGTACGGAGGAATAGATATAGGCTGAGTATCTGGAAACAGATCAATAGCAAACTCTATCTCCCGCTCGGGGGGAAGACCTGGAAGCTCGTCTGGGAATACATCTAGGAATTCATTAACCACTGGGACTGACAAAAGAGTCGGTGCCTCTGCCTCTAATTCATGTACACGGACCAGATGATAAATATAGCCCTTTCTGATCATTTTTCTTGCCTTGAGGTATGAAATAAAATTACCCCTCGGCGATGCTGTATTACCTGCCCACTCTACAACTGGTTCACCTGGAAACTGGAAACGGACTACCTTCTTTTGACAATCAACATTAGCATAACAAGAAGCTAGCCAATCCATACCCATAATAACGTCGAACTCAATCATATCAAGCTCTACCAAATCTGCCTTAGTGCAGCGGCCACAAATAACCACCGAACAACCTCGATAAATCTGTCTGGCTATAACAGAATCCCCTACTGGTGTAGCTACCTCAAAAGGCTCTATCGGCTCAGATTCTATCCCAATTTTATTAGCAACAAGTGGAGCGATATACGATAAAGTAGAACCAGGATCAATCAGTGCGTATACAAATCAGGAGAAAACCAGTAAGGTACCTGTAACAACATTTGGCGAAGCCTCCTGATCCTGACGGGTAGCCAATGCATATATGCGGTTCGATGGACCGCTAGAACCTGAAACACTGCCACGGCCTCGACCGCGGCCCTCCTATGCCGGCAAACTTCGCCCCACAGGGCGCATAGCTGAGGGAGTAGAAGATGAACCCGCGGCTGATCCCGTCGGCTGAACTGTACTACTAGAACCACTCGCCATCGGACAATCACGCATAACATGGCCCTGACGTCCGCAAGAAAAGCAGGCTACCGTAGCTCGATAGCACTCCCCTGGGTGTGATCTCCCGCAATAAGAACAACGGGGCCTGGGTGGTCTGGACTGGCTGGGACCCCTGGCTATCTGCGAACCTGATGCCCTGGAACTCTGACCGGCCCCAGATGGTCCTGTACTGTGAAATCGTCTACCGGCGGACTGTGTACCCCGGCCTGACGGAGGAGGATATCTACCTGACTGCTGCGACTGAGGCTGCCCGCCTCGAAAGTCTCCAGAATATCCCGCGGATCTGGCCCTCTTGGGCGGCCTCCTGTCACGATCTCTGCCTGACCGGTCCTCTCTGTGCCGGTCCTCCATACCCTGCGCGTAGGCCTATAACCGGGAGATGTCCATATCAGTCTGTGATGCCATCGCCATGCAGCGGTCAACTAAGTAACGATCCAGCCCTATCACGTACCGGTGCATCCGGTCAGCCATGTTAGCCACTATAGCAGGTGCATATCGAGCTAATGAATCAAACTCCAAATTATACTCACGAACACTCCGACCTCTCTGCTGCAGCTGTAAAAATCTATCAACCCGCGCCCGTCGTAACTCCGGGGGCAAAAAGTGGCGGAGAAAAGCGGCCACAAACTCATCCCAAGTAGCTGGGGGAGCACCCTCACCTCTGGACAGCTCCTAGGACTCATACCAATTAGCAGCAACATCTCGTAATCTGTGCTAGGCTAACTCAACGGACTCGGTCTCTCAAGCCCTGACCAGTCCCAATGAGCGCCTCATCCCTCGAATGAAGTCATGGGGGTCCTCCTCGGGCTTAGACCCGAAAAACTCTGGGGGACTACATGTCAGACAATCATGAACCCTCAGGCTATCACGCCTGTCATCATCATCATCACCTCTCAGCCCGCGTCTGCGAGTCTGTCCCGCTACCAAAGTCGTCAGTAACTGTACGACCTTCCTCAACATCCTATCCTCCGCCCCTGGCTGAGGAGCCGGAGGCTCGGGCGCTGGAGCGTCTGGAGCTAATGATGGATGTGCTCCAGGCTCCTCCGGTGGTGTAGCAGAACCCTCCGACTGGGGCACAACATCGGGCAAATCCTGAGCACGAGCCCGGGTAACTCTCTGCACCTGACTAGTCTCTCCTACCACCGCCTTGCCCTTCTGGGTAGCCGTTGCCTTCTTTGGAGGCATCACTGAAAAACACAACAACCGCTCAGAAAAAGAGTCATCCTAATAGCACAGCTCTATCGCACGATCTAAGATTCAAAGAAAAGTAACACCCTAAATGTCCTATAGCCTACTGTTTATAGATGTGGTGCACAACACACCGATAAACAAGACTCTACGAGACACGACCTATAGACATTCCGAGGACAAACCGCTCTGATACCACTTCTGTCACGACCCAACCCCGTAGGCCGTGACTAGTGCCCGAACTGGGCACCCGAACACACTCATCCAATCCGAATCACATACAGATAGCGTATACAGGCACAAATATCACACACTGCCTCAAATTATATCAAACTATCTCAGACACATTCCAACACAACCATATATATATATATACATATATCAGAAGCCGACAAGGCTATCAAATGGCGCAACGGCCCAAAACATATACAAGTGCACGCCGACAAGGCTGCCATGGCGAGTGGGATCATACAAACACATCAGTACAGAAGTAGGCACAAACCCACATATACGTCTACAGACCTCTAAACAGACCAAACGAATCATATGGCGGGACAGGGCCCCGCCGTACCCCTGAACAAATATATACATATGCAACGAACGAGTATATATACCAAAATTTAGGCTCCGGAACAAGAGGAGCACTCTAAACAGCAGAAGAGGGTGTCTTAAACTGGTGGATCGCCAAACTGTGCGTCTGTACCTGCGGGCATGAAACGCAGCCCCCCGAATAAAGGGGGTCAGTACGAAATATGTACTGAGTATGCAAAGTAGAAGATACAGAAAACAAATCTGAGGCATAAACGAAATAGAAGTACAGAAAATAAGTGCAAGCCCAAAAATATCAAAATGCTTACTTTCAAAATATAAGTCATGCATAGGGCACAGAAAATATGGTCGCCCGCCCGTCGATGGCGCCATAACACAGCATAACACCAGAAGGTTTCAAATCTCTGTGTCCCCGTCACACATCATAACACAACATAACGCCATACACAGCATAACACCCAATATAAGTGGAACCCGACTCCCTAGTGAGTGGCTCGGTGAACCATAAACACAGTATAACACCGGAGTATATCAAAGTGCGCACGACAACAGAACCGGCCCGGGACTCTGCGAACGATATAACAGAACGTACGAGCAGAGCCGTGAGTAACCATATGCATAAAATCATTATCATGGACTCAAATATAAGTAAAATGACCATACTTGAAAATCGAAATAATAGTCATACCAAATTCTTTCAAAAGTCCTCCGAATTACATAAAGGAAAGTCACGGGACCCATGGACGGGTATCGACCCAAGCCGGGCCCGCCTATGGAAAACATACTCATTATACGCCATGCAAACTCTTACGAAAATATCGGAGCAATCCGAGCCTTTATGTGAAAGATACGACGTCCAAAGTTATGGAATTCTTTAAAACAAAACTTTTTGTGCAACATTTGGAAATCAATTGTTTTGAAGACATAAAGGTTCATATTTCATCACATCAAACATACGAATGCCATGAAATATATATAAGAGTCATAACGTGCTCAGATTGCGAATTTAGAATTTCCTCGAGGCTCGTGACATAATCAATTTATAACTAAGGCATGCCAAAAGAAGGAAGGGTTGAGCTTTACATACCTCGTACGCACTCCAAGCTAGCCCAACTCAAGCTAATCCCAACCTATGCCTCGGGCTCCCCAAGGTCTACAAATACGTTAACGAATATCAAACATTAGACATAGGCACTTAGGCGATTTATTCCAAACTAACACTCAATTCTACAGAAATTTGGGCAGCATTTCCCCTGTAAATAGGCCAACCCCGAGAATTTAACTCGGCCAAATTAACAATCACAACAACAATAACCAACCTAACAACTCCAATGACCAATCCGAAAGGCAATATAACACTAATAACTCTCTTTTACATCATTCAACAACATTCATAATATTCAATTCGACGGCTTACATTCAAGCCATATCGCCGCTCATACATTCAAATACCAACCCGAACCCATACCAACAAAATTCAAGGACATTTTAAACAATTTACACAATATTTCCAACAATCCAACAATTGCTCCAATTTTCCCGAAAAACAATCCCAAACCCGAGAACACAACCATAACCCATGCTTGTCATGAAATATGACCTACATTCGGCCACACTACACATATACATATATTGATGATTCTTATTCTTTTCTCCACACTACACAACTAAGTATGCTACATAGAATCAATTCATCAACCCAATCACAACACACACAACTACACGAGCATACACACCATACACGGCTCACCTCCAACCTACTATATTTCAGAAATTTCATCCATATTAACATACTACAACATACATAAAACATTCACAACACATAAAACAAGATCAAATCTTACCTTTGTTCTTCAACTCCACAAATAGGCTAGGGTTTGCGATCTAGTAGACGGATGGCTTGATCGCTCCAACAACACTTCCACGCTACTTAGGGACCTCCAATTAGTGGATTTGCACCAAAGAAATATTTTTGGGATGGCTAAAATTGGACTTGGTTTTTTCTTGGTTTGGCCGAGCGGTTGGAGTTGTTGTTCTTCAACTTCTTGATTTTTTTGCTAAGTGTAAAATGATAAAAGATGACTTAGAAGTCATCTTTTAAGCTCCTAGATGAACCCTCCAAGTGTCCATGGCCCACACATGAGTTGGACCATTTAAAATTGGCCACAAAATGTGTGGGACCACTTTCAAAGCCACACGGCCAAAGGGCCTATTTTTGCATGATTTTCAACTTCCAAGTATATGACTTTTGGTCTCAACTTTTCCTAAGTGTTCCATGCCCACAATTTCATGTACAACTTATGTCTCAAAATAAAATTGAAGGTCAAAAGTCCCGACTTCAAGTCCCGGAATGATCTTGGCCCTAACTTATCATAGTTAATCCGGGTTGTCCCAATGTATAAAATACGGGACATAACATAATGTTCATAAATAATATTCATAACCAACTTGTACTTTAAAATAATTTTGGAAGATGGTTATTCCCTTAACTTACCCCGACTACCTTGAAATATTCGAACGTACAAAATACGGGATATAACAATATACTCGTCTTAGTCTTTCCAATGAATTCATTTATATTCTACCGAAATTTCGGCAGCATTTCCCCTGTAAATACACCATCCCCGAGATTCTAACTCGGCCAATTTTATCAACAACAATCCGAGAATTCAACTCGGCCACATTATCAATAACAATACCAACAATCATACAAACAACTTTAATAATCAATCCAAAATATATTCTAACATTAACAACTCTTGTCACATAATTTAACGGCATTTCATTTTTATCCAATTCCATCACATATAGTCAAGCCAACAGAACCCGAAACCTTTAATGAGAGTCATATATCATGTATGCTTATAACAGAACCCGACCCTTTAATGAGGGACGCGGTGAATCGGAATCATGCATGTCAAATCATATATCATATATGCATAACGTGTCCCGGCCTTCTAGTGAGGGACTCGGTTGATCATATATCATGTATACATATAACGTGTCCAGGTCCTATAGTGCGGGTCTCGGTGAATAGAGTTATCATATGCCATCTTGGCCGGCATCCCCGTATCATCACATCATCATATACATATTCATATAACGTGTCCCGGCCCGCCTATGAGGGACTCGGTGAACAATGCAATGGAGTGCGCATGAGAACATGTCCTGGCCCGGGAGTCAGTGAAAGATACAGAGGAATGCACACGATAACGTGTCCTGGCCCGGGACTCAGTGAAAAATACATTGAGGCGTGCACGAGCAGAGTAGTGAGAAACCATATGCATACAAATCAAGACTCGATGGATATGTACACTTACTGACATCTGAAGGCTCAGAAACATGTTTCGGGTCAATCGGATTTAGTATAAGAAAGTTACGAGCGTTTGAAGTACAGAACGCTCTAGAGGCGTTTCAGAAGCCATTTTTGGAAAATCAAGCCATAATCATGTCAAGTACTTTTCGGACCTCGTTATGGATCAAATCAAATGGAGCCTTTGGGACCATGTATACATATCAAATTATATCAAAGACTCGATAGAATAATCGAACGAACTATCATTTGAAAATCAAGACATTTGTCATACCAAATATCTTTCGAATGCCACTTGGAACATATCAAACATCATAAGCACATCAAGAGCCATAGGGATCATAGTCATATATCAAACCGATCCGAGACCATATACCAAAGTTAGGGACATTGATACTACCGGAATTCTTTTAGGAACAGAAACTCTTTGAACGTTTCAGAAGCTTTCTTTTAGAGAATCAAAACAATAGTCATATCAGGAGCTTTCCGAATCTCATTATGGATCAAATCAGATAGTTCTTTTGGAACCATACATACGTATCAAAACATAGCAGACTGTTTTCAAAAGTCGAGCACATTAATTCTTACAGAATTCTTTTAAGAACATATCAAAAGTGCGTACGAATCATAAACAAGCTCGGAATCACAGAATAGAGTAACCCCAATGTGCATATCAATATCATACCTTACTTGTCTCTAGGACATACCAAAGAAAGAAAGGGTAAGCCTTACATACCTGTCCCACGACCAACTAGCTACGCTTATTTGTCCAACTTGCTAATCTACATTCAAGAGAATTGATGTAATCATTAGATTCATCGACATATACTTCGTCTTAGTCTTTCCAATGAATTCATTTATATTCTACCGAAATTTCGGCGGCATTTCCCCTGTAAATACACCATCCCCGAGATTCTAACTCGGCCAATTTTATCAACAACAATCTGAGAATTCAACTCGGCCACATTATCAATAACAATACCAACAATCATACTAACAACTTTAATAATCAATCCAAAATATATTCTAACATTAACAACTCTTGTCACATAATTCAACGACATTTCATTTGTATCCAATTCCATCACATATAGTCAAGCCAACATCAATGCTTACACATTCAAATACTTGCCCAAGACCTTACAAACACAATCCAAGAATACTTCAAACAAGTCATACAATATTTAAAAAAATCTAGCCAATATGCCACTTCACCCAAAACCTTCCAAATGCAACAAGAACCATAACAATACACTTCCTTCTTTCAAATTCAATTACAACAACCCAACTTACAATCTTCCACAGACATGTCTCCTTTCCAAATTCATGAATTATGTCAACAACTCATACATTAACAAATTTATTCTTACAAATATAAGAAACCACACTAATGTCACACTAACTTCTTCAATAATGCACAAACAATTTCAAATTCATTTCAAGCCACCAAACCTTCATTTTACATCATGGAATCCACAACACAACAATAAAACTACTAAATAAAATTAATTCATCACTTTTATACAACACCACTTCCATTCGGCCAACACCCATATCTTACATATTTCATGAATTTCATTCATTCCTCATTCTACAACATATACAAAGCATCCATAATATATGAAAAGAGGATTGAACACATACCTTTTGTTACAGCCCGTATTTCATACGTTCGGATATTGCGAGATAGTGGTGAGAAGTTAAGGACACGACTAGGTTCCAAATTATTTTTTTAATGTACAAGTTGGTTTTGAATATTATTTATGACTATTACTAGTATGGAAATATTGTGAAAGGTTAAGGGCAAAATGAGAAATTCGCAAAAGGGGCCATATTGACCATGTGAAGAAATAAGGGGCTAGGATGACAAAATGGGTCATCTTTTGTGTTGAAAAAAAAATCAAGAAAAAGGAGGAATTTTCTAGAAAAAGAATGGAAGGGGGGGTCATGTGGCCATACTTTTCTGTTGAGGGACTTATCCATAAATATGGAAAAATTAGTGGAAGACTTGTATAAAGTCATCTTTATTCCATAATTCACTAGAAAATTCAAGAACAAAAGAAAAGAGGAGAAGGAGAAAAAAATCAAAGGCCTATTCGGCCAAGAGAAATTTTCCAAGAAACATTGACAAAAAATTTCTTGAAAATTTCTTCTTACCAATTCAAGGGTCCCTAGCAAGGTGGGGTAGTCTTTGGAGCAAGAAGAGCACATATTCATATAAGTTACCAATTATAGTCAAGTGAAGAAGTAGAGGGAAAGAAAAGGGTAAGAACTTATATTTTTTTTATGTTATGGATGATTTTGTATGTGTAGTATGATAAAGTGGATGAAATTCATGGAAGAGTAAAATTATGTGTGGCCGTGTATGTGTATATGTGGGTAGAAATTATGTGTTAATCAATTTTGTTTTGTGTGTCGTGTTGTGTTGTGTTGTGTGTTGGTTGTTGTTGTAGAGAAATTATGGTGGTTGGAAACTTGTGATTGAAGTTTATGTAAATTGAATATCATGTTCTTATATGTATGGAAATCAATGGTATTGGTATGGTGTTGTTGGAAAATATATTATAAGGTTATTATTGTTTTTATTGGAGTTGGAAGGTTTTTAAGGAAGTGGTATATTCATTGAGTTATTATAATGTAGTTTGGATTGAATATGGAAACTGTTAGTATGGTTGTTGACTTTATGTTGATAGTTTGGCCGGGTTGTATTCCCGGGATTGTTGTTGGTTGAAATTGGCCAAGTTGAACTTGGTGGTATGGTATATTTACAGGGGAAGTGCTGCCGAAATTTCGGTAGACAAGTGTCATTTTGAGAGAAATGCATGGAAGTTTTAAGGTTAAGCGTGCTAGGGTGAGAGAAATTTCATGATGGGTGACCCCCTGGGAAGTATGTTGAAAATTTCGTAAATATAGGAATGGAAGATGAATGTGAAATTAGGTATCCTATAGTAAATTAGAGTGTGTGAAGTGGTTAGAAACCCTATAGGAGTCGTGTAGGCTGGGACGAACTAGACCAGCAGAAGGGGAGAAAGTATGACAGAACTTTGGGATTAAAGACAGTGTGACTGGTATTTGGAGATGTTTATAAGTAAAATGGTAGTATATATATGGATGTAACCTATCAATTGTGACTGTAGGGTTCTAGAAATAGTACCGCGATATATGGAAGGTCGCGGAAAACGATGGTTATTTCAAGGGCATAGGCGTGCATAGACCTTCTTAATAAAGGGAGGGGAGGACATGCTAGATTTAAGATGAACTATGGCGATTTAAGCTTCCACCAAGAGACTTATTAATGCAGGGCCAGTGTTCGGAGCTAACTCAATCAACCTACGACAGAAAAAGGGCAACCGAAGTTTCCAAAATGGAGATGTTAAGCGACATGTGAGGTATCTAGGAAGGAGACCTCCCCAAAATATCATAATACATTATGAGGTCAGCTGAACATTCGAGGAAGAATGTTCCAAAGGGGGGGAGGATGTTACAGCCCGTATTTCATACGTTCGGATATTGCGAGATAGTGGTGAGAAGTTAAGGACATGACTAGGTTCCAAATTTTTTTTTTAATGTACAAGTTGGTTTTGAATATTATTTATGACTATTACTAGTATGGAAATATTGTGAAAGGTTAAGGGCAAAATGAGAAATTCGCAAAAGGGGCCATATTGACCATGTGAAGAAATAAGGGGCTAGGATGACAAAATGGGTCATCTCTTGTGTTGAAAAAAAAATCAAGAAAAAGAAGGAATTTTCTAGAAAAAGAATGGAAGGGGGGGTCATGTGGCCATACTTTTGTGTTGAGGGACTTATCCATAAATATGGAAAAATGAGTGGAAGACTTGTATAAAGTCATCTTTATTCCATAATTCACTAGAAAATTCAAGAACAAAAGAAAAGAGGAGAAGGAGAAAAAAATCAAAGGCCTATTCGGCCAAGAGAAATTTTCCAAGAAACATTGACAAACAATTTCTTGAAAATTTCTTCTTACCAATTCAAGGGTCCCTAGCAAGGTGGGGTAGTCTTTGGAGCAAGAAGAGCACATATTCATATAAGTTACCAATTATAGTAAAGTGAAGAAGTAGAGGAAAAAAAAAGGGGTAAGAACTTATATTTTTTTATGTTATGGATGATTTTGTATGTGTAGTATGAAAAAGTGGATGAAATTCATGGAAGAGTAAAATTATGTGTGGTCGTGTATGTGTATATGTGGGTAGAAATTATGTGTTAATCAATTTTGTTTTGTGTGTCGTGTTGTGTTGTGTTGTGTGTTGGTTGTTGTTGTAGAGAAATTATGGTGGTTGGAAACTTGTGATTGAAGTTTATGTAAATTGAATATCATGTTCTTATATGTATGGAAAACAATGGTATTGGTATGGTGTTGTTGGAAAATATATTATAAGGTTATTATTGTTTTTATTGGAGTTGGAAGGTTTTGAAGGAAGTGGTATATTCATTGAGTTATTATAATGTAGTTTGGATTGAATATGGAAACTGTTAGTATGGTTGTTGACTTTATGTTGATAGTTTGGCCGGGTTGTATTCCCGGGATTGTTGTTGGTTGAAATTGGCCAAGTTGAACTTGGTGGTATGGTATATTTACAGGGGAAGTGCTGCCGAAATTTCGGTAGACAAGTGTCATTTTGAGATTTTACTTCTAGACACTTGAACTAACATTTGGTAAATGTGACCAAATTGTAGATTCTGGCGGATTTGCGACTTGAATTTGGAATAGCATAAGCAGCGGAAAGAGGTATGTAAGGCTTTACCTTCCTTTCTTGGCATGTCCTTGACGTAATAGGGTTGGACACGGGCCTCGGGGACCATTCCTTTTCTCGAAATCCAAGACTAAAATTAGCTACTAATCATTTAGTAGAATTGAACTAGAAAGTGTGCAAAATGTCGAAACACCTTCCTAGTCCTCTAGAACTTGCATACAGAGGACCCGATTACCTTAAAATCCCCACAAGTAACGCCATGACATACAATATATGAAAATTTAGTACGCCGCCTCATTTGATTCGAGGCGGGCCCACTATTCCCGGATTTCCTCTATTGCTTCATTTGACTTGTTTTGGAGTAGAATCCTAAGGAAACATTTGATCCTTGTTCCGATTATCAAACGCTAAGTACAGCACCCCCTAGTGTGAATATGTCTATGAGGACCATGATAACAATAATGCTAAGAAAGAACATACGCCTATGACAAGTATGACTAAGATGATGAATATGATCTTCTAACGATAACGATGAAGTTAAAGATGAGAAAAGTGCCTACGATAGATATGTTGACGATATATTCTGCTATAGAAATGAAAACATAAGGATGTTAAATTATTTCTAGATAACCCAATTCTATTATAGGTAATGACTATTCTAAAGGTTCTAAATACATGAAAATATGCCTTATGACCCCGATTGATGTTTTCTCATAGTGACACTTTTCATTGGTAGTCTCGCCTTATAACACTTGTTCCTTCCAGGTGAGGCAAAGCTACTACGGTTGTTCCATAATGAAATCGGAGGTTACCGACCTTACGTCACTCCGATGGATATGTATCTTTCTTGGGCTCTCATGCATGCTTTATAGATGACGTATGTTTATATGTATATGCATGAGTATATGGGGAAGTACGGGAAAGGGAAGGCGCTATAGGCGCACAGCCACCTGATCAGCTGGAGTATGATACATGATTTCGTCCCGGACGCGGGATTTATGGCTAAATGGATCGGAGCCGACGCCTCGGCGACATGACATGACGTATTTTCTATATATGTATATGAAAAGAGATATTTTTTTCTAAGTAATTAAAGTGGTATGCATACATATGGATCGGGCTGCACGTCCCGCAGCAACATGCTATATTACATGCACTTGTGGATCGGGCTGCCCGTTCCGCAGCTATATGTTATAGTATATGTACATGTGGATCGGGCTGCACGTCCCGCAGCACTAAGCATGCATGGTATCCGCCAAAGGGCCCTTATATGTACAGGTTATCCTTCCACCTCATGATATTGCGCTATGCTTCTTTTATGTTATTATCCTTGCTCTATATCTTTCATATGTTATTATTCATGCCTTACATACTCGGTACATTATTCGTACTGACGTCCCTTCTTGTGGACGCTGCGTTTCATGCCGCGCAGGTCAGCAGGCAGATAGACTTGATTCCTAGGAGCTTCATCAGCAGTGTTGTAGCAGTGCTCCAGTTGTTCCGGAGCTCCAGTTACTTGGTACTACTTTCGTGTATATATTCAGGCCCGGCAGAATCCGGCCCTTCATATGTATATGTGTACTATGTTTAGAGGCTCGTAGACAGATGTGTACAGGTAGATGTTTTGTGCTGGCAGAGCTTACTGGCCTATGTTTATAATTATGCTACCAATGTGAATGTTCAGTAACAAAAACAAATGGTACAGTTTATACGGCTTGCTTAGTGACAAGAGTATGATACGAGACAAGGGGTGCTCGGTACAAGTATCGGGTACTCGTCACGGACCTAGTTGGGTCGTGACAGAAGTGGTATCAGAGCAGTTCGGTCCTAGGGGTTTGTCTACGAGCCGTGTCCAGTAGAGTCCTGTTTATGGGTGTGTAGCGCGCCACACTTATAAACAGGAGGCTGCAGGGCATTTAGGAAATATGACCTTCTTTGTACTCTAGATCGTGCGATAGAGCTATGTTATCCGGCTTCCTTATTCTTTTCCTAACCCTATGTTATCGTTTCAGTAATGCCGGTGAAGAGGAAAGCTACAGCGGCCCAGAAGGGCAAGACGGTGGCTGGGAAAAGAATTGAACGGGAGCCACCAGTGGAAGTAGAAGAAGGTGAGTCGCATAACGAGGCTCCTCCTCAGACTTCTCATGTTTCCCCCGTGTCAGCGGAGCAGGGAGGAGTCCCAGCTCCGGCCCCGGCACCTCCAGTTCCACCGCCAGCAGCCCCGGTTCAGCAGATGGCAGAGGCCATCCAGTTATTGACCCAGTTAGTCGCCGCACAAGTTCAGCGGCAAGACACAGATGAGGGAGCCAGGGCAGTGAGTGCAAGGGCTCGTGATTTTATCACCCTGAAACCTCCGGAGTTTTACGGATCGAAACCAGAGGAAGACCCGCAGAGCTTCATAGATGATGCTGAGGACTCTGAGGATCATACATGCCTCGGATACGGAGTCCGTAGAGTTGGCTTCGTACAGGCTGCGGGATGTGGCAGTTCTGTGGTATAACAGCTGGGTGGCTTCGAGGGGAGCAAACGCACCCCCTCCAGTTTGGCAAGAATTTACTGAGGCATTTCTGCGACATTTTCTACCGCCAGAGGTTTGACGGGCTCGAGCCGATATGTTCTTGAACCTTAGACAGGGAAATATGAGCGTTCGAGAATACAGTCTTCGTTTTAACTCGTTAGCCAAATATGCCCCAGCCATGATAGCTAATACGGGAAATCATGTGCACCGATTTGTGAGTGGACTGGGGCCACATTTAGTCAAGGAGTGTTTGACGGCTTCACTCCAGGATGGGATGACCATTACCCGTATTCAGGCCCACGCCCAAACCCTGGAGGAACAGTATCAGTCACAGAGAGTGGAGCGTTATCCAGATAGGGGTTCCAGGAAAGGAGGTAAATCTTTCAGGGCTAGGAGTGAATACAGAGGGGGGCAGGCACAGGAGCAATCTAGGTATTCAGGCCAATCGGCGGCCAGTGCACCTCCTCGGTTTGTTGATAGAGCTTCAGGGTTCCAATATAGCGCTGAGGCTAGCAGGACAATGCCACCCCCACCACGGTGTTCTCGGTGTGGTAGGCCACACTCTGGAGAGTGTCGCGCAGGCACAGGTGCATGTTATACTTGCGGGCGGGTTGGCCATATGATGCGCGATTGCCCGCTGAAGAACGAGGGAGAAAGAGCCCAGCCTGCCGGATCGGCAATTGGTTCGTCATCAACCGTACGCCCGCCTGGGCAGACTTCCCAGGTCCCAGCGGACCGTAGCCGAGGTAGAGGAAGGGCGTCCAGTTCAGCCAGTCCTCCCCACCGTATATACGCGTTGACAGGACGACAGGATCCTGACCCTCCCCAGATGCCGCCACAGGTACATTATCGACACTTTATTATTGTATGAATATGTTAAATTGCCCTAGATTTTATTATATTATATCCCACTCCTTGTATTATTAAATATAGGGGGAAATCTGAAGATTCAGGATGAAGGATACCGTATACATAGGAAAAAGATGACTATAGGTAGTCGTGAAGGCTAAAATAGTAATTAAAAGAGAAAGACGCGTTACGAGGGCATCCCGGAAATTTTTAAGACACCAATACACCCCAGATTACGTGATAAAGATAGCCCGGGGAGTGGAGGCAAGAATATTAGCGTTAAAAACCCCGAAATGCATGGAGGTTTCAAGGTTAAGCGTGCTAGGGTGAGAGAAATTTCATGATGGGTGACCCCCTGGGAAGTATGTTGAAAATTTCGTAAATATAGGAATGGAAGATGAATGTGAAATTAGGTATCCTAAAGTAAATTAGAGTGTGTGAAGTGGTTAGAAACCCTATAGGAGTCGTGTAGGCTGGGACGAACTAGACCAGCAGAAGGGGAGAAAGTATGACAGAACTTTGGGATTAAAGACAGTGTGACTGGTATTTGGAGATGTTTATAAGTAAAATGGTAGTATATATATGGATGTAACCTATCAATTATGACTGTAGGGTTCTAGAAATAGTACCGCGATATATGGAAGGTCGCGGAAAACGATGGTTATTTCAAGGGCATAGGCGTGCATAGACCTTCTTAATAAAGGGGGGGGGGGGGAGGACATGATAGATTTAAGATGGACTATGGCGATTTAAGCTTCCACCAAGAGACTTATTAAAGCAGGGCCAGTGTTCGGAGCTAACTCAATCAACCTACGACAGAAAAAGGGCAACCGAAGTTTCCAAAATGGAGATGTTAAGCGACATGTGAGGTATCTAGGAAGGAGACCTCCCCAAAATATCATAATACATTATGAGGTCAGCTGAACATTCGAGGAAGAATGTTCCAAAGGGGGGGAGGATGTTACAGCCCGTATTTCATACGTTCGGATATTGCGAGATAGTGGTGAGAAGTTAAGGACACGACTAGGTTCCAAATTTTTTTTTTAATGTACAAGTTGGTTTTGAATATTATTTATGACTATTACTAGTATGGAAATATTGTGAAAGGTTAAGGGCAAAATGAGAAATTCGCAAAAGGGGCCATATTGACCATGTGAAGAAATAAGGGGCTAGGATGACAAAATGGGTCATCTCTTGTGTTGAAAAAAAAATCAAGAAAAAGAAGGAATTTTCTAGAAAAAGAATGGAAGGGGGGGTCATGTGGCCATACTTTTGTGTTGAGGGACTTATCAATAAATATGGAAAAATGAGTGGAAGACTTGTATAAAGTCATCTTTATTCCATAATTCACTAGAAAATTCAAGAACAAAAGAAAAGAGGAGAAGGAGAAAAAAATCAAAGGCCTATTCGGCCAAGAGAAATTTTCCAAGAAACATTGACAAACAATTTCTTGAAAATTTCTTCTTACCAATTCAAGGGTCCCTAGCAAGGTGGGGTAGTCTTTGGAGCAAGAAGAGCACATATTCATATAAGTTACCAATTATAGTCAAGTGAAGAAGTAGAGGAAAAAAAAAGGGGTAAGAACTTATATTTTTTTATGTTATGGATGATTTTGTATGTGTAGTATGAAAAAGTGGATGAAATTCATGGAAGAGTAAAATTATGTGTGGTCGTGTATGTGTATATGTGGGTAGAAATTATGTGTTAATCAACTAGCCGCCCTAATGACCGACCTAGGATCAGATGGGGGAGTTTGACCACGACTAGTGCCGTGGAGATGGGAGAGAAATTGAAGGTTATGGGCGCCTGGGATAGCAGTGGGGATGCGACAAGTATGTGGGATAGGACGGCTAGTTGCATTAGGGCGGTAGCAAGGGAAGTGTTGGGGGTCTCGACAGGTAGTCGTGGCCAGCATCGAGGGGACTGGTGGTGGAATGGAGAAGTTCAAGGGAAGGTGGAAGCAAAGAAGGTGGCGTATGCGAAGTTGATAGAAAGCAAGGATGAGGTGGAGTAGTGGACGAATAGGGAACTTTATAAGATGGCGAGGAAGGAGGCGAAGTTGGCGGTTTCGACGGCAAAAACGGCAGCTTTTGAACGCCTTTATGCTGAACTAGAAGAGAAAGGAGGGGATCAAAAATTGTTCAAGCTAGCCAAGGCGAGGGAGAGAAAGGCACGTGATGTGGTTCAAGTGAAGTGCATCAAGGACGAGCATGGCAAAGTATTGGTAGAGGAGACTCTCATTAGACGGAGATGGCAGTCATACTTCTCCAAACTCTTAAATGAAGAAGGGGACAGAGACATTGTGTTGGGAGATCTAGAACATACTGGAAGGCGTCAAGATTTTGGGTATTGCAGGAGTATTAAGGTTGAGGAGGTTAAGGGTGCTGTTCGTAGGATGCGCAGGGGAAGAGCGACCGGACCTGACGAGATTCCTGGGGAATTTTGGAAGAGTGTGGGCCCGACAGGTTTGGAGTGGCTGACTAGGTTGTTTAATGTCATCTTTAAGACGGCAATGATGCCTGAAGAATGGAGGTCGAGTGTAATGGTCCCTCTATACAAGAACAAGGGAGATATCCAGAGTTGCAACAACTATAGAGGTATCAAGCTACTAAGCCATACTATGAAAGTGTGGGAAAGGGTGGTGGAGATGAGGGTGAGGAAAGGCGTGTCTATTTCAGAGAATCAGTTCGGATTCATGCCGGGACGCTCAACTACAGAAGCCATCCATCTTGTGAGGAGACCGGTGGAGCAGTATAGGGAGAGGAAAAGGGACTTACACATGGTATTCATTGACCTAGAAAAGGCTTACGACAAAGTCCCAAGAGAAATCCTATGGAGATGCTTGGAGGCTAAAGGTGTACCTGTGGCGTACATTAGGGTGATCAAGGACATGTATGAGGGAGCCAAAACCAGGGTAAGGACAGTAGGAGGAGACTCAGAGCACTTTCCAGTTGTGATGGGGTTGCATCAAGGATCAGCTCTTAGTCCGTTCTTATTTGCCTTGGTGATGGATGGATTGACGCGGCAAATTCAAGGTGAGGTGCCATGGTGTATGCTTTTCGCGGATGACATAGTCCTGATCGATGAGACTCGTAGCGGAGTTAACGCTAAGCTGGAGGATTGGAGACAAACTCTGGAGTCTAAAGGGTTTAAGCTGAGTAGGACCAAGACAGAGTACTTAGAGTGTAAGTTTAGTGAAGCACCTCAGGAGGCCGGCTTGGAAGTGAGGCTTGGTACCCAAGTCATCCAGAAGAAAAGGAGTTTCAAGTATCTTGGGTCTATTATGCAAGGCAGCGGGGAGATTGACGATGATGTCACACATCGTATTGGGGCAGGGTGGATAAAATGGAGGCTTGCTTCCGGAGTGCTATGTGACAAGAAGGTGCCACCACAACTTAAGGGAAAGTTCTACAAAGTGGTGGTTAGACCGACTATGTTGTATGGGGCGGAGTGTTGGCCAGTTAAGGTTTCTCACGTTCAAAAGATGAAAGTTGCTGAGATGAGAATGTTGAGATGGATGTGTGGCCACACCAGGAGTGACAGGATTAGGAATGAGGATATTCGGGACAAGGTGGGAGTGGCCTCGGTGGAAGACAAGATGCGAGAAGCGAGATTGAGATGGTTTGGGCATGTGAAGAGGATAGACACGGATGCCCCAGTGCGGAGGTGTGAGAGGTTGGCCATGGATGGTTTCAGACGAGGTAGGGGTAGGCCAAAGAAGTATTGGGGAGAGGTAATTAGACACGACATGGCGCAGTTACAGCTTACCGAGGACATGACCTTAGATAGGAGGGTTTGGAGGACCCATATTAGGGTAGAAGGCTAGTAGATAGTCTCATTACCCTGCCTTATTAATAGTCGCATTATCGTAGTATAATTTCTTGTGCTCTAATTTATGCTATTATGCTATTATCTGTTATTTCCTGTGCTTTGATTATTCTATGTTATCTGTGTCGCTTGCGTTACTTCATTTCCATATTGCTTTGAATCTCTTAGCCGTATCTGACCTCTTTTTATGTTTTTATTGAGTCGAGGGTCTCTCGGAAACAGCCATCCTACCTTGGTAGGAGTAAGGTCTGCGTACACTCTACCCTCCCCAGACCCCACGTTGTGGGATTTCACTGGGTTGTTGTTGTTGTTGTTGTTGATGTTGTGTCGTGTTGTGTTGTGTTGTGTGTTGGTTGTTGTTGTAGAGAAATTATGGTGGTTGGAAACTTGTGATTGAAGTTTATGTAAATTGAATATCATGTTCTTATATGTATGGAAAACAATGGTATTGGTATGGTGTTGTTGGAAAATATATTATAAGGTTATTATTGTTTTTATTGGAGTTGGAAGGTTTTGAAGGAAGTGGTATATTCATTGAGTTATTATAATGTAGTTTGGATTGAATATGGAAACTGTTAGTATGGTTGTTGACTTTATGTTGATAGTTTGGCCGGGTTGTATTCCCGGGATTGTTGTTGGTTGAAATTGGCCAAGTTGAACTTGGTGGTATGGTATATTTACAGGGGAAGGGCTGCCGAAATTTCGGTAGACAAGTGTCATTTTGAGATTTTACTTCTAGACACTTGAACTAACATTTGGTAAATGTGACCAAATTGTAGATTCTGGCGGATTTGCGACTTGAATTTGGAATAGCATAAGCAGCGGAAAGAGGTATGTAAGGCTTTACCTTCCTTTCTTGGCATGTCCTTGACGTAATAGGGTTGGACACGGGCCTCGGGGACCATTCCTTTTCTCGAAATCCAAGACTAAAATTAGCTACTAATCATTCAGTAGAATTGAACTAGAAAGTGTGCAAAATGTCGAAACACCTTCCTAGTCCTCTAGAACTTGCATACAGAGGACCCGATTACCTTAAAACCCCCACAAGTAACGCCATGACATACAATATATGAAAATTTAGTACGCCGCCTCATTTGACTCGAGGCGGGCCCACTGTTCCCGGATTTCCTCTATTGCTTCATTTGACTTGTTTTGGAGTAGAATCCTAAGGAAACCTTTGATCCTTGTTCCGATTATCAAACGCTAAGTACAGCACCCCCTAGTGTGAATATGTCTATGAGGACCATGATAACGATAATGCTAAGAAAGAACATACGCCTATGACAAGTATGACTAAGATGATGAATATGATCTTCTAACGATAACGATGAAGTTAAAGATGAGAAAAGTGCCTACGATAGATATGTTGACGATATATTCTGCTATAGAAATGAAAACATAAGGATGTTAAATTATTTCTAGATAACCCAATTCTATTATAGGTAATGACTATTCTAAAGGTTCTAAATACATGAAAATATGCCTTATGACCCCGATTGATGTTTTCTCATAGTGACACTTTTCATTGGTAGTCTCGCCTTATAACACTTGTTCCTTCCAGGTGAGGCAAAGCTACTACGGTTGTTCCATAATGAAATCGGCGGTTACCGACCTTACGTCACTCCGATGGATATGTATCTTTCTTGGGCTCTCATGCATGCTTTATAGATGACGTATGTTTATATGTATATGCATGAGTATATGGGGAAGTACGGGAAAGGGAAGGCGCTATAGGCGCACAGCCACCTGATCAGCTGGAGTATGATACATGATTTCGTCCCGGACGCGGGATTTATGGCTAAATGGATCGGAGCCGACGCCTCGGCGACATGACATGACGTATTTTCTATATATGTATATGAAAAGAGATATTTTTTTCTAAGTAATTAAAGTGGTATGCATACATATGGATCGGGCTGCACGTCCCGCAGCAACATGCTATATTACATGCACTTGTGGATCGGGCTGCCCGTTCCGCAGCTATATGTTATAGTATATGTACATGTGGATCGGGCTGCACGTCCCGCAGCGCTAAGCATGCATGGTATCCGCCAAAGGGCCCTTATATGTACAGGTTATCCTTCCACCTCATGATATTGCGCTATGCTTCTTTTATGTTATTATCCTTGCTCTATATCTTTCATATGTTATTATTCATGCCTTACATACTCGGTACATTATTCGTACTGACGTCCCTTCTTGTGGACGCTGCGTTTCATGCCGCGCAGGTCAGCAGGCAGATAGACTTGATTCCTAGGAGCTTCATCAGCAGTGTTGTAGCAGTGCTCCAGTTGTTCCGGAGCTCCAGTTACTTGGTACTACTTTCGTGTATATATTCAGGCCCGGCAGAATCCGGCCCTTCATATGTATATGTGTACTATGATTAGAGGCTCGTAGACAGATGTGTACAGGTAGATGTTTTGTATCTATGAGTGTTCTCGTCGCTGTGTCATGTGCTGTTAGAGCTTACTGGCCTATGTTTATAATTATGCTACCAATGTGAATGTTCAGTAACAAAAAAAAATGGTACAGTTTATACGGCTTGCTTAGTGACAAGAGTATGATACGAGACAAGGGGTGCTCGGTACAAGTATCGGGTACTCGTCACGGCCCTAGTTGGGTCGTGACAGAAGTGGTATCAGAGCAGTTCGGTCCTAGGGGTTTGTCTACGAGCCGTGTCCAGTAGAGTCCTGTTTATGGGTGTGTAGCGCGCCACACTTATAAACAGGAGGCTGCAGGGCATTTAGGAAATATGACCTTCTTTGTACTCTAGATCGTGCGATAGAGCTATGTTATCAGGCTTCCTTATTCTTTTCCTAATCCTATGTTATCATTTCAGTAATGCCGGTGAAGAGGAAAGCTACAGCGGCCCAGAAAGGCAAGACGGTGGCTGGGAAAAGAATTGAACGGGAGCCACCAGTGGAAGTAGAAGAAGGCGAGTCGCATAACGAGGCTCCTCCTCAGACTTCTCATGTTTCCCCCGTGTCAGCGGAGCAGGGAGGAGTCCCAGCTCCGGCCCCGGCACCTCCAGTTCCACCGCCAGCAGCCCCGGGTCAGCAGATGGCAGAGGCCATCTAGTTAGTCGCCGCACAAGTTCAGCGGCAAGACACAGATGAGGGAGCCAGGGCAGTGAGTGCAAGGGCTCGTGATTTTATCACCCTGAAACCTCCGGAGTTTTACGGATCGAAACCAGAGGAAGACCCGCAGAGCTTCATAGATGAGATGCTGAGGACTCTGAGGATCATACATGCCTCGGATACGGAGTCCGTAGAGTTGGCTTCGTACAGGCTGCGGGATGTGGCAGTTCTGTGGTATAACAGCTGGGTGGCTTCGAGGGGAGCAAACGCACCCCCTCCAGTTTGGCAAGAATTTACTGAGGCATTTCTGCGACATTTTCTACCGCCAGAGGTTCGACGGGCTCGAGCCGATATGTTCTTGAACCTTAGACAGGGAAATATGAGCGTTCGAGAATACAGTCTTCGTTTTAACTCGTTAGCCAGATATGCACCAGCCATGATAGCTAATACGGGAAATCATGTGCACCGATTTGTGAGTGGACTGGGGCCACATTTAGTCAAGGAGTGTTTGACGGCTTCACTCCAGGATGGGATGACCATTACCCGTATTCAGACCCACGCCCAAACCCTGGAGGAACAGTATCAGTCACAGAGAGTGGAGCTTTATCCAGATAGGGGTTCCAGGAAAGGAGGTAAATCTTTCAGGGCTAGGAGTGAATACAGAGGGGGGAAGGCACAGGAGCAATCTAGGTATTCAGGCCAATCGGCGGCCAGTGCACCTCCTCGGTTTGTTGATAGAGCTTCAGGGTTCCAATATAGCGCTGAGGCTAGCAGGACAATGCCACCCCCACCACGGTGTTCTCGGTGTGGTAGGCCACACTCTGGAGAGTGTCGCGCAGGCACAGGTGCATGTTATAGTTGCGGGCGGGTTGGCCATATGATGCGCGATTGCCCGCTGAAGAACGAGGGAGAAAGAGCCCAGCCCGCCGGATCGGCAATTGGTTCGTCATCAACCGTACGCCCGCCTGGGCAGACTTCCCAGGTCCCAGCGGACCATAGCCGCGGTAGAGGAAGGGCGTCCAGTTCAGCCAGTCCTCCCCACCGTATATACGCGTTGACAGGACGACAGGATCCTGACCCTCCCCAGATGCCGCCACAGGTACATTATCGACACTTTATTATTATATGAATATGTTAAATTGCCCTAGATTTTATTATATTATATCCCACTCCTTGTATTATTAAATATAGGGGGAAATCTGAAGATTCAGGATGAAGGATACCGTATACATAGGAAAAAGATGACTATAGCTAGTCGTGAAGGCTAAAATAGTAATTAAAAGAGAAAGACGCGTTACGAGGGCATCCCGGAAATTTTTAAGACACCAATACACCCCAGATTACGTGATAAAGATAGCCCGGGGAGTGGAGGCAAGAATATTAGCGTTAAAAACCCCGAAATGCATGGAAGATTCAAGGTTAAGCGTGCTAGGGTGAGAGAAATTTCATGATGGGTGACCCCCTGGGAAGTATGTTGAAAATTTCGTAAATATAGGAATGGAAGATGAATGTGAAATTAGGTATCCTAAAGTAAATTAGAGTGTGTGAAGTGGTTAGAAACCCTATAGGAGTCGTGTAGGCTAGGACGAACTAGACCAGCAGAAGGGGAGAAAGTATGACAGAACTTTGGGATTAAAGACAGTGTGACTGGTATTTGGAGATGTTTATAAGTAAAATGGTAGTATATATATGGATGTAACCTATCAATTGTGACTGTAGGGTTCTAGAAATAGTACCGCGATATATGGAAGGTCGCGGAAAACGATGGTTATTTCAAGGGCATAGGCGTGCATAGACCTTCTTAATAAAGGGGGGGAGGACATGCTAGATTTAAGATGGACTATGGCGATTTAAGCTTCCACCAAGAGACTTATTAATGCAGGGCCAGTGTTCGGAGCTAACTCAATCAACCTACGACAGAAAAAGGGCAACCGAAGTTTCCAAAATGGAGATGTTAAGCGACATGTGAGGTATCTAGGAAGGAGACCTCCCCAAAATATCATAATACATTATGAGGTCAGCTGAACATTCGAGGAAGAATGTTCCAAAGGGGGGGGAGGATGTTACAGCCCGTACTTCATACGTTCGGATATTGCGAGATAGTGGTGAGAAGTTAAGGACACGAATAGGTTCCAAATTTTTTTTTAATGTACAAGTTGGTTTTGAATATTATTTATGACTATTACTAGTATGGAAATATTGTGAAAGGTTAAGGGCAAAATGAGAAATTCGCAAAAGGGGCCATATTGACCATGTGAAGAAATAAGGGGCTAGGATGACAAAATGGGTCATCTTTTGTGTTGAAAAAAAAATCAAGAAAAAGGAGGAATTTTCTAGAAAAAGAATGGAAGGGGGGGTCATGTGGCCATACTTTTGTGTTGAGGGACTTATCCATAAATATGGAAAAATGAGTGGAAGACTTGTATAAAGTCATCTTTATTCCATAATTCACTAGAAAATTCAAGAACAAAAGAAAAGAGGAGAAGGAGAAAAAAATCAAAGGCCTAATCGGCCAAGAGAAATTTTCCAAGAAACATTGACAAACAATTTCTTGAAAATTTCTTCTTACCAATTCAAGGGTCCCTAGCGAGGTGGGGTAGTCTTTGGAGCAAGAAGAGCACATATTCATATAAGTTACCAATTATAGTCAAGTGAAGAAGTAGAGGAAAAAAAAAGGGGTAAGAACTTATATTTTTTTATGTTATGGATGATTTTGTATGTGTAGTATGAAAAAGTGGATGAAATTCATGGAAGAGTAAAATTATGTGTGGTCGTGTATGTGTATATGTGGGTAGAAATTATGTGTTAATCAATTTTGTTTTGTGTGTCGTGTTGTGTTGTGTTGTGTGTTGGTTGTTGTTGTAGAGAAATTATGGTGGTTGGAAACTTGTGATTGAAGTTTATGTAAATTGAATATCATGTTCTTATATGTATGGAAAACAATGGTATTGGTATGGTGTTGTTGGAAAATATATTATAAGGTTATTATTGTTTTTATTGGAGTTGGAAGGTTTTGAAGGAAGTGGTATATTCATTGAGTTATTATAATGTAGTTTGGATTGAATATGGAAACTGTTAGTATGGTTGTTGACTTTATGTTGATAGTTTGGCCGGGTTGTATTCCCGGGATTGTTGTTGGTTGAAATTGGCCAAGTTGAACTTGGTGGTATGGTATATTTACAGGGGAAGGGCTGCCGAAATTTCGGTAGACAAGTGTCATTTTGAGATTTTACTTCTAGACACTTGAACTAACATTTGGTAAATGTGACCAAATTGTAGATTCTGGCGGATTTGCGACTTGAATTTGGAATAGCATAAGCAGCGGAAAGAGGTATGTAAGGCTTTACCTTCCTTTCTTGGCATGTCCTTGACGTAATAGGGTTGGACACGGGCCTCGGGGACCATTCCTTTTCTCGAAATCCAAGACTAAAATTAGCTACTAATCATTCAGTAGAATTGAACTAGAAAGTGTGCAAAATGTCGAAACACCTTCCTAGTCCTCTAGAACTTGCATACAGAGGACCCGATTACCTTAAAACCCCCACAAGTAACGCCATGACATACAATATATGAAAATTTAGTACGCCGCCTCATTTGACTCGAGGCGGGCCCACTGTTCCCGGATTTCCTCTATTGCTTCATTTGACTTGTTTTGGAGTAGAATCCTAAGGAAACCTTTGATCCTTGTTCCGATTATCAAACGCTAAGTACAGCACCCCCTAGTGTGAATATGTCTATGAGGACCATGATAACGATAATGCTAAGAAAGAACATACGCCTATGACAAGTATGACTAAGATGATGAATATGATCTTCTAACGATAACGATGAAGTTAAAGATGAGAAAAGTGCCTACGATAGATATGTTGACGATATATTCTGCTATAGAAATGAAAACATAAGGATGTTAAATTATTTCTAGATAACCCAATTCTATTATAGGTAATGACTATTCTAAAGGTTCTAAATACATGAAAATATGCCTTATGACCCCGATTGATGTTTTCTCATAGTGACACTTTTCATTGGTAGTCTCGCCTTATAACACTTGTTCCTTCCAGGTGAGGCAAAGCTACTACGGTTGTTCCATAATGAAATCGGCGGTTACCGACCTTACGTCACTCCGATGGATATGTATCTTTCTTGGGCTCTCATGCATGCTTTATAGATGACGTATGTTTATATGTATATGCATGAGTATATGGGGAAGTACGGGAAAGGGAAGGCGCTATAGGCGCACAGCCACCTGATCAGCTGGAGTATGATACATGATTTCGTCCCGGACGCGGGATTTATGGCTAAATGGATCGGAGCCGACGCCTCGGCGACATGACATGACGTATTTTCTATATATGTATATGAAAAGAGATATTTTTTTCTAAGTAATTAAAGTGGTATGCATACATATGGATCGGGCTGCACGTCCCGCAGCAACATGCTATATTACATGCACTTGTGGATCGGGCTGCCCGTTCCGCAGCTATATGTTATAGTATATGTACATGTGGATCGGGCTGCACGTCCCGCAGCGCTAAGCATGCATGGTATCCGCCAAAGGGCCCTTATATGTACAGGTTATCCTTCCACCTCATGATATTGCGCTATGCTTCTTTTATGTTATTATCCTTGCTCTATATCTTTCATATGTTATTATTCATGCCTTACATACTCGGTACATTATTCGTACTGACGTCCCTTCTTGTGGACGCTGCATTTCATGCCGCGCAGGTCAGCAGGCAGATAGACTTGATTCCTAGGAGCTTCATCAGCAGTGTTGTAGCAGTGCTCCAGTTGTTCCGGAGCTCCAGTTACTTGGTACTACTTTCGTGTATATATTCAGGCCCGGCAGAATCCGGCCCTTCATATGTATATGTGTACTATGTTTAGAGGCTCGTAGACAGATGTGTACAGGTAGATGTTTTGTATCTATGAGTGCTCTCGTCGCTGTGTCATGTGCTGGCAGAGCTTACTGGCCTATGTTTATAATTATGCTACCAATGTGAATGTTCAGTAACAAAAAAAATGGTACAGTTTATACGGCTTGCTTAGTGACAAGAGTATGATACGAGACAAGGGGTGCTCGGTACAAGTATCGGGTACTCGTCACGGCCCTAGTTGGGTCGTGACACCTTTCTTCACTTATCCCTTCTTGTTCGGCTAGGTTCACCACTTGCACAATAAATGCTCTTATTGCTCCAACAACCCTTCCATGTTAATTAGGGCCTTCCATTTAGTGGAAATACTAGAAGAAAATAATTTTTCTTGATCAATTTCCATGGGGTAATTTTTTGGAGCTATGGCTGAATGGCCTCTTAATTTTTTTTCCTCCATGTTTCTTGAACTTTCTTGAATTAGAAAAGATGACTAACAAGTCTTGCTATGTAAGCATGCCCATATATATAATTATATAGCCCATAAAAGGGTGGGACCCACACATATACACATACACACACCACACGGCCAAATGGCCCTTTTCAAGAATTTTCTTGAATGTTGTTTTTGTGAAATTCCCATTTTGCCCTTAGCCTTCCACAATATTTCCATGAACCTCTTTGCGAATTTCCCTTTTTACCCTTGGCCTTTCTCACTATTTCCATACTAATAATATTCATAAATAATATTCATAACAACTTGTACATTAAAATAATTTTTGAAAATGGTCTTGCCCTCAACATTCCACGACTACCTCGAAATATCCGAACGTACAAGGTACGGGCTATAACAAATACACAGCCTAGCCCAACACCTGAAGCATCACAATAAACAACATATCCTTCCAATCCCTCTGAAAGTGTCAAAACTGGGGCAGAAGCCAATCGACCCTTTAACTCTTGGAAACTACGTTCGCAAGCATCTGTCCACTGAAACTTTGCCGATTTCTGGGTCAACTTTGTAAGTGGTGCAGAAATAGAAGAAAAACCTTCAACAAACCTCCTGTAATAACCTGCTAAGCCCAAAAAGCTACGAACCTCCGTAGGAGTTGTTGGCCTTGGCCAAGTTTTCACGGCCTCAATCTTTTGACTATCCACTCGAATACCATCGGCTGCAACGATATGTCCAAAAAATGCCTCCGAGTTCAACCAAAACTCGCATTTGAAAAACTTTGCAAATAACTCTCGAGTTTGAAGAACTCCAAGGACAATACGCAAATGATCCGCATGTTCTGCCTCAGATCTAGAATACACCAACATGTCATCGATAAATACTATCACAAATAAATTCAGGAAGGGCCTGAACACATTATTCATCAAATCCATAAATACTGCCGGCGCGTTCGTTAGCCCAAATGACATCACCCAGAATTCAAAATGACCATATCTTGTTCTAAAAGCTGTCTTAGGGATATCTTTCTCCTTGACTCTCACTTGATGATAACCGGACCTCAAATCGATCTTCGAAAACCATTTGGCACCTTGCAATTGATCGAATAAATCATCGATCCTCGGAAGAGGATATTTGTTCTTAATCATCACCTTATTCTATTGCTTATAATCAATGCACATTCTCAAGGAACCATCTTTCTTTCGGACAAACAATACGGGTGCTCTCCACGGGGATGAACTAGGCCTAATGAAGCCTTTATCAAGCAAGTCTTTCAATTGCTCCTTCAACTCTTTCAATTCTGCGGGAGCCATTCTATAAGGAGGAATAGATATAGGTTTAGTGTTTGGCAACACATCAATGGCAAAATCAATCTCCCGCTCGGGAGGAAGGCCTGGAAGCTCCTCCGGGAACACATCTGGAAATTCATTCACTACGGGAACTGACGGAAGAGTTGGTGACTCAGCTTCTACATCTTGAACCCAAACTAGATGATAAATACAACCTTTCGTGATCACCTTCCTCTCCTTTAGATAGGAAATAAACCTACCTTTTGGTGACACCGTATTCCCTTTCCATTCTAGGTCTGGTTCTCCCGGAAAATGGAAACGAACCATTTTCATCCTACAATGAACATTGGCATAACAAGAAGCCAACCAATCCATGCCCATAATGACATCAAAGTCTACCATTTCTAGCTCATGCAAATCAATCATGGTACGACGGTCACAAATCATAACTACACAATCTCTATAGACTCGGCTAGCTATTACCGATTCACCCACGGGTGTAGACACCTCAAAAGGTTTGATCGACTCCGGCTTGACTGTAAATCGACCCGCAATATATGGAGTAACATATGATAATGTGGAGCCCGGATCAATCAAAGCATATACATCATGAGAGAATACCGATAATATACCTGTGACCACGTCTGGAGAAGACTCAAGATCTTGGCGTCCAGCCAAAGAATAAATACGGTACTGAGGACCGCTAGGACTAGGAGCTCTCCCTATGCCTCTAACATGGCCGACTGGTGCCTGTGGACCTGGCCCCGTAGGGCGTACAGATGCCGAAGATCCGGCTACCGACCCTGATGGCTGGGTCCTACCCCTACCGTGTACTGAGGGGCAATCACGCATGATATGGCCTGGTTGACCACATGAATAGCAACCATCTGAACCTTATCGGCACTGACCCCAATGCAACTTTCCACACTGGGAACATCGTGGCACGGGTGGCCTCGCCTGACCCGAATCACCTCTAAACTGGGACCCCGAATAACTCTGACTCGGCCCGGAATGAGTAGATCTATCAAATATCTGGCCTGGAAACCGTGGAGGTGAACTAGTCATAGTATAGCCTGAGTACCTGGGAAACTGCTGCCTGTGCCCACCCTAAACTCGCTTGTCGGACCCGAAAATCTAGACCTCTTGCTATGTCCCCGATCTTGCTCACGTTCACTTCTCCGCTGCTGTAGGCTTTCTTCTAGGTTCTGTGCATGTGCCTGAATGCGTGCAATGTCCATACCGTCCTGAAGGGACGCAGTCAAGAATTTATCCATCAAGTGTGTCCCTAAGCCCTTTACGAATCGGTGTACCCGGTCACCCATATCCGCTACCATGACAGAAGCATACCTCGCCAAGGAATTGAAGTGGAGGCTATACTCTAGGGCACTCATACTACCTTGCCTCAAGTTCAAGAATTTATCGGCTCTAGCTCGCCGAACTTCTGGAGGCATATAATGACGGAGAAAAGCATCAACAAACTTTTGCCATACGGGGGGAGGTGCATTGCCCCCCGTGAAGCCATCCATACCGTATACCAATGGATCGAGACATCTCTCAATCTATACGACGCTAGCTCCACCGACTCGGTGTCTGAAGCATGCATCAACCGAAGTGTCCTCAACATACCATCAATAAAATCCTGAGGATCCTCCTCCGGCTTTGACCCAAAGAATTTCGGAGGGTTTAAAGTAATAAAATCACGGGCCCTTGCACTAACAGCCATATCACCATGCCCTGAACTTTGCCTCTGAGTCTGGGCCGCAACTAATTGAGTTAGCAAATTAATGGCCTCTTTTACATCTTGACCAGAAGCATTCAGTGGAGGAGCTGGAGGTGCTGGAGCTGGGGCTGAGGCTCCCTCATACTCCTCAGTAATAGGCACTGTCTGGGAGGACCGACATTGAGCCGCACTCTGAGACTAACTTTCCTCTACTACCGGTGGCGGTTCTCTTTCAGCCCGCTTTTCTGCCACCGTCTTGCCCTTTTGGGCTGCTGTAGCCTTTTTATTTTTAGGCATCTCTGAAATATACAACACATGATTAAGGAACAAGAATTTCTTACATCATAGCTCTATCGCACGATTCTTATGAAGAAAGAAGGTCATTTATTCCTAAAATGTCCGTAGTTTCTTGGTTATAAGTGTGGCGCGCATCACACCCATACCCAAGACTCTACTAGACACGGCTCGTAGACACACCTTAGGATTGAATCGCTCTGATACCACTTTTGTCACGACCCGACTAGGGGGCCGCAATGAGCACCCGGTGCTAGCCCACCCAGGCACCCCCTTTACTTACACTTATACTTACACTTAGGTGAGCCACATAATTAGACATGCATTTCCGTTCATTCGTCAAACTAGTTCCATTTTGACAACAACACCTTTATATCATCATTGGCATTTATGCCACATCAATGTACATGGGATGACAAGGATAACAAAATGATATACAAAACATAGGCCGACAGGGACAGACATATCTAACCATATACACGTGACTACGAGCCTCTAAGAAGAGTGTGACATAACACATGAGCGGGACAGGACTCCGCTATGCCCATAATTATATACACAAAAGAATAAGTACCCAAAAGCTATGGCTCCGAAGGAAATGGAGCTTTGCTATGTAATCTCTTGAAAGAGCTGCTATGGATCAAGTCTGTCTCCCTGTGCACCTGCGTGCATGACGCAGCGTCCACAAACAAAAGGACGTTAGTACGAAGAATGTACTGAGTATGTAAAGCATGATCACATCGATATATAAGCATAATGAACAACATATGAAATAGCATAGGAGGGGGAGACAATAATATCATCATCATGACACTTACTTGCCTTTCATAGGAACTTTTCATTTCTCATACGTATTTGTATACATACATCCTCATCCGTGTTCCATAATAGTACTCGTACCATATTTGTGCTTGTATTCGTATACATGCCCTTATTCGTATTCATATACGTAGTCTTATCACATTAATATTCATATTATATATATAGCACATACCCATAAATACATACATAGCGTACCCGACCATAAGGTTCGGTGTTTCATACATACTTGGCCAACCAAGGCTCAAGGTTATATCTACCTGGCCCTACCAAGGCTTCAGGGTTATCCGTACCATCTGCAGATGTGTGGGCGCGTTACGTGATAATATACATACACACACACACACACACACACACACACACACACACACATATATATATATATATATATATATATATATATATATATATATATATATATATATATAAACATATACCCTACCCGGCACCATAGGCTCGGGGTATTATAGCCCTTCACAGGCACACATACATCTAATAGCCCGTAGGCACCTTTAGAATTATTATTATTATCATCATCATTACTATCATCATCATTATCGTTACGTCTATATTATAGGCTTACTCGTCATATGAGGAACGTAGTACAATCGTAGTACATATCAAGGATCGTGAGCTTACGAGCTCGGAAGTTCAATCATTTGAAGATAACCAACTCGTATAGAGGATTTAGAAACTTGGCCAAAGAACCATGCCTTATGAAAGAAAGGTTAGCCTTACATACCTTTTCGTCGCACTATTCTACACTTGCGTGTTCCTATCCAACGCTAGCGTTTCTACCTTCATTAAGGTCATACTATCATTAGAATCGATAATTAGTACACATGGCTAAGGCTAGGAAAAATCGAACAGTATTTCCTTTATTGATACAATGTCTAATTCATGGTCCTTCAATGTCATTTATAACCCATTCACATCACAATATAACAATAATCATGATTTGATTCCAATTAATCCTCTACATGGCACTATTCATCATGCATGACCCATTTTATCATGTTCTTCTACACTCCAAGTATTCAACTCTCCAATACCTTAGACATCCCATAAATATCATGAATCTTACCTTAGATATTGTAGGAACAAGCCTTAGTTGATAATACTCCACTTTGAGCAAAACCCTAGTTTATCTCCATTGGGATTCCTTGACCTTGGATGATCTTTGATGGTTTCCTTACTCTTGATTCACTTGATTTATGTTGTTGATCACCAAATATCGTTGAATTCTTGTGGAATATATGTAGAGAGAGGTTTTAGAGAGAAGGGGTGTGATGTAGAAGTGAAATAAAATAAGTCTTGGTCCCCTTATTTAATGACTTGAAAATCTGTGTTGAAGTGCACAGTGGTCGTAAACATGGTTTACGACCCATCCTCCAGTTTACGGACCGTCCTTCGTGGTCATCTTTAACCATTTTCAGAACCAGAAACTTAGGCTGCTGCATGGTAATTTACGACCATGGTTTACGGGCTGTAAATCACTTTACGATCCGTATTCCAGGTCGTATTTTACCATTTGCTCGACTGGCAGAAAGTTGAAGTTTTGCATGCGAATTTACGACCTGCCAGTTTACGGACCGTATACCATTTTACGGTCCGTATTAAACTTTTACGACCACTGGCCAGTTTTCCATTCTGCAAGTTTTCTCATTTCTTAGACTTTTCATTCTAATCACCCACACCCATTTACATGCATTGTTCATCCCATAGCTTGCCATATCTTAGCCAACTTTCTCGTCTTAAATCGGATACCTTTGAAATCTCGCCTAAGGTCATCACGTCGTCTCTTTCTCATGAACATCCCACACTCGTACCAATCACTAGTTCATTCACTTGCGTACCAACAAAAAAATTTCTGAGGTGTAACAAATGATCCCACAGTTTCATCTCTGAATATATAAGTGAAAGAGCGTCAGTATGAGGATCCTCAATTGTGCCATTACAGAGACATGTCTCATGAAAAAGAGAAGTGTCCATTTGATGTTTCCATAGATGGAATTCTCATATACCGAGGCAGGCTGTGTGTGCCGAATGTGGCAGAATTGTGCCGACGAATTCTAGAAGAAGCCCATTATTCTCGGTATTCTATTCACCCAGGTGCAACCAAGATGTATCATGATCTTAAGTTAATAGGTGGGATGGCATGAAGAGAGACATAGCAGAATTTGTAGCCCAATGTCCAATATGCCAACAAGTAAAGATCGAACATCAAAAGCCATAAGGCTTATTGCCAGCGATGGAAATCCCTACTTGGAAATAGGAAGTGATCAACATGGATTTCATTGTGGGGTTACCTCGTTCCCGAGGCAAGTATGATTCTATATGGGTGACCGTGGACAGACTCACGAAAGCAGCTCATTTTCTTCTAGTCTGAACCACATACTCAGCAGAAGATTATATGAGGTTATATCTCAAAGAGATCGTGCGACTCCATGGTATTCCACTATCCATTATCACTGATAGAGGAGCGCAATTTACAGCCAAGTTCTGGAAGTCTTTCCAAGAAAGTCTAGGTACTCAAGTGAAGCTTAGTACGACATTTCACCCGCAGACCGATGGATAGGCCGAGCACACTATTCAGACCTTGGAGGATATTCTAAGAGCATGTGTTCTGGATTTCAGAGGAAGTTGGGATGATCATTTGCCTCTAATCGAATTTTCATACAACATAGTTATCATTCCAGTATCCAAATGGCTCCGTATGAAGATTTATATGGAAGGAAGTGTAGATCCCTAATTGGATGGTTTGAAATAGGGGAAGTACAGCTAATAGGCCCTGAATTGATTCAGCAAGCGGTAGACAAAGTCAAAGTGATCCGAGATCGATTGTTGGCAGCCCAAAGTCGCCAAAAATCTTATGCGGACAACCGCCGACGAGACTTGGAATTTCAAATTGATGATTGGGTATTTTTGAAAGTGTCGCCAATGAAAGAGGTGATGAGATTTGGCAAGAAAGGGAAATTAATTCCTCGATACATTGGACCCTATAAAATTATCCATAAGGTGGGTCATGTAGCCTACGAATTGGACTCACCTTCAGAGCTTGAATCAGTCCATCCAGTCATCCATGTTTCGATGCTCCGCACGTGTGTTAAAGATCCCACGAAAATTGTCCCAATAGCTGATGTGCAAGTGACAGAAAAGCTAGCATATGAAGAAGTGCCCATTGCCATCTTAGACAGGCAAGTACGGAGACTTCGAAATAAGGAAATAGCTTCAGTCAAAGTTTTGTGGTGAAACAACAACTGAGAAGAAATGACTTGGGAGGCGGAAGAGAAAATGAAATCCACATATCCGCACTTATTCCAAACCCTACGAGATATTCAAGACGAAACACTAACATTATAAGGTATGCATGCTTTCTTTTCATGCTTTTTGTCGCGTGTGGCTAATTTATATTGCTATTGTGTTGTGGCCCTGTGAGGCAATGTTATTATGGGTTGTTGTGAAAGGATGGTAGAGCATATTATAGGGGAAACTCTGGCGAAATTTCGGTAGAATTCCCGAGTGTTTAACATTCGAGGACGAATGTTCCAAAAAGGGGGGAAGAATGTTACACCTCGAAAAATTTCCCATCAGCGTACAGTGAATAGGCCAACGAAGGGTATGACGTGTATGGTGTTTTGATCAGTAATAAAGAGCATTTGATGACCCTAATCGAGATTTCAAAAGACATTTAAGGTAAGAGAAGAAAGTTTCCGAGAGAAGGCAAGGCATACGATGTGTATCGGAAAGGAATTACGGGTAACGACTTAATGGTAACTAAATGGTGCTTTGGAGAAGAGTCGTAACATCCCTTAGATTGTTAATGAGGTGATGAACAAGTGCTAAGAAGGTTCCCTAAGGATTGGAGATCAAACGATGTGACAAGAAAAAGATCAGTGAAAAGATGGGTTATACGGTCGATTATACGGACCGTATATTGTTATATAGCCCGTACAATCGACCGTAGGAGTGTCACAGAATGAAATTGTTGAGGGTTAGATTTCACGGTCACTTATACGGACCGTATAAAATTATACAGCCCGTATAATGTGTCGTCAAATTGACACAGAATGGGATGATCACTGGAGCAGTTTTGCGATCACTTATACGGACCGTATAAGTGTCCGTATAATAACGTCGGGACAGATTTTAAGTTTTAAATAAGAGACCCAACCACATTTATTTCATTTCATTTCATTTTTCTTCTCCACAACTAAAGAATTCTCTAGAACTTTCCAAACTCCTCATATACAAGAATCCAAGTGAAATTAATGATCAACTTCATCAAATCAACAAAACTAGGTGTGGGAAATACATTAAAGTTCATCTAAGCCAAGAAATCTCATGGAAGGTGGTACTAGGGTTTTGTTCAAGTGCAGTATTTCAATTCAAGGCTTATTCCTACACCATCTAAGGTAAGTTTTATGGTATTTACATGTTATTTAAGGTATTGAAAAGTTGAAACACTTGGATTGTAGAAAGACATAGGAAATGGGTCATGAATATGGGAATAGTGGCATTGTTGGGTAAAGGCTTGGATTGTGTCACGACCCAACCCCGTGGGCCGAGACTAGTGTCTGAGCTGGACACCCATACACACCTACTTACCAAATCGACATATCCATAACTTATCCATATCCAACATATACTAGTTTATACAGATACTGAGAACAGACGTCGTCTTAAGCGGTCACCTGTAACATACATATCATACAGAAGCCACCAAGGCTGTCGTGGAACATATCATCCAAAACATATATATATGTATACTTACGTACAAGCCGTGAAGGCTATCATGGAAAATGGAACCGCTTAGACGCAAGCCACATAGACATATTTGAACCACAACGACCCATGACCCACACACATGTCTACAGGCCTCTAACAAAGATAACAGAATCATATGACGGGACAGGGCCCCGCCGTACCCCTGAACATATACATACATATAGACAACAGAAGAGTTTGTACCAAAATGTAGGCTCCAGAACAAGGGAGCACTCCAAAACAGCAGAATAGATGGCCTAAGCTGTCGGATCACCCACGTGAACGTCTGTACCTGCGGGCATGAAACGCAGCCCCCGGAATATGTACCGAGTATGTAAGGCATGAAGTACAGTACGGGGGATCATAGCCAAAATAGAAACTCACCAAAACCAGTATGACTGCTAAAATTTATCAATACGTTTCCTTTATGGAATAAAGCCATGTGTTGCAAATCATGAATCATACACACACACACACACACACACACACACACACACATATATATATATAACGTGTCCCGGCCCTTTTGTGAGGTACTCGGTGAATAAGGTCATATATGTCAACATCATATATCATATATACATATAACGTGTCCCGGCCGTCTACTGAGGAACTCGGTGGATAGAATCATGCATGTCATCATCATATATCATATGCACATAACGTGTCCCGGCCCTCTAGTGAGGGACTTGGTGGATAGAATCATGCATGTCAGCATCATATGCCATATATATATATACATAACGTGTCCCGACCCTCTATTGCTGGTCTCGGTGAATAAAGTCATCATATGTCATCTTGGCCGCCATCCCCGTATCATCACATCATTATATACATATACATATAACGTTTCCCGGCCCGCAAGTGAGAGGGACTCGGTGAACAATGCAGTAGAGTATGCACGAAAACATATCCTGGCTCGGGCTCAGTGAAAGACATACTGAGGCTTGCAAGAACATAGTGCGAAACCATGTGCACATAAATCAAGACTCGATAGACAAATATACTTACCGACACCTGAAGGCTCAGAAACAACTTTCGGGTCAATCCGACTTAGTATAAGAAAGTTAGAAGTGTTTGAAGTACAGAACCTTCTACAATCGTTTCAGAAACTATTTTTGGAAAATCAAAGCAACAATCATATCAAGTACCTTTCGGATATCGTTATGGATCAAATCAAATAGAGCTTTTGGAACCATATGTATGTATCAAAATATATCAAAGACTCAATGGAATAATCGAACGAGCTAGCATTTGAAAATAAAACTTTAGTCATATCAATTATCATTCGAATGCTATTCGGAAACATATCAAATAGAACTTCGACATCATGGATACGCATCAAAGCCATACGAAATAGCTTATGGAAGTCAAAAATATTAGCAATCCTATTGGCTCTAAGAGGAGTTTCTTTGGCATCATATACATATCGTCTGTTCGTTTCACAAAGATCATGCCAAAAGAAAGAAAAGGTAAGCCTTACATACCTTGCCCGCTTTCTACACTAATCCGAACTTAAGTCTTTGGTCTTGCAAGATCTACAACAATATTCATACATACCAAACATTAGCCATAACACTTAAGAGTCCAATTCTAAACCAATACTCTGTCTACAGAAATTTCGCCAGCATTTCCCCTGTAAATACCACCATCCCCGAGAATCCAACTCGGCCAAATCATCAACAACAAATCCGAGAATTTAACTCGGCCAAATTTTCAACAACAATACCAACAATTATTCTAACAATATCCACAATCAATTCAAAACGCATACTAACGTTAGCAACTTCTTTCTACAAACTTTGACGACTTTCCATTTACGTTCAATTCATAATTGCTTACATATTTAAGTTCTAATCCGCAACCATTCAAACAAAATTCAAGTCAAACAATCCGTACTATATTCAAAACAATTCAACCAATACTCTACTTCATCCGAAACCTTCCAAATTCAACAAGAACAATAATAACACATTTCCTCCTTTCAAATTCATGAACTACACCAACAATTCACACACTAACAACATTATTTTTCCATATATACAAGAAATGGTTTTTGACATCACATTAGCTTTCAAACAACTTTCCAACATTTACAACTTAAACTAGAATCATCAAACTTTCATTTCCATCATAGATTCCATTACAACAACAACCAAAATACTTAAGAAAAATTGATTCGTTCTCTTCCATACCATACAATAACCACACGGACACAACATAACATCCATATTTTCATAAATTTCATCCATTTCTACATACTACAACATACACAACCATCCATAACATATAAAAGAAGATTAATTCTTACCTTTTTCCTTTAACTTCTCACTTGACTAGAATTGTAGCTTGCAAGAAATAGTTGTCTACTTGCTCCAACAATTACCCCACGTTAAAGAGGACCTTCGAATTAGTAGGAATGCTTGAAGAAAATGATTTTTGATCAAAGTTTTCAAGGGCTCAATTTCTCTTGCTTATGGCTGAATGGCCTTTTATTTTTGGGTCTTCTCCAAGTTTCTTGATTTTTCTAAAGATAAAGATGAAAAATATGACCCAATTAGTCATCTTTTAGTTATTTATTTGCATCCATATGGGCCAAGGCCCACACCCTACATAACCGGCCACTTGGCCCATTTTTTTCTCAAGCCCATTCTTTTTTGTTTTGTTTTGGAATTCATGAAAAATTATTTTTCAAATTTCCAAATATGCCCTTAGCCATCCCCAATATTACCATGAACCACCTTGCGAATTTTCCTTTTTACCCTTAGCCTCTCTTAATATTTCCACATCAATAACTTCCATAAACAACTTGTGTGCTAAACAAGATAAAAATATAGCCTTGCTCTTAACTTCCCGCAATTATCTTGAATTATCCGAATGTACAAAATGCGGGATATAACATATCCAAATGTATAAAATGCAGGATATAACAGATTGAGTCATTGATTATCGATATATTGTGATTGTAAACATGTTATGAATGACACTTAGAACATGGAATAAGTATTATATGTGAGAAAATACAATAATGAACTATGACCATGATTATGGTGAAATTGGAGTGAAGTGGTGAAATGTGGGTGATGTAGATGAATGATGATTGTTATTTATGATATTATGAATGATGTTACGGATGTTTGGGAGTTGATGTGGAAAATGGAGGAAGTCATATAAACAAAGGAAATGCTGCCAAATTTTCTCTAGCTTTAGTAAGCACGTTCTTATAATCGCTTACCTAATGTTAATGCGAATTCTTTTGAAGGTAAAGACGTGATCATTAAAGGAGAATGAGCAAGCAATAGAGTAGTAAATGACAAAGGTATGTAAGACCAATCCTTTCTTTCTAAGGCATGAATCTTTCAAATTTTCCATGATCTTCCAATACGATGGAGACTACGAGTCCACGAATATACGAAGCTACATATGCACGTGATTAAGAAAGAAAGCATGGCACGAGCATGATAATGATGATGAACATAAGTACCAGAAATCCTTGTATAATAAAAGATGTCCATGAACCTAATAATTCTAAGTATGTTTTCACCGATTCTTCTCCATGCGTACACTCACCTTAAATTGTTAGCTCCTTCAAGGTGAGATATGATGTGGATGATTACTCCATTAGGGGTTCACGACCTTAAGTCACCCTGACATAGCTCATAGTTACCTTCAAATCCTAATGTATGTCTTAAATGCTAAATGTATAATGATGCTAAGTCGTGATATGTCTATGAAATGGTCAATAATGTAAGTTTATGTTGTACTTATACGAGGTATGAAAATGTTAAGTTATGGGTGATGCTGTAATGCTATGATTACATCATGCCTAGGTGGCCGGACATGTCACCGTTAATGCGACCTGCTATGATTACACCGCGCCTAGATGGCCGGACATGTCACCGCTAATGCCGGCTGCTATGATTCCACCGTGCCTAAATGACCGGACATGTCACCGCTAAAGCGGGCTGCTTATGATGGTTACCCGGACGCGGGTTAACGATGAGGATTATGATGTGATGAGATATATACCGTGATGACATATGTACTATGATTATGTAAATATACGATATATGTATGAGATGTATCCACCTATGAAATTCATGCAGGTTATACCTTCCTCTTGGGGCTCATAATCCTTCTAATATGTTTATTTCATTCTTGTCTTACATACTCAGTACAATGTTCGTACTGACGTCCGTTTTCTTTGGACACTGTGTTCATGCCCACAGGTAGACAGGGAGGTGAGCTTGATCCAGACTCGTAGGAGCTGTTAGCTGTTTGAGAGCACTCCATTGTTTCAGAGGTGCTTGATCATTCTTTTGTGTATATATGCATATTTTGGGCACGATAGGGTCTTGTCCCATCCATATGTCTAGTACTCTAGTTGAGGCTCGTAGATACGTAGTGTGGGTTATATGGTCTCACGAGGTTGCTATTATGTACGTATGTATATATATTATTTTGATGACCGAAAGGCTTATGTATATAAAAGCATTTATGTTCTCAAAAGAAAAATGATTTTCTCATGATTTGAGTATGAATTTGATAAAAGAACGTTTAACGAGCATGATGAGTAATAGAACGAGTGGTGCTTGGTGGTTAGCCCTGGGTGCCCGTCACGGCCCCTAGTCGGGTCATGACATAGCTTCAGTCAAAGTCTTGTGGCGAAACAATAACCGAGAAGAAATGACTTGGGAAGCGGAAGAAAATATAAAGTCAAAATACCCACACTTGTTTCTACCCCCGGAAGAGATTCAAGATGAGACATTAACGTTATGAGGTATGTATGCTTTCTTTTCATGCTTTTGGTCATGTGTGGCCATAATTTATTGCTATTGTGTTGTAGCCCGGTGTGGCATGGTTATTGTGGGCTGTTGTGACAGGATGGTAGAGCCATATTACAAGGGAAACTCTGGCGAAATTTTCGTAGAATTCCCGAGAACTTAACATTCGAGGACGAATGTTTCAAAGTGGGGAAGAGTGTTACACCTCAAAAAATTTCATGTCGTCGTATGATAGTTACACCAACGCAGGGTAAGAAGTATACAATTTTGCTACAAGTAAGAAAGACTACTTATCTAATCTAATTGAGGTTTCAAAGACATTCGAGGTAAGAGAAGAAAGTTAGTTGATGAGTGTAAAGTATAAGCCACATTTTGAAAAGGGTTCGCAAAGTACCTGTCACGACCCAACCCCGTAGGCCGCGACTCCTGTCCGAGCAGGACACCTTACGTACCCAGTAACCCCGAACCAACATATAAATTAGATACATAAATATATAAAGCCAAACGGAGTCACAAGCTATCGTACATAAGCAGATGTAGCGCACAGAAGCCGATAAGGCCATCACAGAATACGTATTTCCCAGAACATATACACAACCCACATATGTGTCTACAGACCTCTACGAACAGTAACAACAGAAACATAAGACGGGACAGGGCCCCGTCGTACCCCTGAATAGCGTACATATATACAATAGCAGAATACTATACCAAAATATAGGCTCCGGATAAAAGAGCGCTCCAAAATAGCAGAAGAAAGTCCTAAGCGGGCGGATCAGCAAACCTGTCGTCTGTACCTGCGCGGCATGAAAACGCAGCCCCCGAAGAAAGGGGGGTCAATACGGAATATGTACTGAGTTTGTAAAGCATGAAGTACAGTAGACGAAATCATAACCGGAACAGAAAATACAGAAAATGAGTGCAAAGTCCAGGATATCAAAATATATACTTACAAAACATAAATAATGCATGCAGAAACATATGCCAAATCCGGCCCCAATACGGGACTCGGTGAACAGAACGTGGCGCCACCCCGTCACTGGCGCCACAACACATCATACTTCAGAGTAGGGAATAGCTCCGTAACATATCATAACATATCAGATGGCCACATCATATCATATCATATTAGAACATAGGTGTAGATGGCACATCATACTCCGGACCCATGTACATGTCATACCTGCCCCCTCACATCGAGGCACGGCGAACAATGCAGTGGAATACGCTTGATAACAAATCCTGGCCCGGGCTCAGTGAAGGAAGCATTGAGGCATCCACGAGTGGAGTAGTGAGAAACTTTTGCATCATAAAATATTTACAAAGACTCGACAGAATAACCCGAATGACAGGTCATTTAAGAAAGAAATCAGACGATAGTCATAGCACGTACCTTTCGGATGTCGCGGGGGATTATATCGAATTAAAGCTTTTGGGATTGTTTGAACATATCAAAATATAACATTTACAGAATCTCGATAGCATAACTCAGATGGCAAATCATATAAAAGAGATTGAACGGTAATCATAGCGTATGCCTTTCGGATGTCACGATGGTTTATATCAAAATAAGCTTTCTGAAATCGTTTTCATGTTTCAAATTGCATTATGGAAGTCAACGAAATAATTCAAACAAATGCCATATGGTAGTTAGGAGAGTAGCCAAGAGTTTCCTTTGAATTCTACTTCAGAACAAGTCAAACGGAACAAATCAGAAAAATCCGGGAGTAGTGGGCCCACCTCGGGTCAAACGAGGTGGCGGACACAAAGTATGTGTAATAAACATTATGGAGTCTCTTATGAGGGTTTTAAGGTAATCGAATTTTATTTACACAAGTTCTAGGTATTTAAACAACTTTCCTAACCATTTGCAATATAATTAGTTCAATTCCACTGAATGGAAAAGGGGCAAATTTAGACGCGGATTCCGAAGAGTAGAGTAGTCCCCGAGGTCCAACTTCAAACCTAATACATCTAGGACATGCCAAGAGAAGGAAAGGGTGAGCTTTACATACCTTTTCCGCTTCTTACGCTCCTCCAATTTCAAGTCCCGAATACCCCAAAATCTACAATTGGTCACAAATACCAAACATTGATTATAAGCCTTCAAGAATTCAATCTTAACTCAACACTTGTCTACAAAAATTTGGGCAGCATCTCCCCTGTTTATATGCCTCGCCCAGAATTACAATTCAGCAACCAACACATCAACAACAATACCAAATATATTAACATCATTTCCAACACCAACATATGCCGTAAAACAGCCCGCACATTAGAATAAGTACCCAAAAGCTATAGCTCTGAATGAAATGGAGCTCTGCTATGTAGTCCCTGAGAATGTGGCTATGGATCAAGTCTGTCTCTCTGTGCACCTACGGGCATGACGCAGCGTCCACAAACAAAAGAACGTCAGTACGAAGAATGTACTGAGTATGTAAAGCATGATCCATATCAACATAGAAGTATAATATACAACATAAGGAATAACACAGGATGGGTGATAGTAATACTATCGTCATACGCACTTACTTGCCTTTCATAGGGACTTTCCAATTCAAAAGCGTATTTGTGTACATACATCCATATCCGTATCCATGTTCATATCCGTACCCAATTACGTGTCCTTATACACATTCATATCCTGTACATAGTCTTATTCGTGATCGTATCGTATTCGCATTCATTCTCATATCTATATCATTTACATCATCATATCATATACATAGCACTTACATAACATACTCGACCACGAAGGATCGGTGTTTCATACATACTTGGCCAGCCAAGGCTCAAGGTTACACATACCTGGCCCTACCAAGGCTTCAGGGTTACATCTACCTGGCCCTACCAAGGCGTCAGGGTTATCCGTACCATCTACAGAGGTGTGCGCGCGTTACATAATCATATACATATTCTACCCGGTCTTATAAGCTCGGGGTTCCATAATAGTCATACATAGATACACATACATAATAGCTCACAAGCATCACTACAATTAACATCATTATCATCATCGTCATTATTAGCGTCATCTATATCATTATCACTATTATCGTCATCGATAGCATTATCATTATTATCGTCATTCATTACATCTATCTTTATAGGCTTACTCGTCATACGAGGAACTTAGTACAATCGTATCATATCAAGAATCGTGAGCTTACTAGCTCGGAAGATCGAATCGTTTGAAGGACATCATAGACTTTTGGAATATTTAGATGTTTGGCCAAAGAACCATGCCTTATGAAAGAAGGGTTAGCCTTACATACCTTTTCCGTTCAACTATTCTATTGTTGCACGTTCTCCTTCAGCGCTCGCATTTCTACCTTCATTAAAGTCATGCTATCATTAGAATCGAGAGCTAGCATACATGACTAAAACTAGAGAAAATTGGACACCATCTCCTTTATTTATACGACATTCCTCCATAGCATAATCAACTCCCAAACGTCAATAATACATTCACAATACCATAACAATAGTCATTATTCATCCACATTATCTACATTTCTCAATTTACCTTCAATCACCCATATCTATAGCCAAAACACACAACTACGTTCATTCACATACATTTCCTATCCCATGTTCTCAACGTCATTTATAACATGTTTATATCACAACACATCAAGAATCATGACTCGATTCCAGCTATTACTCAAAATGGCACTATTCCACATTCATGACCCATTTTTCTATACCCTTCTACAATCCAAGTATTTCAACTCTCAAATACTTTAAACAACATAGAAATACCATAAATCTTACCTTAGATGTCGCAGGAACAAGCCTTGGTTGATAATACTCCACTTGAGCAAAACCCTAGTTCATCTCCAATGAGATTTCTTGACTTGAATGATCTTTAATGGGTTTTCTTAAACTTGATGCAGTTAATTTATGTTGTAGATCACTAATAATCCTTGAATTCTTGTGGAAAAAATGTAGAGAGATATTTTAGAGAGAAGGGGTGTGATATAGAAGTGAAATGAAATAAGACTCTGTCCTTTTATTTAATGAACCATTTCAGTCCTGACCGTATATACGGACCAACATACTGTCCGTACAAATTATACGGGCTGTATGTTTGGTCCAGAAAGTTATGCCATTCTGGGTTGATTATACGGTCCCAAACATACGGACCGTATAATTTATACGGCCAGTATGTTTTGCCGTATAATCCCCTGTGATTTCGAAGCTCGTTTCGACGACTTGTTTGATCTCCAATCCTTATGCAACCTTCTTAGAACTTGTTCAACACCTCAATACCAATCTAATGGACTTTATCACTCTTCTCCAAGACATCATTAACTCCTCATTAACTCGTTACTCGTATTTCCTCTCCGATACCTATCGTATGCCTTGCTTTCTCTTGACAACTTTCTCGTCTAACATCGGATGTCTTTGAAATCTTACTTAGGGTCGTCAAATGTCATTTCTTACTGAATGAAGTACCGTATACTCGTACTCCTCACTAGTCTATTCACTTGTGCATCAACGGAAGATTTTTCGAGGTGTAACATTCTTCCCCCCTTAAGAACATTCGTCCTCGAATGTTAAAGTTCACGGGGATTCTATAAAAATTTCACCAGAGTTTCCCCAATAATATGGCACTACCATCCTATCACAACAGCCCATAATAAGAATGCCTCACAGGGCCACAACATAATAGCAATAGAATTTGGCCACACACGACCAAAAAACATAAAAAGAAGTCATATATACCTTAAAATCTTGATATCTCATCTTGGATCTCTCCTAGGGGATGAAAAAAATGCGGGTATCTGGATCGCATACTTTCTTCCGCTTCCCATGTCATTTCTTCTCGTTTACTGCTTCTCCATAAAACCTTAACAGAGGCCACTTCTTTGTTTCTAAGCCTCCGTATTTGCCTATCTAGTATGGCAATGGGTACCTCTTCATAAGTCAACTTTTCTGTCACTTGCACATCACTCATTGGCACGATCTTAGTAGGATCTCCAACACATTTTCGAAGCATCGAGACATGGAAAACTTGATGTACTGGCTCTAAATCCGGAGGTAAATCTACTCATAGGCCACCTTTCCTATCTTTCGTACAATCTCATAAGGTCCAATGTACTGGGGACTAAGCTTCCCCTTTTTGCCAAATCTCATTACACCTTTCATTGGCGACACTTTCAAAAATACCCAATCCTTAACTTGGAACTCTAAGTCCCTTCGACGATTATCCTCATAGGACTTTTGACGAGTTGTAGTTGCTAACAACCGATCTTGTATGAGCTTGAATTTCTTAATGGCTTGCTGGACCAAGTCTGGCCCTATCCACTTAGCCTCCCCTGTCTCGAACCACCCAATTAGGGATCTATACTTTCGCCCATATAAAGCTTTATACGGTGCCATTTGGATGCTAGAATGATAACTATTATTGTAAGCAAACTCAATGAGGGGTAAGTGTTCATCCCAATTCCCTCCAAATCTATCATACACGCTCGCAACATATCGTCAAGAGTCTGAATGGTGCGTTCAGCTTGCCCATCGGTCTGCTGATGGAATGTCATGCTATGGCTCACTTGGGACCCTAGACCCTCTTGGAAATACTTCCAAAAATTAGCTGTAAACTAAGTCCCTCTATCAAAGATAATAGATACTGGAACACCATGGAGTCTCACTATCTCCTTAACATAAAGCCTTGCATAATCTTCTGCCACATATGTTTTTCTGACCGGTAAGAAATGAGCTGACTTTGTGAGTCTATCCACAATCACCCATATAGAATCATACTTATGTCGAGAACGGGGTAAGCTTGTAATGAAGTCAATGTTAACTACTTTCCACTTCCAAGTTGGGATTTTTATAGCTTGCAACAATCCACCCAACTTTTGGTGCTCGATTTTCACTTGCTGACAGTTGGGACATTGAGCTATGAATTCCGCTATATCTTTCTTCATCCCATTCCACCAATATATAGACTTAAGATCATGATACATTTTCGTCACTCCGGGGTGGACAAAATAACGGGAACAATGAGCTTCTCTCAATATTTGGTGGCATAGACCTGCCATATCGGGAACACATAATCTGCCTCGACATAGAAGAACTCCGTCTTCTGAAATGTCAAATGATGACTCCTATTTCTGAGGGAGGGTATCCCTGTAATGCATTAGCATGGAATCTTCGTATTGCCGCTCTTTCACTTTTGCTACTAGCGACGAGACTGCTGAATCCTGAATAGTAGTTCCCTTGCTACCTGAGTCCACTGCTCGAACTCCTAGGCTGGCTAACTGCTGGAGCTCAAAGGCCATTTCTCTCTTCTCGGGTCGTACATCACACAAACTTCCCATAGATCTGCGGCTAAGAGCATCAACCACAACATTTCCCTTTCCGGGGTGATATAGGGTATCAACATCATAATCTTTTAGCAACTCCAACCATCGTCGTTGCCGTAAATTCTACTATTTCTGCTTGAATATATACTGAAGACTCTTATGATCTGTATAAATGTTCACATGGACACCATATAAATAATGTCTCCTATTCCTTAACGCATGAACCACTGTGGCCAATTCTAGATCATAGGTTGGGTAATTCTTCTCATGTTTCCGTAACTGCCTTAACGCATACGCAATCACCTTACCATGTTGCATCAATACACAGCCTAGCCCAATGCCTGAAGCATCTCAATAAACAACATATCCTTCCAATCACTCTGGAAGTGTCAAGACTGGGGCGGAAGTCAATCTATCTTTCAACTCTTGGAAGCTACGTTTACAAGCGTCTGTCCATTGAAACTTTGCCAATTTCTGGGTCAACTTTGTGAGTGGGGTAGAAATAGAAGAAAAACCTTCAACAAATCTCCTGTAATAACTAGCTAAGCCCAAAAAGCTACGAACCTCCGTAGGAGTTGTGGGCTTGGCCAAGTCTTCATGGCCTCAATCTTTTGACCATCTACCCGAATACCATCGGCTGTAACAATATGTCCTAGAAACGTCACTGAATTCAACCAAAACTCGCATTTGGAAAACTTTGCAAACAACTCTCGAGTTCGAAGAACTCTAAGGATAGTACGCAAATGATCCGCATGCTCTGCCTCGGATCTAGAATACACCAAGATATTGTCGATAAATACGATCACAAATAAATCCAGGAAGGGCCTGAACACATTGTTCATCAAATCCATAAACACTGCCGGTGCATTAGTTAGCCCAAATGACATTACTCGGAACTCAAAATGACCATACCTTGTTCTGAAGGCTGTCTTAGGGATATCTTTCTCCCTAACTCTCACTTGGTGATACCCGAAGCTCAAATCAATCTTTGAAAACCATTTGGCACCTTGTAATTGATCGAATAAGTCATCAATCCTCAGAAGGGGATATTTGTTCTTAATCGTCACCTTATTCAATTGCCGATAGTCAATGCACATTCTTAAGGAGCCATCTTTATTTCGGACAAACAATACGGGTGCTCCCCACGGGGATGAACTAGGCCTAATAAAGCCTTTTTCAAGCAAGTATTTCAATTGCTCCTTCAACTCTTTCAATTCTGCGGGTGCCATTCTATAGGGAGGAATAGATATAGGCTTAGTGCCCAGCAACACATCAATGGCAAAATCAATCTCCCACTCTGGAGGAAGGCCTAGAAGCTCTTCCGGGAACATATCCGGAAATTCATTATCCGCGGGAACTGACTGAAGAGTGGGCGATTCAGCTTCTATATCTTGAACCCGAACTAGATGATAGATACATCCATTTGTGATCATTTTCCTTGCCTTTAGATAGGAAATAAACCTACCTTTTGGTGACGCCGTATTTCCTTTCCATTCTAGAACTGGTTCTCCCAGAAATTGGAAACGAACCGCTTTCATTCTACAATCGACATTGGCATAGCAAGAAGCCAACCAATCCATGCCCATAATAACATCAAAGTCTATCATTTTTAGCTCATGCAAATCAACGATAGTACGACGATCACAAATCACAACTATACAGTTTCTATATACTCGGCTAGCTATTACCGATTCACCCACGGGTGTAGACACCTCAAAAGGTTTGATCGACTCTAGTTAAACTCTAAATCGACCCGCAACATACGGAGTAACATATGACAATGTGGAGCCCGGATCAATCAAAGCATATACATCATGATAGAATACCAACAATATACATGTGACCACATCAGGAGAAGACTCAAGATCTTGGCGTCCAGCCAAAGCATAAACACGGTGTTGAGGACCGCTAGAACTGGGAACTCTCTCTCTGCCTCTACCATGGCCAACTGGCGCATGTGAACCTGGCCCCATAGGGTGTACAGACGCTGAAGATCGGGCTACCGACCCTGAAGGCTGGGTCCTACCTCTACCATGAACTGAGGGGCAATCACGCATGATATGGCCTGGTTGACCACATGAATAGCAAACATCCGAACCCAATCGGCATCAACCCCAATGCAACTTCCCACACTGGGAACATCGTGGTACGGGTGGCCTTGCCTGACCCGAATCATCTCCGAACTGAGACCCCGAATAACTCTGACTCGGCCCGGAATGAGTAGATCTGTCGAATCTCTGGCCTGAAAACCGTGGAGGCGCACTAGTCATAGAATAGCCTGAGTGCCTAGACATCTGCTGTCTGTACCCACCTCTGAACTCATTGACCGGACCCGAAAATCTGGCGCTCTTGCTATGTCCTCTATCATGCTCACGTTCGCTTCTCTACTGTTGTAAACTTACTTCTAAGTTCTGAGCATGAGCCTGAATGCGTGCAATATCCATATTGTCCTGAAGGGTCGCAGTCAAACACCTATCCATCAAATGCGGCCCCAGGACTTTCACAAATCGGTGTACTCTTTCACCCATATTCGCTACGATGGCCGAAGCATACCTAGCCAAGGAATTAAAGCGAAGACTGTACTCTAAAGCACTCATGCTACCTTGCCTCAAGTTCAAGAATTTATCGGCTCTAGCTCGCCGAACTTCTAGTGGCATATAATGTCGGAGGAAAGCATCAACAAACTCTTTCCATACCGGGGGAGGTGCATTGGCTCCCCGTGAAGCCATTCAAACCGAGTGCCATTGGATCGAGAAATCTCTCAATCTATACGACGCTAACTCCACCGATTCGATGTCCGAAGCATGTATCAAACGAAGCGTCCTCAACATCCCATCAATAAAGTACTGAGGGTCCTCATCCGGCTTTGATCCAAAGAATTTCGGAGGGTTTAAGGTAATGAAGTCACGAGCTCTTACACTAACAACCCTATCACCTTGCCCTGCACTTTGCCGCTGAGTCTGAGTAGCAACCAACTAAGTATGCAAATATATGGCCTCTTTTACATTTTGGCCTGAAGCATTCGGTGGAGGAATCGGAGGTGCTGGAGCTAGGGCTGAGGCTCCCTCAGGTTCCTCTGACATAGGGACTGAATGGGAGGACTGAGATTGAGCCGCACTCTGGGACTCACTTTCCTCTACTACCGATGGCGGTGCCTTTTCAGCCTGCTTTTCTGCCACCGTCTTGCCCTTTTGGGCTGTTGTAGCCTTTCTCTTTACAGGCATTTCTGAAATACACAACACACGATTAAGGAAGAAGAAGTTCTTATGCCATAGCTCCATCGCACGATTCTTATGAAGAAAGAAGGTCATTTATTCCCAAAATGTCCGCAGCTTCTTGTTTATAAGTGTAGTGTGCAATACACCCATAACCAAGACTCTACTAGACACGGCTCATAGACACACCCTAGGACTGAACTGCTCTGATACCACTTTTGTCATGACCTGACTAGGGGCCGCGACGAGCACCCGGTGCTATCCCACCCGAGCACCCCTTAACATACCTTTATACTTACATCTAGGTGAGCCACATAATAAAACATATATTTCTATTTATCCGTCATGCTAGTCCCATTAGACAACAACATCTTTTATATCATCATAGGCATCTATGCCGCATCAATGTACATGAGCCGACAAGGCTAAAAAAATGATATACAAAATATAGGCCGACAAGGCCAGACATACCTAACCACATACACATGTCTACGAGCCTCTAAGGAGAGTATAACATATCACATAAACGGGACAGGACCCCGCTATGCCCATGATTACGTACACAAAAGAATAAGTACCCAAAACCTATAGCTCCGAATGAAATGGAGCTCCGCTATGTAGTCCCTGAGAATGTGGCTATGGATCAAGTCTGTCTCCCTGTGCACCTGCGGACATGACGCACCGTCCACAAACAAAAGGACGTCAGTATGAAGAATGTACTGAGTATGTAAACCATGACAAATATCAACATAGAAATATAATATACAACATAAGGAATAGCACAGGATGGGACATAGTAATACCATCGTCATACGCACTTACTTGCCTTTCATAGGGACTTTCCAATTCAAAAGCGTATTTGTGTACATACATCCATATCCGTATCCATATTCGTATCCGTACCCAATTACGTGTCCTTATTCACATTCATATCATGTACATATTCTTATTCGTGATCGTATCGTATTCGCATTCATTCTCATATCTATATCATATACATAGAATTTACATAGAATACCCGACCATGAAGGATCAGTGTTTCATACATACTTGGCCAGCTAAGGCTCAAGGTTACACATACCTGGCCCTACCAAGGCTTCAGGGTTTCATCTACCTGGCCCTACCAAGGTGTCAGGGTTATCCGTACCATCTGTAGAGATGCGCGCGCGTTATATAATCATATACATATTCTACCCGACCTTATAAGCTCGGGGCTCCATAATAGTCATACATAGATACATATACATAATAACTCATAAGCATCTCTACTATTAACATCATTATGATCATCGTCATTATTCTCATCATCGATATCATTATCACTATTATCGTCATCGATATCATTATCACTATTATCGTCATTCATTACATCTATCTTTATAGGCTTACTCGTCATACGAGGAACTTAGTACAATCGTATCATATCAAGAATTGTGAGCTTACTAGCTCAGAAGATCGAATCGTTTAAAGGACATCATAGACTTATGGAAGATTTAGATGTTTGGCCAAAGAAACATGCCTTATGAAAGAATGGTTAGCCTTACATACCTTTTCCGTTCAACTATTCTATTGTTGCACGTTCTCCTTCAGCGCTCGCGTTTCTACCTTCATTAAAGTCATACTATCATTAGAATCGAGAGCTAGCATACATGACTAAAACTAGAGAAATTTGGACGGCATCTCCTTTATTTATACGACATTCCTCCATAGCATATATCAACTCCCAAACGTCAATAATACATTCACAATACCATAACAATAGTCATTATTCATCCACATTATCCACATTTCTCAATTTACTTTCAATCACCCATATCCTTAGCCATAACACACAACTACGTTCATTCACATACATTGCCTATCCCATGTTCTCAACGTCATTTATAACATGTTTATATCACAACACATCAAGAATCATGACTCAATTCAAGCTATTAATCAAAATGGCACTATTCCACATTCATGACCCATTTTTCTATACCCTTCGACAATCCCATTATTTCAACTCTCAAATACATTAAACAACATAGAAATACCATAAATGTTACCTTATATGTCGTAGGAACAAGCCTTGGTTGATAATACTCCACTTGAGCAAAACCCTAGTTCATCTCCAATGAGATGTCTTGACTAGAATGATCTTTAATGAGTTTTCTTACACTTGATGCACTTAATTTATGTTGTTGATCACTAATAATCCTTGAATTCTTGTGGAATAAATGTAGAGAGATGTTTTAGAGAGAAGGGGTGTGATATAGAAGTGAAATGAAATAAGACTTGGTCCCTTTATTTGATGAACCATTTCAGTCCCTACCGTATATACGGACCAACATACGGTCCGTACAAATTATACGGGCCGTATGTTTTGGTCCAGAAAGTTATGCCATTCTGGGTTGATTATACGGTCCCAAACATACATACCATATAATTTATACGGCCAGTATGTTTGGCCGTATAAGCCCCAGTGAATTCGAAGCTCATTTCGACGACTCGTTTGATCTCCAATCCTTATGGAATCTTCTTAGCACTTATTCAACACCTCAATACCAATCTAAGGGATGTTATCACTCTTCTCCAAGATATCATTACCTCCTCATTAACGCGTTACTCGTATTTCCTGTCCAATACCTATCGTATGCCTTGCCTTCTCTTGACAACTTTCTCGTCTAACATCGGATGTCTTTGAAATCTTACTTAGGGTCATCAAATGTCATTTCTTACTCATTGAAGTACCGTATACTCGTACTCCTCTCTAGTCTATTCACTTGTACATCAATGGAATATTTTTCGAGGTGTAACAGCTACCCAGAAGGGCAAGTCAGTGGCAGGTAGGAGGACTGAAGGGTTACCGTTTACAGATGTAGAGAAGGGAAAGTCACAGAATAAGGTTCCATCTCGATCCTCTCACAATTTGCCTGCTCCAAAGGAGCACAGAAAAGCCTCAGCTCTAGCTCCAGCACCCCCAGTTCCTCCATCGGATGCCTCAGGCCAGGAGATGAGCGAGGCCATTCAATTGTTGACCCAGTTAGTAGTCGTTCAGGCCCAGCGGCAGGGTACGGGTCATGGTGATAGAGCTGTTAGTGCCAAAGTTCATAATTTCATCAACTTAGACCCTTTAGAATTCTTTGGGTCAAAACAGGACGAGGACCCGTAGAACTTCATAGATGATATATTGAGAACATTGCGGGTAATGCATGCATCAGATGCTTAGTCGGTAGAATTAGCCTCTTATAGAATGCGAGATGTGGTTGTTCATTGGTATAGTACCTGGGTGTCTTCTAGAGGGGCAAATGCACCTCCACCGGTATGGAAATAGTTTTTAGATGCCTTTGTTCGACACTATTTACTGCCAGAGGTTTGACAGACTAGAGCTGATAGGTTCCTGAACCACAAACAGGGGAACATGAGTGCTCTGGAGTACAACCTTTATTTTAATTATTTGGCATGGTATGCTCCTGCTATGGTAGTTGATATGGGAGATCGTGTCCATCAATTTTTGAGTGGTTTGGGGCCTCATTTGATTGATGATAGTTTGACGGCCTAGCTTCCTGAAGGTATGGATATTTCTCGCATTCAGGCCCACGCCTAGAATCTAGAGGAGCGACAGCAGTAGTGAGGAGTGAGCATGAGTATGATAGGAACTATAATAAGAGGGCCAGAGCCTCAGGTGATTTTAGTGAGTTCAGAGAGAGTCAGAGGTCGCAGTATTCTAGACACTCAGGCCATTTAGCAGCCAGTGCACCTCCACGATTTGTAGGAAAGAGACTTAATCGCACTATTTATTTTGGACCAGGTCAGAGTTCCAGAGTCTCGACTTCTCAGTATAGGGGTGATTCAAGTCAGATGAGGTTACCTTTACCACGATGCACTCAGTGTGTTAAGTTGCATACTGGACAGTGTCGTTTAGGTAGGGATGCTTGTTATGCATGTGGTCAGCCAGGCCATATGATGTGTGTCGTCCATCGACAGGTAGTAGAGGTATGGTACAGCCCACGGGATCAGCAGCTGGTTCTTCATCATTCGTACACTCTCTGGGGCAGATTTCACAGACACCAGCAGGTCGTGGTAAAGGTAGAGGGGGAGTATCTAGTTCAAGCGGTCCTCAGAATTGCATTTATGCACTGACTAGATGACAGGATCTTGAGTCATTGCCCGATGTTGTCTCAGGTGCGTTATCAGTATCTTCCCATGATGTATATGCATTGATTGATCCTGGTTCGATATTGTCATATGTTACTCCTCATATTGCTGGTCGAATTGGGGTGAAACATGAGTCTAAAAAACCTATCGAAGTGTCTACACCTATTGGTGACACAGTGATAGCTAGACGGGTTTATATAAATTGTGTGGTTATAGTCTGTGACTGTCGTACTATGGTTGAATTGATTGAGCTAAATATGGTACACTTTGATGTTATTATGGGTATGGATTGGTTGGCTTCTTGTTATGCCAATGTTGAGTGTAGAATGAAAATGGTTCGTTTCCAATTTCTGGGAGACCCATTTCTAGAGTGGAAGGGTAATACATCATCGCCTTAAGATAGATTTATTTCCTATCTCAAGGCAAGGAATAAAATTTCCAAGCGTTGCATTTATCATCTCTTGCGGGTTCAAGATACAGAAGCAAAGCCGACAACTCTTCAATCTGTTCCAGTAGTTAATGAGTTTCCAGATGTGTTTCTGGACGAGCTTCCAGGCCTTACATCAGAACGCGAGATAGATTTTTCAATTGATGTGTTACCAGATACTAACCCAATATATATTCCGCCTTATAGTATGGCTTCAGCAAAATTAAGAGAGTTGAAGGAGCAATTAAAGAATTTGTTTGAAAAGGGTTTTATCAGGCCTAGTTCATCACCGTGGGGAGCACCCGTGTTATTTGTAAGGAAGAAATATGGCTCCTTATTGTTGTGTATCGACTATAAGCAGCTGAATAAGGTGACAATAAAGAACAAGTATCCACTTCCATGGATTGATGATTTATTTGATTAGTTGCAGGGTGCCAAATGGTTCCAAAGATAGATTTGAGATTTGGGTACCACTAGGTGAGAGTCAGAAAGAAGGACATTTCGACGACCTTTAGAACCAGATATGGTCACTTTGAATTCCGTGTGATGTTGTTGGGGTTAACAAACTCTTCAGGAGTATTTATAGATTTGATGAATAGTGTATTCAGGACTTTCCTAGATTCATTTGTAATTGTATTCATCGATGATATTCTGGTGTATTCTTGATCCGAGGCAGAGCATACGAATCATTTACGTACTGTTCTTAGACTTCTTCAGCACCGGAAGTTACATGCAAAGTTCTCAAAATGTGAGTTTTGGTTGAATTAAGTAACATTTCTAGGGCATATTATTTCAGCTGATGGTATTCGAGTGGATACCCAAAAGATTGAAACTGTGAATACTTGTCCGAGACCTACAACACCTACTAAAGTTCACAGTTTTCTGGGGTTGGCAGTTTATTACAGAAGGTTTGTAGCAGGATTTCTTCCATATTTGCACTGCAGACGAAGTTGACTTAGAAATTAGCTAGGTTTCAATGGACGGATGCTTGTGAGCGCAGTTTTCAGGAGTTGAAGAATAGATTGACTTTGGCCCCGGTTCTGACACTTCCAGAAGGATCGAAAGGCCATGTTATTTATTGTGATGCCTCAGGCGTTGGGTTAGGTTGTGTGTTGATACAGCACGGTAAAGTTATTGCATATGCTTCGACACAGTTGTGGAAGCATGAGAAAAACTATCCAACCCATAATCTAGAGTTGGTTGTGGTAAGTCATGCATCGAAGATGTGGGGGAATTATTTGTATTGCCTTCATATTGATGTTTATACAGACCACAAGAGCCTTCAGTATATCTTCAAGCAGAAAGAGTTGAATTTGCGACAAAGGCGATGGTCGGAGCTAATGAAAGATTATTGTCACGACCAAGCTAGGGGCCGCGACGGGTACCCGGAGCTAGTTACCGAGCACCGCTCACTCTATTACTCATCTTGCTCATTTAATACTCTTTTATCAATTCTACATACCAATTGTAGGAAAATCTTATTTAATCAAATCTAAATACTTTATATACATTTGCCTCTTGGCCATCAAAATGATATACATACATAAGAAAACATCTTGTGAGACCATCTAACCCACACTGCGTATCTACGAGCCTCTACTAACATAATGAATACATAGACGGAACAAGACTCCGCCATGCCCAAAATATGCATATATGAATGTATATCAAAAGAATAGCCCTAAGCTCCTCCGAACAATGGAGTGCTATCTAACAGCTGACACCTACTGAGGACCTGGGCCAAGCTCTCCTCCCTGTCTACCTGTGGGCATGAACACAGCGTCCGAAGAAAGGACGTCAGTACGAATATTGTACCGAGTATGAGAGGCATACATAATGAAAGGAAACATCAATAACATGAGGATGACATCAACATGAGACATCTGGATCTGACTGATAATCATAAATGAAGTAATGCATGTTATCTTACTAATACTCATCATCATGACATGTATGCATCATATGCAAGCTGCCCGTCCATGTTGGAACGGTGTGATAATCAATAATATTAGCCCGCGTCCAGGCCTCCCGCGTCTGGGGTACCATCTCATGCCGCCCACTAGTGGTGTCTGCCCACGCCCGTAGGTCGTGGTGTATCCGTATCGCCGCCCGCCGAAGCGGTGTCTGCCCGGCCAACTAGGCCCGGTGTAAAATGCTCATGACATGCTCAATGCAAAATATTCATAAAAATATGCTCATCATAAAATACTCATCTTATCATGATATGTGTATAAGGCTCAAGATCAACTTTACTCTATCGGGGTGACGTAAGGTCGTAATCCCCCGGTTACATTATGGAACCATTATGGACATTCTGCCTCACCTTGAAAGGACTAATACATAAGGTAAGTGTAGGCAAGTAATAACATCCTCATATCGTATATCTTATCTCATATAGACATTTATAGGCATAGGCCTTTAACTTCTTAGAATGTGAGAACTCATGAAGAGAATAGAGATTCAGACTAAAAGATTCATGCCATTAGAAAGAAGGACTAGCCTCACATACCTGGTCGTTTAGCTAGACTATCGCTCACTTGCTCTCCTTCAATATCACATTGTTACCTTCATAAGAGAATTTGGATCAACGTTAGTAACTGACTATAAGAACGCGTCGCTAATTCTAGGAAAAGTCAGACAACGCTTTCTTCGTTTATACTACTTTCCTCATGCTTTATCTCAACTCCCAACATTCATAATATTACTCGCAATATCATAATCGACAATTGTCATTTACGTACATTTGGAAAAATCCACCATTTTCCTCCAATTTTCCCTTATTTATACTTCTAGCTCGTCCTTGCGTTTTCATGCATTTAAATGCTTGTTTCATGATATAAACATCATTTATAACGTATTAGTACTCACAACACTTCAATATTCATAGTTCGATTCCACTATCATTCATTTATGCTACTATTCACTTAATAATGACCCATTTCTATGTTCTTCTACATTTCAAGTGTCTAAGCTTTCCAATACTTCAAACAATATGGAATAATCATGAAACTTACCTTGGAGGATGGTTGAACAATCCTTAAGTTGAAAGACTTCAATTAGCCAAAACCCTAGTTCCACCTTCTTGGGAATTTTTGACTTAGAAGATCCTTTTGATGTGTTCTTACACTTATTCTCATGAATTTGGTGTTGAAAATCTTAGGTTTCCTTGGATTTTCTTGCTATTCTTAGAGTTGAAGTGTTGAAGAACACTCTGGAGTTTTCTTGAAGTGTTGGATGAAGAATGACGTGAAATGGACTTAAGTTCCCTTTTAATAAGTCAAAATCTGATCTTTAATGAAAACTTGTCGGGATGAACAGTGGTCGTAAACCACCATATACGAACCGTATTTTTATTTACGGTCCGTCCACTGTGGTCATATTTGACCATTTCAAAGACAGAAAGTTTTGGCTGATGGACATGGTAGTTTACGACCTGGTTTACGGTCCGTAAACCATTTTACGGGCCGTAAACTGGGTCGTATTTAACCATACTCAACATTTACAGAAAGTTGGGATTTTTGACAAGCTGGAGGACGATTGCACTATACGGTCCATAAATCACTTTACGGGCCGTATAGTGCCATATACGACCACTGGACAGAAAATTTTCCGCGACTTTCTTATTTTCCAAAAATTCTTAATTAGCCATTCCCCACTCAATAAAACATCATTCACTCAACTTTTCATCATTCCACTCATCATACAAGTACGGAGAAATTTCCGAGGCGTAACATTTTTCCCCCCTTTTGGAACATTCGTCCTCGAATGTTCGACACTCGGGGATTCTGGAAAAATTTTGCCAGAGTTTCCTATGTAATTTGGACACTACCGTTCCACTACAACAACCCACAATATCTTCGCCTCACAGGCTATATCACAATATCAACGCATTTATGGCCACACACGACCAAAAACATATAACTAAAACATACATACCTTACACCATCGACGTCTCATCTTGAATCTCTTCTGGGGATTGGAACAAACGGTGGTACATATATTTCATCTTCTCCTCTGCTTTCCAAGTCATTTCTTCCTGATTATTGTTTCGCCATAGAACTTTGACTGAAGCAACCTCTTTATTCCGAAGCCTTCGTACTTGTCTATCCAAAATGGCAATGGGCATCTCCTCGTATGTTAGCTTCTCTGTTACTTGCACATCATCAACCGGAACTATTCTTGTTGGGTCTCCAATACACCTGCGGAGCATCGAAACATGGAATACTGGATGCACGGATTCGAGCTCTGAAGGCAAGTCCAATTCGTAGGCTACTCGACCCACCTTGCGAATGATTTGGTAGGGTCTGATATATCTGGGACTTAGCTTTCCCTTCTTGCCAAATCTCATCACTCCCTTCATCTACGATACCTTCTGGAACACCCAATCGCCCACTTGAAATTCCAAGTCTCGTCGGCGATTATCTGCATAAGACTTTTGGCGACTTTGAGCTGTTAACAGTCGGTATCGAATCACTTTAACCTTCTCAACTGCTTGCTGGATCAAGTCGGGGCCTATCAATTGTACTTCTCCGGTTTAAAACCATCCAATTGGAGATCTGCATTTTCTTCCATATAAGGCTTCATACGGGAATGCTCGAATGATAACTGTTATTATAGTAAAATTCAATAAGAGGCAAATGCTCATCCCAACTACCACCAAAGTCCAGCACACATGCTCGTAGCATATCTTCCAAGGTCTGAATAGTACGCTCGGCTTGTCCGTCGGTCTACGGATGGAACGCCGTGCTGAGCTTAACTTGAGTACCCAGACCTTCTTGAAAGGACTTTCAGAACTTTGTTGTGAACTGTGCCCCTCTGTCTGTGATAATGGCCAAAGGAATACCGTGAAGTCGTACAATCTCCTTGAGATACAATTTAGCATAATCTTCCGCTGAATATGTGGTTCTAACTGAAAGAAAATGAGCTGCTTTCGTTAGTCTATCCACAATCACCCATATAGAATCATACTTCCCTCACGTACGGGGTAATCCTACCACAAAATCCATGTTAATTTCTTCCCATTTCCACGTACGAATTTCCATTGCTTGCAATAAGCCTTCTGGCTTTTGATGCTCGGCCTTCACTTGCTGACAATTTGGGCACTGTGCTACCAATTCTGCTATGTCTCGCTTCATGCCATCCCACCAATATATCAATTTGAGATCGTGGTACATCTTGGTTGCACCTAGATGAATAGAATACCGGGAATAATGTGCTTCCTCTAAAATCCATTTCCGCAAGTTTGCTATATTCGGTACACATAACCTGTCTCGATATCTAAGAACCCCTTCTATGGAAACTTCGAATGGAGACTTTTCCTTTTCTTGAGATAGGTCTCGATAGTGGCTTAACTGAGGATCTTCATATTGCCATTCCTTCACTTCTAGATTCAATGATGAAACTGTGGGGTCATTGACGCTAATATCTGCATCTCCTGAATCAATGGGCCGTACGTCGAGACTTGCTAACCGATGGACTTCATGAACCATTTCTCGCTTTTCCGAAGTAACTCCACATAAACTACCCATCGATCGGCGGCTAAGTGCATCTGCTACTACATTCGCCTTCCCTGGATGATATAGAATGTTCACATCATAATCCTTCAGTAATTATAACCATCTCCTTTGCCGCAGGTTCAACTCCTTCTGTTTGAAAATATATTGAAGGCTTTTGTGATCCGTATAGATGTCCACGTGCACACCATATAAATAGTGTCTCCATATTTTCAATGCATGAATGACCGCAGCTAGCTCAACATCATGAGTGGGATAATTTTGTTCATGTTTTCGCAACTGTCTCGAAGCATATGCAATAACTTTCCCATTCTGCATTAATACACATCCTAATCCTACACCAGAAGCGTCACAATATACGACATAGCCATCTGATCCTTCTGGAAGTGTTAGCACTGGCGCTGAGGTCAACCTGTTTTTCAACTCTTGGAAGCTACGCTCACAGGCATCACTCCATTGGAATTTAGCCGACTTCTGGGTTAACTTTGTCAATGGGGCTGAAATAGATGAGAAGCCCTCTACAAATCTTCTATAGTATCCTGCTAACCCAAGGAAACTACGAACTTCTGTAGGCATCGTAGGTCTTGGCCAAGTCTTCACAGCTTCTATTTTGTGAGTGTCGACTCGGATACCATCATCTGAAATAACATGGCCTAGAAATGCCACTGAGTTCAGCTAAAACTCGCACTTCGAAAACTTTGCATACAATTCCCGATCTCGAAGAACGCCAAGAACAATTCTTAGATGATCTGGATGTTCTGATTCTGTGCGAGAATATACCAGGATATCGTCGATAAACACTATCACAAAAAGATCCAAAAACGGCCTAAACACATTATTCATTAAATTCATGAACACCGCCGGGGCATTCGTCAACTCGAACGACATTACTCGAAACTCGTAGTGGCCATATCTTGTCCTGAAGGCAGTCTTTGGAATATCTGCTTCCCTAATTCTCACCTCATGATAACCCGATCTCAGATCTATCTTGGAGAACCATTTAGCACCTTGCAACTGATTGAACAAGTCGTCAATTCTAGGAAGGGGATATATGTTCTTCACCGTCACTTTGTTCAACTGCCTGTAGTCGATGCACATTCGTAGCGATCCGTCTTTCTTCCTTACGAATAAGACTGGTGCTCCCCAGGGCGAGGAACTAGGCCTTATAAACCCCTTCTCAAGTAAATCTTTTAGCTGTTCTTTTAGCTCTTTCAGTTCTGCTGGAGCCATTCGATACGGAGGAATAGAGATGGGCTTGGTGTCTGGTAATATATCGATGGCGAAATCAATCTCCCTTTCTGGAGGAAGGCCTGGCAACTCGTCGGGAAACACATCTGGGAATTCATTCACTACCGGGACAGACTGGAAAGGTGGCACTTCCGCTTTCGTGTCATGAACCCGAACTAGATGACAAATATAACCCTTGGCTATCATCTTTCTCACCTTAAGGTAGGAAATAAACCTACCTGGGGAAGCTGTATTACCCTTCCACTCAAGTACGGGCTCTCCCGAAAATTGGAACCGAGCTACTTTTGTCCGGCAACACACATTAGCATAGCACGATGCCAACCAGTCCATACCCATAATTACGTCAAAATCTATCATCTCAAGTTCTATCAAATCAGCCCTTGTCTGACGATCACATATAATGACTACACAGTCCTGATATACTTGCCTTGCTATTACAGGATTACCAACTGGAGTGAATACCTCGAAGGGTTTAATTGGCTCAGGTCTTACCCCAATACAATCAGCGATATACGGAGTAATAAATGAGAAGGTAGAACTTGGATCAATCAGAGCATATACATCACGGGAAAATATAGTCAGGGTACCTGTGACAACATCTAGGGAAGACTCAAGATCCTGTCGCCCAGCTAAAGCATACACACGGGGCTGAACAGCACCAGAAGTAGATGCTCCCCCTCTACCTCTGCCTCTGCCTGCTGTAGTCTGAGGAGTCTGTGCTGTCGGGTATGCTGAAGAAGAACCCGTTGCTGAACCTGTAGGCCGAGTCCCAGCTCTATCTCTCGCTGAGGGGCAATCTCTCATCATGAGACCGACTTTCCCGCAAGCATAACAAGCATCCGAACCCTGACGACACTGTCCGGAATGTAATTTGCCATACTGGCTACACTGCGGCACTGGAGGTCTCCTCTGGCTAAAGTCTCCCCTGGACTGCGAATCTGAGGCCCTCGAACTCTGCCCCTGGCCTGACTGAGTAGAACGATCAACCCTCCTATCTGAGAATCGAGGAGGTGCACTAGTCACTGACTGACCTGAGTGCCTAGAATATGTCTGTCTCGATCCCCCTCGGTACTCACTGTTCTCCCCCATAGATCTAGCCCTCTTACCTTGTCTTCTGTCACCATCACGATCACTTCTCTGCTGTCGTTGTCGTTCCTCGAGGTTCTGAGCATGGGCCTGTATCCGGGAAATATCCATCCCGTCTTGCAAAGAGGTTGTCAGACAATCTCTGAACAAGTGTGGTCCTAAACCACTCACAAATCTATAGACTCGGTCTCCCATGTCAGCCACCATAGTCGGAGCATACCGGGCCAATGAATTGAATTGCATACTATACTCTCGGGCACTCATGCTTCCTTGTTTCAAATTCAAGAACCTGTCTGCTCTAGCTCGGCGAACTTCAGGTGGCAAATAGTGACGAATAAAGGCATCTGCAAACTCTTGCCACACGGGAGGTGGTGCATTCTCTCCTCTCGTTATCACCCAATTCTTATACCATAGTACCGCCACGTCGCGAAATCTATATGAGGCCAACTCCATGGATTCAGTCTCAGAATCATGCATCAGTTTCAGCGTCCGCAGCATTTCATCAATAAAACCTTGAGGGTCCTCATCCAGCCTCGACCCGAAAAATTCTGGAGGATTTAGAGTAAGGAAATCACGGGCTCTTGTACTAGCTGAATGATCACTTGGGCCCGCATTCTGTCGTTGTGCCTGAGCGGAAACCAACTGGGTCAATAAATGTATGGCCTCGGACACTTGTTAACCCGAAGCACCCGGTGGAGGAACTAAAGTTCTACATTGGGCGTGTCCTCACTTTGCGATTCACTTTCCTCTACATTTGCCGGAGGCTCTCTTTCCGCCTGCCTCTTTGTCGAAGCTTTGCCTTTCTGGGCAGCTGTAGCTTTTCCTTTCGGCGGCATTTTCTAAAACCATAACGCACTTTTAGGAATGATATAATCCTAGACATGGCTCTATCGCACGATCTCATAAGAAGAAAGATGGTCATTTTCCTAAATGCCATGTAGCCTCTTGTTTATTAGCGTGGCGCGCAACACACCATAAATGAGACTCTACTAGACACGGCTCGTAGACACTTCCTAGGGCGAACTGCTCTGATACCACTTCTGTCACGACCCAGCTAGGGGCCGCGACGGGTACCCGGAGCTAGTTACCGAGCACCGCTCACTCTATTACTTATCTTGCTAATTTAATACTCTTTTATCAATTCTACATACCAATTGTAGGAAAATCATATTTAATCAAATATAAATACTTTATATACATTTTCCTCTTGGCCATCAAAATAATATACATACATAAGAAAACATCTTGTGAGACCATCTAACCCACACTGCGTATCTACGAGCCTCTACTAACATAATGAATACATAGACCGAAAAAGACTCCGCCATGCCCAAAATATGCATATATGAATGTATATCAAAAGAATAGCCATAAGCACCTCCGAACAATGCAGTGCTATCAAACAGCTGACAGCTACTGAGGACCTGGGCCAAGCTCTCCGCCCTATCTACCTGTGGGCATGAACACAGCGTCCGAAGAAAGGACGTCATTACGAATATTGTACCGAGTATGAGAGGCATATATAATGAAAGGAAACATCAATAACATGAGGATGACATCAACATGAGACATCTGGATCTGACTGATAATCATAAATGAAGTAATGCATGCTATCTTACTCATACTCATCATCATGACATGTATGCATCATATGCAAGCTGCCCGTCCATGTCGGAACGGTGTGATAATCAAGAATATTAGCCCGCGTCCAGGCCTCCCGCGTCCGGGGTACCATCTCATTCCGCCCACTAGTGGTGTCTGCCCACGCCCATAGGTCGTGGTGTATCCGTATCGCTGCCCGCCGAAGCGGTGTCTGCCCGGCCAACTAGGCCCGGTGTAAAATGCTCATGACATGCTCAATGCAAAATATTCATAAAAATATGCTCATCATAAAATACTCATCTATCATGATATGTGTATAAGGCTCAAGATCAACTTTACTCTATCGGGGTGACGTAAGGTCGTAATCCCCCGGTTACATTATGGAACCATTATGGACATTCTGCCTCACCTTGAAAGGACTAATACATAAGGTGACTGTAGGCAAGTAATAACATCCTCATATCGTATAGCTTATCTCATATAGACATTTATAGGCATAGGCCTTTAACTTCTTAGAATGTGAGAACTCATGAAGAGAATAGAGATTCAGACTAAAAGATTCATGCCATTAGAAAGAAGGACTATCCTCACATACCTGGTCGTTTAGCTAGACTATCGCTCACTTGCTCTCCTTCAATATCACATCGTTACCTTCATAAGAGAATTTGGATCAACGTTAGTAACTGACTATAAGAACGCGTCGCTAATTCTAGGAAAAGTCAGACAACGCTTTCTTCGTTTATACTACTTTCCTCATGCTTTATCTCAACTCCCAAAATTCATAATATTACTCGCAATATCATAATCGACAATCGTCATTTACGTACATTTGGCAAAATCCACCATTTTCCTCCAATTTTCCCTTATTTATACTTCTAGCTCTTCCTAACGTTTTCATGCGTTTAAATGCTTGTTTCATGATATAAACATCATTTATAACGTATTAGTACTCACAACACTTCAATATTCATAGTTCGATTCCACTATCATTCATTTATGCCACTATTCACTTAATAATGACCCATTTCTACGTTCTTCTACATTTCAAGTGTCTAAGCTTTCCAATACTTCAAACAATATGGAATAATCATGAAACTTACCTTGGAGGATGGTTGAACAATCCTTAAGTTGAAAGACTTCAATTAGCCAAAACCCTAGTTCCACCTTCTTGGGAATTTTTGACTTAGAAGATCCTTTGATGTGTTCTTACACTTATTCTCATGAATTTGGTGTTGAAAAACTTAGGTTTCCTTGGATTTTCTTGCTATTCTTAGAGTTGAAGTGTTGAAAAACACTCTAGAGTTTTCTTGAAGTGTTGGATGAAGAATGACGTGAAATGGACTTAAGTTCCCTTTTAATAAGTCAAAATCTGATCTTTAATGAAAACTTGTCGGGATGAACAGTGGTCGTAAACCACCATATACGAACCGTATTTTGATTTACGGTCCGTCCACTGTGGTCATATTTGACCATTGCAAAGACAGAAAGTTTTGGCTGATGGACATGGTAGTTTACGACTTGGTTTACGGTCCGTAAACCATTTTACGGGCCGTAAACTGGGTCGTATTTAACCATACTCAACATTTACAGAAAGTTGGGATTTTTGACAAGCTGGAGGACGATTGCACTATACGGTCCGTAAATCACTTTACGGGCCGTATAGTGCCATATACGACCACTGGACAGAACATTTTCCGCGTCTTTCTTATTTTCCAACATTCATAATATTACTCGCAATATCATAATCGACAATCGTCATTTACGTACATTTGGCAAAATCCACCATTTTCCTCCAATTTTCCCTTATTTATACTTCTAGCTCTTCCTAACGTTTTCATGCGTTTAAATGCTTGTTTCATGATATAAACATCATTTATAACGTATTAGTACTCACAACACTTCAATATTCATAGTTCGATTCCACTATCATTCATTTATGCCACTATTCACTTAATAATGACCCATTTCTACGTTCTTCTACATTTCAAGTGTCTAAGCTTTCCAATACTTCAAACAATATGGAATAATCATGAAACTTACCTTGGAGGATGGTTGAACAATCCTTAATTTGAAATACTTCAATTAGCCAGAACCCTAGTTCCACCTTCTTGGGAATTTCTTGACTTAGAAGATCCTTTGATGTGTTCTTACACTTATTCTCATGAATTTGGTGTGGAAAATCTTAGGTCCTTGGATTTTCTGGCTATTCTTAGAGTTGAAGTGTTGAAGAACACTCTAGATATTTCTTGAAGTGTTGGATGATGAATGACGTGAAATGGGCTTAACTTCCCTTTTAATAAGTCAAAATCTGATCTTTAATGAAAACTTGTCAGGATGAACAGTGGTCGTAAACCACCATATACGGACCGTATTTTGATTTACGGTCCGTCCACTGTGGTCATATTTAACCATTTCAAAGACAGAAAGTTTTGGCTGATGGACATGGTAGTTTACGACCTGGTTTACGGTCCGTAAACTAGTTTATGGGCCGTAAACTGGGTCGTATTTAACCATACTCACCATTTACAGAAAGTTGGGATTTTTGACAAGCTGGAGGACGATTGCACTATACAGTCCGTAAATCACTTTACGGGCCGTATAGTGCCATATACGACCACTGGACAGAACATTTTCCGCGTCTTTCTTATTTTCCAAAAATTCTTAATTAGCCATTCCCGACTTAATAAAACATCATTCACTCAACTTTTCATCATTCCACTCATCATACAAGTACGGAGAAATTTCCGAGGCGTAACAATTATGATGTTAGTATCTTATATCATCCTGGAAAGACGAATATAGTAGCTGTTGCTCTTAGCCGCAAATCCATGGGTATTTTATGTGATGTCCAACTAGAGAAAAGGGATCTAGCTTATGAACTCCAACAGCTAGCTAGCCTAGGAGTCCGATTACTGGATTCGGGCAATATAGTAGTCACTATCAAGAATTCAGCTGTCTCGTCTTTAGTAGTTGAGGTGAAAGAGTGCCAGCATGAGGATCTCGTGCTAATTCATTATAGAGATACATTCCCCAGAAGAAGAAGTCACCATTTGAAATTTCTACAGATGGAGTTCTTAGATATCAAGACAGACCATGAGTTCCCGATGTTGTAGCGTTACGTCACTAAATTTTGGAAGAAGTCCATTGTTCCCCTTATTCTGTTCATCCGGGAGAGACAAAGACGTATCATGATGTTAAGTCAATTTATTAGTCGGATGGAATGAAGAAAGACATAGCGGAGTGTATAGCTCAATGTCCTAACTGTCAGCAGGAAAAGATCGAGCATCAGAAGCCCGGTGGATTGTTGCAAGCTATTGAGATTCTGACTACGAAATGGGAAGTAATTAATATGGATTTAATTACAGGCTTTCCTCGTTCTCAGTAGATAGGCTTACAAAATTTGCTCATTTCCTACCTGTCAGAACTACATACTCAGCTGAAGATTATGGAAAGCTCTATATCAAGGAAATAGTATAACTTCATGGTGTTCCAGTATCCATTATCTCTGATAGAGAAGCAAAATTTACAGCTAATTTCTTGAAGTCATTCCCAAAAGGTTTGGGAACTCAGGTGAGTCTTAGCACAGCATTTCACCCCTAGATTGATGGACAAGCTGAGCGTACTATTCAGACCCTTGAAGATATGTTAAAGGCATATGTGTTAGACTTCGGAGGCAGCTGGGATGATCATTTGCCACTTATTGAGTTTGCATACAACAGTAGTTATCATTTTAGTATCCAGAGGGCCCCGTACGAGGCTTTATATGGGCAGAAGTGTAGATCGCCAATTGGATGGTTCGAAGTAGGGGATAATAAATTAGTAGGGCCATATTTGATCCAACAAGAAGTGTTGAAAGTCAAGCTTATTATAAATCTATTATTGGCAGCCTAGAGTCACCAGAAGTCTTAGGCAGATAATCGTCGGCGAGACATAGAATTCCAAGTCAATGAAAGTGTCACTAATGAAAAGCGTTATGAGATTTGGTAAGAAGGGTAATCTTAGCCCTCGGTATATTGGACCTTACAAAATTGTATGCAAAGTTGTCCTGGTAGCCTATGAGTTAGATCGACCTTCAGACATGGAGTCAGTCCACCCAGTTTTCCATGTGTCAATGCTTCACAAATATATTGGAGATCCTTCCAGAGTTGTGCTCGTAGACGATGTTCAGGTTACGGAGCAACTATCTTACGAAAACGTTCCCATTGCTATCCTAGATAGACAAGTTCAGAGCTTGAGGACTAATGATGTAGCTTCAGTAAAAGTTCTCTAGAGAAACAGTAATAAGGAAGAAATGACTTGGGAAGCTGGAGAAGACATGATGTCTAGGTATCCACAATTGTTTCCACTTCCAGAAGAGGTTCAGACAGAGACACCATTGCCTTCAGGTGTATAATGCTTTCTATTTATGATTTCTTGGTCATGTGGGGCCATTATTGTTGTTGTTATAGCCCAGTGAGACGTCTATATTTTGGGTTGTTATGACTGGATAGTAGTGGTATAATTATAGGGGAAACTCTGCCGAAATTTCTGAAAACCCCTAAGAGTTTATCAAAGTATTTCAGTCATTAATTCTGTTGATATAGTGGATGAAGCGGTAGAATTCAAAATGGAGGAAGAATGCTTGGGTGAAGCATTATCGACCATCTTGGTGAATTTTGATGCATAACAAATGGAGGGATATATCGAGACAGTGAATTCACTCACCGGTCTGGGGTCTTACTCTTATGAGCCCAAGAAACTGTCTCTTGATTTAGAGAAACGAACAACTCCTCCAGCAAAACCATCAATTATTGAGCCACCAAAGTTGGAACTCAAGCAACTTCCATCCCATCTTAAATATGTGTTTCTTGGAGCAAATGCGACACTCCCAGTTATTATGTCATCACTTCTGAACGAGGGCCAAACTCAAAGACTCATCGCAGTCTTGAGGAAGCATTTAAGAGCTTTGGGTTGGACTATTGCAGACATCCGGGGGATTCCCTCCGAAATTTTTGAGCACGACATTAAGTTAGAGGAGGAAAGTTCACCAAGTGTTGAGCATCAGCGATGATTAAATCCACCGATGCAAGAGGTGGTGAAGAAAGAGATTATTAAGTTGTGGTTTACCCGATTGCCAACAGTCCATGGGTAAGTCCAGTCCAGTGTGTGCCAAAGAAAGGGGGCATCACTGTTGTCCCTAACTCTAAAAATGAGTTAATTCCGACAAGAACTGTCACCGGTTGGAGAGTGTGTATGGACTACCGGAAGCTGAACACTGCATCTTGCAAACATCATTTCCCTATGCCTTTTATTGATCAAATGCTTGATCGGCTAGTTAGAAGGTCTTATTATTGTTTCTTGGATGGGTACTCAGGGTACAACCAAATCAACATTGCATTGGAAGACCAAGAAAAGACTACATTCACTTGTCCCTATGGGACATTCTCTTTCAGCCGGATGCCATTTGGTCTTTGCAATGCTCCAGGTACTTTCCAACGATGCATGATGTCGATATTCTCAGACATGGTTGAAAGCTTTCTTGAAGTCTTCATGGATGACTTCTCTGTGGCGGGAGATTCATTCGATGAATGTTTAGACCATCTTGATCGGGTGCTACAAAGGTGTGAGGAGAAAAACCTCGTGCTCAACTGGGAAAAGTGTCATTTTATGGTAAAGGAGGGAATTGTCCTTTGCCATAAGATTTCCGAAAGAGGGATTGAGGTTGATCAAGCCAAAATCGATGTGATTTCACAACTCCCTCCACCCATTTCAGTAAAAGGAGTTCGGAGTTTCTTAGGCCACGCCAGATTCTATAGAAGATTTATCAAAGACTTCTCCAAAATTGCAAACCCAATGTGCAAACTCTTGGAAAAAGAGTCCAAATTCAATTTTGATGAGAAGTGCATCAAGGCATTTGACGAGTTGAAGCTGAAATTAACCTCAGCCCCTATTATTGTGTCCCCGGATTGGTCATTGCCCTTTGAATTAATGTGTGACGCCAGTGGTCTTGCAATTGGTGTTGTGCTTGGTCAGCGGCTCAACAAAATCTTGCATCCAATTTATTATGCCAGCAAAACACTGAATGGAGCTCAATTGAAATATACAGTAACGGAGCAGGAACTACTTGCTATTGTTTATGCCTTTGAAAAGTTCCGGGCTTACTTGTTGGGTGCCAAGGTAGTGGTTCACACTGACCATGCTGCCTTGCGCTACTTGATGGGTAAGAAGGATGCTAAGCCTCGGTTGATAAGGTGGGTGTTGTTGCTACAGGAATTTGACTTTGAAGTCAAAGACCGAAAAGGGTCAGAAAATCAAGTAGCTGACCATCTCTCCAGACTTGAAGCACCGGGAAGACCTATTGATGCGATGGATATTGATGACACTTTTCCGGATGAAAGAGTCTGGGTAATCTCCAATGATGTGGCACCATGGTATGCCGATATTGCCAATTATTTGGTAACTGGCATTGTTCCGGACGATTTGAAGGCATATCAAAAGAAGAAATTCTTGAGAGATTGCCGACAGTATTATTGGGATGAGCCTTACTTATTCCGGACTTGTGCAAACAATATGATTAGAAGATGTGTGGATGAATCTGAGGTGATGGATATTTTGAAGGCTTGTCATGATTCCCCGGTTGGTGGGCATCACAGTGGAAATAGAACTGCAGCCAAGGTGCTAAAGTGTGGCTACTATTGGCCAGCCATCTATCGTGATGCGAATATGTTGGCACGTTCTTGTGATAAATTCCAATGCCAGGGCACAATAGGTAGGAAGCATGAAACACAGATGAATTTTGTACTTGAGGTGGAGCTCTTTGATGTATGGGGGATTGGTTTTATGGGGCCCTTCGTGAGCTCCTACGGCCTGAAATATATTCTTGTTGCGGTGGATTATGTATCCAAGTGGGTGGAGGCGGTGGCCTTGCCTAACAATGATTGCAGGAGGGTCAATGCTTTTCTAAAAAAGAACATCTTTACTAGATTTGGCACTTCTAGAGCTATTATTAGTGATGGTGGTTCTCATTTCTGCAACAAACCATTTGCTGATCTTCTTGAAAAATATGGCGTGCATCACTGGGTTACCACTCCATATCATCCTCAGACGAGTGGTCAGGTTGAAGTCTCCAATAGAGAGATAAAAAGCATCTTGGCAAAGACGGTCAATGTGAATGTTACTGACTGGTCCAAAAAGTTAGATGATGCTCTATGGGCATATCGCACGGCGTTCAAAACGCCTATTGGGACTTCACCGTATAAGTTGGTCTTTGGGAAGGCATGTCATTTTCCTATTGAGCTTGAGCATAAGGCACTTTTGGCATTGAAGAAGATCAACATGGATTGGCAAGAAGCAACAAAGCTGAGGTTGTTTCAAATCAACGAGATGGATGAATTTAGGTACAATACCTATGAAAGTGCAACACTGTACAAGGAAAAGATGAAATACTATCATGACTCGAAGATCCTCAAAAGGGATTTTCAGCCGAAGGACTTGGTCTTGTTGTACAATTCGCGCCTAAAATTCTTTCCAGGCAAGCTAAAATCTCGATGGTCAGGCCCTTTTGAAATCGCAAATGTTTCCCCAAATGGAAGCGTCATTGAGGTGAAATCTGAGGATGGCACTTGGACTTTTAAAGTGAATGCACAAAGAATGAAGCATTACCATTGGTGTATTGATGATGGCAAGGTCGTTGATAGGTATGGTTTGAAATACAGTTCCTGAACTAGAAAGTGAGGTATCACGTCGAGCTGTGACGTTAAACCAAGCGTTGTGTGGGAGGCAACCCATGTTAACCGCTTTGTAAGTAGTTTCAATTTTGTAGTTCCTTTGTTTTCTTTTGTGTTTTTGATGTTGCTAATGTGGTAGGATTCTGAGAACGGAAGAGGCAAAATAACTGCTGCATTTTCACAGACGAGACGCTCCACGTTACGGCCTGTAACTCATGTTACAGTTCGTATCATGGAGCGTAACAAGCGAAAAGAAAATCCAAAAATCACTAAAGGATGAGGAAAAGTATTACGGTCTGAGTGACGGACCGTCTCCCATGTTACGGACCGTAACACATGATCGTAACTTTGACAAAAGCCTGGGCACTCACTGGAAATTTTGCACTCGTTACGCCAGGTAATACGGACCGTAACACGAGTTACGGTCCGTCGACTGTAGTGCCATGTCATTAATGAAAAAGGAAAACGGGGTCGTTTGGTTGACCGTAACACGAGTTACGTCTCGTATCTTATGTTACGGTCCGTAACGTGGAACGTAACGGTCGGGCATGTTTAAATACATCACCCGACTGTTACCATTTCAAAACAATTAACCGGTTCTTTCAAACGTTTTAACTCCCTCTCCCTTATAACTTCCCTCTTCTTCTCTTCATCTCCCCCTCTCTTCATCCCCCACTCTCCCTCATATTTCTTTCACCGTAGTTGCTATTTTCTTGTCAAAATCCCTGCTTTAATTTCGAGTTTCATCCAAGCATCGCCAACGATCAGGTATCACCATGTCTTGACTCTCCTTCTTCTTTTATCTATCGACGCAATTGCTATGATCTTTCATGAGTATATTCGTATGCTATGCTTTGAAATTAGTGTGTTGAATGTGTTGAATGAGTTTAAATCCCCATTGAATAATGGTGCGGGATTTAACAATGGTTGGGGTTGGGATTGGTATCATTAGCCCGCGTCCAGGCCTTCCGTATCCGGGGTAACCATCTCATGCCGCCCCCTAGTGGTGTCTGCCCTTGCCATCTATACATAGTGTATATGCTGCCCACCTTATCGATGTCTGCCCGGCCATATAGGCACGGTGTAATATCATCATGTACTCATCATAATGCATGCATAGAAACTCAAAAACAACTATACTTTATCGGGGTGACATAAGGTCGTGAACCCCCGATTCCATTATGGAGCATTCATAAGCATTTTGCCTCACCTTGAAGGAATTGGCACATAAGGTGAGTGTATACAATAAACAACATCAATGGGTCATAGTTAGGATCATTAGCTTTAGGATCTTTAGACATAACACATCATCATCACTATCATGCTCGTAACATATCTCTTTTATGTATCTTATATGAAGCTCTTTACAATCGTGGGCTTATAATTTCCGATATGTAGGAAAGTCATGGAAATATAGGAGGATTCATGCCATAGGAGTCATTCCCTAGAAAGAAGGGACTAGCCTTACATACCTTTTCGTTTAGCTATCCTATCGCTTGTTCGTTCTCCTTCAATGCTCACGTTTCTACCTTCCAGAGAGTTCGTATTAACATTAGCTAATCGATCACATGAACATGCTCAACTAAAGCTAGATAAAATTAGGCAGCATTTCCTTTGTTTATACAACTTTCCTCATATCATATATCAACTCCCAAACGTCTATAATAACATTCACAATATTATAACCATCAATCTTCATTCACCTACATTATCCACATTTCCCAATTTCACTTCGATTCATCCATAATCATGGTCATAGTACACTACTACATTTACTCACATATAATGGTTATCCCATGTTCTTAATATCATTTATAACATATTCATAATCACAACATATCAAGAATCATGACTCATTCCAAACTATTACTCAAAAATGCCACTATTGTCACATTCATGACCCATTTTCTATCCCCTTCTACAATCCAAGTCTTTCAACCTCTCAATACCTTAAACAATATGGAATGATCATAAAACTTACCATAGATAGTGTGGTAATGAGCCTTGAGTGGGAATACTTCACTTGATCCAAAACCTTAGTTCACTTCCAATGGGATTTCTTGCCTTAGATGAACCCTAACGAGTTTCTTACACTTGATTCTCTTGCTTTGATGAAGTTGATCATGGATTTCTCTTGAGTTATTGTGGATGAAGTGTGGAGAGCTTTCTATATAGTTCTTGAAGTGTGAAGTAAAAAACGAAATGAATTGAATGAATTTGGGTCCCTTATATCAATTTAAAAACCTGCCCCGACTCATTTCTACGGACCAACATACGGTCCGTATCTTTTATATGGACCGTATGTCTGACTATATCTTTAGTCCAATGAAATTCCCCATTATGGGCACAACATACTGCCTAACATATGGCCAGTATGTTTTATACGGTCCGTATGTTGGACCGTATATTGCCCAGCTTTCCAAAATTCGTTCTCGTCGACTCGTTTGATCTCCAATCCTTATGGAACCTCCTTAACACTTGTTTAACACCTCATTAACAATCTAAGGGAAGTTATAAATCTTTTCAAAGACATCATTAAGTCACCATTAACTTGTTACTCATAAATCTCTTCCGATACATAACGTATACCTTGCCTTTCTTGGCAAACTTTCTTTTCTTACCTCGAATGTCTTTGAAATCTCAATTAGGATCATCAAATTCTATTTCTTACTTATTGAAACATCATATAATTCGTACCCTCCATTAGTCTATTCACTGTACATCAACGAAAAAATTTCCGAGGTGTAACAGGTCAGGTACCAGTCATGGCCCTCCAATTGTGTCGTGACAAAAGTGGTATCGAAGCAGTTTTTCCCTGGGTTTGTCTACAAGCCGTGTCGTGTAGAGTCTCATTTATGGGTGTGATGTGCGCCACACTTATAAGTAGGAGGCTACAGGACATTTAGGGTGGTTACCTTCATTCTATTCTAGATCGTGCGATAGAGCTGAGTTGTAGGATATGAGATTTCCAGTCCTAACCCTGATTGTTTTTGTAGCTGTGAGATGGCTTCTACGAGAAAGAAGACTGATGGTTCAGGGGCTTCCAGAGTAAGTCATTCTTTTGATACAGACCCATTAGAGGATGTGCCTTCTATTGAGACTGATCCATCGAAAGCTATGTTTTCTATAAAGACAGACCCGTGTGAGATTCAGGAGGAATGAACTGGACTGGTAAGGGATAGGCAAGTATTGGGAGATGATCATTCGAGTAATCTTAGACTGACAGCATCCGCAGAACAAGGGTCAAATGAGAACAGTGATAAGTCTGGGAAGACCAGTATAATTGGTAGGTTTATAGAAGGTATGGGGGCCCTGGAATAACCTGTGGAAGAGCCACCAGAAGAAGAACCTCCCCAACTATCGTTGGATCGATTCGTACCAGATGAAAGTTCTAGAGTAGGGCCAAGGTAAGGATTTCTATTGTTGGGGCTTCGGGATGTGAGTGTTTGTATAACAAATTAATGTTTATCGTTAAATAGCTTTGGAATGTTACAGGTAAGTTATGAAATGTGAGTATTAATTGTAGTAGTAAATACATATTCACTTGTTAATTATCAAAGAAAAGGAAAATAAGGGGAATATCCAATTTGTGCGTACATAAACCTCTGTGAAAGGGATCGATTGATGAACGGTTTAGAAGGGAAAGATGGAATTTTAGGGAAGGGTGTTCAGATATGATTTATGTGATGAGCTTTATTATTTTGTAGTCTTTAAAAAAAAAAAATTAGCCCTGTAAGGTTGAGTTGTATACTATATGTGTTCCTATATGTGGCCTTGTAAGGCATCAGATCTATTTTCAAGGTTGTGTGCAGGTTTGGGATTATTATAATTATAGAGGAAACTCTGCTGAAATTTCTCGAGAACCTAAGGGAAATTGTGGAAACCTTTAAATAGGATTATTACTAGAAGAAAAAAAGGGTCTAGTAGTGAAGTTAGTAGAGGTGAAGTTGGCAGTCAGTTGTGGAACATATTCAATAGATAAGCATTACATCAGAAAGAGGGAATAAGTGAGATACTATGGCAGATGAGAGAGGGTAGAATATGAGAATGCGAAGAGGAAATGATGTGTCTGAAGTCGAACGAGATTTTCATATATTAAATGAGACGGGTTATTCTAGAAGAAGTTCTCATATTGGGAAAAAGTTGACAGACTCTTACATGTCCTCGAAAGATTAAGTTATGGGGTGAGCATATTATGTATATGTATAGGTATGTGATATTAATATGCAGATGTATTTAGAACAGATATAGGCTAGCAGGTCAGAGTATGACTTATTGTTGTTGGCTAAGGCTTATATGTTTAATAGACCAACCCTACAGACTCTAACAACGACATAAGGTAAAGGATTGAGAGAAATGTTACATGGGATTTAAGATTAATTAAGGAATGGTTATATGAAAAAGGGATCGATATGACTGATACGAAAGGAATGATGAGTAAGGAGAGAATAGGAAAATGAGCTGATTAGAGAGTAATGTGATAATTGGAAGCAATATCATGAAATAGCAAATTAAAGGAATAACAAGAAGTGGGTATCGAATATACAAAATGTACGTGAATAACAAAGGAGAATTGCGATATAAAGAGGAAAGGAGTAGTTCGAATAGAAAGAGAGTAACGGACATCCACTCGATATAACAATTGCGGCACGTGTGGAACAAGAAAAATAAGCACCTGGTGAGCGTTTCAACATGGAGAAGGAAATTAAGTAGGTATATCATAAGGGTTGAGATTAAGATGAGACCGCAAGGATATGTGATAGGCGATTACTTCAACCAAGACATGAGACGTTATAAATTATTGAGTGTTTCATTTTCTCTATACATCAGCTGAGAACAACTCTTCACCCTCTTAAAACACCCAGAAGGTCTACAAGATTTCTAAGAGATCCACAAGAGAATCACATTTCAACGCACTAATGACACCTCAGAATAGCGAAATACTGCACATCTGCGGTATTGCAGATTGATTAAGGGAAATTACAAAAGGACCCACTTTTGAATTTCATGTTAAAGTCGTTGCCAAAAGTAAGTTTAAGATGTTCTTGGTTATGCTCATAGCTATCTCAATACTGATTGTGTTATTTAAGAAGAAGAAGATGAGGCAAGACATGAAATCAGATGAGGTACTATTCCTATGTTGTTGGATTATTTTGAGTATTTTAGAGATTGTTATGGATGGAAATTGGGGGTAAGGATGTTCCAGGATATGAATCCATTAATGGGAAGAAGGGTAAACTAGAGAACGAGTGCGAAGGCTAGGGTAGTATGCTTACGGATCATGTCGGAAAAGAATTATGAGATGGTCATAGGCTGTTCTAGACAAGATTGCAAGATTGTGAATTATAGGTAAAGAGATGATATGATCATAAGGCGATGATAGGACTAGATGGCAGTTGTTTCGGCTTCAAGGGAAGATATGGAAGGCTACCTATGTATTTTAGTATGAAAAGTTTTACTATGCATATAGTTTACAAATAGAAGGTAAATCATACATGATGAAACAAGAAAGGAGTATAAATTACAAGGATTTCAATATTTAGAGTTTAAGGCAGTTTGATATGGAATTACAAGACCTGTATTAAGATACTTTTATCGGTCAAACAAGAACGGGATCGAAATGGTAATTTATATTGTAAGCTAATCAGGATCTGAGACTATAGTAAGGTGTGTTATGACAGAAAGACCCACTATATGGTTTAACAGTAGTTAGAGTACAGACGACAAACTGAATGAATATAAAGATTCATCCCAATCTCATAACATAATGTTAGTACATTAAGGAATGAGAATGAAATGATCTAACTCCTTGGGTGGAAATGCAAAAGATAAGACATGATTATTTTGCAGGACATAATTACGGGAAGGATATGAGATGGAGGTGAAATCATGCTAATGGTATAAGGATGGGTATTGTATAAAGAGTTACCGTTACATAGTTGATGTTGACCCAATATAGTAAAGGATATACTTATTAGCACTCGCTAAGTAGGTGATAAAAGACTCACGTGAATAGTTTAGTAAATGATTGGAAGAGTGATGACGACATAGATTCGAAAGGAGGACACAGAAAGGTTAAGTAATGAAAAACGTTCAAGAAGTAACTCAGCGCTGAGGACAATCGATATGTTACGATACTAAGAGTAGTCGGGGCAAGCCAACAGATAGTAAATCCTCTCTGTGAGGATACCCAGAGAACATCAAGAAGTGACTAAATAAATATATCCAAGTATATCAAGGACCATGGTAGGATCCAGTATGCATCAAATTGCGAACTCGGGGTTTACAAAGGTCACGACTCGACCAGGGGCCGTGATGGGTACCCGGGGCTAACAACCGAGTACCCCTCATTCTACTTCTTATCATGCTCAATAATCGTTCATTTATCAAAATTATACTCAAATTATGAGAAAATCATCTTTCATTCAGAAATATAAATACTTTTATATGCACAAGACTTTTGGTCATTGAAATAATATATATATATATATATATATATATATATACATGGTAGCAACCTCGTGAGACCATACCACCCACACTGCGTATCTACGAGCCTCTACTAGATTACTAGACATATAGACGGGACAGGACCCCGTCGTGCCCAAAATATACATGTACATAAAAGAATAACCATAAGCACCTCCGGAACAATGGAGTGCTCCCAGATCAGCTAACAGCTCCTACGAGTCTGGATCAAGATCACCTCCCTGTCTACCTGTGGGCATCAACACAACATCTAAAGAAAACCGACGACAATATGAACATTGTACTTAGTATGAGAGGCATAAACAATAATGATATGTCAATGAAATAAGGGAAGCATCAATAAGAAACATTTGTATCTGACTGTCAAGTATAAATGAAATGATGCATGCTGGCTTACTCATAATCGTCATCATGTCATATATGCATAAATATACATAAGCTTCCCGTCCATATCGGATCGGTGTAATAATCATTAGCCTGCGTCCAGCCTCCCATGGCCGGGGTATCATCTCATGCCGCCCACTAGTGGTGTCTGCCCATGCCATCTGGCTATGGTATATACGCTTCCCGCCTTAGCGGTGACTGATCAGCCATATAGGTGCGGTGCTATATCATCATAGTGCATGCATAAAGACTCAAGGACAACTATGCTTTATCGGGGTGACGTAAGGTCCTGATCCCCCGATTTCCTTATGGAGCACTTATTAACATCCTGCCTCACCTTGAAGGGAATAGTATATGAGGTTAGTGTAAGCAATAAATGACATTATTGACATTTTAGGAACATCATATCATGAACATCTAGAACGTCTATACTTTAACTCATTACCTTGTGTAGCTATTTCGGAACATAGGCTCACATTTTCCGGAAGTTAAGAGATTCATGGAGAGGAAGGAAAGCCATCCTATAGGATTCATGCCATAGAAAGCAAGGAATAGCCTAACATACCATTGCGCTTAACTAATCTATCGTTCGCTTGGTTTCCTTCGATGCCCACGTTTCTACCTTCAAGAGGAATCGCATTAACATTAGTTACTCGGCTATAAGAACATTTTATCATTTCTAGGGAATATTGGGTAGCATATCCTTTGTTTCTACCACCTTTCCCACATTCTATATCAACTCCCAAACATACATAACAACATTCACAATATAGCAACAACAATCATCATTTATCTACACTTACCACAATTCACCATTTCTCTTTGATTTCTCCACAATTATGATTATAACTCGTTATCGCGTTTTCTCATATATAATACTTATTCCATCGTCTAAATGTCATTTATAACATATTCACAATAACAGCATACCAACATTCACGATTCATCCCAATCACTATTCAACAATGACACTATTCACACATTCATGACCCAATTTCTATGTCTTTCCACACTCCAAGTGTTTCAACTTTTAACCACTCAAACCATATAAAATAGTCATAAAACGCACCTTAGATGATGGATGAACAACACTCAAGTGGAGCTCCTCTTCTTGCACCAAAACACTAACTCACTTCTCTTGAGTTTTCTTGGCTTAGATGAACTTTTAGTGGGTTTCAAACACTTGATTTCATGGATTTTGTGTAGTTGACCATGGTTTTCCTTTGAATTCTTGTGGATGAATAATGGAGAAAGTTCTAGAGGTTTCTTTGGTGTGTGGAGAGTGAAAATAAAATGAAATAAAAAATTAGGGAGGGTCCTTATATTAAATCATGAAATCTGTCCCGACCGAGATGTACGGTGCGATCGACGGAGCATCGATCGGATCGATGGGGCGTCGATCTGATCGTCGAAGTCGCTAAATATCCAGTGAGCAATCTGTCATTTCCTCTCATTCTACGGTGAGAAGGACGGTTCGTCGAACTCATCAACGGAGCGTCGACCTATTCGTCAAATGGTCTTTTCTCTAGCTCAATTTTACGGCACAATCGACGAAGCGTCGACTCGTCCAATGGTACAAAGAACGACCATCGAACCCCCCTTTTCGTAGAATTGCGGTGAAGTTCCATTTAACGAACTTTTCTCCCTTGCCATTAACTTCTTTGGAATCTTAATTAGAATTATTAAGTATCCTTTCTTACTTGTAGGGACATCATGTGCACCTTAAATTACGTTAGTCCCTTCACTGCTCATCAACCCAATGTTCCGAGGTATAACATTCTTCCCCTCTTTTTGGAACATTCGTCCTCGAATGTTAAGTACTCGGGAATTCTACAAAAATTTCGCCAGAGTTTCCCCTGTAATATGGCGCTACCATCCTGTCACAACAACCCATAATAATCTGCCTCACAGGGCTGCAACACAGTAAAACTCTAAGAAAGACTTACGAAAGTTCCTGAAGATAGGGGATATAATATCTGAGTAATGACGGAAATAGGGGTATTCAGATACTCTAGTTATTACACTTCATTTATTGCATACATACCTTATATTGCTGGCGTTTCATCTTGAACCTCTCATGGGGTTGGAATAAATGTGGATACTTGCATTTCATTTTCTCGTCCGCTTCCCAAGTCATCTCTTCTTGATTGTTATTCCGCCATAAGACCTTAACTGAAGCCACTTCTTTGTTTCGAAGTCTTCGTACTTGCCTGTCTAAGATGGCAATGGGGACTTCTTTATATGCTAACTTTTCTGTTACTTGGACATCATGTATCGGAAAATTCTCGTGGGATCTCCAACACATTTGCGGAGCATTGAGACATGAAAAACTACGTGAACTGATTCAAGCTCCGAAGGTAAGTTTAATTCATAGGCTACTTGGCCCACCTTACGGATAATTTATTAGGGTCCAATGTAGCGGGGACTCAATTTCCCTTTCTTGCCAAATCTCATCACCCCTTTCATTGGCGACACCTTAAAAAACACCCAATCATCAACCTGAAACTCCAAGTCTCGCCGGCGGTTGTCCGCGTAAGACTTTTGGCGACTTTGGGTTGTCAACAATCGATCTCGAATCACTTTGACTTTTCCTACCACTTGCTGAACTAATTCAGGGCCTATTAACTGTACTTCCCCTATTTCGAACCATCCAATTGGGGACCTACACTTTCTCCTGTATAAAGCTTTATACGGGGCCATTTGGATACTCGAATGGTAGTTATTGTTATATGCGAACTCAATAAGGGGTAGGTGATCATCCCAACTACCACCGAAATCTATCACACTTGCTCGGAGCATATCATCCAAGGTATGAATAGTACGTTCGGCTTGCCCATCAGTTTGGGGATGGAATGCTGTACTAAGCTTCACCTAGGTATCTAGACCTTCTTGAAAGGACTTCCAGAACTTGGCGGTAAACTATGCTCCTCTATGAGTAATAATGGAAGAAAATGAGATGCCTTTATTAATCTGTCCACGATCACCCATATAGAATCACACTTGCCTCGGGAATGGGGTAATCCTATAATAAAATCCATATTGATAATTTCCCATTTCCACGTAGGAATTTCCATCGCTTGCAATAACCCTCCTGGCTTCTGATGTTCGATCTTTACTTGTTGGCAATTTGGACATTGGGCTACGAATTCTGCTATGTCTCTCTTCATGCCATCCCACCAATATATCAATTTGAGATCGTGGTACATTTTTGTTGCACCTGGGTGAATAGAATACCGAGAATAATGGGCTTCTTCCAGAATTCATCGGCGCAATTCTGCAACATTCGGAACACATAGCCTGCCCTGGTATCTAAGGATCTCATCCATCGAAGTTTTAAATGGTGATCTCTCTTTTTCATGAAATGTGTCTCTATAGTTGCTCAACTGCGGATCTTCATACTGACGCTCTTTCACTTCCAAATTCAGAGACGAAACCGTGGGATCATTAATACCAATCCCTGCACTACCTGAATTAATTACACGCACTCCAAGATTAGCTAGCTGGTAAAGCTCATGAATCATTTCTTTCCTTTCCGGAGGAGCTTCACATAAACTGCCCATTGATATCGGCTACTACATTTGCTTTTCCAGGATGCTACAAAATATTCACATCATAGTCTTTCAACAATTCTAACACCGCCTCTGCCGCAGGTTTAACTCCTTCTGCTTGAAAATGTATTGGAGGCTCTTGTGGTCTGTATAGATATCAGCATGTACGCCATACAAGTAATGTCTCCATATCTTTAATGCATGAATAACTGCAGATAATTCGAGGTCATGAGTTGGATAGTTCTTTTCATGCTTCCGCAACTGTCTCGAAGCATAAGCAATAACTCTACCGTGTTGCATTAACACACATCCTAACCCAACACCGGAAGCATCACAGTATACCACATAACCATCTGACCCTTCTGGAAGTGTTAAGACTGGAGCTGAGGTTAATCTGTCCTTCAACTCTTGGAAGCTGCGTTCACAAGCATCATTCCATTGAAATTTAGCTGACTTCTGGGTTAGCTTCGTCAATAAAGCTGAAATAGATGAGAAGCCCTCTACGAATCTTCTGTAATAACCCGCCAATCCCAGAAAACTATGAAATTCGGTTGGCGTCGTAAGCCTTGGCCAATTCTTTACCGGTTCAATTTTCTAAGCATTGACTCGAATACCGTCATCTGAAATGACATGGCCTAGAAATGTTACGGAATTCAGCCAAAACTCGCACTTTGAAAATTTTGCATATAGTTCTCGAGCTCGAAGAATTCCAAGTACGATACGCAAGTAATCTGCATGTTCTGATTCTGTGCGATAATACACCAGAATATCATCAATGCATACTATCACAAATAAATCCAAGAGCGGTCTGAATATGTTATTCATCAAATTCATAAACACGGCCGGAGCATTAGTCAACCCAAATGACATCACCCGAAATTCATAATGGCCATATCTCGTTCTGAAGGTTGTTTTAGGAATATCTTCTTCTTTAACCCTCACTTGATAATAGCCCGACCTCAAGTCTATTTTAGAAAACTACTTGGCACTCTGCAGTTGATCAAATAAATCATCAATCCTGGGGAGAGGATATTTATTCTTCATCGCCACCTTGTTCAAATGCCTATAATCGATGCACATTTGTAGGGAACCATCTTTCTTTCTCACGAACAAGACTGGTGCTCCCCATGGCGATGAACTGGGTCTAATAAATCCCTTCTCAAGCAAATCTTTCAACTGTGCCTTTAGCTCTTTCAATTCTGCCGGAGCCATTCGATAAGGAGGAATAGAAATAGGCTTGGTGTCCGACAACACATCAATGACGAAGTCAATCTCTCTTTCTGGAGGAAGGCCTGGAAGCTCATCAGGAAATACATCTGGAAATTCGTTCACTACCAGAACGGATTGAAAAGTTGGCGACTTTGCTTCGGTGTCATGAACTCCGACTAGATGATAAATGAAGCCTTTGGATATCATCTTTATTGCCTTAAGGTAGGAAATAAACCTACCTTTTGGAGAGGCTGTATTACCCCTCCATTCAAACACGGGCTCTCCCGGAAATTGGAATCGGACTATCTTCATTCGGCAATCCACATTAGCATAACATGAGGCCAACCAATCCATACCCATAATCACATCGAAATCTATCATTTCTAGCTCAATTAAATCGGCTTTGGTCTGGCGATTACGTATCAAAAGTACACAATTTTTATACACTTGTCTAGCTATCACGGGATCACCAACCGGAGTAGGTACCTCAAAAGGTTTAATTGGCTCAGGTTTCACCCCAATACGACCAGTAACATATGGAGTAATATAGGAGAAAGTAGAACCCGGATCTATCAAGGCGTATACATCATCGGAAAATACAGATAATGTACCTGTAACCACATCTGGGAAGGACTCAAGATCCTGTCGTCCAGCTAAACATACACACGGGGCTGAGTGGCACCTGAAATAGACGCCCCCCCTCTGCCTCTACCTTGGTCTGCTGGGATCTGGGAATCTGCCCTACTGGGCGCACTGAAGATGAACCCGCTGCTGATCCTATGGGCTGAATCCCCACTCTACCGCTCGTCAACGGGCAATCGCGCATCATATGCCCAACCTAGCCACTGGCATAGCAAGCATCCTAACCTTGGTGACATTTTCCGGAATGTAGTCTGCCGCATTGGCTGCATCGCGGTACTGAGGGTCTCCTCTGACTATAATCTTCCCTGAACTGAGAATCTGAGGTCCTCGAACTCTGACCCTGTCCTGAACGAAAGGAGCGATCAAATCTCCTACCCGTAAATCGAGGAGGTGCGCTAGTCACCGACTGGCCTGAATGTCTAGAATATGTTTGCATTAGTCCCCCTCTATAATCACTGGTTGTCATCCCTCTAAGTTCTAGGCATGGGATTGTATTCGGGAAATATCCATCCCTTCTTGTAGCGAAGCCGTCAAACAATCCTTGAACAAATATGGCCCCAAGCCACTCACAAACCTGTGCACCCTATCCCCCATATCGGCCACCATAGTCGGGGCATATCTAGCGAATGAATTAAATTGGAGGCTATATTCCCGGGCACTCATGTTCCCTTGCTTCAAATTTAGAAACCTATGCGCTCTAGCTCGGCGGACCTTTGGTGGCAAATAATGACTAATGAAAATATCTACGAATTCTTGCCAAACCGGAGGAGGCGCATTCTGTCCTCTTGATAAGACCCAGTTATTATACCATAAGACTGCCACATCTCGAAGTCTATAAGATGCCAACTCCACGGATTCAGTTTCGGAGGCATGGACAATCCCCAACATTATTAACATCTCATCAATGAAACCTTGCGGATCTTTATTCGGCTTTGACCCGAAAAACTCCGAGGGGTTTAGACTCATAAAGTCACGGGCTTTGGTACAGCTGCCCGATCACTTGAACTCACATTTTTCCACTGTGCCTGTGCGGAAACCAATTGTGTCAATAAATGGATGGCCTCGGTCACTTGTTGACCCAATGCAACCGGTGGAGGAACTGGAGCTGAAGCTCCTTTTGGTTCTTCTACATTGGGTGGGGTGGAGGAAGTATTAGATAAGGCCTCATTATGTGACTTGCCCTCTTCCACATTCATTGGCGGCTCTCTTTCTACCCGTTTTTTTGTTGTAGCCTTGCCCTTCTGGGCGACTGTAGCTTTTCCCTTTCGCGGCATTTCCGAAATCATAACACACTATTAGGGAGGATAAAATCTTATACACGGCTCTATCGCACGATTTCATAAGAAGAAAGATGGTCATTTTTCCTAAATGCCCTGTAGCCTCTTATTTATTAGCGTGGCGCGTAACACACCATAAACAAGACTCTAATAGACACGGCTCGTATACACTTCCTTGCACTGAACTTCTCTGATACCACTTCTGTCACGACCCGACCAGGGGCCGTGACGGGTACCCGAGGCTAACCACCGAGCACCCCTCATTCTACTGCTTATCATGCTCAATAAATGTTCTTTTATTAAAATTATACTTAAATTATGAGAAAATCATCTTTCATTCGGAAATATAAATACTTTTACATGCACAAGCCTTTTGGTCATTGAAATAATATATATATACTTGGTAGCTACCTCGTGAGACCATATCACCCACACTGCGTATCTACGAGCCTCTACTAGAGTACTAGACATATGGACGGGACAGGACCCAGTCGTTCCAAAAACATACATGTACATAAAACAATAACCATAAGCACCTCCGGAACAATGGTGTGCTCTCAGATCAGCTAACAGCTCCTACGAGTCTGGATCAAGATCACCTCCCTATCTACCTGTGGGCATGAACACAACGTCCAAAGAAACCGGATGTCAGTACGAACATGGTACTGAGTATGAGAGGCATAAACAATAATGATATGTCAATGAAATAAGGGAAGCATCAATAAGAAACATATGTATCTAACTGTCAAGTATAAACGAAATGATGCCTGTTGGCTTACTCATAATCGTCATCATGTCATATATGCATAAATATACATAAGCTGCCCGTCCATATCAGATCGGTGTAATAATCATTAGCCTGCGTCCAGGCCTCCCGCGTCCGGGGTATCATCTCATGCCGCCCACTAGTGGTGTCAGCCCATGCCATCTGGCCATGGTGTATACGCTGCCCGCCTTAGCGATGACTGCCGGGCCATATAGGCGCGGTGCTATATCATCATAGTGCATGCATAAACACTCAAGGACAACTATGCTTTATCGGGGTGACGTAAAGTCGTGATCCCCCGATTTCCTTATGAAGCACTCATTAACATACTGCCTCACCCTAAAAGGAATAGTATATGAGGTGAGTGTAAGCAATAAATGACATCATTGACATTTTAGGAACATCATATCATGAACATGAAGAACTTCTATACTTTAACTCATTACCGTGTGTAGCTATTTCGAAACATAGGCTCACATTTTTCGGAAGTTAAGAGATTCATGGAGAGGAAGGAAAGTCATGCTATAGGATTCATGCCATAGAAAGAAAGGACTAGCCTCACATACCTTTGCGCTTAACTAATCTATCGTTCGGTTGTTTCCTTCGATGCCTACGTGTTATATCCCGTATTTTGTACGTTCGGATATTTCAAGGTAGTCGTGGTAAGTTAAGGGAATGACCATGTTCCAAAACTATTTTAATATATAAGTTGTTTATTAGTATGGAAATATTGAGAAAGGTCAAGGGTAAAAAGGGAAATTCACAAAATGGCTCATAGTAATATTGTGGAAGGCTAGGGGCAAGATGGGAATTTCACAAAATGTTCAAGAAAAATTCTTGAAGAAGGCCACTTGGCCGTGTGGCATGTATGTATACATATACATATAATTGTGGAAAAGACATGACAAAATACAATAATTAGTCATCTTTTATTTTAATTTTTAAGAAACTTCAAGAAAAAGGCCATGTGTTCACATGGTATTGGAAGGAACTATATATATATATATATGTGTAGAGAGATGAACAAGCAAGACACATAGTCATCTTTTATAATTCTAGAAATTTGAAGAAAGAAAGAGAAGACAAGGGGAGCTAGGTTCGGCCAAGGTTGGCAAAAATTGAGCCATGGAAATTGACCAAGAAAAAAATATTTTCCCCTAGTATTCCAAGCAATTGGAATCCCCTCATCAACATGGAGTAGTTGTTGGAACAAGCAAAGCATTCATTTGGGCAATTCATAAGCTTAGCTGAATGAAGGAGTTAAGTGAAGAAGGTATGTATTCAATCTCCCTTCCCATGTTTTATGGATGATTTGTGAGTATTGTAGCATGTAGAAATGGATGAAAATCATGAATTTGGTATGTTGGGGTGTTGGCCGAATATAGTTGCATTGTGTAGAACAAATGAATTGATTTTATTTAGTAGTTTGATTGTTGTGTTGTGGATTCCATGATGTAAAATGAGGATTTAATGGCTTGAAATGAAGTTGTAATCGTTGTGGAAGTTAATGTGACACTAGCATGAATTCTTATATTTTTATGAATGAAGTTGTTAATGTATAATGTTGGTGGAATTCATGAATTTGGAAGTGAGACATTTGGTTGGAAGATTGTAAGTTGGGTTGTTATGATTGAATTTGAAAGAAGGAAATAGGTTGTTATTTTTCTTGTTGAATTTGGAAGGTGTCGGGTGAAGTAGTATGTTGATTGAGTCATTTTGAATATTATGGAATTGGATATAAATGAAATGTCGTTGAATTGTATGACAAAGGTTGTTACTGTTAGAATGCGTCTTGAATGAGTTGTTGGTATTGTTGTTGATAGTTTGGCCGAGTTGAATTCTCGGATTGTTGATTGATGATTTGGGCCGATTTAGATTCTCGGGGATGGTGTATTTACTGGGGAGATGCAGCCGAAATTTCGGCAGATCATAAGTGAATTTATTTGAAAGACTAAGACAAGTGTGCGTGGCGATGAATCTAATGATTATGTAAATCTTCTTGATTGTAGACTAGCGATAACGAGCTTGGACAATTAAGCGTAGCTAATAGGACGTGGAACAGGTATGTTAAGGCTCGTCCCCTTCTTTCAAAGGCATGATTCCGATGTTATGATTTCATAATTGTTTCCATATATGTCACACGCTAATCTGCCTAGGGTGTGATGGGCACCTGACCCCATACTCGGAGCCGAGCGAACCCGCTGACTCTTATTGTATGCATAATCTTTTAGACTTTTAAATCAAATAAAGATAAAATGCATAGCACCACTCTCAGAAATATTCTTTTCCGTTGCTTTCAAACCAAACAAAATCTGTAATAATATAAAACTTATAGCATAACAGAAATGACACATCGGCTGATGGAGCCGCTTACAGAACTGACACCCAATACCCACGACTCTGTCTGCAAAATCTCTAACTTCGAACAAAACATCATAGCACATATACTCTGACTCGGTAGTACTCCAGGAGCAAATGGAGTTGCCAATCCAGCTGAAGCACCTTCTAGCAGTGTCCTTTACTCATCTGGGTGTACCTGCGTGGCATGAAACGCAGCCCCCGAAGAAAGGGGTCAGTACGGAAAATGTACTGAGCATGTAAGGCAAGAATCACAGTAAAAGAATCATAACTGACATAAGAGTACAGAAACATATACAATGCCCAGAATACCAAAGCTCTTGCCTTTAGAACATAAATCATGCATATCATTATCACATACCGTACCCGGCCCGTTATGGGACTCGGTGAATGAAATCATGCGTGCTAACATCATATATCATATACATACCGTACCCGGCCCATTAAGGGACTCGGTGAATGAAATCATGCGTGCTAACATCATATATCATATACATACCCATACCGTACCCGACCCTCTAGTTAGGGACTCGGTGAAGTCATACCGTACCCGGCCCATTAAGGGACTCGGTAAATGAAATCATGTGCACATATACCGTACCCGGCCCATCATGGGACTCGGTGCCATAATCATGTCATCATATACATATACCGTACCCGGCCCTCTATTGAGGGACTCGGTGAACAATGCAGTGAAGTGCGCATGATAACATATCCTGGCCCGGGCTCAGTGAAGAACATACTGAGGTTTGCACGAATAGAGTAGTGCGAAACCATATGCACATAAATCAAGACTCGATAGATAGGTGCGCAAATTGACACTTCAAGATCAAAAATGAAACAAAGATTTACCAGAACCACGCATGACCTTTAAAAACGTCAAAGCACTTGCCTTTTGAAATGGAAGTCATGTATGTCATCATCGTAAATCATAGACGAAGGTTGTGTATCAATATAATGTCGTGGCACGTACTGCCCGATCCATATATCGTAATGTATCAATAGAGTTCCGTGGGACGTATGGGCCGATCCATATATTGTAACGTGTCAATTGCAAGACTCGATGGACACGTATACTTTCTGACACCCGAAGGCTCCGAAACAAGTTTCGGGTCAATCCGACTTAGTATGAGAAAGTTAGGAGCGTTTGAAGTACAGAACCTTCTACGAACATTTCAGAAGCCATTTTTGAAAAATCGAAGCAATAATCATATCAAGTATCTTTCAGATATCGTATAGATCAAATCAAATATAACTTTTGGAATCATATGTACATATCAAAATATATCAAAGACTCAGCGGAATAGTCGAACGTGCTAGCATTTGAAAAACCAAAACTTTAGTCATATAAATTATCTTTCGAATGCCATTTGGAAACATATCAACAAACTTCAGACATCATAGATTTGCATCAAAGCCATATGGAACACTTATGGAAGCCAAGAATATTAGCCATCCTAGTGGCTCTAAGAATAGGAGGTTCCTTTGAATTCATATATATACGTCGTTTGCTCGTTTCATGGAGATCATGCCAAAAGAAAGAAAGGTAAGCCTTACATACCTGTCCCACGTCCAATTAGCTACGCTTATTCATCCAAACTTGCTAGTCTACATTCAAGAGAATTTACATAATCATTAGATTCGTCGACATACATTTGTCTTAGTCTTTCAAATGAATTCATTTATATTCTGCCGAAATTTCGGCATCATTTCCCCTGTAAATACACCATCCCCGAGAATCTAACTCGGCCAATTCATCAACAATCAACAATCCGAGAATTCAACTCGGCCAAATTATCAACAACAATACCAACAATCATGATTCCAATTCCAACAATTAATTAAAAATACATTCCAACATTAGTAGATCGTTTCACATAATTCAACAACATTTTCTTTATATTCAATCCATAATTGTTCACATATTCAAATACTAATCCGAAACCATTCAACAATATTCAAGAACACTTCAACAACCCGCACAACATTTCAAACGGCCCAACCAACACATACACTGTCACAACCCGGCTAGGGCCGCGACGAGCACCCGGTGCTACCCCACCCGAGCACCCCCTTATCGTACATAACATAACATCTAGGTGAGCCATAAGTCAGTTCGTGCTTTTCTTATCGTTTATCATATTGATCCCATTAGACGACCATCATCATTTAACATATGATAGGCATCTGTGCCACATCATAAGTACAAGGCCGACGTGGCTAACAAAAGATATACAAAACATGGGCCGACATGGCCGAACATCTCTACCCACATATACATGACTACGAGCCTCTAAGAGTATGACATATCGTATGAGCGGGACAGGACCGCGCTATGCCCATAATTATATACACAAAATAATAAGTACCCAAAAGCTACGGCTCCGAAAGAAATGGAGCTCTGCTATGCAATCTCTGAATAAGCAGCTATGGATCAAGTCTGTCTCCCTGTGCACCTGCGGGCATGACGCAGCGTCCACAAACAAAAGGACGTCAGTACGAAGAATGTACTGAGTATGTAAAGCATGATCAACATCAATATAGAAGCATAATAGATATCATATGAAAATAGTATAGGAGGGGAGACAGTAATATCATCATCATCATGTCGCTTACTTGCATACATCATCGTTCGTATTCCATAATAATACCCGTACCATACTTGTGCTCATATTCGTATACATGTCCTTATTCGTATTCTTATACATAGTCTTATCACATTCATATTCATATTATATACATAGTCATTTCATATACATAGCATTTACATAGCATACCCGACCTCATAGGATCGGTGTCTTATACATACTTGGCCAACCAAGGGTCAAGGTCATACATACCTGGCCCTACCAAGGCATCAGGGTTATCCGTACCATCTGCAGAGGTGTGCGCGTGTTTCGTAATCGTATACATACTCTATACATAGTCATATACATATAGTCTTACCCGACATCATAAGCTCGGGGTCTTATCATAGCCCTCCCTAGGCATACATATACATATATCATAGCTCGTAAGCATCTCTAATCTCATTTTACTCTCATCATCATTACTATTCTCATCGTTATCGTTACATCTACATTATGGACTTACTCGTCATACGAGGAACATAGTATAATCATAGTAGATATCAAGGGTCGTGAGCCTATGAGCTCGGAATGTCAACCATGTGAAGACAACATACTCATATAGAGGAATTAGGAATTTGGCCAAGAACCATGCCTTATGAAAGAAGGGCTAACCTTACATACCTTTCCGTCGAACTTTTCTGCACTTGCACATTCCCTTCCAATGCTACCGTTTATACCTTCATTAATATCATAACAATGGCCATTAGTCATTCACATTATCCACATTGTCTAGATTCCTCAATTTGCCTCTAATTCACCCACATTCATGGTCATAACACCCATCTTCGTCCATTCGTATAAAGTGTTTAGTTCATGATCTTAATACCATTTATAACACATTCATATCACAAGACAACAACATTCATAACTCAATTCAAACTATTTCTCATAATGTCACTATTCATCATTAATGACCTAGTTGACCACATTTTCTACAATCCATGTATTTTAATTCTCCAATACCTTAAACATCTTGTAAAAATCATGAATCTTACCTTAGAAGTTGTAGGAACAAGCTTTGGTTGATAATACTCTTCTTTGAGCAAAACCCTAGTTTTTCTCCATTTGGATTTCTTGACTTGGATGATCCTTGATGATTTCCTTATCCTTGATTCACTTGTCTTAATGTTATTGATGTCTTATAATCCTTGAAAACTCATATAATAAATGTAGATAGAAGTTTTAGAGAGAAGTGGTGTAATGTTCTAATGAAATAAAATAAGTCTTGATCCTCATATTTAATGAATTGGAAAATCTGTGCTGGGTGAACAGTGGTCGTCCAAGGAGGTTTACGGACCGTCCCTCGTGGTCGTCTTTAAGCTTAAGCAGGATCAGAAACTTTGGCCTGCATGCATGGCGATTTAAGACCATGGTTTACGGGCCGCAAATCACTTTACCGTCCGTCCACCAGGTCGTGTTTAGCCATTTCCTCGGCTGGCAGAAAGTTGAAGTTGGGTATGCCAGTTTACGACTTCAAATTTACGGACCGTATTGTACTTTACGGTCCGTATTTTGCACAATACGACCACTGGGCAGTTTTGCCAACTTTCAATTTTTCTCATTTCTCGACTTTCCATTCCAATCATCCACATCCCTTTACATACATTTCCCATGAAACATTATACACTCGCACCCCTCACACACATCATTAGTTCATTTACTTGCGTACCAACGAGCAATTTTCCTAGGTGTAACATTCTACCCCCCTTAGGAACATTCGTCCTCGAATGTTAAAGGCTTGGGGAATTCTATAAAAATTTCGCCAGAGTTTCCTCCGTAATGTGGCACTACCACCCTGCCACAACAACCCACAATAAAAATGCCTCACAGGGCAATAATACAACAGCACTAGAAATTTTGCCACACACGACCTGAATGTATAAAAGGGAAAACATGCATACCTTATGATTTTGACGTCTCATCTTGGACTTCTTCCAAGGGCTGAAATAAATGTGGGTATTTGGATCGCATATTCTCTTCCGCTTCCCATGTCATTTCCTCTCGATTGTTATTTCTCCACAGAACTTTAATTGAGGCCACTTCTTTGTTTCTAAGCCTCCGTACTTGCCTATCTAATATGGCAATGGGTATTTCATCATAAGTTAACTTTTCTATCACTTGAATATCATTCACTGGAACGATCCTCGTAGGATCTCCAACAAACTTCCGAAGCATCGAGACATGAAATACTGGATGGACTGACTCCCAATCTGGAGGTAGATCTAGCTCATAGGCCACTTTGCCTATTTTGCGCACAATTTCGTATGGCCCAATATACCGGGGACTGAGCTTCCCCTTTTTTCCAAATCTCATCACGCCCTTCCTCGGCGACACTTTCAAGAATACCCAATCTTTCACTTCGAACTCTAAGTCTCTTCGATGATTATCCGTATAGGACTTCTGACGACTTTGAGCCGCTAGCAACCGATCTTGTATGAGATTAACTTTCTCTATTGCTTGCTGGACCAAGTCTGGCCCTATCAACTTAGCTTCTCCGGTTTCAAACCACCTAATTGGGGATCTACACTTTCTCCCATATAGAGCTTCATACGGTGCCATTTGAATGCTAGAATGGTAACTGTTATTGCAAGCAAACTCAATGAGTGGCAAATGGTCATCCCATTTTCCTCCAAAATCTATCATACATGCCCGTAACATATCTTCAAGAGTCTGAATAGTACGTTCAGCTTGCCCATCGGTCTGTGGGTGAAATGCCGTGCTTAGGCGCACTTGGGTCCCTAAACCTTCTTGGAAAGACCCCCAAAACTTGGCTGTAAACTGAGTTCCTCTATCGGAGATAATAGATACCGGAACGCCATGGAGTCTCACTATCTCTTTAAGATAAAACTTGGCATAATCTTCTGCCATATAGGTCGTTCTGACCGGTAAGAAATGCGCTGACTTTGTGAGTCTATCCACGATCACCCATATAGAATCATATTTACGTCGAGAACGGGGTAACCCTGTAATGAAATCCATATTAATCATTTCCCACTACCAAGTTGGGATTTCTATAGCTTGCAATAAGCCACCCGGCTTTTGGTGTTCTATCTTCACTTATTGGCAATTAGGACACTGAGCTACGAATTCCGCTACGTCTTTCTTCATCCCATTCCACCAATATATAGTCTTAAGATCATGATACATTTTCGTCGCTCCGGGGTGAACGGAGTAACGGGAACAATGAGCTTCTCTCAAAATCTGATGGCGTAGACCTGCCACATCGGGAACACATAACCTGCCTCGACATCGGAGAACTCCGTCTTCCGAAATGTCAAATGATGACCCCTCCTTCTGAGGGAGTGTATCTCTCTAATGCATTAGCATGGGATCCTCATATTGTCGCTCTTTTACTTCCGCTACTAACGATGAAACTGCTGAATTCTGAATTGTAGCTCCGCTACTACCTGAGTCCACTACTCGGACTCCTAGGCTAGCTAACTGCTGAAGATCACGGGCCATCTCTTTCTTTTCTGGTCGTACCTCACTTAGACTTCCCATCGACCTACGGCTAAGAGCATCAGCCACAACATTTGCCTTTCCGGGGTGGTACAGGATTTCAACATCATAGTCTTTTAGCAACTCTAGCCATCGTCGTTGCTGCAAATTCAACTCTTTCTGCTTGAAGATGTACTGGAGACTTTTATGATCTGTATAAATATCCACGTGGACACCATATAAGTAATGTCTCCATATCTTTAAAGCATGGACCACCGCGGCCAATTCTAAGTCATGGGTAGGATAATTCTGCTCATGTTTCCGTAATTGTCTAGAAGCATACGCAATCACATTTCCATTTTGCATCAATACACAGCCTAGCCCGACGCCTGAAGCATCATAATAAATAACATATCCTTGCAATCCCTCTGGAAGTGTCAAGACTGGGGCTGAAGTCAGTCGGTCTTTCAACTCTTGGAAACTACGCTTGTGTTACACCCCGCGTTTTCAGAGCCTGAGTATGACATGTACCTCACCGTAGTAATGGAGTGTCGAAGACGTCCCATAATGTTTTGAAAAACACAAGCCATGGAAAGTACATAACAACGAAGAAAAAGGGTGAATTGCGATATCGTAAGCCGTAATCGGGAAAGAGTATTTTGAAACGCGAGAACATGGCCATTATTAGTATAATAAGGGATAAACATCATGTATGGAGAGTTTCGGAATATTTCTAGATCGAGCGAATTGAAGAAAATAAGTTCGACGAAAATTTGAGAAATACCGAAAAGATTTTTAGTCAGCTTTGGAGGGGTATATATCCATGTATATTTGGAGTTTTAAGGCGTTTCAAAATCCTAAAATGCAGTTCGTCGAGTCTAGTTTATAATGTAATAAACCGCTCGTTGATAGGACCTCGGAGGAGAGAATTATAGACGTTACAAACTGAACTGTCGCGCAGAAACAGCACTGCTACAGTACCGCTACAGTACTGCAGCAGTACTGTAGCTACAGTACCCGACCCAACTTGTTATAAAAGGGGTAAAAACCCCATTTTTCATCATCAAAATGTTCCAAAACTTTTCAGAAAATTGAGAAACTAAAGGGGCTTAAATCCCACATAAAAGTGAGGATTTTGAGTGAAATTCAAGCTATGGAATATCAATCGAGATCCGAGCAACGCGTAGACGCGATTATAAATTTGTTTTGTGTTGGATTGAGTTTGGAAACAAGTGGGTATTGAAGATATTGTTACTTGAGTAAATACGAGGTATGAATTGTTGAATCTCTTTCTCTATCAATATGAATTAAGGAATAATTGCAAGAATAAGGTCATAGTTTGTTGTGTTGATGTTGTTAATTTGTGGATTGGGGTTTGAAGAGAAATTTGGATTAAAATACATATATCTATCTTGTAGGATGTTGGGGATGTTATATTGATGTTGTTAGTATTAATTTCAACTTCCTTACGAAAGTAAAGATTATTAAATAGTTGTATCACAAGTGGGTTGGTTGAGAAATTTGGAAAATAGTGTGTGGGTTGTTTTATGGCATATGTTGGTGTTGGAAATGATATTACGACTATTGGTATTGTTGTTGATGTTGTTGGTTATTGAATTGGAATTTCGGGCGAGGCATATAAACAGGGGAAATGCTGCCCGAATTTCGACAGAACCTAAAAGGATTTCAATTAAAGTTTCGAGTTGAGCGTATGATGGCGATGATTCTAATAATAGTATGAATGATTGTATATGTAGATTACGAGGCTACGAATAATTCTTAAGAGAGGTGCAAGACGGGAAGTAAGTTAGAAGTTGAGAACTTTCTTCCAGGTATGTTAAGGCTCGTCCCTTTCTTTCAAGGCATGATTCCTATGATTATAATTCCATAAATGTGTTCATAGCCTCCTTATTTCCAAAAGTTAGATGTTCATGATTCCAAGGCATAACCTGTCACGACCCGACTAGGGGGCCACGACGAGCACCCGGTGCTACCCCACCCGGGCACCCCCTTATCATGCATATCATAACATCTAGGTGAACCATAATTCATTTCATGCATTTTAAATCATTAATCAAGCTAGTCCCATTGGACGACCATCATCAATTAACATATCATGGGCATCTATGCCATGTCAAATATACAAGGCCGACGAGGCCAACAAAAGATATACAAAACATAGGCCGACATGGCCAAACATCTCTACCCACATACACATGACTACGAGCCTCTAAGAGTATGACATATCATGAGCGGGACAGGACCCCGCTATGCCCATAATTATATACACAAAAGAATGAGTACCCAAAAGATATGGCTCCGAAGGAAATGGAGCTCTCTATGAAATCTTCAAATAGGCAGCTATGGGTCAAATCTGTCTCCCTGTGCACCTGCGGGCATGACGCAGCGTCCACAAACAAAAGGACGTCAGTACGAAGAATGTGCTGAGTATGTAAAGCATGATTAACATTGATATACAACATAATGAACAATATATGGAATAGCATAGGAGGGGAGACAATAATATCATCATCATCATGTCGCTTACTTACTCACATCGTCATTCGTGCCCCATAATAAAACTCGTACCATGCTTGTGCTCGTATTAGTGTACATGTCCTCATTCGTATTCTTATACATAGTTTCATCACATTCTTTTACATAATATATACATACATAATCATTTCGTATACATGGCATTTACATAACGTACCCGACCTCATTGGATCAGTATTTCATATACATACTTGGCCAACCAAGGCTCAATGTTACTCATACCTGGCCCTACCAAGGCTTCAGGGTTATCCGTACCATCTGCAGATGTGTGCGCGCGTTTCGTAATCGTATACATATTCTATACATATTCATACACATATATTCTACTCGGCGTTATAAGCTCGGGGTTTCATTATAGCCCTTTATAGGCACGTATGAGTATAACAGCCCATAGGCACCTTTAGCATCATTATTATCACCATCATCATTACTATCATTATCGTTATTGTTACTTCTATATCGTAGTCTTACTCGTCACCTGAGGTGCGTAGCGCATTCGTAGTACCAATCAAGGATAGTGAGCTTATGAGCTCGGAATGTGAAATATTTGTAGTCAACATGCTCATATAGAGGGATTAGGAGTTTGGCCAAAGAACCATGCCTTATGAAAGAAGGGTTAGCCTTACATACCTCTTTGTCGAATTATTCTACACTTGCACGTACTCCTTCGATGCTCACGTTTCTACCTTCATTAAGGCCATACTATCATTAGTATCGATAACTAGTGCACATGGCTAGAACTAGAGAAAATTGGACAGCATCTCCTTTATCTATACAACATTTGTCCATATCATAATTCAACCCCAAACGTCAACAACACATTTATAATATCATTTCCATGGCCATTAATCATCTACATTATCCACATTCTCAATTCACTTCCATTTGTCCCTATTTATGGTCACAACACCCAACTTCGTTCATCCATATACAATGTTTATTTCATGATCTTAACGTCATTTATAACACACTCATATCACAATACAACAACAATCATGATTCAATTCAAACTATGTCTCAAAAACGTCACTATTCATCATTCATGTCCTAGTGGACCATGTTTTTTCTACAATCCATGCATTTTAATTCTCCAATACCGTAAACATCATATAAAAATCATGAATCTTACCTTAGAAGTTGTAGGGACAAGCTTTTGTTGATAATACTCCACTTTGAGTAAAACCCTAGTTTTTCTCCATTTGGGTTTCTTGACTTTAGATGATCCTGGATGGGTTTCTACCTTGGATTTACTTGTTTAATGTGGTTGATGGATTAATACCCTTGAAAACTTGTACAAAAGTTGTAGAGAGATGTTTTAGAGAGAGAGAGGAAATGTGGAAATGATTTTCATGAACTTGGTCTTTATTTATTAAATCATCACCGAACTGTCGGGTTCCATTATACGGTCCGTATAATGGTTATACGGTCCGTATAATAGACCGTGAAATGGGTCTGCCCAGCACCCCTTCACTGTGACTACTTGACGGTCCGTTATACGGTCCGTAAAACAGTTTTACGGTCCGTATAACTGACCGTAAAACGTTACCAGTGAGCAACCTTTCACTGTGACCATTCGACGGTTCGTTATACGGTCCGTATAAATTTTATACGGTCCGTATAACTGACCGTAAAATTCCACCAGCAACCAACCTTCACTGTGATGGTTTTACGGTCCACTATACGGTCCGTATAACATTATACGGTCCGTATAATGAGCCGTAGAACTCATCAGTCACTGAACTTAGTTTCGCCACTTCGTTTGATCTCCGATCCTCATGGAACCTTCTTAACACTTGTTTAACACTTCAATACTAATCTAAGGGACGTTATAACTCTTTCCTAAAATGCCCTTAAGTCATCATTAACCCGATACTCGTATTTCGCTAGTTCATTCACTTGCGTACCAACGGAAGATTTTTCCGAGGTGTAACATTCTCCCCCCCTTAAGAACATTCGTCCTCGAATGTCGAGAACACCCGGGATTTTATAAAAATTTCGCCAGAGGTTCCCCTATAACATGGCACTAACAACCTGTCACAACAACCCATAATATCGATGCCACACAGGGCCACATCGTAACAACATGAAAATTTTGGCCACACACGACCCTGAAGCATAAAAGGAAAACATCCATACCTTATGATTTTTGACGTCTCATCTTGGACTTCTCCCAAGGGCTGAAATAAATGCGGGTACTTGGATTGCATATTTTCTTCCGCTTCCCATGTCATTTCCTCTCGATTATTATTTTTCCACAAAACTTTAACTGAGGCCACTTCTTTGTTTCTAAGCCTCCGTACTTGCCTATCTAATATGGAAATGGGTATTTCATCATAAGTTAACTTTTCTGTCACTTGAATATCATTCACTGGGACGACCCTCGTAGGATCTCCAACACACTTCCAAAGCATCGAGACATGGAAAACCGGGTGAACTGACTCCAAGTCTGGAGGTAAGTCTAATTCATAGGCCACTTTGCCTATCTTTCTCACAATTTCATAAGGCCCTATATACCGGGGACTAAGCTTCCCCTTTTTGCCAAATCTCATAACGCCCTTCATCGGCGACACTTTCAAAAACACCCAATCCTTAACTTGAAACTCTAAGTCTCTTCGACGATTATCTGCATAAGACTTTTGGCGACTTTGAGCCGCCAACAACCGATCTTGTATGAGCTTGACTTTCTCTATGGCTTGTTGGACCAAATCGGGCCCCATTAACTTGGCCTCTCCCGTTTCAAACCACCCAATCGGGGATCTACACTTTCGCCCATATAAAGCTTCATATGGTGCCATTAGGATGCTGGAGTGATAACTATTATTGTAAGCAAACTCAATGAGTGGCAAATGGTCATCCCAATTTCCCCCAAAATCTATCATGCATGCCCGTAACATATCTTCAAGAGTCTGGATGGTGCGTTCAGCTTGCCCATCGGTCTGTGGGTGAAATGTCGTGCTAAGGCGCACTTGGGTCCCTAGACCCTCTTGAAAGGACTCCCAAAATTTGGCCGTAAACTGAGTTCCTCTATCGGAGATAATAGACACTGGGACACCATGGAGTCTCACTATTTCTTTAACATAAAGCCTTGTATAATCTTCTGCCACATAGGTCGTCCTGACCGGTAAGAAATGAGCTGATTTAGTGAGTCTATCCACAATCACCCATATGGAATCATACATGCGTCGAGAACGAGGTAGCCCTGTAATGAAATCCATATTAATCACTTCCCACTTCCAAGTTGGGATTTCTATAGCTTGCAATAAGCCACTCGGCTTTTGGTGTTCTATTTTTACTTGTTGGCAATTGGAACATTGGGCTACAAACTCCGCTACATCTTTCTTCATCCCATTCCACCAATATATAGACTTAAGATCATGATACATCTTCGTCGTTCCAGGGTGAACGGAGTAACGGGAACAATGAGCCTCTCTCAAAATCTGGTGGCGTAACTCTGCCACATCGGGGACACATAGCTTGCCTCGGCATCGGAGGGCTCCGTCTCCCGAAATATCAAATGGTGACCCCCCTTTCTGAGCGAGCGTATCTCTGTACTGCATTAGCCTGGAATCCTCACCTTGCCGCTCTTTTACTTCCGCTACTAGCGACGGAACTGCCGAATTCTGAATGGTAGCTCTGCTGCTACCTGAGTCCACTACTCGGACCCCTAGGCTGGCTAGCTGCTGAATCTCACGGGTCATTTCTCTCTTTTCTTGTCGCACATCGCATAAGCTTCCCATAGACCTGCGGCTAAGAGCATCGGCCACAACATTTGCCTTTCCGGGGTGGTACAGGATTTCGACGTCATAGTCTTTTAGCAACTCTAGCCATCGTCGTTGCCGCAAATTTAACTCTTTCTGCTTGAAGATGTACTGGAGACTCTTATGATCTGTATAAATATCCACGTGGACACCATATAAGTAATGTCTCTATATCTTTAAAGCATAGACCACCGCGGCCAATTCTAAGTCATGGGTAGGATAATTCTGTTCATGTTTCAGTAATTGTCTAGAAGCATACGCGATCACCTTACCATTTTGCATCAATACACAGCCTAGCCCGACGCCTGAAGCATCACAATAAACAACATATCCTTCCACTCCCTCTGGAAGTGTCAAGACTGGGGCAGAAGTCAATCTGTCTTTCAACTTTTGGAAACTACGTTCACAAGCATCTGTCCATTGAAACTTAGCTGACTTCTGAGTCAACTTTGTGAGCGGTGCAGAAATAGAAGAGAAACCCTCAACAAATCTTCTGTAATACCCGGCTAAGCCCAAAAAGCTACGAACCTCTGTAGGGGTTGTGGGCCTTGGCCAAGTTTTCACTGCCTCGATCTTTTGACTATCCACTCGAATACCATTAGCTGCAACAATATGGCCCAGGAATGATACCGAGTTCAACCAAAACTCACATTTGGAGAATTTTGCAAACAACTCTCGAGCTCGAAGAACTCCAAGGACGGTTCGCAAATGCTCCGCATGCTCAGCCTCGGATCTAGAGTACACTAGGATATCGTCGATGAATACAATCACGAATAGGTCTAGAAAAGGCCTGAATACATTGTTCATTAAGTCCATAAACACTGTCGGTGCATTAGTTAGCCCAAACGACATTACTCGGAACTCGAAATGGCCATATCTTGTTCTGAAAGCTGTCTTAGGGATATCTTTCTCCCTAACTCTTACTTGGTGATACCCGGACCTCAAATCAATCTTTGAAAACCATTTGGCACCATGCAATTGATCAAATAAATCATCAATCCTCGGGAGGGGATACTTGTTCTTAATTGTCACTTTATTCAATTGCCGATAATCAATGCACATTCTCAAGGAGCCATCCTTCTTCCGGACGAACAATACGGGTGCTCCCCACGGGGATGAACTAGGACGAATGAAGCCTTTTTCAAGCAAGTCTTTCAATTGCTCCTTCAACTCTTTCAACTCTGCGGGTGCCATCCTATAGGGAGGAATAGATATGGGATTAGTGTCTGGTAACACATCAATCGCAAAATCTATCTCTCGCTCGGGAGGAAGGCCTGGAAGCCCTTCCGGGAACACATCCGGAAATTCGTTCACTACCGGAACTGATTGAAGAGTCGGCGACTCAACTTCTACATCTCGAACTCGCACTAGGTGATAAATACACCATTTAGTGATCATCTTCCTCGCTTTTAGATAGGAAATAAACCTACCCTTTGGTGACGCCGTATTCCCTTTCCATTCTAAGACTGGTTCGCCCGGGAACTGGAAACGAACCATCTTCGTTCTACAATCAACATTGGCGTAGCAAGAAGCCAACCAATCCATGCCCATAATAACATCAAAATCTACCATTTTTAGTTCGTGCAAATCAGCTACTGTACGACGGTCACATATCACCACTACGCAATCTCTATACACTCGGCTAGCTATCACCGATTCGCCAACGGGCGTAGACACCTCAAATGGCTTAATAGACTCCGGCTCAATTATAGATCGACCCGCAATATATGGAGTAACATAAGACAATGTGGAGCCCGGATCAATCAAAGCATATACATCATGAGAGAATACCGATAATATACCTGTGACCACATCAGGAGAAGACTCAAGATCTTGGCGTCCAGCCAAAGCATAAATACGGTGCTGAGGACCGCTGGAACTGGGAGCTCTGCCTCTACCTCTACCATGGCCAACCTGCGCATGTGAACCTGGCCCCATAGGGCGTGCAGATGCTGAAGACCCGGCTATCGACCCTGATGGCTGGGCCCTACCTCTACCCTGTACTGAGGGGCAATCACGCATAATGTGGCCTGGTCGACCACAAGAATAGCAAGCATCTGAACCTGATCGGCACTGACCCCAATGCAACTTCCCACACTGGGAAAATCGTGGCACGGGTGGTCTAGACTGGCCTGAATCATCTCTATACTGAGGTCCTGAATAACTCGGGCTCGGCCCTGAATGAGCAGATCTATCCAATCTCTGGCCTGAAAACCGTGGGAGCGCACTGGTCATAGAGTAGCCTGCATGCCTAGGGGGCTGCTGCCGGTGCCCACCTCTGGACTCACTCATCGGCCCCGAAGATCTAGCCCTCTTGCTATGTCCCCTATCCTGTTCACGTTCATTCCTCCGCTGCTGTAGGTGTTCCTCCAATTCCTGAGCATGCGCCTGAATACGTGCAATATCCATGCCATCCTGAAGAGATGCAGTCAAGCATTTATCCATCAAATGTGGCCCTAGGCCCTTCACAAACCGGTGCACCCGATCGCCCATATCCGCTACCATGGCCGAAGCATACCTAGCCAAGGAATTGAAGCGGAGACTATACTCTGTAGCACTCATGCTACCTTGCCTCAGATTCAAGAATTTATCGGCCCTAGCTCGCCGAACTTCTGGAGGCATGTAGTGACGGAGAAAAGCATCGACAAACTCTTGCCATACCGGCGGAGGTGCATTGGCTCCCCGCGAAGCCATCCAAACTGTGTACCACTGGATTGAGACATCCCTCAATCTGTATGACGCTAGCTCCACCGATTCGGTGTCTGAAGCATGTATCAATCGGAGCGTCCTTAGAATACCATCAACAAAGTCCTGGGGATCCTCCTCCAGTTTCGACCCAAAGAATTCCGAGGGTTTCAAAGCAATGAAGTCACGGGCCCTTGCGCTAACAGTCCTGTCACCTTGCCCCGCACTTGGCCTCTGAGTCTGGGCCGCAACTAACTGAGTCAACAAATTAATGGCCTCTCTTACGTCTTGGCCTGAAGCATTCGGCGGAGGAGCTGGAGCTGGGGCTGAGGCTCCCACGTGCTCCTCAGTAATAGGCACTGTCTGGGAGGACTGAGATTGAGCCGCACTCTGGGACTCATCTTCCTCTACTACTGGTGGCGGTGCTCTTTCAGCCCGCTTTTCTGCCACCGTCTTGCCCCTTTGGGCTGTTGTAGCCTTTTTCTTTTTAGGCATCTCTGAAATACACAACACACGATTTAAGAACAACAATTTCTTACATCATAGCTTTATCGCACGATTCTTATGAAGAAAGAAGGTCATATATTCCTAAGATGTCCGCAGCTTCTCGTTTATAAGTGTGGCGCGCAACACACCCATAACCAAGACTCTACTAGACACGGCTCGTAGACACATCCTAAGACTCAACCTGGCTCTGATACCACTTTTGTCACGACCCGACTAGGGGGCCACGACGAGCACCCGGTGCTACCCCACCCGGGCACCCCCTTATCATGCATATCATAACATCTAGGTGAACCATAATTCATTTCATGCATTTTAAATCATTAATCAAGCTAGTCCCATTGGACGACCATCATCAATTAACATATCATGGGCATCTATGCCATGTCAAATATACAAGGCCGACGAGGCCAACAAAAGATATACAAAACATAGGCCGACATGGCCAAACATCTCTACCCACATACACATGACTACGAGCCTCTAAGAGTATGACATATCATGAGCGGGACAGGACCCCGCTATGCCCATAATTATATACACAAAAGAATGAGTACCCAAAAGATATGGCTCCGAAGGAAATGGAGCTCTCTATGAAATCTTCAAATAGGCAGCTATGGGTCAAATCTGTCTCCCTGTGCACCTGCGGGCATGACGCAGCGTCCACAAACAAAAGGACGTCAGTACGAAGAATGTACTGAGTATGTAAAGCATGATTAACATTGATATACAACATAATGAACAATATATGGAATAGGATAGGAGGGGAGACAATAATATCATCATCATCATGTCGCTTACTTACTCACATCGTCATTCGTGCCCCATAATAAAACTCGTACCATGCTTGTGCTCGTATTAGTGTACATATCCTCATTCGTATTCTTATACATAGTCTCATCACATTCTTTTACATAATATATACATACATAATCATTTCGTATACATGGCATTTACATAACGTACCCGACCTCATTGGATCAGTATTTCATATACATACTTGGCCAACCAAGGCTCAATGTTACTCATACCTGGCCCTACCAAGGCTTCAGGGTTATCCGTACCATCTGCAGATGTGTGCGCGCGTTTCGTAATCGTATACATATTCTATACATATTCATACACATATATTCTACCCGGCGTTATAAGCTCGGGGTTTCATTATAGCCCTTCATAGGCACGTATGAGTATAACAGCCTATAGGCACCTTTAGCATCATTATTATCACCATCATCATTACTATCATTATCGTTATTGTTACTTCTATATCGTAGTCTTACTCGTCACCTGAGGTGCGTAGCGCATTCGTAGTACCAATCAAGGATAGTGAGCTTATGAGCTCGGAATGTGAAACATTTGTAGTCAACATGCTCATATAGATGGATTAGGAGTTTGGCCAAAGAACCATGCCTTATGAAAGAAGGGTTAGCCTTACATACCTCTTTGTCGAATTATTCTACACTTGCACGTACTCCTTCGATGCTCACGTTTCTACCTTCGTTAAGGCCATACTATCATTAGTATCGATAACTAGTGCACATGGCTAGAACTAGAGAAAATTGGACAGCATCTCCTTTATCTATACAACATTTTTCCATATCATAATTCAACCCCAAACGTCAACAACACATTTATAATATCATTTCCATGGCCATTAATCATCTACATTATCCACATTCTCAATTCACTTCCATTTGTCCCTATTTATGGTCACAACACCCAACTTCGTTCATCCATATACAATGTTTATTTCATGATCTTAACGTCATTTATAACACACTCATATCACAATACAACAACAATCATGATTCAATTCAAACTATGTCTCAAAAACGTCACTATTCATCATTCATGTCCTAGTGGACCATGTTTTTTCTACAATCCATGCATTTTAATTCTCCAATACCGTAAACATCATATAAAAATCATGAATCTTACCTTAGAAGTTGTAGGGACAAGCTTTTGTTGATAATACTCCACTTTGAGTAAAACCCTAGTTTTTCTCCATTTGGGTTTCTTGACTTTAGATGATCCTTGATGGGTTTCTACCTTGGATTTACTTGTTTAATGTGGTTGATGGATTAATACCCTTGAAAACTTGTACAAAAGTTGTAGAGAGATGTTTTAGAGAGAGAGAGGAAATGTGGAAATGATTTTCATGAACTTGGTCTTTATTTATTAAATCATCACCGAACTGTCGGGTTCCATTATACGGTCCGTATAATGGTTATACGGTCCGTATAATAGACCGTGAAATGGGTCTGCCCAGCACCCCTTCACTGTGACTACTTGACGGTCCGTTATACGGTCCGTAAAACAGTTTTACGGTCCATATAACTGACCGTAAAACGTTACCAGTGAGCAACCTTTCACTGTGACCATTCGACGGTTCGTTATACGGTCCGTATAAATTTTATACGGTCCGTATAACTGACCGTAAAATTCCACCAGCAACCAACCTTCACTGTGATGGTTTTACGGTCCACTATATGGTCCGTATAACATTATACGGTCCGTATAATGAGCCGTAGAACTCATCAGTCACTGAACTTAGTTTCGCCACTTCGTTTGATCTCCGATCCTCATGCAACCTTCTTAACACTTGTTTAACACTTCAATACTAATCTAAGGGACTTTATAACTCTTTCCCAAAATGCCCTTAAGTCATCATTAACCCGATACTCGTATTTCGCTAGTTCATTCACTTGCGTACCAACGGAAGATTTTTCCGAGGTGTAACATAACCCCTTCCTAATAATTCATGAATGTTTTTTTTTCAAAATGTTCGTATTTCGTAAACCAGAGGTTTATGACTCCGTAAGCTTTTATGACAACAACGAGGGATATGTTTTACAATGACAACGATGATGTAAAAAGTGAGAATATCATTTTGATGACTATGATGAGAACGATCTTATGTTTAAAGGTTTCAAGTTTATGATTTCAATGACGATATGAGAATGTCGAGCTATTTATTGATTTCCCAATCTATTCATGGATGGTGACTTTATTTCTACATCTTCCAAAGTATATGAATTGATGCCTTATGAGATTTACGAACCTATTCTATGTTTTCTCTTGATTCTATTCTTCATCGATAGTCTCACCTTAAAATAATTGTTCCTTCAAGGTGAGACAAACCGACCACGATTGTTCCATAATGTAATCGGAGGTCACCGACCTTACGTCACTCCGATGGCTACATGATTTTCCCTTGGGCTCCCTTGTGTGCTTATATGATATATATTTATATAAAACATGTATATTTATATAAGATATGTATATATATATATAAAACATCTATATGTATATAAGATATATATATAAGTATATAAAATAGGTATATGTATATAAGATAAGTAAATGTATATAAGACATGTATATGTATACAAGCTACGTATATGAATACAAAAATATGTGTATGTATATAAGATGTGTATATGCATACAAAGTACATATATGCAAGCTATGTATATGAACCTGGGCTGGGGGGAAGGGATACATGGGGGAATGGGAAGGGAAACATGTTTCATTGCTACCTGATCAGCTAGCTTATCATCCCGGACGCGGGATATATGGGTGAGCCGGTGTATATCGGCGCTATGTGGGTGAGCCGACACTGTTCGGCGCTATGATATGACCTACCATGTCATGACCAGACATGCTATGATAAGATATGCTATGGTAAGCTATGCTATGACATGATATGCTATGATCTGCCACGACAGGACATGATATGACAAGCTATGCTATGATATGATACGCTATGACATGCTATGTTATGGTAAGACATGCTATGACACGCTATGCTATGACACGACACGCTATAACATACTATGCTATGATATGATGTACTATGATATGATATACTATAGCCTGACATACTACGACACGATACATTATAACGTGATATGCTACGACAAGACAAGATAAGATATGATACGATATGATACGATATGATAATACATGACATGGTATAAGTTCTATTTTCTATGTCCTATGACTCCATGACATTATTAATTGCACACTATGTTATCGCTTGTGTCATCTTCCATGTCTTACATACTCGGTACACTATTCGTACTGACGTCCTTTCTTGTGGACGTTGCGTTTCATGCCGCGCAGGTCAGCAGACAGGTGAACTTGGTTCCTAGAACCTCTACCAGCCGCACTTGACAGCGCTCCAGTTGTTCCGGAGCCTCGCTTCTGCGGTACTATTTTGTGTATGTATATTCGGGCACGGCTGCACCCGGCTCTCTCTCTATGTATAAGTATACTATGTCTAGAGGCTCGTAGACAGATATGTACAGTCAGTCAGGTACAATTAGATATATGGTGTTTTAGCATGTTAAGGTTGTTGTATAAAGTGATAACGAAGTTTACTAGTTTATGTTCATAATAACGCTGCTAATGTTAATGTTCGTTGATGTTCAAAAAAAAAAACACATGGTACTGTTTATACGGCTTGCTAAGAGCTAAGGGTCACAAGATGAATAAGGGGTGCTCGGTACAAGTATCGGGTACTCGTCACGGCCCCTAGTCTGGTCGTGACAGAAGTGGTATCAGAGCAGTTCGGTCCTAGGGTTTGTCTATGAGCCGTGTCCAGTAGAGTCTTGTTTATGGGTGTGTAGCGCGCCACACTTATAGGCAGGAGGGTACAGGGCATTTAGGAAATATGACCTTTTTTGTGTCCTAAGATCGTGCGATAGAGCTATGCTATTAGGTTTCCATATCCCTTTCCAAATCCTATGTTATGGTTTCAGTACTGTCGACGAAGAGATCAGCTTCAGATGATGGGGGCACCAGTAAGGCCTCTAGAGTATCTCCAGAGTCGAGTAGGGGAGCCTCGGCTATTCGATTGAGTCAGACCCGTCAGAGGACCCAGCCACAACTCCTTCAGATTTTCTGACTCCCAGAGCGGAGGATCCCGCGGAGGACAGCTATGATGCGGATCCGTCGGAGGACCCAGCGACAATTCCTCCCGAGATTCTGACCCCTAGGGCAGGGGACTCCACAGACAGTGGCTATGATACAGATCCCTCAGAGGATTCGACGATGACCCCCCCAGAGCTTCTTACCTCCAGGGAGGAGGATAGTTATGGCACAGACCCGTCAGAGCACTCTTCTGGGATGACAGATGAGGAGGCTTCCGGGGGTACGCCAGTTACCCCCGTGATGGAGGACCATGCCAGTCCGGCCACCTCGGAGAGTGCTACGGATTTCTCCTGTCCCTTGTTCCGGCCATCAGAGAACCAGGAATCACCGCTATTCTCTTCGGATTCGGACGCAAGAAATGACGAGGGTCGGGTGAGTGATGAGCTGACAGACGAGAATGAAGAACATACTTCACATGGTAGCTCCCCGGGCCAGGCTCGAGATTGATCGACTACAGGTATATGAGATTTTCTTTAAAACTTTCTATGTATACGTAACCTCTGCAGGAATACTAATTAATAACGGCAGGTAGAAATTCAAAAAGGGGTCAAAGATTTAGCGGATATAAGTAATGACGACTGAGATATCCCCGCCACCAGTGTGAATTTAGAAACCCCGGTAAAAGATAGTTATATGTATGGATTGGAGTAAATAGCGAAGATTTAAGCAGAGGCAGTATGGTAGTTGTATGGTTAGGAAAGTGAAGATAGGAGCGGGACCCGCCGTGAGGGCGTTTTGAGAGTTGCTAGAACCCCGACTTACCTTAAATGATGTGACAAAGGTCGTGCGGGGCAGTCAATATGATTATACTGGCATTCACGTATTAAAATGCACTAAAGTTTCAAGGTTAAGCATGCTAGGGTGAGAGCAATATCACAATGGGTGACCCCCTGGGAAATATGCTGAAAATGTCATAAACGGGGGAACAAGAGACGAATGTGAAATTAGGTATCCTAGGGTAAATTAGAGCGTATGAAGTGGTTAAAAACCCTATAGAAGTCGGGTAAGTGGAGACGGACTAGGCTAGCAGAAAGGGAGAAAGCATGACAGGGCTTCAGGACTAAAGAAAGTTTGATTGGCTTCTGGAAGTGTTGGTAAGTAAAATAGTGATGGAAATGTATATATGTACATGACATCTTATCCGTGACAAATTGGTTACAGACAAAAGAAAGAATGAAAAGATCCGAATTCACTGCATGACTAAGAATCGTGGTCATTCTTCGACAAACTTCTGAATTCACCCCTAATTTATTAGCCGAACTAAGGATCAGAACTATAAGAGTAGATTGAAGGAAATGAATAATTAAAGAAGAGGTTTGAGATGTTTTTGATATAAGTACACGAATTTCCATTAGTTAGCCAAGGGCCAGAAGTCCAATTGAATGAAAGAGAAATTAAGCGAGACGTTTCGGTGTTAAATCAATTAAAGGAAAAAGTACCGCAAAGATTATTTCAACTGCTATAGAAAGCAAGGGATGCTAAAATATGACCAGTCTCGAGGTTATTTTAAAGGAGGAAGAATAAGAATAATTCAACTCCAAGGAGACAAAGGCTTGGGACATCTATGAAACGTACGAAAGATACGTGGAGATCGAAGAGAGCAAGAATTCCTGAATAAAACGAAGATGAGATCAAAAATTGGATAAACGTATGTGGTAGGCACGGGATGAAAGGTGCATAAGAGAATGTAAACAATGAAGACTGAAGAGACAATGAAAAAGATAAAGCATAGAGAGTTAGTAGACAGACAGATAATAAGAAAAGAGATGACCTTAAGTGCAGGCACAAATTTTGGCTACAAAAGAGGAAGGATAAACTGCGTAATTCGAATAAGTTCAGTTTCAAATGATCAAGTAAGGATGCAAGTCAGTAAAGTAAATACCGACAAATACGGGTAAAAACATTGATATCTACCTCGGAGCGAACTCTGCCACAACATTCGAGGACGAATGTTTTTAAAGGGGGGGAGGATGTTACACCCCGCGTTTTCAGAGCCTGAGTATGACATGTACCTCACCGTAGTAATGGATTGTCGAAGACGTCCCATAATGTTTTGAAAAACACAAGCCATGGAAAGTACATAACAACGAAGAAAAAGGGTGAATTGCGATATCGTAAGCCGTAATCGGGAAAGAGTATTTTGAAACGCGAGAACATGGCCATTATTAGTATAATAAGGAATAAACATCATGTATGGAGAGTTTCGGAATATTTCGAGATCGAGCGAATTGAAGAAAATAAGTTCGACGAAAATTTGAGAAATACCGAAAAGATTTTTAGTCAACTTTGGAGGGGTATATATCCATGTATATTTGGAGTTTTAAGGCGTTTCAAAAGCCTAAAATGCAGTTCGTCGAGTCTAGTTTATAATGTAACAAACCTCTCGTTGATAGGACCTCGGAGGAGAGAATTATAGACGTTACAAACTGAACTGTCGCGCAGAAACAGCACTGCTACAGTACTGCAGCAGTACTGCAGCAGTACTGTAGCTACAGTGCCCGACCCAACTTGTTATAAAAGGGGTAAATAGCCCATTTTTCATCATCAAAATGTTCCAAAACTTTCCAGAAAATTCAGAAACTAAAGGGGCTAAAATCCCACATAAAAGTGAGGATTTTGAGTGAAATTCAAGCTATGGAATATCAGTCGAGATCCGAGCAACGCGTAGACGTGATTATAAATTTGTTTTGTGTTGGAGTGAGTTTGGAAACAAGTGGGTATTGAAGATATTGTTACTTGAGTAAATACGAGGTATGAATTGTTGAATCTCTTTCTCTATCAATATGAATTAAGGAATAATTGCAAGAATAAGGTCATAGTTTGTTGTGTTGATGTTGTTAATTTGTGGTTTGGGGTTTGAAGAGAAATTTGGATGAAAATACATATATCTATCTTGTAGGATGTTGGGGATGTTATTATTGATGTTGTTAGTATTAATTTCAACTTCCTTACGAAAGTAAAGATTATTAAATAGTTGTATCACAAGTGGGTTGGTTGAGAAATTTGGAAAATAGTGTGTGGGTTGTTTTATGGCATATGTTGGTGTTGGAAATGATATTACGACTATTGGTATTGTTGTTGATGTTGTTGGTTATTGAATTGGAATTTCGGGCGAGGCATATAAACAGGGGAAATGCTGCCCGAATTTCGACAGAACCTAAAAGGATTTCAATTAACGTTTCGAGTTGAGGGTATGATGACGATGATTCTAATAATAGTATGAATGATTGTTTATGTAGATTACGAGGCTACGAATAATTCTTAAGAGAGGTGCAAGACGGGAAGTAAGTTAGAAGTTGAGAACTTTCTTCCAGGTATGTTAAGGCTCGTCCCTTTCTTTCAAGGCATGATTCCTATGATTATAATTCCATAAATGTGTTCATAGCCTCCTTATTTCCAAAAGTTAGATGTTCATGATTCCAAGGCATAACCCCTTCCTAATAATTCATGAATGTTTTTTTTTTCAAAATGTTCGTATTTCGTAAACCAGAGGTTTATGACTCCGTAAGCTTTTATGACAACAACGAGGGATATGTTTTACAATGACAACGATGATGTCAAAAGTGAGAATATCATTTTGATGACTATGATGAGAACGATCTTATGTTTAAAGGTTTCAAGTTTATGATTTCAATGACGATATGAGAATGTCGAGCTATTTATTGATTTCCCAATCTATTCATGGATGGTGACTTTATTTCTACATCTTCCAAAGTATATGAATTGATGCCTTATGAGATTTACGAACCTATTCTATGTTTTCTCTTGATTCTATTCTTCATCGATAGTCTCACCTTAAAATAATTGTTCCTTCAAGGTGAGACAAAGCGACCACGATTGTTCCATAATGTAATCGGAGGTCACCGACCTTACGTCACTCTGATGGCTACATGATTTTCCCTTGGGCTCCCTTGTGTGCTTATATGATATATATTTATATAAAACATGTATATTTATATAAGATATGTATATATATATATAAAACATCTATATGTATATAAGATATATATATAAGTATATAAAATAGGTATATGTATATAAGATAAGTAAATGTATATAAGACATGTATATGTATACAAGCTACGTATATGAATACAAAAATATGTGTATGTATATAAGATGTGTATATGCATACAAAGTACATATATGCAAGCTATGTATATGAACCTGGGCTGGGGGGAAGGGATACATGGGGGAATGGGAAGGGAAACGTGTTTCATTGCTACCTGATCAGCTGGCTTATCATCCCGGACGCGGGGTGCCCGGACGCGGGATATATGGGTGAGCCGGTGTATATCGGCGCTATGTGGGTGAGCCAACATTGTTCGGCGCTATCATATGACCTACCATGTCATGACCAGACATGCTATGATAAGATATGCTATGGTAAGCTATGCTATGACATGATATGCTATGATCTGCCACGACAGGACACGATATGACAAGCTATGCTATGATATGATACGCTATGACATGCTATGTTATGGTAAGACATGCTATGACACGCTATGCTATGACACGACACGCTATAACATGCTATGCTTTGATATGATGTACTATGATATGATATACTATAGCCTGACATACTACGACACGATACATTATAACGTGATATGCTACGACAAGACAAGATAAGATATGATACGATATGATACGATATGATAATACATGACATGGTATAAGTTCTATCTTCTATGTCCTATGACTCCATGACATTATTAATTGCACACTATGTTATCGCTTGTGTCATCTTCCATGTCTTACATACTCGGTACACTATTCGTACTGACGTCCCTTCTTGTGGACGCTGCGTTTCATGCCGCGCAGGTCAGCAGACAGGTGAACTTGGTTCCTAGAACCTCTACCAGCCGCACTTGACAGCGCTCCAGTTGTTCCGGAGCCTCGCTTCTGCGGTACTATTTTGTGTATGTATATTCGGGCACGGCTGCACCCGGCTCTCTCTCTATGTATAAGTATACTATGTCTAGAGGCTCGTAGACAGATATGTACAGTCAGTCAGGTACAATTAGATATATGGTGTTTTAGCATGTTAAGGTTGTTGTATAAAGTGATAACGAAGTTTACTAGTTTATGTTCATAATAACGCTGCTAATGTTAATGTTAGTTGATGTTCAAAAAAAAAAAACATGGTACTGTTTATACGGCTTGCTAAGAGATAAGGGTCACAAGATGAATAAGGGGTGCTCGGTACAAGTATCGGGTACTCGTCACGGCCCCTAGTCGGGTCGTGACAGAAGTGGTATCAGAGCAATTCGGTCCTAGGGTTTGTCTATGAGCCGTGTCCAGTAGAGTCTTGTTTATGGGTGTGTAGCGCGCCACACTTATAGGCAGGAGGCTACAGGGCATTTAGGAAATATGACCTTTTTTGTGTCCTAAGATCGTGGGATAGAGTTATGCTATCAGGTTTCCATATCCCTTTCCAAATCCTATGCTATGATTTCAGTACTGTCGATGAAGAGATCAGCTTCAGATGATGGGGGCACCAGTAAGGCCCCTAGAGTATCTCCAGAGTCGAGTAGGGGGAGCCTCGGCTATTCGATTGAGTCAGACCCGTCAGAGGACCCAGCCACAACTCCTTCAGATTTTCTGACTCCCAGAGCGGAGGATCCCGCGGAGGACAGCTATGATGCGGATCCGTCGGAGGACCCAGCGACAATTCCTCCCGATATTCTGACCCCTAGGGCAGGGGACTCCACAGACAGTGGCTATGATACAGATCCCTCAGAGGATTCGACGATGACCCCCCCCAGAGCTTCTTACCTCCAGGGAGGAGGATAGTTATGGCACAGACCCGTCAGAGCACTCTTCTGGGATGACAGATGAGGAGGCTTCCGGGGGTACGCCAGTTACCCCCGTGATGGAGGACCATGCCAGTCCGGCCACCTCGGAGAGTGCTACGGATTTCTCCTGTCCCTTGTTCCGGCCATCAGAGAACCAGGAATCACCGCTATTCTCTTCGGATTCGGACGCAAGAAATGACGAGGGTCGGGTGAGCGATGAGCAGACAGACGAGAATGAAGAACATACTTCACATGGTAGCTCCCCGGGCCAGGCTCGAGATTGATCGACTACAGGTATATGAGATTTTCTTTAAAACTTTCTATGTATACGTAACCTCTGCAGGAATACTAATTAATAACGGCAGGTAGAAATTCAAAAAGGGGTCAAAGATTTAGCGGATATAAGTAATGACGACTGAGATGTCCCCGCCACCAGTGTGAATTTAGAAACCCCGGTAAATGATAGTTATATGTATGGATTGGAGTAAATAGCGAAGATTTAAGCAGAGGCAGTATGGTAGTTGTATGGTTAGGAAAGTGAAGATAGGAGCGGGACCCGCCGTGAGGGCGTTTTGAGAGTTGCTAGAACCCCGACTTACCTTAAATGATGTGACAAAGGTCGTGCGGGGAAGTCGATATGATTATACTGGCATTCACGTATTAAAATGCACTAAAGTTTCAAGGTTAAGCGTGCTAGGGTGAGAGCAATATCACGATGGATGACCCCCTGGGAAATATGCTGAAAATGTCATAAACGGGGGAACAAGAGACGAATATGAAATTAGGTATCCTAGGGTAAATTAGAGCATATGAAGTGGTTAAAAACCCTATAGAAGTCGGGTAAGTGGAGACGGACTAGGCTAGCAGAAGGGGAGAAAGCATGACAGGGCTTCAGGACTAAAGAAAGTTTGATTGGCTTCTGGAAGTGTTGGTAAGTAAAATAGTGATGGAAATGTATATATGTACATGACATCTTATCCGTGACAAATTGGTTACAGACAAAAGAAAGAATGAAAAGATCTGAATTCACTGCATGACTAAGAATCGTGGTTATTCTTCGACAAACTTCTGAATTCACCCCTAATTTATTAGCCGAACTAAGGATCAGAACTATAAGAGTAGATTGATGGAAATGAATCATTAAAGAAGAGGTTTGAGATGTTTTTGATATAAGTACACGAATTTCCATTAGTTAGCCAAGGGCCAGAAGTCCAATTGAATGAAAGAGTAATTAAGCGAGACGTTTCGGTGTTAAATCAGTTGAAGGATAAAGTACTGCAAAGATTAATTCAACTGCTATAGAAAGCAAGGGATGCTAAAATATGAACAGTCTCGAGGTTATTTTAAGGGAGGAAGAATAAGAATAATTCAACTCCAAGGAGACAAAGGCTTGGGACATCTATGAAACGTACGAAAGATACGTGGAGATCGAAGAGAACAAGAATTCCTGAATAAAAAGAAGATGAGATCAAAAATTGGATAAACGTATGCGGTAGGCACGGGATGAAAGGTGCATAAGAGAATGTAAACAATGAAGACTGAAGAGACAATGAAAAAGATAAAGCATAGAGAGTTAGTAGACAGACAGATAATAAGAAAAGAGATGACCTTAAGTGCAGGCACAAATTTTGGCTACAAAAGAGGAAGGATAAACTGCGTAATTCGAATAAGTTCAGTTTTAAATGATCAAGTAAGGATGCAAGTCAGTAAAGTAAATACCGACAAATACGGGTAAAAACATTGATATCTACCTCGGAGCGAACTCTGCCTCAACATTCGAGGACGAATGTTTTTAAAGGGGGGGAGGATGTTACACCCCGTGTTTTCAGAGCCTGAGTATGACATGTACCTCACCGTAGTAATGGAGTGTCGAAGACGTCCCATAATGTTTTGAAAAACACAAGCCATGGAAAGTACATAACAACGAAGAAAAAGGGTGAATTGTGATATCGTAAGCCGTAATCGGGAAAGAGTATTTTGAAACGCGAGAACATGGCCATTATAAGTATAATAAGGGATAAACATCATGTATGGAGAGTTTCGGAATATTTCGAGATCGAGCGAATTGAAGAAAATAAGTTCGACGAAATTTTGAGAAATACCGAAAAGATTTTTAGTCAACTTTGGAGGGGTATATATCCATGTATATTTGGAGTTTTAAGGCGTTTCAAAAGCCTAAAATGCAGTTCGTCGAGTCTAGTTTATAATGTAACAAACCTTTCGTTGATAGGACCTTGGAGGAGAGAATTATAGACGTTACAAACTGAACTGTCGCGCAGAAACAGCACTGCTACAGTACCGACCCAACTTGTTATAAAAGGGGTAAAAATCCCATTTTTCATCATCAAAATGTTCCAAAACTTTCCAGAAAATTCAGAAACTAAAGGGGCTTAAATCCCACATAAAAGTGAGGATTTTGAGTGAAATTCAAGCTATGGAATATCAATCGAGATCCGAGCAACGCGTAGACGCGATTATAAATTTGTTTTGGGTTGGAGTGAGTTTGGAAACAAGTGGGTATTGAAGATATTGTTACTTGAGTAAATACAAGGTATGAATTGTTGAATCTCTTTCTCTATCAATATGAATTAAGGAATAATTGCAAGAATAAGGTCATAGTTTGTTGTGTTGATGTTGTTAATTTGTGGATTGGGGTTTGAAGAGAAATTTGGATGAAAATACATATATCTATCTTGTAGGATGTTGGGGATGTTATTATTGATGTTGTTAGTATTAATTTCAACTTCCTTACGAAAGTAAAGATTATTAAATAGTTGTATCACAAGTGGGTTGGTTGAGAAATTTGGAAAATAGTGTGTGGGTTGTTTTATGGCATATGTTGGTGTTGGAAATGATATTACGACTATTGGTATTGTTGTTGATGTTGTTGGTTATTGAATTGGAATTTCGGGCGAGGCATATAAACAGGGGAAATGCTGCCCGAATTTCGACAGAACCTAAAAGGATTTCAATTAAAGTTTCGAGTTGAGCGTATGATGACGATGATTCTAATAATAGTATGAATGATTGTATATGTAGATTACGAGGCTACGAACAATTCTTAAGAGAGGTGCAAGACGGGAAGTAAGTTAGAAGTTGAGAACTTTCTTCCAGGTATGTTAAGGCTCGTCCCTTTCTTTCAAGGCATGATTCCTATGATTATAATTCCATAAATGTTTTCATAGCCTCCTTATTTCCAAAAGTTAGATGTTCATGATTCCAAGGCATAACCCCTTCCTAATAATTCATGAATGTTTTTTTTTCAAAATGTTCGTATTTCGTAAACCAGAGGTTTATGACTCCGTAAGCTTTTATGACAACAACGAGGGATATGTTTTACAATGACAACAATGATGTAAAAAGTGAGAATATCATTTTGATGACTATGATGAGAACGATCTTATGTTTAAAGGTTTCAAGTTTATGATATCAATGACGATATGAGAATGTCGAGCTATTTATTGATTTCCCAATCTATTCATGGATGGTGACTTTATTTCTACATCTTCCAAAGTATATGAATTGATGCCTTATGAGATTTACGAACCTATTCTATGTTTTCTATTGATTCTATTCTTCATCGATAGTCTCAACTTAAAATAATTGTTCCTTCAAGGTGAGACAAAGCGACCACGATTGTTCCATAATGTAATCGGAGGTCACCGACCTTACGTCACTCCGATGGCTACATGATTTTCCCTTGGGCTCCCTTGTGTGCTTATATGATATATATTTATATAAAACATGTATGTTTATATAAGATATGTATATATATATATAAAACATCTATATGTATATAAGATATATATATATAAGTATATAAAATAGGTATATGTACATAAGATAAGTAAATGTATATAAGACATGTATATGTATACAAGCTACGTATATGAATACAAAAATATGTGTACGTATATAAGATGTATATATGCATACAAAGTACATATATGCTAGCTATGTATATGAACCTGGGCTGGGGGGATGGGATACATGGGGGAATGGGAAGGGAAACATGTTTCATTGCTACCTGATCAGCTGGCTTATCATCCCGGACGCGGGGTGCCCGGACGCGGGATATATGGGTGAGCCGGTGTATATCGGCGCTATGTGGGTGAGCCGACATTGTTCGGCGCTATGATGTGACCTACCATGTCATGACCAGACATGCTATGATAAGATATGCTATGGTAAGCTATGCTATGACATGATATGCTATGATCTGCCACGACAGGACATGATATGACAAGCTATGCTATGATATGATACGCTATGACATGCTATGTTATGGTAAGACATGCTATGACACGCTATGCTATGACACGACACGCTATAACATGCTATGCTATGATATGATGTACTATGATATGATATACTATAGCCTGACATACTACGACACGATACATTATAACGTGATATGCTACGACAAGACAAGATAAGATATGATACGATATGATACGATATGATAATACATGACATGGTATAAGTTCTATTTTGAATGTCCTATGACTCCATGACATTATTAATTGCACACTATGTTATCGCTTGTGTCATCTTCCATGTCTTACATACTCGGTACACTATTCGTACTGACGTCCCTTCTTGTGGACGCTGCGTTTCATGCCGCGCAGGTCAGCAGACAGGTCAACTTGGTTCCTAGAACCTCTACCAGCCGCACTTGACAGCGCTCCAGTTGTTCCGGAGCCTCGCTTCTGCGGTACTATTTTGTGTATGTATATTCGGGCACGGCTGCACCCGGCTCTCTCTCTATGTATAAGTATACTATGTCTAGAGGCTCGTAGACATATATGTACAGTCAGTCAGGTACAATTAGATATATGGTGTTTTAGCATGTTAAGGTTGTTGTATAAAGTGATAACGAAGTTTACTAGTTTATGTTAATAATAACGCTGCTAATGTTAATGTTCGTTGATGTTCAAAAAAAAAAACATGGTACTGTTTATACGGCGTGCTAAGAGCTAAGGGTCACAAGATGAATAAGGGGTGCTCGGTACAAGTATCGGGTACTCGTCACGGCCCCTAGTCGGGTCGTGACAGCTTGCAAGCATCTGTCCATTGAAACTTAGCTTACTTCTGAGTCAACTTGGTGAGCGGTGCAGAAATGGAAGAGAAACCCTCAACAAATCTTCTGTAATAACCGGCTAAGCCCAAAAAGCTACGAACCTCCGTAGGGGTCGTGGGCCTTGGCTAAGTCTTCACTGCCTCAATCTTTTGGCTATCCACTCGAATACCGTCAGCTGCAACAATGTGGCCCAGAAATGCCACTGAGTTCAACCAAAACTCGCATTTGGAAAACTTCGCGAATAACTCTCGGGTTCGAAGAACTCCTAGGACAATACGCAAGTGATCCGCATGTTCTGCCTCGGATCTAGAATACACTAGGATATCATCGATGAATACAATCACGAATAGATCCAGAAAAGGCCTGAATACATTGTTCATTAAGTCCATAAACACTGCCGGTGCATTAGTTAGCCCAAACGACATTACTCGGAACTCGAAATGGCCATATCTTGTTCTGAAAGCTGTCTTAGGGATATCTTTCTCCCTAACTCTTACTTGGTGATACCCGGACCTCAAATCAATCTTTGAAAACCATTTGGCACCTTGCAATTGATCAAATAAATCATCAATCCTCGGGAGGGGATACTTGTTCTTAATTGTCACTTTATTCAATTGCCGATAATCAATGCACATTATCAAGGAGCCATCCTTCTTCCGGACGAACAATACGGGTGCTCCCCACGGGGATGAACTAGGCCTAATGAAGCCTTTTTCAAGAAAGTCTTTTAATTGCTCCTTCAACTCTTTCAACTCTGCGGGTGCCATCCTATAGGGAGGAATAGATATGGGATTAGTGTCTGGCAACACATCAATCGCAAAATCGATCTCTCGCTCGGGAGGAAGGCCTGGAAGCTCTTCCGGGATTACATTCGGAAATTCATTCACTACCGGAACTGACTGAAGAGTCGGTGACTCCGCTTCTACATCTTGAACTCGCACTAGGTGATAAATGCACCCTTTCGTGATCATCCTCCTTGCCTTTAGATAGGAAATAAACCTACCTTTTGGTGATGCCGAATTTCCTTTCCATTCTAAGACTGGTTCTCCCGGAAACTGGAAGCGAACCATTTTCATTCTACAATCAACATTGGCATAACAAGAAGCCCACCAATACATGCCCATAATAACGTCAAAATCTACCATTTCTAGCTCATGCAAATCAATCATGGTACGATGATCACAAATCACAATCACACAATCACACAAATCAAAAGGTTTGATAGACTCCGGCTCAATTATAAATCGACCCGCAATATATGGAGTAACATATGATAGTGTGGAGACTGGATCAATCAATGAATATACATCATGCGAGAATACCGATAATATACCTGTGACCACATCAGGAGAAGACTCAAGATCTTGGCGTCCAGCCAAAGCATAAATACGGTGTTGAGGACCGCTAGTTCTGGGAGCTCTGCCTCTACCTCTACCATGGCCGACTGGCGCATGTGAACCTGGCCCCGTAGGGCGTACAGATGCCGAAGATCCGGCTACCGACCCTGATGGCTGGGTCCTGCCTCTACCATGTACTGAGGGGCAATGACGCATAATATGGCCTGGCCGACCACATGAATAGCAAGCGTCTGAACCTGATCGGCACTGACCCCAATGCAACTTTCCACACTGAGAACATCGTGGTGCGGGTGGCCTTGACTGGCCCAAATCACCTCTGAACTGAGGTCCTGTATAACTCGGACTCGGCCCTGAACGAGCAGATCTATCAAGGCCCTGGCCTGAAAACTGTGGAGGTGGATTTTTCATAGAATAGCCTGAATGGCTGGGAAGCTGTTGTCTGTGTCCACCCCTGGACTCGCTCCTCGAACCCGAAGGTCTGGCCCTCTTGTTATGGCCCCTATCCTGCTCACGTTCATTTCTCCGCTGTTGTAGGTGTTCCTCTAATTCCTGAGCATGTGCCTGAATGCGTGCAATATCCATGCCATCCTGAAGGGATGCAGTTAAGCATTTATCCATCAAGTGTGGCCCTAGGCCTTTCACAAATCGGTGCACCCGATCGCCCATATCCGCTACCATGGCCGAAGCATACCTAGCCAAGGAATTGAAGCAGAGACTATACTCTGTAGCACTCATGCTACCTTGCCTCAGATTCAAGAATTTATCGGCCGTAGCTCGCCGAACTTCTGGAGGCATGTAGTGACGGATAAAAGCATCGACAAACTCTTGCCATACCGGCGGAGGTGCATTGGCTCCCCGCGAAGCCATCCATACTGTATACCACTGGATCGAGATATCTCTCAATCTATAGGACGCTAGCTCTACCGACTCTGTGTCTGAAGCATGTATCAACCGGAGCGTCCTTAGCATACCATCAATAAAGTCCTGGGGATCCTCCTCCAGTTTGGACCTAAATAATTCCCGGGGTTTCAAAGCAATGAAGTCACGGGTCCTTGCACTAACAGCCCTGTCACCTTGCCCTGCGCTTGTCCTCTGAGTCTGGGCCGCAACCAGCTGAGTCAACAAATTAATGGCCTCTCTCACGTCTTGGCCCGAAGCATTCGGTGGAGGAGATGGAGCTGGGGCTGAGGCTCCCACGTGCTCCTCGGTAATAGGCACTGTCTGGAAGGACTGAGATTGAGCCGCACTCTGGGAGTCATCTTCCTCTACTACCGGTGGCGGTGCTCTTTCAGCCCGCTTTTCTGCCACCGTCTTTCCCTTTTGGGCTGCTGTAGCCTTTTTCTTTTTAGGCATCTCTGAAATACACAACACATGATTTAGGAACAATAATTTCTTACATCATAGCTCTATCGCACGATTCTTATGAAGAAAGAATGTCATATATTCCTAAAATGTCCGCAGCTTCTCGTTTATAAGTGTGGCGCGCAACACACCCATAACCAAGACTCTACTAGACACGGCTCGTAGACACATCCTAGGACTGAACTACTCTGATACCACTTTTGTCACGACCCGGCTAGGGCCGCGACGAGCACTCGGTGCTACCCCACCCGAGCAACCCCTTATCGTACATAACATAACATCTAGGTGAGCCATAAGTCAGTTCGTGCTTTTCTTATCGTTAATCATATTGATCCCATTAGACGACCATCATCATTTATCATATCATAGGCATCTGTGCCACATCATAAGTACAAGGCCGACGTGGCTAACAAAAGATATACAAAACATGGGCCGACATGGCCGAACATCTCTACCCACATACATATGACTACGAGCCTCTAAGAGTATGACATATCGTATGAGCGGGACAGGACCCCGCTATGCCCATAATTATATACACAAAAGAATAAGTACCCAAAATCTACGGCTCCGAAAGAAACGGAGCTCTGCTATGCAATCTCTGAATAAGCAGCTATGGATCAAGTCTGTCTCCCTGTGCACCTGCGGGCATGACGCAGCGTCCACAAACAAAAGGACGTCAGTACGAAGAATGTACTGAGTATGTAAAGCATGATCAACATCAATATAGAAGCACAATAGATATCATATGAAAATATTATAGGAGGGGAGACAGTAATATCATCATCATCATGTCGCTTACTTGCATACATCGTCGTTCGTATCCCATAATAATACCTGTATCATACTTGTGCTCATATTCGTATACATGTCCTTATTCGTATTCTTATACAGAGTCTTATCACATTCATATTCATATTATATACATAGTCATTTCATATACATAGCATTTACATAGCATACCCGACCTCATAGGATCGGTGTCTTATACATACTTGGCCAACCAAGGCTCAAGGTCATACATACCTAGCCCTACCAAGGCATCAGGGTTATTCGTACCATCTGCAGAGGTGTGCGCGCGTTTCGTAATCGTATACATACTTTATACATAGTCATATACATATAGTCTTACCCGGCATCATAAGCTCGGGGTCTTATTGTTATATCCCGTGTTTTAACACGTTGGAAAAATTTGGACATATTCTTGGCTTGTAAGAAATAAGGTCATAACTAAATTTTATTTGACATAGGAGTTGTGTATGAAAGAATATTAATGTGGAAGTGTTGACTAAGGCTAAGGGCAAAACGTGGAATTTCGGAAATTAGTTTCGGGAATTGCAAAAATAAAATTTGTAGCCAATTGGGCTTGTAAAATAAGAAGTAAAATAAGGCCCATAAGTGGGGGGGGTGGCCGGCCATGCAATGGCTTGGCCCAAACCCATGATGTTGGTCATGTGACTTAGCATGTGACCAACTAATTATAAAAAGGGTTAAGTTGCAAGAAAATTCAAGAAGCATTGAACAAGAGAAAAACAAAACAAGCAAGAGCAAAGAGGAGGAGGGTTTCGGCTGATCCTAGTGAAATTTAACCACCAAAAATCTTACCAAAAAAATTATTCTCTTGTCGGATTTTCACTAATTCAAAGTCCCTTTACAACTTGGTGTAGTTGATTTGGAGAGAGAAGCACTCAATTCTTCAAGGTGACCATTCATTCAAGTGAAGAAGACTAGAAAATAAGGTAAGAATTTATCTCTTTTTATTGTGTTATGATGTTTTGTTTGTGTTGTGGTATGTGGGAATGAGTTGATTGTATGGAAAAATTGGAAGATTTCAAAGTGGGATTGGAATATGGTGTGTAGCCGTGAGGGTCTATGTGTTGTATACCTATAATGTGTTGAACTATGTTATATTCTAGTTGTAAGTATGGTGGAATTCATATTGGGATTGGAAGTTGAATGATTTAGTTGAAGTTGCCAAAATAAGCATATGGTCATATAGTATGTTGGAATTGGGATAGAAATGAATTAAGTTGTTTAGTGTGTTAAAGTGTTATTGTGATGCTTGATATGTAAATGAAGTTAGAATGATATAAGTTTGTATTGAATTGGAATGTAGAAACTTATGTCGTTTTAGTATGATTTTCCGACATTAAGGAAATGAAGTTATTTGGTTGTGAATTATGATGATCATTGATGAATTTGGAAGTTGGAAACTTGTTATGAAGTTGTATGCCAAAGATTTAATGTTTTGCATAAGTTATGATTTTGGCGGAAGATTGTATATCATGTATATCGAGTGTATATCTTAAGGCAAACGATATGAAATGTTTCTAGGACTATATGGTGATGATCTTGATTTTTGTTGAATGTGAAATTATTGATATTAGTGGAAGTTTGGGTTAGAATGAAGGTTATGTCAACTTGTGAGAAAAATGACTAGTTGAAGGATATTTGTGTTTTTAATGATTCACTGTTGATATTGATGTTGCCGTTTGGGTTGTTGTTGATGATTTATAGCCGAGTTGAATTCTCGGGGTGCTATATGTATAGGGGAAGTGCTGCCGAAATTTCGGTAGGCAAATAAGAGTTGAATTGAATTTGTAGCATCTATAACTTACAATTGGTAAACTTGACCATTTGCAGATTTTTGACGAAACGGGAAGTGAGTTTGGAAAGGCGTAAGGAGCTTGAAAGGTATGTAAACCTACCCCGATCCTTCTTTTGGCATGTCTAAGTGTTTTAGGATCGGATTCGGGCCTCAAAAGACCTTCTTGGCCATCGGAATCCGCAAGAGAAAATCTCAGTTTTTCCTTCAGTAGTTTTGAACCATTTTGATATGCTTTTCCTGAAATTATGCAAACTTTCTCTAAACTCCTTGAAAAGCTATAGAATGTCCGTAGAACCTTTATAGGTGACCCCATAAGCTTAAAGGGCGTAATTTTAGCCCACCGCCTTGCTTGTTCTGAGGTGGGCCCGCTATTCCCGGTTTTGCCCTTAATGTACTAAAGCCTCCTTTTCGAACGATTTTTGAAAGAAACGTTTCGACTGCCCTTTTAATTACCTAACGAATATGGTTTTAAATATCCTATTAAGTCTGATAAATTATTTTGACACTCGGAACGACTTCAGGAAGGTTATACTTCTGTAATTTATTATGATGTCCGAAATGCTTTTATTATGATCCCGTCCGACTTCATTGGATTTGTTTGCCCTTGATATGCCTCATTGAGTCCTTGAAAACATTTATGATATTTTAATTGCATTAGTCTCTCACTACTCCATTCGTGGATGCCCCAATGATTCCCACACTGAGCCCGGGCCAGGATATGTTGTCAAGCGTAATCCCCTGCATTGTTCGCCGTGCCTCGATGTGAGGGGGCAGGTATACGCGTACATGGGTTTGTGGAGTATGATGTGCCATGTACGTTTGTTCTGATATGATTTACTATGGCCATCTGATATGACATATTATGTTACGGGGTTATGCCCCTATTCTGATTCTTCTGTGTTGTGGCACCAGCGTCGGGAGGGTGGCCACGTCCTGTCTGCCGAGTCCCTTGGCAGGGGCCGGATTTGATATGACATATGTTTTGTACACACTCTGCATGTTTTGGAAATATGTATCTGATACTTTGGATTTTCCGTTTACTTTCTGTATATTCTGCACCAGTTATGATTTTGTTTCTGTAACTCAGGCTTTACATATTCAGTACATATTTTGTACTGACCCCCTTTCCTCGGGGGCTGCGTTTTCGTGTCGCGCAGGTACCGATGACAGGTTTGCTGATCCGTCCGCTTAGGATCTCATTCTGCTATTTTTGGAGCGCTCTTTTATTCAGAGCCATCTTTTGGTATAGTCTGTCACTTCTATATATGTATATTCTCGTTCATGGGTACGGCGGGGCCCTGTCCCGTCATATGATTCTGTCGGTCTGTTTAGAGGTCTGTGGACATGTTTGTGGGTTGGGATCTTTCTGTACAGTTGTGTGCTTATGTTGTGTTCGGGCGATTCCATTCGCCGCGGCGGCCGTTCCGCATATATTTAAATATTACTCTGTTGGCCCTGTGTGGCCTTTGTTGGTATTTTCTGCGTGCAGGGTATATGGGATAGTCCGTAAAACAAAGGAAATTCTGCCGAAATTTTTCTGGAAATTAACTAAATTTGAAATAAAGCCTTGTCGGCTTCTGCTATATACTAGAATGTGTTCGAGTGCCCAGATAGGGCACTAGTCACGGCCTACGGGGTTGGGTCGTGACACTTATCATAGCCCTTCCTAGGCATACATATACATATATCATAGCTCGTAAGCATCTCTAATCTCATTTGACTCTCATCATCATTAATATCCTCATCGTTATCGTTACATCTACATTATGGACTTACTCGTCATACGAGGAACATAGTATAATCATAGTACATATCAAGGGTCGTGAGCCTATGAGCTCGGAATGTCAACCATGTGAAGACAACATACTCATATAGAGGAATTAGGAATTTGGCGAAGAACCATGCCTTATGAAAGAAGGGTTAGCCTTACATACCTTTCCGTCGAACTATTCTACACTTGCACGTTCCCTTCCAATGCTAGCGTTTATACCTTCATTAATATCATAACAATGGCCATTAGTCATTCACATTATCCACATTGTCTAGATTCCTCAATTTGCCTCTAATTCACCCACATTCATGGTCATAACACCCATCTTCGTCCATTCGTCTAAAGTGTTTAGTTCATGATCTTAATACCATTTATAACACATTCATATCACAAGACAACAACATTCATAACTCAATTCAAACTATTTCTCAAAATGTCACTATTCATCATTCATGACCTAGTTGACCACATTTTCTACAATCCATGTATTTTAATTCTCCAATACCTTAAACATCTTGTAAAAATCGTGAATCTTACCTTAGAAGTTGTAGGAACAAGCTTTGGTTGATAATACTCTTCTTTGAGCAAAACCCTAGTTTTTCTCCATTTGGAATTCTTGACTTGGATGCTCCTTGATGATTTCCTTATCCTTGATTCACTTGTCTTAATGTTATTGATGGCTTATAATCCTTGAAAACTCATATAATAAATGTAGAGAGAAGTTTTAGAGAGAAGTAGTGTAATGTTGTAATGAAATAAAATAAGTCTTGATCCTCATATTTAATGAATTGGAAAATCTGTGTTGGGTGAACAGTGGTCGTCCATGGAGGTTTACGGTCCGTATTTCAGTTTACGGACCGTCCCTCGTGGTCGTCTTTAAGCTTAAGCAGGACCAGAAACTTTGGCCTGCATGCATGGCGATTTACGACCATGGTTTACGGGCCGTAAATCACTTTACGGTCCGTCCACCCGGTCGTGTTTAGCCATTTCCTCGGCTGGCAGAAAGTTGAAGTTGGGCATGCCAGTTTACGACTTCAAGTTTACAGACCGTATTGCACTTTACGGTCCGTATTTTGCACTATACGACCACTGGGCAGTTTTGCCAACTTTCAATTTTTCTCATTTCTCGACTTTCCATTCCAATCATCCACATCCCTTTATATACATTTCCCATGAAACATTATACACTCGCACCCCTCGCACATATCATTAGTTCATTTACTTGCGTATCAACGGGAAATTTTCCGAGGTGTAACATACACTACCCGAATTCTTCCAAATTCAACAAGAACAATTACAACACATTTCCCTTTTTCCATATTCATGAAATGTGACAACCACATATTAACAATATCATTTAGGCAAACATAACAAACCATACTAATATCACACTAACTTCTTCAATAATTTCTCAACGATTACAACTTCATTTCAATTCATCCAACCTTCATTTTCATCATGGATTCCATAACTACAATAATCAAAATACTAAATGAAATCAATTCATCATTCCAATACAACACACACACCCACACGACCACAATCCACATACACATATACCATGAATTCCATCCATTTCTACATACTTCAACATACATAAATCATCCATAACACATGTAAAGGAAGATTGAATACATACCTTTTTCACTCATCTTCTTGACTTGGCTAAGGTTGTGAACTTGCACAAATAAATGGTTTTATTGCTCCAACAATCACTCCATGTTAAAGAGGACCTTCCAATTGGTTGGACTATGAGAAGAAAATAATTTTTCCTTGATCAATTTTTGAACCCCAATTTTTTTTCCTTGGCCGAATAGGCCTTCATTTTTTTTCTTTCTCCTGAAGTTTCTTGAACTTTCTAAATTGAAGATGAAAAATGTGATGAGCTTGTCATCTTTTATAATTATGTATTAAGCTTCCATATGGGCCAAGCCCACTCCATACAAACGGCCCACTTGGCCTTTTTATTCAAGACTATCCCTTTGTTTTTTTTTTTATTTTGTAATTCATGAAAATTTATTTTCCAAATTCCAAATTTTCCCTTAGCCTTCCTCGATATTTCCATGAGCCATATTGCGAATTTCCCTTTTTACCCTTAGCCATTCTCAATATTTTCATACTAATAATATTAATAAATAATATTCATAAACAACTTGTACATTAAAATAATTTTGGGAAAATAGTCTTGCCCTCAACATTCCACGACTACCTCGAAATATCCGAACGTACAAAATACGGGCTATAACATCCTCCCCCCCTTTAGAACATTCGTCCTCGAATGTTCAACTGACCTCATGGGGTGTCATAATACTTCGGGAGGGTCCTTTTTGTAGTTGTCCTTTCCTTCATGCTCGTTCTTTATCTTTCACCCTATTTTCTTTATAATCGAGCTCCTCGGTTTTTACATGAGTTCTCATTCCGTGTCATGGGTTTTCTAATCCACTGTACCAATTTATTATCCTCGTCTTGCCTAGGCCATCTCTTCTCTATTACTGTTTCGTCACAATGCCTTACTAGGAGTCATGGTTTGGTACATAACTGTCACACCCTAATCTCCCTAGGGTGTGATGGGCACCCGACCCTTACTTAGGGCCGAGCGAACCCTCAGACCATTAGTGCACACATAAACGTCTTAGAATTTTAAATCAAATAAAGATGAAATACATAGTAAGCTTTCAAAATCATTTTTTTATCGTTCGATCCTGTTAATCAGTGAAAATGACAAACATAATAAATGCTTTTGGAAACTTTCAGAAACAAATCAAATCTGTAATCACACGGAATTTGTAGCATAACATAAAATGACACATCGGCTGATGGAGCCGGTTACGAAACTGACATCCTATACCCACGACTCTGTCTGCAAAGTCTCTAACTTCGATCAAAACATCATAGCACACATACTCTAACTCGGCAACACTCCAGGAGCAAATGGAGTTGCCACTCCAGCTGAAGCATCTTCTAGCAATGTCCTTTACCTGTCTGGGTGTACCTGCGTGGCATGAAACGCAGCCCCCAAAGAAAAGGGGGTCAGTACGGAATATGTACTGTGTATGTAAAGCACATAATACATAAAACAAAACCATAGTCGAAACAGACAGTACAAACGTAAGTACATTTTCAGAATACCAGAATACCTATTTTTTCTTCAGAATGCAAACCGTGTATACCAATGTCATGTGTCAGAAGAAGTACAGAAGAATAAGTAGATCATCCAAAGTGCAAAGATGCGTAATTTCCAAACACAGACCGTGCATGCCAACAGCGTATGTCATCATATACATATGCACATAACTGATTCATATGTAACATAATGGTACCGAGGAATGTACGACCCGATCCATATATATATACAACATATTAGTGCCGAGGAACGTTCGGCCCGATCCACAAATGTGTTTGCTGCGGAACGTGCAGCCCGATCTATATACGTATATCATATTGCTGTGGCACGTGCAGAAGGTTAGTACACACAATAACCACGATGTGCAGAATAACAACAACTCACTGGAAACACGAATCATGCATGCCAAGAACGGTATCTGGCCCCTTGCGAGACCCGAGGAACGTGGCGCCTCCCTGTCTTAGGCGCCACACACATCATACTCCAGAAGGTTTGCTCCGTAATCTCCGTCACACATCATAATGTCACATAATAAGATCAGAATGTACATATACACATATATGGTTCGGCGAACCATGAACACATCATAACACCGTAACATATCATACTCCGGAATACATATATGGCACCCGGCCCTCAAGCAAGGGACCCGGTGAACCATGCGCACGATATATACCGGCCCGGGAACCGGCGAACGATGTCATAACAGTATGCACGAGCAGAGTATTGAAAACCATATGCACATAAATCAAGACTCGATGGATATGTATACTTACCGAACCCTGAAGTCTCAGAAACAAGTTTCGGGTCAATCAGAATTAGTATACGAAAGTTACGAGCTTTTGAAGTACAGAACGTTCTATAAGCGTTTCAGAAGCCATTTTTGGAGAATCGAAACTATAACCATGTCAAAATCTTTTGGATACCGTTATGGATCAAATCAAATAGAACTTTTGGAATCTTATGTACATATCAGAACATATCAAAGGCTCGATGGAACAATCGAATGTGTTCACATTTGGAAGGTCAAAACTATAGTCATATCGTTTGTTCCTCAAATGCTGTTCGGAACATATTGGCCAAACTTCGGACATCAAAGATACACATCATCGAACATCATGGATACATATCAAAACCATACGGAACAACTTATGGGAAATCAAGAACGTTAGCCATCCTAGTGGCTCTAAGAATAAGAATTTTTCTGAAATCATACATATACATCATATACTTATTTCATAAGGATCATGCCAAAGAAGAAAAGGTTAAGCCTTATATACCTGCTCCACGTCCTATTAGCTACGTTTATTCGCCCAAGCTCGTTAGTCTACTGTCACACCCCGACTTTACTAGGGTGTGATGGGCACCCGACCCCATATCTGGAGCCGAGCGAACCCGCTGACTCTTATTACATAGATAAACTCTTGTATCAATTAAGAAATAAATACATAGTAAGCTCTCCAATTTTTTTTTCATAAGTAATGACTATTACCATATGGGGCCCGCGACATGAAACGTAATAACATTTTGACTGGTGAAGTCGTCTACCAAGCTGACACTCTATACTCATGACTCTGTCTGCAAAGCCTCTAATATCAAACAGACATCATGGCTCAGATACTCTGACTCGGCAGCACTCCAGAACAAGTGGGGCCTGCCAACTCCGCTGGAACATCTTCTATGTTAGATGTGGCTCATCTGGTGTACCTGCGCGGCATGAACGCAGCCCCCGAAGAAGAGGGGTCAATACGAGTAATGTACTGAGTATGTAAGGCATGAATAGTGACATAATAAAGGAATATACAATATGAATAATAACAGAATAGACATATGGAGCTTATCTTGGGACAGAAGTAACCTGTACATATGAATGCCTTTCAGGAAGATGCCATGCATGCTTAGTCCCTTTTTCAGAAAAACAGTACTTCTTATTTACATGTACAGAAAACAGCACGTTTCAGAAAACGGTTTCCTTTATTTACATTTACAGACGCCGAGTACATCGGCTCTCCCACCCCCCTCTCCAACAGTGTCCCAACATATTATATATATCACATATACAGACGCCGTATCCGGCTCTCCCATATCCCGCGTCCGGGACTAAATCCAGCTGAATCAGGTGGTGATATAACAGTGGCCCTTCCCCTTTTCCCTATATACATATACATATACATATTCACATTCATATACATATGTCATACCATTGGCATGCATGAGAGCCCAAAGAAAGTCATATGTCCATCGGAGTGACGTAAGGTCGGTGACCTCCGATTACATTATGGAATAATCATGGTCACTTTGTCTCACCTTGAAGGAACGAGTATTTTAAGGCGAGACTACCAACGGAAAATAGCCTTAAGAGAGAGCATAGAATAAAATCATGGACATTATAACCGCCAATTCATATGCTTTGAAGTCTTTTAGAAACTAGTGTCATAGCTAAGGAATAGAATTGAGGTTCAAGAACTAGTATAACACTTTCACATTCACATTAAATTCTTAGCTCAAGACTCCTAGTCATAGAATCATTCTTATCGTACTTATCGTACTTATCATACGCATATTCTCTTTCTTAACATCATCATTATCATTGTCATCATAGAAGTATTCTCGTTGGGATAGATATGGTACTTGTCATCTGATAACGGAATAAGGATCAAGGTTTCTTTTGGATTCAGCTTCAAAGTAAGTCAAGCGGAACAATAAGGAAAGTCCGGGAACGATGGGCCCACCTCGGGTCAAATGAGGCGGCGTACCAAATTTACGTATGTTACATGTCATGGCGTTACTTGTGAGGGTTTTAGGGTAGTCGGATCCTATTTATGCGAGTTCCAGAGGTTTAGGAAGTTCTTCCAACATTTTACACAATTTTTAATTCAATTCTACTGAATGAAAAAGGGGAAACTTTGGGTGCGGATTCCGGAGGGTGGAGTTATCCCCGAGGCTCATATCCAACATATTACGTCTAATACATGCCATAGAAGGAAGGGTATAGCCTTACATACCTTTTCTGCTTCTTATACGACTCCAAATTCACGTTCCAAATCCGCCAAAATCTACAAATTGGTCATGTTTACCAAAACTTGATTAGAGCCTTTAGAAGTTGATTCTTTAAAGTAACACTTTGTCTGCCGAAATTTCGGCAGCATTTCCCTTGTAAATACACCATCCCCGAGAATACGGCTCGGCCCCAAATCAACAACAACAATCCAGGAATTTGACCCGGCCACAATATCAACAACAATGACAACAAACATTCTAACAACATCGACCATTAATGTAAACGCACTTTAACATCAACAACCTTCTTTCGCATAATGCGATGATATGCAAATTACGTTCAAATCAAGATATATAATCAATCCAAATACATTCAAACATGCTTCCATAACATTTCCAACAATCCACAAAATTTTCCAAAACAACCAGACCCAAAACATAAGGCGACCTAAAACCTTCCAAGTCCAAGGAAATATCAATAACACATTTCTTTTCCTCCATACTCATAAACCATACTAACAATCTACACATTAGCAACATTATTTTCATCAACACAAAAGACCACATTAAAATCATATTAGCCTCCAAATCAGCCCACTCTCGGCCAATACCACAACACACACATTCCATGGTTTTCATTCATTTTCTGTACATTACAACACCACATAATCATGCTAAATACACTTGGTTCATTATTCCTTCATGTTACACACAACACACGGCCACACCATACTTATACAATTACAACTTCAACATGCATGATTTCATACTTTTCATTCATTTTCCATTATGGCATTCACAACACAACAATCAAACCATTAGATAAAATCATTTCCTCTTAACCATACACACCACACCTATTCGGCCAACATGTAATTCACCACAACTTTATGAACTTCCTTCATCTACACACTCCACAACATACACAAGACATCCATAACATATAAAAGGGCATGAATTCTTACCTTTCCTCTTCAACTTCTTCACTTGACTAGAATGCGGAAACGACGAAACGGATGGCCCATCTTCCGAAACAATTATACCACGTTGTAGAGGACCCTTGAATTAGTAGGACTACCACAAGAAAATAATTTTAGGAGAAAACTTTTAAGGGGCAAAAGTTAGAGAGCTTGGCCGAAATGGCCATGGTTGTGGCTCTCCTTCTTTCTTTGTTTCCTTTTTCTTGAAAACTCTAGAATTAAATAAAGGCTCCTTACTTATATATATACATATATCCTCCAAGTCATGTGAGGGGCACATGCCCCTTCTCTAGAAAACTCTTCCATTTTCTTGATTTTGCTTTCCTTTTTTTTATTTTTTTGAATTGTTTTATTTGGTCAAAGAAGACCAAATTTTTTCCTTGGTACACTTTAGCCCCCAAAGCAATGTGGGCATATACTTATGCCACACAACCAACATGGAAATTTTATGAACTTCCAAGACTTTTGTGAAATTCCCATTTTGCCCCTCGACTTTTCTCAACATTACCATCTTGCACACTACAACCGTTTTTGAAAATAGTCTCGTCCTTAACTTTCCACGACGACTTTAGAATTTCCAAACATACAATATACGGGATATAACATCTACATTCAAGGAGATTTACATAATCATCAGACATATTGTCACATACTTATCTTAACCTTTCAAGTAAATTCACTTATAATCTGCCGAAATTTCGGCAGCATTTCCCCTGTAAATACACCATCCCCTAGAATCTAACTCGGCCAAATCAACAATCAACAATCCGAGAATTCAGCTCGGCCAAATTATTAACAACATTACCAATAACCCTACTAACAACTTCAACCATCCATCCCAAAACATATTCTAATATTAACAACCCTTGTCACACAATTCACGACAATTCATTTATATCAAATTTAATCACATATATTCAAACTAACACCAATGATCCTACATTCAATATAAATCCGACATCATTCTAACATGATTCAAAAATGCTTCAAACAATTCACATAATATTCCATCAACCAAATCAACATTTCACTTCATCCGAAACCTTCCAAATTCAACAAGAACAATGGCGACACATTTCCTTCTTTCAAGTTCATGAATTATACCTACAATTCACACACTAACAACATTATTTTCCATGATTACAAAAAGATTATATTCAAATCACATTAACTTCTAAAACAACTTTCCAACCATTACAACTTCACTAGAATCATTACACTTTCATTTTCAAACCATTAAATCTTCATTTCACATCATAGAATCCACAACACAACAACAATCAAATTTCTAAATAAAATCAATTCATTTGTTCTACACAATACCACTATATTCGGCCACCACCACATACCTATTTCTTTCATGAATTTCATCCTTTCCTACATACTACAACATACACAACCATTCATAACATATAAAAGAATATGAATTCTTACCTTTTTACTCAATTTCCCACTTGATTATAATTATGAACTTGCAACAAAGAGGGGATTTCTTGCTCCAATAATTGTACCATGTTAAAGAGGACCTTCAAATTAGTAGGAATACTAGAAGAAAATATTTTTTTTGGATCAAATTTGAAGGCTCCAATTTTTCTCTTTCTTGGCCGAAAATGGAGTGGTCTTTTTTTTTTTTCTCTTCAAGGTTCTTGAAAACTCTAAGGATAAGAATGAAAATAAGCTCTCCTTTTTCATCTTTTATGAATTAGCATTGGGCCACCTTGTGGGCTTTGGCCCACTTCATGTTGGCCGGCCACTTGGCCATTTTCTTAGGCCCAAATCTCTTTTTTTTTTATTTTCCAAGCCCAATTACTTATGGCTAATATTTTGTAGTTCATGAGACCATTTTCCAAATTTCCAATTTTGCCCTTAGCCTTCCTCAATATTTCCACATCAATATGTTTCATGAACAACATATATATTAAATAAAATTGAAATATTGTCTTATCTCTTACTAGTCACAATTATTTCAAATTATCCGAATGTGCAAATTACGGGATATAACAATAACTTCCTCATCTGACGATCCAGTCTTGCTTATCATGCTATAAATATTCGTCTGCCTTTGGTGTTCTCCTTTCATCGCTCCCTGTTTTTTTTTTTTATACCTTTTAATTTTTCATTCTAAATATTCACCCAAAAACGTATGTATGAAATGTTTCCTTATTTATTATCCTTCGCATTCCAGTAATCCTTATGGTAGCTTATGATCCGAGTTCACTTAACTTCTTAGTTCGCAACATATCTAAGTTCTTATTACAACTTTTCTTTGCTTCCTTCCCTCAAATTTCTCGACACAAGTGTACTTATCTTTGATTTCTTTGTACTGGAGCTCGTTCCATCCATCGTCCACTGTCTCCTTGTATGGATTCCTTACAAATATGATCGAGCACCGCTTCACATCGATGATTCATATAAGTTCATAGCGTATTTTCTCATGCTCCATATAATTAATGGTCCATGAACTATTTTCTTGTATCCGATGAACTCTTTCATTTCATTCATAGACACTGTGTTCTTTCTCTCTTTCAAAAATTTCCAAACTACCAATCGTTGATACCTTCGTTATAATAATCGTTCTCGTCCGAAATATCCTTTGAATCTTATCATTTTCTTCATTATCCTTTGTACACTTAATTTGTAACCATTTCCTTGCTCTTTTATTACTCCGTTCAACATATCACTGCGTACTTAGGTACTGTCACGACCCAGCCCCGTGGGCCGCGACTGGCACCCTACTTGGGTACCCAGACCAAATTACGTATTCATTGCCAAAACCAAACTTATTTCAGAATTTCATAAAAATCATATCAAACATAACTTATCGAAATATGTCTTAAGCGGTCGCACAAATCAAATACAAACTGAGCGGCGGAATAGACATCGCCGGTCAAAAGTGCAAACATAAGCATAAGGGCCATTTGGGGCCATCATAACAAGCAGACCGCTTTAAGACCAGAAAACGAAATCAAACCAACATATACAGGACCCTCACCCCACATATATGACTACAGGCCTCTACGAATTCAAAAAAAAGACATATGGCGAGACAGGGCCCCGCCGTACCCAAATAGTCAAATGTACAGAATATATACAAAGCAAAAGGAGTCTGTACCAAAAGTGGACTCCGGATCAAAGAGGAGTACTCCGGAACGGCAAAGAGTGAAGCCTACTGTGGAGGATCACCAATGTCTGTACCTGCGGGCATAAAACGCAGCCCCCGAAGAAAGGGGGTCAGTACGAAATAGGTACTGAGTATATAAAGCACGGAGTACAGAAATATGGATCAAAACCGAAAGCAAACCGAATGACAAAGTGGGGTACAAATCGGTATGTCAAAATCCGTATCAAAATCATATATGTATACATAATGCAAAAGAAATCATGCAAATGCTTAGGAACGTGGTCGCCACTCCGACGCTGGCGCCACACACAGCATAACACCAGAAGGTTTCAAATCTCCGTACATCCCCGAACACAAACACAATCATAGGTGAGCGTATCGCATCACGAGCCATATCACAGCATAACTCCAAACGGAACCCGGTCCTATGGCGAAGCCTCGGGAACCGTAACACAGCATACGACCGAATTATCATAAGGCGTACGAATCAAAAGCGGCCCGGGAACCGGTGAACGAAGTCATAATAAGGCACGAGCGGATTCGTGAGCAAACAAATGCAAATCATACTTCAAAATAGTCTTTCAAGACAGAGTAATCCCATAAGTCATTTCATAATACAAAACAATCGAATACTTAGTCGATATAAGGTTTCATTTCACAAGACGTTTCCAAAATGGTACGTATAGCTCAAAACGTAACTTAGCGCATCGTAATATTCAAAACATATCCCGTAGGAGGAAGTTCCAAAATCGAAAGTAGCATGTCAAACTTTATTTACAAAGATAGCCCAATAAGACAAATAGGGCGTTTCGGGGTAGCAGGCCCACCTCGAGTCAATTTGAGGTGGCGAACATATTTATCGAACGTTTATAGGCCAAAGGTCATACATAATCATTTCTAAGTTGCCCGACCACATTTCGATAGGTTTCGGACGAGTGGTGGCATTCTAGCCAAAATAGAGCCCTTAGGCTTCAATTGAATTGAATGAATAATAACTTTTCTGTGGATCGGGTTTCGAGGAGCAGAAATGCTCCGGAAGTTCTCATATTCGCCTATCATACTAAGATATTCCAAACGAAGGAGTGGGAAGCTTTACATACCTTACGGACGTCTTACGCTCTCCCAAAAGTCAAGTCCCGTTTCGCCCGAAATCTGCAAATGGTCAAAGTTACCAATTGAGACTCTTAGGCTTAAAAATGCCTTTAACTTCATTCTTGCCTACCGAAATTTCGGCAGCATTTCCCCTATAAATCTAACATCCCCGAGGCTTAGCTCGGCTCACAATACATCAACAACAACAACCCAAACATCATTCAACAATATAAACCATATTCAAACTTCAAAAGCCTACCTTACTACACAAGTTGGAAATCTTTCATTCAAACTTCAAAATTCCAAATCTATATCCATATTTTTGTATTCATTCACTCATTCAAGATTATGCCATCACATTCAAAATACATTCCAAGCCATACACGAAATTGCCCAAAAACCATTACTTCTATAATTCTCCCAAAACACCAAAACTTACAACAAACATTCTAACTTGCGTCGTTTCATTCCGACTTCTTTAACATCAACTATAAGTCATATTTAAAGTCTTTTGCATCAAAGATATACAATGATATACGCGAATATACAAAAGGTATATACTTTCCGATAACGTTCCGAAATCTTTTTCCAACACCAATCCAATTCATCAATCAATCATTTACGACATAAAGATCACAACAACACATTATACAAACTAAACAAGATCAATTCACACCACTTTCTTCTTCCTATGGCTCACGGCCAACATGCAATATACACACACACCCACGGCTTCATACACACATCAAAACTACGAAATTCTCGTCTATTCTCAATCCTTATCATATTCATACCAATTCCATAACATTAAAAGGGCAAAATTCTTACCTTTACTTGAAATTCTGACTTTCCGCAAACGTGATTCTTCCGCCAAATAAATTGTGTCACGTTGAAGAGCATCTTGAGTACACTACAATTATGGAAAGAACGAGATTTTTGGATAAAAAACAAAGCTTGGGAATTTTTTTTTTCTCTTCTTTTCTTAGTCTCGGCCGAATGCCCCTTTTTGTGGTGTTCTTGAATTTGTTAGTTGATCTTGATAATTACTAAGGGAGGATGATATATATCCATATAATTGATCATGTGCATAGCACATGATCATTAAGGAAGAGGCTTGGGCATTGGATATGGCCGGCCACTTCACAAGATTTGGGCCTCAACTTTGTGTCATATTTTTTTCTTGGCCCAATTCATGAAAAGTCCCGTTTTGTAATTCCCGAAACTAATTTCCGAAATTCCAAATTTACCCTCGGCCTTCCCCGATGTCTTAACATTTAAGATTCCATAACCAACATAGTCATATTCACCAAAATCAAAATATTTCCTTATAACACATAAATCGTAATTATTTCTCGATTTCCAATTATACGAAAACACGGGACATAACAGCTACGGCGTCAATTTGCCCGATGTGAGGAATCCAAATTATGACATAAACATATCATAATTCATGTTGGCATGAAGCATTTTCTTAAGGTATCTTTCGTCCTTTCCTTTCCTGTCGGCCTCATAGTACCCTCATTGTCAATTCGTTTCTACTTCTTTCATGTATTCCCTTGATATGCCGTTATGTTTTGAATTCTAGCCCCGAGCTAATAAGTTTCCTTTTCTGGCGCTTGAAATTGTTGTGATTCCTTTTAAGCCTAATATAATATGGTCTCCCCCCCTTTAAGGGGCTCCCTATATGCCAACAGTCTTTTGTGAAGTCTTCGTTTACACCTTACTCCTCATCTTTCTTTCCAACTCTGTACATAACATATCGAAACTTCTCACCATAAGTTTTGTTTTTTTTCATTATGCGCCTATATCATCATTCTTGTCAACATTCCCATACCTTCCGTCCACTATTAGTCCGTTCACTCATTTAGCTCGATTACTCATAATTCCTCTTAACCATGCACTTGGGTTGCAACTGCGCATCCATATTTTTTGAGCATTCCGCTACTCTTGTTCTCAGCACAAAATCCTTACGGTTTGTACCTTTTCCTTTCTTGTTATTTGCAGCATCAACTTGAAGTTCGTAAAATATTCCTTCTAATGCACAAATCCGTCCTCTTCTTAAGTCACCTTTTCAGGAAATCTCTTCCATACTTAGGCAACCATATTAATATAGCTGCCCATTTTATTCCTTTATATACCTTTCAAGAGCCGGAATCTTCTAACATCGTTGCAAGACCTAAGCATTCTTCCTCTTACCTCACGTTCCTTGTCGTGGTCACTATTCTTTTAGCCCCACTTATTTAAATCGTTTTTCGAACCTCACACACTTCTCTTTTGTTCCATATTACCACACTTTATCCTTTTCACGTACCTATGCTTGCAGTTTTATCCAAATAGTCCCGTGCTTTGCCCGTCGTTTCTTTTTTTTTTTTTTTGGAGGTTTTGCTCGATCATGTTTCTTACTCTTCACTTCTTTCCGATATTTGATCCCCTTGCCTTTCATTTACTCACACTCTTTCTTTTCCAAGTGTCATTGTACTTGAACTTTCCAATCTTAACAAGTAGAGAAAATAACAGCAGCTTACCTTGCGACACTCGTACCATTTATATTTTTGCTTTCACTTGAACTTCGGTACCCTTACTCGATTAATGCCTCCTTTACCGTAGCACCGGTTACTGGGACTCACATTTCCACTGATACAATCACATATAAGATATTATACGCACTCATATATATATAATTATTATCAACTAACCCACAAAATACTTCCAAATGCTATTCAAGCCAATCAAAATTCCATAGTTGTGACGCACTCTCTGTCTCTTCACTAGTCTAGTCTGCCTCGTCCTGCGCGACCTCTTATGGTCTCCAACCACCCCGTATACTCTAGTTTCCTTGAGGCTTCTCTTGTCACGACCCAAGTAGGGCCGCGACAGGTACCCGATACTATCATACCGAGCACCTCTTTTCTATCGTTTGACCTTTATTACTGAGTGGGCCGTATGAACTATACTGTTATTTCTTTACTTAACACTATCATTAATAGCATAATTATAAAAATGTGTTAATAAAATTTGTTAACATATTACACAACCACAAGGACGAATAAGGGTGCAAAGCATCTAACTGTACATATCTGTCTACGAGCCTCTAAACAAAATACATATAGTAACAAGAACGGCTGGGTGCTGCCGTGCCCGAATATGTACACAAAAGTAGTACCAATGAACTGAAGCTCCGGAACAACTGGAGCGCTCTCAATGTACCGCGAGTGGAGCTCCGAGGAACCGAACTCGTCTATCTGCTTACCTGCGTGGCATGAAACGCAGCGTCCACAAGAAGGGACGTCAGTACGAGTAATGTACCGAGCATGTAAGGCATAAAAAGCAGCATAACGAGAACATAAAGTATGAATAATAATATAATGAGTTCATAGAGCATATAGTAAGACAAGAGAGTAACCTGTTCATATGAGTGCCCTTTTTGGACGGATGCCATGCATGCTTATCTTTCCTTTAAAAACATTTCATTTTCATATACATAGAAAGTAGAACATGTCATCATATCATAGCGCTGAAATACGTCGGCTCCCCCACATATGGCCCGCGTCCGGGATGAATACGCCAGCTGACCAGGTGGCAATGCGTCTTATAGCGCAACATATCCCCCTCCCCCCCCCCCCCCCCCCCCATATACATATACATATATCCCTTTTTCCCCATATTCCCCATATACATATACATATAACAGCATGCATGAGAGCCCAAAGAAAGTCATGTATCTATCGATGTGACGTAAGGTCGGCAACCTCCGATTACATTATGGAATAACCATGATCGCCATGCCTCACCTTGAAGGAACTAGTATTATAAGGAGAGACTATCAATAAATAATAGCGTTAAAAGAAAACATATAATAAGATCATAAACCTCATAAGGCGTCAATTCATATACTTTGAAGTCAAAAAAAAAATAGAGTCATAATCAAGGAATAAAATTTAAGATCAAGATCTAGCCAACATTCTCACATTCATATTGAATCCATATCTTGAGACTTTCAAACATGGAACCATTCCCATCATGATCATCTTAGACATATTATCATCTTTGACAACATCGTTTTCATTACAAAAACATGGTCGTCGTTATAGTCATAAAAGCTTACAAAATCATGAACCTTTGTTTTGGAAAAGTATAGACATTTTGGAAAATATTTACGGGTTATCATGGATAGAATCATGCCTTGGAATTCTAAACATCAATTTTTTTTAAAAAAATCAAGGAAAATATGGAAACAGTTATAAAGCCATAGCACAGGAATCATGCCTTTGAAAGAAAGGGACGAGCCTTAACATACCTTGTCCGCTCCTCTAGTCGATGCAACTTAACTCTTGGCCTTCCCAAAATCTATAACAATGTTAATGAATACAAACATTAGCTATAGATATCCAAGAATCTCATCTTCAACTAACACTTTGTCTACCGAAATTTCGGCAGCATTTCCCCTGTAAATACACCATCCCCGAGAATCTAACTCGACTAATTTTATCAACAACAATCCGAGAATTCAACTCGGCCAAACTATCAATAACAATACCAACAATCATACTAACAATTTCAACAATCAATCCAAAATATATCCAATATCAACAATGCTTGCCACACAATTCATCGGCACTTTATGTGTATTCAATTCAATCACATATAATCCGACTAACACCAATGACCCCACATTTAAGTATTAAATCCGAAATCTTTCTAACATGATCCAAGAATACTTCAAACCATTCATATGACATTCAAAACAACCCGATTAACATACTACTTCTCCCGAGACCTTCCAACTTCAATAAGAACAATAACAACCTAATTCCTTCTTTCAAATTCAATTACAACAACCCAATAATTTACACTTTAACAACATTACACTAACAACATCACACTAACAACATCATCTCCCATAAATGTAAGAACATTATATTCAATTCACATTAACTTCTAAAACAAGTTTCCCAACTACTACAACTTCACTAAGATCATTAAACTTTCATTATCAACATGGAATCCATGACAACAACAACCAAAATACTAAGTAAAATTGATCCCTTATTTCAACACAATACACAAGGCCAAACACCATATATATACGGCCACAACATACATCCCTATTTTCATGATTTTCATTCAATTTTACATACTGCAACATACATAATCACCCATAACATATAATAAAAGGATTAAGCCTTACCTTTTTCCCTTGACTTCCCACTTAGCTATGATTTGTAACTTTCAAGAATATGTGTTTTTCTTGCTCCAAGGACCACTTCACTTTGCTAAGAACCCTTCAATTGGTAGAAAGTAATTTTTGAAGAAATTTTTTTCCAAGGGTCTTGTTGGGTTTGGATATGGCCGAATGGCCTTAGTTTTTCTCCTTCTTTTTTTTGTTCTTCAAAGTTCTTGAAATTTCTAGGGAAATAAATGAATAAGATTACTTAGTCATCTTTTTATTTATCCATTAAACTTCTAGGTGGGCTAAGCCCACTCCAAATGGGACGGCCCAAATGGCCCCTGTAATTCCAAGCCCATTTTTTTGTGTGTCTTATTTTGCACTTCATGAAAAAATTAATTTTTCCAAATTCCAAATTTGCCCTTAGTCTTCCTCCACATTTCCATGGGTCATATTGCGAATTTCCCTTTTTGCCCTTAACCTTTCTTAATATTTCCACTTCAAAATTTTCATACACAAATTGTGTGCTAAACCAAAAATCAAAATATAACCTTGTCCTTAACTTCCCGCGATTATCTTAAATTATCCGAACGTACAAAATGTGGGATATAACATCCTCCCCCCTTTAGAACATTCGTCCTCGAATGTTGAACTGGTCTCATGGTGGATTATAATATTTCGGGGAGGCCTCATCTGTTTTAGAAGCTTTGGTTACCTGTAGGCCGTGGACCGACCAACTTAGTTCCGCCAATCATTGAATCACCCGATTGGTAACTTGCACTTCTTGCTATACCTAGCCTCATATGGTGTTGTCCCAATTATCCTTTTTATATTTGTTGACCTCACCAGGTATCTTCCGTATGTTCTCCCTATATCAGTCTCATATTACACCCGTTGTCAACTTATTTCTACGTCCTTTCCTTCCTGCCCGTTCTTTATCTTTTATCCTCTTTTATTTATAATCAAACCTCTTGATCTTCACATGAATCTCTCATTCCACATCATAGGTTTTCTGGTCAACTGCTCCTTATCCTGGCCCTTTCTTTGATATTTTAGACACTTCGAAGCTCCTTACCCTTTACGTACTCACTTTCCTTCTGTCCCCAAATATCACCGTCTTAGAACTTTCCAGTCTTTACTAGTGGTGGATCCAATATCAGTTTTTGCTCTGTAACTTCTGTACTTATGCCTTTCACTCTGCCTCTTGAATTCCGTTCGGTTAGTCTCTTCTATACATCGCAACACTAGTTGCCAGGACTCTACAGTCACAAATGAGATGTTACATGCATATATATATATATATATATATATATATATATATATATATATATATATATATATAATTACTACTATTTTACTTACAAACATTTCCAAACGCTATTCGAACTTACTATGATCTCAGAGCTGTGTTGCGCGTTCTTCCTTTTCACCAGCCTAGTCCGTCTCAGCCTACGCGACCTCTATAAGGTTTCTAACCACTCCACATGCTCTAATTTTTCTTTAGGTTGTCCTAATTTCACGTTTGTCTCCTATTCCTACATTTATGGAATTTTAAGTACACTTCCCAGGGGGTCACCCATCCTGAAATTGCTCTCACTCTAGCACGCTTAACCTCAAAACTTTAATGCGTTTCGGTGTCTTAATGCTAGTATTTTTGCCTCCACTCCCCCGCACTACCTTTATCACGTAATCTGGGGCAAGTTAGGGTCTTGACAATTTCCGAAACACTCTCGTAACGCATCTTTCCCCTTTAATTACTATTGTAGCCTTCGCAATCCCCAGTATTAACCCTTTACCTATGTGTACGACTACTTTTCATCCTGAATTTCCAAATTCCTAATACGTTCAGCAATACAAAGAGCATTATATGATAGAGTAGAATCTAGATCAATTAACACATACATATCATAGGAAAATGCCGATAGTGTACCTGTAGCCGCGTCTGGGGAAGGTTCAGGATCCTGCCGACCTGCCAATGCATATATACGGTGCGGAGGACCGGCTGAACTGGGTGCCCCTCCTCCTCTGCTGGAGCCTGGGAAGTCTGTCCAGGAGGGCGCACGGTCGATGACGAACCAATTGCCGATCCGGCAGGCTGAGCTCTGTCTCCCTCATTCCTTAGTGGGCAATCACGCATCAAATGGTTAGTCCGACCACAGGAAAAACATGCACCTGTATCTAGGTAACACTGCCCAGAGTGTGGCGTGCCATACCGAGCACATCGTGGTGGGGGTAGCCCCGTCCTGTTAGAATCAGCTCTATATACTGGGACCCTGAAGCTCCGGCACTCTGATCTGGTCCTGAATAGGTAGGGCGATCAAATCTCCCACTCGCAAACCGAGGGGGTGCGCTGGCCGCTGGTTGGCCTGAATGCCTGGATTGCTACTGTGCTTATCCCCCTCTATTCTCACTTCTAGTCTCGAAAGATCTTGCCTTTTTTCTGGAACCCCTATCTGAATAACACTCACATCTCTGTAGCTGGTGTTGTTCCTCCAGGTTTTGGGCGTGGGCCTGGATACGAGCAATAGTCATTCCATCCTGGAATGAAGCCGTCAAACACTCCTTAACTAAATGTGGCCCCAACCCACTCACGAACCATTGTACATGATCTCCCATATCAGCCACCATGGCTGGGGCATACCTGGACAAAGAGTTAAAATGGAGACTATATTCCCGGACGCTCATATTTCCCTGTTTGAGATTCAAAAACATATCGGCTCGAGCCCGTCGAATCTCCGGTGGTAGATAATGTCGCAGGAATGCTTCAGTGAACTCTTGCCAAACCGGGGGAGGTGTATTTGCTCCCCTTGAAGATATCCAATTATTATACCACTGGACCGCTACATCCCGCAACCTGAATGAAGCCAACTCTACTGACTCTGTATCCGAAGCATGTATTATCCTCAGTGTCCTCAACATCTCGTCTATGAAACTTTGCGGGTCTTCCTCTGGTTTCGATCCATAAAACTCCGGAGGTTTCAGGGTGATAAAATCACGGGCTCTTGCACTCACTGCCCTGTCTCCCTGGTCTGCATCTTGCCGCTGAGCTTGTATGGCAACTAACTGGGTCAGTGTCACGACCCGACTCGGGGCCGCGACGAGCACCCGGTGCTAGCCCACCCGGGCACCCTCTTTGCTTACTCTTATGCTTACATCTAGGTGAGCCACATAATTATACATGCATTTCCATTCATTCGTCCACTAGTCCCATTTGGACAACAGCACATTTATATCATCATAGGCATCTATGCCACATCAATGTACATGGGCCAACGTGGCCGACAAAATGATATAAGAAACATAGGCCGACAAGGCCAAACACATCTACCCCCACACACACATGTCTACGAGCCTCTAAGAGTATAACATATCACATTAGCGGGACAGGACCCCGCTATGCCCATAATTATATACACAAAAGAATGAGTACCCAAAAGATATGGCTCCGAAGGAAATGGAGCTCTCTATGTAATCTCCGAATAGGCAGCTATGGATCAAGTCTATCTCCATGTGCACCTGCGGGCATAACGCAGCGTCCACAAACAAAAGGACGTCAGTACGAAGAATGTACTGAGTATGTAAAGCATGAGCAACATCAATAAATAAGCATTATGAACAACATATGAAATAGCATAGGAGGGAGAGACAATAATATCATCGTCATAGCACTTACCTGCCTTTCGTAGGACTTTCCATTTTTCATACGTATTTGTACACCTACGTCATCATCCGTATTCCATAATAGTACTCGTACCATAATTGTGCTCATATTCGTATACATGTCCTTATTCGTATTCTTATACATAGTCTTATCACATTCATATTCATATTATATACATAGTCATTTCATATACATAGCATTTACATAGCATACCCGACCTCATAGGATCGGTGTTTCACACATACTTGGCCAACCAAGGCTCAATGTTACTCCTACCTGGCCCTACCAAGGCTTCAGGGTTATCTGTACCATCTGCAGAGGTGTGCGCACGTTTCGTAACCGTATACATACTTTATACATATTCATATACATATATCCTACCCGGCGTTATAAGCTCGGGGTGTCATTATAGCCCTTCATAGGCACATGTAAGTATAATAGCCCGTAGGCACCTTTAGCATCATTATTATTATCATCGTCATAACTATCATCATCATTTTCGCTACATCTATATCTTATGCTTACTCGTCATATGGGGTGCGTAGTACAATCGTAGCACACATCGAGGATCGTGAGCTTATGAGCTCGGAGTGTCAATCATTTGAATACAACATACTCATATAGAGGATTTAAGAGTTTGGCCAAGGAACCATGCCTTATGAACGAAGGGTTAGCCTTACATACCTTTTCGTCGGACTATTCTACACTTGCACGCTTCATTCCAATGCTAGCGTCTATACCTTAGAAGTTGTAGGAACAAGCTTTGGTTAATAATACTCCACTTTGAGCAAAACCCTAGTTTTTCTCCATTTGGATTTCTTGACCTAGATGATCTTTGATGATGTTCTTACTCTTGATTCACCTTGTTTTATGTTGTTGATCCTCAAATATCCTTGAAAACTTGTATAATAAATGTAGAGAGAAGTGGTGTAATGTTGTAATGAAATAAAACAAGTGTTGGTCCCTTTATTTAATGACTTGCAAAATCTGTGCTGAGGTGAACAGTGGTCGTCCATCATGGTTTACGGCCAGTATTGCAGTTTACGGATCGTCCCTCGTGATCGTCTTTAACCATTTCCAGAACCAGAAGATTTGGCTGCTTGCATGGTGATTTACGACCATGGTTTACCGGTCGTAAATCACTTTACGGTCCGTCCTCCAGGTCGTATTTTACCATTTCTCGGCTGGCAGAAAGTTGAAGCCTTGCATGGCAGTTTACAACGTGCTAGTTTACGGACCGTATACCAGTTTACGGTCCGTCCTAGTACTTTACGACCACTGGGCAGTTGCAATTCTGTAACTTCCCATATTTCTTAGACTTCTCATTTTAATCACCCACGTCCATGCACATGCATTGCTTACCTTATATCTCATCTTAATTTAGCTAACTTTCTCATCTCACATAGGATACCTTCGAAATCTCGCCTAAGGTCATCAAACATCGTTTCTTGCTCATGGACATCATGCACTCATACTTATCACTAGTTCGTTTACTTACGTACCAACGAAATTTTTTTTTTGAGGTGTAACATTCTTCCCCCCTCAAGAACATTCATCCCCGAATGTTAAAGTGCTCGGGAATTCTACAAAAATTTCGCCAGAGTTTCCCTTATAATATGGCGCTACCATCCCGCCACAACAACCCATAATATCGATGCCACACAGGGCCACAACATAACAACATAAAATTTTGGCCACTCATGACCCAAAAGCATAAAAGGAAAATATACATACCTTATGATCTTCACGTCTCATCTTGGGCTTTTTCCAAGGGCTGAAATAAATGTGGGTATTTGGATCGCATACTTTCTTCTGCTTCCCATGTCATCTCCTCTCGTTTACTGCTTCTCCATAGAACCTTAACCGAGGCCACCTCTTTGTTTCTAAGCCTCTGTACTTGCCTGTCTAATATGGCAGTGGGTACCTCTTCATAAGTCAATTTCTCTGTCACTTGCACATCATTTACTGGGACGATCCTAGTGGCATCTCCAACACATTTTCGAAGCATCGAGACATGAAATACTGGATGGACTGACTCCAATTCCGGAGGTAGATCTAGCTCATAGGCCACTTTGCCTATTTTGCACACAATCTCATATGGTCCAATATACCGGGGACTAAGCTTCCCCTTTTTGCCAAATCTCATAACGCCTTTCATTGGCGACACTTTCAAGAATACCCAATCCTTCACTTTGAACTCCAAGTCTCTTCGACGATTATCCGAATAGGACTTCTGACGACTTTCGGCTGCTAACAACCGATCTTGTATTAGCTTGACTTTCTCTATAGCTTGCTGGACCAAGTCTGGCCCTATCAATTTAGTTTCTCCAGTTTCAAACCACCCAATTGGGGATCTACACTTTCGCCCATATAAAGCTTCATATGGTGTCATTTGAATGCTGGAATGATAACTATTATTGTAAGAAAATTCAATGAGTGGCAAATGATCATCTCAATTTCCTCCAAAATCTATCATACATGCTCGTAACATATCCTCAAGAGTTTGAATAGTACGTTCAGCTTGTCCATCGGTATGGGGATGAAATACCGTGCTAAGGCTAACTCGGGTCCCTGAACCCTGTTGGAAAGACCTCCAAAACTTAGCTGTAAACTGAGTCCCTCTGCCGGAGATAATAGATACCGGGACGCCATGGAGTTTTACTATCTCTTTAAGATAAAACTTCGCATAATCTTCTGCCTCATAGGTCGTCCTGACCGGTAAGAAATGAGCTGACTTGGTGAGTCTATCCACAGTCACCCATATGGAATCATACTTACGTCGAGAACGGGGTAAGCCTGAAATGAAGTCCATGTTAATCACTTCCCACTTCCAAGTTGGGATTTCTATAGCTTGCAACAATCCACCCGGCTTTTGGTGTTCAATCTTCACTTGTTGGCAATTAGGACATTGAGCTACGAATTGCGCTATATCTTTCTTCATCCCATTCCACTAATATATAGACTTAAGATCATGATACATCTTCGTCGCTCCGGGGTGAACAGAATAACGGGAACTATGAGCTTCTCTCAAAATCTGGTGGCGTAAACTTGCCACATCGGGAACACATAATCTTCCTCTACATCAGAGAACTCTGTCTCCTGAAATGTCAAATGATGACTCCTTTTTCTGAGGGAGTGTATTTCTGTACTGCATTAGAATGGGATCCTAATATTGTCGCTCTTTCCCTTCTGCTACTAGCGACGAGACTGTTGTATTCTGGATAGTAGCTCCGCTGCTACCTGAGTCCACTACTCGGACTCCTAGGCTGGCTAACTGTTGAAGCTCACGGGCCATCTCTTTCTTTTCTGGTCGTACATCACTTAGACTTCCCATCGACCTACGGCTAAGAGCATCAGCCACCACATTTGCCCTTCCGGGGTGGTACAGGATCTCAACATCATAGTCTTTTAGCAACTCTAGCCATCGTTGTTGCCGCAAATTTAACTCTTTCTGCTTGAAGATGTATTGAAGACTCTTATGAGCTGTGTAAATATCCATGTGGACACCATATAAGTAATGTCTCCATATCTTTAATGCATGGACCACCGCGGCCAATTCTAAGTCATGGGTAGGATAATTCTGCTCATGTTTTCGCCATTGCCTTGAAGCATACGCAATCACTTTGCCATGTTGCATCAACACACATCCTAGCCCAACACCTGAAGCGTCGCAATACATAACGTATCCTTCCAATCCCTCTGGAAGTGTCAGAACTGGGGCAGAAGTCAACCGACCCTTTAACTCTTGGAAACTACGTTCACAAGCATCTGTCCATTGAAACTTGGCTGATTTCTGTGTCAACTTTGTGAGTGGTGCAGAAATAGAGGAAAAACCTTCAACGAATCTCCTGTAATAACCTGCTAAGCCCAGAAAGCTACGAACCTCTGTAGGAGTTGTGGGTCTTGGCCAAGTCTTCACGGCCTCAATCTTTTGACTATCCACTCGAATACCATCGACTGCCACAATATGCCCTAAAAATGCCACTGAGTTCAACCAGAACTCACATTTGGAAAACTTTGCAAAGAATTCTCGAGTTCGAAGAACTCCAAGGACAATACGCAAATGATCAGCATGTTCTGCTCCAGATCTAGAATACACCAAAATATCATCAATGAATAAGATTACAAATAAGTCCAGAAAGGACCTGAACACATTATTCATCAAATCCATAAATACTGCTGGCGCATTAGTTTACGCAAATGACATCACTCGGAATTCAAAATGACCATATCTCGTTCTGAAGGCTGTCTTAGGGATATCTTTCTCCCTAACTCTCACTTGATGATACCCGGACCTCAAATCAATCTTTGAAAACCATTTGGCGCCTTGCAATTGATCAAACAAATAATCAATCCTTGGGAGAGGATATTTATTCTTAATCGTTACTTTATTCAATTGCCTATAATCAATGCACATTCTCAGGGAGCCATCTTTCTTTCGGACGAACAATACGGGCGCTCCCTACGGGGATGAACTAGGCCTAATGAAGCCTTTATCAAGCAAGTCATTCAATTGCTCCTTCAACTTTTTCAATTCTGCGGGTGCCATTCTATATGGAGGAATAGATATAGGTGTTGTGCCTGGCAACACATCAATGGTAAAATCAATCTCCCGTTTGGGAGGAAGGCCTGGAAGCTCTTCCGGGAATTCATCCGGAAATTCGTTCAAGACGGGAACTGACTGAAGAGTCGGCGATTCAGCTTCTACATCTTGAACTCGCACTAGATGATAAATACATCCTTTCGTGATCATTTTCCTTGCCTTAAGATAGGAAATAAATCTACCGTTTGGCGATGCCGCATTCCCTTTCCATTCTAAGATTGGTTCTCCCGGAAACTGGAAACGAACCATCTTCATTCGGCAATCAACATTGGCATAACAAGAAGCCAACCAATCCATGCCCATAATAACATCAAAATCTACCATTTCTAGCTCAGGCAAATCAATCATAGTACGACGGTCACAAATCGTGACTATACAATCCCTATATACTCGGCTAGCTATTACCGATTCACCCACGGGTGTGGACACCTCAAAAGGTTTGATCGACTCCGGCTCAACTATAAATTGACCCGCAATATAAGGAGTAACATATGATAACGTGGAGCTCGGATCAATCAAAGCATACACATCATGAGAGATTACCGATAATATACCTGTGACCACGTCAGGAGAAGACTCTATATCGTGGCGTCCAGGCAAGGCATAAATACGGTGCTGAGGGCCGCTAGTACTGGGAGCTCTGCCTCTACCTCTACCATGGCCGACTGGCGCATGTGAACCTGGCCCCGTAGGGCGTACAGATGCAGAAGATCCGGCTAACAACCCTGATGGTCGGGTCCTACCTCTACCATGTACTGAGGGGAAATCACGCATAATATGGCCTGGTCGACCACATGAATAGCAAACATCTGAACCCAATCGGCATTGACCCCAATGCGACATCCCACACTGGGAACATCGTGGTATAGGTGGCCTTGACTGGCCTGAATCACCTCTAAACTCGGACCCCGAATAACTCTGACTCTGCCCGGGATGAGTAGATCTATCAAGGCTCTGGCCTGAAAACCGTGGAGGTGCACTGGTCATAGAATAGCCCGAATGTCTAGGGAACTGTTGCCTGTGTCCGCCTCTGGACTCACTTATTGGGCCCGAAGATCTGGCCCTCTTGCTATGTCCCCTATCCTGTTCATGTTCACTTCTCCGCTGCTGTAGGCTTTCCTCTTAGTTCTGAGCATGTGCCTGAATGCGTGCAATATCCATACCGTCCTGAAGGGACGCAGTTAAGCATTTGTCCATCAGATGGGGCCCTAGGCCCTTTACAAATAGGTGTACCCTGTCGCCCATATCTGCTACCATGGCCGAAGCATACCTGGCCAAGGAGTTAAAATGGAGGCTATACTCTAGGGCACTCATAATGCCTTGCCTCAAATTTAAGAATTTATCGGCCCTAGCTCGCCGAACTTCTAGGGGCATATAATGACGGAGAAAAGCATCAACAAACTCTTGCCATACCGGGGGAGGTGAATTTGCTCCTCGTGAATCCATCCATACCGTATACCACTGAATCGAGACATCTCTCAATCTATATAACGTTAACTCCACTGACTCGGTGTCCGAACCATGTATCAACCGGAGCGTCCTTAGCATACCATCAATAAAGTCCTGGGGATCCTCCTCCGGTTTTGACCCAAAGAATCCCGGAGGGTTCAAAGTAATGAAATCACGGGCTCTTGCACTAACAACCCTATCACCATACCCTGAACTGTGCCTCTGAGCCTGGGCCGCAACCAATTGAGTCAATAAAGTAATGGCCTCTTTTACATCTTGGCCCGAAGCATTTGGTGGAGGAGCTGGAGGTGCTAGAGCTGGGGCTGAGGCTTCCTCATGCTCCTCAGAGACGGGCACTGTCTGGGAGGACTGAGATTGAGCCGCACCCTAGGACTCACTTTCCTCTACTACCGGTGGCGGTGCTTTCTTAGCCCGCTTCTCTGCCACCGTCTTGCCCTTTTGGGCTGTCGTAGTCTTTCCCTTTTTAGGCATCTCTGAAATACACAACACACGATTTAGGAGCAAGAATTTCCTACATCATAGCTCTATCGCACGATTCTTATGAAGAAAGAAGGTCATATATTCCTAAAATGTCCGCAGCTTCTTGTTATAAGTTTGGCGCGCAACACATCCATAACCAAGACTCTACTAGACACGGCTCGTAGACACACCCTAGGACTGAACTGCTCTGATACCACTTTTGTCACGACCCGACTCGGGGCCGCGACAAGCACCCGGTGCTAGCCCACCCGAGCACCCTCTTTGCTTACTCTTATGCTTACATCTAGGTGAGCCACATAATTATACATGCATTTCCATTCATTCGTCAACTAGTCCCATTTGGACAACAGCACATTTATATCATCATAGGCATCTATGCCACATCAATGTACATGGGCCAACGTGGCCGACAAAATGATATACAAAACATAGGCCGACAAGGCCAAACACATCTACCCATACACACATATGTCTACGAGCCTCTAAGAGTATAACATATCACATTAGTGGGAAAGGACCCCGCTATGCCCATAATTATATACACAAAAGAATGAGTACCCAAAAGATATGGCTCCGAAGGAAATGGAGCTCTCTATGTAATCTCCGAATAGGAAGCTATGGATCAAGTCTGTCTCTCTGTGCACCTGTGGGCATGACGCAGCGTCCACAAACAAAAGGACGTCAGTACGAAGAATGTACTGAGTATGGAAAGCATGAGCAACATCAATAAATAAGCATTATAAACAACATATGAAATAGCATAGGAGGGAGAGACAATAATATCATCGTCATAGCACTTACCTGCCTTTCGTAGGACTTTCCATTTTTCATACGTATTTGTACACCTACGTCATCATCCGTATTCCATAGTAGTACTCGTACCATAATTGTGCTCATATTCGTATACATGTCCTTATTCGTATTCTTATACATAGTCTTATCACATTCATATTCATATTATATACATAGTCATTTCATATACATAACATTTACATAGCATACCTGACCTCATAGGATCGGTGTTTCGTACATACTTGGCCAACCAAGGCTCAAGGTTACTCATACCTGGCCCTACCAAGGCTTCAGGGTTATCCGAACCATCTGCAGAGGTGTGCGCACGTTTCGTAACCGTATACATACTTTATACATATTCATATACATATATCCTACCCGGCGTTATAAGCTCGGGGTGTCATTATAGCCCTTCATAGGCACATGTAAGTATAATAGCCCGTAGGCACCTTTAGCATCATTATTATTATTATCATCGTCATCACTATCATCATCATTTTCGCTACATCTATATCTTATGTTTACTCGTCATATGGGGTGCGTAGTACAATCGTAGCACACATCGAGGATCGTGAGCTTATGAGCTCGGAGTGTCAATCATTTGAATACAACATACTCATATAGAGGATTTAAGAGTTTGGCCAAGGAACCATGCCTTATGAAAGAAGGGTTAGCCTTACATACCTTTTCGTCGGACTATTCTACACTTGCACGTTTCCTTCCAATGCTAGCGTCTATACCTTAGAAGATGTAGGAACAAGCTTTGGTTAATAATACTCCACTTTGAGCAAAACCCTAGTTTTTCTCCATTTGGATTTCTTGACCTAGATGATCTTTGATGATGTTCTTACTCTTGATTCACCTTGTTTTATGTTGTTGATCCTCAAATATCCTTGAAAACCTGTATAATAAATGTAGAGAGAAGTGGTGTAATGTTGTAATGAAATAAAACAAGTGTTGGTCCCTTTATTTAATGACTTGCAAAATATGTGCTGAGGTGAACAGTGGTTGTCCATCATGGTTTACAGCCCATATTGCAGTTTACGGACCGTCCCTCGCGATCGTCTTTAACCATTTCCAGAACCAGAAGCTTTGGCTGCTTGCATGGTGATTTACGACCATGGTTTACCGGCCGTAAATCACTTTACTGTCCGTCCTCCAGGTCGTATTTTACCATTTCTCGGCTGGCAGAAAGTTGAAGCCTTGCATGGCAGTTTATGTCACGACCCAACCCCGTAGGCCATGACTAGTGCCCGATCTGGGCACCCAAACCCATCTATCAAATGTATTCAAATATATAGCAGAAGCCGACAAGGCTATATTCCAAATTTGGATAATTTCTAGAAAATTTCGGCAGAGTTTCCTTTGTTTTACAGACTATCCAAAATAGCCCTGTACACAGCAAACACCATCAAAGGCCACACAGGGCTAACAAAGCAACGTATAAACATATGCGGACCGGCCGCCTCGGCGTATGGGATCGCCCAACCAACATATACGCATCACCATACAGAAAGACCATAACCCACAGACATGTCTACAGGCCTCTAACAGACATAACAGAATCATATGACGGGACAGGGCCCCGCCGTACCCCAAATGACCATACGTACAGAAGATGAAAACAACAGAAGATATATACCAAAATATATGCTCCAGATCAACAGGAGCACTCCCAAGTAGCGGAACAGGTGTCCTAAGCCGGTAGCGTATCAAAAGGAGCGTCTGTACCTGCGGGCATGTAACGCAGCCCCCGAAGAACAGGGGGTCAGTACGGAAATGTACCGAGTATGTAAAGCGGGAATATAAAGTGTAGGGACAGATCCACAAATAAATATACGTTGTAAATACGGGGCATAACTGACAGAATAGTAATACGAATCAGAGGGACAGAGTATAGCTGACAGAATCATAACAAAGAGCGGACATACAGGATCGTAACAGACAGAATCATGCATGCAGAATCATAAGTATACAACATGTCCCGGCCCTCTGATAAGGGACTCGGTAGGTGAAATCTGGTATAGTAAAATCATGTATCACATATGCAAACAGCGTGACCCGGCCCTTGGTTAAGGGACTCGGTAGTGAAATCATGCATGTCGGAATCATATACCATGTAGTCATAACGTGTCCCGGCCCTCTACTGCGGGTCTCGGTAGATAAACATCATGTGCCATCCTGGCCACCATCCCCGTAACATCATAACATAATCATACACAGATAACGTGTCCCGGCCCGCAAGTACGAGAGACTCGGTGAATAATGCAGAGAGGTGCGCACGAGATCATGTCCTGGCCCTGGGCTCAGTGAAGAAGCATACCATAATTTGCACGAACAGAGTAGTGCAGAAACATATGCATGTAGTTCCAGACTCGATAGACAAACCGAACAAAACTGAAACAGTTCAGAAGAGGGGTCAAATCGAAATTATCAGATTATGGTCATAATAGATACGCATACGTGTCATTTGGGATAGTATGACAGATTATTTCAGAACATAGTATTCAGGACCGTTCCAGATATCATAGCACTTATTATATGGTAGCAGAAAGATAGCTAAGAACTAACTGAGAGTATCAGACAAAACAGAGTCAGTTTATGTCTTACCGAAACTATCGGGGATTCTGTGGGCCCACCTCGGACCCAACCATAGTGGCGTACAAACATTGTGGATAATAACCCTTAGGGAGTCACCCGTAATCATCTTGGGGTGTTTTGACTCCATTTATAGAGGTTATGTACATATGGGCAATTTTGCCGAAAAATAACAAGGAAACAATTTCAATCTTACTGAATGATTTTGAGCGATTTTCAATCTTAGAGTGAGAGAAGCAGAAATGTGATCAAGGCTCGTTTTCAAGCCTGTTACACTCAGAACATGCCTAGGAAAGAAGGGAAAAACTTTACATACCTCGATTGCGCCTTACGCTCGCTTGGCTTCCACTCCAATTCTGTCCAAAATCTAGAAATGGTCAAGTTTACCAATTGTTAGTTTCAAACTTTTTCAATAGTCCAACTTAACACATACTTGCCTACCGAAATTTCGGCAGCATTTCCCCTATACATGTAGCACCCCCGAGATTCAACTCGGCTCAAAACAACCAACAACAACCCAACAACAACACCAACAACATCAACAACCACAATAAAGCACAATACAACACAACTAGTCTACTTTCCAACATAATGCCACAATTTCCATTCCGACTTCGCATTTTCAAATCAATACCAACATGATCGTATTCATTACTAATCAAGGTCATTACAACATAATTCGGAGGCATACCATATCGTTTTCACCAAATATACATAAGATATACACAATATACAAGTTTCCTACCAAAGGCATAATTCGCCCTCAATTTCCAATCTTTTTGCAAACATGTTCAAGACTTATTTCTATCTTCCAACTTCATCAATGACAAGCATAATTTACACCTCACTACTTCCATTTCCATATTTACATAAGCTACTATCAAGTTACAAAATTTCCTACAACAACTTACCAATCATTTTTCCATAACAATAAAAATTATTATCTTTCCATTCATTTCACCATAACACACTTAACATACTAACAAGATTAAATTCACACTCCATCATCCACACACACACCACACGGCCACATACTATATTCTCCGACTTTCACTAATTCGTTCCACTTTCATTTCTATTACAATTTCTACCATAACTACACTAGATTTCAACAAAAATTCAATTAACATAAGAAGATGAATTGTTTCTCACCTTTTCTTCAAGTTTTCCACTTGCCACAAAATCACTTTCTTGCCAAAATACTTACACCATCTTGTAGAGGGTCTTGCACTCGGTAATAATTTCACAAGAATTGAATTTTTGAATCAAGGATTTGGCTCCAAAAATTTTTTCTTTCTTTTTCCTTTCTTTCCTCTTCCACCCGAAACTCTCTCTCTCTCTCTTTTTTTTTTTTTTTTTTTGTTCTTGATTTCTCTTGAATCTTCCATGAGATAAGGATGTATATATACATAATTAGTCACATGGAAAAATTTAATTAAATTTTATGGGCTTGGGCCATAGTTGGCCGGCCACCTCTCCAAGTTGGGCCATAATTTTTTCCCTTTTTATTTTCAGCCCAATTCATTAGAAACCTTATTTTGTAATTCCCGAAACAAATTCCCAAAATTCCAATTTTTGCCCTTGGTCTCCTTCCATATTCTCCACATCAATATTTTTCATGAACAACCTACATATATAAGTTCAAATCCACATATGACCTTATTCCTTACAAATCGTAATTATTTCGAATTTTCCGAATATGCAAAAATACGGGGTATAACAGTTTACGACCTGCTAGTTTACGGACCGTATACCAGTTTACGGTCCGTCCTAGCACTTTACGACCACTGGGCAGTTGCAATTCTGCAACTTCCCATATTTCTTAGACCTCTCATTTTAATCACCCACGTCAATGCACATGCATTGCTAACCTTATATCTCATCTTAATTTAGCCAACTTTCTCATCTCACATAGGATACCTTCGAAATCTCGCGTAAGGTCATCAAACGTCGTTTCTTGCTCCTGGACATCATGCACTCATACTTATCACTAGTTCGTTCACTTACGTACCAACGATTTTGTTTTTTATAAGCTGTAACAGTCAGCAACTGAATAGCCTCTATTATCTGCTGGCCCGAAGCTGTTAGCGGTGGAACTGGAGGTACTGGGCTGGAGCTGGAGCTCTTTCCTACTCTGCTGATACAGGGGAAGCAGGAGAAATCTGGGGAGGAGCCTCATGGTGAGACTCGCCTTCTTTTACTTCCGTCGGTGGCTCCTGTTCAACTCTTTTTCCAGCCACCGTCTTGCCCTTCTGGGCCGCCGTAGCTGTCCTCTTCACCGGCATCACTGAAACCATAACACAGGATTAAGAGAAGAACATGGAAACTTGGTAACAGAGCTCTATCGCACGATCTAGAGTACAAAGAAGGTCAGATTTCCTAAATGCCCTGCAACCTCCTGTTTATAAATGTGGCGCGCTACACAGCCATAAACAGGACTCTACTGGACACGGCTCGTAGACAATCCCTAGGACGAACTGCTCTTATACCACTTTTGTCACGACCCAACTAGGGCCGCGACAGGTACCCGATACTATCATACCGAGCACCTCTTATATATCGTTTGACCTTTACTACTGAGTGGGCCGTATGAAATATACTGTTATTTCTTTACATAACACTATCATTAATAGCATAATTATAAACATGTGTTAATAAACATTGTTAACATATTACACAACCACAAGGACGAATGAGGGTGCAAAACATCTAACTGTACATATCTGTCTACGAGCCTCTAAACAAAATACATATAGTAACAAGAAGGGCCGGGTGCTGCCGTGCCCGAATATGTACACAAAAGTAGTACCAATGAACTAAAGCTCCGGAACAACTGGAGCGCTCTCAATGTACCGCGAGTGGAGCTCCTAGGAACCGAACTTGTCTACCTGCTTACCTGCGTGGCATGAAACGCAGCGTCCACAAGAAGGGACGTCAGTACGAGTAATGTACCGAGTATGTAAGGCATAAAAAGCAGCATAACGAGAACATAAAGTATGAATGATAATATAATGAGTTCATAGAGCATATAGTAAGATAAGAGAGTAACCTGTTCATATGAGTGCCCTTTTTGGACGGATGACATGCATGCTTATCTTTCCTTTAAAAACATTTCGTTTTCATATACATAGAAAGTAGAACATGTCATCATATCATAGCGCCGAAATACGTCGGCTCCCCCACATATGGCCCGCGTCCGGGATGAATACGCCAGCTGACCAGGTGGCAATGCGTCTTATAGCGCAACATATCTCCCTCCCCCCTCCCCCCATATACATATACATATATCCCTTTTTCCCCGTATTTCCCATATACATATACATATAACAGCATGCATGAGACCCCAAAGAAAGTCATGTATCTATCGAAGTGACGTAAGGTCGGTAACCTCCGATTACATTATGGAATAACCATGATCGCCATGCCTCACCTTGAAGGAACTAGTATTATAAGGCGAGACTATCAATAAATAATAGCGTTAAAAGAAAACATATAATAAGATCATAAACCTCATAAGGCGTCAATTCATATACTTTGAAGTCAAAAAAAAAAAAAATAGAGTCATAATCAAGGAATAAAATTTAAGATCAAGATCTAGCCAACATTCTCACATTCATATTGAATCCATATCTTGAGACTTTCAAACATGGAACCATTCTTATCATGATCATCTTAGACATATTATCATCTTTGACAACATCGTTTTCATTACAAAAACATGGTCGTCGTTATAGTCATAAAAGCTTACAAAATCATAAACCTTTGTTTTGGAAAAGTATAGACATTTTGGAAAATATTTACGGGTTATCAGGGATAGAATCATGCCTTGGAATTCTAAACATCAATTTTTTTTTTAAAAAAAACAAGGAAAATATGGAAACAGTTATAAAGCCATAGCGCAGGAATCATGTCTTTGAAAGAAAGGGACGAGCCTTAACATACCTTGTCCGCTCCTCTAGTCGATGCAACTTAACTCTTGGCCTTCCCAAAATCTATAACAATGTTAATGAATACAAACATTAGCTATAGATATCCAAGAATCTCATCTTCAACTAACACTTTGTCTACCGAAATTTCGGCAGCATTTCCCCTGTAAATACACCATCCCCAAGAATCTAACTCGGCCAATTTTATCAACAACAATCCGAGAATTCAACTCGGCCAAACTATCAATAACAATACCAACAATCATACTAACAATTTCAACAATCAATCCAAAATATATCCTATATCAACAATGCTTGCCACACAATTCATCGGCACTTTATGTGTATTCAATTCAATCACATATAATCCGACTAACACCAATGACCCCACATTTAAGTATTAAATTCGAAATCTTTCTAACATGATCCAAGAATACTTCAAACCATTCATATGACATTCAAAACAACCCGATTAACATACTACTTCCCCCGAGACCTTCCAACTTTAATAAGAACAATAACAACCTAATTCCTTCTTTCAAATTCAATTACAACAATCCAATAATTTGCACTTTAACAACATTACACTAACAACATCACACTAACAACATCATCTCCCATAAATGTAAGAACATTATATTCAATTCACATTAACTTCTAAAACAAGTTTCCCAACAACTACAACTTCACTAAGATCATTAAACTTTCATTATCAACATGGAATACATGACAACAACAACCAAAATACTAAGTAAAATTCATCCCTTATTTCCACACAATACACACGGCCAAACACCTTATATACACGGCCATAACATACATCCCTATTTTCATGATTTTCATTCACGTTTACATACTACAACATACATAATCACCCATAACATATAAGAAAAGGATTAAACCTTACCTTTTTCCCTTGACTTCCCACTTAGCTATGATTTGTAACTTGCAAGAATATGGGTTTTTCTTGCTCCAAGGACCACTTCACTTTGCTAAGAACCCTTCAATTGGTAGAAAATAATTTTTGAAGAAATTTGTTTCCAAGGGTCTTGTTGGGTTTGGATATGGCCGAATGGCCTTAGTGTTTCTCCTTCTTTTTTTTGTTCTTCAAAGTTCTTGAAATTTCTAGGGAAATAAATGAATAAGATGACTTAGTCATCTTTTTATTTATCCATTAAACTTCTAGGTGGGCTAAGCCCACTCCAAATGGGACGGCCCAAATGGCCCCTTTAATTCCAAGCCCATTTTGTTTTGTGTCTTATTTTGCACTTCATGAAAAATTTAATTTTTCCAAATTTCAAATTTTCCCTTAGTCTTCCTCCACATTTCAATGGGTCATATTGTGAATTTACCTTTTTTCCCTTAACCTTTCTTAATATTTCCACTTCAAAATTTTCATACACAACTTGTGTGTTAAACCAAAAATCAAAATATAACCTCGTCCTAAACTTACAACGACATTGATGATATCAAGGATGAAAGTATTTCTATGATGACTATGATAAGAATGATTTTCCAAAAATGGCTTCTGAAACGTTCGTAGAAGGTTCTGTACTTCAAACGCTCATAACTTTCTTATACTAAGTCGGATTGACCCGAAACTTGTTTCCAAGCCTTCATGTGTCGATCTATGTACGTACCTATTGATTCTAGAAAATTGGTTCTATGTGCATATGTATATGATTTGGTGCCTTCAGATATTTGTGATCTTATTCTACGTCCTCTTAATGTTATTCTTCGTTGATAGTCTCCCCTTATAATTATCGTTCCTTCAAGGTGGGGACAAAGCGACCGTGATTATTCAATAATGTAATCGGAGGTTACCGACCTTACGTCACTCCGATGGTTACATGACTTTCTTTGGGCTCTCATGCATGCTGCTTATATGATATATGTATATGACATATGTATATGTATATGGGGAATATGGGGAAAGGGACATATGTTGCGCTATAGACGCGTTGCCACTTGGTCAGCTGGCGTAATTATCATCCCGGACGCGAGATGCCTGGACACGGGAGATATGTGGGGGAGCCGACGTGGTTCGGCGCTATGATATGTTCTATTTTCTATATATGAACAAGGAATGTTTTTCAAAGAAAGCTAAGCAGGCATGGCATCCGCCCTAAGAGGCACTCAGATGTACAGGTTACTCTTTTATCTTATGATAGGCTCTATGTTTCCATTATGTTATTATTCATAATTACGTCCCTTACTATGTTACTATTCATGTCTTACATACTCAGTACATTGCTCGTACTGACCCCTTTCTTCGGGGGCTGCGTTTCATGCCGCGCTGGTACACCCAGAGGAGTAGAAGCTATTATAGAAAATGTTCCAGCGGAGTTGGCAAGCTCCATTTGCTCTGGAGTGTTGCCGGGTCAGAGTACTATGCTATGATGTCTTGTCCGAAGTTAGAGACTTTGCAGACAGAGTCGTGGGTGTAGTATGTCAGTCTTGAAAGCGGCTTCATCTGCCGATGTTTATTTATATATTATGTTACAGATTCCACATGACCATAGATTTTGTTCGATTTGAGTACGATGGAAAAGAAAGATTTTGAAAGCTTACTATGTATTTCATTCTTATTTGATTTAAGAGTCCAAAGATATTATTCATGTAATATGAGTCAGCGGGTTCGCTCGGCTCAGAATATGGGGTCGGGTGCCCATCACACCCTAGTAAGATCGGGGTGTGACACCACGTTTCTACCTTCAAGAGGAATCGCATTAACATTAGTTACTCGACTATAAAAATATTTTATCATTTCTAGGGAAGATTGGACAGCATTTCCTTTGTTTCTACTACCTTTCCCATATTCTATATCAACTCCCAAACGTACATAACAACATTCACAATATAGCAACAACAATAATCATTTATCTACACTTACCACAATTCACCATTTCTCTTTGATTTCTCCCCAATTATGATTATAACTCGTTATCGCGTTTTCTCATATATAATACTTATTCCATGGTCTAATGTCATTTATAACATATTCACAATCACAATATGCTAACATTCATGATTCATCCCAATCATTATTCAACAATGACACTATTCACTCATTCATGACCGAATTTCTATGTCTTTTCACACTCCATGTGTTTCAACTTTTAACCACTCAAACCATATAAAATGGTCATAACACTCAACTTAGATGATTGATGAAAAACACTCAAGTGGATCTCCTCTTCTTGCACCAAAACTCTAACTCACTTCACTTGAGTTTTCTTGGCTTAGATGAACTTTTAGTGGTTTCATACACTTGATTTCATGGATTTTGTGTAGTTGACCATGGTTTTCCCTTGAATTCTTGTGGATGAATAATGGAGAAAGTTCTAGAGGTTTCTTTGGTGTGTGGAGAGTGAAAATGAAATGAAATAAAAAATGAGGGAGGGTCCTTATATTAAATCATGAAATCAGTCTCGACCGAGATGTACGGTGCGATCGACGGAGCGTCGATCGGATCGACGGGGCGTCGTTCTGATCGTCGAAGTCGCTAAATTTCCAGTGAGCAATCTGTCATTTCCTCTCATTCTACGGTGAGAAGGACGGTTCGTCGAACTGATCGATGGAGCGTAGACCTGTTCGTCGAATGGTCTTTTCTCTAGCTCAATTCTACGGCACAATCGACGGAGCGTCGACCCATCCGATGGTACAAAAAACGACCGTCGAACCCCCGTTTTGTAGAATTGCGGTGAAGTTCCATTTAACGAACTTTTCTTCCTTGCCTTTAACTTCTTTGGAATCTTAATTAGAATTATTAAGTATCCCTTCTTACTTGTAGGGACATCATGTACACCTTAACTTACGTTAGTCCCTTCAATGCTCAACAACCCAAAGTTTCGAGCTATAACAACAAACTTTCAAACACCTCAAGATGATATTATCATGTATAACTCATGAGAGATTAACAGAAATATGACTTATGGCGAATGGCAAGAGGATAGACAACGACAAATGAGGTATCGGATGACAAATTCAAAGCAACTATAAACCATAAGGACATGAATATGATGTGATATGCAGTCAAGAGAGAATGAGAAGTGCTCGAAATTAAGTGACATATAGAAAGGAAAATGAATTGCAACAACAAGGAGATTAGGACAACGACGTCAAATCGTTATTAAGAAGAGATAAGTGAGTTATCAAAGGAAAGCCATGGTATATAAAGAAAAGAAAGGAATTGTCATATGAAAAGTATACTGATCACATTTGAAACACTGCATGATGGAGCCTCCACGCCACAACAGATTATGTTAATAGTGATCGTATCTCTAGTATATAAATAGATAGGATGTAAGGGAGGACACCATAAGGAATATCATAAATGAGTCAAAGGAAGTTAACATTAAAGGTTATCGAAACTCATGACAGAAGAAGATTTAGAATAGCATGTTTAAATCTCTTGGGTATTAAGAAATCTAAGATGTGACGTTCAATACGGTAAGATGAAAGATATCCGATGAGCATGTGAATAGAAAAAATGACATTGGCATCAACGGTAAGGTACTAATTTAACATTCGAGGACGAAAGTTCCTTAGGGGGGAAGGATGTTACACCTCAGAAAATCTTTGTGCTATTCATATGGTAAACAAGTAAGTACATGTGGGACAAGTTAAGGAAGTATCTTGAGTCGATAAAAAAAGTTAGGATTTCATTTTGCTCATTTTGTACTTTGACGCTTCGTTGTAACCCGACTAATATAGATTTGTGTTGAGGACCTTATGGGACAATGTATAAGCTATCTACGAGAATATCTTAAGATGGTATATGAGTATCAACATGTTAGGCAAAGGGTACAAGAGTTGGAAGATACACGACTAGGTTGAGGTTGACGAGTGCATTTAAGCCTGAGAAATGAGATTTTGGAAAAATAAAAATGGGTTGCTTGCATACCTGACGTGCCAGCTTAACCAACTTAGTTCCCGTACTACTTTCTTGAGCTACTTGATACATATCTTAACTACAAAGTAAGGATGAGACACGTGTTAAATTCAACGGACCAGCGAAGCGACACCTATTTAATTGAACAAGTAGGTGCATTACCTACTTGCTTAAAAAGGAAAGGCCATGATATACACACCCAAAAAATGGCAGATTTCCAGAGCAAAACATACCATATTTTCCAGAGCAAAACATAGGAGAAAACCCCCTGCAACTCGTGTCCCCAAAATCTCCACAAACCATAAGTGATTTCGAGTGAAACGAAGTAATTCTAGCGCCAAAACACCCAGAGTGCTTGCTAGTTTCTCTTTCTCCTTCTTGTAGCTGCATTGGGGGAATGATTTGAGATGAATGATGACTGGGTTTCGTGGCTTATACTCAGTCCAAGGTAATTTTATGCTTTTCCTTCCTTTATCTCAGCTTCTTCAAGGTGTAGCTCGATCGTAGATTCTAGAACTTGCGAGTTTCAAAAGAGTAGCATGTTGGTTGTTGTTGTGCCATTGCTGGCTGGTTGTAAACTTGTTTTTAAGTTGAATTCATGGATTTTTTTATATGAGAAGAGTCTTACTTATGTATTTCTAGTTATTTTGTTTGATTTGAAAGAAAGGATAAGCTGGAAATTTGTTTTAGTGACCTGAAAAATTAGCTTAAGTTACTGAACTTATGGGACTGTTATGGGGTAGTTTTAAAGTTTTATTGTGGATGAAAATCAGTAGAGATAATTGAATATGTTGTGGTTAATTCTATTGCTAAATTATGGAAGGAAGAAGGAGTTTAAAACTATGTTTGTTTAATCGTAAACCGAGCTTGCCGCTCGTTGCACTATTGTTTGACTTGCTGGAATTTTTCTTACATTGTTGAGGGGCTGAATGGATAGGATTGGTTGTTGATATTGTTGATGTTGTTGTTTGGTGTTGTTTTGAATTCGGGGAAGTGAGGAAATGTCGGGGAAGTGCTGCCCAATATTTCGTAAGAGAGCTACTAGCTTAGAAACGTGTTTCGAGTTCATCCATGGTATTTACCATAGTTCTAATATGTTGATGTAGGTTGAAGCACTATGGGCAGTGTATATTGAATCATTGACAACAAAGGTATGTTAAGGCTATCCCTTATTTCTCTTTGGCATGAATCTTATGAAAAGAATGAAACGAACGAACGAACGTTATCCATAATGATTCCACTCTTAGAATGTTAGAAAGCTTATGTTCTTTGGATTATCAATAATGTTACTACTTACCGTTGATGATTTTTGATTTTAACTTGTGATCATTGATTTAGTAGAAGTAAGACATATTGATGATGTTAGTTTCATAATGATATTCGAAGGTTACCGGCCCTACGTCACTCTGAAAGGCCTAGAAGTTACTCCTATGAGTCATTCACGCATTGTATATATATGTATACACTTATTTTACTACACCGAGTCACGCTATAGTTGGCCGGGTACAGTACCTATTGTGTACACCATTGTAGTTGGGTACGGATAACACTGAGCCTGTCAAGGCCGGTTACCGATAACACCGGGCCTATATTATATGAACGGGTATGGTATTATGATATATGTATATGATGAAAGAAAGCATGCATATCATACACCCTCAGAGGCACTTTCAGATGTGCAAAGTTATACAGACACATTCAGATATATAGATTGACTTTCATGTCCTAGATTTCTTTGATGATTCTTATATATATGTTGTTTTCATGCCTTACATACTTGGTACAATATTCGTACTGACTCCCCTATTGTTTGGGGGGCTGCGTTTCATGCCCGCAGGTCCCGAGATACAGGTTGGTGATCCATCAAGTAGGATGTCAGCTCAGCGGTTAAGATTGTTGCTGTTATACCCCGTATTTTTGCACGTCGGATTATTCGTATACTAATCGACATAAGTTTAAGGACGAAATTATTTTTTTGGATAAGAGACAAGGACTTCTAATCCAAGATTTTTAATGCGTGCACGATTTCTTGTAAATGTAATTGGTGTAGAAATATTAGTGGAGGTTAGGGATTAATTAACCATGATTATATTATTAAGTGGGGATTAATGATTAATTAAGATTAATTGAATAATGAAGCGGACTCCACTGACATGTGTCAACATGGTGGGACACATGTCATGGTAGTGGACATGTGTCCTATGTCTAGGAAGCACATATATGATTCACAAATTGTGAACCAAGCTGGCTGTACACTTCATTGTTATACAATTCAAATGAAATTCAAGCGTAATAAAAATAAAGAGCATAACCATGGCTGCTGCTCACGGCCAGCCATGGTAAAAAAAATTGTTTTTGTTTGCTTTGATTTAATTCCAAGGTGAATTACAAGTTCAAGGAGGTGATAGCAACATTACATATTGAATTGAGGAAGAAGAAATTGTGAAATTGGAGCAATTAAGTGTAGAAATTCCTCCGAGAAAATTTAGGTAAGATTTTCTTGTTTTATAGTATAATTGTATTAACGGTGTTGAAATGGAAGGATTAAAATTGGATTGGATGAAATTGGAAGTAAGAAATTGCATGAAATCCTTGTTATACGAAATTGTGAGTTGAAAAGGATTAAAAAAGGGTTGTTGGATTGTTAGATTTGTTTATGGGCTGTATTGTAAGAATTTGTATACATATCCCTATTACTGTCATTGTTGGTATTTCTGTGATAACAGGAGGCTAATTAGAAATTCGGGTTAGGCGAATATATAGGGGAAATGCTGCCCGATTTCCGTTAAGTCCTTAACTAATGAAAACCCTAATAGAGAAAGTATAAGTAAAAGAATGAGTCCTATAGGCGATTGGTTACAGATTTATGAACTAGGAAGTATAGTTTACTAATGATAGCGTTACTTTTATATAAAATAGGCTAAAGGGACGACAAAGCGAACGAGAGTGCGATTAACCTTCAGCAGGTATGTAAAGCTGTCCCTTCTTTCTTTTGGCATGTCTTAGATTTAAGTGATGAATGATATGAGCTTTGGGATAATTCTATTCCTAAGTTTCGAGTGTGATTTATGAGTCCTGTTCTTATAGACTCTACGGCAATTAATATCCTTGACTTTTATAAGCTATTTTGTATTCATGTCTACGATTCCTAAGGCTCTTTTGATATGATCTATAATGACATTCGAGGGATACTTGATATGATTGTCGCTACTGATACTCAGGTGTTAATCTCTTCTACTCATTCTATTTGAGTCTTGATAATGATTTAAATTGCATATGGTTGCTCACTACTCTGCTCGTGCATGCCTCAATATGTCTTTCACCAAGTCCCGGGCCGGGTATGTTATCGTGCACAGTTTCACTGCATTGTTCACCGAGTCCTTCACTAGAGGGTCGGGTACGGTATATACATATATATATATATATATATATATATATATATGATGGTGTTATGATGTGTTGGCGTTATGATGTGTTTATGGAGTTATGCTGTGTTATGGCGTTATGATGTGTTTATGGAGTTATGCTATGTTATGGTGCCAAAGACTGTCACACCCGAGCAATGGTAGGGCATGACAGGCACCCGACTCTCATCAGATTCGAGCGAACCCTTAGACATTCGCTCTATTAAAACCTGTCATTTTAAAAACTTTTAAGAATATAAAATTTTTTCCAATTAGAAATCATTATCTCTATAACGATTATGAAAACTTTCAATCCATAAAATCTAAAATATATATACTCTTTTAAAATCCCTAAATGACTCAACTGATATCACTTTGTCGACATCACGACAAACATACCACAGAACACTGTCTGCAGAAGCCTCTAAGAAGTGAACTGGACATTATGAGTCAGGACAAGGCCCTGACATACCCATAATCATACATATCTTTACATGACTCAGCACAGCTCCAGAATGAGGTGGAACTTGTCAATCCCAGCAGACGTCAGAGCATCCTAGCTATACACTTAACCTGCCAAACAATCTGGGGCTGCGGGCATGAACGCAGCGTCCCCAGGCAAAAGGACGTCAGTACGGACAATGTACTGAGTATGTAAGGTGGTAAAAAATCGTAATCATAATTTTATTTAGGAGAGAAGAAATCACAATCTAGCTCAATACCTGCAGCCTTCGCTGGAAGAAACATAAATGTATACACGAAGTCTCAAACAATCTTTAAGTAAATAATGCAATCCAACACACATTCTTTAAGTAAATAATGCAATCTCACACACATGCCGCTTCCGACATGTTAACAAAATGGTCCCTTCGGACAGCCACTTCCGGCTAGTATCACAATAGTCCCTTCGGACGGCCGCTTCTGGCATAATAATGATGGCCCCTTCGGGAAGCCGCTTCCGGCTTAATAATAATGGCCCCTTCGGGCAGCCGCTTCCGGCTTAATATCACAATCATGTCAACACAAACTTAATCCACAAATACCAATACAAAGAGATGATGCTATGGAATGTAAACATAAATCGTAAATGAAATGAAATAGTAAAACCTCGCACCCCCTTCGGAGTGGTTTTGAAAATCTAACTTTATGTTTCCTTTAGTATAAAACTAATTTCCTCGAAATCATTAGTAAAACCATATACACAACTCAACTGGCACCTTATGGGTGTTCCCTTCGGAACAGAATAGGAGTATAATATCAATAAGCCATCGCAAGAAACCTTTAGACCTTACTCATCTAACAATGGAATCATATGAAGTACATATAGAATGAATAACAAGGATCATGCCAAAATGAAAGAAGGAATAGCCTTAACATACCTTTAGCGCTTATTCACCACACAATACGTATACGCTGCCCAATAACATCTCAACCTATATTAAGACGCCAACAACTACGACTAAGCTACGAGGAGATTCAAAACGTATTCTAGCGTTAGTAACTCCTTTCTAGATGTTTAGTCGACGTTTTCTCTTGTATCCAAACCAACTACATACAACCAATCCAACATCAATAATTATATGTTCAATACCAATCCGGACAGCCCACACAACATTCAAAACAATCCACATTTACAACATTCAATAGCGATTCACATACGACAACTACCTTCTCAAGTTATTCCTAATAGTTTGTAGCCTTAATGTTTGCATGTAACAACTTTATAACAGCCCATCCAACATGCAATACAATGCATAACCTTAATTATCATTAATCTTCCAAGCTCAATAGGAACAACAACAATGTGTCAAAACAGCCCGTACTTTACAACACCCGATAATAGTTTACATGTGATTATGACACATCCAATTTATTCTTGTTAGTCTATATTTCGTCGAAACGATTCTATAACAGCTCAACCACTATGACAACATGATGTATATTCTTAACTATAATAAGTTTTTCCAACTTAGCAAAAACAACACGTCCAAAAAAGTCCCTAACCAACAACACGTCCAAAACAGTCCCTAATCGACAGCATAAAAATGTTCGGAATTCTTGTAAACGTTTACGAACATACTAAGAAAACCACATATGATTCTTACACATTATTTCATGTCTTCTTTTCATATAATTTCAGTAAGTTATGACCAGCAATCACATGACAACTACATCATCAATTCATACGCAACTAAGCTACATCGTCATCTCTATAATCCTTACAACAACTCACAACCGACTTTAGTTCCAACTCCAACCATTAAACACCTTTATTTCCATCATAAAATTCATGACAATATCAATCAAAATATCAAGTAAAATCAGTTCACTACCTTCCACACAAAACAGTCCACTACATGGCTTAACCATGCTTCAACATCACACACATAAAATCATGGATTCAATTATTTTCATACTAACACAACTTCACCTTTAACCTTCCAATTATTTTCATTATTTTTACCATGCAATCTATGATAGCAACAACCATAATTACTAAGGAAAATCAGTTCCTCATTTCCACCAAAACAGTCCCTACGGTTCACCAACATTCCAACACCAACATTCATGATTTTATGTATGCGATTCAGGTTCACCAAGTTACAACCATACTTCAACATTAACACATATAACCCCATGACTACTATCATGTTCCAACATCAACACACATCATTTCATGCATACAACTTATATTTGCACATCTACATCACCCTTAATACATGAAAAAGGAAGTTAGATCTTACCTTGACAATTCGTCTTCTCAACTTGGCTAGAGTTTGTGAATTGAAATGATAATGGTTCTTGTTGCTCCAAAGACTATCTTCACGTTTTTAGGGACCTTATAAAGGGTTGAAACACCTTGGAAAATAATTTTTGGATCAAGACTCAAGAGCTCAAAAATCAGCCATTGTGGCCGAGAGCTCTCTCTCTCTAGATTTAGGTTTTCTTTCTTTGTGTTGTGTAGTTGAAATGAATGTATTTGATGATATCCTTTGTCCTTATTTGGTTAAACTATGATGCCTACAAGGTGTCCACATGCTCCACTCATGACATTGAGCCACTCAAATAAACTTTACACTAAAATTCTAATTCTTTCCCTTCAACTTTCGGCTGAACTTCCCCCTTTGTTCCCTTTCTTCTTCTTTCCATTTAATTGTTTACAAGACAATTGCATGTGTAGTGAATCAGTCATACACTAACCTTTGTCCATTGCAATCATACAAGGATGAATGTCAATATTTAAGTGTGCAAGGATTCTTCCTAACATGTGTGTCTTCATAAAATAATGCATGCTTTCATGAAGTGATAGATTCCCTCAATATTCAATTGCATGCCTCACATGGATGTCTTCTTTTTTAGCCACCTTGGACGAAATTTACATGTATTTTTCTTCCAATTTAATTGTCCACAATATGATGAAAATGTAGTGGATGAATCAACATTTAAATGCATATTTGTATGTCTTCCATAATAGCCTTATTTTAGATGACTTTTAGTCATCCTTTGGACATGGCACGTTAATGTTCATATTGGTTCATTGTGGTCACAAATTTTTACTTAACACCATAATTAAGTAGTTCCTAATCTCCAATAACATTCTTATACTACGTAAAGTTTATAACCGATTAGTTCTAGTTTAGAAATTACAAATTGAAGGTTTCTATTTCGTGTCCGGGAAGGGTTCCGTCTTTAACTCACGTCGATTCCTTCGCGAATAGCTCGACGTATAAAATACGGGGTCTAACAAAGACGGGGTGGCGACCATGTTCACCGAGTCCCATAATGGGCCGGGTATGATATATGATATTGACATGAATGATTTATGTTTCAAAATGGCAAGTGTTTTGGTATTCTGGACATTGTACTTGTTTTCTGTACCCCCCCCCCCCTATTTCAGTTATGATCCTTTTTACTGTATTTCATGCTTTATATACTCAGTACATATTCCCTACTGACCCCCTTTCTTCGGGGGGCTGCGTTTCATGCCCGCAGGTACAAATAGTCGGTTTCGTGACCCTTCAGCATAGGACTTCTACTCAGCTGTCTTGGGGAGCTCCGTTTTTCTGGAGTCTAGACTTTTGGTACAGATCTTATGATATATATATGTATGTTTATCCTGGGGTACGACGGGGCCCTGTCCCGTCATATTTCACTGTTAGTACTCTTAGAGGTCTGTAGACATATGTGTGGGTTATGTATAAGTTTTGTTCAGCCATGTCTATATGGCTTACGTGTGGTATTGACATGTTGTGATAGCCTTGTCGACTTATGTATAGTATTCACATGTTGTGGCAACCTTGTCGGCTTGCGTTTTATAACAATATATAGTGGCAGCCTTGTCGGCTTGCGTATTTTATCACGAAGTGATTGGCTGTGACTCTACAGGAGACAGATTATCATGATATGTAACATTGTGAACGTTTGGATCTTTGTCAATCCCTATATTGTCTATAGTGTCAGCTTGACTATGTTTAACAGGTACGTATACGAGTGTCCATCTCGGGCACTGGTCATGGCCCACAGGGTTGGGTCATGACAGTTGCACTCCATTTGCTCGAGAGATGCTAGGGGTCAGCACGATTATATACATACATATATATATACATGCATATATATATAAATACATATACACACACACACACACACACACACACACACAGATATATATATATATATATATATATATATATATAATATAAGTAGCATGCATGAGAGCCCAAATAAAAGCTATGACTCTATCGGAGTGACGTAAGGTCGGTAACCTCCGATTGTATTATGAAATAGTCATCATCGTTGTATCCCACCTTGAAGGAACAATTATTATAAGGTGAGATCAACAACAAATAATAAAATCGAGAAAATCATGAAATAAGCTCAATAATCTCATAATAGCATTAAAATCATAAGCTTTGGAGTTTCTATAAATGGAATCATCATCATCATGTTCATCATAGAAAATATCACATCTTTAGTATCATAAGAAGCTTTTAAGAATCATGAACTTCTAACTTTTTGAAGTAAGAAGGTTATGGAAACATGTATGGAATCATAACATAGGAATCATGCCTTTTGAAAGAAAGGGACTAGCCATAACATACCTTTTGGTCTCCTTAGCCACTCAACGTTTATCCTTCCAAGCTCGTAAATCTACATATAAACCATTCATACTATTGTTAGGCTCAATGTCATACGCTCATCTTAAGCCTTCAATTTAATTCCGTTTAGAATCTGTCAAAATTCGGGCAGCATCTTCCCTGTTTATATGCCTAGCCCGAAATCACAATCCAACAACCAACAACAACAACAACAATACCAACATCACAACAATATTATCAACACCAATAGGCTCCATGAGAAATAGGATGGAGAACATACCTTACACTAGAAGAACTTCACCCCACTCAACTTCTTCCAAGATCAAATTTATCACAACTTTAAGTAGAGATAAGAACTATCTTTCTCCATGACTTAGCTTGGGGTTTTGGAGTTTAATCCTCTTTTGTGATGGTATAGAATGTTTTGGAATGGTGGAGAGCCTTCAAGAATATTCTTGTACTGGAGAGAGAAGTGTGGAAAATTCTAGAGAGGTGTGGAGAGGTTAGGGGAGTTCTAAAGGATTATGGAGTTGAAGAAAAATGACTAAAATGAAGTGTAGAGGCCCTTTTAGAGTTGCAAAATTCGGATTGGGCCGGATCAAAACATAAGTGGGCTTTTGAGTGGATTTTTCAGATTTCCTCCCAGGTTCGGGTTCGTCTGACTGTCCATTTTAAAATGCCCATAAATCCTTGCTCCGATGTCATATTGATGAACGTTTTGTTGCTGTTAGAAACTAAACTCGACGAAATTCATTTTAGGCTTTTGAAACACCTTAAACTCCTAATATACCTGGAGATATACCCCTCAAAATTCGCCCCAAAATTCTGTCCACAATTCTGCCAACTTTTTTTTTTCAAATTTTGACAAACTTATTTTCTTCGATTTGCTTGATCCTGGAATCTTCCGAAGCTCTCCATACATGATATTTATCATTTAATATACATGATAATGGTCATGTCCTTTGGTTTCAAGGTTGTCCTTCCCAGTTACGACTTACGAGATCGTAATTCATTCTTTACTTCATTGTTACGTACTTCCCATGGCTTGTACCTTCCAAAACATCATGGGATGTCTCTGATACTCCATTAATACGGTGAAGTACATGGAATGCTCATGCTCTGAAAGTGCGAGGTGTAACATCCTTACCCCCTTAGAAACATTCGTCCTCGAATGTTGTAGCTTGCGAGCCTACAATGCTATCATTAATTTCTTGAAATGGTTATCCACCTTTAGTTCCTAATATCCATGCTCTTATACTATGGGCTCATTAGTCTTCTTTCATATTCTCCCAGTTTTTTGTCGAACTCATTCATTAGTTCCGTATTCTCATGTTACACCTCAGAAAAATCTTCCTTTGTTGCTCAATGAATGAACTAGTGAGGAGTACGAGCCTACGATATTTCACTGAGTAAGAAATGACAATTGATGGCCTTAAGTAAGATTTCAAAGGCAATCGCAATAAGAGATAGGTTATGCTCCATAAGGACTAATTATAGGTTCTGAAAATGTGGAAAGTTGCAGATTTGCATTTTGGCCAGTTGGACGTAAAATAAAATGCGGACCGTAAAGTAGTATACAGCCCGTAAACTGTCGTGTCGTATTTTGAATTCCAAAACTACAACTTTCTGTCAAATGTTTGAATGGTTAAAGATGACTTGAAATACGGACCGTAAACTGAAATACGACCCGTAAAATGTGTCCGTAAATCACCATGTCTCAGCCTGACTTTCTGGTTCTGTTATGCTTAAATACACCCACAGTATACGGACCGTAAAATGGAATACGACCCGTAAACTGGGTTTACGACCACTGTGCACTTCAAATCAGATTTTTAAGTCATTAAATAAGGGGACCAAGGCTTATTTCATTTCACTTCTACATCATACCCCTTCTCTCTAAAAAATCTCTCTACATATATTCCACAAGAATTCAAGGATATTTGGGGATCAACAACATAAACCAAGTGAATCAAGTATAAGGAAACCCATTAAAGATCATTCAAGTCAAGAAAACCCTATGGGGATAAAGTAAGGTTTTGCTCAAGTGAAGTATTATCCATCAAGGCTCGTTCCTACAACATCTAAGGTAAGATTAATGATATTTCTATGTTGTTTAGGGTATTTAAGAGTTGAAATACTTGGATTATAGAAGAATATAGAAAAATGGGTCATGAATGTGGAATAGTGCCATTTTGAGAAATAGTTTGAATTGAGTTATGGTTCTTGATGTGTTGTAATGTAAATGTGTTATAAATGATGTTGAGAAAGTGAGATGATCAATGCACGTGAATGGACATAGTCGTGTGTCATACTATGGATATGGGTGATTGAAGGTAAACTAAGAAATGTGGATAATGTGAATGAATAATGACTATTGTTATGGCATTGTGAATGTATTATTGATGTATGGGAGTTGATATACGTTATGGAGGAATGTCGTATGAATAAAGGAGATGTTGTTCGATTTTCTCTAGTTTTAGTCATGCATGCTAGCTATCGATCCTTATGATAGTATGGCTTTAATGAAGGTAGAAACGCGAGAGTTGAAGAAGAACGTGCAAGTGGTAGATAGTTCAACGGAAAGGTATGTAAGGCGAACCTTTCTTTCATAACGCATAGTTATTGGCCAAACATCTAAATCCTCTATACGAGTATGTTGTCTTTCAAATGATTTGATCTTCTGAGTTTGTAAGCTCATGATTCTTGATACGCTACAATTGTATTAAGTTCCTCACGTAATGAGTAAGCGCATAAAGATAGATGTGATGGATGATGATAATAGTGATAATGATAGTGACGACGATTATAATGGTAATAGCAACGTTAATGACGATGACGATTATGGTAATGAAGTTAAAAGCAAAGATGCTTATGAGCTAATATGTATATGTATGACTATTATGGAGCCCCGAGCTTATGAGGCCGGGTAAGATATGTAAACAAGTATGTATATGATTACGTAACGCGCGCACACCTCTGCAGATGGTACGGATAACCCAGACGCCTTGGTAGGGCCAAGTAGATGTAACCCTGACGCCTTGGTAGGGCCAGGTATGTGTGACCTTGAGCCTTGGTTGGCCAAGTATGTATGAAACACCGATCCTACGTGGTCGGGTATGCTATGTAAAATGCTATGTATATGATATGATTATGTATGTGATATGAATAAGATATGGATGTGAGTAAGGATATGTAAATGGTTACGGATACGGATATGGAGGTATGTACACAATCACGTATTAGAAATGGAAAGTTCCTATGTACGGCAAGTAAGTGCCTATAACGATGATATTACTATCTCCCCTCCTACGCGTTTTCTTATGTTGCTATTTATGCTTTAATATTGATATTGATCATGCTTTACATACTCCTTACATTCTTCGTACTGACGTCCTTTTGTTTGTGCACGCTGCGTCATGCCCGCAGGTGCATAGGGAGACAGACTCGATCCATAGCTATATTCTCAGAGACTACATAGCAGAGCTCCATTTCATTCGGAGCCATAGCTTTTGGGTACTTATTCTTTTGTGTACATAATTATGGGCATAGCGGGGTCCTGTCCCGCTCATGTGATATGTTATACTCTTTTTTTAGAGGCTCGTAGACATGTGTATATGGTTAGATATGTCTGGCCTTGTCATCCTATATTTTGTACATCATTTTGATAGCCTTGTCGGCTCATGTACATTGATGCGACATACATGCCTATGATGATATAAAGCCATTGCTGTCCAATGGTACTAGTACGATTGATGAACATAAATGTATGCTTCATTATGTGGCTCACCTAGATGTAAGTATCATTATAAGCTAAGGGGTGCCCGGGCGGGCTAGCACCGGGTGCTCGTCGCGGCCCCTAGTCGGGTCGTGACAAAAGTGGTATCAGAGCAGTTCAATCCTAGGGTGTGTCTACGAGCCGTGTCCAGTAGAGTCTTGGTTATGGGTATGTTGCGCGCCACACTTATAAACAAGAAGCTGCGGACTTTTTAGGAAAAACTGACCTTCTTTCTTCATAAAAAATCGTGCGATAGAGCTATGATATAAGAAATTCTTATTCCTTAATCGTGTGTTGTGTATTTCAGAGATGCCTAAAAAGAGAAAGGCTACAGCAGCCCAAAAGGGCAAGACGGTGGCAGAAAAGCGGGCTGAAAGAGCACCGCCACCGGTAGTAGAGGAAAGTGAGTCCCAGAGTGCGGCTCAATCTCAGTCCTCCCGTTTAATACCTATATTAGAGGAGCATGAGGGAGCCTCAGCCCCAGCTCCAGCAACTCCAGCTCTTCCCCCGGATAATTCGGGCCAAGATGTGAAAGAGGCCATTAATTTGCTGACTCAATTGGTTGCGGCCCAGACTCAGAGGCAAGGTTCAGGGCAAGGTGATAGGGCTGTTAGTGCAAGGGCCATTGACTTCATTACTTTGAACCCTCCGGAATTCTTTGGGTCAAAGCCGGAGGAGGACCCTCAGAATTTTATTGATGGTATGTTGAGGACGCTTCGATTGATTCATGCTTCGGACACCGAATCGGTGGAGTTGGCGTCATATAGATTGAGAGATGTCTCGATCCAATGGTATACGGTTTGGATGGCTTCACGTGGGGCCAATGCACCTCCCCCGGTATGGCAAGAGTTTGTTGATGCTTTTCTCCGACACTATATGCCTCCAGAAGTTCGGCGAGCTAGGGCCGATAAATTGTTGAATTTGAGGCAAGGTAGCATGAGTGCCCTAGAGTATAGTCTCCACTTAAATTCCTTGGCTAGGTATGCTTCAGCCATGGTAGCGAATATGGGTGACCGGGTACACCGATTTTTTAAAGGCTTAGGGACACATTTGATGGATAGATGTTTGACCGCGTACCTTCAGGACAATATGGATATTGCACGCATTCAGGCTCATGCTCAGAACATAGAAGAAAGCCTACAATAGCAAAGAAGTGAACGCGAGCAGGATAGGGGTCCTGGTAAGAGGGCCAGATTTTCGGGGTCAGTGAGTGAGTTCAGAGGTAGACATAGACAGCAGATGTCCAGGCACTCAGGCTATTCTATGACTAGTGCGCCTCCACGGTTTTCAGGCCAGAGATTCGATAGATCTACTCGTTCCGAGCCGAGTCAGAGTTATTCGGGGTCTTAGTTTAGTGATGATTTAGGCCAGTCAAGGCCACCCGTACCACGATGTTCCTAGTGTGGGAAGTCGCATTGGGGTCGATGTCGATTGGGTTCTGTTGATTGCTATTCATGTGGTCGACCAGGCCATATCATGCGTGATTGCCCCTCAGTTCATGGTAGAGGTAGGACCCAGCCTTCAGGGTCGGTAGCCAGATCTTCATCGTCTGTACGCCCTATGGGGCCAGGTTCACATGCGCCAGTCAGCCATGGTAGAGGTAGAGGGAGAGTTCCCAGTTCTAGCGGTCCTCAGCACCGTATCTATGCTTTGGCGGGACGCCAAGATCTCGAGTCTTCTCTAGACGTTGTTACAGGTATATTATCGGTATTTTCTCAGGATGTATATGCTTTAATTGATCCGGGCTCCACCTTGTCATATGTTACTCCATATATTGCGGGTCAATTTAGAGTCGAACCGGAGTCGATAAAACCTTTTGAGGTGTCTACACCCGTGGGTGAATCGGTAATAGCTAGCCGAGTATATAGAAATTGTATAATTTTGATTTGTGATCATCGTACCATGATTGATCTGCATGAGTTAGAAATGGTGGATTTTGATGTTATTATGGGCATGGATTGGTTGGCTTCTTGTTATGCCAATGTTGATTGTAGAATGAAGATGGTTCGTTTCCAATTTCCGGGAGAACCAGTTCTAGAATGAAAGGGAATACGGCGTCAGCAAAAGTTAGGTTTATTTCCTATCTAAAGGCAAGGAAAATGATCACAAAAGGTTGCATTTACAATCTAGTTTGGGTTCAAGATGTAGAGGCTGAATCGCCGACTCTTCAGTCAATTTTCGTAGTAAATGAATTTCTGGATGTGTTTCCGGAAGAGCTTCCAGGCCTCCCTCCCGAGCGGGAGATTGATTTTGCTACTGATGTATTGCCGGGAACTAAGCCGATAATGGCTCCCGCAGAACTGAAAGAGTTGAAGGAGCAATTGAAGGATTGAAGGTTTTTCTTCTATTTCTGCACCACTCACAAAGTTGACCCAGAAATCAGCAAAATTTCAATGGACAGATGCTTGTGAGCGTAGCTTCCAAGAGTTGAAAAGTAGATTGACTTCCGCCCCAATCTTGACACTTCCAGAGGGATTGGAAGGATATGTTATTTATTGCGATGCCTCAGGTGTTGGGCTAGGCTGTGTGTTGATGTAACACGGCAAGGTGATTGCGTATGCTTCAAGGCAATTGCAGAAACATGAGCAGAATTATCCAACCCATGATTTAGAATTGGCCGCAGTGGTCCATGCATTAAAGATATGGAGACATTATTTATATGGTGTCCATATGGATATTTATACAGATCATAAGATCCTTCAGTATATCTTTAAGCAGAAAGAGTTGAATTTATGGCAATGATGATGGTTGGAATTGTTAAACGATTATGATGTTCTTATATCACCCCGGAAAGGCAAATGCTGTGGCTGATGCTCTTAGCCGCAGATCGATGGGAAGTTTATGTGGTGTACGACCAGAGAAGTGGGAAATGACTCGTGAGCTCCAGCAGTTAGCTAGCCTAGGAGTTCGAGTGATGGACTCAGGTAGCAGGGGAACTATCATTCAAAATTCAGCGGTCTCGTCACTAGTAGCAGAAGTGAAAGAGCGGCAATACGAAGATCCCATGCTAATGCAGTACAGAGATACACTCCCTCAAAAAGAGGAGTCATCATTTAATATTTCAGGAGACGAAGTTCTCCGATGCTGAGGCAGATTATGTGTTCCCGATGTGGCAGGTTTACGCCACCAGATATTGAGAGAAACCCATTGTTCCCGTTATTCTGTTCACCCCGGAGCGACAAAAATGTATCATGACCTCGAGTCTATATATTGGTGGAATGGAATGACGAAAGATATAGTGGAATTCGTAGCTCAATGTCCTAATTGTCAACAAGTGAAAATCGAGCACCAAAAGTCGGGTGGATTGTTGCAATCTATAGAAATCCCAACTTGGAAGTGGGAAGTGATTAACATGGACTTCATTTCAGGCTTACCCCGTTCCCAACGTAAGTATGATTCTATATGGGTGATTGTAGATAGGCTCACAAAGTTAGCTCATTTCTTACCAGTCGGAACGACGTATGTGGAAGAAGATTATGCAAGGATTTATGTTAAGGAGATAGTGATACTCCATGGTTTCCCAGTGTCTGTTTGTTATAGTCCGTACTTTGTACGTTCGGATATTTTGAGAAAGTCGTGGCAAGTTAAAGGCAAGTCCATTTTCCAAAATTATTTTAATGTACAAGTTGGTTATGAATATTATTTATGAACATTATTAGTATGGAAATATTGAGAAAGGCTAAGGATAAAAAGGGAAATTCACAAGAGGATTCATGGTAATGTTGTGGAAAGGCTAGGGGCAAAATGGGAATTTCAAAAAAAATTATTTTGAAGATTCTAGACCAAGCCAAGGCTTGGCCGTGTGATGTGTGTGTGTATGTGTGGGTCCATGTGATTATATATATATGTGGGTCAAAGCTTGTATGGCAAGACTTAATTATTCATCTTATTTTAAGAAGTTTCAAGAAAAGGGGGGAAGACCCATGTGTCCATAACTTTTATTTGAGGGACTTAAATATAAATAAGGACAAATGGTGGAAAAAGAAGGATAAATAAGACATATTTCTCATCTTCCACCCCTTAGAAAATTCAAGAACTTTGGAGAGGAGACAAGAGAGGCCATTCGGCCATGGCCTTGGGTGAACACCTCCATGGAGAAATTAACCAAGAAAAATTATTTTCTTTTAGCTTTTCTACTAATTGGAAGGTCCTTAACAACATGGAATTGTTGTTGGAGAAAGCCAAGCATCCATTTGGGTTATTTGCAAACCTTAGTCAAGTGAGAAGGCAAGTGGAGGAAGGTAAGATTTAATGTCCTTTCCTATGTGTTAGAGATGATTTGTGAATGTTGTGGTATGTAGAAATGGATGAAATTCATGAAATATGTGTGTGTAGGGAGGTAGCCGTGTGAGTGGTCATTTGTGTAGCAATGATGAATTAATTTTACTTAGTATATTGATTGTTATAGTTGTGGATTCCATGATGTGAAATGAGAATTTAACGGCTTGAAATGAAGTTGTAATTGTTTGTGGATTATGGAAGAAATAAATGTGATATTAGTATGGTTCCTTATGATTATAAGAGTGAATGATATTGCTAAAGTATAGATTGTTGATGTAGTCTATGAATTTGGAAGAAAGGAAATGTGTTGTAATTGTTCTTATTGAATTTTGAGGAATTCGGGTAGTGTATGTGTTGGTTGGGCCGTTTCAAATGTTGTGCGGGTTGTTGAAGTGCTCTTGCATATTGTTGAATGGTTTCGGATTAGTATTTGAATATGTGAACAAGTATGAATTAAATGTAAAGGAAATGTTATTGAATTATGTAAAGGAGCTACTAATGTTGGAGTGTATTTTGAATTAATTGTTGAAGTTGGAAGATATGATTGTTGGTATTGTTATTGATAATTTGGCCGAGTTGTATTCTCGGGTTTGTTGTTGTTAAATTGGCCTAGTTAGATTCTCGGGGATGTTGTATTTACAGGGGAAATGCTGCCGAAATTTCGGTAGAATATAAGTGAATTCATTTGAAAGACTAAGGCAAGTGAATGACAATGAATCTAATGATTATGTGAATTCTTTTGTATGTAGACTAACAAGTTTGGACGAATAAGCGTAGCTAATAAGGCGTGGCACAAATATGTAAGTCTTACCCTTTCTTTCTTTTGGCATGGTCTTTATGAAACAAATAAATGTCGTGTATGTATGATTTCGGAGAAATTCCTATTCTTAGACCCATTAGGATGCCTAACGTTCTTGATTTCCATAAGCTACTTCATAAGGTTTGACACGTACCCATGATTTCCGAAGCTATATGTGATATGTTTCCGAGTCTGTCTACGATCCTCATTTGCCTAATGATATGAGCACACTTAGTATGGTTGAGTTTATGGCATGATTGGATAAAGAGCCAAGTATACGAGTCCCTATTCTTAAAATGATTCTGTAAGTATTAATGTTTCTAATTTCTGCATACAGTCTTGGATCTGGCCGAACGTTCCTCGGCAGTAATATACTATATCTGTGGATCGGGCTGCACGTTCCGCAGCAATACACTGTATGATGTTCTATGAGTATGCATGCATGAATCTGTTAGACGTATATATGATATATGACATCGGTATATTGATTTGATCCATAACGGTATTTGAAAGATAATCGATATGACTAAAGTCTTGATTTTTCAAATGCTAGCACGCCCGACTATTCCATCGAGTCTTTGATATACTTTGATATGTACATATGATTCTAAGAAAGATACTTGATATGATTATTGCTTCGGTTTTCCAAAAATGGCTTCCGAAACGCTTGTAGAACGTTCTGTACTTCAAATGCTCATAACTTTCTGATACTAAGTCGGATTGACCTGAAACTGGTTTCTGAGCCTTCATGTGTCGGTAAGTATACTGGTCTATTGAGTCCCGAATTATGTGCATATGGTTTCGCATTATTCTGTTCGTGCAAGCCTCAGTTTGGATTTCACTGAGCCCGGGCCAGGATATGTTATCGTGCGTATTTCTCTGCATTGTTCACCGCGTCCCTCTCACTTGCGGGCCGGGGCATGTTATGTATTTGATATGATGACATTATGATGTGATGATGGGGTGGTGGCAAGGATGTCACATGATTTATTCACCGCGTCCCGCAAAAGAGGGCCGGGGCACTTTACATGCATACATGATACATGATTCACCGCGTCCCTCACCGAGGGCCGGGGCACGTTATATGCATACATGATATATGATTTACCGCGTCCCTCACCGAGGGCCGGGTCACGTTATATGCTTACATAATATATGATTTACCGCGTCTCTCACGGGAGGGCCGGGGCACGTTATATGCATATATGATATATGATTCTGTCATGCATGATTTGTGATTGGAAAATAAGCGCTTTGGTAATCTAGATAATGTACTCACTCTCCTACTGCTTGCTTCGGATATGGTTCTGTTTTCTGTGTTTCATGCTTTACATACTCAGTACATATCCCGTACTGACCCCCTTTCTTCGGGGGCTGCGTTTCATGCCGCGAGGTACACCCAGATGAGTCGAAGCTATTATAGAAGATGTCCCAGTGGAGATGGCAAGCTCCATTTGCTCCTGGAATGTTGCTGAGTCAGAGTTTGTATGATATGCTTAGTGGATTGACGTTAGAGACTTTGCAGACAGAGTCGTGGGTAATGGTTGTCAGTTCTGTAACCGGCTCCATCAGCCAATGTGTCATTTTGTATTATGATATAAGTTCTATGTGATTACAGTTTTTGTTTGATTTGAAAGCTACGAGAAAGAATATTTCTGAAAGTTTCACTATGTATTTCATCCCTATTTGATTTAAAAGTTTGACAAGATTATGTGTGTACTAAGGGTCAGAGGGTTCGCTCGGCCCTAAGTAAGGGTCGGGTGCCCATCACACCCTAGTAAGGTTAGGGTGTGACAAAGTGGTATCAGAGCAGGTTTGTCCTAGGGGTTGTCTGCAAAGTCCTATCCAGTAGAGTCCTGTTTATGGTGTGAAGCGCGCCACATTTATAAACAGGAGGCTACGGGGCATCTAGGGATTGTTGACCTTCTTTCTGTCATAGATCGTGCGATAGAGCCAAGTCATGGTAAAATGAAACTCTCTATGTGAGCCTTACATTCGACGGAAGAAGGCAAGTGACGATATGGAAAGGTCATAAGGGTAAGTCTGGATATATTTGTTCTGTTACCTGAAACAGAAAGCTCTGGATGGTTGGAATGAGATATATAGCCATATGTTCTGTGAGATATTGTCGATATTTGCTGTGCACAGATTCTGAATAGTAGGAATGGTAAAGGATACCCGGTCAGAATGCTTTTCAAAATCAGGATATTTGATCTGGAACACCTAACAGGAAGAGCGTGGAAAGGAAATAATGTAAATAGACGATAAGTGGGAAGTGATATTTTAGAAAAGCTACGAATTTGGGCATGGCGTGAAAAATGATTGTGAGAAAGATGAGTAGCAGTCTGAAGGATTAAAATGGATGACGTTCGAGGCCCAGTAGGACCATGATCCGTTAGAGGATTCAGGGAAAGTCGACAATTAGTTTCGTTGTAGAATACTATGTAAGGATGGTGAGTGGAAGTCCGAACTGGCTAATAGTCGAGTATGCATAAGTAACGGCGACGAAGGTATGTTCGCTGCCATCGGAAATCCGGAAGTCCAGGACAGGGAATAATCATACACATAAGTGAAAAGTGAACATTGGGAATTGAAAAAGGGTAAAACAGTAATTGTACAAAGAAGGAGGTGTTACGGGAATGTCTTGGAATCTGTAAGACCTCGACTAGCCCCAAATCATGTAATAAAGGTCATGCGAGGAAGCGGACGCGATTATATCAGCACTAAGGCACCGGATTTCACCAAAGTTTCGAGCTTAAGCGTGCTAAGGTGGGAGCAATTTTAGGATGGGTGACCCCTGGGAAGTATGCAAGGAATCCTAAAGATTCAGCCATAAGAGACAAATGAAAAGCTAGAGTAACCTAAAGGGAAATTAGAGTATACGGGAGGGTTGGAGGTTATAAGAAGCCACATAGCTCGCGACAGGCTAGATTAGAGAAGAAACAGAAAGTACGCCACATCTTTGGAATTAGGATAGGCTTGAATGACGTTTGGAAGTATTTTGTGGGCTAGTTGATAATAATTATATGTATATATATGAATGCGTATGACATCTCATCTGTGATTGTATCAGTGAACACGTGTGTCCCAGCGACCGGTGCTACGATATGGAAGGCACCAATTGAATAAGGATACCGAACTCCAAGTAACAACAAAGGTAAATGGTGCAAATGTTATAAGGTAAGCTGCTGTTATTTTCTCTACTTGTTAAGATTGGAAAGTTCTAGTACAATGACACTTGGAAAAGAAAGAGAGAAAGTAAATGAAAGGCAAGAAGATCAAACATCGGAAAGAAGTGAAAGGTAAGAAACATGATCAAGCAAAACCTCCAGAAAAAAAACAACTGGTAAAGCACGGGACTATTTGGATAAAACTTCAAGCATAGGTACGTGAAAAGGATAAAGTGTGGTAATATGAAACAAGGGAAAAGTGTGTGAGGTTCAAAAACCGATTTAAACAAGTGGAGCCAAAAGAATAGTGACCACGACAAGGAATGTGAAGTAAGAAAAGGAATGATAAAGCTTTGTGACAATGTTAGGAGATTTAGGCTCCCGAAAGGTATATAAAGAAATAAATGCGCAGTTGCAATACAAGAGCATGGTTAAGAAGTATTATAACACCCCATGAGGTCAGTTGAACATTCGAGGATGAATGTTCTAAAGGGGGGGAGGATGTTATAGCCCGTACTTTGTACGTTCGGATATTTTGAGAAAGTCGTGGAAAGTTGAAGGCAAGACCATTCTCCAAAATTATTTTAATGTACAAGTTGGTTATGAATATTATTTATGAACATTATTAGTATGGAAATATTGTGAAAGGCTAAGGGTAAAAAGGAAAATTCACAAGAGGATTCATGGTAATGTTGTGGAAAGGCTAGGGGCAAAATAGGAATTTCAAAAAACATGTTTTGAAAATTCTAAACCAAGCCAAGGCTTGGCCGTGTGATGTGTGTTTGTATGTGTGGGTCCCACTCTTTTATGGCCATGTGATTATATATATATATATATATATATATATATATATATATATATATATATATATATATATATATGTGTGTGGGTCAAAGCTTGCATGGCAAGACTTAATTATTCATCTTATTTTAAGAAGTTTCAAGAAAACGGGAGAAGACCCATGTGTCCATAACTTTTATTTGAGGGACTTAAATATAACTAAGGATAAATAAGACATATTTCTCATCTTCCACCCCTTAGAAAATTCAAGAACTTTGGAGAGGAGACAAGAGAGGCCATTCTGCCATGCCCTTGGGCGAGCACCTCCATGGAGAAATTAACCAAGAAAAATTATTTTCTTTTAGCTTTTATACTAATTGGAAGGTCCTTTACAACATGGAGCTGTTGTTGGAGAAAGCCAAGCATCCATTTGGGTGATTTGCAAACCTTAGTCAAGTGAGAAGACAAGTGGAGGAAGGTAAGATTTAATCTCCTTCCCTATGTGTTAGAGATTATTTGTGAATGTTGTGGTATGTATAAATGGATGAAATTCATGAAATATGTGTGTGTAGGGAGGTGGCCGTGTGAGTGGTCATTTGTGTAGCAATGATGAATTAATTTTACTTAGTATATTGATTGTTATAGTTGGGGATTCCATGATGTGAAATGAGAATTTAACGGCTTGAAATGAAGTTGTAATTGTTTGTGGATTATGGAAGAAATTAATGTGATATTAGTATGGTTCCTTATGATTATAAGAGTGAATGATATTGCTAAAGTATAGATTGTTGATGTAGTCTATGAATTTGGAAGAAAGGAAATGTGTTGTAATTGTTCTTATTGAATTTTGAGGAATTCGGGTAGTGTATGTGTTGGTTGGGCCGTTTCAAATGTTGTGCGGGTTGTTGAAGTGCTCTTGCATATTGGTGAATGGTTTCGGATTAGTATTTGAATATGTGAACAAGTATGAATTAAATGTAAAGGAAATGTTATTGAATTATGTAAAGGAGCTACTAATGTTGGAGTGTATTTTGAATTAATTGTTGAAGTTGGAAGATATGATTGTTGGAATCGTTATTGATAATTTGGCCGAGTTGTATTCGCGGGTTTGTTGTTGTTAAATTGGCCGAGTTAGATTCTCGGGGATGTTGTATTTACAGGGGAAATGCTGCCGAAATTTCGGTAGAATATAAGTGAATTCATTTGAAAGACTAAGGCAAGTGAATGAAAATGAATATAATGATTATGTGAATTCTTTTGTATGTAGACTAACAAGTTTGGACGAATAAGCGTAGCTAATAAGGCATGGCACAGGTATATAAGGTTTGACACGTACCCATGATTTCCGAAGCTATATGTGATATGTTTCCGAGTCTGTCTACGATCCTCATTTGCCTAATGATATAAGCACACTTAGTATGGTTGAGTTTATGGCATGATTGGATAAAGAGCCAAGTATAAGAGTCCCTACTCTTAAAATGATTCTGTAAGTATTAATGTTTCTAATTTCTGCATAGAGTCTTGGATCTGGCCGAATGTTCCTCGGCAGTAATATACTATATCTGTGGATCGGGCTGCACGTTCCACAACAATACACTGTATGATGTTCTATGAGTATGCATGCGTGAATCTGTTAGACGTATATATGATATATGACCTCGGTATATTGATTTGATCCATAACGGTATTCGAAAGATAATCGATATGACTAAAGTCTTGATTTTTCAAATGCTAGCACGCCCGACTATTCCATCGAGTCTTTGATATGCTTTGATATGTACATATGATTCTAAGAAATATACTTGATATGATTATTTCTTCGGTTATCCAAAAATAGCTTCCGAAACGCTTGTAGAACGTTCTGTACTTCAAACGCTCATAACTTTCTGATACTAAGTCGGATTGACCCGAAACTGGTTTCTGAGCCTTCATTTGTCGGTAAGTATACTGGTCTGTCGAGTCCCGAATTATGTGCATATGGTTTCACATTATTTTGTTCGTGCAAGCCTCAGTTTGGATTTCACTGAGCCCGGGCCAGGATATGTTCTCGTGCGTATTTCTCTGCATTGTTCACCGCGTCCCTCTCACTTGCGGGCCGGGGCATGTTATGTATTTGATATGATGACATTATGATGTGATGATGGGGTGGTGGCAAGGATGGCACATGATTTATTCACCGCGTCCCGCAAAAGAGGGCCGGGGCACGTTACATGCATACGTGATACAAGATATTGACCTACATGATACATGATTCATCGCGTCCCTCACCGAGGGCCGGGGCACGTTACATGCATACATGATACATGATTCACCGCGTCCCTCACCGAGGGCCGGGGCACGTTATATGCATACATGATATATGATTCACCGCGTCCCTCACCGAGGGTCATGGCACGTTATATGCTTACATGATATATGATTTACCGCGTCCCTCACGGGAGGCTCGGGGCACGTTATATGCATATATGATATATGATTCTGTCATGGATGATTTGTGATTGGAAAATAAGCTCTTTGGTAATCTGGATAATGTACTCACTCTCGTACTGCTTGCTTCGGATATGGTTCTGTTTTCTGTGTTTCATGCTTTTCATACTCAGTACATATCCCGTACTGACCCCCTTTCTTCGGGGGCTGCGTTTCATGCCGCGCAGGTACACCCAAATGAGTTGAAGCTATTATAGAAGATGTCCCAGTGGAGATGGCAAGCTCCATTTTCTCCTGGAGTGTTACCGAGTCAGAGTTTGTATGATATGCTTTCTGGATTGATGTTAGAGACTTTGTAGACAGAGTCGTGGGTATTGGTTGTCAGTTCTTTAAGCGGCTCCATCAGCCGATGTGTCATTTTGTATTATGATATAAGTTCTATATGATTACAGTTTTTGTTTGATTTGAAAGCTACGAGAAAGAATATTTCTGAAAGTTTCACTATGTATTTCATCCCTATTTGATTTAAAAGTTTGACAAGATTATGTGTGTACTAAGGGTCAGACGGTTCGCTCGGCCCTAAGTAAGGGTCGGGTGCCCATCACACCCTAGTAAGGTTAGGGTTTGACACTATTCTCTCAGATAGAGATACTCAGTTTACGGAGAATTTTTGGAAGTCTTTCCAAGAGGGTTTAGGGACCCAAGTGAGCCTTAGCATGGCATTTCATCCGCAGACCGATAGGCAAGCTGAGCGGACCATTCAGACTCTTAAAGATATGTTGCGAGCATGTATGCTAGATTTTGGAGGTAATTGGGAAGATCATTTGCCACTCATTGAATTCTCTTACAATAACAGTTATCATTCTAGCATTCAAATGGCACCATATGAGGCTTTATATGGGCGAAAGTGTAGATCTCCAATTGGGTTGTTCGAAACAGGAGAGACTAAGTTGATAGGGCCAGACTTGGTCCCGCAAGCCATAGAGAAGGTTAAGCTCATACAAGATAGGTTATTGGCAGCCCAAAGTCGTCAAAAGTCCTATGCGGATAATCGTCGAAGAGACTTAGAATTTCAAGTGAAAGATTGGGTATTCTTGAAAGTGTCGCCAATGAAGGGCGTTATGAGATTTGGCAAAAAGGGGAAGCTTAGTCCCCGATATATTGGACCTTATGATATTGTACGAAAGATAGGAAAAGTGGCCTATGAGTTAGATTTACCTCCGGATTTGGAGTCAGTCCATCCACTTTTCCATGTCTAGATGCTTCGAAAATGTGTTGGAGATCCTACTAAAATCGTGCCACTAAGCGATGTGCAAGTGACAAAAAAGTTGACTTATGAAGAAGTTCCCATTTTCATTCTAGATAGGCAAGTACGGAGGCTTAGAAACAAAGAGGTGGCCTCAGTTAAGGTTCTATGGAGAAGCAGTAAATGAGAAGAAATGACATGGGAGGCGGAAGAAACTATGCGATCCAGATACCCGCATTTATTTCAGCACTTGGAAGAGATCCAAGATGATACGTCAAGATTATAAGGTATGAATATTTTCCTTTTGTGCTTTTGGTCGTGTGTGGCCAAATTTTATTGCTACTATGTTGTGGCCCTGTGAGGCATCCATATTATGGGTTGTTGTGACAGGATGGTAGTGCCATATTATAGGGGAAACTCTGGCGAAATATTTATAGAATCCCCGAAGACTTTAACATTCGAGGACGAATGTTCTTAAGGGGGGAGAATGTTACACCTCGAAAAAATCTTCCTTTGTTGCTCAATGAATGAACTAGTGAGGAGTACGAGCATACAATATTTCCCTGAGTAAGAAATGACAATTGATGGCCATAAGTAAGATTTCAACGGCAATCGTAATAAGAGATAGGTTATGATCCATAAGGACTAATTATAGGTTCTGAAAATCTGGAAAGTTGCAGATTTGCATTTTGGCCAGTTGGACGTAAAATGAAATACGGACCGTAAAGTAGTATACGGCCCGTAAACTGCCGTGTCGTACTTTGACTTCCAAAACTTCAACTTTCTGTCAAATGCTCGAATGGTTAAGGATGACTTGAAATACGGACCGTAAACTGAAATACGGCCCGTAAACTATGTCCGTAAATCACCATGTCTCAGCATGACTTTCTGGTTCTGTTATGCTTAAATACGCCCACAGAATACGGACCGTAAACTAGAATACGGCCCGTAAACTAGGTTTACGACCATTGTACACTTCAAATCAGATTTTTAAGTCATTAAATAAGGGGACCAAGGCTTGTTTCATTTCACTTCTACATCACACCCCTTCTCTCTAAAACATCTCTCTACATATATTCCACAAGAATTAAAGGATATTTGGGGATCAACAACATAAACCAAGTGAATCAAGTATAAGGAAACCCATTAAAGATCATTCAAGTCAAGAAAACCCTATGGGGATAAACTAGGGTTTTGCTCAAGTGAAGTATTATCCATCAAGGCTCGTTCCTACAACATATAAGGTAAGATTCATGATATTTCTATGTTTTTTAGGGTATTTAAGAGTTGAAATACTTGGATTATAGAAAAATATAGAAAAATGGGTCATGAATGTGGAATAGTGCCATTTTGAGAAATAGTTTGAATTGAGTTATGGTTCTTGATGTATTGTAATGTAAATGTGTTATAAATGATGTTGAGAACGTGAGATGATCAATGCACGTGAATGGACATAGTCGTGTGTCATAGCCATGGATATGGGTGATTGAAGGTAAACTAAGAAATGTGGATAATGTGAATGAATAATGACTATTGTTATGGCATTGTGAATGTATTATTGACGTATGGGAGTTGATATACGTTATGGAGGAATGTCGTATGAATAAAGGAGATGTTATCTGATCTTCTCTAGTTTTAGTCATGCATGCTAGCTATCGATCCTAATGATAGTATGACTTTAATGAAGGTAGATGTCACGACCCAACCCCGTAGGCCGTGACTAGTGCCCGATCTGGGCACTCAATCACATTCTAGTATAAAGCAGAAGCCGACAAGGCTTTATTTCCAATTTAGATAATTTCCAGAAAAATTTCGGCAGAGTTTCCTTTGTTTTACGGACTATCCCATATACCCTGCACGCAGAAAATACCAACAAAGGCCACACAGGGCCAACAGAGTAACATTTAAATATATGCGGACCGGCCGCCGCGGCGAATGGGATCGCCCAAACACAACATATACACACAGCTGTACAGAAAGTTCCCAGCCCACAAACATGTCCACAGACCTCTAACAGACCGACAGAATCATATGACGGGACAAGGCCCCGCCGTACCCATGAACGAGAATATACATATATAGAAGTGACAAACTGTACCAAAAGATGGCTCTGAATAAAAGAGCGCTCCAAATGGCAGAAAAGATATCCTAGCCGGACGGATCGGCAAACCTGTCGTCGGTACCTGCGCGGCATGAAAACGCAGCCCCCGAGGAAAGGGGGTCAGTACGAAATATGTACTAAATATGTAAACCCTGAATTACAGAAACAAAATCATAACTGGTACAGAACGTACAGAAAATGAGCAGAAAATCCAAAGTATCCAAATACATATTTTAAAAACATGCAGAGTGTGTACAGAAACATATGTCATATCAAATCCGGCCCCTGCCAAGGGACTCGGCAGACAGAACGTGGCCACCCTCCCGACGCTGGTGCCACAACACAGAAGAATCAGAATAGGGGCATAACCCCGTAGCATAATATGTCATATCAATTGGCCATAGCAAATCATATCAGAACAAGCTGACATGGCACATCATACTCCACAAACCCATGTAAGCGTATACCTACCCCCTCACATCGAGGCACGGCGAACAATGCAGAGGATCACGCTTGACAACATATCCTGGCCCGGGCTCAGTGTGGGAAACATTGGGGCATCCACGAGTGGAGTAGTGAGAGACTAATGCAATTAAAATATCACAAATGTTTTAATAGACTCGATGAGGCATATCAAAGACAAACCGATCCAATGAAGTCGAACGAGAACATGATAAACGAGTTTCGGATATCATAATGGATTACAGAAGTATAACCTTTCTGAAATCGTTCCGAGTGTCAAAACAATTTATCAGACTCAATGGAATATTTAAAACCATGTTTGTTAGGTAATTAGAATAGTAGTCAAAACGTTTCTTTTAAGAACTGCTCGAAAAGAAGACTTAAGTACATTAAGGGCAAAACCGGGAATAGCGGGCCCACCTTGGGACAAACAAGGCGGCGGGCTCAAATTATGCCGTTTTAAGCTTATGGGGTCACCTAAAAGGGTTCTACGGACATTCTATAGCTTTCCAAGTAATTTAGAGAAAGTTTGCATAATTTCAGGGAAAGCACACCAAATGGGCTCAATCTTACTGAAGGAAAAAGCGAGATTTTCAATTGCGGATTCCGATGGGCAGAAGGTCTTCCGAGGCCTGAATCCGATTCTACTACACTTAGGCATGCCAAAAGAAGGATCGGGTTAGCTTTACATACCTTTTGAGCTTTTTGAGTCTATCCAAGCTCACTTCCCGTTTCATCAAAAATCTGCAAATGGTCACATTTACCAGTTGTGAGTTATGGATGCCATGATTTCAACTTAATGCATATTTGTCTACCGAAATTTCGGCAGCACTTCCCCTATACATATAGCACCCCCGAGAATTCAACTCGGTTAGAAACCATTAACCACAACCCAAACGACGACATCAACATCAACAACGAACATTAAAAATACAAATATCCTTCAACTAGTCATCCTTCTAACAAGTTGACATAACCTTCATTCTAACCCAAACTTTCAAACTAATACCAATGATTTCACATTCATTAACAATCAAGATCATCACAATATAGTTCTAGAAACATTTCATATCGTTTTCCTTAAGTTATACACTCGATATACAAAATATACAACTTTCCGTCAAAGTCATAACTTGTGCAAAACATCAAATCTTTGGCATACAACTTCATCACATGCTTCCAACTTCCAAACTCATCAATGATCATCACAATTAGCAACTAAACAACTTCATTTTCTTAATGTCGGAAAAATCATACTAAAACGACATAGGTTCCTACATTCCCATTCAATACAAAGTTATATCATTCTAACTTCATTTACATTGCAACCATCACAATAACACACTAACATACTAAACAACTTAATTCATTTCCATCCCAAATCCAACATACCACACGGCCAAAAGCCTTTTTTTGTCAACTTCAACTAAATCATTCAACTTCCTATTCCAATATGCATTTCATCACAACCACAACTAGAACATAACATGAATTCAACATCTTATGGCTATACAACATATACATGCACACGACCACACACTTATAACACACACCCACTTTGCAAACTTCCATTTTTCCATACAATCAACATATTTCTATATGATACAACACAAACAAGACTTTATAACACAAGAATAAGGAATAAATTCTCACCTTTTCCTCAAGTCTTCTTCACTTGAACTTGTGTTCACTTTGATGAAATAAGGTCTCCTTTCTCCAAACCAACTACACCAAGTTAATAAGGGTACTAAACTTAGTAGAAATTCAACAAGACAAGAATTTTTGGAGCAATATTTTTAATTGTGATTTTTCTCCACCATACCCGAAACCCCTCTCCCTTTCACTCTTGTTTTTTTTTTTTTTTTTGCTTTGCTTCTTTCTTGCTTCATCTAAGAGATAAGGACCACTATATAAAATAAGGTCACTTATATTAATTAGGCACATGGAAAATTAAAAGAACCATGGGTTTGGGCCATTGACTTGGCCGGCCACCCCTAAAGTCTTTGGGCCTCATTTCATTTCAATATTTTGAGCCCAATGACTTATGAACCATATTTTGTAATTCCCGAAACTAATTTCCAAAATTCCAAATTTTTCCTTGGCCTCATTCAACACTTTCACATTAATATTCTTTCATACAAAACTCCTATGTCAAATAAAAGTTAGTTATGGCCTTATTTCTTACAAGACAAGATTATTTCCAAATTTTCCAAAGGTGTGAAAACACGGGATATAACATCCTCCACCCCTTTAGAACATTCGTCCTCGAATGTTAAATTAATCCTATAGGGTCTAAAAATGCTTTTGGGGGAGTTTATGCTTATAGATAACCCATACGACACACATTCATTATAAGAAATAGAATTAAGCAAGGATTCGAGATTACCTGAGGGCATAGGGAACAAATGAGGGTATTTCTTCTTCATCTCCTCTTCGGCCTCCCAGGTAATTTCCTCCCTATTATCGTTCCGTCACAGCATCTTAACAGAGGCTACATCTTTGTTCCGGAGCTTTCTTACATGGCGGTCTAGAATGGCTACGGGCTGCTCCTCGTAAGATAACTGCTCCGTCACCTGAATATCATCTGCAGGAAATATTCTGAAGGGATCACCAATGCATTTGCGGAGCATAGATACATGGAATACCGGATGTACCGCTTCCAAATCAGATGGCAGATCTAACTCATAGGCGACGTTAACAATTTTTCGCACAATCAGTATAACGCGGACTAAGCTTACCCTTTCTGCCGAACCGCATTACGCCTTTCATAGGCGATACCTTCAGAAATACCCAATCACCAACCTGGAATTCCAAAGGACGACGCCGTTTATCAGCGTATGATTTCTGTCGACTCTGGGCTGCCAATAGTCGCTCTCGGATAAGTTTCACCTTATCAACGGCCTGCTGGATCATATCTGGGCCAATTAACTCTGTCTCGCCAATATCAAACCAGTTGATCGGTGACCTGCATTTCCTGCCATACAGAGCTTCATACGGAGCCATCTGGATGCTGGAATGGTAACTGTTATTATAAGCAAATTCGATCAATGGCAAGTGATCCTCCCAGCTACCTCTGAAATCATAACACAGGCCCGCAACATATCTTCAAGCGTCTGGATAGTGCGCTCGGCTTGTCCGTCACTCTGAGGATGAAAAGCCGTGCTCAGGCTCAGCTGAGTCCCTAATCCTTCCTGAAAAGGTCTCCAGAATTTCGCTGTGAACTGAGCACCTCTGTCAGTGATAATAGATATAGGAACTCCATGAAGCTTCACTATTTCTTTAATATAAAGCCTGGCATAATACTCGGCGGAATAAGTAGTTCTGACGGGGAGAAAATGGGCTGATTTTGTCAGCCTATCAACAATAACCCAGATGGAATCATACTTCCGTGGAGTGCGAGGCAAACCTGTAATGAAGCCCATATTAATGATCTCCCACTTCCACGTCGAAATTTCCATTTCTTGCAACAGTCCACCCGGTTTCTGATGTTCAATTTTGACCTGCTGACAATTTGGACACTGGGCGACAAATTCTGCGATATCCCGTTTCATGCCATCCCACCAGTATAGGCATCTAAGATCATGGTACATCTTCATAGACCCAGGATGGACAGAATAGCGAGCATAGTGTGCCTCGCCCATAACCTGCTGCCATAGCCCTGCAATATCAGGCACACACTACCTGCCTCTGTATAGTAAGGCTCCGTCTGGTGTAAACTCGAACGGAGTCTTCTCCTTATCATAGGCTGTGTCTCTGTACCCGAACCAGATGATAAAAATAACCCTTTCTGATCATTTTCTTCGCCTTAAGGTATGAAATAAACTTACCTTTCGGCGATGCTGTATTACCAGCCCATTCTATAACTGGCTCCCTAGGAAACTGGAAACGAACTACCTTATTTTGGCAGTCAACATTAGCATAACAGGAGGCTAGCCACTCCATTCCCATAATAACATCAAATTCAATCATATCTAATTCCACCAGATCGGCCTTAGTGTCTCGGCCATATACAGTTACAGAACAGTCTTTATATACCTGTTTCGCTACAATAAAGTCCCCAATCGGTGTGGCTACCTCAAACGGCTCTATAGGTTCAGACGTTATACCAATTTTACTGGCAACCAGAGGCGAAATATATGACAAAATCGAACCTGGATCAATCAATGCATACACAGACCGAGAGAAAACCAATAATGTACCTGTAACGACATTAGTCGATGCCTCCTGGTCCTGGCGGCTGGCCAAAGCATAAATGCGGTTCGAAGGTCCGCTAGTACCAGAAGCTCCACCACGGCCTCTGCCGCGACCCGCTGGTGCTGAAGTACCTGGCCCCGTAGGGCGCATAGCCACTGATGAAGATGAAGACCCGGCGGCTGATCCGGTAGGCTGCGCTGCACCACCCGAAATACCCTTATACGGGCAATCTCTCACAGAATGGCCCTGACGGCCACAAGAAAAACATGCACCGGTGGCTCTGTATCACTCTCCCGGATGGTATCTACCACAATAGGAACACTGAGGCCTAGGTGGCCTCGTCTGACCAGAACACCTATCTGTCCGCGAACCTGAAGCCCTGGAGCTCTGACCTGCTCCTGAATACCCTGGGCTATCAAATCTGCGACCTGTAGGCTGTGGAGGTGCGCTCTGTGCCGGCTGGGATAGATGTCTGCTAGGCTGCTGCGGCTGCTGAGGCTGTCTGCCCCGAAAATCTCCAGAATACCCAGATGATCTGGCCCTCTTGGGCTGTCTCCGATCCTGGATCCTATCAGGCTGACGCTCCCTATGCCGGTCCTCCATGCCCTGGGCGTGCGCCTGAATTCGGACAATATCCATACCGGGCTGAGCAGCCAATACCAAATAGCTGTCGACAAAATAACGGTCCAGCCCCATAATGTACCTGTGCATCCTGTCAGCCATAGTAGCTACCACAGCAGGTGCGTATCGGGCCAATGAGTCGAACTCCATACTGTACTCTCGAACACTGCGACCCCTCTGTCTCAGCAATAAGAATCTGTCAGCCTTGGCCCGCCGTAACTCCGGAGGCAGAAAATGGCTAAGAAAAGCTTGAGAAAAATCATCCCAAACTGCTGGGGGAGCGCCGTCCCCTCTAGATAACTCCCATGACTCGTACCAATTTGCCGCTACATCATACAACCGGTACGAAGCCAATGTGACTGACTCTGTCGCGGAAGCATTAATAAAATGTAAGGTGCGCCGCATCTTCCTGATAAACACCTCAGGATCCTCCTCGGGCTTTGTCCCGAAGAACTCTGGAGGGCCACAAGTCAAGAACTCACGAGCTCTCGAACTGTCACGCCTATATGCTCGATCACCTCCCAATCCGTGCCCCTGAACCTGTCCCGCCACAAGTCTGGTCAATAGCTGGACTGCCTCTCTCATAGTCTGATCCTCAGTGCCTGGCCGTGGAGTTGGGGGCTCAGGTACTGGAACTGCGGGAGCTGGCGATGGAGCCGCCCCCCGACCTGCAGCTGCTGCTGCTCCAATCTCCTCTACATATGGCGGTGTGGAAGAGCCCTCTGCCGGGGGAAAAACATCAGGAGCAATATGAGCATGGGCCCTGGTAACCCTCTGGGCCCGACTAGTCTCTCCCACAGCTGCTGCCTTGGCCTTTTGGGCCGCTGTCGCCTTTTTTGGAGGCATAACTGCAAATGTAACAATTCGTTAGGGAGGAGTCATCCTGATAACACAGCTCTATCGCACGATCTAAGACAGAAAGAAGGGTAGTATCCTAAATGCCCTGTAGCCTCCTGTTTATAGGTGTGGTGCACAACACACTGATAAACAAGACCCTACTAGACACGGCCTGTAGACATTCCGAGGACGAACCGCTCCGATACCACTTTTGTCACGACCCAACCCCGTAGGCCGTGACTAGTGCCCGATCTGGGCACTCAACCACATTATAGTATAAAGCAGAAGTCGACAAGGCTTTATTTCCAATTTAGATAATTTCCAGAAAATTTCGGCAGAGTTTCCTTTGTTTTACGGACTATCCCATATACCCTGCACGCAGAAAATACCAACAAAGGCCACACAGGGCCAACAGAGTAACATTTAAATATATGCGGACCGGCCGCCGCGGCGAATGGGATCGCCCAAACACAACATATACACACAACTGTACAGAAAGATCCCAGCCCACAAACATGTCCACAGACCTCTAACAGACCGACAGAATCATATGACGGGACAGGGCCCCGCCGTACCCATGAACGAGAATATACATATATAGAAGTGACAAACTGTACCAAAAGATGGCTCTGAATAAAAGAGCGCTCCAAATGGCAGAAAAGATATCCTAGCCGGACGGATCGGCAAACCTTTCGTCGGTACCTGCGCAGCATGAAAACGCAGCCCCCGAGGAAAGGGGGTCAGTACGAAATATGTACTGAATATGTAAAGCCTGAATTACAGAAACAAAATCATAACTGGTACAGAACGTACAGAAAGTGAGCAGAAAATCCAAAGTATCCAAATACATATTTTCAAAACATGCAGAGTACAGAAACATATGTCATATCAAATCCGGCCCCTGCCAAGGGACTCGGCAGATAGAACGTGGCAACCCTCCCGATGCTGGTGCCACAATACAGAAGAATCAGAATAGGGGCATAACCCCGTAGCATAATATGTCATATCAATTGGCCATAGCAAATCATATCAGAACAAGCGGACATGGCACATCACACTCCACAAACCCATGTACGCGTATACCTGCCCCCTCACATCGAGGCACGGCGAACAATGCAGAGGATCACGCTTGACAACATATCCTGGCCCTGACTCAGTGTGGGAAACATTGGGGCATCCACGAGTGGAGTAGTGAGAGACTAATGCATTTAAAATATCACAAATATTTTAATAGACTCGATGAGGCATATCAAAGACAAACCGATCCAATGAAGTCGAACGGGAACATGATAAATGAGTTTCGGATATCATAATGGATTACAGAAGTATAACCTTTCTGAAATCGTTCCGAGTGTCAAAACAATTTATCAGACTCAATGGAACAATTAAAACCATGTTTGTTACGTAATTAGAATAGTAGTCAAAACGTTTCTTTTCAGAACTGCTCGAAAAGAAGACTTAAGTACATTAAAGGCAAAACCGGGAATAGCGGGCCCACATCGGGACAAACAAGGCGGCGGGCTCAATTTATGCCCTTTAAGCTTATGGGGTCACCTAAAAGGGTTCTACGGACATTCTATAGCTTTCCAAGTAATTTAGAGAAAGTTTGCATAATTTCAGGGAAAGCACACCAAATGGGCTCAATCTTACTGAAGGAAAAAGCGAGATTTACAATTGCAGATTCCGATGGGCAGAAGGTCTTCCGAGGCCCGAATCCGATTCTACTACACTTAGGCATGCCAAAAGAAGGATTGGGTTAGCTTTACATACCTTTTGAGCTTTTTGAGTCTATCCAAGCTCACATCCCGTTTCGTAAAAAATCTGCAAATGGTCACATTTACCAGTTGTGAGTTATGGATGCCATGATTTCATCTTAATGCATATTTGTCTACCGAAATTTCGGCAGCACTTCTCCTATGCATATATCACCTCCGAGAATTCAACTCGGTTAGAAACCATCAACCACAACCCAAACGACGACATCAACATCAACAACGAACATTAAAAACACAAATATCCTTCAACTAGTCATCCTTCTAACAAGTTGACATAACCTTCATTCTAACCCAAACTTTCAAACTAATACCAATGATTTCACATTCATTAACAATCAAGATCATCACAATATAGTTCTAGAAACATTTCATATCGTTTTACTTAAGTTATACACTCGATATACATAATATACAACTTTCCGTCAAAGTCATAACTTGTGCAAAACATCAAATCTTTGGCATACAACTTCATAACATGCTTCCAAATTCCAAACTCATCAATGATCATCACAATTAGCAACTAAACAACTTCATTTTCTTAATGTTGGAAAAATCATACTAAAACGACATAGGTTCCTACATTCCCATTCAATACAAAGTTATATCATTCTAACTTCATTAACATTGCAACCATCACAATAACACACTAACATACTAAACAACTTAATTCATTTCCATCCCAAATCCAACATACCACACGGCCAAAAGCCTTTTTTTGTCAACTTCAACTAAATCATTCAACTTCCTATTCCAATATGCATTTCATCACAACCACAACTAGAACATAACATGAATTCAACATCTTATGGCTATACAACATATACATGCACACGACCACACACTTATAACACACACCCACTTTGCAAACTTCCATTTTTCCATACAATCAACACATTTCTATATGCTACAACACAAACAAGACTTTATAACACAAGAATAAGGAATAAATTCTCACCTTTTCCTCAAGTCTTCTTCACTTGAACTTGTGTTCACTTTGATGAAATAAGGTCTCCTTTCTCCAAACCAACTACACCAAGTTAATAAGGGTACTAAACTTAGTAGAAATTCAACAAGACAAGAATTTTTGGAGCAATATTTTTAATGGTGATACGACCACACACTTATAACACACACTCTTGTTTTCTTTTTTTTTGCTTTGCTTCTTTCTTGCTTCATCTAAGAGATAAGGACCACTATATAAAATAAGGTCACTTATATTAATTAGGCACATGGAAAATTAAAAGAACCATGGGTTTGGGCCATTGACTTGGCCGGCCACCCCTAAAGTCTTTGGGCCTCATTTCATTTCAATTTTTTGAGCCCAATGACTTATGAACCATATTTTGTAATTCCCGAAACTAATTTCCAAAATTCCAAATTTGTCCTTGGCCTCATTCGACACTTTCACATTAATATTCTTTCATACACAACTCCTATGTCAAATAAAAGTTAGTTATGGCCTTATTTCTTACAAGACAAGATTATTTCCAAATTTTCCAAAGGTGTGAAAACACGGGATATAACAGTAGAAACGCTATCGTTGAAGAAGAACGTGCAAGTGGTAGATAGTTCAACGGAAATGTATGTAAGGCTAACCTTTCTTTCATAAGGCATGGTTCTTGGCCAAACATGTAAATCCTCTACACGAGTATGTTGTCTTTCAAATGATTTGATCTTCCGAGTTTGTAAGCTCACGATTCTTGATAAGCTACGATTGTACTAAGTTCCTCGCGTAACGAGTAAGCCCATAAAGATAGATGTGATGGATGACGGTAATAGTGATAATGATAGTGATGACGATTATAATGGTAATAGCGACGATAATAACGATGATGATTATGGTAATGAAGTTAAAAACAAAGATTCTTATGAGCTAATATGTATATGTATGACTATTATGGAACCCCGAGCTTATGAGGCCGGGTAAGATATGTAAACAAGTATGTATATGATTACGTAACGCGCGCACACCTCTGCAGATGGTACGGATAAACCTGACGCCTTGGTAGGGCCAAGTAGATAAAACCCTGACGCCTTGGTAGGGCAAGGTATGTGTGACCTTGAGCCTTTGTTGGCCAAGTATGTATGAAACACCGATCCTACGTGGTCGGGTATGCTATGTTTATGATATGATTATGTATATGATATGAATACGATATGGATGTGAGTAAGGATATGTAAATGGTTACGGATACGGATATAGAGGTATTACACAAACACGTATTAGAAATGGAAAGTTCCTATGTACGGCAAGTAAGTGCCTATAACGATGATATTGCTATCTCCCCTCCTACGCGTTTTCTTATGTTGCTATTTATGCTTTCATATTGATATTGATCATGCTTTACATACTCAGTACATTCTTCGTACTGTCGTCCTTTTGTTTGTGGATGCTGCGTCATGCCCGTAGGTGCACAGGGAGACAGGCTCGATCCATAGCTATATTCTCAGAGACTACATAGCAGAGCTCCATTTCATTCGGATCCATAGCTTTTGGGTACTTATTGTTTTATGTACATAATTATGGGCATAGCGGGGTCCTGTTTCGCTCATGTGATATGTTATACTCTTTTTTTAGAGGCTCGTATACATGTGTATATGGTTAGGTATGTCTGGCCTTGTCGGCCTATATTTTGTACATCATTTTGATAGCCTTGTCGGCTCATGTACATTGATGCGGCATAGATGCCTATGATGATATAAAGCCATTGCTGTCCAATGGGACTAGTACGATTGATGAACAGAAATGTATGTTTCACTATATGTATCACCTAGATGTAAGTATAATTGTAAGCTAAGGGGTTCCCGGGTGGGCTAGCACCGGGTGCTCGTCGCGGCCCCTAGTCGGGTCGTGACATCTCATGTACTTATGTATGTAACTGGTGGTCAACTGATATCCAGCTATCGTTCTGTTCTCATTAAGGTGGTCTCGGCTCATGATCGCTACGGCTCTCTGCCAATCTTGCGAATATTCTTAACTGTTGTACTCTTTTGCCTTGCTCCTTATTTCTCTACTAGTGGACAAACTCTCTTGTTCAGATATGGCATGTTTCCTTACTTGCTTCTCTGGTGCTACTTTAGATTATCCTTTTTTGTACTCGTCGACCTTGCACCATTCTACTGGTCGTTTCATTACAGCGATTGTTTATATGGTTCTATGTTATACACTCTCACAATTGATATAATCGGTGACTTGGAATTTCACAACTTACAAGGTACTTTCTAATCTCAGGCAGTACTGCTGTCTTACTATCCATAGGCACACTATCTTTCTTTCCTTAGAAGATCATTGAACTTCCTATAGATATTCCTCTTTTAAAGTTTTCATCTCTTCTAGTGCTACAAGTTCTAGTTAGTAGTCCCGATTGTCCTTTATACTTATTCCTGGTAAGCTTGCAGGCCCTTCTTACTCCTCCTGTTACATTTTAGAGTACTTTACTGCATATTTAGTTGTAACCAATATTTCTCCGGTGTGAGTTGTTACACCTTGGAAATTTTATGTCGTCGCATAGTGAATGAACCAATGGGAGTTTGAGGGTAACAGGAAGTTCTTAAGACTATAAGATGAACATTTGGTGGTCTTAGAATGCATACGTTAAGATCTTGAAGTTATATGAATTGATGAAATAAGAATTGATAAGGACAAGCGGAGTATAAGTGGGGTGTAGGAAAGGTTCCGTAAATTATTGTGTTAAGGATCATTTGGTAAGGTCTTCAGGACGAGTTATAGGGATGTTTAGATCATCAATGAAGTATTAAACAAGTGTTAAGAAGGTTGTATAAGGATTGGAGATTAACGAAGCGACGAGAACAACTCCGAAAAAACTGAGTTACACGACCACATTATACGGCCCATGGAATGTTATACGGACCGTATAATGGTCCGTATAACCCAACAGCAATGAAGTTTTCCAAGGTGGTGAACCACGACCACTTGTACGGACCGTGCAATGTTCCACGGACCGTACAAGTGTCCGTGAAAGTCCCGACGGGCTAAGTTATTCCAAGTATTAAATGTGATCCCACTTCATTATATTCATTCTCCTTACTTCACCACTTCTCTCCAAGCTTCTAGAGGGTTCCACACACACTTCATGTACAAGAATACAAAGGAAATCAAAGATCAATATCAAGAATTTAAGTGAATCAAGTGCAAGAAGCTCACTAGGGTTCCTCCAAGTCAAGAATTCTCTTGGGAGTGAAGCTAGGGTTTTCTCCAAGTAAAGTATTGCCTACCAAAACATGTTCCTACGCATTAAAAGGTGAGTTTCATGATTATTCTAGGTTGTTTAAGGTATGGAAAAGTTGAAACACTTGGATTATGGAAGAAAATGGAAAATGGATTATAAAAATGAGATTAGTGGCAATTGTGAATAGTAGATTAATATGAATCATAAATCTTGATATGTTGATATTGTAATCACGTTATGAATGATGTTAGGAGTATGAGAGAAACATTAGATGAGAACGAACGTAACGTTGTAGTATGATTATGACTATGGATGACCTTGAGAGGAAATTATAGGAATTGGATAATGATGAATTTGACTAAAGTCATTGATGATGATACTATGAATGTTATTATTGACGTTTGGGAGTTGAAATGTGATATGGGGAAAGTAGTAGAAACAAAGGAGATACTGCTCAATTTTCTATAGCTTTAGTTCAAACATGCTTATATTGTTGATTATCTAATACAAGTATGAACTCTCTTGAAGGTAGAAACGTGAATATTGAAGAGGAGCGTTCAAATGATAGAGTAGCTAGACGAAAAGGTATGTGAGGCTAGTCCTTTCTTTCTATGGCATGAATCCTATGACATGATTTTTCCCTTCTTCTCCATGAATCTCCTACATTCCGAAAAAAACTAAGAGTCTATGTGTATTAATAGCCATATGAGATAAGAGACATAGTATGAGCCCAATGATGATGATAATGAGTTTAAGTCTAAGGATTCTAGAGTTCATGATATGGTGTTCCTATAAATTTAATGATGTCGTTTATTGTATTCACTCACCTTATATACTATTTCCTTCAAGGTGAGGCAGAATACATATAAATACTCCATAATGGAATCGGGGGTTCACGACCTTATGTCACCCCCGATAAAGTATAGCTATCTTTGAGTTATTATGCATGTATTATGATGAGTACACGTTGATGATATTACACCGCGCCTATATGGCCAGGCAGACACCGCTAAGGCGGGCAGCGTATACACCATTTCCAGATGGCATGGGCAGACAACACTAGTGGGCGGCATGAGATGGTACCCCGGACGCGGGAGGCCTGGACGCAGGCTAATGATTATCACACCGAACCTATATGGTCGGGCAGCTTGTACATTTATGCATACATGATATGATGATGATTATGAGTAAGCCAGCATGTGTTATTTCTTTTATAAGTGACAGTCAGATACAGTTTCTCCTTATTGATGCTTCCTTTATCTCATTGACGTATTTTCATTACTTATGCCTCTCATACTCAGTACAATGTTCGTACTGAATTCCGTTTTCTTTGGACGTTGTGTTCATGCCCACAGGTAGATAGAGAGGTGATCTTGATCCAGACATGTAGGAGCTAGTGGATGATTTGAGAGCACTCCATTGTTCCGGAGGGAACATGATTATTCTTTTGCGTACATATGTATATTCTGGGCACGACAGGGTCCTGTCCCGTCCATATCTAGTACTCTAGTAGAGGCTCGTAGATACGCAGTTGTGGGTTATATGGTCTCACGAGGATGCTATTATGTATATATATTATTTTGATAGTCGAAAGGCTTATGTATATAAAATTATTTACGTTCTCAAATGAAAAATGATTTTCTTGTAATTTGAATATGAATTCGATGAAAGAACGCTGAATGAGTATGATGAGTAGTAGACAAGTGGTCTCGGTGGTTAGCCCCGAGTACCCGTCACGGCCCCTAGTCGGGTCGTGACAAAAGTGGTATCAGAGCAGTTCAGTCCTAGGAAGTGTCTACGAGCCGTGTCTAGTAGAGTCTTATTTATGGTGTGTTGCGCACCACACTAATAAACAGGAAGCTACAGGGCATTTAGGAAAAATGACCATCTTTCATCTTAATAGATTGTGCGATAGAGCTGTGTTATAAGGTTTTCCCCTCTTAATAGTGTGCTATGATTTCAGAAATGCCGCCAAAGCGAAAAGCTACAGTCGCCCAGAAGGACAAGACTACGACAAAAAGACGGGTAGAAAGAGAGCCACCAATGAATGTAGAAGAGGGCGAGTCACATAATGAGGCTCTATCTAATACATCCTCTACCCCACCCAATGTAGAAGAACAAGGAGGAGCTTCAGCTCCAATTCCTCCATCGGTTGCTTCGGGTCAACAAGTGATCGAGGCTATCCACCTGTTGACACAGTTGGTTGTCGCCCAGGCACAGCGGCAGAATGTGAGTTCAAGTGATCGGGCAGCTAGTAAGACCCGTAGGGTTTTTGTCACGACCCAGCTAGGGGCCGTGGCGGGTACCCGGGGCTAGCCACCGAGCACCACTCGATCTACTACTCATTTTACTCATTTAATGCTCTTTTACCAATTTTATACACGGATTTGAGGAAAATCATATTTTGTATAGAAACATAAATGCTTTATATACAATTTCCTCTCGGCCATCAAAATAATATATATATATATATATATATATATATATAACACCATCTTGTGAGACCATCTAACCCACTCTGCGTATCTACGAGCCTCTACTGACTTACTATACATATAGACGGAACAAGACTCCCTCGTGCCCAAAATGTACATATTTACCAAGAGAGGGATCATAAGCACCTCCGAACAATGGAGTGCTCTCAATCGGCTGACAGCTACTAAGAATCAGGATCAAGCTCACCTCCCTGTCTACCTGTGGGCATGAACACAGCGTCCAAAGAAAAACGGACGTCAGTACGAATATTGTACTGAGTATGAGAGGCATAAACAATATAGAAAGATAACAACAATATAATGAGAACGTCAATATGAACATCTAGATCTGAAGGACAATCATAAGAGAAGTGATGCATGCTGTCTTACTCATACTCATCATCATGTCATATATGCATAACATGCAAGCTGCCCATCCATATCGGAACGGTGTGATAATAAATAACATTAGCCCGCGTCCAGGCCTCCCGCATCCGGGGTACCATCTCATGCAGCCCACTAGTGGTGTATGCCCATGCCAAAAGGGTCATGGTGTATCCGTATAGCTGCCCGCCTTAGCGGTGACTGCCCGGCCAACTAGGCACGGTGTAATATGCTCATGACATGCTCATCATAAAATACTTGTAATCGTATGATTATCATAGTATGCTTATCATAATACATGCATAAGACTCAAGATCAATTATACTCTACCGGGGTAACGTAAGGTCGTGATGCCCCGATTTCATTATGGAGCAATTATTGACATTCTGCCTCACCTTGAAGGAATTAGTGCATAAGGTGAGTGTAAGCAATAAATGAAATCTTTATCAATATGGCGTCATCATATCATATCTCTTATCTTATATAGACATGTAGGGGTATAGGCTTTTTGCTTCTCGGAATACATGAACTCATGAAGAGGAAAAGAACTGCTACTATAGGATTCATGCCATTAGAAAAAGGGGACTAGCCTCACATACCTTTGACGTTTAGCTAGCTATTCATTCGCTTGCTTCTCCTTTAATGACACGTCGCTACCTTCACCAGAGAATTCGTATTGGCGTTAGTTAGACGACATAAGGAAACACGTCACTACTTTTAGAGATAATTGGGTAGCACTTCCTTTATTTATACTACTTTTCCCATAGTCTATATACATTCACAATGCTCACATCAACATCCACAATATTACAATCAACAACCATCGTTTATATACATTCACCACATCCCACCATTTTCCTCCAATTTTCCCACATTTATCCGTATAACTCATTATTGTGTTTTCGCGCATTTAATACTTGTTTCATGATATAATCATCATTTATAACTTATTCATAATCACAACACTTCAAAATTCATGATTCAATTCCACTATCATTCAACTATGGCCCTATTCACTCAGTAATGGTCCATGTTCTATGTCTTGCTACAATTCAAGCTTCTTAGTCTTTCAATGCCTTAAACATCATGATAAAGTCATGAAACATACCTTAGATGATAGTTGAACAAGTATTGAGTTGAAATACTTCACTTGGACAAAACCCTAGTTCAACCTTCTATGGAATTTCTTGACTTAAATGATCCTTTGATGTGTTCTTACACTAGGTTTTTGTGGATTGATGAAGTTGATCCTAAATTTTCATTTGAATTCTTGTTTTGGAAGAGTGTGGAATGTTCTAGAGAGAGATTGGGTTGTGGAGTGAGAATGGGAAATAAATAAAATGAACTTGGATCATATTTTTATAAAATGCAAATCTGTCCCGATGCCATTTTAAGGTCCGTAAAACTTTATACGGTCCGTATAATCGACCGTAAAACTGATCCAGTTGTCACTCTTTTCTGTGTCAACTTGACGGTCCATTTTACGGGTCGTAAAACCATTATACGGTCCATATAATCTACCGTAAAACTCACCCTTCAACAATCTCTTCTGTGACACTTCTGCTGTTCATTATACGGCCGTAAAACCATTATATGGTCCGTATAATCGACCGTATAATCCACCAGTTCACTGAATCTAATTTCCTTCACTTCGTTTCATCTCCGATCCTTATGGAATCTTCTTAACAATTGTTCAACACTTCGATATCAATCTACGGGACGTTATCACTGTATACTAACGAAAGAATTTCCGAGGTGTAACATTCTTCCCCCCTTTTGGAACATTCTTCCTAGAATGTTAAACACTCGGGATTCTACGAAAATTTCGCCAGAGTTTCCCCTATAACTTGGCACTACCAACTTGTCACAACAACCCATAATATCATCGCCTCACAGGGCTATATCACCATATCAACATATCTATGGCCACACACGACCAAAAGCATAAAATAAAGCATACATACCTCATCCCATCGGCGTTTCCTCTTGAATCTCTTCCGGGGGTTGGAACAAATAGGGGTACTTGGATCTCATTTTCTCTTCCGCTTCCCAAGTCATTTCTTGCCGATTGTTGTTCCGTCATAGAACTTTGACTGATGCTACCTCTTTATTCTGAAGCCTTCGTACTTGCCTATCTAGAATAGCAACAGGCACTTCTTCGTATGTTAGCTTCTCTGTCACTTGCACATCCTCTATCGGGACAATCCTTGTTGGATCTCCAATACACTTGCGGAGCATCGAAACATGGAATACCAGATGGACTGATTCGAGTTCTGAAGACAAGTCCAATTCGTAGGCTACACGACCCACCTTACGGATAACCCTATAAGGTCCCATATATCTTGGGCTCAACTTCCCCTTTTTACCAAACCTCATTACCCCTTTCATTGGCGATACCTTCAGAAACACCCAATCACCAACTTGGAATTCTAGGTCTCGTCGGCGATTGTCTGCATAGGACTTTTTGCGACTTTGGGATGTCAATAATCGATCTCGGATCACCTTGAATTTTTCGACTCCTTGTTGAATCAAGTCGGGGCTAATTAATTGGATCTCTCCTATTTCAAACCATCCAACTGGAGATCTATATTTCCTTCCATACAAAGCTTCATAGGGAGCCATTTGAATACCGGAATGGTAGCTATTGTTGTATGCAAATTCAATAAGGGGTAAATGCTCATCTCAACTACCGCCAAAATCTAGTACACACGCTTGTAGCATATCCTCCAAGGTCTGAATAGTACGCTCGGCTTGTCCGTAGGGTTGTGGATGAAATGCCGTGCTGAACTTGACTCGGGTACCCAGACCTTCTTGAAAATATTTCCAAAACTTGGCTGTAAACTGTGCCCCTCTGTCTGTAATAATGGCTAATGGAATTCCATGGAGCCGCACAATTTCCTTCAAATACAAATTAGCATAATCTTCCGCTGAATACGTCATTGTAACTGGGAGGAAATGAGCTGCTTTTGTGAGTCTGTCCACGATCACCCATAGAGAATCGTATTTGCCTCGGGAGTGAGGTAATCTTACAATGAAATCCATATTACTTTCTTCCCATTTCCATGTAGGAATCTCCATTGCTTCAACAAGCCTCCTGGCTTTTGATGTTCGGCCTTTACTTGTTGGCAATTCGGACACTGAGCTACAAATTCTCCTATGTCCTTCTTCATGCCATTCCACCAATATATCATCTTCAGATCATGATACATCTTCGTTACTCCTGGGTGAATAGAATACCGAGAATAGTGAGCTTCCTCTAGAATTCGTCGGCGTAATTCCGCTACATCCGGTACACATAGTCTGCCCTGGTATCTAAGTATTCCATCTACAGAAACTTCAAATGGAGACTTTTCCTTCGCATGAGATAAGTCTCGGTAATGGCTTAACTGGGAGTCTTCATATTGCCGCTCCTTTACCTCTTTATTCAAGGATGAAGCTGCGGGGTTATTAATGCTGATACCTGCATTACCCGAATCAATCGCACGTACTCTGAGATTTGCTAATTGATAGAGCTCACGAACCATTTCTTTCTTTCCCGAAAGAACTTCACATAAACTGCCCATTGATCGACGGCTGAGTGCGTCGGCTACCACATTCGCCTTCCCGGGGTGATATAAAATGTTAACATCATAATCTTCTAATAATTCTAACCACCGCCTCTGCCGCAGGTTTAACTCCTTTTGCTTAAAAATATGTTGGAGACTTTTGTGATCTGTATAAATATCGATGTGCACATCATACAAATAATTTCTCCATATCTTCAACGCATGAATAACCGCGGCCAATTCGAGATCATGAGTTGGATAATTCTGTTCATGTTTCCGCAACTGTCTCGAAGCGTATGCAATAACTCTCCCATGCTGCATCAGTACACATCCTAGTCCTACGCCGGAAGCATCACAATACACAGTATAGCCATCTGGCCCTTCTGGAAGTGTTAACACTGGAGCTGAGGTGAATCTGTCTTTCAACTCTTGAAAACTACGCTCACACGCGTCGTTCCATTGAAATTTAGCGAACTTTTGAGTTAGCTTCATCAATGGGGCTGAAAGAGAAGAAAATCCCTCTACGAATCTTCTGTAATAGCCTGCCAAACCCAGAAAACTACGAACTTCCGTGGGCGTTGTAGGACTTAGCCAAGTCTTCACGGCTTCAATTTTTTGAGTGTCGACTCGGATGCCATCATCTGAAATAATATGACCCAAAAATGTTACAGAATTTAGCCAGAACTCTCACTTTGAAAATTTTGCATGCAATTCTCGGGCTCGAAGAATGCCGAGAACTGTTCTCAAATGATCTGCGTGCTTTGATTCTATGCGAGAATATACTAGAATATCATCGATAAACACTATCACGAAGAGATCCAAAAATGGCCTGAATACATTATTCATTAAATTCATGAACACCGCCGGGGCATTTGTCAACCCGAACGACATTACTCGAAACTCATAGTGACCATATCTTGTCCTGAAGGCAGTCTTGGGAATATCTGCTTCTCTAACCCTCACTTAATGGTAACCTCATCGCAAATCTATTTAGGAAAACCATTTGGAACCTTGCAATTGATCGAACAAATAATCGATCCTTGGAAGAGGATATCTGTTCTTTATCGTCACTTTGTTCAATTGCCTATAATCGATGCACATTCGTAGAGATCCGTCTTTGTTTTTCACAAACAAGACCGGTGCTCCACACGGTGATGAACTGGGCCTTATAAACCCCTTTTCAAGCAAATCTTTCAACTATGCCTTTAGCTCTTTCAATTCTGCCGGAGCCATTCGGTACGGAGGGATAGAAATAAGCTCGGTGTTCGGTAATACATCGATAGTGAAATCAATTTCTCTTTCGGGAGGAAGACCTCGTAGTTCCTCTGGAAATACATCTGGAATTCATTCACTACCGGAACAGATTGGAAAGATGGTGGCCTTGCCTCGGTGTCGTGAACTCGAACTAAATGGTAAATGTAGTCCTTGGCTATCATCTTCCTTGCCTTAAGGTAGGGAATAAACCTACCTTTCGGAGAAGCTATATTACCCTTCCATTCAAGCACGGGCTCTCCCGGGAATTGGAATTGAACTACTTTCGTCCGGCAACAAACATTAGCATAGCACGACACCAACCAATCTATACCCATAATTACGTCAAAATCTACCATCTCCAGCTCAATCATGTCAGCTTTTGTCTGGCGATCACATATCACAACTACACAATTTTTGTACATTTGTCTTGCTATAACAGGATCACCAACCGGAGTGAATACCTCTAAAGGTTTAATTGGCTCGGGTTTCACCCCAATGCAACCAGCAACATACGGAGTAATATATGAGAAAGTAGAACCCGGATCGATTAGAGCATATACGTCACGGGAAAATATAATCATTGTACCTGTGACAACATCTGGGGAGGACTCAAGATCCTGTCGCCCAGCTAAAGCATATACGCGGGGCTACACAGCTCCTGAAGTAGATGATCCCCCTCTGCCTCTACCTCTACCGGATGACGTTTGGGGAATCTGTGCTATCGGGCGTACTGAAGAAGACCCAACTGCTGACCCTGTAGGCTGAGTCCCAGCTCTACCTCTCGCTGACGGACAGTCTCTCATCATATGACCAACTTGCCCGCAAGCATAACATGCATCCGAACCTTGACGACACTGTCCGGAATGCAACCTACCGCACTGGCTGCACCGCAGTACTGGAGGTCTCCGCTGACTAAAATCTCCTCTAAGCTGAGAATCTGAAGCCCTTGAACTCTGGCCGTGCCCTGACTGAAAAGAACGATCAAACCCCCTGTCTGAGAATCTGGGAGGCGCACAGGTCGCTGACTGACCTGAGTGTCTAGAATGCATCTGTCTCGGTCCCCCTCTATATTCGCTACTCGCTCCCATAGATCTATCCCTCTTACCTTGTCTTCGATCATTATCGCGATCACTTCTTTGCGGCTGTTGCCGTTCCTCAAGATTCTGAGCATGGGCCTGTATTCGGGAAATATCCATCCCGTCTTGCAAAGAGGCCGTCAAACAATCTCTAAATAAATGTGGCCCCAAACCACTCACAAATCTATAGACCCGGTGTCCCATGTCGGCCACCATAGTTGGAGCATATCTAGCCAAAGAATTGAATCTCATACTATACTCTCGGGCACTCATGCTTCCTTGCTTTAGATTCAAGAACCTGTCCGCTCTAGCTCGGCGGACTTCGGGTGGAAAATAGTGGCGAATAAAGTCATCCACGAACTCTTGCCATACCTGAGGATGCACATTCTTTCATCTTGATGCCATCCAATTGTTGTACCATAGTACCGCCACATCGCGGAGTCTATAAGAGGCCAACTCCACGGATTCGGTCTCGGAAGCATGAATAATCTTTAAGGTCCTCAACTTTTCATCAACGAAATTTTGCGGATCTTCATATGGCTTTGACCCAAAGAATTCTGGAGGATTTAAGGTCATAAAATCACGGGCTCTCGTACTAGCTGAACGATCACTCGGGCCCGCATTTTGTTGTTGTGCCTGAGCGGCATCCAATTGTGTCAATAAATGTATGGCCTCAGTCACTTGTTGGCCCGAAGCACCCGGTGGAGGGATTGGAGCTAAGGCTCCTCCTTGCTCTTCTGCATCGGGCGAGGCCTCATTTTGTGATTCACCTTCCCTTACATTCATCGGAAGCTCTCGTTCTGCCCGTCTTTTTGTCGTAGCTTTGCCCTTCTGGGCGGCTGTAGCTTTTCCCTTTGGCGGCATTTTCTGAAATCACAGCACACTATTAAGGAGGATAAAATCTTACGCATGGCTCTACTGCACGATTTCCTTAGAAGAAGGATGGTCATTTTCCTAAATGCCCTGTAGCCCCTTGTTTATTGATGTGGCGCGCTACACACCATAGACAAGACTCTACTAGACACGGCTCGTAGACACTTCCTAGGACGAACTTGTTACACCCCGTAAGAGTTTGTGATATTTTAATTAAGACAAGAAAGAATGAGTTAAGAAAGTTCAAGGAAAGTTAATCGAGTTAGTAAGAATATCGTTATATATATATATATATGGTTGCCTTAAGTATCCCGAGGTGACATCGTAACCTAAAGGATTTGAAATCGCGTTATGAGCGTATATGAGGTAATGTGAGTTCCCTTTTAAAGTATTTGAGATTATTAGTAATGATATAGAAGATGGATAAAAGATATGAATATATTTTTGCGATTGGAGTTTCGTCGAAGCTTCGTAAGTTCTCCAGTTACGTTTAAGGTTATTGTGATTCTCCGGACCCTTCGAGATGTGTATGGATTGTTATATATGTATATGAGTATGTATATGTATGTATAAGAGGTTACATGAGGGTCGGAAGAGGATTAGAAGTTAAACGAATCTGAACGAAATGAATCCGAACAACTTCAGAAAAATCTCGGACCAGATTTTTAGCCCATATTGTTGGAGGCATATCTCCTAGCATATGAGGAGTTTTAAGGTGTTTCAAAAGCCTAAAATTAAGTTTATCGAGTCTAGTTTTCAACGCAACAAACCTCACATCAAAATGATCTCGGAATAAGGAGATATGGACGATGAACGTTGGGCTGGCGGGGCAGAAACTTGAGACCCGATCCAAGCACTCATATTTTGGCCCATGAGTATGTTTCGGCCCATGAGGCCCATTAACGTTAAAATATATAGTAGATTCATTTGAGGGCTGATCATTTTCAACTCATATCCTCCAAAACATTAGAGAGATAGAGAGAGAGAGAGAGAGAGCTTCTAGGCTAAGGAAGCCATTTTGATTAAAATCCGAGCTCCGAATCCCGAAGCTCATGAAGAGAAAAACGTTGTACGTTGCGTTGCCTTCAATTTGAGATAAATATTGGTCTTGGGGGGATGAAATTTTCGTGGTGGAGCTTCTGATAAGGTATTTATAAAATTCCTTTTATGTTATTAAAGTGTTTATTTAGAGTTTTAACGAATTAGAACGGAGAAAACAGCATTATAAACTCGTTTGTTGTTTTGTTGAAATTTATGGGTGAGGGGCTGTTTTAATTGAAATTGATGGACTGATTTGAATTAATATTTTGGTTGTTGTAATCATGGATTATGTGAGGAGAGTGAACGACTTTAATGGTTAGAGTTGGAGTTAAATTGTTGTGGGTTGTTGTAAGGATTATAGAGATAATAATGTGGTTTAGTTGCATATGAATAGATGATGTGGTGTCGTGTGGCTGCTGTTGTATTTCTCAGAAATTTGCTGAAAAGATTGCATGAAATAAGGTATAAGAAGTGCATATGGGTTGCTTGGTGTATTGCAAGTGTTCGTTAGAATTTCGGGCATCGTTATATTATAGTTGGGGGCTGTTTTGGTATGTTGTTGTTCCTGTTGAAATAAAAGAATTGAAGATATGGTTGTGTCCATATGTTATTGTTGGTATTTCTGTGTCAACAGGAGAGCAATTGGAAATTCGGATAGGCGAGTTTATAGGGGAAATGCTGCCCAAATTTTTGTAGACAAGTAATGAATTAAATATTTGAATGCTAAAAGTCATACTATTGACAATTGGTAAACATGACCATTTGTAGATTTTGAGCGAAACGAGAATTGAACTTGGACGAGCGTAAGGCGCAAACAAGGTATGTAAAGTCTTTCCCTTCATTCTTTGGCATGTTCTAGACATAATAGGCCCGACCGCGAGCCTCAGATACGACCCTGTTTCTAGAAATCCGAGATTGAAATTGGCTCCATTTCATTCAATGAGATTGAATTGGTTTCTTAACCTTTCGTCGGCAAAATGACCTATATGTATGCAAGTTTCACAAATGAAGTCGGAATGCCCTAAAACTCTCACGGATGACTCCATAAGACCTATGATCCATAATTTACGTACGCCACCTCATTTGATTCGAGGTGGGCCCACTATTCTCGGATTTTTCTGATTTGTTCCGTTTGACATATTTTGAAGTGGAATTCAAAGGAAACTCTTGGCTACTTTTCTAACTACTATACGACAGTTGTTTTGAAGTATTTCGTAAGTCCCACAATGTATTTGAAACATGAAAACTTATGACTAGTGCGTCAACTACTGTGAGATGGTCGTTTAATCATTTCATTGGGGTTATAACATGTTTGACTGTTGTTCCGAGGTTGAACTAACAGTTTGTTTTGATTATCCTGTTGGGTTTGTGGTAAGAGATTTGCATGCTTACGGTTATTTACGATTCCGCACGTGCATTCTGTTATTACTTCTTTCGCCCAGTCCCGAGCCGGTTTTATTATTGTGTGCACTGTGTGACATTGACCGCTGGATTCTTGACCGCGGTGTGTGCGACATTGACCGTTGGATTCTTGACCGCGGTATGCCACATTTGTGATGTTGACCGCTGGATTCTCGACCGCGGTGCGTGCGACATTGACCGCTGGATTCTTGACCGCGGTATGCCGCATTTGGGATGTTAACCGCTGGACTTTTGGCCGCGGCATTTGTGTGTTTGATTTTCTATGTGTATGAGACGGAAATGTTTTTTTAAAAGAAAGCAAAGCAGTTTGGCATTTTGATTGCCGTATTTGTCTTCCGGGATCTGATTTATATGCTACCTGTATCTGTATATGCTTATGACTCTCCATGCATGATTCTGTCTGTTACGCTTCTGTATGCCTGATCTGGATTATGACTCCGTCTGTTACACTTCCGGAAATATGATTCAGACCGTGATTCAGTCTGTTACACTTCGGTACCTCTAACTCTGATTACGATTATGTCAGCCATATTCTGTGCCCCGATCCTCATGGTGATTCTGTCCGCTATATCTCTGCACTTCTGGTTCGGACTATGATTATATTTGTTATATTTTCGCTTTACATACTCAGTACATTTTCCGTACTGACCCCCTCTTCTTTGGGGGCTGCGTTTCATGCCCGCAGGTACAGACTCAGGTTTTGGTGACCCACCGGCGTAGGATTTCCATTCTGCGGTTCGGAGTGCTCCCTTTGTTCCGGAGTCGACATTTTGGGTACATACTCTACCGATGTTCAGGTTTATGTTTATTCAGGGTACGGCGGGGCCCTGTCCCGCCATATGATTCGGTTGGTCTGTTTAGAGGTCTGTAGACATATATGTGGGCTGGTGCCTATTTCTGTACAGTTGCGTTATTATGATCCCACTCGTTATGGCAGCCTTGTCGGCTTTTGATATGATTTGAGGCAGCGTGGGACATTTGTGCTGTATACGCTATCTGTATGTGATTCAATTTGGATAAATGTGTTAGGGTGCCCAACTCGGGCACTAGTCACGGCCTACGGGGTTGGGTCGTGACAGAAGTGGTATCAGAGCAGTTCGTCCTCGGATTGTCTACAGACCGTGTCTAGTAGAGTCTTGTTTATCGGTGTGTTGTGCACCATATCTCTAAACAGGAGGCTACAGGACATTTAGGATGTTACCTTTCTTTCATATCTTAGATCGTGCGATAGAGCCAGCCATAAGAAATGAAATTCCTCTTACTAACCCTTAATTTCAGCTGGAGAACAGTATCGACGTAAGACAGTGACTGATGATATTGGAAGCTACACAGTACACAGGTAAGCAATGGTATGAAAGATGTATGCTGGGTAAGGTATCTTGAAGTACGATTGAAACATAAAGTTGAAAATTGAAAGGGAAAGTAAACAGGAAAGTGCCTCTGATGCCGTTTGAGTTAGGCATGTGAGGTAAGTCTCGACATTTCATACTTTTATTTGAAATTGTTAGCCCTGTGTGGTTACGATACGATGTGATATGATGTGTATATACGTATGTGTGTTGGCCCTGTGAGGCATGGTTGGTATTTCCTGCGTGCAGGTTTTGGGATAGTAAGAAATACAGAGGAACCTCTGCCCAAATTTTTCTAGAAATATGAATAGGGAAAATGAGATATAAGTTCTTAGCATGTTTTGAAAGTCGATACCGATAGGGCAAATCTATTATGTTGGATTAAAGTCTAAGAGATACCCTCCATGTCATTCGTAAGAAGCATCATCCTTACATGGGAAATTTTATTTTGGGAAAGCATATATGATCAGCAAATTTCTGGAGATCATTTCAGGAGGGATTGGAGACCCAGGTGAATCTGAGTAACGGGGCGATAGAAGAGTTGAGTCAAAAAGAGAGAAACGACACGAGATAATATGCTTGAAGTGTTATAAGTGGGATTAAGGGAAATTGCGAAATGGTTTAAGTGAGATGGTCAGAACGAGCTAGTTACTAGAAGACAGTGAATTTAAAGAGAACGAGCAAGAAGAACTCGACTTAAGCTTCAAGTATAGATGGATATGGTAAGTTGCAGTCGATTACGGAGGTAGTTAAATCGTGTCTACTATATTTGGAAGATCAATATTAACAGATGTCAGGTGGAGAATGGCATTAGGCTAAGTAAAGAAAGGCACAGCATGATAGATGAGTTCAAGTTACAAGTGATTCGTTATAAGATCACCAGAAGCGGTATAATTATGTAGGACTAATTTGACATTCGGGGACGAATGTTCCTAAGGGGGGGAGGATGTTACACCCCGTAAGAGTTTGTGATATTTTAATTAAGACAAGAAAGAATGAGTTAAGAAAGTTCAAGGAAAGTTAATTGAGTTAGTAAGAATATCGTTATATATATATATGGTTGCCTTAAGTATCCCGAGGTGACATCGTAACCTAAAGGATTTGAAATCGCGTTATGAGCGTATATGAGGTAATGTGAGTTCCCTTTTAAAGTATTTGAGATTATTAGTAATGATATAGAAGATGGATAAAAGATATGAATATATTTTTGCGATTGGAGTTTCGTCGAAGCTTCGTAAGTTCTCCAGTTACGTTTAAGGTTATTGTGATTCTCCGAACCCTTCGAGATGTGTATGGATTGTTATGTATGTATATGAGTATGTATATGTATGTATAAGAGGTTACATGAGGGTCGGAAAAGGATTAGAAGTTAAACGAATCTGAACGAAATGAATCCGAACAACTTCAGAAAAATCTCGGACCAGATTTTTAGCCCATATTGTTGGAGGCATATCTCCTAGTATATGAGAAGTTTTAAGGTGTTTCAAAATCCTAATATTAAGTTTATCGAGTCTAGTTTTCAACGCAACAAACCTCACGTCAAAATGATATCGGAATAAGCAGATATGGACGATGAAAGTTGGGCTGGCGGGGCAGAAACTTGAGACCCGATCCAAGCACTCATATTTTGGCCCATTAGTATGTTTCGGCCCATGAGGCCCATTAACGTTAAAATATATAGTAGATTCATTTGAGGGCTGATCATTTTCAACTCATATCCTCCAAAACATTAGAGAGATAGAGAGAGAGAGAGAGAGAGAGAGAGCTTCTAGGCTAAGGAAGCCATTTTGATTAAAATCCGAGCTCCGAATCCCGAAGCTCATGAAGAGAAAAACGTTGTACGTTGCGTTGCCTTCAATTTGAGATAAATATTGGTCTTGGGGGATGAAATTTTCGTGGTGGAGCTTCTGATAAGGTATTTATAAAATTCCTTTTATGTTATTAAAGTGTTTATTTAGAGTTTTAACGAATTAGAACGGAGAAAACAGCATTATAAACTCGTTTGTTGTTTTGTTGAAATTTATGGGTGAGGGGCTGTTTTAATTGAAATTGATGGACTGATTTGAATTAATATTTTGGTTGTTGTAATCATGGATTATGTGAGGAGAGTGAACGACTTTAATGGTTAGAGTTGGAGTTAAATTGTTGTGGGTTGTTGTAAGGATTATAGAGATAATAATGTGGTTTAGTTGCATATGAATAGATGATGTGGTGTCGTGTGGCTGCTGTTGTATTTCTCAGAAATTTGCTGAAAAGATTGCATGAAATAAGGTATAAGAAGTGCATATGGGTTGCTTGGTGTATTGCAAGTGTTCGTTAGAATTTCGGGCATCGTTATATTATAGTTGGGGGCTGTTTTGGTATGTTGTTGTTCCTGTTGAAATAAAAGAATTGAAGATATGGTTGTGTCCATATGTTATTGTTGGTATTTCTGTGTCAACAGGAGAGCAATTGGAAATTCGGATAGGCGAGTTTATAGGGGAAATGCTGCCCAAATTTTTGTAGACAAGTAATGAATTAAATATTTGAATGCTAAAAGTCATACTATTGACAATTGGTAAACATGACCATTTGTAGATTTTGAGCGAAACGAGAATTGAACTTGGACGAGCGTAAGGCGCAATCAAGGTATGTAAAGTCTTTCCCTTCATTCTTTGGCATGTTCTAGACATAATAGGCCCGGCCGCGAGCCTCAGATACGACCCTGTTTCTAGAAATCCGAGATTGAAATTGGCTCCATTTCATTCAATGAGATTGAATTGGTTTCTTAACCTTTCGTCGGCAAAATGACCTATATGTATGCAAGTTTCACAAATGAAGTCGGAATGCCCTAAAAATCTCACGGATGACTCCATAAGACCTATGATCCATAATTTTCGTACGCCACCTCATTTGATTCGAGGTGGGCCCACTATTCTCGGATTTTTCTGATTTGTTCCGTTTGACATATTTTGAAGTGGAATTCAAAGGAAACTCTTGGCTACTTTTCTAACTACTATACGACAGTTGTTTTGAAGTATTTCGTAAGTCCCACAATGTATTTGAAACATGAAAACTTATGACTAGTGCGTCAACTACTGTGAGATGGTCGTTTAATCATTTCATTGGGGTTATAACATGTTTGACTGTTGTTCCGGGGTTGAACTAACAGTTTGTTTTGATTATCCTGTTGGGTTGTGGTAAGAGATTTGCATGCTTACGGTTATTTACGATTCCGCTCGTGCATTCTGTTATTACTTCTTTCGCCCAGTCCCGGGCCGGTTTTATTATTGTGTGCACTGTGTGACGTTGACCGCTGGATTGTTGACCGCGGTGTGTGCGACATTGACCGCTGGATTCTCGACCGCGGTGCGTGCGACATTGACCGCTGGATTCTTGACCGCGGTATGCCGCATTTGGGATGTTAACCGCTGGACTTTTGGCCGCGGCATTTGTGTGTTTGATTTTCTATGTGTATGAGACGAAAATGTTTTTTTAAAAGAAAGCAAAGCAGTTTGGCATTTTGATTGCCGTATTTGTCTTCCGGGATCTGATTTATATGCTACCTGTATCTGTATATGCTTATGACGCTCCATGCATGATTCTGTCTGTTACGCTTCTGTATGCCTGATCTGGATTATGACTCCGTCTGTTACACTTCCGGAAATATGATTCAGACCGTGATTCAGTCTGTTACACTTCGGTACCTCTAACTCTGATTACGATTATGTCAGCCATATTCTGTGCCCCGATCCGTATGGTGATTTTGTCCGCTATATCTCTGCACTTCTGGTTCGGACTATGATTATATTTGTTATATTTCCGCTTTACATACTCAGTACATTTTCCGTATTGACCCCCTGTTCTTTGGGGGCTGCTTTCATGCCCGCAGGTACAGACTCAGGTTTTGGTGACCCACCGGCGTAGGATTTCCATTCTGCGGTTCGGAGTGCTCCCTTTGTTCCGGAGCCGACATTTTGGGTACATACTCTACCGATGTTCAGGTTTATGTTTATTCAGGGTACGGCGGGGCCCTGTCCCGCCATATGATTCGGTTGGTCTGTTTAGAGGTCTGTAGACATATATGTGGGTTGGTTCCTATTTCTGTACAGTTGCGTTATTATGATCCCACTCGTTATGGCAGCCTTGTCGGCTTTTGATATGATTTGAGGCAGCGTGGGACATTTGTGCCGTATGCGCTATCTGTATGTGATTCAATTTGGATAAGTGTGTTAGGGTGCCCAACTCGGGCACTAGTCACGGCCTACGGGGTTGGGTCGTGACAGAACTGCTCTGATACCACTTTTGTCACGACTCAGCTAGGGGCCGTGGCGGGTACCCGGGGTAGCCACCGAGCACCACTCGCTCTACTACTCATTTTACTCATTTAAGGCTCTTTTACCAATTTTATACACGGATTTGAGGAAAATCATATTTTGTATAGAAACATAAATGCTTTATATACAATTACCTCTCGACCATCAAAATAATACATATATATACATATAACACCATCTTGTGAGACCATCTAACCCACTTTGCGTATCTACGAGCCTCTACTGACTTACTATACTTATAGACGGAACAAGACTCCGTCGTGCCCAAAATGTACATTTATACCAAAAGAGGGATCATAAGCACCTCCGAACAATGGAGTTCTCTCAATCGGCTGACAGCTACTAAGAATCCGGATCAAGCTCACCTCCTTGTCTACCTGTGGGCATGAACACAGCGTCCAAAGAAAAACGGACGTCAGTACGAATATTGTACTGAGTATGAGAGGCATAAACAATAAAGAAAGATAACAATAATATAATGAGAATGTCAATATGAACATCTAGATCTGAATGACAATCATAAGAGAAGTGATGCATGTTGTCTTACTCATACTCATCATCATGTCATATATGCATAACATGCAAGCTGCCCGTCCATATCGGAACGGTGTGATAATCAATAACATTAGCCAGCGTCCAGGCCTCCCGCGTCCGGGGTACCATCTCATGCCGCCCACTAATGGTGTCTGCCCATGCCAAAAGGGTAATGGTGTATCCGTATAGCTGCCCGCCTTAGCGGTGACTGCCCGGCCAACTAGGCACGGTGTAATATGCTCATGACATGCTCATCATAAAATCCTTGTAATCATATGCTAATCATAGTATGCTTATCATAATACATGCATAAGGCTCAAGATCAACTATACTCTACCGGGGAGACGTAAGGTCGTGATCTCCCGATTTCATTATGGAGCAATTATTGACATTCTGCCTCACCTTGAAGGAATTGGTGCATAAGGTAAGTGTAAGCAATAAATGACATCTTTATCAATATGGAGTCATCATATCATATCTCTTATCTTATATAGACATGTAGGGGTATAGGCTTTTTGCTTCTCAGAATACATGAACTCATGAAGAGGAAAAGAACTGCTACTATAGGATTCATGCCATTAGAAAAAGGGGACTAGCCTCACATACCTTTGACGTTTAGTTAGCTATTCGTTCGCTTGATTCTCCTTTAATGACACGTCGCTACCTTCACGATAGAATTCGTATTGGCGTTAGTTAGACGACTTAAGGAAACACGTCACTACTTCTAGAGAAAATTAGGCAGCACTTCCTTTATTTATACTACTTTTCCCATAGTCTATATCAATTCCCAATGCTCACATCAACATCCACAATATTACAATCAACAACCATCGTTTATATACATTCACCACATCCCACCATTTTTCTCCAATTTTCCCACATTTATCCATATAACTCATTATTGTGTTTTCGCGCATTTAATACTTGTTTCATGATATAATCATCATTTATAACTTATTCATAATCACAACACTTCGACATTCATGATTCAATTCCACTGTCATTCAACTATAGCACTATTCACTCAGTAATGGTCCATGTTCTATGTCTTGCTACAATTCAAGCTTCGTAGTATTTCAATGCCTTAAACATCATGATAAAGTCATGAAACATACCTTAGATGATAGTTGAACAAGACTTGAGTTGAAATACTTCACTTAGACAAAACCCTAGTTCCACCATCTATGGAATTTCTTGACGTAAATGATCCTTTGATGTGTTCTTACACTAGGTTTTTGTGGATTGATGAAGTTGATCCTAAATTTTCATTTGAATTCTTGTTTTGGAAGAGTGTGGAATGTTCTAGAGATAGATTGGGTCGTGGAGTGAGAATGGGAAATAAATAAATGAACTTGGATCATATTTTTATAAAATGCAAATCTGTCCCGATGCCATTTTACGGTCCGTATAAATTTATACGGTCCGTATAATTGACCGTAAAACTGATCCATTTGTCACTCTTTTCTGTGTCAACTTGACGGTCCATTTTACGGGCCGTAAAATCATTATACAGTCCGTATAATCTACCGTAAAACTCACCCTTCAACAATTTCTTCTGTGACACTTCTGCGGTTCATTATACGGCCGTAAAACTATTATACGCTCCGTATAATCGACCATATAATCCACCAGTTCAACAACAACAACAACAACAACCCAGTGAATATAATCCACCAGTTCACTGAATCTAATTTCCTTCACTTCGTTTCATCTCCGATCCTTATGGAATGTTCTTAACAATTGTTCAACACTTTGATATCAATCTACGGGACATTATCACTCATCTCCAAAACACCGCATACGCTATGTCCTTTGTTAGCCTATTCACTGTGTAACAGTTTTATTGATGAGATGCTGAGAACATTGAGGATTATTCATGCCTCCGAGACTGAATCGGTGGAGTTGGCATCTTATAGACTCCGAGATGTGGAGGTATTATGGTACAATAATTGGCTAGCATCATAAAAATAAAATGCGTCTCCTCCCGTGTGGCAAGAATTTGTAGATGCTTTCATCCGCCACTATTTGCCACCTGAGGTCCGCCGAGCTAGGGCAGATAGGTTCATAAATCTAAAGCAAGGGAATATGAGTGCTCAGGAATATATCCTTTAATTTAATTTGTTGGCTAGATATGCCCCGACTATGGTGGCCGACATGGGAGATAGAGTGCATCTCTTTGTGAGCGGCTTGGGGCCACATTTGTTCAAGGATTGTTTGATGGCTTCGTTGCAAGATGGGATGGATATTTCCCGTATTCAAGCTCATGCCCAGAATTTGGAAGGATAACAACCCCCGCAAAGGAGTGATCGTGATATCGATAGAAGGCAAAGAAAGCGGGCCACATCATTGGGGGCAGGCAGTGATTATAGAGGGGGATCAAGGATGACACATTCTAGAAACTCCGGCCAGTCTGTGACTAGTGCACTTCCTCGATTTACGGGTAGGAGATTTGATCGCTCCTTTTGTTCACGATAGCGTCAGAGTTCAAAGGCCTCAGATTCTCAGTTCAGGGAAGATTATAGTCAGAGGAGACCCCCAGTACCACGGCCAGTGCAGTAGACTACATTCCGGACAGTGTCGCCAAGGTTCAGATGCTTGCTATGCCTGTGGCCAAGTTGGGCATATGATGCGAGATTGCCTATCGGTGAGTGGTAGAGTTGGGGTTCAGCCTACAGGATCAGCGGTTGGTTCCTCTTCAGTACGCCCGGTAGGGCAGACTCCGCAGATGCCAGCAGGTCGAGGTAGAGGCAGAGGGGTAGCATCTACTTCAGGTTCCGCTCAGCCCCGTGTGTATGCTTTAGCCGGACGACAGGATCTTGAGTCCTCCCCGGATGTGGTTACAGGTACATTGTCCATATTTTCCCATGATGTATATGCATTGATAGATCCGGGTTCTACTCTATCTTATATTACTCCGTATGTTGTTGGTCGTATCGGGGTGAAACCTGAGCCAATTAAACCTTTTGAGGTATCTACTCCGGTTGGTGATCCTGTGATAGCTAGATAAGTGTATAAAAATTATGTACTTGTGATATGCAATCGCCAGACCAAAGCTGATTTAATTGAGCTGGAAATGCTAGATTTCGATGTGATTATGGGTATGGATTGGTTGGATTCATGTTATGCTAATGTTGATTGTCGAATGAAAGTAGTTCGATTTCAGTTTTCGGGAGAGCCCGTGCTTGAATTGAAGGGTAATACAACCTCTCCAAAAGGTAGGTTTATTTCCTACCTTAAAGCACGGAAGATGATAGCTAAGGGTTATATTTATCATCTAGTCCGAGTTCACGATACCACAGCAGAGTCGCCAACTTTCCAATCCGTTCCGATAGTGAATGAATTTTCGGACGTATTTCCAGATGAACTTCCAGGCCTTCCTCCAAAAAGAGAGATTGATTTCGCCATTGATGTGTTGCCGGACACCAAGCCAATTTCCGCTCCTCCTTATCGAATAGCTCTGGCAGAATTGAAAGAGCTAAAGGCACACTTGAAAGATTTGCTTGAGAAGGGGTTTATTAGACCCAGTTCGTCACTGTGGGGAGCACTAGTCTTGTTCGTGAGAAAGAAAGATGGTTCCCTACGAATGTGCATCGATTATAGGCAGTTGAACAAGGTGACGATAAAGACAAAATATCCTCTCCCAAGGATTGATGATTTATTTGATTAACTAAAGGGTGCCAAGTGGTTTTCTAAAATAGACTTGAGGTCAGGTTATCATCAAGTGAGAGTTAGAGAAGAAGATATTCCCAAAACAGCCTTCAGAACGAGATATGGCCATTATGAACTCCGGGTGATGTCGTTTGGGTTGACTAATGCTTCGGCAGTGTTCATAAATTTGATGGATAATGTATTCAGACCACTCTTGGATTTATTCTTGATAGTATTCATTGATGATATTTTGGTATACTCTCACACAGAATCAGAACATGCAGATCATTTACGTATTGTTCTTGGAATTCCTCGAACCCGAGAGTTGTATGCGAAATTTTCAAAGTGCGAGTTTTGGCTGAATTCTGTGACATTTCTGGGCCATGTTATTTCAGATGATGGCATTCGAGTTGATACTCAGAAAATCGAAGCTATGAAGACTTGGCCAAGTCCTACGACGCCTACAGAAGTCCGTAGTTTTCTGGGATTGGCAGGTTACTATAGGAGGTTCGTAGAAGGATTTTCCTCCAATTCAGCCCCATTGACAAAACTAACCTAAAAGTCAGTTAAGTTTCAATGGAGTAATGCTAGTGAACGCAGCTTCCAAGAATTGAAGGATAGATTAACCTCAGCTCCAGTCTTAACACTTCCAGAAGGGTCAGATGGTTATGTTGTGTACTGTGATGCTTCCGGTGTTGGGTTAGGAAGCGTGTTAATGCAGCACGGTAGAGTCATTGCTTATGCTTTGAGACATCTGCGAAAACATGAGAAGAACTACCCAACTCATGACCTCGAATTGGCTGCAGTCATTCATGCATTAAAAATGTGGAGACACTACTTGTATGGTGTGCATGTCGATATTTATACAGATCATAAGAGCCTTCAATACATTTTCAAGCAGAAGGAGTTGAATCTGCGGCAGAGGCGGTGGTTAGAGTTATTGAAAGATTACGATGTTAATATTTTATACCACCCCGGAAAAGCAAATGTAGTGGCTGATGCGCTCAGCCGCCGATCAATGGGCAGCCTATGTGAAGTTCCTCCGGAAAAGAAAGATATGATTCATGAGCTCCACCAACTAGCTAACCTTGGAGTACGTGTGATTGATTCAGGTGGTGCAGGAATCGATATTAATGATCCCACAGTTTTGTCCCTGAATATGGAAGTGAAAGAGCGACAATATGAAGACCTTCAGTTGAGCCTTTATAGAGATGGAGTTCATGAAAAAGAGAAGTCCCCATTTGAAACTTCTATGGATGGAATTCTTAGCTACTGAGGCAGGCTATGTGTTCCGAATGTCGCAGAACTGCGTCGTCGAATTCTAGAAGAAGCCCATCACTCTCGGTATTCTATTCACCCAGGTGCAATGAAGATGTATCAGGATCTCAAGCTAATATATTGGTGGGATGGCATGAAGAGAGACATAGCAGAATTTGTAGCTCAATGTCCAAATTGCCAGCAGGTGAAAATCGAACATCAAAAGCCAGGAGGATTATTGCAAGCAATGGAAATCCCTACTTGGAAATGGGAAGTGATCAACATGGATTTTATTGTGGGATTACCTCATTCCTGAGGCAAGTATGATTCCATATGGGTGATCGTGGACAGATTCACGAAAGCAGCTCATTTTCTTCCAGTCAGAACCACATACTCAGCAGAAGATTATGCAAGGTTGTATCTCAAAGAAATTGTGCGACTCCATGGTATTCCAATATCCATTATCACAGATAGAGGAGCACAGTTTACAGCCATGTTCGGGAAATCATTCCAAGAAGGTCTAGGTACTCAAGTGAAGCTTAGCACGGCATTTCATCCGCAGACTGATGGACAAGCCGAACGTACTATTCAGACCTTGGAAGATATGCTAAGAGCATGTGCTCTAGATTTTGGTGGTAGTGGAACTCACAGTTCCACCAAAGTTGATCCCGTCGTCACGTTTGATCTCCAATCCTTATGGAAACTTCTTAGCACTTGTTCATCACTTCATTAACAATCTAAGGGGCATTATAACTCTTCCCCAACACATCATTAAGTTATCATCAACTTGCTACTCATAAATCCCTTCCTATACTTTCTCGGCTAACATCGAATGTCTTTACAGCCCTATTTAGAATCATCAAGTGCTATTTCTTACCTATGGAAAAACCGTATACTCAGTGCTCTTCATTAGCCTATTCACTGTGCATCAACGAAAATTTTTCCGAGGTGTAACATTCCTCCCCCCTTAAGAACATTCGTCCTCGAATGTTAAGCACATGGGAATTCTACAAAAATTTCGACAGAGTTTCCCCTATAATATGGCACTACCGTCCTGTCACAACAACCATAATATCAATGCCTCACAGGGCCATAATATAATAGCAATAGAATTTGGCCACACACGACCGAAAAGCATAAAAGGGAAACATACATACCTTATACTCTTGGCGTCTCATCTTGGATATCTTTCAAGGGCTGAAATAAATGCAGGTATCTGGATCGCATACTTTCCTCCACTTCCCATGTCATTTCCTCTCGTTTACTGCTTCTCCATAGAACCTTAACTGAGGCCACTTCTTGATTTCTAAGCCTCCGTACTTGCCTATGTAGTATGGCAATGGGTACTTCTTCATAAGTCAACTTTTCTGTCACTTGCACATCACTTATTGGCACGATCTTAGTAGGATCTCCAACACATTTTCGAAGCATCGAGACATGGAAAACTGGATGGACGGACGCCAAATCCGGAGGTAGATCTAACTCATAGGCCACTTTTCCTACCTTTCGCACAATCTCATAAGGTCCAATGTACCGGGGACTAAGCTTCCACTTTTTGCCATGTCTCATAACGCCCTTCATTGGCGACACTTTCAAAAATACCCAATCTTTAACTTGAAACTCTAAGTCTCTTCGACGATTATCCGCATAGGACTTTTGACGACTTTGAGCTGCTAACAACCGATTCTGTATGAGCTTAACCTTCTCTATGGCTTGCTGGACCAAGTTTGGCCCTATCAACTTATCCTCTCCTGTCTCGAACCACCCAATTGGGGATCTGCACTTTCGCCCATAGAAAACCTCATATGGTGCCATTTGAATGCTAGACTGATAACTGTTATTGTAGGAAAATTCAATAAGTGGCAAGTGGTCATCCCAATTACTCCAAAATCTAGCATACATGCTCGCAACATATCCTCAAGAGTCTGAATGGTACGCTCAGCTTGTCCATCAGTCTGCGGATGAAATGCCGTGCTAAGGCTCACTTGGGTCCCTAAACCCTCTTGGAAAGACTTCCAAAAATTGGTTGTAAACTGAGTCCCTCTATCAGAGATAATTGATACTGGAACACCATGGAGTCTCACTATCTCTTTAAGATAAAGCTTTGCATAATCTTCTGCCACGTACGTCGTTCTGACTGGTAAGAAATGAGCTGACTTTGTGAGTCTATCTACAATCACCCATATAGAATCATACTTGCGTCGAGAATGGGGTAAGCCTGAAATGAATTCCATGTTAATTACTTCCCACTTCCAAGTTGGAATTTCTGTGGCATGCAACAATCCACCTGGCTTTTGGTGCTCGATTTTCACTTGTTGACAGTTGGGACATTGAGCTACGAATTCCGCTATATCTTTCTTCATCCCATTCCACCAATATATAGACTTAAGATCCTGATACATTTTCGTCGCACCGGGGTGAACGGAATAACGGGAACAATGAGCTTCTTTCAATATCTGGTGACGTAAACCTGCCACATCGGGAACACACAGTCTACCCCGACACCGAAGAACTCCGTCTTCTGAAACATCAAGTATGACTCCTCTTTCTGAGGGAGTGTAACTCTGTAATGCCTTAGCATGGAATCTTCGTAATGTCGCTCTTTCACTTCTACTACTAGAGACGAGACTGCTGAATTCTGAATAGTAGTTCCCCTGCTACCTGAGTCTACTACTCGAACTCCTAGACTAGCTAGCTGTTGAAGCTCACGAGCCATTTCTCTCTTATCTGGTCGTACATAACATAAACTTCCCATAGATCTGCGGCTAAGACCATTAGCCACAACATTTGCCTTTCCAGAATGATACAAGATATCAACATCATAATCCTTTAGCAATTCTAACAATCGTCGTTGCCACAAATTCAACTCTTTCTGCTTGAAGATGTACTGAAGACTCTTATGATCTGTATAAATATCCACATGGACACCATATAAATAATGTCTCCATATTTTTAACGCAGAACAACTGCGGCCAATTCTAAATCAGGGGTTGGATAATTCTGCTCATGTTTCCGTAATTGCCTTGAAGCATACGCAATCACCTTGCTATGTTGCATCAATACACAGCCTAGACCAATTCCTGAAGCATCGCAATAAGCAACATATCCTTCCAATCCCTCTGGAAGTGTCAAGACTGGGGCATAAGTCAACCTACCTTTCAACTCGTGGAAGCTACGTTCACAAGCATCTGTCCATTGAAACATTGCCGACTTCTGGGTTAACTTTGTGAGTGGTGCAGAAATAGGCGAAAAACCTTCAACAAATATCCTGTAATAACCTGCTAAGCCCAGAAAGCTACGAACCTCTATAGGAGTCGTGGGCCTTGGCCAAGTCTTCACTGCCTCAATCTTTTGACTATCCACTCGAACACCATCGACTGCAACAATATGCCCCAGAAATGCCACTGAGTTCAACCAAAACTCACATTTAGAAAACTTTGCAAACAATTCTCGAGTTCGAAGAACTCCAAGGACAGTACGCAAATGATCCGCATGTTCTGCTTCAGATCTAGAATACACCAAGATATCATCGATGAATACGATCACAAATAAATCCAGAAAGGACTGAACACATTGTTCATCAAATCCATAAATACCGCCGGCGCATTAGTTAGCCAAAACGACATTACCCGAAACTCAAAATGACCGTATCTTGTTCGGAAAGCTGTCTTAGGGATATCTTTCTCCCTAACTCTAACTTGATAATACCCGAACCTCAAATCAATCTTTGAAAACCATTTGGCGCCTTGCAATTGATCAAATAAGTCATCGATCCTCGGGAGAGGATATTTATTCTTGATCGTCACCTTATTCAACTGCCAATAATCAATGCACATTCTCAAAGAGCATCTTTCTTTCGGACGAACAATATGGTGCTCCCCACGGGGATGAACTAGGCCCAATAAAGCCTTTATCAAGCAACTCCTTCAATTGCTCCTTCAACTCTTTCAATTCTGCGGGAGCCATTCTATAAGGAGGAATAGATATAAGCTTAGTGCCTGGCAACACATCAATGGCAAAATCAATCTCCCGCTCGGGAGGAAGGCCTGGGAGCTCTTCCGGGAACACATCCGAGTATTCATTTACTACGGGAACTGACTGAAGAGTCGGTGGTTCAGCTTCTACATCTTGAACCCGAACTAGATGATCATCTTCCTTGCTTTTAGATAGGAAATAAACCTACCTTATGGTGACGCCGTATTTCCTTTCCATTCTAGAACTGGTTCTCCCGGGTTGGAAACGAACCATTTTCATTCTACAATCAACATTGGCATAGCAAGAAGCCAACCAATCCATGCCCATAATAACATCAAAATCCACCATTTCTAACTCATGCAAATCAATCATGGTACGACGATCACAAATCACAATTATACAATTTCTATATACTCGACTAGCTATCACCAATTCACCCACGGGTGTAGACACCTCAAAAGGTTTGATCGACTCCGGTTCGACTCTAAATTGACTCGCAACATACGGAGTAACATATGACAATGTGGAGCCCGGATCAATCAAAGCATATACATTATAAGAAAAAACCGATAATATACCTGCAACCACGTCAGGAGAAGACTCAAGATCTTGGCGTCCAGCCAAAGCATAAACAAGATGCTGAGGACCGCTAGAACTGGGAACTCTCCCTCTGCATCTACCATAGCCGACTGGCGTATGTGAACCTGGCCCCATAGGGCGTACAGATGCTGAATACCCAGCTACCGACCCTGAAGGCTGGGTCCTACCTCTACCATGAACTGAGGGGCAATCACGCATAATATGGCTTGGTCGACCACATGAATAGCAAACATCCGAACCCAATCGGCATCGACCCCAATGCAACTTCCCACACTGGGAACATCATGGTGCGGGTGGCCTTTCCTGACCCGTATCATCTCTAAACTGAGACCCCGAAAAACTCTGACTCGGCCCGAAATGAGTAGATCTATTGAATCGCTGGCTTGAAACCCGTGGAGGGGCACTAGTCATGGAATAGCCTGAGTGCCTGGACATCTGCTGTCTGTGCCCACCTCTGAACTCACTCATCGGACCTGAAGATCTGGCCCTCTTGCTATGACCCTTATCCTGCTCGCGTTCACTTCTCTGCTGTTGCAGGCTTTCTTCTAAGTTCTGAGCATGAGCCTGAATGTGTGCAATATCCATATTGTCCTGAAGGGACGTCGTCAAACATCTATCCATCAAATGTGGCCCTAGGCCTTTTACAAATCGGTGCACCCGATCACCCATATCCGCTACCATGACCGAAGCATACCTAGCCAAAGAATTAAAGCGGAGACTATACTCTAGAGCACTCATGCTACCTTGCCTCAAATTTAAGAACTTATCGGCTCTAGCTCGCCGTACTTCTGGAGGCATACAGTGTCGGAGAAAAGCATCAACAAACTCTTGCCATACCGGGGGAGGTGCATTGGCTCCCCGTGAAGCCATCCAAACTGTATACCATTGGATCGAGACATCTCTCAATCTATACGACGCTAACTCCACCGATTCGGTGTCCGAAGCATGTATCAATCGAAGCGTCCTCAACATACCATCAATTAAATCCTGAGGGTCCTCCTCCGGCTTTGACCCAAAGAATTTCGGAGGGTACAAAGTAATAAAATCACGGGCCCTTGCACTAACAGCCCTATCACCTTGCCCTGCACTTTGCCGCTGAGTCTGAGCAGCAACCAATTGTGTAAGCAAATGTATGGCCTCTTTTACATCTTGGCCAGAAGCATCTGGTGGAGGAGCTGGAGGTGCTGGAGCTGGGGCTGAGGCTCCCTCACGCTCCTCTAATACAGGTACTGAACGGGAAGACTGAGATTGAGCCGCACTCTGGGACTCACTCTCCTCTACTACCGGTGGCGGTGCTCTTTCAGCCCGCTTTTCTGCCACCGTCTTTCCCTTTTGGGCTGTTGTAGCCTTTCTCTTTACAGGCATTTTTGAAATACACAACACACGATTAAGGAACAAGAATTTCTTACATCATAGCACTATCGCATGATTCTTATGAAGAAAGAAGGTCAATCATTCCTAAAATGTCCGCAGCTTCTTATTTATAAGTGTGGCACGCAACACACCCATAACCAAGACTCTACTAGACACGGCTCGTAGACACACCCTAGGACTGAACTGCTCTGATACCACTTTTGTCACGACCCGTCTAGAAGGCCGAGACGAGCGCCCGGTGCTAGCCCACCCGGGCACCCACTGGCTTACACTTATACTTACCTCTAGGTGAGCCACATAATTAAACACGTAATTCTATTCATTCATCATGCGAGTCCCATTGGACAACAATGTCTTTATATCATCAATGGCGTCTATGCCACATCAGTGTACATGAGCCGACAAGGCTATCAAAATGATAAACAAAATATAGGCCGACAAGGCCAGCCATATCTAACCATAGACACATGTCTACGAGCCTCTAAGAAGAGTATAACATATCACAAAAGCGGGACAAGACCCCGCTATGCCCATAACTATGTACACAAAAGAATAAGTACCCAAAAGCTATGGCTCCGAATGAAATGGAGCTCTGCTATGAAATCTCTGAGAAAGAAGCTATGGATCAAGCTTGTCTCCCTGTGCACCTGCGGGCATGATGCAGCGTCCACAAACAAAAGGACGTCAGTACGAAGAATGTACTGAGTATGTAAAGCATGATCAACATCAATATAGAAGCATAATGTGCAACATAAGAAACAGCATGAGATAGGAGATAGTAATGTCATCGTCGTGGGCACTTACTTGCCTTTCATAAGATCTTACCATTTCTAATGCGTATTGGTGTACATACATCCATAATTGTATCCGTATCCATTCACGTATCCTTATTCACATTCATATCGTATCTTATTCGTATTCATATCATATACATAATCATATCATACAAATAGCATTTACATAGCATACCCGACCATGCAGGATCGGTGTTTCATACATACTTGGCCAACCAAGGCTCAAGGTTACTCATACCTGGCCCTACCAAGGCTTTAGGGTTACATATACCTGGCCCTACCAAGGCGTCAGGGTGATGCGTACCATCTGCAGAGGTGTGCGCACGTTACGTAATCGTATACATACTTATTTACATATCTTACCCGGCCTCATAAGCTCGGGGTTCCATAATAGTCATGCATGGACACATATACATAATAGCTCATAAGCATCTTTACTATTTACATCGTTATTCATCATATTTATCTTTATAGGCTTACTCATCATACGAGGGATTTAGTACAATCGTGGCGTATAAAGAATCAATGAGCTTACTAACTTGGGAGATCAAGTCATTTGAAGGACATCATAGACTCATAGAAGATTTAGATATTTGGCCAAAGAACCATGCCTTATGAAAGGAGGGTTAGCCTTACATACCTTTTCCGTGCAACTATTCTACACTTGCGTGTTCTCCTCCAATGCTAGTGTTTCTACCTTCATTAAAGTCATACTATCATTAGAATCGATAGCTAGCATGTATAACCAAAACTAGAGATAATCGGACAGCATTTTATTTATTTATACAACCTCCTCCCTATCATATATCAACAACCAAATGTCAATAATAACATTCACAATATCCTTACGATAGCCTTTAATCAACTACATTATTCTTACTTCACCATTCACTCCCATTAATCCATATTCATGGTCATATCGCATAGTTCCGTTCATTCATATTCAAGGTCTATTCCATGTTCTCAACGTCATTCATAACATGATTATATTCATAACATATTAGGAATCATAACTCATTCCAAACATCTACTCAAAAGTGACACTATTGAACATTCCTGACCCATTTCTTACATTCTTTCGTAATCCAAGTGTTTCAACTTCCCAATACTTTAAACAACATGGAAATATCATAAAACTTACCTTAGATGGTGTAGGATTGAACCTTGGGCGCAAATACCTCACTTGAGCAAAACCGTAGTTTTTCCTTCACTTGAATTCCTTGCCTTTGATGAACTTTAATAGGTTTTCTTACTTTGATTCACTTGGTTTGATGATAATAACCTTTGATTTCCCTTGGATTCTTGTTCATGAAATATACGTAATGCCCTAGAGGCTTTATAGAGAAGTGGAGAAGTGTTGGAAATGAAATAATGAAATTGGGAACACATTTAAAGACTTAGAACATTTCAGCCCCTCGGGAGTTCCACGGACTGTTCCACGGTCCGTGGAACATAATGCTGTCCGTGAAACTGGTCGTGGTTCACGACCAGCAAGACATATTCCCTGCTGGTAGTTCCACGAACCCATCCATGGTCCGTGGATCAGGGTGCTGTCCGTGGAACCTGGTCGTGGAACTCACAGTTCCACCAAAGTTGATCCCGTCGTCTCGCTTGATCTCCAATCCTTATGGAACCTTATTAGCACTTGTTCATCACTTCATTAACAATCTAAGGGGCGTTATAAATCTTCCCCAACACATCATTAAGTTATCATCAACTTGCTACTCATAAATCCTTTCCGATACTTAGCGAATACATGGCCCTCTCTTGGCAACTTTCTCGCCTAACATCGAATGTCTTTACAACCCTATTTAGAATCATCAAGTGCTATTTCTTACCTATGGAAACATCGTATACTCGGTGCTCTTCATTAGCCTATTCACTCTGGATCAACGAAAATATTTCCGAGGTGTAACACTTGGATTATGGAAGAAAACGGAAAATGGATTACAAAAATGAGATTAGTGGCAATTGTGAATAGTAGATTAATATGAATCATGAATCTTGTTATGTTGAGATTGTAATCACGTTATGAATGATGTTAGGAGTATGAGAGGAACATTAGATTTGAATGAATGTAACGTTGTAGTATGATTATGACTATGGATGAACTTGAGAAGAAATTGTAGGTATTGGATAATGATGAATTTGACTAAAGTCATTGATGATGATACTATGAATGTTATTATTGACGTTTGGGAGTTGAAATGTGATATGGGGAAAGTAGTAGAAACAAAAGAGATGCTGCTCAATTTTCTATAGCTTTAGTAAGAACACGCTTATATTGTTGATTATCTAATACAAGTATGAGCTCTCCTGAAGGTAGAAACGTGAATATCGAAGAAAAGCGTTCAAATGATAGAGTAGCTAGACGAAAAGGTATGTGAGGCTAGTCCTTTATTTCTATGGCATGAATCCTATGACATGATTTTTCCCTTCTTCTCCATGAATCTCCTACATTCCGAAAAAAACTAAGAGTCTATGTGTATGAATAACCATATGAGATAAGAGATATAGTATAAGCCCAATAATGATGATGATGAGTTTAAGTCTAAAGATTCTAGAGTTCATGATATGGTGTTCCTATAAAGTTAATGATGTCGTTTATTGTATACACTCACCTTATATACTATTTCCTTCAAGGTGAGGCAGAATACTTATAAATGCTTCATAATGGAATCGGGGGTTCACGACCTTATGTCACCCCAATAAAGTATAGCTATGTTTGAGTTATTATGCATGCATTATGATGAGTACATGTTGATGATATTACACAGCGCCTATATGGACGGGCAGACACCGCTAAGGCGCGCAGCGTATACACAATGTCCAGATGGCATGGGCAGACACAACTAGTGGGCGGCATGAGATGGTACCCTGGACGCAGGCTAATGATTATCACACAGAACCTATATGGTCGGGCAGCTTGTACATTTATGCATACATTATATGATGATGATTATGAGTAAACCAGCATGTGTTATTTCTTTTATAAGTGACAGTCAGATACAGTTGCTCCTTATTGATGCTTCCTTTATCTCATTGACGTATTTTCATTACTTATGCCTCTCATACTTAGTACAATGTTCGTACTAACGTCCGTTTTCTTTAGACGCTGTGTTCATGCTCACAGGTAGATAGGGAGGTGATCTTGATCCAGACTCGTAGGAGTTAGTGGATGATTTGAGAGCACTCTATTATTCCGAAGGTGCCTTGATTATTCTTTTGCGTACATATATATATTTTGGGCACGACAGGGTCCTGTCCCGTGCATATGTCTAGTACTCTAGTAGAGGCTCGTAGATAAGCAGTTGTGGGTTATATGGTCTCACGAGGCTGCTATTATGTATATATATTATTTTGATAGTCGAAAGGCTTATGTATATAAAAGTATTTATGTTCTAAAATGAAAAATGATTTTCTTGTAATTTGACTATGAATTCGATGAAAGAACGCTTAATGAGTATGATGAGTAGTAGACGAGTGGTGCTCGGTGGTTAGCCCCGGGTACCCGTCACGGCCCCTAGTCGGGTCGTGACATGAGTGATTCGAGTCATCACCCAGAACACAACGTATCGCGTTGACGAAACTTATTCTCTTTGATTCGCTAAACCTTCCTCATCTTGTCATGCCTCCCTTTTCACATTTGTCTCATAATATACTTGCATTAGTCCATTCTCACTTTTCTTTAGCGCATTCTTGATAAATCGGTTCATCTCAAAATTTGACTCCTTCAATCCAATATATTTCCCTCTTTAGAGCTTAGGAATATTGTTTCTCATCTTAGAACTGAATTTGTTCTTCCCCCCTTTTAGAGGATGCTCTCCTATACCAGTAACATTCGAGCATTAACCGTCTTTTATAGTCATCTGGACGACATTAGCGATCCTTCAACTCCTCTATTCCATATAATCCCGAAGTTTTTTTCATCGAATGGTTTAACTTATTCCTTCTTTGCTAACTGGATTCTTGTACTAGGTTAAATGATTACACATATCGGATATAATTCAGATGCTTTCTTTAACACCTCTTCCTTTCATAACTAACAATCCCCTAGGATCATGAATCAATGATGACACCAAAATTCGTTAGACCCTTTATGGAGTGTCCGACCTCATGTCCTAATCTTCCTTCATAACTATCTTTTTACTAATATCCTTAAGATCCTTCTTGATCTTAGTTCCTAATTCCGATTTATATCTATATTATACCATTAGAAGTTCATACTCTCTACCATTCATTCCCACCACTCATCCTTTCATTATCTTAGCTCATATTGTCCCATAGTTCTCTTAACTACTTGTTTGCATCACAGTCATGCATCATAGTCCTTCTAATATTCTGTCGGTTCCTGTTCTTATCATGAAATCTTCATGAAGCACACCTTTTTCTCTCTCTTTGCGTTGAGTCCTCATCTTCCCTTATGATACTACAACTTGTTCGTATTTATACATATCCCCCCTCCCCCCCGGGTACGTTCATCTTATTTCCTTTGTGATCGAATTTCTATACTCCTTATCAAGACTCTTATCCCATGTTACCGATGTTTTACCTTTTGGCTAGACTTGTTGGCTTATTATCCTTCCTCTTGTCCTTGATGGCTACACAACTTCCTTTGCTAATTCATTAGTCCACTTTTATTACTTTTGCCCTTAGGGACTTTCTTGACTTTCCTTGCTTATAAAGCGCTCTTCCCCACTTGCCATTCTACAACATTGGCCCTGGAATTCATAGAATATTCTATTAGAAATACGAATCCTTTCTATTCCAAGATCACCTTCTAGGGGTGACTTTTCCACTTCCTAAGTGAATGTATCAACATGGCTTCATATTTATCCTCTCGGATGTACCTTAAGAGTAAAAAATCCCTTGACGCTTTTCATAAAATCTGATTATTCCCTCTCAGGTTATATCCATGTCCATCGTTATTATACTTTAAACCTGTTTATCAAGATATGTTTCGGAGTCTTCGCGTTCGTCTTTTATTCCATATTTCCATACTCTATCCTTCCTGCTTAGTTACTTTAGAAATTTTTCCAGATGGCTTTTCGCCTCTACCGTCGCCTTAACCTTTTTCTTAGAAGCCTTACTTGACCCTTACTAGCCACATACTTCCCTTCCTTACCCTTCTCCTCTTCTCATGACATCATAATATTCTTACTCTTATAGACACATATTCTTCTTCTTCCAAAAATTATTATATCATGATTGTCCTACTTTAACATTCAGAGAAAACAATATCAACCTGCCCTGTAGCATTTGCTACCGTAACTTTAATATCCAGCTCAATCAATACCTTTAACATATTGTAAGATCGATCATAAGGGCACACATAATATTTAATGTGATCACTCATGAATTATCATTTACATCGCTTATTAATACCTCACTTATGAAATATCCCAATACTATTTAAGATTGTCCTATTTCCTTTGTAATCGTATCTCAATTTCGTGTCCATTGTCTTATGCTATCAATGTCTACCTTTGGCCAACCTTACTAATTTATTAGACTTCCTCTTATCATCGATGGTCACATAACTTCCTTTAACCAATTCATTAACGTATTTTCTCTTACTTTCATCCTCAAGGTCCTTCTTCATTTCCTTTGCTCTTGAAGTACTCTTTTCCCTTTGCCATTTTATAGCGTGTGCCTAGAAATCTGTAGAACATTCTACTATAAGTACAAACCCATCATCAACCCGTCCTGATCTTGTGTGTATATATATAAATTTCTAGATTAAAACTTTCCCCTACTCGTTAACTTCCTTTCCCATATCAGTATCTCCTCATCATCTCTTACTCGCCAATCTATAAATTGTAATACTGTATTTGAGTTCTTAATGTTAACTTTCCCTATCTCTTCAATAAATCTCAATTCTCTGAAATCTCGAATGCAACTCATTCGAGTTCCTTTAATTACTAATCATTTTTTTCCAAGGTTCTGCCCTTGAATTAAATTGAAATCATTCTAAAACTTCTCTTTGAAAGCATCTCATAATTGTTCATTCAATCATGACTTACCAAACATTCGATTGTCATATTTTTCCTTCATTCTTTCTCTATAGCATAGACATTCAAACAATTCAATATGTAAAAATTTCGGCAGAGTTTCCTCTATACTTCTTACTGCCTCATTCCTGCACACAGCCCAGAAAGCACATCCAATGCCTCACATGGCGATCACAAATACTCGTAACATCTAGCTCGAGTTCTTATATCAAAGTCTATCAATATTAATAAGGCAGGAAACATACCTTTCGGAGTAACAACTTCAATTCGCATCAATTACCTCATAGCGGCATAATCAACTGCTTATCCATAATCAAAATATTTAGGGTTAGAATCAGGGACATCACATCCTATAATTTAGTTGTTCCGCACGACCTAAGATTAGAAGGAAGGGTCAATCATTCCTAAATGCCCTGCAGCCTCCTGCTTATAAGTGTGGCACGCTTCACACCCATAAATAGGACTCTACCGGACATGGCTCATAGACATACCCTAGGATGAACTGCTCTGATACCACTTCTATCACGACCTAACCAGAGGGCCATGACGGGCACCAGGAGCTAACACCCCGAGCACCTCTAAACATACATCTCATAATCATCTCTGGTGGACCATAGAGGGAGCTCATGGATATCATAATCTGTAAAGACATGTATCACAACATAACAGCACATCTCTATATAATCTTCAACAATTATACCCAACATCACCAGCCGACAAGGCCATTAAAATGTTATACAACGATATCAACCGGTAGGGTTATAAAACGCCTAACTGTACACACATGTCTATGAGCCTCTACATAGAATAAATGTGACCATAAAAACAAATATCAAATAGACTGCAACTCTGAAATAAGTGGAGTGCTCCTGGAAATCCGCTGATAAAGCACCTACGGATCTGATCTATCTCCCTGCCTAACTGCGGGCATGAGCGCAGCGTCCACAAGAAAGGACGTCAGTACGAATAGTGTACTGAGTATGTAAGGCTTAAATAACAACATAAACAAGAGATACGGAACATAACATGAGATAAGGATAACCTGTACATTTGATTGCCTCATAAGGCGAAAACCATGCATGCTTAGCTTTCAAAAGAAATCATTTCTCATATACATATATAACATAATAGTGCTGCGGAACGTGCAGCCCGATCCATAAATATATTATATTGTTGCGGAACGTGCAGCCCGATCCATATATATATTATATTGCCGCGGAACATGCAGGCCGATCCATTTACCCATATATCCCGCGTTCGGGATGATATCATAGTATACCAATTGATCAGGTGGTTATGCGTATATATCGCCACACCTTTACCCATATCCCATATATACATATGTATATCATATACATATATAATATAAGTAGCATGCATGAGAGCCCAAATAAAAGCTATGACTCTATCGGAGTGACGTAAGGTCGGTAACCTTCGATTATAGTATGAAATAGTCATCATTGATATGTCCCACCTTGAAGGAACAATTATTATAAGGTGAGATAAAAAAACAATGAATAAAATCGATAAAATCATGAAATAAGCTCAATAATCTCATAATAGCATTAAAATCATAAGCTTTGGAGTTTCTAGAAATGGAATAATCATCATCATGTTCATCATAGAAAACATCTCATCTTTAGTATCATAAGAAGCTTTTAAGAATCATGAACTTCTATCTTTCGAAAGTAAGAAGGTTATGGAAACATGTATGGAATCATAACATAGGAATCATGCCTTTTGAAAGAAAGGGACTAGCCTTAACATACCTTTCGGTCTCCTTAGCCACTCAACATTTATCCTTCCAAGCTCGTAAATCTATATATAAACCATTCATACTATTGTTAGGCTCAATGTCATACGCTCATCTTAAGCCGTCAATTTAATTTCGTTTAGAATCTACCGAAATTAGGGCAGTATCTCCCCTGTTTATATGCCTAGCCCGAAATCACAATCCAACAACCAACAACAACAACAATACCAACATCACAACAATATTATCAACACCAATTGACTCCATAAAACATCTCACACGATGTTTTAAAAATTTCTCAACTAACCATAACAATATCCACAATACCATAATCAAAGATTATATTCAATTTAATCTCAAATTAATCTAAAATCTCCTTTCAAATTCAGTCCATAGTCATCATCTTCCCTTTAATAATTTGCAACTTCTCTACTATGATTCTCGTGTTTTATAGGACTTGCTAAACCTTCAAATCAACTTAATCAAGTGAAATAGGATGGAGAACATACCTTACACTAGAAGAACTTCACCTCACTCAACTTCTTCCAAGACAAAATTTATCACAACATTATGTAGAGACAAGAACAATCTTTCTCCATGACATAGCTTGGGGTTTTGGAGTTTAATCCTCTTTTGTGATGGTATAGAATGTTTTGGAATGGTGGAGAGCCTTCAAGAATATTCTTGTAGTGGAGAGAGAAGTGTGGAAAATTCTAGAGAGGTGTGGAGAGGTTAGGGGAGTTCTAAAGGATTATGGAGTTGAAGAAAAATGACTAAAATGAAGTGTAGAGGCCCTTTTATAGGTGCAAAATTCGGATTGGGCCGGGTCAAAACATAAGTGGGCTTTTAAGTGGAGTTTCCGGATTTCCGCCCAGGTTCGGGTTCCTCTGACTGTCCGTTTTAAAAAGCCCGTAACTCCCTGATCCGATGTCATATTGACGAAGGGTTTGTTGCGTTAGAACCTAGACTCGACGAGATTCATTTTAGGAATTTGAAACATCTTAAAACTCCTAATATACCCGGAGATATACCCCTCCTAAGTTGACCTAAAATTCTGTCCAGAATTCTGCCAACTTTTTTTTTCCAAATTTTTGAAAAACTTATTTTCTTCGATTTGCTTGATCCCGGAATCTTCCGAAGCTCTCCATACATGATATTTATAATTTATTATACATGATAATGGTCATGTCCTTTGGTTTCTAGGTTTTCCTTCCCGGTTACGACTTATGAGATCGTAATTCATCCTTTACTTCATTATTGCATACTTCCCATGGCTTGTACCTTCCAAAACTTCATGGGACGTCTCCGATACTCCATTAATACAGTGAAGTACATGGCATGCTCATGCTCTGAAAGTGTGAGGTGTAATAAATGAATTCGTCCTTACAAAGAAAATCCTAAGGACAGGATACTACTGGATGACCATGGAGCATGATTCGTGCAAATTCGTGCAGAGATGCCATCAATGCCAGATACACGGGGAATTAATCAAGGTTCCTCCCACCTAGTTACATGTGATGAGCTCGCTATGGCCCTTCGTGGCGTGGGGGATAGACGTCATAGGTCCCATCGAGCCCTCGGCCTCCAATGGACACCGGTTCATTTTAGTCACCATCGACTACTTTATAAATGGGTGGAAGCCACTTCCCACAAGTCAGTGACCAAGAAAGTCGTGACTGACTTTGTTAAAAACAATCTGATATGTCTCTTTGGTGTACCGAAATCCATCGTCACAGATAATGGTGCCAATTTAAATAGTCATTTGATGAAGGACATTTGTGAACAATTCAAGATAACCCATAGGACCTCTACCGCCTACCGGCCACAGATGAATGGAGCCGTTGAGGCTGCCAACAAAAACATCAAAAGAATCCTGAGAAAGATGATCGACGACTACAGGAATTGGCACGAATAGCTACCTTATGCCTTGTTGGGGTACCAGACAATGACCCGCACTTCCACCGGGGCAACTCCATATCTCCTTGTATGCGGTACAGAAGCAGTTATACCCGAATAAGTGGAAATACCCTTGCTCCGGATCATCAAAGAGGCAGAGCTGCAAGATGCAAAATTGGTTAGAAATCTTTATGAAGAACTGTCCATCATAGAGGAAAAAAGGAATGGTGGCAGTATTTCACAGACAACCATATAGACAAAGAATATCTCGAGCCTTCAACACGCGGGTCAGAACCCGACTTTTCCAGATCTCGTGCTCAAGCGCGTCTTCCCTTACCAAGAAGAATATAAAGGAAAATTTGCGCAGAACTGGCAAGGCCCATACATGGTCACGAAAGTACTCTCAGGAGGAGCTGTAGTCCTAGCTGAGATGGATGGAAAAGAGTGGCCCAAGTCCATCAATGAAGACGTGCTTAAGAGATACTACATTTAGGATGCCATTTGCTTGTAATCGCATTGTTATTTTCCCTGTAATCGTATCTTCTACTTGTAATCGTACTAGAATAGAAAGAAAACAAATCATCTATGTAATGAACTACGCAATAACCTGACTTCCCTATGGTGGGATACGTAGGCAGTTCGTATCGGACCCAGTCGCTTTATTATTAAAATGAAAACTCAATTACTTTGTCCTGAACTACGTTCGACCTGAATTCCTAATGCGACAGGATACGTAAGCGCTTTCGAGCTCGGCCGTCATAAAAAAAAAAAGCCATAAACCATTAAGAAAAACCCAGAGACAATGAAGTTGGATAGAATCAACGAGATCAAACTACGAAGACAGATACACAAGGACTGGCCAGCATCGACCCCACACTGGGGCAGAATTTTTGAGAGGATCTCAAAAGTTCCTATCAGGAACAGCCAACAGGGAGATAGTAAAATAAGACCCAACACTGGGGCAGAATTTTTGAGGGAACCTAAAAAATTCCCGCGTAATGGGAAGTAGGAAGGGCCGCTCAAGGAAAGCCCAAACTGAGACAGAATTTTCAAGAAAGGTCTTAAGATTCTTCCATCAAGTTTGGATATTAGCAGTCATGTCACGACCCGACAAGGGCGCCATGACGGGTACCCGGAGCTGACTCCCGAGCACCACTCATACTGCTAGCCATCATACTTATTGTCATGCTCATAATCATAGGAAAGACCAATCTCACTTTGAAACATATTTACCTTTATATACATAAGCCCTTCGGCTATCCAAATAATACAGTGAGGAAAATCATGAGACCATAATACTGACACATACGTATCTACGAGTCTCTACGGGAGTACTAGACATATGGACGGGACAGGACCCCGTCGTGCCCAAAATATATATACACAAAATCATAAGCAATGGCACCTCCAAAACAATGGAGTGCTCTCAAGTCTGCTGATAGCTTCTATGAATCTGGATCACCTCCCTGTCTAACTGTGGGCATGAACACAACATCCAAAGAAAAGGATGTCAGTACGCGCATTGTACTGAGTATGTAAGGCATAAACAATAATGATACATCAATGAAATATAGGGATATCAAATGAAGAACAACCCGTAACTGACTGTCAATCGTGATAGAAATAATGCATGCTTACTTACTTCATAAACATCAACCATGTATGCATATATGTATAAGCTGCCCGACCATATAAGTACGGTGTGATCATCATTAGCCTGCGTCCAGGCCTCCCGCGTCCGGGGTAACCATCTCATGCCACCCACTAGTGGTGTCTGCCCATGCCATCTAGACATGGTGTATACACTGCCCGCCATAGCGGCGTCTACCCGCCATATAGGCGCGGTGTAATATAATCATCATGTACATCTCATAGACTTATCATAATCTTGTCATACTCATATCATAATGCTTGCATAGAAACTCAAAGACAACTATACTTTATCGGGGTGACATAAGGTCTTGAACCCCCGATCCCATTATGGAGCATTTATAAGCATTCTGCCTCCCCTTGAAGGAATTAGCATATAAGTTAAGTGTATACAATAAACAACATCAATGGATCATGGTTAAAATCATTAGCTTTAGGATCTTTAGACATAACTTATCATCATCACTATCATGCTCATAACATATGCCTTATCTTTATCTCATATGGCTATTCATGAACATAGACTCATAATTTCCGGAATGTAGGAAAGTAATGGAGAAGGAGGGAAAATCATGCCATAAGATTCATGCCTTAGAAAGAAGGGTGTAGCCTCACATACCTTTTCCTTTAGTTATTCTATCGTTTGATCGTTCTCCTTCAATGCTCATGTTTCTACCTTGAAGAGAGTTCGTATCAACATTAGCTAATCGATTATATGAACGTGCTTACTAAAGCTAGAGAAAATTGGGCAGCATTTCCTTTGTTTATACAACTTTCCCCATATTACATATCAACTCCCAACCATCTATAATTAGATTAACAACATCATAAGGAACAATCTCCAGACACCCACATTGTCCACATTTCACAATTTCACTTCAATTCATCCATAATCATGGTCGTAGTACACCAGTACATTTTCTCACATATAATGCTTATCCCATGTTCTTAATGTCATTTATAACATATTTAAAATCACAACATATCAAGAATCATGACTCATCCCAAGCTACTACTCCAAACCTCATTCTTCTCATCTTTGTGACCCGTTTTCTATCCCCTTTCATAATCTAAGTCTTTCAACCTCTCAATACCTTAAACAACATGGAATGATCATAAAACTTACCTTAGCTAGTGTGGGAATGAGCCTTTAGTGGAAAGCCTTCACTTGAGCCAAAACCCTAGTTCACTTCCATTGGAATTCCTTGGCTTGGATGAACTTCAATGAGTTTCTTACACTTGATTTTGTTGGTTTGATGAAGTTGATCATAAATTTCTCTTGGGTTCCTGTGGATGAAGAGTGGGGAGGGTTATAGAGAATTCTTGAAGTATGGAGAGAAAGAATGAAATGAATTAAATGAGATGAGGTCCTTATATCAACTTTTAAAATCTGTCCCAACATGAACATACGGACCAACATACGGTCCGTATCTTTTATACTAGCCGTATGTCTGGCCATATGTTTGGTCCAGTGAAGGTCCCATTCTGGGCAGAACATACGGCCAGTATGTTGGACCGTATGTTGCCCAACTTTCCGGAATTCATTCTCGTCGACTAGTTTGATCTCCAATCCTTATGGAGCCTTCTTAACGCTTACTTAACACCTCATTTACAATCTAAGAGACATTACAACTCTTCTCCAAGACATTATTAAGTCATCACTAACTCGTCACTCGTACATCCTTCCCAATACATAGCGTATACCTTGCCTTTCTTGGCAAAATTTCTTCTCTTACCTGGAATGTCTTTGAAATCTCAATTAGGATCGTCAAATATTACTTCTTACTTATTGAAACATCGTATACTTCGTGCCCTTCGTTGGTCTATCCACTGTACGTCAACGGGAAAACCTTCCTAAGGTGTAACATTCCCCCCCCCCCCCCCCTTTTGGAACATTCTTCCTCGAATGTTAAATACTCGGGAATTGTACCAAAATTTTACCAGAGTTTCCCCTGTAATATGGTACTATCATCTTATCACAACAACCCATAATAACAATGCCTCACAGGGCCATAACATAATAGCAATATAGCTTGGCCACACACGACCCATATGCATAAAAAGAAAACATACATACCTCATAATCATGATGTTTCATCTTGGATCTCTTCCGGGGGATGAAATAAGTGCCGGTACTTGGATTTCATATTCTCTTCCGCTTCCCAAGTCATTTATTCTCGGTTGTTATTTCTTCATAAGACTTTAACTAATGTTACTTCTTTATTTCTCAGTCTCCGTACTTGCCTATCTAGTATGGAAATAGGTACCTCTTCATAAGCCAACTTTTTTGTCACTTGAACATCATCTACTGGGACGATCCTAGTAGGATCTCCAACACACTTATAGAGCATTGAGACATGAAAAACTGGATGGACTGCTTCCAATTCTGAGGGTAAGTCCAATTCATAAGCTACTTGACCCACTTTGCGGATAATCTTATAAAGTCCTATATATCGAGGACTCAACCTCCCTTTCTTACCAAATCTCATCACTTCTTTCATTGGCGACACCTTTAAAAATACCCAGTCATCAATTTGAAATTCTAAATATCGCAGCCAGTTGTCCGCATAATATTTCTAGCGACCTTGGGCTGTCAATAATCGATCTCGGATCACCTTGACCTTTTATACTGCTTGTTGAATCAACTCAGGGCCTATTAGCTGTACATCTCCTACTTCAAACCATCCAATTGGGGGATCTACACTTTCTTCCATATAAAGCTTCATACGGAGCCATTTGAATACTGGAATGGTAGTTGTTGTTGTATGTAAACTCAATAAGGGGTAAGTGGTCATCCCAAATACCACTGAAATCTAGAATACATGCTCTTAGCATATCCTCCAAGGTCTAAATGGTACATTCGGCTTGCCCATCAGTTTGTGGATGAAATGTCGTGCTAAGCTTTACTTGAGTACCCAAACCTTCATGGAAAGATTTTCAGAACTTAGCTGTAAATTATGCTCCTCTATCTGTAATAATGGATATTGGAACACCATGAAGCCTCACAATCTCCTTAAGGTACAACTTTGCATAATCTTCTGCTGAGTGTGTAGTTCTGACTGGAAGAAAATGAGTTGCTTTCATGAGTCTGTCCACGATAACCCATATGGAATCACATTTGCTTCGGGAACGAGGTAACCCCACAATAAAGTCCATGTTAATCACTTCCCATTTCCAGGTAGGGATTTCCATTGCTTGCAATAATCCTCCTGGCTTTTGATGCTCGATTTTCACTTGTTGACAGTTTGGACATTGAGCTACAAATTCTGCTATGTCTTTCTTCATGCCATCCCACTTATATATTAACTTAAGATCATGATACATCTTTGTTGCACCTGGATGAATAGAATACCGAGAATAATGTGCTTCTTCTAGAATTCGACGACATAATTCTGCAACATTCGAAACACATAGCCTGCCTCGGTATCTAAGAACTCCATATAGAAGTTTCAAATGGAGACTTTTCTTTCTCGGGAAGTGTTTTTTTATAGTGGCTCAACTGAGGATCTTCATATTGACATTCCTTCACTTCCATATCCAAGGAGGAAACAATTGGATTGTGAACACCAATTCCTGCATTATCCGAGTCAATTAGACGAACTCCAAGATTAGCTAGTTGGTGAAGCTCACGAATTAATTCATTCTTTTCCGGAGGAGCTTCATATGGGATACCCATTGATCTGCGACTAAGCACATCAGCTACTAAATTTTCCTTCCCGGGGTGGTATAAAATACTCACATCAGAATCTTTCAATAATTCTATCTATCGCCTTTGCCGCAGATTTTACTCCTTCTGTGTGAAAATGTATTGAAGACTTTTGTGATCTGTACAAATATCGATGTGAACACCATACAAGTAATGTCTCCACATCTTTAATGCATAAATAACTGCAGCCAATTCGAGATCATGAGTTGGGTAGTCCTTTTCATGTTTCCGCAGCTGTCTCGAAGCATAAGCAATGACTTTACCGTGCTGCATTAACACACATCCTAACCCCACACCAGAAGTATCACAATATATAACATAACCATCTGGCCCTTCTGGAGTGTTAAGACTGGGGCTGACGCTAATCTGTCCTTCAACTCTTAGAAGTTGCGTTCACAGGCATCATTCCACTAAAATTTAGCTGACTTCTGGGTTAGCTTTGTCAGTGGGGCTGAAACAGAGGAAAACCCTTCTACGAATCTTCTATAATAACCTGCCAATCCCAGAAAACTATGGACTTCCGTGGGCATTGTAAGCCTTGGCAAAGTTTTCACAGCTTCAATTTCTTGAGTATCCACTCGGATGCCAACATCTGAAATAACAAGACACAAAAATGTCACGGAATTCAGCCAAAACTCACATTTTGAAAATTTTGCATACAATTCTCGAGTTCGAAGAATTCCAAGAACAATACATAAATGGTCTGCATGTTCTGATTCTTTCCGAGAATATACCAGAATGTGATCAATGAATACGATCACGAACAAATCTAAGAGAGGTCTGAATACATTATGCATCAAATTCATGAACACTGCCGGGGCATTAGTTAACCCAAACGACATCACCCGGAATTCATAATAGTCATATCTCGTTATGAAGGCTGTTTTGGGAATATCTTCTTCTTTAACTCTTACTTGATGATAACCTAACCTTAGGTCTATTTTGGAAAAACACTTGGCACCTTATAGTTGATCCAACAAATCATCAATTCTCGGAAGAGGACATCTATTCTTTATCGTCACCTTATTCAACTGCCTATGATCGATACACATCCGTAGGGAACCATCTTTCTTTCTCAAAAATAGAACTGGTGCTCCTTAAGGTGATGAACTAAGTCTAATGAATCCTTTTTCCAGTAAATCCTTCAATTGCACCTTTAGCTCTTTCAATTCTGCTGGAGCCATTCGGTAAGGCTTAGTATCCGGCAACACATCAATAGCGAAATCAATCTCTCTTTCTGGAGGAAGACCTAGGAGTTCATCTGGAAATACATTCGGGAATTCATTCACTACCGGAACGGATTGGAAAGTTGGTGGCTTTGCTTCAGTATCATGAACTCGGACTAGGTGATAGATGTAACCCTTTGCTATCATCTTCCTTGCCTTAAGGTAGGAAATAAACCTACCTCTTGGGGACGCTGTATTACCTTTCCATTCAAGCACAGCCTCTCCCGGAAATTGAAATCGAACTATTTTCATCCGAAAATCAACATTAGCATAACATGAGGCCAACCAATCCATACCCATAATCCCATCGAAATCTAGCATTTTCAGCTCAAGTAAATCGACTTTAGTTTGGCGGTCACATATTACAATTACATAATTTTTGTACACTTGTCTAGCTATCACGGGATCACCAACCAGAGTAGACACCTCAAAAGGTTTAACTGGTTCGGGTTTCACCCCAATGCAACCAACAACATATGGAATAATATAAGATAGTGTAGAACCCAAATCTATCAATGCATATACGTCATGGGAAAATACGGACAATATATCTGTAACTACATCCGGGGAGGACTCAAGATCCTGCCATCCAGCAAAAGCATAGATACGGGGCTGAGTGGCACCTGAAGTAGATGCTCCCCCTCTGCCTCTACCTTGAACTGCTGGAATCTGGGGAGTCTGCCCTGTGGGGCACACAGAAGAAGAACCAGCCGCTGATCCTGTGGGCTGAACCCCAACTCTACCACTCATCGACGGGCAATCTCGCATCATGTGCCCAACCTGACCACAGGCATAGCAAGCATCTGAACCTCGGCGACACCGGCCAGAATGTAACTTACCGCACTGACTACATCGCGATACTGGCGGTCTCCTCTAGCTATAATCACCCCCAACTGATAACTTGAAGCTCTCAAACTCTGACCCTGTCCTGAAGGAATGGAGCGGTCAAATCTCCTACCTGCAAATCGTGGAGGTGCACTAGTCGCCGACTGGCCTGCGTGTCTAGGATACATCTGCCTCGATCCCTCTCTAAAATCGCTACCTGCACCCATATATTTGGCCCTCTTACTTTTCTTTCTATCAATATCACGCTCACACTTTTGTGGATGTTGCTGTTCTTCTAAGTTCATGGCTTGGGCCTGAATGCGGGAAATATCAATCCCATCTTGCAATGAAGCCATTAAATAGTCTTTGAACAAATGTGGCCCTAGGCCACTCACAAATCTGTGCACTCTACCTCCCATGTCGGCCACCATAGTCAGAGCACATCTAGCTAGTGAATTAAACTGAAGGCTATACTCTCGGGCACCCATATTTCCTTGCTTTAGATTTAAGAACCTATCCGCTCTAGCTCTGCGGACCTCGGTTGGCAAATAGTGGCAGATGAAGGCATCTACAAATTCTTGCCAAGCTAGAGGAGTTGAATTCTCTTTTCTTGAAGATATCCAATTATTATATCATAAGACCGCCACATCTCGAAGTCTAGAAGATGTTTAGCTCCACAGATACAGTTTCGGAAGCATGAATAATCTTCAATGTTCTCAACATTTCATCAATAAAACCTTACAGGTCTTCATCCGGCTTTGATCAGAAAAACTCCGGAGGATTTAAACTCATGAAGTCACGGGCTCTAGTACTAACTGCCTCGTCACTTGAACCCAAACTCTGCCGCTGTGCCTGGGCAGCGACTAATTGTGTCAATAGATGAATGGCCTCGGTCATTTGTTGACCCGAACTAGCCGGGGGAGGAACTAGAGGCATAGGTGTCACGACCCAACTCCGTAGGCCGCGACTAGTGTCCGTGCTGGACACCCAAACGTACCCAATAACCCAAATTAGCAAACGATAGAATATTTTCAAATATAAAAGTCACTTGGCGTTAGTAATGATCATAAATGAACCGACACAGTACATGGAAGCCGGTGAGGCTGTCACAGATCATATCATACCCCAACATATACAGAACCCACACAAGTATATCTACAGACCTCTACAGAACATAACAAAATCATAAGACGGGACAGGGCCCCGTCATACCCCCGAATAGCATACATATATATAATAGCGGCGGACTATACCAACATATAGGCTCTGGACAAAAGAGCGCTCCCAACATAGCAGAATAGATGTCCTAGGCAGGCGGTCAGCAAATCTGTCTTCTGTACCTGCGCGGCATGAAAACGCAGCCCCCGACGAAAGGGGGTCAGTACGAAATATGTACTGAGTATGTAAAGCACAGAACGTAGTAAACAAAGTCATAATCAGAACAGAAGGTACAGAAAATGGACAGAATATCCAGATTAGCAAAATTTTGGTCATAAGGCATAAATAGTAATTGTTGAAAACATATGTCGTACCTGGTCCCAACACGGAACAAGATTTTAACCGGAACAGAACTTACAGAGAAGTGAGTGTGACATCCGAAGTACCAAATGCATATTTTCAAAACATGAGGAGTGTGTATAGAAACATATATCACATCAAATCCGGCCCCTGCCAAGGGGCTCAGCAAACAGAACGTGGCCACCCCCCGACGCTGGTGCCACCATACATAAGGAACAGAGTAGGGGATAACCCCGTCACATAACATATCATATCATATGGCCATATCAGATCATAGCATATCAGAATGTGTGTACATGGCACAGCATACTCCAAAACCCATGTACATATATACCTGCCCCCTCACATCGAGGCACGGCGAACAATGCAATGGAATACGCTTGACAACATATCCTGGCCCGGGCTCAGTGTGGGAAACATTGGGGCATCCACGAATGGAGTAGTGAGAGACTAAATGCAACAAAAATATCACAGATTTCCAGAGACTCAATGAGGCGTATCGAATGACAAATCAAATCAATGAAGTCGGATAGAATCATAGTAGGTGTATGTCGTATGTCATAATGAGTTACGGAAGAATGATCCTTCTGGGATCATTTTCATATTCCAAAATAGTTTACCAGACTCGAGGGAATCATTAAAACAATTTTCCTTAGTAGTTAGAAGGATAGTTAAAACATTTCATTTTATATTGTTCGAAAATAAGGCAATAGTACAATAAGAGAGCAAAGCGGGAATAGTGGAACTAAATGCAATACAAAATGTCGTACCTTTACAGAGACTCAATATAGTGTCCCGAATAAGCATCATTAGTAGTTGGAAAAGTAGATAAGACATTTCCTTAAAAATTGCTTGAAATCAAGTTACAAAGGACCATAAGGGTAAAATCGGAAATAGCGGGCCCACCTCGGGACAACCAAAGCGGCGGGCTCAAATTACGTGTATTAAGCTTATGGGGTCACCTACAGAGGTCCTAGGGCATTCCATAACTTCCTAAGTGATTTGGAGAAATTTTGCATAATTTTTCAATAAAGCATACTAAAAGGGTTCAATTCTATTGAACGAAAATGTGACAATTTCAGACGCGGATTCCGATGAGCAGAATATTCTCCGAGGCGTGAATCCGATCCTAGTACATCTAGGACATGCCAAAAGAAGAATCGGGGTAGCTTTACATACCTTTTACGCACTTTACGCCTTTCCAAGTTCACTTCCCGTTTCGTCCAAAATCTGCAATTGGTCACATTTACCAAATGTTAACCATAAGGCTTTAGGCTTAAATCTCAAGTCAACACTTTTCTACAAAAATTTGGGCAACATCTCCCCTATACATATAGCATCCCCGAGAATTCAACTCGGCCAAAACAATCAACAACAACCCAACAACAACACCACCACCAACAACAATCATTATGTAACACAATATAACACAACTAGTCCTCTTTCCGACATAATGCCATAACCTTCGTTTCATCCTCAAATTCCCAAACCAATCTCAATGGGTTCACATTCATCATTAATCAAGATCATCACAATATAATTTGGAAGCATTTCATATCATTTCTACAAAATATTCATAAGATATACATAATATACAAGCTTTCCACCAAAGTCATAATTCATCCAAAACTTCTAATCTTTGGCCTACACATGCATAACATGTTTCCATCTTCCAAATCCATCAATAATCATCATAATTTGTACCCTAGCAACTTCATTTTCACAATGTCGTAAAATCGTACTAAAACGACATAAACTTCTACATTCCATTTCAATGCAAACTTATATCGTTTTACTTTCATATACCTTGCAAACATCACAACAACACTACTAACTTGTTAAACAAAATTGATTCATTCTCATCCCACTAAGGGCACCACACGGCTACATCACTATATTCCAACTTCTATCAAATTCATTCAACTTTCATTTCCAATATGCATTTCACCACAACCACAACTAGAATATAACATAAATTTCAACACATTATAGGCATATAATACACACATGCACACGGCCACACATACATATCACATACCCACTTTGCAAACTTCCATGTTTTCATGAATTCTATTCATTTCCTTATACTACAACACAAACAAACCTTCATAACATAATAATATGGAATGAATTCTTACCTTTTCTCTTTCTCTTCTTCTTGCCAACACAAGTACTTTCTTGCCTTAAAAATTATACCATCTTGAAGAGCATCCTTGAGTTAGTAATATTGCTAGAAAATTATGATTTTTTTTAAAATCAAGAATGGACTTGGAAATTTTCTTTTTCTTTCCCCTTGAAGGGGTCGAAACCCCTCTTGATTTTTTTTTTGCTCTTACTCTCTTTTGTTTATGCTTCATGAATCTTCTAAGGGGTATGGATATATATGGCCTTTCTTATTTAATTGATCATATGCTTGTCACATGATCAATTCCTAATGTGGGTTTGGGCCATGGCCTCATGGCCGGCCACCCCTCTTTGAATTGGGCCTCATTTTCATCTTTTTTTTTTAAGCCCAATTGGTTATAATTCTCGTTTTGTAATTCCCGAAACTAATTTCCAAAATCCCAATTTTTGCCTTTGGCCTTCCTCAACACTTCCACATTAATATTCTTTCATGAACAACTCATGTGTTAAATAAAATCAATTATGACCTTATTTCTTACAAATAAAAATTATTTCGAATTTTCCCGAATACGCGAAAATACGGGATATAACAATAGGAGCTGGAACTGAAGCCCCCTCTTGTTCTTCTATAATAGGCGGAGTATGAGAGGTATGGGATGGAGCCTCATTATGTGATTCATCCTCTTCTACATTCATTGGCATCTCCCTTTCTACCCATCTTTCTACCGTAGTCTTGCCCTTCTGGGCGGTTGTAGCTTTTCTCTTTACCGGCATCTCTGAAATCATAACACACTATTAGGGAGGAGTATATCTTATAACATGGCTCTATCGCACGATCTCATTAGAAGAAGAATGGTCATTTTTCCTAAATGCCCTGTAGCCTCCTGTTTATTAGTGTGGCGCGCAACACACCATAAACAAGACTCTACCAAACACGGCTCGTAGACACTTCCTAGGATTGAACTGCTCTAATACCACTTTTGTCACGACCCGACAAGGGGGCCATGACGGGTACCCGGAGCTGACTACCGAGCACCACTCATACTGCTAGCCATCATCCTTATTCTCATGCTCATAATCATAGGAAAAGCCAATCTAACTTTGAAACATATTTACCTTTATATACATAAGCCCTTCGGCTATCAAAATAATACAGTGAGGAAAATCATAAGACCATAATACCGACACATTTATATCTACGAGCCTCTACGGGAGTACTAGACATATGGACGGGATAGGACCCCGTCGTACCAAAAATATATATATACACAAAATCATAAGCAATGGCACCTCCGGAACAATGGAGTGCTCTCAAGTCTGCTGATACCTCCTATGAATCTGGATCACCTCCCTGTCTAACTATGGGAATGAAAACAGCGTCCAAAGAAAAGGACGTTAGTATGCGCATTGTATTGAGTATGTATGGCATAAAAAATAATGATACATCAATGAAATATAGGGATATCAAATGACGAACAACCCGTAACTAACTGTCAATCATGATAGAAATAATGCATGCTGACTTACTTCATAAACATCATCACATCATGTATGCATATATGTATAAGCTGTCCGACCTTATAGGTACGGTGTGACCATCATTAGCCTGCGTTCATGCCTCCCGCGTCCGGGGTAACCATCTCATGCCACCCACTAGTGGTGTCTGCCCATGCCATCTAGACATGGTGTATACGCTGCCCGCCTTAGCGGTATCTGCCCGACCATATGGGCACGGTGTAATATAATTATCATGTACATCTCATAGACTTATCAAAATCTTGTAATACTCTTATCATAATGCATGCATAGGAACTCAAAGACAACAATACTTTCTCGGGGTGACATAAGGTCGTGAACCCCCGATCCCATTATGGAGCATTTATAAGCATTCTACCTCCCCATGAAGGAATTAGCATATAAGTTGAGTGTATACAATAAACAACTTCAATGGATCATGGTTAAAATCATTAGCTTTAGGATCTTTAGACTTAACTTATCATCATCACTATCATGCTCATAACATATGCCTTATCTTTATCCCATATGGCTATTCATGAACATAGACTCATAATTTCCGGAATGTAGGAAAGTCATGGAGAAGGAGGGAAAATCATGCCAAAAGATTCATGCCTTAGAAAGAAGGGAGTAGCCTCACATACCTTTTCCTTTAGCTATTCTATCGTTTGGTCGTTCTCCTTCAATGCTCACATTTCTACCTTCAAGAGAGTTCGTATCAACATTAACTAATCGATTATATGAACGTGCTTACTAAAGCTAGAGAAAATTGGGCAGCATTTCCTTTGATTATACAACTTTCCCCATATTACATATCAACTCCCAACCATCTATAATTAGATTCACAACATCATAAGCAACAATCTCCATACACCCACATTTCACAATTTCACTTCAATTCATCCATAATCATGGTCGTAGTACACCAGACTTGTAGAAATTATTTGAAGACATTATGCAATAGGATTGGTTATATAATGACATTAGTTATTCAGTTCAAACAATTTAGGTTTTTTTTTTAGTTGTGACACTATTTTTTGGGTTAGTACTTCCTTTTGTTTGTTTACGTTTAATGAGATATGTTCACTTTTATGAATTAATAGTAATATATTTGTTTTGCATTTTCCAAACTTCGTCGACTAAGAGGATCTCTTTTAGTAACACTTTTGTTGGATTTACTAGCTATAACCATTATTCATGACGGCAAAACAAATGTCGTTAAAGGTTGTGACATTTAATATCAATTTAATTGAATTTGCCGATCATAAAAATTGACGTTAAAGTGGGAAATAAGACCTTTTCTCAAGAGATATTGTAGCTTTTGGAATTGCCACCAAACAATTGCTGACTAAGATGTTTTTAGCAGGGATATTGTAGCCATTCTAAACTGCAACAAAACATTCGCCGTCAAAACTATTGACTTTTAGCGGCAATTTAATAAAAATCACCGGCTATAAAAAAGGACGCTAAAACAGCATAGTTAGCCGTTAGGAATTGGATTTAGCAGCCAACTAATTGCCGCAAACAATTGCCATTAAAACTATCGATTTTTAGCGGCAATACATCCTAGCCTTTACCAGCATTTCGTATAACAGCCGCTAAAGCCTTTGCCGACCCCAGCATCGCCGGCTAAAGATCAATGGCCGGTAAAGGCTATAGCGGCGATTGTTATTGCCACTAAAGCCCTTTTTAATTGCCGCTAAATCCTCTTTTTGTAGTAGTGTCACATATAATTCTTATCCCATGTTCTTAATGTAAATCATAACATATTTACAATTACAACATATCAAGAATCATGACTCATCCCAAGCTACTACTCAAAACCTTATTCTTCTCATCTTTGTGACCTATTTTCTATCTCCTTTCATAATCTAAGTCTTTCAACCTCTCAATACCTTAAACAACATGGAATTATCATAAAACTTACCTTAGATAGTGTGGAAATAAGCCTTGAGTGGAAAGACTTCACTTGAGCCAAAACCCTAGTTCACTTCAATTGGAATTCCTTGGCTTGGATGAACTTCAATGAGTTTCTTACACTTGATTTTGTTGGTTTGATGAAGTTGATCATAAATGTCACGACCCAACTCCGTAGGCCGCGACTAGTGTCCGTGCTGGACAACCAGACGTACCCGATAACCCAAATTAGCAAAATGACAGAATATTTCAAATATAAAAGTCACTTGACGTTAGTAATTAGCATAAAAGAACCGACACAGTACAGATGAGGCTGTCACAGATCGTATCATACCCGAACATATACAGAACCCACACAAGTATATCTACAGACCTCTACAGATCATAACATAATCATAAGACGGGACAGGGCCCCGTCATACCCCTGAATAGCATACATATATATATAATAGCGGCAAATTGTACCAATATACAGGCTCTGAACAAAAGAGCGCTCCCAATATAGCAGAATAGATGTCCTAGGCAGGCGGTCAGCAAATCTGACTTCTGTACTTGCGCGGCATGAAAACGCAGCCCCCGAAGAAAGGGGGTCAGTACGAAATATGTACTGAGTATGTAAAGCACAGAACGTAGTAAACAAAGTCATAATCAGAACAGAAGGTACAGAAAATGGACAGAATATCCAGATTAGCAAAATATTGATCATAAAGCATAAATAGTATTTGTTGAAAACATATGTCGTACCTGGTCCCAATACGGAACAAGATCATAACCGAAACAAGACTTACAGAGAAGTGAGTGTGACATCCGAAGTATCAAATGCATATTTTCAAAACATGAGGAGTGTGTTCAGAAACATACAGCATATCATATCCGGCCCCTGTCAAGGGCTCGACAAACAGAACTTGGCCACCCCCCGACGCTGGTGCCACCATACATACGGAACAGAGTAGGGGGATAACCCCGTAACATAACATATCATATCAGATGGCCATATCAGATCATAGCATATCAGAATGTGTGTACATGGCACAGCATACTCCAAAACCCATGTACATATATACCTGCCCCCTCACATCGAGGCACGGCGAACAATGCAGTGGAATACGCTTGACAACATATCCTGGCCCGGGCTCAGTATGGGAAACATTGAGGCATCCACGAATGGAGTAGTGAGAGACTAAATGCAATAAAAATAACGTAGATTTTCAGAGACTCAATGAGGCATATCGAATGACAAATCAAATCAACGAAGTCGGACGGAATCATAGCAAGTGTATGTCATATGTCATAATGAGTTACGGAAGAATAATCCTCCTGAAATCTTTTTCATATTCCAAAATAGCTTACCAAACTCGAGGGAGTTAGCAAACAATTTTCCTTAGTAGTTGAAAGAATAGTTACGACGTTTCATTTTATATTGTTCGAAAATAAGGCAATAGTACAAATAGAAGCTAAGCGGGAATAGTGGGAGACTAAATGCAACCCAACATATCGTACCTTTACATAGACCCAATAAAGTATTTAAGATAAGTATCATTAGTAGTTGGAAAAGTAGTTAGGACGTTTCCTTGAAAATCGCTTGAAATCAAGTCACAAATTACCATAAGGGTAAAATCGAAAATAGTGGGCCCACCTAGGGACAAACAAAGCGGCGGGCTCAAATTACGTATATTAAGCTTATGGGGTCACCTACAGAGGACTTAGGGGTATTCCATAGCTTTCTAGGCAGTTTGGAGAAACTTGCATAATTTTTCAATAAAGCATGCTTAAGGGGTTCAATTCTATTGGACGAAAAAGGAGTATTTTCAAATGCGGATTCAGATGGGCAGAATGTCTTCCGAGGTGCAAATCCAATCCTAGTACACCTAGGACATGCCAAAAGAAGAATCGGGGTAGCTTTACATACCTTTTACGCACTTTACGCCTTTCCAAGTTCACTTCCCGTTCCGTCCAAAATCTGCAAAAGGTCACATTTACCAAATGTTAACCATAAGGCTTTAGGCTTAAATCTCAAGTCAACACTTTTCTACAGAAATTTGGGTAGCATTTCCCCTATACATAAAGCATCCCCGATAATTCAACTCGGCCAAAATAGTCAACAACAACCCAACAACAACACCAACCATAACAACAACTACGACAAAACATACAATATGGCACAACTAACCTTCTTTCCGACATAATGTCATACCCTTCATTCAAACTTCATATTTTCAAATCAATACCAACATTCTCGTATTCATTACTAATTAAGATCATTACAACACAATTTAGAAGCATTTCATATCATTTCTACAAAATATTCATGAGACATACATAATATACAAACTTCCCGTCAAAATCATAATTCATCCAAAGCTTCTAATCTTTGGCATACACATTCATGACATGTTTCCATATTTCAAGTTCATCAACAATCATCATAGTTTGCACCTTAACAACTCCATTCCCATAATGTCATAAAATCATACTAAAACGACATAAACTTCTACATTCCATATCAATGCAAACTTACATCATTTCATCTTTACTTACATTGCAAGAATCACAACAACACAACTAACATGTTAAGCAAAAGTGATTCATTCCCATTCCAATTTTAATACCACACGGCCAACATTCCATTCTTCCAACTTCCATCAAATTCATTCAACTTTCATTCTCACTATGAATTCCATCCTACACATAACTAGAATACAACATAAATTTCAACTTATCAGATGTATACATTAATACACACACACGGCCACACATAGCTATGCACACCCACTTTGCAAACTTCCATATTTTCATGAATTCTACTCATTTCCATATACTACAACACAAACAAACCTTCATAACATAATAACTTGGGATAAATTCTTACCTTTTTCTCCAATCTTCTTCACTCAAACATGTTGCCATATTGAAGGAATAAATGCTCTTTCTCCCCAAACAATTGCACCAAGTTGTAGAGGATACTCAATTTAGTAGGAAAATCACAAGATACAAATTTTTGGGACAAGATTTTTGAGGGTCAATTTCTCCAAGCCATGGCCGTGACCCTCTCTTTCTCTTTGCTCTTCTTTAGTTTGTTGTTTCTCTCTTTTTTTGCTTCATGAATATTCTAATAGATATGGACTACTTATATAAATTTTTTGCTCATGGAAAAAATTAATTAAAACTTGGGTTGGGCCATAGTGCATGGCCGACCACCACATCTCTTTTTGGGCCTCATTTTGCTCTTTTATTTTGAGCCCAATTAATGATAATTCTCGTTTTGTAATTCCCGAAACTAATTTCCAAAATTCCAATTTTTGCCCTTGGCCTTCCTCTGTATTTCCACATCAATATTTTTCATGAACAACACACATATGTGAATTCAAGTCAACATGTGACCTTATTCCTTACAAATCACAATCATTTCGAATTTTCTCGAATACGCGAAAATACGGGTTATAACAATAAATTTTTCTTGGGTTCCTGTTGATGAAGAGTGGGGAGGGTTCTAGAGAATTCTTGAAGTGTGGAGAGAAAGAATGAAATGAATTAAATGAGATGAGGTCCTTATATCAACTTTTAAAATCTGTCCCGACATGAACATACGGACCAACATACGGTCCGTATCTTTTATACTGGCCGTATGTCAGGCCATATGTTTGGTCCAGTGAAGGTCCCATTCTGGGCAGAACATACGGCCAATATGTTTTATACGGCCAGTATGTTGGACCATATGTTGCCCAACTTTCCAGAATTCATTCCCGTCGACTCGTTTGATCTCCAATCCTTATGGAGCCTTCTTTGTCACGACCCAGCCCCGTGGCCCGCGACTGGTTCCCTATTTGGACACCCAAACTGACTTACGTACCAGATCGACATATCAAAAATTTATTCAAACTTAACATACGTCATTTTAAACAGATACTGAAAACAAATATAATCTTAAGCGGTCGCCCGTACAGAAACATCATATCAAATCCGGTAGGTTGGCAGAATACACATCGCCCAGATATACAAACATATGGGCCGTTGTGGCCATAATAGCAAACGGGACCGCTTAAGGGACAAATCACAAACATAAACGATCAAACATGACCCATGACCCACATATATGACTACAGGCCTCTACAAACCATGACAGAAAAATATGACGTGACAGGGCCCCACCGTACCCAAATAGTCATATATACAGAATATGTATAACAGAAGATATGTACCAAAAATATAAGCTCCGGATCAGAAGGAGTAATCCAAGTGGCAGAATAAGTATCCTATACTGGAGGATCACCAAAACGAACGTCCGTACCTGCGGGCATGAAACGCAGCCCACGAAGAAAGGGGGTCAGTACGAAATATGTACTGAGTATGCAAAGCATGAAGTACAGAAATCCGAATCATAACTGAAGTGATGAGTACAGAAAATGGATACAGAATTAGTATATCAAAACTTGTGCTGAATATATATATATATATATATATATATATATATATATATAATGCAAATAAAATCATGCATAGGGCTCAGGAACGTGGTCGCCACTCCGACGCTGGCGCCACAACACATCATACTCCAGAAGGTTTCAAATCTCCGTACAATCTCCGAACATATCATATCATCATGACATATCATAACATCAGAACATATCATATGCCATATCACATCATAACGCCGTATATAAGCGGTACCCGACCCTATGGCGAGGTCTCGGGAACCGTGACAAATCATACTGCCGAATACAACATAGTGCACACGATCACAAAACCGGCCCGGGATCCGGCGAACGATATCATAGTAGTAGGCACGAGCGGAGTAGTGCGGAAACCATATGCATATAAATAAATAAATAAATTTCTTTCAAACTCGATAGCCAAATATTTTTACAGACATCTGAAGGCTCAAAAATAAGATTCGGGTCAATTGGAATTAGTATGAGAGAGTTACAAACTTTCGAAGTACGGAACCTTCTGAAAATATTTCATAAGTCATACTTAGAAATTCAAGTATCATTCATATTAAGAAGCTTTCAAATAGCATTATGGAGCAAATCAAACGGAGCCTTAGAATCATGTGCACATATCCAAAATATATTTATATATATATCCAAAACTTTAGCCATATCAAATATTTTTCGAACAATATCCGGAAACGTATCGACTAGAACTTCAAACATCACAAGTATGTATCAAACCATATGAGATAGTTTATGGAAATCAAAGACATAGGCCATCCTAGTGGCTCTAGGAGTAGAATTTTCTTTAGAAGCATACATATATGTCATTCGCTCATTTCATAAAGGTCATGTCAAAAGGAAGAAAGGTAAGTTTTACATACCTCAATCGCCCGCTAATCAATTCCTGAATCAAGTCTCGGGCTCTCCAATATCTACAATAATATTATCAATTACCAAATATTAGCTACAAGTACTTAGAAATCCAATTCTAATTAGCACTTGTCTACAGAAATTTCGGCAGCATCTCCCCTGTAAATTCAACATCCCCGAGAATTTAACTCGGCCAAAATCATCAACAACCATACCAATAATACCAATAACAACAATAATCAATTCAAAACGCATTCTAACATTAGTAACCTTCTTTTCAACATAATTCATCAACATTAAATTTAACTACTAATTCAAGGTCATTCAAATACAATTCAAAAGCATCTCACACATTTCTACAAAATATCCAACAATCCCACTAACACCATATTCCATTCAAAATCTCCACAAATGCGACAAGGTCACAACGTCGCATTTTCTTCTCCCAATTTCATCAACAACAACAACAATTTGCACCTTAACAACTCCATTCCCATAATTACATAAAACTATAATAAAATCACATTATTTCCTACAACAACTTAACAACCAATTTTTCATGCCAACTTGAACTATTATTCTTCCATTTACGTCACAAGGCCACAACAACACAATTAACATAATAAATAAAATTTGTTCATCCTTCTCCATCAACAACACTACACGGCCACACACACACATACACACAACACACAAATTTCATACTTTTCATTCATTTCCACATACTACAACATATATATAAGTCTTCCATAACATAAAAAGGATAGAATTCTTACCTTTTTTCAATTTTTCCACTTGCCAAAAAAAGTACTTTCTTGCCTCAAAAATCATATCACGTTGAAGGGGGTCTTGAGCTTAGTAGGAATACTAGAAAATTCAGATTTTTGGATCAAAGGTTGATGGGAATTTTTTTTTTCTTTTTCTACTATGGCCGAATTTCTCTCTCTCTCGAGTTTTTTTTTTTTTTTTTGTGTTTCTTGAATCTTCCAAGTGAAGATGACTCCTCTTATTTATTTGTGGACTTAAATTAAATGGACACATGGGCTTGGCCCTTTTTTTTCCTTGCCATGGCCGGCCACAACACAAATTTTTGGGCCTTTTGTTTTCTTTTTTTTTTCATTTATTTTGAGCCCAATTAGTTATGGGTCTTATTTTGTAATTCCCGAAACTAATTTCCAAAATTCTCAATTTTGCCCTTGGCCTTCCTCCATATTTCCACATCAGCATTTCATGAACAACACATATATATTAAATAAAATAAAAATATGGCCTTATTTCTTCCAAGTCAAAATTATTTCGAATTTTCCGAATATGCAAAAATATGGGATATAACATTATTAACGCTTACTTAACACCTCATTCACAATCTAAGAGACATTACAACTCTTCTCCAAGACATCATTAAGTCATCACTAACTCGTCACTCGTACATCCTTCCCAATACATAGCGTATACCTTGCCTTTCTTGGCAAACTTTCTTCTCTTACCTCGAATGTCTTTGAAATCTACTTCCTACTTATCGAAACATCGTATACTTCGTGCCCTTCATTGGTATATCCACTGTACGTCAACGAGAAATTTTTTCGAGGTGTAACAAGTCATACCTCCCGGGGGATCCGGAAGACCGCGCTCAAAGTCACATGTCATGACAAAATATTTTTCAATATATATATATATATATATATAATAATAATAATAATAATAATAATAAATAACAAACATATATATAGAACAATGAGCTTTACCAATTTGCGTTGCAGATTTCAAAAATACATACGCCCGATAGTGTTAGCGCACTGTAAAACCATCTCTGGAAATACCGCTGTTACACCCCGTATCTTCGAAGAGCACTTATCGAATTTCAAACATAAGTACGTTGAGTTAGGGTTAAGTAAAACCACTTTGGAATATAAGGAGCAAGAATTATTAAGTATATTTAATAAGTGAAGAATGTATATAAGGTATACCGGAAGGTTTTATAAGGAAATGAGTGGAAAAAATTGAGTCGTACGACTTTGGAGAAAGGATGGGTAATGTTTGTGTGAAAATTCCGGTCCAACTTGGGGGATGAATATCTCTTAGCATATGAAGTGTGTTATGGTGAAACAAAAGCCTAGAATGAAGTTAGTCGAGTCTAGTTTCCAACGCAACAAACCGGTCGTCGATAGGACATCCGAGTAGAGAATTATGCACGTTACAAATCAGCTGACAGAGCAGAAATGCGTGCTACAGTACTGCTACAGTACCGACCTGCTACAGTGCTGCTTCAGTAAAATGCTACAGTGAACCCGACCTGAATTTGACCCTATATAAAGGGTAATAACCCCCTTTTTTCATCACATTTTCCTAGAAAACTCCAGAAATTAGAAGAGAGAAAGTGAGGGAATCAAAAGTGAGCAATTTTTAAGTAGCAGAGCAGTGGTTTAGGTCCGGGTAACGCATGGTTGTGATTCTAGTATTGTTTTGCGGTGGATTTTAGCGTGGATATTAAGGGTATTGCTATCTTAACATGAAAAAAGGTATGAATCTTTCTCTTTTGGTATTATTTAAGGCTTATTTACGGAGATAAAGTCGTTAAATAATTGTGTAGTAAGTTGGTTAGTTATGGAAGTTGGAAAACAGCGTGTGGGCTATTTTATGGTACATATTGGTGTTAGAAATGATGTTATTGATGTTGGTGTTTTTGTTGTTGTTGTTGGATTGTGATTTCGCGCTAGGCATATAAACAGGGGAGGTGCTACTCGAATTTCGGCAGATTATAAATGGATTTATTTGAAGGACTAAGACAAGCGTATAATGATGAGTCTAACGATTATGTGAATCCTCTGAAATGTAGACTTGCGAGTTCGGACGAATAAGTGTAGATAATTAGAGGCTGAACAGGTATGTTAAGGCTCGTCCCTTTCCTTCAAAGGCATGATTCCTATGTTATGACTTTATAAATGTTTCCATATCTTCCTTGTTATAAAAAGTTAAAAGTCTATGATTCCAAGGCATGATTCCTTTCTTGATAACCCGTAAATGTTTTCCGAAATGTCCGTATTTTTCCAAAACAAAGGTTTATTATTTTGTAAGCTTTTATGACTACAACCACTGACATGTTTTTGTAATGACAATGATGATGTCAAAGATAAGAATATGTCTATGATGATTATGATCAGAATGGTTTCATGTTTGAAAGTCTCAAGTTGTGGATTCAATATGAGTATGAGAATATTGAGCTATTTCTTGATCCTCAATTTTATTCCTTGATAACGACTCTATTTTCTAAAGACTTCAAAGTGTACGAATTGACGCCTTATGAGATTTATGACCTTATTCTATGTTTTCTCTTAATCTTATTCTTTATTGACAGTCTCACCTTATAATAATTGTTCCTTCAAGGTGAGACATGACAATCGTGATTATTCCATAATGTAATCGGAGATTACATATATATATATATATACATATACATATACATATACATATACATATATATGTATATATGGGGAATATGGGAAAAAAGGCGAGGCGCTATAGACGTATGGCCACATGATCAGCTGGTATAATATGACATGATATCATCCCGGACGCGGGATGCCCGGACACGGGACATATGTGGTTAAATGGATCGGAGCCGACGCCTCGGCAACATGATATGTTCTATTTTATGTATACATGAACAAGAAATGTTTTTCAAAAGAAAGCTAAGCATGCATGGCATCCACCCTAAGAGGCACTCATATGTACATGGGTTTCCACGTGGTCACCAAGTGAGCTGCACTTAGGACACTAACGTGTCAAACCAAGAGGAAACATATATGTACAAAATTGAGTGATGAATTATTCCTTACTTAATTTCATTCTGGCAAAAAAAAAAAAAGAGCATGGCCATGGCTGCTGCTCACGGCCAGCCATGGACAAGAAATGATGTTGTTTTTTTTTGCTTTGATTTAATTCCAAGATGATTTACAAGTTCAAGGAGGTGATAGCAACATTTGATATTGAATTGAGGAAGAAGAAATTGTGAAATTGGAGCAATTAAGTGCAGAAATTCCTCTGAGAAAATTAAGGTAAGATTTTCTTGTTTTATTGTATAATTATACTAATGGTGTTGTAATGGTGGATTAAAATTGGATTGGATGAAATTTGAATTAAGAAAATGCATGAAATCGTCGTTATATAGAATTGTGGGTTGAAATGGATTCAGAAAGGTTGTTGGGTTGTTAGAATTGTTGTGGGCTGAATTGTAAGAATTTTGTATGTATGTCTCTATTGCTGTTATTTCTGTGATAACAGGAGAGTAATTAGAAATTCGGGTTAGGCTTATATATAGGGGAAATGCTGCCCGATTTCCGTTAAGTCCTTAACTAATGAAAAAACCCTAATCGAGAAAGTATGAGTTAAAGAATAAGTTCTATAAGCGATGAGCTGCGGAGTTACGAACTAGAAAGTATATTACTAATGATAGCGTTACTTGTATATTAAATAGGCTAAAGGGGCGACGAAGCGAACGAGATTACGAATAACCTTCAGCAGGTACATAAAGTTGTCCCTTCTTTCTTTTGGCATGTCTTAGATTTAAGTGACGAATGATATGAGCTTTGGGGTAATTCCATTCATAAGTTTTGAGTGTGATTCATGATTCCTATTCACTTCTTGATGTTAGAACTCTTAAATGATTGAGCTTCTCTTTCAAGTTTTCTATCGTTGGATAGTAGTCGATATATAAGTTCCTATTCTTAGGAACTCTATGATAACTAATGTCCAGACTTTTATAAGATGTTTCATACTATATTGACAAGTGACTATGATTCCTAAGGCTCTTTGATAGACTTTATGATGACATCCGAGGGCTGTTTGATATGTTTCCGAGTGGCATTCGAAAGGTATTTGATATGACTATTGTCTTGATTTTCAAATGATAGTTTGTGCTGATTATTCCATTGAGTCTTTGATATACCCAGATACGTATATATGATTCCAGAAGTTCTATTCTGATATAATCCACAATGACATCCGAAAGGCATTTGGTATGACTATTGTCCTGATTTTTAAATGACAGTTCATTTTGATTATTCTATCGAGTCTCAGATGTGTTTTAACTCGCATATGGTTTCTCACAACTCTGCTCGTGCGTGCCTCAATATGTCTTTCACTGAGTCCCGGGCCAGGACACGTTTTCGTGCGCAGTTTCACTACATTGTTCACCGAGTCCCTCACTAGAGGGCCGGGACACGTTATATATATATATATATATATATATATATATATATATATATATATATACATATGATGATGTGATGATATGATGATGTGATGGTGTGATGATGTGATTATGGCGCCAAGGATGGTATGTGGCGACCTTATTCACCGAGTCCCTCACTAGAGGGCCGGGACACGTTATATATATGATATATGATATTGATATGCATGATTTTCATTTCATAAGGCAAGTGTATTGATGTTTTAAAAGTCATACTTGTTTCTAGTAATCTCTATTTCATTTATGATTCTTTTTACTGTATTTCATGCTTTATATACTCAGTACATATTCCGTACTGACCCCTCTTTCTTAGGGGGGCTGCGTTTCATGCCCGCAGGTACAGATAGTCGGTTTGGTGACCCTTCAGCATAGGACTTCTACTCAGCTGTCTTGGAGAGCTTCGTTGTTCCGGAGTCTAGACTTTTGGTTCAGATCTTATGATGTATATGTATATGTTTATCCAGGGGTACGGCGGGGACCTGTCCCATCATATTTCGCTATCGATACTCTTAGAGGTTTGTGGACATATGTGTGGGTTGTGTATAAGTTCTGTTCAGCTGTGTCTATACGATGTGCTATCATATGATGTCCGTCTACAGTGGCAGCCTTGTCGGCTTGCGTAATATTCTGATATATAGTGGCAGCCTTGTTGGCTTGCGTAGAATGATGCTATATACAGTGGCAGCCTCGTCGGCTTGCGTAAGTATTACGATGTGATTGATTGAGAACCTATAGTATCAGTCCGATAATGTTTGACAGGTACATATGGGTGTCCAGCTCGGGCACTAGTCATGGCCCACGGGGCTTGGTCGTGATAGTTGGTAAACCAGGAGTTGCTTTATTATTTATATCCCTAAGACTCAGATAAGAGAGATGATAAAGGCCAGACGAGTGGATAGTGGGTAGACGATGACGAGGAGTACACTTCACCTTATAGTCCACCAGATCAGACTAGAGACCGATCGGCTACAGGTATATGAGCCCTTATTGGAATTTTCTATGTATGTGCATTTGTTGTAGATTATTTAATAGTGGCGAGCAGAAACCCAAAGAGGCCGATAACCGAGTATTTACAAGTAACGGCGACCAAGGTGTGTTCGCTACCATTGGGAATTTGGAAATCTAGGACGGAAAGTAGTCATACATATAGATGAAAGGTGAATATTGAGAATTAAAAAGGCCAAAATAGTAATTGCGCAGTCGGAAGAGTAAGAGACCCTTTCTAATTCGGAGGGAGATGCGTTACGAGAACGCTTTGGAATCTGTCAAGACTTCAACTTGCTTTAGATTATGTGGTGAAGGTCATGCGGTGAGGTGGATGCGATCATACCATCACTAACGCACCGGATCCCATCAGAACTCCAAAGTTAAGCGTGCTTGGGCGAGAGTAATACTAGGATGGGTGCCCCCCTGGGATGTGTAAAAAAAGTCCTATAAATTTAGATGTAAGAGGAAAATGAGAAGCTAGAGCAGCCTAAGGGAGATTGGAGTATGTGGAGTGGTTGGACACCTTTAGAGGTCGCGTAGGACAAGGCGGACTAGACCACTGAAGAGAAAGAAGGTGCATCACAGCTCTAGAATTAGGGTGAGTTTGAATAGTGTTTGGAAATATTTTGTAAGCGAGATGGTAGTAATTATATATATATATATATATATATATATATATATATATATATATATATATATATATATATATATATATATACATATACTTGTGCATGTAATATCCCATACGTAGCTATATCAGTGGGTATGTGTATCCCGACAACCAACGTTGCGGTATATGGAAGGCATTAATCGAACAGGGTAACGAAGTTCAAGTGACAAAAAAATAAATGGTACAAATGTTACAAGGTAAGCTGATGCTATTTTCACTACAGGTTAGGCTTGAAGAGTTTTAATGTAATGATATCTGGAAAGGAAAGAAAGTGAGTAGATGGAAGGTAAGGAGATCAAAATGTCGAAAAAAGTGAAAAGTAAAAAACATGAGTTGAGTGAAGCCTCCAAGAGGGACTACAGGCAAGCACGGGATTATTTGGGTAAACATTTGAAGGTAGGCATGCGAATTTGATAAAGTGTGGCAGTATGGAACAAACGAGGAATGTGTGGGGTCAGAGAATAGGCTTCGATAAGTGGGGCTAAAAGGATAGTGACCATGACGAGGAATGTGAAGTAAGAGAAAGAATGGTTAGGTCTTGCGACGATGTCGAGAGATTTTCAGCCCTCGAAAGGTATATGTGTGGTCAAATTAACACGGTTGCCTCGGACATGGAGAAGCTTTCCAAAAAGATGACTTAAGAATAGAGCAGATTTGCGCATTTAAAGGCATATTTCATGAACTTCAGCGCTGATACTACAAATAACAAGAGAAGAAAGGTGCTCGAGGAGGAAGAAACCCAAGGAAGGTTAAGGATGAAAGTAGGAAAGGTATACTAATGGGTTGGTCAAATGAAGAAGAGAGCATTTAGGAGTAAAGTAACTGTAAATCTTTAACCATAGGAGTAAGAAGGATACGTTAACGAGTTGGCAGTAGGACACAGTTACTCATCGAGAAAAGAACGAGGATGATGAGTCGACACAATTGATTAGAAAATTAATGACATGGAATAAGAATTCATGTGAAGACCGAGAAATTCGATCATAGAGGAAATGGAATGAAATGTAAGGAACGTGCATAGAAGACCACCCGGCCGTAGCATTAGAAAGATAGATAAAGGTTCGATGAATGAGGATAGAGAGAGTGTAAACTGTAAGAATTATGTGCTAAGAGCAAAGTAACAGGACACTCGGAAAACTTAGACGCACATCTGCAACACAAATGCGTAGTTAAGAGGGAATATGAGTAAGTGAGCTAAGCGGGCGAAAGGACTAGTAGTGGATGGAAGGGTATGGAAATGTTGAAAAAAAATGATGATATAGACATAAATGGAGGAAGAACTCCGGGAAAGAAGTTTTAGATATGTTATAAGCAGAGTCGGGAAGAAAAACGAAGAGTAAGGTATAATCGAAGACTTCATAAAGGACGCGGTGAATCTCAATGTCCCCATTAACTTGCGGGTCCGAAAAACCGTTAGTCATAATGGACAGAGGTATGAAAAGACGGAAAAAAGGTATCGGAATTTGATTTAACCCTTATAAGTATTTCGATTGGATACAAGACTGTAACTAGCAAGAAGATAGACGAGTCAGACCATATGATGACGAAACCCCGGCCCTAAGAAGATCGTGAAGGGCGGCAGATAGTTATCGAAGACGACGGTTACTCAAGGCTATGGGCGTATAAGGACCTCCTTAATAAGAGGGGAAGAACATACTAGACTTGAAAGGAACTATGACGTTTCAAGCTCCAAGAAAAGAGATTTATTAGCTCGAGGCCAGAGTTCGAGGCGTATTGGCATATCGGGAAGGTAATGGAAAGAAGTAGAAACGAATTGACAATAAGTTTACCATGAGGAAGACTTAGGGAGAAAGTATGGAAGATAACTCAAGAGAGCACTTTACGCCAAGATGAACTACCATATTTTTAGACCATGATTTGAATCCCTCGTATCGGGAAAAAAGTACACCCTACTTATGTATGCAGTGACATGCCCTAAAGGGTAATGAAAAGAGCAAGAAAGGTCTCCAAGTTATATTTACAAAGGGTGTTAGAGAGGATGACGAACCCAAAGGACACTTGGGATGACAATGACAATTGTAATAAAAGGAACAACGATTGGTAGTTTGGAAATTTTTGAAGGAAAGAAAGAACGCTGCTCCTATGAATGGAAATAAATGTGTTCACCGGATATTAGAAAATAGTTCACGGACCACTAATTATACTGAACATGAGATCACATGCTATGGAATTATATGAACCGTCAACGTGAAGCTATGCCCAACTACAATTGTAAGAAGGCCACACCGGAAAGCCAACAAGGAATAACGATTGATGAGACGATCGCCGATATAAGGAAGTCGAAGATAAGTATACTTGCGTTGCAAGAGAGTCTTAATAGAAGAATTGTCGTAGTCCTATGCTTCTGGGATTGTATTGATAGATGTTAGGGAAGGAAGTAAAGAAAAAGTTGTAGCAGGAGCTTAAAGATGTTGCGAGCTATGAAATTAGTTGAACTCGGATTATAAGTTTGTCATAAGTGTAACTGGACTACGAAGGATAATAAATGGCGAAGAAACATTACGTATATACGTATTTCGGATAATGATATAACTGGTCTTAGACAGGAACATAACCATTAGATTCACTAGCGACACAGTTGTGCTGGGTAAACATTTGGAATGTAAGGGTAAAAGAGATGGCGACAAGGATGTAAGGATTAGAGAGCTTGATTAATGGACTACAAAAACAAATCGGTACAGTGTATATCTAAGATCAATAGGTAAAAAAAGGATAGCCCGAGATGGCACCGAAGGAGTAAACGCAAGGAGGGCACCGTAGAGAAAGAAAGGTAGCTGCCCACTAACAAGGAAACAAAGAGCGAGGAAAAAAAAGGAGTACTTACAGGACGATGAATAGTTATGGCACGGCAAGTCAAGACTACCCTAACGGAGAAAGAACAAGAGCGAGATGTTAGTTAATTTCCGATCATGTACATGAGGACAAAGAGGTGAAGGAAGATGACTGAAGGCAATAAAAGAGTTAAGAAAGGATGAGAAGAGACTGTTCCAAGTTATAGTTTAAGCAAATGGTAATCGGACCCTAAAGGAAAAATAATTGTTCTAATGAATCAAAGATGGTGTCGTAGGATGGCAATACTGCAACATTCGAGGACGAATGTTTTTAAGGGGGGAAGGATGTTACACCCCGCATCTTCGAAGAGCACTTATCAAATTTGAAACATCAGTAATTTGAGTTAGGGTTAAGTAAAATCACTTTGGAATATAAGGAGCAAGCATTATTAAGTATATTTAATAAGTGAAGGATGTATATAAGGTATGCCGGAAGGTTTTATAAGGAAATTTTCACAACCAAAACTGATGGGCCATAACAAGTGCCCGACCACTACTGGCCAAGCACTCCTATCCTTGCATTTACTGTGCACTGACTATCCTGGGCCCATAGACAATCTGTAACTGAGTTGTACTGTCTCCCGAACAATCAACATAAGAGACACTGCACCGGGAACTCATGGCCAACACATACATATAAACATAAACACTGAGAGTAATAACATGAGCCGACTTGGCCGCCACATATATACTATACAACAAAATAAATGCTGACGCGGCTGCATAACATCATGTATCACTGTCTACAGACCTCTATGGAGTACAAACTGTAGAAATGACAGGACATGGCCCTGCCGTACCCATATATGTACATAACCGAATAGCATACCAAAAGGGATGTAGCTCCGGATCAATGGAGCGTACTGATTGCTACTGAGGGGAGGTCCTACTGCGATAGAACGTCCGACTGGCTACCTAATCCTGTGGGCATGAACGCCGCGTCCACAGGAAGGGACGTCAGTACGAGTAATGTACCGAGTATGTAAGGTATGAATAATAACATAGTAAGGGATGTAAAGTATGAATAATAACAGAATGGAAATATAAAGCGTATCGTAAGACAAAAGAGTAACCTGTACATATGAGTTCCTCTTAGGGCGGATGCCATGCATGCTTAGCTTTCTTTTGAAAAAATATTTCTTTTTCATGTATGGATAAAATAGTACATATCATGTTGCCGAGGCGTCGGCTCCGATCCATTTAACCACATATGTCCCGCGTCCGGGATGGTATCATGTCATATAATACCAACTGATCAGGTGGCCATGCGTCTATAGCGCCTCTCCCTTTTTCCTATATTCCCCGTATACATATACATATACATATATCATGTTCATATATCATATAAACAACATGCAGGAGAGCCCAAAGAAAACTATGTCTCTATCAGAGTGACATAAGGTCGGTAACCTCCGATTACATTATGGAACAATCATGATTGCCATATCTCACCATGAAGGAACAATTATTATAAGGTGGACTATCAATGAAAAATAACCTCAAGAGAAAACATAGAATAAGGTCATAAATCTCGTAAGGCGTCAATTCATATACTACTTTGAAGTCTTCAGAAAATAAAGTCATTATCAAGGAATAAAATTGAGGATCAAGAAATTGCTCAATATTCTCATATTTATATTGAATCCACAACTTGAGACTTTCAAACATGAAACCATTCTCATCATAATCATCATAGACATATTCTCAACTTTGACATCATCGTTGTCATTACAAAAACATGTCCGTCATAAAAGCTTACCAAATCCTAAACCTTTATTTTGGGAAAAATACAGACATTTTGGAAAACATTTACGGGTTATCAGGAAGGGAATCTTGCCTTGGAATCATAGAATTTTAACTTTTGATAACAAGGAAGATATGGAAACATTTATGAAATCATAACATAGGAATCATGCCTTTGAAAGAAAGGGACGAGCCTTAATATACCTTTCGGTCGCCTTAGTCGTTCAACGTTTATCCTTCCAAGCTCGTAAATCTACATATAAACCATTCATACTATTATTAGGCTCAATGTCATATGCTTATCTTAAGCCTTCAATTTAATTCCGTTTAGAATCTGCCGAAATTCGGGCAGCACCTCCCCTGTTTATATGGCTAGCCCGAAATCACAATCCAACAACCAACAACAACAACAAAAATACCAACATCAATAACATCATTTCCAACACCAATATGTATCATAAAACAGCACACACGCTGTTTTCCAACTTCCAAAACTAACCAACTTACTACACAATTATTTAACGACTTTATCTCTGTAAATAAGCCTTAAATAATACCAAAAGAGAAAGATTCATACCTTTTTTCTTGTAAAGACAACTATATCTTCAATATCCACCTTGATTCCACCGCAAAACCTTACTAGAATCACATCTATGCATTTATTTGGGCTTCGATTAATACTCCGTCACTTGAAAATTGCTTACTTTTTGTTTCCCTCTCTCTCTCTCTCTTCAATTTCTGGAAATTTCTATCAAAATCTGATGAAAAAAGGGGGTTATTACCCTTTATATAGGGGTCAAATTCGGGTCGGGTCACTGTAGCATTTTCACTGTAGCAGGTAGGTACTTAGCAGTACTGTAGCATGCGTTTCTGCTCTGTCAGCTAAACTTGTAACGTCCATAATTCTCTACTCCGATGTCCTATTGATGAGAAGTTTGTTGCGTTGGAAACTAGACTCGACGAGCTTAATTTTTGGATTTTGTTTCACTTCAAAACACTTCATATGCAAAGAGATATTCGTCCCCCAATTTGGACCAAACTTTTCACACAAAACATTACCCATCCTTTCTCCAAAGTCGTACTACTCCACTTCTTCCACTCATTTCCATATAAAACCTTCCGGTATACCTTATATACATCCTTTACTCAATAAATATATTCAATAGCGCTTGCTCCTTCTATTCCAAAGTGGTTTTTCTTAACCATAACTCAACGTACTTATGTTTCAAATTCGATAAGTGCTTCTTCGAAGATACGGGGTGTAACACAAATGAGTGGAAGAAATGGAGTAGTACGACTCTGGAGAAAGGATGGGTAATGTTTGTGTGAAAATTTTGGTCCAATTTGGGGGATGAATATCTCTTAGCATATGAAGTGTTTTAAGGTGAAACAAAAGCCTAAAATGAAATTCGTCGAGTCTAGATTCCAACGCAACAAACCTCTTATCGATAGGACATCGGAGTAGAGAATTTTGGACGTTACAAGTTCAGCTGACAGAGTAGAAACGCGATCTACAGAACTGCTACAGTAACCGACCTGCTACAGTGCTACTACAGTAAAATGCTACAGTGAACCCGACCCGAATTTGACCCTATATAAAGGGTAATAACCCCCTTTTTTCATCACATTTTCCTAGAAAACTCCATAAATTAGAAGAGAGAAAGTGAGTGAATCAAAAGTGAGCAATTTTTAAGTAGCGGAGCAGTGGTTTAGGTCCGGGTAACGCATGGTTGTGATTCTAGTATTGTTTTGCCGTGGATATTGAGGGTATTTCTATCTTAACAATAAAAAAGGTATGGATCTTTCTCTTTTGGTATTATTTAAGGCTTCTTTACGGAGATAAAGTCGTTAAATAATTGTGTAGTAAGTTGGTTAGTTATGGAAGTTGGAAAATAGCGTGTGGGCTATTTTATGGTACATATTGGTGTTGGAAATGATGTTGGTATTTTTGTTGTTGTTGTTGGTTATTGGATTGTGATTTCAGGCTAGGCATATAAACAGGGGAGGTGTTGCCCGAATTTCGTCAGATTATAAATGGATTTATTTGAAGGACTAAGACAAACGTATAACGATTAGTCTAATGATTGTGTGAATCCTCTTAAATGTAGACTTGCGAGCTCGGACGAAGAAGTGTAGATAATTGGAGGCTGAACAGGTATGTTAAGGTTCGTCCCTTTCCTTCAAAGGCATGATTCCTATGTTATGATTTCATAAATGTTTCCATATCTTCCTTGTTATCAAAAGTTAAAAGTCTATGATTCCACGACATGATTCCCTTCCTGATAACCCATAAATGTTTTCTGAAATGTTCGTATTTTTCCAAAACAAAGGTTTATGATTTTGTAAGCTTTTATGACTACAACGACAGACATGTTTTTGTAATGACAACGATGATGTCAAAGATGAGAATATGTCTATGATGATTATGATGAGAATGGTTTCATGTTTGAAATTCTAAAGTTGTGAATTCAATATGAATATGAGAATATTGAGCTATTTCTTGATCCTCAATTTTATTCCTTGATAATGACTCTATTTTCTAAAGACTTCAAAGTGTATGAATTGACGCCTTATGAGATTTATGACCTTATTCTATGTTTTCTCTTGATGTTATTCTTCATTGATAGTCTCACCTTATAATAATTGTTCCATCAAGGTGAGACATGACGATCATGATTATTCCATAATGTAATCGGAGATTACCGACCTTACGTCTCTCCGATAGAGTTATAGCTTTTCTTTGGGCTCTCCTGCATGCTGTTTATATGATATATGAACATGATATATATATATATGTATGTATATGTATATGGGGAATATGGGAAAAATGGCGAGGCGCTATAGACGCATGGCCACATGATCAGCTGGTATAATGTGACATGATATCATCCCGGACGCGGGATGCCCGGACACGGGACATATGTGGTTAAATGGATCGGAGCCGACGCCTCGACAACATGATATGTTCTATTTTATGTATACATGAAAAAGAAATGTTTTTCAAAAGAAAGCTAAGCATGCATGGCATCCGCCCTAAGAGGAACTCATATGTATAGGTTACTCTTTTATCTTACGATACACTCTATATTTCCATTCTGTTATTATTCGTACTTTACATCCCTTACTATGTTATTATTCATACCTTACATACTCGGTACATTACTCGTACTGACGTCCCTTCCTATGGACGCTACGTTCATGCCCGCAGGATGAGGTAGCCAGTCGGACGATCCATCGCTGTAGGACCTCCCCTAAGAAGCAATCAGTACGCTCCATTGATCCGGAGCTACAACCCTTTTGGTATGCTATTCGGTTATGTACATATATGGGTACGGCAGGGCCTTGTCCCGTCATTTCTACAGTTTGTACTCCATAGATGTCTGTAGACGGTGGTATATAGTTGTGATGTTATGCAGCCTCGTCGGCGTTTATTTTGTTGTACAGTATATATGTGGCGGCCAAATCGGCTCGCGCTATTACTCTCAGTTTTTACATTTATATGTATGTGTTGGCCGCGAGTTCCCGGTGCCGTGTCCCATATGTTGATTGTTCGGGAGACAGTATAGCTCAGTTACAGATTGTATATGGGCCCAGGATAGTCAGTGAGCAGTAAATGCAAGCATAGGAGTGCTTGGCCAGTAGTGGTCGGGCACTTGTTACGGCCCATCAGTTTGGGTCGTGACAACCGTTGCCAAGAGGGTTTAGAATGACATCAACAGGAGCCACCAGGCGGGAGGACAACAACGCTAATCGGCCTTTTAGGAAACTCACGAATTATTTTTGGATGCAGGTTTTAACAGGAAAGCGACAGAACTATGAAGGCCAAATCCAGCAGGAACAACTCGTTTGACTATTACGCTAAACAGGAAAGCAGCAGAACTGTAAAGGCTAAGTCCGACAAGAATGACTCATCTGACTATCTGGTATACCACAAACAAATGGGAAAAAATATGTCCAACCGGGAGGATAAGAAATGAACATGCCTAAAGGCATATCCCACCAAAAAGGTGGCACAAGAACGAGAGACAAAGACATATTTGGTCAAGAGGGTTAAAATGAAAAAAAGCAAGGGGGCATGTCTTGCCATAAGGGTCAACAACCAACATAAGGGACGAAAGAAAGATTATCCAGCCAAAAGGGCCATATCTGTCATCTCCTTTATTTACTTTCTGCTGCCAAGAGGGCCATTGCATGTTTATTTTCTGCTGCCGAGAGGGCCATTGTACGTTTATTTTCTGCTGCCGAGAGGGCCATGCCTAGAGGGCCATTGCACCTTTTTTTCTGCTGCCCGGAGGGCCATTGCACATTTATTTTTTGCTGCCAAGAGGGCCATTGCATATTTATTTTTTACTGCCGAGAGGGCCATTGCACATTTATTTTCTGTTGCCGAGAGGGCCATTCATTCATTCATACTTCCAAGAGGGCCATTCATTCATTCATACTGCCGAGAGGGCCATTCATTCATTCATACTGCCGAGAGAGCCATTCATTCATTCATTCATACTGCCGACAGGGCCATTCATTCATTCATACTGCTGAGAGGGCCATTCATTCATATATACTGCCGAGAGGGCCATTTATTCATTTATACATACTGCCGAAAGGGCCATTGCATGTCTACTTCCTTGCTGTCGAGAGAGCCATTCATACAAATGTCATAAAGATATCTACAATATTTTTGAATTTCGGAAGCAGGTGCACAGTTTCCGAGAGAGAGCAAACCTGCCGAACTGGATCTGGACAAATTGTAGAGAAAACGTGAAACTTTTTCTTATGCAACTGGCCAAGCTAGGGTACCCATGAGAGTCAAGCTCTCCGCCTAGGACTTGGAAGCTGTCCAATACCAGACTCAGTCACCATCTTTCCATTTTTATGAAGAAAAAAAAAACTACGGCCAGTCAGATACACACCGGTAAAATCCGAAGGTATTTCCACAAAAGCGAGGTGTTCTTATCTAGCATGTTGAACTACATGTGACCAGATTCCCGGAGACCGGAATATGTAGGCAGACTCAAAACCCAAGAGCCGGCTGCACTCTAGCCACTATCCAGGGAAACCCCGATCACAACACCGAGAGTCCTAGGATTTTCCTGCTCAATTACTCAAAGTCTTTGATCGAATCGAACTACAGGTGGCCTGAATTCTCATACACTCCGAGATACGTAGGAAACCCCGGAAGCTAGGGTTCGGCCACACATGTGTGAATTTCTTCTAATTTGACCTCTCCTAATTTATTTTAAGATCTCGGAGTCTTTAGACAATAAATAAAATCAGTTGTGCACCCTAAATTGTCTAGGTAATTTTTGTATAATTGTTTGGGATAATATTTCACCCTTTAAATTAATAAAGAAATCTCCAGGGTAATTTTTAAATTTTGTGGAAATTGGTTATGTTCAAGAATATTTTTTACTGAAATTAATCAAAGGGGCAAGAAAACCCCTTTTGGATAATTATTTATTTAATTAATTACATAAGGGAAAAATTAAATTAATAGGTGATTTTATTCCATTTTTATTGTCCAAGGTATTTTGAGTAATTAAACGAATTGACCATTTAATTTTCTTATATATGATTAATTAATTCAGAACCGGTATCCGCAAAATGGTTTTTATTTTATTTATGAGTCGTGTTTTTAAATTATTTAAGTCCTAATGGACTAATAATTAGTTTTTATTTATTTATTTATTTATTAGTTTATTTTTCCCCGACCCTCTATACATATATATGTATATACACCATGTATATACCAATATACATGGTGCATATACATATATATATGTGTGTGTGTGTGTGTGTATATATATATATATATATATATATATATATATATATAATGGGCCCAGCCTTTTAAAAAATGAATAAAGGACCAGACCCAGTCCATTAAGATGTTAAAGGGGGGGGGGGGGGAGTGTATAGTCCTCCCCGTTATTCTTTTTTGAGACCCTAGGGGTCTGTTGGTGCAAAGAAAGAGGGAGGCGGCAGCTAGGTGTAAAACCCTAGCACCGCCTCCTGTTCCACCACCTACCCGCCCTATTTTTCGGTCATGTCCCATCGTATGAGCGTATAACATGCAGGAAAGGACGAATCTTCTTCTCTTAACAGTAAAATGGCCAAACATTCCCTTAGAGGTACAATCCCCTCCTTTTTTCTGGCATCATTATTGCTATGTGAGGCCTGTAGGCCGTTGATTTAGTTTTACACTTTAGATCTGGACCGTATATTTGGGTTTTTGATTGAATACTACACGGACGACCTATGGTACTTTGATTAATCTTTCTTGGACAACTTGCTACAGCGTGTTGCTCAAAATTATTTTTGACATTTTCACCCGTCGCATCATTTTATTTAAATTGATTTGGGCTTACTACACCCAATGGCCGATGAAGAAATTTCCGTATGATTTCCAAGGCCTCCCTATATAAAAGACGGGTTTTTATTTTAAGTTTATTTATCATTTATTTAATTCATTAGATAGTTACTTATTCTCTTACTAACATTTTTACGAAGTGCTTATACAGGGTAAAGGGAAATACATCTCGAAGACGACGCTCGAAAGGAAACCGAATCACTGTTTATATTTACTTTCCGCGTTCTTTATAACTGTACAAAACATAAACTCGTAGTATAGTGGAAATTTTATTTGTCGGGCATGGATATTTATGTACTTGTCACCTCGTATGTTTAATTTAAAAATTTGTCGTTCATTTTAGGCAAGACTTAGGCCGTAAATAGTTTCATGAATGGATTATATTTACTTGGTATAAATACTTGTTAATTATATTCACACTTTTGGCATTTTAGGAAAACAAACTAGTACATCCTTTATTTTATATTATTTATATACTTTTAATACAACGTACATTTTATATTCTTTCGTATACACAAATACATAGTTTAGTTAAGTTAAATTAACATTTTTGATGCTAGGTAAATATTAGGTCGTCCATTTACAAATCTTTCATTCTTTAAAGGCATTACTCCTTTTCACTCGTTTTTTATCCACAATTCCTTATACTTATTTTTTACCTATACTTTTTTCAATTCTTTTGTTCCTTATTCTTTTGATAGAATATTTATTAAACAAACACGCTTTTACAAAACAGCAGAAACAAGTCAAATCGATTTCACTTTTTCCTGAATTCTTTTGTTATATAAGGTCTCTACACCGATGAATATTCATAAAGTTTTTTTACATTCTTTATGCACTGATATATCTAGTTATACAATTCTTTACAAATTTTTGTGTTTGATATACCCTCTTTTATACTTGAAATACATTCTCTATATGTTTAATATACATACATTCTTTTATATACATAGATACACATTCTTTATATACTTGATATATAGCTATTTTACATACTCTATATTTTTTATACATCCTTTATATAGTTGTATACCCTCTTTTATACATGAAATACACTCTTTATATGTTTAATATACATACATTCTTTTATATACATAGATACACATTCTTTATATACTTGAAATATTTATTTTACATACTCTATATTTTTTATACATCCTTTATATAGTTGTATACATTCTTTACACCAACTGATATATCTTTTGTGCCTATACAGACACACACACACACACATTCATTTTACTGACAAATACACTACTATACGAATGAGGTATGTTTTCTATACACTCCTTTGTACATTCCTATCGATATACATTCTTTATAAATACTTGATACTTGGTATACATAATTTTTTTTTATACACGGTATATACTTTAGCATATTATCACCTAGTGTAGCTTTTTCATGGAATTACAACATTTTGAAAAAATGTAATAATAATGATAAACAGATAGATAATTTCTCTCTAGTGTTCAGTTAAACTAAGTTTAAGGACTGTCTTCGGATAGGCTCTGAGGGGTGCTTAAAACCTTCCCCTAGGGGTAACTAAAACCCTTATCTACAATCTCACATGTTTCATAGATCATAAATGGAGTAGACATATAAATGCACATAGGTTTCCTGATTTTCCCTTAAAATTAGGTGGCGACTCTAACCCTTTTAAAATCAGATTAAAAAATCAAAAGTTGCAAATTATCTTAGACTCGTTCAAAATAGAGCGGAACAACTGCAACGTAAAACGGATTGACGAGATAGAAGTAGGGGCAAGACCCGCTATGTTGCTCCGTGGAAAAGAATTACACCTGTCCCCCTAAGAGATGACACACGTTGCTGCCTAAAAAAAGATATTTCACCTTATGGTACAGGAGATATACGCTGCCCCTAACTTCCGTCTATGAAATATCAAATACAGTTGCTGTACATTAATATATATTTCTATCATAAGGAGCTGCTCAAGTAAGGGAGCCCATGTTTATCCTTCTATGTGGACAGTGGGTTCCACCACTAATCCAAAATGTTTCCACCTATTCCTATATATAGTAATAGTCACAAAATGCCTTTCTTGCCATGGTTACACGTGGATATGCCCATTGTTACACTTATCCCTTCATTATAAAAATCGTTTTATCTCCACTAGAATTGTTAATTAATTTCTGGTTTCCTAATTCACTTAATTAGTAATCACTTTTAGCACACTTCCTATACCCATTATCATAATCATGTGATATAGCACTAGTCCATAGCCTCTTTTTCCACACATAAAATATTATTTCCAATCAACGCCGTAACACTTTTCCGTCTTAATCATTTCGGGACTTCATCCTTTTATACACTTCTTGATTTGCATGCTTGAATATGACCAAGTCCTCCGGGCTCAGGTAAATTTGCTCATGTTGGACGGTTCAATTTCCTAGTCCAAAAATACGGGGTATTATAGCTTGTACTGAATTTCATTCAAAATAAATGTCGAACCTCGACTAAACGTATTTTCTCCGACTCGTTTAATCTCCAATCCTGCTGTAACTCCGGCAGAGTTTCCCTTATATTCAGGTACTATTCCGTATCTGCAAGCAGCCAGAACCGAACTCATATGTCCTACTAAAAATAGACAATGACCACACACATATATAAATTATACAATATCGGAAACTAACACAACCACTACATAGAGAGAGCTGGTTGTGTTATCCTTTACCTTGCATGCTAGTCTCTGGTTCTATTCCTTCTTGTAATGCGTCGTTTCGAACACCATTTATTCATATAACCAGAGTTAGTTACCTTCATTATAGCATGAGTTAATAAGACAAGATGAAAAGGGTGTTAGCTATCAGGTACCTTCGATCGGAAATAGTAGGGATACTTAGCCTTCAGCTCTTCCTCGGCTTCCCATGTCATCTTCTCTCTATTTTTGTTTCTCCACAAAACTTTTACAGAAGCCACGTCCTTCGTCCTCAACTTACAGACTTGTCTATCTAGGATGGCAATTGGTTCCTCTTCGTAAGATAGGTCTACTGTGATTTAAACGTCATCTATTGGATCTACTCGTGAAGGGTCCCCAATACATTTCCTCAACATTGACACGGGAAAATCGGATGGATTGATTCTAATTCTGGGGATAACTCCAATTCATAAACAACTTGACCGACTTTCCGTATGATTTTATTGGGCCTGATGTATCTTGGGCTGAGCTTTCCTTTCTTACTGAATCGTATCACGCTCTTCATAGTCGGTATCATCAAGAACACCCAATCACCTGCCTGAAACTCTAGATCTCACCATCGTAAATATAAATAGGATTTCTTATGACTGTGGGTTGTCCACAATTGTTCTTGAATAAGATTTACTTTATCTATAGCCTGGTGAACTAGATCAGGGCTAAATAGACTCAATTCGCCTACTTCAAACCATCCAATATCAGAGCTTCATAAGGGGCCATCTAGATACCAGCTTTGTAGCTGTTGTTATAAGCGAATTCTATAAGAGGTAAATGATCGTCCCATCTTCCTTTGAAATCCAACACACAAGCCAGTAACGTATCTTCAAGAGTTTGAATAGTCCGCTTTGCTTGCCATCTGTCAGTGAATGGAAAGTTGTACTGAGACTCACCTGAGTCCCTAAACCCTTCTGGAAAGATCTCCAGAAATTTATGGTGAATTGAGCGCATCTATCAGATATAATAGATATTGGGATACAAAAGAAGGCATACGATGTTATACCCCGTATTTTATACGTCGAGTTATTCGCGAAGGAATCGACGTGAGATAGAAACCCTTAATTCTTAATTTCTAAATTAGAACTAGTTGGTTATAAATTCTACTTAGTATAAAAATGTTATTGGAGATTAGGAACTACTTAATTGTGGTGTTAATTAAAAATTTGTGACCACAATGAACCAATATGAACATTAACGTGCCAATGCATAAAGATGACTCAAAGTCATCTAAAATAAGGCTATTATGGAAGACATACAAATATGCATTTAAATGTTGATTCATCCACTACACTTGCATTGTATTGTGGACAACTAAGTTGGAAGAAAAATACATGTGGGGTTCGGCCAAAGTGGCTGAAAATAGGGGGAGAAAAGTGTGAGGCATGCATTTAAATATTGAAGGCATCCATTATTTTATGAAGGCATGCATTATTTTATGAAGGCATACAAGTTGGAAGAATCATTGCACATTTAAATATTGCCAATTCATCCTTGTAAGATTGCAAATGACAAAGGTTAGTGTATGATTCATCCACTACACATGCAATTGAATTGTAAAAAATGAAAAGGAGAAAACAAAGTGAGGCTCGGCCAAGATGTAGCCGAAAGTTGTAGGAGAAAAGAAATAGAATTTTAGTTCAAAGTTAATTGAGTGGCTCAATGTCATGAGTGGAGCATGTGTCCAACTTGTAGGAATCTTAGTTTAATCAAATGGATGACTAAGAGAGCTCATTTTCTCATTTCAACTTCACAACACAAAAATAGAAAACCTAGAGAGGGAGAGAGTGACTCTCGGCCAAGAGGGCTGAATTGGAGGTGTTTGTGTGTTGACCAAAAAAATATTTCTTCAAGCATTTCAACCCTTTAGAAGGTCCCTAGAAACGTGAAGATAGTCATTGGAGCAACAAGAACCATTATCATTTCAATTCACAAACTCTAGACAAGTTGAGAAGTCGAATTGTCAAGGTAAGATCTAACTTTCTTTTACATGCGTTAAGGGTGATGTAGATGTGTAAATATAAGTTTCATGCATGAAATGATGTGTGTTGATGCTGGAACATGATAGTAGCCATGGAATTATATATGTTGATGTTGAAGTATGGTTGTAACTTAGTGAACATGAATTGCATGCATAAAATCATGAATGTTGGTGTTGGAATGTTAATGTGGCCGTAGGGACTGTTTTAGTGGAAATGGTGGACTGATTTTCTTTAGTAATTATGGTTGATGCTATCATATATTGCATGGTAAAAAGAATGAAAAGAATTGGAAGGTTAAAGGTGAAGTTGTGTTAGTATGAATATAAATTGAATTCATGAAATTTTGTGTGTGATGTTGAAGCATATTGAACCCGTGTAGGGACTGTTTTGTGTGGAAGATAATGAACTGATTTTACTTGATATTTTGATTATTTTTGTCATGAAATTTATGATGGAAATGAAGGTGTTTAATGGTTGGAGTTGGAACTAAAATCGTTTGTGGGTTGTTGTAAGGATTATAGTGATGACGATGTAGCTTAGTTGCGTATGAATTGATGATGTACATGTCGTGTAGTTGATGGTCATAATTCACTGAAATTATATGAAAAGAAGACATGAAATAATGTGTAAGAATTGTATGTGGTTTGCTTAATATGTTCGTAAACGTTTGCAAGAATTCCGAGCATCTTTATGTTGTTGGTTAGGGATTGTTTTGACACGTTGTTGTTGTTCTTATTGAGCTTGGAAGATTAATGATAATTAAGATTATGCATTGTGTTGTATGTTGGATGGGCTGTTATAAAGTTCTTACATGCAAACATTAAGGCTACGAACTATTAGGAATAACTTGAGAATGTAGTAGCCGTATGTGAATCGTTATTGAATGTTGTGAATGTGGGCTGTTTGGAATGTTGTGTGGGCTGTCCGGATTGGTATTGAATGTATAATTATTGATGTTGGATTGGTTGTATGTAGTTGGTTTGGCTATAAGAGAAAACGTCGTCTAAACATCTAGAAAGGAGTTACTAATGTTAGAATACGTTTTGAATCTCCCCGTAGCTTAACCGTAGTTGTTGGCGTCTTAATATAGGTTGAAGTATTATTGGGCAGCGTATACATATTGTGTGACAAATAAGCGCTAAAGTTATATGAAGCTAACCCTTCTTTCTTTTTGGCACGATCGTTGTGAAAAGAATATACGATATATATACGATTCCAAAGGAATTCCTATTCCTAGAACCACTAGGATGGCTAATGATCTTGATTCTCATAACTTACATTTTATATATATATTTTGATATGTACATATGATTTCAAAGTTCCATTTTGATTTAATCCATAGGGACATCCGAAAGGTAAATGATATGACTATTATTGAATTTGCGAACGATGGTTCGTGTTGACTATTCTATTTCGTCCTTAAAAACGTTTTGAATTGCATATAGTTTCTCACTACTTTGCTCGTGCATACCTCAAAATATCTTTCACCGAGTCCCGGGCCGGGTATGTTATCGTGCACAGTTTCACTGCATTGTTCACCGAGTCCCTCACAAGAGGGCCGGGTACGGTATATATGTATATGATGATATGATGATATGACGATATGACGATATGATGATATAATGATATGATGACATGTCATGGCGGCCAGGAGGGCATATGATGATCTTATTCACCGAGTCCCTCATTAAAGGGCCGGGTACGATATATATATATGCATTCGATATATGAAATTGACAAGTATGATTATGTTACAAAGGCAAGTGTTTTGGTATTCTGGATATTGTACGCATTTACTGTACTCCGTATTTCAGTTATGATCCTTTTACTATATTTCACGCTTTACATGCTCGGTACATATTCCATACTGACCCCCTTTTTTCGGGGGGCTGCGTTTCATGCCCGCAGGTACGAATACGCGTTTTCGTGAACTGCCAGCTTAAGACTTCCATTCTGCTATCTTGAAGAGTTCCGTTGTTCCGGTGCCCAGATTTCGGTATAGATCCTTTTTTATCTAAATATATGCATATGTTGTTTAAGGGTACGACGGGTCCCTGTCCCGTCATATTTCACTGTTGAAACTCTTAGAGGTCTGTGGACATGTGTGTGGGTCATATTCAGACGTGATCAGTTGTGTGTGTATTATCAGTATGAGTATTCTATCGTTGTAGCAACCTCGCCGGTTTGCAGATGATGTCATGTTGTGGTAGCATCCTTGTCGGCTTGCATTTATATATAAATAGTTGGGACGTTCCCACATGTTATGACAGCCTTGTCGGCTTATGTACTGCGTTATCTGTGGATAGTTGTGGACTGAACATATAGCTAACGAGTGTGTATTCGAGTGCCCAGTTTGGGTACTTAGTCACGGCCTACGGGGTTGGGTCGTGACAAAAGTGGTATCAGAGCAGTTCTTCCTCGGAGTGTCTACAGACCGTGTCTAGTAGAGTCTTGTTTATCGGTGTGTTGTGCACCACATCTATAAACATGAAGCTACATGACATTTAGGATGTTACCTTTCTTTCATATATGAGATCGTGCGATAGAGTCCAATCCATAGGAAATGAAATTCCTTATACTAACCCTTGATTTCAGCTGAAGAACGGCATCGACAGAAGAAAGTGACTGATGATATTGGAAGTTACAAAGTACGCAGGTAAGAAAAGGTACGAAAGATATATGTCGAGTAAGGTATGGAAGTACGATTGAAATGTAAAGTTGAAGATTGAAAGAGAAAGTAAACAGGAAAGTATAACAGGTGCAGTTTGAGTTGGGCATACGAGGTATGTTCATCATTATCATATTGTTGTTGATATTGGGAGCCCTGTGTGGCTATGATACGATATGATATATACGTATAAATGTTGGCCCTGTGAGGAATTGTTGGTATTTCCTGCGTGCAGGTTTTGGGATAGTAAAAAGTACAGAGGAAACTCTGCCCAAATTTTCCCAGAGAGAATGAGATATAGGTTTGTAATATGTTTTGAAAGGTTGTGTCAATAGTAAGGATAGGATTTGACTATGTTGCCAATACGGCTGAGCCGAAGAATTATCCCGATACCGATTGTAAGATAAGAAAGGAGAAGGCAAGGTAAAACATGAGAACTACTGAGACGACGCTAAGATATCTCTTGGACTCATTTAAGCACTTACGCATCGCATATTCAGATGCATGATAGGGAAATTTAGAGCAAAATCTGGGTAAAGAGGTAATAGAAGAGTTTGAATTAAAGATAGAGAAACGAGACGAGATAATACGCCTAAAGTGCTATAAGTTGGATTAAGGGAATGGTTACTTAGAGGTCGTGGCGGAGCTTCTAGTTCTAGCGGTCCTTCGAACGGCATATATGCTTTGGCTACTAGACATGATCAGGAGGCGTCACCTAATGTGGTTACAGGTATGCTATCAATTTTCTCTCGTGATATGTATGCATTGATAGACCCAGGCTCCACATTATCGTATATTTCCCCACTTGTCGCTAGTAGAATTGGGATAAAACCTGAATCGATAGAACCATTCGAGGTAGCTACACCAGTAGGAGATTCTGTTATAGCAAGACAAGTATATAGAGACTGTTCGGTGAACATATATAGTCGTTGCACCACGGCAGATTTGATAGAGCTAGATATGACTGAATTTGATGTTATTATGGGTATGGATTGGTTAGCTTCTTGTTATGCTAACGTTGATTGTAGAGGCAAGATAGTCCGATTTCAGTTCCCAGGAGAGCCAATTATAGAGTGGATGGGAAATACAGCATCGCCGAGGGGTGAGTTTATTTCATACCTCAAGGCAAGGAAGATGGTCAGAAAGGGTTATATTTATCATCTGGTACGGGTACACGACCTGAAGGCAGAGGTGCCGACCTTTCAGGCAGTGCCGGTAGTTAGTGAGTTTCCAGATGTATTCCCAGATAAACTCCCAGGCCTTCCTCCTGAGCGTGAGATAGAGTTCGCTATAGACGTATTACCAGACACTCAGCCCATATCTATCCCTTCTTACAGAATGGCACCTGCGGAACTGAAGAAACTGAAGGAGCAACTGAAAGATTTATTAGAAAAGGGCTTCATAAGGCCTAGTACATCACCTTAGGGAGCACCGGTATTATTTGTAAGGAAGAAGGATGGGTCGCTGCGGATATGTATTGATTATAGGCAGCTGAATAAAGTAACAATAAAAACAGGTATCCCTTCCCCAGGATCGATGAGTTATTTGACCAGTTGCAGGGTGCTAAGTGTTTCTCAAAGATAGACTTGTGGTTAGGATTTCACCAGGTGCGGGTAAAGGAGGCAGACATTCCAAAGACTGCATTCAGGACCCGATACGGGCATTACCAGTTTAGAGTGATGTCCTTTGGGTTGACCAATTGTCACGACCCGTCTAAGGGGCTGGGACGAGCACCCGGTACTGGCCCACCCGGGCACCCCTTTAACTTACACTTATGCTTATACTTAGGTGAGCCACGCAATTAAACATGCATTTCCACTTGTTCATCAAATTAGTCCCAATTGGACAACAGCACGTTTCCATCATCATAGGCCTTCAAGCCACATCAATGTACATGGGCCGACGAGGCCGACAAAAGACATACAAAACATAGGCCGACAAGGCCAGACATATCTAAACATATACACGTGACTACGAGCCTCTAAGAGAGTATGATATATCACATGAGCGGGATAGGACGCCTCTATGCCCATAATTATGTACACAAAAGAATAAGTACCCAAAAGTTAAGGCTCCGAAGAAACGGAGCTCTGCTATGTAATCTCTGAATGAGCAACTAAGGATCAAGTCTGTCTCCCTGTGCACCTGCGGCCATGACGCAGCGTCCACAAACAAAATGACGTCAGTACAAAAAATGTACTGAGTATGTAAAGCATGATCAATATCAATAAATATGCATAATGAACAACATTTGAAGTAGCATAGGAGGGGAGACAATAAGGTCGTCGTCATAGTGCTTACTTTCCTTTACTCATAATCATATATCTAGTATTATCACATTCATATTCATATTATATTCATAGTCATCTCATATACATAGCGTTTACATAGCGTACCTGACCATACTTATAGGTTCGGTGATCATATATACCTGACCAACCAAGGCTCAGTGTTACACGTACCTAGCCCTACCAAGGCTCAGTGTTATCCATACCCAACTGCAGTGGTGCGCGCGTTACTTAATCGTATACATACTTTACACGTATCCATATACATATATTCTACCCGGCATATAAGCTCGGGGTTTTATTATAGCCCTTCATAGGCACATATAAGTATACTAGCCCGTAGGCACCTTTGCATCATCATTATTATTGTCATCATTACCATCATCACTATTATCGCTACGTCTATATCATAGGCTTACTCATCATGTGAGGTGCGTAGTACAATCGTGGTACATATCAAGGATCCTGTGCTTATGAGCTCGGAACATCAATCATTTGAAGACAACATACTCATATAGAGTGTTTAGGAGTTTGGCCAAAGAACCATGCCTTATGAAAGAAGGGTTAGCCTTACATACCTTTCCCGCCGCACTATTCTATACTTGTGTGTTCCTCTCCAATGCTAGCGTTTCTACCTTCATTAAGGGCATACTATCGTTAGGATCAACAACTAACATAAATGACTAAATTTAGAGAAAATCGGACAGCATCTCCTCTATTTATACAACATTTGCCCATATCGTAATTCAACTCCCAGACGTCAACAATACATTCACAATATCATACAATGGCCATTAATCATTCACATTATCCACATTACTCAATTCACTTACAATTCTCCATATTCAAGATCATAACACATGATTTCTTCCATCTACACGCAATGTCTAATTCATGATCTTAACGTCATTTATAACCCATTCGTGTCACAACACAACAACAATCATGATTCAATCCAACCTATTTCTCAAAATGTCACTATTCATCATTCATAACCCATTTCATTATACTCTTCTAAGGACCAAGCATTTTAACTCTTAAATACCTTAAACAACGTATAAATACCATGAATATTACCTTAGATGTTGTAGGAACAAGCTTTAATCGATAATACTCCACTTGAGCAAAAACTCTAGTTTTCCTCTATTTGGATTTCTTGACTTTGGATGTTCTTTGGTGGGTTCTTACTCTTGATTCACTTGGTTAATGTTGTTGATGACTACAAACTCTTGAAAACTTGTATAATATGTGTAGAGAGATGTTTTAGAGAGAAGGGGTGTAAAAGGAAATGAAATGAAATAACCTTGGTCCCTTACATTTATTGAGCAAAAATCTGTCCCGACCAAATATACGGACCAACATACGGTCCGTATAAAATCTACGGACCGTATGTCCTGGCTGTATGTTTGGTCCAGAGAGTTTGGCCAAGCTAGGTTGATTATACGGGTCCAGACATACAGACCGTATAAATTATACGGCCAGTATGTTTGGCCGTATAATCCCCAGTGATTCCCGAATTTCGTTTCGTCGATTCATTTGATCTCCAATCCTTATGGAACCTTCTTAACACTTGTTCAACACTTCGATACCAATCCAAGGGACGTTATCACTCTTCTCCAAGACATCATTAAGTCCTTGCTAACTCGTTACTTGTAATTCCTTTCCAACACTTATCCAATACTTTGCCTTCTCCTTAGCAATCCTCTCCCCCCCGTCTCTAACACCTTTGAAATCTTCTCTAGAGTTCGTTAAGCGTTATCGCTTACTCATGAACATATCGTATACTCGTACTCCTTACTAGCTCATTTACTTACGTACCAACGGAAGATTTTCCGAGGTGTAACACCAATGCTCCAGCAGTATTTATGGATCTGATGAACAGAGTGTTCAAGCCATTTCTTGACCTGTTCGTGATTGTATTCATTGATGATATTCTGGTCTACTCATGATCAGAAGAGGAGCATGCAGATCACTTGAGAACGGTACTTAGGGTGCTCCAGCACCAGAAATTGTATGCTAAGTTCTCTAAATGTGAATTCTGGTTGACTTCAGTAGCATTCTTGGGACATATTATTGGAGCTGATGGCATTCGGGTAGATACGCATAAGATTGAGGCGGTAAAGACTTGGCCTAGACCTACGACACCTACTGAAGTACGCAGCTTTCTGGGGCTAGCAGGGTATTACAGAAGGTTCGTAGAGAAGTTTGCCTCAATTTCAGCGCCTTTAACGAGGCTAACCCAGAAGGCAGCTAAATTCCAGTGGACCGACGCTTGTGAGCGAAGTTTCCAGTTGCTGAAAGATAAGTTGAATACGAACCTAGTCCTAACTCTTCCTGAGGGACCAGATGGCTGTGTCATTTATTGTGATGCTTCCGGTGTTGGGATGGGTTGTGTGTTGATGCAGAATGGCAAGGTCATAGCCTATGCCTCCCGACAGCTCAGAAAACACAAAAGAAATTATCCCACCCATGATCTGGAGTTAGCAGCGGTGATTCATGCTTTAAAAATATGGAGACATTATTTATATAGTGTGCATGTTGACATTTATACAGATCATAAGAGTCTCCAGTACATCTTTAAGCAGAAGGAGCTGAATTTGCGGCAGAGGCGGTGGCTAGAGTTTCTAAAGGACTATGATGTTGATATTCTATACCACCCAGGGAAAGCAAATGTTGTTGCAGATGCACTCAGCCGTAGATCTATGGGTAGTTTGGCAGACGTGCAACCAGAGCAAAAGGAGATAGCCCGTGAAATTCACCAGTTAGCTAATTTGGGAGTCCGTTTGGCCGATTCTGATAACAACAGGGTTTCCATTCGGGGAGTTGCTGAGTCCTCTATCATAGAAGAGATAAAGAGACACTAGTACGAGGACCCTATCCTTGTACATCATAGGGACGCAGCTCTTCAAAAGAAAGAGACCCCATTTGAGGTTGCACCTGACGGGATGCTACGATACAAAGGTAGATTATGTGTACCTGAGGTTGTAGGGTTACGACAACAGGTGATGGGAGAAGCACACTGTTCTCGTTATTCTATTCATCCAGGGTCAACGAAGATGTATCATGACCTCAGATGCTTGTATTGGTGGGATGGCATGAAGAGAGATATTGCAGAATTTGTTGCTCAGTGTTCGAATTGTCAGCAGGTTAAGGTCGAGCACCAGAAGCCTAGGGGACTATTACAGGAGATGGAGATTCCGACCTGGAAGTGGGAGGTGATCAATATGGACTTCGTCACAGGTTTACCTCGCACTCCGCGAAAATATGACTTTGTTTGGGTCATCGTTGATAGATTGATAAAATCAGCCATTTTCTTCCTGTCAGGACTACATATTCAGCTGAGGATTATGCCAGGTTGTACCTTAAGGAGATAGTGAGACTTCACGGGGTTCCCACAGATATTATCTCTGATAGAGGATCCCATTTCATAGCTAACTTCTGGAGATCCTTCCAGGAGGGATTGGGGACACAAGTGAGTCTCAGTACGGCGTTTCACCCTCAGACCGACGGACAGGCCGAGCGTACTATTCAGACACTACAAGATATGTTACGGGCCTGTGTTATGGATTTTCGGGGTAGCTGGGATGATCATTTTCCACTTATTGAGTTCGCCTATAATAACAGCTACCATTCGAGTATTCAGATGGCACCGTATGAGGCCTTGTATGGGAGGAAGTGCAGATCACCTATTGGCTGCTTTGATGTTGGCGAGACCAAGTTGATAGGCCCAGATATGATTCAGCAAGCTGTTGATAAAGTGAAGCTTATCCAGGAGAGATTACTGGCAGCCCAGAGTCAGCAGAAATCATATGCAGATAATCGACGTCGACACTTAGAGTTTCTGGTTGATGACTGGGTGTTCCTGAAGGTGTCGCCCATGAAAGGTGTTATGAGATTTGGCAGGAAAAGGAAGCTAAGCCTGAGATATATTGGACCTTATCAGATTGTCCGTAGAGTAGGCCAGGTTGCCTACGAGTTAGACCTACCAGCTGATTTGGAAGCAGTACATCCAGTCTTTCACGTGTCAATGTTTCGCAAATGTATAGGCGATCCTTTCAGAGTATTCCCCGTAGATGATGTCCAAGTGACAGAGGAATTATCCCTATAGGCGATATGATGATATAATGATATGATGACATGTCATGGCGGCCAGAAGGGCATATGATGATCTTATTCACCGAGTCCCTCATTAAAGGGCCGGGTACGATATATATATATGTATTCGATATATGAAATTGACAAGTATGATTATGTTACAAAGGCAAGTGTTTTGGTATTCTGGATATTTTACGCATTTACTGTACCCCATATTTAAGTTATGATCCTTTTACTGTATTTCACGCTTTACATGCTCGGTACATATTCCGTACTGACCCCCTTTCTTCGGGGGGCTGCGTTTCATACCCGCAGTTACAGATACGCGTTTCGGTGAACCGCCAGCTTAAGACTTCCCTTCTGCTATCTTGAAGAGTTCCGTTGTTCTGGAGCCCAGACTTTGGTATAGATCATTTTTTATCTAAATATATGCATATGTTGTTTAAGGGTACGACGGGGCCCTGTCCGTCATATTTCACTGTTGAAACTCTTAGAGGTCTGTGGACATGTGTGTGGGTCGTATTCAGACGTGATCAGTTGTGTGTGTATTATCAGTATGAGTATTCTATCGTTGTAGCAACCTCGCCGGTTTGCAGATGATGTCATGTTGTGGTAGCAGCCTTGTCGGCTTGCATTTATATATAAATAGTTGGAACGTTCCCACATGTTATGACAGCTTTGTCGGCTTATGTACTGCATTATTTGTGGATAGTTGTGGACTGAACATATAGCTAACGAGTGTGTATACGAGTGCCCAGTTCGGGTACTTAGTCCCGACCTACGGGGTTGGGTCGTGACATACGATCTCCTTAATATACAGCTTCGCTGCTTCTACATAAATCAAACTTCCCATTGATTTGCAGCTTAAAGCATTCGCAGCAACATTAGCTTTGTTAGGGTGATGTAGAATATCGACATCGTAATCTTTCAGCAACTTGAACCACCTTCGGTGCCTTAGGTTCAACTCCTTCTACTTGAATGTATATTGAAGGCTTTTATGATCTGTATAAATATCCACATGAACACCATATAAATAATGCCACCATATTTTCGGTGCATACACCACATTTGCTTATTCCAGATCATGGGTTGGATATTTCTGCTCATGCTTCCTTAATTTCGTTGAGGAATAAGCGATCACCTTGCAATGTTGCATTAATACACATCCCAACCCTGTTACGCCCCTCATTTTCGTCGTAGTAGGACTTTGGTTCCTTGCCGGGTATGCCTTAAGAATGGAGACCCGTGCCCGAGTTTGGGAATATAAAGTGTCTTACCCCGTGTATAAATGTACCATCAGGTATTCCTGGTAACTTACATGATCGGAAGTTGAACCCAATCGAATCGACGCAATCTGAACTGAATCAGGAAATTCTGCAGACATCAGTCAGTGTCGACGGGCCGTCGACATGTCGACGGACCGTCGCTCTGCACCGTCATTAGGTTTCTGCAATCAGGGATCTGTATATTCCAGTTATAAATAGACAACCCTTGCTCATATTTTTTCAATTTCTTCCTTCCACTCTTGAGAGATTTAGAATATTCTCCACACCATATCTACACAAACTTAAGAGAAATAAAGGATTAATTACCAAGAGTTGAAAGAATGAAGTGCAAGGAGGTTCATTAGGGTTTGTATAAGTCAAAAATTTCCTTGGTATTGAAGTAGGGGTTTTTCTCAAGTGAATCATATTCATCCAAAGTTCATTACTACATAGTCAAAGGTGAGTTTTACATCTATTTCACGTTATTAAAAGTATTGAGTGGTTGAAGGACTTAGATTAGAGAAGAAAGTAGAATATGAGCTCAAATATGGAAATAATGGTATTTTGAGTAGTAAGTTAATTTGAGTCATGATTCTTAGTATGACATGAGTATAATCTTTTTATGAATTATGCTAATGTCGTTGAGGAAGTATTTTGTGAAGAATGAGTATGGTGTTGTATTGTAGTCATGGTTATGGATGACTTTGAAAGTGAATTTGAGAAGTGAACAATGTTTAACTTGAGTAATCTATTGATTATGATATTATGGGTGTTGCTATTGCTATTTGGGAGTTGTTTATTATATGGAGGAAGTGGTCGAAACAATGACAATGCTGCCCAATTTTCATTAGCTCTTAGTCTCTTTAGATTATTCTTAAGCATGTTTTTAATGATTTAATTTAGTACGAATCCTCTTGAATGAAGAGTTTCGAGCTTGGAAGGAGAACGTCTAGTCGTTAAGAAGACATAAAGGTATGTAAGGCTAGTCTCTTTCTTTAAAAAAGGCATGACTCTTATATCACCATCTCTTATATCTTTCCATGACCTTCTTACATCCCACAAGTTTAAAGTTTATGATCTTTAAGAGATTCTTATGAGATAGAGATGAGATACGTTCCATGATAATAATGACGACAATGATGCTATTTTAGAGATTCCAAAGCCTATGAGATGATGCTATTATGAGCTTGATAATTCTATCTTCATGATTTCATTGATATTATTTCTTGTTGTTGCCTCACCTGATGACACTAGCTCCTTCAAGGTGAGACCTAGCGATGAGGTTGGATCCATAACATAATCGGAGGTTACCGACCCTTACGTCACTCCGATAGAGTTATAGCTTTCACTTGGGCTCTCATGCATGCTTTATGTTATTTTCATGTATGATCACACCGTGCCTACATGGCCGGGTAGTATAACGCCGCACCGCCCTATAGGCGGCCGGGCAGACACACCACTGCAGTGGATAGCTTATGCCCCGGACACGGGAGGCCTGGACACGGGCTAATGATGATCACACCGTACCTATATGGTCGGGAAACTTATATATGTATGATATGACATTATTTTTACTATAAAAGTTAGCATGCATGACTCTGCCTTAAGAGGCAATCAGTTACAGTTTTCTCTTCATCTTATGCTCCTTTATTTATTTATTATGCTGTTGTACATGCCTTACATACTCAGTACATTGTTCGTACTGACGTCCTTTCTTTTATGGACGATGCGCTCATGCCCGAGGGTAGACAGGGAGACGGCACGGACACTTAGGAGCCTACTCAGCAGATTTCCAGGAGCACTCCACTACTTCGGAGTTGCTGCTTATTGGTATATTCTTTTGTGTGCATATTTAGGGCAGGGTGGGGTCCTATCCTGTCCTTATGATTTCAGCACTCCCGTTAGAGGCTCGTAGATACATATGTGTAGGGAGTAGATGTCCCATGATCTTCTTACTGTATATCATGTATATCATTTTGTAGCCTCGTGGGCTTGTATACATATATGTTTTGAGAGGTATTGGAGGATCAGTTCATGATAAGCTTGTGTTCGAAATGATGTATGTTCAGGATGAGTTTGATGATAAGTCTGATAGGTGGTGCTCGGTAGTCAGCTCCGGATACCCATCATGGCCCTCTAGTTGGGTCGTGACAAAAGTGGTATCAGAGCAGTTCTGTCTCAGGGTATGTCTACGAGCCTTGTCTAGTAGAGTCTTGTTTATGGGTGTGAAGTATGCCACACTTATAAACAAGAGGCTACGGGGCATTTAGGAATGATGACCATCCTTCTTCTTCATAGATCGTGCGATAGAGCTATAATGTAAGATTCCTCTTTTCTCTCTAATTGTGCGTTATGATTTTAGCTATGCCTGTGAAGTGGAAAGCAACAGCTGCCCAGAAGGGTAAGACTGCGACAGGAAGGCGGATTGAACAGGAGCCACCGGTAAATATGGAAGAGGGTGAGTCCCATAATGAGGCTCCATCTAGGACTTCTCACACTCCAGCTATTTTAGAAGAGCATGAAGGGGCCTCTGCTCCAGCTCCAATGCTTCCAGTTCCCCCATCGGGTGCTTCGAGCCAACAAATGACTAAGGCTATTCAGTTATTGACCTAGCTAGTTGCTGCTCAAGCTCAGCAGCAGAGTGCGGGCCTGTGTGATAGAGCGGCTAGTGCCAGTGCCCATGATTTTATGAGTCTGAATCATCCTGAATTTTTTGGGTCAAAGCCGAATGAAGACCCGCGGGGTTTTATAGATGAGATGTTGAGGACGTTGAGAATAATACATGTTTTTGATATCGAGTCAGTGGAGTTAGCGTCCTGTAGATTGCGGGATGTCGTCGTTCTATGGTATAATAATTGGATATCTTTGAGAAAGGAAAATTCACCTGCCCCGGTTTGGCAGGAGTTTGTAGATCCTTTCATTCGCTACTTTTTTCCACCCGAGGTTCGAAAGGCCCCGTTACACCCCTCGTGTTCATAGTAGTAGAACCTATGGTTTCCTAGTCGGGTATGCCCTTGGAATAGAGACCCGAGCCCGAGTCTGGAGGTGGAAAATATCTTACCCCGTGTACGAGGGTACCAGCAGATATTCCTGGCAAATTATAGAGTTAGAAGTTGAACGAATCGAATCGGCATGATCTGAACTGAATCAGAAAATCTGCAGGACACCAGTTATCGTCGACGGGTCATCGACATATTCGACGGACCGTCGACGTGTGGCATTGACGGTATCTCGCAGCCATGCATCTGCAGGGACAGGTCGATGGAGTAAGTCGACGGACTGTCGACACGTCAACGGGTCGTCGATCCGCTCGTCGAACCGGACCGTTGTATCCTTTTTGGCTTCCAAGAATAAATTGGAGGTCTACGACCCTCTTTCATATTTTCCTTTTTCCAACAATCAGAAAAACCCTAAGATTAGTGAAGATTTGACAAGACCCGGACCCTGTAAATCTAAGCTTGTAAAGGAGAAGGTTGCTTCTATGGTTTCTCCAAGATTGTGAAGCTTAGGGAGTTGAAGTTGAAGTTATTATTAGCATTCTTTACCCCTCAAGGTATGTAAATAATTTCTACCCTTATATTTAAGTTGAGTATCAAGAGTTTAGTGATTCTAAGTAAAGAGGGGATAGTTGTTGAAGTGGTAAGTGGATGAAGGACAAGATAGTGACTTAGGGTTATTTTAACAGATGATTGTGAATGGATTTGAATATATTTTGATATATATATGTGTTGTCATTGTGCTGTGGGTATTGTGGTTGTCGTTGTACCGAATGAGAAGTTGAAGGGTTGTTAGGCTTATAAGGAAAGTATTGCCCATAGGTTGTCAAACTCTATTCCTGTTTACAATGATTAGTAAGCGAGGTAAATAGCCTAATTAAGCCCTATGTTATCTTAATTGTAGACTTGCAAGTTCGAGAGGTAGAAGTTGGACGATTCAGTATACTCCAAGGTATGTTAAGGTCATTCCTTTTCTTCTTTTGGCATGATCCTATGGTATGATCCAACAAGGGAGTAAGCGAGCTTCCATATTACTCCACTCTTATAAGCATTAGAAGTACTTCAGTCCTTGATGTTCATGTACCCTATTTATGAGTAATCCTTCCATTCATGGATCCAGTCTTATGTAGCCAGTTCTGTGCATATAGCTTAGTCATGCTTTACATTCATTATATATTTATGTACATTTGACTAGAAGGCATTATATACGCACACCTATCAGGCATTATATACGTGAATTTTAGATATATGTAAAGTATGAGAAGAGATATAGGCGTTATATACACGTTACTACTATGATGATGATATTGATTATGGCCACAGAGGAGCCAATATGATATGATGAGATGCCATAGAGGCTTATAGGCGTTATATACGCACATACATCAGGCGTTATATACGTACTCATATTCATGCACGATCATCATTGATGGGCATGCATATTATGTACCCACAGAGGCATTGTCAGTTAGGCAGATTTATGCAGATTTAGGCAGATACTATTCATACAAGTACATTCAGTCAGTCATTTCAGTTATGAGTTCAGATCTTATCCATGATTCTTATGTATATATGTTGTTCTTAGGCCTTACATACTCGGTACATTATCTGTACTGACTCCCCGTTGCTTGGGGGGCTGCGTTCATGCCCGCAGGTACAGGGAGACAGACAGGTGGTCCAGCTCAGTAGGACCTCTAGATCTAGCAGAGATCAGTACGCTCCATTAGATCCGGGGCTACAGTCAGTTTTGGTATGCCCCTTTTGAGATGTGTATGCATATGGGTATGACAAGGCCCTGTCCCGTCCTTTTTACAGCTTTTATTCTAGTAGTGGTTTGTAGACAGTTGTATGTAGTAGTCAGATGATGTAGCCTTGTCGGCTTCTATTATTTTGTGTACAGTATATGTAGCAGCCTAGCTGGCTTGCACTGTTCTTCTGCATGTTGTGTATGCATATGTTTATTGTACAGAGTTCTGATGTTTCCCTCTTACAAGATTAGTATATGCCATTTATAGGACTTTGATGTTCAGTATATTTCAGATAATTGTTTATGGGTGTTTGGTCGCTAGAGGTCAGACTCCCGCCACGGCTCATCGGTTTGGGTCGTGACAAGCCCGAGCTGACAGGTTCTTGAATCCAAAGCAAGGGAATATGAGTGCTCGGGAGTATAGTCTCTGTTTTAACTCATTGACTAGGTATGCTCCGACCATGGTAGCCTAATATGGTGGACCGGGTGCATCGGTTTGTGACTGGTTTAGCATTTGATCAAAGATTTCTTGATAGCTTCACTCCAGGAAGGGATGGATATTTCTCGTATTCAAGCTCACACTCAAAATCTGGAAGAGCAACAGTAGCAGCAAAGAGGTGAGCGTAATATGGACAGAGGGCATAGTAAGAGGGCCAGATCTGCCGGTGCTAGTAGTGAATATAGTGGGGGTTAGAGGCCACAGTACTCCAGATATTCAGGCCAATCCACGGCTAGTGCACCTCCCCGATTTGCGGGTAGGAGATTTGATCGCCCTATTTATTTTGGACCGGGTCAGAGTTCGAGAGTTTCGGGTTCTCAGTTTGGAAGTGATCCCAGTTAGAGGAGACCATCATTACCACGATGCAGCCAGTGCGGTAGATTATATTCAGGTCCGTGTCGTCGAGGCTCAGATGCTTGTTATGCCTGTGGTCAGATTGGGCACATGATGCGTGATTGTCCCTCGATGAGTGGTAAAGATGGGACTCAACTCAAAGGATCAGTAGCCGGTTCTTCTTCGTCCGTGCGCCCTGTAGGGTAGGTTCCCCAGATTTCAGCAGGTCGGGGTAAGGGCAGAGGGGGAGCCTCCTGTTCAGGTGGCCCTCAGCCTCGTATTTATGCATTAGCCGGATGATAGGATCTTGAGTCATCCCCTGACGTCATTACAGGTATATTATCCATATCCTTCCATGATGTTTATGCATTGATTGATCCGGGTTCTACCTTGTCATATATCACTCCTTATATTGCTAGTTGTATTAGGGTTAAACTTGAGCCAATCAAACCTTTTGAGGTGTCTACTCCTGTTGGTGACCCGATAATAGCTAGTCAAGTATATAGAAATTATGTGATCGTGGTATATGATCGTCAGACTATAGCTGATTTGATAAAGCTAGAAATGTTAGATTTCGATGTTATCATGGGCATGGATTGGCTGGCTTCTTGTTATTCAAATGTTGATTGTAGAACAAAAATGGTTCGATTCCAATTTTCAGGAGAACCAGTACTTGAATGGAAAGGTAATACAGCATCTCCAAGAGGTAGGATTATTTCCTACCTCAAAGTAAGGAAGATGATTGTAAAAGGCTACATTTATCACTTAGTCTGATTCATGACATCGAAGCCAAGCCGTTGATTCTTCAATCCGTCCCGATAATAAATGAGTTTTCGGATGTATTTCCTGATGAGCTTCCAGGTCTTCCACCAGAACGAGAGGTTGATTTTACTATTGATGTGTTGCCGGATGCCAAACCCATATCTATTACTCCTTACCGAATGGCTCCTGCAGGATTGAAAGAGCTAAAAGCGTGTTATATCCCGTATTTTGTACGTTCGGATATTTCAAGGTAGTCGTGGTAAGTTAAGGGAATGACCATCTTCCAAAATTATTTTAATGTACAAGTTGGTTATGAATATTATCTATGAACATTATTTGTATGGAAATATTGAGAGAGGCTAAGGGCAAAAAGGGAAATTCGCAAAGTGGCTTATGGTAATATTGTGGAAGGCTAGGGGCAAAATGGGAATTTAACAAAATATTCATGAAGGGTCTTGAAGGGCCATGTTGGTCGTGTGGTGTATGCCATATGTTATGAAATGGGGCTAATTATAATTATATGGACCAAAGCTTACAAAATCAGACAAGTGGTCTTTTGTTTAGTTTTATGAAAGTTCAAGAAAATTGGAGAAGGGGGGCATGTGTCAATATGCTATTTGATGAAGCTAAATATATATATGGATAATTGCTCACAAAGCAAGACAAACTATTCATGAAAATTCAAGAAGAAACCTTGGATAAAAAAATTGAGGCCATTCGGCCATGAGTCCAAAAAATGACCCCATGGAAATTGATCAAGAAAACTTATTTTCTTCTAGTATTTCTACCAAATGGAAGGTCCTCATTAACATGAAGGAGTTGTTGGAGCAAGCCAAGCATTTATTGGAGTGATTTACAAACCCTAGCTAAGTAAGAAGACAAGTGGAGAAAGGTAAGGTTCAATCTTCTTTTACATGTGTTAGAGATGATTATGTATGTTGAAGTATGTAGAAATGGATGGAATTCATGGTACATGTGTTTGTTGATGTTGTGGCCGAATATAGTTGTGTGGTGTAGAAGTGATGAATTAATTTTATTTAGTAGTTTGATTGTTGTGTTGTGGATTCCATGATGTAAAATGAAGGTTGGATGGCTTAGAATGAATTTGAAATTGTTTGTGCATTATTCAAGAAGTTTGTGTGGTTTCTTATATTTGTAAGAATAAATTTGTTAATGTATGGGTTGTTGACATAATTCATGAATTTGGAAGTGAGGCATGTGTTTGGAAGATTGTAAGTTGGGTTGTTGTGATTGAATTTGAAAGAAGGGAATAGGTTGTTATGGTTCTTGTTGAATTTGGAAGGTTTCGGGTGAAGTAGTATGTGATTGAGTCATTTTGAATGCTATGTGAATTGAATTGAATATAAATGAAATGCTGTTGAATTGTATGACACAGGTTGTTAATGTTAGAATGCGTCTTGAATTGATTGTTGATGTTGTTGGCACGATTGTTGGTATTGTTGTTGATAGTTTGGCCGAGTAAAATTCTCGGATTGTTGATTGATGATTTGGGCCGAGTTAGATTCTCGGGGATGGTATATTTACAGAGGAGACATAAGTGAATTTATTTGAAAGACTAAGACAAGTGTGCGTGACGATGAATCTAATGATTATGTAAATCTTCTTGAATGTAGACTAGCGATAACGAGCTTGGACAATTAAGCGTAACTAATAGGACGTGGAACTGGTATGTTAAGGCTCGTCCCCTTTCTTTCAAGGCATGATCCCGATGTTATGATTTCATAATTGCTTCCATATTTTCTTGTTTTCAAAAGTTAGATGTTTGTGATTCCAAGGCATGATTCTCTTCCCGATAACTCGTAAATGTTTTTCCAAAGTGCCCGTATTCTACCAAAACAGAGGTTTGTGATTTTGTAAGATCTTATGACAATAACGATGGATATGTTTTACGATGACATTGATGATGTCGAGGATGAAAATATTTCTATGATGACTATGATAAGAATGATTTCATGTTTAAAGGTACTTGATATGATTACTGCTTGGATTTTTCCAAAAAGGCTTCTGAAACGTTCGTAGAAGGTTCTGTACCTCAAAAGCTCATAACTTTCTTATACTAACTCGGATTGACTCTAAACGTGATTATGATCTTATTCTACGTTCACTTAATGCTATCCTTCGTTGATAGTCTCACCTTATAATAGTTGTTCCTTCAAGGTGAGACGAGGCCACGATGATTATTCCATAATATAATCGGAGGTTACCGACCTAACGTCACTCCGATAGAGTTGTAGCTTTTACTAGGGCTATCATGCATGCTTTATAATTATGTATGTATTTTTAAATAACACCGTGCCTACATTCCCCGGCAGTATAACACCGCACCGTCCAATAGGCGGCCGGGCAGACACATCACTGCAGTGGGCAGTTTATGGTTACCCCGGACGCGGGAGGCCTGGACGCGGGCTAATGATGATCACACCGTGCCTAAATGGTCGGGCAGCATTACACCGTACCTATATGGTCGGGCAGTTTACTTGTAAATATTTATATATTTTTTTAAGAAAGCCAAGCATGCATGGCATCCGCCCTAAGCGGCACTCAGATGTACAGGTTACTCTTTTATCTCATGATATGCTCTATATTTCCATTCTGTTATGATTTATGATTACATCCCTTACCATGTTACTGTTCATGCCTTACATACTCAGTACATTGCTCGTACTGACCCCCTTCCTTCGGAGGCTGCGTCTCATGCCACGCAGGTACACCCAGATGAGTTGAAGCTATTATAGAAGATGTTCCAGCAAAGATGGCAAGCTCCATTTGCTCCTGGAGTGTTTCCGAGTCAGAGTATACGTGCTATGATGTCTTGTTCGAAGTTAGATACTTTGCAGATAGAGTCGTGGGTACAGAATGTCAATCTTGTAAGCGGCTCCACCAGCCGATGTGTCTTTATATGTTATGTTACAGATTCCATATGATTACAGATTCTGTTTGATTTGAGGATGATAAAAAGAATGTTTCTGACAGCGACACTATGTATTTCATCCTTATTTGATTTAAAAGTCCAAAAAGATTATGTGCGTACTAAGGGTCAGAGGGTTCGGTCAGCCCTAAGTAAGGATCGGGTGCCCATCACACCCTAGTAAGGTTGGGGTGTGATAAAGTGGTATCAGAGCAGGTCGTCCTAGGGGTTGTCTGCAAAGTCGTGTCAAGTAGAGTCCTGTTTATGGGTGTGAAGCCGGCCACATTTATAAACAGGAGGCTGTAGGGAATCTAGGGCTTGTTGACCTTCTTTCTGTCTCAGATCGTGCGATAGAGCCAAGTCATAGGAAAATAGAATTCCTTATACAAGCCTTACATACGACGGAAGAAGGTGAGTGACGATATGGCAAGTCAAAGAGGTAAGTATTGATATTCTGTTCTGTTACCTGAAGCTGGAAGCACTGGATGGCTGGAATGTGTCATATAGCCGTATGTTCTGTGAGGTATTGTGGATATTTGCTGTCCACAGATATAGAATCGTAAGAATGGTAAAGGAGATTCTGCCAGAATTGTTGGGTACGCCTAACAGGAAGAAACGTGGGAAGGAAATATGGTAAATAGACAATAAGGGGGATGTGATATTTTAGAGGAGCTACGGATTTGGGTATGGCATGAAAGATGATTGTGAGAAAGACAAGTAGCAGTCTGAAGGATTAAGATGGATGATATTCGAGGTTTAGTAGGAACAAGGTCTGTTAGAGGATTCAGGGAAAGTCGACAATTAGTTTTGCTGTGGATTACTAGGTAAGGATAGTGAGTGGAAGTCCGAACTGGCTGATAATCGGTTATGCATAAGTAACGGCGACAAAGGTATATTTGTTACCATCAGGAATCTGGGGATCTAGAACGAGAGGTAGTCATACACGAAAGTAAAAGGTGAATATTGAGGATTAAAAAGGGGTAAAATAGTAATTGCAAAGAGAAGGACGTGTTACGAGAATGTCTCGAAATCTGTAAGACTTCGACATGCTCCAGATTATATGATGAAGGTCATGCGAGGAAGTGGACGCGATTATATCAGCATTAATGCATCGAATTTCATCGAAGTTTCGAGGTTAAGCGTGCTAAGGTGGGAGCAATTTTAGGATGGGTGACCCCCTGGGAAGTATGCAAGAAATTCTATATAACCAGACATAAGAGACAAATGAGAAGCTATGGTAGCCTAAGAGAAACAAGAGTATATGGGATGGTTGGAGACCATAAGAAGACGCGTAGGACGAGGCATACTAGATTGGAGAAGAGTCAGAGAGTGCGTCACAGCTCGGGAATCAGGATAGGCTTAAATAGCGTTGGAAGTATTTTGTGGGCTAGTTGATAGTATATATATATATGAATGTGTAGGATGTCCCACATATGATTGTATCGATGGACATGTGAGTTCCAGCAACCGGTGCTATGGTAAGGAAGGCATTAATCAAGTAAGGGTACCGAAGATCGAGTGACAACAGGAATAAATGATATAAGTGTTACAAGGTAAATTGATGTCATTTTCACTACAGGGTAAGATTGGAAAACTCAAATACAGCGATATTTGGAAAAGAGAGAGAGTGAGTAGATGGAAGATAAAGAGATCAAAGTGTTGGAAGAAGGTGAAAGGTAAGAAGCCTCAGCGAGTAAAGCTCCCGAAAGAAACTACCGGCAAAGCACAAGACTATTTGGGTAAGAACTCAAAGTAGGCATGTGAAAAGGGATAGAGTGTGGTAAAAGGAAACAAAGAGAAATGTGTGGAGTTCGAGGACCGATTCCAACAAGTAAGGCTAAGGGAATAGTGACCACGACAAGGAATGTGAAGTAAGAGAAAGAATGACCAAGCCTTGTGACGATGTTAGAAGATTCCGGCCCTTGAAAGGTATATAAAGGAATAAAATGTGCAGCTGAATTAATATAGTTGCCTCGGACATGAAGGGGGGGACTTTTTCCGAAAGAATGACTCAAGAATAGAACGGACTTGCGACTTTAAAGTAAAAATTTAACAAACTTCAGAGCTGATGCCACAAGTGGCCAGAGGAGAAAAGTGTTCGAGGAGGAAGGAACCTAAGGAAGGTTAAGGATTCTATGCTGAGGGCAAAAGTAGTAGGACGCTCGAAAAATATAGACGCCCAGCTGTAGCACAAACGTGTAGCTAAGAAGCATTACGAGCAAGTGAGCTAAGCAAGTGAAAGGTTGAATAGTGGATGGAAAGGTATGGAAATGTGGACAAAGGGATGACATAGACAGAAAGTAAAAAAAAAACTTGGGATAAGAAGTTTCGATATGTTATGCACAGAGCTGGAAAGAGAGATGAGGAATAAGGTATAAACGAAGACTTCATAAAAGGACTGTTGGCATATAAGGAGCCCCTTAAAGGGGGGGGGGGGGAGACCATATTATATTAGGCCAAAAAGGGATCACAATATTTTCAAGTACCAGAAAAGGAAACCCATGACGTGGAATGAGGACTCGTGTAAAGACCCAGGAGTTCGAGTATAAGGAGAATAGGGTGAGGGATAAGGAATGGGTATAAAGAGAAGGACGACTATAAAAAGGGACCCTCCCGAAGTATTATGACACCCCATAAGATCAGTTGAACATTCGAGGACGAATGTTCTAAAGGGGGGATGATGTTATATCCCGTATTTTGTACGTTCGGATATTTCAAGGTAGTCGTGGTAAGTTAAGGGAATGACCATCTTCCAAAATTATTTTAATATACAAGTTGGTTATGAATATTATCTATGAACATTATTAGTATGGAAATATTGAGAGAGGCTAAGGGCAAAAAGGAAAATTCGCAAAGTGGCTTATGGTAATATTGTGGAAGGCTAGGGGCAAAATGGGAATTTAACAAAATATTCATGAAGGGTCTTGAAGGGCCATGTTGGCCATGTGGTGTATGCCATATGTTATGAAATGGGGCTAATTATAATTATATGGACCAAAGATTACAAAATCAGACAAATGGTCTTTTGTTTAGTTTTATGAAAGTTCAAGAAAATTGGAGAAGAGGGGCATGTGTCAATATGCTATTTGAGGAAGCTAAATATATATATGTGGATAATTGCTCACAAAGCAAGACAAACTATTCATGAAAATTCAAGAAGAAACCTTGGATAAAAAAATTGAGGCCATTCGGCCATGAGTCCAAAAAATGACCCCATGGAAATTGATCAAGAAAACTTATTTTCTTCTAGTATTTCTACCAAATGGAAGGTCCTCATTAACATGAAGGAGTTGTTGGAGCAAGCCAAGCATTTATTGGAGTGATTTACAAACCCTAGCTAAGTAAGAAGACAAGTGGAGAAAGGTAAGGTTCAATCTTCTTTTACATGTGTTAGAGATGATTATGTATGTTGAAGTATGTAGAAATGGATGGAATTCATGGTACATGTGTTTGTTGATGTTGTGGCCGAATATAGTTGTGTGGTGTAGAAGTGATGAATTAATTTTATTTAGTAGTTTGATTGTTGTGTTGTGGATTCCATGATGTAAAATGAAGGTTGGATGGCTTAGAATGAATTTGAAATTGTTTGTGCATTATTCAAGAAGTTAGTGTGGTTTCTTATATTTGTAAGAATAAATTTGTTAATGTATGGGTTGTTGACATAATTCATGAATTTGGAAGTGAGGCATGTGTTTGGAAGATTGTAAGTTGGGTTGTTGTGATTGAATTTGAAAGAAGGGAATAGGTTGTTATGGTTCTTGTTGAATTTGGAAGGTTTCGGGTGAAGTAGTATGTGATTGAGTCATTTTGAATGCTATGTGAATTGAATTGAATATAAATGAAATGCTGTTGAATTGTATGACACAGGTTGTTAATGTTAGAATGCGTCTTGAATTGATTGTTGATGTTGTTGGCACGATTGTTGGTATTGTTGTTGATAGTTTGGCCGAGTAAAATTCTCGGATTGTTGATTGATGATTTGGGCCGAGTTAGATTCTCGGGGATGGTATATTTACAGAGGAGACATAAGTGAATTTATTTGAAAGACTAAGACAAGTGTGCGTGACGATGAATCTAATGATTATGTAAATCTTCTTGAATGTAGACTAGCGATAACGAGCTTGGACAATTAAGCGTAACTAATAGGACGTGGAACTGGTATGTTAAGGCTCGTCCCCTTTCTTTCAAGGCATGATCCCGATGTTATGATTTCATAATTGCTTCCATATTTTCTTGTTTTCAAAAGTTAGATGTTTGTGATTCCAAGGCATGATTCTCTTCCCGATAACTCGTAAATGTTTTTCCAAAGTGCCCGTATTCTACCAAAACAGAGGTTTGTGATTTTGTAAGATCTTATGACAATAACGATGGATATGTTTTACGATGACATTGATGATGTCGAGGATGAAAATATTTCTATGATGACTATGATAAGAATGATTTCATGTTTAAAGGTACTTGATATGATTACTGCTTGGATTTTTCCAAAAAGGCTTCTGAAACGTTCGTAGAAGGTTCTGTACCTCAAAAGCTCATAACTTTCTTATACTAACTCGGATTGACTCTAAACGTGATTATGATCTTATTCTACGTTCACTTAATGCTATCCTTCGTTGATAGTCTCACCTTATAATAGTTGTTCCTTCAAGGTGAGACGAGGCCACGATGATTATTCCATAATATAATCGGAGGTTACCGACCTAACGTCACTCCGATAGAGTTGTAGCTTTTACTAGGGCTATCATGCATGCTTTATAATTATGTATGTATTTTTAAATAACACCGTGCCTACATTCCCCGGCAGTATAACACCGCACCGTCCAATAGGCGGCCGGGCAGACACATCACTGCAGTGGGCAGTTTATGGTTACCCCGGACGCGGGAGGCCTGGACGCGGGCTAATGATGATCACACCGTGCCTAAATGGCCGGGCAGCATTACACCGTACCTATATGGTCGGGCAGTTTACTTGTAAATATTTATATATTTTTTTAAGAAAGCTAAGAATGCATGGCATCCGCCCTAAGCGGCACTCAGATGTACAGGTTACTCTTTTATCTCATGATATGCTCTATATTTCCATTCTGTTATGATTTATAATTACATCCCTTACCATGTTACTGTTCATGCCTTACATACTCAGTATATTGCTCGTACTGACCCCCTTCCTTCGGGGGCTGCGTCTTATGCCACGCAGGTACACCCAGATGAGTTGAAGCTATTATAGAAGATGTTCCAGTAGAGATGGCAAGCTCCATTTGCTCCTGGAGTAATGCCGAGTCAGAGTATACGTGCTATGATGTCTTGTTCGAAGTTAGAGACTTGGCAGACAGAGTCGTGGGTATAGAATGTCAGTCTTGTAAGCGGCTCCACCAGCCGATGTGTCTTTATATGTTATGTTACAGATTCCATATGATTACAGATTCTGTTTGATTTGAGGATGATAAAAAGAATGTGTCTGAAAGCGGCACTATGTATTTCATCCATATTTGATTTAAAAGTCCAAAACGATTATGTGCGTACTAAGGGTCAAAGGGTTCGCTCGGCCCTAAGTAAGGGTCGGGTGCCCATCACACCCTAGTAAGGTTGGGGTGTGACAAAGCGCAACTGGAGGATTTTGCTCGAGAAGGTATTTATTAGACCCTGTTCATCGCCATAGGGAGCACCTGTCTGGTTTGTAAGAAAGAAAGATGGTTCCCTGTGGATGTGCATTAATTATAGGCAGTTAAACAAGGTGACAGTAAAGAATAAATACCCACTTCCGAGAATCGATGATTTGTTTTCTCAATTGCAGGGTGCTTAGTGGTTTTCAAAGATAGATATGAGGTCCGGATACCATCAAGTGAGAGTTAGAGAAAAAGATATTCCGAAAACGGCGTTTAGAACCAGATATGGTCATTACGAATTTCGGGTAATGCCATTTGGGTTAACTAACGCTCCGGCAGTGTTTACGAATTTAATGAAAAAATGTATTCGGGCCTTTTCTTGGAGGTGAGGCAATGGATTTGCGAAGGATGTAAGTAAGACCCTAAAAGGGGGGAAGCAAGTAAGGAAAGCATAAGTGTAGAGATCGAAACGATGAGTCCCAAGATATGACATGTATAGACCCTAAGACAAAGTGGAAGTTATATGAAAATGATATAGCTGTTATCATTATACATTTCAGTACGAACATCAAGTGAATCGATGAAAGGAATAGAGTGATTGAAGGGTGTCTTTAAGATTAGACTGAAATATAATTCGTGAAGAATAAAAGGAATTGAACGATATTCCAATGAAGGGGGCAAAGATTGACGAGATATTGGAATAACTACGATGCTGATTATGGTATGATCACCCAGTAAAAGGAGGCTACAAAACAGCGCGAGCTGGACGACTAAGTAATCAAGCCGTAGAAAATAAATGCCATAGTGTATCGATTATGATCGCATTAAAGGAAGGATGATCCGATAATGGGATGTGTCTGAGAATGGGATTATGGACAGAGTACGAAATTGGTTTAAAAATTCGAGGACGAATGTTCCAAAGGGGGGAAGGATGTTATACCCCGCATTTTCAGAGCCTGAGCGTGACACGTGCTTCCTTAGACATTGACAATCACGTTGTTACTACATAATTTAAACTCACGTTGATAGTATTATATTTCGTATTTTTTTTGTACTTCGGATTATTCGTAAGTGGAGGTGGGGCCCACACATCGAGATTTTTTAGGAACACGTGTCAAGTTATATGAATCACACATGTGAATTTAAACACAACTCAAGAAGGACCCTTGAGCCAAATCAAAGTGGAAGTCCTCCAAACAAATATTTTTATGTAACGTTTTCGGGTAATCTGACTTCGAGGGGAAAACACGGTATTATACGTTTGGAATTTGGAAGAATACCAAGAAATAGAAGTTCTAGATAATTGAATTAGCTTTCCAACCATAGGTTGTGGGTCTACAGGTGACATCGGGATAAGTAGATATGAACGTTTTAAGGCAGACGGGTCGAGTTAAACAGTAAATTCGGCCCAATCCGAATCCAATTCGGGTCAGGCCCATTACCCATGCCTTTTAATTAAAATTTTCGGTCTCTCTCCCTCATTTTCAGACCAAGAACACCTAGAAAACTCTAGAGAAAAAGAGAGAGGAGAGCCTAGAGATAAAACCAAATTTTGACCAAAATGTGAGCCCCAAATCCCCAAGCCCAAGAAGAGAAATGTGTTGTACGCTGCGTTGTCTTCAATTTGAGCTAAAAATCAACCAAGGAGAAGAGTGATAACGTGGTGGCTGCATGCTTCAGGTATGAATAAGGTTCCTTTTCATTTTTTAACTAGTTTATTTATAGTTTTAACGGATTAGAACGGAGAAAATAGTGTGATAAATTCGTTTGTTGGCGTTGTGAATTATGGAATGAGATTTGAAGAGAATTTTGAATGAAAATAAATGTATTCAACTTGTAGAATGTGGAGGATGTCGTTATTGATGTTGCTAGTATTAATTTCGACTCCCTTACGAAAATAAAATTATTAAATTGTTATATAGCAAATTTGGTTGGTTGAAGAATTTAGAAAATAATGTCTGGGCTGTTTTATGTCATACGTTGGTATTGGAAATATTATGAGTAATGTTGGTATTGTTGTTGTTGTTGGTTGCTGAATTGAGAATTCGGGCTAGGCATATAAACAAGGGAGATGCTGCCCGATTTTCGGCAGAATATAAAATAGTATGATTTGAAATATGGTACAAATGTGCGACGAAAAAGCTAACATTAGCATAAATTCCTTTTAAATGTAGACTTACAAGCTTGGACGAATAAGCGTAGCTTATAAGCGGTCGAACAGGTATGTAAGGCTTACCCTTTCTTTCCTTTGGCATGATCTTTATGAAACGAACAAATGACGTATATGTATGATTTCAAAGAAATTTCCTGTTCTTAGAGTCACTAGGATGGCTAATATTTTTTACTTCCATAAGTTGTCTCATATGTTTTTGATGTATATCTATGTTGTTCGAAGTTTGTTGATATGTTTCCAAATGGCATTCGAAAATAATTGATATGAATAAAGTTTTGATTTTCAAATGCTAGCACGTTCAATCATTCCATCGAGTCTTTGATATATTTTGATATGTGCATATGGTCCCAAAAAAAAATCTAATTGAATTGATCCATAACGATATCCGAAAGGTACTTGACATGATTATGGCCTAGATTTTCCAAAAATGGCTTCTAAAACGCTTGTAGAACATTCTGTACTTCAAACGTTCATAACTTTCTTATACTAATTCGGATTGACCCGAAACTTGTTTCTGAGCCTTCAGGGGTCGGTAAGTATACTTATCCATCGAGTCTTGATTTATGTGCATATGGTTTCTCATTACTCTGCTCGTGCATATTACTCTTATATCGTTCGCCGAGTCCCGGGCTGATATATCGTGCGCATGGTTCGCCGGGTCCCTTGCGTGAGGGCCGGGTGCCATATATGTATTTCGGAGTATGATGTGTTACGGTGTTATGATGTGTTCATGGTTCGCCGAACCATATATGTGTATGTGTATGTTCTGATCTTATGATCTGATATTATGATGTGTGACGGAGATTACGGAGCAAACCTTCTAGAGTATGATGTGTGTGGCGCCAAAGGCAGGGTGGCGCCACGTTCCCCGGGTCCCACAAGGGGCCGGATACCGTTCTTGGCATGCATGATTCGTGTCTTCGGTAATTTGTTTTGTTATTCTGCACATCGTGCTTATTGTCTGTACTAACCTTCTGCACGTGCCACAACAATATAATATACGTATATGGATCGGGTTGCACGTTCCGCAGCAAATACATTTGTGGATCGGGCCGAACGTACCTCGGCACTAATATGTTATGTGTATATAGATCGGGCCGTACGTTCCTCGGCATTATTATGTTACATATGAATCAGTTATGTGTATATGTATATGATGACATACGATGTTGGCACGCACAGTCTGTGTTTGGAAAGTACGCATTTTGGCACTCTGAATGATCTACTTATTTTCCGTACTTCTTCTGACTCATGACATCGGTATACACGATTTGCATTCTAAAAGAAAATAGTATTTTGGTATTCCGAAAATGTACTTACTTTTGTACTGCTTGTTTCGATTATGGTTCTTTTTTCTGTATTCCATGCTTTACATACTCAGTACATATTCCGTACTGACCCCATTTTCTTCGGGGGCTGCGTTTCATGCCACGCAGGTACACCCAGATAAGTAAAGGACATTGCTAGGAGATGCTTCAGCTGGAGTGACAACTCCATTTGCCCCTGGAGTGTTGCCGAGTCAGAGTATATGTGCTTTCATGTTTTGTTCGAAGTTAGAGACTTTACAGACAGAGTCGTGGGTATAGAGTGTCAGTTTTGTAAGCGGCTCCATCAGCTGATGTGTTTTATGGTATTATGTTACAAATCCGTTATGTTTACAGGTTTAGTTTGATTTGAGAATAATGATGAAAAAGAATATTTGTGAAAGCTGTACTATGTATTTCACCTTTATTTGATTTAAAAGTCTAAGAAGATTATGTGTGCATTAAGGGTCTGAGGGTTTGCTCGGCCCTAAGTAAGGGTTGGGTGCCCATCACACCCTAGGGAGATTAGGGTGTGACAAAGTGGTATCAGAGCAGGTTTGTCCTAGGGGTTGTCTGCAAAGTCGTGTCCAGTAGAGTCCTGTTTATGCATGTGAAGCCGGCCACATTTATAAACAGGAGGCTACAGGGCATCTAGGGATTGTTGACCTTCTTTCTGTCTCAGATCGTGCGATAGAGCCAAGTCATAGGAAAATGGAATTCCTTATATAAGCCTTACATACGACGGAAGAAGGCGAGTAACGATATGGAAGGTCATAGAGGTAAGCCTTGATATAATTGTTCTGTTACTTGGAAATTGGAAGCTCTGGGTGGCTGGAATATGTCGTATGACTGTATGCCCTGTGAGGCATTGTTGGTATTAGTTGTGTGTGGATTCTGAATAGTAAGAACTGTAAAAGAAGATTCTGCTAGAATTGTTCAAAAATCAGGTCACTTAGTTAAGTACGCCTAACAGAAGGAAGTGTGGAAGGGAAATATCGTAAGTAGACAATAACTGGGATGTGATGTTTTAGAGGAGCTACGGGTTTGAGCGTAGCGTGAAAGATAATTTGGAGAAGTACGATTAGCAGTCCGAAGGATTGCAATGGATAACATTCGAGGCTTAGTAGGAACAAGGTCTGTTGGGGGATTCAGAAAGTCGATAATCAGTTTTGCTATAAATTATTATACAAGAATGGTGAGTGGGAATCCGAACAGACTGATATTCGAATACTTATAAATAACGGCAACGAAGGTATATTTGTTACCATCGGGAATCTAGGAATTTAGGACGAAAATTAGTATACACATAAGCGAAAAGTGAATATTGAGGATCGAAAAGGGTAAAACAGTAATTGCAAAAGAAAGGGCGTGTTACGAAAATGTCTCGAAATCTGTAAGACCTCAATTTGCTCTAGATCATGTAATAAAGGTCATGCGAGGACGCGGGCGCGATTATATCAGCATTGAGGTACCGAATTCCATCGAAGTTACGAGGTTAAGCGTGCTAAAGTGAGGGAAATCTTAGGATGGGTGACCCCCCTGGGAAGTGCACTAAAGTTCTGTAAATTCAGATATAAGAGATAAGTGAAAGCTAGAGTGTCCTAAGGGGAAACTAGAGTATACGGGATGGTTGAAGACCATAAAAGGCCACGTAGGACGAGATAAACTAGACTGGAGAAAAGACAGAAAGTGCGTCACAGTTCTGAAATTTGGATAGGCTTGAATAGCGTTTGGAGGTATTTTGCGGGCTAGCTGATAGTAATTATATTATGTATATATGAAGGCGTATGATATTTCATATGTGATCATATCGGTGGACACGTGAGTCCCAGCAACCGACGTTACGGTAAAGAAGGCATTAATCAAGTAAAGGTACCGAAGTACGATGACAGAAAAAAAAAATGAAAGGTAGGAAACCTCAGTGAGTGAAGCCCCAAGAGAAATTACAGGCAAAGTACGAGACTATTTGGATAAAAGTTCAAAGGTAGGTACCTAAAAAGGTTAAAGTGTGGTAATATAGAACAAGAGGAATGCGTGAGATGCGAGAACTAATTTCAATAAGTGAGGCTAAAGAAATAGTGACTACGACAAGGAATGTGAAGTAAGAGAAAGAATGATAAAGCCTTGTGACGATGTTAGAAAATTTCGGCCCTTGAAAGGTATATAAAGGAATAAATGTGTAGCCATATTAATGTGGTTACCTCGGACATGGAAGTGCTTTCCTGAAAAAGATGACTTAGGAATAAGACGGATTTGCGCGTTAAAGGAATATCTTACGAACTACAGAACCGATACGACAAATAACAAGAAGAGGAAAGGTGCTCAAGTAGGAAGAAACCCAAGAAGGGTTGAGAATGAAAGTAGAAAGGTATACTAATGGGTTAGTCGAAGGAAGAAGAGAACATTTTGGAGAAAAATAATTGGAAATCTTTAACCATAGGAGTAAGAAGGATACTGTAACGACTTAGCAGTAGAAACCCGATTACGCGTCGAGGAAAGAACGACGGTGATGAATCGGCACAGTAAATTAGAAAAGGTTAATAACGCTGTTAGTCATAAAAGACAGAGATATGTCAAAATGGGAACCAGAAAAGTAAGCGTCAGAAATGGATGCCCTTATAAGTATTCCAATTAAAGGCGAGAACGTAGCAAGAACTATAATGCAAAGTAAATAAAGTATAGCGAGGAGACGACTAAATGGGTGACTTGTCTTACATGAATAGAGGGTGAATGCAAGTGTGAAACCAATAAGCGAGCCACGAAGCAGTGGATAGGAAAGTTTATGAGACCTTGTTAGGAAAAGGATTAGCATAATAAGGATGAGAGGGAATGAGTAGGATAAGGGTTGGAAGCGAAGAATGGATTGTATAGAAGTAATATATTTTGGAAGGCAAAGCGGTACTGCGTTAAGAATAAGGTTCCTTGTGCGAGGAACAAAGGATTAATTATAAAACGAAGTAAGTATGGGTATAGAAAAAAAAAGGGGGGAACATGCGAAGTACACAAGTTAAGAAATAGCCGTATTATGGGAAAAAGGGGGACGCGCCTTCTACGGATACCCTATACTAAGACAGAACAAGTAAATTACTTAAAGGAATAAGCTGGAAAGAAACATGTGGCTATGAGTTGCGAGTTCCCCACATGATAATAAGGCGATAAAGTAAGGATATCATCAGTGACAAGTAAAGATATGATTATGATTATCGTTGAAATCAGTGTTGAGTACAACACAAGGATAGCAAATTATTATATACAAGGTGTCCTACTTGCGCATAAGACATAGATCCTTGATAAGACAGATGGCGGCTTAAGGAAAATGCATTTACGGTTACTGTGAGTCGATTGCAGGAAAGAGAGAAATAACTTGAGATGGAAAGAAAAGGGGAAGGTGACGCTACCAGTGAATGCTGACTATTGAAGGATGGCATAAGTGACACTAAATGAATGGTACAGACGGTTAGATATACCATTAGTTTGAGCATTCCTATGGGATGGAGTTGATAATTGGAGCGAAGGTAAATATTGACTCATAGTAAACGGTTGAGCTAAGCAAAATACAGCCTCATTTGGATTGCTACGTTGGCGGTACTGCTGAGCTACGCTACTGTAAGATGAGTATGTTAAGACGTCGCACGTGAATTACTGCAACAATAAATTTTGGGAAATGGAATGAATATGATACAATCAAAATGGGAAATGGAATGAATGTGATACAGAAAAAAAAATCGAGGAAAGGGGTACATGCATTCAAGATTGGAGGTGAGGCAATGGATTTGCGAAGGATGTAAGTAAGACCCAAAAAGGGGGAAGCAAGTAAGGAAAGCATAAGTGTAGAGATCGAAACGATGAGTCCCAAGATATGACACGTATAGACCCTAAGACAAAGTGGAAGTTATATGAAAATGATATAGCTGTTATCATTATACATTTCAGTACGGACATCAAGTGAATCGATGAAAGGAATAGAGTGATTGAAGGGTATCTTTAAGATTAGACTGAAATATAATTCGTGAAGAATAAAAGGAATTGAACGATATTCCAATGAAGGGGGCAAAGATTGACGAGATATTGGAATAACTACGATGCTGATTATGGTATGATCACCCAGTAAAGGGAGGCTACAAAACAGCGCGAGCTGGACGACTAAATAATCAAGCCGTAGAAAATAAATGCCATAGTGTATCGATTATGATCACATTAAAGAAAGGATGATCCGATAATGGGATGTGTCTGAGAATGGGATTATGGACAGAGTACGAAATTGGTTTAAACATTCGAGGACGAATGTTCCAAAGGGGGGAAGGATGTTATACCCCGCATTTTGAGAGCCTGAGCGTGACACGTGCTTCCTTAGACATTGACAATAACGTTGTTACTACATAATTTAAACTCACGTTGATAGTATTATATTTCGTATTTTTTTGGTACGTCGGATTATTCGTAAGTGGAGGTGGGGCCCACACATCGAGATTTTTTAGGAACACGTGACAAGTTATATGAATCACACATGTGAAGTTAAACACTACTCAAGAAGGACCCTTGAGCCAAATCAAAGTGGAAGTCCTCCAAACAAATATTTTTAAGTAACGTTTTCGGGTGATCTTACCTCGAGGGGCAATAACGGTATTATAAGTTTGGAATTTGGAAAAATACCAAGAAATATAAGTTGTAGATAATTGATCTAACCATAGGTTGTAGGTCTACAGGTGACATCGGGATAAGGCGATATGAACGGTTTAAGGCAGACGGGTCGAGTTAAACAGTAAATTCGGCCCAATCCGAATCCAATTCGGGTCAGGCCCATTACCCATGCCTTTTAATTAAAATTTTCGGTCTCTCTCACTCATTTTCAGACCAAGAACACCTATAAAACTCTAGATAAAAAGAGAGAGGAGAGCCTAGAGAGAAAACCAATTTTGACCAAAATCTGAGCCACGAATCCCCATGCCCATGAGGAGAAAAGTGTTGTACGCTGCGTTGTCTTCAATTTGAGCTAAAAATCAACCAAGGAGAATAGTGATAACATGGTGGCTGCATGCTTAAGGTATGAATAAGGTTCCTTTTCATTGTTAACGAGTTTATTTAGAGTTTTAACGGATTAGAACGGAGAAAATAGTGTGATAAATTCGTTTGCTGGCGTTGTGTATTATGGAATGAGATTTGAAGAGAATTTTGAATGAAAATAAATGTATTCAACTTGTAGAATGTGGAGGATGTCGTTATTGATGTTGTTAGTATTAATTTCGACTCCCTTATGGAAATAAAATTATTAAATAGTTATATCGCCAAATTTGGTTGGTTGAGGAATTTAGAAAATAATGTCTTGGCTGTTTTATGGCATACGTTGGTATTGGAAATATTATGAGTAATGTTTGTATTGTTGTTGTTGTTGGTTGCTGAATTGAGAATTCGGGCTAGGCATATAAACAAGGGAGATGCTGCCCAATTTTCGGCAGAATATAAAATAGTATGATTTGAAATATGGTACAAATGTGCGACGAAAAGGCTAACATTAGCATAAATTCCTGTTAAATGTAGACTTACAAGCTTGGACGAATAAGTGTAGCTTATAAGCGGTCGAACAGGTATGTAAGGCTTACCCTTTCTTTCCTTTGGCATGATCTTTATGAAACGAACAAATGACGTATATGAATGATTTCAAAGAAATTTCCTATTCTTAGAGCCACTAGGATGGCTAATATTTTTGACTTCCATAAGTTGTCTCATATGGTTTTGATGTATATCTATGTTGTCTGAAGTTTGTTGATATGTTTCCAAATGGCATTCGAAAATAATTGATATGAATAAAGTTTTGATTTTCAAATGCTAGCACGTTCGATCATTCCATCGAGTCTTTGATATATTTTGATATGTGCATATGGTCCCAAAAGAAAAAACTCTAATAGAATTGATCCATAACGATATCCGAAAGGTACTTGACATGATTATGGCCTTGATTTTCCAAAAATGGCTTCTGAAACGCTTGTAGAACGTTCTGTATTTCAAACGTTCATAAATTTCTTATACTAATTTGGATTGACCCGAGATTACAGAGCAAACCATCTGGAGTATGATGTGTGTGGCACCAAAGGCAGGGTGGCGCCACGTTCCGCGGGTCCCACAAGGAGTCGGATACCGTTTTTGGCATGCATGATTTGTGTCTCCAGTAAGTTGTTTTGTTATTCTGCCCATCGTGCTTATTGTCGTACTAACCTTCTGCACGTGCCACAGCAATATAATATATGTATATGGATCGGGTTGCACGTTCCGCAGCAAATACATTTGTGGATCGGGCCGAACGTACCTCGGCACTAATATGTTATGTGTATATGGATCGGGCCGTACGTTCCTCGGCACTATTATGTTACATATGAATCAGTTATGTGTATATGTATATGATGACATACGATGTTGGCACGCACAGTGTGTGTTTGGAAATTACGCATTTTTGGACTCTGAATGATCTACTTATTTTCTGTACTTCTTCTGACTCATGACATCGGTATACACGATTTGCATTCTAAAAGAAAATAGTATTTTGGTATTCTGAAAATGTACTTACTTTTGTACTGCTTGTTTCGATTATGGTTCTTTTTTCTGTATTCCATGCTTTACATACTCAGTACATATTCCGTACTGACCCCCTTTTCTTCGGGGGCTGCGTTTCATGCCACGCAGGTACACCCAGATAAGTAAAGGACATTGCTAGGAGATGTTTCAGCTGGAGTGACAACTCCATTTGCCCCTGGAGTGTTGCCGAGTCAGAGTATATGTGCTGTGATGTTTTGTTCGAAGTTAGAGACTTTACAGACAGAGTCGTGGGTATAGAGTGTCAGGTTTGTAAGCGGCTCCATCAGCTGATGTGTTTTATGGTATTATGTTACAAATCCGTTATGTTTACAGGTTTAGTTTGATTTGAGAATAACGATGAAAAAGAATATTTCTGAAAGCTGTACTATGTATTTCACCTTTATTTGATTTAAAAGTCTAAGAAGATTATGTGTGCATTAAGGGTCTGAGGGTTTGCTCGGCCCTAAGTAAGGGTCGGGTGCCCATCACACCCTAGGGAGATTAGGATGTGACACAAATGGCCCCGTATGAAGCTCTATACAGAAGGAAGTGTAAGTCACCAATTGGGTGGTTTAAAGTAGGAGAGACACAACTAATAGGTCCAGAATTGATTCAACAAGCAGTAGAAAAGATCAAGCTAATCCGAGACTGGTTGTTGACAACTCAGAGTCATCAGAAATCTTATGCAGACAATCGTCAATGAAACTTGGAATTCCAAGTTAATGATTGGGTATTCCTGAAAGTGTCGCCGATGCAAGGTGCAATGAGATTTGGCAAAAAAGAGTAGCTTAGTCCCCGGTATATTGGACCTTATAGGATTGTGTGTAAAGTAGGCCAAGTGGCTTATGAACTAGATCTACCTTCAAAATTGGAGCCAGTTCATCCAGTTTTTCATGTGTCGATGCTCCGCAAGTGTGCTGGAGATCCTTTTAGTGTCGTGCCTATAAATGATGAACAAATTACTGAGAAATTGGCTTATGAAGAGGTACTCATTGCCATTCTAGATAGGCAAGTGCAAAGACTAAGAACCAAGGATATAGCCTCAGTTAAGGTCCTATGGAGAAACAATAATAGAGAAGAGATGACTTGGGAAGCAGAAGAAGATATGAAACTAGATATCCGCATTTAGTTCTTCCCCCAGAAGAGGGCCAGGACGAGACGCCATTGTCCTCAGGTATGTAATGTTTATTTTAATGCTTTCTTGGCCGTGTGTGGCCATGCTTTTGTTGTTGTTGTTGTATCCCTGTGAGGAAATATATTTTGGGTTGCTGTGGCAGGATGGTAGTGCTATATTATAGGGAGACTCTGGTGAAATTTTTGTTGAATTCCCGAGAACCTAACATTCAAGGACGAATGTTTCTAAGAGGGGGAGAATGTTACACTCCTCGTTTTCGTCGTAGTAGGACTTTGGTTCCTAGTCGGGTAAAGCTTAAGAATGGAGACCCGTGCCCGAGTTTAGGAATATAAAGAGTCTTCCCCCTTTATAAATGTACCATCAAATATTCCTGGTAATAATACCTCTTAAGACATTCATCATGCTTATTTAACCTTTCTCTAGAGAAAACATTTCATACATATACGTATAATGATACCGTACCCGGCATATATGCTCGGTGGGATGCGTACCCTGCCATAACAAGGCTCGGTGTTGTCCATACCCAAATGCAGTGGTGTGCGCGCAGTAGATATCATACCCGACCATATAAGCTCAGTGTCACAAAATAGCTATATACATATATAACACATATGAGTATCCAAAGGAAACAGTACAACTCTATCGGGGTGACATAAAGTCGGTACACCCCGAATTTCCGTTATGGAATCACCATCATCATCATCATCATCACCATCACTATGAAGAGATTTTATCGATAATGTCTTAAGAATCTTGAAAGTCATGAGCTTCTGGCATTTTCTAAGAATAGGACATTACGGATATCTTAGATGGATTCATGATAAGGACATTATGCCTTTGGAAAGAAAAGGTTATCCTTACATACCTTTACGCCTCCTTAGTTACTTAACATTCTCCTCCCAAGCCCGAAAATCTACATTCAAGAGAATTCATACTAAGGTTAATTTTAAAAACACTCATAAGTTCAAACTAGAGTAATTTGTGAGCTAGCGAAATTTGGGTAGCATTTCCTTTATTTCATCCACTTTTACCCAATTCCAAAAAATCTCCCAATGAACAATAACATTATTAACAATACCATAATTAAGAGTGTTATATCCCGCATTTTTGTGCGTTCGGACAATTCAAGATAATCGCGGGAAGATAACAAGCAAGGCCCTATTTTTATTTTGTTTGGCATACACGTTGATTGTGAAGAATTTGGAAGCGGAAATATTAAGAAAGGCTAGGGGTAAAAAGGTATATTCGCAATATGACTCGTGGAAATATGGACGGAGGCTAAGGGCAAATTTGGAATTTTGAAAAAAAAATAGTTTATGAGTTACAAGACCAAGAGAACCAAATATGGGCTTGGAAATTAAAAAGGGGCCACTTGGGCAATCCACATGGGTGGGCTTAGGCCCAACTAAAGCTTAAGTGGTCAATAATAAAAGATGACCAAGTCATCTTTTTCATTCCAACATCTAGAAATTTCAAGAACATAAGAACACAAGAAAGAAAGAGAAAAAAAAAAAGAGCTTGGCCATTCGGCCTTGGAGAAAAACCGAGGAAAAAAAAAAGAAGAGTTTTCAACTTGTTTTCCTAGCCAAACAATTCATTGATGGGTTCTTAACATAGTGAAGGATTCTTTGGAGCAAGGAAAACACAAATCTTTGCAAGTTTTCAATTATAGCCAAGTGAAGAATCAAAGGAAAAAGGTAAGGTTTGATCTCATTTTGATACGTTATGGATGCCTAAGTATGTTATAGTGTGTAAAGATGGATGAAATTCATGTGTTATGGAGGTGTGTGTGTGTGGTCGTGACTTGCATGGTCAAGCCGTGTATTGTGTGTTGTGTTGCATGGAAAATTGAGTTAATTCGATGTTGTGTGTTGGTTGTTGTTGTAATGTATAAAAATGGATGAAAAATTCATGAAAAATATGCATATGTGTGTGTTGGCCGAATGGTATAGGTAATGGAAGGGTGTGATAAATTGATTTTACTTAGCATTGTAATTGTTGTTATGGTAGGTTCTATGATGTAAAATAAGGATTTAATGGTTTGGAGAATTGAAAGTTTGGTTGTGGTGATGGAATTGGAAATTGGTTGTAGGAAATTATATCATTTTAATGCGAATTTATGATATTATGAAAATTTGTTGTGATGGTATTTTTGCATAAGTAGGAACTTTGGGTGGAATATGGAATTGTTGAATATTGGATATATGCCTTGGAGTGTTCTTAGTCTATGTCTGAGTAATCTTAAATTAGTATAGAAGTATGAAAACAGTGATATTGACTTGAAAATGCAAAGTTAGATTGAGAGTTGTTGCATTATTTGGAAAGGGAGACTATTTATGCTAGAACGCGTTTCTAGCCGATTGTTGATGTTGTTGATATTGTTGTTGGTATGGTTGCTGCTATTTTGGCCGAGTTTAAATCTCGGGGATGTTATACGTATAGGGAGATGCTGCCCAAATTTTTGTAGACAAGTATTGGTTAAGATTGAAATCTTAAAGCCTTACAATTAACATTTGGTAATTGTGATCAAATTGGAGATTTTGGCGAACTTGAGACTTGATTTTGGAGACGTGTACGAAGCGGAAAAGGTATGTAAGGCTTTACCCTTCCTTCTTTGGCATGTCTTAGACATAATAGGTTTGGGTACGAACCTCGGGGACTACTCTATCTCTAGAAATCCGAGTTTTCATTTGACCCTTATTCATTCAATAGAATTGAATTAGATGCTCTATGTTTCGTTGGAAAGATAGTTTGAATATATGCAACTTCCACAAACGGAATCGGAATGCCCTAGAACTTTTGTAGGTAACTCCATCAAGTCTAGGATTCTAAGGCATAACTTTCTTTATAATAATTCGTAATGTTTTCCAAAACGTCTATTCTTTTCCAAGACAAAGGTGTATCAGTTTGTAAGCTTTTATGACTATAATGATGAACATGCTTTTGTAATGATAACGATGATATCAAACAAGAGGACAAGTCTAGAGTGAGTATGATAAGAATGGTTTTATGTCAAAAAGTCATGAATTAAAGATTCAATACGAATATAAGAATAATGAGCTAGTTCTTGATTTTAATTCCACTCCTTTATCATGACTTTATTTTCTAAAGACTCGAAAGTATATCAATTAATGTTTCATGAGGCTTACGATCTTATTCTACATTTTCTCTAAAGGTTATTCTTTATTGATAGTCTCGCCTTATAATACTAGTTCCTTCAAGGTGAGGCACGATGATCCTGATTATTCCATAATGTAATCGGAGGTTACCGACCTTACGTCACTCCGATAGAGTTGTAGCTTTCACTTGGGCTCTCATGCATGCTTTACACATATGTATGATTTGTTTTATGACACCGCGCCGTCCAATGGGCGGCCGGGCAGACACACCACTGCAGTGGGCAGATTATGATTACCCTGGACGCGGGAGGCCTGGACGCGGGCTTATTACACCGTACCTACATGGTCGGGCAGTTTACTTACAGATATTTACCTGTTTTTTTTTTAGAAAGCTAGCATGCATGGCATCCGCCCTAAGGGGCACTCAGATGTACAGATTACTCATTCGTCCCATGATATGCTCAGATAGTATTACACCGTACCTATATGGTCGGGCAGCATTGCACCGTACGTACATGGTCGGGCAGTTCACTTGAGATCTCTATATGTTATTTCTAGAGGTAAAGTTAGCTTGTATGATATCTGCCTTAAGAGGCAAACAGAGGTACAGGTTATATCCCTTTTTTTATGTCGTGTTTATGTCCTTTATTATGATCATATGTTACTATTCATGCCTTACATACTCGGTACATTATTCGTACTGACGTCCCTTCTTGTGGATGCTGCGTTTTCATGTCGCGCAGGTACACAGGTTGACCAATTTGATTCCTAGGAGCTTTTCCAGCGGTATATTGAAAGTGCTCCAGTTAGTCCGGAGCTCCAGCTTAAGGGTACTACTTTTGTGCACATGTTCAGGCACGGCAGTACTCGGCCCATCCTGTTTCTATATGTATTTTATTTAGAGACTCGTAGACAGCTATGTATAGTCAGATGTTTGTAACCTTGTTTGTCCCCGTCTTTGTATATTAAGTTCGTAAAATTTATTAATATATGTTTATAATAATGAAATTAATGGTAGTGTTAAGTAAAGAAATGACGGTATTGCTTGTACGGCCCACTTAGTAGTAAGAGTAAGATTCGAGATCAGAGGTGCTCAGTACAAGTATCGGGTACCCGTCGCGGCCCCTAGTTGGGTCGTGACAAAAGTGGTATCAGAGCAGTTCGTCCTAGGGGTTTGTCTACGAGCCGTATCCAGTAGAGTCATGTTTATGGGTGTGTAGCGCGCCACACTTATAAACAGGAGGCTGCAGGGCATTTAGGAAGTCTGACCTTCTTTGTATTCTAGATCGTGCGATAGAGCTATGTTACCAGGCTTCCGTATTCTTTTCTTAATCCTGTGTTATGGTTTCAGCAATGCCGACGAAGAGGAAAGCTACGGCGGCCCAGAAGGGCAAGATGGTGGCTGGAAGCAGAGCTGAACGGGAGCTACCAGCGGTAGTAGACGGAGATGAGTCCCATAATGAAGCTCCCTCTCAGACTTCTCCTGCTTCCCCTGTATCAGCAGAGCAGGAGAGAGCTCCCGCTCCAGCCCCAGTACCACCAGTTCCACCGCCAGCAGCTGCGGGCCAGCAGATGGCAGAGGCTATTCAGTTGCTGACCCAGCTAGTTGCCGCGCAGGCTCAGCGGCAAGATGCAGACCAGGAAGATAGGGCGGTGAGTGCAAGGGCCCGTGACTTTATTACCCTAAAGCCTCCGGAGTTTTATGGATCGAAACTAGAGGAAGACCCGCAGAGTTTCATAGATAAGATGTTAAGGACACTGAGGATAATACATGCTTCGCACACAGAATCAGTGGAATTGGCTTCATACAGGTTGCGGGATGTAGCAGTTCTGTGGTATAATAGTTGGATATCTTCGAGGGGAGCAAATGCCCCTCCCCCGGTTTGGCAGGAGTTCACGGAGGCATTTCTGCGACATTTCTTACCGCCGGAGGTTCGACGAGCTCGAGCTGATATGTTTTTGAATGTTAAACAGGGAAATATGAATGTCCGAGAATACAACCTTCGCTTTAACTCGCTAGCCAGGTATGCCCCAACCATGGTGGCTGATATGGGAGATCATGTACACTGATTCGTGAGTGGATTGGGGCCACACTTAATTAAGGAATGTTTGACGGCTTCACTCCAGGATGGGATGACCATTGCTCGTATCCAGGCCCACGCCCAGAACCTGGAGGAACGACATCAGTTGCAGAAGAGTGAGTGTTATTTGGATAGGAGCTCCAGAAAAAGGGCCAGATCTTTCGGAGCTAGAAGTGAGTATAGAGGGGGACATACACAGGAGCAGTCCAGGATTTCGAGCCTCCATTACAGCAGTGGATCTGATCGGACGAGGCCGCCCCCACCACAGTGCAACCAGTGTGGTAGAATGCATTCGGGACAGTGTCGTCTGGGTTCGAATAATTGTTATGCTTGCGGACAGATGGGGCATATGATGCGTGATTGCCCCTCGATGCGAGGTAGAGGTGAGGGCCAGCCCATCGGATCGATAGCTGGTTCGTCAGCGTCCGTGCGCCCTCCTGGACAGACTTCCCAGGCTCCAGCGGGCTGGGGCCGGGGCAGAGGAGGAGGGGCACCCAGTTCAGCCGGTCCTCCGCACCGTATATATGCATTGACAGGACGGCAGGATCCTGAACCTTCCCCAGACGCGGCTACAGGTACACTATTGACATTTTCCTATTATATGCATGTGTTAATTGATCTAGATTCTACTTTATCATGTACCGTCGCTTATATTACTGAACGCATTGGAAAATTGGGAAATTAGAATGAAAAGTAGTCGTACACATAAGTAAAAAGGGTGAATAGTAGTGATTGCAGAGGCTAAAATAGTAATTAAAAGAGAATGATGCATTACGAGAGCGTTCCGGAAATTGTCAAGACCTCAACTCGCCCCAAATAACGTGATAAAGGTAGTCCGAGAGAATGGAGGCAAAAATAATAGCATTAAGACACTAAAATGTATTAGAGTTTTGAGGTTAAGCGTGCAAGGGTGAGAACAATTTCAGGATGGGTGACCCCCTGGGAAGTACGCTGAAAATTTCATGACTGTAAATATAGGAGGCGAATGTGAAATTTGGGCAACCTGAGGGGGAAACCAGGATATGTAGAGCGATTAGAAACCCTATAGAGACCGCGTAGGCTGAGACGAATTAGGCTAGCGGAAAGGGAGAAAGTGCGATCGGGCTTTAGGATTAGCAAAAGTTTGAATATCGTTTGGAAATGTTTGCAAGTAAAATAGTAGTAATATATATATGTTTGTAACATATCATTTGTGACTGTAGAATTCCAGAGATAGTGTTGCGATATATAGGAGATCGCAAAAAGCGACGGTTATTTAAAGAACATAGGCATGCATAGACCCTCTTAATAAAGGGGGGAAGAACATGCTAGACTTAAAATGACCTGGGATAATTCGAGCTTCGAAAAAGGGGAGACCTCCCCAAAGTGTCATAATACGCCATAAGGCCAGTTCAACATTCGAGGACGAATGTTCTAAAGGGGGGGAGGATGTTATATCCCGCATTTTTGTACGTTCGGATAATTCAAGATAATCGCGGGAAGATAACAAGCAAGGCCCTATTTTTATTTTGTTTGGCATACACGTTGCTTGTGAAGAATTTGGAAGCGGAAATATTAAGAAAGGCTAGGGGTAAAAAGGTATATTCGCAATATGACTCGTGGAAATATGGACGGAGGCTAAGGGAAAATTTTGAATTTTGGAAAAAAAATAGTTTATGAGTTACAAAACCAAGAGAACCAAATATGGGCTTGGAAATTAAAAAGGGGCCACTTGGGCCATCCACATGGGTGGGCTTAGGCCCAACTAAAGCTTAAGTGGTCAATAATAAAAGATGACCAAGTCATCTTTTTCATTCCAACCTCTAGAAATTTCAAGAACATAAGAACACAAGAAAGAAAGAGAAAAAAAAAAAGAGCTTGGCCATTCGGCCTTGGAGAAAACCCGAGGAAAAAAAGAAGAAGAAGAGTTTTCAACTTGTTTTCCTATCCAAACAATTCATTGAAGGGTTCTTAACATAGTGAAGGGTTCTTTGTAGCAAGGAAAATACAAATCTTTGCAAGTTTTCAATTGTAGCCAAGTGAAGAATCAAAGGAAAAAGGTAAGGTTTGATCTCATTTTGATACGTTATGGATGCCTAAGTATGTTGTAGTGTTAAAGATGGATGAAATTCATGTGTTATGGAGGTGTGTGTGTGTGGTCGTGACTTGCATGGTTAAGCCGTGTGTGGTGTGTTGTGTTGCATGGAAGATTGAGTTAATTCCATGTTGTGTATTGGTTGTTGTTGTAATGTATAAAAATGGATGGAAAATTCATGAAAAATATGCATATGTGTGTGTTGGCCGAATGGTATAGGTAATGGAAGGGTGTGATAAATTGATTTTACTTAGCATTGTAATTGTTGTTATGGTCGGTTCTATGATGTAAAATAAGGATTTAATGGTTTGGAGAATTGAAAGTTTGGTTGTGGTGATGGAATTGGAAATTGGTTGTAGGAAATTATATCATTTTAATGCTATTTTATGATATTATGAAAATATGTTGTGATGGTTTTGTTGCATAAGTAGGAACTTTGGGTGGAATATGGAATTGTTGAATATTGGATATATGCCTTGTAGTGTTCTTAGTCTATGTTTGAGTAATCTTAAATTAGTGTAGAAATATGAAAACATTGATATTGACTTGAAAATGCAAAGTTAGATTGAGAGTTGTTGCATTATTTGGAAAGGAAGACTATTTATGCTAGAACGCGTTTCTAGCCGATTGTTGATGTTGTTGATATTGTTGTTGGTATGGTTGCTGCTATTTTGGCCGAGTTTAAATCTCGGGGATGTTATACGTATAGGGGAGATGCTGCCCAAATTTTTGTAGACAAGTATTGGTTAAGATTGAAATCTTAAAGCCTTACAATTAACATTTGGTAATTGTGACCAAATTGGAGATTTTGGCAAACTTGAGACTTGATTTTGGAGACGTGTACGAAGCGGAAAAGGTATGTAAGGCTTTACCCTTCCTTCTTTGGCATGTCTTAGACATAATAGGTTTGGGTACGAGCCTCGGGGACTACTCTATCTCTAGAAATCCGAGTTTGCATTTGACCCTTATTCATTCAATAGAATTGAATTAGATGCTCTATGTTTAGTTGGAAAGATAGTTTGAATATATGCAACTTCCACAAACGGAATCGGAATGCCCTAGAACTTTTGTAGGTAACTCCATCAAGTCTATGATTCTAAGGCATAACTTTCTTTCTAATAATTCGTAATGTTTTCCAAAACGTCTATTCTTTTCCAAGACAAAGGTGTATCAATTTGTAAGCTGTTATGACTATAATGATGAACATGCTTTTGTAATGATAACGATGATATCAAAGAAGAGGACAAGTCTAGAGTGAGTATGATAAGAATGGTTTTATGTCAAAAAGTCTTGAATTAAAGATTCAATACGAATATAAGAATAATGAGCTAGTTCTTGATTTTAATTCCACTCCTTTATCATGACTTTATTTTCTAAAGACTACAAAGTATATCAATTAATGTTTCATGAGGCTTACGATCTTATTCTACGTTTTCTCTTAATGCTATTCTTCATTGATAGTCTCGCCTTATAATACTAGTTCCTTCAAGGTGAGGCATGATGATCCTGATTATTCTATAATGTAATCGGAGGTTACCGACCTTACGTCACTCCGATAGAGTTGTAGCTTTCACTTGGGCTCTCATGCATGCTTTACACTTATGTATGATTTGTTTTATGACACCGCGCCATCCAATGGGCGGCCGGGCAGACACACCACTGCATTGGGCAGATTATGATTACCCCGAACGCGGGAGGCCTGGACGCGGGCTTATTACACCGTACCTACATGGTCGGGCAGTTTACCTAGAGATATTTACCTGTTTTTTTTAGAAAGCTAGCATGCATGGCATCCGCCCTAAGGGGCACTCAGATGTACCGATTACTCATTCGCCCCATGATATGCTCAGATAGTATTACACCGTACCTATATGGTCGGGCAGCATTACACCGTACCTACATGGTCGGGCAGTTCACTTGAGATCTCTATATGTTATTTCTAGAGGTAAAGTTAGCTTGAATGATATCTGCCTTAAGAGGCAAACAGAGGTACAGGTTATATCCCTTTTTTATGTCGTGTTTTATGTCCTTTATTATGATCATATGTTACTATTCATGCCTTACATACTCGGTACATTATTCGTACTGACGTCCCTTCTTGTGGACGCTGCGTTTTCATGCCGCGCTGGTACACAGGTTGACAGATTTGATTCCTAGGAGCTTTTCCAGCGGTATATTGAAAGTGCTCCAGTTATTCCGGAGCTCCAGCTTAAGGGTACTACTTTTGTGCACATGTTCGGACACGGCAGCACCCGGCCTATCCTGTTTCTATATGTATTTTATTTAGAGGCTCGTAGACAGCTATGTATAGTCAGATGTTTGTAACCTTGTTTGTCCCCGTCTTTGTATATTAAGTTAGTAAAGTTTATTAATATATGTTTATAATAATGCAATTAATGGTAGTGTTAAGTAAATAAATGACGGTATTGCTTGTACAGCCCACTTAGTAGTAAGAGTAAGATACGAGATCAGAGGTGCTCGGTACAAGTATCGGGTACCTGTCGCGGCCCCTAGTTGGGTCGTGACAAAGGGACTTCATTCAAGTTATGCTCCATCCAATCCCCAAAACTCCTTTTCATAATCAACCCATAACAATAATTCAACAAAACTCCATATACACTTGTATACAACACTTTCTCATCATCATTATTATCACTCATAACAAGATTGTACTCATAACACGCCAAAAATTATAACTCAAGTTAATTTGTAGCTCAAAATACCCTCAAACTCATATTTGGATTCTCTATTCATTTTCCTCCTTCTCCCAAATTTTATAACAATCAAACAACCTTAACAACATGCAGTAGATGTGAAAACTTACCTTAATCACACAAGAACAAGCCTTGGATCAAATTATTCCACTAGAGTGAAACCGAAGACTTCAACATCAAAGGAATTCATGAACTCTTCAAACCCTAGTAAGCTTTCTAGCACTTGAATCTCTTTATCCACTTGGGTTTGGTATGGATTAGTACATAAACTTGGGGGGAGGGTTTTCGAGGGATTAAGCGTTTGAAATGCGGATATAATTAATCCAAATAGGAAAAAACAATATATAAAGCTTCACTTAAAATCCCGCCGACACACTTTAACGGCCACTTTGACGGACCGTCAAACATTCTGCAGTCCGTCAAATGGACCGTCAAATATCCCAATCAGCTAGACCTTTCACCATTTCACGGTGGAGGATCCACTATTTGATGGGCCGTCAAATATTTTGCGGTCTGTCAAATTGGGCGTCAAAATGCCCTTCCGATAAGCTTGATCCGTTTGATTCGTTTGACTTCAAATCCTTACGGAACCTTCTTGGCACTTGTGTAAAACTTCATTAACCATATAAGGGGCCTTATAGCTCCCCCACAAGGCATTACTAAAAAATGTATAACTCAAATGATGCGAAATCGTCCCTAAACGTGACTCAAATTCCAATTCCTTCGACGAACTTACTTCCACCGATTCATATGACTCCAAAACCGTAAGGTATGCACTTAAAGTTATCAAATACCCTTCTTAACCTTATAAGGAATTCATGTCCCATTTAGGCTTGTGTTAGTCTACTCATAATGCAAACGACACAAAATTTTCAAGATGTAACATTCCTCCCCCCTTAGGAACATTCGTCCCCGAATGTTAGACTCTTAGGGATTCTACTAAAATTTCGCTAGAGTTTCGCCTATAATATGCAACTACCATCCTATCACAACAACCCAAAATAAATATATCGCCTCACAGGTCTACAACAACAACAATAACAATGGCCACACACGAACAAGAAATCATCGAAAGAAAGCATTACATACCTGAGGACAATGGCGCCACTGTCTGAATCTCCTCTGGGGTGGAAATAAATGTGGATACTTGAACTTCATATGTTCCTCAGCTTCCCAAGTCATCTCTTCCCTATTATTTTTTCTCCATAAAACTTTAACTGAAGCTACATCTTTGGTTCGGAGCCTTCGAACTTACCTATCTAGAATAGTAATGGGGACTTTCTCGTAGGGTAGTTGCTCGGTGACCTGGACATAATCTACAGCTATAATTTTGGAGGGATATCCTGTCACGACCCAACTAGAGGGTCATGACTGGTACCCAGAGCTGACTACCGAGCACCACCCATCAGACTTATCATCAAATTCAACCTGAACATACACCATTTCCAACACAAGCTTATCATGAAATGGTCCTCAAATATCTCTTAAAACATATATGTACATAAGCAAACAAGGCTACAAAACGACATACAAAAGATACACTGAAGAGATTATGAGACATCTACTACCAACACATATGTATCTACGAGTCTCTAACTAGAGTACTGAGATCATAAGGACAAGACCGGACCCCACCATTCCCCAAATATGTACACAATAGAATATACCAATAAACGGCAACTCCGGAGTAGTAGAGTGCTCCTACAAATATGCTGAATAAAGCTACTAAGTGTCTATGTCATCTCCCTGTCTACCTGTGGGAATGAACGCAGCATCCATAAAAGAAAGGACATCAGTACGAATAATGTACTGAGTATGTAAGTCATGTATAACAACATAAGCAAGAAATAAGAGAACATGAAATGAAGAGATAACCTGTAACTTATTGCCTCTTAAGGCGGTGTCATGCATGCTAACTTTTACCTTTAAACAAAATTATAAACATATGCATATACAAAACCACTTTTCATCATCTCCCAGCGTCCGGGCCTCCCGCGTCCGGGTAACCATCTCATGCCGCCCACTAGTGGTGATTGCCCGACCAACTAGGCACGGTGTTATCCATAAGACGCCCACTTACTCCCAGCGTGGTAGTGTCTGCCCGACCAACAATGCATGGTGTAGTCATACACATACATAACATAAAGCATGCATAAGAGCTCAAGCAAATGCTATAACTCTATCGGAATGACATAAGGTCGGTACCCTCCGATTATATTATGGAACAACCATTATCACTATGTCTCACCTTAAAGGAACTAGTGTCATGAGGTGAGATGGCCAATGATGAATAACATCAAGGAAATTATGAAATACGATCATTAATCTCAAAATAGCATCAATTCATAAGCTTTGGAATCTCTAGAAGTAAAATCATCATCTTTATCATAGAACACATCTTATCTCTTTCTCATAAGGAGCTCTTAAGAATCTTTAGCTTTCATCTTTTGGGATGTAAGAAGGTCATGGAGATATAGAGAGGAAATCATAATACAGAAGTCATGCCTCTGAAAGAAGGGGACTAGCCTTAACATACCTTTCGCGTCTCTTTAACTTTATCGACTAAACGCTTTCTTCCCAAGCTCACAATTCTACATACAAGAGAAGTCGTACTAAGGTTAGGCCATTAGAAACATGCTTAAGTTTAAGCTAAAGCGACTAAAAGGCTAACGAAATTTGGCAACATTTCCTCTGTTTCAACAATTTTCTCCATACAACAAACATCTCCCAAACATCAATAGCAACACTTACAATATCATAATCAATAAACTTCTTCGAGTTAAACATTGTTCAATCCTCAAACCTTCTTTTCAAAGTCATTCATAATCATAATTAGAACACAATACCATATTCATTTACATATAATACTTCCACAACATCCTTAGTATCATTCATAACAAGATTATACTCGTAGCATACTAAGAATCATGACTCAAGTTAACTTACTACTCAAAATGTCATTATTTCCATATTTGAGCTCATACCATACTTTCTTATTTCATCCAAGTCATTCAACCACTTAAATACTCTTAATAACATGGAATGGATGTAAAACTCACCTTTGATCATATAGGAATGAACTTTGGAAAAATATACCTCACTTGAGAAAAACCCTAACTTCACTTGAGAACAACCCCAACTTCAATACCAAAGGAATTCTTGATTTCTATAAACCCTAGTGAGCCCCCTTACGCTTGATCCTCTTGATTCTTGGTGTTTAATCTTTGATCTCTCTTAGATTTGTGTTAATATGGTGTGTGGAATATTCTAGAGTTCTCAAGAGGTGTGGAGAAGATGAGAAATAAGAAATAAGAACTTGGGTCACCTTTTTATAAAAAAACAAAGCTGCCCGATAGGATTTATACGGACACTTTACGGTCCGTATAATTTTATACAGTCCGTATAAGTGACCGTATAATAGCACCAGTGATGACCCTTCACTGTAACTATTATATAGACTATTATACGGACCGTATAAATGGTCGTATAACTCACCTTTTTCCAAAGTTGCCTTCGTTGATTCGTTTGATCTCAAATCCTTATGGAGTCTTCTTGGCACAAGTTTAACACTTCATTAACCTTCTAAGTAGCCCTATAACTCCTTTCCAAGACATTACTAAATAATTGTTAACTCGATACTTGCAAAAACCTCTCCAAACATGACTTAAACTTTACTTCCTTCAACGAACATAGTTTCACCGATTCATCTAGCTTTATAATCTCATCGTATACACTTTAAAGCTACTAAGTACTCTCCTTATGGTCACATGGACATCATGTTCACTTTAACCTTGCGCTAGTCTATTCACACCACAATGATATGAAATGTCTGAGGTGTAACATTATCCCCCCCCCCCCCCCCCCCTTAAGAACATTTGTCCTCGAATATTAAGTTTTCTGGGATTCTACAGATATTTTGCTAGAGTTTTCCGGGTAATATGGCACTACCATGCTGCACAGCAACCCTAAACAGCATTGCCACGCAGGGCTACAATACAACAACAAGGAAACATGGCCACACACGACCCAAAAGCATTAAAAGAAAATATTTCATCCCCGAGGACAATGGCGTCTCGTCCTGAGCATCTTTTGGGGGTAAAAACAAATGCAGATATCTAGACTTCATATCTTCTTCTGCCTCCCAAGTCATCTCCTCTATATTATTGTTTCTCCACAGGACCTTAACTGAGGCTACGTCTTTAGTTCTGAGTTTCCGCACTTGCCTATCTAGTATGGCAACGGGTACTTCTTCATAAGTGAACTTCTCAGTAACTTGAACATCATCTACAGGCACGATTCTGGAAGGATCTCCAACACACTTACGGAGCATCGACACATGAAAAACTGGATGAACTGATTCAAGCTCTGGAGGTAGATCTAGTTCATAAGCCACTTGGCCTACCTTGCGCATAATTTTGTAAGGTCCAATATATCGGGGGCTCAGTTTACCTTTCTTGCTGAATCTCATTACACCTTTCATCGGTGACACTTTCAGATATACCCAATCATTAACTTGGAATTCCAAGTCTCATCGATGATTGTCCGCATAAGATTTCTGACGACTCTAAGCTGTCAACAACCGATCTCGAATGAGCTTAATCTTCTCCACTGCTTGCTGAATCAATTCTGGACCTATTAGTTGTGTCTCTCCTACTTCAAACCACCCAATTGGCGATCTACACTTTCTTCCATATAGAGCTTCATATGGGGCCATCTGGATACTGGAATGATAACTGTTATTATAAGCAAATTCAATAAGTGGAAAATGATCATCCCAATTACCTCCGAAGTCTAATACACATGCCCACAACATATCTTTCAAGGTCTAAATAGTGTGTTCAGCTTGTCCATTAGTCTGTGGATGAAATGCTATGCTGAGTCTCACTTGAGTTCCTAAACCTTCTTGAAAGGACTTCCAAAATTTAGTTATAAATTGTGCTCCTCTGTCTGTGATAATGGATACTGGGACACCATGAAGTCGCACTACTTCCTTAAGGTATAGCCTTGCATAGTCTTCCGCTGAGTATGTAGTTCTGACCGGAAAAAAATGAGCTGACTTCGTAAGTCTGTCCACGATTACCCATATGGAGTCGTACTTACGCAAAGAATGAGGCAAGCCTACAATAAAATCCATATTGATCACTTCCCACTTCCAGGTTGGAATTTCCATAGCTTGCAACAATCCTCCTGGCTTTTGATGCTCAATTTTCACTTGTTGACAATTCAGACATTGAGCTACGAACGCAGCTACATCTTTCTTCATTCCATCCCACCAATACATTGACTTGAGGTCATTGTACATCTTTATCGCTCCTGGGTGAACGGAATAACGGGAATAATAGGCTTCTTCCAAAATATGATGGCGTAATCCCGCAACATCTGGAACACATAGCCTGCTCCGATACCTGAGAACCCCATTTGCAGAAATCTCAAATAGTGACTTTTCCTTCTGAGGAAGTGTATCTCTGTAATAACTCATCTTAGGGACTTCATATTGGCAGTTTTTTACTTCCATATTTAGGGATGAAACAGCTGGATTATGAACAGTAACTCTTGCATTGCTCGATTCAATTAAGAAGACTCCTAGGCTAGCTAGCTGGTGGAGCTCACGGACTAATTATTTCTTCTCTGGTTGAACATCACAAAGACTGCCCATGGATTTATGGCTAAAAGCGTCAGCCACCACATTCACTTTCTTGGGATAATATAAGATACTCACATCATAGTTTTTCAATAGCTCTAACCATCGGCTCTGCCGTAGATTTAACTCTTTTTTCTTGACAATGTACTGGAGACTCTTGTGATCGGTATAAATATAAACATGTACACTATACAAATAATGTCTCCACATCTTTAGTGCATGAATAACCGCAGCTCAAGATCATGGGTCGGATAATTTTTCTCATGTTTCCGCAACTGCTTGGAAGCATAGGCAATAACCCTACCGTGATGCATCAACACACAGCCCAGCCCAACCCAACACCGGAGGCATCACAATAAACAACATAGCCTTCTGATCCTTCTGGAAGTGTCAGGATTGGGGATGAAGTTAATCTATCTTTCAATTCCTTGAAACTACGCTCACAAGCATCGGTCCATTGAAATTTTGCTGATTTCTGTGTTAGCTTCGTCAATGGCGCCTAAATAAAGGAAAATCATTCCACAAATCTTCTATAATAACCTGCTAAACCCAGAAAGTTACGAACTTCTGTAGGTGTTGTAGGCGTTGGCCAACTCTTCACAGCCTTAATTTTCTGAGTATCAACCTGAATGCCGTCAGTTGAGATAATATGGCCTAGAAAGGTCACAAAATTTTACTAGAACTCACATTTTGAAAATTTTGCATATAATTCTCAAGTCCGAAGAATTCCAATAATAATACGTAAATGATCTGCATGTTCTGCTTCTGATCGAGAATACACCACGATGCCATCGATGAACACAATTATGAATAGGTCTAAGAAAGGCGTGAATACATTATTCATCAAATTCATAAATACTGCCGGGGCATTAGTCAACCCAAATGACATGACCCGTAATTCATAATGACAATATCTGGTTCTGAAAGCCGTTTTCGGGATATCTTCTTCTCTAACTCTCACCTGGTGATATCCTTACCTCAGGTCTATCTTGGAAAACCACTTAGCGCCTTGTAATTGATCAAGCAAATTGTCGATTCTCGGAAGCGGGTATTTATTCTTTATTGTCACCTTGTTCAACTGTCTATAATCAATTCACATTTGCAAAGAATCATCTTTCTTCCTCACGAACAAGACAGGTGCTCCCCATGGTGATGAACTGGGTCTAATAAATCCCTTCTCGAGCAAATCCTTCAACTGTGCCTTTAGGTCTTTCAATTCTACATGAGCCATTCTGTAAGGAGGAATAAATATGGGTTCGGTGTCCAGCAGCACATCAATAGTAAAATAAATTTCTGTTCCGGTGGAAAACTTGGAAGTTCATCTGGGAATAAATCCGGAAACTCATTTACTACCGGGACAGACTGTAGAGTCGGCGACTTTCCTTCGGTGTCATGAACCCGGATCAAATGATAAATATATCCTTTTGCAATCATCTTCCTCGCTTTGAGATAGGAAATAAACCTATATCTTGGAGACGCTGTGTCACCTTTCCATTCAAGCACTGGTTCTCCCGGGAATTGGAATCGAACCATTTTCGTTCTACAATCAACATTAGCATAACATGAGGCTAGCCAATCCATGCCCATAATAACATCGAAATCCAACAATTCCATCTCAATAAAATCAGTTTTATTTTGACGATCACATACCACAATTACACAATTTCTATATACTTGTCTAGGTATTACCGAGTTACCAACAGGAGTAGACACCTCAAAAGGTTTAATTGGCTCGAATTTCACCCCATTACGATCAGTAATATACGGAGTAATATACGAAAAAGTAGAACTCGGATCGATCAATGCATAAACATTATGAGAGAATACTGATAGGATACATGTGACAACGTCAGGGGAGGGCTCAAGATCATGTCATCCGGCCAATGCATAAATACAGGGCTGAGGGCCACTCGAACTGGATACTACCCCTCTGCCTCTATCACGGGTTGTTGACGTCTAGCGAGTCTGCCCTACAGGGCGCACGGACGAAGAAGAACTGGCTACTGATCCTGTAGGCTGGGCCCTAACTCTACCACTTATCGATTTACAGTCACGTATCATATGCCCAGTCTGACCACAGGCATAACAAGCATCTGAGTCGCGGTGACACTGACCTGAATGTAATCTACCGCACTGGCTGCAGCGCGGTACCGGTGGTCTCCTCTGACTAGGATCACCCCCAAACTGAGAACCTGAAACTCTCGAGCTCTGACCCAGACCAGAATAAATGGGGCGGTCAAATCTCCTGCCCGCAAACTGAGGAGGTGCACTAGTCGCGGTTTGGCCTAAATATCTGGAAATCTGTTGCCTCTGGCCCTTATACTCACTACTAGCACCGGAAGATATAGCCCTCTATCAATATCGCGCTTACCCCTGTGCGGCGGCTGCTGCTCTTCCAAATTCTGAGCGTGAGCTTGAATACGAGAGATATCCATCCCTTCCTAGAGTGAAGCTATCAAACAATATTTGATCAAATGTGGCCCTAAGCCACTCACAAATCTATGCACTCGGTATCCCATATTGGCTACCATGGTCGGAGAATACCTAGCCAATGCATTAAAACGGAGACTATACTCCCGAGCACTAATATTTCCTTGCTTTAAATTCAAAAACCTGTTAGCTTGGGTCCGACAGACCTCAGGTGGAAAATAATGGTGAATGAAAGCATCTACGAATTCCTACCATACCGGGGGAGACATATTTTCCCCTCTCGAAAAAATCCAGTTATTATACCAAAGGAGCGCTACATCCCGTAGCCTATAGGACCCCAACTCCATTGATCCAGTATCAGAAGCATGTATTATTCCCAGCGTCCTCAATATTTCATCTATAAAGCCCTGCGGGTCTTCATTCGGCTTTGACCTGAAAAATTCTGGAGGATTCAAACTCATAAAATCACTGGCTCTGGCACTAGTCGCTCTGTCACCTAGACCCACACTCTGCCGCTGAGCTTGAGTAGCAACTAGCTGGGTTAATAACTGAATAGCCTCAGTCATCTGCTGGGTTAAAGCACCCAGTGGAGGAACTGGAGGCATTGGCGCTGAAGTGGAGACCCCTTCATGCCCCTCCACAATAGGCGGAGTGTGAGAAGTCCGAGATGGAGCCTCATTATGGGATTCACTCTCATCTATATTTGTCGGTGGCTCCCGTTCAGTCCGCCTTCCAGTCGCTGTCTTGCCCTTCTGGACAGCTATTGCTTTCCTCTTCATTGGCATCGCTGAAATCATAACGCACAATTAGGGAAAAAAGAAGTCTTATAATATAGCTCTATCGCACGATCTATGAAGAAGAAAGATGATCATTATTCCTAAATTCCCCATAGCCTCTTGTTTACAAGTGTGGCGCCCTTCACACCCATAAACAAAACTCTGCTAGACACGGTTCATAGATACACCCTAGGACGGAACTGCTCTAATACCATTTTTGTCACGACCCAACTAGAGGGCCATGACGGGTACCCGGAGCTGACTACCGAGAACCACCCATCAAACTTATCATCAAACTCAACCTGAACATACACCATTTCCAACACAAGCTTATCATGAGATGATCCTCAAATATCTCGCAAAACATATATTTACATAAGCCAACAAGGCTAAAAAATGACATACAAAAGATACATTGAAGAGATCATGAGACATCTACTACCTACACATATGTATCTACGAGCCTCTAACTAGAGTACTGAGATCATAAAGATGGGACAGGACCCCGTCATGCCCCATATATGTATACAAAACAATATACCTATAAGCGGCAACTCCGGAGTAGTGGAGTGCTCCTGCAAATCTGCTGAATAAAGCTCCTAAGCGTCTGTGTCGTCTCCCTGTCTACCTGTCACGACCCAGCTAGGGGCCGTGACGGGTACTCGGGGCTAAACACCGAGCACCGCTCGTTCTATTACTCACCTTACTCATTTAATACTCTTTTATCAAATTTTATACTCAATTCATGAAAAAGAATCATTTACCAATTGAAAAAATCAATACTTTCATATACATAAGCCTCCCAGCCATCAAAATAATATATATACATAGTATCATCCTCGTGAGACCATCTAACCCACACTGCGTATCTATAAGCTGCCTGTCCATATTGGATCGGTGTGATCATCATAACATTAGCCTACGTCCAGGCCTCCCGCGTCCAGGGTATCATCTCATGCCGCCCACTAGTGGTGTCTGCCCATGCCAACTGGCCCTGGTGTATACTGTCACGACCCGACTAGGGGCCACGACGAGCACCCGGTGCTAGCCCACCCGGGCACCCCCTTAAGTTATACTTATGCTTACTTATAGGTGAGCCGCATAATTTAACATGCACTTTCATTCATTCGTCAAACTAGTCCCACTGGACGACATTACCATTATATCGTAATTGACATCTAGGCCACATCAAATGTACATGGGCCAACGTGGCCGACAAAATGATATACAAAACATAGGCTGACAAGGCCAGACATATATAACCATATACACGTGACGACGAGCCTCTAAGGAGAGTATGACATAACACATGAGCGGGACAGGACCTCGCTATGCCCATAAATATGTACACAAAATAATGAGTACCCAAAAGCTATGGCTCCGAAGGAAGGGGAGCTCTGCTATGTAATCTATGAATAAGCAGCTATGGATCAAGTCCGTCTCCCTGTGCACCTGCGGGCATGACGCAGCGTCCACAAACAAAAGGACGTCAGTACGAATAATGTACTGAGTATGTAAAGCATGATCAACATCAATATAGAAGCATAATGATCAACATCATCCGTACCATCTGCAGATGTGTGCGCGCGTTACGTAATCGTATACATACTCTATACATATTCATATACATATATTCTACCCGACATTATAAGCTCGGGGTTTATTATAGCGCTTCATAGGCACATATAAGTATACTAGCCCGTAGGCATCTTTAACATCATTATTATCATCATCATCATTACTGTCATCATCAATATCGCAACACCTATATCATAGGCTTAATCGTCATATGAGGTGCGTAGTACAATCGTAGTACATATCAAGGATCGTGAGCTTACGAGCTCGGAATGTCAATCATTTGGAGACAATATACTCACACAGAGAATTTAAGAATTTGGCCAAAGAACCATGCCTTATGAAGGAAGGGTTAGCCTTACATACCTTTCCGTCACACTATTCTACACTTGCACGTACTCCCCCGATGCTCACGTTTCCACCTTCATTAAGGTCATACTATCGTTAGCATCGATAATTAGCACACATGGCTAATCTAGGGAAAATCGGACAACTATTCCTTCACATCGTAATTCAACTCCCAACGTCAACAATACATTCATAATATCATAACAATGGCCATTAGTCATTCACATTATCCATATTCATCATTTCACCTTTATTAGTCCATATCTATGGCTAGGACCTACGACTTGTTATATCTCGTAATTTTGCATATAATCGAATAAATTGAAATAATTGTGACTTGTAAGAGATAAAGCAATATTTTGATTCTATTTAATATATATGTTGTTCATGAAAAATATGGACGCGGAAATATGGAAGAAGGTCAAGGGAAAAATTGGAATTTTTGAAAATTAGTTACATGAATTAAAAAAATTGGTCATGGATGATTGGGCTTGAGAAAAAAACAAAAAAAAGGGGGGGACCAAGCCCAAGTGTGGCCGGCCAAGCCATGGGCCAAGCCCACTTGGGGATTTTAATTTAAATGAATAAAGGGGTAAATTCCCCCATAAATTGTCATTTTCTTCAAGAACATTCAAGAAACGAACAACTTGAGAACTAAACCCAGGCCATTCGGCCATTGAAGAAAAAAAGAAGAAAAAAATTGAGCCATTAATCTTGGGTCCAAAAATTCCTTTCTTCTGGAATTCTTACTAAGTTCAAGACCCTCTTCAACGTGGTATAATCATTTAAGCAAGAAAACCACTTCGGTGGCAAGTGGAAAATTGAAGAAAAGGTAAGAATTCCTCCTCTTTTATATATTATAGAAGGTTTATGTATGTTGTAGTGTGTAGAAATGAATGAAAAGTATGAAAATAGGGTGTTGTGGATGTGGCCGTGTGTGTGTGTGTGTGTGTGTTGTGGCCGTGTGGTGCCATATGGTGAAGGGGAGATGAGTTGATTTTATTTGGCATGTTAGTTGTGTTGTTGTGGCCTTTGTGATGTAAATGAAAGACTAATGGTTCAAGTTGGCATGGAAATTGGTTGTAGGTTGTTGTAGGAAATTATGCGATTTTAATATGGTTTTTATGTAATTATGGGAGTGGAGTTGTTAAAGTGTGAATTGTTGTTGTTGTTGATGAATTTGAAAGAAAAAAATGCGTCGTTGTAGTTTCGTTGTATTTGTAGAAGTTTCGGGTGGAATATGGTGTTAGTAAGATTGTTTGAATATTGTACAAATTGTTTAAAGTGTTCTTGAATTGTGTTCCTATGATCTTGGATTAGTAATGAATACGTTAGTGTTGATATCGGTTTAAATGTATGTAGTTGAATTGAATGTTCATGAATTATGTAGAGAAGAAGGTTACTAATGTTAGAATATGTCCTAAATTGATTGTTGGTATTATTGGAAAAATTGTTGGTATTGTTGTTGATACTTTGGCCGAGTTAAATTCTCGGGTTTGTTGGTGATGATATAGCCGAGTTGGATTCTCGGGGATGGTAGTATTTACAGGGGAAATGCTGCCGAAATTTCTGTAGAAATAAGGTGTTGGTTGGAATTGAATTCTTAAGTGTTTGTACCTAATGTTTGGTGCGCATTAATGTTGTTGTAGATCTTGTGGAGCCAAAGACTTAAATTCGGATTTGCTTAGAAAGCGAGCAAGGTATGTAAGGCTTACCTTTCTTTCTTATGGCATGATCTCTATGAAATGAACAAGTGCTGTATATGTATGATTTCAAAAAAATTCTCGTTCTTAGATCCATTAGGGTGGCTAATATCTTTGACCTCCATAAGCCGTTTCATATGGTTTCGATACGTATTCACGATTCCGAAGCTCTATTTGATAAGTTTCTGAGTTCGTCTATTTTCTATTGCCCTAGTGAGATGAGGATATGTAGTACGGTTGAGACTTTTGCATAATTGGATAATAAGCCAAGTATGAGAATTCATGTCCTTAAAATGATTTTGTAAGTATTGCATATAATCTTGGATCGGGCCGAACGTTCCTCAGCAATAATATAATACGTTCATTGATCGGGCTGCACGATCCGCAGCAATACAATGTATGACGTTCTATGAGTATGTGTGCATGAATCTGTTATATGTATATATATATATGATATATGATGTCGACATGATGTCCAAAGAGCTATTTGATATGTTCCTTAGTTGGTATTAAGAGATAAGTGATATAATTAATGTCTTGATATACTTTAATATGTACATATGATTCCAAAAGTTATATTTGATTTGATCTATACGACATCCGAAAGATACCTGATATGATTATTACTTCGATTATCCAAAAATGGCTTCTAAAACACTTATAGAACGTTCTGTACTTCAAACGTTCGTAACTTTCTCATACTAAGTCAGATCGACCCGAAACTTGTTTTTGAGCCTTCAGGGGTCGGTAAGTATACTTATCCATCGGGTCATGTTTTATGTGCATATGGTTTCGCATTATTCTGTTCGTGCAAGTCTCAGTTTGGATTTCACTGAGCCCGGGCCAGGACATGTTATCGTGCGCACTTCTCTACATTATTCACCGAGTCCCTCTCACTTGCGGGCCGGGACACGTTGTATATATATGTATGTATATGTATATGTATATGATTCATGATTTGAGATATACTACTTTGTTACATAAAGGAAACGTATTGATGATTTTACACAGTTTTAGTGGTTCTGTAGAGTTTCCATTTTTGGCTGTGATTCCCCGTTCTGTATTTCATGCCTTACATACTCGGTACATTTTCCGTACAGACCCCCTTTCTTCGGGGGCTGCGTTTCATGCCCGCTGGTACAGACGCTTATTGTGGTGATCCGCCAGTCTAGGGTGCCCTTTATGCTACTTTGGAGTGCTCCTTTGATCCGGAGCCCAGACTTTTGGTATATATCTTTCCGTTGTACATATTCATGTGTATATGACTATTCAGGGGTACGGCGGGGCCCTGTCCCGCCATATGATTCTGTTATGTTTGTTAGAGGCCTGTAGACATATATGTGGGTCATGGGTCGTCATTGTCCGGTTATGTCTGTGATTTGCGTCTAAGCGGTACTATTTGCTATGGCAGCCTTAACGGCTCGTATATATATATATATATATATATATATATATATATATATATATATATATGCGACTGCTTGTATATGACCGCCTTAATATCTGTGATGATTAATATTAGTGGGATATGAATAAGTTATAGATATGTCGATTCGGTAAGTAGGTGCGTAAGGGTGTCCAGCTCGGGCACCAGTCACGGCCCACGGGTTTAGATCGTGACAAAAGTGGTATCAGAGCGGTTTGTCCTCGGAATGTCTATATGCCGTGTCTAGTAGAGTCTTGTTTATCGGTGTGTTGTGCACCACATCTATAAACAGGAGGCTACAGGACATTTAGGGTTTTACCTTTCTTTGGATCTTAGATCGTGCGATAGAGCTATGCTATTAGGATGATATTTTTCTGACCGATTTCTATGCTTTCAGTGATGCCTCCGAAGAAGGCGATGGCTGCCCCGAAGGGCAAAGCAGTGGCACGAGAGACCAGCCAGATACAGAGAGTTACTCGGGCTCGTGCTCAGACTATGCCCGATATTGCACCCCAGTCAGAGGGTTCTGCTACACCCCCACCAGAGGAGCCTGGAGCGGCTCCACCATTAGCTCCAGAGGCTTTAGCGCCCGAGCCTCCAGCTCCTTAGCCAGGGGCGGAGGACAGGGCGATGAGAGAGGTTGTGCAGTTACTGACGACATTAGTAGTAGGACAGGCTCGCAGACGCGGGCTAGGGGGCGATGATGGTGACAGACGTGACAGTTTGAGGGTTCGTGATTTCTTGACCTGTAATCCCCCAGAGTTCTACGGGTCTAAGCCCGAAGAGGACTCCAGGATTTCATTCGACAGATGCAGCGCACACTGAGACTGGTCAGGGCTTCCGAGACTGAGTCTGTCGAGTTAGCTTCGCACAGATTACGGGACGTAGCGATTAATTGGTACGAGTCTTGGGAGTTTTCTAGAGGCAAGGATGCTCCTCCAGCCATGTGGGATGAGTTTGTAGCCGCCTTTCTTAGCCACTTTTTCCCCCCAGAGTTGCGGCGGACGAGAGTTGACAGATTTTTACAGCTGAGGCAGAATGACAGGAGTGTTCGAGAGTACAACTTAGAGTGTGATTCTCTGGCCAGATATGCACCTACCATTGTGGCGGATATGGCTGACAGGATGCACCGGTATGTGATAGGGTTGGACCGCTACTTGATTGACAGCTGTATGGCGATGGCGTCGCAGACTCGTATGGACATTGCCCGGTTACAGGCTTATGCACAAGGGATGGAGGACCGACACAGAGAGGATCAGTCGGGTAGAGATCGTGACAGGAGACAGCCAAAGAGGGCTAGATCATCTGGGGAGTTTCGAGGCGGACAACCTCAACTGTATGTTAGACAGTCTTCTCAGCCAGCGTGAAGTGCACCCTCACAGCCTACCGGTGAGAGATTTGATAGCGTCGGATATTCAGGAGCGGGCCAAAGCTCTAGGGTTTCCGGTTCACAGGCAAGTAGAGAGGTCAGCCAGACGAGGCTGTCTATGCCGCAGTGTCCTCGGTGCGGCAAGCGCCACCCGGGGGAATGTCGTCTCGCCACCGGTGCTTGTTTTTCTTGTGGCCGCCAGGGCCATGTTATGAGGGAGAGCCCATTTAGAGGTGGTCTAGGTGGTTCAGCCCAGCTTACCGGATCAGTTGCTGGATAATCTTCCCTTTCTGTAGCTATGCGGCCGACACCGGCAGGTCGCGGTAGAGGTCGAGGCGGAGTTCCCGGTCCTAGCGGTCCTTCGAACAGCTTATATGCTTTGATCAGTCGATAGGACCCGGAAGCGCCACCAAACGCGGATACAGGTATGTTAATGTTCTTTTCCCGAAATGTATATGCATTGGCAGGTCTAGGCTCTATTTTGTGATATATTTTCCCCTCTTAGTCACTAATAGAATTGGGACAAGACCCAAATTGATAGGACCGTTTGAGATAGTTATTTATACAGATAAAAAGTGAATTTTGAGAATTTAAAAGGCTAATTTGGTAATCACATAATCAGAAAAATAAAAGATCCTCTCTAGATCGGAGTGGGACCCGCTACGAGAACCTTCCGGAAATTGTTAAGACCCCGACTCGCCCTAGATTACGTGGCAAAGGTCGTGCGGGGCAGTGGGTGCAATTATACCGGCATTAACGCATTGAAATGCATTAAAGTTTCGAGGTTAAGCGTGCTAGGGCCAGAGCAATTTTGGGATGGGTGACCCCTTGGGAAGTACACCAAAATTTTCATAATTGTAGATATAAAAGACAGATGGGAAATTTGGGGTAACCTAAAGAGAATTAGAATATGCGAAGTGATTAGAAACCTTAAAGAGGTCGGGTAGATTAAGGTAGAATAGGCCGGTGAAAAAGAAAGATAGAGCAACACAGCTTTGGAATGAGAGTAAGCATGAATAAGCGTTTGGGGAATGTATTGTAAGAGAAATGGTAGTAAATGTATATATATGCATATGACATCCCATTTATGATTGTAGCAATCGACAGGTGGGCCCCAGCAGTCAGTGTTGCGATATATGAAAGACATTGATTGAACGAAGTCTAAAAGACAAAGTGAAAGATATGGTACAGATGTTACAAGTAGACTGATACTGGTTCCACCACTAGTTAAAGCTGGAAAGTCCTAGTACAACGATGTCCGGGAATAGAAAGAAAGCAAGTACGAAAAGGGGGATAACAGCTGTAACGTTTGGAAATTTTTGAAGGAAAAACAGAGACCTCCCCGAAATATTATGAGACCCCATAAGGTTAGTTGAACATTCGAGGACGAATGTTCTAAAGGGGGGAAGATGTTATATCCCGTAATTTTGCATATAATCGAATAAATTGAAATAATTGTGACTTGTAAGAGATAAAGCAATATTTTGATTCTATTTAATATATATGTTGTTCATGAAAAATATGGACGCGGAAATATGGAAGAAGGTCAAGGGAAAAATTGGAATTTTGGAAAATTAGTTACATGAATTACAAAAATTGGTCATGGATGATTGGGCTTGAGAAAAAAACCAAACAAAAGGGGGGACCAAGCCCAAGTGTGGTCGGCCAAGCCCACTTGGGGATTTTAATTTAAATGAATAAAGGGGTAAATTCCCCCCATAAATTGTCATTTTTTTCAAGAACTTTCAAGAAAAGAACAACTTGAGAACTAAACCTAGGCCATTCGGCCATTGAAGAAAAAAAGAAGAAAAAAATTGAGCCATTAATCTTGGGTCCAAAAATTCCTTTCTTCTTGAATTCTTACTAAGTTCAAGACCCTCTTCAACGTGGTATAATCCTTTAAGCAAGAAAACCACTTTGGTGGCAAGTGGAAAATTGAAGAAAAGGTAAGAATTCCTCCTCTTTTATATATTATAGAAGGTTTATATATGTTGTAGTGTGTAGAAATGAATGAAAAGCATGAAAATAGGGTTTTGTGGATGTGGCCGTGTGTGTGTGTTGTAGCCGTGTGGTTCCATATGGTGAAGGGGAGATGAGTTGATTTTATTTGGCATGTTAGTTGTGTTGTTGTGGCCTTTGTGATGTTAATGAAAGACTAATGGTTCAAGTTGGCATGGAAATTGGTTGTAGGTTGTTGTAGGAAATTATGTGATTTTAATATGGTTTTTATGTAATTATGGGAGTGGAGTTGTTAAAGTGTGAATTGTTGTTAGTAAGATTGTTTGAATATTGTACAAATTGTTTAAAGTGTTCTTGAATTATGTTTGAATGATCTTGGATTAGTAATGAATACGTGAGTGTTGATATCGGTTTAAATGTATGTAGTTGAATTGAATGTTGATGAATTATGTAGAGAAGAAGGTTACTAATGTTAGAATATGTCCTAAATTGATTGTTGGTATTATTAGAAAAATTGTTGGTATTGTTGTTGATACTTTGGCCGAGTTAAATTCTCGGGTTTGTTGTTGATGATATAGCCGAGTTGGATTCTCGGGGATGGTAGTATTTACAGGGGAAATGCTGCCGAAATTTCTGTAGAAATAAGGTGTTGGTTGGAATTGAATTCTTAAGTGTTTGTACCTCATGTTTGGTGCGCATTAATGTTGTTGTAGATCTTGTGGAGCCAAAGACTTAAATTCGGATTTGCGTAGAAAGCGGGCAAGGTATGAAAGGCTTACCTTTCTTTCTTATGGCATGATCTCTATAAAATGAACAAGTGATGTATATGTATGATTTCAAAGAAATTCTCGTTCTTAGAGCCATTAGGGTGGCTAATATCATTGACCTCGATAAGCCGTTTCATATGGTTTCGATACGTATTCACGATTCCGAAGCTCTATTTGATAAGTTTCTGAGTTCGTCTACGATTTCTATTGCCCTAGTAAGACGAGGATACGTAGTACGGTTGAGAATTTTGCATAATTGGATAATAATGCAAGTATGAGAATTCATGTCCTTAAAATGATTTTGTAAGTATTAATGTTTCTAACTTTTGCATATAATCTTGGGTTGGGCCGAACGTTCCTCGGCAATAATATAATACGTTCATGGATCGGGCTGCACGTTCCGCAGCAATACAATGTATGACGTTCTACGAGTATGCGTGCATGATTCTGTTATATGTATATATATATATGATATATGATGTCGGCATGATGTCCAAAGACCTATTTGATATGTTCCTTAGTTGGTATTAAGAGATAAGTGATATAATTAATGTCTTGATATACTTTGATATGTACATATGATTCCAAAAGTTATATTTTATTTGATCTATACGACATCCGAAAGATACGTGACATGATTATTACTTCGATTATCCAAAAATGGCTTCTAAGACGCTTATAGAACGTTCTGTACTTCAAACGTTCGTAACTTTCTCATACTAAGTCGGATCGACCCGAAACTTGTTTCTGAGCCTTCAGGGGTCGGTAAGTATACTTATCCATCGGGTCATGATTTATGTGCATATGGTTTCGCATTATTCTGTTCGTGCAAGTCTCAGTTTGGATTTCACTGAGCCCGGGCCAGGACATGTTATCGTGCGCACTTCTCTGCATTATTCATCTAGTCCCTCTCACTTGCGAGCCGGGACACGTTATATGTATATGTGTGTGATGATATGATGATACGGGAATGGCGGCCAGGATGGCATGTGATGACTTATCCACCGAGACCCGCAATAGAGGGCCGGGACACGTAATGTATATATGGTATATGATTCTACCAAACATGATTCTATCCACCGAGTCCCTTAATAAAGGGCTGGGACACGTTAAATGCATACACTATACATGATGTTGACATACATGATTCTATTCACCGAGTCCCTCACAAAGGGCTGCGACACGTTATATGTACATATGGTTTGTGATGTTGATATGCTTGACCTTATTCACCGAGTCCCTCACTAAAGGGCCGGGACACGTTGTATATATATGTATGTATATGTATATGTATATGATTCATGATTTGAGATATACTACATTGTTACATAAAGGAAACGTATTGATGATTTTACACAGTTTTAGTGGTTCTGTAGAGTTTCCATTTTTGGTTGTGATTCCCCGTTCTGTATTTCATGCCTTACATACTCGGTACATTTTCCGTACTGACCCCCTTTCTTCGGGGGCTGCGTTTCATGCCCGCAGGTACAGACGCTTATTGTGGTGATTCGCCAGTCTAGGGTGCCCTTTCTGCTACTTTGGAGTGCTCCTTTGATCCGGAGCCCACACTTTTGGTATATATATCTTTCTGTTGTACTTATTCATGTGTATATGACTATTCAGGGGTACGGCAGGGCCCTGTCCTGCCATATGATTCTGTTATGTTTGTTAGAGGCCTGTAGACATATATGTGGGTCATGGGTCGTCATTGTCCGGTTATGTCTGTGATTTGCGTCTAAGCAGTACTATTTGCTATGGCAGCCTTAACAGCTCGTATATACATATATATATGCGACTGCTTGTATATGACCTCCTTAATATCTGAGATGATTAATATTTGTGGGATATGAATAAGTTATAGATATGTCGATTCGGTAAGTAGGTGCGTAAGGGTGTCCAGCTCGGGCACCAGTCACGGCCCACGGGGTTGGGTCGTGACACGACTATATCCATTGGCGTGCATCGCCCATCTAATGTTCTCAACATCATTTATAACACATTTACATCACAATACATCAAGCTTCCTAACTCAATTCAAACTATTTCTCAAAATGTTACTATTCATCATTCATGACCCATTTTACCATATTTTCTACAATCCATGCATTTCAACTCTCCAATATCTTAAACAACATATAAATATCATGAATCTTACCTTAGATGTTGTAGGAACAAGCCTTAGTTGATAATACTCCACTTTGAGCAAAACCCTAGTTTATCTCCATTTGGATTTCATGACTTTGGATGACCTTTAATGATTTTCTTACTCTTGATTCACTTGTTTTATGTTGTTAATCACTTATATTCCTTGAAAAATTATATAATAAATGTAGAGAGATGTTTTTAGAGAGAAGTGGTGTGATGTAGAAATGAAATAAAATAAGTCTTGGTCCCCTTATTTAATGACTTGAAAAATCTGTGTTGAAGTGCACAGTGGTCGTGAACTGGGTTTATGGTCCGTATAGCAGTTTACGGACCGTCCTTCGTGGTCGTCTTTAACCATTTTAAAACCAGAAACTTGGGCTGCTTGCATGGTGATTTACGACCATGGTTTACGGGCCATAAATCATTTTACGTCCGTATTACAGGTCGTATTTTACCATTTCCTCCACTGGCAGAAAGTTAAAGTTTTGCATGCCAGTTTACGACCTGCTAGTGTACGGACCATATACCAGTTTACGGTCTGTATAGCACTTTACGACCACCTGGCCAGTTGCAAATCTGCAACTTCTCATATTTCTTAGACTTTTCATTCTAATCACCCACACCCATTTACATACATTGATCACCTCATTCATTGCCTTATCTTAGCCAACTTTCTCGTCTTACATCGGATACCTTTGAAATCTCACCTAAGGCCATCAAACGTCATTTCTTACTCATGGAACATCATACACTCGTACTCATCACTAGTTCATTCGCTTGCGTACCAACGGAAAATTTCCGAGGTGTAACATTCTCCCCCCCTTAAGAACATTCGTCCTCGAATGTTAAAGTCTTCGGGGATCCCATAATAATTTCGCCAGAGTTTCCCCTATAATATGACACTACCATCCTGCCACAACAACCCATAATAGCAATGCCTCACTGGGCTAAAACACAATAGCATAGAAACTTGGTCACACACGACCCAAAAAGCATAAGAGGAATACATACATACCTTAGGATCTTGACGTCTCATCTTGGACTTCTTCTAAGGGCTGAAATAAATATGGGTATTTGGATCGCATACTTTCTTCTGCTTCCTACGTCATTTCCTCTCGTTTGCTGCTTCTCCATAGAACCTTAACTGAGGCCACTTCTTTGTTTCTAAGCCTCCGTACTTGCCTATCTAATATGGTAATGGGCATCTCTTCATAAGTCAGTTTCTCTGTCACTGGCACATCATTTACTGGGACGATCCTAGTAGGATCTCCAATACATTTTCAAAGCATCGAGACGTGAAATACTGGATGGACTGACTCCAATTCTGGAGGTAGCTCTAACTCATAGGCCACCTTGCCTATCTTGCGTACAATTTCATATGGCCCAATATACCGAGGGCTAAGCTTCCCCTTCTTGCCAAATCTCCTTACACCCTTCATAGGTGACACCCTCAAGAATACCCAATCTTTCACTTCGAACTCCAAGTCTCTTCGACGATTATCCGCATAGGACTTTTGACGACTTTAGGCTGCTAACAGTCGATCTTGTATGAGCTTAACTTTCTCTATAGCCTGTTGGACCAAGTCTGGCCCTATCAATTTAGTCTCTCCTGTTTCAAACCACCCTATCGCGGATCTACACTTTCGCCCATATAGAGCTTCACACGGTGCCAGCTGAATGCTGGAATGATAACTATTATTGTAAGCAAATTCAATGAGTGGCAAGTGATCATCCCAATTTCCTCCAAAGTCTATCATACATGCCCGTAACATATCTTCAAGAGTCTGAATAGTACGTTCAGCTTGTCCATCGGTCTGTGGATGAAAGGCCGTGCTAAGGCGCACTTGGGTCCCTAGATCCTCTTGGAAGGACTTCCAAAAGTGAGCTGTAAACTGAGTCCCTCTATCGGAGATAATAGATACTGGAACACTGTGAAGCCTCACTATCTCTTTGAGATAAAGCTTTGCATAATCGTCTGCCACATAGGTCATCCTGACTTGTAATAAATGAGCTGACTTTGTGAGTCTATCCACAATCACCCATATGGAATCATACTTACGTCGTGAACGGGGAAAGCCTGAAACGGAGTCCATGTTAATCACTTTCCACTTCCAAGTTGGGATTTCTATAGCTTGCAATAATCCACCCGGCTTTTGGTGCTCGATTTTCACTTGTTGGCAGTTTGGACATTGAGCTACAAATTCTGCTATATCTTTCTTCATCCCATTCCACCAATATATAGACTTAAGGTCATGATACATCTTCTTCGCTCCGGGGTGAACGGAGTAACGGCAACAATAAGCCTCTCTCAATATCTGGTGGCGTAGACTTGGCACATCAGGAACACATAATCTGCCTCTGCATCGGAGAACTCTGTCTCCTGAAATATCAAATGATGACTCCCCTCTCCGAGGGAGTGTATCTCTGTACTACATTAGCATGGGATCCTCATATTGTAGCTCCTTCACCTCTGCTACTAGAGACGAGACTGCCGAATTCTGAATGGTAGCTCCGCGGCTACCTGACTCCATTACTCGGAGTCCTAGGCTAGCTAACTGTTGAAGCTCACGGGTCATTTCTCTCTTTTCTGGTCGTGCATCACTTAGACTCCCCATCGATCTATGGCTAAGAGCATCAGCCACGACATTTGCCTTCCCGGGGTGATACAAAATATCAACATCATAGTCTTTTAGCAACTCTAGCCATCGTCGTTGTCGCAAATTCAACTCTTTCTGCTTGAAGATATACTGAAGACTCTTGTGATCTGTATAAATATCCACGTGGACACAATATAAGTAATGTCTCCATATCTTTAATGCATGAACCACCGCGGCCAATTCTAGATCATGGGTGGGATAATTCTGCTCATGTTTCCGCAATTGCCTTGAAGCATACGCAATCACTTTGCCACGTTGCATTAATACACAGCCTAGCCCAACACCTGAAGCATCACAATAAACGACATATCCTTCCAATCCCTCTGGGAGTGTCAAGACTGGGTCAGAAATCAATCTACCCTTTAACACTTGGAAACTACGTTCACAAGCATCTGTCCATTTAAACTTTGCCGATTTCTGGGTCAACTTTGTGAGTGGTGCAGAAATAGAAGAAAAACCTTCAACGAACCTCCTGTAGTAACCTCCTAAGCCCAGAAAGCTACGAATCTCCGTAGGAGTTGTGGGCCTTGGCAATGTTTTCACGGCATCAATCTTTTGACTATCCACTCGAATGCCATCGGCTGCAACAATATGCCCTAAAAATGCCATTGAGTTCAACCAAAACTCGCATTTAGAAAATTTTGCAAACAATTCTCGAGTCCGAAGAACTCTAAGGAGAATAGCCAAATGATCCGCATATTCTGCCTCGGATCTAGAATACACCAAGATGTCATTGATGAATACAATCACAAATAAGTCCAGAAAGGGTCTGAACACATTATTCATCAAATCCATAAATACTGTCAGCGCGTTCGTTATCCCAAATGACATTACCCGGAATTCAAAATGACCATATCTTGTCCTAAAAGCTGTCTTAGGGATATCTTTCTCCCTGATTCTCACTTGATGATACCCGGACCTCAAATCAATCTTTGAAAACCATTTGGCACCTTGCAATTGATCAAATAAATCATCAATCCTCGGGAGAGGATATTTATTCTTAATCGTCACTTTATTCAACTGCCTATAATCAATGCACATTCTCAAAGAGCCATCTTTCTTTCGGACAAACAATACGGGCGCTCCCCACGGGGATGAACTGGGCCTAATGAAGCCTTTATCAAGCAAGTCCTTCAATTGCTCTTTCAATTCTTTCAATTCTGCGGGTGCCATTCTATATGGGGGAATAGATTTGGGTTTAGTGCCTGGCAACACATCAATGGCAAAATCAATCTCCCGCTCGGGAGGAAAGCCTGGAAGCTCTTCCGGGAACACATCCGGAAATTCATTCACTACGGGAACTGACTGAAGAGTCGGCGACTCAGCTTCTATATCTTGAACCGGGACTAGATGATAAATGCATCCTTTCGTGATCATCTTCCTTCCCTTTAGGTAGGAAATAAACCTACCTTTTGGTGACGCCGTATTCCCTTTCCACTCTAAGACTGGTTCTCCTGGAAATTGGAAACGAACCATCTTCATTCTACAACCAACATTGGCATAACAAGACGCCAACCAATCCATGCCCATAATAACATCAAAGTCTACCATTTCGAGCTCGTGCAAACCAATCATGCTACGACAATCACAAATCATAACTACAGAATCTCTATATACTCGGCTAGCTATTACCGATTCACCCACGGGTGTAGACACCTTAAAAGGTTTGATCGACTCCGACTCAACTATAAATCGACCCACAATATATGGAGTAACATATGATAATGTGGAGCCCGTATCAATCAAAGCATATACATCATGAGAGAATACCGATAATATACCTGTGACCACGTCAAGAGAAGACTCAAGATCTTGGAGCTCTCCCTCTGCCTCTACCATGGCCTACTGGCGCATGTGAACCTGGCCCCGTAGGGCGTACAGATGCCGAAGACCCGGCTACCGACCCTGATGGCTGGGTCCTACCTCTACCATGTACTGAGGGGCAATCACGCATAATATGGCCTGGTCGACCACATGAATAGCAACCATCTGTGCCTGCTCGGCACTGACCCCAATGCAACTTCCCACACTGGAAACATCGTGGTACAGGTGGCCTTGACTGGCCTGAAACATCTCTGAACTGAGGTCCTGAATAACTCGGACTCGGCCCTGAACGAGCAGATCTACCAAGGCTCTGGCCTGAAAATCGCGGAGGTGCATTGGCCATAGAATAGCCTGAATGCTTGGGAAACTACTGCCTGTGCCCACCTCTAGACTCGCTCATTGGGCCTGAAGATCTGGCCCTCTTGCTATGTCCCCGATCTTGCTCACGCTCACTTCTCCGCTGTTGTAGGCTTTTTTCTAAGTTCTGAGCATGTGCCTGAATGCGTGCAATATCCATACCGTCTTGAAGGGATGCAGTCAAACATTTATCCATCAAGTGTGGCCCTAGGCCCTTTACAAATCGGTGTACCCGGTCACCCATATCCGCTACCATGGCTGAAGCATACCTAGCCAAGGAATTGAAGCGGAGGCTATACTCCAGGGCACTCATACTACATTGCCTCAAGTTCAAATATTTATCGGCCCTAGCTCGCTGTTACACCTCAGAAAATTTTCCGTTGGTACGCAAGTGAATGAACTAGTGATGAGTGTGAGCGCATGATATTCCATGAGTAACAGATGATGTTTCATGACCTTAGGTGAGATTTTAAAGCTATCCGATGTAAATTGAGAGAGTTGGCTAAGATAAGGCAAGGTATGAGATGAGCAATGTATGTGCATGGACGTGGATGATTAGAATGAGAAGTCTAAAAAATGTGAGAAGTTGTAGGATCGCAAACTGACCAGTGGTCGTAAAGTGCTATATGGACCGTAAAATGGTATACGGTCCGCAAACTGACAGGTCGTAACCTGGCATGCAAAACTTCAACTTTCTGTCAGTCGAGGAAATGGTAAAATACGACCTGGTTTACGGACCGTAAAGTGATTTACGGCCCGTAAACCATGGTCGTAAATCACCATGCAAGCAACCCAAGTTTCTGGTTTTTAAATGGTTAAAGACGACCACGAAGGACGGTCCGTAAACTGCTATACGGACCGTAAACCCAGTTCACGACCACTGTGCACTTCAACACAGATTTTCAATTCATTAAATAAGGGGAGCAGGACTTGTTTTATTTCATTTCTACATTACACACCTTCTCTCTAAAACATCTCTCTACATTCATTATACAAGTTTTCAAGGATTATTAGTCATCAACAACATAAAACAAGTGAATCAAGAGTAAGAATATCATCAAAGGTCATCCAAAGTCAAGAAATCCAAATGGAGATAAACTAGGGTTTTGCTCAAGGTGTAGTATTATCAACTAAGGCTTGCTCCTACAACATCTAAGGTAAGATTCATGATATTTATATGATGTTTAAGGTATTGAAGAGTTGAAATACATGGATTGTAGAAAATATGGAAAAATAGGTCATGAATGATGAATATTGACATTTTGAGAAATAGTTTGAATTGAATTATGGTTGTTGTCGAGTTGTGATATGAATGTGTTATAAACGACGTTAAGATCATGGAATAAAACATTGTATATGAATGGGCGAGGTCGAAGGTTATAACCATGAATATGGGTGAACTAGGAGTAAATTAAGGAATGTGGATAATGCGAATGACTAATGGCCATTGTTATGATATTATGAATGTATTGTTGACGTTGGGAGTTGAATTACGATGTGAAGGAATTGTTGTCCGATTTTCCCTAGCTTTAGCCATGTGTGCTAATTATCGATGCTAATGATAGTATGATCTTAATGAAGGTAGAAACGTGAGCATTGGAGGAGTACGTGCAAGTGTAGAATAGTGCGACGGAAACGTATGTAAGGCTAACCCTTCTTTCATAAAGCACGGTTCTATGGCCAAATTCCTAAATTCTCTCTATGAGTATGTAGTCTCCAAATTATTGATCTTCCGAGCTCGTAAGCTCACGATCCTTGATATGTACTACGATTGTACTACGTTCCTCATATGACGAGTAAGCCTATAATATAGATGTAACAATAATGATGATGATAGTAATGATGATGATAATGATAATGATGCTAAAGGTGCCTACGAGCTATTAGATGTATGTGTGCCTATGAAGGGCTATGATGAAACCCCGAGCCTATGGTGCCGGGTAGAGTATATGTTTATATATATATATATGTATGTATATGATTACGTAACGCGCGCACACATCTGCAGATGGTACGGATAACCCTGAAGCCTTGGTAGGGCCAGGTAGATATAACCTTGAGCCTTGGTTGGCCAAGTATGTATTGAATACCGAACCTTATGGTCGGGTACGCTATGTAGGAATATATGAGTATGTGCTATGTATATAATTTGAATATGAATGTGATAAGACTACGTATATGAATACGAATAAGGGCATGTATACGAATACGAGCACAAATATGGTACGAGTACTATTATAGAATACGGATGAGGATGTATGTATAAAAATACGTATGAGAAATGGAAAGTTCCAATGAAAGCCAAGTAAGTGTCATGATGATGATATTATTGTCTCCCCCTCCTATGCTATTTCATATGTTGTTCATTGTTCTCATATATCGATGTTGATCATGCTTTACATACTCAGTACATTCTTCGTACTGACGTCCTTTTGTTTGTGGATGCTGTGTCATGCCCGCAGGTGCACAGGGAGGCAACCTTGATCCATAGCTGCTTATTCAGAGATTATATAGCAGAGCTCTACTTCCTTTGGAGCCATAGCTTTTGGGTACTCATTCTTTTGTGTACATATTTATGGGCATAGCGGGGTCCTGTCCCGCTCATGTGTTATGTCATACTCTCTTTAGAGGCTCGTAGTCACTTGAATATGGTTAGATATGTCTGGCCTCATCGGCCTATGTTTTGTATATCATTTTGTTGGCCTCGTCGGCCCATGTACATTGATGTGGCGTAGATGCCTATAATGATTAAAGATGTTGTCGTCCAATGGGACTAGTGTGATTGATAAATCGAAATACATGTTTAATTATGTGGCTCACCTAGATACAGGCTTAAGTGTAAGCTAAGGGGTGCCTGGGTGGGATAGCATCGGGTGCTCGTCGCGACCCCTAGTCGGGTCGTGACAAAAGTGCTATCAGAGCCAGGTTCAGTCCTAGGGTGTGTCTACGAGCCATGTCTAGTATAGTCTTGGTTATGGGTGTGTTGCACGCCACACTTATAAACAAGAAGTTGCGGACATATTAGGAATAAATGACCTTCTTTCTTCATAAGAATCGTGCGATAGAGCTATGGTGTAAGAAATTCTTGTTCCTTAATCGTGTGTTGTGTATTTCAGAGATGCCTAAAAATAAAAAGGCTACACCAGCCCAAAAGGGAAAGACGGTGGCAGAAAAGCAGGCTGAAAGAGCACCGCCACCTGTAGCAGAGGAAAGTGAGGGAGCCTCAGCCCCAGCTCCAGCACCTCCAGCTCCTCCACCGAATGCTTCTGGATAAGATGTAAAGGAGGCCATTAATATTCTGACTCAATTAGTTGCGGCCCAGACTCAGAGGCAAAGTTCAGGGCATGGTGATAGGGCTGTTTGTGCGAGGGCCCGCTATTTCATTACTTTAAACCCTCCGGAATTCTTTGGGTCAAAACCGGAGGAGGACCCTCAGGACTTTATTGATGGTATGCTAAGGACGCTCCGATTGATACATGCTTCAGACACCGAGTCGGTGGAGCTAGCGTCATATAGATTGAGAGATGTCTCGATCCAGTGGTATACAATATGGATGGCTTCACGGGGAGCCAATGCACCTCCCTCGGTATGGAAAGAGTTTGTTGATGCCTTTCTCCGTCATTATATGCCTCCAGAAGTTCGGCAAGCTAGGGCCGATAAATTTTTGAACTTGAGGCAAGGTAGTATGAGCGCCCTGGAGTATAGCCTCTGCTTCAATTCCTTGGCTAGGTATGCTTCAGCCATGGTAGCAGATATGGGCGACCGGGTACACCGATTTGTAAAGGGCCTAGGGCCACACTTGATGGATAAATGCTTGACTGCGTCCCTACAGGATGGTATGGATATCGCACGCATTCAGGCACATGCTAAGAACTTAGAAGAAAGCCTACAGCAGTGGAGAAGTGAACGTGAGCAAGATCGGGGACATAGCAAGAGAGCTAGATCTTCGAGTCCGACAAGCGAGTTTAGAGGTGGGCACAGGAAGTAGCTTCCCAGACATTCAGGTTATTCTATGACCAGTATACCTCCACAGTTTTTAGGTTAGATTTGATAGGTCTGCTCGTTCAGGACCGAGCCCGAGTTATTCAGGACCTCAGTTTAGAGATGATTCAGGCCAGTCAAGCCCACCTGTACCACGATGTTCCCAGTGTGGGAAGTTGCATTAGGGTCAGTGCCGATCAGGTTCAGATGGTTGCTATTCATGTGGTCGACCAGGCCATATCATGCGTGATTGCCCCTCAGTACACGGTAGAGGTAGGGCCCAACCATCAGGGTCGATAGTCGAATCTTCGGCATCTGTACGCCCTACGGGGCCAGGTTCACATGCGCCAGTAGGCCATGGTAGAGACAGAGGGAGAACTCCCAGTTCTAGCTGTCCTCAGCACCGTATTTATGCTTTGGCTGGACGCCAAGATCTTGAGTCTTCTCCAGACGTTGTCACAGGTATATTATCGGTATTCTCTCATGATGTATATGCTTTGATTGATCCGAGCTCCACATTATCAAATGTTACTCCATATATTGCGGGTCGATTTGTAGTTGAGCCGGAGTCGATCAAACCTTTTGAGGTGTCTACACCCGTGGGTGAATCAGTAATAGCTAGCCCAGTATATATAGATTGTGTAGTTATGATTTGTGATCGTCGTACCATGATTGATTTGTATGAACTAGAAATGGTAGATTTTGATGTCATTATAGGCATGGATTGGTCTGCTTCTTGTTACGCCAATGTTGTTTGTCGAATGATAATGGTTCGTTTCCAATTGCCGGGAGAACCAGTCTTAGAGTGGAAAGGGAATACGGCGTCACCAAAAGGTAGGTTTATTTCCTATCTAAAGGCAAGGAAGATGATCACGAAAGGTTGTATTTATCATCTAGTCCGGGTTCAAGATATAGAAGCTGAGTCGCCGACTCTTCAGTCAGTTCCCGTAGTGAATGAATTTCTAGATGTGTTCCCGGAAGCGCTTCCAGGCCTTCCTCCCGAGCGGGAGATTGATTTTTCCATTGATGTGTTGCCAGGCACTGAACCCATATCTATTCTCCCATATAGAATGGCACCCGCAGAATTGAAAGAATTGAAAGAGCAATTGAAGGACTTGCTTGATAAAGGCTTCATTAGGCCCAGTTCATCCCTGTGGGGAGCGCCCGTATTGTTTGTCCGAAAGAAAGACGGATCCTTGAGAATGTGCATTGATTATCGACAGCTGAATAAGGTAACGATTAAGAATAGATATCCTCTCCCGAGGATTGATGATTTATTTGATCAATTGCAAGGTGCCAAATGGTTTTCAAAGATTGATTTGAGGTCCGGGTATCATCAAGTGAGAGTTAGGGAGGAAGATATCCCTAAGACAACTTTTAGAACAAGATATGGCCATTTTGAATTCCGGGTGATGTCATTTATGCTAACGAACGTGCCAGCCGTATTTATAGATTTGATGAATAAAGTGTTCAGGCCCTTCTTGGATTTATTTGTGATAGTATTTATCGATGACATCTTGGTGTATTCTAGATCCGAAGCGGAACATGCAGATCATTTTCGTACTGTCCTTTGAGTTCTCCGAACTCGAGAGTTGTTTGCAAAGTTTTCTATATGTGAGTTCTGGTTGAACTCAGTGGCATTTTTAGGGCATATTGTTGCACCCGATGGTATTTGAATAGATAGTCAAAAGATTGAGGCCGTGAAAACTTGGCCAAGGCCCATGACTCCTACGGAGGTTCGTAGTTTTCTAGGTTTAGCAGGTTATTATAGGAGGTTTGTTGAAGGTTTTTCTTCTATTTCTGCACCACTCACAAAGTTGACCTAGAAATCGGCAAGGTTCCAATGGATAGATGCTTGCGAGCGCAGTTTCCAAGAGCTAAAGGGTAGATTGACTTCTGCCCCAGTCTTGACACTTCCAGAGGGATTGGAAGGATATGTAGTTTTATTGTGATGCTTCAGGTGTTGGGCTAGGCTGTGTATTGATGCAACACGGTAAGGTAATTGCGTATGCTTCAAGGCAATTGCGGAAACATGAGCAGAATTATCCTACCCATGATCTAGAATTGGCCGCGATGGTTCATGCATTAAAGATATGGAGACATTACTTATATGGTTTCCACGTGGATATTTATACAGATCATAAGAGTCTTCAATACATCTTCAAGCAGAAAGAGTTGAATTTGCGGCAACGACGATGGTTGGAATTGCTGAAAGACTATGATATTGATATTTTGTATCATCCCGGAAAGGCAAATGTTATGGCTGATGCTCTTAGCCGTAGGTCGATGGGAAGTCTATGTGGTGTACGACCAGAGAAGAGAGAAATGGCCCATGAGCTCCAGCAGCTAGCTAGCCTAGGAGTCCGAGTAGTGGACTCAGGTAGCAGCGGAGCTATTATTCAGGATTCTGCAGTCTCGTCGCTAGTAGCAGAAGTGAAGGAGCAGCAATATGAGGATCCCATGCTAATGCAGTTCAGAGATACACTCCCTCAGAAGGAGTAGTCATCATTTGACATTTCAGGAGACGGAGTTCTCCAATGCCGAGGCAGATTATGTGTCCCTAATGTGGCAAGTTTACGCCACCAGATTTTGGAAGAAGCTCATTGTTCTCGTTATTCTGTTCACCCCGGAGCGACGAAAATGTATCACAACCTTAAGTCTATATATTGGTTGAATGGGATGAAGAAAGATATAGCGGAGTTTGTAGCTCAATGTCCTAATTGTCAACAAGTGAAAATCGAGCACCAAAAGCCGGGTGGATTGTTACAAGCAATAGAAATCCCAACTTGGAAGTGGGAAGTGATTAATATGGACTTCATTTTAGGTTTTCCCCGTTCTCGACGTAAGTATGATTCCAGATGGGTAATTGTGGATAGAGTCACAAAGTCAGCTCATTTCTTACCGGTCAGGACGACCTATGTGGCAGAAGATTATGCCAAGCTTTATCTTAAAGAGATAGTGAGACTTCACGGTGTTCAAGTATCTATTATCTCTGATAGAGGGACTCAGTTTACAGCTAATTTCTGCAAGTCATTCCAAGAGGGTTTGGGGACCCAAGTGCGCCTTAGCACGACATTTCATTCACAGACCAATGGACAAGCTGAACGTACTATTCAGACTCTTGAAGATATGTTACGGGCATGTATGATAGATTTTGGAGGAAATTGGGAAGACCATTTGCCACTCTTTGAGTTTGCTTACAATAACAGTTATCATTCTAGTATTCAAATGGCACCGTATGAAGCTTTATATGGGCGAAAGTGTAGATCCCCAATTGGGTGGTTTGAAACAGGAGAGACTAAATTGATAGGGCCAGACTTGGTCCAACAGGCTATAGAGAAAGTTAAGCTCATACAAGATCGACTGTTAGCGACCCAAAGTCGTCAAAAGTCCTATGCGGATAATCGTCGAAGAGACTTGGAGTTCGAAGTGAAAGATTGGGTATTCTTGAGGGTGTCACCTATGAGGGGTGTAATGAGATTTGGCAAGAAGGGGAAGCTTAGCCCCTGGTATATTGGGCCATATGAAATTGTACGCAAGATAGGCAAGGTGGCCTATGAGTTAGAGCTACCTCCAGAATTGGAGTCAGTTCATTCAGTGTTTCATGTCTCGATGCTTCGGAAATGTATTGGAGATCCTACTAGGATCGTCCCAGTGAATGATATGCAAGTGATAGAGAAATTGACGTATGAAGAGATACCCATTGCCATATTAGATGGGCAAGTACAGAGGCTTAGAAACAAAGAAGTGGCCTCAGTTAAGGTTCTATGGAGAAGCAGTAAACGAGAGGAAATGACGTGGGAAGCGGAAGAGAGTATGCGATCCAAATACCCACATTTATTTTTCAGCCCTTGGAAGAAGTCCAAGATGAGACGCCAAGATCACAAGGTATGTAGGTTTTCCTTTTATGCTTTTGGGTCGTGCGTGGCCAAATATTTATGCTATTATGTTGTGGCCCTGTGTGGCATCGATATTATAGGTTGTTGTGGCAGGATGGTAATGTCATATTATAGGGGAAACTCTGGAAAATTTTTTATAGAATTCCCGGAGACTTTAACATTCGAGGACGAATGTTCTTAAGGGGGGAAGAATGTTACACCTCAGAAAATTTTCCGTTGGTACGCAAGTGAATGAACTAGTGATGAGTGCGAGCGCATGATGTTCCATGAGTAAGAGACGACGTTTGATGACCTTAGGTGAGATTTTAAAGGTATCCGATGTAAGACGATAAAGTTGGCTAAGATAAGGCAAGGTATGAGATGAGCAATGTATGTGCATGGACGTGGATGATTAGAATAAGAAGTCTAAGAAATGTGAGAAGTTGCAAGATCGCAAACTGACCAGTGGTCGTAAAGTGATATACGGACCGTAAAATGGTATACGGTCCGTAAACTGACAGGTCGTAAACTAGCATGCAAAACTTTAACTTTCTGTCAGTCGAGGAAATGGTAAAATACGACCTGGTTTACGGACCGTAAAGTGATTTACGGCCCGTAAACCATGGTCGTACATCACCATGAAAGCAGCCCAAGTTTCTGGTTTTAAAATGGTTAAATACGACCACGAAGGACTGTCCGTAAACTGCTATACGGACCGTAAACCCAGTTCACGGCCACTGTGCACTTCAACACAGATTTTCAATTCATTAAATAAGGGGACCAAGACTTGTTTTAATTCATTTCTACATTACACACTTCCTCTCTAAAACATCTCTCTACATTCATTATACAAGTTTTCAAGGATTATAAGTTATCAACAACATAAAACAAGTGAATCAAGAGTAAGAAAATCATCAAAGGTCATCCAAAGTCAAGAAATCCAAATGGAGATAAACTAGGGTTTTGCTCAAGGTGTAGTATTATCAACTAAGGCTTGCTCCTACAACATCTAAGGTAAGATTCATGATATTTATATGATGTTTTAGGTATTGAAGAGTTGAAATACATGGATTGTAGAAAATATGGTAAAATGGGTCATGAATGATGAATATTGACATTTTGAGAAATAGTTTGAATTGAATTATGGTTGTTGTCGAGTTGTGATATGAATGTTTTATAAACGACGTTAAGATCATGGAATAAAACATTGTATATGAATGGGCGAGGTCGAAGGTTATAACCATGAATATGGGTGAACTAGGAGTAAATTAAGGAATGTGGATAATGCGAATGACTAATGGCCATTGTTATGATATTATGAATGTATTGTTGACGTTGGGAGTTGAATTACGATGTGAAGGAATAGTTGTCCGATTTTCCCTAGCTTTAGCCATGTGTGCTAATTATCAATGCTAATGATAGTATGACCTTAATGATGGTAGAAACGTGAGCATCGGAGGAGTACGTGCAAGTGTAGAATAGTGCGACGGAAAGGTATGTAAGGCTAACCCTTCTTTCGTAAGGCACGGTTCTATGGCCAAATTCCTAAATTCTCTCTATGAGTATGTTGTCTCCAAATTATTGATCTTCCGAGCTCGTAAGCTCACGATCCTTGATATGTACTACGATTGTACAACGTTCCTCATATGACGAGTAAGCCTATAATATAGACGTAAAGATAATGATGATGATAGTAATGATGATGATAATGATAATGATGCTAAAGGTGCCTACGGGCTATTAGATGTATATGTGCCTATGATGGGCTATAATGAAACCCCGAGCCTATGGTACCGGGTAGAGCATATGTTTATATATATATATATGTATGTATATGATTACGTAACGCGCGCACACATCTGCAGATGGTACGGATAATCCTGAAGCCTTGGTAGGGCCAGGTAGATATAACCTTTAGCCTTGGTTGGCCAAGTATGTATTGAACACCGAACCTTATGGTCGGGTACGGTATGTATGTATATATGAGTATGTGCTATGTATATAATATGAATATGAATGTGATAAGACTACGTATATGAATACGAATAAGGGCATGTATACGAATACGAGCAAAAATATGGTACGAGTACTATTATGGAACATGAATGAGGATGTATGTATACAAATACGTATGAGAAATGGAAAGTTCCTATGAAAGCCAAGTAAGTGTCATGATGATGATATTATTGTCTCCCCCTCCTATGCTATTTCATATGTTGTTCATTATGCTCATATATCGATGTTGATCATGCTTTACATACTCAGCACATTCTTCGTACTGACGTCCTTTTGTTTGTGGACGCTGCGTCATGCCGGTAGGTGCACAGGGAGACAACCTTGATCCATAGCTACTTATTCGGAGATTACATAGCAGAGCTCCACTTCCTTTTGAGCCATAGCTTTTGGGTACTCATTCTTTTGTGTACATATTTATGGGCATAGTGGGGTCCTGTCCCGCTCATGTGTTATGTCATACTCTCTTTAGAGGCTCGTAGTCACGTGTATATGGTTAGATATGTCTGGCCTCATCGGCCTATGTTTGTATATCATTTTGTAGGCCTCGCCGGCCCATGTACATTGATGTGGCGTAGATGCCTATGATGATTAAAGATGTTGTCGTCCAATGGGACTAGTGTGATTGATAAATCGAAATACATGTTTAATTATGTGGCTCACCTAGATGCAAGCTTATGTGTAAGCTAAGGGGTGCCCGGGTGGGCTAGCACCGGGTGCTCGTCGCGGCCCCTAGTAGGGTCGTGACACTCACCGAACTTCTGGGGGCATATAATGACGGAGAAAAGCATCAACAAACTCTTGCCATACTGGGGGAGGTGCATTGGCCCCAAGTGAAGCCATCCATACTGTATACCACTGGATCGAGACATCTCTCAATCTATATGACGGTAACTCCACCGACTCGGTGTCTGAAGCATGCATCAATCGGAGTGTCCTCAACATACCATCGATAAAATCTTGAGGGTCCTCCTCCGGCTTCGACCCAAAGAATTCCGGAGGGTTTAAAGTAATGAAATTACGGGCCCTTGCACTAACGACCCTATCACCATGCCCTGAACTGAACTCTGCCTCTGAATCTGGGCTGCAACCAACTGAGTCAACAAATTTATGGCCTCTTTCACATCCTGGCCAAAGCATTCGGTGGAGGAGCTGGAGGTGCTGGAGCTGGGACTGAGGCTCCCTCACGCTCCTCAGTAATAGGCACTGTCTGGGAGGACTGAGATTGAGCCGCACTCTGGGACTCACTTGCCTTTACTACCGGTGGCGGTGCTTTTTCAGCCCGCTTTTCTGCCACCGTCTTTCTCTTTTGGGCTGCTGTAGCCTTTTTCTTTTTAGGCATCTCTGAAATACACAACACACGATTAAGGATCAAGAATTTCTTACATCATAGCGCTATCGCACGATTCTTATGAAGAAGGAAGGTCATTTATTCCAAATATGTCCGCAGCTTCTTGTTTATAAGTGTCGCGCGCAACACACCCATAACAAAGACTCTACTAGACACGGCTCGTAGACACACCCTAGGACTGAACTGCTCTGATACCACTTTTGTCACGACCTGACTAGGGGCCGCGACAAGCACCCGGTGCTAGCCCACCCGGGCACCCCTTAAGTTATACTTATGCTTACTTATAGGTGAGCCCCATAATTTAACATGCACTTTCATTCATTCGTCAAACTAGTCCCATTGGACGACATTACCATTATATCGTAATTTGCATCTAGGCCACATCAAATGTACATAGGCCAACGTGGCCGACAAAATGATATACAAAACATAGGCTGACAAGGCCAGACATATCTAACCATATACACGTGACGACGTGCATCTACAGAGAGTATGACATAACACACGAGCAGGACAGGACCCCGCTATGCCCATAAATATGTACAGAAAAGAATGAGTACCCAAAAGCTATGGCTCCGAAGGAAGGGGAGCTCTACTATGTAATCTCTGAATAAGCAGCTATGGATCAAGTCCATCTCCCTATGCACCTACGGGCATGACGCAGCGTCCACAAACAAAAGGACGTCAGTACGAACAATGTACTGAGTATGTAAAGCATGATCAACATCAATATAGAAGCATAATGAACAACATGTGAAATAGCGTAGGAGGGGGAGACAGTAATATCATCGTCATATCACTTACTTGCCTTTCATCAGGACTTTCCATCTCTCATACGTAAACACACAAGTCATCATCCGTAGTCCATAATAGTACTCGTACCATATTTGTGCTCATATTCGTGTTCATATACATAGTCTTATCACATTCATATTCATATTATATACATAATCATTTACATAATATATCTGTACTCTTAATGATGTCTTATACATAGCATACACATAGCATACCCGACCAAAAGATTCGGTGTTTCGTACATACTTGGCCAACCAAGGCTCAAGGTTATATCTACCTGGCCCTACCAAGGCTCAGGGTTATCTGTACCATCTGCAGATGTGTGCGTGCGTTACGTAATCGTATACATACTCTATACATAATCATATACATATATTCTACCCGGCATTATAAGCTCGGGGTTTCATTATAGCCCTTCATAGGCACATATAAGTATACTAGCCCGTAGGAACCTTTAACATCATTATTATTATCATCATCATTACTGTCATCATCATTATCGCTACACCTATATCATAGGCTTACTCGTCATATGAGGTGCGTAGTACAATCGTAGTACATATCAAGGATCGTGAGCTTACGAGGTCGGAATGTCAATCATTTGGAGACAACATACTCACAGAGAGAATTTAGGAATTTGGCCAAAGAACCATGCCTTATGAAGGAAGGGTTAGCCTTAGATACCTTTCCGTCGCACTATTCTACACTTGCACGTACTCCCCCGGTGCTCACGTTCCACCTTGATTAAGGTCATACTATCGTTAGCATCAATAATTAGCACACATGGATAAAGCGAGGGAAAATCGGACAACTATTCCTTCACATCGTAATTCAACTCCCAACGTCAACAATACATTCATAATATCATAACAATGGCCATTAGTCATTCACATTATCCATATTCATCATTTCACCTTCATTAGTCCATATCCATGGCTAGGACCTACGACTATATCCATTCGCGTGCATCGCCCATCTAATGTTCTCAACATCATTTATAACACATTTACATTACAATACATCAAGGTTCCTAACTCAATTCAAACTATTTCTCAAAATGTTACTATTCATCATTCATGACCCATTTTACCATATTTTCTACAATCCATGCATTTCAACTCTCCAATATCTTAAACAACATATAAATATCATGAATCTTACCTTAGATGTTGTAGGAACAAGCCTTAGTTGATAATACTCCAGTTTGAGCAAAACCCTAGTTTATCTCCATTAGGATTTCTTGACTTTAGATGACCTTTGATGATTTTCTTACTCTTGATTCACTTGTTTTATGTTGTTGATCACTTATAATCCTTGAAAACTTATATAATAAATGTAGAGATGTTCTTAGAGAGAAGTGGTGTGATGTAGAAATGAAATACAATAAGTCTTGGTCCCCTTATTTAATGACTTGAAAAATCTATGTTGAAGTGCACAGTGGTCGTGAACTGGGTTTACGGTCTGTATAGCAGTTTACGGACGGTCCTTCGTGGTCGTCTTTAACCATTTTAAAACCAGAAACTTGGGCTGCTTGCATGGTGATTTACGACCATGGTTTACGGGCCGTAAATCACTTTACGGTCCGTATTCCAGGTCGTATTTTACCATTTCCTCCACTGACAGAAAGTTGAAGTTTTGCATGCCAGTTTACGACCTGCTAGTTTACGGTCCGTATAGCACTTTACGACCACCTGGCCAATTGCAAACCTGCAACTTCTCATATTTCTTAGACTTTCCATTCTAATCACCCACACCCATTTATATGCATTGCTCACCTCATTCCTTGTCTTATCATAGCCAACTTTCTCGTCTTACATCGGATACCTTTGAAATCTCGCCTAAGGCCATCAAACGTCATTTCTTACTCATGGAACATCATACACTAGTACTCATCACTAGTTCATTCGCTTGCGTACCAATGGAAAATTTCTGAGGTGTAACATATACGCTGCCCGCCTTAGCGGTGACTGCCCGGCCATATAGGCGCGGTGTTATATCCTCATCATAACATGCTCATCATAATATGCTCATCATGGTATGATCATCAAAATATGCTTATCATAGTACATGTATAATGGCGCAAGAACAACTATACTTTAGCGGGGTGACGTAAGGTCGTGATCCCCCGATTTCATTATGGAGCATTCATTGACATTCTGCCTCACCTTGAATGAATTAGCATCTAAGGTAAGTGTAAGCATTAAATATAATTATTAGCATTATAGGATCATCATATCATACATTTTAGAATTTCTATACTTTAGCTCATCATCATCATTATAGGACTCATAACATATCTCTTATCTTATATAGCTATTCATGGACATAGACTTTTAGCTTTCCGGAATGTTGGAATTCATAAAGAGGAAAGAAGAGTCATGATATAGGATTCATGCCATTAGAAACAAAGGACTAGCCTCACATACCTCTCTCGTTTAATTAGTCTATCGTTTGCTTGTTCTCCTTCAATGTCACGTTTCTACCTTCAAGAGAGAATTCGCATTAACGTTAGTTAATCGACTATAAGAACACGCTACTATTTCTAGGGAAAATTGGGCAGCATTTCCTTTGTTTATGCTACTTTCCCCATATTCTATATCAACTCCCAACGTTAATAACAACATTCACAATTTAGCAACAACAATCATCATTTACATACATTTACCACAATTCACCATTTCTCTTCAATTTCTCCATATTTGTGGTTATAGCTTATTATCACGTTTTCTCATATATAATACTTATTCCACGGTCTAAATATCATTTATAACATATTCCCGATCACAACATACCAACATTCATTATTCATCCCAACCACTATTCAACGATGACACTATTCACTCATTTATGACCCATGTTCTATGTCTTTCTACAATTCAAGTGTATTAGCCTTCCAACACCTTAATCAACATGGTATTGTCATGAAATGTACCTTAGATGATGGATGAACAAGCTTTGAATGAAAATACTCTTCTAGCACCACAACCCTACTTCACTTTTCTTGGGTTTCCTTGAGGTGGATGAGGTCTTACTAGGTTTCATGCACTTGATTCCATGGTTTTGATGTAGTTGATCATTGATTCCTTTTGATTTCTTGTAGATGAATATTGGAGTGGGTTCTAGAGTTTTCTTGAAATGTAGAGAGTGGGAATGAAATGAGATGAAATGAAAAAGGGTCCCTTATATTAAATTAAAAGCTGGCCCGACCAATTTATACGGACCAACATACGGTCTGTATATTTTTCATTGACCGTATGTTGGACCGTATGTTTGGTCCAGTGAGGTATGCTGTTCTTGTCACGACCCAGCCCCGTGAGCCGCGACTGGCACCCTACCTGGGTACCCAGACCAAATCACATATTCATTTACCAAATCCGAACGTATTTTAGAATTTCATAAAAGTCATATCAACTTAGGTTATATCAAAATATGTCTTAAGCGGTCGCACAAATCAAAATGTGATATCGAATCCAAACGGAGCGGCGGAATAGACATCGCCGGTCATAAGTGCAAATATAAGCATAAGGGCCATTTAGGGCCATCATAACAAACTGACCGTTGTAAGACCAGAAAAACAAAATCAAACAAACATACATAGGACCCTCGCCCCACATATATGACTACAGGCCTCTACGAATTCAAAACAAAGATATATGGCGAGACAGGGCCCCGCCGTACCCAAATAGTCAAATGTACAGAATATATACACAGCAAAAGAAGTATGTACCAAAAGTGGACTCCGAGTCAAGAAGGAGTACTCCGAAAGAGCAGAGAGTGAAGCCTACAGTGGAGGATCACCAATGTCTGTACCTGCGGGCATGAAACGCAGCCCCCGAAGAAAGGGGGTCAGTACGAAATATGTACTGAGTATGTAAAGCACGGAGTACAGAAATATGAGCCAAAACTGAAAGAAAACCGGATATCAAAAGGGAAGTACCAATCAGTATGTCAAAATCCGTATCAAATCAAATACATATACATAATGCAAACGAAATCATGCAAACGCTCGAGAACGTGGTCGCCACTCCGACGCTGGCGCCACACACAGCATAACACCAGAAGGTTTCGAATCTCCGTACATCCCCGAACACAAACATAAGTGAGCGTATCGCATCACTAGCCATATCACAACATAACTCCAAACGGAACCCGGCCCTATGGCGAGGCCTCGGGAACCGTAACACATCATACGGCCGAATTATCATAGGGCGCACGAATCATAACCGGCCCGGGAACCGGTGAACGAAGTCAAAATAAGGCACGAGCGGAGTCGTGAGCAAACAAATGCAATTTATATTTCAAAATAGCCTTTCAAAACTTAATAATCTCATAAGTCATTTCATAAACCAAAATAGTAGAATGATTAGTTCATACGAGAGTTTATCTCACAAATGGTTTCCAAAGTGGTACGTATGGCTCAAACGAAACTTAACATATCACAATAGTCAAAACATATTTTATAGAGGGAAGTTTCAAGGTCGAAGATCTCATATCGAAGTTTATCCACAAAGGGAGCCCAATAGGACTAATAGGGCGTCTCGGGGTTAGCGGGCCCACCTCGAGTCAAATTGAGGTGGCGAACATAATTTACGAACATTTAGAGGCTAAAGATCATACATAATGATTTCAAAGTGACCCGATCACATGTCGATAGGTTTCAGACTTTTGGTTGCATTCTAGCCAAAATAGAGCCTTTAGGCTTCAATTGAATTGAATGAATAGTAGTCATTTTGTAGATCGGGTTTCGAGGAGCAGAAAGGCTCCGGAGGTTTCAATATTCACCTAACATACTAAGACATGCCAAACGAAGAAGTGGGAAGCTTTACATACCTTATAGACGTCTTATGCTCTCCCTAAAATGAAATCCCGTTTCGTCCGGAATCTGCAAATGGTCAAAGTTACCAATTAGAGATCCTTAGGCTTAAGAATTCCATTAACTTCATTTTTGTCTACCGAAATTTCGGCATCATTTCCCCTATATATCTAACACCCCCGAGACTTAGCTCGGGTCAAAATATATCAACAACAACAACCCAAACATCATCAAACAACATAAACCATAATCAAACCATTCTAACTTCAAAATTCTACCTCATTACATAAGTTGGCTACTCTTCATTCATACTTCAAAATTCCAAATCTATATCCACATTATTGTGTTCATTCACTCATTCAAGATTATTCAATCACATCCCAAGTATGTTCCAAACCATATACAAAATTTCCCGAAGTTCATTACTTTCCATATTTCATCCAAAACATCAAAAGTCACGACGAACATTCTAACTTGCATCGTTTCATTCCGAATTCATTAACATCAACTACAAGTCACATTTAAAGTCTTTTAGTATAATAGATATACAATGATATACACAAATATACCAAGGGTATATACTTTCCGATAATGTTCCGAAATCATTTTCCAACACCAATTCGATTTATTAAACGATCATTTACGTCATAAATGTCACAACGACGCAATAAACAAACTAACAAGATCAATTCGCATTTCTTTCTCCTTCCAAGTGCACACGGCCACAACACAACCCACACACACTCACACGGTTTTCTACACACATCAAAACTACGGGATTCTCGTCTATTCTCAATCCTTAACACATTCATACCAATTCCATAACATTTAAGGGGCAAAATTCTTACCTTTTCTTGAATTTCCGACTTGTCATAACCGCGCACCTTTCGCCAAACTAATTGTATCCCGTCGGAGAGCGTCTTGAGGACTCTACAAATATGGGAAAACAAGATTGTTTGAGCCACAAACAAAAGCTAGGAATTTATTTTTTTTGTTCTTGAAGAGGTTTCGGCCGAGAGGTTTTTTTGAGGTGCTTTCTTATTTTCTTTTTTGTTTTGATTCACTTTCTTGAAAATTCCAAAGGAGTTATGGATATATATCATGATCAAGGGTCATGTGATAATCACATGACCACTTAAAATGGATCTTGGGCCAAGCCTTGGCCGGCTACCCTTTACACTTGGGCTCAAATTTTTGTTCCAATTTGTTTTTGGCCCAATTCGTTAAAGTCTCATTTTGTAATTCCCGAAACTAATTTCCGAAATTCTAAATTTACCCTCAGCCTTCCCCAATGACTTAGCACCAAAAGTTTCATAACCAACATAGTCATATTATCTAGAATCAAAATATTTCCTTATAGCACACAAGTCTTATTCATTTTTCTCGATTTCCAAATATGCAAAAACACGGGACATAACATTCTCCCCCCCTTAAAAACATTCATCCCCGAATGTTAAATTAATCTTATAAGGTCTTATGATCATGGCGGGAGTGTCCCTTTTTATTAATGGCATACATAATTCATTTTATCAATCAATACAACAAACTGAAAAGTTTAGATTACCTGTGGATGTCGGGAACAAATGGTGGTATTTCTTCTTCACCTCGTCCTCCGCTTCCCAAGTCATTTCCTCCCGATTGTTGTTGCGCCACAGGACTTTAACGGAGGGCACTTCTTTAGTGCGTAGTCTCCTCACCTGTCGATCCAGAATAGATACAGGCTGCTCGTCATAAGACAACTGCTCCGTTACCTGAAGGTCATCCACTGGTAATATCCTGGAAGGATCACCAATACATTTCCACAACATAGACACATGAAACACCGGGTGTACGGCCTCCAAGTCGGATGGTAAATATAGCTCGTAGGCGACCTCGCCTATTTTTCGAACGATCTAATACGGCCCAATGTACCGGGGGCTCAACTTATCCTTTCTACCGAATCTCATGACACCCCTCATGGGCGACACCTTCAGGAATACCCAATCTCCAATCTGGAACTCTAACGGTCGACATCGTCTATCTGCATAAGCTTTCTGTCGACTCTGAGCAGCCAATAATCGTTCCCGAATAAGCTTTACCTTATCTACAGCTTCCTGGATCACATCTGGCCCAATCAGCTTAGTCTCGCCCACGTCAAACCAGCCAATAGGAGATCTGCATTTCCTGCCATAAAGAGCCTCGTACGGAGCCATATGAATGCTAGAGTGATAACTGTTATTATAGGCAAACTCAATAAGCGGCAAATGATCATCCCAGCTGCCTCTGAAATCAATAACGCAGGCCCACAACATATCTTCGAGCGTCTGAATAGTGCGCTCGGCCTGCCCGTCGGACCGAGGATGAAAAGCTGTACTGAGGCTCACCTGAGTCCTTAATCCCTCCTGGAATGACCTCCAGAAATTTGCCGTAAACTGGGCACCTCGGTCGGTAATAATAGATATAGGGACTCCGTGAAGTCTGACTATCTATCTGATGTACAATCTAGCGTAGTCCTCAGCCGAATAAGTAGTCCGGACCGAAAGGAAATGGGCTGATTTCGTCAATCTGTCAACAATAACCCAAATAGAATCATACATGCGTGGAGTGCGCGGTAACCCAACAACGAAATCCATATTAATCATCTCCCATTTCCAGGCTGGAATTTCCATCTCCTGTAATAATCCACCGGGCTTCTGATGCTCGATCTTAACTTGCTGGCAGTTCAGGCACTGACTAACAAACTCAGCAATATCCTTCTTCATGCCGTTCCACCAATACAAACACCTGAGATCCCGATACATTTTAGTGGAACCAGGATGAACAGAATACCGTGCATTATGGGCCGCGCCCATAATCTGCCGCCGTAAGCCCGCAACGTCCGGTACACAGAATCTGCCGTCATATAATAATACTCCTTCAGGCGAGATCTCAAACTGAGTCTTTGCTTTATTAAGGGCCACATCTTTGTACTGAATCAGGAGAGGATCTTCAAACTGGCGCTGCTTTACCTCCTGAATAATAGATGATTCAGCAACTGGACTAACAGAAATCCCAGCATCTCCAGAATCCGCCAAACGAACTCCGAGGCTGGCTAGCTGATGAATATCACGAACCAAATCCCTCTTATCAGATGGTACACCAGCCAGACTGCCTACGGACTTGCGGCTAAGTGCATCAGCTACCATATTGGCTTTCCCCGGATGGTACAGAATATCAACGTCGTAATCCTTTAGTAACTCAAGCCATCTCCGCTGCCGCAAATTTAGCTCCTTCTGCTTAAAAATATGCTGGAGACTCTTATGGTCCGTATAAATATCAACATGGACCCCATATAAATAATGCCGCCAAATCTTCAAAGCATGAATTACTGCGGCCATCTCAAGATCATGAGTGGGATAGTTCTTCTCGTGCGGTCTGAGCTGCCGGGAAGCATAGGCTATGACTCGACCGTGCTGCATCAATACACAACCTATCCCAATACCAGAGGCGTCACAATAGACAACATACCCGTCGGGTCCCTCTGGAAGAGCCAAAACGGGTGCTGAAACTAACCTTTCTTTCAACATCTGGAAGCTGCGCTCGCAGGCATCGGTCCACAGAAACTTCGCTGCTTTCTGAGTAAGCTTCGTCAGTGGTGCTGCAATAGAAGAAAAATCCTCCACGAACCTGCGATAATATCCGGCCAATCCCAGAAAACTGCGCACCTCCGTCGGTGTAGTAGGCCTGGGCCAATTCTGTACAGCCTCAATCTTCTGCGTATCGACCCGAATACCGTCTGCACTGACAATATGGCCCAAGAATGCCACAGAAGTCAACCAGAATTCACATTTGGAGAATTTAGCATATAACTTCTGCTGACGGAGAATGCCAAGTACCGTCCTCAAATGATCTGAATGCTCCTCGGCTGATCGCGAGTAAATCAGAATATCATCAATAAACACAATAACAAACATGTCCAGAAAAGGCCGAAATACCCGATTCATCAGATCCATAAATACCGCTGGAGCATTAGTTAGCCCGAAAGACATAACTCTGAACTCATAGTGCCCGTACCGGGTCCTGAAAGCAGTCTTCGGGATATCTGACTCCCGCACTCGCACCTGATGATAACCTGAGCGCAGATCTACCTTCGAGAAATATTTAGCACCCTGCAGCTGATCAAACAAGTCATCAATCCGGGGGAGGGGATATTTATTCTTAATAGTCACCTTATTCAGCTGCCGGTAGTCGATACATATCCGCAGTGACCCATCTTTATTTCTAACAAACAATACCGGCGCTCCCCAGGATGATGTGCTGGGTCTGATAAAGCCCTTATCCAACAAATCTTTCAGCTGCTCCTTCAACTCTTTCAACTCATCCGGTGCCATCCTGTACGGGGGAATAGATATAGGCTGCGTATCCGGCATCAACTCTATAGTGAAATCAATCTCCCGCTCAGGCGGAAGGCCAGGAAGCTCGTCAGGAAATACATCTGGAAACTCACTGACGACCAGAACAGACTAAAGGGTAGGTATCTCCGCTGCAGTATCGTGCACACGAACTAAATGATAGATATAACCCTTCTGGATCATCTTCTTAGCCTTGAGGTATGAAATAAACTTACCCCTCGGCGATGCTGTGGATCCGAACCACTCTATAACTGGTTCCCCTGGAAACTGAAAACGGACTACCTTTTTCTGGCAGTCAACATTAGCATAACAAGAAGACAACCAGTCCATACCCATAATGACGTCAAACTCAAGCATGTCTAACTCTATCAGATCAACCCTAGTGCGACGATCATAAATAGTCATAGAACAATCCCTATAGATCTGTCTCGCTATAACAAAATCCCCAACCAGCGTAGCTACCTCAAACGGATCTATAGGCTCAGACACTATCCCAATTTTACTAGCAACGAGCGGGGAAATATATGATAAAGTAGAACCAAGGTCAATCAATGCATATACAGATCTGGAGAAAACCAGTAATGTACCTGTGACGATGTTTGGCGAAGCCTCCTGATCCTGGCAGCTGGCCAAAGCATATATGCGGTTCGAGGGACCGCTAGAACCTGAAACGCCACCGTGGCCTCGACCGCGTCCCGCCGGTGTCGGCGCACCTCGCCCTGCAGGGCGTGCAACCGATGGAGCAGATGATGAACCGGCGGCTGACCCTGTCGGCTAAGCCACACTACCAGAACCGCTGGCCAACGGACAATCTCTCATAAAATGGCCCTGACCACCGCACGAAAAACAAGCTCCAGTAGCTCGATAACACTCCCCAGGATGAGACTTCCCGCAATGAGAACAACGGGGCCTGGGTGATCTGGTCTGGCTGGGACCTCTAGTCATCTGTGAACCTACCGCTCTGGAGCTCTGACCGGCCCCAGACGGTCCCGCACTGCCAAATCTCCGGCTGACTGACTGAGTACTCCGGCCGGACGGAGGTAGCTGTCTGCCTGACTGCTGCTGCTGAGGCTGTCCGCCTCGAGAATCCCCGGAATAACCAGCGGACCTAGCCCTCTTGGGCAGCCTCCTGTCCCGATCTCTACCAAAATGATCAGACCTGTGACGATCCTCCATACCTATCGCATAGGCCTGAAGTCGGGCAATGTCCATATCTGTCTGCAATGACACTGCCATACAGCCGTCGATCAAATACCGATCCAATCCCATAACATCTCTGTGCATCCGATCGGACATATCTGCTACCACGGCCGGTGCATATCGGGCCAGAGAATCAAACTCAAGATTATACTCGCGAACACTCCGACCCCTCTGCTGCAAATGTAAGAATCGGTCGGCCCATGCCCGCCGCAACTCTGGGGGTAGAAAGTGGTGGGTGAAAGTAGTCACAAACTGATCCCACATAGCTGGAGGAGCACCCTCACCCCTGGATAACTCCCAAGTCTCATACCAGTGAGTGGCAACATCTCGAAGCATGTGCGAAGCCAGCTCGACCGACTCGGTCTCTGAAGCCCTGACCAAGTCAGAGTGAGCGCCGCATCCCCCGAATAAAGTCATGGGGGTCCTCGTCGGGCTTAGACCCGAAAAACTCTGGAGGGCCACATAATAAAAACTCCCGAACTCTCAGGCTGTCCTGCCTGTCATCATCATCATCGTCCCTCCGCCCGTGCCTGCGAGCCTGTCCTGCCACCAGTGTAGTCAACAACTGTACAGCCTCCCTCAGGGTCCTATCCTCCGCCCCTGGCTGAGGAGCTGGAGTCTCGGGAGTGGGTACACGGACCTCTGGAGCTGCTGAAGGTCCTGCTCCAGGCTGTACTAGTGGGGGTGTAGCAGACCCCTCAGAATGAGGCGCAACCTCAGGCAAATCATAAACACGAGCCCGGGTCGCTCGCTGTGCCTGACTAGTCTCTCCCATCCTCGCCTTGCCCTTCTGGGCCGCCGTTGCCTTCTTCGGAGGAATCACTGCAAACACAAGAACGGGTCAAATCAGAATCGTCCTAATAGCATAGCTCTATCGCACGATCTAAGATTCCAAAGAAAGTAACATCCTAAATGCCCTGTAGTTCCCTGTGTATAGATGTGGTGCACAACACATCGATAAACAAGACTCTACGAGACACGGCCTGTAGACATTCCGAGGACAAACTGCTCTGATACCACTTTTGTCATGACCTAGCCCCGTGGGCCGCGACTGGCACCCTACCTGGGTCCCCAGACCAAATCACATATTCATTTACCAAATCCGAATGTATTTCAGAATTTCATAAAAGTCATATCAACATAGGTTATATCAAAATATGTCTTAAGCGGTCGCACAAATCAAAATGTCATATCGAATCCAAACGGAGCGGCGGAATAGACATCGCCGGTCATAAGTGCAAATATAAGCATAAGGGCCATTTAGGGCCATCATAACAAACTGACAGCTGTAAGACCAGAAAAACAAAATCAAACAAACATACATAGGACCCTCGCCCCAAATATATGACTACAGGCCTCTACGAATTCAAAACAAAGACATATGGCGAGACAGGGCCCCGCCATACCCAAATAGTCAAATGTACAAAATATATACATAGCAAAAGAAGTCTGTACAAAAAGTGGACTCCGAGTCAAGAAGGAGTACTCCGAAAGAGCAGAGAGTGAAGCCTACAGTGGAGGATCACCAATGTCTGTACCTGCGGGCATTAAACGCAGCCCCCGAAGAAAGGGGGTCAGTACGAAATATGTACTGAGTATGTAAAGCACGGAGTACAGAAATATGAGCCAAAACTGAAAGCAAACCGGATATCAAAAGGGAAGTACCAATCAGTATGTCAAAATCCGTATCAAATCAAATACATATACATAATGCAAACGAAATCATGCAAACGCTCGAGAACGTGGTCGCCACTCCGACGCTGGCGCCACACACAGCATAACACCAGAAGGTTTCGAATCTCCGTACATCCCCGAACACAAACATAAGTGAGCGTATCGCATCACTAGCCATATCACAGCATAACTCCAAACGGAACCCGGCCCTATGGCGAGGCCTCGGGAACCGTAACATAGCATACGGCCGAATTATCATAGGGCGCACGAATCATAACCAGCCCGGGAACCGGTGAACGAAGTCAAAATAAGGCACGAGCGGAGTCGTGAGCAAACAAATGCAATTTATATTTCAAAATAGCCTTTCAAAACTTAATAATCTCATAAGTCATTTCATAAACCAAAATAGTCGAATGATTAGTTCATACGAAAGTTTATCTCACAAATGGTTTCCAAAGTGGTACGTATGGCTCAAACGAAACTTAACATATCACAATAGTCAAAACATATTTTATAGAGGGAAGTTTCAAGGTCGAAGATCTCATATCGAAGTTCATCCAAAAAGGGAGCCCAATAGGACAAATAGGGCGTCTCGGGGTTAGCGGGCCCACCTCGAGTCAAATTGAGGTGGCGAACATAATTTACGAACATTTAGAGGCTAAAGATCATACATAATGATTTCAAAGTGACCCGATCACATGTCGATAGGTTTCGGACTTTTGGTTGCATTCTAGCCAAAATAGACCCTTTAGGCTTCAATTGAATTGAATGAATAGTAGTCGTATTGTAGATCGGGTTTCGAGGAGCAGAAAGGCTCCGGAGGTTCCAATATTCACCTAACATACTAAGACATGCCAAACGAAGAAGTGGGAAGCTTTACATACCTTATAGACGTCTTATGCTCTCCCTAAAATCAAATCCCGTTTCGTCCGGAATCTGTAAATGGTCAAAGTTACCAATTAGAGATCCTTAGGCTTAAGAATTCCATTAACTTCATTTTTGTCTACCGAAATTTCGGCAGCATTTCCCCTATATATCTAACACCCCCGAGACTTAGCTCGGCTCAAAATATATCAACAACAACAACCCAAACATCATCAAACAACATAAACCATAATCAAACCATTCTAACTTCAAAATTCTATCTCATTACATAAGTTGGCAACTCTTCATTCAAACTTCAAAATTTCAAATCTATATCCACATTATTGTATTCATTCACTCATTCAAGATTATTCAATCACATCCCAAGTATGTTCCAAACCATATACAAAATTTTCCGAAGTTCATTACTTTCCATATTTCATCCAAAACATCAAAAGTCACGACGAACATTCTAACTTGCATCGTTTCATTCTGAATTCATTAACATCAACTACAAGTCACATTTAAAGTCTTTTAGTATAATAGATATACAATGATATACACAAATATACCAAGGGTATATACTTTCCGATAATGTTCCGAAATTATTTTCCAACACCATATCGATTTATTAAACGACCATTTAAGTCATCAATGTCACAACGACGCAATAAACAAACTAACAAGATCAATTCACATTTCTTTCTCCTTCCAAGTGCACACGGCCACAACACAACCCACACACACTCACACGGTTTTCTACCAATTCCATAACATTTAAGGGGCAAAATTCTTACCTTTTCTTGAATTTCCGACTTGTCGCAACCACGCACCTTTCGCCAAACTAATTGTATCCCGTTGGAGAGCGTCTTGAGGACTCTACAAATATGGGAAAACAAGGATCTTTGAGCCACAAACAAAAGCTAGGATTTTTTTTTTTGTTCTTGAAGAGGTTTCGGCCGAGAGGTTTTTTTGAGGTGCTTTCTTATTTTCTTTTTTGTTCTGATTCACTTTCTTGAAAATTCCAAAGGAGTTATGGATATATATCACGATCAAGGGTCATGTGATAATCACATTACCACTTAAAATGGATCTTGGGCCAAGCCTTGGCCGGCTACCCTTTACACTTTGGGCTCAAATTTTTGTTCCAATTTTTTTTTGGCCCAATTCGTTAAAGTCTCGTTTTGTAATTCCCGAAACTAATTTCCGAAATTCCAAATTTACCCTCGGCCTTCCCCAATGACTTAGCACCAATAGTTTCATAACCAACATAGTCATATTATCTAGAATCAAAATATTTCCTTATAGCACACAAGTCTTATTCATTTTTCTCGATTTCCAAATATGCAAAAACACGGGACATAACAGTTCTGGGCTGAATCTACGGTCCGTGAATTTTATACGGCCAGTATGTTTGGTCGTATAATGTTCAGTTGCCCGCGACTTGTTTTTGTCGACTCGTTTGATCTTCGATCCTTATGGAACCTTCTTAAACTTGTTTAACACTTCAATACCAATCTAAAGGAAGTCATTACTCGTCTCCAAGACGTAATTATGCCATCATTAACTTGTCGCTCGTAATTCTCTTCCCGACACATAACATATCCTTTACTTTATTTGCCAAACTTCTTCCTTTTAGTCAAATGTCTTCGAATCTTGATTGAGATCATCAAATGCTATTTCTTACTTATCAAATCATCGTATACCTTGTGTTCCTTGCTAGCCTATTCACTGTACACTAACGGGGAATTTTCCAAGGTGTAACATTCTTCCCCCCTTTTTGAACGTTCGTCCTCGAATGTTAAACACTCAGAATTCTACGAAAATTTTGCCAGAGTTTCCCCTGTAATATGGCACTAACAACCTGTCGCAACAACCCATAATATCACTGCCTCATAGGGCTACATCACAATATCTACATATCTATGGCCACACACGACCAAAAGTATAAAAAGTAAGCGTACAAACTTCTTAATGTTGGGGCTTCATCTTGAATCTCTTCTGGGGGTTGGAATAAATGCGGGTACTTGGAATTCATACTTTCTTCCGTTTCCCAAGTCATTTCTTCCCGGTTATTGTTTCGCCACAAGACTTTGACTGAAGCTACCTCTTTATTTCGAAGTCTTCGCACTTGCCTGTCTAGAATGGAAATAGGTACTTCTTCATAGGTTAGCTTTTCTGTCACTTGCACATCATCTATCGGGACAATCTTTGTGGGATCTCCAACAGACTTGCGGAGCATCGAAACATGGAAGACTCGATGGACTGATTCAAGCTCTGAAGGAAGGTCCAATTCATAGGCTACATGACCCACCTTGCGGATAATTTTATAGGGTCTAACGTATCTAGGACGTAACTTCCCTTTCTTGCCAAATCTCATCACCCCTTTCATTGGCGATACTTTCAAAATACCCAATCACCAACCTGAAATTCCAAGTCTCATCGGCGATTGTCCGCATAAGACTTTTGGCAACTTTGGGCTGTCAACAATCGATCTCGGATCATCTTAACTTTTTCCACTGCTTGCTGAATCAATTCAGGGCCTACTAGCTGTGCTTCTCCTATTTCGAACCATCCGATTGGGGATCTACTGGAATGGTAGCTATTGTTGTATGCAAATTCGATTAGTGGCAAATGATAATCCCAACTACCACTGAAATCCAGCACACACACTCGTAGCATATCTTCCATGGTATGAATAGTACGCTCGACTTGTCCATCAGTCTGCGGATGAAATGCCGTGCTAAGCTTTACTTGGGTGCCTAGGCCCTCTTGAAAGGACTTCCAGAATTTGGCTTTAAACTGTGCTCCTCTATCTGTGATAATGGATAATGGAATACCATGGAGTCGCACAATTTCTTTGAGATACAATCTCGCATAATCTTCTGCTGAGTAGGTAGTTCTAACTGGAAGAAAATGAGCTGCTTTTATGAGTCTGTCCACAATCACCCATATAGAATCATACTTTCCTCGAGAACGAGGTAATCGCACAATAAAATCCATGTTCATCACTTCCAATTTCCAAGTAAGGAATTCCATTGCTTGCAATAATCCTCCTGGCCTTTGATGTTCGATCTTCACTTGTTGGCAATTTGGACATTGGGCTACAAATTTCGCTATGTCTCTCTTAATGTCATCCCACCAATATATCATCTTGAGATCATGATACATTTTGGTTGCACCTGGGTGAATAAAATACCGAGAATAATGGGCTTCTTCTAGGATTCGTCGGCGCAATTCTGCCACATTCGGCACACATAGCCTGCTTCGGTAACTAAGAATTCCATCCATGGAAACATCAAAGGAAGACTTCTCTTTTTCATATGATATATCTCTGTAATGGCTCAATTGACGATCTTCGTATTGCCACTCTCTCACTTCCATATCCAGGGACGAAACTGTGGGATCATTAATACTAATCCCTGCATTACCCAAATCAATTACACGTATCCCAAGATTAGCTAGTTGGTGGAGCTCGTGACCCATCTCTTTCTTTTCCGGTGGAACTTCACATAGACTACCCATGGATCGACGGCTAAGCGCATCGGCTACTAAATTCTCTTTTCCGGGGTGGTATAAAATGCTGACATCATAATCTTTCAATGATTCTAACCACCGCCTTTGCTGTAGATTTAACTTCTTCTGTCTGAAAATATAATGAAGACTCTTGTGATCTGTATAGATATCAACGTGCACACCATGCAAGTAATGTCTCAACATTTTTAATGCATGAATGACCGCAGCTAATTCAAGGTCATGAGTTGGATAGTTCTTTTCATGTTTCCGCAGCTGTCTCAAACCATATGCAACAACTCTACCGTGTTGTATCAATACGCATCCTAATCCAACACCAGAAGCGTCACAATACACAGCATAGCCATCTGACCCTTCTGGAAGTGTTAAGACCAGAGCTGAGGTCAATCTGTCTTTCAACTCTTGGAAACTGCACTCACAAGCATCATTCCACTGAAATCTAGCTGACTTCTGGGTTAGCTTCGTCAATGGGGCCGAAATAGATGAAAATCCCTCTACGAACCTTCTATGATAACCTGCCAAACCCAGAAAACTACGAACCTCTGTAGGCGCCGTAGGCCTTGGCCACGTTTTCACAGCTTCAATTTTCTGAGTGTCGACTCGAATGCCATCATCTGAAATAACATGGCCCAAAAATGTTACAGAATTTAGCCAGAACTCGCACTTTGAAAATTTTGCATATAATTCCCGGGCTCGAAGAATACCAAGTACGATACGTAAATGATCCGCATGTTCTGATTCTGTTCGAGAATACACCAGAATATCATCAATAAATACTATCACGAACAAATCCAAAAAGGGCCTGAATACATTATTCATCAGATTCATGAACACGGCCAGAGCGTTAGTCAACCCAAACGACATCACCCGGAATTCATAGTGGCCATATCTCATTCTGAAAGTTGTTTTAGGAATGTCTGCTTCTCTAATCCTCACTTGATGATGACCCGACCTCAAGTCTATTTTTGAAAACCACTTGTCACCCTGTAGCTGATTAAACAAATCGTCAATCCTTGGGAGAGGATATTTGTTCTTTATCGTCACTTTGCTCAATTGCCTATAATCGATGCATATTCATAGAGAACCGTATTTCTTTCTCATGAACAGGACTGGTGCTCCCCACGGTGATGAACTGGGTCTAATAAACCTCTTCTCGAGCAAATCTTTCAACTGCGCCTTTGGTTCTTTTAATTCTGCTGGAGCCATTCGATACGGAGGGATAGAAATAGGTTTGGTGTCCGACAACACATCAATGGCGAAGTCAATTTCTCTTTCTAGAGGAAGACCTAGAAGTTCGTCTGGAAATACATCTTGAAATTCATTCACTACCGGAAAGGATTGGAAAGTTGGCGACATTTCCTCGGTGTCATAAACCCGAACTAGATGATAAATATAACCCTTGGCTATCATCTTTCTCGCCTTAAGGTAGGAAATAAACCTACCTTTTGGGGATGCTGCATTACCCTTCGATTCAAGCACGGGCTCTCCCGGAAATTGAAATCGAACTACTTTCAATCAGCAATCAACATTATCATAGCACGAGGCCAACCAATCCATACCCATAATTACATCGAAATCTAACATTTTCAGCTCAATCAAATCAGCTTTGGTCTGGCGATCACATATCACAATTACACAATTTTTATACACTTGTCTTGCTATCACGGGATCACCAACTGGAGTAGACACCTCAAAAGGTCTGATTGGATCGAGTTTCACCCCAATACAACCAGCAACATATGGAGTAATATAAGAGAATGCAGAACCCGGATCTATCAATGCATACACATCACGGGAAAATATAGACAATGTACCTGTAACCACATCCGGGGAGGATTCAAGATCCTGTCGTCCGGCTAAAGCATATACATGGGGCTGAGTGGAACCTGAAGTAGATGCTGCCTCTCTGCCTCTACCTCGGCCTGCTGACATCTGGGGAGTCTGCCCTACCGGGCGCACTGAGGAAGAACCAACTGCTGAACCTGTGGGCTGAACTCCAACTCTGCTACTCATCGACGGGCAATCTCTTATCATGTGCCCAACCTGGCAACAAGCATAGCAAGCATCTGAACCCTGGCAACACTGTCCAGAATGTAATCCACCACACTGGTTACATCGCGATACTGGGGGTCTCCTCTGATTATAATCTTCCCTGAACTGGGAATCTGAGGCCCTCGAACTCTGACCCTGTCCTGAACGGAAGGAGCGATCAAATCTCCTACCTGCGAATCGAGGAGGTGCACTATTCACCGACTGGCCTGAGTACTTAGAATATGTCTGCCTTGATCCCCTCTATAATCACTGCCTGCTCCCATAGATCTGGCTCTCTTGCTTTGCCTTCTATCGATATCACAGTCAATTCTTTGTGGTTGTTATCGCCCCTCTAAGTTCTGGGCATGAGCTTGTATTCGGGAAATATCCATCCCGTCTTGTAAGGAAGCCGTCAAACAGTCTTTAAACAAATGTGGCCCTAGGCCACTCAAAAATCTATGTACGCGATCTCCCATGTCGACCACCATAGTCGGGGCATATCTAGCCAAAGAATTAAATTGAAGGCTATATTCCCGAGCGCCCATATTCCCTTGCCTCAAATTTAGAAATCTATCCGCTCTAGCTCGGAAGACCTCGGGTGGCAAGTAATGACGAATGAAAGCATCTACGAATTCTTGCCAAACCGGAGAAGGCGCATTCTCTCCTCTTGATAATACCCAGTTATTATACCATAAGACTGCCACATCCCGAAGTCTATAAGATGCCAACTCCACGGATTTAGTTTCGGAGGCATGGACAATCCTCAACGTCCTCAACATATCATCAATAAAACCTTGTGGGTCTTCATCCGACTTTGATTGAAAAACTCCAGAGGATTTGGACTCATAAAATCGCGGGCTCTGGTACTAGCTGCCCGATCACTTGAACTCACATTTTGCCGCTATACCTGTGCGGCAACCAACTGTGTCAATAGATTTATGGCCTTGGTCAATTGTTGACCCGAAGCAACCGGTGGAGGAATTGGAGCTGGAGCTCCTCCTTGTTCTTCCACATTAGGCGGGGTGGAGTAAGTATTAGATAGGGTCTCATTATGTGACTCGCCCTCTTTAATATTCATCGGAGGCTCTCTTTCTACCCGGCCCTTTGTCGTAGTCTTGCCCTTCTGGGCGGCTGTAGCTCTTCCCTTTGGTGGCATTCTGAAATCACAACACACTACTAGGGAGGATAAAATCTTATACCCGGCTCTATCGCACGATCTCACAAAAAGAAGGATGGTCATTTTTCCTAAATGCCCTGTAGCCTCTTGTTTATTTATGTGGTGCGCAACACACCATAAACAAGACTCTACTAGACACGACTCGTAGACATTTCCTATGAATAAACCGCTCTGATAACACTTTTGTCACGACCCAGCTAGGGGCCGCGACGGGTACCCGGGGCTAACCACCGAGCACCGCTCGTTCTATTACTCACCTTACTCATTTAATACTCTTTTATCAAATTTTATACTCAATTCATGAAAAAGAATCATTTACCAATTGAAAATATGAATACTTTCATATACATAAGCCTCCCGGCCATCAAAATAATATATATACATAGTAGCATCCTCGTGAGACCATCTAACCCACACTGCGTATCTACGAGCCTCTACTGGAATGCTAGACATAAGGACGGGACAAGACCCCGTCATGCCTAAAATACATATACACGAATATAAACCAAAGGATCATCATAAACACCTCCGGAACAAAGGAGTAATCTCGAATCAGCTGACAGCTACTACGAATCTGGATCAAGCTCACCGCCCTGTCTACCTGTGGGCACGAACACAGCGTCCAAAGAAAATGGACATCAGTACGAACATTGTACTGAGAATGAGAGGCATAAACAATGAAATAAGACAATGATATAAAGGAAATGTCAATATGGGAAATTTGTATCTGACTGTCAAGTATAAAGGAAACAATGCATGCTGGCTTACTCATAATCATAATCATGTCATGTATGCATAAATACATAAGTTGCCCGTCCATGTAGATACGGTGTGATAATGTATAAGCTGCCTGTGCATATCGGATCGGTGTTATCATCATAACATTATCCTGCGTACAGGCCTCACGCATCCGGGGTATCATCTCATGCCGCCCACTAGTGGTGTCTGCCCATGCCATCTGGCCATGGTGTATACGCTGCCCGCCTTAGCGGTGACTGCCCGGCCATATAGGCGCGGTGTTATATCCTCATCATAACATGCTCATCATAATATGCTTATCATGGTATGCTCATCATAATATGCTTATCATAGTACATGTATAATGGCATAAGAACAACTATACTTTATCGGGGTGACGTAAGGTCGTGATCCCCCGATTTCATTATGGAGCAATCTTTGACATTTTGCCTCACCTTGAAGGAATTAGCATCTAATGTGAGTGTAAGCATTAAATATAATCATTATCATTATAGGATCATCATATCATACATTTTAGAATTTCTATACTTTAGCTCATCATCATCATTATAGGACTCATAACATATCTCTTATCTTATATAGCTATTCATGGACATAGACTTTTAGCTTTCCGGAATATAGGAATTCATGAAGAGGAAAGAAGAGTCATGATATAGGATTCATGCCATTAGAAAGAAAGGACTAGCCTTACATACCTTTCTCGATTAATTAGTCTATCGTTCGCTTGTTCTCCTTTAATGTCACATTTCTACCTTCAAGATAGAATTCGCATTAACGTTAGTTAATCGACTATAAGAACGCTCTACTATTTCTAGGGGAAATTGGGCAGAATTTCCTTTGTTTATACTACTTTCCCCATATTCTATATCAACTCCCAAGGTTAATAACAACATTCACAATTTAGCAACAACAATCATCATTTACATACATTTACCAGAATTCACCATTTCTCTTCAATTTCTCCACATTTGTGGTTATAGCTCATTATCACGTTTTCTCATATATAATACTTATTCCACGGTCTAAATGGCATTTATAACGTATTCCCGATCACAACATACCAACATTCATTATTCATCCCAACCACTATTCAACGATGACACTATTCACTCATTTATGACCCATTTTCTATGTATTTCTACAATTCAAGTGTCTTAGCCGTCCAACACCTTAAACAACATGGTATTGTCATGAAACTTACCTTAGATGATGGATGAACAACCTTTTAATGGAAATACACTTCTAGCACCACAACCCTACTTCACTTCTCTTGGGTTTCCTTGAGGTGGATGAGGTCTTACTAGGTTTCATGCACTTGATTCCATGGTTTTGATGTAGTTGATCATTGATTGCTTTTGATTTCTTGTAGATGAATATTGGAGAGGGTTCTATAGTTTTCTTGAAGTGTAGAGAGTGGGAATGAAATGAGATGAAATAAAAAAGGGTCCCTTATTTTAAATTAAAAGCTGGCCCGACCAACTTATACGGACCAACATACGGTCCGTATATTTTTCACTAACCGTATGTTTGGTCCAGGGAGGTATGCTGTTCTGGGCTGAACCTACGGTCCGTGAATTTTATACGGCCAGTATGTCTGGCTGTATAATGTTCAGTTGTCCAGGACTTGTTTTCATCGACTAGTTTGATCTCCGATACTTATGGAACCTTCTTAACACTTGTTTAACACTTCAATACCAATCTAAAAGACGTCATTACTCGTCTCCAAGACATCATTATGCCATCATTAACTCGTCGCTCGTAATTCTCTTCCCGACACATAACATATCCTTTACTTTCTTTGACAAACTTCTTCCTTTTAGTCAAATGTCTTCGAATCTCGATTGAGATCATCAAATGCTATTTATTACTTATCAAATCAGCGTATACATCATGTTCCTTGCTAGCCTATTCACTGTACACAAACGGGGAATTTTCAAAGGTGTAACACTACCTGCCGGCATGAACGGAGCGTCCATAAAAGAAAGGACGTCAGTACGAACAATGTACTAAGTATGTAAGGCATGTATGACAGCATAAGCAAGAAATAAGAGAACATGAAACGAAGAGATAACCTGTAACTAATTGCCTCTTAAGGCGGAGTCATACATGCTAACTTTTACCTTTAAACAACATCATAAACATATGCATATACATAAACTGCTTATCATCCTTAGCCCGCGTCCGGGGTAACCATCTCATGCCGCCCACTAGTGGTGACTGCCCGGCCAACTAGGCACGGTGTTATCCATAAGCCGCCCACTTATGCCCAGCATAGTGGTGTCTGTTCGACCAACAAGGCATGGTGTAGTCATACAAATACATAACATAAAGCATGCATGAGAGCTCAAGTAAATGCTATAACTCTATTGGAGTGAAGTAAGGTTGGTACCCTCCGATTATATTATGGAACAACCATCATCACTATGTCTCACCTTGAAGGAACTACTGTCATGAGGTGAGATGGCCAACGATGAATAACATCAAGGAAATTATGAAATACGATCATTAAGCTCAAAATAGCATCAATTCATAATCTTTGGAATCTCTAGAAGTAAAATCATCATCATCAACATTATTATAGAACACATCTTATCTCTTTCTCATAAGGAGATCTTAAGAATCTTTAGCTTTCATCTTTTTGGATGTAAGAAGGTCATGGAGATGTAGAGAGAAAATCATAATATAGAAGTCATGCCTTTGAAAGAAGGGGACTAGCCTTAACATACCTTTCGCATCTCTTTAACTTTATCAACTAAACGCTTTCTTCCCAAGCTCACAATTCTACATACGAGAGAATTCGTTCTAAGGTTAGGCCATTAGAAACATGCTTAAGTTTAAGCTAAAGCGACTAAAAGGCCAACGAAAATTTGGCAGCATTTCCTCTGTTTCAACAACTTTCTATATACAACAAACATCTCCCAAACATCAATAGCAACACCTACAATATCATAATCAATAAACTTTTTCGAGTTAAACATTGTTCAATCCTCAAAACGCCTTTTCAAAGTCATTCATAATCATAATTACAACACAATACCATATTCATTTACATATAATACTTCCTCAACATCCTTAGTATCATTCATAACAAGATTATACTAATAGCATACTAAGAATCATGACTCAAGTTAACTTACTACTCAAAATGTCATTATTTCCATATTTGAGCTCATACCATACTTTCTTATTTCATCCAAGTCATTCAACCACTTAAATACTCTTAATAATATGGAATGGATGTAAAACTCACCTTTGATCATATAGGAATGAACTTTGGATGAATATACCTCACTTGAGAACAACCCCAACTTCAATACCAAAGCAATTCTTGATTTCTATAAACCATAGTGAGCCTCCTTGCGCTTGATCCTCTTGATTCTTGGTGTTTAATATTTGATCTGTGTTGGATTTGTGTGAATATGGTGTGTGGAATATTCTAGAGTTCTCAAGAGGTGTGGAGAAGATGAGAAATAAGAAATAAGAAATAAGAACTTGGGTCATCTTTTTATAAAAAAACAAAGTTGCCCGATAGGATTTATACGCACACTTATATGGTCCGTATAATTTTATACGGTCCGAATAAGTTACCGTATAATAGCACCTGAGATGATCCTTCACTGTAACTGTTATACGGACCATTATACAAACCGTATAACTCACCTTTTTCCAAAGTTGCCTTTGTTGATTCGTTTGATCTCAAATCCTTATGGAGTCTTCTTAGTACTTGTTTAACACTTCATTAACCATCTAAGGAGCCCTATAACTCCTTTCCAATACATTAATAAATAAATGTTAACTCGTTACTTGCAAAAACCTCTCCAAACACGACTTATACTTTACTTCCTTCGACGAACTTAGTTTCACCGATTCATCTAGCTTTAAAATCTTGTTGTATACACTTTGAAACTACTAAGTTCTCTCCTTATAGTCACATGGACTTCATTTTCACATTAATCTTGCGCTATTCTATTCACAGCACACCTATATGAAATGTCCGAGGTGTAACATATCCAATGCACTTGCAAAGTATCGACACATGCAAAACCGGGTGGACTGACTGCAAGTCCGAAGGTAGATCTAACTCATAAGCCCCCTGGCCTACCTTGCATACAATCTGGTAAGGCTTAGTATACCGAGGACTAAGCTTTCCCTTCCTACCAAATCTTATTACACCTTTCATAGGTGACACCTTCAAGAATACCCAATCATTAACTTGGAATTCTATGTCTCATCAATGATTATCTGCATAAGATTTCTGATGACTCTGAGCTGCCAATAATTGATCATGAATAAGCTTGACCTTTTCCATGGCTTGCTGGACCAAGTCTGGCCTTATTAACTTAGTTTCTCCCAATTCAAACCACCCAACTGGTGATCTACACTTGCGCCCATATAAACACTTATACGAGACCATTTGGATACTAGAATGATAATTATTGTTATAAGGGAATTCAATAAGCGGTAAGTGATCATCCTAACTACCTCTGAAGTCTAACACACATGCCCGTATCAAATCTTCGAGAGTCTGAATGGTACGCTCAGCTTGTCCATCAGTCTGGGGGTGAAATGTTGTGCTAAGACTTACCAGAGTCCCTAAACCTTCTTAAAAGGATTTCCAAAAATTAGCTGTGAACTGGGTTCCTCTATCAGAAATAATAGATACTGGAACACCATAGAGTCGTACTATCTCTTTGTTATAAAGCTTTGCATCATCCTCAACTGCGTGTGTAGTTCTAACAGGCAGGGAACTACTCATATAGAATCATACTTATGCTGAGAACGAGGCAAGCCTGCAACGAAATCCATATTAATCACTTCCCATTTCCAAGTCTGAATTTCCATAGTTTGCTATAATCCCCTAGGCTTCTGATGCTCAATATTCACCAGCTGACAGTTAGTACATTGAGATACAAACTCTGCTATGTCTTTCTTCATCCCATCCCACCAATGTATGGATTTAAGATCATGATACATTTTCGTCGCTCCTGGATGAAAAGAATAACGGGAGCAATGGGCTTCGTCCAGAATCTGGTGACTTAATCCTGTAACATCAGGAACACACAATCTGCCTCGGCATCTGAGAACTCCATCTGAAGAAATCTCAAAGGATGATTTTTTCTTTTGAGGAAGTGTATGTCTGTAATTAACTAATATGGGTTCCTCATACTGCATTCTTTCACCTCAACCACCAATGACGATACAGCTGAATTCGGAATGGTAACTCCCATATTGCCCGAGTCCATTAACCGAACTCCTAGGCTAACTAATTGCTGAAGCTCATGAGCTAACTCTCTTTTCTCTGGCTGAACTTCACATAAGCTACCCATAGATCTATGGCTAAGAGCATCAGCTCCGACGTTCTCTTTCCCTGGATGATATAGGATGCTAACATCATAATCTTTCAACAGATCCATCCATTGCCTCTATCACAAGTTCAACTCTTTCTTCTTGAAAATATACTGAAGACTCTTATGATCTGTATAAATATCAACATGAACACCATACAAATAATGCCTCCAAATTTTAATTGCATGAATCACAGTAGCTAACTCTAGATCATGGGTTTGATAGTTTTTTTTGTGTTTTCGCAACTGCCTTGAAGCATAAGCAATAACTTTGCTAGGCTGCATCAACACACAACCTAGATCATGGGTTGGATAGTTTTCTCGTGTTTTCGCAACTTCCTTGAAGCATAAGAAATAAATTTTCTAGGCTGCATCAACACACAATCTAACCTCACGCTTGAAGCATCACAATACACCACATAGCCCTCCGGTACTTCTGGAAGTGTCAGAACTGGGGCTGAAGTCAGCCTATCTAACAGTTTTTGAAAACTGAGCTTACAAGCATCCGACCATTGAAATTTAGCTTATTTCTGAGTTAGTTTCGTTAATGGAGCAGAAATAGAAGAAAAGCATTCTACAAATCTTCGGTAATAACCTGCCAAACCCAGAAAACTACGAACCTCTGTAGGTGTTGTAGGTCTCGGCCAAGTCTTTACAGCTTCAATCTTCTGGATATCCACCCAAATGCCATTAGCTGAAATAATATCCCCACAAAAGTCACAGAATTTAACCAAAACTCACATTTTGAAAATTTTTCATATAGCTCCCGATCCTGAAGAACTCTAATGACCGCACGTAAATGATCTGCATGCTCTACCTCGGATCGAGAGTATACCAGGATATAGTCGATAAACACCATCACAAATGAATCTAGAAAAGGCCTGAACACACTATTCATCAAATCCATGAACACAGCCGGTGCATTAGTTAATCCAAACGACAGTACCCGACACTCGAAATGGCCATATCTAGTTCTTAAGGCTGTCTTGGGAATATCTTTGTCCCTAACTCTCACATGATGATGCCCGGATCTTAAAATTATCATTGAGAACCATTTGGCACCCTACAATTGATCAAATAAATCATCAATCCTTGGAAGTGGATATTTATTCTTGATCGTCACCTTATTCAGCTATATGTAATTAGTACACATTCGCAAGGAGCCATCTTTATTCCTTACAAACAACACAGGTGCTCCCCACGGCGATGAACTAGGCCTGATAAAGCCTTTCTCGAGAAAATCCTACTATTTCTCCTTCAACTCTTTCAATTCTGCAGGAGCCATTCTATAAGGGGGAATAGTTATGGGCTCGGTATCCAGCAGTACATCAATAATGAAATCAATCTCTCGTTCGGGTAGAAAGCCTGGAAGCTCATTTGGGAACACATCTGGAAAGTCATTCACTACTGGAATAGATTGAAGGATCGGCGATTTTGTCTCTGTATCTTGGACCCGAAATAAATGATAAATATATCCTTTAGCAATCATCTTCCTTGGCTTGAGATAGGAGATAAACCTACCTCTTGGAGACGTTATATTACCCTTCCATTCCAAAACTGGTTCTCCCGGAAACTGGAAGCGAACCATTTTCATTCTACGATCAACATTGGCATAACAAGAAGCCAACCAATCCATACCCATAATAACATCAAAATCCACCATTTTAAACTCAATCAAATCTGCCATGGTACGACAGTCACAGACTATAACCACACAATTTCTATATACTCGACTAGCTATCACTGGATCACCAATGGGTGTAGATACTTCGAAAGCTTTAATTGACTCGGGTTTCACCCCAAATCTACCAGCAACATAAAGAGTAACATATGACAATGTAGAGCCTGGATCAATCAATGCATATACATCATGGGAGAATACCGATAATATACCTGTGACAACATCAGGGGAGAGCTCAAGATCCTGTCACCCAGCCAGTGCATAGATACGGTGCTAAGGACCACTCAAACTAGGTGCTCCTCCTCTACCTCTACCACGACTAGCTGGTGTTTATAGGCATTGCCTCGAAGGGCGTATAGATGATGAAGACCCAGCTGCTGACACTGTGGCTGAACCGTACCTCTACTACATCTCGAGGGACAGTCACGCATCATATGGTCTAGCTGACCGCAGGCATAGCAAACATCTAAACCTAATCGGCACTGTCCTCAATATATCTTCCCGCACTGAGTATATCGTGGTAAGGCTGGTCTTTCCTGGTCTGAATCACCCCTGTACTGAGAAGCCGAAGCTCTGAAACCTTGACCCGATCCAGAGTGAATAGGTGTATCAAATCTCTAGACCGCAAATCGTGGAGGTGCACTAGTCGCTGAATGGCCCGAGTGCTTAGAATACTACTGCCTTTGCCTTCCTTTAAATTCACTAGCCGGACCCGAGGATCTAGACCTCTTGCTATAACCCCTACCATGCGCACGCTCACTCATTTGCTGTTGTTGTCGTTCTTCTAAATTCTGGGCATGGGTTGAATGTGAGAAATATCCCTACCTTCCTGAAGTGAGGCTGTCAAGCACTTACCCATCAAATGTGTCCCCAAACCATTCACAAACCGATGAACACGATCTCCCATATATGCACTTTGTCACACCCTAACCTCATTAGGGTGTGATGGGCATCCGACCCTATACTCGGAGCCGAGCGAACCCGCTGACTCTTATTACGTACTTAATTTCCTTAGACTCTTACATTAATAAGAAATGAAAACGTAGTAAAACCTTCAGATTTTTTTTTTTGTATTCAATTCATACAAAATCTGTAATTATATGAAACTTATATTATAACACGAATGACACATCGGCCGGTGGAGCCGCTTACTGAACGAACAACCAATAACCACGACTCTGTCTGCAAAGTCTCTAACTGCGAACAAGACATCATAGTACGCTGACTCGGACACACTCCAGGACCAAATGGAGCTCGCCAACTTTGCTGGAACATCTCCTACAGTAGCTTCAACTCATCTGGGTGTACCTGCGCGGCATGAAACACAGCCCCCGAAGAAGAGGGGTCAGTACGAGCAATGTACTGAGTATGTAAGGCATGAATAGTAACATAGTAAGGAATATAAATATGAATAATAACAGGATGGAAATATAGAAAATATCATGGGGTAAAAGAGTAACCTGTACGTATGAGTGCCCCTTAGGGTGGATGCCATGCATGCTTATCTTTCCTTTGAAAACATTTCCCTTTCATATATAGAAAATAGCACATCTCATAGCGCCGACCCCCGTCGGCTCCCCCACATATATAGAAAATAGAACATATCATATCATAGCGCCGAATACGTCGGCTCCCCCACATATATCCCGCGTCCGGGCATCCCGCGTCCGGGATGATAATCACGCCAACTGATCAGGTGGATACGCGTATATAACGCTCTGGCCCTTTTCCCATCTTCCCTATATACATATACATATATCCCATAAGCAGCATGCATGAGAGGCCAAAGAAAGTCATGTATCTATCGGAGTGACGTAAGGTCGGTAACCTCCGATTGCATTATGGAATAACCATGGTCACTTTGTCTCACCTTGAAGGAACGATAATTATAAGGGGAGACGATCAACGAAGGATAACATTATGAGAAAACATAGAATAAGATCATAAACATCGTAAGACGTCAATTCATATACTTTGGAGTATTTAGAAAATAGAGTCATAATCAAGGAATAGAATTAAGGATCAAGAACTAGTCCAATATTCTCATATTCATATTGAATCCATATCTTGAGACTTCCAAACATGGAACCATCCTTATCACGATCATCTTAGACATATTCTCCTTTTTGACAACATCATTTTCATTACAAAACCATGGCCGTCGTTATAGTCATAAAAGCTTATAAAATCATAAACCTTTTTTCTTTCTTTTTTGGAAAAGTATAGACTTTTTGGAAAACATTTACGGTTTATCAAGAAAAGAATCCTGCTTTAGAGTCATAAACATCTAACTTTTGAAAACAAGGAAGTTATGGAAATACTTGCGAAATCATAACCTAGGGATCATGCCTTTGAAAGAAAGGGACGAGCCTTAACATACCTGTGCCGCGCCTTACTAGCTACGCTTATTCGTCCAACTTCTTAGTCTACATTCAAGAAGATCGACACAATCATTAGATTCATCACCATATACTTGTCTTAATCCTTCAAATACACCATCCCCGAGATTCTAACTCGGCCAACAATACCACAACAAATCCGAGAATTTAACTCGGCCAAGTCAACAACAATACCAACAATTATTCCAGCAATACTATAATATTCCAAATGACCCAATCAACATACAATACCACCCGAACCTCTTCAACTTCAATAAAATTATTAGCCACACATCTTTCTCGTTCTAGATTCATAAACCATATCAACAACCATGCATTAACAACATCATTCATACACTGTAAGAATCCAAGCTAGTGTCGCATTAACTTTTCTTCAACAATTCTATAACGATTACAACTTCATTTCCAAGTAATTAAACCTTCATTTTCTTAGGGATTCCACAACAACAACAACTAATATATCACATAGAATCAATTCACCATAACTTGCCAAACCAACCCCTATTCGGCCACAATAACTACATGCATATTTTCATGAATTTTTCCATCCATTTCCATACATTACAACAACAACCAACATTCTACATAAAATTAATCCATTCTTTCTACACAACATCACACATACACGGCCAACACTATACATATACGACCACACATCAACACATACATGTACCATAAATTCCATCCATTTCTACATTCTACAACATTCACAATCATCTCCAACACATAGAAAAAGGGATTAAACCTTACCTTCCTCCACTTGTCTTCTCACTTGGCTAGAGTTTCCAACTTGCACAACCAATGCTTTTCTTACTCCAACAACCACTCCATGTTAATGAGGGGCTTCCATTTGGTTGAAATGCTAGAAGGAATTAATTTTTCTTGACCAATTTCCATGGCCCTATTTTTGCCAACCTTGGCCGAGCACTACTATATTCTTTCTTCAAGTTTTTCTTGAATTGGAAGATGAATATTTTGTCTTTCTTGGTAAGCATGTCCACATATATATAATTAGTTGCTTCCAATACCAAGTGGACAAATGTCCTCTTTCTTGAAACTTCCTTAATATAAAAATAAGATGACTAATTAATTTAATTTTGTCATCACCTTTATATATATATATATATATATATATATATATATATATATATATATATATATATATATATATATATATATATATATATCACACGGCCACAATGGCCCCTTTCAAGAATTTTCTTGAACTTTTCGTGAAATTACCATTTTGCCCCTAAGCTTCCACAATATTACTATGAACTATTTTGCGAATTTCCCTTTTTTCCCTTAGCCTTTCTCAATATTCCCACACTAATAATGTTCATAAAAAATATTCATAACCAACTTGTACATTAAAATAATTTTGAAAGATGGCCAATCCCTTAACTTGCTACGACGACCTTGAAATATCCGAACGTATAAAATATGGGATATAACAGCTACCATGGCTGAGGAATACCTAACCAAAGAATTAAAATAGAGGTGATACTCTAAGGCACTCATATTCCCTTGTCTAAGATTCAGGAACCTGTCAGCTCGGGCCCGTCGAACCTCTGGCGGCAAATAGTGTTGGAGGAAAGCATCTACAAACTCTTGCCATACCGGTAGATGTGGATTAACTCCTCTAGAAGATATCCAAACAATATACTAATGAACCGCAACATCCCGTAGTCTATAGGAAGCCAAATCTACCGACTCAAAATTCGAAACATGTATTACCCGCAATGTTCTCAACATTCCATCTATGAAGCCCTGTGGATCCTCATCCAGTTTTGACCCAAAGAATTCTGGAGGGTTCAAACGAATGAAATCACGGGCTTTGGCACTGACAGCTCTATCACTATGACCGTACCTTGCCGCTGACAGCTCTTTCTTCTCTTGGCCTGAGGCATCTGGTGGAGGAACTGGGGGTGTAGGAGCTGGGGAAGAGGCTCTCTCATGCTCCTCTAAAGCAGGCATTGAGTGAGAGTACCGAGATGAAACCTCATTCTGGGACTTGACCTCCTCTACCTCTGTTGGCAGTACCCGTTCAATCCTCCTACCTGCCACTGTCTTCCCCTTTTGGGCTGCTATAGCTTTTCTCTTCACAGGCATCACTGAAAACATAACACATGGTTAAGAAAAGGGAAATTCTTATATCATGACTCTGTCGCACACTGTATGAAGAAAAAGAAGGTCATTCATTCCTAAATGCTCGCATCCTCTTGTTTATAACTGTGGCGCGCTTCACACCGATAAACAAGACTCTACTAGACAAGCTCGTAGACACACCCTAGGACGAACTGCTCTGATACCACTTTTGTCACGACCTAACCGGAGGGCCGTGACGGGTACCCGAAACTACCCTACCGAGCACTATTAGCATACTCTCATAATCACATCTAGGTGAGCCATATGGCTAACTTATAATTACCAAGAACCAGGTGACACAAGTTCCATCAAACATAGTCACATTTACATAAACATCATTAATGTTGCCCATATATACAAGTGGACAAGGCCATCAAAATGATATGCAAAATGTGAATCGATAAGGCTATGGGATACATAGCTATACGCATCTTCCTGCGAGTCTCTATGAAGAGTATATAATATCGTAAAGACGGGATAGGACTCCGCCATGCGCATGTATGTACACAAAAGAATAATACCAACTACTGCAGCTCCGGATCAGATGGAGCACTTTTGTGCAATCTCTGGTGAAGCAGCCTAAAGGTTTGGTCTATCTCTCTGTCTACCCGCGAGCACGAACGCAATGTCCACAAATAAAAGGACGTCAGTACGTACAATGTACTGAGTATGTAAAGCATGAATAGTAGCATGATAAAAGCATGGAAAATGACATAAGATAAATGAATCATTTATACCTTATAATACCTTTTAAGATGTTCATCATTCTTACTTAACCTTTCTCTAGAGAAAACATTTCATACATATACGTATAATGATACTGTCACGACCCAACTAGAGGGCCATGACAAGTACCTGGAGTGTCACGACCCAGCTAGGGGCCGCGACGGGTACCCGGTGCTAACCACCGAGCACCGCTCGTTCTATTACTCACCTTACTCGATTAATGCCCTTTTATCACATTTATATTCAAACCATAGGAAAATCATAGTTTGTATGAAAACATAAATACTTTTATACATATATGCCTTTAGGCTATCAAAATAATAAATGTACATATACATAAGAAATGTGAGACCATACTACCCACACTGCGCATCTACGAGCCTCTACTGACATAATATACATATGGACGGAACAAGACTCCGTCGTGCCCAAAAATATACATATGTCAAAAGGACAGTCGTAAGCACCTCCGAACAATGGAGTGCTCTCAATCCGTTTACAGCTCCTAGGAATCTGGATCAAGCTCACCCCCCTGTCTACCTGTGGGCATGAACACAGCGTCCAAAGAAAAGGACGTCAGTACGAATATTGTACTGAGTATGAGAGGCATAAACAATGAAGAAGACAACAATAATATAAGGAGAACATCAATAAGAACAGCTGAGTCTGAACAATAATCATAAGAGAAGTGATGCATGCTGTCTTACTCATACTCATCGTGATATCATAAATGCATGACATGCAAGCTGCCTGTCCTTACCGGAACGGTGTGATAATCAATAATATAAGCCCGCGTGCAGGCCTCCCGCTTCCGCGGTACCATCTCATGCCGCCCACTAGTGGTATCTGCCCACGGCAGAAGGTCGTGGTGTATCCGTATAGCTGCCCGCCGTAGCGGTGACTGCCCGGCCAACTAGGCGCGGTGTGATGCAATCATGACATGCTCATTGTAAAATACTTATAATAATATGATTATCAAAATATTCTTATCTTAACATGATACATGCATAAGGCTCAAGATCATCTATACTCTAACGGGGTGACGTAAGGTCGTGATCCCCCGATTTCATTATGGAGAAATTATCGACATTCTGGCTCACCTTGAAGGAATTAGTACATAAGGTGAGTGTGAGCAATAAAGGACATCATTTTCAATATGGAATTATCATAGCATATTTCTTATCTTATATAAACATGTAGGAATATAGGCTTTTAGCTACTCGGGATACATGAACTCGTGAAGAGGAAAAGAACTCATACTATAGGATTCATGCCATTGGAAAGGAAGGACTAGCCTCACATACCTGGTCGTTTAGCTACGCTATCGTTCACTTGTCTTCCTTCGATGTCACGTCGTTACCTTCACGAGAGAATCCTATTAACATTAGTTACCCGATTATAAGAACGCATCGCTATCTCTAGAGAAATTTAGGCGGCATCTCCTTTGTTTCTACTACCTCTTTCTCCGTTCTATTCCAATCCCTAAACATGTATAACAACACCCATAATATTGCAAGCAACAATCATCATTTATATACTTTAAGCAAAATCCACCATTTTCCTCCAATTTCTCCACACATAATGATTTTAGCCCGTTATCGTATTTCCTTGTGTTTTACACTTATATCATGACCTATACACCATGTATGACGTATTCATAATCATAACATGTCAACTTCCATGATTCCATCCAACTATCATTCCATAGTGACACTATTCACTCAGTAATGGTTCATTTTCTATGTTCTTTTACATTTCAAGTATCTAAGCCTTCCAATACCTTAAATAACATGGTATAGTCATGAAACATACCTTAGATGATGGTTGGACAAGCCTTGAATGAGAATACTCCTTTAGCACTAAAACCCTTCTCCACCCCTTTTGAAATTTCTTGAAGAATGTGACCCCCAACTGGGTTTCATACACTTTGTTTCATAGATTTGGTGTTGATGATCTTAGTTTCCCTTTGATTCTCTTGAATTGTTATGGAGGAAGTGTTTGGAGAGTTCTAAAGCATTCTTGAGTTGTATGGATGAAGAATGAAATAAAATGAGGCTTGGGTCCCTTTTAATAATTCAAAGTTTGATATTTAATGATCAACAGTCGGGGTGAACAGTGGTCGTAAACCACAGTTTACGGACCGTAAATCAGTTTACGGGCCGTATAGTGTGGTCGTTTTTAAGCATATCAAAATAGAGAAGTTGAATGAAGAACATGGCAGTTTACGATCGAGTTTTACGGGCCGTATATCAAGTCATTTTTTAACCATTTTCTCACTCAATAGAAAGTTGAGATTTTTTGAAGGCTGGAGGACGATGGTGATTTACGATCCGTAAATCACTTTACGAGCCGTAAATCACTTTACGACCATTGGGCTAGATAAAATTCTACAACTTTCTCATTTCCAAAAATTCATGAATCACCCCTTACTTAGTAAAACAACACGCACTCATACCCTTCGTTGGTCTATTCCTTGTACATGTACGGGGATTTTTCCAAGGTGTAACATTCTTCCCACCTTTTGGAACATTCCTCCTTGAATTTTAAAATACTTGGGAATCCTTGAAAAATTTCGCCAGAGTCTCCTTTGTACATTTGGCACTACCTACCTGCCACAACAACCCATAATATCTTCGCCTCACAGGGCTACATCACCATAGCAACATCTCTATGGCCACACACGACCAAAACATAAAGATAAAGTATACATACCTTATAACCTCGGCGTCTCATCCCGATCTTCTTCTGGAGATTGGAATAAATGCAGGTATTTGGCTTTCATCTTCTCTTTCGCTTCCCAAGTCATTTCTTCCCTATTGTTGTTTCGCCATCGAACCTTGACTGAAGCGACTTCTTTATTTCGGAGTCTTCGCACTTGTCTATATAAGCTGGCAATAGGTACTTCTTCATATGTCAGCTTCTCTTTCACTTGCACATCCTCTACCGGAACTATCCTTGTTGGATCTCCAACATACTTGCGGAGCATCGAAACATGAAATACTTGATGAACTGCTTCAAGTTCCGAAGGCAAGTCCAGTTCATATGCTACATGACCCACCTTACGGACAATTTTATAAGGTCCAATGTATCTTGGACTTAACTTCCCTTTCTTTCCAAACCTCATCACCCATTTCATTGGCGATACTTTCAAAAATACCCAATCATTCACCTGGAATTCTAAATCTCGTCGGCGGTTGTCCGCATAAGACTTTTAACGACTCTGGGCTGTTAACAGTCGGTCTCGAATCACTTTAACTTTTTCAACTGCTTGCTGGATCAAGTCGGGGCCTATCAATTGTACATCTCCGATTTCAAACCATCCAATTGGAGATCTACATTTCTTTCCATATAATGCTTCATACGGGGACATCTGAATACCGGAATGATAACTGTTGTTGTAGGCAAATTCAATAAGGGGTAGATGCTCATCCCAACTACCACCAAAATCTAACACACACGCTCGTAGCATATCCTCCAAGGTCTAAATAGTACGCTTGGCTTGCCCGTCAGTTTGTGGATGAAAATCCGTGCTGAACTTGACTTGAGTACCTCAGCCTTCTTGAAAAGATTTCCAAAACTTAGCTGTCAACTGGGCCCCTCTGTCTGTAATAATGGCCAAAGGAATTCCATGAAGTCGCACAATTTCCTTTAGATACAATATGGCATAGTCTTCCGCTGATATACGTGGTTCTAACTGGGAGGGAATGAGCTGCTTTCGTGAGTCTGTCAACGATCACCCATATAGAGTCATATTTGCCTCGTGAGCGAGGTAATCCTACAATGAAATCCATATTAATCTCTTCCCACTTCCATGTAGGAATTTTCATTGCCTGCAATAAGCCCCCTGGCTTCTGATGTTCGGCTTTCACCTGTTGACAATTTGGGCACTGTGCCACAAATTTTGCTATGTCTCGTTTCATGCCATCCCACCAATATAACAATTTGAGATCATGATACATCTTGGTTACACCTGGATGAATAGAATACCGAGAATAGTGTGCTTCCTCTAAAATCCGTTGGCGCAAATTTTCCACATCCGGCACACATAGCCTGCCCTGATGTCTAAGGACTCCATCTATGGAAACTTCAAATGGAGACTTTTCTTTTCCCCGGGATACATCCCTATGATGACATATTTGTGGATCTTCATACTGGCGTTCTTTTATCTCCGCATTCAAAGGCGAGACCGTAGGATCATTGACACTAATTCCTGCCTTATCCGAATCAATTACACGTACCCCAAGATTTTCTAATTGATGAAGCTCACGAACCATTTCTTTATTTTCTGAAGGAACTCCATATAAACTACCCATTGATCGACGGCTAAGCGCATCGGTTACCACGTTCGCTTTTCCAGGATGGTACAAGATATTCACGTCATAATCCTTCAACAATTCTAACCACCGCCTCTGCCGTAGGTCCAACTCCTTCTGCTTAAAAATATGTTGAAGACTCTTGTCATCCGTATAAATATCGACTTGCACACCATACAAATAATGCCTCCATATCTTTAAGGCATGGATGACCGCGGCCAGTTCGAGATCATGAGTCGGATAATTCTGCTCATGTTTCCACAACTGTCTTGAGGCATATGCAATAACTTTTCCATGCTGCATCAATACACATCCTAGCCCCACAACAGAAGTGTCACAATATACAACATAGCCATTCGGCCCTTCTGGAAGAGTTAACACTGGGGCGGAGGTCAATCTGTCCTTCAATTCTTGGAAGCTACGCTCACAAGCATCATTCCACTGAAATTTCGCCGACTTCTGGGTTAGCTTCGTTAATGGGGCTGAGGTAGAAGAAAATCCCTCTACGAATCTTCGGTAATAACCTACCAAACCCAGAAAACTACGAACTTCTGTAGGCGTCGTAGGCGTTGGCCAAGTCTTCACAGCTTCTATTTTCTGAGTGTTGACTCGGATGCCATCATCTGAAATAATATGACCTAAAAATGTCACGGAATTTAACCAAAACTCGCACTTTGAGAACTTTGCATATAATTCCCGAGCTTGGAGAACACCAAGGACAATTCTTAGATGATTTGCATGTTCTGATTCTGTGCGAGAATATACCAGGATATCATCGATAAATACTATCACGAAAAGGTCCAAAAATGGCCTGAACACATTATTCATTAAATTCATGAACACTTCCTGGGAATTTGTCTACCCAAACGACATCACTCGGAACTCGTAGTGACCATATCTTGTCCTGAAGGTTGTTTTAGGAATATCGTTTTCTCTAATTCTCACGTGATGATAACCAGATCTTAGATCTATCTTGGAGAACCACTTAGCACCCTGCAATTGATCAAATAAATCATTGATTCTGGGAAGAGGGTATTTATTATTTATTGTCACCTAATTCAACTGCCTATAGTCGATGCACATTTGTAGAGATCCGTCTTTCTTCTTTACGAACGGGACTGGTGCCCCCCACGGTGATGAACTAGGCCTTATAAACCCCTTCTCAAGTAAATCTTTTAACCGTGCCTTTAGCTCTTTCAGTTCTGCTGGAGCCATTCGATACGGAGGAATAGAAATGGGCTCGGTGTCTGGTAATACATCGATAGCAAAATTAATTTCCCTTTCTGGAGGAAGACCTGGAAGTTCGTCTTGAAATACACCTGGAAATTCATTTACCACCGGAACAGATTGGAAAGTTGGCGGCTTTGCCTCGATATCATGAACCCGAACTAGATGATAAATGTAACCTTTAGCTATCATTTTCCTCGCCTTGAGATAGGAAATAAACCTACCCTTTGGGGATGTAGTATTACCCTTCCATTCAAGTTCGGGCTCTCCCGAAAATTGAAATCGAACCATTTTCGTCCGGCAATCAACATTTGCGTAACACGACGCTAACCAATCCATACCCATTATTACATCGAAGTCTATCATTTCCAGCTCGATCAAATCGGCTTTAGTCTGGCGATCACATATCACAATGACACAATTTTTGTACACTTTCCTCGCTATTACCGGATCACCGACCGGAGTGAACACCTCAAAAGGTTTAATCGGCTCGGGTTTCACCCCAATACAATTTGCAACATACGGGGTAACATAGGAAAAAGTAGAACCCGGATCAATCAAAGAATATACGTCACGGGAAAATATAGTCAAGGTACCTGTGACAACATCCGGGGAGGACTCTAGATCCTGTCGCCCTGCCAAAGCATATACGCGGGGCTGAACAACACCTGAGGTAGATGCTCCCCCTCTACCTCTGCCTCTACCTGTTGTAGTCTAAGAAGTCTGTGTTGCCGGGCATACTGAAGAAGAACCCACTGCTGAGCCTGTGGGCTGAGTCCCCACTCTACCTCTCGCTGAAGGGCAATCTCTCATCATATGACCAGCCTGTCCACAGGCATAGCAAGCATCGGAACCCTGACGGCACTGCCCGGAATGCAATCTACCGCACTGACTGCTCCGCGGTACTAAAGGTCTCGGCTGACCAAAATCTCCCCTAGACTGAAAATCTGAGGCCCTCGAACTCTGGCCTTGTCCTGACTGGAAAGAAAGATCAATCCTCCTATCTGAGATTCTGGGAGGTGCACTAGTCGCTGACTGACCTGAGTGCCTAGAATGCATCTGTCTCGATCCCCCTATATATTCACTGCTTGCTCCCGTAGATCTAGCTCTCTTTCCTTGCCTCCTGTCATTATCACGATCATTTCTTTGCAGCTGTTGTTGTTCCTCGAGATTCTAAGCATGTGCCTCTATCCGGGAAATATCCATCCCGTCTTGTAAAGAGGCCGTCAAGCAATCTCTAAACAAATGTGGCCCTAAACCACTCACAAATCTATGGACTCGGTCTCCCATGTCGGCCACCATCGTCGAAGCATATCTAGCTAAGGAATTGAATTGCATACTATACTGTCGGGCACTCATAATTCCCTACCTTAGATTCAAGAACCTGTCCGCTCTAGCTCGGCGGACCTCGGGTGGCAAATAATGACGAATAAAAGCGTCAACAAACTCTTGCCAAACAGGAGGAGGTGCATTTTCTGGTCTTGACGCTATCCAGTTGTTATACCACAGTACCGCCACATCGCGGAGTCTATAAGAAGCCAACTCTACCGATTCGGTCTCAGAAGCATGCATAAGTTTCAGCGTCCTCAACATCTCATCAATAAAGCCTTGTAGGTCCTCGTCCGGCTTCGACCCAAAATATTCTGGAGGATTTAAAGTCAAGAAATCACGGGCTCTCGTACTGGCGGAACGATCACTCGGGCCCGCATTCTGCCGCTGTGCCTGGGCGGCAACCAATCGTGTCAATAAATGTATGGCCTCGGTAACTTGTTGAACCGAAGCAACTGGTGCAGGAATTGGGACTGAGGCTCCTCCCTGCTCCTTTACATTAGGTGAGGCCTCATTCTGTGATTCACTTTCCTCTACATTCGCCAGAGGCTCTCTTTCTGCCCGCCTCTTTGTCGTAGCTTTGCCCTTCTGGGCGGTTGTAGCTTTTCCTTTCTGCGGCATTCTGAAATCACAACGCACTTTTAAGGGAGGATAAAATCCTATGCATGGCTCTATCGCACGATCTAATGAAAAGAAAGATGGTCATTTTCCTAAATGCCTTGTACCCCCTTGTTTATTAGCGTGGCCCGCAACACACCATAAACAAGACTCTACAAGACACGGCTCGTAGACACTTCCTAGGACGAACTGCTCTGATACCAACTTTGTCACGACCCAGCTAGGGTCCGCGACGGGTAGCCGGGGCTAACCACCGAGCACCGCTCGTTCTATTACTCACCTTACTCGATTAATGCCCTTTTATCACATTTATATTCAAACCATAGGAAAATCATAGTTTGTATGAAAACATAAATACTTTTATACATATATGCCTTTAGGCTATCAAAATAATAAATGTACATATACATAAGAAATGTGAGACCATACTACCCACACTGCGCATCTATGAGCCTCTACTGACATACTATACATATGGACGGAACAAGACTCCGTCGTGCCCAAAAATATACATATGTCAAAAGGACAGTCGTAAGCACCTCCGAACAATGGAGTGCTCTCAATCCTTTTACAGCTCCTAGGAATCTAGATCAAGCTCACCCCCCTGTCTACCTGTGGGCATGAACACAGCGTCCAAAGAAAAGGACGTCAGTACGAATATTGTACTGAGTATGAGAGGCATAAACAATGAAGAAGACAACAATAATATAAGGAGAACATCAATAAGAACAGCTGAGTCTGAACAATAATCATAAGAGAAGTGATGCATGCTGTCTTACTCATACTCATCGTGATATCATAAATGCATGACATGCAAGCTGCCCGTCCTTACCGGAACGGTGTGATAATCAATAATATAAGCCCGCGTGCAGGCCTCCCGCGTCCGCGGTACCATCTCATGCCGCCCACTAGTGGTATCTGCCCACGGCCGAAGGTCGTGGTGTATCCGTATAGCTGCCCGCCGTAGCGGTGACTGCCCGGCCAACTAGGCGCGGTGTGATGCAATCATGACATGCTCATTGTAAAATACTTATAATAATATGATTATCAAAATATTCTTATCTTAACATGATACATGCATAAGGCTCAAGATCATCTATACTCTAACGGGGTGACGTAAGGTCGTGATCCCCCGATTTCATTATGGAGAAATTATCGACATTCTGGCTCACCTTGAAGGAATTAGTACATAAGGTGAGTGTGAGCAATAAAGGACATCATTTTCAATATGGCATTATCATAGCATATTTCTTATCTTATATAAACATGTAGGAATATAGGCTTTTAGCTACTCGGGATACATGAACTCATGAAGAGGAAAAGAACTCATACTATAGGATTCATGCCATTGGAAAGGAAGGACTAGCCTCACATACCTGGTCGTTTAGCTACGCTATCGTTCACTTGTCTTCCTTCGATGTCACGTCGTTACCTTCACGAGAGAATCCTATTAACATTAGTTACCCGATTATAAGAACGCATCGCTATCTCTAGAGAAAATTAGGCGGCATCTCCTTTGTTTCTACTACCTCTTTCCCCGTTCTATTCCAATCCCTAAACATGTATAACAACACCCATAATATTGCAAGCAACAATCATCATTTATATACTTTAAGCAAAATCCACCATTTTCCTCCAATTTCTCCACACATAATGATTTTAGCCCGTTATCGTATTTCCTTGTGTTTTACACTTATATCATGACCTATACACCATGTATGACGTATTCATAATCATAACATGTCAACTTCCATGATTCCATCCAACTATCATTCCATAGTGACACTATTCACTCAGTAATGGTTCATTTTCTATGTTCTTTTACATTTCATGTATCTAAGCCTTCCAATACCTTAAATAACATGGTATAGTCATGAAACATACCTTAGATGATGGTTGGACAAGCCTTGAATGAGAATACTCCTTTAGCACTAAAACCCTTCTCCACCCCTTTTGAAATTTCTTGAAGAATGTGACCCCCAACTGGGTTTCATACACTTTGTTTCATAGATTTGGTGTTGATGATCTTAGTTTCCCTTTGATTCTCTTGAATTGTTATGGAGGAAGTGTTTGGAGAGTTCTAAAGCATTCTTGAGTTGTATGGATGAAGAATGAAATAAAATGAGGCTTGGGTCCCTTTTAATAATTCAAAGTTTGATATTTAATGATCAACAGTCGGGGTGAACAGTGGTCGTAAACCACAGTTTACGGACCGTAAATCAGTTTACGGGCCGTACAGTGTGGTCGTTTTTAAGCATATCAAAATAGAGAAGTTGAATGAAGAACATGGCAGTTTACGATCGAGGTTTACGGTCCGTAAACCAGTTTACGGGCCGTATACCAAGTCATTTTTTTACCATTTTCACACTCAACAGAAAGTTGAGATTTTTGGAAGGCTGGAGGACGATGGTGATTTACGGTCCGTAAATCACTTTACGGGTCGTAAATCACTTTACGACCACTGGGCTAGATAAAATGCTACAACTTTCTCATTTCCAAAAATTCATGAATCACCCCTTACTTAGTAAAACAACACACACTCATACCCTTCGTTGGTCTATTCCTTGTACATGTACGGGGATTTTTCCGAGGTGTAACATGGAGCTAGCCTACCGGGTACCACCTTTCAGACTTATCATCAAACTCAACTTGAACATATATCACTCTCAACACAAACTTATCATGAAATGATCTTCGAATGCCTCTTATAACATAATTGTACTGTTACACCCCGAAAAGTTTTGCTCTACCAAGATTCGTAGACGGCTTGGTACGAGCTCAGAAACGGGTAAAGTCATACAAGGATTAGGGATGAAGATTATGTGATCTGAGTATAAGAATATATATGTATATGATGTTTGGAGACCATATGGGGTGAATTGGTTCATATGTCACTTGACGAAAAGCCCTGGTTACTATAAGCTAAGTGGGGCCCACACGCCGGAATTTTTATAAAGAACATATGAAAAATTATATGAGTAGTAAATAGAAAGTTGTTTAAGTCCTAAGAAGGACCCTTAAGCCAAATATGGGCATAAGCCCTCCAAATGGATGATTTAAGGAGATGCTTCCGGACGATCTGGCTTGAAGAGGCCAAAGAGCCATTATAAGTTTGGAATTTGGAAAAACACCAAGAATGAAAGTTGGAGATAATGGAAATAGATTTCCAATCATAGGTCATGGGATTCCATACGATAGTGGAATCACACGTTATGCGCGTTTTAAGATAGGCTGTCAGGGTAGGAAATTAACCCTGCGCGAATGCGGCAGAAGGTGGCGCCAACGCGCAGGGCAAGACCCTGCAACTCAGCGCGAACGCGCCACATAGCAGCGCGATCGCGTTGAGCAATTTGTAAGTCGGTCCAGGCAGAACCTGGACCGTTATAAAAAGGGGACAGTCCCCTTATTTTTCGTCCCAAACACACTCAAACTCCCTGAAATATTCCAGAAATTTCCCCAAGCTTGTCACATCAACTTTTAAGCCCAAAACCAGGTATAATTATCAAATCCCGACCCACACAGCGTATAGTTACAACTATAAAATTGTGTAGTGACGCGTTGTGGCTTAAGCTCAAGGTGGAGGAGTGAAGATATAGCATTATTATCGAGAGAAAGGTATGAATCTCTTATTATTAACGTTAATCTTGGTTTATTTACGGAGATGGAGCTGTTAAATGGTTATAAAATAATTCTGTGGTGGAAATTGTCACGACCCAACCCCGTAGGCCATGACTAGTGCCCGTATTGGACACCCAAACGTACCCAATAGCCCTAGCTAGCATATTAGCAGAGTATATCAATATAAACTTCAATTGGCATTACTAAATATCGCCTAGGCACAAGTATAACACGTAGAAGCCGATAAGGCCATCACAGATCATAACAACCCAAAAGCATATACAGAACCCACATGTGTGTCTACAGACCTCTACAGAACGTAACAGAATCATAAGACGGGACAGGGCCCCGTCGTACCCCTGAATGGCGTATATATACACAATAACAGAAGGCTATACCAAGATGTAGGCTCCGGATAAAAGAGCGCTCCAAAATATCATAATAAAGTCCTAAGCGGACGGATCAGCAAACCTGTCGTCTGTACCTACGCGGCATGAAAACGCAGCCTCCGAAGAAAGGGGGTCAGTACGGAATATGTACCGAGTATGTAAAGCAGGGAGTGTAGTAAACAAGCCAGAACAGAAATCGAAAATGTGAGTATGAACATAATAGGGGTCTCGGTGGTATAAGTACATCAGAATCATATGCATGAACATATATAATTATATGCCAATATCACAAACCGTACCCGGCCCATTACGGGATTCGGTAATATAAGTAAATCACACCATATGCATGCACACATATATATTTATATATAAATACCGTACCCGGCCCTCTAGTGAGGGACTCGGTGAATGGAATCATCAGATGCCCTCCTGGCCGCCGTAGCCCGTCATCACATCAACACATCACCACATCCTCATCAGATATACATATACATACCGTACCCGGCCCTCTAGTGAGGGACTCGGTGAATAATGCAGTAGAAAGTGCACGATAACATACCCGGCCCGGGACTCGGTGAAAGAGATCATAGCACATGCACGAGCAGAGTAGTGAGAAACTGATGCACATAATCAAGACTCAATGAAATGATCGAACGTATTATCATAGTATTCATAGCGGATCTCTCACATCACATATTTTTGTCAGAATACTTATACCGGAATACTTGTATCAAATACTCGTATCAGATGATTCATATCAAAATATTCATACCAGAATACTTATGTGTGAATGCTTATGTCGGAACATTTACATCAAACTACTTATGTCAGAAAACTTATATCAAAATGCTTATACCGGAATGTTCGTAGCGGAGATCTTATGTCAAAGAGGGCGTACAATTCATAACAAACTTGGAGTGGTTAGAATACCACCATTTAGTAGTCGGAACGGTAACAAAGAGTTTCCTTTAATTATCGTATAGAAGTAATTCAAGTAGAACAATAGGAAGGGATTCGGGAATGGTGGACCCACCTCGGGTCAAATGAGGTGGCGTACATAATTTTACGTATTTTACACTTCCTAATATCCCTTATGAAAGTTTTAAAGTAATCGAGTCCTATTTGCTCAAGTTCTAGGTGTTTAGACAACTTTTCTAATCATTAGAAACATAATCGATTCAATTCCACTGAATGAAAAAGGGAGAAATTTAATCGTGGATTCCGAAGAGTAGATTCATCCCCGAGGTCCAAATTCAAACCTAACACGTCTAGGACATGCCAAGAGAAGAAACGGTGGAGCTTTACATTCCTTTCTTGCCTTTTACGATCGCCAAAGCTCAAATCCCGTTTCGTCAAAAACCTACAAATGATCACATTTACCAATTACTATTCATAAGGCTTAAAGTTCCAATTTTGATTTAGTATTTGTCTACCGAAATTTCGGCAGCACCTCCCCTATAAATACAACATCCCCGAGCATTCAACTCGGCCAAATTCATCAACACAACACCCAAAGCAACACCAACAACATCAAGAATCACAACAAAAATACATTCTAACATAAATGTTCCTCTTTTCTACATTGTGCAATAACTCCCATTCCAACTTCACACCTCCAACCCAATCTCAATATTTTCATGTTCATTATTAATCAAGATCATCACAATGTAATTTGGAAGCATTTCATATCATATTTACAAAATATTCACAAGATATACAAAATATACCAACTTTCCACCAAAGTCCTAATTCATCCGAAACCTCTAATCTTCGACATAAATATTCATAACACATTTTCATCCTCCAATTTCATTAACAATAATCATAATTCACACTTTAACAATTTCATTTTCATCATTACTTAAATCTACCATAAAATCACAAAACATCCCATAACAACTTAACAACCAATCTTTCATGCCAATATGGATTAGTATCCTTCCAAATCCATCAACTAACATAATAATCCACATTTAGAACTTCACTCCCATAATTACACAAAACTATATTAAAATCACATAATTTCCCATAACCATTTTTCTATAAATTTTTATACCAACTTGAACCATTATTCTTCCATTTCCATCACAAGACCACAACAACACAATTAACATAACAAATAAAAATTTTACCATCCTTCTTCATCCACACAATTTTCGGCCATACACACATATGCCTATAACAAACAATTTTTCATACTCTACATTCCTTTCCTCATTCTACAACACACACACACACACACACACACACACACACACAGATATATATATATATATATATATATATATATATATATATATATATATATATATATATATATATATATATATATATATATATATATATATATATTTCGTTCAAGACAAAAGGAGTAAAATCTTACCTTTCTCAAGAAATTTTCACTTGCCAACACAAGCACTTTCTTTCCATAAAAATTATACCACGTTCAAGAGGGCCCTTAAATTAGTGAGAATACTAGAAAATTATAATTTTTGAGTCAAGAATTGGTGGCCTAAAATTTTTTCCTTTCTCTCCTTGCTTGGCCGAAATTCTCCTTCTTTTTTGCTCTTGTTTCTTGTTTTCTCTCCTTCTAGTTTTGTCTTGAAACTTCTATTGTTTCATGACAATTAAATGGTCCTTATATTTAATTACCACATGGATAATTTCCATGGGCTTGGGCTTGGCCATGTTGGCCGGCCACCCCTTGCAAATTTGGGCCTAATTATAATTTCATTTTTTTTTTGGGCCAACCCGGTTGGTCCCGAATTGGGCCTAGCCCACAGACCTTTCGACCTTAAAACGTCCATATCTCCTTGTACCGACGTCACCTGTGAACCCACGACCTATGGATGGAAAGCTAATTCAATTATCTACAACTTCTATTTCCTGGTAGTTTTCCAAATTCCAAACTTATAATACAGTCTTTTCCCCCCCAAAGTCAGGTCACCCGAAAACGTTTTCTTAAAAATATTCGTTTGGAGGACTTCCACTTTGATTTGGCCCAAGGGCCCTTCTTGAGTTGTGTTTAACATCACATATGTGATTCATATAATTTGTCACATGTCCCAAAAAAATCTTGACGTGTGGGCCCCCACCTCAGCTTACAATTAATCCGACGTTCAAAAATACGGGATATAACATCCTCCCCCCCTTTAGAACATTCGTCCTCGAATGTTAGATTAGTCTTATATGGTCTAAAAGTGCATCGGGGTAGTTTCTTCCTTTCCTTCGAGGTTTTTCCAAACGTTACCATTACTATCCCCTCTTTAGTACTCGCTTTCTTTCTATTCTCGAGCATCGCTATACTTAGGGATTTCTAACCTTAACTAGTGGTGGAATCAGTATCCGTCTACTTGCAACATCTGTACCATAGCTTTCGCTTAGTCTTCTAGATTTCGTTCAGTCGATGTTTTTCATATATCGCAACACTGACTGCTGGGGCCCACCTGTCGATCGATACAGTCATAACTGAGATGTCATTTGCACACATATACACTTATTACCATTTCACTTACAATTCATTTCCCAAACACTATTCAGACTCTTCCTGATCCCAGAACTGTGTCACGCTTCCTTTTTCTCCGCCGGTCCGGCCCGCCTTAGCCTACCCGACCTATTTAGGGTTTCCAACCATTCAGTACATTCCAGTTTACTTTGAGTCGCCCCATATTTTCCATCTATATTTTGTATTTACAATTATGAAAATTTCAGTACGCTTCCTAGGGGTCACCCATCCCAGAATTTCTCTGGCCCTAGCACGCTTAACCTCAGAACTTTAGTGAATTTTGATATGTTAGTGCTGACGTAATCGCGCCCACTACCCCGCACGAGATTTGTCACGTAATTTTAGGCAGGTCGAGGTTTTAACAAATTTTCAAAAAAATTTCTTAGTGGGTCCCACTCCGATTCGAAGGAGGTCTTTTATTTCTCTTACTTAAGGGATTACCGAATTAGTCCTTTAAACTCTTAACGTTCACCTTTTATTAGTATGAATAGTTACCTCTGAGGATACTATCATTTCAGGTTTTACCCAGATTCTATTAGCAACTAGAAGGGGAAAATATATCCCAAGATAGGGCCTAGACTTATCAATGCATATATATATATATATATATATATATATTTCGAGAAAAGGTCAATAATGTACCTGCGTCCGCGTCTGATGGTGCTCCTGGGTCCTGTCGACTGGGCAAGGCATAGATGCGGTGCGAAGGACCGCTAGAACTGGAACCCCCGCCGCGACCTCTCCCGCGGACTGCTGGTATCGACGCACTCTGCTCCGCAGGGCGCATGGCTATGGAAGGGGAACATGTGCCAGCAACTGACCCGGTGGGCTAGGCTGAACCACCCTTAAACGGGCACTCTCTCATAATATGGCCTCGACGGCCACAAGAAAAACAAGCATCCGCAGTATAACGACATTCTCCGAAGTGGGACTTACCACAGCGAGAACATCGGGCAGGGGTGGCCTCGTCTGATCTGGACCTCTGCTCGTCCGTGAGTCTGAAACCCTGGAGCTCTGGCCTGCTCCTGAATACCCTGCATAATCTGGTCTTCGGCCCGAGGGCTGTGGGGGTGTGCTCCGTGCTGGCTGGGAAGAATATCTCCTACCCTGCCGCAGAGATGGTCTGCTCCATAACTCCTCAGAATACCCAGCTGATCTGGCCCTCTTGGGCCGACTCTCATCCTGAATCCTATCGGGCTGACGCCCCTTATGCCGGTCCTCAATGCCCTGGGCGTGCGCCTGTATACGGGCGATATCCATGCCGGTCTGAGCGGCCAGCACCAAACAACTATCAATCAAATAGTCATCCAGCCCCACAATATAACGGTGCATCCTATCAGTCATAGTAGCTACCATGGCAGGTGCATACCTAGCCAATGATTCAAACTCTAGGCTATACTCCCGGATACTCCTACCATTCTGTCTCAGTAGCAGAAATCAGTCGGCCCTAGCCCGCCGTAGCTCCGGAGGCAGAAAATGACCAAGAAAAGCCTCAGCAAACTCATCCCAAACTGCTGGGGGGGCACCGTCGCCTCTAGATAACTCCCACGACTCGTACCAATTAGCTGCTACATCATACAACCGGTACGAAGCTAACTCAACTGACTCTGTCGCAGAAGCCTTAATCAAATGTAACGTGCGCCGCATTTTCCTGATAAACTCCTCTGGATCCTCCTCAGGCTTTGTTCCGGAGAACTCTGGAGGACTACATGTCAAGAACTCACGGGCCCTGGAACTATCACGTCTATCCGCACGATCACCCACAAATCCGTGCCTGTGAACCTGCTCCGCCATCAATCTGGTCAACAACTAGACCGCATCTCCCATAGCCCTATACTCCTCCCCTGGCAGTGGAGCTGGAGGCTCGGGTACTGAAACCCCGGGAGCTAACGGTGGAGTCCCCCCTGATCAGCAGCTGCGGCTGCCCCAATCTCCTCCGGTAAGGGCGGTGTAACAGAACCGGCCGATGGGGGTATATCCACCGGTACAGGCTGGGTACGGGCCCTGGTAACTCTCTGGGCCCGGCTGGTCTCTCCTACCTCCATCATCGCTTTGCCCTTCTGGGCAGCCGTTGCCTTCTTCGGAGGCATTGCTGAAAACATAATAAATTGTTAGAAAGGAATCATCCTACCAATACAGTTCTATCGCACGATCTAAGATCAAAAGAAGGGTAACATCCTAGATGTCCTGTAGCCTCCTGTTTATAGATGTGGTGCACGACACACCGATAAACAAGACTCTACTAGACACGGTCTGTAGACACTCCGAGGACGGACCGCTCAGATACTACTTTTGTCACGACCCAACCCCGTAGGCCATGACTAGTGCCCGTATTGGACACCCAAACGTACCCAATAGCCCTAGCTAGCATATTAGCAGAGTATATCAATATAAACTTCAATTGGCATTACTAAATATCGCCTAGGAACAAGTATAACACGTAGAAGCCGATAAGGCCATCACAGATCATAACAACCCAAAAGCATATACAGAACCCACATGTGTGTCTACAGACCTCTACAGAACGTAACAGAATCATAAGACGGGACAGGGCCCCGTCGTACCCCTGAATGGCGTATATATACACAATAACAGAAGGCTATACCAAAATGTAGGCTCCGCATAAAAGAGCGCTCCAAAATAGCGGAATAAAGTCCTAAGCGGGCGGATCAGCAAACCTGTCGTCTGTACCTGCGCGGCATGAAAACGCAGCCCCCGAAGAAAGGGGGTCAGTACGGAATATGTACCGAGTATGTAAAGCAGGGAGTGTAGTAAACAAGCCAGAACAGAAATCGAAAATGTGAGTATGAACATAATAGGTATAGAACGTATCCGGCCCAATAGGGGTCTCGGTGGTATAAGTACATTATAATCATATATAATTATATGCCAATATCACAAACCGTACCCGGCCCATTACGGGACTCGGTAATATAAGCAAATCACACTATATGCACGCACACATATATATTTATATATAAATACCGTACCCGGCCCTCTAGTGAGGGACTCGGTGAATGGAATCATCAGATGCCCTCCTGGCCGCCGTAGCCCGTCATCACATCAACACATCACCACATCCTCATCAGATATACATATACATACCGTACCCGACCCTCTAGTGAGGGACTCGGTGAATAATGCAGTAGAAAGTGCACGATAACATACCCTGCCCGGGACTCGGTGAAAGAGATCATAGCACATGCACGAGCAGAGTAGTGAGAAACTGATGCACATAATCAAGACTCAATGAAATGATCGAACGTATTATCAGAGTATTCATAGATCTCTCACATCACATATTTTTGTCAGAATACTTATACCGGAATACTTGTATCAAATACTCGTATCAGATGATTCATATCAAAATATTCATACCAGAATACTTATGTGCGAATGCTTATGTCGGAACATTTACATCAAACTACTTATGTCAGAAAACTTATATCAAAATGCTTATACCAGAATGTTCGTAGCGGAGATCTTATGTCAAAGAGGGCGTACAATTCATAACAAACTTGGAGTGGTTAGAATACCACCATTTAGTAGTCGGAACGGTAACCAAGAGTTTCCTTTAATTATCGTATAGAAGTAATTCAAGTAGAACAATAGGAAGGGATTCGGGAATGGTGGACCCACCTCGGGTCAAATGAGGTGGCGTACATAATTTTACGTATTTTACACTTCCTAATACCCCTTATGAAAGTTTTAAAGTAATCGAGTCCTATTTGCTCAAGTTCTAGGTGTTTAGACAACTTTTCTAATCATTAGCAACATAATCGATTCAATTCCACTGAATGAAAAAGGGAGAAATTTAATCGTGGATTCCGAAGAGTAGAGTCATCCCTGGGGTCCAAATTCAAACCTAACACGTCTAGGACATGCCAAGAGAAGAAAAGGTGGAGCTTTACATACCTTTCTTGCCTTTTACGATCGCCAAAGCTCAAATCCCGTTTCGTCAAAAACCTACAAATGATCACATTTACCAATTACTATTCATAAGGCTTAAAGTTCCAATTTTGATTTAGTATTTGTCTACCGAAATTTCGGCAGCACCTCCCCTATAAATACAACATCCCCGAGCATTCAACTCGGCCAAATTCATCAACACAACACCCAAAGCAACACCAACAACATCAAGAATCACAACAAAAATACATTCTAACATAAATGTTCCTCTTTTCTACATTGTGCAATAACTCCCATTCCAACTTCACACCTCCAACCCAATCTCAATATTTTCATGTTCATTATTAATCAAGATCATCACAATGTAATTTGGAAGCATTTCATATCATATTTACAAAATATTCACAAGATATACAAAATATACCAACTTTCCACCAAAGTCCTAATTCATCCGAAACCTCTAATCTTCGACATAAATATTCATAACACATTTTCATCCTCCAATTTCATTAACAATAATCATAATTCACACTTTAACAATTTCATTTTCATCATTACTTAAATCTACCATAAAATCACAAAACATCCCATAACAACTTAACAACCAATCTTTCATGCCAATATGGATTAGTATCCTTCCAAATCCATCAACTAACATAATAATCCACATTTAGAACTTCACTCCTATAATTACACAAAACTATATTAAAATCAAATAATTTCCCATAACCATTTTTCTATAAATTTTTATACCAACTTGAACCATTATTCTTCCATTTCCATCACAAGGCCACAACAACACAATTAACATAACAAATAAAATTTTTACCATCCTTCTTCATCCACACAATTTTCGGCCATACACACATATGCCTATAACACACAATTTTTCATACTCTACATTCCTTTCCTCATTCTACAACACACACACACACACACACACACACACACACACACACACATATATATATATATATATATATATATATATATATATATATATATATATATATATATATATATATTTCTTTCAAGACAAAAGGAGTAAAATCTTACCTTTCTCAAGAAATTTTCACTTGCCAACACAAGCACTTTCTTTCCTTAAACATTATACCACGTTGAAGAGGGCCCTTAAATTAGTGAGAATACTAGAAAATTATAATTTTTGAGTCAAGAATTGGTGGCCTAAAAGTTTTTCCTTTCTCTCCTTGCTTGGCCGAAATTCTCCTTCTTTTTTTGCTCTTGTTTCTTGTTTTCTCTCCTTCTAGTTTTGTCTTGAAACTTCTAATGTTTCACGACAATTAAATCATCCTTATATTTAATTACCACATGGATAATTTCCATGGGCTTGGGCTTGGCCATGTTGGCCGGCCACCCCTTGCACATTTGGGCCTAATTATTTTTTCATTTTTGTTTTGGGCCAACCCGGTTGGTCCCGAATTGGGCCTAGCCCACAGACCTTTCGACCTTAAAACGTCCATATCTCCTTGTACCGACGTCACCTGGGAGCCCACGACCTATGGATGGAAAGCTAATTCAATTATCTACAACTTCTATTTCCTGGTAGTTTTCCAAATTCCAAACTTATAATACAGTTTTTGCCCACCAAAGTCAGGTCACCCGAAAACGTTTTCTTAAAAATATTCGTTTGGAGGACTTCCACTTTGATTTGGCCCAAGGGCCCTTCTTGAGTTGTGTTTAACTTCACATATGTGATTCATATAATTTGTCACATGTCCCAAAAAAAATCTTGACGTGTGGGCCCCCACCTCAGCTTATAATTAATCCGACGTTCAAAAATACGGGATATAACAGAAATATGGGACAAACACCATATAGGATGTTGATGAAGTATTTTGGTATTGGAAATATTATGGTTGATGTTGGTATTGTTGGTTGTTGAATTGAGAATTCAGGCTAGGCATATAAACAGGGGAGATGCTGCCCTATTTTCAGCAGAATATAAAATAGTTTGTTTTGAAAACTCGGAACAAGTGTGCGATGATGAGTCTAACGTTAGTGTAAATCCTCTTAAATGTAGACTGCGAGCTCGGACGAATAAGCGTAGCTAATAGAAGGTCGAAGAGGTATGTTAAGGCTTGTCCCTTTCTTTCAAAGGCATGATTCCTATGTTATGACCCCATAAATGCTTCCATAGCCTCCTTGTTTTCAAGTTAGAAATTCGTGATTCAAAGGCATGACTCCTTTCCTGATAATCCATAAATGCTTTCCAAAATGTCTGTATTTTCCAAATCAGAGATTTATGATTCCGTAAGCTTTTATGACAACAACGATGGATATGCTTTTACAATGACAACGATGATGTCAAAGATGAGAATGATTCTATTATGATTAAAATGATAATGATGATTTCATGTTTAAAGGTTCAAAGTTCATGATTTCAATGTTATTATGAGAATGTTGAGTTATTTCAAGATTTTCTCAAATTTATTCATTGTTGATGGTCTCATCTCATAATGTTCGTTCCTCCGAGGTGATATATAGCGATCACACTTACTCCATAAAATAATTGGAGGTTACCGACCTTACGTCACTCCGATAGAGCCATAGCGTTCTTTGGGCTCTCATGCATGCAACTTATATTATATATTTATATGATATATGCATATGTATATAGGGGATATGGGGAAAAGGGCGAGGCGTTATAGATGCATGACCACCTGATCAGTTGGTATAATATGATATCGTCCCGAACACGGGATGTCCGGACGCGGGATATATGGTTAAATGGATCGGGTCGTTCGTTCCTCGGCACTATTATATGTTTATTATTTATATGGACCAGGGTGCACGTTCCGCAGCACTACTATGATACATATGAATGAGAAAGATTTTATGAAAAGCTAAGCATGCATGGTACCCGCCTTAAAAGGGCACTCAAAAGTACAGGTTACGCTTCTATCTCATGATATGCGCCATATTTCCATCATGTTATTACTCATGCTCTGTATCTCTTACTATATTATTATTCATGACTTATATACTTAGTACTCTGTTCGTACTGACGTCCCTTCTTGTGGACATTGTGTTCATGCTCGCAGGTTCAGATAGCCAGCCGAGTAAGCTATACCAGTAGGGCCTCTTTCCAGTTCTAGCCAGCGAGCTCCATTTGGATCGGAGCTACATCCCTTGGGTATGCTATTTTGATATGTATATATTTGGGTATGGCAGGGCCTTGTCCTGCCTCTTCTACAGTCTGTATCTTATAGAGGTCTGTAGATAGTGATATGTAGCCATGATGTTATCCAGCCTCGTCGGCGCTTGTTTTGTTGTACAGTATATGTAGCGGCCTAATCGGCTTGTGCTGTTACTCTCAGTATTTAAGTTTATATGTATGTGTTGTCGATGGGTCTCGAGATGGTTTTTCTCGTGCTGATTGTTCAAGAAGCAGTATAGCTCAGTTATAGATTGTATATGGGCCCAGATTAATCAGTGAGAAGTAAATGCCAGTATAGAAGTGCTTGGCCAGTAGTGGTCGGGTACTCGTCACGGCTCATCAATTTTGGGTTGTAACAAATGTGGTATCAGAGCAGTTCGTCCTAAGGATTGTCTACAGATCGTGTCCGGTAGAGTCCTGTTTATGGGTGTGAAGCCGGCCACACTTTAAAACAGGAGGCTACAGGGCATTTAGGAATCATTGACCTTTCTTTATATCTTAGATCGTGCGATAGAGCCAGAGTCTAGGAGAGATCATTTCTGACCCTTTTTCCTGTAGGTAAGTGTAGACTGACGAGAGATGAAGAGATCATCTTCAGACAGTGGGGGTGCTAAGAAGGCCCCTAGAGTAGATCCAGGACCCCAGGATCCAGGATCGAGCAGGAGGAGCCTCAGTAATTCCGTCGAGACTGATCCCTTGGAGGACCCATCGACCACTCCTCCAGAGTTTGTGACTCCCAGGCAGAAGGACCCCCAGTAGACAATTATGACACGGATCTGTCTGAGGATTCGTCTGGGAAACCGGAAGAGGAGATCCCCAAGGTTGTACCAGCTGCTCCCATGGCAGAGGACTACGTCAGACTTGCTACCCTGGTGAGTGTTACGGATTACTCCAGCCCCCTATCCTGGCCGTTGGTAAACCAGGAGTTGCCCGGTTATCTATAGCCCTCGGACTCAGATGAGAGAGATGATGAAGGCCAGAGAGGCAGATGGTGGGTAGACAATGACGAGGAGCACGCTTCACTTTATAGCTCAGCAGATCAGACTAGAGACCGATTGGCTACAGTTATATGATCCTTTATTGGAATTTTCTATGTATGTGTATCTGCTATAGATTATTATTTAATAGCGGCAAGAGAAAATCCGAAAGGGACTGGCAACCAAGTATTTACAAGTAACGGCGACCAAGGTGTTTTCGTCACCATCGGGAATTTTTAAATCTTTTATGGAAGGTAGGCATACACATAGATGAAAGGTGAATATTGAGGATTAAAAAGGCTAAAATAGTAATTGTGTAGTCTGAAGAGTAAGAGATCTTTTCTAATGCGGAGGGAGATGCGTTACGAGAATGTTTAGAAATCTGTTAAGACTTCAATTTGCTCTAGATTATGTGATGAACGCTGTGCAATAAGGAGTGTGCGGTTATACCAACACTAACGCACCGTATTCCATCAGAGTTTCAAGGTTAAGCGTGCTAGATGAGAGAAATACTAGGATGCCCCTGGGAAGTATACTAAAAGTCCTATAAATTCAGACGTAAGAGACAGATGAGAAGCTAGAGCAGTCTAAGAGAAATTGGAGTGTGCGGAGTGGTTGGAAACCTTAACAAATTGAGGAGGACGAGGCGGACTAGATGGGTTACGAGAAAGAAGGTGCATCACATCCATAGAATTAGGATGAGTTGGAATAGTGTTTAGGGATACTTTGTAAGCGAGGGGCTAGTAAACATATATGTGCATAGGTATGATATGTCATACGTGGCTGCGTCAACCGGTATGTATATCCCAGCAACCGACATCGTAGTATACTGCAGATGTTAATCGAACAGGGTAGTAATGTTCAAGTGATAGATGTTACAAGGTAAGTTGATGATATTTGTACCACAGGTTAGAACTGGAAAGTCCTAAAGCAATAACATTAGGGAATGGAAAAAGAATATAGTATATAGAAAGTAAAGATATTACAATGTCATAAGAAGAGGAAAAAGTGTAAGAAACGAGGGTGAGTGAAGCTTCCAAGAAAGGCAACGAGCAAGGCAAGGGACTGTTTGGAGGAAATTTGAAGGTAGGCGTGCGAATTGGATAAAGTGTGGCAGTATGAAACAAAACATGAATGTGCAGGGTTAGAGAACATATTTCGATAAGTGGGGATAAAAGATCGTGACCACAACTAGGGATGTGAAGTAAGAGAAAAAAATGATCAGGCCTTGCAATGATGCTAAGAGATTTTCAGATCTTGAGAGGTATATGAAGAGATAAATGTGTAGTCATATTGACATGGTTGCCTCGGACATGGAGAAGCTTTCCTAAAAGATGACATAAGAATAGAACGGATTTGCACTTTTAAAGGAATGTTTCACGAACTTCAGGGTCGATACTATGAATAACAAGAGGAGAAGGGCGCTCGATGAGGAAGGAACTCAAGGAAGGTTAAGGGTGAAAGTAGGGAAAGTATGCTAATGGGCTAATCGAAGGAAGAGGAGAGCATTTAGGAGTAGAGTAACTAGAAATCTTCAACCACGGGGGTACACAGGATACGTTAACGAGTTGGCAGTAGAAAACCAATCAATCATCGAGGATGATGAGTCGACACAATTGACTAGAGAATTAGTGACATGGAACAATAATTCCTGTAAAGGCCGAGGGATTAGATCACAGAGAAAATAGAATGAAATATGAGGAACATGCATGAAAGACAATTTAGCTGTGGCATCAGAAAGACGGATAAAGGCTCGATGAACGAGGATGGAGAGAGTGTAAATTGTAAGAATTCCGTGCTAAGAGCAAGAATTAGCAAGACACTCGGAAAACTTTGTTGCACAGCTGTAGCACAAACGCGTAGTTAGGAAGAATTACAAGTAATGAGCTAAGCAGGTTAAAGGATTGGTAGTGGATGGAAGGGTATGAAATATTGACAAAAATGATGGTATAAACATAAATCGAGGAAGAATTTTAGAGATGTTATAAGCAAGGTCGGGAAGAAAGACGAGGAGTAAGGTATAATCGAATACTTCATAAAGGACGTGGTAAATCTCGATGTCCCCATCAACTTGTGGGTTCATGAAACCGTTAGTCATAAAAGACAGAGGTATGAAAAGACGGAAAAGAAGGCATCGAAATTATATCTAACCCTTATAAGTATTCCGATTGAATACAAGAGTGTAATTAGCAAAAAGATAGATAAGTCAGACCATACGATGACAGAACCCCGGCCTTAAGAAGATCATGAAGGGCGGCAGATAAGTATCGAAGACGAAGGATACTCGAAGGCTATTGGTGTATAAGGACCTCCTTAATAAGGGGGGAAGAACGTATTAGATTCAAAAGGAATTATGACGTTCTCAAGCTACAAAAGAAGAAATTTATTAGCTCGAGGTGTATTGGCATATCAAGGAGGTATCAGAAAGAAGCAGAAACGAATTGAAAATAAGTGTGCCATGAGGAAGGTATAGGAAGAAAGTATGGAAAGCAACTCAAGAGAATGCTTCACGCCGACATGAGCTATGACATTTCTAGACTATGGTTTGAATCCCTCTTATCGGGAAAAATGGCGTCGTACCTAAGTATGCAGCGACATGTCCTAAAAGGTAATAAAGAGAATAAAAGAGGTCTCCAACCTAAACTCACAAAGGATGATAGTGAAGACGACGAACCCAAAGGACACGTGGGGTGGCAACAAAAGGGAATTTTAGCACCGGAAGGGAACAATTGTAACAAAAGGAACAACGATTGGTAGTTTGGCAATTTCCAAAAGAAGGAAGAGCATTGCTCTTATGAATAGAAATAAAAGAGTTCACCGGGTATTAGAAAACATTTCACGGATTACAAATTATACGGAACATGACATCATATACTATGGAACTATATGAAGCATTAACTTAAAGTTATGCTCAATGACAATTACAAGGAGGCCGCACTAGAAAGCCAACAAGGAATAACGACTGATAATAAATGGATGGGCATCCCCTGTAACACATGTTTAATCAATACTGCTCTTCCTCCAAAGGATCACATCTTACCTTTCCACAATTACAACCTGTTCATGATCTTTGTAAGAATAGGACTATAGAAATCCTTCTTCCTTCTACTATAGAATATGGGACATCCCAAATGTGTAACGGGGAAATCCTTTCTTCTTATACCAATCACCACTTCTACTGTCACCTTTATATCATTTGTTATTGAGTGATGCAAGTAAACTGTACTTTTCTCATTGTTTACCTTCTGCCCTGATGACTTCTTATAGTCCCCAAGTACTTCCATAATCAACTGAAGTGACAAACCATCTGCAGATGAAAAAATGATCATATCATCTTGTCACGACTCGAGCCCCGTGACGAGTGCCCGACCACTGCTGATCAAGCACCCTTAAACTCGTACTTGTATCTCGCTGAGCAACATGGTGACCCATATAATTTATAGCTGAGCTATACTAACCCCTGTTTGCATCAAGAACTCGCAACCAGTATACATTTAGGCCAAAGTCATAGATGAACCCCTGAACTTGTCCTGATTTTTCATTTAGACTTCTTAACTGAAACATTGACCATCTGGACCCTCGAACATAAGATAAAGTGTGCCATTTGAACCCCTCGTGCCAGCTAAGCAAACGCGTGCAGTCCACTTGCAGTGACATGAAAAAACAGACCAGTGACATGGAAAAATAGACCAGTAACATGTAAGCCATGTCAACAAAAAAAATTAATTTAAGAAAAATTAATTTTAAAATCTATTTAAATAATTTGAAAAAAATCTGAAAAACCCAACACATCCTCTCCGATAGCCCACTTCACCACCGCCACTGCCGCTGCTGCTTCCGTCCCCACCGCCGCCGCCGCTTCAAATCTATTTAAATAATTATAAAAATGGTGTCGTTTTTTGTCAGAGATTTTTTTAAATAGATTTTGAAGTGGAGTAGCGGCGGAGGTGACGACAGTAGTGGCGATGGCGGAGGCAGTGGCAGCGGCGAAGTGGGCTATCGGAGAGGATGGGTCGGGTTTTTATTTTTTTTTAATTAATTAAATAGATTTTAAAATAGGGTTTTTGTTAAAATTAATTTTTAATGATTAAAAAATTTTAAAAAAGAAAAAATTTGGTAACTCACGCTCTGTTTAAAGCAGTGCACTGCACGCGTGTGCCCAGCTGGCACGAGGGGTTCAAATGGCACATTTTATCTTATGTTAGAGGGTCCAGATGGTCAACGTTTTAGTTAAGGGGTCTAAATGAAAAATCAGGACAAATTCAGGGGTCCATCTATGATTTTGGCCTATACATTTACAAATACATACGTGCTGAGGATAACAGTGCAAGCCGACTAGGCCTCTACATATGTTGTACAACAAAATATGAACCGTCTATAGACCTCTATGGAGTACTAGCTGTAGAAAGGACAGGACAAGGCCCCATCACACCCGTATATACATGTCAAAATGGCATACCAAAAGGGACCGCAGCTCCGAGCCAAGTTGAGTGCATCGTCTGTAGCTGAGCGGAAGGTCTACTGAGCTAGATCTCCTATCTGGCTACCTGAACTAGCGGACATGAACGTAGCGCCCCCCGGCAAAAAGGACGTCAGTACGAAACAATGTACTGAGTATGTAAGGCAAAGGATAACTAAAATTGAACTGAAAACAATACAATCTGGAGGTCAAAGAAAGCCCTGAATGTCTCAACTGACCTGTCTCATATGAAATGCAATATAATGCTATTATATATCTCATTGTCCATGTGGCCAGGCAACTGAAAAATCTGTCTCACTGACCCGTAGGCCAGACAATCTGTCCCATTGACCAAGTGTCCAGGCTAAAGAAAATGTCTCACTGACCAAGTAGCTAGGCTAAAGAAAAATATATATGTATATCATGCAGTATATAATGCATATGCTGAAAAACCCTAATACTGTAACATGTCTCTTATGACTTTCTATTATCTCAAGGACATAGGGAGGGGATATGGCCCCTCAGAAAGTATAACATAACACTCGAAAACTAAGCAACAATATGACATTCTCTATTTTGACAAATCTCTAGTCATAAGGTTCATCACGCTTTCACCATATATAAAATCATGCCATGAAAAGAAGGAACAACCTTAACATATCTAGAAGTTCACTTCTCGACTTTCCAACCTTCTTCCGGTCTCGCAATCTATATATAAAACCATTCATACTATTTTTAGGCTTATCGTCATATACTTATCTTAAGCCTTCAAATTAAACCCTTTTTAGAATCTGCCAAAATTCGGGTAGCATCTCCCTTATATTTTGTACTCCCTCCAATCTTCAAAACAACTCCTAAAGAAAAATAAAACATCAACACTTCCATAATCAAAAGATTACATTCAAACTTTACTCAATTTAATCCCAAAACTTCTTTTGATAATCAATCCATAGCCACAACTTCATACCCCCCCCCCCCCCCCCCTTATACCCTCGTATACGGTAATTCCATAACATCATAATTATCCCTCATAAAAAGATTATGCTCAAAACATACTAATAATTATAACTCAAGTTAATTCACAACTCAAAATATCATCAAATGTATATTTTAACTTTTCCTCAAATTTTCTTCTCCTCAAATCTTAACATAATTACCCAAAAAACTCATAAACATGAAACTAAGATGAAAGCTTACCTCAAAATTCAAGAACACTTCAATTCCATGTTTACTCCTGCTTAAGAATACTCACCCAAAAGGATATAATTTGATTTTAGTGAATATGACTATGTTGGTTATGGAATCATTAATGTTAAGACTTCGGGGAAGGCCGAGGGTAAATTTGGAATTTCGGAAATTAGTTTCGAGAATTACAAAATGGGACGTTTTATGAATTGGGCCAAGAAAAATTTGACACAAAGTTGAGGCCCAAAAACATGTGAAGTGGGGGGCCATGTCCAAGGCCCAAGCCTCTTCCTTAGTGATCATGTGCTATGCACATGATCAATTATGTGGATATATATCAATTCACACTTAGTGATTATCAAGAACAAAGAACAAAAATCAAAGAACACCTCAAAAAGGGCATTCGGCCGAGAGTTAGAAAAGAAGAGAAAAAAATTTCCCAAGCTTTGTTGTTGATCCAAAAATCTTAGTTTCTATATAGTTGTGAAGTACTCAAGACCCTCTTCAGCGGGGTATAATTAGTTTGGCACGAGAACCTCGTTTGCGACAAGTCGGAAATTCAAGAAAAGGTAAGAATTTTGCCCCTCTAATGTTATAGAATTGATATGAATGTGTTAAGGATTGGGAATAGACGAGAATCCCGTAACTTTGGTGTATATAGAAAGTCGTGGGTGTGTGTGTATATTGCATGTTGGCCGTGAGCCCTAGGAAGAAGAAAGTGATGTGAATTGATCTTGTTTAGTTTGTATAATGTGTTGTTGTGATCTTTATGTCGTAAATGATTGATTGATGAGTTAAATTGACGTTGGAAAATGATTTCGGACATTATCGGAAAGTGCATACCTTTGGTATAATTGTGTATATCATTGTATATTTAGGGTGCTAAAGACATTAAATATGAGTTATAGTTGATATTAATGAATTCGGAATGAAACGACGTAAGTTAGAATGTTCGTCGTGAATTTTCGATGTTTTGAAGAATTATGGAAAGTAATGGATTTTGGGGAAATTTCGTGTATGGCTTGGATTGTATTTGGGATGTGATTGTATAAGTTTGAATGAGGAAATGAATACAATTATGTAGATATAGAGTTGGAGTTTTGGAAGTTTGAATGAAAGTTGCCAACTTAGGTAACAAAGTAGAACTTTGAAGCTAGAGTGGTTTGATTATTACTTGTGTTGTTTGATGATGTGTGGGCTGTTGTATTGATGTATTTTGAGCCGAGCTAAGTCTCGGGGATGTTAGATTTATAGGGGAAATGCTGCCGAAATTTCGGTAGGCAAAAAATGAAGTTAAAGGCATTTTTAAGCCTAAGAATCTCAATTGGTAACTTTTACCATTTGCAGATTTCAGACGAAACGGGTCTTGACTTTTGGGAGAGCATACGACGTCTGTAAGGTATGTAAAGCTTCACACTCCTTCGTTTGGCATATCTTAGTATGATAGGCGAATATGAGAACTTCCGGAGCATTTCTGCTCCTCGAAACCCGATCCACAGAAAAGTTACTATTCATTCAATTCAATTGAAGCCTAAGGGCTCTATTTTGGCTAGAATGCCACCACTCGTCCGAAACCTATCGAAATGTGGTCGGGTAACTTAGAAATGATAATGTATGACCCTTTGGCCTATAAATGTTCAGAAAATATGTTCGCCACCTCAATTTGACTCGAGGTGGGCCCGCTAACCCTGATACGCCCTATTTGCCTTATTGGGCTATCTTTGTGAATAAAGTTTTATATGATACTTTCGATTTTGGAACTCCCTCCTATGAGATATATTTGGAATATTATGATATGATAAGTTACGTTTTGAGCCATACGTACCACTTTGGAAACTTTTGTGAAACGGATCTTTGTATCGACTAAGTATTCGCTTATCTTGTGCTATGGAACGAATTGTAAAACTATTATGTTTTGAAAGACTATTTTGAAGTATGATTTGCATTTGCTTGCTCACGACTCCGCTCGTGCCTTATTATGACTTCGTTCACCGGTTCCCGGGCCGGTTATGATTCGTGCGCCTTATAATAATTCGGCCGTATGCTGTGTTACGGTTCCCGAGGCTTCGCCATAGGGCCGGGTTCCGTTTGGAGTTATGCTGTGATATGGCTCGTGATGCGATACGCTCACCTATGATTATGTTTGTGTTCGGGGATGTACGGAGATTTGAAACCTTCTGGTGTTATGCTGTGTGTGGCGCCAGCGTCGGAGTGGCGACCACGTTCCTGAGCGTTTGCATGATTTCGTTTGCATTATATATAAGTATATGATTTTGATACGGATTTTGACATACCGATTTGTATTCCATTTTGTTATCTGATTTGCTTTCAGTTTTGATCGATATTTCTGTACTCCGTGCTTTACATACTCAGTACATATTTCGTACTGACCCCCTTTCTTCGGGGGCTGCGTTTTATGCCCGCAGGTACAGACATTGGTAATCCTCCACAGTAGGCTTCACTCTTTTCTATTCCGGGGTACTCCTCTTTGATCCGGAGTCCACTTTTGGTATAGACTCCTTTTGCTTTGTCTATATTCGGTATATTTGACTATTTGGGTACGGCGGGGCCCTGTCTCGCCATATGTCTTTGTTTTGAATTCGTAGAAGCCTGTAGTCATATATGTGGGATGATGGTCCTGTATGTGTTGGTTTGATTTCGTTTTCTGGTCTTAAAGCGGTCTGTTCATTATGATGGCCCCAAATGGCCCTTATGCTTACGTTTGCACTTTTGACCGGCGATGTCTATTCCGCCGCTCAGTTTGTATTTGATTTGTGCGACCGCTTAAGACATATTTCGATAAGTTATGTTTGATATGATTTTTATGAAATTCTGAAATAAGTTTGGATTTGGCAATGAATACGTAATTTAGTCTGGGTACCCAAGTAGGGTGCCAGTCGCGGCCCACGGGGCTGGGTCGTGACAAAAGTGGTATCAGAGCAGTTTGTCCTCGGAATGTCTACAGGCCGTGTCTCGTAGAGTCTTGTTTATCGATGTGTTGTGCACCACATCTATAAACAGGAAGCTACAGGGCATTTAGGATGTTACTTTCTTTGGAATCTTAGATCGTGCGATATAGCTGTGCTATTAGGATGATTTTGATCTGACTCGCCTTTGTGTTTGCAGTGATGCCTCCGAAGAAGGCAACGGCGGCCCAGAAGGGCAAAGCGAGGATGGGAGAGACTAGCCAGGCACAGCGAGCTACTCGGGCTCGTGTTTATGATTTGCCTGAGGATGTGCCTCATTCTGAGGGGTCTGCTACACCCCCACTAGTACAGCCTGGAGCAGGACCTTCCGCAGCTCCAGAGGTCCGTGTACCCGCACCTGAGACTCCAGCTCCTCCGCCAGGGGCGGAGGATAGGACCTTGAGAGAGGATGTACAGTTGTTGACCACATTGGTGGCAGGGCAGGCTCGCAGGCGCGGGCGGAGGGATGATGATGACGATGACAGGCGGGACAGCCTGAGAGTTCGGGAGTTTTTATTATGTGGCCCTCCAGAGTTCTTCGGGTCTAAGCCCGACGAGGACCCCCATGACTTTATTCGGGGGATGCGACGCTCACTGGACTTGGTCAGGGCTTCAGAGACCGAGTCGGTTGAGCTGGCTTCGCACAGGCTTCGAGATGTGGCTACCCATTGGTACGAGACTTGGGAGCTGGCTAGAGGAGAGGGTGCCCCTCCAGCCACTTGGGATCAGTTTGTGACAGCATTCACCCGCCACTTTTTGCCCCCAGAGTTATGGCGGGCACGGGCTGATCGATTCTTATGTCTGCAGCAGAGGGGTCGGAGTGTTCGCGAGTATAACCTTGAGTTTGATTCTCTGGCCCGATATGCACCGGCCGTGGTAGCAGATATGTCCGATCGGATGCACAGATATGTTATGGGATTGGACCGGTATTTGGTTGATAGTTGTATGGCAGTGTCATTGCAAGCAGACATGGACATTGCCCGACTTCAGGCCTATGCGATGGGTATGGAGGACCGTCGTAGGTCTGATCCTTCTGGCAGAGATCGAGATAGGAGGCCGCCCAAGAGGGCTAGGTCCGCAGGTTATTCTGGAGATTCTCGAGGCGGACAGCCTCAGCAGCAGCAGTCAGACAGACATTTTCCTTCGTCCGGCCGGAGTACTCAGTCAGGCAGCCAGAGATTCGATAGTACGGGACCGTCTGGGGCCGGTCAGAGCTCCAGAGTGGCAGGTTCACAGGTGTCCAGGGGTCCCAGCCAGGCCAGACCACCCAGGCCCCGTTGTCCTCATTGCGGGAAGTCTCATCCCGGGGAGTGTTACCGAGCGACTGGAGCTTGCTTTTCTTGTGGTGGTCAGGGCCACTTTATGAGAGACTGTCCATTGGCTAGCGGTTCTAGTAGTGTCGCTCAGCAGACAGGGTCAGCCGCCGGTTCTTCATCTGCTCCGTCTGTTGCACGCCCTGGAGGGCGAGGTATGCCAGCACCGGCAGGACGCGGTCGAGGCCGCGGTGGCGTTTCAGGTTCTAGCGGTCCCTCGAACCGCATATATGCTTTGGCCAGCCGCCAGGATCAGGAGGCTTCGCCAAACGTCGTCACAGGTACATTACTGGTTTTCTCCAGATCTGTATATGCATTGATTGACCCTGGCTCTACTTTATCATATATTTCCCCGCTCGTTGCTAGTAAGATTGGGATAGTGTCTGAGCCTATAGAGCCATTTGAGGTAGCTACGCCGGTTGGGGATTTTATTGTAGCAAGACAGATCTATAGGGATTGTTCCGTGACCATTTATAATCGTAGCACTAAGGCTGATCTGATAGAGTTAGACATGTTTGAGTTTGATGTCATTATGGGTATGGACTGGTTGTCTTCCTGTTATGCTAATGTCGACTGCCAGAAAAAGGTAGTCCGTTTTCAGTTTCCAGGGGAACCAGTTATAGAGTGGGTTGGATCTACGGCATCGCCGAGGGGTAAGTTTATTTCATACCTCAAGGCTAAGAAGATGATCCAGAAGGGGTATATCTATCATTTGGTTCGTGTGCACGATACTGCAGCAGAGGTACCTACTCTTCAGTCTGTTCCGGTCGTCAGTGAGTTTCCAGATGTATTTCCTGACGAGCTTCCTGGCCTTCCGCCTGAGCGGGAGATTGATTTCACTATAGAGCTGATGCCGGATACGCAGCCTATATCTATTCCTCCGTACAGGATGGCACCAGCTGAGCTGAAGGAGTTGAAAGAGCAGCTGAAAGATTTGTTGGATAAGGGCTTTATCAGACCCAGCACATCACCCTGGGGAGCGCCGGTATTGTTTGTCAGAAAGAGAGATGGGTTATTGCGGATGTGTATCGATTACCGGCAGCTTAATAAGGTGACTATAAAGAATAAATATCCTCTCCCTCGGATTGATGATTTGTTTGATCAGCTGCAGGGCGCTAAATACTTTTCAAAGATAGATCTGCGCTCAGGTTATCATCAGGTGCGAGTACAGGAGTCAGATATCCCGAGATTGCTTTCAGGACCCGATACGGGCATTATGAGTTCAGAGTTATGTCTTTCGGGCTGACTAATGCTCCAGCAGTATTTATGGATCTGATGAACCGGGTATTTTGGCCTTTTCTGGTTATGTTTGTTATTGTGTTTATTGATGATATCTTGATTTACTCGCGATCAGCCGAGGAGCATTCAGATCATTTGAGGACGGTACTTGGCATTCTCCGTCAGCAGAAGTTATATGCTAAATTCTCTAAGTGTGAGTTCTGGTTAACTTCTGTGGCATTTTTGGGCCATATTGTCGGCGCAGACGGTATTCGGGTCGACACGCAGAAGATTGAGGCTGTGCAGAATTGGCCCAGGCCTACTACACCGACAGAGGTGTGCAGTTTTCTGGGATTGGCTGGGTATTATCGCAGGTTTGTGGAGGATTTTTCTTCTATTGCAGCACCACTGACGAGGCTTACCCAGAAAGCAGCAAAATTCCAGTGGACAGACGCCTGCGAGCGCAGCTTTCAGATGCTGAAGGAGAGATTGATTACAACACCAGTTTTGGCCCTTCCAGAGGGATCTGACGGGTATGTTGTCTATTGTGACACCTCTGGTATTGGGATAGGATGTGTATTGATGCAGCACGGTCGAGTCATAGCCTATGCTTCCCGGCAGCTCAGACCGCACGAGAAGAACTATCCCACTCATGATCTTGAGTTGGCCGCGGTGATTCATGCTTTGAAGATTTGGCGGCATTATTTATATGGGGTCCATGTTGATATCTATACGGACCATAAGAGTCTCCAGTATATTTTTAGGCAGAAGGAACTAAATCTGCGGCAGCGGAGGTGGCTTGAGCTACTAAAGGATTACGACGTTGATATTCTGTATCATCTGGGGAAAGCCAATGTGGTAGCTGATGCGCTTAGCCGCAAGTCTGTGGGCAGTCTGGCTGATGTTCCCTTTGATAAGAGAGATTTGGTTCGTGATATTCATCAGCTGGCTAGCCTCGGAGTTCGTTTGATAGATTCTGGGATTTCTGTTCGTCCAGTTGCTGAGTCATCTATTATGCAGGAGGTAAAGCAGCGCCAGTTTGAGGATCCTCTTTTGATTCAGTACAGAGATGTGGCCCTTAATAAAGCAAAGACTCAGTTTGAGATCTCGCCTGACGGAGTATTATTATACGACGGCAGGTTCTGTGTACCGGACGTTGCGGGCTTACGGCGGCAGATTATGGGCGAGGCCCATAATGCACGGTATTCTGTTCATCCTGGTTCCACTAAAATGTATCGGGATCTCAGGTGTTTGTATTGGTGGGACGGCATGAAGAAAGATATTGCTGAGTTTGTTAGTCAGTGCCCGAACTGCCAGCAAGTTAAGATCGAGCATTAGAAGCCCGGTGGATTATTACAGGAGATGGAGATTCCAGCCTGGAAATGGGAGATGATTAATATGGATTTCGTTGTTGGGTTACCGTGCACTCCATGCAGGTACGACTCTATCTGGGTTATTGTTGACAGGCTGACGAAATCAGCCCATTTCCTTCCGGTTCGGACTACCTATTCGGCTGAGGACTATGCCAGATTGTATATCAGAGAGTAGTCAGACTTCACGGAGTCCCTATATCTATTATTACTGACCGAGGTACCCAGTTTACAGCTAATTTCTGGAGGTCATTTCAGGAGGGATTAGGGACTCAGGTGAGCCTCAGTACAGCTTTTCACCCTCAGTCCGACGGACAGGCCGAGCGCACTATTCAGACGCTCGAAGATATGTTGCGGGCCTGCGTTATTGATTTTCGGGGCAGCTGGGATGATCATTTGCCGCTTATTGAGTTTGCCTATAATAACAGTTATCACTCCAGCATCCAGATGGCTCCGTACGAGGCCCTTTATGGCAGGAAATGCAGATCTCCTATTGGTTGGTTTGACGTGGGCGAGACTAAGCTGATTGGGCCAGATGTGATCCAGGAAGCTGTAGATAAGGTAAAGCTTATTCGAGAACGATTATTGGCTGCTCAGAGTCGACAGAAAGCTTATGCAGATAGACGACGTCGACCGTTAGAGTTCCAGATTGGCGACTGGGTATTCCTGAAGGTGTCGCCCATGAAGGGTGTCATGAGATTCGGTAGAAAGGGTAAGTTGAGCCCCCGGTACATTGGGCCGTATCAGATCGTTCGAAAGATAGGTGAGGTCGCCTACGAGCTAGACTTACCATCCGACTTGGAAGTCGTACAGCCGGTGTTTCATGTGTCTATGTTGCGAAAATGTATTGGTGATCCTTCCAGGATATTCCCAGTTGATGACATTCAGGTGACGGAGCAGTTATCCTATGACGAGCAGCCTGTATCTATTCTGGATCGACAGGTGCGGAGACTACACACTAAAGAAGTGCCCTCCGTCAAGGTCCTGTGGCGCAACAATAATCGGGAGGAGATGACTTGGGAGGCGGAGGACGAGATGAAAAGGAGATACCCTCACTTGTTCCCGACGTCCACAGGTAATCTAATTTTTTTTTCAGTTTGTTGTGTTGATTGATAAAATGAATTATGTATGTCATTATTAAAAAGGGACACTCCTGCCTTGATCATAAGACCTTATAAGACTAATTTAACATTCGGGGACGAATGTTCTTAAGGGGGGGAGAATGTTATGTCCCGTGTTTTCGTATGATTGGAAATCGAGAAATAATTACGATTTGTGTGTTAAAAGGAAATAATTTGATTTTAGTGAATATGACTATGTTGGTTATGGAATCATTAATGTTAAGACTTCGGGGAAGGCCGAGGGTAAATTTGGAATTTCGGAAATTAGTTTCGGGAATTACAAAACGGGACGTTTTATGAATTGGGCCAAGAAAAATTTGACACAAAGTTGAGGCCCAAAAACTTGTGAAGTGACCGGCCATGTCCAAGGCCCAAGCCTCTTCCTTAGTGATCATGTGCTATGCACATGATCAATTATGTGGATATATATCAATTCACACTTAGTGATTATCAAGAACAAAGAACAAAAATCAAAGAACACCTCAAAAAGGGCATTCGGCCGAGAGTTAGAAAAGAAGAGAAAACAATTTCCCAAGCTTTGTTGTTGATCCAAAAATCTTAGTTTCTACATAGTTGTGAAGTACTCAAGACCCTCTTCAGCGGGGTATAATTAGTTTGGCACGAGAACCTCGTTTGCGACAAGTCGGAAATTCAAGAAAAGGTAAGAATTTTGCCCCTCTAATGTTATAGAATTGATATGAATGTGTTAAGGATTGGGAATAGACGAGAATCCCATAACTTTGGTGTATATAGAAAGCCGTGGGTGTGTGTGTATATTGCATGTTGGCCGTGAGCCCTAGGAAGAAGAAAGTGATGTGAATTGATCTTGTTTAGTTTGTATAATGTGTTGTTGTGATCTTTATGTCGTAAATGATTGATTGATGAGTTAAATTGACGTTGGAAAATGATTTCGGACATTATCGGAAAGTGCATACCTTTGGTATAATTGTGTATATCATTGTATATTTAGGGTGCTAAAGACATTAAATATGAGTTAGAGTTGATATTAATGAATTCGGAATGAAACGACGTAAGTTAGAATGTTCGTCGTGAATTTTCGATGTTTTGAAGAATTATGGAAAGTAATGGATTTTGGGGCAATTTCGTGTATGGCTTGGATTGTATTTGGGATGCGATTGTATAAGTTTGACTGAGGAAATGAATACAATTATGTAGATATAGAGTTGGAGTTTTGGAAGTTTGAATGAAAGTTGCCAACTTAGGTAACAAATTAGAACTTTGAAGCTAGAGTGGTTTGATTATTACTTGTGTTGTTTGATGATGTGTGGGCTGTTGTATTGATGTATTTTGAGCCGAGCTAAGTCTCGGGGATGTTAGATTTATAGGGGAAATGCTGCCGAAATTTCGGTAGGCAAAAAATGAAGTTAAAGGCATTTTTAAGCCAAAGAATCTCAATTGGTAACTTCGACCATTTGCAGATTTCAGACGAAACGGGACTTGACTTTTGGGAGAGCATACGACGTCTGTAAGGTATGTAAAGCTTCCCACTCCTTCGTTTGGCATATCTTAGTATGATAGGCGAATATGAGAACTTCCGGAGCATTTCTGCTCCTCGAAACCCGATCCACAGAAAAGTTACTATTCATTCAATTCAATTGAAGCCTAAGGGCTCTATTTTGGCTAGAATGCCACCACTCGTCCGAAACCTATCGAAATGTGGTCGGGTAACTTAGAAATGATTATGTATGACCCTTTGGCCTATAAATGTTCAGAAAATATGTTCGCCACCTCAATTTGACTCGAGGTGGGCCCGCTAACCCTGATACGCCCTATTTGCCTTATTGGGCTATCTTTGTGAATAAAGTTTGATATGATACTTTCGATTTTGGAACTCCCTCCTATGAGATATATTTGGAATATTATGATATGATAAGTTACGTTTTGAGCCATACGTACCACTTTGGAAACTTTTGTGAAACGGATCTTTGTATCGACTAAGTATTCGCTTATCTTGTGCTATGGAACGAATTGTAAAACTATTATGTTTTGAAAGACTATTTTGAAGTATGATTTGCATTTGCTTGCTCACGACTCCGCTCGTGCCTTATTATGACTTCGTTCACCGGTTCCCGGGCTGGTTATGATTCGTGCGCCTTATAATAATTCGGCCGTATGCTGTGTTACGGTTCCCGAGGCTTCGCCATAGGGCCGGGTTCCGTTTGGAGTTATGCTGTGATATGGCTCGTGATGCGATACGCTCACCTATGATTATGTTTGTGTTCGGGGATGTATGGAGATTTGAAACCTTCTGGTGTTATGCTGTGTGTGGCGCCAGCGTCGGAGTGGCGACCACGTTCCTGAGCGTTTGCATGATTTCGTTTGCATTATATATACGTATATGATTTTGATACGGATTTTGACATACCGATTTGTATTCCATTTTGTTATCTGATTTGCTTTCAATTTTGATCCATATTTCTGTACTCCATGCTTTACATACTCAGTACATATTTCGTACTGACCCCCTTTCTTCGGGGGCTGCGTTTTATGCCCGCAGGTACAGACATTGGTGATCCTCCACAGTAGGCTTCACTCTTTGCTATTCCGGGGTACTCCTCTTTGATCCGGAGTCCACTTTTGGTACATACTCCTTTTGCTTTGTATATATTCGGTATATTTGACTATTTGGGTACGGCGGGGCCCTGTCTCGCCATATGTCTTTGTTTTGAATTCGTAGAGGCCTGTAGTCATATATGTGGGATGAGGGTCCTGTATGTGTTGGTTTGATTTCGTTTTCTGGTCTTAAAGCGGTCTGTTCATTATGATGGCCCCAAATGGCCCTTATGCTTACGTTTGCACTTTTGACCGGCGATGTCTATTCCGCCGCTCAGTTTGTATTTGATTTGTGCGACCGCTTAAGACATATTTCGATAAGTTATGTTTGATATGATTTTTATGAAATTCTGAAATAAGTTTGTATTTGGCAATGAATACGTAATTTGGTCTGGGTACCCAAGTAGGGTGCCAGTCGCGGCCCACGGGGCTGGGTCGTGACAGGGTTATGTTAAAAAAATGAAATAAAATTGACCAAAATTGTCATATAGACTTGTAGGAATATATCTGCATGTTATGGAAGTTTTGGGAATGTTCTAGGGGGTTAGGGAAGGTTTGAGGGGTGTTTGGATGAATACAAAAGGGGTAAAACCCCTTTTATAGTGTTCTAGTGTCAGTTGCCACCGACCTAGCAGCGCGCGTGTCGCGCACTGTAGTTGTGGATGTCGCACTGCAGCTGTGCGTTTCTGCTCAGCCAGCTTGACTCGTAACGTCCATAATGCTCTACTGCGACGTCATATTGACGAGCGATTTATTGCGTTGGAAACTAGACTTCACGAACTTCAATTTAGGGTTTAACTTAACTTCAAAACTCTTTATATACTTAAAGAAAGAATATCCCCAAGTTGGCTCATTTTTATCGTTCAAAGTACGCTCATCTTCTTCCAAGGTCATACTAACTCAACTTCTTCCACCCATTTCCTTATAGGACCTTCTGGAATTCCTCATTTGCCACCTTTACTCATAAAACATACTTGGTAATGCTTCGTCCCTTATACTCCAAAGTTGTTTTACTTAGCCATGGTTCAACATACCTACGCTCAAATTTGATAAGTACTTCTCCGCAAGTACGGTGTTTAACACATCTGCATATGCCAAGTCATTCACCTCAGGACTCCATTTTGGCATTCCAAATCCCTTGAATTGTGGTACATTATGCAATTGATTCAAGTTCCAAGTCAATACCTTTGCTGTCAATATGAATAGAGTAGGAGATAAAGGATCACCCTGCTTCACCCCTCGATTGGATTGAAAAAACCCCTGTTTTTGCCCATTTATAAGAAGAGAATACCAATTATTCTGACTCTCCTAAAAACCATGTCAACCACCATGTGAGAAAAACTCATCTTCCTCATTACCTTTGTTAAAGACAACCATGAGACTCTATCATATGCTTTAGCCATATCCAACTTCATTACCACATTAGCATTCTTATGTGATGACCCGTCTGGTCATTATAGTCCTTTCGGTATTTTCATCCCTTCTCGAGCATTGATTAGCTCACTTTTGACCCAAGGGGACCCTTGATGCGCTTCTCGAGGTTTCAGACTTGTTTCGGGTGACATTTCATGAAATAAGAGCTTTAAGTGAAAAAGAGTTGACCCGAAGATGATTTTTGGGTAAACGGACCTTTTTCGAAAATCCGTCAATTTCGAGAGGTCCGGATGGTCATTTAGAATGTGTGTGTATATCTGATTCGATTCCCAATGCACTCTGATGCATTTTGGGAATTGGGTTAGGAAATTAGAAATTACGTATAGGGGTTGACTCGGTTAATGAGACCTCCGTTGGAAATTTCGATGGTTTCGGGAGTGGTTCGGGATTTGATTTGAGACTTAGAAAATTTGGTGAAACTCTGGTACCTGGTGCCCGCATTGGCGGCACCGGTGTTGTCCCAGCAGCCCCGCTATTGCGGCGTGATGGCCACTGGGGCGGCCAAGTGGGATTTGGCCAGACCTCTTGGATGGCCTATTGAGGCACTGTTGCGGCGCCGCCGTTGTGTCCCCGTTACCGTCGTGGTAGTAACAGGCCTGTTATTTCGTTAAGTGTGTTTTAAATAAGCCTTAAGTCTTTCATTTATTGCAATTACAAAAATATAACTCTTGGGATCTATTCTTGGAGATTTTTAGTGAAGATTTTTGGTGGTAAATTTCCCCTAATCCTTTCACTATTTCATTAATCCTAATCATCATAGATTCCCCCTTATCTTAGTAATTCCTTAGTTATGGAAGATTGAAAGTGGGTTTTGGTGAATGTTTTATCTAGTCTTATTAACGATGAAATTGATGGGGTTTATGCTAGATTTGGATGAATCTAAGATTATTGATCACTTACCTTTCATTATTAGAATAAAATTCTTGAATAAAAAATCTAGGGTTTATACCCAAATTTGGGGGTTTTGCTTGAAATCAGAAATTAGGTCTATCCTTGAGTTAAGTCAGCAATTAGTTGTTGGGTTATTATCACCTAGTGCTTAATTTGATATTTTATTTTCCCGTTTTGAGCTTGCGAGCCCCATTTCTCCAAATTCTAGGGTTGGATTTGACCTAAATTGAATGGTAGCAATATTAGTATCATTCTTCATGATTTCTAATTTGGATTTCGATTATGGTTAGATTACTTTGGTTCTGAGGCTCAGCGGAAAGGCAAGGCAAATGAGTGAGTTGTTGGTGTTTGCGGTTCGACCATCCAGGTAGGTTATGGCTTACATTTGGTGAGACTTCGTATAGCGAAGCATATATTTTGATTATATCATTGGAGAAAGCATGTGAAACTTCGAGAAAGTTGGGATGAATATTGTCTTAGGTTGGGCCCTGTTCTGTGTTTGGGACTAGCCATCCCGTTGTGTTGTGATTGATTGTTCTATTGTGCTGGCTTGATGCCACTTGTTGTTAGTAGATATTGGCATCTATTGTTCCATTTTGATTATGATATTGTTGGTGTACCCACTATTGGTACTTGTGATTCAGATATATTGTTGGCATACCCACTGTTGGTACTTGTGATTCGGATATATTGTTGGCATACCCATTGTTGGTACTTGTGATATTGAGCATGATTATTAATGTGAATACACACATTGCACGCACTCTCATTCATCATGATATATTGCTGAGATACTGATGATACTAGATGAAACACTGTGATAAGCTGGGCTCCGTTTTTACTTGAGTGACGTGAGATTCTAATATCCGATATTTGTTTTGGTATCGTGGATTGAGTGAGTGCATGGACTCCATGGTTCCCCTAGGGTAGTGCCGGTGAAAACCCCTTGTGGGCAAAGATCCGAGGTCCCATCTATTTGCTGGGCAAAGATCTAGGACGGGTGGCACTTAGACTTCGCGAATCACCTTGGGTTGTGCTACCGAGATGTCGATATTTCAGTTTGGAGTACATGTGTACATAGCATTGCATGCATACATTATTGTATTGCATTGCATCACGGCTTGATTTGGAGATGATTTGATGTTGTACTTTTGATGTTGGATTCGGACTTGATATATTGAGTTTTGGCACACTTGGGATTAGATGTTCTACTTTGGTGTTGATGCGTACTTGGCTTGTATTATGTTGACTTACAATTGTTGGTTTAATTTCCTATCTTGCGTTATTATCTGAATTGTGTTAGCTATGCTTAGTCGGCCGATGATGCCTACCAGTACCGTTGTATTGTACTGACCTGCACTTTCTGCATTTCTTTATGAATGCAGAGTATCAGGTTGGTTCTACTTCCATTGTTACACCTCGAATAATTTCCCGTTGGAACGCAAGTAAATGAACTAGTGATGCATGCAAATGGATGTGGATGATTAAAATGAGAAGTCTAAGAAATATGAGAAGTTGCAGATTTGCAACTGCCCAGTGGTCGTAAAGTGCTAGGACGGACCGTAAATTGGTATACGGTCCGTAAACTGGCAGTCGTAAATTGGCATGCAAGAACTTTAACTTTCTGCCAGCCGAGGAAATGGAAAAATACGACCAGGTTTACGGACCGTAAAGTGATTTACGGCCCGTAAACAATGGTCGTAAATCACCATGCAAGCAGTCCCAGTTTCTGGTTTTGAAAAGGTTAAAGACGACGGCGATGGACGGTCCGTAAACTGAAGGACGGGTCGTAAACTCAGTTTACGACCACTGTTCACCTCAGCACAAATTTCTCAAGTCATTAAATAAGGGGACCAAGACTTGTTTTATTTCATTTCAACATTACACCCCTTCTCTCTAAGAACCTCTCTCTACATTTATTATACAAGTTTTCAAGGATATTTGAGGATCAACAACATAAAACAAGTGAATCAAGAGTAAGGAAAACATCAAAGATCATTCAAAGTCAAGAAATCCAAATAGAGATAAACTAGGGTTTTGCTCAAGGCGGAGTATTATCAACTAAAGCTTGTTCCTACAATATCTAAGGTAAGATTCATGATATTTATATGATGTTTAAGATGTTGGAGAGTTGAAATGCATGGAGTGTAGAAAATATGGTCAACTAGGTCATGAAGGATGAATAGTGACATTTTGAGAAATAGTTTGAATTGAATTATGAACGTTGTTGTGTTGTGATATGAATGTGTTATACATGGTATTAAGATCATTTACTAGACACTTTAGAAGAATGGATGAAGTTGGGTGTTATGACAATGAATGTGGGTGAATTAGAGGCAAATTGAGGAATCTAGATAATGTGGATAATGTGAATGACTAATGACAATTGTTATGATATTAATGAAGGTATAAACGCTAGCATTGGAAGGGAACGTGCAAGTGTAGAATAGTTCGACGAAAAGGTATGTAAGGCTAACCTTTCTTTCATAAGGCATGGTTCTTTGGCCAAACTCTTAAATCTTCTATATGAGTATGTTGTCTCCAAATGATTGATATTCCGAGCTCATAAGCTCACGATCCTTGATATGTACTACGATTGTACTACGCATCTCATGTGACGAGTAAGCCCATGATATAGAAGTAACGATAATGATGATGATAGTAATAATGACGATAATAATAATGATGTTAAAGGTGCCTATGGGCTAGTATACTTATATGTGCCAATGAAGGGATATAATGAAACCCCGAGCATATAACGCCGGGTAGAATATATGTATATGAATATGTATAAAGTATGTATACGATTACGAAACGCGCGCACACCTCTGCAGATGGTACGGATAACCCTGAAGCCTTGGTAGGGCCAGGTATGAGTAACCTTGAGCCTTGGTTGGCCAAGTATGTATGAAACACCGATCCTATGAGGTCGGGTATGCTATGTATATGAAATGACTATGTATATAAAATGAATATGAATATCATAAGACTATGTACATGAATACGAATAAGGACATGTATACGAATACGAGCACATGTATGGTACGAGTACTATTATGGAACACGGATGAGGATGTATGTATACAAATACGTATAAGAAATGGAAAGTTCCTATGAAAGGAAAGTAAGTGTCATGATGATGATATTATTGTCTCCCCCTCCTATGCTATTTCATATGTTGTTCATTATGCTTATATATCGATGTTGATCATGGTTTACATACTCAGTACATTCTTCGTACTGATGTCCTTTTGTTTGTGGACACTGCGTCATGCCTGCAGGTCCACAGGGAGACAGACTTGATCCATAGCTGCTTATTCAGAGATTACATAGCAGAGCTCCACTTCCTTCGGAGCCATAGCATTTGGGTACTCATTCTTTTGTGTACATATTTATGGGCATAGCGGGGTCCTGTCCCGCTCATGTGTTATGTCATACTCTCTTTAGAGGCTCGTAGTCACGGGTATATGGTTAGATATGTCTGGCCTTGTCGGCCTATGTCTTGTATATCATTTTGTTGGCCTCGTCGGCCCATGTACATTGATGTGGCATAGACCCCTATGATGATTAAAGATGTTGTCGTCCAATGGGACTAGTTTGACGAATGAATGGAAATGTATGTCTAATTATGTGGCTCACCTAAATGTAAGCATAAGAGTAAGCTAACGGGGGTGCCCGGGTAGGCTAGCACTGGGTGCTCGTCGCAGCCCCATAGTCGGGTCGTGACAAAAGTGGTATCAGGGCAGTTCAGTCCTAGGGTGTGTATACGAGCCGTGTCTAGTAGAGTCTTGGTTATGGGTGTATTGCGCGCCACACTTATAAAGAAGAAGTTGCGGACATATTAGGAATAAATGACCTTCCTTCTTCATAAGAATCGTGCGATAGCGCTATGATGTAAGAAATTCTTGTTCCTTAATCGTGTGTTGTGTATTTCAGAGATGCCTAAAAAGAAAAAGGCTACAGCAGCCCAAAAGGGCAAGACGGTGGCAGAAAAGTGGGTTAAGAAAGCACCGCCACCGGTAGTAGAGGCAAGTGAGTCCCAGAGTGCGTCTCAATCTCAGTCCTCCCAGACAGTACCTATTTCTGAGGATCGTGAGGGAGCCTCAGCCCCAGCTCCAGCACCTCCACCAAATGCTTCGGGCCAAGATGTAAAAGAGGCCATCACTTTGTTGACTCAGTTGGTTGTGGCCCAAACTCAGAGGCAAAGTTCAGGGCATGGTGATAGGGCCGTTAGTGCAAGGGCCAGTTACTTTATTACTTTGAACCCTCCGGAATTCTTTAGGTCAAAGCCGGAGAAGGATCCTCAGCATTTTATTGATGGTATGCTAAGGACGCTCCGGTTGATACATGCTTCAGACACCGAGTCGGTAGAGCTAGCGTCATATAGATTGAGAGATGTCTCGATCCAGTGGTATACGGTATGTATGGCTTCACGGGGAGCCAATTCACCTCCCCCGGTAAGGCAAGAGTTCGTTGATGATTTTCTCCATCATTCTATGCCTCCAGAAGTTCGGCGAGCTAGGGCCGATAAATTCTTGAACTTGAGGCAAGGTAGTATGAGTGCCCTAGAGTATAGCCTCCGCTTTAACTCCTTGGCTAGGTATGCTTAGGCAATGGTAGCGGATGTGGGTGACCGGGTACACCGATTTGTAAAGGGCCTAGGGCCACACTTGATGGATAAATGCTTAACTGCGTCCCTCCAGGACGGTATGGATATTGTACGCATTCAGGCACATGCTCAGAACTTAGAAGAAAGCCTACAGCAGCGAAGAGGTGAACGTGAGCAAGATCGAGGACATAACAAGAGGGCCAGATCTTCAGGCCCGATGAGTGAGTCCAGAGGCGGACACAGGCAGCAGTTCCCTAGACATTCGGGCTATTCTATGACCAGTACACCTCCACGGTTTTCAGGCCAGAGCCTTGATAGGTTTGCTCGTTCAGGGCCGAGCCCGAGCTATTCAGGACCTTAGTTCAGAGATGATTCAGGCCAGTCAAGGCCACCTGTACCACGATGTTCCCACTGTGGGAAGTCGCATTGGGGTCGATGTCGATTGGGTTCAGATGTTTGCTATTCATGTGGTCGGCCAGGCCATATTATGCGTGATTGCCCCCCTCAGTACATGCTAGAGGTATGACCCAGCCATCAGGATCGGTAGCCGGATCTTCGGCACCTGTACGCCCTACAGGACCAGGTTCACATGCGCCAGTCGGCCATGGTAAAGGTAGAGGCAGAGCTCCAAGTACTAGCGGTCCTCAGCACCGTATTTATGCTTTGGCTGGACGCCAAGATCTTGAGTCTTCTCCTGACGTGGTCACAGGTATATTATCGATATTCTGTCATGATGTATATGCTTTGATTGATCTGGGATCCACATTATCATATGTTACTCCATATATCGCGGGTCAATTTCTAGTCAAGCCGGAGTCGATCAAACCTTTTGAGGTGTCTACACCCGTGGGTGAATCGGTAATAGCTAGCCGAGTATATAGGGATTGTGTAGTTATGATTTGTGACCATCATACCATGATTGATTTTCATGAGCTAGAAATGGTAGACTTTGATGTTATTATGGGCATGGATTGGTTGGCTTCTTGTTATGCCAATGTTGATTGTAGAATGAAAATGGTTCGTGTCCAATTTTCGGGAGAACCAGTCTTAGAATGGAAAGGGAATACGGCGTCACCAAAAGGTAGGTTTATTTCCTATCTAAAGGCAAGGAAGATGATCACGAAAGGTTGTATTTATTATCAAGTGCGAGTTCAAGATATTGAAGTTGAATCGCCGACTCTTCAGTCAGTTCCCGTAGTGAATGAATTTCCGGATGTGTTTCCGGAAGAGCTTCCAGGCCTTCCTCCCGATCGGGAGATTGATTTTGCCATTGATGTGTTGCCAGGCACTAAGCCTATATCTATTCCCCCATATAGAATGGCACCCGCAGAATTGAAAGAGTTGAAGGAGCAACTGAAAGACCTGCTTGATAAAGGCTTCATTAGGCCTAGTTCATCCCTGTAGGGAGCACCCGTATTGTTTGTCCGAAAGAAAGATGGCTCCCTGAGAATGTGCATTGATTATAGGCAATTGAATAAAGTAACGATTAAGAATAAATATCCTCTCCCGAGGAATGATGATTTTCTTGATCAATTGCAAGGTGCCAAATGGTTTTCAAAGATCGATTTGAGGTCCGGGTATCATCAAGTGAGAGTTAGGGAGAAAGACATCCCTAAGACAGCTTTTAGAACGAGATATGGTCATTTTTAATTCCGGGTAATGTCATTTGGGCTAACTAATGCGCCAGCGGTGTTTATGGATTTGATGAATAATGTGTTCAGGCCCTTCCTGGATTTGTTTGTGACAGTATTTATCGATGACATCTTGGTGTATTCTAGATCCGAGGTAGAACATGCGGATCATTTACGTATTGTACTTGGAGTTCTTTGAACTCGAGAGTTATTTGCAAAGTTTTCCAAATGTGAGTTCTGGTTGAACTCAGTGGCATTTTTAGGGCATATCGTTGCAGCTGATGGTATTCGAGTGGATAGTCAAAAGATTGAGGCTGTGAAAACTTGGTCAAGCCCCACAACTCCTACAGAGGTTCGTAGCTTTCTGGGCTTAGCATGTTATTACAGGAGGTTCGTTGAAGGTTTTTCTTCTATTTCTGCACCACTTACAAAGTTGACCCAGAAATCGGCAAAGTTTCAATGGAGAGATGCTTGCGAATGTAGTTTCCAAGAGTTAAAGGGTAGATTGACTTCTGCCCCTGTTTTGACACTTCCAGAGGGATTGGAGGGATATGTCGTTTATTGCGATGCTTCAGGTGTTCGGCTAGGTTGTGTATTGATGCAACATGGCAAAGTGATTGCATATGCCTCAAGGCAATTACGAAAACATGAGCAGAATTATCCTACCCATGATCTAGAATTGGCCGCGGTGGTTCATGCATTAAAGATATGGAGACATTATTTATATGGTGTCCACGTAGATATTTATACAGATCACAAGAGTCTTCAATACATCTTCAAGCAGAAAGAGTTGAATTTGCGGCAACGACGATTGTTGGAATTGCTGAAAGACTACGATGTCGATATTTTGTATCACCCCGGAAAGGCAAATTTTGTGGTTGATGCTCTTAGCCGTAGATCGACGGGAACTCTAAGCGATGTACGGCCAGAGAAGAGAGAAATGACCCGTGAGCTCCAACAGTTAGCTAGCCTAGGACTCCGAGTAGTGGACTCAGGTAGCAGTAGAGCCACTGTTCAGAATTCTGCAGTGTCGTCGCTAGTAGCAGAGGTGAAGGAGCGACAATATGAGGATCCCATACTAATGCAGTACAGAGATACACTCCCTCAGAAAGAGGAGTCAGCATTTGATATTTCAGGAGACGGAGTTCTCCGATGCCGAGGAAGATTATGTGTCCCTGATGTGGCAGGTCTAAGCCACCAGATATTAAGAGAAGCTCATTGTTCCCGTTACTCCGTTCACCCCGAAGCGACGAAGATGTATCATGATCTTAAGTCCATATATTGGTGGAACGGAATGAAGAGAGATATACCAGAATTTGTAGCTCAATGTCCAAATTGTCAACAAGTGAAAATCGAGCACCAAAAGCCGGCTGGATTGTTGAAAGCTATAGAAATCCCAACTTGGAAGTGGGAGGTGATTAATATGTACTTCATCTCAGGCTTACCCCGTTCTCGACGTAAATATGATTCCATATGGGTGATTGTGGATAGGCTCACCAAGTCAGCTCATTTCTTACCGGTCAGAACGACCAATGTGGCAGAAGATTATGCAAGGCTTTACCTTAAAGAGATAGTGAGACTTCATGGTGTTCCAGTGTCTATTATCTCCGATAGAGGGACTCAGTTTACAGCTAAGTTTTGGAGGTCTTTCCAAGAGGGTTTAGGGAACCAAGTGCGCCTTAGCACGGCATTTCACCCACAGACCGATGGGCAAGGTGAACGCACTATTCAGACTCTGGAGGATATGTTATGAGCATGTATGATAGACTTTGGAGGAAATTGGGATGATCATTTTCCACTCATAGAATTCGCTTACAATAATAGTTATCACTCTAGCATTCAGATGGAACCGTATGAGGCCTTATATGGGCGGAAGTGTAGATCCCCGATTGGGTGGTTCGAAATAGGAGAGGCTCAGTTGATAGGGCCAGACTTGGTTCAGCAAGCCATAGAGAAAGTTAAGCTCATACAAGGTCGGTTGTTAGCAGCCCAAAGTCGTCCAAAGTCCTACGCGGATAATCGTCGAAGAGACTTGGAGTTCAAAGTGAAAGATTGGGTATTCTTGAAGGTGTCACCTATGAAGGGTGTAATGAGATTTGGAAAAAAGGGGAAGTTTAGTCCCCAGTATATTGGGCCATATGTAATTGTACGAAAGATAGGCAAGGTGGCCTATGAGTTAGACCTACCTCCGGAATTGGAGTCAGTCCATCCAGTATTTCATGTTTCAATGCTTTGAAAATGTATTGGAGATCCCAATAGGATCGTCCCAGTAAATGATGTTCAAGTGACAGAGACGTTGTCTTACGAAGAAGTACCCACTACCATATTAGATAGGCAAGTACGGAGGCTTAGGAACAAAGAAGTGGCCTCAGTTAAGGTTCTATGGAGAATTAGTAAACGAGAAGAAGTGACATGGGAAGCAGAAGAGAGTATGCGATCTAAATACCAACATTTATTTCAGCCCTTGGAAGAAGTCCGAGATGAGACGTCAAGATCATAAGGTATGCATGTCTTCCTTTTATGCTTTTTGGGTCGTGTGTGGCTAAATTTTTATGCTATTATGTTGTGGCCCTGTGAGGAATCCATATTATGGGTTGTTGTGGCAAGATGATAGCGTCATATGATAGGGGAAACTCTGGCGAAATTTTTATAGAATCCCCGAAGACTTTAACATTCGAGGACGAATGTTCTTAAGGGGGAGGGGGGAGAATGTTACACCTCGAAAAATTTCCCGTTGGAACGCAAGTAAATGAACTAGTGATGCATGTAAATGGATGTGGATGATTAAAATGAGAAGTCTAAGAAATATGAGAAGTTGCAGATTTGCAACTGCCCAGTGGTCGTAAAGTGCTAGGACGGACCGTAAATTGGTATACGGTCCGTAAACTGGCAGTCGTAAATTGGCATGCAAGAACTTCAACTTTCTGCCAGCCGAGAAAATGGAAAAATACGACCAGGTTTATGGACCGTAAAGTGATTTACGACCCGTACACCATGGTCGTAAATCACCATGCAAGCAGTCCCAGTTTCTGGTTTTGAAAAGGTTAAAGATGACCGCGATGGACGGTCCGTAAACTGAAGGACGGGTCGTAAACTCAGTTTACGACCACTGTTCACCTCAGCACAGATTTCTCAGGTCATTAAATAAGGGGACCAAGACTTGTTTTATTTCATTTCAACATTACACCCCTTCTCTCTAAGAACCTCTCTCTACATTTATTATACAAGCTTTCAAGGATATTTGAGGATCAACAACATTAAACAAGTGAATCAAGAGTAAGGAAAACATCAAAGATCATTCAAAGTCAAGAAATCCAAATGGAGATAAACTAGGGTTTTGCTCAAGGAGGAGTATTATCAACTAAAACTTGTTCCTACAATATCTAAGGTAAGATTCATGATATTTATATGATGTTTAAGATATTGGAGAGTTGAAATGCATGGAGTGTAGAAAATATGCTCAACTAAGTCATGAAGGATGAATAGTGACATTTTGACAAATAGTTTGAATTGAATTATGAACGTTGTTGTGTTGTGATATGAATGTGTTATTAATGGTATTAAGATCATGAACTAGACACTTTAGGAGAATGGACGAAGTTGGGTGTTATGACCATGAATGTGGGTGAATTAGAGGCAAATTGAGGAATCTAGATAATGTGGATAATGTGAATGACTAATGGCCATTGTTATGATATTAATGAATGTATAAACGCTAGCATTGGAAGGGAACGTGCGAGTGTAGAACAGTCCGACGAAAAGGTATGTAAGGCTAACCCTTCTTTCATAAGGCATGGTTCTTTGGCCAAACTCTTAAATCTTCTATATGAGTATGTTGTCTCCAAATGATTGATATTCCGAGCTCATAAGCTCACGATCCTTGATATGCACTACGATTGTACTACGCACCTCATGTGACGAGTAAGCCCATGATATAGAAGTAACGATAATGATGATGATAGTAATAATGACGATAATAATAATGATGTTAATGGTGCCTACAGGCTAGTATAGTTATATGTGCCTATGAAGGGATATAATGAAACCCCGAGCTTATAACGCCGGGTAGAATATATGTATATGAATATGTAGAAAGTATGTATACGATTACGAAACGCGCGCACACCTCTGCAGATGGTACGGATAACCCTGAAGCCTTGGTAGGGTCAGGTATGAGTAACCATGAGCCTTGGTTGGCCAAGTATGTATGAAACACCGATCCTATGAGGTCGGGTATGCTATGTATATGAAATGACTATGTATATAAAATGAATATGAATATCATAAGACTATGTACATGAATACGAATAAGGACATGTATACGAATACGAGCACAAGTATGGTACGAGTACTATTATGGAACACGGATGAGGATGTATGTATACAAATAAGTCTGAGAAATGGAAAGTTCCTATGAAAGGAAAGTAAGTGTCATGATGATGATAGTATTGTCTCCCCCTCCTATGCTATTTCATATGTTGTTCATTATGCTTATATATCCATGTTGATCATGCTTTACATACTCAGTACATTCTTCGTACTGACGTCCTTTTGTTTGTGGATGGTGCGTCATGCCCGCAGGTGCACAGGGAGACAGACTTGATCCATAGCTGCTTATTCAGAGATTACATAGCAGAGCTCCACTTCCTTTGGAGCCATAGCCTTTGGGTACTCATTCTTTTGTGTACATATTTATGGGCATAGCGGGGTGTGTCCCGCTCATGTGTTATGTCATACTCTCTTTAGAGGCTCGTAGTCACGTGTATATGGTTAGATATGTCTGGCCTCGTCGGCCTATGTCTTGTATATCATTTTGTTGGCCTCGTCGGCCCAAGTACATTGATGTGGCATAGACGCCTATGATGATTAAAGATGTTGTCGTCCAATGGGACTAGTTTGACGAATGAATGGAAATGCATGTCTAATTATGTAGCTCACCTAAATATAAGCATAAGAGTAAGCTAAAGGGGTGCCCGGGTGGGCTAGCACCGGGTGCTCGTCACGACCCCCTAGTCGGGTCGTGACATCCATCTCTTATGGCTGATCGTCTTCTTCAGCATTAGCACCGAGTCTCCTGGGTGAGCACGACCGTTTGCTGCCTTGAAGACTTCTCTATTATTTATGTCTTATTCCTATTCAGAGACATAGACATTTTTATGTATTATTATTCCAGAATTTTATTATTTCCTCTTAGATGCTCTTGTATGCCTTAGACTAGACCCTGGGGCATTATTATTATTCCGTACTATTCTACTATATGCATTATCGTGAGACTAACGTATTTATTCTTTTCCGTTGCTTGATTTAATTATTTATGTCTTTAATTATCGTTGGGTTGAGGGTTCACTTACCGAGGTGGAAAAGGTAAGTGCCCGCATGACTTAGGCAAAATAGGTCGTGATAAGTTGGTATAAGAGCCCTACGTTACCCGATCTATAATGGAATAGCGTGTCTAGTAGAGTCTCGTGGATCGGTACGATGAGCTCCGTACTTATCTACGAGAGGCTATAGGACATTTAGAAAATCTCACTTTGTTTCATTCTTTCATGCTACTTTATTCTAATTGGTATCTGGAAAGATCAAATTGGTATCTGACTCTTATCTCCTCTCTCACGGATGGTGAGGAATCGAGATACTACAACCCGAGGTCAGGTGCCAGAGCCTGCAGCTACGACTGGCACCCGAAGGCGAGTGACAGCCAGAGGGCATGGCAGAGCGAGAGGCCACGGGGCTACACCGGCCAGGGGCAGGGCTCTTATGGTAGGGCAGCGGTGAAAGAGGTCTCCATCTCCCGAGCTCGAGTATCAACCTGATCGAGGCCAGGAAATAGATGATGGTCTGGCCCCAGCACTGACATAGCCTGAGGTTACTTCTAATCAAGCCATGCATGATACTATGACCAGAGTTTTACTTCATCTTGATTCCCACCAGGCGGCAGCTGGTGTTACTACTCCCGACAGGGGTTGACAGAGCAGAGTTGGGGCGTAGACCACTGAGCAGGGATCTACACGAGTAACACACCCCGCTGCAACGATGGCTCCTCGCATTGATGCAATACCCGCTCCTGGTGACGATCTTATTCCCATGGAGGGCGTTGTTATGACCGCGTAAGATCAGGATCTTGTTGGGCGATTTAGGAAGTTAGAACCGCCGAGGTTTTCTGGTACTTCTTCTGAGGATGCTTACACTATAAGAAAAAGGCTTATCTGTGACTAAAAATTTACAATGGGTTAGAAATCCCTTTCTTAAAAGTACATGTTTAGGGACGAGAACTTTTCCTGGTCTCTAATTCCCCAATATTTAGCGAAGAGCCTACATCTAGTTCCTAATGATATGGATATCCGGTCCCAAATAACTATATTTTAGCGGAGACAAAAGGCACCTCTTATTTTATCTCTTATAATATCAGAAAATAATAAAATAAGACACCTAAAATTATAGAAATAAAAACTCATGCTCCAATATTTCCTCCATCACTTTGGGGGAAACCAAAACCTAATAGTTCATCTCCCTGGCAATTTTCTCTTGCTATTGGTGATTTGTTGTTTCCTCAAAAATAATGGGTCAACCCTCTCCGTCTCCTTCCTAGAAAAACCCTAGAATTCAAATTTGATAGTCCAACTCATACAAACTCCATAGTGATTTTGAAATTCCATCACAATTATAAAAAAAAATTGCACCGGAGATTGAGGAGGTGCAATCAATAAATGTTGAACCATCATCGTTTTCGATAGTGGTTAACGACGGCATCGAGGAGGACTGTTTAAGGAACAATGTGTATGCTGTAGCTGGACGCCGTGTGTGGTTTTCAGTGCTTATTTAGCTATTTTCTCTTCATTTTTTGGGCAGATGAATGTTTTACCTATTTCTTCTGATTTAGGATATTTATTTTTGCAGCTATCTTAGTTTCTTAGGTATGTTTGTGAACTCTTTCTTTCACTACATGAACAAGAGTTAATGGTTTCCCTTCCATTTATCATAAAATTCTAAGATGACAAATTCAAGTAAGACAAGGTTGTGCTAAAACAATTTAGCTTATATGATTTGGGAAAGTTGAGAATTGTCGGGTCTATTTTTTTTGTTATGGGGTCTTGTTTATACCCATCAATTGATGATACTAATTGTGCAATTTTACTTAAAAATTCTATTTTTGTTGAACTTTATTGGGTATAAAATATTATCTTTGCAATTGCAGCCTATTCAGGTGTTGGCTTATGTACTTGCAAAATGTCTCGCATAAGGTATCCCTGTAGGTATCATCCACCTATATCAGTTGATTCAAGTCAAACCAGGGACTGAAATACTATTCTGCAACAGATGGATTATAAAATTAAAAAAACAAACCAAATATAAGAATGCCACATTTTCTTTCCAAAAAGTTAATTAAACGCTGTTATATCCTGTATTTTTATGCGTCGAGTTATTCGTAAGAGAATCGACTCAAGTTAAAGACGGGATCATTTTCGGATACGAAATAGGGACTTTTAATTTCCAATTTTAATTAGAACATAAATTGTTTATAAATTTTTTTTAGTGTAGAAATATTACTAGAGATTAGGGATTAATTAATTGTGATTATTTTATTAAGTAAGAATTGGTGATTAATTAAAATTAATTAACCTAATTACTATAGTGGGCCCCACCCGAATATATAAAAAAAAAAGGGAAAATGACAATTTAAGAATTTGATTAGTGAGTCACAATGGGGGAGGGGGGGGGGAGGGGGCACATGTCTAGCTATAAGCAAACATATATATAGGAATAAAGGTGAACAAATTATAATTTAGTTTCATTTTTTCAAGAAAATTAAGTTAACAAAAATCACAAAACCTCCATGGCTGCTCTCGGCCAGCCATGGTGTTGAAGAAAAATTTGTGTTCTTGAATGTTTTGATCAAGTTTCAAGTGCATTACAAATTCAAGGAGGTGATAGCAACATTGGATATTTAGTTGAAGAAGAAGAAATTGTAAAATTGGAGCAATTGAGTGTAGAAATTCCTCCGACAAAATTTAGGTAAGATTTTCTTATTTTGTGGTATAATTGTGTTAATAGTGTTGAAATGGAATTATAAAAATTGGATTGGACGAAATTGGAAGTAAGAAAATGCATGAAATCGTTGTTATATGAAATTGTGGGTTGAAAAGGATTCAGAAGGGTTGTTGGATTGTTAGAATTGTTTATGGGTTGAATTGTAAGAATTTTGTATGTATATCTCTATTGCTGTTATTATTGGTATTTCTGTGATGACAGGAGGATAATTGGAAATTCGGGTTAGGCGAATATATAGGGGAAATGCTGCCCTATTTTCGTTAAGTCCTTAACTAATGAAAAGCCCTAATCGAGAAAGCATAAGTTAAAGAATGAGTTCTATAAGCGATGGGCTATAGATTTACGAACAAGAAAGTATAGTTACTAACGATAGTGTTACTTTTATATTAAATAGGCTAAAGGGGCGACGAAGCAAATGAGATTACGATTAATCGTTAACAGGTATGTAAAGCTGTCCCTTCTTTATTTTGGCATGTCTTAGATATAAGTGACGAATGATATGAGCTTTGGGGTAATTCCATTCATAAGTTTCGAGTGTGATTCATGATTCCTATTCACTTCTTGATGTTAGAACACTTGAGATGATTGATCTTCCCTCTCAAAGTTTTCTATACGTTGGATAGTAGTCGATATATATAAGCTCTTATTCTTAGAGACTCTACGATAACTAATGTCCTTGACTTCTATAAGCTATTTCATATTATCTTGATACATGTCTATGATTCCTAAGGCTCTTTTGATATGATCTATAATGACATTCGAGGGATACTTGATATGATTGTCGCTATTGATACTCAGGTGTTAATCTCTTCTTCTTATTCTGTTGAGTCTTGATAATGATTTAAATTGCATATGGCTGCTCACTACTCTGTTCGTGCATGCCTCAATATGTCTTTCACCAAGTCCCGGGCCGAGTAAGTTAACGTGCACAGTCTCACTGCATTGATATATATATATATATATATATATATATATGATGGTGTTATGTTGTGTTGGTGTTATGATGTGTTTATGGAGTTATGCTGTGTTATGGCGTTATGATGTGTTTATGGAGTTATGCTGTGTTATGGCACCAAGGATGGTGTGGCGACCATGTTCATCAAGTCCCATAATGGGCCAGGTATGATATATGATATTGACATGCATGATTTATGTTTCAAAAGGGCAAGTGTTTTGGTATTCTGAACATTGTACTTGTCTTCTGTACTCCCTATTTCAGTTATGATCCTTTTTACTGTATTTCATGCTTTATATACTCAGTACATATTCCGTACTGACCCCCTTTCTTCGGGGGGGGAGGGGCTGCGTTTCATGCCCGCAGGTACAGATAATCGGTTTGGTGATCCTTCAGCATAGGACTTCTACTCAGCTGTCTTGGAGAGCTTCGTTGTTCCAGAGTCTAGATGTCACGGCCCAACTCCGTAGGCCGCGACTAATGTCCGTGCTGGACACCCAGACGTACCCGATAACCCAAATTAGCAAAATGACATAATATTTCAAATATAAAAGTCACTTGACGTTAGTAATTAGCATAAAAGAACCGACACAGTACATGGAGGCCGATGAGGCTGTCACAGATCGTATCATACCCGAACATATACAGAACCCACACAAGTATGTCTACAGACCTCTACAGATCATAACATAATCATAAGACGGGACAGCGCCCCGTCATACCCCTGAATAGCATACATATATATAATAGCGGCAAACTGTACCAATATACAGGCTCTGAACAAAAGAGCGCTCCCAATATAGCAGAATAGATGTCCTAGGCAGGCGGTCAGCAAATCTGTCTTCTGTACCTGCGCGGCATAAAAACGCAGCCCCCGAAGAAAGGGGGTCAGTACGAAATATGTACTGAGTATGTAAAGCACAGAACGTAGTAAACAAAGTCATAATCAGAACAGAAGGTACAGAAAATGGACAGAATATCTAGATTAGCAAAATATTGATCATAAAGCATAAATAGTATTTGTTGAAAACATATGTCGTACCTGGTCCCAATACGGAACAAGATCATAACCGAAACAGGACTTACAGAGAAGTGAGTGTGACATCTGAAGTATCAAATGCATATTTTCAAAACATGAGGAGTGTGTTAAGAAACATACAGCATATCATATCCGGCCCTTGTCAAGGGCTCGACAAACAGAACGTGGCCACCCCCCGACGCTGGTGCCACCATACATACGGAACAGAGTATGGGATAACCCCGTAACATAACATATCATATCAGATGGCCATATCAGATCATAGCATATCAGAATGTGTGTACATGGCACAGCATACTCCAAAACCCATGTACATATATACCTGCCCCCTCACATCGAGGCACGGCGAACAATGCAGTGGAATACGCTTGACAACATATCCTGGCCCGGGCTCAGTGTGGGAAACATTGAGGCATCCACGAATGGAGTAGTGAGAAACTAAATGCAATAAAAATATCATAGATTTCTAGAGACTCAATGAGGCATATCGAATGACAAATCAAATCGATGAAGTCGGACGGAATCATAGCAAGTGTATGTCATATGTCATAATGAGTTACGGAAGAATAATCCTCCTGAAATCTTTTTCATATTCCAAAATAGCTTACCAAACTCGAGGGAGTCAGCAAACGATTTTCCTTAGTAGTTGAAAGGATAGTTAAAATATTTTATTTTATATTATTCGAAAATAAGGCAATAGTACAATAAGAGGGCAAAGCGGGAATAGTGCGGCTAAACGTAATACAAAATATCGTACCTTTACAGAGACTCGATATAGTATCCAGAATAAGTATCATTAGTAGTCGGAAAAGTAGTTAAGACGTTTCCTTAAAAATTGCTTGAAATCAAGTTACAAAGGACCATAAGGGTAAAATCGGAAATAGTGGGCCCGCCTCGGGACAAACAAGGCGGCGGGCTCAAATTACGTATATTAAGCTTATGGGGTCACCTACAGAGGTCTTAGGGGTATTCCATAACTTTCTAGGTAGTTTGGAGAAGTTTGCATAATTTTTCAGTAAAGCCTGCTTAGAGGGTTCAATTCTATTGAACGAAAAAGGAGCATTTTCAATTGCGGATTCCAATGGGCAGAATGTCTTCCGAAGTTCAAATCCAATCCTAGTACACCTAGGACATGCCAAGAGAAGAATCGGGATAGCTTTACATACCTTTTACGCACTTTACGCCTTTCCAAGTTCACTTCCCGTTTCGTCCAAAATCTGCAAATGGTCACATTTACCAAATATTAAGCATAAGGCTTTAGGCTTAAATCTCAAGTCAACACTTTTCTACAAAGATTTGGGCAGCATCTCCCCTATACACATAGCATCCCCGAGAATTTAACTCGGCCAAAACAATCAACAACAACCCAACAACAACATCAACAACAACAACAATCACTATAACCACAATATAACTTAACTAGCTATCTTTTCAACATAATGTCATAACCTTCATTTCAACTTCAATTTCCAAACTAATCTCAATGGTTTCACATTCATCATTAATCTAGATCATCACAATATAATTTGGAAATATTTCATATCATTTCTACGAAATATTCACAAGATATACAAAATATACAAACTTTCCACCAAAACATAATTCACCCAAAACTTCAAATCTTCAACCTACATATTCATAACATATTTCCATCTTCCAATTTCATCAACCATAATCATAATTTACATCTTAACAACTTCATTTCCATAATATCACAAAATTATTCTAAGGTGACATAATCTTCTACATTCCAACTTCAACCAAAATTCATTCAACTTTCATTCCCAATATAATTTCCATCATAACCACAACTAGAATACAACATAAAATTCAACTCATATCATATATACAACAATATACACACACGGCTACATACACTATATTTCATACCCACTTTGAAATCTTCCATTTTTCCATACAATCAACTCATTCCCACATACTACAACACAAACAAGACTTCATAACACAAATAAAAGGGATGAATTCTTACCCTTTTTCCTAATCTTCTTCACTTGAATATATGATCAAATTGAGGAACCAAGTGCTCCTTCTTCCAAAACAACTACACCAAGTTGTAGAGGGACCTTGAATTAGTAGGAATTCAACAAGAAAATAATTTTAGAGGCAAGATTTTGGGGGTTGATTTTTCTATGGCCAAACCCGAAATTGGCTTGAGTTGTTGTTCTTGTCTTCTCCTTATGTTGTTTTCTTGAACCCTCTATAGGATAATGACTACTATATATTATTAGCACATGGAAAATTTAATTAGGACCATGGGTTTGGGCCATTGTTGGCCGGCCACCCCTTTGAGTTGGGCCCAAATTTTTCTTTTCATTTTTTTTGGGCCAACTCGGTTGGTCCCGAGTTGGGCCTAGCCCACTGATCTTTCGACCTTAAAACGTTCATATCTCCTTGTATCAACGTCACCTTGGAACCCACGACCTATGGATGGAAAGCTAATTCAATTATCTACAACTTCTATTTCTTGGTATTTTCCAAATTCGAAACTTATAATACCGTTTTTGCCCCCCAAAGTCAGGTCACCCGAAAACGTTTTCTTAAAAATATTCGTTTGGAGGACTTCCACTTTGATTTGGCCCAAGGGTCCTTCTTGAGTTGTGTTTAACTTCACATATGTGATTCATATAATTTCACATGTCCCAAAAAAAAATCTTGACGTGTGGGCCCCACCTCAACTTACAATTAATCCGACGTTCAAAAATACGGGATGTAACATCCTCCCCCCCTTTAGAACATTCGTCCTCGAATGTTAGATTAGGCTTATAGGGTCTGTAAGTACTTCGGGGAAGTTTCTCTTTATGGTCAGCACACATAATACACATTCATTAATGAATATAACTAAGCAAAGCTTTTAAATTACCTGGAGGGATAGCGAACAACTGAGGATATTTCTTCTTCATCTTCCCAGGTCATCTCCTCCCTGTTATTATTCCGCCACAGCACCTTAACGGAAGCTACATCTTTGTTCCGTAATTTTCTTACTTGGCAATCCAGAACGGCTACAGGCTGCTCTTCGTACGATAGTTCCTCCGTCACCCGAATATTATTTGCTGGAAATATTCTAGGAGGATCGCCGACACATTTTCGGAGCATGGATACGTGAAATACCGGATGTACTTCTTCCAAATCAGATGGTAGGTCTAGCCCGTAAACGACATTCTCAATTCTTCGAACAATCTGATAAGGTCAGATATATCGCGGATTGAACTTACTCTTTTTACCGAATCACATTATGCCTTTCATAGGCGATACCTCAAAAATACCCAATCACTAACCTGGGATTCCAATGGTCGACGCCGTTTATCAAAATATGACTGCTGTCGACCCTAAGCTGCTAATTGTCTCTCTCGGATAAGTTTCACCTTATCAACTGCCTATTGGATCATATCTGGGCCTATTAATTCTGTTTCGCCAATATCAAACTAGCCGATGGGTGACCTGCATTTTTTTGTCATACAAAGCCTCGTATTAAGCTAGAATGGTAGCGGTTATTATAAGCAAACTCGATCAACGGCAGATGATCGTCTCGGCTACCTCCGAAATCAATAATACAGGCTCGCAACATATCTTCTAGCATTTGTATAGTGTGCTCGGCCTGTCCGTTACTCTGAGGATGGAATACTATGCTTGGACTTACCTGAGCCCCTAATCCTTCCTGAAACGAATCTCCAGAAATTAGTCATAAACTGAGTATCTCTGTCAATGACAATAGATATAGGAGCTCCGTGGAGTCTCATTATTCCTTTAATACATATAGTCTGGCATAATCCCCAACCGAATAAGTGGTTCTGACGGGGAGAAAATGGGCTGATTTTTGTCAGTTTATCAACTATACCACATATGGAAATCATACTTCCGTGGAGTGCGAGGCAAACCCGTAATGAGATCCATACTAATTATTTCCCACTTCTAAGTCGGAATTTTCATTTCCTGAAACAGTCCACCCGGTTTCTGATACCCAATTTTAACTTGCTGACAATTTGGGCACTGGTCAACGGGTCTTACGATGTCGGGCACACATAATCTACCTCGGTATAACAATACTCATCCGGTAAAACCTCGAGCTGGATCTTTTCCTTGTCAAAGGTTGTATCTCTGTACGATACTGGAATAGAATCCTCAAACTGACGCTGTTTTACCTTTCCCATGATCGATGATTCAGTAACTTCTTCGGACAAAATTCCAATATCTTCAGAACCGACCAAACGGACTCTAAGGCTAGCTGACTAATGAGTTTTACAGACCAATTCTTTACTTCTGAATGTACGCCGGTCAAGCCGTCCGTAGACTCACGACTAAGTGCGTCTGTCACAGCTTTAGCTTTTCTGGGGTGGCACAAAATATTAACATCATAATCCTTCAATAATTGAACCATCTTCTCTGCCGCGAATTCGACTCCCTTTTTCTTAAAACGTATACTGGCAGCCCTTAGGATCCGTATAAATATCAACGCGCACCCCACGTAAGTAATACCGCCATATCTTTAAAGCATGAATCACCATAGCTAATTCCAGACCATGGGTGAAATAATTTTTCCTCGTGCGGTCTGAGCTGCCGAGGGACATAGGCCATAATCTGACCATTTCCAGACAACTACATATTTCAGTCGATGTCGAAGGCCTAGACCAGTCCTTTATCGCTTCAATCTTCTGTATGTCAGTTATTTTCGTTCATGCTTAATTTATTTTACTTTCATTCGCTCCCCCTCCTTGGGGTTATACTTACACCATATTCGAATCTTTTCCTTCTAACCTACAACTTGATTATCTTCGTACGAAACCTTAACAGAATCATAATTACATAGTACACAATCTTACTCGATAGTTGGCACTTAAGTGATATAATTAGGGTAGTTGCTTATCTCATAGTAACCACATACTTTCTTCATACCCATTCCTTATCTGTCGTCCTATTTTCTCGACAATCGAATTATTTGATATTCACATAATTCATCATTTCATGTTGTAAGTTTTTCTTTGCCCTATACTATTCCATTTTAGTTTGCTTTCGCAATTAACTTCGTGCTTTGCCCGTCGACTCTTTCAGAGGCTCCGCTTAATTACGTTTCTCACGGTTCGCTTCTCCTGACATTTGGATCTTCCAATCTCAACCGGTAGCGAAATAAGTATCAATCTATTTCGTAACATTGGTACCACACCTTTCCCCTTTTCTCGTACATTCTCTCCAGTTAATGTTTTTCGTATATGACAACACTGGCTATTAGGGTTCACCAATCAATCGACATCATCATAAATGGGGGGGCCTACACATACGCATATATATCACTGCCATTTCTTTTACAATACATCTTCAATCACTTGTTCGAATTTACTCTAATTTCAGGGCTGCGCTGCTTTTTCTTTCTTTTTAACAATCCAATCCGTCTCAGCTCGTGTGACCCCTATAAAATTTCTAGCCATTCCACATATCCTAATTCCATTTAGGTTACCCCGAATTTCCTATTCGTCTCTCATATCTATGTTGCGAAAATTTTGTACATTTCCCAGGGGGTCACCCATCCCAGAATTGCTCTGGCCCTGGCACGCTTAACCTTACAACTTTAATGCATTTAGGCACGTTAAGACCGGTATAATTACATCGATTGCCCCGCACAGCCTTTGTCACGTAATTTAAGGAAAATCGGGGTCTTAACAACTTTTCAAAACGTTCTCGTAGCGGGTCCCACCCCGACTTAGCGAGAATTCTTTTACTTTTCTGACTATATAGTTACCGTGTCGCCCCTTGTACGTCCTCAATATTTACCTCCATGTATATATATATTATTCTAGACGGCCCCCGAGTTGGAGTTTTTATTCCACAAATTCCATCTCCAATCAGTCGAGGAAAACTGATAAAATGTTACTGTAAGGCATCTTCCGACCACCAACAAAAGAAAACTAGAGTCCGACGAACTTCGCGGAATCTTTTAGTACTTAATTGACATAATTACCTCCATATTTTTATATATATATATTTGAGTCGTGAGCGAACCACTCAATTCCCGCCTGCTTGTCATACGCTTTGTATTCTTTCAATTAGAGGAAACTTGATCGTCGGACATTTTTGCCCTTCCGCATATTTTGCCCTTCACAAGGGCTATGCTAAAACAAAATGGGGTTAGAACATATTTCTGGTCCCTCCAAATAAATTGTGAATTCGCTACTCGTATATGCTTTCTCGAGATAAAATTTTCCATATGAGGATAACGCTTCTTACGAATGACATGGAGGGTATGTCTTAAACATTTAACCCAACATAAGAGATTTACCCTATCGGTATCGACTTTCAAGACATATTAAGAATTTATATCTTATTTTCCTGTTTATATTTATGGAAAAATTTGGGCAGAGGTTCCTCTGTATTTCTTACTATCCCAAAACCTGTACACAGGAAATACCAACCATGCCTCACAGGGCCAACACATATACGTATATACATATCATATCATATCGCATCATAGCCACACGGGGCTAACAATTTCAAATAAAAGTACAAAGATGCCAAGGCTTACCTCACATGCCCAACTCAAACTGCACCTGTTACACTTTCCTGTTTACTTTCCCTTACGATTTTAAACTTTATGTTTCAATCGTACTTCAATACCTTACCCAGCATACGTATTTCATACCATTGCTTACCTGTGTACTGTGTAGCTTCCAATATCATCAATCGCTGTCTTACGTCGATACCGTTCTCCAACTGCAATCAAGGGTTAGTAAAAAAAAGGACTTCATTTCCTACAGCTGGCTCTATCGCACGATCTAAGATTCAAAGAAAGGTAACACCCTAAATGCCCTGTAGCCTCCTGTTTATAGATGTGGTGCACAACACACCGATAAACAAGACTCTACTAGACACGGTCTGCAGACATTCCGAGAACCAAACCGCTCTGATACCACTTTTGTCACGACCCAACTCCGTAGGCCGCGACTAGTGTCCGTGCTGGACACCCAGACGTACCCGATAACCCAAATTAGCAAAATGACAGAATAGTTCAAATATAAAAGTCACTTGACGTTAGTAATTAGCATAAAAGAACCGACACAATACATGGAGGCCGATGAGGCTGTCACAGATCGTATCATACCCGAACATATACAGAACCCACACAAGTATGTCTACAGACCTCTACAGATCATAAAATAATCATTAGACGGGACAGGGCCCTGTCATACCCCTGAATAGCATACATATATATAATAGCGGCAAACTGTACCAATATACAGGCTCTGAACAAAAGAGCGCTCCCAATATAGCAAAATAGATGTCCTAGGCAGGCGGTCAGCAAATCTGTCTTCTGTACCTGCGCGGCATGAAAACGCAGCCCCCGAAGAAAGGTGTTCAGTACGAAATATGTACTGAGTATGTAAAGCACAGAACGTAGTAAACAAAGTCATAATCAGAACAGAAGGTACAGAAAATGGACAGAATATCTAGATTAGCAAAATATTGATCATAAAGCATAAATAGTATTTGTTGAAAACATATGTCGTACCTGGTCCCAATACGGAACAAGATCATAACCGAAACAGGACTTACAGAGAAGTGAGTGTGACATCTGAAGTATCAAATGCATATTTTCAAAACATGAGGAGTGTGTTAAGAAACATACAGCATATCATATCCGGCCCCTGTCAAGGGCTCGACAAACAAAACGTGGCCACCCCCCGACGCTGGTGCCACCATACATACGGAACAGAGTAGGGGATAACCCCGTAACATAACATATCATATCAGATGGCCATATAAGATCATAGCATATCAGAATGTGTGTACATGGCACAGCATACTCCAAAACCCATGTACATATATACCTGCCCCCTCACATCGAGGCACGGCGAACAATGTAGTGGAATACGCTTGACAACATATCCTGGCCCGGGCTCAGTGTGGGAAACATTGAGGCATCCACGAATGGAGTAGTGAGAAACTAAATGCAATACAAATATCATAGATTTCTAGAGACTCAATGAGGCATATCGAATGACAAATCAAATCGATGAAGTCGGACGGAATCATAGCAAGTGTATGTCATAGGTCATAATGAGTTACGGAAGAATAATCCTCCTGAAATCTTTTTCATATTCCAAAATAGCTTACCAAACTCGAGGGAGTCAGCAAACGATTTTCCTTAGTAGTTGAAAGGATAGTTAAAACATTTTATTTTATATTATTCGAAAATAAGGCAATAGTACAATAAGAGGGCAAAGCGGGAATAGTGGGGCTAAACGTAATAAAAAATATCGTACCTTTACAGATACTCGATATAGTATCCAGAATAAGTATCATTAGTAGTCGGAAAAGTAGTTAAGACGTTTCCTTAAAAATTGCTTGAAATCAAGTTACAAAGGACCATAAGGGTAAAATCGGAAATAGTGGGCCTGCCTCGGGACAAACAAGGCGGCGGGCTCAAATTACGTATATTAAGCTTATGGGGTCACCTACAGAGGTCTTAGGGGTATTCCATAACTTTCTAGGCAGTTTGGAGAAGTTTGCATAATTTTTCAGTAAAGCCTGCTTAGAGGGTTCAATTCTATTGAACGAAAAATGAGCATTTTCAATTGCGGATTCCAATTGGCAGAATGTCTTCCGAAGTTCAAATCCAATCCTAGTACACCTAGGACATGCCAAGAGAAGAAACGGGATAGCTTTACATACCTTTTACGCACTTTACGCCTTTCCAAGTTCACTTCCCGTTTCGTCCAAAATCTGCAAATGGTCACATTTACCAAATGTTAACCATAAGGCTTTAGGCTTAAATCTCAAGTCAACACTTTTCTACAAAAATTTGGGCAGCATCTCCCCTATACACATAGCATCCCCGAGAATTTAACTCGGCCAAAACAATCAACAACAACCCAACAACAACATCAACAACAACAACAATCACTATAACCACAATATAACTTAACTAGCTATCTTTTCAACATAATGTCATAACCTTCATTTCAACTTCAATTTCCAAACTAATCTCAATGGTTTCACATTCATCATTAATCTAGATCATCACAATATAATTTGGAAATATTTCATATCATTTCTACGAAATATTCACAAGATATACAAAATATACAAACTTTCCACCAAAACATAATTCACCCAAAACTTCAAATCTTCAACCTACATATTCATAACATATTTCCATCTTCCAATTGCATCAACCATAATCATAATTTACATCTTAACAACTTCATTTCCATAATATCACAAAATTATTCTAAGGTGACATAATCTTCTACATTCCAACTTCAACCAAAATTCATTCAACTTTCATTCCCAATATAATTTCCATCATAACCACAACTAGAATACAACATAAAATTCAACTCATATCATATATACAACAATATACACACACGGCTACATAAACTATATTTCGTACCCACTTTGAAATCTTCCATTTTTCCATACAATCAACTCATTCCCACATACTACAACACAAACAAGACTTCATAACACAAATAAAAGGGATGAATTCTTACCCTTTTTCCTAATCTTCTTCACTTGAATATATGATCAAATTGAGGAACCAAGTGCTCCTTCTTCCAAAACAACTACACCAAGTTGTAGAGGGACCTTGAATTAGTAGGAATTCAACAAGAAAATAATTTTAGAGGTAAGATTTTGGGGGTTGATTTTTCTATGGCCAAACCCGAAATTGGCTTGAGTTGTTGTTCTTGTCTTCTCCTTATGTTGTTTTCTTGAACCCTCTATAGGATAATGACTACTATATATTATTAGCACATGGAAAATTTAATTAGGACCATGTGTTTGGGCCATTGTTGGCCGGCCACCCCTTTGAGTTGGGCCCAAATTTTTCTTTTCATTTTTTTTGGGCCAACTCGGTTGGTCCCGAGTTGGGCCTAGCCCACTGATCTTTTGACCTTAAAACGTTCATATCTCCTTGTATCAACGTCATCTTGGAACCCACGACCTATGGATGGAAAGCTAATTCAGTTATCTACAACTTCTATTTCTTGGTATTTTCCAAATTCGAAACTTATAATACCGTTTTTGCCCCCCAAAGTCAGGTCACCCGAAAACGTTTTCTTAAAAATATTCGTTTGGAGGACTTCCACTTTGATTTGGCCCAAGGGTCCTTCTTGAGTTGTGTTTAACTTCACATATGTGATTCATATAATTTGTCACATGTCCCAAAAAAATCTTGACGTGTGGGCCCTACCTCAACTTACAATTAATCCGACGTTCAAAAATATGGGATGTAACACTAGACTTTTGGTACAGATCTTCTAATGTATATGTATATGCTTATCCAGGGGTACGGCGGGGCCCTGTCCTGTCATATTTCACTATTAGTGCTCTTAGAGGTCTGTAGACATGTGTGTGGGTTGTATATAGAGTATGATCAGCTGTGTCTATATAGTTGTTGTGGATGCTTCTGTTTGTTGTAGCAGCCTTACCGGCTTACATATGTTATCGATACGTAGTGGAAGCCTTGTCGACTTGCGTAGTATATTGACATGTAGTGGCAGCCTTGTCGGCTTGCGTATTATGATGATATATAGTGGTAGCCTCGTCGGCTTGCATATTTATTACGTTATGATTGACTGGGAACCTTTGGGTCTATGCCGATTCCCATGTTGTCTATAGTGTCAGTCTGATTATGTCTAACAGGTACATACGGGTGTCCAGCTCGGCCACTAGTCATGGCCCACGGGGCTAGGTCGTGACAAACACATTAGGACAAACATCTTAATGAAATATAAATTTGTTATGTCTAGTGTTTTCGCATAATTGGGAATCTTGAAAATAATTAAGACTTATATGTTATAAGGAAATATTTTGATTCTAGTTAATATATCTAGGTTGTTTATGAAAATTATTGGTGTGGGAATATGGAGGAAGTCCAAGGGCGAAATTGGAATTTCGGAAATTAGTTTCGGGAATTACAAAATGAGATTTTTAACGAATTGGGCCCGAGAAATTAATGAAAAATTGAGGCCCAAAACCATAGGGGTGGCCGGCCATTAAGGCTTGGCCCAAGCCCCATTTAAATGGTCATGTGATTTTCATGTGACCATTTAATCAAGCAAGCATTATATAGTCATGCTTATCTTTAGGAAGTTCAAGAAAATCAAGCAAAAATTGAAGACCACCTCAAGAGAGGCTTTCGGCCATAGCAAAAGAAAAGAAAAAAAAAATTCTAGCCTTGATCTTGGACTTAAAAATCTTATTCTTCTTGTATTCATAGAGTATGCAAGACGCTCTCCGACGTGATACAATTAGTTAAGCGAAAGAACCACGTTTGCGGCAAGTCGGAATTTCAAGAAAAAGGTAAGATTTCTATGTTTTTATGTTATGGAATGGGTATATATGTGTTAGTGATTAGAGTTGCATAAAGATTATGGAATTGTGTTGTGTTGTGAGTAGTCGTGCATGCGTGTGAAGTGGTATGTGGCCGTGAGCCACTTGGTGGTGAAGAGTAATGGATTAAATTTTTATTTAGCTTGTTAGTTGTGTCGTTGTGGCGTTTATGACGTAAATAAAGGTTTAACGAAGTGAGTTGGCATTGAAGTTGGTTGTATGTTGATATGGGAAATTATGTGATTTTTATATGATTTTTATATAATTATGAAAGTAAGATTCTAGGATGTGAATAAATGTTGTTGTTAATGAATTTGGAAGGAAACAATGCGAGTTAGTATGTTCGTCGTAGTTGTTGACGTTTCGGATGGAATATGGAAAGTGATGGATCATTTGAACTTATGTATATTGCTTGGAACATTATTGGAATGTGTTTGAATAACCACAAATATGATAATGTTGATATTAGTTTGATATTGTGGAGTTTGAATGGAAGTTGTCGCCTTATGTAGAAAGGAAGAATATTGATGCTAGGACCTATTTTGTTGTGATTCTTGAGGCATTTGGTATTGTTGGGTTGTCGTTGTCGATATTGAGCCGAGCTAAGCCTCGGGGATGTTATATGTATAGGGGAAGTGCTGCCGAAATTTCGGTAGACAAATACATAGAATTCTTGGAGTCTTGAAATTCTTAATTGGTAACTTTGACCATTTGCAGATTCTGAGCGAAACGGGATTTGAGTTTTGACGAGCGTGAGACGCATACAAGGTATATAAAGCTTTCCACTTCTTCGTTTGGCATGTCTTAGTATGTTAGGTGAATATTGGAACCTCCGGAGCATTTCTGCTCCTCGAAACCCGATCTACAAAACGACTACTATTCATTCAATTCAATTGAAGCCTAAAGGCTCTATTTTGGCTAGAATGCAACCAAATGTTCGAAACCTATCGAAATGTGATCGGGTCACTTTGAAATCATTATGTATGATCTTTTGGCCTTTAAATGTTCGTAAATTATGTTCGCCACCTCAATTTGACTCGAGGTGGGCCCGCTAACCCCGAGACGCCCTATTTGTCCTATTGGGCTCCCTTTTTGGATGAACTTCGATATGAGATCTTCGACCTTGAAACTTCCCTCTATGAAATATGTTTTGACTATTATGATATGTTAAGTTTCGTTTGAGCCATACGTACCACTTTGGAAACAATTTGTGAGATAAACTTTTGTATGAACTAATCATTCGACTATTTTGGTTTGTGAAATGACTTATGAGATTATTAAGTTTTGAAAGGCTATTTTGAAATATAAATTGCATTTGTTTGCTCACGACTCCGCTCGTGCCTTATTTTGACTTCGTTCACCGGTTCCCGGGCCGGTTATGATTCGTGCGCCCTGATAACGTCCAAATCCACCCTATTAATTAGAATGAGCACGGTCGTATGCAAATATAATTTACCCAACTATGAGTCGGGGTCGAATCCCACAGAGAACAATATATAGGCGATTAGGAAAAGTAGGAATTATCACCAATAATAGCTATGCCAAACAATAGATAATATTTTGGTTTTTGGAGAAAAGTATAACTAATGCAAAAATATAAACTAACCTAGAAAGCAAGTAAAATGATCAATGGCCACAAGCATGGATACAAGGGAAACTACGCTCAAGTAACGATCCAATGTACTTCATGATTTACAAATAATGGTGAGTTTATATTACTTAGCCTCGGATAATGACTCTAAATTAGCTTCTTCCGAAGACTAACTAGACTACCTAATTGAATATCCCTAAAGCAATTAGGAGCATTAAGAACACCCGAATATGGCTACAAGTGATGTCGCCTATCCCTAGGTCGATTTCCATTAGATGAGGGTTAACACCCCAAATTCTTGTTAATTAATCTTTCCCAATTTCGAGTTTGCCTCTTCCGAGTTTAAATCGAAATAAATGGGCAAGTCTTACGGTTAGCTACTCCCTTAAGAATCATTCAAAATGAGATTAATTAAAGAAACAATAACCCACTTCATTAGGAATAAAATCATTCAACACATAAGCAAAACAAGAGATTCAATCCAAACTTAAACAATGTATACTTCCATAAACAAGGTTCAAATATTGAAATGAAATACTACACACATAAATATTCAATACAAAACAAGAAATTGAAGAAAGGATTAAGAAATATCTCATTAAAGTGCTTCCAATCTTCTCCTCCAATGGTGTTGGTGATGAAACCCTAGCCTCCAAGTTTATGTGTTATGCCAAAGATGAAAATATTTTGCCCCCTAGTCTTCCTTTTATGTTTCCCAATTTTTCCAAGTCCAAAAAATGACAAAATATGCCCCAGATTTTCGTTTTTGCAGTTCTGCCCATTTTTTGCAAATCTGTCCCGTTTTTTGCAAAACTGTCCACTTTTGACAGTTTTGCAAAACTGTGCAGTTTTGTCCAATTTGACCTCTTTTTGACTTTATTTTCACTTGGTTTCTTCCGATCACTTCTAAATCACATAAACCTGTAAAATAGATGTAAATGATATTAAATGCACTATTTTCTCAAGCAAACATAGCAAAAATATAAGATTAAAGAAGAGATAAGTTGATAAAATACTAACTTATCAAACCCCCAAACTTAAACTATTGCTTGTCCTCAAGCAATTCAAAACATACACTCTCTTTCGAAGAAATCGACTCAATAGTACACCAACATCATACCAAGTTAAAAAGTCTACTTTAAGCACAAAAACGTGACTTTGATTGGTACCAACAATTAATTCAAAACATATGAATCACCAACTTCTTCTTAAAAACTTCATTTTCCTTTCAAGTGCTCAAACACCAAGTTAATCAAAGTAGCAATCAAGTCATGACACTAAAGCTTCAAAATTTGTCTCCTTATCACAAAACAACTTTCTTTTGTTCATTCCTCTCAATTGGAAAATGAAACAATTTCACAACTTAAATTCTCATGTGCCCTCACACTCAAGAGAGAATCCCACACTTAGAAAATGTAATTCAAAACACAAATGGGTTATTAAATAGAAAGAATTAACTCTCTTCTCTCACAAAAATGTTCAATTGCACAAGTAGTACCATAAGCTTGCCCTTCATGTATTTCTCCACTAATATAGACACACTTGGTTCAAAATCAATTAGGACTTAAAGGGTTGTAATGTAGGCTTTTAGTTAAGGTAGGGACATAATTTGGAAATAGTGACTCAAAAACCTCCCTAAGCACTACAATTTTCAACAATTAAAGCACACTTCCTTTCAAGCTTTTCCACCATTTTTTTTCATTTTTCATTTCGCCAACTAGTCTTCCCTTTATTCACAACTCTTTATTATTCCTTCCTTTATTTTTATTTTTTTTCTTTTTCAAAATAACAAGGAAGTTTCCAATTTTTTTTTTTTTTTACTACTTCATTTTTTTCTTTCACCTTAAAGTAACTCCCACATCACAACTTTTTCCAACTATCACCCTCAAACTTAGGCTTTTAGCCTATGTTTGCACTTTCAATGCACTTAAGGAGGTAGGGTACCAAAAGATGGATCAATGAAGAACAAAAGGTTAAAGCTTGTAACATGGTTGCCAAAGAAAAGGTTAAAGGCTCAAAAGGGGTTGACTAGGGAAAATATGCAAGGGTAGGAAATTTAAGGCAAAACGATCCAAAGAAGGCCTAACATCATTTTTCAAACCAAGTGTAACCTAGAATTTCGCCTTGAAACACATTCCGGGCAAGTTCTAGACCACAAGTAATGTAAAAGAACTCACAAAAACCTCACCACACATGGCACATGATAATCCAAGTAGAATATGTATCCAAAACCCAATTGAAACAAATGAACTCAAAGAAAGTCACTTATAGCCTAAAGAGACTAATTAGTGAAAGTAAGAGCCAAAAATTGAGTCTAAAAGTCCCAACAAGAATCCTTCCTTCAATCATTTTTCTTTTTCAAAAGTCAAGAATTCATATGCCAAGGTTTAAATATGTTGGTACCAAGCAAGCCAAAAATTAGCCAAGGGATAAAAAATCACATCCCAACACCATTTTTACTCCTAAACTACCTAACTAAGAACGGAAATAAAATAACAAAAGTGACTAATCCACAGCATGCAAAAAGAACAAAATTTTCAAAAATTTGAGCAAGTTCCATTTATAACAATAACTATCCACAGCTAAACCAACAGTCACAAAATAAGCCCGGCAAGGGCACACAATCAAGCATAACCAAAATATAATGTGTTACCACATGCCACCCCCAACTAAAAATATTGCAGTGTCCTCATTGCACATAATCAAAACAAAACATAAAAATAGTTTTTTTTTTTTTTTTTGTGTGCAACTGGACAGTTTTGCAAAAAACTGGACAGTTTTGCAGAAACTGGACAGTTCTGCAGAAACTGTTCAATTTTGCAAAAACTGGACAGTTTTGTAAAAACTGGACAGTTTTGCAAAAACTGTGCAAAACAGTTCTGTTAACAGTGCTGCAATTTTCAGGAGCTACTGGTTTGGGGCTGTCCGGAAATCCGACCTGCTCAAAACAACTCCAAAAATTCTGAAACTTTGCAGGTTAGTCAAAAATCATAAACTAAACTATTCTAAAAAATAAAATTTCAAAAACGATTTAAAATTTTTAAAACGATGGGTTGCCTCCCACCAAGCTCTTAAGTTAACGTCGCGGCACGACGGTTACCTTTACCGCTTTTCTCGCCATTTGGAGCTTATGAATTGGGCACCCAACTTGGACTCAAGTTTGTGACCACGAGCGGTGGGGGGTGGTAAGTAGATGAACAAGCCAAACGTTAATTTCTTCATTCTGAACTTCTTGGCTTTCAAATGAGGAATGTCATTTTGCCTTCTTACTCTTTCGAATTGCAAGATGTAAGGCACTTGTCTTTCTTCTTCACCATCCAACATGGATGTATGTGGCTCAATTCCCATATCACCATACAAATCCAATGTTGAAAAATGCTTGGAGTGAGACTTCAACCTCCCGATTTGCAAACTTTTCCAGATTTTGACATTCTCATTTTCCCCCAAACTAGAGTCAACTTCCACCATTTTTCTCAAGACAACGGTTGACTCTAATTTCTTTTCTTCTTTGGCATCTCTAATGAAAATGGATTCGTTTGGAGGATTTTCAATTCTTGATTCCTCCTTTTCATGATTGGCCTCCAACATGGGCATTCTCTCCTCATATTGAGCATTTGAGAATTCTTCTTGATTTTGTTCAAATGCCCACGGAAGATTTTTGTATTCATTCATCAAGCCATTTTGGAGACTAGTTTCCAAGTACTCCTCCAAGGTTTTTTGCTTTTCATTTCCTCCTTCAAGTAGGCATTCCATCATGAGCTTGAACTCTCCATTTTGTCCATTCTCAACTTCTTCCACTTCCATTTCCCTATCATTGTCACTACAAAAAGTAGAATCGTCATAGTGGCGGTTTGGGGAAGGGAAGGACACATAAGCACAATTAGCCCAATGGCCATTTTGACCACCACATCTATCACATATGCTCCACTCATGGATTCGAGATTGTGCGCACAATCCTCCCCCGGGAGACTTTAAACAATTTTGCCAAGAGTGAGGTCCTCCACAATAGGGACAAGGGTCATCAAAGTATGAACAACTTCCATCCGACCCATTTTCATTACAAGATGCCATTGTTTTTTTTTTTTTAAAATTTATTTTAGCAAAAGCTGTCCAGTTTTGCAAAAACTGGCTAGTTTTGCAGAGGAAAAAACTGGCCAGTTTTGCAGAAGCAAAAACTGGACAGTTCTGCACAAAACTGGACAGTTTTGCAGAGGCAAAAACTGGACAGTTTTGCAGAAGCAAAAACTGGACAGTTTTGCAGTTTTGCAAAAACTGGTCAGTTTTTTTTTTTTTTATAAAGCAAAGAAAGTTTGGACCAAAGCAAGTTAGCTTAAATTCCAAACTAACCCAAATACGCCAAATTGTTCCCCGGCAACGGCGCCATTTTTGATAACGTCCAAATCCACCCTATTAATTAGAATGAGCACGGTCGTATGCAAATATAATTTACCCAACTATGAGTCGGGGTCGAATCCCACAGAGAACAATATATAGGCGATTAGGAAAAGTAGGAATTATCACCAATAATAGCTATGCCAAACAATAGATAATATTTTGGTTTTTGGAGAAAAGTATAACTAATGCAAAAATATAAACTAACCTAGAAAGCAAGTAAAATGATCAATGGCCACAAGCATGGATACAAGGGAAACTACGCTCAAGTAACGATCCAATGTACTTCATGATTTACAAATAATGGTGAGTTTATATTACTTAGCCTCGGATAATGACTCTAAATTAGCTTCTTCCGAAGACTAACTAGACTACCTAATTGAATATCCCTAAAGCAATTAGGAGCATTAAGAACACCCGAATATGGCTACAAGTGATGTCGCCTATCCCTAGGTCGATTTCCATTAGATGAGGGTTAACGCCCCAAATTCTTGTTAATTAATCTTTCCCAATTTCGAGTTTGCCTCTTCCGAGTTTAAATCGAAATAAATGGGCAAGTCTTACGGTTAGCTACTCCCTTAAGAATCATTAAAAATGAGATTAATTAAAGAAACAATAACCCACTTCATTAGGAATAAAATCATTCAACACATAAGCAAAACAAGAGATTCAATCCAAACTTAAACAATGTATACTTCCATAAACAAGGTTCAAATATTGAAATGAAATACTACACACATAAATATTCAATACAAAACAAGAAATTGAAGAAAGGATTAAGAAATATCTCATTAAAGTGCTTCCAATCTTCTCCTCCAATGGTGTTGGTGATGAAACCCTAGCCTCCAAGTTTATGTGTTATGCCAAAGATGAAAATATTTTGCCCCCTAGTCTTCCTTTTATGTTTCCCAATTTTTCCAAGTCCAAAAAATGACAAAATATGCCCCAGATTTTCGTTTTTGCAGTTCTGCCCATTTTTTGCAAATCTGTCCCGTTTTTTGCAAAACTGTCCACTTTTGACAGTTTTGCAAAACTGTGCAGTTTTGTCCAATTTGACCTCTTTTTGACTTTATTTTCACTTGGTTTCTTCCGATCACTTCTAAATCACATAAACCTGTAAAATAGATGTAAATGATATTAAATGCACTATTTTCTCAAGCAAACATAGCAAAAATATAAGATTAAAGAAGAGATAAGTTGATAAAATACTAACTTATCACGCCCTATGATAATTCGGCTGTATGCTGTGTTACGGTTCCCGAGGCCTCGCCATAGGGCCGGGTTCCGTTTGGAGTTATGCTGTGATATGGCTAGTGATGCGATACGCTCACTTATGTTTGTGTTCGGGGATGTACGGAGATTCGAAACCTTCTGGTGTTATGCTGTGTGTGGCGCCAGCGTCGGAGTGGCGACCACGTTCTTGAGCGTTTGCATGATTTCGTTTGCATTATGTATATGTATATGATTTGATACGGATTTTGACATACTGATTGGTACTTCCCTTTGATATCCGATTTGCTTTCAGTTTTATCCCATATTTCTGTACTCCGTGCTTTACATACTCAGTACATATTTCGTACTGACCCCCTTTCTTCGGGGGCTGCGTTTCATGCCCGCAGGTACAGACATTGGTGATCCTCCACTGTAGCCTTCACTCTCTGCTATTTCGGAGTACTCCTTCTTGACTCGGAGTCAACTTTTGGCACAGACTTCTTTTGCTATGTATATATTCTGTACATTTGACTATTTGGGTACGGCGGGGCCCTGTCTCGCCATATGTCTTTGTTTTGAATTCGTAGAGGCCTGTAGTCATATATGTGAGGCGAGGGTCCTATGTATGTTTGTCTGACTTTGTTTTCTGGTCTTACAACGGTCAGCTTGTTATGATGGCCCTAAATGGCCCTTATGTTTATATTTGCACTTATGACCGGCGATGCCTATTCCGCCGCTCCGGTTGGATTCGATATGACATTTTGATTTGTGCGACCGCTTAAGACATATTTTGATATAACCTATGTTGATATGACTTTTATGAAATTCTGAAATACGTTCGGATTTGGTAAATGAATATGTGATTTGGTCTGGGTACCCAGGTAGGGTGCCAGTCGCGGCCCACGGGGCTGGGTCGTGACAAAAGTTGTATCAGAGCGGTTTGTCCTCGGAATGTCTACAGGCCGTGTCTAGTAGAGTCTTGTTTATCGGTGTGTTGTGCACCACATCTATAAACAGGAGGCTACAGGACATTTAGGGTGTTGCCTTTCTTTTATTCTTAGATCGTGCGATAGAGCCAGCTGTAGGAAATGAATTCCTTTCTTTCTAACCCTTGATTGAAGCTGGACAACGGTATCGACGTAAGACAACGACTGCTGATATTGGAAGCTACACAACACTCAGGTAAGCAATGGTATGAAAGACGTATGCTGGGTCAGGTATTCTGAAGTACGATTGAAAACATAAAGTTGAACATTAAAGGGAGAAATAAAACATGAAAAGTGTAGCAGGTGCAGTTGAGTTGGGCACGTGAGGTAAGCCTCGACATCTGTATGCTTCTATTTGTAATTGTTAGCCCTGTGTGGCTATGATGCGACATGATATGATATTTATTTATGTATATGTCTTGGCCCTGTGAGGCATGGTTGGTATTTCCTGTGTACAGGTTTTGGGATAGTAAGAAATACAGAGGAACCTCTGCCCAAATTTTTATAGAAATACGAAAGGGGAAATGAGATATAAATTCTTAACCTGTCATGAAGGTCGATACCGACAGGGTAAATCTATTATGTTGGATTAAAGTTTAAGAGATACTCTCCATGCCATTTGTAAGATGCATTACCCTTATGTGGAAAATTTTATCTCGAGAAAGCATATACGAGTAGCGAATTCGCAATTTATTTGAAGGGACCAGAAATATGTTCTAACCCCATTTTATTTTAGCATAGCCCATGTGAAGGGCAAAGACATGTGGAAGGGCAAAGATGTCCAACAATTAAGTTCCCTCCAATTGAAAGAATACAAAACGTATGACAAGCAGTTGAGAACTGAGCGGTTCGCTCTCGACTCCAATATATGGATATATATATATATATATATATATATATATATATATATATATATATATATATATATATATAAATGTGGAGGTAATTATGTGAATTAAGTACTAAAAGATTCCGCGAGGTTCGTCGGACTCTAGCTTTCTGTTGCTGGTGGTCGGAAGATACCCTACCGTAACATTTTATCAGTTCTCCTCGACTGAGTGGAGATGAAATTTATGGAATAAAAATCTAAACTCGTGGGCTGTCTGAAATTATATATATACGCATGAAGGTAAATATTGAGAATTTACAAGGGGCGACACGGAAATCATAAAGTCAGAAAAGTAATAGAATTCTCGCTAGGCCGGGGTGGGACCCGCTACGAGGACGTTTGAAAAGTTGTTAAGACCCCGATTTGTCTTAAATTACGTGACAAAGGCTGTGTGGGGCAATCGGTGCAATTATACCGGCCTTAACGTGCCTAAATTCATTAAAGTTGTAAGGTTAAACGTGCCAGGGCCAGAGCAATTCTGGGATGGGTGACCCCCTGGGAAATGTACAGAAATTTTCGCAAACCTAGATATGGGAGGCAAATGGAAAATTCGGGGTAACCTAAAGGTAATTAGGATATATGGAACGGTAAGAAACTTTATAGGGGCCGCACGAGCTGAGATGGATTAGATTGCTAAAAAGGGAAGAAAAGCAGCGCAGCTCTGAAACTAGGGTAAGAATGAATAAGTGATTGAAGACGTATTGTAAAAGCAATGGTAGTGATGTATATATGTATGTGTAGGGCCCCCATTTATGACCGTGTCGATTGAGTGGCGAACCCTGATAGCCATTGTTGTAATATATGGAAAACATTAACCGAACAGAATTTATGAGACAAAGTGAAAGGTATGGCACAGATGTTACGGAATAAACTAATATTCATTTTGCTACCAGTTGAGATTGGAAGATTCTAATACGACGATGTTGGGAAAGAGAAGAGAATGATTGAGTGGAAGGTAATCCAAAATGTCAGAAAGAGTGAACCGTAAGAAACGTAATTAAGCAGAGCCCCTAAAAGAGTCAACGGGTAGAGCCCGAGAATTATTTGCGAAAACAAACTAAAATGCAGTAGTGCAGGGCAAAGGAAACCTATGGTATGGAATGATGAATCATGTGCATATCAAGTAATTCGAATATCGAGAAAAACAGAATGACGGATAAGGAATGGGTATGAAAGAAGGAATAACTTGGCTAAATCATCCAATGAGGAAGGATACGATTATTAAAAGATAAATTGCTATGTTAATTACGATATCTGAGTGTTAGCTATTAGATAAGATTGCGTGCTATGTAATTATGATTCTGTTGGGGTTTCGTACGAAGATAACCAAGTTGTAGATTAGAAAGAAAAGATATGAATATGGTGTAGGCATAGCCCCAAAGAGGGGGAACAAAGGAGAGTAAGCAAAGTAAGTGTACCTGCAAACAACTAACATACAGAAGACCGAAGCGATAAAGGACTGGCTTAGGCCTTCGACATCGACAGAAATGTGTAGTTCTTTGAGAATGGTCCTAATATAGCCTATGTTTCCCCGGCAGTTCAGACTTTACGAGAATAAATTATTTCGCTCATGATCTAGAATTAGCTACAGTAATTCATGCTTTAAAGGTATAGCGGTATTACGCACATGGGGTCCGCGTTGATATTTACACGGGCCCTAAGAGCCTCCAGTATATTCTAAGCCAAAAGGAGCCGAATTCGCGGCAGAAAAGATGGTTCGAATTATTGAAAGATTATGATGTTAATATTTTGTGCCACCCTAGACGGGCTGACGTTGTGACAAACGCACTTAGTCGTGAACCTATGGACGACATTGACCGGCCTACATTCGGAAACAAAGAATTGGTTTGTAAAACTTATCAGTCGGCTAGCTTGGGAGTCTGTTTGGTCGGTTCTGAGGATATTGGAATTTTCGTCTGAGAAGTTGCAGAATTATCGATTATAGGAGAAGTAAAAACAGCGTCAATTTGAGGGGACTATTCTGGTACGGTATAGCGATACGACCTCTGACAATGAAAAAGACCCTGTTCGAGGTTTTACCGGATGAGTGTTGTTATACCGAGGTAGATTAGGGATGCCCGACGTCGTAAGGCTGTAACAGCCAATTCTGAGCGGAGCGCATAATGTTTGGTATTCTGTTTATCCTGAATCCACTAGAAGGTACCATGACCTCGGACGTGTATATTAATGGAATGACAGGAAACAGGACGTCGCAAGGCTCGTTGCCCAGTGCCCGAATTGTCAGCAAGTCAAAATTGAGTATCAGAAACCGGGCAGATTGTTTCAGGGAATGGAAATTCTGATTTGGAAGTGGGAGATAATTAATATAGATCTCATTACGGATTTGCATCACACTCCGCGGAAGTATGATTTCCAGATGGGAGATGGTTAATAGGCTGACAAAATCAGTCCAATTTCTTCCCGTCGGAACCACCTACTCAGCTGAGAATTATGTCGGACTATACGTATTAAAGGGATAGTGAGACTCCACGGAGTTCCTATATCTATCGTCTCTGACAAAGGTACTCAGTTTATGACTAATTTTTGGAGATTTGTTTTCAGGAAGGATTAGGGGCTCAGATAAGTCTAAGCATAGTATTCCACCCTCAGAGCTACAGACAGGCCGAGCACACTATACAGACGCGAGAAGATATGCTGCGGACCTGTATTATTGATTTCGTTGGTAGCTGGGATGATCGTCCACCATTGATCGAACTTGCTTATAATAACAGCTACTATTCTAGCATCCAGATGGCCCCTATGAGGCTTTGTATGGCAGAAAATTCAGGTCACTGATCGGCTAGTTCGATACCGGCGGAGCAGAATTTATCGGTCCAGATATGACCCAGCAGGCCGTTGATAAAGTGAAACCTATCCGAGGGAGAATATTAGCAACTTAGAGTCGGCAGAAATCGTGTGCTGATATACGACGTCGACCCTTGGAATTTCAGCTTAGTGATTGGGTGTTTTTGGAAGTATCAACTATGAAAGGTGTAATGTGATTCGGCAAAAAGAGTAAGCTCAGTCCGCAATATATCGGACTTTATCAGATTATTTAAAGGATTGAGAATGTTACTTACGAGCGAGATTTACCATGTGATCTGGAAATGGTACATCCGGCATTCCATGTATCCATGTTCCGTAAATGTGTTGGTGATCCCTTCAGAACATTTCCAGTGAACATATTCAAGTGACGGAAGAATTGTCTGATGAAGAACAATCTGTAATTATTCCGAATCGCCAGGCGCAGAGATTACGCAATAAAGATATACCCCCATTAAGGTCTTGTGGCAAAGCAATAATGGAGAAGCAATGACCTTGGAAAGAGAGGACGAAATGAAAAAAAAGAAAGAGGTGTCCTCGCCTATTTCTTATGCCCACAGGTAATCTAAATTCCTTACTTGATTATATTCAGGGACGAATGTGTATCAATTGTGCGGGCCGTAAAAGAAGCTCCCCCGAAGTACTTACAGACTTTATAAGACTAATTTAACATTCGGGGACGAATGTTCTAAAGGGGGGGAGAATGTTATGTCCCGTGTTTTCGCATAATTGGGAATCTTGAAAATAATTAAGACTTATATGTTATAAGGAAATATTTTGATTCTATTTAATATATCTAGGTTGTTTATGAAAATTATTGGTGTGGGAATATGGAGGAAGTCCAAGGGCGAAATTGGAATTTCGGAAATTAGTTTCGGGAATTACAAAATGAGATTTTTAACGAATTGGGCCCGAGAAATTAATGAAAAATTGAGGCCCAAAACCATAGGGGTGGCCGGCCATTAAGGCTTGGCCCAAGCCCCATTTAAATGGTCATGTGATTTTCATGTGACCATTTAATCAAGCAAGCATTATATAGTCATGCTTATCTTTAGAAAGTTCAAGAAAATCAAGCAAAAATTGAAGACCACCTCAAGAGAGGCTTTCGGCCATAGCAAAAGAAAAGAAAAAAAAAAATTCTAGCCTTGATCTTGGACTTAAAAATCTTATTCTTCTTGTATTCATAGAGTATGCAAGACGCTCTCCGACGTGATACAATTAGTTAAGCGAAAGAACCACGTTTGCGGCAAGTCGGAATTTCAAGAAGAAGGTAAGATTTCTATGTTTTTATGTTATGGAATGGGTATATATGTGTTAGTGATTAGAGTTGCATAAAGATTATGGAATTGTGTTGTGTTGTGAGTAGTCGTGCATGTGTGTGAAGTGGTATGTGGCCGTGAGCCACTTGGTGGTGAAGAGTAATGGATTAAATTTTTATTTAGCTTGTTAGTTGTGTCGTTGTGGCGTTTATGACGTAAATAAAGGTTTAACGAAGTGAGTTGGCATTGAAGTTGGTTGTATGTTGATATGGGAAATTATGTGATTTTTATATGATTTTTATATAATTATGAAAGTAAGATTCTAGGATGTGAATAAATGTTGTTGTTAATGAATTTGGAAGGAAACAATGCGAGTTAGTATGCTCGTCGTAGTTGTTGACGTTTCGGATGGAATATGGAAAGTGATGGATCATTTGAACTTATGTATATTGCTTGGAACATTATTGGAATGTGTTTGAATAACCACAAATATGATAATGTTGATATTAGTTTGATATTGTGGAGTTTGAATGGAAGTTGTCGCCTTATGTAGAAAGGAAGAATATTGATGCTAGGACCTATTTTGTTGTGATTCTTGAGGCATTTGGTATTGTTGGGTTGTTGTTGTCGATATTGAGCCGAGCTAAGCCTCGGGGATGTTATATGTATAGGGGAAGTGCTGCCGAAATTTCGGTAGACAAATACATAGAATTCTTGGAGTCTTGAAATTCTTAATTGGTAACTTTGACCATTTGCAGATTCTGAGCGAAACGGGATTTGAGTTTTGACGAGCGTGAGACGCATACAAGGTATATAAAGCTTTCCACTTCTTCGTTTGGCATGTCTTAGTATGTTAGGTGAATATTGGAACCTCCGGAGCATTTCTGCTCCTCGAAACCCTATCTACAAAACGACTACTATTCATTCAATTCAATTGAAGCCTAAAGGCTCTATTTTGGCTAGAATGCAACCAAATGTTCGAAACCTATCGAAATGTGATCGGGTCACTTTGAAATCATTATGTATGATCTTTTGGCCTTTAAATGTTCGTAAATTATGTTCGCCACCTCAATTTGACTCGAGGTGGGCCCGCTAACCCCGAGACGCCCTATTTGTCCTATTGGGCTCCCTTTTTGGATGAACTTCGATATGAGATCTTCGACCTTGAAACTTCCCTCTATGAAATATGTTTTGACTATTATGATATGTTAAGTTTCGTTTGAGCCATACGTACCACTTTGGAAACCATTTGTGAGATAAACTTTCGTATGAACTAATCATTCGACTATTTTGGTTTGTGAAATGACTTATGAGATTATTACGTTTTGAAAGGCTATTTTGAAATATAAATTGCATTTGTTTGCTCACGACTCCGCTCGTGCCTTATTTTGACTTCGTTCACCGGTTCCCGGGCCGGTTATGATTCGTGCGCCCTATGATAATTCGGCTGTATGCTGTGTTACGGTTCCCGAGGCCTCGCCATAGGGCCGGGTTCCGTTTGGAGTTATGCTGTGATATGGCTAGTGATGCGATACGCTCACTTATGTTTGTGTTCGGGGATGTACGGAGATTCGAAACCTTCTGGTGTTATGCTGTGTGTGGCGCCAGCGTCGGAGTGGCGACCACGTTCTTGAGCGTTTGCATGATTTCGTTTGCATTATGTATATGTATATGATTTGATACGGATTTTGACATACTGATTGGTACTTCCCTTTGATATCCGGTTTGCTTTCAGTTTTAGCCCATATTTCTGTACTCCGTGCTTTACATACTCAGTACATATTTCGTACTGACCCCCTTTCTTCGGGGGTTGCGTTTCATGCCCGCAGGTACAGACATTGGTGATCCTCCACTGTAGGCTTCACTCTCTGCTATTTCGGAGTACTCCTTCTTGACTCGGAGTCCACTTTTGGCACAGACTTCTTTTGCTATGTATATATTCTGTACATTTGACTATTTGGGTACGGCGGGGCCCTGTCTCGCCATATGTCTTTGTTTTGAATTCGTAGAGGCCTGTAGTCATATATGTGGGGCGAGGGTCCTATGTATGTTTGTCTGACTTTGTTTTCTGGTCTTACAGCGGTCAGCTTGTTATGATGGCCCTAAATGGCCCTTATGTTTATATTTGCACTTATGACCGGCGAAGTCTATTCCGCCGCTCCGGTTGGATTCGATATGACATTTTGATTTGTGCGACCGCTTAAGACATATTTTGATATAACCTATGTTGATATGACTTTTATGAAATTCTGAAATACGTTCGGATTTGGTAAATGAATATGTGATTTGGTCTGGGTACCCAGGTAGGGTGCCAGTCACGGCCCACGGGGCTGGGTCGTGACAAAATTGCAACAGTATTTCAATCATGCAAGGAGTTTCTCATGTGGTATTTAACCTTCTATAAAATTGTTACACCTCGGAAATTTCCATAGGTGTTGCCTTGTGGATAGGCTAATCTAAGCTTATGGTAACTATGAAATCCCTACGAGGACAAGCGAAGGATTAGATAGCTTGAGGTTCATACAATAAGATTTTGAAGTTCTACGAATATGTGAAGTCTAGTTCGTTGAAGAGAGCGAAACGTAAGTCATGTTCGGAAAGATTCCGCTATGATTGAGCTAGATTTTATGTGGTGATGTTTTAAGAGGTTTATATAGAGCCTTTTGTATGGCTAATGAAGTATTATACAAATGTTAAGAAGGTTCCATAAGGATCGGAGATCGAACGAAACGACGAGCACAACTTCGAAAAAACTGTGAGTTACATGACCACATTATACGGCCCATGGAATGTTATACGGACCGTATAATGGTCCGTATAACCCAACAGCAACAAAGTGTTCCATGGTGGTGAACCACAGACACTTATACGGACCATATAATGTTATATGGACCGTATAAGGTGTCCGTATAACTCCCAGCAGGGAGTTGGTTTGTTGGTTGGTGAACCATGACCACTTATACGGTCCGTGCAATATTATACGGACCGTATAAGTGTCCGTGGAAGTCCCGACGGGCTGATTTTCAATGTTTGTATAAATAGATGCCTTGGGTTCTTTTACTTCATTTTTCATATTCCACAAGTGTTGAGAGCTCAAACACCCTTCTCTAAACATATTCCACTCAAGTCTAAGAGAACACAAAGATAAAAGAGTAGAATCAAGTGTTTATGTGTTAGAAAGCTTCTAAGGGTTAGAGGACCACAAGAAATTCCATTGAAGGAGAACTAGGGTTTGGTTCAAGTGAAGTATTTCCACTCAAGACTCATTCCCTCACCATCTAAGGTATGTTTTATAGTATTGACATGTTGTTTAAGGAATTTGAAAGTTGAAATACTTGGATTGTAGAAGGATATAGAAAAATGGGTCATGAATGTGGAATAGTGCCATTTTGAGTAATAGCCTGAATTGAGTCATGATTCTTGATGTGATGGGATTTGGATATGTTATAAATGATGTTAAGAACATGAGATAGACATTGTATATGAATGAATGTAAATGTGTGTTATGACCATGGATATGGGTGATTGGGAGTGAATTGGGAATATAGATAATGTGGAAGAATAAAGACTATTGTTATGATATTGTGAATGTATTATAGACGTTTGGGAGTTTATATATGGTATGGAGGAATGTCGTATAAATAAAGGAGATGCGGTCCGATTTTCTCCAAGTCTTAATCGTGTATGCTAGCTATTGATTTCTAATAATAGTGTGACTTTAATGAAGGTAGAAACGTGAGCGTTGAAAGAGAATGTGCAAGTGGTAAAATAGTTGAACGGAAAGGTATGTAAGGCTAACCCTTCTTTCATAAGGCATGGTTCTTTGGCCAATCATCTAAATCTTATATACGTCTATAATATCCTCCAAAGGACTCTATCTTCAAAAGCTACTAAGCTTATGATTCTCAATATGTTACGATTGTACTAAGTTCCTCATATGACGAGTAAACCTATAAGAATAGATGTAATGAACGACGATGATAGTGATAATGATAACGATAACGACAATAATAGTGATGACGATAACGACGACGATGACGATAGTGATGATAATAGTAAAGATGCTTATGAACTATTATGAATATGTATCTATGTATGACTATTATGGAACCCCGAGCTTATAAGGCCGGGTAGAATATGTATAAGTTACCCTGAAGCCTTGGTAGGGCCAGGTACGTGTAACCCAGAAGCCTTGGTAGGGCCAGGTAGATGTAACCCTGAAGCCTTTGTAGGGCCAGGTATGTGTAACCATGAAGCCTTGGTAGGGCCAAGTAGATATAACCTTAAAGACTTGGTAGGGCCAGATATGTGTAACCCTGAAGCCTTGGTTGGCCAGGTAGGTCTATGATATAAATATTTATATGATATGGATACGTCTATGATATAAATATGTATATGATATGGATACGTGTATGATATAAGTATGTATATGATATGAATATGTATATGATATAGATATGAGCACGAATAGGGAAATGATTAAGAATATGATTAAGAATAGGCATATGAATACGATTATGGATACGAAATGTAATTAAGTACGGATATGAGTACGGATACGGGTATAGATGTATGTACACAACCTCGCATTAGAAATGGAAAGTCCCTATGACAACCAAGTAAGTGCTTATGACGGTGGTTCTACTTTCTCCCATCTTAAGCTATTTCTTATATTGCCTATTATGTTTCCATATTGATATTGATCATTCTTTACATACTCAGTACATTCTTCGTACTGACGTTCTTTATGTTTGTGGACGCTGCGTCATGCACGAAGGTGGCCAGGGAGACAGACTTGATTCATAACGACATTACCCAGGGACTACATAGCGGAGCTCCATTTCTTTCGGAGCTAAAGCTTTTGGTACTCATTCTTTTGTGTATATATTTTTGGGTATAGCGGGGTCCTGTCCCGCTTATATGATATGATGTACTCTCCTTAGAGGCTCGTTGACATGTGTATATAGTTAGATGTGTTTGGCCTTGTCGGTCTATATTTTGGATATCATTTTGTTAGCCTCGTCCGCTTATATACATTGATATGGGCATAGATGCCGGTGATGATATAAAAAGTATTGTTGTCCAATGGGACTAGTATAATTGATGAATAAAAAGGTATGTTTTAGTATGAGGCTCACCTAGATGTAAGTGTAAAGACATGCTAAGAGGTGCCCGGGTGGGCTAGCACCGGGTGCCCGTCGCGACCCTCCGGTTGGGTCGTGGCAAAAGTTGTGTCAGAGCAGTTCTGTCCTAGGGTGTGTTTACGAGCTGTGTCCAGTAGAGTCTTGGTTATGGGTATGTTGTGCACCACACTTATAAATAAGAGGCTGCGGGCATCTTAGGAATGATTGACCTTCTTTCTTCATAACATCGTGTGATAGAGCTTTGATCTAAGAACTTCCTTCTCCTTAACCGTGTATTATGTATTTCAGAGATGCCTATAAAGAGAATGGCTACAACATCCCAAAAGGGAAAGACAGCGGTAGAAGAGCGGGCTGAAAAAGCACCGCCAGCAGTTGTAGAGGAAAGTGAGTCCCAGAATGCAGCTCAATCTCAGTCCTCTCAGACAGTGCCTATTTTTGAAGAGCGTGAGGGAGCCTCGGCTCCAGCTCCAGCACCTCCGGCCCCTCCACCAGATGCTTCGGGCCAAGACGTAAAAGTGGCCATTCGTTTGCTTACTCAATTGGGTGCTGCCCAGACTCAGCGACAAGGTACAGGACAAGGTGATAGGGTTGTTAGTGTAAGGGCCCGTGATTTCATTAGCTTGAACCCTCCGAAATTCTTTGGATCAAAGCCGGATGAGGACTCTCAGAATTTTATTGATGGAATGTTGAGGACGCTTCATTTGATACATGCCTCAGACATCGAATCAGTGGAGTTAGCGTCCTATAGATTGAGGGATGTCTCGATCCATTGGTACACGGTCTAGATGGCTTCACGGGGAGCCAATGCACCTTCCCCGGTATGGAAAGAATTTGTTGATGCTTTCTTCCGACACTATATGCTTCCGGAAGATCAGCGAGCTAGAGTCGATAAGTTCTTGAACTTGAGGCAAGGTAGCATGAGTGCTATAGAGTATAGTCTCCGCTTCAACTTCTTGGTTAGGTATTCTTCGGCCATGGTAGCGGATATGGGTGACCGGGTGCACCGATTTTTGAAAGTCCTAGGGCCGCATTTGATGGATAGGTGCTTGACTACGTCCCTCCAGGACAACATGGATATTGCACGCATTCAGGCCCATGCTCAAAATTTAGAAGAAAGCCTACAACAGCAAAGAAGTGAACGTGAGCATGAAAGGGGACCTAGCAAGAGGGCCAGATCTTCGGGTCCGATGAGTGAGTTAGAGGCGGGCACAGACAACAGTTTTATAGGCATTCAGGCCATTCTATGACTAGTGCGCCTCTACGGTTTTCAGGCCAGAGATTTGATAGATCTACTAGTTCCGGGCCGAGTCAGAGTTTTTCGGGGTCTCAGTTCAGAGGGGATTCGGTTAAGGCGAGGCCACCCGTACCGTGATGCTCCCAGTGTGGGAGGTTACATTGGGGTCAGTGCCAATTGGGTTCAGAGGTTTGCTATTCATATGGCCGAGCAGGCCATATTATGCGTGATTGCCCCTCTATTGGTGGTAGAGGTAGGACCCAGCCTTCAGGGTCGGTAGCCGGATCTTCATCGTTTGTACGCCCTATGGGGCCAGGTTCACATGCGCCAGTTGGCCATGGTAGAGGCAGAGGGAGAGTCCCCAGTTCTAGCGGTCCTCAGCATCGTATTTATGCTTTGGCTAGACGCCAAGATCTTGAGTCTTCTCCTGATGTGGTCACTGGTATATTATCGGTATTTCTCATGATGTCTATTCTTTGATTGTTCCGGGCTCCACATTTTCATATGTTTCTCCATATATTGCGGGTCGAATTAGAGTCCAACCGGAGTCGATCAAACCTTTTGAGGTGTCTACCCCGTTGGTGAATCGGTAATAGCTAGCCAAGTATATAGAAACTGCATAATCGTGATTTGTGACCGTCGTACTATGATTGACTTGTATGAGTTAGAAATGGTAGACTTTGATGTTATTATGGGTATGGATTTGTTGGCTTCTTGCTATGGCAATGTCGATTGTAGAATGAAAATGGTTTGTTTTCCATTTCCGAGAGAACCAGTTTTAGAATGGAAAGGGAATACTGTGTCACCAAAAGGTAGGTTTATTTCCTATCTAACGGCAAGGAAAATGATCACGAAAGGATGCATTTATCATCTAGTTCGGGTTCAAGATGTAGAAGCTGAATCGCCAACTCTTCAGTCAGTTCCTGTAGTAAATGAGTTTCCGGATATGTTCCCGGAAGAGCTTCCAGGCCTTCCTCCCGAGCGGGAGATTGATTTTTCTATTGACGTGTTGCCAGACATTACGCCTATATCTATTCCTCCTTATAGAATGGCTCCCGCAGAATTGAAAGAGTTGAAGGAGTAATTGAAAGACTTGCTTGAGAAAGGCTTTATTAGGCCTAGTTCATTCCCATGGGGAGCACCCGTATTGTTTGTCCGAAAGAAAGATGGCTCCTTGAGAATGTGCATTGACTATCGACAATTTAATAATGTGACAATTAAGAACAAATATCCTCTTTCGAGGATTGATGACTTATTTGATCAATTACAAGGTGCCAAATGATTTTCAAAGATAGATTGGAGGTCCGGGTATCATCAAGTAAGAGTTAGGGAGAAAGATATCCCTAAGATAGCCTTCAGAACAAGATATGGTCATTTTGAGTTCCGGGTAATGTCATTTGGGACAACTAATGCACCGGCAGTATTTATGGATTTGATGAACAATGTGTTCAGGTCCTTCCTAGATCTGTTTGTGATTGTATTCATCGATGATATCCTGGTGTATTCTAGATCCGAGGTAGAACATGCGGATCATTTGCGTACTGTCCTTAGAGTTCTTCAAACTCAGGAGTTGTTTGAAAAATTTTAAAAGTGTGAGTTTTGGTTGAACTCGGTGACATTTTTTGGGCACATTGTTGCAGCCGATGGTATTCAGGTAGATAGCCAAAAGATCGAGGCCGTGACAACTTGGCCAAGGCCCACAACTCCTATGGAGGTTCGTAGTTTTCTGGGCTTAGCAGGTTATTACAGGAGATTTGTCTAAGGTTTTTCTTCTATTTCTGCACCACTCACAAAGTTGACCCAGAAATCAGCAAAGTTTCAATGGACAGATGCTTGTGAACGTAGCTTCCAAGAGTTAAAAGATAGATTGACTTCTGCCACAGTCCTGACACTTCCAGCGGTATTGGAAGGATATATTATTTATTGTGATGCTTCAGGCATTGGGCTAGGCTGTGTGTTGATGCAGCATGGTAAGGTGATTGCGTATGCTTCAAAGAAATTGCGAAGACATGAGAAAAATTATCCAACCCATGATCTGGAAATGGATGCAGTGGTTCATGCATTAAAGATATGGAGACATTATTTATATGGTGTCCATGTGGATATTTATACAGATCATAAGAGTCTTCAGTATATCTTCAAGCAGAAAGAGTTGAATTTGCGGCCACGATGATGGTTGGAAGTGCTAAAAGATTATGATGTTGATATCCTATATCACCCCGGAAAGGCAAATGTTGTGGCTGATGCTCTTAGCCGTAGATCGATGGGGAGTTTGTGTGATATACGACCAGAGAAGAGAGAAATGGCTCGTGAGCTCCAACAGTTAGCTAGCCTAGGAGTTCGAGCAGTGGACTCAGGTAGCAGGGGAACTACCATTAAGAATTCAGCAGTCTCGTCGCTAGTAGCGGAAGTGAAAGAGCGACAATACGAAGATTCCATGCTAATGAATTACAGAGATACACTCCCTCAGAAAGAGGAGTCATCATTTGAGCTTTTAGAAGACGGAGTTCTTCGATATCAGGGCAGATTATGTGTTCCCGATGTGGCAGGTTTACGCCACCAAATATTGAGAGAAGCTCATTGTTCTCGTTATTCTGTTCACCCTGGAGCAACAAAAATATACCATAATCTTAAGTATATATATTGGTGGAATGGGATGAAGAAAGACATAGCGGAATTCGTGACTCAATGTCCCAACTGTCAACAAGTGAAAATCGAGCACCAGAAGCCAGGCGGATTGTTGTAAGCTATAGAAATTCCAACTCGGAAGTGGGAAGTAATTAATATGGACTTCATTACAGGCTTACCCCGTTCTCGACATAAGTATGATTCTATATGGGTGATTGTGGATGGACTCACGAAGTCAGCTCATTTCTTACCAGTCAGAACGACATATGTGGCGGAAGATTATGCAAATCTTTATGTTTAAGAGATAGTGCGACTCCATGGTGTTCCAGTATCTATTATCTCTGATAGAGGGACTCAGTTTACAGCAAATTTCTGGAAGTCCTTCTAAGAGGGTTTAGGGACCCAAGTGAGCCTTAGCACGACATTTCATCCACAAACTGATGGACAAGCTGAACGTACCATTCAGACTCTTGAGCATATGTTACAGGCATGTATGATAGATTTCAGAGGTAATTGGGATGATCACTTGCCACTCATTGAATTTGCTTATAACAATAGTTATCATTCTAGCATTCAAATGGCACCGTATGAGGCTTTATATGGGCGAAAGTGTAGATCCACAGTTGGGTGGTTCGAGGTAGGAGAGACTAAATTGATAGGGCCAGACTTGGTCCAGCAAGCCATAGAGAAAGTCAAGCTCATACAAGATCGGTTATTAGAAGCTTAAAGTCGTGAAAAGTCCTATACGGATAATCGTCGAAGGGACTTAGAGTTCCAAGTGAAAGAGTGGGTGTTCTTGAATGTGTCACCAATGAAGGGTGTAATGAGATTTGGCAAAAAGGGGAAGCTCAGTCCCCGATATATTGGGCCTTATGAGATTGTGCGCAAAATAGGCAAAGTGGCCTATGAGTTAAATTTACCTCCTAATTTGGGTCAGTTCACCCAGTTTTCCATGTCTCGATGCTTCGTAAATGTGTTGGAGATCCTACTAGGATCGTACCGGTAAATGACGTTCAACTGACAGAAAAGTTAGCTTATGAAGAGGTACCCATTGCCATATTAGATAGGCAAGTACGGAGGCTTAGAAACAAAGAAGTGGCCTCAGTTAAGGTTTTATGGAGAAACAATAACCGAGAAGAGATGACATGGGAAGCGGAAGAAAATATGAAATCCATGTACCCGCATTTATTTCAGTCCCTAGAAGGAGTCCAAGATGAGACGTCAAGATAATAAGGGATGTATGTTTTCCTTTTATGCTTTTGGGTCGTGTGTGGCCAATTTCTATTGCTATTATGTTGTGGCCCTGTGAGGCATTGCTATTATGGGTTTTTGTGACCGGATGGTAGTGCCATACTATAGGGGAAACTCTGGCGAAATGTTTATAGAATCCCCGAGGACTTAACATTCGAGGACGAATGTTCTTAAGGGGGGGAAGAATGTTACACCTCGCAAATTTCAATAGGTGTGGCCTTGTGGATAGGCTAATGTGAGATTATGGTAATTATGAAATCCTTACGAGGACAAGCGAAGGATTAGATAGCTTGAGGTTCATACAATAAGATTTTGAAGTTCTACGAATATGTGAAGTCTAGTTCGTTAAAGAGAGCGAAACGTAAGTCGTGTTCGGAAAGATTCCCCTATGATTTAGCTAGTGTTTATGTGGTGATGTTTTAAGAGGTTGATATAGAGCCTGTTGTATTGCTAATGAAGTATTATACAAGTGTTAAGAAGGTTCGATAAGGATTGGAGATCGAACGAAACGACGAGCACAATGTTAAGAAGGTTCCATAAGGATTGGAGATCGAACGAAACGACGAGCACAACTTCGGAAAAACTGTGAGTTACACGACCAAATTAAACGGCCCGTGGAATGTTATACGGACCGTATAATGGTCCGTATAACCCAACAGCAACAAAGTGTTCCATGGCGGTGAACCACGAACACTTATACGGACCGTATAATGTTATATGGACCGTATAAGGTGTCCGTATAACTCCCAGCAGGGAGTTGATTTGTTGGTTGGTGAACCACGACCACTTATACGGTCCGTGCAATATTATACAGACCGTATAAGTGTCCGTGGAAGTCCCGACGGGCTGATTTTCAATGTTTGTATAAATAGATGCCTTGGGTTCTTTTACTTCATTTTTCATATTCCACAAGTGTTGAGAGCTCAAAAACCCTTCTCTAAACATATTCCACTCAAGTCTAAGAGAACACAAAGATCAAAGACTAGAATCAAGTGTTTATGTGTTAGAAAGCTTCTAAGGGTTAGAGGACCACAAGAAATTCCATTGAAGGAGAACTAGGGTTTGGTTCAAGTGAAGTATTTCCACTCAAGACTCATTCCCTCACCATCTAAGGTATGTTTTATAGTATTGACATGTTGTTTAAGGAATTTGAAAGTTGAAATACTTGGATTGTAGAAGGATATAGAAAAATGGGTCATGAATGTGGAATAGTGCCATTTTGAGTAATAGCCTGAATTGAGTCATGATTCTTGATGTGTTGGGATCTGGATATGTTATAAATGATGTTAAGAACATGAGATAGACATTGTATATGAATGAATGTAAATGTGTGTTATGACCATGGATATGGGTGATTGGGAGTGAATTGAGAATATAGATAATGTGGATGAATAAAGACTATTGTTATGATATTGTGAATGTATTATTGACGTTTGGGAGTTGATATAAGGTATGGAGGAATGTCGTATAAATAAAGGAGATGTTGTCCGATTTTCTCCAAGTCTTAATCGTGTATGCTAGCTATTGATTTCTAATAATAGTTTGACTTTAATGACGGTAGAAACGTGAGGCTAACCCTTCTTTCATAAGAGTTAGTTGAACGGAAAGGTATGTAAGGCTAACCCTTCTTTCATAAGGCATGGTTCTTTGGCCAATCATCTAAATCTTCTATAAGTCTATAACGTCCTCCAAAGGGCTCTATCTTCAAAAGCTACTAAGTTTATGATTCTCAATATGTTACGATTGTACTAAGTTCCTCATATAACGAGTAAACCTATAAGGATAGATTTAATGAACGACAATGATAGTGATAACGACGATAATAGCGATGATGATAACGACGACGATTACGATAGTGATGATAATAGTAAAGATGCTTATGAGCTATTATGAATATGTATCTATATATGACTATTATGGAACCCCGAGCTTATAAGGCTAGTAGAATATGTATATGTATCCCTGAAGCCTTGATAGAGCCAGGTATGTGTAACCCAGAAGCCTTGGTAGGGCCAGGTAGATGTAACCCTGAAGCCTTGGTAGGGCTAGGTATGTGTAACCCTGAAGCGTTGGTAGGGCTAGGTATGTGTAACCCTGAATCCTTGGTAGGGCCAGGTAGATATAACCCTGAAGCCTTGGTAGGGCCAGGTAGATATAACCTTGAAGCCTTGGTAGGGCCAGGTATGTGTAACCCTGAAGCCTTGGTCGGCCAGGTAGGTCTATGATATAAATATGTATTTGATATGGATACGTCTATGATATAAATATGCATATGATATGGATACGTGTATGATATAAGTACGTATATTATATGGATATGTATATGATATAGATATGAGTACGAATACGGACATGATACAAATATGATTAAGAATAGGCATATGAATACGATTATGGATACGAAATGTCATTGAGTGCGAATATGAGTACGGATACGGTTATAGATTTATGTACAAAACCGCGCATTAGAAATGGAAAGTCCCTATAACAAGCAAGTAAGTGCTTATGACGATGATTCTACTTTCTCCCATCTTAAGCTATTTCTTATGTTGCCTATTATGTTTCCATATTGATATTGATCATGCTTTACACACTCAGTACATTCTTCATACTGACGTCCTTTTTGTTTGCGGACGCTGCGTCATGCCCGTAGGTGGCCAGGGAGACAGACTTGATTCATAGCTACATTACCCAGGGACTACATAGCGGAGCTCCATTTCTTTCGGAGCTAAAGCTTTTGGTACTCATTCTTTTGTGTATATATTTTTGGGCATAGCGGGGTCCTATCCCGCCTGTATGATATGATATACTCTCCTTAGAGGCTCGTAGACATGTGTATATAGTTAGATGTGTTTGGCCTTGTCGGCCTATATTTTTGATATCATTTTGTTAGCCTCGTCGGCTTATATACATTGATATGGGCATAGATGCCGATGATGACATAAAAAGTATTGTTGTCCAATGAGACTAGTATGATTGATGAATAGAAATGTATGTTTTAGTATGAGGCTCACCTAGATGTAAGTGTAAAGACACGCTAAGGGGTGCCCGGGAGGGCTAGCACCGGGTGCTCGTCGCGGCCCACCTATTAGGTCGTGAGAAAAATTGTCAGTGAAAAAAATATTGGAGCTATAGACATTAACCTCATGCTTTTGACTTCATACGCCTTATTTTTAAGCTCACATGTTATCAAGAATCATGCCTCTTGCATAAACAAATATCCGATAAGTAATTTTCTAAGCATTAAGTCTTTTTAACCTTTGTGTTGTTATCTATGGTAGATGATGTGATGTAACGACCCGCCATAACATTTTCGTAATCATAACTGGTAATAGTGCCTCCAAAATAAATGATTTTCTACCATGTTTTTGGATTTTGTTATCCCGAAGCCAGTGGCGGAGCCACACTATGCCGAGGGTGTTCATCCGAACCCCTCGACGGAAAAAATACTATTTTTACAAGGTTAAAATTATTTTTTATGTATATATAATAGTTGTTGAACACCCTTAGGCTTCTTCGTATGTTTACTTTTTTATATTTTGAACCCTCTCGGCAGAAATTCTGGCTCCGCCACTGCCCAAAGCGGAATATTTATGACCAGGAAACTATTGCGTCTATCGCTGGAGCTGGTGTGTATGGAAAATCTGAGTGGAATTCGCAGAGTTCAGGTAATTTCTCACTGTATGTTTAGTAGTTGACTTTAACTTATGTAGACTTAAGAGATTTACTTCTTTTGCTGCGAGATTTGACAGAGAAAGTTGGACGTGTACACACAAGGGTAGTTTTTTATCTGTTTCATCCTCTGAGTTGTCATCATAATTAGTAGCAAGTGTAAAGAGCTCACTTGCCTTGGGTTATTGGTTAGACAACTATTTATCTCACTATTTTTGGTAGAAAATAGCTCTCGCTCTAGTTAGTTATTTAGCTTTTCAGTATTAAGGTCTGAACTATGATGCTCAGTAGGTAACTTGTGATTTTAATTTTGGAACCTTAAGTATTTTTAAAGTTTGGAATAAAGCATATATATATATGTGTGTGTGCGCGCGCGCTTTATGAAGAGTTACGAAACTATTAATATTATGCTGGGCTGATTTAATATGTTGATTTCTTGAATCTTACTTGTAAAGTTTCTGTGTTAAATACGATGTCCAGGCTTGTGATCACAAATAATGAAAAGTCAAAGCCTGCACAAAATTAGTTTTAGATTGTTATGCTATGTTTGTTCTTTCTATCAGCCTCATTTTTCTTATGTTAGGGATTCCTGGTTTGTTCACTAGCTTGAACAGATATAGCACCTGTGTAGCTTGATATTAGTTTCAGTCCTTCCTGAAATATAATATTCTTATTCTTTCTGTTAATTATCTGGTCAAATTATTGCTACAGAGTGTACTGCTCATGTTTTAAGTCCAGTTGCAATTTGTGTCTTCATATTGTTGATTCTATCTTAAATCTGACCTTCTTGCTATTATAGCAACCTATCATTTCTGTTATTGTAGTGTTTGTCAATAAAACACTGATTTATTGTTGCCCAAGAGATTACACTTGATATTAGTTTCAGCCTATCATTTCCGTTATTATAGCAGCCCACGAGATTACATCTGATTTAGCATCTTCAAGGTACAATTACCACTCATCTTCTTAAATTTTATTTAATTTCCCTTTCTGAGTGCCTGGCTCTAAACTAATACTTTCTGCACTTTTCATAGTAACTAGTCACTATAAAATCAGCCCTGTTACTATGCATCCATCTACTTTTATCCTCCTCCGGGGCTCAGTTTAAACATGTTTTAGACTGTTTAACAGGTTCAGCAGCCTGTTAATTTCCTACTCATAGAAACTTCTCCTTATTATAATGTTCTTCCTGTAGTATCATATTTTTATACTATAGAAATGCCGGTTTGGACATCTCTGTTTGATGTCAACACAAAACCAAGTTGAGCGCATTATAGTCTTTACACAGCAGATCTAAGCAAAATGTTCTTCAACCCTAGAAAAGTAGAAATGACCTGTCACCACATCAATTGTTTCACTTTCCCTCTCCCTTTCGACCTTCCTCTACAACGTTTTACATCGTCCTTAATTTTCATTTTTACAAAGGCAATGGCGGTGGCAGTTCTAGTTTGTCTCTCTACTTATGTCGTTTCTGGTAAAAAAATAATATTATTGATCCTATTGTTCTGTAGGCTAGAAATAATATGGAAGATGTTATTTCTTCATCCCTTGACATAAGCAAGCAAATATGAATCTTAAAAGTTGAGCAGCCAACATACAATGATAGCGCTTTAGAAGTTGTAATAGGTAAAATTTTACCCGTTACGTGTTTTCAGATGGTGATTTCATTTCTGGTTTCTCTCACCCTTGTGTCAAGAATAATATCAATCATGTTTAATTTCCTTTCCATATTGTTTCCTTCCATCCTGATGCTTTTCATTGATTTTCACTTTTTGGATAAACTGAGATGCAACATTTTGGGTGAATCTGATTAGAAATTTTAGCAGCAGTGCTATATAGCTTTCTCTGGTGTTGCTCAAAGGGATATATCCTGATATAGAATTTTGAAACAATATTAAAGGCACATGGACATATCAGTCTGTTTACGTGTTGTGAGGATTGATATAAAAAAATTTACTCCTTTATTTATGGATGGTCGCTCGAAAATGATAAATGTGGTTCTTGCTTTCTCACTTCCTCTGATGATAACACATTTCATGTATTTATCCTATAAGTTTTGTCCCATATTTGAATTTGTGCATTTTTCCTATACATAATCATGAACAATGATAATGTCTATCCAAGAACAGCTGTAAATTTTGAAACATTCAAGTGTTGGTATGCACGCTCTGGCCCATGGTCCTAGGAATGCCTCAAACCGAATTGAGGTAATTTTTCTTCCTTTATGCAAACCCTGTTATTGCCCCTCCAATCTCTCGTCAAAAAATTGAGCTAGCTGAATGAGAATATAATATACTTTCTTTCCTTGAAACTTCGAGTATATGCTTCATGTATCCTACAATATCCGCCTTCGAGTATATGCTTCATGTATGGTGTTCATACATCCTACATTTTAAAGCTTTTGATAAATTAGAGTAGTGACCTCAAATTAGAAAGTGATTAATGTTAAAGCTAGCTCCAAGTTCACAAATCTCTTCTCTTTAACTTTAGCAGGCTTTGCTTTTATGCTCTGATGTAAAGCTAGAGGAACCATGACAGTTTTCATGGTGGACTATTAAGTTCATATTAAACATTATAGCCATGGAATGAGATCTGTTATCAAAATTGAACTACATGAATGTGTTCGATGTCCAACATGAATCCCATTAGTGAACATCAATATGTTCATTCACTGTTGAGTAACGTTAGTAAAATTTATGTAGGTTGATGGATTTTTAAATTAAAGCTGATGGTTGGCAACAATTTAGCTATGTAAAATAATTGAAGCTTTAATCATATTGTGTTTTGATTATCTATTTGCACATGAAATTGTTTTTTGGGTTGAGAGATCACATTCTGGGGCCTGTATGTGATTAGTTCGCCTCAATTTTATATTTATAGGTAAAGCAATATGTCATTTTCTTTATTTATTGCCTTCATGTGCTTGCTGCTGTTAATTAGGCGTATTCAGCGGTCTATATAAAAAGCATGGTACAAGTTCGCAAGGTACAAGTTCAAGTGAAGCCAGTATTATTGACATGGAGCTTAAATTTGTATGTGCAAAATTCACCAAAATTTAAATAATACTACATTTTGAAACAGAACCGAAGATTCCCAATCCTTGGATCCTGTTTTACAACTTCCCTATTATGTTTGTATGGTTAAACTCGATGAATACTTTCAGGACTTGAAAGAAGAATTCCCCTGCCCTAGGGGTAGATTGGAATTCCCCGAGTACTTGAACGCAGAAGTTCCCGGAGAGTAAGCCTCGATCTACATCAATCTTTGATTGTTCAATTTACTTATGTGTTCACTAATGTCACGACCCAGACCTGTGGGCCGTGACTAGTGCCCTAACTGGACACCCAAATAGACTTACGTACCAGATCGACATATCAAAGACTTATTCAAATTTAGTATACGTTATTCTGAACAGATACAGAAAACAGACATCATCTTAAGCTGTCACCCGTACAGAAATATCATATCAAAACTGATAGGCTGGCGGAATACACATCGCCCAGATATACATACATATACAAACTTATGGGCCGTTTTGGCCATAATAGCAAACGGGACCGCTTAAGGCACAAATCACATACATAGTCGAACAAACGTGACCCATGACCCACATATATGACTACAGGCCTCTACAAACCATAACCGAAATATATGACGGGACAGGGCCCCGCCGTACCCAAACAGTCATATATACAGAACATGTATAACAGAAGATATGTACCAAAAATATGAGCTCCGGATCTAAAGGAGTACTCCAAACAGCAGAATAAGTATCCTACACTGGCGGGTCACCTGAACGAACGTCTACACCTGCGGGCATGAAACGCAGCCCTCGAAGAAAGGGGGTCAGTACGAAATATGTACTGAGTATGTAAAGCATGAAATACAGTAATCCGAATCATATCTGAAGTGAGAAGTACAGAAAATGGATACAGAATTAGTATATCAAAACATGTGCTGAAAGTATATATATGCAAATAAAATCATGCATAGGGCTCAGGAACGTGGTCGCCACCCCGACGCTGGCGCCACCACACATCATACTCCAGAAGGTTTCAAATCTCCGTACAATCCCCGAACATATCGTATCATCATATCATATCACAATATCAGAACATATCATATGCCATATCACATCATAACGCCGTATATAAGCGGAACCCGGCCCTATGGCGAGGCCTCGGGAACCGTAACACATCATACTGCCGAACATAACATAGTGCGCACGATCACAAAACCGGCCCGGAATCCGGCGAACGATGTAATAGTAGTATGCACGAGCGGAGTAGTGCGGAAACCTTATGCATATAGGTACATAAATAAATTTCAAACTCGATAGCCAAATATTTTTACAAACATCTGAAGGCTCAAAAATAAGATTCGGGTCAATCGGAATTAGTATGAGAGAGTTACAAACTTTCGAAGTACGGAACCTTCTGAAAATATTTCATAAGTCATACTTAGAAATTCAAGTATCATTCATATTAAGAAGCTTTCAAATAACATTATGGAGCAAATCAAACGGAGCATTAGAATCATGTGCACATATCCAATATATATATATATATATATATATATATATATATATCCAAAACTTTAGCCATATCAAATATTTTTCGAACAACATCCGGAAACGTATCGACTAGAACTTCGAACATCACAAGTATGTATCAAACCATATGGGATAGTTTATGGAAATCAAAGACATAGGTCATCCTAGTGGCTCTAGGAGTAGAATTTTCTTTAGAAGCATACATATATGTCATTTGTTTATTTCATAACGGTCATGCCAAAAGAAAGAAAGGTAGGCTCTACATACCTCGATCGCTCGCTAACAAATCCCGATCACTCGTTAAATAAATCCCGACTCAAGTCTCGGGCTCTCTAAGATCTACAATGACGTTATCAATTACCGAACATTAGCTACAAGTACTTAGAAATTCAACTCTAACTAGTACTTGTCTACAGAAATTTCGGTAGCATCTCCCCTGTAAATTCAACATCCCTGAGAATACAACTCGGCCAAATTCATCAACAACCATACCAACAATACCAACAACCATACCAATAACATCAAGAATCAATTCAGACGCATTCTAACATTAGTAGCCTTCTTTTCTACATAGTCATCAACATTCAATTCAACCACGTACGTCAAGCCGATATCGACACTTACATATTCACTTACTAATTCAAGATCATTTAAACATAATTCAAAAGCATTTCATACAATTCTACAAAATATTCAACAATCCCACCAAAAACCATACTTCACCCGAAACCTCCAATCTTCGACACGAACATTCACAACACATTTTTATCTTCCAATTTTATCAACAACAACAACAATTTGCACCTTAACAACTCTATTCCCATAATTACATAAAACTATAGTAAAATCACATAACTTCCTATAACAACTTAACAACCAATTTTTCATGCCAACTTGAACTATTATTCTTCCATTTACATCACAAGGCCACAACAACACAATTAACATAATAAATAAAATTTGTTCATCCTTCTCCATCAACAACACTACACGGCCACACACACACATACCCACAACACACAAATTTCATACTTCTCATTTATTTCCACACACTACAACATATATATAAGTCTTTCATAAAAAAGGATAGAATTCTTACTTTTTTTCAATTTTTCCACTTGCCAAAAAAAGTACTTTCTTGCCTCAAAAATTATACCACGTTGAAGAGGGTCTTGAACTTAGTAAGAATACTAGAAAATTATGATTTTTGGATCAAAGGTTGGTGGGCTAAAATTTTTCCTCTCTTTCTCTCCCTTGGCCGAATTCTCCTTGCTCTCACTCTCTCTCTCTTTTGTTTCTTGAAGGTTCTTGAATTATGAAGAAGTTGTGGCCCCTTTTTTCCTTCTTAATACATGGGTTTAATTTTTATGGGCTTGGGCCATTTTTTGTTGCCCATGGCCGGCCACCACTCAACATTGGGCCTCTTTTTTTTTTTTTTTTTTTTCCAAGCCCATTTAGTTGGGTTAATATTTTGTAAGTCATGAAACAATTTTACAAAATTCCAATTTTTGCCCTTGGCCTTCCTCGATATTTCCGCATCAATATTTTTCATGAACAACATATATGTCAAAAAAAAAATCAAAATATTGTCTTATCTCTTACTAGTCACAATTATTTCAATTTATCTGAATGTGCAAAATTACGGGATATAACAACTAATCTGTGCCATCGCCATATTATTTTCAAGTCTGCTCATTTAATGTTGGATATTTTGATGTTGCCGTTCATTATTTTACTCTTAAGGCCTAAATCTTTGGTGGCTAGAGTAACCACTGTTAGGACTGTTAGAATCTGTTCCTTGGACCTTTGGGACTGTACAAATATTCAAATAGTTATATCATGAACTCTAACTATGCCATTGTGAAAGCTGTGAAACTAGAAGGTGAAGAATGAAGTAAAATATGTCCTTGTAAAGTTGCTTTAGATCAATTTTCAGACGGATCTATCGGTTCCACTACCTTGGGCTTAGCCAGAAGACCAAGAAAGATATGGTGATATGTTTTGGTAGTATTTTCAAGAAAATGAATTTATTTACCTTTGTTCTTTACCAGTGGAAACTTTTTAATACAAAAAGACAATCGACTGTAATGGAACTTTTGTTCCGTATTTGATTCGATTAGTCCAATTTTAGTAGGCAGGGTGTTTCTAGTGTAAACACCAATAATATCAGCATATAAGTTTATGCAATCTTATCTCTATGATTTTCCCTATGCAAATATTTTGTTTGCTTAAATTTTTTATTTTCCGTTCAAGTCGTCCACCATCAGATGACTGCAAATCATTTATACCATTTTAGTTCACCATAAAATGACTACAAATCATTTATGTTACACCTCGGAAAATTCCATGTCGTTTCATAGTAAATAGGGCAACGTAGTGCGAGAAGTATACGGTGTTCCTACAAGTAAGAAAGGCTACTTAACGCATCTAATTGAAATTTCAAAGACATTCGAGGTAAGAGAAGGAAGTTCGTCAAGAAAGGCGAGGTATACGTTGTGTATCGGAAAGGATTTACAAGGTACCCAGTTAATGAATCCTCTAGAACCCTCTCCACACTTCATCTACAAGAAACCAAGCGAAATTAAGGATCAACTTCATCAAACTAGGAGAATCAAGTGCAAGAAGCTCTTTAGGGTTGCTTGGAGTCAAGAAAACCTTGTGGATTGAAGCTAGGTTTTTTCCTCAAGTGAAGTATTTTCATCCAAAGGCTATTCCTACACTATCAAAGGTAAGTTTTATGATTCTTCCATGATATTTAGACTAATTGAGGGGTTGAAAGACTTGGATTATTGAAGGAAATAGAAATGGGTTACAAATATGAGATTAGTGTCATTTGTGAGTAGTAGATTAATATGAACCATGATTCTTGATATGCTGTGATTATAATTATGTTATAAATGATATTAAGAACATGGGAGAAACATTATATGAGGATGAATGTAATGTCGTGTTATGGCCATGGCTATGAATGATTTGAAATGGAATTGGGACACTTGAATAATGTGGGGTGAAGGAAGATTGTTGGAAATGATATGATGAATGTTATTATTGACGTTTGGGAGTTGATATATGATATGGAGAAAGTTGTATAAACAAAGGAAATGCTGCCCAATTTTCTCTAGCTTTAGTTCAAGTATGCGTATGTTATCTATTATCTAATATTAGTACGAACTCTCTTGAAGGTAGAGACGTGAATATTGGCGGAGAACATTCAAGTGATAGAGTAGCTTAACGAAAAGGTATGTAAGGATAGTCCCTTCTTTCTAAGGAATGATTCTTATGACACGATTTCCCCGATTTGTTCATGACTTTCTTACATCCCGAAAACTATGAGTCGATATTGATAAAGAGCTTCATATGAGATAAGGTAAGAGATACGTTACGAATATGATAATGATGATGATGAGTCTTAGCCTAAAGATTCTAAGGCCCATGATATGATGTTTCTACAAAGATAATGATCCTAATTACGATTCTTTGACGTTCTTCATTGTGCTACACTCACCTTATATGTTAATTCCTTCAAGGTGAGGCAGAATGCTTATGAAACTCCATAATGGAATCGGGGGTTCACGACCTTATGTCACCCCGATAAAGTATAGTTGTCTTTGAGTTCCTATACATGCATTATGATGAGTACATGATGATGATTTTAAACCGCGCCTATATGTCCGGGCAGACACCGCTAAGGCGGGCAGCGTATACACCATGTCCAGATGGCATGGGCAGACACCACTAGTGGGCGGCATGAGATGTTTACCCCGGACGCAGGAGGCCTGGACGCGGGCTAATGATGATCACACGGTACCTATATGGTCGGGCAGCTTATATATATGCATACATGATATGATGATGTTTATGAAGTAAGTTAGCATGCATTATTTCATTCTTAAGTGACAGTCAGTTACAGGTTGCTCTTCACCCGATATCTCCTTATTTCATTGATATGTCATTATTGTTTATGCCTTGCATACTCAGTACAATGTTCGTACTAACGTCCTTTTCTTTGGACGTTGTGTTCATGCCCATAGATAGACAGGGAGGCGACCCAGATTCATAGGAGCTATCAGTAGATTTACAGGAGCACTCCATTACTCTGTTGGTGTTATTTTGAGATATTATTTTTGTGTACATATTTGGGCATGACGGGGTCCTGTCCTATCCTTATGTCTAGTACTCTAGTAAAGGATCGTAGATACGTATGTGTGGGTAGTATGGTCTCATGGACCCCTTATTGTATATTTGTATATCATTTTTTTTTGTATCCATACGGGATTATGTATATCCATGTATCGCTTAGGGGTTCATATATATAAATCAGTGCTCGGTAGTGAGCTCCGGGTACCCGTCATGGCCCTCTAGCAGGGTCATGACAATTTACCACTTTAATATGTAAAATGTTGGAAGCACGGGTCATGCCCCCTCTAGTATATACATATATATATATACACGAGGAATTTTCTGTTTGTGAATTTGACTTGTAGGATTATGGTGACGAATTTTGCAAATGACTTTGTTGTTGCTGGAGATAAGCGCTTCGTATCGAAATTTGAGTTTAAATTCTAGAGGCCATTGCATTCATATTCCGTGGGTCAACTGAATGTCTTCCAGTTTTGGAAGGGTACAGAGGAGTTTTCGAAGTATTGCCCTGATAAATGATGCAAACAGTTGGCTTCACACTTCACATACAATTTTTTTCATTGCATATGGAGAGGTTGTGCTTCAATCTTCACATGGCAGAAAATCATTTGTATTATTGCCAAGCTGTGTAATGCAGCGTATGTGCTCCAATGGTGACGTACGTCTATCTACAGTAGGAACCACTTCATCATGAAATAAGTGATGTGAAAACGGTGATGCAAATTCATTAGTCCTGATTGATATCCTATACTATCATTTAACAGCGGCTCTACACCCCTCCCAAAAAGAAAATGGAATTTCTAAATTCAATATGTTGGCACGGGCCACTGCCCCCTAGTACTAGCATAAACCTTCATTATTCTAATACAATCAAGAATAAGAAGTTTGAGTAGTCTCTTTTTTGGGATAATACTCAACTTAACTCTTTTTCTCTTCTTTATCCGAGTAAGCACAGGTATTTACAACGTCTAAACTCGTTCGGATAAACTTACCTTTTTTTTTTCCTTCTTCATCCCGGTAAGCATAGGTTGTTTTCCCCTCATGTTTGATAAGAAGATACTGGTGCAGTGCAGGTTTTGGGGAATATATTGAAGAAGTATATGCTGCATATGAACAACACAAACTAGAGACCACGGTAACTTCTTTTTTATTTATTATCTTACTTTAGTTTTAACGTATGGACGACCAATTATTCCAGCTTCTCTGTTGAACTGCCATTCCTTTCAATTTTTCATAGAGCTCTCATCTTATCAGTTTATTTTCATCCATCTTTTCCCCTAAGGCTATATTTATTTTTAGTTTCTTTAACCAAATGCTTTATATGTTTTTCCTTTTTGCTCTATTGTGACTTCATGATTACTTTGATATTTGAAAATAAATGCTTCTTAAGGAGCATCTCCATTGCAGTTCTTAGGTTAAAGATGATGTGTCACGACCCAAACCGATGGGCCATGACTACTGCCCAAGTTGGACACTCATATATCAACCTGTTAGATATAATCCGACTGATACTAAGGACAATGTGAAAATATGTAAAAGCATACTGTAGACTCATAATGTCATATATCAGAATGAACCTATCTCTTGAGGAGTCACAGTTAACCAAACATAACAAAATATGCAAGCCGACAAGGCTGCCCCTTATACGCTGGAATATCCAAAACGAACTACATTTGTTTAGCTGACCAAATCGTATATACACAACCCACACATGTCTATAAACCTCTAAGAGTATAACAAAGTCCATGTCAAAAGGATCTGTACGAAAATAACTCAAGCTCCGGAACAATGGACCTCTCCAAGCAGCCGGGTAGAAGTCCTAAGCCGGAGGATCACCAAACTGAGTATCTGTACCTGCGGGCATGAAACGCAGCCCCCGCAGAAAGGGGGTCCGTACGAAAGATGTACTGAATATGTAAAGCATGAAGTGTAGTTGTGAAGATCATGACCGAGTAAAAATATGATAGGAGACAAGTATGATAATCAAGGATACCAATGCATCTGTGCTGTATGACATGAGTCAGGCATATATATATATTGTATATCGTACCCCGCCAATTATGGGACTCAGTGAAATAATAATATATACCGTACCCAGCCCATTATGGGACTCGGTGAAATAATATATATGTACCCGGCACATTATGGGACTCGGTGAAATAATATATACATACGCGGCCCTCTAGTGAGGGACTCGGTGTGATAATAAAATATACATACCCGGCCCTCTAGTGAGGGACTCGGTGAGATAATAATATATACCGTACCCGACCCTCTAGTGGGGGACTCGGTGAGATAATAAAATATACGTACCCGGCCCTCTAGTGGGGGACTCGGTGAGATAATAATATATACGTACCCGGCCCTCTAGTGAGGGACTCGGTGAGATAATAATATTTACGTACCCGGCCCTCTAGTGGGGGACTCGGTGAGATAATAATATATACGTACTCGGCCCTCTAGTGAGGGACTCGGTGAAATAATACATACCCGGCCCTCTAGTGAGAGGCTCGGTGAACAATGAAATGAAATTGTGCATGAGTAATAGGAGCAATCATGTACAAAATGAATCATCATTTGGGACCCAAGAGAATAATTAGAATGAACCAACACTTGAGAATCAAAGGCTACTGTCATGTCAAGTACTACTGAAAATCTTTCTAAGATCTGCCGAAATTTCGGCAGCATCTCCCCTGTTTATATCCCTAGCCCGAAATCACAGTTACCAAAAAACCAACAACAACAACATCATTAACATCAACATACTCCATAAGACACCTCATATGATATTTATCCGATTTTTCAACCAACTACTCCGTTTTACGGCTATCTAATCGCTCTATTCCCGTAGTAAACCAAGATTAGTATTAATAATAAGAGATTCTACCTTTCTCCCGATAATATTGCTATATCTTCACTTTTTCCCACCATGAACTGAGCCAAACGCGTTGTTATACGATTTTGTAATCGCAACTGTACGCTACCTGGATCGAAATTCGGGAATTATACTTGATCCGGGCTAAAATTTGATGTTGAGAAGTTATGGGAGATTTTCAGAATATTTGGGGATTTTTTCTGGGTGTTTTGATGAAGAAGGGGGGAGGGGGGATATGCCCCCCTTATATAGAGTTCCAGAATCTGCCCAAACCGACCAAATATCTGTTCAGCGCATTCGCGCTGCCTTCTGGTGCGTTCGCGCAGGCTTATTTTTCTGCCTGCGCGTTCGTTCGGTAAAAAAGTCATAACTTGTGATACCGATATTGTATGAGGGCCCACGACCTATGGTTGGAAATATAATTAAACCCCGGCATGTGGGCACCACCTTAGCTTATGGTTACGAGGGCTTTTCATCAAGTAAAGTATGAACTAATTTACACCATACGGTCTCCACATGTTTATATATATATCCTTATACTCAAATCATATAATCTTTATCCTTGACCCTAGCCTAAAATTTGCTCAGCGCGTTCGCGCCCCGTGGTGGCACGGTCGACCTGAGGTGGCCCTTGGCCTCCTGCGCGTTCGGGCCACTCCCCGGCGCGTTCGAGCAGACTATTTTCCTGGCCTGCCATCCCAACTTTTACGTCCATATCTTCTTATCCCAATGCCCTATTAAGGAGAGGTTGACGCCTGCGGAACCCAACGTTCAACTACGAGTTGTAACATGATGTTAGCTATAGAAAACAATTATTTTTATTTGAGTGGAGACATGCATGATGAATAATTGGAGGTTTCATTAGATTGTGTAATGCTCTTTGTTTTCCACTCTATTTATTTACATGAAGAATAAGTGATTCGTTAGATTGTGTAATTTGCTCAATATCTAGCTCTTAAAATAGTTTGGTTATAAGGTTAACAACTTCACTTTTTCCCTGTAATCTTGAAATCTGCAATTGGACTATATATGAAAATTGCATTCTTTAGAGGAGAAGAAAGATACATTATCCAATTTTTCTTCTCCAGTATGTTATATTTTAGATACAATCCGATCTTTATAATTTACTATAGAAATTTTAATTTTTGTATTTTTACAGGGGTTAGAAGAGTATCAAGGACAAGTCAAGATGGGAATTTTGAATACTTCATACAATTTGAGAAATTGGTTGTAATTTTCTTAGGGGAATATATTTTATTTGGCTTAGAGGTTGTGTAAGCAATACCATGACATGTGCATTGCGGTTATACCACTACAAGTGGGATGTTAATACCATTTTTTTATAACAGTTACCAATTTCAGATTTGTAAATGCATATTTTTTTATGAAAGCATTACTTTTTTGATAATTTAAATGATGTATATATGATTATCTGTGTTGATAATTGTATAATTTCAAATAATACATGACTAGAAAAGACACTTTAAGGACCAGATTTTACTCTTAAAAGGCTTTTTAGGACAAGTGAAAACTAGCTACTAAAATATTAGGGACCAGTTGATCTATGCTTAGAGACCAGATTAATAGTCCCTAAAAGTGTTTTAGGGACCAGAAATGTTCGCGTCACCAAAACCCTTTAAGGACCAGTTTTTAAATCTTATCACTATAGATCTTTAGAGGCGGAGCCTATTGCGACAGATGGCGAGCAGATTTTTCTGCTCGCTGTTGCCCTTTTAGGACCAGGATTACACTTTTAAGGACAAATTTTGCCTTCGTTAATAGGCATTTTTCTTGTAGTGTTATGAGTTCATTCTAGATATGCATGAGTTGCTGCACCGGAAGGGGATCGTGGAGACCTATGGGGTTGATTATGTGCCCTATCAGTTTCGCAGTGATGCGAAGACGTGGTGGAGGTATTTCGTGGCTTGCAGACCTGAGAGTTCTTCTCCCTTGACTTGAACTCAGTTTTACCGGGCCGTCCTTGAGAAGTATGTGCCCCTATATTTGTGAGAGGCGCGTAGGGAGGAGTTTTTACATATTGAGTATAGGGGCATGTCTTTGATGTCTTATGTGACCCGCTTTCTATATCTCGCTCGTTATACTACTCCCTTGATCCCTATTGAGGCCAATAGGATCAGGCATTTTGTTGGGGGACTAGTGGGCTCTCTACAGATTCTTGTCTTTACATGGAGTCTATGGGGCTTCCTTCCAGTCAATTATCGAGCATGCTTTTATGGTTGAGGGCGATAAGGCCCGTGCTTTTAGTGGTTGTGACAAAAGGCCACGTTAGACTGGGAGTTATGGTGGTTCTAGTTCGAGGGGCGCCAGTCGGTTTTCGAGGCCGCATCAGCCATATTCCGGCCGTCCTGTGCATTCAGCGTTACAGGCTTCCCCCAATGAGCCACCTAGGCAGAAAGCTCCTAAGAGTTCGTTCTCCAGACCAGTGGACAGGGCTGCTTCATTGGGGTCTTCAGCTTCTGTGTATCAGCATTCGTCTCGTATTACCTATTTTTCTTGTGGAGAGGTTGTGAATGTTGCTAGGAGATGTCCCCGACCCAAGTGGGATTATCAGCCGCCGAGGACTCCGAGATCATCTGGTTGTCGAGGTGGGGCTTCTCAGAGGGGCCACGCTCAGCAAGGCCGTGGTGCTTCTCATGGTTCTAGAGGTGGTTCCCAGCCAGCTAGGAGTGGTTCTCAGAGTACGAGAGGGGGATCTCAGGGCGGGCATGGTGGATCCCATTGTTACTCATTTCCTGGTAGGCCAGAGGCAGAGGCGTCAGATGCTATGATTTCAGGTACCATTTCTGTCCGTCATAGAATCGCATCTATGTTATTTGATCCTGGATCCACATATTCATATATATCTGCATTTCATGCCATTGGTTGGGATTTTCCTTGTGATAGCATAGATACACATGTTCATGTGTCTACTCCGATCGGAGATTCTGTGATTGTTGATTAAGTCTACGAGTCTTGTTTGGTTACTTTTTAGGCTATGACACTTGGGTAGATTTGATGATTCTCGATATAGTGGACTTTGAAATTATATTGGGGATGTCCTTGCTTTCTCCTAATCACGTGATCTTAGACTGCCATGGTTAAACAGTCACCTTAGCCATGCCTGGCATTCTTAGGCTTGAGTAGAGGGGTACTCCTAGTCTCGCTCCGAAGAAAATCATTTCCTTCCATTGGGCGAAGAAATTCATAAGTAAGGGGTGTTTAGCCTATTTCGCTCATGTTCGTCACACGACTGTTGCATCTTCACCCCTTGAGTCTAGTCCTATTGTGAGCGAGTTCACGGAGGTATTCTCGTCGGATCTGCTAGGTATGCCACTCGATCGCGACATTGATCTCTGTATTGACTTGGATTCGGGCACTCATCCTATTTCTATTCCACCATATGGGATGGCACCTGCTGAGTTGAGAGATCTTAAGGAGCAGTTACAGGATCTATTGAGAAAGGGGTTTATTAGACCGAGCGTCTCCCCTTGGGGTGCTCCTGTGTTATTTGTGAAAAAAGAAAGATTGGACAATGAGGATGTGCATTGATTATCGCCAGCTGAACAAGGTCACTATTCCGAACAAGTGCCCTATGCCTTGTATTGATAATATGTTTGACCAGCTTCAGGGTGCTTCGGTGCTTTCGAAGATTGATTTGCGTTCCGGCTATCACCAGTTAAAGATAAGGGCGGAGGATATTCCAAAGACAGCATTTTCGGACGAGATATGGCCACTATGAGTTTCTAGTGATGTCTTTTGGGCTTACCAATGCCCCGGCTGCATTTATGCGTTTTATGAATGGCATCTTTAGGCCATTCCTTGATTCCTTCGTGATTGTTTTTATTGATGAATTCTTAGTGTATTCCAAGAGTAGGGAGGAGCATGAGAGCCATCTTCGTTCTATTCTTCGGTTGTTGAAAAAACATAGTCTGTTTGCTAAGTTTTTGAAGAGTGAGTTCTGGTTGGAGTCTGTTGCATTCTTGGGCCATATTTTTTCTAAGGATGGGATTATGGTTGACCTACAGAAGATTGAGGCTGTGAGGGGTTGGGCGAGGCCCGCTACTGTTACTCAGATTCAGAGTTTTGTGGGTTTGGCCAGCTCTGACCGTCCCTCTGTGAAAGGTTTTGGTGTTATTGCTTCATCTTTGACCAGATTGACTCAGAAGGATGTTCCCTTCTAGTGGTTAGACAATTGTGAGGAGAGCTTCCAAAAGCTCAAGCTTCTTTTGACTACAACCCCGATCTTAACATTACCCGTGGAAGGTAACAATTTCGCTGTCTATTGTGATACCTCTCGTATGGGCTTGGGTGCTGTGTTAATGCAGGAGGGTAGAGTGATAGCTTATGCTTCCCGTCAGTTGAAGGCTCTTGAGAAGAATTATCCTACCCATGATTTGGAGTTATTGGCCGTGGTCTTCGCTTTGAAGACTTGGAGGCATTATTTGTACGGTGTTCATTGTGAGGTTTCGTCAATCACCGTAGTCTTTAGCATTTGTTTACCCAGAGAGATCTTAATTCTAGGCAGCGCCGATGGATGGAGCTCCTGAAGGACTATGACATCTTTATTCTGTACCATTCTGGGAAAGCCAATGTGGCGGCTGATGCCTTGAGTCGCAAGTCAATGAGTATGAGGGTTTAGCTCGATTGCTTGTTTCTGAGCGACTGTTGGCCATGGAGGTTCAAACTCTGGCAAACAATTTCGTTCGCCTTGATATTTCAGCCCCAGGCAGGATTTTGGCTTATATAGAGGCGAGGTCATCTTTATTGGATCAGATCAGGACTCATCAGTTTGAGGATGCTCAGCTGAGCAAGATTCAAGATAAAGTTTTGAGAGATGAGGCCAAGCAGTCTGTGATTGATTCTGAGGGTATTTGGAGGATTAGAGGATGCGTTTGTGTTCCTCGTGTTGGTGATTTGATTCAGTTGATCTTGTATGAGGCTCATAGCTCTCGCTATTCCATTCATCCGCGGCTGACTAAAATGTACCGTGATTTGAGACAGCATTACTGGTGGCGTCGGATGAAGAGAGATATAGTTGATTTTGCGGCTAAGTGTGGAAATTATCAGCAGGTAAAGTATGAGCACCAACGACCCGGTAGGGTGCTTCATAGGATGCCCATTCCCGAGTGGAATTGGGAGAGGATTACTCTATATTTTGTTACAGGTCTTCTGAAGACCTTGGGCAAGTTCGACACTATATGGGCGATAGTTGATCGGCTGACTAAGTCCGCTCACTTTGTTCCAGTTCACGTTCCCTACACCGCGGAGAAGTTAGCCAAGTTGTACATTCGAGATATTATGAGATTGCATGGGGTTCCTATTTATGTTGTATCTGATCGGGGTACTATTTTCACTTTTCGTTTCTGGAGGGCTTTTCATGAGGAGTTAGGTACCCGATTGGATCTTAGTACAGCTTTCCATCTCAAGACCGATGGCCAATCAGAGCGGAACATTTAGGTGCTCGAGGACATGTTGAGAGCATGTGCTATTGATTTTAGTGGTCATTTGGATCAGCACTTTCCATTGGTAGATTTTACGTATAATAACAGCTATCGTTCGAATATTAGTATGGCACCTTTTGAGGCTTTATATGGTAGGAGATGTAGATATCTAGTTGTTTGGTTTGAGAGATTCAAGGCTCGACCTTGGAGTACGGATCTGTTGAGAGAGTCCCTTGATAGAGGGAGAGTTATTCAGGCCAAGCTTTTGGCATCTCAGAGTCAGCAAAAGATGTATGCGGACCAGAAGGTCTGGGGTTTTGTGTTTGCTATTGGTGACCAGGTTCTATGGAAGGTTTCACCCATGAAGGGTGTTATGAAGTTTGGTAAGAGGGGTAAGTTGAGCCCAGGTATACTGGTCCCTTTGAGGTTGTTGACTGTATGGGCGATGTAGCTTATGAGTTGGCATGCTGTCAGGCTTGTCGGGAGTTCATCCGATTTTTCATGTTTCGATGCTGAAAAAGTACCATGTCGACGGTACCTACATTGTTCGTTGGGATTCTATATTGCTTGATGAGAATTTGACTTATGATGAGGAGCCTATCGCAATCTTGGATAAGCAGGTTCAAAAGTTGAGGTCGAAAGAGATTGCTTCTGTGAAGGTGCAATGGAACCACCATCCTGTTGAGGAGGGTACTTGAGAGACCGAGTCCGACATGCGTAGCCGATATCCCTAGTTGTTTACTGATTCAGGTATTTTCCACTTTCTTTCTTTTCTTCGCTTGAGGACGAGCGACGATTCAATTGGTATCTGATGTAATGACCCGTTCTGTCGTTATAGGCCCTTCGACATTTTTGTCCCTTCTCGAGTATTGATTAGCTCACTTTTGACCCGAGGGGACCGTTGACGCCCTTCCTGAGGTGTCTAGACTTGTTTCGGGCGACATTTTGTGAAATATGAGCTTTAAGCGAAAAAGAGTTGACCCAAGTTGACTTTTGGGTAAACAGACCTTTTTCGGAGATCCGTCGATTCCGAGAGGTTCGGATGGTCATTTAGAATGTGTGTGTATATCCGGTTCAGTACCTAATGCATTCAGATGCATTTTAGGACTTGGATCGGGAAATTGGAAATGAGGTATCAGGGGTTGACTCGGTGAACGTGTCATGACCTATTTTTCCTCAGTAGTGCGGGCACTTACCTGTCTACATTGGTTAGCGAACCCTCAACCTAAGACATGAATAAATACACAAAAGGATAAAAACTAGGCGAACAGAATAGGATAAATACGTAAGTCTCTTGATATATATATATATATATATATATAGATAGATAGATAGATAGATAGATAGATAGAAAAGTGCAGAATGACGATAAACACCCCCAGGGTCTAGTCTGAATAACACAAGAGCATCTAGAGGGAAATAATACAGTCGGGAATACTAATACATAAAGTGTCTATGTCTCTGAATATAATAGGACATAAAGATAGAAAAGTCTTCAAGGCAGTGGACGGCCATGCTCACCCTGGAAACTCAAAGAGAAAGCTGAAGAGACGATCAGCCACGCGTCACGGAAGTGGATCCGACCTGATACTCTGCATTCATAAAAGAATGCAGCAAGTGCAGGTTAGTACAAGACAATAACACTGGTAGGCATTATCGACCGACTAAGCATAGCTAACACATTTCAGATAATAAAGCAGATAAGCAATGAACCAACAAACATAAGACGATATAATCAATTCCAATATCCGTCATCGCCTATGAAAAAACATCTAATCCTAAATATGCCAAGTCTGAATATATCCAATCCAATCCAACATCACAATACAATCACCAAGCATCTCAATCAAGTCATAATGCAATGCAATGCAATAATGGTATCAATGCCATGTAATGCCATGCAAATGCGGTGTACATATGCACTCCGAACGAAAATATCGACGTGTCGGTGGCACAACCCAGCGTGACCGCAATTCTAAGTGCCAGCCGTCCCGGATCTATGGCTAACAGATGGACGGGACCCCAAATCTTTGCCCATGGGGTTCTCACCGACACCACCTTGGGGGACTCGCGGAGTCCATGCGCTAACAACGATTCTAGAACTAACATCGGATATCGGCCATGCAACAATGATTCCGAAATTGATCATCGGACATCGGCCATCTCACGTTACTCAAATAAAAAGAGTTTTATCAAGTATCAATTTCACTCAATCAATGATTCCGGGATGAACATCAGATATCGGCCATTTCACGTCACTCAAGTAAAACTGAGCCGCTCATCAAGTGTTTCATCAAATATCATCAATATCTCAACAGTGTATTGTGAAAATGAGAGTTCGTGCAATGCATGAATCGCATCAATAATCATGCTCAATAACACAAGTACCAACAAGGGGTACGCCAACAATATATCTGAATCACAAATACCAACAGTGGTATGCCAATAATATAACCGAATCACAAGTACCAACAGTGGGTACGCCAACAATATATCCGAGTGCAAATACGAACAATGGGTATGCCAAATATATCATAATCAAGATGATAAAACAGAATCTAATATCTACCAACGACTCATGGCATCAAGCCAGCGCAATAGAACAATCAAATCACACGTAACAGGGTGGCTAGCCCCAATACACAACAGGGCCCAACCTAAGGCAATATCAGACCAGACTTTATACCTGAAGGCTCACATGATGTTTCCAACAATATAATCTAAATATGTGCTTCTCTATACGAAGTCTCAGCAGAGGTAAGCCATAACCTACCTGGATAGCCGAACCGCAACACCAACAACTCACTCCTTTGCCTTGCCTTTTCGCTGAACCTCAGAACAAAAGTAGTCTGAGCATAATCGAATTGTAGATTAGAAATCATGAAGAATGATACTAATTGCTACTATTCAATTAGGTCAATTCTAGTCCTACAAATTGGGGAAATGGGCCCACAAGGGCAAAATGGGAAATTCAAAAGTAAAATGCCAAATTATGTACTAGGTGATCATAACCCAACTACTAATTGATGATTTAACTCAAGGATTAGCCTAATTTCAAATTTCAAGTAAAGCCCCAAATTGGGTATAAACCCTAATTCCTTGAATCCGAAATTCAACACTAGGAATGAAGGATATTTGATTAATAAGCTTAGATTCATCAAAATCTAACATAAAGATCATCAATTTCCTCATTAATGAGCCTAAGGAAAAGTTCATCAAAATCCTCTTTCAACTTCCATCACTAAGAGATTATTAAAGGGAATGGGGAATGTTATGTCCCGTGCTTTCGTATAATTGGAAATCGAGAAATAAACAAGACTTGTGTGTTATAAGGAAATTCTTTTTTGATTTTGGTGAATATGACTATGTTGGTTGTGGAATCATTAATGTTAAGACATCAGGGAAGGCCGAGGGTAAATTTGGAATTTCGGAAATTAGTTTCGGGAATTACAAAACGAGATTACACTAATTGGGCTCACCAAATTAATGCAAAAATTTAGGCCCAAGGGATTTGGGGTGGCCGGCCATATCCATGGCCCAAGCCCCTTTGTTAATAATCATGTGCCATGCACATGATCAATGTTATGGATATATATCATGATATATTGGATAATTATCAAGAACCTTCAAGAAAACACAAAGCAAGAAAGAAAGAAAAAGAGAGGGCAATTCGGGTTTGAGAGGATAAAAGAAAGAAAAGAAAGAAAAATTTTTGGAGCCAATTCCTTGGTTTAAAAGTTCATCTCTTGTGAAATTATTATCAAGTGCAAAGCCCTCTACAAGTTGATATAAGTGTTGTGGCAAGAAAACAATTCTTATCTCTAAGTGAAGGACTTGAAGAAAGGTGAGGATTTCATGCTTTTGTTATGTTATGAATGGTATATGTATGTTGTAGTATGTGTGAATGAATGGAAAACATGGGAATTTTGTGTGTTGGGACTAAGTGTGTGTTAGCCGTAGGTAAGCATGTATATTGCATGGTTTTGGTGGCTTGAATTCATGTTAGAATCTAGTATGTGATGGTAGAAATTGTATTAGAAATGAAGTTGGAATGGTGATAAATTGTTTTGTTTGATATGTTAGTTGTATGGTTATGATCCTTATAATTTAAATGATGTAAGTTTGCATTGATTTGGAAGTGTTGGAAGAATTATGGCATTGAACTTGGTTGTATGTCATTATGGGAAATTATGCGAATTTATATAGTTTTTGTATAATTGTGAAAGTAAGATCATAGGATGTAAATTGATGTTGTTGTTAGTGAATTCGGAATGAAACGACGCAAGTTAGAACGTTCGTTGTAAGTTTTGATGTTTTGAAAGAATTATGGCAAGTAATGAATTTTGGGCAATTTTGTATATGGTTTGGAATGTATTTGGGATGTGATTGAATAATCTTGAATGAGTGAATGAATACAATAATGTGGGCATAGATTTGGAATTTTGGAAGTTTGAATGAAAAGTTGCCAACTTAGGTAATAAGGTGGAACTTTGAAACTAGAGTGGTTTGATTATGAATTGTGTTGTTGTTGATGTGTGGGCTGTTGTTGTTGATGTATTTTGAGCCGAGCTAAGTCTCGGGGGTGTTAGATTTATAGGAGAAATGCTGCCGAAATTTCGGTAGACAAAAATGAAGTTAATGGCATTTTTAAGCCTAAGAATCTCAATTGGTAACTTTGACCATTTGCAGATTTCAGACGAAATGGGACTTGACTTTTGGGAGAGCGTAAGACGTCTGTAAGGTATGTAAAGCTTCCCACTTCTTCGTTTGGCATGTCTTAGTATGCTAGGTGAATATTGGAACTTCCGGAGCATTTCTGCTCCTCGAAACCCGATCCACAGAAAAGTTACTATTCATTCAATTCAATTGAAGCCTAAGGGCTCTATTTTGGCTAGAATGCCACCAATTGTCCGAAGCCTATCGAAATGTGATCGGGTCACCTGGTAATGATTATGTATGACCTTTTGGCCTATTAATGTTCGTAAATTATGTTCGCCACCTCAATTTGACTCGAGGTGGGCCCGCTAACCCCGAGACGCCCTATTTGTCCTATCGGGCTCTCCTTTGGAATAAGGTTTGATATGAACCCTTTGATTTTGAAACGTTCTGCTATGAGCTATGTTATGAATATTATGATATGCTAGGTTACGTTTTGATCCATACGTACCATTTTGGAAACGTTTTGTGAAACGAACCTTCGTATCGACTAAGTATTCGATTATTTTGTACTATGGAATGACTTATGAAACTATTATGTTTTGAAAGACTATTTTGAAATATAATTTGCATTTGTTTGCTCACGACTCCGCTCGTGCCTCATTATGACTTCGTTCACCGGTTCCCGGGCCGGTTATGATTCGTGCGCCTTACAATAATTCGGCCGTATGCTGTGTTACGGTTCCCGAGGCTTCGCCATAGGGCCGGGTTCCGTTTGGAGTTATGCTGTGATATGGCTCGTGATGCGATACGCTCACCTATGTTTGTGTTTGTGTTCGGAGATACGGAGATTTGAAACCTTCTGGTGTTATGCTGTGTGTGGCGCCAGCGTCGGAGTGGCGACCACGTTCCTAAGCGTTTGCATGATTTCGTTTGCATTATGTATACGTATATGATTTTGATACGGATTTTGACATCCCGATTTGTACTCCACTTTGTTATCTGATTTGCTTTCAGTTTTGATCCATATTTCTGTACTCCGTGCTTTACATACTCAGTACATATTTCGTACTGACCCCCTTCGGGGGCTGCGTTTCATGCCCGCAGGTACAGACAATGGTGATCCTCCACTGTAGGCTTCACTTTCTGCTATTTTGGAGTACTCCTTCTGATCCGGAGTCCACTTTTGGTACAGACTCCTTTTGCTATGTATATGCTCTGTATATTTGACGATTTGGGTACGGCGGGGCCCTGTCTCGCCATATGTCTTTGTTTTGAGTTCGTAGAGGCCTGTAGTCATATATGTGGGGCGAGGGTCCTATATATGTTTGTTTGATTTTGTTCTCGGGTCTTAAAGCGGTCCGTTTGTTTTGATGGCCCTAAATGGCCCTTATGCTTATGTTTGCACTTTCGACCGGCGATGTCTATTCCGCCGCTCAGTTTGTATTTGATATGGCATTTTGATTTGTGCGACCGCTTAAGACATATTTGATAAAGATTCAGTTTGATATGACTTTTATGAATTTTTGGGAATATGCTCGGATTTGGTAAATAAATATGCGATTTGGTCTGGGTACCCAGATAGGGTGCCAGTCGCGGCCCACGGGGCTGGGTAGTGACAGGGAATCCGAGATGATTATGATTAAAGGAAGAGTAATGGAACAAGTAAGATTTACCTCCAAGAATGTGCCCAAAATATCTCCAAGAACTGTTCCCCCAAGCTGTAATTTCGAAATGGGAAATAATGAGGGTGTAAGGGCTTATTTAAATCACATTTAATGAAAATACCTGGCCCATCACCGCCAAGACGGTTATGGCCGACAATACGCATTGCTGCCCCAGCGGCCAACACACCACAACAGCGGTGCCGCTAGGACGGTACTGGTGCCCCCATATCGGGCACCAGGTACTAGAATCCCTTTAATTTTTCTATGTCTCAATCGAAATCCCGAGCCATTCCCGAGGCCATCTGCTCACAACCCATATACACAGACCCATACAAAAATACGCTATGAACGTGCTCGTGGCCTCGGAATTCCCAACGAAGATCTCATTGACTGAGTCAACCCCTGACGCCTTAGTTACAATTTCCAACCCAAGTCCCAAAATGAATCCAAGTGCATTGGGAACCGAACCAAATATACACACAATTCATAAGCAACCATCCGGACATCTCAGAATCAAAAGATTTTCAAAAAAGATCTATTTACCTAGAAGTCAACTTTGGGTAAAAATGTGCTAGTCAATGCTCGAAAAAGGCAAAAATGCCAAAAAGACTATAACGACCAAATGGGTCGTCACATCAGATACCAATTGAACCGCCGCTCGTCCTCGAGTGAAGAAAAGAAAGAAAGCGGGGAAATACCTGAATCAGCAAACAACTGAGGATATCGGCTACGCATGTTGGACTTGGTCTCCCAAGCAGCCTCTTCAACATGATGGTTCTTCTATTACACTTTCACCGAAGCAATCTCTTTTGACCTCAACTTTCGAACCTGCCTATCCAAGATCGCGATAGGCTCCTCCTCATAAGTCAAGTTCTCATCAAGCAATATAGAATCCCAACAGAAAATGTAGGTACTGTCGGCATGGTACTTCTTCAGCATCGAAACAAGAAAAATCGGATGAACTCCCGCCAAGCCAGACGGCAATGCCAACTCATAAACTACATTACTGATACAGTCCACAATCTCAAACGGGCCAATATACCTGGGGCTCAACTTGTCCCTCTTACCCAACCTCATAACACCCTTCATGGGTTAAACCTTTAATAAAATCGGATCACCAATAGCAAACATCAAATTCCGAACCTTCCGGTCTGCATATATCTTTTGCCGACTCAGAGCTACCAAGAGCTTGGCCTGAAAAATCTCACTCTATCAAGGAACTCTCTCAATAGATCCGTGCTCCAAGGTCGAGCCTCAAACCTATAAAACCAACCAATCGGAGATCTACATCTCCTACCATATAAGGCCTCAAAAGGCGCCATACAAATACTCGAATGGTGGTTGTTGTTGTACGCAAACTCTACCAATGGTAAGTGTTGATCCCAATGACCACCAAAGTCAATAACACACGCTCTCAACATGTCCTCGAAAAACTGAATGGTCCGCTCAAACTAACCATTGGTCTGGGGATAAAAAGTCGTACTGAGATCCAACTGGGTACCCAACTCCTCATGAAACACCTTCCAGAATCGGGAAGTGAAAATCGTACCCTGATCAAATACAATAGAAATAGGAACCCCATGCAATCTCACAATATCCCGAATGTACATCTTGGCTAACTTCTACGCAGTATAGGAAACCTGAACTGGAACAAAGTGAGCGGACTTAGTCAGCCGATCAACTATCACCCAAATAGAATCAAATTTGCCAAGGGTTTTTTGGAAGACCTGTGACAAAATCCATGGTAATCCTCTACCACTTCCATTCGGGAATGGGCATTCTCTGAAGCACCCTACCGGGTCGCTGGTGCTCATACTTTACCTACTGATAATTTCCACACATAGACACAAAATCAAGTATATCTTTTTTCATCCGACGCCACCAATAGTGCTGTCTCAAGTAACGGTACATCTTGGTCATCGCCGGATGAATGGAATAGGGAGAGCTATGAGCCTCAGACAAGATCAACTGAATCACATCACCAACACGAGGAACACAAATGCGTCCTCTAATCCTCAGAATGCCCTCAGAATTAATGACGGCCTCCTTGGCCTCACCTCTCAAAACTCTATCTCAAATCTTGCTCAACTGAGCATCCTCAACTGATGAGTCCTGACCCGATCCAATAAAGACGACCTCACTTCTATACAAGTAAAAATCCTGCCCGGGGCTGAAATATCAAGACGAACGAAACTATTGGCCAGATTCTAAACCTCCATGGCCAACGGACGCTCGGAAACAATCAATCTAGCTAAACTCCCCATACTCACTGCCTTGCGACTCAAGGCATCAGCTACCTCATTGGCTTTTCCGGGACGATACAGAATAGAGATGTCATAGTCCTTCAGGAGCTCCATCCATCAACGCTGCTTGAATTAAGATCTCTCTAGGTAAACATATGCTTATGACTACGGTTATTGGTGAAAACCTCACAATGGACACCGTACAAATAATTTCTCCAAAGATTCAAAGCGAAGACTACAACGAACAACTCCAAATCATGGGTAGGGTAATTCTTCTCATGAACCTTTAACTGACGGGAAGCATAAGCTATCACTCTACCCTCCTGCATCAACACTGTACCCAAACCCATACGGGAGACATCACAATAGACAGCGAAATCCATGTCTTTCACCGGTAATGCTAGGATCGGGGCTGTAGTCAAAAGAAGCCTATGCTTTTGAAAGCTCTCCTCACAATCATCCGTCCACTGGAAGGGAACATCCTTCTGATTCAATCTGGTCAAGGATGAAGCAATGGCAGCAAAACCCTTCCCAAAGCGATGGTAATAACTGGCCAAATCCAATAAGCTACAAATCTCAGTAACTGTAGTGGGCCTCGCCCAACCCCTTATAGCCTCAATCTTCTTTGGATCAACTATAATCCCCTCCTTAGACACAACATGACCCATGAATGCTATAGACACCAACTAGAACTCACACTTAGAAAACTTAGCAAACATGTTATATTTCTTCAACAACCTAACAACAGTACGGAGATGGTTCTCATGCTCCTCTTTACTCTTGTAATATATCAAGATGTCATCAATAAATACAATCACAAAGGAATCAAGGAATGGCCAAAATATGTCATTCATCAAGGTCATAAATGCAGCAGGGGCATTTGTAAGCCCAAAAGGCATCACTAGAAACTCATAGTGGCCATATCTCATCCGAATTGCTGTCTTAGGAATATCCTCTGCCCTGATCTTCAACTGGTGATAGTCGGAATGCAAATCAATCTTTGAAAACACCGATACACCCTGAAGCTAGTCAAACAGATCATCAATACAAGGCATTTGACAATTGTTCCGGATAGTGACCTTATTCAACTGGCGGTAATCAATACACATCCTCATGGTCCCATCTTTCTTCTTCACGAATAAAAAAGCAGCACCCCAATGGGGAGACACTCGTTCTAATGAATCCCTTGCTCAATAGATCCTACAATCGCTCCTTAAGCTCTCTCAACTCAGCAGGTGCCATCCGATATGGTGGAATGAAAATAGGACGGTGCTCGGATCCATGTCGATACAGAAATCAATGTCGCGATTGGGTGGCATACCCAGCAGATCAGACGGGAATACCTCCGCGAAATCGCTCACAATAGGTATACACTCAAGGGGTGAAGATGAAACTACCGTATCACGAACATGAGCTAAATAAGCTAAACCCCCCTTAATTACTAACTTCTTCGTCCGAAGGAAGGAAATGATGTTCTTCGGAGCAAAACTAGGAGTACCTCTCCGCTCAAGCCTTGGGATGCCTGGAATGGCTAAGGTGACTGTCTTTGCGTGACAGTCCAAGATCGCATGATAGAGAGAAAGCCAGTACATGTCCAATATAATATCAAAGTCCACCATATCGAGAATCATCAAATCTACCCAAGTGTCATACCCCATAAAAGTAACCAAACAAGACCGGTAGACTCGATCAACGATCACAGAATCTCTAACCGAAGTAGACACATGAACAGGTATATCTATGCTATCACAAGGCAAATCCCAACAACATGTAATGGAGATACATATCAATAGGTGGATCCAGGATCAAATAATACAGATATTTCTTTATGATGGACAGAAATATACCTGAAATCACAGCATCTGAGGCCTCTGCCTTGGCCATACCAGGAAATGAGTAAAAATGGGCTCCGTCACGCCCAGCCTGAGATCCCCCTCTCTTACTCGGGGAACTATCTCTAGCTGTCTAGGAACCGCCTCTAGAACCATGAGAAGTACCGCGGCTTGACTGACCACTGCTTCTCTGAGAAGTCCCACCGCGACTACCAGATGACGTAGGAGTCCTCGACGGCTAAAAATCCCGCCCGGGTAGGGGACATCTCCTAGAAACATGCCCAACCTCTCTATAAGAATAACAGGTAAGAGGAGTCGAATGCTGAAACACGGAAGCTGAAAACCCAGATGAAGTAGCCTTGTCCACTGGTCTGGAGAACGAACTCTCAGGAGCTCTCTACCTAGGTGGCTCACTAAAGGAAGCTGGTAACGCCGAATCCATAGGTGAACGAAATATGGCTGAGGTGGCCTCGAAACTGACCGGTGCCCCTTGAACCAGAACCCCCAAAACTGCCAGTATGATGTGGCCTCTTGTCACCACCACCAAAATCCGAGCCTTAGCACCCTCAACTATAGAAGCATGCTCGATAATGGAATGGAACGAAGCCCCAAATCTGAAGACAAAAAATATGTAGAGAGCCCACTAGTCCTCCAACAAAGCGCCTGATCCTATCAGCCTCAATAGGGATCAATGGAGTAGAATAACGAGCCAGATAAAGGAAATGGTTCACATAGGACTCCAAAGACATGCCCCTCTGCTCCAGGTGTTAAAACTACTCCCTACGTGCCTCTCGCAAAGACCGGGGCACACACTTCTCAATGAAGGCCCGGTAGAACTGAGTCCAAGTCAAAGAAGGGGAACCCTCAGGTCTGTACGTCACGAAATACCTCCACCACATCTTCGCATCACCGCGAAATTGGTAAGAAACATAATCAACGTCATTGGTCTCCACTATCGACATACGGTGCAGCATCTCATATATATCAAGAATAAACTCATAGGCATCCTCAGATGAAGAACCAAATAACCTCGGTGGCTCTAACTTCCTGAATCTCCCAACCAGGTCCTTATTCGCAACAGTCATAATAGCGGCCTCCATGGGCCTAATATCCTCACCAGGGGCGGGTATCACATCAATGCGAGGAGCCATAGCTGCGCCGGGATGTGCTACCCGCGTAGGTCCTTGCTTAGGGTCTGGACCCCAACCCTAGTCTGTGAACCCCCACCGGGAGTAGTAACACTGGCGACCGCCTGCTGGCCATCAATGTGAAGTAGAATCCAGGCCATAGTGTCGAGCACGGCCGGGTCAGAAGTAACCTTAGGTTGTGTCCGGGCTGGGGCCACACCATCCTCTACGGCCTGGTCTCTATCCGGCTAATACTCAAGCTCGGCAGATGGTAACCTCTCTCGCCGCTGGCCCACCGCAGGTGGTCCGCCCCTGGCTGGGGTAGCCCCGCAGCCTCTCACTCTGTCGCCTTCCCTGGCTGTAGTGCGCCCTCGGGTGACAGCCATAGCTACGAGCTCTGGTACCTAACCTCGGGCCACCGTAGCTCGAGTCCTCACCATCTGTGAGAGAAGAGAATAAAGTCAGATACCAATTTGATCTTTCCAAATACCAATTTGAATAAAGTAGCACGAAAAATGAAAAGAAAGTGAGATTTCCTAAATGTCTTATATCCTCCAGCAGATAAGTACGAAGCTCATCGTACCGATCCGCGAGACTCTACAAGACACGCTCTTGTATTAAAGACCGGGTAACCTAGGGCTCTCATACCAACTTATCATGATCTATTTTGCATAAGTTGTGTTGGTGTCACGACCCAACTAGGGGCCGCGACGGGTACCCGATACTACTATACCGAGTACCTCTTATTTCGCATCTTACTCTTATTACTGAGTGGGCCGTATGAACGATACCGTCATTTCTTTACTCGACACCATCATTAGAAGCATACTCGTAAAAAAGTGGTAATAAACTTTGCTAACATATTATACAACGACAAGGACGAACAACAGTATGAAACATCTGACTGTACCTATCTGTCTACGAGCCTCTAAACAAGATACATATAATCACAAGGAGGGTTGGGTTCTGCCGTGTCCGAATATATACCTAAAAGTAGACCAATAAACTGAACCTCCGGAACAACTGGAGCGCTCTCAATATCCCACAGGTGGAGCTCCTAGGAATCGAACCCGTCTACCTGCTTACCCGCGTGGCATGAAACGCACCGTCCACAAGAAGGGACGTCAGTACGATTAATGTACCGAGTATGTAAGGCATGAAAAATAGCATAATAAGGAACGTAAAGTATGGACAATAATATCATGTGATCATAGAGGATATAGTGAGATAAGAGAGTAACCTGTACATATGAGAAAGTAGAACATGTCATAGCGCCGAACGACGTCGGCTCCCCCACATATCTCCCGCGTCCGGGATGATAAATTACGCCAACTGACGAGGTGGCAATGCGTCTATAGCGCAACATATGGCCCTTTTCCCCATCTTCCCCATAGACATATACATATACATATATCATATAAGCAGCATGCAGGAGAGCCCAAAGAAAGTCATGTATCCATCGGAGTGATGTAAGGTCGGTAACCTCCGATTACATTATGGAATAACCATGGTCGCTTTGTCCCACCTTGAAGGAACGATATTTATAAGATGAGACTAGCAACGAATAACAACGTACATAAACCGACAACTGAAGACTCAGAAACAAGTTTCAGATCAATCGGATTTAGTATAAGAATGTTATGAGCGTTTGAAGTACAGAACCTTCTACGCGTTTCAGAAGCCATTTTTGGAAATTCAAAACCATAATCATGTCAAACTTTTTTGGATATCGTTATGGATCAATCAAATAGAACTTTGGAATCTTATGTACATATCCAAACATATCAAAGGCTCGATGGAACAGTCGAATGTGTTAACGTTTGGAAGGTCAAAACTATAGTCATATCATTTGTTTCTCAAATGCTATTCGGAAACATATTGGCCAAACTTCAGACATCATAGATACACATCATCGGACATCATGGATACATATCAAACCATACGGAACAACTTATAGGAAATCAAGAACGTTAGCCATCCTAGGGGCTCTAAGAATAAGAATCTTTCCGAGACCATACATATACATCATATACTTATTACATAAGGATCATGCCAAAGAAGAAAAGATTAAGCCTTACATACTTTGTCCGCTTCCTTAGTCAATCCAACTTAACTCTTGGCCTTTCCAAAATCTATAACAATGTCAATGAATACAAACATTAGCTATAGATATCCAAGAATCTCATCCTAAACTAACACTTTGTCTACCGAAATGTCGGCAGCATTTCCCATATAAATACACCACCCCCGAGAATCTAACTCGGCCAATTTTTATCAACAACAATCCGAGAATTTAACTCAGCCAAACTATCAACAACAATACCAACAATCATACTAACAACTTCAACAATCAATCCAAAATATATTCTAACATTAGTAACCTTCGTCACACAATTCATCGGCAAGTCGTTTGTATTCAACTCAATCACATATAATCAAGCTAATACCAATGATACCACATTCAAGTATTAGTCCGAAATCTTTCCAACACGATTCAAGAATACTTCAACAATTCACATAACATTCCAAGCAACCCAATCATCATACTACTTTCCCCGAGACCTTCCAACTTCAATAAGAACACTAACAACCTAATTCCTTCTTTCAAATTCAATAACAACAACCCAACAATTTACACACTAACAACATTATCTTCCATAAATACAAGAAGACTAATTTCAAATCACATTAATTTCTAAAACAACTCTCCAACCATCACAACCTCGCTAGAATCATCCTACTTTCATTATCAACATAGCATCCACAACAACAACAACCAAACACTAGATAAAATAATTAAATCATTATTCCTACACATACACACATATGCACGGCCACAACATGATTCCATATTTTCATGAATTTCATCCACTTTTACCTACTACAACATACATAATTATCCATAACATATAAGAAAAGGATCAAACCTTACCTTTTTTTCCTTAACGTTTCACTTGGCTAGAACTTGTAACTTTCAAGAATATGTGTTTTCTTGCTCCAATGATCACTCCACTTTGCTAAGGACCCTTCAATGGATTATTTATCTAGAATAAAATAATTTTTGATAAAATTTTCCAAGGTTCTTGTTGGAGTTGGACATGGCCGGATGCCCTTAATTTTTTTCTCCTTATCTTTTGTTCTTTAAGCTTCTTGAAATTTCTAGGAATGAAATGAATAAGATGACTAATAAGTCATCTTTTGGACTTATTTATTTTCTCCCCATATGGGCTTTGGCCCATCTATTATGGACGGCCCAAATGCCCCCCTTTAATTTCCAAGCGCATTTCTTTTTGTTTTGTTTTGCATTTCATGAATTTTTTTTTTCAAATTCCAAATTTTCCTTTGCCTTCCTCTATATTTCCATGAATCATATTGCGAATTTCCCTTTTTTCCCCTAGCCTTTCTTAATATTTCCACATCAAAAATTTTCATAAACAACTTGTGTCTTAAACAAGACCAAAATGTAGCCTTGCCCTTAACTTCTCGCAATTGTCTTGAATTATCCGAAGGCACAAAATGCGGGATATAACATCCTCCGGCCCTTTTAAAACATTCATCCTCGAATGTTGGACTGGCCTCATGGTGTGTTATAATACTTCGGGGAGGTCTCCTTTATAGTTGTCTCACACGTCACTTAACACATCCGTCTTAGAAGCTTAGGTTGCCTGTAGGCCATGGGCCGATTAACTTAGTTCCGTCAACTCCGAACCAACCGATTTGTGACTTGTACTTCTTGCTATACGAAGCCTCATAGGGTGCCTTCTTGGTTGTCCTTTTTATATTTGTTGACCTCTCCAGGTACCTCCCATATTTTCTCCCTATCTCTGCCTCATGTTACACCCGTTTCCAATTTATTTCTACATCCTTTCGTAACCTTCACGATATGCCAACATACTCCGAACTCTGGCCCTGAGTTAATAAGTCCCCTTTTATGGAGCTTGAATCGTCATAGTTCATTTTAAGTCTAGCATGTTCTCCCCCCCCCCCCCCCCCCCCCCCCGTCTTATTAAGAGGGTCTATACACGCCTATGCCCTTTAAGTAACCATCACCTTCCGCGATCTTCTTACAATTGTAGTTCCTTCATTGCGGAGTCTGTCACATCTATCTCCTTGCTAACTATGTTTCCGTATCTAATCGGAATACTTATAAGGGCATCCATTTCTAATGCTTACTTTCTCCATTTGACCTACCTCTGTCCTTCATGTCTAACAGTGTCATTACCCTTTTGGTGCGTATCCGTTTCCAGTTACTCTTTATCCTAAATACTCTCCTTTTCCTTTGATCAAGCCGTCAATATCCTTCCACAATAGAGGATCCGGCCAAGCTGTCCTTTCTTTCATGCCCGTTCCTTATCCTTCATCCTATTTTCTTTATAGTTGAACCTTTCGATCTCCTCATGAATCTCTCATTCCACATCCTGGGTTTTCTGGTCAACTGCTTCTTGTCCTGGTCCTTCCTTTGATATTCCTGATACATCGAAGCTCCTTACTCTCTACGTACTCACTCTCTTTCTGTTCCTGAATATCACTGTATTAGGACTTTCCAGCCTTAACTAGTGTGGATCCAGTATCAGTGTTATCCTGTAACATCTGTACTTATGTCTTTCACTCCGTCTCTTGAATTCCGTTCGGTTAGTGTCCTCTATATATCACAACACTAGTTGCTGGGATTCTACAGTCACAAATGAGATGTCACATGCATATATGTATTTACTACCATTTCACTTACAACATTTCCAAACGCTATTCGAACTTACTTTGATCTCAGAGCTGTGTTGCGCTTTCTTCCTTTTTACTAGTCTAGTCCGTCTCAACCTACGCGACCTCTATACTGTTCCTAACTACCCCACATACTCTAATTTCCTTTAGGTTGCCCTAATTTCACATTCGTCTCCTATACCTACATTTATGGAATTTTTAGTACACTTCCCAAGGGGTCACCCATCCTAAAATTGCTCTCACCCTAGCACGCTTAACCTCGAAGCTTTAATGCATTTCGGTGTCTTAATGCTGGTATATTTGCCTCCACTTCCCCGCACGGCCTTTATCACGTAATCTAGAACAAGTTGGGGTCTTGTCAACTTCCGAAGCACTCTCGTAACGCATCTCTCCTTTAACAATTACTATTTTAGCCCTCGCAATCCCCAACATTCACCTCTTACCTATGTGTACGACTACCTTTCCTCCTGGATTTCCAAATTCCCAATACGTTCAGCAATACAAGGAGCGATATATGACAACGTAGAACTGGAATCAATCAATGCATACACATTATAAGAGAATGCTGATAATATACCTGGGATGATATCAGGGGATGACCCCAGATCCTGCCGGCCAGCTAGCTCATAGGTATGATGCTGGGGTCCACTCGAACTAGGCATTCCTTCTCGGTCTCTATCACCGTCTACTGATATCTGCTTCCTTTGCACCGGAAGGCGCACCAATGATGGAGAGTCAACTGCTGTTCCCGTGGGCTGAACCCTACCTCTGCTACGTCGAGATGGGCAGTCACGCATATAATGACCTGACCTAGCACAGGCATAACAAACACCCAAACCCAAGTGACACGGCCCCGCATGTAATCTACGGCACTGAGGGCATCGCGGTACAGGTGGTCTCCTCTGACTAAACTCACCACTATACCGGGAACCCAAAACTCCATAGCCCTGACCAGATCCGAGATAAGTGGGTCTATTAAACCTGGGTCTAGGAAACTGTAGAGGCACACTTGTTGTTGAACGAACTGGGTGCCCACAGCACTGTTACCTTGCGGTACCTCTGAACCCACGATCAAACCTTGAAGATCCGGTCCTCTTCCTGTGACCCCTATCACCAGGACCCACACCCTGCTGTTGGGCTTGAGCAGCTACTAGTTGAGTTAGCTAGAGGATGGCCTGTCTCATCTCCTGAATTGGAGCATCAGATGGGGGAGCTGGGGGTGCTGGAGCTGGAGTGGAAATCCCTTCTTGCTCCCCTAATATCGGCGGAGTGCGAGTAGCACGAGAGGGAGCCTCATTATGGGATTCACCCTCTTCAATACTTACTAGTGACTCCCGTTCAGTCCGTGTTTCTGCTGCCATCTTGCCCTTCTCAGCGGCTGTTTCTTTCATCTTCTCAGGCATCGCTAAAAATGTAACACTGGATTATGAAGAAGGAAAACCTCTTATTATAGCTCTATCGCACGATAAAGAGTACAAAGAAAGTCAGATTTCTTAAATGCCCTGCAGCCCCCTGTTTATAAGTGTGACACGCTTCACACCCATAAACAGGACTATACCGAGTACCTCTTATTTCGCATCTTACTCTTATTACTGAGTGGGCCGTATGAACGATACCGTCATTTCTTTACTCGACACCATCATTAATAGCATACTCGTAAACAAGTGGTAATAAACTTTGCTAACATATTATACAGACATTACACAACGACAAGGACGAACAACAGTGTGAAACATCTGACTGTACCTATCTGTCTACGAGCCTCTAAACAAGATACATATAATCACAAGGAGAGCTAGGTTCTGCCGTGTCCGAATATATACACAAAAGTAGTACCAATAGACTGAAGCTCCGGAACAACAGGAGCGCTCTCAATATCCCGCTGGTGGAGCTCCTAGGAATCGAACCCGTCTACCTGCTTACCCGCGTGGCATGAAATGCAGCGTCCACAAGAAGGGACGTCAGTACGAGTAATGTACCGAGTATGTAAGGCATGAAAAATAGCATAATAAGGAACGTAAAGTATGGACAATAATATCATGGGATCATAGAGCATATAGTAACCTGTACATATGAGTGCCTTTCAGGATGGATGCCATGCATGCTTATCTTTCCTTTGAAAACATTTATTTTTCATATACATAGAAAGTAGAACATGTCATAGCGCCGAACGACGTCGGCTCCCCCACATATCTCCCGCGTCCGGGATGATAAATTACGCCAACTGACTAGGTGGCAATGCGTCTATAGCGCAACATATGGCCCTTTTCCCCATCTTCCCCATATACATATACATATACATATATCATATAAGCAGCATGCAGGAGAGCCCAAAGAAAGTCATGTATCCATCGGAGTGACGTAAGGTCGGTAACCTCCGATTACATTATGGAATAACCATGGTCGCTTTGTCCCACCTTGAAGGAACGATATTTATAAGATGAGACTAGCAACGAATAACAACGTACATAAACCGACAACTGAAGACTCAGAAACAAGTTTCGGATCAATCGGATTTAGTATAAGAAAGTTATGAGCGTTTGAAGTACAGAACCTTCTACGAGCGTTTCAGAAGCCATTTTTGGAAAATCAAAACCATAATCATGTCAAAATCTTTTGGATATCGTTATGGATCAAATCAAATAGAACTTTTGGAATCTTATGTACATATCCAAACATATCAAAGGCTCGATGGAACAGTCGAATGTGTTAACGTTTGGAAGGTCAAAACTATAGTCATATCATTTGTTTCTCAAATGCTATTCGGAAACATATTGGCCAAACTTCAGACATCATAGATACACATCATCGGACATCATGGATACATATCAAACCATACGGAACAACTTATAGGAAATCAAGAACGTTAGCCATCCTAGGGGCTCTAAGAATAAGAATCTTTCCGAGACCATACATATACATCATATACTTATTTAATAAGGATCATGCCAAAGAAGAAAAGGTTAAGCCTTACATACCTTGTCCGCTTCCTTAGTCAATCCAACTTAACTCTTGGCCTTTCCAAAATCTATAACAATGTCAATGAATACAAACATTAGCTATAGATATCCAAGAATCTCATCCTAAACTAACACTTTGTCTACCGAAATTTCGGCAGCATTTCCCCTGTAAATACACCACCCCCGAGAATCTAACTCGGCCAATTTTTATCAACAACAATCCGAGAATTTAACTCAGCCAAACTATGAACAACAATACCAACAAGCATACTAACAACTTCAACAATCAATCAAAAATATATTCTAACATTAGCAACCTTCGTCACACAATTCATCGGCAATTCGTTTGTATTCAACTCAATCACATATAATCAAGCTAATACCAATGATACCACATTCAAGTATTAATCCGAAATCTTTCCAACACGATTCAAGAATACTTCAACAATTCACATAACATTCCAAGCAACCCAATCAACATACTACTTTCCCCGAGACCTTCCAACTTCAATAAGAACAATAACAACCTAATTCCTTCTTTCAAATTCAATCACAACAACCCAACAATTTACACACTAACAACATTATCTTCCATAAATACAAGAAGACTAATTTCAAATAACATTAATTTCTAAAACAACTCTCCAACCATCACAACCTCGCTAGAATCATCCAACTTTCATTATCAACATAGCATCCACAACAACAACAACCAAACACTAGATAAAATAATTAAATCATTATTCCTACACATACACACATATGCACGGCCACAACATGATTCCATATTTTCGTGAATTTCATCCACTTTTACCTACTACAACATACATAATTATCCATAACATATAAGAAAAGGATCAAACCTTACTTTTTTTTCCATAACTTTTCACTTGGCTAGAACTTGTAACTTGCAAGAATATGTGTTTTCTTGCTCCAATGATCACTCCACTTTGCTAAGGACCCTTCAATGGAATGTTTAGCTAGAAGAAAATAATTTTTGATAAAAAATTTCCAAGGTTCTTGTTGGAGTTGGACATGGCCGAATGGCCTTTGATTTTTTTTCTCCTTCTCTTTTGTTCTTTAAGCTTCTTGAAATTTCTAGGAATGAAATGAATAAGATGACTTATTAGTCATCTTTTGGACTTATTAATTTTGTCCCCATACGGGCTTTGGCCCATCTATTATGGACGGCCCAAATGGCCCCCTTTAATTTCCAAGCCCATTTTTTTTTGTTTTGTTTTGCATTTCATGAAAATTTATTTTTTTCAAATTCCAAATTTGCCCTTCGTCTTCCTCCATATTTCCATGAGTCGTATTGCGAATTTCCCTTTTTGCCCCTAGCCTTTCTTAATATTTCCACTTCAAAAATTTTCATAAACAACTTGTGTCTTAAACAAGACCAAAATGTAGCATTGTCCTTAACTTCTCGCAATTGTCTTGAATTATCCGAAGGCACAAAATGCGGGATATAACAGTTGGCACTTACCTTTCCACCTCGGTAAGCGAACCCTCAACACAACACATGAATAAATACACAAAAGGAAAAAATTAAGCAATGGAATAGAATAAATACATAAGTCTCATGATATATATATATATATATATATATATATATATATATATATATATATATATATATATATAAGTAATAGAAAAGTGTGGAATGACGATAAACACCTCCAGGGTATAGTCTGAATAACACAAGAGCATCTAGAGGGTAATAAAATCTGGAATACTAATACATAAAGTGTTTATGTCTCTGAATAAAACATGACATAAAGATAGAAAAGTCTTCAAGGCAGCGGAAGTGAATCCGACCTGATACTATGCATTCATAAAAGAATGCAGCAAGTGCAGGCCAGTACAAGACAACAATACCGGTAGGCATCATGGGCCGACTAAGCATAGCTAACACAAATCCAATAATAAAGCAGATAGCAATGAACCAACAAGCATAAGACAATATAATCAATTCCAAGTATCTGTCATCGCCTATGTAAAGCATCTAATCCTAAATATGCCAAGTCTGAATATATCCAATCCAATCCATCATCACAATACAATCAGCAAGCATCTGAATCAAGTCATAATGCAATACAATACAATAATGATACGAATGCAATGCAATGCCATGCAAATGCAGTGTAAACATGTACTCCGGATAAAAATATTGACGTTATGGTAGCACAACCCAACGTGACTCGTGAAGTCTAAGTGCCACCCGTCCCGGATCTTTGTCCAACAGACAGACGGGACCCCAGATCTTTGCCTATGGGGGTTCTCACCGGCACCACCCTGGGGGACCCGCGGAGTTCATGCACTAACAACGATTCTGAAACAAACATCAAATATCGGTCATGCAACAACGATTCCAAAATTGATCATCGGACATCGGCCATCTCACGTCACTCAAGTAAAAAGAGTTTTATCAAGTATCAATTTTACTTAATCAATGATTCTGGGATGAACATCGAACATCGGCCATCTCACGTCACTCAACTAAACCTGAACCAAGCTCATTAAGTGCTTCATCAAATATAATCAATATCTCAACAGTGTGTCATGAAAATGACAGTGCGTGCAATGCATGAATCACATCAATAATCATGCTCAATATCATAAGTACCAACAAGGGGCATGCCAACAATATATCCGAATCACAGATACCAACAGTAGGTATGCCAATAATATCGCTGAATCACAAGTACCAACAATGGGTACGCTAACAATATATCCGAGTGCAAATGCCAACAATGGGTATGCCAACTATATCATAATCAAGATGATAAAACAGAATCCAATAGCTACAAACAACTCATGGCATCAAGCCGGCACAATAGAACTATCAAATCACACATAACGGGGTGGCTAGCCCCAACATACAACAGGGCCCAACCTAAGGAAATATCGAACCTGACTTCATACCCGAAGGCTCACATACTATCTCCAACAATATAATCTAAATATGTACTTCGCTATACGAAGTCTCACAAGAGGGGTAAGCCATAACCTACATGGATAGCCGAACTGCAACACCAACAACTCACTCATTTGCCTTTCCTTTCCGCTGAACCTCAGAACCAAAGTAGTCTAAGCATAATCGAATTCATGATTGGAAATCAAGAAGAATGAAACTAATACTGCTACTATTAAAATTAGGTCAATTCTAGCCCTAAAAATTAGGGAAATGGGCCCACAAGGGCAAAACGAGAAATTCAGAAGCAAAATATCAAATTAAGTTCTAGGTCATCATAACCCAACTATTAATTGATGATTTAACTCAAGGATTATCCTAATTTCTAATTTCAAGTAAAAACCCCAAATTGGGTATAAACCCTAATTCCTTTGTTTCAAAATTCAACACTGGGAATGGAAGATATATAATCAGTTAGCTAAGATTCATCAAAATATAACATAAACATCATCAATTTCCTCATTAATGAGCTTAAGGAAAAGTTCATCAAAACCCTCTTTTAACTTCCATCAGAAAGAGATTATTAAAGGGAATGGGAATCCAAGATGATTATGATTAAAGGATGCGTAAAGGAACAAGTAAGATGTCACGACTCAGCTAGGGGCCGCGACGGGTACCCGGGGCTAACCACCGAGCACCGCTCGTACTATTACTTCTTAGGCTTATTTAACAATCATTTATCCGATTCATGCGCAATTTATAATAAAATCCGTTTCCATTTAGAAACAAAACGTTTTATACACATGAGCCCTTATGCTAGCAAAATAATATATAATATATGTACATATATACATAATGACCATGCCATGAAACCACACGACCCACGTCGAGTATCTATGAGCCTCTAAGAGATGACATTTACAATTGTGCACAAAAGAATCATTATAGGAACTCAGCCCGGATTAGCGGTGACATGCCCGACCATATAGGCGCGGTGGAAATCTCATCATCAAAGAATCAATCATAACACATCACTATTATATATATATCATACCATAGCATCATGTTATCATTTCTTAGTATTCCATGTATCCTATAGTCGTATTACAAGTTAGCATGATTCATCATCTTATTGACATAGCATATTTTAGCATTATGAGCATACATTAGGCTTTTGGGCAACCACACTATGTCGGGGTGACGTAAGGTCAGAACCCCCGATCGTATTATGGACATTCATGAGTATTATGCCTCGCCTTGAAGGGAATAAAGCATAAGGCGAGTATTAACAATAATGACATCATTAGCATTGTAGGAATATCGTGCCACAATTTCTTGAGTTTCTATACTCTAGCTCATCGTCATCATTATCATGCTCATAGGTGATTTAATATATAGAAGGACTCATAAGCTTCATCTTGTAGAAATATTATGGAAAACTTGAGGGATTCATGCCTTTGAAAGAAGAGTTAAGCCTCACATACCTTTTTCATTTAAGCAATCTAGCGTTCGCATATTCTCCTTCAACGTCGCGTCTTTACCTTCAAAAGAGGTTTCGTACTAACATTAGTTAACCAACTATAGGAACACACTACTATTTCTAGAGAAAATTGGGCAGCACTTCCTTTGTTTATACTACTTTTCCCATGTTCCATATCGACTACCAACGATCACAACAACAAGCACAATATAGCAATCAACAATCGTCATTCATATACAATAACCATGATCCACCATTTCTCTTCATTTCTTCACATTTATGGTTCTAGCTTGTTATCGCATTTCCTTGTATTTGATACTTCTTTCATGACCTAACATCATTTACAACGTATTCATGATCATGGCACACCAACATTCATGATCCAACCTAGCTATCACCCAACTATGGCACTATTCACTCAGTAATGGTCCATTTTCTATGTCTTGCTACAATTCAAGTGCATTAATCTTTCAATTCCTTAAACAACATGAAATGGTCATGAAACTTACCTTGGTTGATGGTGGAACAAGCCTTGAGTGGAGGTTCTACCTTAGCACCAAAACCCTATCTCCTCTCCTTTGGTTCTCTTTGAAGAAGACGAGCTTTACTTGAGTTTCATACATTTTGTTCCATAGATTTGGTGTTGATGATCTTAGTTTTCCTTTGATTTCTCTTGTAGTGGAGGAGTGGAGAGTTTTCTAGATGGTTCTTGAAGAGTGGAGAGTGAATGAAATGAAAAATGAAATGAAAGGATCACTTATATTAAAAATACAAAGCTGGCCGACCATCTTTATACGGACCAACATACGGTCCGTATAATATTTACTGACCGTATGTTGGGACCGTATATTTGGTCCAGTGAACCTTGGTGTTCTGGGCTGGATCTATGGACTGGACATACGGTCCGTATATATTATACGGCCAGTAAGTCTGGCCGTATGTCGTCCAGTTCTCCGGAACTTGTTTTCGTCGACTCGTTTGATCTCCGATCCTTATGGAACCTTCTTGGTACTTGTTTAACACCTCAATACCAATATTTAGGGACATTATTACTCTTCTCTAATGCATCATTATGCCATCATGGACTATTTGTTCGAAATCCTTATCTGATACTCAACGTATGATTCGCTTTCCTTAACAACTTTCTTTCCTCGCATTGAATGCCTTTAAAACCTCGTTGAGGGTCATCTAATACTGTTTCTTCTCGTCAAAACATCGCATATCCTATGTCCTCTGCTAGTCTATTCACTGCACATATACGGGGGATTTTTCCAAGGTGTAACATTCTTCCCCCCTTTTGGAACATTCGTCCTCGAATGTTAAACACTCGAGATTCTACAGAAATTTCGCCAGAGTTTCCCCCGTAACTTGGCACTACCAACCTGTCACAAAAACCCATAATATAATCTCCTCACAGGTCTACATCACAATACCAACATATCTATGGCCACACACGACCAAAAACATAAAAATAAAGCATACATACCTCATCTCGCCGACGTTTCACCTTGAATCTTCTCTGAGGGTTGGAATAAATCTGTTATATCCCGTATTTTCGCGCATTTGGAAAATTAGAAATAATCTTGACTTGTATGAAATAAAGTCATAATTGGTTACATTTAACATAAGAGTTGTGCATGAAAGAATATTAATGTGGAAGTGTCGAGGAAGACTAAGGGAAAATTTGGAATTTCGGAAATTAGTTTCGGGAATTGCAAAAATAAAATTTGTAGCCAATTGGGCTTGTAAAATAAGAAGCAAAATGAAGCCCATTTTCATTGAAGGGTGGCCGGCCATGGGGTGGCCCAAGCCCATGGCCTTATTATATTTTCCATGTGATCAATTAACTAAGGGACCATAGTGTATATATCATATATTATATCATCTTCATCTCTTAGAAGATTCATGAAAGAACAAAGCAAAACAAGAGAAAAAAAGAAAGAGGAATATTCGGCCTTGCCCTAGAAATTCAACCCTCAAAAACCTTGCCTCTAAAATTATTTTCTTGTTGGAATCCTACTAATTCAAGGTCCCTTTGCAACTTGGTGTAGTTGGTTTGGAAGGAAGAAGTCTTGTTTCTTCAAGTTGACCCTATATTCAAGTGAAGAAGATTGAGTAAAAAGGTAAGAATTTATCCCTTATTATTGTGTTATGAAGTCTTGTTTGTGTTGTAGTATGTAGAAATGAGTTGATTGTATAGAAAAATGGAAGTTTGCAAAGTGGGTATGGAATATAGAATGTAGCCGTGTGTGTGTGTCAATGTGTAATTGAAATGAGTGAAATTTATGTTGTATTCTAGTTGTGATTGTGGTAAAATGCATATTGGAAATGAAAGTCGGATGAATTTAGTTGATATTGATAAAATGGGCATATGGCCGTAGGGTGTGTTTGGCTTGGGATAGAAATGAATTAAGTGGTTTAGTGTGTTAGTGTGTTATTGTGATGTTTGCTATGTAAATGAAGATAGAATGATATAAGTTGTATTGAATTGGAATGTAGAAACTTATGTCGTTCTAGTATGATTTTCCGACATTAAGAAAATGAAGTTGTTTGGTTGTTAATTGTGATGATCATTGATGAATTTGGAAGTTGGAAACATGTTATGAAGTTGTATGCCAAAGATTTGATGTTTTGCACAAGTCATGACTTTGATGGAAAGTTGTATACTATGTATATCGAGTGTATAACTTAAGGAAAACGATATGAAATGTTTCTAGAACTATATGGTGATGATCTTGAGTGTTGATGAATGAAAAATTATTGATACTAGTTTGAAAGTTTGGGCTAGAATGAAGGTTATGGCAACTTGTGAGAAAGATGACTAGTTGAAGGATATTTGTGTTTTTAATGTTCTTTGTTGATATTGATGTTGTCGTTTGGGTTGTTGTTGATGATTTTGAGCCGAGTTGAATCCTTGGGGATGCTATATGTATAGGGGAGGTGCTGCCGAAATTTCGGTAGACATATATGAGTTAAGTTGAATTCGTAGAATCTATAACTCACAATTGGTAAACTTGACCATTTGCAGATTTTTGACGAAACGGGAAGTGAGCTTGGAGAGGCGTGCAAAGCTCAAAAGGTATGTGAAGCTACCCCGATCCTTCTTTTGGCATGCCTAAGTATATTAGAATCGAGTTCGGGCCTCGAAAGACTTTCTGCCCATCGGAATCCGCAACTGAAAATCTCGCTTTTTCCTTCAGTAAGATTGAGCCCTTTTGGTTTGTATTCTTGATAATCATGCCAACTTTCCCTAAACTACTTGGAAAGCTATAGAACGTCCGTAGAACCTTTGTAGGTGACCCCATAAGCTTAAAATATGTAATTGGAGCCCACCGCCTTGCTTGTCCCGAGGTGGGCCCGCTATTCCCGGTTTTGCCCTTAATGTACTTAAGTCTTCTTTTCGAATAGTTCTTAAAAGAAACGTCTTGACTACTATTCTAATTACCTAACAAAAATTGTTTTAAATATTCCATTGAGTCCAATAAATTGTTTTGACACTCGGAACGATTTCAGAAAGGTTATACTTCTGTAATTCATTATGATATCCGAAACTCGTTTATTATGTTCCCGTTCGACTTCATTGGATCGGTTTGTCTTTGATATGCCTCATCGAGTCTATGAAAACATTTATGGTATTTTAATGGCATTAGTCTCTCACTACTCCACTCGTGGATGTCCCAATGTTTCCCACACTGAGCCCGGGCCAGGATATGTTGTCAAGCGTGATCCTTTGCATTGTTCGCCGTGCCTCGATGTGAGGGGGCAGGTATACGCGTACATGGGTTTGTGGAGTATGCTGTGCCATGTACGCTTGTTCTGATATGATTTGCTATGGCCATTTGACATGATATATTATGTGACGGGGTTATGCCCCATTCTGATTCTTCTGTGTTGTGGCACCAGCGTCGGGAGGGTGGCCACGTTCTGTCTACCGAGTCCCTTGGCAGGGGCCAGATTTGATATGACATATGTTTCTGTACACACTCTGCATGTTTTGAAATTATGTATCTGATACTTTGGATTTTTTGTTTATTTTCTGTATGTCCTGCACCAGTTATGATTTTGTCTCCGTACTTCAGGCTTTACATATTCAGTACATATTTCGTACTGACCCCCTTTCTTCGGGGGCTGCGTTTTCATGCCGCGCAGGTACCGACAACAGGTTTGCTGATCCGTCCGCTTAGGATCTCATTCTGCTATTTTTGGAGCGCTCTTTTATTCAGAGCCATCTTTTGGTATAGTCTGTCACTTCTATATATGTATATTCTCGTTCATGGGTACGGCGGGGCCCTGTCCCGTCATATGATTCTGTCGGTCTGCTAGAGGTCTGTAGACATGTTTGTGGGTTGGGATCTTTCTGTACAGCTGTGCGTATATGTTGTGTTTGGGGCGATCCCATTCGCCGCGGCGGCCGGTCCGCATATATTTAAATGTTACTCTGTTGGCCCTGTGTGGCCTTTGTTGGTATTTTATGCGTGCAGGGTATATGGGATATTCCATAAAACAAAGGAAACTCTGCCAAAATTTTTCTGAAAATTATCTAAATTGGAAATAAAGCCTTGTCGGCTTCTGCTATATACTAGAATGGGTTTGAGTGCCCAGATCGGGCACTAGTCACGGCCTACGGGGTTGGGTCGTGACAAAATGTGGATATTTGGCTTTCATATTCTCCTCCGCTTCCCAAGTCATTTCTTCCCGATTATTGTTCCGCCACAAGACTTTGATCGAAGCAACCTCTTTATTCCAAAGTCTTCGCATCTGCCTATCTAAAATGGCAACATGCATTTCTTCGTATGCCAATTTTTCCGTCAATTGAACATCATCAACCGGAACTATTCTTGTCGGGTCTCCAATACACTTGCGGAGCATCGAAACATGAAAAACTGGGTGCACCGACTCGAGCTCTGAAGGTAAGTCCAATTCATAGGCTACTTGTCCCACCTTGAGGATGATTTTGTAGGGTCCGATGTACCTAGGACTTAGCTTCCCTTTCTTACCAAATCTCATTACCCCTTTCATTGGCGATACTTTCAGAAATACCCAATCATTAACCTGAAATTCCAAGTTTCGTCGGCGATTATCCGCATAAGACTTTTGGCGACTTTGGGCTGTCAACAACCGATCCCAAATCACCCTGACCTTTTCTATTGCTTGTTGGATCAATTCAGGGCCCAATAATTGTGCTTCTCCTACTTCAACCATCCAATTGGAGATCTACATTTCCTTCCATATAACGCTTCATATGGAGCCATTTGTATACTAGAGTGGTAGCTATTGTTGTATGCGAACTCAATAAGGGGTAAGTGATCATCCCAGCTACCACCGAAATCAAACATACACGCTCGTAGCATATCTTTTAAGGTTTGAATGGTACGCTCGGCTTGCCCATCAGTTTGAGGATGAAATGCCGTGCTAAAATTCACTTGTGTGCCTAAACCTTCTTGAAAAGACTTCCAGAACTTAGCCGTATATTGTGCTCCTCTATCCGTGATAATAGACAATGGCATTCCATGGAGTCGCACAATTTCTTTAAGATACAGCCTTGCATAGTCTTCTGCTGAGTACGTAGTTCTAACTGGGAGAAAATGGGTTGCTTTCGTCAGCCTATCCACGATTACCCATATAGAGTCATACTTGCTACGGGAACGAGGTAATCCCCCGATGAAATCCATGTTAATCACTTCCCATTTCTAGGTGGGTATCTCTATCGCTTGCAATAGGCCTCCTGGCTTCTGATGCTCAACTTTTACTTATTGGCAATTTGGACATTGTGCCAACAATTCTGCTATGTCTCTCTTCATGCCATCCCACCAATACATCATCTTGAGATCATGGTACATTTTGGTTGAACCCGAGTGAATGGAATATCGAGAGCAATGTGCTTCTTCTAGAATTCGTTGGCGCAATCCCGCCACATTCGGCACACACAACCTGCCTCGGTATCTAAGAATCCCATCAATAGAAACTTCAAGCGGGGACTTTTATTTCTCATGAGATGTGTCTCTATAACGACATAACTGAGGATCTTCACACTGACGTTCTTTCACTTCCATATCCAAGGACGAAATTGTGGAATCTTTGATACTAATACCTACATCACCTGAATCAAGTACACGCACTCCAAGTTTAGCTAATCGGTGCAGTTCTTGAACCATCTCTTTCCTTTTCGGAGGGATTTCACATAGACTGCCCATTGACCGGCGGCTGAGTGCGTCGGCTACTACATTTGCTTTCCCGGGGTGGTACAAAATATTTACATCATAATCATTCAACAATTCTAACCACCGCCTCTGCCGTAAATTCAGCTCCTTCTGTTTAAAAATGTACTGAAGACTCTTGTGATTTGTATAGATATCAACGTGCACACCATATAAATAATGTCTCCACATTTTTAAGGCATGAATGACCGCAGCCAATTCGAGATCATGAGTTGGGTAATTCTTTTCATGTTTCTGCAATTGCCTCGAAGCATATGCAATAACCTTACCATGCTGCATCAATACGCATCCCAATCCGACACCTGAAGCGTCACAATACACAACATAGCCATCTGACCCTTCTGGAAGTGTTAAAACTGGAGCTGAGGTCAACCTATTTTTCAACTCTTGGAAACTATTCTCACAAGCGTCATTCCACTGGAATTTAGCTGACTTCTGGGTTAGCTTCGTCAATGGGGCTGAAATAGATGAAAATCCCTCTACGAATCTTCTATAATAGCCTGCCAGACCCAGAAAACTACGAACTTCTGTAGGCGTCGTAGGCCTTGGCCAAGTCTTCACCGTTTCAATTTTCTGAGTGCCAACTCAGATACCATCATTGGAAATAACATGGCCTAGAAATGTCACAGAATTTAACCAGAACTCACACTTTAAAATTTTTGCATATAGCTCCCGGGCCCGAAGAATGCCAAGAACAATCTCAAATGAACTGCATGTTCCGATTTCGTGCGAGAATACACCAGAATATCATCAATAAATACTATCACAAATAAATCCAAGAGAGGCCTGAATGCGTTGTTCATCAAATTCATAAATACAGCCGGAGCATTAGTCAACCCGAATGACATCACTCGGATTTCATAGTGGCCATATCTTTTTATGAAGGTCGTTTTAGGAATATCCGCTTCTCTAACTTTCACTTGATGGTAGCCCGACCTCAATCTATTTTGGAAAACCACTTGGCACCATGCAATTGATCGAACAAATCATCAATCCTTGGAAGAGGATATTTGTTCTTTATCGTCACTTTGTTCAATTGCCTGTAGTCGATACACATTCATAGGGATCCGTCTTTCTTTCTCACAAACAAGACCGGTGCTCCCCACGGTGATGAACCGGGTCTAATGAATCCTTTCTCGAGCAAGTCTTTCAACTGTGCCTTTAGCTCTTTTAATTCTGCCGGAGCCATTCGATAGGGAGGAATAGAAATAGGCTTGGTGTCCGGCAATACATCAATAGCGAAATCAATTTCCCTTTCTGGTGGGAGACCTGGAAGCTCATCTGGGAATACGTCTGGGAATTCATTCACTACTGGAACTTACTGGAAAGTTGGCGGCTTTGCCTCAGTGTCATGAACCCGAACTAAGTGATAAATATATCCCTTGGCTATCATCTTCCTTGCCTTAAGGTAGGAAATAAACCTACCTTTCGGAGATGCTATATTACCCTGCCATTTAAGCACGGGCTCTCCCGGAAATTGGAATCGAATAACTTTTGTCCGGCAATCAACGTTTGCATAGCACGAAGCCAACCAATCCATACCCATGATTACATCGAAGTCTACCATTTCCAGCTCAATCAAGTTGGCTTTGGTCTGACGATCACATACAACGATGACACAATTTTTGTATACTTGTCTTGCTATCACGGGTTCACCAACTGGAGTGAGTACCTCAAAGGGTTTAATTGGCTCGGGTTTCACCCCAATACAACCGGTAACATATGGAGTAATATAAGAAAATGTAGAGCCCGGATCTATCAACGCATACACATCACGAGAGAATATAGACAATATACCTGTGACTACATCCGGAGAGGACTCGAGATCCTGTCTTCCGGCCAAAGCATATACACGGGGCTGAGTGGCACCTGAAGTAGATGCTGCCCCTCGGCCTGCTGTCATCTAAAGAGTCTTCCCTGCGGGGCGTGCTGATGAGGAACCCGCTACTGAGCTTGTAGTCTGAACGCCACCTCTACCATATCGCGAGGGACAATCTCGCATCAAATGTCCAGTCTGCCCACAAACATAACAACCATCAGTGTCCTGATGACACGGCCCTGAATGTAATTTGTGGCACCGACTACATCGTGGAACTGGTGGTCGCCTCTGACTGTAATCACCCCCAAACTGAGAACCCGAAGCTCTCGAGCTCTGACCCTGTCCCGATGGAAAAGAGAGATCAATCCCCCTGTCTGCAAACCGGGAAGGTGCACTAGTCGCTGACTGGCCTGAATGTTGGGAATAAGCCTGCCTCGATCCCCCTCTATAATCACTGCTTGTGCCCATAGATCTAGCCTTTTTTCTTTGCCTCCTATCACTGTCGCGATCACCCCTTTGTTGTTGTTGTCACCCCTCTAAATTTTGAGCATGGGCTTGTATCCGGTAAATGTCCATCCCGTCTTGCAAAGAAGCTGTCAAACAATCTTTAAATAGATGTGGTCCCAAACCACTCACAAATATATGTACCCGGTCCCCCATGTCGGCCACCATAGTCGGAGCATATCTCGCCAAAGAATTAAATCGCATGCTATACTCTCGGGCACTCATGGTTTCCTTGCCTCAAATTTAAGAATCTGTCCGCTCTAGCTCGGCGGACCTCGGGTGGCAAATAGTGATGAATAAAAGCATCTACGAACTCTTGCCAAACTGGAGGAGGCGCATTCTCTCCTCTTGATAATACCCAATTGTCGTACCATAACACCGCCAAATCCCGGAGTCTATAAGAGGCCAACTCCACGGATTCGGTTTCGGAGGCATGGACAATCTTCAGTGTCCTCAATATTTCATCAATAAAACCTGGTGGGTCTTCTTCCGGCTTTGACCCGAAGAATTCCGGAGGATTTAGACTCATAAAGTCACGGGTCTTAGTAATCGCTGCGCAGTCACTTGGACCCACATTTTGTCGTTGTGCTTGTGCGGCAACCAATTGGGTTAATAACACCCGAAGCAGCCGGCGGAGGAATTGGAGTTGGGGCACCTCCTTGCTCTCCCACTTTAGGCGGGGTAGAAGAAGTATTTGGCAAAGCCTCGTTATGTGATTCACCTTCCTCTATATTCATCGGAGGCTCTCTTTCTACCCGCCTCTTTGTTATGTTCTTTCCCTTTTGGGCGGCTGTAGCTTTTCCCTTCGGCGGCATTCTGAAATCATAACACACTATTAGGGAGGATAAAATCTTGTACTCGGCTGTATCGCACGATCTCATAGAAGAATGATGGTCACTTTTCCTAAATGCCCTGTAGCCCCTTGTTTATTGATGTGGCACGCTACACACCATAAACAAGACTCTACTAGACACGGCTCGTAGACACTTCCTAGGACCGAACTGCTCTGATACCACTTTTGTCACGACCCAGCTAGGGGCCGCAATGGGTACCCGGGGATAACCACCGAGCACCGGTCGTACTATTACTTCTTAGGCTTATTTAACAATCATTCATCCAATTCATGCGCAATTTATAATAAAATCCGTTTCCATTTAGAAAAAAAAAACGTTTTATACACATGAGCCCTTATGCTAGCAAAATAATATATAATATATGTACATATATACATAATGACCATGCCATGAAACCACACGACCCACGTCGAGTATCTACGAGCCTCTAAGAGATGACATTTACAATTGTGCACAAAAGAATCATCATAGGCACCTCCGGGACAATGGAGGGCTTTCAGTCAGCTAGCAGCCTCTAAGAATCCGGAGCAAGATCTCCTCCCTGTCTACCTGTGGGCATGAACACAGCGTCCAAAGAAAAGGACGTCTGTACGAATATTGTACTGAGTATGTAAGGTAGGAATGAAATAAACAAGCATAATAGAAAGATCATGAGTCATGAGACAGAGATATAACCTGCACAAGTGTCAGAGGCAATCGTATTACTTACATATATCACATTTTACATAATCATAGCATACGTATCATTACATCCCATACATCATCATATAAGCCATCACATACATCCTCACATCATAATCTGCATCGTCACCCTCGTCCGGGTAACCCTCATATGCCGCACACTAGTGGCGATCATGCCCGGCCCTCTCAGCTCGGTGTAAACATAGCAGCCCGCATTAGCGGTGACATGCCCGGCCATATAGGCGCGGTGGAATCATACGCAGCCCGCATTAGCGGTGACATGCCCGGCATATAGGCGCGGTGGAATCATACGCAGCCCGCATTAGCTGTGACATGCCCGGCCATATAGGCGCGGTGAAAATCTCATCATCACAGAATCAATCATAACACATCACTATTATATATATCTCATGCCATAGCATCATGTTATCATTTCTTAGTATTCCATGTATCCCATAGTTGTATTACAAGTTAGCATGATTCATCATCTTATTGACATAGCATATTTTAGCATTATGAGCATACATTAGGCTTTTGGGCAACCACACTATGTAGGGGTGACGTAAGGTCGTGAACCCCCGATCGTATTATGGACATTCATGAGTATCATGCCTCGCCTTGAAGGGAATAAAGCATAAGGCGAGTATTAACAATAATGACATCATTAGCATTGTAGGAATATTGTGCCACAATTTCTTGAGTTTCTATACTCTAGCTCATCATCATCATTATCATGCTCATAGGTGATTTAATATATAGAAGGACTCATAAGCTTCATCTTGTAGAAATATTATGGAAAACATGAGGGATTCATGCCTTTGAAAGAAGAGTTAAGCCTCACATACCGTTTTCGTTTAAGCAATCTAGCGTTCGCTTATTCTCCTTCAACGTCGCGTCTCTACCTTCAAAAGAGGATTCGTACTAACGTTAGTTGACCAACTATAGGAACACGCTACTATTTCTAGAAACAATTGGGCAGCACTTCCTTTGTTTATACTACTTTTCCCATGTTCCATATCGACTCCCAACGATCACAACAACAAGCACAATATAGCAATCAACAATCGTCATTCATATACAATAACCATGATCCACCATTTCTCTTCATTTCTTCACATTTATGGTTCTAGCTTGTTATCGAATTTCCTTGTATTTGATACTTCTTTCATGACCTAACATCATTTACAACGTATTCATGATCATAGCACACCAACATTCATGATCCAACCTAGCTATCACCCAACTATGGCACTATTCACTCAGTAATGGTCCATTTTCTATGTCTTGCTACAATTCAAGTGTCTTAATCTTTCAATGCCTTAAACAACATGAAATGGTCATGAAACTTACCTTGGTTGATGGTGGAACAAGCCTTGATTGGAGGTTCTACCTTAGCACCAAAAGGTTCTATTTCTTTGAAGAAGATGAGCTTTACTTGAGTTTCATACACTTTGTTCCATAGATTTGGTGTTGATGATCTTAGTTTTCCTTTGATTTCTCTTGTAGTGGAGGAGTGGAGAGTTTTCTAGATGGTTCTTGAAGAGTGGAGAGTGAATGAAATGAAAAATGAAATGAAAGGGTCCCTAATATTAAAGATACAAAGCTGGCCGACCATCTTTATACGGACCAACATACGGTCCGTATAATATTTACTGACCGTATGTTGGGACCATATATTTGGTCCAGTGAAACTTGGTGTTCTGGGCTGGATCTACGGACTGGACATACGGTCCGTATATATTATACGACCAGTAAGTCTGGCCGTATGTTGTCCAGTTCTCCGGAACTTGTTTTCGTCGACTCGTTTGATCTCCGATCCTTATGGAACCTTCTTGGCACTTGTTTAACAACTCAATACCAATCTTTAGGGACATTATTACTCTTCTCTAAGACATCATTGTGCCATCATGGACTTGTTGTTCGAAATCCTTATCCGATACTCAACGTATGATTCGCTTTCCTTAACATCTTTCTTTCTTCGCATTGAATACCTTTAAAACCTCGTTGAGGGTCATCTAATACTCTTTCTTCTCGTCAAAACATCGCATATGCTATGTCCTCTACTAGCCTGTTCACTGCACATATACGGGGGATTTTTCCAAGGTGTAACATAAGATTTACCTCCAAGAATGTCTCCAAAATATATCCAAGAACTGTTCCCCCAAGCTCTAATTTTGAAATGGGAAATAATGAGAGTCTAAGGGCTTATTTAAATTACACTTAATGAAAATACTTGGCTCTTCACCGCCACGATGGTAACGGGGCCGCTACTGCGGCGCCGCTTACAGCGCCCAGAAGGCCGCCATAGCGGTCTGGCCAACAATACGCATGGCCGCCCTAGCAGCGAACACACCGCAACAATGGTGCCGCTGGGACGGCACTGGTGCCGCCATATCAGGCACCAGGTACCAGAATCCCTCCAATTTTTGTAAGTCTCAATTGAAATTCCGAGCCATTCCCAAGCCTATCTGCTCACAACCCATACACACAAACCCACACAAAAATATTCTACGAATGTGCTCGTGGCCTCAGAATTCCCAACGAAGGTCTCGTTGACCGGGTCAAACCCCCAACGCCTTAGTTCTAATTCCCAACCCAAGTCCCAAAATGCATCCAAGTTGTCACACCCCGACTTTACTAGGGTGGGATGGGCACCCGACCCCACACTCGGAGCCGAGCGAACCCGCTGACTCTTATTACGTACTTAATCTCTCTAGACTCTAAACTAAATAATCACTAAATACATAATAAGACTTTCAAAAACTCTCTTTTTGTTGCTCTCAAAATCTGTAATCATATGAAACTTTATAGTATACACATAAAGACACGTCGGCTGATGGAGCCGCTTATAGAACCGACATTCTATACCCACTACTCTGTCTGCAAAGTCTCTAACGTCAATCCAGAAATCCTAGTATACAAGCTCTGACTCGGCAGCACTTCCAGGAACAAGTGGAGTCTGCCAACTTCGCTGGAACCTCTTCTATACTAGCTTCTGCTCGTCTGTGTGTACCTGCGCGGCATGAAATGCAGCCCCCGAAGAAGAGGGGTCAGTACGAGTAATGTACTGAGTATGTAAGGCATGAATAGTAACATAGTAAGAGATGAGCGTATGTATTTTAACTGAATGGAAATATGGAACATATCATAAGATAAGAGAGTAACCTGTACATGTGAGTGCCTCTGAGGGCGGATGCCATGCATGCTTAATGCTGCGGAACGTGCAGCCCGACCCATATACATATCATACTTTACTTTCTTTGAAAACATTTCTTTTTCATATATATAGAAAATAGAACATATCATATTGCCGAGGCGTCGGCTCCGATCCATTTAACCACATATGTGCCACGGCCGGGCATCCCGCGTCCGGGATGATATCATGTCATATAATACCAACTGATCAGGTGGATACGCGTATATAACGCTCTGCCCTTTTTCCCATCTTCCCCATATAGATATACATATACATATATCATATAATATAGAAATAGTTCTTATCATATTGCCGAGGCGTCGGCAGCCGATCCATTTAACCACATATGCCCCGCGTCCGGGACGATATCATACTCCAACTGATCAGGTGGCTACGCGTATATAACGCTCTAACCTTCCCCGTACTTCCCCATATACATATACATATACATATACATATAAACATATATCATCTATACAGCATGCATGAGAGCCCAAGAAAGTCATGTATCCATCGGAGTGACGTAAGGTCGGTAACCTCCGATTACATTATGGAATAATCAAGATCGTAGTGTCTCACCTTGAAGGAACAATTATCATAAGGCGAGACGAGCAATGAATAACAGCATACGTAAACCGACTCTGAAGACTCAAAAAAAAGTTTCGGGTCAATCCGATTTAGTATAAGAAAGTTATGAGCGTTTAAAGTACAGAACTTTCTACGATCATTTCAGAAGCCATTTTTGAAAAACCATTCTTGTCATGGTTTTCTTAAAAAATATTCTCATCCTTAATATCATCAATATCGTCGTAAATGTTATCATAAAAGCTTACAATACCACAAACCTTTGTTTTGGAGAAATACGAACATTTTGGAAAACATTGACGGGTTATCGGAAAAGAGAATTATGCCTTGGAATCATAACCATCTAACTTTTGAAAAACAAGTAAGATATGGAAACAATTATGAAATCATAACATCGAGATCATGCCTTGAAAGAAAGGGACGAGCCTTAACATACCTGTGCCGCGCCTTACTAATTACGCTTATTCGTCCAACTTGTTAGTCTACATTCAAGAAGATCGACACTATCGTTAGATTTATCAACATATACTTGTATTAGCCTTTCAAGTACATTCACTTATGGTATGCCGAAATTTCGGCAGCATCTCCCCTATAAATATACCACCCCCGAGATTCTAACTCGGCCAATTTTAGTCAACAACAATCCGGGAATTCAACCCGGCCAAACCAACAACAATACTAGCAATTATTCTAGCAACACTCCAACATTCAATTCAATTCTATTCTATTCTATTCAATTCAATTCAATTCACATAACTTTCAAAACGATTTAATCAACATACTACTCCATCCAATACCTTCCAAATTTAACAAAACCAATGACAACCCATTTCCTTTCCTTCCAAATTCATGAACTACATACTAACAACATCATATTAACAACACCACACTAACAACATTACCTTCCATGCATGCAAGAACATTATATTCAATTTACATAAACTTCTAAAACAAGTCTCCAACTACTACAACTTCATTAAGATCATTCAGCTTTTATTAGCAACATAGAATCCACACAATAACAACAATTATACACGGCCATACATACACACCACACCTCACGGCTACATTCACAACTTCCATATTCTTCATGAATTTCACTCATTTTATACACTACAACACGCACAAACATCCATAACATATAAAAGAGGATGAATTCTTGCCTTTCCTTCTTAGCTCCTCACTTAGCTATGATTTGTAACTTGTAAGAATATGTGTTCTTCTCGCTCCAACAACTACTCCATGTTCATGAGGACCTTCCATTTGCTTGGAATACTAGAAGAAATAAATTTTTCTTGATCAACTTCCATGACTCCATTTTTGTGGTCCTTGGTCGAATGCCTTTGTCCTCTCTCTTTTTTTCTTCCATTTCCATCACAAGGCTTCAACAACACAATTAACATAACAAATAAAATTTTAATCATCCCTATCCATCAACCCCATTTTCGTCCATACACACATATTCCCATAACACACAATTTTTCATACTCTACATTCCTTTCCACATTCTACAACACATATATATATTTCTTCCAAGACAAAAGAAGTAAAATCTTACCTTTTTCCTCTTAGCTTCTTCACTTGACCAAGGAGCTAATTTGACGAAACAAGCGGCCTATCTTCCGAAACAACTACACCACGTTGTAGAGGGTCCTCAAATTTGTAGAAATACCACAAGAAAACAATTTTTGGAACAAGATTTTAAGGGCTGAAATTTTGGGGTCATTGGCCGAATGGCCTTCAACTTTTGCTCTTCCTCTTTTGGTTTTCTCCTTCTCTTATTTCTTGAAGCTTCTAAGGATAATGATCCTCTTTTAACTAATTTAACACATGGAAAATTTAATAAACCCCATGGGCTTGGGCCATGTATGGCCGGCCACCCCCTCACTTTTGGGCCTTATTTTCTCTTTTTTTTTTGAGCCCATTTGGTTATGAACCTTATTTTTGTAATTCCCGAAACTAATTTCCAAAATTCCAATTTTTCCCTTGGCCTTCCTCAATATTTTCACATTAATATTTCATGAACAACACACATGTATTAATTAAAATCAACATGTGACTTTATTTCTTACAAGTCGAAATTATTTCGAATTTTTCCGAATATACGAAAATACGGGGTATAACATTTTTACTATCAACTAGCCACAAAAATACCTCCAACCACTGTTCAAGCCTATCCTAGTTCCAAAGTGGTAATGCACTTTCTGTCTCTTCACTGATCTAGTTTGCCTCGTCCTACGCGTCTTCCTATGGTCTCCAACCATCCCGTATATCCTAGTTTTCCTTAGACTACCCTAGCTTTTCATTTGTCTCTTATATCTCAATCTATAGAATTTCTTGCCAACTTCCCAGGGGGTCACCCATCATAGAATTGCTCCCACCTGAGCACGCTTAACCCAAAAACTTCACTGGAATTCGGTGCCTTAATGCCGATATTTTCGCGTCCGCTTCCTCACATGACCTTTATTACATGTTCTGGAGCAATTCGAAGTCTTACAGATTCTGGGACGTTTTCGTAACACCTCCTTTCGTTTATAATTACTATTTTGCCCTTCTTGATTTCCAATGTTCACCTTCCGCCTGTGTGTATGGCCACCTCCTATCCTGGACTTCCAGATTCCCGATGGCAATGATCACACCTTCATCGCCATGCCAAATAAATAACCTTTCTGAAACAGCGCATCTCACTTATTACCTTGTTTACAATATTTCCTTCCCACGCTTCTTCCTGTTAGACGTATCTATTCTAGTAGAATCTCCGTTACCATCTTTACTTTTCAAAGTTTGTACGCAGCAAATATCGACAGTACCTTACAGAACATACGACTATATGACATATTCCAGCCGTCCAGAACTTCCAGTTCCAAGTAACAGAACAAATATTCAGACTTACCTCTGTGACTTGCCATGTCGTCCCTCGCCTTCTTCCGTCGATACTAGGCGTCTGCGGAAATCAACGATTAGTAGAAGGAATCTTATTTGCTATGACTTGGCTCTATCGCACGATCTAAGACAGAAAGAAGGTCAACAATCCCTAGATGCCCCGCAGCCTCCTGTTTATAAATGTGGCCGGCTTCACACCCATAAACAGGACTCTACTGGACACGACTTTGCAGACAACCCTTAGACCGACCTGCTCTGATACCACTTTGTCACACCCCGACTTTACTAGGGTGTGATGGGCACCCGCCCCACACTCGAAGCTGAGCGAACCCGATGACTCTTATTACGTACTTAATCTCTCTAGACTCTAAACTAAATAATCATGAAATACATAATAAGACTTTTAAAAACCCTCTTTCTGTTGCTCTCAAAATCTGTAATCATATGAAACTTTATAGTATACACATAAAGACACGTCGGCTGATGGAGCCGCTTACAGAACCGACATTCTATACCCACGACTCTGTCTGCAAAGTCTCTAACGTCAATCCAGAAATCCTAGTATACAAGCTCTGACTCGGCAGCACTTCCAGGAACAAGTGGAGTCTGCCAACTTCGCTGGAACCTCTTCTATACTAGCTTCTGCTCGTCTGTGTGTACCTGTGCGGCATGAAACGCAGCCCCCGAAGAAGAGGGGTCAGTACGAGTAATGTACTGAGTATGTAAGGCATGAATAGTAACATAGTAAGAGATGAGCGTATGTATATTAACTGAATGGAAATATGGAACATATCATAAGATAAGAGAGTAACCTGTACATGTGAGTGCCTCTGAGGGCGGATGCCATGCATGCTTAATGCTGCGGAACGTGCAGCCCGACCCATATACATATCATACCTTACTTTCTTTGAAAACATTTCTTTTTCATTTATATAGAAAATAGAACATATCATATTGCCGAGGCGTCGGCTCCGATCCATTTAACCACATATGTGCTAGGGCCGGGCATCCCGCGTCCGGGATGATATCATGTCATATAATACCAACAGATCAGGTGGATACGCGTATATAACGCTCTGCCCTTTTTCCCATCTTCCCCATATAGATATACATATACATATATCATATAATATAGAAATAGTTCTTATCATATTGCCGAGGCGTCGACAGCCGATCCATTTAACCACATATGCCCCGCGTCCGGGATGATATCATGTCATATAATACCAACTGATCAGGTGGATACGCGTATATAACGCTCTGCCCTTTTTCCCATCTTCCCCATATAGATATACATATACATATATCATATAATATAGAAATAGTTCTTATCATATTACCGAGGCGTCGGCAGCCGATCCATTTAACCACATATGCCCCGCGTCCGGGACGATATCATACTCCAACTGATCAGGTGGCTACGCGTATATAACGCTCTGACCTTCCCCGTACTTCCCCATATACATATACATATACATATACATATAAACATATATCATCTATACAGCATGCATGAGAGCCCAAGAAAGTCATGTATCCATCGGAGTGACGTAAGGTCGGTAACCTCCGATTACATTATGGAATAATCAGGATCGTCGTGTCTCACCTTGAAGGAACAATTATCATAAGGCGAGACGAGCAATGAATAACAGCATACGTAAACCGACTCTGAAGACTCAAAAAAAAGTTTCGGGTCAATCCGATTTAGTATAAGAAAGTTATGAGCGTTTAAAGTACAGAACTTTCTACGATCATTTCAGAAGCCATTTTTGAAAAATCATTCTTGTCATGGTCTTCTTAAAAAATATTCTCATCCTTAATATCATCAATATCGTCGTAAATTGTATCATAAAAGCTTACAATACCACAAACCTTTGTTTTGGAGAAATACGAACATTTTGGAAAACATTGAAGGGTTATCGGAAAAGAGAATTATGGCTTGGAATCATAACCATCTAACTTTTGAAAAACAAGTAAGATATGGAAACAATTATGAAATCATAACATCGGGATCATGCCTTGAAAGAAAGGGACGAGCCTTAACATACCTGTGTCGCGCCTTACTAATTACGCTTATTCGTCCAAGTTGTTAGTCTACATTCAAGAAGATCGACACTATCGTTAGATTTATCAACATATACTTGTCTTAGCCTTTCAAGTACATTCACTTATGGTCTGCCGAAATTTCGGCAGCATCTCCCCTATAAATATACCACCCCCGAGATTCTAACTCGGCCAATTTTAATCAACAACAATCCGGGAATTCAACCCGGCCAAACCAACAACAATACTAGCAATTATTCTAGCAACACTCCAACATTCAATTCAATTCTATTCTATTCTATTCAATTCAATTCTATTCAATTCACATAACTTTCAAAACGATTTAATCAACATACTACTCCATCAAATACCTTCCCAATTTAACAAAACCAATGACAACCCATTTCCTTTCCTTCCAAATTCATGAACTACACACTAACAACATCATATTAACAACACCACACTAACAACATTACCTTCCATGCATGCAAGAACATTATATTCAATTTACATAAACTTCTAAAACAAGTCTCCAACTACTACAACTTCATTAAGATCATTCAGCTTTTATTAGCAACATAGAATCCACACAATAACAACAATTATACACGGCCATACATACACACCACACCTCACGGCTACATTCACAACTTCCATATTCTTCATGAATTTCACTCATTTTATACACTACAACACGCACAAACATCCATAACATATAAAAGAGGATGAATTCTTACCTTTCCTTCTTAGCTCCTCACTTAGCTATGATTTGTAACTTGCAATAATATGTGTTCTTCTCGCTCCAACAACTACTCCATGTTAATGAGGACCTTCCAATTGCTTGGAATACTAGAAGAAATAAATTTTTCTTGATCAACTTCCATGACTCCATTTTTGTGGTCCTTGGCCGAGTGCCTTTGTCCTCTTTTTTTTTTTTTTCGTTCTTTCTTTTTCTCCAATTAATTTTGATGACCTTCTCATATATATATACATATGTGTTCCACCACTTCTATATATTTATACTTAGGTCCCTCAAATAAAAATATGGTCACATGTCCCCTTCTTCATTTTTCTAGAATTTTCTTGAAAATAACAAAGAAGACTAAGTGTCTTCTTTTACAAGACTTAGTCCATACATCTTTTACAATTTATAATTAGCCCCCATTAAATAATAAAAATGTGGACATACACCACACATGCCACACGACCAACTTGGAAGTTTTCATGAATTTTCTTGAACACTTTGGTCCCTCAAGAACTTTCTTGAACACCTTGTGAAATTCCCATTTTGCCACTCGACTTTCCTCAATATTACCATTTTTCCCTTAACCTTCTACATTAGTTTCATGAACCATTTTGCAAATTCCTCTTTTTACTCTTAACCTTTCTCAATATTTCCATACTACCAACGTTCGTAAATAATATCCATCACCAACTTGTTCATAATTTTTTTTTGACGATGGTCATTCCCTTAACTTACCACGACTTTCTTAAAATATCTGAACGTATAAAATACGGGATATAACACAAGTGCATTGGGAACCGAACAAAATATACACACAAGTTATAAGCAACCATCCAGACCACTCGAAATCAACGAATTTATAAAAAGGATTTGTTTACCTAGAAGTCAACTTCGGGTCAAAATACGCTAGTCAATGCTCGGAAAAGGCGAAAATGCCGAAAAGACTATAACGAATAAACGAATCGTTACACAACGAGACCTCCGCTGGAAATTTTGAGGCCACGACCGAGTTCATAGCGTATTGTTGTGTGGGTCTGTGTATGTGGTTTATGTGCAGATTGCCTCCGGAATAGTTCGAGATTTGATTTGCGACATACAAAATCTGGTGGGATTCTGGTACCTGGTGCCCGGTGCGGCATTGTTGGCACCAGTGTTATCCCAGCGGCGTCACTGTTGCGGCGTGATGGCCGCTGGGGTGGCCAAGTGGGATTTGGCCAAAGCGCTCGGACGGTCTATTAGGGCGCTGCGGCGCTGCCGTTGCTGCCTCGTTATCTTCGTAGTGGTAACGTGCTTTTTATTTCATTAAGTGTGTTTTAAATAAGCCTTTAGTCCGTCATTTATTGCCATCAGGAAAATAGAACTCTTGGGATCTGTTCTTGGAGATTTTTAGTGAAGATTTGTTGTGGTAAGTTTCCCTAATCCTTTCACTATTTCATTAATCCTAATCATCATAGATTCCCCCTTCTCTTAATAATTCCTTAGTTATGGAAGATTGAAAGTGGGTTGTGGTGAATGTTCTGTCTAGACTTATTAATGATGAAATTGATGGGGTTTATGCTAGATTCGGATGAATCTAAGGTTATTGATCACTTACCTTCTATTATTAGAGTTAAATTCATGAATAAAAAAGCTAGGGTTTATACCCAAATTTGGGGCTTTTTCTTGAAATAAAAAATTAGGTCTATCCTTGAGTTAAATCAGCAATTAGTTGTTGGGTTATGATCATCTAGTGCTTAATTTGATATTTTGCTTCTGAATTTCCCGTTTTGACCTTGCAGACCCTGTTTTCCCAAATTCTAGGGTTGGATTTGACCTAAATTGAATGGTAGCAATATTAGTATCATTCTTCATGATTTTTAATCTAGATTTCGATTATGCTTAGACTACTTTGGTTCTGAGGCTCGGCGGAAAGGCAGGGCAAAGGAGTGAGATTTAAGTGGTTGTGGTTCGGACATCCAGGTAGGTTATGGCGTACCTTTAGTGAGAATTCACATAGCAAAGCATAGATTTAGATTATATCGTCGGAGAAAGCATGTGAACCTTTAGGTATGAAGTTTGGATGGATACTGTCTTAGGTTGGGCCTTGGTGTGTGTTTGGGACTAGCCATCCCGTTGTATTGTGATTGATTGTTCTATTGTCTTGGCTTGATGCCATTTGTTGTTAGTATCTATTAGCATCGGTTGTTCCATCTTGATTATGATATTGTTGGCATACCCACAGTTGGTACTTGTGATTCAGACGTATTGTTCGCGTACCTACTATTGGTACTTGTGATTCGGATATATTGTTGGCGTACCCATTACTGGTACTTGTGATATTGAGCATGATTATTGATGTGAATACATGCATTGCACGCACTCTCATTCTTCATGATATATTGTTAAGATACTGATGATACTAGATCAAACACTGTGATGAGCTGGGCTCGATTTTTACATGAGTGATGTGAGATTCTGATATCTGTTCGTTCCGAAATCATAGATTGAGTGAGGGCATGGACTCCGAGGGTCCCACAGAGTAGTGCCGATGAAAACCCCCCGTGGGCAAAGATCTGGGGTCCCGTCTGTCTGTTAGGCAAAGATCCGGGACGGGTGGCACTTAGACTTCGCGAGTCACCTTGCGTTGTGCTACCAAGATATCGATATTTCTTTTCGGAGTACATATGTAGACAACATATGCATGACATTTCATTGCATTCATACATTATTGGAATGCATCAGATCACAACTTGATTTGGAGATGATTTGATGTTGTACTTGTGATGTTTGATTCGGACTTGATATATTGAGATTTGACACACTTGAGATTAGATGTTCTACTTAGGTTTTGACTCTTACTTGGCTTCTGTTATGTTTGACTTATACTTGTTGGTTTAATTGCCTATCTTACTTTATTATCTGAATTGTGTTAGCTATGCTTAGTCGGCTGATGATTCCTACCAGTATCGTTGTATTGTACTGACCTGGACTTGCCGCATTCCTTTATGAATACAGAGTATGAGGTTAGTTCTACTTGCATCTCTCGTGGCTGATCGTTTTCTTCAGCATTAGCACCAAGTCTTCAGGGTGAGCACGGCCATTCGTTGCCCTGAAGACTTCTCTATAATTTATGTCTTAATCCTCAGAGACATAGACATTTTTATGTATTATTATTTCCTCTTAGATACTCTTGTATGCCTTAGACTAGACCCTGGGGGCATTATTATTATTCCGTACTATTCTACTATATACATTATCATGAGACTTACGTATTTATTCTTTTCCGTTGCTTGATTTAATTATTTATGTCCTTAATTATCGTTGGGTTGAGGATTCACTTACTGAGGTGGAAAAGGTAAGTGCCCGCACAGCTTAGGCAAAATAGGTCGTGATATCTTAGCCCTCAACCTGATGTCAGATACAATTTCTTGAGTAAGCAACACATTTTCTACTATACTTCTTACTTTTACAAATCCAACTTGGTTTAATGATATCAAATCAGGTAAAATCTCCATCATTCTTTCATGAATAAGCCTTGAAAAGATTTTATTCACAAAATTACTCAAACTAATAGGCCTCATATCAGAAAAAGTATTAATAATATCCTTTTTTGGTAAGAGAACCAAATTAGTATGAGTTATAAACTTAGGTAATTTTGCACCACAGAAAGGGGGAATGATCATATTAACAATATCTTCCCCAATGATACTCCAGCATTTCTGAAAATATAGCCCAGTAAAACCATTTGGTGCTTGAGCACTCTCTCCATTTAGATTAAATACCACATTCTTTACCTCTTCACTTGTTGGCATAGCTGTGATCCTGCTATTTTTCTCTTCTGAGATCATATTTGGAACAAGATCCAGAATTGCAATGTTTATAAGGTCTATTTCCTTTGAAAATTGATCCTTAAAGAACTTGATTGCCTCTGTTGCTATCCCATCTTGTTCTTCTATCCAGTTTCCCTCATCATATTGTATTCTTCTTAGCTGTAGCTTCTTCCTCTTGCACTGGACATATGCATAGAAGAATCTTGTGGTCCTATCTCCATCTTGAAACGACTCAGTTTCCAAAGTTGTTTTCCAAATGCAAATATCTGATCAATTCAGCCTGGACTCTGTGCAAATTTCCCCTGTTCTGTGGTGTAGGCTGTAACTCAAATTGTGTCTCATGAACTTTTATCACATCCTCCAAAGCCTCTATCTCCTGGAAAATGTTTCCATATGTGTCCTTGCTCCATTGAACCAAAGCAGCTTTCACTTTTTTGATATTATGATGAAAAATAATGAAAGGATTAGCCAGAAAATCAGTAGTCCAATTGTTCTTCATAGTGTCCAGGAATGTATCATGTTTCACCCAAAACTTCAAAAATTTGAAAGGCTTCTTAATTGGCATAGCATCCCTATTATAAGTAATTAGTAATGGGGCATGATCTGGCTCCGTCCTAATTAGATGCTGAATGTCAATACTAGGGTACCTGTCTTAGAGATCTGATTCCCCAAACACCTATCCAACCTCTTAAAAATGCGGTCATCCCCACTGTGCCCATTCCACCATGTGTATTTACTTCCCTTAAATCCCAGATCATAAACTCCACAGTTTCGTATACATGAAATAAAGTCTTGCCTTTCATTTATACTAACTGGTAAGCCACCACATATTTCCTCCTCAGATGTAATTACATTAAAATCTCCACCGATCATCCATGGTTTGATTATAGAACTAGCCATTGCTTCCAAGCTCTCCCATAATTCCAATCTCTCATGTTGAGTGCATTTGGCATACACTACTGTCACAATTAATTCTTCTTGCATCCCTTGCCATTTGAGTTCATTAGTGATATATTGTTTATGATCCATCACCAGCTCTACTTCAAACATTTCATCTACAAATATCCAAATCTTTCCAGATTATTCACCAATGCAGTGTACATGTTTAATCTCCTTTTATATCCTTCAATGTTGTCAGCAAGTTGAAAAGGTTCCAACAGCCCTATGAAACCAAAATGGTATTGCATATGCATTTTGGTTAATCTTTGAAAAGCATCCATTGTATTCACAGACCTAATGTTCCAAATCATTGCATTCATAATTAAACATTTGCTTTATTTATGTCACACCCTAACCTTGGTGAGGTATGATGGCACCCAATACCTGGCTAGTACTAAGGGAACCAAACTGTATCTATCATCCTCTATGTCCCGAAGGACAAATGAGACCAACGAGACCAACCTTGTCACGACCCAGTTAGGGGCCGCGACGGGTACCCGGGGCTAACCGCCGAGCACCGCTCGCTCTAACACTTATCTTACTCGATTAATGATCCTTTTTTATCACATTTATACTCAAGCATCGAAAAATCATAGTTTATGTGGAAACATAAATACTTTTATATCTATATAGAGATTTTTAGTATATCAAAATAATAAGTGCACATACACATGAAAAATGTGAGACCATGCTACCCACACTGCGCATCTACGAGCCTCTACTGACATATTATACAAATAGACGGAACAAGACTCCGTCATGCCCAAAATATATATACATGAATGCCAAAAGATTGATCATAAGCACCTCCGGACAATGGAGTGCCTTCAATCAGCTGAAAGCTCCTAAGAATCTGGATCGAGCTCGTTTCCCTGTCTACCTGTGGGCATGAACACAGCATCCAAAGAAAAGGACATCAGTACGAATGTTGTACTGAGTATGAGAGGCATAAACAATGAAGGAGAACAACAATAATATAAGGATAACATCAATACGAACATCTGAATCTGAACAATAATCATAAGAGGAGTGATATATGCTGTCTTACTCATACTCATCATCAAATCATGTATGCATGAAATGCAAGCTGCCCGTCCTTATCGGAACGGTGTGATAATCAATAATAAGCTCGCGTCCAGATCTCCTGCATCCGGGGTACCTTCTCATGCCGCCCACTAGTGGTGTCTGCCCACGCCCAAAGGTCGTGGTGTATCCGTATAGCTGCCCGCCATAGCGGTGACTGCCCGGCCAACTAGGCGCGGTGTGATGCAATCATGACATGCTCATTATAAAATACTTATAATAATATGTTTCAAAATATGCTTATCTTAACATAATACATGCATAAGTCTCGAGATCATATATACTCTATCGGGGTGACGTAAGGTCGTGATCCCCCGATTTCATTATGGTGCAATTATTGACATCTGCCTCACCTTGGAGGAATTAGTACATAAGGTGAGTGTAAGAAATAAAGGCATCATCATATCATATCTCTTATCTTATATAGGCATATAGAAATATAGGTTTTTAGCTTCTCGGAATACATGAACTCACGAAGAGGAAAAAACTTATACCATAGGATTCATGCCTTTGGAAAGAAAGGACTAGCCTCACATACCTGGTCGCTTAGCTACGCTATCGATCACTGTCTTCCTTTGAAGTCACGTCGTTACCTTCACGAGAGAATCGTATTAACATTAGTTAATCGACCATAAGAATGCGTCGTTATTTCTAGAGAAAATTAGGCGGCCTCTCCTTTGCTTCTACTACCTCTTTCCCGTTCCATTTCAAATCCTAAACATCTACAACAACACACATGATATTGTACGCAACAATCCTCATTCCTATACTTTAAGCAAAATCCACCATTTTCATCCAATTTCTCCATATTTAATGGTTTTCGCTTATCATCATGATTTTACTCACTTCACACTTATTCCATGGTCTACACGTTATTTATAACGTATTCATATTCATAACATGTCAACTTCCATGATTCCTGTTATGTCCCGTGTTTTCGCATAATTGGAAATCGAGAAATAATTAAGACTTGTGTGCTATAAGGAAATAATTGATTTTAGTTAAAATGTCTAGGTTGTTTATGAAAATATTGGTGTGGAAATGTGGAGGAAGTCCAAGGGCAAAAATTGGAATTTTGGAAATTAGTTTCGGGAATTACAAAACGAGATTTCAACGAATTAGGCCAAGAAAAATTTGAAGGAAAATTGAAGCCCAAGACCATGGGGTGGCCGGCCATGAGGCCTTGGCCCAAGACCCATTTAATGGTCATGTGCTTCCCATGTGCCTACTAATCAATCATGTATATATGCATACTTATCCATAGATAATTCAAGAAGCAAAATTAAAAAAAAAAACTCATCCTTGAGTTCTTGAACCCTTCGGCCGAACCCCATTCCACAACAACAAAAAAAATTTCCTAGCCTTGCTTTGGTTCGAAAGATCTTGTTCTTCTCATATTTGTAGTAAGTTCAAGATGCTCTCCGACGTGATACAATTTGTTTGGCGAGAGAAGCACGTTTGCAGCAAGTCAGAAATTCTAGAAAAGGTATGAATTTTGTTACTTTAATATTGTGGAATTGGTATGAATGTGTTAAGGATTGGGAATAGACGAGAATCCCGTAATTTTGATGTGTGTATGAAGCCGTGTGTGCATGTGTGTTTAGTGAAGTGGCCGTGAACCACAAGGTGTGTAAGGCAAGGTGAAATTGAATTGTTAGTTCGTTAGTTGCGTCGTTGTGACATTTATGACGTAAATGAATGTTTAACGAATTGAATTGGCGTTGGAAAATGATTGTGGATTATTATGGGAAAGTATATAATTTCGGTATATTTGTGTATATCATTGTATAATTATGATATTAAGGCTTTAAATGTGACTTATGGTTGTTGTTAATGAATTTGGAATGAAACAATGTAAGTTGGAATGTTCATCGGAATTTTTGATGTTTCGGGCGAAATATGGAAAGTAAGGAACTTCTTGAATTTATGTATAGTGTTTGGAACCTAATTGGGATGTGTTTGAATAACCTTGAATGGGTGAATAAATACAATAAGGTGAACATTAGTTTGGTATTGTGAAGTTTGAATGAAAGTTGTCAACTTATATAGTAAGGAAGAATATTGAATTTAAAGTGCTTTAGTTGTGGTTTGTGTTGTTTGTGATGTTTGGGTTGTTGTTGTTGATGTATTTGAGCCGAGCTAAGTCTCGGGGGTGCTAGATATATAGGGGAAATGGTGCCAAAATTTCAGTAGGCAAAAATGAATTTAAGGGCATTTTTAAGCTTAAGAATCTCTAATTGGTAACTTTGACCATTTGTAGATTTTGGACGAAACGGGATTTGATTTTGGAGTGAGCATAAGACGTTTCTAAGGTATGTAAAGCTTCCCACTTCTTCTTTTGGCATGTCTTAGAACGTTAGGTTGATATCGGAACCCCGGGAGCAATTCTGCTCCTCGAAATCCGATCTAGAAAATGGCTACTATTCATTCAATTCAATTGAAGCCTAATGTTCCTATTTTGGCTAGAAAGCAATCAAACGTCCGAAACTTATGCAAATGCAATTGGATTACTTTGAAACCTTTATGTATGATCCCATAGACCCTAAATGTCCGTAAATTATGTTCGCCACCTCGACTTGACCCGAGGTGGGCCCGCTAACCCCGAGATGCCTTATTTGTTCTACTAGGCTCTCTTTTTGGATAAGCTTCGATAAAGAATCTTCGATTTTGAAATTGTCCTCTATGAAATAATGTTCGGAACACTATGATATAACAAGCTATGTTTTGAGCTATATGTACCACTTTGGAAACATTTTGTGAAATAAACTTTCGTACCAACTAATTATTTGACTATTTTGGTTAATGAACTGACTTATGAAGTAATCAAGATTTGAAAGGCTATTTTAATGTAAAAAGTGCATTGTTTGCTCACGACTCCGCTCGTGCCTTATTATGACTTCGTTCACCGGTTCCCGGGCCGGTTATGATTCGTGCGCTCTATGATGATTCGGCCGTATGCTGTGTTACGGTTCCCCGAGGCCTCGCCATAGGGCCGGGTTCCGTTTGGAGTTATGCTGTGATATGGCTGTGATGTGATACGCTCATATGTGTATGTTCGAGGATGTACGGAGATTTGAACCTTCTGGTGTTATGCTGTGTGTGGCACTAGCGTCGGAGTGGTGACCACGTTCCCGAGCTTTGCATGATTTTGTTTGCATTATGTTTATATGATTTTGATAAACATTTTGATATACTGTTCGGCATTTCTCTCTTTTGTATTCTGTTCGCTTTCAGTTGTGGCCTATATTTTTGTACTCCATGCTTTACATACTCAGTACATCTTTCGTACTGACCCCCTTTCTTCGGGGGCTGCGTTTCATGCCCGCAGGTACAGACGCCGGTGATCCACCACTGTAGGCTCCACTTCTTCTATTTCGGAGTACTCCCTTTATTCGGAGTCCACTTTTGGTATATATATCTTTCGCCATGTATATATTTCTGTATATCTGACTATTTGGGTACGGCGGGGCCCTGTCCCGTCATATGATTCTGTCGGTCAGTTTAGAGGTCTGTGGACATGTCTGTGGGTTATGGTCTGTTTGTATGCTTATGTGAATATGTTGTTTAGGCGATCCCATACGCCGAGGCGGTCGGTCCGCATATGTTTATACGTTGCCTTGTTAGCCTTGTGTGGCCTTTGCTGGTGTTTGCTGTGTGCAGGATTATTCTGGATAGTCCGAAAAACAAAGGAGACTCTGCCGAATTTTTTCTGGAAATTGTCTAAATTTGGAATATAGCCTTTCGGCTTCTGCTATGTGTTTGAATACGTTTGATAGATGGGTTTGGGTGCCCAGATCGGGCACTAGTCACGGCCTACGGGCTTGGGTCGTGACAAAAGTGGTATCAGAGCAGTTTGTCCTCGGAATGTCTACAGGCCGTGTCTCGTAGAGTCTTGTTTATCGATGTGTTGTGCACCACATCTATAAACAGGAGGCTACAGGGCATTTAGGGTGTTACTTTTCTTTGGAATCTTAGATCGTGCGATAGAGCTGTGCTATTAGGACGATTCTAATCTGACCCGTTATTGTGTTTGCAGTGAGGCCTCCGAAGAAGGCAGCGGCGGCCCAGAAGGGCAAGGCGAGGATGGGAGAGACTAGTCAGGCCCAGCGAGCTACCCGGGCTCGTGTTTATGATTTGCCTGAGGTTGTGCCTCATTCTGAGGGGTCCGCTACACCACCATTGGTACAACCCAGAGCAGGTCCTTCAGCAGCTCCAGAGGCCCGAGTACTCATTCCCGAGACTCCAGCTCCTCAGCCAGGGGCGGAGGACAGGACCCTGAGGGAGGCTGTACAGTTGCTGACCACATTGGTAGCGGGGCAGGCTCGCAGACGCGGGCGGAGGGATGATGATGATGATGACAGGCGTGACAGCCTGCGGGTTCGAGAGTTCTTATTGTGTGGCCCTCCATAGTTTTTTCGGGTCTAAGCCCGATGAGGACCCCCATGATTTTATTCGGGGGATGCGGCGCTCACTAGACTTGGTCAGGGCTTCAGAGACCGAGTCGGTCGAGTTGGCCTCGCATAGACTTCGGGATGTTGCTGCTCACTGGTATGAGACCTGGGAGCTATCTAGGGGCGAGGGTGCTCCTCCAGCTACTTGGGACGAGTTTGTGACTGCTTTCACCCGCCATTTTCTGCCCCCAGAGTTGCGACAGGCGCGGGCTGATCGATTTTTACATCTGCAGCAGAGGGGTCGGAGCGTTCGTGAGTATAATCTGGAGTTTGATTCCCTGGCCCGGTATGCACCTGCCGTAGTAGCAGATATGTCTGATCGGATGCACAGATATGTTATGGGATTGGATCGTTATTTGATCGACGGCTGTATGGCGGTGTCGTTGTAGATGGATATGGATATTGCCCGACTACAGGCTTATGCGATGGGTATGGAGGACCGTCACAGGTTTGATTATTCTAGCAGAGATCGGGACAGGAGGCCGCCCAAGAGGGCTAGGTCCGCGGGACATTCTGGAGATTCTCGAGCCGGACAGCAGCAGACAGGCAGACAGCTTCCTCCGTCCGGTCGGAGTACTCAGGCAGGTGGCAGGAGATTTGATAGTGCAGGACCGTCTGGGGCTGGTCAGAGCTCCAGGGCGGCAGGTTCACAGGTATCTAGAGGCCCTAGCCAGGCCAGACCACCCAGGCCCCGTTGTTCTCATTGCGGGAATTCTCATCCTGGGGAGTGCTATCGAGCTACTGGAGATTGTTTTTCGTGCGGTGGTCAGGTCCATTTTATGCGAGATTGTCCGTTGGCTAGCGGTTCTGGTAGTGTGGCTCAGCCGACAGGGTCAGCCGCCGGTTCATCATCTGCTCCATCTGTTGCACGCCTTGCAGGGCGAGGTGCGCCGGCACCGGCGGGATGTGGTCGAGGCCGCGGTGGTGTTTCAGGTTCTAGCGGTCCCTCGAACCGCATATACGCATTGGCCAGCCGCCAGGATCAGGAGGCTTCGCCGAATGTCGTCAAAGGTACACTACTGATTTTCTCCAGATCTGTATATGCCCTGATTGATCCCGGTTCTACCTTATCATATATTTCCCCGCTTGTTGCTAGTAAAATTGGGATAGTGTCTGAGCCTATAGAGCCATTTGAGGTAGCCACACCGGTTGGAGATTTTGTTATAGCGAGGCAGGTTTATAGGGATTGTTCTGTGACTATATATGATTGTTGCACTAAAGCTGATTTGATAGAATTAGATATGCTGGAATTCGACGTTATTATGGGTATGGACTGGTTATCTTCCTGTTATGCTAATGTTGACTGCCAGAACAAGGTAGTCCGTTTTCAGTTTCCAGGGGAACCAGTTATAGAGTGGTTCGGGTCTACAGCATCGCCGATGGGTACGTTTATTTCATACCTCAAGGCTAAGAAGACGATCCAGAAAGGTTATATCTATCATTTGGTTCGTGTGCACGATACTGCAGCTGAGACACCTACCCTTCAGTCTGTTCCGGTCGTTAGTGAATTCCCCGATGTATTTCCAGACGAGCTTCCTGGCCTTCCGCCAGAGCGGGAGATAGACTTTGCTATAGAGTTGATACCGGATATGCAGTCTATATCTATTCCTCCGTACAGAATGGCACCGGCCGAATTGAAGGAATTGAAAGAGCAGCTGAAAGATTTGTTGGATAAGGGTTTTATTAGACCCAGCACATCACCCTGGGGAGCGCCGGTATTATTTGTGAGAAAGAAAGATGGGTCACTGCGGATGTGTATTGATTATCGGCAATTGAATAAGGTGACTATAAAGAATAAATATCCCCTCCCCCGGATTGATGATTTGTTTGATCAGTTGCAGGGTGCTAAATATTTTTCGAAGGTAGATCTGCGCTCAGGTTATCATCAGGTGCGAGTGCGGGAATCAGATATCCCGAAGACTGCTTTCAGGACCCGGTACGGGCATTATGAATTCAGAGTTATGTCTTTCGGGTTGACTAATGCTCCAACGGTATTTATGGATCTCATGAATCGGGTATTCTGGCCTTTCTTGGATATGTTTGTTATTGTGTTCATTGACGATATCCTGATTTACTCGCGATCAGCCGAGGAGCATTCAGATCATTTGAGGACGGTACTTGGTATTCTCCGTCAACAGAAATTATATGCTAAATTCTCCAAATGTGAATTCTGGTTAACTTCTGTGGCATTCTTGGGCCATATTGTCAGCGCAGACGGTATTCGGGTCGATACGCAGAAGATTGAGGCTGTACAGAATTGGCCCAGGCCTACTACACCGACAGAGGTGCGCAGTTTTCTGGGATTAGCCGGATATTATCGCAGGTTCGTGGAGGACTTTTCTTCTATTGCAGCACCACTGACGAAGCTTACTCAGAAAGCAGCGAAATTTCTGTGGACCGATGCCTGCGAGCGCAACTTCCAGATGTTGAAAGAAAAGTTAGTTTCAGCGCCAGTTTTGACTCTTCCAGAGGGACCAGATGGGTATGTTGTCTATTGTGACGCCTCTGGTATTGGGATAGGTTGTGTGTTGATGCAGCACGGTCGAGTCATAGCCTATGCTTCCCGGCAGCTCAGACCGCACGAGAAGAATTATCCCACTCATGATCTTGAGTTGGCCGCAGTGATTCATGCTTTGAAGATTTGGCGGCATTATTTATATAGGTTCCATGTCGATATTTATACGGACCATAAGAGTCTCCAGTATATTTTTAAGCAGAAAGAATTGAATTTGCGGCAGAGAAGATGGGTTGAGTTACTGAAGGATTATGATGTTGATATTTTGTACCATCCTGGGAAAGCCAATGTGGTAGCGGATGCACTTAGCCACAAGTCTATGGGCAGCTTGGATGACGTACCATCTGGTAAGAAAGATTTGGTTCGTGATATTCATCAGCTGGCCAGCCTTGGAGTTCGTTTGGCAGATTCTGGAGATTCTGGGATTTCTGTTCGTGCAGTTGCTGAATCATCTTTTATAGTAGATGTAAAGCAGCGTTAGTTCGAAGATCCTATTCTGGTTCAGTACAGAGATGTGGCCCTTAATAAAGACAAGACTCCGTTTGAAATTTCACCTGAAGGGGTATTATTATATGAAGGCAGATTTTGTGTTCCGGATGTTGCAGGCTTACAACGACAAATCATGGGCGAGGCGCATAATGCACGGTATTCTGTTCATCCTGGTTCCACTAAAATGTATTATGATCTCAGGTGTTTGTATTGGTGGGACGGTATGAAGAAAGATATTGCCGAGTTCGTTAGTCAGTGCCCGAATTGTCAGCAAGTTAAAATTGAACACCAGAAGCCCGGTGGGTTATTACAGGAGATGGAAATTCCATCCTGGAAATGGGAGATGATTAATATGGACTTCGTTGTTGGGTTACCGCGCACTCCACGCAGGTATGATTCTATTTGGGTTATTGTTGACAGATTGACGAAATCAGCCCACTTTCTCCCAGTCTGGACTACGTATTCGGCTGAGGACTATGCTAGATTGTATATCAGAGAGATAGTCATACTTCACGGAGTCCCTATATCTATTATTACTGACCGAGGTGCCCAGTTTACGGTAAATTTCTGGAGGTCATTTCAGGAGGGATTGGGGACGTCCACAGGTAATCTAAACTTTTCAGTTTGTTATGTTGAGTGACAAAATGAACTACGTATGTCATCATTAAAAAGGGACACCCCCGCCATGATCATAAGACTTTATAAGATTAATTTAACATTCGGGGACGAATGTCCTTAAGGGGGGGGGGGGGAGAATGTTATGTCCCGTGTTTTCGCATAATTGGAAATCGAGAAATAATTAAGACTTGTGTGCTATAAGGAAATAATTGATTTTAGTTAAAATGTCTAGGTTGTTTATGAAAATATTAGTGTGGAAATGTGGAGGAAGTCCAAGGGCAAAAATTGGAATTTCGGAAATTAGTTTCGGGAATTACAAAACGAGATTTCAAGGAATTGGGCCAAGAAATATTTGAAGGAAAATTGAAGCCCAAGACCATGGGGTGGCCGACCATGAGGCCTTGGCCCAAGACCCATTTAATGGTCATGTGCTTCCCATGTTCCTACTAATCAATCATGTATATATGCATACTTATCCATAGATAATTCAAGAAGAAAAATAAAAAAAAAACTCATCCTTGAGTTCTTGAACCCTTCGGCCGAACCCCGTTCCACAACAACAAAAAAATTTTCCTAGCCTTGCTTTGGTTCTAAAGATCTTGTTCTTCTCATATTTGTAGTAAGTTCAAGACACTCTCCGACGTGATACAATTTGTTTGGCGAGAGAAGCACGTTTGCGACAAGTCGGAAATTCAAGAAAAGGTATGAATTTTGTTACTTTAATGTTGTGGAATTGGTATGAATGTGTTAAGGATTGGGAATAGACGAGAATACCGTAATTTTGATGTGTGTATGAAGCCGTGTGTGCATGTGTGTTTAGTGAAGTGGCCGTGAACCACAAGGTGTGTAAGGCAAGGTGAAATTGAATTGTTAGTTCGTTAGTTGCGTCGTTGTGACATTTATGACGTAAATGAATGTTTAACGAATTGAATTTGCGTTGGAAAATGATTGTGGATTATTATGGGAAAGTATATAATTTCAGTATATTTGTGTATATCATTGTATAATTATGATATTAAGGCTTTAAATGTGACTTATGGTTGTTGTTAATGAATTTGGAATGAAACAATGTAAGTTGGAATGTTTGTCGGAATTTTTGATGTTTCGGGCGAAATATGGAAAGTAAGGAACTTCTTGAAATTATGTATAGTGTTTGGAACCTAATTGGGATGTGTTTGAATAACCTTGAATGGGTGAATAAATACAATAAGGTGAACATTAGTTTGGTATTGTCAAGTTTGAATGAAAGTTGTCAACTTATATAGTAAGGAAGAATATTGAAGTTAAAGTGCTTTAGTTGTGGTTTGTGTTGTTTGTGATGTTTGGGTTGTTGTTGTTGATGTATTTGAGCCGAGCTAAGTCTCGGGGGTGCTAGATATATAGGGGAAATGGTGCCAAAATTTCAGTAGGCAAAAATGAATTTAAGGGCATTTTTAAGCTTAAGAATCTCTAATTGGTAACTTTGACCATTTGTAGATTTTGGACGAAACGGGATTTGATTTTGGAGTGAGCATAAGACATTTCTAAGGTATGTAAAGCTTCCCACCTCTTCTTTTGGCATGTCTTAGTACGTTCCTGAGCTTTGCATGATTTTGTTTGCATTATGTTTATATGATTTTGATAAACATTTTGATATACTGTTCGACATTTCTCTCTTTTGTATTCTGTTCGCTTTCAGTTGTGGCCTATATTTTTGTACTCCATGCTTTACATACTCAGTACATCTTTCGTACTGACCCCCTTTCTTTGGGGGCTGCGTTTCATGCCCGCAGGTACAGACGCCGGTGATCCACCACTGTAGGCTCCACTTCTGCTATTTCGGAGTACTGACTTGATTCGGAGTCCACTTTTGGTATATATATATCTTTCGCCATGTATATATTTCTGTATATCTGACTATTTGGGTACGGCGGGGCCCTGTCCCGTCATATGATTCTGTCGGTCAGTTTAGAGGTCTGTGGACATGTCTGTGGGTTATGGTCTGTCGGTATGCTTATGTGTATATGTTGTTTAGGCGATCCCATACGCCGAGGCGGCCGGTCCGCATATGTTTTGTCACGGGCTGCCTCCTTTATAGTGTCTGTGGTACACTAATGGCCCGTGCGGCGCCCGTAGTCCAGGCGGACTACGAGCCAGCCTAATGATAGTCCCAGGACTCATGGCATGATCTTATGTCCATGGCTTTGGAGGCTTAGCTTCAACGGTGCTGCTGAGACGATGTCAAGGCTTTGGCCTTGCCTTGCTAGAATGCCCCTGTGGCAGGTTTCATATGTTCTGTCTTTGCCTGCACTCACACTTGGGGTTGGCTATGGACATGACAGTCCCTCGCCAGGAGCTGAGCGTCGCGGGTGCGCGCACAGTCCAATCCTCTGGCTTGACACTGGTCGGGTGCCTGTACGCCCGAGCGGTGCGACGCCTGAGTAGGGCAACTCTTGAATCCTTGGCCTATGTCATGGGTGTTCTTTGTAGTATGCCTATGATGCGGCTTTGCTAAATGTAGCCCTCGCGACATACTTCCATCTTGCACGGTGCAGCGTCGCCCTACGACTGCACGTCTAGGCCAACGGACCCTTGGTCGCTAGGCTGAACCTGAGCCAAGCTCACAAGTCAACACACGAGGCTCTTAGGATGGATGCCTCGAGTGTTCAATCGGCACGGAGGGATTTTTTATTCCTAAGGATAGCCCGCAGGGCATAGTCGGTCCACTCCGGCCCTCGTTGGGCGCCCAACGCTGGCCTGTGGCCGAGCGCCGCCCATAGAGTTGCGTGACTCGTATGGGTAACTAGGATCCAATGGGGATGCCTAGGCAGGCCATTGAGGTTGTCCCCCAAGGATGCTCACTTAGTACGGCTTGATGGTGGCACGTACGGGGGAGGCTGGCTGAGCTGAGACACCTCTGCCCCCCTTATATATGCTTTAAAAAGAAAAGCCCAAGGCTTAGCACTGGACATGATTCTGCCCGAGAATCACACTTGGTCTTTCTTGATGAGTCGAACTCCAAATGAAGCGCCGCCTGTTCCTAACGCTTTCTCTTGACTTCCTTCACTCCTCCATGAAGTTTCATCTCATTCCCATGCTCGTGGAACGCGATATGGCCTTAGGAGCTTTGACACTGACACTGCTCCTTGGCTAAGTCAAGCCCTTAGGAAAATGATGTTCAAATGACGCCAAACTTGGTAAGCATATTGAATAACATCCTAGGAAGGGCGTGTTCACCCGAAATCCCAAGATTCCATCTGTGGCTCGGAAATGCTCGGGACTGACACTCAGGCTCGCACGGGGTCGCTCGAGCGTCGACGACCCGTGGGCTTATCTCAGATCCTTGCTACACTCCCTTGCTGCTCCTAGGATATGCAATGGAGCATATCTATGATGATTGTGGACTCTCGTCCTTCGGCACCCATGTTGGTGCACGTCGCCCGCACGACTAACACTGCCTGCGGGGCTGACACTGCCTGTGGGTTGGCACTGCCTGTGCGACTGACACTGCCTGTGGGCTGGCACTGCCTGTGCGACTGACACTGCCTGTGGGCTGGCACTGCCTGTGCGGCTGACACTCGTTTGGCCCGCTCGGGCGCGCAAGGTTGCGGGCGCCAAGGCACAATTAAGGCAGCCCGTAACATTCTCCCCCACTCAAGCTAGGCATCGTCCCCGATGCCTCATAACGCCAACGACAACCCGGAGTTTGACCCCTCGGGGTTTTACATCGCGGCCCCAAATCCTGCGGGTTCGCAACCCTTGTGTGTTTTTCTTAAAAATGGAGTCGTGCCCGTGCACTGCTCCCCCAAGTTTCTCCCAAGCGTGCCTCTGCACTTCACCTCCCGGTGTTTACTTGGAAAGCGCCTCCGCGCTTGCACCCTCTGGTGGCTAACTTTGTGGTGACCTCGTTGTCAACCACGCCATGATCCTCACGGCAACTGATGCATCCTCTGGTGGACTAACTTTGAGTGGTGGCACTCTTGCTAGCCACATGATGATTGTAGCAAAATGGAAAATCCGTTTTTGGAAGTCTGCTTCCACCTGGTAACTTACATCTGAGACCTTTCCTGACTAGGGCACTTAGTTTACAGTCAGTTGATGTACTGCTTCCTTTGTATCTTTAGCCCGGTTTAGGATTGGCACGCCTTGATGTGACACATGCAACCCCCACTATGTTTGGTGCGGTCTCTTTGCTCTACTTGTGGAAGATTTTCCTCTAATTGGAGATGCATGGGCCCAATGTTGTCGCAATGGGTGAATACTCCCCCACATGGGTGGCGGTAGTACTGAAATGCTGATGCCGATGTTCCAAGATGTCCTCATCTCTTGGTGATACATTAGAGATTGAGCTCTTGGCGAGCAATGGCGCTCTAGGCGAGCGATGGCCGAGCCCTTGGCGGGCGATAGCTGAGGCCTTGGCAGGCGATACAGCTCTCGGCGGATGATGTTTGAGCCCTTGGCGGGCGATGACGCTCTAGGAGAGCGATGGGCGAGCCCTTGGCGGGCAATAGCCAATGATGGCGGCCTGATGGCCGATGATGATGGCGGCCTGATGGCCGATGATGGGAGGACGACCTGCTGGTCGATGATGTGAGAACGGCATGTTGGCCGATGATGATGGCGGCCTGATAGCCGATGATGAGGGCGTATGTCTGTTGACCCTATGTCTGCCGATGACTTGATGACCCTAGGTCTGGTAATGATCTGATGACTCATATGCGCATCCCTTGGTATGGCACCAATATCGTGATGATATCCTGATGGCTATTGTGGGCATCCCTTGTTGTGGCGCTCTCGCCAACCATGCTGTTAGAGACCCTCTTCTTTTGTGGGCAACTCACCTTGTTGGGTGTATAAGCAAGGTCAAGTACCGATGTCATGACTCGGAGTGACTTGCAATTTGAGCCGATGCCCTGGTGGGCAAATTGTAACTGACATAACGACTTGCTTATATCCTGGCATTGGTGGCTGCTTGAAGCTCAACTATAAACCAATCTGCATATAATATGGCCTCTGGAAAGACCATGTTGCACCATGGCATCTTCGGCAACTCATGTGTTTGGTACCATGTGGTACTGAGAAGAACTCTTAGAACATACTCCTGGTGAGTACTTGATTTTTCTCTGCTCGAGAGGAGATAGCTTCCTACATGCATGACCAGAGGTCTTTGTTCTCGAATTGATCATCATCTGCTTGATGCCCGATTCTCCAGTGTGGTACCTGTGTTACCGTCCTGGTTGTTCGGTATCCCTTGGTTATCCTTTGGATAGATCGAATTCTCGAACTTGAAGCTTAGCTATTCCCCACTCTTATGTTGGTCAATGATCTTTGCCTCCTCACCTTGGTGATTCAGCATGATGAAATGCCCAACCCACGCGTCGTGGATCGGTGACTTTTCGCAATGTCTCTCGCCATGCAATCAGCCTAATTTTGGTGTTGTTCCGTGTGTCGGTTTAACAACACAACGTGCGACATGTGCCTCCCCACGCTCAGTGGTTCGGCTCTTCAATGTTATGTCCCGTATTTTCGTATAACGGGAAATCAAGAAAGAAAGAAGACTTGTGTGAGTTGAGGAAATATTTTGATTTTGGTGAATATGAACATGTTGGTTATGGAGTCATAAATGTTAAGACCTCGGGGAAGGCCGAGGGTAAATTTGGAATTTCGGAAATTTGTTTCGGGAATTACAAAACGAGGCGTTTAGTGAATTGGGCCAAGAAAAATGCAATACAAAAATTGAGGCCCAATTGAGTATTGGCCGGCCCAAAGGAGAAAACCCAAGTCCATTTCATTAAGGTCATGTGCTATGCACATGACCTATAAGTGGATATATATGACTTAGGCTTGGCCTTATCAAGACCATAACAAGAAAAAAATCAAAGAACACAAAGTTAGGGGGTTTCGGCCACTAGAGAGAAAAAGAAGGAAAAATTTCCAACCTTGGTTGTTGTTTCAAAAATCTTGAGTTTTACATAGTGGTGAAGTGCTCAAGACGCTCTCCGACGTGATACAATTAGTTCGGAGAAAGAGCGACGTTTGCGGCAAGGCGGAAACTCAAGAAAAAGGTAAGATTTTTATGTTTTAATGATATGAAATGGATGTATATGTGTTGTTGATTGAATTAGTGTGAAGATTTTGGAATGGGGTTGTGTTTGTGCATGGTGTGTGTGTGTATAAAGGGTGTGTTTGGCCGAAAGTGAGGGAGGTGAAAGGCCTAAGAATTTGAGCTTGTTTAGTTTGAATAATGTGTTGTTGTGGTCATTATGTTGTAAAGGATTGATTAAGGAATTGAGTTGGTATTAGAAAATAATTTTTGACGTTATCGGAAAGTGTATACCCTTGGTATATTTGTGTATATCATAGTATCTTTATGATACTAAAGACTTTGAATATGATTCATGGTTGATGAAAATGAGTTTGGAATGAAACGACGCAAATTAGAACGTTCGTCGTAACTTTTGGTGTTTGAATGAAAATTGGAAAGTAGTGAACTTTGGGGATGCTTGTATGCGGTTTGGAACTTGTTTGTTATGTAATGGAATAATCTTGAATGAATGAATACAATAATGTGGATATAAGTTGAAATTGTGAAGTTTGGAAATAGGATTACCAACTTATGAAATAAGGTGCAATTGTGAAGTTAGTGTGTTTGATTGTGATTCGTATTGTGTAATGATGTGTGGGTTGTTGTTGTTGTTGTATTTTGAGCCGAGCTAAGTCTCGGGGGTGTTTGATTTATAGGGGAAGTGCTGCCGAAATTTCGGTAGCCAAGTTTAGCCCCAAAGATGAATATGTTAATTCTCATGAATAGTAACTGGTAAAAGTGACCATTTGCAGTTTCTGGACGAAACGGGAACTGCGATTTGAGGAGCGTAAGGCGCCAACCAGGTATGTAAAGCCTACCTCTTATTCTTTTGGCATGTCCTAGACCTACTAGGTAAATTTCAGAATCTCGGGAATAACTTTGCTCTCGGAAATCGAGGTTCAAGTTCAAGCACTATTCATTCAGCGCGATTGAAACCTTTTGGTCCCATTTGGGTAAAAGAACGCTCGTACCTCCATAACTTGTGCTGTTGAGTCCGAAACTCTTCGAAACTTTTGTAAATGACTATATGAAGCCAAAAACCTGCGATTTGTGTCCGCCGCCTCAATTTGACCCGAGGTGGGCCCGCGAGCCCCGAGGCTCCCCTTATTCGGTTTGTTTGATTCGTTTGTGTCTGTTTTAATCTGCGACTGTTTGTTTATGACCCAAGGATGCGTTGGAAACTTCCTGTGCCATTAATGCACGTTCTGTACTTTGGATGATGTGAGAATTCCGAAAGAGTGACTCATGAACAGTTTTCTTACGAATTTGACAGCTCGGAACTTCGTAACCTCTATATGCCTACTTTTATCAATCCGATTCCTACTTCGAGCCTCTTGGTGTCAGTGTATACTTATATGTAAACTATATGTTGAGTTCGATAAATTATTTTTGATATGCATATGGTTTCTGCACTACTCTGTTCGTGCTGTCTGCTATGATTTCGCTCGTCGGTACCCGGGCCGACTTTGTGATCGTGCGCACTATGTTATATTCGGGAGTTATGATGTGTTACGGTTTCCGAGGCCTCGCCATAGGGCCGGTTACCGTTTATGGAGTTATGATGTGATATGGCATTTGATATGTTCTGATGATATGATGTGTGTGTGATATGATGTGTCTGGAGATTGTACGGAGATTTGAAAACTTCTGGAGCTATGATGTGTTGTGGCACCAGCGTCGGGGGGTGACCACGTTCCTAAACCCTATACATGATTTGATTTGCATTTGTACGTTCGCCTCCCGCACAGGTTTGCTTTGTTGCGATAACGGTGTGTTTGTTCCTTCTGACTCCCGCTGTGTTTGTGATTTCTGTACCCTCTGCTTTACATACTCAGTACTTCTCCCGTACTGACCCCCGTTTCTTCGGGGGCTGTGTTTCATGCCCGCAGGTACAGAAGCTCGTCTGGGTGGTCCTCCGATTTAGGCTACTCAGTCTGCTGTGTTGGAGAGCTCCCCTTGATCCGGAGCCTACTTTTGGTACATATCTTTTGTTGTGTCTGTATTCTGCATACTTGGATGAGTGGGTACGGCGGGGCCCTGTCCCGTCCTATGTTCATATGTCTTATGTTCTGTTTGTCTAGAGGCCTGTAGTTAGATTTGTGGGTCTTGGGTCCGGTGTGTTCGCATGTGAGTCAGTTTTGTGTTCTTAAGCGGCCCGTACACTACTATGGCCAAGTCGGCCTCTGATTGTGTATGTATGTGTATGCTTCTGGGGGCGATGTGCATTCCGCCACCCTTCGGATGTGTGTGTGTGAAAATTTGGCGATGTATTTTCCGCCTCTTTTCTGATTTGTGATTTGTTTGATTTGTACGGGCGACTGCTTAGGATGAGTGTTCGGTAGATGTCTGATTACGATGTTGAGTTTGAGTATCGTATATTGTGTTTGGACGAGTCTGATTATGATGATCTGGGTGTGAGTTCGTTTGGGGTGTCCCAGTAGGGCACCAGTCGCGGCCCACGGGGCTGGGTCGTGACAAAAGTGGTATCAGAGCGGTTTGTCCTCGGAATGTCTACAGGCCGTGTCTAGTAGAGTCTTGTTTATCGATGTGTTGTGCACCACATCTATAGACGGGAAGCTACAGGGCATTTAGGATGTTACCCTTCTTTGTATTCTCAGATCGTGCGATAAAGCTGTATGATTAGAATGATTCTCCCTTACAAATTGTTGTTCCTACAGCAAGGCTCCAGGGAGCAGGAGTGTCGGTATTTGGGGAAAGATGATTCTGACCCTCTTCCTGCAGGTGATTGTAGGTTGGTGAAGGATGAAGAGGACGGCGTCTGACGATGAGGATGGGGGTGCCAAGAAGGCCCCCAGGCTGTCACCAGGGCCAAGTAGGCAGGGCCCCAGTTACTCGATCGAGACGGATCCTTCGGAGGATTCCCCGGAGGATAGCTATGACACGGATCCGTCGGAGGACCCCTCTACGATTCCTCCAGAGTCTCCGATCCCTGGGGCGGAGGATCCCGTGGAGGATGGCTATGACACAGATATCTCGGAGGGTCTGGCAATGACCCCTCCGGAGCTTCTTACCTCCGCGGAGGAAGATAGTGATGAGGCAGACCCATCGGAGCATTCTTCTGGGACGACGCAGGAGGATATTTTTGAGTATGCACGAGCTCTGGTTATTAGGGAGGACCGTGATAGCCCGGCCACCTCGGAGAGTGCTATGGATTTCTCCGGTTCTTGGCCTGGGTCGCCTGTGAGCCGGGATTTGTCTGACCGTCCGTACCCCTCCGATTCAGATGCAAGTGATAATGGAGACCAGATAGCCAGGGAGCAGACAGACGTGGATGATAGTGGACATACCTCTCACGGCAGCTCCCCAGGTCAGACCCGATATTGATTATCTATAAGTGTATGAGTTTTTAGAATTTTCTATATGTGTATGTTATTCGCGAAACGTTGTTCTATGAAGACGACGAAAATTTAAAGGAATTAGAGATCTAGTGACCCAAGGTAAGGGTGACTAAATGTCCCCACCGTCCGAGTGATTTTGGAAATTCTGGAGGAAGGTAAACAGGAAAGTGCCTCCGATGCCGTTTGAGTTGGGCACGTGTGGTAAGTGTCGACGACGTTATAATTCTCATTTGAAGTTATTGGCCCTGTGTGGCTGCGTTACGACATGATATGGTATATATGTGAGTATATGTGTGTTAGCCCTGTGCGGCGTGATTGGTATTTCTGGTGTACAGGTTTCAGACAGTAAGAAATACAGAGGAAACTCTGCCCAAATTTTTCCAGAAGTATGGAAGTAAATATGTAGACTAAGTACAAAAGGCCCCGCGATACCTATCGGACTTTAATTCTCTTCTGTCGGTGGCCAAAGAACACCTTACGGTGGTATTTTATCGGATCACATCGATTATTTGGAGGCTTAAATTCGTGGGTTGGCCGTGATCATATGCATAGGTGTATGAGAGCGAATGTTTGAGATTCAGAAAGGCGACAAGGTAATGGTACGACTTAGCCGGGTGTGGGACCCGCTACGAAAAATTTCCGAAAAATTTGTTAAGGCCCCGTTTGGCCTAAAATTACGTGACAAAGGTCGTGCGGGGCAATTGACGAAATTATATCAGCCTTAACGTGTCAAAATGCGCGAAAGTTTCGGAGTTAAGCGTGCTCAAGCCAGAGCAATCCTGGATGGGTGACCCCCTGGGAAGTAATGTAAAATTTTGCACAAGTGTAAGTATGATTAAGGAAAATGAAAACTTGGGGTAACCAAAGGTAAATAGAATGAGTGTGGAATAATTAGTGCCCTTTCGAGAGTCGCGCGGAACGAGGCGGACTAAATGGGCAAAAAGAAAAGGGTACGACCCCTCTTGGGAAATTAAACAAATTCGAATAACAGCCAGAGATGTTCGCCAGTAAGGTATGAGTAAACGTGTGTACGTGTATGTGTATGTGTATGTGTGTGTGTATGATTTTCATTCAGGGCCATGAGGGCTAAGAGCCGAGCCCGGAAACTAATGTTGTGGTAAATAGAAGATAAGCAGTGTGAGTAAGTGGAATTTTGAAGGAAGTCGATACGTAAGACGCAAGACGAATTGTGTGATGATTTGGTGAGTGAGTTTGCAAATAAAGGGAAATTCTCATGAATTATTGGAGCCTTATATGAATAATTTGATCCTAAATTGACAATCTATCTGTGGTGCTTCTGCACTCCCGATCCCGATGAGGCTCTGCCTAGTACGCCTCTGTATTCCTGCGTTCGACTGTGTTCCGTCCGATGAACCTTTTGTGCGTTTGATTCTGAATCCGTTTCTGTCTGGCACACCTCTGTGGGTCTGACTCTGGATATACATCCATCTGATATGCTTCGGTGCGTTTGATTTTGACCGTGCGTGTGTTTGATACATTTCGGTTTGTCTGATCACGATTCGGTATGCTTCTGATTTCGGGTTTGTTCGATATGAATCCGTACGTCTGGCTTGATTGTGAATCCGTTTAGTATATCCCCGTGTGTCTGATTCCGTCTACGAATTTGTTTGTTACACCTTTGTACGTTTGACTCCGATCTCAGATGTGTCTGATATGCTTCCGTACCCCTTGATGTTGACTATGAATCCGTCCGCCATAGTTGAGTATGTCTGCCTCCAATTATGAATCCGTCCGATATGTTTATGCGTGTCCGGCTTTAGTTCTGAATCTATTTGGCATGAAGTGTCTGATATGAAGTAAAGTGAGATTACGACGATGAGGTAAGGAAACTCAGGAGTGTGAAAAGAAGATGATATTGACGACGATGTCTGGAAAGCGTCCGTCCCTTACAAGAATATAATGCAGAGTTCGATGATTACGTAGAGTATGAGAAAAGGTACTATGAAGGTATTTGAGTCAGTGATGTGAAGAATCTACCCTAGTATTGGTAAAGAAGACATGTCAGAGAAATCAATAAAGGACAACTATCAAGAGAACCCTCCCGGAGTAGTACGACACCCATGAGTTCGATTCAACATTCGAGGACGAATGTTCTTAAGGGGGGAGGAATGTTATGTCCCGTATTTTCGTATAACGGGAAATCAAGAAAGAAAGAAGACTTGTGTGAGTTGAGGAAATATTTTGATTTTGGTGAATATGAACATGTTGGTTATGGAGTCATAAATGTTAAGACCTCGGGGAAGGCCGAGGGTAAATTTGGAATTTCGGAAATTTGTTTCGGGAATTACAAAACGAGGCGTTTAGTGAATTGGGCCAAGAAAAATGCAATACAAAAATTGAGGCCCAATTGAGTATTGGCCGGCCCAAAGGAGAAAACCCAAGTCCATTTCATTAAGGTCATGTGCTATGCACATGACCTATAAGTGGATATATATGACTTAGGCTTGGCCTTATCAAGACCATAACAAGAAAAAAATCAAAGAACACAAAGTTAGGGGGTTTCGGCCACTAGAGAGAAAAAGAAGGAAAAATTTCCAACCTTGGTTGTTGTTTCAAAAATCTTGAGTTTTACATAGTGGTGAAGTGCTCAAGACGCTCTCCGACGTGATACAATTAGTTCGGAGAAAGAGCGACGTTTGCGGCAAGGCGGAAACTCAAGAAAAAGGTAAGATTTTTATGTTTTAATGATATGAAATGGATGTATATGTGTTGTTGATTGAATTAGTGTGAAGATTTTGGAATGGGGTTGTGTTTGTGCATGGTGTGTGTGTGTATAAAGGGTGTGTTTGGCCGAAAGTGAGGGAGGTGAAAGGCCTAAGAATTTGAGCTTGTTTAGTTTGAATAATGTGTTGTTGTGGTCATTATGTTGTAAAGGATTGATTAAGGAATTGAGTTGGTATTAGAAAATAATTTTTGACGTTATCGGAAAGTGTATACCCTTGGTATATTTGTGTATATCATAGTATCTTTATGATACTAAAGACTTTGAATATGATTCATGGTTGATGAAAATGAGTTTGGAATGAAACGACGCAAATTAGAACGTTCGTCGTAACTTTTGGTGTTTGAATGAAAATTGGAAAGTAGTGAACTTTGGGGATGCTTGTATGCGGTTTGGAACTTGTTTGTTATGTAATGGAATAATCTTGAATGAATGAATACAATAATGTGGATATAAGTTGAAATTGTGAAGTTTGGAAATAGGATTACCAACTTATGAAATAAGGTGCAATTGTGAAGTTAGTGTGTTTGATTGTGATTCGTATTGTGTAATGATGTGTGGGTTGTTGTTGTTGTTGTATTTTGAGCCGAGCTAAGTCTCGGGGGTGTTTGATTTATAGGGGAAGTGCTGCCGAAATTTCGGTAGCCAAGTTTAGCCCCAAAGATGAATATGTTAATTCTCATGAATAGTAACTGGTAAAAGTGACCATTTGCAGTTTCTGGACGAAACGGGAACTGCGATTTGAGGAGCGTAAGGCGCCAACCAGGTATGTAAAGCCTACCTCTTATTCTTTTGGCATGTCCTAGACCTACTAGGTAAATTTCAGAATCTCGGGAATAACTTTGCTCTCGGAAATCGAGGTTCAAGTTCAAGCACTATTCATTCAGCGCGATTGAAACCTTTTGGTCCCATTTGGGTAAAAGAACGCTCGTACCTCCATAACTTGTGCTGTTGAGTCCGAAACTCTTCGAAACTTTTGTAAATGACTATATGAAGCCAAAAACCTGCGATTTGTGTCCGCCGCCTCAATTTGACCCGAGGTGGGCCCGCGAGCCCCGAGGCTCCCCTTATTCGGTTTGTTTGATTCGTTTGTGTCTGTTTTAATCTGCGACTGTTTGTTTATGACCCAAGGATGCGTTGGAAACTTCCTGTGCCATTAATGCACGTTCTGTACTTTGGATGATGTGAGAATTCCGAAAGAGTGACTCATGAACAGTTTTCTTACGAATTTGACAGCTCGGAACTTCGTAACCTCTATATGCCTACTTTTATCAATCCGATTCCTACTTCGAGCCTCTTGGTGTCAGTGTATACTTATATGTAAACTATATGTTGAGTTCGATAAATTATTTTTGATATGCATATGGTTTCTGCACTACTCTGTTCGTGCTGTCTGCTATGATTTCGCTCGTCGGTACCCGGGCCGACTTTGTGATCGTGCGCACTATGTTATATTCGGGAGTTATGATGTGTTACGGTTTCCGAGGCCTCGCCATAGGGCCGGTTACCGTTTATGGAGTTATGATGTGATATGGCATTTGATATGTTCTGATGATATGATGTGTGTGTGATATGATGTGTCTGGAGATTGTACGGAGATTTGAAAAATTCTGGAGCTATGATGTGTTGTGGCACCAGCGTCGGGGGGTGACCACGTTCCTAAACCCTATACATGATTTGATTTGCATTTGTACGTTCGCCTCCCGCACAGGTTTGCTTTGTTGCGATAACGGTGTGTTTGTTCCTTCTGACTCCCGCTGTGTTTGTGATTTCTGTACCCTCTGCTTTACATACTCAGTACTTCTCCCGTACTGACCCCCGTTTCTTCGGGGGCTGTGTTTCATGCCCGCAGGTACAGAAGCTCGTCTGGGTGGTCCTCCGATTTAGGCTACTCAGTCTGCTGTGTTGGAGAGCTCCCCTTGATCCGGAGCCTACTTTTGGTACATATCTTTTGTTGTGTCTGTATTCTGCATACTTGGATGAGTGGGTACGGCGGGGCCCTGTCCCGTCCTATGTTCATATGTCTTATGTTCTGTTTGTCTAGAGGCCTGTAGTTAGATTTGTGGGTCGTGGGTCCGGTGTGTTCGCATGTGAGTCAGTTTTGTGTTCTTAAGCGGCCCGTACACTACTATGGCCAAGTCGGCCTCTGATTGTGTATGTATGTGTATGCTTCTGGGGGCGATGTGCATTCCGCCACCCTTCGGATGTGTGTGTGTGAAAATTTGGCGATGTATTTTCCGCCTCTTTTCTGATTTGTGATTTGTTTGATTTGTACGGGCGACTGCTTAGGATGAGTGTTCGGTAGATGTCTGATTACGATGTTGAGTTTGAGTATCGTATATTGTGTTTGGACGAGTCTGATTATGATGATCTGGGTGTGAGTTCGTTTGGGGTGTCCCAGTAGGGCACCAGTCGCGGCCCACGGGGCTGGGTCGTGACATTCAATGACATTGCCTCCCTACGCGGTAGTTCGGCTTTTTCCTGATTCTGCCTCCCCATTTAACTGGTTTGGCCTTCCATTACAAATGTGGTGGATGGTTCCATCTGCTAATTATGACATATGAACTCCCCGCAAAGAAGCCTGATGATAGGTCCTTCCTTACGTTGTCGCGGCTCCTTGGCGCGCCCCGCTCTAGCTCGGTATCACCCAATGTCTAGAGCTCAAAATTGGAGATCGCTCTCCCTCCATGCTGATAGGTATGATGATAGGTTATTGGCGATAACTCGCCTCCCTTAACACGCAACCCTGACGATCACAAGCTGGGGTTTTGCCCCTTATTTTAGGCGTATAAGCCCATTGATGTTGATGGACTTGCCTTCCATTGCTTGCGACCTTTATGACGGCTAGGCGTCTGATGTTTGTAGTTCCCGCAATTGTGTACCCTCGGGCAATGCTTATGGTCCACCGTTCATCGAGGACACTCGAAAAGATGCAGCTGTTATGTACATGGACAAGAGACCTTGACTGGGCAAGTTTTTGATGCACTCACCGTCTCTACCTGATGTTCTTGTGAGTCCATGATTCGCTGAATAAAGCTGTAACCGACTGCTAACAGAGTTTTTATAACAGTGACGGATGTGGGCGCATCCCCAGCAGCATAACTCAATGGTGCTACCTGCTGACCAGATGCGTCTCAATGAAATCCCTCTGAAGTCAGTGTTCATTGTGTGAAGCCATTCTTGAAGGTACATCGATGAAATTCGGGTGTTTCAATATGAAGTCGCCTTATGCAACCGATGGCGGAAACAACGGTTGTGGCATGACGTGATTTTACGTAATGTGGTTCATGGTTGATGAAGAAACATTTTCATGAAAACTGAATACAACCAATCCCCTCTAATCAGTGGCATCTGGTTCGCTGACTTGTCTGGCATTAAGAATATCGCTTCTTGCCTTGATAGGAACTCCGCACTGACCTTCAATAATGCGCTAATGATGTGAGCTCTGTGCTCTGATACCAACTGTCACGGGCCGCCTCCTTTATAGTGTCTGTGGTACACTAATGGCCCGTGCGGCGCCCGTAGTCCAGGCGGACTACGAGCCAGCCTAATGATAGTCCCAGGACTCATGGCATGATCTTATGTCCATGGCTTTGTAGGCTTAGCTTCAACGGTGCTGCTGAGACGATGTCAAGGCTTTGGCCTTGCCTTGCTAGAATGCCCCTGTGGCAGGTTTAATATGTTCTGTCTTTGCCTGCACTCACACTTGGGGTTGGCTATGGACATGACAGTCCCTCGCCAGGAGCTGAGCGTCGCGGGTGCGCGCACAGTCCAATCCTCTGGCTTGACACTGGTCGGGTGCTTGTACGCCCGAGCGGTGCGACGCCTGAGTAGGGCAACTCTTGAATCCTTGGACTATGTCATGGGTGTTCTTTGTAGTATGCCTATGATGCGGCTTTGCTAAATGTAGCCTTCGCGACATACTTCCATCTTGCACGGTGCAGCGTCGCCCTACGACTGCACGTCTAGGGCAACGGACCCTTGCTCGCTAGGTTGAACCTGAGCCAAGCTCACAAGTCAACACACGAGGCTCTTAGGATGGATGCCTCGAGTGTTCAATCGGCACAGAGGGATTTCTTATTCCTAAGGATAGACCGCAGGGCATTTTCGGTCCATACGTCAAGCCTCCGGCCCTCGTTGGGCGCCCAACGCTGGCCTGTGGCCGAGCGCCGCCCATAGAGTTGCGTGACTCGTATGGGTACCTAGGATCCAATGGGGATGCCTAGGCAGGCCCTTGAGGTTGTCCCCCAAGGATGCTCACTTAGTACGGCTTGATGGTGGCACGTACGGGGGAGGCTGGCTGAGCTGAGACACCTCTGCCCCCCTTATATATGCTTTAAAAAGAAAAGCTCAAGGCTTAGCACTGGACATGATTCTGCCCGAGAATCACACTTGGTCTTTCTTGATGATTCGAACTCCAAATGAAGCGCCGCCTGTTCCTAACTCTTTCTCTTGACTTCCTTCACTCCTCCATGAAGTTTCATCTCATTCCCATGCTCGTGGAACGCGATATGGCCTTAGGAGCTTTGACACTGACACTGCTCCTTGGCTAAGTCAAGCCCTTAGGAAAATGATGTTCAAATGACGCCAAACTTGGTAAGCATATTGAATAACATCCTAGGAAGGGTGTGTTCACCCGAAATCCCAAGATTCCATCTGTGGCTCGGAAATGCTCGGGACTGACACTCAGGCTCGCACGGGGTCGCTCGAGCGTCGACGACCCGTGGGCTTATCTCAGATCCTTGCTACACTCCCTTGCTGCTCCTAGTATATGCAATGGAGCATATCTATGATTATTGTGGACTCTCGTCCTTCGGCACCCATGTTGGTGCACGTCGCCCGCACGACTGACACTGCCTGCGGGGCTGACACTGCCTGTGGGCTGGCACTGCCTGTGCGACTGACACTGCCTGTGGGCTGGCACTGCCTGTGCGACTGACACTGCCTGTGGGCTGGCACTGCCTGTGCGGCTGACACTCGTTTGGCCCGCTCGGGCGCGCAAGGTTGCGGGCGCCAAGGCACAATTAAGGCAGCCCGTAACACTTTATACGTTTCCTTGTTAGCCCTGTGTGGCCTTTGCTGGTGTTTGTTGTGTGCAGGATTATTCTGGATAGTCCGAAAAACAAAGGAGACTCTGCCGAAATTTTTCTGGAAATTGTCTAAATTTGGAATATAGCCTGTCGGCTTCTGCTATGTGTTTGAATTCGTTTGTTAGATGGGTTTGGGTGCCCAGATCAGGCACTAGTCACGGCCTACGGGGTTGGGTCGTGACAATTCCATTTAGCTATCATTCCATAGTGACACTATTCACTCATTCAAGACCCATTTTCCATGTCTTTCTACAATTCAAGTGTCTTAGTCTTCTAATGCTTTAAACAACATGCCAAAGTCATAAAACTTACCTTGGATAGTGGTGGAACAAGCTTAGAGTGAAATTCTTCCTTTTGCACCAAAACCCTACTTCACCTCTTTTGGGAATTTCTTGAAGAAGATTACCTCCATCTAGGTTTCATACACTTTGTTGCTTAAATTTGGTGTTGATGATCTTGGTTTACCTTTGATTCTCTTGAATTCTTATGGAGGAAGTGTTGAGAGAGTTCTCGAGGGTTCTTAAGTTGTATGGATGAAGAATGAAATAAAATGAGGCTTGGGTCCCTTTTAATAATTCAAAGTTTGATTTTTAATGAACAAACGTCGGGGTGAACAGTGGTCGTAAACCATAGTTTACGGACTGTAAACCAGTTTACGGACCGTATAGTGTGGTCGTCTTTAAGCATGTCCAAAACAGAAAGGTTGGCTGATGATCATGGTGGTTTACGATCGAGGTTTACGGTCCGTAAACCAGTTTACGGGCCGTATACCAAGTCATTTTTAACCATTTCAACGTTGGACAGAAAGTTGCAAATTTTGAAAGGCTGGAGGACGATGGTGATTTACGGTCCATAAATCACTTTACGGGCCGTAAACCACTTCACGACCACTGGGCTGAACGAAATTCTACAACTTTCTCATTTCCAAAAATTCATGAATCATCACCCCCTTACTTAGTAAAACACCACACACTCGTACCCTTCGTTGGTCTATTTATTGTACATGCATGGGGACTTTTCCGAGGTGTAACAAACCTGCGAACCTGATATCATACATAAATAAACACTGGGCTATCTACGCTAAAATGTGGCTCTAGTGACAACAACCTATAATATACATATACATATACAAAGGCCTATAGGGCCGGCAAAACAACTGTCAAGACACAACAGAACTATAAACAGGATCTGTCTGCAAAGCCTCTAGGAATATGACCAAAATATATGAGTCGGGATAGGGCCCCCGACATACCTATAATACAAAAGTACACACACAACCCTGACTCGGCAACGCTCTAGAAAGAAGTGGAGCTCACCAATCAAAACTGTACTCGGGTGGTAATCTACTGTGAATGATCCTCACCTGGCCAGTCTAAACCTGTGTGGCATGAAATACAGCGGCCTGAGGAAAAGGAACGTCAGTACGAACAATGTACCGAGTATGTAAGACATGGAACATAATACAATAAACATATGTCATAAGAGAAAAGGATAGAATATCACCTGGCACATTAACTTATCAAAGTACTCTTAGTGTACTCATACGTTATACATTTATTCTCATACTCTGGAATCCTCAACTATACTCGTATGCAATGCTATAGCTTAATTATATCATTACCTTAACGTTATATGGACCTGTGTTGCGAAACGTGCAACCTGATCCATATATAATGTATATGTTGCGGAACGTGCAACCCGATCTATATATAATGTATATGTTGCTGAACACGCAACGCGATCCATATATAATGTATATGTTGCGGAACATGTAACGCGATCCATATATAATGTATATGTTGCGGAATGTGCAACCCGATCCATATATAATCTATATGTAGTAGAACAGGCAACCCGATCCATATATAATGTATATGTTGCGAAACGTGCAACCCGATCCATATATAATGTATATGTTGCAGAATGTGCAAACCGATCCACATATAATATAAGTGTTGCAGAACGTGCAACCCGATCCAATTATCCCTTATAGGTACCCTTTATACACCTCAAGTGTTCATCTTATATCTATTAGCTTTTGTGTTAACCATAGTCTCACAAGCGTACTTCTAAACCATTTGAGCACCTTCCAGATGAATTCAACCTTAGACATTTCACAAATACGTTATGAGCTTCACTTTCTAATAGCATATGCCTTATTAGGGATCTTATAACAAACACAATACCTTTTTATACATCTGGGGTGACCACTACTTAATTGCTATCATCTACGTGATTACCTGAAACTTGCAATCTACAATTTCGAGATCTTAAGACTCTTTTTTTAATTAACTTATACTTATTAAATTTCCTGATTATGCCATAAGACATAACACCAACCTCATGAGACTCATTAGGGACTTAGGAACTCTATTCTGAGCATAGTTCACAACATCTCCTTAAGGATACACTTCCGAGATATCGAAGAGACGTAAGGTCGTTGTTCCTCAAATTTTCTTTATGAAGGACCAAATAACCCATCAAAACAGTCCCAAACAATCCCATAATCTTTACCAAACATAATCTGCAAGCATACCATTTCAGTTTCACTTTCTAGTTTCAAATTAATCGTGTTTTCTTTACCAATTCCTTCCATAAAAACATATGTATCAATATACACATCATGAAAATCATGTCCTTGTTATTAACCATGATTTTCAGCCACAAAAACACAACAATACAACTTCAAAACAGTCCAACAATACAATAATATCATCACATCCTCCTTCCAAGTCGTTTTTCTTTCTTTTGCTTAGACAACAAAACAAACATCAAGATATTCTCAAACATAATCAAGAACACATTAATCTTACCTTAACAGCAACTTCTCCTCGAAACGCTTGCTTGGATTTTCTCACAACAGCCCTAAATCTCTTTACAACACCATAGAAGTCTTCTTCTTCTTCTCCCTCACTTTTGATGGAAGATTTGGGGTTGAATTCCTTCTTATTTGCTCTAGGATCTTGGATATATGTTAGAGAGGAGTTTGAACGAGAAATAACAAAAACTGAGGCTGCAACATCTTTTAAAAGAAGTCAGGCCAGTGGCTGCCTCAAGTGGGTCCCAATAGGGCTGCCTGCACAGTCTCGCAAAAATGAGAATATCTCTCTACTTCGACGTCGTATGGATGAATGGATTAATGCATTGGAAACTAGACTCATAGACATTTAATTTGATGGGTAGAACACCCATAACTCTAAAATTATTGGTAGAAAAACTCAGTGACATCTGACCCAAATTTAAGCAAACTTATGAACGTAACTGTTACACCTTGGAAAATTCCCCGTTAACGTACACTGAATAGGCTAGAAAAGAGCGCGACGCATATGACATTTTAATAAGAAAGGAATAACGGTTGACGACCCAAATTAAGATTTCAAAGGTATTTGATATAAGAGAATAAGGTTTGCCGAGGGAAGGCGAGGCATACGATGTGTATCGAAAAGAAATTACGAGTAATGAGTTAATGATAATGAAATGGTGATTTGGAGACGAGTTATAACGACCCTTAGATTGTAAATGAGGTGATAAATAAGTATTAAGAAGGTTCCATAAGGATCGGAGACCAAACGAAGTGACGAAAATAAGATTCAGTGAACTTATGGGTTATACGGTCGATTATACGGACTGTATAATGTTATACGGCCCGTATAATGGACCGTAGAAGCGTCACAGAATGAAGTTACTAAAGGGTTGATTTCACGGTCGATTATACGGACCGTATAAAATTATACGGCCTGTATAATGTGCCATCAAATTTACACAAGAATGGGTGATCACTGGAGCAGTTTTATGGTCGATTATACGGACCGTATAAATTTATACGGACTGTATAATGGACCGTATAATGACGTCGGGACATATTTCATGTTTTAAATAAGAGACCCAAGTTCATTTATTTCATTTCCATTTTTCATTCTTCACAACTCAAGACTTCTCTAGAAGCTTCCACACATTTCATATACAAGAATTCATGAAAAATGATGATCAACCTCATCAAATCAACAAAAATTAAGTATGAGAAATACATCAAAGTTTATTTAAGCCAAGAAATTTCAAGAGAAGTGAACTAGGGTTTTGGTGCAAGGAGAGTAACACCACTCAAGGCTTATTCCTACAATATCTAAGGTAAGTTTTATGACGTTTTCATGATGTTTGAAGTATTGATAAGTTGAAACACTTGGATTGTGGAAGCCTATAGAAAATGGGTCATAAGTGTGTGAATAGTGTCATTGTTGAGTAGTAGTTGGAATGAACCATGAATATAGTTATGTTGAGATTGTAAATAAGTTATGAATGACATTTAGAACATGGGATGAGTATTATATATGAAAGAACGTAATAGTAAACGATGACCATGATTATGAGGAAATTGAAGTGAAATTGTGAAATGAGAATGATGTAGATAAATGATGATTGCTATTTATGACATTATGAATGATGTTACGGACGCTTGTGAGTTGATATGGAATATTGGGAAAGTCATATAGACAAAGGAAATGCTGCCTAATTTCCCCTAGATATAGAAACACGTTCTTATAGTCGATTAACTAACGTTAATGCGAATTCTCTCTTGAAGGTAGAAATGTGGATATTGAAGGAGAACAAGAAAACGATAGATTAGTTAAACGTAAAAGGTATGTGAGGATAGTCCTTTCTTTCTATGGCATGAATCTGATGGTATGATTCTCCTTTCTCTCCATGAATTCTATATATATATATCCCGGAAGGTCAAGAGTCTATGATCATGAATAGCTATATGAGATAAGAGATATGTTATGAGTCCAATGATGATGATGATAAGCTTGAGTCTAAAGATATTAGAGTTCATGAGATGACGTTCCTATAATGCTAATGACGTCGTATGTTTTAAACACTCACCTCATACGTTATTCCCCTTGAGGTGAGGCAGAATATCATTAAGTTAAGTATGTCATGTATTGTATACACTCACCTTATTTATTGTCCATTCAAGGTGATGCAGAGCACCATAAAGTCGATGATGTTATGCATTGTACGTACTCACCTTATATACTACTTCCTTCAAGGTGAGGCATAATGCTTGCGAATGCTCCATAATGAAATCGGGGGATCACGACCTTACGTGTCACGACCCGACTAGGGAGCCGCGACGAGCACCCGGTGCTAGCCCACCCGGGTACCCCCTTAGCTTTCACTTATGCTTACATATAGATGAGCCACACAATTAAACATACATTTCCTTTCATTCATCAAACTAGCCCCTTTGGGCGATATTACCTTTATATCATAGTTGGCATTTCTGCCGCATCAACGTACATGAGCCGACAAGGCTATCAAAATGATATACAAAAATATAGGCCGACAAGGCCAGACATACCTAACCATATACATGTGACTACGAGCCTTTAAGAAGAGTATGACATAACACATGAGTGGGACAGGACCCCGCTATACCCATAATTATATACACAAAAGAATAAGTACCCAACAGATATGGCTCCGAAGGAAATGGAGCTCTTCTATGTAATCTCTGAATATGCAGCTACGGATCAAGTCTGTCTCCCTGTGCACCTGCGGGCATGACGCAGCGTCCACAAACAAAAGGACGTCAGTACGAAGAATGTACTGAGGATGTAAAGCATGATCAACATCAATATAGAAGCATAATGAACAACATATGAAATAGCGTAGAAGGGGGAGACAGTGATATCATCGTCATATCACCTACTTGCCTTTCATCGGGACTTTCCATTTCTCATACGTATTTGTACACATATGTAATCATCCGTAGTCTATAATAGTACTCGTACCAGATTTGTGCTCGTATTCGTATACGTGCCCTTATTCGTACTCATATACATAGTCTTATCACATTCATATTCATATTATATACATAGTCATTTCGTATACATAGCCTTTACATAACATACCCGACCTCATAGGATCGGTGTTTCATACATACTTGGCCAACCAAGGCTCAAGGTTACTCATACCTGGCCCTACCAAGGCTTCAAGGTTATCCGTACCATCTGCAGAAGTGTGCGCGCGTTTAATAATCGTATACATACTCTATACATATTCATATACATATATATATATATATATATATATTCTACCCGGCGTTATAAGCTCGGGGTTTCATTATAGCCCTTCATAGGCACATATAAGTATACTAGCCCATAGGCACCTTTAACATCCTTATTATTATCATCATCATTACTATTATCATCATTATCGTTACTTCTATATCATAGGCTTACTCGTCACATGAGGTGCGTAGTACAATCGTAGTACATATCAAGGATCGTGAGCTTATGAGCTCGGAATATCAATCATTTGGAGACAACATACTCATAGAGAGGAATTAGGAATTTGGCCAAAGAACCATGCCTTATGAAAGAAGGGTTAGCCTTACATACCTTTCCGTCGCACTATTCTACACTTGCACGTACTCCTCCGATGCTCACGTTTCTACCTTCATTAAGGTCATACTATCATTAGCATCGATAATTAGCACACATGGCTAAAGCTAGGGAAAATCGGACAACTATTCCTTCACATCGTAATTCAACTCCTAACGTCAACAATACATTCATAATATTATAACCATGGCCATTAGTCATTCACATTATCCATATTCATCATTTCACCTTCATTAGTCCATATCCATGGCTAGGACCTACGACTATATCCATTCGTGTGCATCGCCCATCTAATGTTCTCAACATCATTTATAACACATTTACATCACAATACATCAAGGTTCATAGCTAAATTCAAACTATTTCTCAAAATGTTACCATTCATCATTCATGACCCATTTTACCATATTTTCTACAATCCATGCATTTCAACTCTCCAATATCTTAAACAACATATAAATATCATGAATCTTACCTTAGATGTTGTAGGAACAAGCATTAGTTGATAATACTCCACTTTGAGCAAAACCCTAGTTTATCTCCATTTGGATTTCTTGACTTTGGATGGCCTTTGATGATTTTCTTACTCTTGATTCACTTGTTTTATGTTGTTGATCACTTATAATCCTTGAAAACTTGTATAATAAACGTAGAGAGATGTTTTTAGAGAGAAGTGGTGTGATGTAGAAATGAAATAAAATAAGTCTTGGTCCCCTTATTTAATGACTTGAAAAATCTGTGTTGAAGTGCACAGTGGTCGTGAATTGGGGTTACAGCCCGTATAGCAGTTTACGGACCGTCCTTCGTGGTCGTCTTTAACTATTTTAAAACCAGAAACTTGGGCTGCTTGCATGGTGATTTACGACCATGGTTTACGAACCGTATACCAGTTTACGGTCCGTATAGCACTTTACGACCACCTGCCCAGTTGCAAATATGCAACTTCTCATATTTCTTAGACTTTTCATTCTAATCACCTACACCCATTTACATGCATTGCTCACCTCATTCCTTGCCTTATCTTAGCCAACTTTCTCGTCTTACATCGGATACCTTTGAAATCTCTCCCAAGGCCATCAAACGTCATTTCCTACTCATGGAACATCATACGCTCGTACTCATCACTAGTTCATTCGCTTGCGTACCAACGGAAAATTTCCGAGGTGTAACATTACGTCACCCCGATAAAGTATAGTTGTCCTTGAGTCTTCATGCATATTATGATTAGCATACTATGATGAGTATATTATGATGAGCATATGATGATGATATTACACTGTACCTATATGGTCAGGTAGATATACACACCACTATAGTGGGCAGCTTATACCCCGGACGCGGGAGGCTTGGACGCAGGTTACTTATTATTACACCGTACCTACATGGATGGGCAACTTATACTTATACATTTATGCATATATGATATGATGACGAGTATGAGTAAGATGGCATGATTTATTTCATGTATGATTCACAGTCAGATACATATTGCTCCTCATTTGATGTCTCTTCATTTCACTGATGTTTCATTATTGTTTATGCTTCTCATACTCAGTACAATGTTCGTACTAACATCCGTTTTCTTTGGACGCTATGTTCATACCCATAGGTAGACAGGGAGGTGAGCTTGATCCGAACTCGTAGGAGCCAGTAGCTGATTAGAGAGCACTCATTTGTTTCGGAGGTGCTTATGATTCTTCTTTTGTGTATATTCATGTATATGTATTTTGTGCATGACGGGGTCTTGTCCCGTCTTTATGTCTAGCACTCTAGTAGAGGCTCGTAGATACGCAGTGTGGGTTATATGGTCTCACGAGATTGCTACTATGTATATGTATTATTTTGATGGCCGAAAGGCTTATGTATATAAATGTATTTATGTTTTCAAAGGAAATATGACTTTCTCACGATTTGAGTTTAAACTTGAAAAAGGGCATTAATTGAGTATGACGAGTAATAGAACGAGTGGTGCTCGGTGGTGAGCCCCGGGTACCCGTCGCGGCCCCTAGTCGGGTCGTGACAGTAACCTGTGATGACTTTTGTCGACTTTTATTTTACAACTCACTTGAATTCAAAACTTAACAAACAACTATCATAAGACTAAAATACCTCATGAAATGACCTTCTTAGCCTATCAAACACCTCTAGTCTTACCCCAAACGTACGGCTTATAACATTCTCAATCTTGCCGACTTTTGACGAAACTTATTCTTTCTGATTCATTTGACGTCCAACCTTCCTGACACTTACGCAACATGATTTTAAACTCTCATATATGTAGAATGCGCATGTACAATACTTTATGTCCTCGACGATAACATCGCTTTCTAAATCTACATCGACCAACCCACGGCGAAACTCTACTTACAAAAGTACGGGGTGTAACATCCTTCCCCCCTTCGAAACATTAGTCCTCGAATGTTAAACTAGTCTTGCATTCTATCCTTGGTCCCATTCCTTAATACATCCACTTATTGAACCATGTCCTGTACATATTCTTCTTATTAACACTTCATGTTTAGTCATACCATCGCTTTGCCAACATAACACATCTTTATCGCTTCTTTACCACCTTTTTCTTACGTACACCTCTATCCTTCTAAAACTTTGTCACGCTACCATACCTTGACTTAAGCCCTACACATGTCTGCTCATACCATATATAACCTTTCCATTGAATTTACTAACATCATAAACTTTCTTATACCATTATAAGACTTTAAGTGAAATATTACACCGCCTCTAACCTTTCATTACACTCATACCTAAACCACCCACTTTTAACAATATCACTATCATTTCTGGATGTTGAACCATGGTGTTTCTGGCCTCTTAGCTGCAGTTTGGACCAGTTACGAAATCCTGACCTTGAATATCTCGCACCATTTCTAACTTTACCTTACTTGCCTTTAAATCTCGTAGCTTATCACTTCTGATATACACATTGCATTATTCAAAACTCTTTATGCTAATGCCCTTACCTACAGTTGGTTTATCCCCTTGGCTAGCCATAGCCCTTCATAAATTAATCATTTCTGCATCAATAACAAATGTAAATCCTGATTAAACTCTTATAACTTAGCTCTAACGCACGATTTGGATTTGAAAGAAGGGTAACAGACTCTTAAAAGCCCGGTAGTTCCCTGTTTATAAAATGTGGTGCACAACACACTTATAAACAAGATTCTACTAGACACAGCTTGCAGACAACCCTAGGACAGAACTGCTCTAATACCATTTTGTCACACCCTAACCTAGCTGAGGTATGATGGCACCCGATACCTAGCTAGTATCGAGCGAACCAAACCGTATCGATCATCTTCTATGTCTCGAAGGACAAATGAGGCCAACCTGTGAACATGATATAATGCATAGATAAACATTGGGATATCTATGCCAACATGTGGCTCTAGTGACAACAACCCTTAATAAAGGCCTACGGGGCCGGCAAAACAACTCTCAAGACACAACTGATACACAGGAACTGTCTGCAAAGCCTCTAGGAACATGACCAAAGTATACAAGTTGGGACAGGGCCCCCAACATACCTATAATACAAAAGTACCTATGCAACCCTGAGTCGGTAATGCTCCATGAAGAAGTGGAGCTCACTAATCAAAACTGTACTCTGGAGATAATCTAATGCGGATGATCCTCACCTTGCTCGTCTAAACCTGCGTGGCATGAAACACAGTGCCCCTGGACAAAGGGACGTCAGTACAAATAATGTACCAAGTATGTAAGGCATGGACCATAATACAATAAAAATATGTCATAAGAGAGAAGGATAGAATATCACCTGGCACCTTAACTTATCGAAGTACTCTTAGTATACTCATACGTTATACATATATTCTCATACTCTGGAAGCCTCAACTACACTCGTATGCAATGCTATAGCTCGATTATCACATTATCTTAACGTTATATGGCCCTGTGTTGTAGAACGTGCAACCCGATCTATATATAATGTATATGTTGTGAAACGCGCAACCGGATCAATATATAATGCATATGTTGCGGAACACGCAGCCTGATCAATAAATAATGAATATGTTGTGGAACGCACAACCCGATCCATATATAATGTACATGTTGCGGAACGCGCAACCCGATCCATATATAATGAACGAGCAACCCGATCCATATATAATGTATAGGTTGCAGAACGTGCAACCCGATCCAATTATACCCTGTAGGTACCCTTTATACACCTCAAGTGTTCATCTTTTATCTATTACCTTCTGTGTAACCCTTAGTCTTACAAGCGTACTTCTAAACCATTTGAACACCTTCCAGATTAATCCAACCTCAGACATTTTACGAATAAGTTATAAGATTCACTTTCTAAAATCATATGCCTTATTAGGGATCTTATAACAAACATAGTACCTTTTTATACATCTGTGGTGATCACTACTTATCTGCTATCATCTACGTGATTACCTAAAACTTACAATCTACAATTTCGAGATCTTAAGACTCTTTTTTAAGTAACATTTTCTTATTAAATTTCCTTATTATGCCATAAGACATAAAACAAACCTCATGAGACTTATTAGGGACTTAGGAACCCTATTCTGAACAGGGTTCACAACATTTCCTTAAGGATACACTTAAGAGCACATCGGAGAGACATAAGGTCGTTGTTCCTTTGATTTTCTTTATGAAGGACCAACATCTTTATCATGAAGCTTAATAAGGTCTAGAACCTAATTCATATCATGCTTGAAGGATATTGCTAAGAAACAAGTAACATAGATATCTTGGATTGCTAGGAGTGGAGTCTTTTGAAAAAAACACTCGCTTACATTTCATGACGATTTAGAACATGCCAAAAGAAGGAAGAGTTAGCCTTACATACTTGTACCGTAAGCTTACAACTCAACGTCTATCCTCTGAGCCCTTTTCAATCTACAACATGGGCAATGGAACTGTTACACCTCAAACTTTCAGAGCATGATCACACCACGTATTTCACCATATTAATGAAATACCAGAGACGTCCTTTGAAGTTTTGAAAGGTACAAGCTATGGGAAGTACGTAACAAGGAAGTAAAGGATGAATTATGATCTCGTAAGTCGTAACCGGGAAGGACAACCTTGGAACCAAAGGACATGACCCTTATCAAGTATAATTAATGATAAATATCATGTATGGAAAGTTTCAGAAAATTCCGCGATCAAGCAAATCTAAGAAAATAAATTTGTCAAAAATTTTGAAAAACATTTGACAGAATTTTGGGTCTACTTCAGAGAGGTATATCTCCTGGTATATCAGGATTTTTGAAGTGTTTCAAAATCCTAAAATCACGTTCGTCGAGTCTAGTTTCCAATGCAACAAACCGTTCCTCGATTTGACATTGGAGTAGGAAGTTATGAGCATTTTAAAACAGACTGTCGGAAGTCCGCGAACCTACACAGAAATTCTAGAAACCACTTAAAAAGGCCCAACAATTTCGGCCCATTAGCCTAAAACCGAATTGGACTATTATATATACCCCTTAAGTCATCTAACTCATCATTTTTCATCAATTTCTCACCATCTCTCACCTCCACACCTCTCTATAACTTCCTACAACATTCATCCAATATCCAAACCTCTTTAAACTTATCCCAAATCCTTTAGAACCTTCTTCGAACTTCTACAACATGCACATATATTCCAACAAGTCTATATGACAATTTTGGGTCATTTGTATTTCATTTTTAACATATCCTCAAGTCCTAGGAAGTCCTAGAAACTTCTCCAAACATATTCCAATATATTTACAAGCCCGAACCGAGGATCAAAGTGAAGATTAAAGTGGTTAAGTATTTCCAACTGAGGTTTACACTTGTCTCCTCTACTTGAAGATGTTGGGGTGAGTATTTGTAAGGTGGAGAAACTATGGAATTGAAGTGTTCTTGAATTTTGAGGTAAGATTTCATATTAGTTTCATGATTATGAGTTTGTTTGGTAATTATGTTAAGATTTGAGAAGAAGGAAATTTGAGGAAAAGTTCAAATATGCAATTGATGATATTTTGAGTTATGAATTAACTTGAGTTAGAATTATTAGTATGTTTTGAGCATAATCTTGTTATGAGGGATAATAATGATGTGAAGGAATTGTCGTATATGGGTGTATAAGGGGTTGTATGAAGTTGTTGTTATGGATTGATTAGGAAAAGAAGTTTTGGGATTGAATTAAGTATAGTTTGAATGTAATCTTTTGATTATGGAATTGTTGATGTTTTATTGTGTTTTGGGAGTTGTTTTGAAGATTGGAGGGAGTAGAATATATAGAGGAGATGTTGCCCGAATTTTGGCAGATTCTAAAGGGGTTTAATTTGAAGGCTTAAGATAAGCATATGACGATAAGCCTAACAATAATATGAATTCTCTTGAATGTAGATTACGAGCTTGGAAGAATAAGCGTTATGTAGTTAAGGAGACCAAAAAGGTATGTTAATGCTAGTCTCTTTCTTTCTAAAGGCATGATTCTTTTTTTATGAACCCATACACGTTTTCCATAACAACCTTATTCCCAAAAGCTAGAAGTTCATAATTCTCAAAGTTCTTATATTGCTAAAGATAGATGTTTCCTATGATGACAATGATAATGATGATGATCCCATTTCTAGAGATTCCAAAACTTATGGATTTGATGCTATTATGAGATTATGGATCTTATTTCATGATTTTCTCAATTTTATTCATTGTTGTTGATCTCACCTTATAATAATTGTTCCTTCAAGGTGAGGTAGAGCGATGACGATTGTTCCATAATATAATAGGAGGTTAACGACCTTACGTCACTTCGATAAAGTTATAGCTTTTATTTGGGATTTCTTCCATGCTATCTATGTTGTATATATGTATATATGGGATATGGGAAAAGGGCAGACGTTATATACGCATAACCACCTAATCAGTTGGTATACTATGATATCGTCCCAGACGCGGGATGCCCGGACTCGGGATATATGGAAAAATGGATCGGGCCGTTCATTCCGTGGCAATATATATATATACATAATGATTATATGATATATGGATCGAGATGCACGTTCCATAGCAATATAAAATATTTATGGATCAGGCTGCACGTTCCGCAGCAATATAAAATATTTATGGATCGGGCTGCACGTTCCGCAGCAATATAAAATATTTGTGGATCGAGCTGCACGTTCCGTAGCACTATTATTTATATATTTATAAGGAATGTTTTTTTTTTAAAAAAAAGAAAGCTAAGCATGCATGGTATCCGCCTTAAGAGGCAGTCAGATGTACAGGTTATCCTTATCTCATGTTATGTTCCGTATCTCTTGTTATGTTGTTATTCATGCCTTCCATACTCAGTACACTGATCGTACTGACGTCCTTTCCTATGGACACTGCGCTCATTCCCGCAGGTAGGCAGGGAGACAAACCAGATCCGTAGGTGCTTTATCAGCGGATTCTTAAGAGCACTCAACTTAATTTGGAGTTGCAGTCTATTGGTATTGGTGTTTATGGTCACTTGTATCCTATGTAGAGGCTCGTAGACATGTGTGTATCGTTAGACATTTCATAACCCTACCGGTTCATATTGTTGTATAATATTTTAGTAGCCTTGTCGGCTGGTGAAGATGGGCATAGTTGTTGAGGATTATATAGAGATGTGCTGTTATGTTGCGATATATGTACTTACCGATTATGATATCCATGAGCTATCTTTATGGTCCACTCAGAAATGATTATGAGATGTATGCTTAGAGGTGCTCGGTATGTTAGCTCCGGGTGCCCGTCATGGCCCTCTGGTTGGGACATGACAGGACCCATGATTAACTATATATGAACTTCACATCTCAACTTTAAGCTAGTAGGTGAACTACGAAAATTTGGGCAGCATTTTCCCTATAATATTGACTTCCATCCAAATCAAAATTTAGCCAAAACAACCTCATGTCAACAAAAATATACATACAAGATAACCCATCAAAACAATCCCATAATCTTTACCAAACAAAATCTGCAAGCATATCGTTTGAGTTCACTTTCTAGTTTCAAGTTAATCATGTTTTCTTTACCAATTCCTTCCATAATCACATATGTATCAGTAGCCAAATCATGAAAATCGTGTCCTTGTTATTAACCATGATTTCCATCCACAACAACATAACAATACAACTTCAAAACAGTCCAACAATATAGCAATATCATCTCATCCTCCTTCCAAGTCGTTTTACTTTCTTTCGCTTAGACAACACAACAAACATCAAGATATTCTGAAACATAATCAAGAACACATTAATATTACCTTTAATGGCAAATTCTCCTAGAAACCCTTTCTTGGATTTTCTCACAACAGCCCTCAATCTCTTTACAACATCATAGAAGTCTTTTTCTTCTTCTTCTTCTCCCTCACTTTTGATGGAAGATTTTGGGTTGAATTCCTTCTTATTTGCTCTAGGATCTTGGACATACGTTAGAGAGGGTTTTGGAGAGATTGTGGACGAATTTTGGGTGAGATATGACCAGAAATGAAGCTGCAACGTCTTTTAAAAGAAGTCAAGTTGGTGGCCGCCTTAAGTGGGTCCCAACGGGGCTGCCTGCATAGTCTCGCAAAAATTCGAATGTCTCTCTACTCTGACTTCATATGGATGAACGGTTTAATGAGTTGGAATCTAGACTCGTAGACCTTCAATTTGATGGGTAGAACACCCCATAACACCAAGCTTATTGGGAGAAAAGCTCAGTAGCATCTGACCCAAATTTAAGCAAACTTATGAACGTAACTTGTGATGACTTTTGTCGACTTTTATTTTACAACTCAATTGAATTCAGACTTAACACATGAATATCATAAGACTACAATACCTCATGAAATTAACTTCTTAGCAAGTCAAACCCCCCTAGTCTTACCCCCAAAGTACGGTTTAGAGAATTCTCAATCATGCCGACTTTCGACGAAACTTATTATTTTCGATTCATTTGACATCCAACCTTCCCGACACTTATGAAACATGATTTTAAACTCTCACATATGTAGAATGAGAATGTATAATCCTTTATGTCCTAGACGATAGCATCGCTTTCTAAATCTACATCGACCAACTCATGGTGAAACTCTACGTACAAAAGTAGGGGGTGCAACAATTTATAGCACTTCAAGTTTGATATCCATCCCTGGTAGGAAACTAGTGTCTATTTGTGTCTTTTTTTCCCTCTCCATTGTAGTTTAGAATGTACATCCCCTTTTCTCATAACCTCCTGATACTGTGAATCCAAAGATTGACCATCCATATCCGTTCTTATTGTTGTTACCTTTGTTATTATGCTTTGTTGATTTATTGCTACTGTTTTGACCTTCCTTCTCTATAGGTACAACCTTCTTCTCTTGCCCAGTATCCCATTTAATGACTGTATCTGCATTTGGTTGGTCCTGCTCCTCATATGTGCCACTATAACCTTTATTTATGCTCTTTGGACTACAAGTATTTTGCACTTTCTCTTTCTCTTGTATTGAAATACTTTGTCTGTTATTCCTAGTTGTTTGGCTTTCATTCCACTCTTTCAATTTTTGCCCTGTTTTCTCCACTTAATCTCATTCATGTTGTATTTTTTCCTTTTGAGAAACTGCACAACTTCTTATATCCTCAACTTCTTCATTCCTGTTAGAATTTGTTACCCGCTCTTTAATCTCTTTTATACTTTACCGCTGCTTTATGATCCCTTTTTTCTTTCATTTCCTTCCTCCTTTTGATTGTTCTGCATTAGTGATTTATTGTTGTGGAAACTGTTTTCAATCCATTCTTTACTACTCACATTTGTTTTCACTGGTGCTTTCTCCTTTTCTACGGCTTTCAACTCTGCTACATCATCAGTTTCTACTTCTTCATCCTGCTGCACAAGAAAGGTATTGTTGCTTTCCATTGTATCCCTTTCTTTCTTTTTCTCCTCTTTCCATACTTTGGCATTACAATTCTTGACTTATCTTTAATATACCTGTTGTTCCTTCTCTGCATCCATTCCTATTTTCCTTGGTAATTCCATCCCCTTTTCCCAGTATCCTTCTTTTATTGATTAACTAATTCTTCTACTTGAATCTTCTTCATCTCCTCCCCGTGCTTCTTTTTGTAATTCTAGATTCAGAGTTCTACAATCACTTTCACCATGTCCCAGAAGTTTATAATGCTTGCAATACTTGGGGAGGTAATCATAGTTATATTGATCCACTTTGAGTTACTAATACCAATTTTTCATCTATTTCTGCTATATTTATTCTGGTTGGATGTGTTTCTAGTAAATCAGTCTGCACCCTCACTTTTGTACAACTAGGCCTTGTTTTATTAGTTGTTGCTAAATCTACTGTTAATGGCTTTCCAATTGCAGAAGCCATTGAAAAAATAGCCTCTCTTGCAAAGAAATTGGGAGGTAGTTCTGGAAAGCTAATCCAAGGTACTGTTATTGAAGTTTCCACTTCAGGATTGAACCATGGGTCCCAGATCAAAGGTCTCAACTAGTAATATTTATCATGCACCTTCAAGTAGTAAGTAGGAGTGGACATCATCTTCACATAATCCTCCAACAAATACAACCTAATCAATATATACGTCTCCTCTATTAGCCCTATAGTTGCTTTGCCTTTGATACCACATTGTACAGGAATAATACTCCTTAATTCCTTGATGTAAATGTTATCATATGAAAACTTTCCAAGAACTGCATATTATAATTCTTCTTTAATAATCATTTGTTGTATCTCTGTTGAATTCCAAGTGATGTAAGGTTCACCATCCACAAAATTTGCAACCTTGGATGGGATGGTGATCTGTGTAGGGTGTTGAACTGATGTATTAGGCTTCAACAAATTGGCATAATTTGGTTGAGTAGGATTCTCGATAGGAAAATCTTTAGGCTCGGTCAATTCTTGCTAGGATTCACTTTTCAAACTTCATTCTAAAGCCCTAAGCAACGTTTCTTCTCCTCGGATCCTCCCACGTCAAGGTAAGATCATTTTAATGATTTCCAATTGATTCTAACCGAATTACATGATTATTAACATGATTCATCAACCAAAACATAGGATTTTTCCAAGGTAAATCCTTCCCAAGAGCTCCAAGCAATGGTTTTGGGGTTCTTCATCATTGAATCTGCTTAGTTCATTAGGTTGGAGCGTTAAATGTATGTAAGGATAACTCTCTAAACGTGGGAACATCGTTGTTCTTCTCCATGCCACGTTCTTAATTGATTACCATGAAATTCTCATTAAAAGTAGAGTTATGCCCTAGTTCATGATAAGCTTAATGTTCTTATGTACTAAAAGATGAAGTACTTCATATTTTAGTTCATGTATATCCTTCTGAACTTCATGAACTCATCACGGAATCCATTTATAGTCATGCTTTTATTTTCATGAGATTCAATCATGAAATACGAAATGCTTATAAACTATTATCACTCTAATTCCATGAATTCTCCATGATTCTGTGTCTCATGAAAATTATATGGTTTACTATGTATACATATTAAAGCTATGATATGAAAAACCATGGGCTATATGCCATCTTTACTCATGTTTATGTTCTGGGAGCAGTAATGAAACCAAGAAAGTGAACACCTGAAACTACGTATGCCAGCATAGGATAATGATTGTTCTATTAGTTTGGACGATTGCCTTCATGTTACCCATTGCGGGTCATTTTATTTGTTCATGTCATGTCATGTCTCATACCACAACAAGGTATGATATGTCTTAACTAATCGAATAGATATTAGACATCATGTGCTCACATGGTGGTTATACGTCAGTTCTACTAAGACTCTCCTAAAAAAAATGATTATGTTATGTTATGATACTCATGTTCAGATTATGCTCTCGTTCATGTTCAGTTTTAGTTTCATTTCCTCTTATGATACATGTTTGTTGATTTGGGCTGCTTATTCTCTCGTGCATCCCTTACATTTATTTCATTCAGTTTTTTTTTACATACAAGTGCTATTCCATAGTACTCACCTCCCTTTTGTCAAAGAACACTGCATTTCACGATGCAGGAACAGAGATATAGGACAACAGGACTTCTCATTAGGATTTGCTAGTGGCCCCACTAGTATTCAAGCTTTTATTTCAGTCCTGCTAGATAGTTAAGGTATGCCGGGGCCTTGTCTAGGTAAATAGTTGGTTTACACTTTCATATTAGGGGCTTCGTAGACTAGCATGTCGTGTCAGTTTAACAGATGTTGCTTTAGCCATCGTTGCTACACGTTTATGTTTGTGAAAACTATTTCAGTATTTTAATTATAAGACACATTCAGCTTTTCAGTACTTAAATATGTGTATGATTTTTATTCTACACAATCGTGTTTCATGATTTATATCATGTATATGGTTCGCTAGGTCAAGTTCAGCCGCCGAGTACCTGTCTGCCAGACCTAGGTTCGAGGCATGATGTACGGATCATATAAGATCACAAATGAAGGCTTAACATAGTAGGAGAAATAACATGTGCAAAAGAGTGTGTTCGAATAGCATATGATACGTTGACTTAAGTACTTTTATCCTTTATGCAAGAATTCATATAAGAGGGAACATGTGTTTAGGAGGTCATGCTTGGGAAGTACAATATCTATGAAATCCCAACACGATGGGCATAATATCTAGACAAGGGAATTGAGGAATAATGTGACTGTTTCTTTCAGTAATATTTTGAGAGAGGGGAATAAGTTAGCAGATGCCTTGGAAAATCAGGATCTTGATAAAGGAGCAACTTATTGTCAGGATTTTCAAGGTTTAACAACAATTTGCAGGAAAATTCTCAATAGTGAAAAGTCACAAATTCCCTATTTGAGAATCAGGAGTAGAAGCTGAATGAGGAGAGTGAATGGAATGGATAAGGGTTCTGTGGAGAAAGATAATGGGCAAAGATTCACCATTATGTTCAAATCCAAATGAAGGAGAACATGGTGGTTTTTTCTAACTCCATTTTATTTTTTGCAGGTACTTAATTTACACAATCCAAAACATGAAAAGAAAGGAAGCACGAAGTTTCATGTTTTTTGCAGACACACAAAAGATACAACATGTCCAGAAAAAAAGGCAGATAAAAAGCAACATTTGGGAAAAGTAAACAACGAATGGTCACAATGCCACATGTCTTTTGATAGTTGGGAAAACAAAGGTTTACAGGATACAGAGCACAACATTAACACAGGAACAACCATGGAAGAATTACACAATGCTACAATAATGGGGAAAAGAATGGATGAATACCTAAGATCAAATTGTTACACTTGGGAAATTTTGTGTCATTTGCATTATGAGTAAACTAACGCAAGCCCAAAGTGGATATGAAGCCCTTACAAGTTTATGGAGGGAATTTAATAATTTCAAGTGTGTACCTTAAGGTTTCAGAGTTAAATCAACCGGCAGAAGTAAGTTCGTTGAGTGATTGGAAACTTGAGTGATGTTTTGGGAAGATTTCATGTTATTTGAGTTATACATTGCTCATAATTACCTTGAGGGGGAGTTATACGGCACCTTAGATGGTTAATTAAGATTTATACTAGTGCCAAGGAGGTTCCACAAGGATTGGAGGTCAAGCGAATCGAAAGGAACGCATTTTCGTGAAATCATGAAATTTGGGAAATAAGAGGCCGCATACTCAGTATGTTGTGCAGCATATTGGCCGAAAAATTTCCATTTTGCCTGAGCCTACTGTCCAACATCACCCCCCCCCCCCCCAACCCCTATGTTGTGGAGGGAGTATGCGGCCGTATACTGAGCATGTGGTGCCGCATACCCTCCGCAACACGAGGCAGTGGGCGATTTTCAGCCCTTTTAAAACCCTAAAGGACCCCATTTTTCGTATCACCTCCCACACTTATTTCCCCACATTATTAGAGAGTTCTTGAAGGTTACATTATACTCTAAACCTTCCACACCATCAAAAGAGATGATCAAAACATCAAAAACTCCAAGATAATCCATGAAAGATGATTATTCTTGCTTCTCTTCAAGGTTGTGATGAACTTGGTCTTGAGATAAGTTGAGTGAGGTGAAGTTCTTCTATTATAATGTATGTTCTTCATCTTATTTATATTATTGAGTTGATTTAAAGGTTTAGTAACTCTTAGAAAGCAAAAGAATTAAAGTGGAGAAGTCAGAAAGTGTTGAATTGAAGTTGATGACTATAAGGTGAATTTGAAAGGGGATTTGGGATTACTTTGAGATTAAATTGAATATAATTCCTTGATTATGCTTTTTTTGATGTTGTTATGGTCATTTGGGAGTTCTTTTGGTAATTGGTGCAGGTAGACAATATAGGGGAAGTGTTGCCCAAATTCCGTTAGCTCCTACTATGAATCATCTTGAATGTAGATTTGCGAGCTTGGGAGGAGAACATTAAGTAGTTAAGGAGACGTAAAGGTATTTAAGGCTAACCCTTTCTTTCTTAAGGCATGATTCCTTTGTTTTGAACCTATACATGATATCCATAATATTCATATTCCTAGAAATTCTAGAAGCTCATAATTCTCAAGGTTCTAATGATATTGTTGACAAATGTTCTTTATGATGAAGATGATAATGTCACACCTCAAAAAATTTCGTGTTGTTTGCGTCGTGAGTAAACTAACGTAAGCTCGAAGAGGTCATGGAACTCTTATAAGATTAAGGAACTCTTAATAAGTGTTAAGCAAGTTTATAAAGGTTCTCGGATCAAGCAAATCCAAGAAAAATAATTTTGTCAAAAATTTGGAAAAATTGGCAGAATTTTGGTTCAACTTCAAAGAGGTATATCTCCTGGTATATCATACGTTTTGAGGTGTTTCAAGAACCTAAAATGAAGTTCGTCAAGTCTAGTTTCCAACGCAACAAACCGTTCGTAGATACGGGATCGGAGTAGGGAGTTATGGGCATTTTAAAACAGATAGCCAGAAAAATACGAACCTGTGCGAAAAATTCGACAAGCTCACTTAAAAGCCCACTTATGTGGTGACCCGGCCAAGCTCGAGCTTGGCACCTATAAAAGGGCCTATACACTACATTTTATTCATTTTCCTCAACTCCACAACCCTCTAGAAATCTCTTAAAATCTCCACACCTCTCTAGAACATCCCACAACATTCATCCAATATCCAAACCTCCCTAAACATATCCCAAATCCTCTAGAACATTCCTCCAACATCCACAACATGCACATATATTCCTACAAGTCTATATGACAACTTTGGTCATTTTTATTTAATTTTTAACATAACCCCAAGTCCTAGAAAGCCCTAGAAACCTCTCCAAACATATTTCCAAGGTTAAACCAAAGATCCAAGTGAAGATTAAAGTGGTTAAGGATTTCAAGTGAGGTCTACTATCACGACCCAACCTCGTGGGCCGCGACTAGTGTCCGTACTGGACACCCGTACGTACCAAACAACCGAAACTAGCATATAAATAGAATATACAGATATAGAATGCAATTGGCATTATTAATTACCACAAATAAAACAGATATAACGTGGGGAAGCCGATAAGGCTATCGCAGAACATATCAACCCAAAACATATATACAACCCACATGTATGTCTACAGACCTCTACGGATAATAGCAGAATCATAAGACGGGACAGGGCCCCATCATACCCCTGAATAACATATATATATGTACAATAGAAAAGTCTGTACCAAAATTGTTATATCCCGCAATTTTGCATATTGAAAAATTTGAAATAATTGTGACAAGTTAAAGACAAGGCCATATTTTGATTTTGTTCAACATATAAGTTGTTCATGGAAAATATTGGTGTGGAAATATGGAAGAAGGCCAAGGGAAAATTTGGAATTTTGGGAATTAGTTTCGGGAATTACAAGACAAGATTTGTAGCCAATTGGGCTAAAAAAAAAGAAGAAAATTTAAGGCCCATTTTAAAGGATGGCCGGCCATACACTTATGGCCCAATCCCATTTAATTGTTTCATATGAAAAAATAAATAAGAGGGACACTTGTTCATGACTAGAACATTCAAGACACAAAAAAAAAAAAAAAACAAGGAGAGGAGAGCAAGACCAAGGGGTTCGTCCATAGCTTGCAATTTTGAGTTCAAGAAATCTCATCCCAAAAATTTGTTTCTTCATGTATTTCCACTAATTTGAAGGCCCTCTTCAACATGGTATGATTTATGGAAGGATAGAATCACTATTTGGAACAAAATTCCAACCCTAGTTAGGTGAAGAAGTTGTGAAGAAAGGTAAGATTTCATCCCCTTTTATATTTTGTGAAGGCTTTGTTTATGTTGTGGTGTGTAGAAATGGATAGAATTCATGAGAATATGGAAGTTAGCATGGTAGGTACGTATGTGTGCATGAGCCGTGTATGTGCAATGTTGTATAGATAATATGAGTTGAATTTTATGTTGTAATCTAGTTGTGGTTATGGTGGAATTTATATTGGAAGTGAAGGTTGAATGAATTTGGTTGAAATGAGTTGTGTGTTGTAATGGGGAATTTATGTGATTTTCATATGATTTTCGTATAATTGTGAGAATAAGAAATTAAATGTGAACTTTGGTAGTTGTTGTTGCATTCGTTGAAGTTTCGGATGGAATATGAAATCGGTGGAAATACTTGAATTCGTGAATATTGTTTGGAATGTCATTGAAATATGTTTGAATAACCTTGAGTTAGTAAATGAGTATGAGAATAATGATATTAGCTTGATATGGTGAAGTTGGAATGGAAAGTGTCGCCTTATGTAAAAAGAGGACTATTTATGTTATAGTGCGTTTTATGATAATTGTTGATGTTGTTGGGTTGTTGTTGTTGATATATTGAGCCGAGATGTATTCTCGGGGCGGCGAAATTATAGGGGAAACGCTGCCCAAAATTTTGTAGACAAGTGATGAGTTAAAGATTTGAATGCTAAAAGTCTTACTATTGACAATTGGTAAACATGACCATTTGTAGATTTGAGCGAAACGGGAATTGAATCTGGACGAGCGTAAGGCGCAACTAAGGTATGTAAAGTCCTTCCCTTCATTCTTTGGCATGTTCTAAACATGATAGGCTCGGACACGAGCCTTAGACACGACCCTGTTCCTAGAAATCCGAGATTGAAATTTGCTCCATTTCATTTAATGAGATTGAATTGGTCTCTTAATATTTCGTCGGCAAAATGACCTATATGTATGCAGCCTTCACAAATGAAGTCGGAATGCCCTAAAACTCTCATGGATGACTCCATATGACCTATGATCCATAAATTTACGTACGCCACCTCGGTTCGGCCCAAGGGGGGGCCCACAAATCCTGATACTTTCTGTATGGCTTTAGCTAACTCAATTCTGTCCGGAATTCACGGGTAGCTTTTGGTTATTATTCTGTTTACTATGCCATAAGTGTTATGACTACCTTTATGAGTCTTATAAAATATTTTTGACATCTGGAACGTTTTTAGAAATCTTATTCTGATATTCTGGATAAGCTAAGTACCTTCTGTATTTTTTCGGATATACGATTTTGGCATACATGAATCTTGTGTGATGCATGATCCTGGCATGTGTGATTTATGTTCGGAAGGTAATAAATTTGGCATTCTGTTATTACCTCTTTTGCCAAGTCCCGAGCCGGTTATAGTATTGTGCGCACTATGTGATATTGACCGCTGGATTCTTGACCGCGGTGTGTGCGACATTGACCGCTGGATTCTTGACCGCGGTATGCCGCATGTGTGATGTTGACCGCTGGATTCTTGACCGCGGTGTGTGCGACATGGACCGCTGGATTCTTGACCGCGGCACGCCGCATTTGTGATATTGACCGCTGGACTCCTGACCGCGGTATCTACGACATTGACCGCTGGACCCCTGACCGCGGTATGTCGGGTTTGGGATGTTAACAGCTGGATACTTGGCCGCTGTATGTGTGATAGTGACCGCTGGAATTTTGGCCGCGGCAATTGTGTGTTTGATTTTCTATGTGTATGAGACGGAAATGGTTTTCAAAAAACAATAAAGTAGTTTGGCATTCTGATTGCCGTATCTGTCTTCCGGGATATGATGTATATGCTTATGACTCTGCATGCAAGATTCAGTATGTTATGCTTCTGTACCTCTGACTCTGGTTACGATTATGTCAGCCATATTCTGTGCCCCGATCCGTATGGTGATTCTGCTCGCTATATCTCTGTACTTCTGGTTCGGACTATGATTATATTTGTTATATTTCCGCTTAACATACTCAGTACATTTTCCGTACTGACCCCCTCTTCTTCGGGGGCTGCGTTTCATGCCGTGCAGGTACTCCCAGGTGAGTTGAAGACAGTATAGAAGATGTTCCAGTACAGATGGCAAGCTCTATTTGTTCCCGGAGTGCTGCCGAGTCAGAGTTTGTATGTTATGCTTTCTGGATTACGTTAGAGACTTTGCAGACGGCGTCGTGGGTATTGGTTGTTAGTCTGTAAGCGGCTCCGTCAGCCGATACGTCGGTTTGTGTTATGTACTGAATTTTGTATGATCATAGGTTTGTGCGGCTTGGAAGCTACAAGAAAGAATGTTTTAGAAAAAATTTACTATGTATTTTATCTTATTTGATTTAAAAAGTTTGACGTGATTGTGTGTGCAGCAGGAGTCTTAGGGTTCGCTCGGCCCTAAGTAAGGGTCGGGTGCCCATCACACCCTAGGGATATTGGGGTGTGACAAAGTGGTATCAGAGCAGGTCTGTCCTAGGGGTTGTCTGCAAAGTCGTGTCCGGTAGAGTCCTGTTTATGGTGTGTAGCGCGCCACATTATAAACAGGAGGCTACGGGGCATTGTCACACCCTAACCTTATTAGGGTGTGATGGGCACCCGACCCCACATACGGAGCCGAGCGAACCCGCAGACTCTGATTACACACCTAATTCCTTAGGATCCAGAAAATCAAATACGAGTAAAATACATATTAAACAGTCAAATTTTTTTCCTCTTACCGTTCACGATTAAACAAAAATCTGTAATTATATGGAATTTTCTACATGACACAAAATGACGTATCGGCTGATGGAGCCGCTTACAGACTGACAACCATTACCCACAACGCTGTCTGCAAAGTCTCTAATACTGATCAGACATCACAACATACATACTCTGACTCGGCAGCACTCCTGGAGGAAATGGAGCCGCCAGTCCACTGGATCATCTTCAGCTAACCTCATCTATTCATCTGTGGGTACCTGCGCGGCATGAAACGCAGCCCCCGAAGAACAGGGGTCAGTACGGAGTATGTACTGAGTATGTAAGGCATGAGTACAGAAAACGGAACCCTGACTGAAACAAATAAAACAACGTACAAATACCTTATCCAGAATATCAGACACTTATTATCCTTTTTCTTCCAGACACAAACCATACTTACTTATGTCGCATGTCAGACGGATCACGGAATGTACAGAGTGCTCATATGATGTCCTATAGCAGACGGAATACAGAAGATACGGAATGTCGGAATGCCTACTTTCCAAACACAAGTCATACATATCAGAATCGGATATCATATCATATACGCGGTAACCCCGGGGACATGTACCACGCCGGGAAACCGGACACATCACATCATTCATACGGTAACCTCGGGGACAAATAACACGCTGAGGAATCGGTGAACGATGCCAAGGAATGCGCACGATAACATAGGAACGTGGTTGCCACTCCTGCCTTTGGCGCCACAACATATCATAGTCCAGAAGATTTTCTCCGATCTCCGTCACACATCATAACATAACCACGGTACCCGGGGGCGGACAGATAACACAGCACCCCGAGCCCGGACACATCATACTTCGTAATATATTCTCGGTAACCGGGGACGGACATGTAACACAGTACCCCGGAACCGGACACATCATACTTCGGAATTCATATATGGAACCCGGCCCTCAACAAAGGACTCGACGAACCATCCGCACGATACATACCGGCCCGGGACTCGATGAAGGGAGTCATAACATATGCACGAGCAGAATAGTGAGAAACCAAATTCACATAACTCAGACTCAATAGATTAATCAAACGTACCAACAATCTATACATTAGCAACATTATTTTCATCAACACAAAGGACCATATTAAAATCACATTAGCCTCCAAATCAGCCCACACGATTACAACTTCAATTTTGAGTCCTTAAACCTTTACTTTACATCATAAAGTCCACAACAACATCAACCAAACACTAGATAAGGTTAATTCATTTCCTAACATACAAAGCAGCCCATATTTCGGCCAACATCACAACACACCCATCCCATGATTTCATTCATTTTCTGTACATTACAACACCACATAATCATGCTAAACACATTTAATTCATTATTCCTACACATTATATACAACACACGGCCAAGCAACACTTCACACGGCTCAACTTGAACATGCAGTATTTCATGAATTCCCATCATTTCTACATTCAATAACATACATAAACCATTCATAACACATAAAAGAGAAGGTTAAACCTCACCTCCTTCTTCACCCTTTTCCTCTCGGCTAGCTTGATAAAACGCGACAACGAGCGGTTTTCTTGTTCTAACAACTACTTCACGTTGACGAGGACCTTCCGATCACTCTAAATGCAAGAAGAAAAATATTTTTCTCCATCAACTTCCCATGGCTCATTTTTGAGAGCCATGGCCGAACCCTTATGCTCTCTTCTCTCTATATTTTTTTTTTCTTTCCTCCACTCTTTTCTCTTAAGAATATGACTACACACACACATATATATATATAGTTATTCAAGTCATGTGAGGGGCACATGCCCCCCCCCCCCCCCCCTTCTCTAGATTTTTCTTTTCTTTTCTCCTTTCTGTTTCTAGAATTTTCTTTTTCTTTATTCTTTTGTCCTTTTTTTTTCGGCCACATGGCCATTTTAGGGAATTTTCAAGACTTGTATAAAATTCCCATTTCGCCCCTCGGCTTTCTTCAAAATTACCATTTTGCCCCTAGCCTTCCACATTACCTCCGCGACCCATTTTGCGAATTTCTCTTTTTGCCCTTAACCTCTCACAATACTTCCATACTAATAATAGTCATAAATAATATTTTCAACAACTCATATATAAAAAAAAAATTGAAACATAGTCTTGTTCTTAACTTCTCCCCATTATCTTGGATTTTCCGAACGTACGAAATACGGGCTATAACATCCTCCCCCCTTTAGAACATTCGTCCTCGAATGTTCAACTGACCTTATGGGGCCTCGTAGTACTTCGGGAGGGGGTTTATTTTATAGTTGCCCGTTTCTCCATGCCCATTCCATATAATCGAGTCTCTCCGTCCTTATATGGGTCCTTATTCTGTGCCATGGGTTTTCTAATCCGCTGGGCCGACATATTTTCCTTGTCTTTCTCAGGTCATCTCTTTTCTGTTACTGTTTCGTGACCATATCTTAACAAAAGTCACACTCTTAGATTCTTACTACAACTCTTCTTTAGTCCTTTCTCTCATATCCTTCGATACAGATATACTTGGTTTTGACTTCATGTGTTAGTGCTCATTTCGTTCATCATTATTCCTTGTGAGCCTAATATTGCCTCCCCCCCTTTAGGGGTTCCTTGTACGTCACGATCTTCGAGTGCCCTTACCTTTAATTATTTTTCATGCCTCGTCTCTCTTTCTAGCTCTATGCATAACGTATTGAAACCTTTCAACTTAAGTTTTTCCCTTTCACTTCGCACTTATATCGTCGTCTTGCCCACCTTTTCATTCCCTTTCATCTCTGCTTATGGAAATTAATCCTCGAATCTCACACACTCCTCCTTTGTTTCATATTATCGTACTTTATTCTCGCCCCATGCCTGTATTTAAACCCTTATCTGATAATCTCGTACCTCGCCGAAAATTTCCTCTCAGGGGTTCCATCCACCGAGGTTTTCTTGTCTCTTACCTTTTTCCGATATCTTGATTTCCTTACTCCTCATTTACTCACTCACTTCTTTTTCAAATACCGAACTGTTAAGACCTTTTGTCCTTGACCTATAGTGAATATAGCGTCATATCTTATAACATTTACACCATTTGTTTTCTCACTACCGCCCAGGTCTCGGTATCCTTTATTCAATTGAGGCCCCTTTTACCGTAGCATAGGTTGTTGGGGCACACGTGCTCGCTGATACCATCACAAATAAGCCATCATACATATTCATATACATATACATAATTACCATCAACTATCCCACAAAATGGTCCCAAACGTTATTCAAGCCTATCCTAATTCTCGAGCTGTGACACACCATTTGTCCCTTCACCGACTAATCTATCTTGTCCTATGCGTCTTCTTATGGTCCCCGGTCATCCCATATACCATTGTCTCACTCAGGTTACTCTAGTTTTCCATTTGTTCCCTTAAATTTTAATTTTGCAAAATTTTCCCAGTTACTTCCCAGGGGGGTCACCCATCCTAAAATTGCTCCTACCTGAGCACGCTTAACCTCGAATCTTTAGTGGAATCCGATGCCTTAATACTGATATTTTCGGGTCCACTTTCTCGCATGACCTTTACTACATAATTCAGGGCTAATCGAGGATTTACAGATCCCGGGACACCCTCGTGGCACGTCTTTTCTTCCATAATTACCATTTTACCCTTTTCGGTCCTCGGTGCTCACCTTTCACTTCCGTGTGTAACTACTTTTCATTCTAGGTTCCCAGGCCCCTGATGATCATAGATACACCTCCATTGCCATTATTTTATGGATGCCCCGATATCAATCCGTTCGAACTTCTTACTTACCGCTTTTACATAGTAACCTTGTGGCAAAATTAATTGTCAACTTTCTGAATCCTCCATCCGACCTTGTTTTTCTTATACCATGCTCCTGTACACAGCAAATACCAATAACACCTTACAGAACATACAACTATACCACATTCTGGCCATCCGGAGCTGCTCATTCCAGATAACAGATCAAATACGTCAATACTTATCCTTGTGACTTTCCGTATCGCTACTTACCTTTTCCGTCGTATGTAAGGCTCACATAAGAAATCTCATTTCCTATAGTTTGGCTATATCGCACGATCTATGACAGAAAGAAGGTCAACAACCCCTAAATGCCCTGTAGCCTCCTGTTTATAAATGTGGCCGGCTTCACACCATAAACAGGACTCTACTAGACACGACTTTCCAGACATCCCCACGGACAGACCTCGCTCTGTTACCACTTTGTCACACCCTAACCTTATTAGGGTGTGATGGGCACCTGAACCCACATACGGAGCCGAGCGAACCCGCAGACTCTGATTACACACCTAATTCCTTAGGATCCAGAAAATCAAATACGAGTAAAATACATATTAAACAGTCAAATTTTTTTCCTCTTACCGTTCACGATTAAACAAAAATTTGTAATCATATGGAATTTACTACATGACACAAAATGACGTATCGACAACGAGCGGTTTTCTTGTTCTAACAACTACTTCACGTTGACGAGGACCTTCCGATCACTCTAAATGCAAGAAGAAAAATATTTTTCTCCATCAACTTCCCATGGCTCATTTTTGAGAGCCGTGGCCGAACCCTTATGCTCTCTTCTCTCTATATTTTTTTTTTCTTTCCTCCACTCTTTTCTCTTAAGAATATGACTACACACACACACATATATATATAGTTATTCAAGTCATGTGAGGGCCACATGCCCCCCCCCCCCCCCCCCCCTTCTCTAGATTTTTCTTTTCTTTTCTCCTTTCTTTTTCTAGAATTTTCTTTTTATTTATTCTTTTCTCCTCTTTTTTTTCGGCCACATGGCCATTTTAGGGAATTTTCAAGACTTGTATAAAATTCCCATTTCGCCCCTCGACTTTCTTCAAAATTACCATTTTGCCCCTAGCCTTCCACATTACCTCCGCGACCCATTTTGCGAATTTCTCTTTTTGCCCTTAACCTCTCACAATACTTCCATACTAATAATAGTCATAAATAATATTTTCAACAACTCGTATATAAAATTTTTTTGAAACATAGTCTTGTTATTAACTTCTCCCCATTATCTTAGATTTTCCGAACGTACGAAATACGGGCTATAACAGGCATCTAGGGATTGTTGACCTTCTTTTTGTCATAGATCGTGCGATAGAGCCAAGTTATAGGGAAACAAAACTCCTTGTGTAAGCCTTACCTACGATTGAAAAAGGTAAGTGACGATATGAAAAGGTCAAAACGGTGAGTATGGATGTATTTGTTCTGTCACCCGAAATTGGCAGTTCCGGATGGCTAGAATGTGGTAATTAGCCGTATGATCTGTAAGGCATTGTTGATATCTTTTGTGTACATATTTTGAAAAGAAATAATGGTATAAGAAGTAAAAGAACCAAGTCTGTTGAAGGACTCAGAGAAAGTTGACAAACAGTTGCTGTAAATCGTTATGTACGAATGGTGAGTGGAAATTCAAATAGGTTGGTGACCGTGTATGTCTGAGCAATGGTGATGAAGGCACATTTTGTTATCAATGGGACCCTGAGAACCCAGGACGGAAGATAACTATTCACAAAAGTGAAAGGTGAATATTAAGGGTCACAAAGGGCAAAACGGTAATTGTAAAAGAAAGGACGTGTTACGAAAATATTTTGGAATCGGTAAGACCGCGACTAGCCCCAAATCATGTAATAAGGGCCATACAAGGAAGTGGACGTGATTATACCAGCGTTAAGGCACCGAAACCCACCAAGGTTTCGAGGTTAAGCGTGCCAAGGTGGGAGGATGGCTGACCCCCTTGGGAAGTATGTCAGAATTTTATGTATTCTGATATAAGAGACGAATGGAAAGCTAAAATAGCATGAGTGAAATTAGAATATACGAGATGGTTGGAGACCATAAAAGGCCACACAGCACGCAATCGGTTAGATTGGAGAAGAGACAGAAAGAACGCTACAGCTTTGGAATCAGAATAGACTTGAACGATGTTTGGAGGTAATGTGTGGCCTAGTTGGAAATAATTATGTATACACATATGAATGCGTATGATACCTTATCTGTAATTGTACTGGGGAACACGTGTGTCCCCGCGATCAGTGCTATAATGTGGAAGGCACCAATCGAATAAGGGTACCGAGCTCCAAGTAGCAATAACAAAGGTAAATGGTGCAAATGTTATAAGGTAGGATGCTGTTATTTCTCTATCTGTTAAGATTGGAAAGTTCCAGTATAATGATACTTGGAAAGGAAAGAGAGTAAGTAAGGGAAAAGGAAAAAGGTCAAACATTGGAAGGAAGAGAAAGGTAAGAAACATGACTGAGCAGAACCTCCAGAAAAGGAACGACGGGTAAAGCACGGGACTATTTGGGTAAACTGCAAGCATGGACACGTGAAAAAGGATAAAGTGTGGTTATATGAAACGAGGGAAAAGTGTGTGAGGTTTGGAAATTAACTTAAGCAGGCGAGGCCAAAAGAATCGTGACCACGACAAGAATTATGAGGTAATAAATTGGATGATAAAGCCCTGTGACAATGTTAGGAAATTTAAACTCCCGAAAGGTATGTAAGGAAATAGATGGCGGGGTTAAGAAGAATCATGAGTAAGTGAGACAAATAAGTGAAAAGGTTAATAGTGGGTGAAGAGGTGTAGGGATATTGACAAGAATGATGGTGTAGACACAACTAATGGTAAGAAGATTCGGTATGTTATGCGTAGAGTTGGGAAGAAAGACGAGGAATGAAATATAATCGAAAACAAGGATACTCGAAGATTGTGACATATAAAGAACCCCTTAAACATGTTGGCACATTAAGAGAATAATGGAGAGAATAATAAGGACTTAAAGGATATTTCGGATGACGACGACTATTGTATCTATGTTTGGTTTGGAATTTCTTAAAATAAAGACGGAACACAGCGTCTGTGAAAGAGCGAAAAGGATTCGTCGGTTACTAGAAGATAGTTCATGGCCCAATGACTGTGTGGAATATGAGAAAATACGCTATGAAAGTATATGAATCATCGACGAGAAGCGATACTCAATCATGTTTGTAAAGAATCCACATCGGAGAGTCAACAAAAGATAACTATGAAAAGAACCCTCCCGAAGTATTGTGACGCCCCATAAGATTAGTTGAACATTCGAGGACGAATGTTCTAAAGGGGGGGAGGATGTTATATCCAGCAATTTTGCATATTGAAAATTTTGAAATAATTGTGACAAGTTAAAGACAAGGCAATATTTTGATTTTGTTCAACATATAAGTTGTTCATGGAAAATATTGGTGTGGAAATATGGAAGAAGGCCAAGGGAAAAATTGGAATTTTGGGAATTAGTTTCGGGAATTACAAGACAAGATTTGTAGCCAACTGGGCTAAAAAATGAGAAAATTTAAGGCCCATTTTAAAGGATGGCCGGCCATACACTTATGGCCCAAGCCCATTTAATTGTTTCATATGACCAAATAAATAAGAGGGACACTTGTTCATGACTAGAACATTCAAGACACAAAAAAAAAAAAAAAAGGAGAGGAGAGCAAGACCAAGGGGTTCGGCCATAGCTTGCAATTTTGAGTTCAAGAAATCTCATCCCAAAAATTTGTTTCTTCATGTATTTCCATTAATTTGAAGGCCCTCTTCAACATGGTATGATTGATGGAAGGAGAGAATCACTCTTTGGAACAAAATTCCAACCCTAGTTAGGTGAAGAAGTTGTGAAGAATGGTAAGATTTCATCCCCTTTTATATGTTGTGAAGGCTTTGTTTATGTTGTGGTGTGTATAAATGGATAGAATTCATGAGAATATGGAAGTTTGCATGGTAGGTATGTATGTGTGCATGAGCCATGTATGTGCAATGATGTATAGATAATATGAGTTGAATTTTATGTTGTAATCTAGTTGTGGTTATGGTGGAATTTATATTGGAAGTGAAAGTTGAATGAATTTGGTTGAAATGGGTTGTGTGTTGTTATGGGGAATTTATGTGATTTTCATATGATTTTCGTATAATTTTGAGAATAAGAAATTAAATGTGAACTTTGGTAGTTGTTGTTGCATTCGTTGAAGTTTCGGATGGAATATGAAATCGGTGGAAATACTTGAATTCGTGAATATTGTTTGGAATGTCATTGAAATATGTTTCAATAACCTTGAGTTAGTAAATGAGTATGAGAATAATGATATTAGCTTGATATGGTGAAGTTGGAATGGAAAGTGTCGCCTTATGTAAAAAGAGGACTATTTATGTTATAGTGCGTTTTATGATAATTGTTGATGTTGTTGGGTTGTTGTTGTTGATATATTGAGCCGAGATGTATTCTCGGGGCGGCGAAATTATAGGGGAAACGCTGCCCAAATTTTTGTAGACAAGTGATGAGTTAAAGATTTGAATGCTAAAAGTCTTACTATTGACAATTGGTAAACATGACCATTTGTAGATTTGAGCGAAACGGGAATTGAATCTGGACGAGCGTAAGGCGCAACTAAGGTATGTAAAGTCCTTCCCTTCATTCTTTGGCATGTTCTAAACATGATAGGCTCGGACACGAGCCTTAGACACGACCCTGTTCCTAGAAATCCGAGATTGAAATTGGCTCCATTTCATTCAATGAGATTGAATTGGTCTCTTAATATTTCGTCGGCAAAATGACATATATGTATGCAGCCTTCACAAATGAAGTCGGAATGCCCTAAAACTTTCATGGATGACTCCATATGTTATATCCCGTATTTTGCATATTCGGAAAAACTTGAAATAATTGTGACTAGTAAGAGATGGGGCAATATTTTGATGTCATTTAATATGTATGTTGTTCATGAAAAATATTGACATGGAAATACCGAGGAAGGCCAAGGACAAAATTGAAAATTTGAAAAATGGTTTCATGAATTACAAAGACTAGCCACAAATAATTGGGCTTGGAAAAAAACAAAAAAAAATATAGGAAATGGCCCATAAAGTGGCCGGCCATAGGGTCCAAAATAAGGGCCCAAGTTTATGTAAAATTTAACCATGTGATAAATAAATAAGGAGGAGGGGCCTAATACTTCATGACATTTCAAAAAGCTTCAAGAGAAAGAAAATTGGAGAGCAAAAAGCATAGGCCATTCGGCCAAGGAGAAAGAGAGAAAAAATTTGGAGTTCTTCAACTTTGATTCAAAAAAATTGTTTCTCCTAGTATTCTTACTAATTCAAGGGTTCTTGTTAACATAGCATAATTGTTAGAGCAAGAAAAACAACAATTCTTGCAAGGAGAAACTTAGGTCAAGAAAGAAGGAAATTGGGAAAAGGTAAGAATTCAATCCCTTTTTATGTTGTGGAAGTTTATATATGTGTTGTAGTATGTGGAAATGAATGAAAAGTATGAAACTTGTGTGTTGTGTGTGTGATTGTGTGTGGCCGTGGGGTGTAGTGTATGGAGGGGAGTGAATTTATTTTGTTTAGCATCTTAATTATGTTGTTGTAGCCTTGTGATGGAAATGGAAGGATAATGGCTTAAGTTAGCATGAAAATTTTGTTATAGAGTTGTTGTCGGAAAGCATGCGATTTTATCATAAATTATGTAATTGAGAAAATGAAGTTGTAAGATGTAAGTGGTGATTGTTGTAAGTGAAATTGGAAGATAAAAATGCGTTGTAAATATTTATGTTGAAAATTGGAGGTTTTGGGTGGATTATGATTCGGTGGGACTTTGGCATATTATGTAGAATAATGTAAAATGTTCTTAAATCGTATTTGAATGATCTTGAATTAGTGAATAAACATAAAAACGTTGACATTAGTTTGACAGTGTGAAGTTGGGGTGGAAGTTGTTGAATTATGTAGAAAAGAAGACTATTTATATTATAATGTATTTTGTGATGATTGTTGATGTTGTTGGTATTGTTGGGTTGTTGTAGTTGATGATTTGGGCCGAGATGATTCTCGGGGACATTGAGTTTATAGGGGAAATGCTGCCGAAATTTCGGTAGACAATATGAGTTAAAGATTGAAATTCTAAAAAGCTTGCAACTCATAATTGGTAACTATGACCAATTGTAGGTTTTGGGCGAAACGGAGATTGAGTTTGGACAAGCGTAAGAAGCGCGAAAGGTATGTAAAGTTGTCCCTTTTCTTTCCTTGGCATGTCCTAGGTGTACTAGGGTCGGATTAGAACCTCATAGGTTATTCTGCTCTTAGGAAAGCGAGTCTGAATTTTTGGTACTATTCATTCAGTACAATTGAATTATAATTCTTATACTTTGTTGGAAAACTATTCGAACATCCATAAATTGCACAAATGTGAGAGAATCGCTTTGAAACTTTCACGGATGACTCCATAGAGTCTAATGTTCGTAATTTATGCCCGCCACCTCGACTTGACCCGAGGTGGGCCCACTATTCCCGATCTCTACTCTATTGTTCTGTTTGACTCATTTTCGGATGATAAGTAAAGGAAACTTTTGATGATCATTGTAACTACTAATAATAGCTATCTTAATTACTCCGAGTTCGTTCTGATTCGCATGCCTCTCTAATACAAGTGTTCCGCTACGATTACTCTGACATAAGTAGTTTGATGTAAACGTTCCGACATAAGCATTTGGATATAAGTATTCTGATATGAATATTTTGATATGAATATTCTGATATGGATATTTTGGCATAAGTATTATGAATAAAAAGTATGCTATGTGAGAAATCCGTTACGAACATTCTGATAATGCGTTCGATCATTCCATTGAGTCTTGACATATGTGCATTAGTTTCTCACTACTCTGCTCGTGCATATGCTATGATCTCCTTCGCCGCGTCCCGGGCCAGTTTATATCGTGCACGCGGTTCCCGAGTTCCTCGCTCGAGGGCCGGGCACCGTATATGAATTCCGAAGTTAGATGTGTTATGGAGTTAGATGTGTTCTGGTTCGCTGAACCACATATGATCTGTTATTATGATATGATATTATGATTTATGTGTCGGAGATTTCGGAGCAATACTTCTGGAGTTAGATGTGTGTGGTGCCGAGGGCAGGGCGGCGCCACGTTTTCCCCTGGTCCTGCTAAGGACCGGATACCGTTCTTGGCATGCATGGTTTTTGGTTTCAGTAAGTTGTTTGGTTACTTTGCATTTCGTGCTTACTTTCTGTACCTGTATTCTGTACTTCATTTCTGTTTATGATTTTATTCACAGTATTCATGCTTTACATACTCAGTACACATTCCGTACTGACCCCCTGTTCTTCGGGGGCTGCGTTACATGCCCGCAGGTACAGACGATCGTTTTGGTGTTCCGCCAGCATAGGACATCTTTCCAGCGGATAAAGTGCTCTTTTGTTCGGAGCCATATTTTGGGTACATATTCTATCATTGTACATATATTTATCTGTTCAGGGGTACGGCGGGGCCCTGTCCCGTCATATGATTTTGTTGTGTTTGTTAGAGGCCTGTAGACATATATGTGGGTCATGGGTCATGTTTGTTCGGTTGCGTTGTGATTTGTGCCTTAAGCGGTCCCGTTTGCTATTTTGGCCAAGATGGCCCATATGTTTGTATATGTTTGTTTGTCTTGGCGATGTACATTCCGCCAGCTTATCAGTTTTGATATGATATATCTATACGGGAAACCGCTTAAGACGATATCTATTTTCAGTTTCTGTTCAAAGTGATGTATGCTAAATTTGAATCAGTCTTCGATCTGTTCATTTGATAACTGAATGGGTTTGGGGTGTCCAAGTAGGGCACCAGTCGCGGCCCACGGGGTTGGGTCGTGACAGAAGTGGTATCAGAGCTGTTTGTCCTCGGAATGTCTACAGGCCGTGTCTAGTAGAGTCTTGTTTATCGGTGTGTTGTGCACCACATCTATAAACAGGAGGCTATAGGACATCTAAGATGTTACCCTTCTTTGGATCTTAGATCGTGCGATAGAACTGTATGAGTAGGATGATTCCTTCCTAACGATTTGTTATGTTTTCAGCGATGCCCCCGAGGAAAGCAACAGCTGCCCAGAAGGGCAAAGCGATGGTAGAGGTAGGAGAGACCAGCCGGGCCCAGAGAGCCACCAGGGCCCGTACCCAGCCTGTACTTGACAATTTACCCCCGTCAGCCGGTTCTGTTACACAGCCCTTACCAGAGGAGATTGGAGCAGCAGCAGCTGCTGATCAGGAGGCGGCTCCACCACTAGCTCCCGGGGTTTCAGTACCCGAGCCTCCAGCTCCACAGCCAGGGGCGGAGGATAGAGCTATGCGAGATGCGGTCTAGTTGTTGACCAGACTGATGGCGGAGCAGGTTCGTAGGCACGGATCTGGGGGTGACCGTGCAGACAGACATGATAGTTCCAGGGCCCGTGAGTTCTTGACATGTAGTCTTCCGGAGTTCTTCGGGACAAAACCCGAAGAGGATCCCCAGGAGTTTATCAGAAAGATGGAGCGCGTGTTACGGTTGATTAAGGCTTCGCCGACTGAGTCCGTCGAGTTGGCTTCGTACCGGTTATATGAGGTAGCTGGTAACTGGTATGAGTCCTGGGAGTTATCCAGGGGTGACGGCACTCCCCCAGCAGTGTGGGCCGAGTTTACTAGGGCCTTCCTTGATCATTTTCTACCTCCAGAGCTGCGGAGAGGTAGGGTTGATCGATTCTTGCACCTGAGACAGAACGGTAGGAGTGTTCGAGAGTATAGCCTAGAGTTCGACTCACTGTCTAGGTATGCACCCACTATAGTAGCTGATATGGCCGACAGAGTGCACCGGTATGTGATGGGGCTAGATCCTTATTTTATAGAAAGCTGCTTGGCGATGGCTTCCCAGCCAGGGATGCATATTGCCCGGGTGCAGGCATACGCCCAGGGCATGGAGGACCGACGTAGGGAACGTCGGTTTGATAGGGGTCACGACAGGAGCCAGCCTAAGAGAGCCAGATCGGCTGGGTATTCTGGGGAGTTTCGGAGTGGGTCATCTCAGCAGCAGGGTAGCAGGTATTCTTCCCAACCAACACAGAACGCATCCCCACAGTTCTTGGGCCAGAGCTCCAGGGTTTCAGGCTCACAGGCGAGCAGAGGTCCCGGTCAGTCGAGGCCACACGTGCCCCCGTGTTCCTACTCTGGCAAGCCCCACCTGGGGGAATGTTATCGGGCTACAGGTGCATGTTATTCTTGTGGCCGTCAAGGCCATGTCATGAGAGATTGCCCGTTGCTGAGTAGTTCTAGTGGTGCAGTCCAGCCCGCGGGGTCGGTTGCCGATTCATCCTCACCTGCAGTTATGCGCCCTACGAGGCAGGGCACGCCGGCAACAGCAGGCCGCGGTAGGGGTCGCGGAGGGGGTTCCAGTTCTAGCCATCCTTCGCACCGCATCTATGCCTTGACTGGTCGACAGGACCCAAAGGCGCCACCAGACGTGGACGCAGGTATATTATCGACCTTTTCTCGGAATATATCTGCATTGTCAAGTCTAGGCTCTATTTTGTGGTATATTTCCCCCTTAGCTACTAATAGAATCTGGATAAAACCCGAGGTGATAGGGTTAGTAGAGGTAACTATGCATACTAATAAAAGGTGAACGTTAAAAATTTAAAAGACTAACCCAATAATTAGATAAGTTCGAAAAAATAAACGATCCTCTCTAGACCAAAGTGGGCCCCACTACGAAAACTTTCTGAAAAATCGTTAAGACCCTGACTTACCCTAGATTATGTGGAAAAGGTCGTGTGGGGCGGTCGACGCAATTATATCAGCATTAACGCGTCAAAATGTGTGAAAGTTACGAAGTTAAGTGTGCTAGGGCCAGAGAAATTTTGGGATGGGTGACCCCCTAGGAAGTGTACCCAATTCTCATAAATGTCGATATAAAAGACCGATGGGAACTCTGGGGTAACCTAAAGGAAAATAGAACGTACCAGATGATTAAAAGCCCTAAATAAGTCGAATAGACTAGGGCAGACTCGGCCGGTGAAGAGGAAGGAAACACAATACAGTTCTGGGATCAGAGTAAGTTTGAATAGGCGTTTGGAAATGTTTGTGAGCAAAATGGTAGTAAATGTATAAGTATACATATGATATCCTGTTTATGACTGTACTGATCCGCGGTGGGCCCCAGCAGACAGTGTCGCGGTGTATGAAGAACGTTGACTGAATGAAACCGAAAAGAAAGGCAGAAGGTATGGTATAAATGTTACAAGTAGACGGATACTAGTTCCACCGCTGGATAAAACTGGAAAGTTCCAGTATAATGATGCTTCGGATTAAGCAGTAAGCGAATATGAAAAGGAAGATAGCAATTGTAATGTTTGGAAAATTCTGAAGGAAAGGACAGACACCTCCCCGAAGTATTGCGACATCCCATAAGGTTAGTTGAACATTCGAGGACGAATGTTCCAAAGGGGGGGAGGATGTTATATCCCGTATTTTGCATATTCGGAAAAACTTGAAATAATTGTGACTAGTAAGAGATGGGGAAATATTTTGATGTCATTTAATATGTATGTTGTTCATGAAAAATATTGACATGGAAATACCGAGGAAGGCAAAGGACAAAATTGGAAATTTGAAAAATGGTTTCATGAATTAAAAAGACTAGCCACAAATAATTGGGCTTGGAAAAAAACAAAAAAAAATATAGGAAATGGCCCATAAAGTGGCCGGCCATAGGGTCCGAAATAAGGGCCCAAGTTTATGTAAAATTTAACCATGTGATAAATAAATAAGGAGGAGGGGCCTAATACTTCATGACATTTCAAGAAGCTTCAAGAGAAAGAAAATTGGAGAGCAAAAAGCATAGGCCATTCGGCCAAGGAGAAAGAGAGAAAAAATTTGGAGTTCTTCAACTTTGATTCAAAAAAATTGTTTCTCCTAGTATTCTTACTAATTCAAGGGTTCTTGCTAACATAGCATAATTGTTAGAGCAAGAAAAACAACAATTCTTGCAAGGAGAAACTTAGGTCAAGAAAGAAGGAAATTGGGAAAAGGTAAGAATTCAATCCCTTTTTATGTTGTGGAAGTTTATATATGTGTTGTAGTATGTGGAAATGAATGAAAAGTATGAAACTTGTGTGTTGTGTGTGTGATTGTGTGTGGCCGTGGGGTGTAGTGTATGGAGGGGAGTGAATTTAGTTTGTTTAGCATCTTAATTATGTTGTTGTAGCCTTGTGATGGAAATGGAAGGATAATGGCTTAAGTTAGCATGAAAATTTTGTTATAGAGTTGTTGTCGGAAAGCATGCGATTTTATCATAAATTATGTAATTGAGAAAATGAAGTTGTAAGATGTAAGTGGTGATTGTTGTAAGTGAAATTGGAAGATAAAAATGCGTTGTAAATATTTATGTTGAAAATTGGAGGTTTTGGGTGGATTATGATTCGGTGGGACTTTGGCATATTATGCAGAATAATGTAAAATGTTCTTAAATCGTATTTGAATGATCTTGAATTAGTGAATAAACATAAAAACATTGACATTAGTTTGACAGTGTGAAGTTGGGGTGGAAGTTGTTGAATTATGTAGAAAAGAAGACTATTTATATTATAATGTATTTTGTGATGATTGTTGATGTTGTTGGTATTGTTGGGTTGTTGTAGTTGATGATTTGGGCCGAGATGATTCTCGGGGACGTTGAGTTTATAGGGGAAATGCTGCCGAAATTTCTGTAGACAATATGAGTTAAAGATTGAAATTCTAAAAAGCTTGCAACTCATAATTGGTAACTATGACCAATTGTAGGTTTTGGGCGAAACGGAGATTGAGTTTGGACAAGCGTAAGAAGCGCGGAAGGTATGTAAAGCTGTCCCTTTTCTTTCCTTGGCATGTCCTAGGTGTACTAGGGTCGGATTAGAACCTCATAGGTTATTCTGCTCTTAGGAAAGCGAGTCTGAATTTTTGGTACTATTCATTCAGTACAATTGAATTATAATCCTTATACTTTGTTGGAAAACTATTCGAACATCCATAAATTGCACAAATGTGAGAGAATCGCTTTGAAACTTTCACGGATGACTCCATAGAGTCTAATGTTCATAATTTATGCCCGCCACCTCGACTTGACCCGAGGTGGGCCCACTATTCCCGATCTCTACTCTATTGTTCTGTTTGACTCATTTTCGTATGATAAGTAAAGGAAACTTTTGATGATCATTGTAACTACTAATAATAGCTATCTTAATTACTCCGAGTTTGTTCTGATTCGCATGCCTCTCTAATACAAGCGTTCCGCTATGAGTACTCTGACATAAGTAGTGTGATGTAAACGTTCCGACATAAGCATTTGGATATAAGTATTCTGATATGAATATTTTGATATGAATATTCTGATATGGATATTTTGGCATAAGTATTCTGAACAAAGTATGCTATGTGAGAAATCCGTTACGAACATTCTGATAATGCGTTCGATCATTCCATTGAGTCTTGACTTATATGCATTAGTTTCTCACTACTCTGCTCGTGCTATGCTATGATCTCCTTCGCCGAGTCCCGGGCCAGTTTATATCGTGCGCGCGGTTCCCGAGTTCCTCGCTCGAGGGCCGGGCACCGTATATGAATTCCGAAGTTAGATGTGTTATGGAGTTAGATGTGTTCTGGTTCGCTGAACCACATATGATCTGTTATTATGATATGATATTATGATTTGTGTGTCGGAGATTTCGGAGCAATACTTCTGGAGTTAGATGTGTGTGGTGCCGAGGGCAGGGTGGCGCCACGTTTTCCCCGGGTCCTGCTAAGGACCGGATACCGTTCTTGGCATGCATGGTTTTTGGTTTCAGTAAGTTGTTTGGTTACTTTGCATTTCGTGCTTACTTTATGTACCTGTATTATGTACTTCATTTCTGTTTATGATTTTATTCACAGTATTCATGCTTTACATACTCAGTACACATTTCGTACTGACCCCCTGTTCTTCGGGGGCTGCGTTACATGCCCGCAGGTACAGACGATCGTTTTGGTGTTCCGCCAGCATAGGACATCTTTCCAGCGGATAAAGTGCTCTTTTGTTCGGAGCCATATTTTGGGTACATATTCTATCATTGTACATATATTTATCTGTTTAGGGGTACGGCGGGGCCCTGTCCCGTCATATGATTTTGTTATGTTTGTTAGAGGCCTGTAGACATATATGTGGGTCATGGGTCATGTTTGTTCGGTTGCGTTGTGATTTGTGCCTTAAGCGGTCCCGTTTGCTATTTTTCCCAAGATGGCCCATATGTTTGTATATGTTTGTTTGTCTTGGCGATGTACATTCCGCCAGCTTATCAGTTTTGATATGATATATCTATACGGGAAACCACTTAAGACGATATCTGTTTTCAGTTTCTGTTCAAAGTGATGTATGCTAAATTTGAATCAGTCTTCGATCTGTTGATTTGATAACTGAATGGGTTTGGGGTGTCCAAGTAGGGCACCAGTCGCGGCCCACGGGGTTGGGTCGTGACACCATATGACCTATGATCCATAAATTTACGTACGCCACCTCGGTTCGGCACAAGAGGGGGGGCCCATAAATCCTGATACTTTCTGTATGGCTTTAGCTAACACAATTCTGTCCGGAATTCACGGGTAGCTTTTGGTTATTATTCTTTTTACTATGCGATAAGTGTTATGACTACCTTTATGAGTCTTATAAAATATTTTGACATCTGGAACGTTTTTGGAAATCTTATTCTGATATTCTGGATAAGCTAAGTACCTTCTGTATTTTTCGGATATACGATTTTGGCATACATGAATCTTGTGTGATGCATGATCCTGGCATGTGTGATTTATGTTCGGAAGGTAATAAATTTGGCATTCTGTTATTACCTCCTTTGCCAAGTCCTGAGCCGGTTATAGTATTGTGCGCACTATGTGATATTGACCGCTGGATTCTTGACTGCGGTGTGTGCGACATTGACCGCGGTATGCCGCATTTGTGATGTTGACCGCTGGATTCTTGACCGCGGTGTGTGCGACATGGACCGCTGGATTCTTGACCGCGGCATGCCGCATTTGTGATATTGATCGCTGGACTCCTGACCGCGGTATCTACGACATTGACCGCTGGACCCCTGACCGCGGTATGTCGGGTTTGGGATGTTAACCTCTGGATACTTGGCCGCGGTATGTGTGATAGTGACCGCTGGACTTTTGGCCACGGCAATTGTGTGTTTGATTTTCTATGTGTATGAGACGGAAATGGTTTTCAAAAAATAAATAAAGTAGTTTGGCATTCTGATTGTCGTATCTGTCTTCCGGGATCTGATGTATATGTTTATGACTCTGCATGCAAGATTCAGTCTGTTACGCTTCTGTACCTCTGACTCTGGTTATGATTATGTCAGCCATATTCTGTGCCCCGATCCGTATGGTGATTCTGCTCGCTATATCTCTGTACTTCTGGTTCGGACTATGATTATATTTGTTATATTTCCGCTTTACATACTCAGTACATTTTCCGTACTGACTCCCTCTTCTTCGGGGGCTGCGTTTCATGCCGCGCAGGTACTCCCAGGTGAGTTCAAGACAGTATAGAAGATGTTCCAGTACAGATGGCAAGCTCCATTTGTCCCCGGAGTGCTGCCGAGTCAGAGTTTGTATGTTATGCTTTCTGGATTACGTTAGAGACTTTGCAGATGGCGTCGTGGATATTGGTTGTTAGTCTGTAAGCGGCTCCGTCAGCCGATACGTCGGTTTGTGTTATGTACTGAATTTTGTATGATCATAGGTTTGTTCGGCTTGGAAGCTACAAGAAAGAATGTTTAAGAAAAAATTTACTATGTATTTTATTTTATTTGATTTAAAAAGTTTGACGTGATTGTGTGTGCAGCAGGTGTCTGAGGGTTCGATCGGCTCTAAGTAAGGGTCGGGTGCCTATCACACCCTAGGGATATTGGGGTGAGAAAAAAATATAGGCTCCGGACAAGAGATCCCTCCAAGACAGCAAAATAGAATCCGACGCGGGCGGATCAGCAAATCGGTCGTCTGTACCTGCGTGGCATGAAACGTAGCCCCCAAGGAAAGGGGGTCAGTATGGAATATGTACGGAATATGTAAAGCATGGAGCACAGTAAACAGAATTATAATCGGGACAAAAATTGCAGAAAATGAGTGAGATGTCCAGAATATCCAAAATGCATATTTACAAATCATAATTAACGTATGCAAAAACACATGCCATATCCGGCCCCCGTCAAGGGACTCGGTGAACAGAACGTCATCGCCACCCCGACACTGGCGCCACAACACATCATACTCCAGAATAGGGAATAACTCCGTAACATATCATATCATATCAGATGGCCATATCGTATCATATCATATCATATCAGAATAGGCGTACATGGCACAACATACTCCACAACCCATGTACATGTATACCTGCCCCCTCACATCGAGGCACGACGAACAATGCAGTGGAATACGCTTGATAACATATCCTGGCCCGGGCTCAGTGAAGGAAACATTGAGGCATCCACGAGTGGAGTAGTGAGAAACTAAATGCGACATAAAACAAAATACATTTACAAAAACTCGATGGAATATCTCGACAACAAATCTTAATACTGAAATCGCACGGTAATCCTAGTGCGTGTATTTAGGATATCACAATAGGTTATATAAAAATAATCTTTCTGGGATCGTTTCCATGTTCCAAAATAGTTTATAAGACTCAGCGGGATATTTACAAAAATTGTCATTTAGTAGTTAGAAAAGTAGTTAAAACATTTCCTTTGAAATCGCTCGAAGATAAGTTAAATCGGAAATAGTGGGCCCACCTCGGATCAATTGAGGTGGGGGCTCAAATTATATACATTAAGCTTATGGAGTCGTCTATGAAAGTGTTAGGGAAACCCCATATCCTTTTAGGCAATTTATAGACGCTTACGCCATTCTTTCAACAAAACATAGAACATATAATTCAATTCTATTGAATGGAAAAGGCTTAAATTCAAACTTGGATTTCTAGGAATAAAGTCGTCCCCGAGGCTCGTATCCAAACCTATTATGTCTAAGACATGCCAAGAGAAGGAAAAGTAAAGCTTTACATACCTTATTTGCCTCTTACGCTTCTCCAACTCAAATCCCGTTTCCTCCAAAATCTACAATTGGTCGCAATTACCAAATATCAATTACAAGCCTATAGGAATTCAATCTTAACTCATACTTGTCTACAGAAATTTGGGCAGCATCTCCCCTATACATACAACATCCCCGAGACTTAACTCGGCCCGAAATATCAACAACCATACCAACAACATCAACAATCGAATTAAAACGCATTCTAGCATGAATAGTATTCTTCTCCACATAGTGCGACAACTTCCAATCTAACTTCGCACTTCCAAAACAATATCAATGTTTTCATATTCATTTACTAATCAAGATCATTCCAATACAATTCGGAAGCATTTCATATCATTCTACAAAATATTTACAAAATATACGAAAATTCCACCAAAACCATAATTCATCCGAAACTTCTAATCTTCGACATAAATATTCATAACACATTTTCATCTTCCAATTTCATTAACAATAATCATAATTCACACCTTAACAATTTCATTTTCATCATTACATAAATCTACCAAAAATCACAAAACTTCCCATAACAACTTAACAACCAATCTTTCATGCCAATATGGACTTGCATCCCTCCAAATTCACCAACCAACATAATAATTCACATTTAGAACTCCACTTCCATAATTACATAAAAATTACATTAAAATCACATAATTTCCTATAATCATTTTCAACAATTTTTCATGCCAACTTGAACCATTTTTCTTCCATTTCCATCACAAGGCTTCAACAACACAATTAACATAACAAATAAAATTTTAATCATCCCAATCCATCAACCCCATTTTCGGCCATACACCCATATTCCCATAACACACAATTTTTCATACCCTACATTCCTTTCCACATTCTACAACACATATATATATTTCTTCCAAGACAAAAGAAGTAAAATCTTACCTTTTTCCTCTTAGCTTCTTCACTTGACCAAGGAGCTAATTTGACGAAACAAGCGGCCTATCTTCCGAAACAACTACACCACATTGTAGAGGGTCCTTGAATTAGTAGGAATACCAAAAGAAAATAATTTTTGGACCAAGATTTTAAGGGGTGAAATTTTGGGGTTATTGGCCGAATGGCCTTCAACTTTTGCTCTTCTTCTTTTGTTTTTCTCCTTCTCTTATTTCTTGAAGCTTCTAAGGATAATGATCCTCTTTTAACTAATTTAACACATGGAAAATTTAATAACCCCATGGGCTTGGTCCATGTATGGCCGGCCACCCTCACTTTTTGGACTTATTTTCTCTTTTTTATTTTTTTTGAGCCCAATTGGTTATGAATCTTGTTTTGTAATTCCCGAAACTAATTTCCAAAATTCTAATTTTGCCCTTAGCCTTCCTCAATATTTTCACATTAATATTTCATGAACAACACACATGTATTAATTAAAATCAACATGTAACTTTATTTCTTACAAGTCAAAATTATTTCGAATTTTCCGAATATGCGAAAGTACGGGGTATAACATCCTCCCCCCCCCCCCCCCTTTAGAACATTCGTCCTCGAATGTTAAATTAGTCTTATAGGGTCTTGTAAGCATTTGGGGAAGGTTCTTTATATGGGCAATACGTATCACTCATTCATTAATCAGCATAACCAGTTACGAAATTTAAATTACCTGTAGGCATAGGAAACAAGTGAGGATACTTCTTCTTCATTTCCTCTTCAGCTTCCCAGGTCATCTCCTCCCTGTTATTGTTTCTCCACAATACCTTAACGGAAGCTACATCTTTATTGCGTAATCTCCTCACCTGGCGATCCAGAACGGCTATAGGATGCTCCTCGTAAGATAGCTCCTCCGTCACCTGAATATCATCTACTGAAAATATTCTGAAAGGATCACCAACACATTTGCGGAGCATGGATACATGAAATACCGGATGTACTGCTTCCAGATCAGATGGTAGATCTAGCTCGTAGGCGACATTACCAATCTTTCGAACAATTTGATAAGGCCCAATATACCGCGGACTGAGCTTTCCCTTTTTGCCGAATCGTATTACGCCTTTCATAGCCGACACCTTCAGAAATACCCAATCATCAACCTGGAACTCCAAAGGTCGACGTCGTTTATCAGCATATGATATCTGTCGACTCTGGGCTGCTAATAACCGCTCTCGAATGAGTTTCACCTTATCAACCATCTGCTGGATCATATCTGGGCCGATTAATTCAATTTCGCCAATATCGAACCAGCCGATCGGTGACCTGCATTATCTGCCATACAAAGCTTCGTACAGTGCCATCTGGATGCTAAAATGGTAGTTGTTGTTATAAGCAAACTCAACCAGCGACAGATGTTCCTCCCAGCTACCTCTGAATTCAATAAGATAGGCCCGCAACATATCTTCTAGCATCTGTATAGTGCGCTCGGCCTGCCCGTCGCTCTGAGGATGGAATGCTGTGCTCAGACTCACCTGACTCCCCAATCCTTCCTGAAATGATCTCCAGAAATTCGCTGTAAACTGGGCAACTCTGTCAGTGATAATGGATATAGGAACTCCGTGAAGTCTTACTATTTCTTTAATATATAGCCTGGCATAATCCTCAGCTGAATAAGTAGTTTTGACTGGAAGAAAATGGGCTGATTTTGTCAGCCTATCAACAATAACCCATATGGAGTCATATTTCCATGGAGTGCGAGGCAAACCTGTAATGAAGTCCATATTAATTATCTCCCATTTCAAAGTCGGAATTTCCATTTCCTGCAATAATCCACCTAGCTTTTGATGTTCAATCTTAACCTGCTGACAATTCGGGCACTGGGCAACGAACTCTGCGATGTCTCGTTTCATGCCATCCCACCAGTATAGGCATATGAGGTCATGATACATCTTCGTCGATCCTGGATGGACAGAATAACGGGCATAGTGTGCTTCGCCCATAACCTGCTATCGTAGCCCTGCAACATCAGGAACACACAATCTGCCTTGATATAACAATATCCCATCTGGTGTAAACTCGAATGGAGTCTTCTCCTTTTCGTGGGCTGTGTCTCTGTACTGCACTAAAACAGGATCTTCATATTGGTGCCGCTTTATGTCTTCCCTAATAGATGATTCAGCAACCCCTCAGACAGAAATCCTCGTACCTCCGGAATCGGCCAGACGAACTCCAAGATTTTCCAGCTGATGAATATCACGTACTATCCCTTTCCTCTCTGGTTGCAAATCTACCAAACTACCCATAGACTTGCGACTGAGTGCATCTGCTACAACATTAGCCTTGCCCGGATGATACAAAATATCAATATCATAGTCTTTCAACAGCTCTAGCCATCTCCTCTACCGCAAATTCAGCTCCTTCTGCTTAAAGATATACTGGAGACTCTTGTGATCTGTATATATATATCAACATGGACGCCGTATAGATAGTGTCTCCATATTTTCACAGCATGGATTACCGCTGCTAGCTCCAAATCATGGGTAGGATAATTTCTTTCATGCTTTTTGAGCTGCCGGGAAGCGTAGGCTATAACTCTGTCGTGCTGCATTAATACACAGCCTAACCCAACGCCGGAAGCATCACAATAAATAACATACCCATCTGGTCCCTCTGGAAGAGTCAGAACTGGGGCTGTAGTCAACTTCTCCTTCAGCAACTGGAAGCTTCGCTCGCAAGCATCAGTCCACTGGAACTTGGCTCCCTTCTGAGTTAGCCTCGTTAAAGGCGCTAAAATCGAAGCAAACCTTTCCACGAATCTTCTGTAATAGCCTTCTAATCCCAGAAAACTACGTACCTCAGTGGGCGTAGTAGGTCTAGGCCAATTCCTTACGGCCTCAATCTTCTGTGTGTCCACCCGGATGCCATCAGCCGCAATAATGTGTCCCAAAAATTCCACTAAAGTCAGCCAGAATTCACACTTAGAGAATTTTGCATATAGTTTCTGATGCCGAATGACCCCAAGTACCGCCCTTAGATGATCTGCGTGTTCCTCCTCTGACCGTGAGTAAACCAGGATGTCATCAATAAATACAATCACGAACATATCCAGAAACGTTCTGAATACCCGATTCATCAGATCCATGAATACCGCTGGAGCATTAGTCAGCCCAAAAGACATCACTCTGAATTCATAATGCCCATATCGGGTCCGGAATGCTGTCTTAGGAATATCAGCCTCTCGTACCCGTACCTGGTGGTAGCCTGACCGCAGATCTATCTTCGAAAAACACTTAGCGCCCTGCAACTGATCAAACAAATCATCAATTCTGGGGAGGGGGCATTTATTCTTTATGGTTACCTTATTTAGCTGCCGATAATCAATACACATACGCAGCAACCCGTCTTTCTTCTTTATAAATAGTACCGGGGCTCCCCAAGGCGAGGTGCTGGGTCTGATGAAGCCTTTTTCTAATAAGTCCTTCAGCTGCTCTTTTAATTCTTTTAATTCTGCAGGTGTCATTCTGTACGGGGGAATAGATATAGGCTGAGTATCTGGCAGCACATCAATAGTGCTCTCTATTTCTCGCTCCGGAGGAAGACCTGGAAGCTCATCTGGGAATACATCCGGAAATTCATTAACCACCGGAACTGACTGATGAGTCGGTGCTTCTGCTTTCAAGTCTTGTACCCGAACCAGATGATAAATATACCCTTTTCTGATCATCTTCCTCGCCTTAAGGTATGAAATAAAATTACCTTTCGGCGATGCTATATTACCTGCCCACTCTATAACTGGTTCCCCGGGAAATTGGAAGCGAACCACCTTTTTCTAGCAATCAACGTTAGCATAACAGGAAGCTAGCCAATCCATGCCCATAATAACATCAAATTCAATCATATCTAACTCCACCAGATCTGCCTTAGTATCTCGGCCACATATAATTACAGAACAATCTTTATATACCTGTCTCGCTATAATAAAATCCCCAATCGGTGTAGCTACTTCAAATGGCTCTATAGGTTCGGACGTTATACCAATTTTACTAGCTACGAGAGGAGAAATATATGACAAAGTAGAACCTGGATCAATCAATGCATATACAGACCGAGAGAAGACCAATAATGTACCTGTAACAACATTTGGCGATGCCTCCTGATCCTGGCGGCTGGCCAAAGCATAGATGCGGTTCGAAGGACCGCTAGAACTGGAAACTCCACCACGGCCTCTGCCGCGACCTGCTGGTGCCGATGTAACCGGCCCCGTAGGGCGCATAGCCACCGAAGAAGATGATGACCCAACGGCTGATCCGGTAGGCTGCGCTGCACCTCCCAATTTACCCTTATACGGGCAATCTCTCACAGTATGGCCCTGGCGACCACAAGAATAACAAGCACCTGTAGCACGGTAGCACTCTGCAGGGTGGTATCTCCCACAATAAGAACACTGAGGCCTGGGTGGCCTCGTCTGACCGGAACTCCTGTCTACCCGCGAACCTGAAGCCCTGGAGCTCTGGCCTGCTCCTGAATACCCTGGGCTATTAAATCTCCTGCCTGAGAACTGCGGAGGCGTGCTCTGTGCCAGCTGGGAAGAATTCCTGCTAGACTGCTGCTGCTGCTGAGGCTGCCTACTCCGAAACTCCCCAGAATACCCAGCTGATCTGGCCCTCTTGGGCTGCCTCCGGTCCTGACCCCTGTCGGGCTGATGCCCCTTATGCCGGTCCTCCATACCCTGGGCGTGCGCCTGTATACGGGAAATATCCACCCCGGGCTGAGCGGCCATAACCAGACAACTATCGACCAAATAACGGTCCAGCCCCATAATATACCGGTGCATCCGGTCAGTCATAGTAGCTACCATAGCAGGTGCATATCTGGCCAATGAGTCAAACTCCAGACTATAATCTCGGACGCTGCGGCCCCTCTGTCTCAGCAATAAAAATCTGTCGGCCCTAGCCCGCCGTAGCTCCGGAGGTAGAAAGTGGCCAATAAAGGCCTCAGTGAACTCGTCCCACACTGCTGGGGGAGTGCCGTCGCCCCTGGACTACTCTCAGGACTCATACCAATTAGCTGCTACATCGTGCAACTGATATTAAAGCCAACTCAACAGACTCGGTCACAGAAGCCTTAATCAACCGTAACGTACGCTGTATCTGTTTGATAAACTCCTGGGGGTCCTCTTCGGGCTTTGTCCCGAAGATTTCTGGAGGATTACAAGTCAGAAACTCACGGGCCCTCGAACTGTCATGTCTATCGGCACGATTACCCCCAAATCCGTGCCTATGAACCTGCCCTGATATCAACCTGGTCAACAACTGGACCGCATCCCTCATGGCCCTATCCTCCGCCCCTGGCTGTGGAGCTGGAGGCTCGGGCACTGGAACCCCAGGAGCTGGCGGTGGAGCCGCCCCCTGATCTACAGCTGCTGCTGCTCCAATTCCCTCTGGTGGTAGCGGTGTAGAGGAGCCCTCTGACTGGGGCATAATCTCAGCACGGGCCCTGGTAATCCTCTGGGCCTGACTAGTCTCCCCTGTCGCTACTGACTTGCCCTTCTGGGCAGCTGTCGCCTTTTTCGGAGGCATGACTGCAAATATAACAATTCGTTAGGGAGGAGTCATCCTGATAATACCGCTCTATCGCACGATCTAAGATAAGAAAGAAGGGTAGCATCCTAAATGTCCTGTAGCCTCCTGTTTATAGATGTGGTGCACAACACACCGATAAACAGGACTCTACTAGACACGGTCTGTAGACACTCCGAGGACGAACCGCTCTGATACCACTTTTGTCACGACCCAACCTCGTGGGCCGCGACTAGTGTCCGTACTGGACACCCGTACGTACCAAACAACCAAAACTAGCATATAAACAGAATATACAGATATAGAAGGCAATTGGCGTTACTAATTACCACAAATAAAACAGATATAACGCGGGCAAGCCGATAAGGCTATCGCAGAACATATCAACCCAAAACATATATACAACCCACATGTATGTCTATAGACCTCTACGGATAATAGCAGAATCATAAGACGGGACAGGGCCTCGTCATACCCCTGAATAACATATATATATGTGCAATAGAAAAGTCTGTACCAAAATATAGGCTCAGGACAAGAGAGCCCTCCAAGACAGCAGAATAGAATCCTACGCGGGCGGATCAGCAAATCGGTCGTCTGTACCTGCGTGGCATGAAACGCAGCCCCCGAGGAAAGGGGGTCAGTATGGAATATGTACTGAATATGTAAAGCATGGAGCACAGTAAACAGAATTATAATCGGGACAAAAATTTCAGAAAATGAGTGAGATGTCCAGAATATCCAAAATGCATATTTACAAATCATAATTAACGTATGCAAAAACACATGCCATATCCGGCCCCCGTCAAGGGACTCGGTGAACAGAACGTCGTCGTCACCCCGACACTGGTGCCACAACACATCATACTCCAGAATAGGGAATAACTCCGTAACATATCATATCATATCAGATGGCCATATCGTATCATATCATATCATATCAGAATAGGCGTACATGGCACAGCATACTCCACAACCCATGTACATGTATACCTGCCCCCTCACATCGAGGCACGGCGAACAATGCAGTGGAATACGCTTGATAACATATCCTGGCCCTGGCTCAGTGAAGGAAACATTGAGGCATCCACGAGTGGAGTAGTGAGAAACTAAATGCGACATAAAACAAAATACATTTACAAAAACTCGAGGGAATATCTCGACAACAAATCTTAATACTGAAATCGCACGGTAATCCTAGTGCGTGTATTTCGGATATCACAATAGGTTATATAAAAATAATCTTTCTGGGATCGTTTCCATGTTCCAAAATAGTTTATAAGACTCAACGGGATATTTAAACAATTGTCATTTAGTAGTTAGAAAAGTAGTTAAAACATTTCCTTTGAAATCGCTCGAAGATAAGTTAAATCGGAAATAGTGGGCCCACCTCGGATCAATTGAGGTGGGGGCTCAAATTATATACATTAAGCTTATGGAGTCGTCTATGAAAGTGTTAGGGAAACCCCATATCCTTTTAGGCAATTTATAGACGCTTACGCCATTCTTTCAACAAAACATAGAACATATAATTCAATTCTATTGAATGGAAAAGGCTTAAATTCAAACTTGGATTTCTAGGAATAGAGTCGTCCCCGAGGCTCGTATCCAAACCAATTATGTCTAAGACATGCCAAGAGAAGGAAAAGTAAAGCTTTACATACCTTATTTTCCTCTTACGCTTCTCCAACTCAAATCCCGTTTCCTCCAAAATCTACAATTGGTCGCAATTACCAAATATCAATTACAAGCCTATAGGAATTCAATCTTAACTCATACTTGTCTACAGATATTTGGGCAGCATCTCCCCTATACATACAACATCCCCGAGACTTAACTCGGCCCCAAATATCAACAACCATACCAACAACATCAACAATCGAATTAAAACGCATTCTAGCATGAATAGTATTCTTCTCCACATAGTGCGACAACTTCCAATCTAACTTCGCACTTCCAAACCAATATCAATGTTTTCATATTCATTTACTAATCAAGATCATTCCAATACAATTCGGAAGCATTTCATATCATTCTGCAAAATATTTACAAAATATACGAAAATTCCACCAAAACCCTAATTCATCCGAAACTTCTAATCTTCGACATAAATATTCATAACACATTTTCATCTTCCAATTTCATTAACAATAATCATAATTCACACCTTAACAATTTCATTTTCATCATTACATAAATCTACCAAAAATCACAAAACATCCCATAACAACTTAACAACCAATCTTTCATGCCAATATGGACTTGCATCCCTCCAAATTCACCAACCAACATAATAATTCACATTTAGCACTCCACTTCCATAATTACATAAAAATTACATTAAAATCACATAATTTCCTATAATCATTTTCAACAATTTTTCATGCCAACTTGAACCATTTTTCTTCCATTTCCATCACAAGGCTTCAACAACACAATTAACATAACAAATAAAATTTTAATCATCCCTATCCATCAACCCCATTTTCGGCCATACACCCATATTCCCATAACACACAATTTTTCATACCCTACATTCCTTTCCACATTCTACAACACATATATATATTTCTTCCAAGACAAAAGAAATAAAATCTTACCTTTTTCCTCTTAGCTTCTTCACTTGACCAAGGAGCTAATTTGACGAAACAAGCGGCCTATCTTCCGAAACAACTACACCACGTTGTAGAGGGTCCTTGAATTAGTAGGCATACCACAAGAAAATAATTTTTGGAACAAGATTTTAAGGGGTGAAATTTTGGGGTCATTGGCCGAATGGCCTTCAACTTTTGCTCTTCTTCTTTTGTTTTTCTCCTTCTCTTATTTCTTGAAGCTTCTAAGGATAATGATCCTCTTTTAACTAATTTAACACATGGAAAATTTAATAACCCCATGGGCTTGGGCCATGTATGGCCGGCCACCCTCACCTTTTGGCCTTATTTTCTCTTTTGTTTTTTAGCCCAATTGGTTATGAATCTTGTTTTGTAATTCCCGAAACTAATTTCCAAAATTCCAATTTTGCCCTTGGCCTTCCTCAATATTTTCACATTAATATTTCATGAACAACACACATGTATTAATTAAAATCAACATGTAACTTTATTTCTTACAAGTAAAAATTATTTCGAATTTTCCGAATATGCGAAAGTACGTGGTATAACATCTACACTTATCTCATCTTCTTGAAGATGTTTGGGTGAGTATTTCCAAGGTGGAGTAACCATGGAATTGAAGAGCTCTTGAATTTCTTAGTTGCATATTTATGAGTTTGTTTGGTAATTATGTTAAGATTTGAGGAGAATAAAATTGGAGGAAAAGTCCAAATATACATTTGATGATATTTTGAGTTGTGAATTAACTTGAGTTACATTTATTAGTATGTTTTGAGCATAATCTTGTTATGATGGATAATAATGATGTCAAGGAATTGTCGTATACAAGGGTATAAGGGGTCATATGAAGTTGTGGTTGTGTATTGATTATGAAAAGAAGTTTTGGGATTAAATTGAGTATAGTTTGAATGTAATCTTTTGATTATGGGATTGTTGCTATTTTATTGTGCTCCGGGAGTTATTTTGAATATTGGATGGAGTAGAGGATATAGGGGAGATGCAGCCCGAATTTCGGAAGATTCTAGAAGGATTTAATTTGAAGGCTTAAGATAAACATATGACGATAAGCCTAACAATAGTATGAATGGTTTTATATGTAGATTGCGAGACCGGAAGTAGGTTTGAAAGTCGAGAAGTGAACTTCCAGGTATGTTAAGTTTTTTCCTTTTTTTCTTGGCATGATCCCATCTATGGTAAGAGCGTAATGAACCTTGTGACTAGAGATTTGTTTAAGTAGAGTTTGTCATATTGTTGCCTGACTTTTGGGTGTTCTGTTATTCTTTCTGAGGGGCCATATCCCCTTCAGTGTCCTAGAATTCATACAGAGACATAAGGGATATGTTACATAGTCGGTATTTTTTAGCACATGCATGATATACATGTATTTACATTTTATTTAGCCTTGCCATTTGGTCAGTGAGACAAAATGCTTAGCCTACGGGTCATGGAGTTGTTGCCTGGCCTGCGGGTCATGGAATTGTTGCCTAGCCTACAGGTCATGAAGTTGTTACCTGACCGACGGGTCATGGAGTTGCGCATACCTGACCTACGGGTCATGGAGTTGATTATACCTGTCCTACGAGTCATGGAGTTATCTATGCTTGACCCTCGGGTCACAGAGTTATATTTATAGAGTTGTGTTATCTTTCCTCGGATGAAAAGCAACCTAGGTAGAGTACCTCCAGATGCTTTCTTGCAATATCAGGAGAATAGCTTGTTATTTCATTTCAATTGTTATCTTGCCCTACATATTCAGTACATTATTCGTACTGACGTCTCTTTGTCTGGGGGTGCTGTGTTCTTGCCCGCAGGTTCAGGTAGCTAGACAGCCGATCCGGCTTAGTAGATCTTCCACTCAGCGGCAGTCAAGGCGCTCTCCTTAGTTCGGAGCTGCAGTCCCTTTTGGTATGCTATTTCAACGTACATACATATAGGCATGACGGGGCCTTGTCCTGTCTTTTCTACAGCTCGTGTTCCCTAGAGGTCTGTAGAAATTTATATGTAGTTAGGATGTTATGTAGCCTTGTTGTCTCCCGGTTTTATTTTTCAGCTTACATAGCAGCCTCGTCGACTTGCTAAGTTGTGTATTTATAATTTTGGTGTGAGTGCCCAGTTCAGATGAGATGGTCAGTATATATATATCCAGATTACAGCCTCGCCGGCTTGTTGGTATTGTTTGTGTGCAGGTAGGCTTTATTGGTTTAAGTTGTGGGTTACTCCCAGAGTTTTAGATTTAGAGCGGTTCACTCGGGCCTACATCAAATTTTGCCCCTCCAGTATCTCTTATGATTGAGCATTACGTCAGAGCATCCACGTGTGTAAGTGTAACAGAGTATTCTGGCCCTCAGTCTTGGCCTTTAGTTAATCAGGAGTTTCCAGAGTATTCATACCCTTCAGACTTTGATGGGGGAGATGAGGATGGTCAAACGAGTAGATGGTGGGAGGATGATGAGAGGGATATTTCACTTTACAGTCCCCAAGACCACGATCAGGACAGGCCGGTCGCAGGTATGCGGATTATCTTACTGGAACTCTTTATTTTATGTGTGATTACTATGGGATATTCTCTAATGGTTGACAATCGGGGATTTTACAGAAATCAATAACTGAAGTAGTTATGGGTAATTGCAAAAAAGACAATTCTGCTACTAGGAACCTGTCACGACCCGGCTAGGGGCCGTGACGGGTACCCGGGCAAACCACCGAGCACCACTCGTTCTACTACTCATCTGCTCTCATTCATGCATCTTATGCTCATAACCATGGTAATTATTATCATTTGAAACATAATTACTTTATATACACGAGACTCCCAGCTATCAAAATAATATACAAACATATATATACAATGAGGAACTTGCGAGACCATACTACCGACACTGCGTATCTACTAGCCTCTACTAGAGTACTAGACATATGGACGGGATAGGACCCCGTCGCGCCCACAACATACATATACATATATACTAAAAAAATATTCAATGGCACCTCCGAAAAATGGAGTGCTCTTCAAATCAGCTAATAGCTCCTACGAATCTGGATCAAGATCACCTCCCTGTCTACCTGTGGGCATGAACATAGCGTCCAAAGAAAACAGACATCAGTACGAACATGGTACTGAGTATGTAAGGGATAAACAATAATGAAATATCAATAAAATTAGGAGGCATCAAATGAGAAGCAATTTGTATCTGACTGTGATTCATAAAAGAAATAATGCATGCTGGCTTACTTTCATAATCATCATCATATCATATATGCATAAATGTATAAGCTGCCCATCCTTATCGGATCATTGTGATAATCATTAGACTGCGTCCAGGCCTCCTGCGTCCGGGGTATCATCTCATGCCGCCCACTAGTGGTGTCTGCCCATGCCATCTGGCCATGGTGTATACGCTACCCGCCTTAGCGGTGACTGCCCCGCCATATAAGCGCGGTGTTATATCATCATCATAATATGCTCACCGTAGTGCATGCATAAAGACTCGAGGACAACTATACTTTATCGGGGTGACGTAAGGTCGTGATCCCCCGATTTCATTATGGAGCATTCATTAACATTCTGCCTAACCTTGAAGGAATTAGCATGTAAGGTGAGTGTATACAATAAACGACATCATTAACTCTATAGGAACATCATATCATGAACATCTAGAATCTCTATTGTTTAACTCATCCTCATCATTATTGGCTCATAACATATCTCTTATCTCATATAGCTATTCATGAACATAGGCTCATAGTTTTTCCGGAATGTAAGAAATTCATGAAGAGGAAGGAATGTCATACTATAGGATTCATGCCATAGAAAGAAAGGACTATCCTCACATACCTTTGTCGTTTAACTATTCTATCGCTTGATCATCCTCCTTCGATGCTCGCGTTTCTACCTTCAAGAGGATTCGCATTAACATTAGTTACTCGGCTATAAGAACATTTTACTATTTCTAGGGAAAATTGGGCAGCATTTCCTTTGTTTCTACTACTTTCCCCACATTCTATATCAACTCCCAAACGTTCATAACAATATTCACAATATCGCAACAACAATCATCAATCATCTACATTTACCACAATTCACCATTTCCCTTAAATTTCTCCACAATTATAGTTATAGCTCATTATCGCGTTTTCTCATATATAATACTTATTCCATGGTCTAGATGTCATTTATAACATATTTACAATCATAACATATCGATAATCGTGACTCAATCCAAACCTTTACCCAACAATGTCACTATTCCCATATTTATGACCCATTTTCTACCTCCTTCTACAATCCAAGTGTTTCAACTTTTCAACACCTTAAATAACATGTAAATACCATAAAACTCACCTTGGATGATGGAGGAAAAACCTTTGAGTGGAACTACTCTTCTTTTACCAAAACCCTAACTCACTTCCCTTGGGTTTTCTTAGTGTAGATGAACTTTTACTAGGTCTCATACACTTGTTTTCATGGATTTCGTGTAGTTGATCTTGGTTTTCCATTAGTTTCTTGTGGATGAATGATGGCGAAGTTTCTTGGTGTGTGGAGGAGTGAGATGAAATGAAATAAAATGAAGGGAAGTTCCTTATATTAAATCATGAAATCCGTCTCGACCGAGATATACGGTACGATCGACGGAGCGTCGATCGGATCGACGGAGCGTCGATCTGATCGTCGAAGTCGTTAAATTTCCAGTGAGCAACCTTTCATTTCTTTTCATTCTACTGTGAGAAGGACGTTTCGTTGAACTGATCGACGGAGCGTCGATCTGATCCGTCGAATGGTCTCCGCACTAACTCGATTCTACAGCACAATCGATGAATCGTCGGCCCGTCCGACGGTTCAAAGAACGGCCGTCGAACCCCCTTTCGCAGAACTGCAGTGAAGTTTTATTTGATGAATTTTTCTCCCTTGCCTCTAACTTCTTTGGAATCTTTATTAGAATTATTAAACATCCCTTCTTACTTGTAGGGACATCATGTACACCTTAACTTACGTTAGTCCATTCACCGCTCAGCAACCCAAAGTTCCGAGGTGTAACATTCTTCCCCCCTTTTTGGAACATTCGTCCTCGAATGTTAAGTACTCAGGGACTCTACAAAAATTTCGTTAGAGTTTCCCCTGTAATATAGCTCTACCATCCTGTCACAACAACCCATAAAAATTCTGCCTCACAGGGCTACAACACAATAGAACTATAAATTGGCCACACACGACCAAAAGCATGAAAAGTAAACATACATACCTCAAAATTTTGATGTTTCATCATAAATCTCTTATGGGGGTTGGAATAATCGTGGATATCTGGAGTTCATACCCTCCTCTGTTTCCCACGTCATTTCTTCTCGGTTGTTATTTCGCCACAATACTTTGACTGAAGCTACTTCCTTATTTCAAAGTCTCCGTACTTGCCTGTCTAGTATGACAATTGTCACGACCCGACCAGGGGCCGCGACGAGTACCCGGGGCTAACCACCGAGAACCCCTCATCCTACTGTTTATCACTCTCGTCTAATACTTTTATCAATATTATACTTGAGTTACGATAAAAGCATCTTTCCTTCGAATATATATATATGTACTTTAATATGCACAAGCCTTTTGGTCATTGAAATAAAATATACACACACATATATATATATATACACATAGTAGCAGCCTCGTGAAACCATAACACCCACACTACGTATCTACGAGCCTCTACTAGAGTACTAGACATGTGGACGGGACAGGACCCCGTCGTGCCCAAAACATATATTTACAGAAAAGGAAGACCATAAGCACCTCCGGAACAATGGAGTGCTCTCAACAGCTGACAGCTCCTACGAATCTGGGGCAAGATCGCCTCCCTGTCTACCTATGGGTATGAACACATCGTCCAAAGAAAAAGGACGTCAGTACGAACATTGTACAGAGTATGAGAGGCATAAGCAATAATATCACATCAATGAAATAAAGGAAACATCAATGAGGAACATCAATGAATATCACTGATCATCAATGAAAGTGATGCATGCTGACTTACTCATAATTATCATCATATCATAAATGCATAAATATATATAAGCTGCCCATCCATATTGGATCGGTGTGACAATCAGTAGCATTAGCCTGCGTCCAGGCCTCCCGCATCTGGGGTATCATCTCCTGTCGCCCACTAGTGGTGTCTGCCCATGCCAGTTGGCCATGGTGTATAGTATAGCTGCCCGCTTTAGCGGTGACTGCCCGGCCAAATAGGCGCGGTGTTATGTCATCATCATCATACATGCTCATCATAGTATGCTTATCATAGTACATGCATAGGGCTCAAGAACAACTACACTATATCGGGGTGACGTTAGGTCGTGATCCCCCAATTCCATTATGGGCACTCATTAACATCCTGCCTCACCTTGAAGGGAAGAGTATATGAGGTGAGTGTAAGCAATAATGACATCATTTTATGAACATTTAGAACTCCTGTACTCTAACTCATTACATGTGTAGCAAATTAGGGATATCAGCTTGTATCCTTTAGGGACTTAAGGGATTCATGGAGAAGAAAGAAAGTCATATTAAGGGAGTCATGCCATAGAAGGAAAGGACTAGCCTCACATACCTTTGTCGTTCAACTATCTTATCGCTCGATCGTCCTCCTCTGATGCTCGCGCCTCAACCTTCGAGAGGAATCGCATTAACATTAGTTACTCGGCTCTAAGCACATTTCACTATTTCTAGGGAAAATTGGGCAGCACTTCCTTTGTTTATACTAATTTTCCCACATTCCACATCAACTCCCAATGTTAATAACAACATCCCCAATATAGCATAAACAATCATCACTTATCTACTTTTACCACAATTCACCATTTCTCTTAGATTTCCCCACAATTATGATTATCACTCGTTATCTCGTTTTCTCATATATAATACCTATTTAATGGTCTAAATGCCAATTATAACATTTTCCCAATCACAGCATACCAACATTCATAATCCACTCCAATTACTATTCACACATTCATGACCCAATTGTTATGTTTCTTCCACAATTCAAGTGTTTCAACTTTCAACCACTCAAACCATATAAAAAGAGTCATAAAACTCACCTAATGATGGATGAACAACTTTTGATGGGAATTCCTCTTCTAGCACCAAAACCCTAACTCACTCTTCTTGAGTTTTCTTGGCTTAGATGAACTTTTAATGGGTTTCACAAACTTGATTTCATGTAGTTTTACTTTTATTTCTTGTGGAAGAATGGTGGAGAAGGTTCTAGAGAGTTCTTAGAGTGAAGAGAGTGAAAGATGAAATGAAATGAAAAATGGAGGAGGGTCTTATATTAATTCATGAAATCAGTCCCGTCCGTGATATACTGTGCGATCGATGGAGCGTCAATTGGATCGACGGGGCGTCGATCCGTCTGTCGATATCGTCAAATTTCCAGTGAACAATCTGTCATTTCTCCTCATTCGACGGTGAACAGGATGGTCCGTCGAACTGATCAACGGAGCGTCGACCTGTTCGTCGAGTGGACTTCGATCCAGCTCAGTTTTACGGCGCCATCGACGGGGCGTCGACCTGTTCGACGGTATAAAGGACGACCGTCGAACCCCTCTTTTTCAGTGCTGGGGCGAAGTTTCATTTAATGGACTCTTCTCCCTTGCCTTTAACTTCTCTGAAAATTTACGTTGGGATTCTTAAGTATCCCTTCTTACTTGTAGGGACATCATATTCACCTTAAATTTCGTTAGTCCCTTCATCGCTTAGCAACCCAAGGTTCCGGGGTGTAACACTCTTCCCCCCTTTTGGAACATTCGTCCTCAAATGTTAAGTACTCGGGAATTCTACAAAAATTTCGCTAGAGTTTCCCCTGTAATATGGCGCTATCATCCTGTCACAACAACCCATAATAATTTGCCTCACAGGGCCACAACACAATAAAACTCTAAGAAAGACTTACGAAAGCTGCCAAAAAATAGGGGACATAATCCCTGAGTAATGATGGAAATAGGGATGTTTGGATACTATAATTATTACACTTCATTTAATGCATACATACCTTATACTGCCGGCGCTTCATCTTAGACCTCTCATAGGGTTTGAAATAAGTGTGGATACCTGGAATTCATTTTCTCTTCTGCCTCCCAAGTCATCTCTTCTCTATTATTATTCCGCCATAAAACCTTAACTGAAGCCACTTCTTTATTTCAAAGTCATCGTACTTGCTTATCTAAGATGGCAATGGGTGCTTCTTCATACGCCAACTTTTCGGTCACTTGTATGTCATCTATTGGAACAATTCTTTTGGGATCTCCAACACACTTGCGGAGCATTGAGACATGAAAAACCGGGTGAACTGATTCAAGCTCTGAAGGCAAATCCAGATCATATGCTACTTGGTCGACCTTACGGATAATTTTGTAAGGTCCGATATATTGAGGACTTAACTTCCCTTTCCTGCCAAATCTTATCACCCCTTTCATTGGCGACACCTTTAAAAATACCCAATTATCAACCTGAAACTTCAAATCTCGTCGGCGGTTGTCCGCGTAAGATTTCTAGCGGCTTTGAGCTGTCAACAATCAATCCCGGATTACTTTAACTTTTTCTACTGCTTGCTGAATCAATTCTGGGCCTAATAGCTGTACCTCTCCTATTTCAAACCATCCAATTAGGGACCTGCACTTCCTTCCATATAGGGCTTCATACAGAGCCATCTGGATACTAGAATGGTACCTATTGTTATAAGCGAACTCAATAAGGGGTAGGTGATCATCCTAACTACCACCGAAGTCCAGCACACATGCTCGGAGCATATCTTCCAAGGTCTGAATAGTACGTTCGGCTTGTCCATCAGTCTGTGGATGAAATGCTATGCTAAGCTTCACCTGGGTACCTAGACCTTTCTGAAAGGAATCCCAGAACTTGGCTGTAAACTATGCCCCTCTATCTGTAATAATGGATAATGGAACACCATGAAGTCGCACAATTTCTTTGAGATACAACCTTGCATAGTCTTCCGCTGAGTATGTGGTTCTGACTGGACGACAATGAGCTGCTTTTGTGAGTCTGTCAACAATCACCCATATAGAGTCATATCTGCCTCGGGAACAGGGTAGTCCCACGATGAAATCCATATTAATAATTTCCCATTTCCAAGTAGGGATTTCCATTGCTTGCAATAGCCCTCTTGGCTTCTGGTGTTCGTTCTTTACTTGTTGGCAATTTGGACATTGGGCTACGAACTCTGCTATGTCTCTCTTCATACCATCCCACCAATATATCAATTTGAGGTCGTGGTACATCTTTGTTGCGCCTGGGTGAATAGAATACCGAGAGTAATGGGCTTCTTCCAGAATTCATCGGCGTAATTCTGCAACATTCAGAACACAAATCCTGTCATGGTATCTAAGAGTATCATCCATCAATGTTTTAAATGGAGATCTCTCCTTTTCATGAAATGTGTCTCTGTAGTGGCTCAACTGTGGATCTTCATACTGACGCTCTTTGACTTCCGTATTCAGAGACGAAACCATGGGATTATTGATATCAATCCCTGCACTACCTGTATCGATTACCCTCACTCCGAGATTAGCTAGCTGGTAAAGCTCATGAACCATCTCCTTCTTTCCCGGAGAAACTCCACATAAACTACCCATGGATCGGCGGCTAAGCGCATCAGCTACCACATTTGCCTTTCCGGGATGGTATAAAATATTCACATCATAATCTTTCAGCAATTCTAACCACCGCCTCTGTTGTCAATTCAACTCCTTCTGGTTGAAAATATATTGAAGACTTTTGTGATCTGTATAGATATCAACATGCATACCATACAAATAATGCCTCCATATCTTCAACGCATGAATAACTGCAGCCAATTCAAGATCATGAGTTGGATAGTTCTTTTCATGTTTTCGCAGCTGTCTCGAGGCGTAAGAAATAACTCTACCGCGCTGCATTAGCACGCACCCTAACCCAACACCGGAAGCATCACAGTATACTACATAACCATCAGTCCCTTTTGGAAGTGTTAAGACTGGGACTGAGGTTAATCTGTCCTTCAACGTTTGAAAACTGCGTTCACAAGCATCATTCTATTGGAATTTAGCTGACTTCTGGGTTAGCTTCGTCAATGGGGCTAAGATAGATGAGAAACCCTCCACGAACCTTCTATAATAACGTGCCAATCCCATAAAGCTACGAACTTCGGTTGGCGTTGTAGGCCTCGGCCAATTCTTTACCGCCTCAAGTTTCTGAGTATCAAATCGAATACCATCATCTGAAATAACATGGCCCAGAAATGTTACGGAATTCAGCCAAAACTCACATTTTGAAAATTTTGCATATAGCTCTCATGCTCGAAGAATTCAAAGCTCGGTACGCAAATGATCGGCATGCTCTGATTCTGTGCGAGAATATACCAGAATATCATCAATGAATACTATCACAAATAGGTCCAAGAGTGGCCTGAACACATTATTCATCAAATTCATAAATACGGCTGGAGCGTTGGTCAACCCAAACGACATCACCCGAAACTTATAATGGCCATATCTTGTTCTGAAGGTTGTCTTAGGAATATCTTCTTCTCTAACCCTCACTTGATGATAACCCAACCTCAAGTCTATTTTAGAAAACCACTTGGCACTCTACAACTGATCAAATAAATCGTCAATTCTTGGGAGAGGATATTTGTTCTTGATCGTCACATTGTTCAACTGCCTATAATCGATGCACATCCGTAGGGAACCGTCTTTCTTTGTCACAAACAGGACTTGCGCTCCCCACGGCGACGAACTGGGCCTGATAAACCCCTTTTCGAGCAAATATTTTAATTGCACTTTTAGCCCTTTCAATTCTGTCGGGGCCATTCGATAAGGAGCAATAGAAAAAGGCTTGGTGTCTGGTAACACATCGATGGCCAAGTCAATTTCTCTTTGTAGAGGAAGGCCTAGAAGTTCATCTGGAAATACATCTGGGAATTCATTTACTACCGGGACAGATTGGAAAGTTGGTGACTTAGCTTCGGTATCATGAACTCGGACTAGATGATAAATATATCCTTTTGCTATCATCTTTCTGGCCTTGAGATAGGAAATAAACCTACCTCTTAGAGACGCTGTATTACTCTTCCATTCCAGCACGGGTTCTCCCGGGAATTGGAACCGAACTATTTTCGTTCGACAATCAACATTAGCGTAACATGAGGCTAACTAATCCATACCCATGATCACATCGAATTCCAAACCAAATCATCTTTAGTCTGACGATCACACATCACTATCACACAATTTCTATATACTTGTCTAGCTATCACGGGATCACCAACCGAAGTAGACACCTCAAAAGGCTTGATTGACTCAGGTTTCACCCCAATGAGACCAGTAATGTAAGAAAAAGTAGAACCCGGATTTATCAAGGCATACACATCATAAGAAAATCTGCATAATGTACCTGTAACCATATCGGGGGAGGACTCAAGATCCTGTCGTCCGGCTAGAGCATATATACGGGGCTGAGTAGCACCTGAAGTAGATGCTGCCCCTCTGCCTCAACCTCGGCCTGCTGACATCTGAGGAACCTGCCCTACCGGGCGCACTGAGAAAGAACCAGCTGCTGAACCTATGGAATGAACCCCAACTCTGCCACTTGCCGATGGGCAATCTCTCATCATGTGCCCCACCTGACCACAAGTATAACAAGCATCCGAACCTTGACGACATTTTTTGGAATGTAGTCTACCGCATTGGCTGCATCGCGGTACTGAGGGTCTCCTCTGACTATAATCTTCCCTGAACTGAGAATCTGAGGCCCTCGAACTCTTACCCTGTCCTGAACGAAAGGAGCGATCAAATCTCCTACCTGTAAACCGAGGAGGTGCGCTAGTCACCGACTGGCCTGAATGTCTAGAAGATGTCTGCGTTGGTCCCCCTCTATAATCACTGCCTGTCCCCATAGATCTATCCCTCTTGCCTTGGCATCTATCAATATCACGATCACTTCTTTGCGGTTGTTGTCGCCCCTCTAAATTCTGGGCGTGGGCCTGTATCCGAGAAATAACCATCCCCTCTTGTAGCGAAGCTATCAAGCAATCTTTAAATATATGGGGCCCTAAGCCACTCACGAATCTATGCACCCGATCTCCCATGTCGGCCACCATAGCCGGTGCATATCTAGCCAGGGAATTAAATTGCAGGCTATACTCCCGAGCACTCATGTTCCCTTACTTCAAATTTAGAAATCTGTCCGCTCTAGCTCGGCGGACCTCGGGTGGCAAATAATGGCGGATGAAGGCATCAACGAATTCTTGCCAAACCGGAGGAGGTGCATTCTCTCGTCTTGACAATACCCAGTTGTTATACCATAAGACTGCCACATCCCGGAGCCTATAAGATGCCAACTCCACGGACTAAGTCTCAGAGGCATGAATAATCTTAAGGGTCCTCAATATCTCATCAATAAAGTCCTGCGGATCTTTCTCCGGCTTCGACCCGAAGAACTCTGGAGCATTTAAAGTCATAAAGTCACGGGCTCTGGTGCTGGCTGATCGATCACTTGGGCCCGCATTTTGCCGCTATGCCTGAGCGGCAACCAACTATGTCAGTAGGTGTATGGCCTCGGTCATTTGTTGACCCGAAGCAACTGGAGGAGGGATTGGAGCTGGAGCTCCTCTTTGCTCTCCCACATTAGGCGGGGTGGAGGAAGCATTAGATAAGGCCTCATTATGTGACTCGACCCCTTCTATATCCATTGGCGGCTCTCTTACTACTCGCTTGTTCGTCGTGGTCTTGCCCTTCTGGGAAGCTGTAGCTTTTCCCTTTGGCGGCATTCTGAAATCACAACACACTATTAGGGAGGGAAAACTCTTATACACGGCTCTATCGCACGATCTCATAAGAAAAAAGATGATCATTTTTCCTAAATGCCCTGTAGCCTCTTGTTTATTGGTGTGGCGCGCAACACACCATAAACAAGACTCTACTAGACACGACTCGTAGACACTTCCTATGACTGAACTGCTTTGATACCACTTCTGTCACGACCCGACCAAGGGTCGCGACGAGTACACGGGGCTAACCACCGAGCACCCCTCATCCTACTGTTTATCACTCTCGTCTGATACTTTTATCAATATTATACTCGAGTTACGAGAAAATCATCTTTCCTTCGAATATATATATACTTTAATATGCACAAGCCTTTTGGTCATTGAAATAAAATATACACACACACACACATATATATATATACTCATAGTAGCAGCCTCGTGAAACCATAACACCCACACAACGTATCTACGAGACTCTACTAGAGTATTAGACATGTGGACGGGACAGGACCCCGTCGTGCCCAAAACATATATGTACAGAAAAGGAAGACCATAAGCATCTCCGGAACAATGGAGTGCTCTCAACAGCTGACAGCTCCTACGAATCTGGGGCAAGATCGCCTCCCTGCCTACCTGTGGGCATGAACACAGCGTCCAAAGAAAAAGGACGTCAGTACGAACATTGTACTGAGTATGAGAGGCATAAGCAATAATATCACATCAATGAAATAAAGGAAACATCAATGAGGAACATTTGTATCTGACTGTCACATAGAAAAGAAGTGATGCATGCTGACTTACTCATAATTATCATCATTTCGTAAATGCATAAAAATATATAAGCTGCCCGTCCATATTGGATCGATCTGAAAATCAGTAGCATTAGCCTGCGTCAAGGCCTCCCGCATCCGGGGTATCATCTCCTGCCGCCCACTAGTGGTGTCTGCCCATGCCAGTTGGCCATGGTGTATAGTATAGCTGCCCGCCTTAGCGGTGACTGCTCGGCCAAATAGGCGCGGTGTTATGTCATCATCATCATAGTATGCTTATCATAGTACATGCATAGGGCTCAAGAACAACTACACTATATCGGGGTGACGTAAGGTCGTGATCCCCCGATTCCATTATGGGCATTATTTAACATGCTGCCTCACCTTGAAGGGAAGAGTATATGAGGTGAGTATAAGCAATAATGACATCATTTTATGAACATTTAGAACTCCTGTACTCTAACTCATTAACTTGTGTGGCAAATTAGGGATATCAGCTTGTATCCTTTAGGGACTTAAGGGATTCATAGAGAATAAAGAAAGTCATATTAAGGGAGTCATGCAATATAAGGAAAGGACTAGCCTCACATACCTTTGTCGTTCAACTATCTTATCGCTCGATCGTCCTCCTCTGATGCTCGCGCCTCAACCTTCGAGAGGAATCGCATTAACATTAGTTACTCGGCTATAAGAACATTTCACTATTTCTAGGGAAAATTGGGCAGCACTTCCTTTGCTTATACTACCTTTCCCACATTCCACATCAACTCCTAACGTTAACAACAACATCCCCAATATAGCATCAACAATCATCACTTATCTACTTTTACCACAATTCACCATTTCTCTTAGATATCCCCACAATTATGATTATCACTCGTTATCGCGTTTTTTCATATATAATACCTATTTCATGGTCTAAATGTCACTTATAACATTTTCCCAATCACAGCATACCAACATTCATAATCCACTCCAATTACTATTCACACATTCATGACCCAATTGTTATGTTTCTTCCACAATTCAAGTGTTTCAACTTTCAACCACTCAAACCATATAAAAAGAGTCATAAAACTCACCTAATGATGGATGAACAGCTTTTGAGGGGAATTCCTCTTCTTGCACCAAAACCCTAACTCACTCTTCTTGTGTTTTCTTGGCTTAGATAAACTTTTAATGGGTTTCACAAACTTGATTTCATGTACTTGGTGTAGTTGACCATGGTTTTCCTTTGATTTCTTGGGGAAGAATGGTGGAGAAGGTTTTAGAGATTTCTTAGAGAGAAGAGAGTGGAAGATGAAATGAAATGAAAAATGGAGGAAGGTCTTACATTAATTCATGAAATCAGTCCCGTCCGTGATGTACGGTGCGATCGACGGAGCGTCGATTGGATCGACGGGGCGTCGATCCGTCCGTCAATATCGACAAATTTCCAGTGAACAATCTTTCATTTCTCCTCATTCGACGGTGAAAAAGACGGTCCGTCGAACTGGTCAACGGAGCATCGACCTGTTCGTCGAGTGGTCTTCGTTCCAGCCCAGTTTTACGGCGCCATCGATGGGGCATCGACCTGTTCGACGGTACAAAGGACGACCATCGAACCCCCCTTTTTCAAGGCTGGGGCGAAGTTTCATTTAACGGACTCTTCTCCCTTGCCTTTAACTTCTCTGAAAATTTACGTTGGTATTCTTAAGTATCCCTTCTTACTTCTAGGGACATCATTGTCACACCCCGACCTTACTAGGGTGTTATGGGCACCCGACCCTTACTTAGGGCCGAGCGAACCCTCAGACTCTTGCTGCACATAAAGTTACGTCAAACGTTTAAATCAAATCAGATAAAATACATAGTAAAATTTTTTTTACTTTCTTTCAAAAATGTTCTTTCTCGAAGCTTCCAAGCGAACAAATCTATAGTCATACAAAATTCAATACATAACACAGACCGATATATCGGCTGACGGAGCCGCTTACAGACTGACATACTATACCCACGACGCTGTCTGCAAAGTCTCTAATACCATACAGAAACCATAACACATATACCATACCCTGACTTGGCAGTCCTCCAGGAGCAAATGGAGTTCGTCACCACTGCTGAAATATCTTTTATAGGGTCCTTATCTCGTCTGGGAGTACCTGCGCGGCATGAAACGCAGCCCCCAAGGAACAGGGGTCAGTACGGAATATGTACAGAGTATGTAAGGCATAGAATACATAAAGCAGAACTATAATCGAAACAAACAGTACCAAGAGTACGCATGTTATCCAGATTACCAAATTACTTGCTTCTCAGACACAGTTCATACAGACCAATACCGACCATACAGACCGACACAGACCATACCGACCAATACAGATCCTACAGACCGTACAAATCATACAAAGCATAACAAAATCATACATAGCATACAGAATGCCGACATGCTTACTTTCCAGACACGGATCGCACATACCGATACCAGATATCAGAAGGAGTGTGGCACGTACAGAACGCACAGATAAGGTCATACGTCAGACGGGGTACAGAACGTACTGAATACTCAGATGATGTCATATATCGGACGGTACACAGAACGTACAGATTACTCAGATGATGTCATATATCGGACAGAATACAGAGCCCGGCCCGCCTATGAGGGACGCGGTGAACAATGCAGACGAATGCGCACAATAACAGAATCTGGCCCGGGACGCAGTGAAAGATACATTGAGTCATGCACGAGCAGAGTCGTGAGAAACCACATGCATAGGAATCAAGACTCGACAGACCAGTATACTTACCGATACCTGGGGACTCGGAACAGATTTCAGGTCAATCCGACGTAGTATGAGAAAGTTACGTGCGTTCGAAGTACAGAACGCTTTATAAGCGTTTCAGAAGCCTTTTTCGGGGAATCAGAGTAATAGTCATATCAGGCACCTTCGGATGTCCTTACGAATCAGATCAAATAGAGATTTTGGAACCATACTTACGTATAAGAAAATTATGGACGTCTTGATACAGAAACCTCTTCGAACATTTCAGAGCAATCCGAGATCGTACACGGAAGTTAGGGACATTAAATATTACAGAAGTTCTCGAACTAGAATAAACATATCAGAACGCTCATATCAGAATACTGATTTCGGAATTCTCATATCAGGATACTCATATCAGAATGCTTATATCGGCAAACTTACATCGGAATACTTATGTCAAAATGCGGATATCAGAATACTTGTACCAGAATACTTATATCAAAATACTTATATCAAATACTTATATCAGGGGATGAACTAGGATCACAAACTCAGGTCAAGAAGTGAATTAGAATCATAATCAGACTCAGAATCACAGAACAGAGTTACCCCAAGGCAGCATATCACATTATACCTTACTTGGCTCTAGGACATGCCAAAGAAAAAAAGGGTAAGCCTTACATACCTGTGCTGCGACCAACTAGTTACGCTTGTGCATCCAACTTGTTTGTCTACATGCAAGAAAGTTCATCCCTTCATTAGTTCCATTATCATATACTTGCTTTAACCTTTCAAACACATTTACTTATATTCTGCCGGAATTTCGGCAGCATCTCCTCTGTAAACATACCAACCCCGAGAATATGGCTCGGCTCCAAATCAACAACAACAATCCGGGAATTTAACCCGGCCAAATCAACAACAATACTAACAATTATGCTAGCAATATTCCAACATTCAATTCAATTCAATTTAATTCACACCATATTCCAACAACTTAATCAATATACTATTTCATCTGAAACCTTCAACTTCAATCCCAACCATACATTTACTTATCGTTCGTATACCTTAACTTCGACGACACCCTTCATTCAATATCCCATAATTCATAACGGCGACAACTATAATATCAAATTACATCAATTCACCTTAACTTACCAAACAACACCATTCTCGACCACAATGACTCCTTACATATTTTCATACAATTTCTTCCATCTCTACATGTTACAACAACAACATGCTACATAAAATTCATTCATTCATTTCCATATAACACAATTCACACACACGGACAACTTAGACCACACAACACACAACACAACACACGACTTCCACCATATACATGTGTTCCATATTTCTCATCCATTTTCCATTATGGAATTCACAACACAACCATCAAACTACTAAATAAAAATCATTTCATCTTTTCTATACAATCAACACCTCATTCGTCCAACACCACAACACACCCACTCCATGATTTTCATTCATTTTTTTTATACATTACAACACTACATAATCATGTTGAATACACTTAATTCATTACTCCTACACATTTCACACAACACACGGGCCAACTTGTACATGCAATATTTCATGAATTCCCATCACTTCTACATTTAATAACATACATAAACCATTCATAACACATAAAAGAGAAGGTTAAACCTCACCTCCTTCTTCACCCTTTTTCCACTCGGCTTGCTTGCTAAAACGCAACAACGAGCGGTTCTCTTGTTCTAACAACTTCTCCACGTTGACGAGGACCTCTCAATCACTCTAAATGCAAGAAGAAAAAGATTTTTCTCCATAAAATTCCCATGGCTCATTTTTAAGAGCCATGGCCGAAACCCCCTCTCATCTCTTGCTTCTTTCTTTTGTTTTGTCTTTTTTTTCTTTCTTCTCCAATTCTTAAATAAGGATGAACTAGTCATCTTTCCATATTTATATTTTAGTCCCTTCCAATCATAAAATTTTCACATGTCCCCCCTTCTTTTATTCTCTAGAGTCTTCTTAAAAGAAGACTAATTAATTTAATTTAATTATTTTTTTTCCTTTCCTTTTCTAGAATTTTCTTCTTCTTTTTCTTTTCTTTTCTTGAATTGTTTTATTTGGTCAAAGAAGACCAAATGTTTTCCTTGGTACACTTTAGCCCCCAAAGCAATGTGGGCATATACCTATGCCACACAACCAACATGGAAATTTTATGAACTTTCAAGACTTTTGTGAAATTCCCATTTTACCCCTAGCTTTCCATAATATCACCATGGTTCTATTTTGCGAATTTTTTTTTTTTTTCGCCCTCAACCTTTATTAATATTTCCATAATACTAATGTTGTGAATAATATTTATAACCCACTTGTTCATTGAAATACATTTGGAAAATGGTCATTCCCTTAACTTCGTTACGACTACCTTGGAATATCCGAACGTATAAAATACGCGATATAACAATCATATTCACCTTAACTTTCGTTAGTCCATTCATCGCTTAGCAACCCAAGGTTCCGAGGTGTAACAACAATGGACTCTTCTTCACATGCTAGATTTTCTGTCACCCGAACGTCATCTATTGGAACAATTTTCGTGGGATCTCCAATACACTTGCGGAGCATTGAGACATGAAAAACTGGGTGGACTGATTCAAGCTCTGAAGGCAAGTCCAACTCGTAGGCTACGTGACCCACCTTGCGGATAATTTTATAGGGTCCAATGTATTGAGGACTTAACTTCCCTTTCTTGCCAAATCTCATCACCCCTTTCATTGGCGACACCTTCAAAAATACCCAATCATCAACCTGAAATTCCAAGTCTCGCTAGCGGTTGTCCGCGTAAGATTTTTGGCGACTTTGGGCTGTCAACAATCAATCTCGAATCACCTTGACTTTCTCAACCGCTTGCTGAATCCATTCAGGGCCTATTAGCTGTACTTCTCCTTTTTCGAACCATCCAATTAGGGACCTACACTTTCTTCCATATAAAGCTTTATATGGAGCCACTTGAATACTAAAATGGTAGCTATTGTTATATGCAAACTCAATAAGGGGTAGGTGATCATCCCAACAACCACTGAAATCCAGCACACATGCTCGGAGCATATCTTCCAAGGTTTGAATAGTATGCTTGGCTTGCCCATCAGTTTGCGGATGAAATGCCGTGCTGAGCCTTACTTGAGTACCCAAACCTTCCTAGAAGGATTTCCAGAACTTGGTTGTAAATTCTGCTCCTCTATCTGTGATAATGGATAGTGGAATACCATGAAGTCACACAATTTCCTTGATATACAACCTTGCATAATCTTCAGCTGAGTATGTGGTTCTGGTTGGAAGAAAATGAGCTGCTTTCGTGAGTCTGTCCATTATCACCCATATAGAATCATGCTTGCCTCGGGAATGAGGTAACCCCATAATAAAATCCATATTGATCACTTCCCACTTCCAAATAGGGATTTCCATTGCTTGCAATAATCCTCCTGGCTTCTGATGTTCGATATTTACTTGTTGGCAATTTGGACATTGGGCTACAAATTCTGCTATGTCTCTCTTCATGCCATCCCACCAATATATCAATTTGAGATCGTGATACATCTTTGTTGCACCTGGGTGAATAGAATACTGAGAATAATGGGCTTCTTCCAGAATTCGTCGGCGCAATTCTGCAACATTCCGAACACATAGCCTGCCTTGGTATCTAAGAATCTCATCCATCAAAGTTTTAAATCGAGATATCTCTTTTTTATGAAGTGTGCCTCTATACTGGCTCAACTGAGGATCTTCATACTGACGCTCTTTCACTTCCACATTCAGGGACGAAATCGTGGGATCATTAATACCAATCCCTGCACTACCTGAATCAATTAAACATACTCCAAGATTAGCTAGTTGGTGGAGCTCATGAATCAACTTTTTCTTTTCCAAAGGGACTTCACATAAGCTGCCATTGATCGGCGGCTAAGTGCATCGGCTACTACATTTGCCTTTCTGGGGTGGTATAAAATACTCACATCATAATCTTTCAATAATTCTAACCACCGCCTCTGCCACATATTTAATTCCTTCTGTTTGAAAATGTATTGAAGACTCTTGTGATCTATATAAATGTCAACATGCACACCATACAAGTAATGTTTCCACATTTTTAATGCCTAAATAACTGTAGCTAATTCGAGGTCATGAGTTGGATAGTTCTTTTCATGTTTCCGCAGCTGCCTCGAAGCATAAGCAAAGAATCTACCATGCTACATTAACACGCATCCTAATCCAACAGCGGAAGCATCGCAGGATACTACATAACCATCTGACCCTTCTGGAAGTGTTTAGACTGGAGCTGAGGTTAATCTCTCCTTCAACTCTTGGAAGCTACGTTCACACGCATCATTCCATTGAAATTTAGTTGAATTTTGGGTTAGCTTCGTTAATGGAGCTGAAATAGAGGAAAATCCCTCTATTAATCTTCTGTAGTACCCTGCCAATCCCAGAAAACTACAAACTTCGGTAGGTGTCGTAGGCCTTGACCAAGTCGTCACAGCATCGATTTTCTGAGTATCAACTCAAATACCGTCATCTGAAATAACATGGCCCAAAAATGTTACGAAATTCAGCCAAAACTCGCACTTTGAAAATTTTGCATATAATTCGCGAGCTAGAAGAATTCCAAGTACGATACATAAATGATCTGCATGCTCTCATTCTGTCCGAGAATACACCATAATATCATCAATGAATACTATCACAAATAAGTCCAAGAGGGGCCGGAACACATTATTCATCAAATTCATAAACACGGCTGGAGCATTAGTCAACCCAAACGACATCACCCGAAACTCATAATGGCCATATCTCGTTCTGAAGGCTGTTTTAGGAATATCTTCTTCTTTAACCCTTACTTAATGATAGCCCGACCTCAGGTCTATTTTAGAAAACCACTTGGCACCCTGCAGCTGATCGAATAAATCATCAATCCTTGGGAGAGGATATTTGTTCTTCATCGTCACCTTGTTCAACTGCCTATAATCGATGCACATTCGTAGGGAACCATCTTTCTTTCTCACGAACAAGACTGGTCCTCCCCACGGCGATGAACTGGGTCTAATAAACCCCTTTTCAAGCAAATCTTTCAACTGCGCCTTTAGCTCTTTCAATTCTGCCGGAGCCATTCGATAAGGAGGAATAGAAATAGGCTTAGTGTCCGGCAACACATCAATGGTGAAGTCAATTTCTCTTTCTGGAGGAAGGCCTGGAAGTTCATCTGGAAATATATCACGAAATTCATTCACTATCGGAACGGATTGGAATGTTGGCTACGTTGCTTCAGTGTCATGTACTCGGACTAAGTGATAAATGTAGCCCTTAGCTATCATCTTCCTTGCCTTAAGGTAAGAAATAAACCTACCTTTTGGAGACGCTGTATTACCATTCCATTCCAGCATGGGCTCTCCCGGAAATTGAAATCGAACTATTTTCAGTCGACAATCAACACTGGCATAACATGAAGCCAACCAATCCATACCCATAATCACATCGAAGTCTAACATGTCTAGCTTAATTAAATCAGCTTTGGTCTGGCGATTGCATATCACAAGTACACAATTTTTATACACTTGTCTAGCTATCATGGGATCACCAACCGGAGTAGTTACCTCAAAAGGTTTGATTGGCTCAGGTTTCACCCTAATACGACCAGCAACATACGGGGTAATATAGGAAAAAGTAGAACCCGGATCTATCAAGGCATATACATCATGGGAAAATATGCATAATGTACCTGTAACCACATCTGGGGAGGACTCGAGACCCCGTTGTCCGGCTAAAGGATACACACGGGGCTGAGCGGCACCTGAAGTAGATTCTCCCCCTCTGCCTCTACCTCGACCTGCTGGGATCTAGGGAGTCTGCCCTACTTGGCGCACTGAAGATGAACCTACTGCTGATCCTGTGGGCTGAACCCCAACTCTACCCCTCGTCGATGGGCAATCTCGCATCATATGCCCAACCTGGACACAGGCATAGAAAGCATCCGAACCTTGGCGACATTGTCCGGAATGTAGTCTACCGCACTGGCTGCATCGCGATACTGAGGGTCTCCTCTGATTATAGTCTTCCTTGAACTGAGAATCTGAGGCCCTCGAACTCTGACACTGTCCTAAATGAAAGGAGCGATCAAATCTCCTACCGTAAATTGAGGAGGTGCACTAGTCACCGACTGGCCTGAGTGCCTAAAATATGTCTGTCCTGATCCCCCTCTATAATAATTTCCTGCCCCCATAGATCTGGCCCTCTTGCTTTGCCTTCTATCAATGTCACGATCACCTCTTTGTGGTTTTTGTCGTCCCTCCAAGTTCTGGGCATTGGCTTGTATTCGGGAAATATCCATCCCTTCTTGGAACGAAGCCGTTAAACAATCCTTGAACAAATTTGGCCCCACGCCACTCACAAACCTGTGCACCCTATCTCCCATATCGGCCACCATAGTCGGGGCATAACTATCTAAGGAATTAAATTGCAGGCTATACTCCCAGGCACTCATATTTCCTTGCTTCAAATTTAGAAATCTATCCGCTCTAGCTCGGCGGACCTCGGGTGGCAAATAATGCCGAATGAAAGCATCTACGAATTCTTGCCACATGGGAGGAGGCGCATTTTCTTTCCTTGATGTTAGCCAATTATTATACCACAACACCGCCACATCTCGGAGTCTATAAAATGCCAACTCCACATATTATGTCTCAGAGGCATGAATAATTCTCAATGTTCTCAACATCTCATCAATGAAACCTTGCGGGTCTTCATACGGCTTTGACCCAAAAAACTCTGAAGGAATTAAACTCATAAAATCACCGGCTCTTGTACTAGCTGACCGATCACTTGGGCTCGCATTCTGCCGCTATGCCTGGGCGGCAACCAACTGTGTCAATAGATGAATGGCCTCGGTCACTTGTTGACCCGAAGCAACCGGTGGAGGAACTAGAGTTGAAGCTTCTCCTTGTTCTTCTACATTGGGCAGGGTAGAGGAAGTATTAGATAGGGCCTCATTATGTGACTCGCTCTCTTCTACATTCATTGGCGGCTCTCTTTCTACTCACCTTTTTGTCGTAGTCTTGCCCTTCTGGGTGGCTGTAGCTTTTCCCTTTGGCGGCATTTCTGAAATCACAACACGCTATTAGGGAGGATAAAATCTAATACACGCCTCTATCGCACGATCTCATAAGAAGAAAGCTAGTCATTTTTCCTAAATGCCCTATAGCCTCATGTTTATTGATGTGGCGTGCAACACACCATAAACAAGACTCTACTAGACACGGCTTATAGACACTCCCTAGGACTGAACTGCTCTGATACCACTTTTGTCACGACCCGGCCAGGGGCTGTGACGGGTGCCTGGGCTAACAACCGAGCACCACTCGTTCTACTACTCATCTGCTCTCATTCATGCATCTTATGCTCATAACCATGGTAATTATTATCATTTGAAACATATTTACTTTATATACATAGGCCTCCTAGCTATCAAAATAATATACAAACATATATATACAATGAGGAACTTGCGAGACCATACTACCGACACTGGTATCTACTAGCCTCTACTAGAGTACTAGACATATGGACGGGATAGGACCCTGTCGCGCCCACAACATACATATACATATATACTAAAAGAATATTCAATGGCACCTCTGAAAAATGGAGTGCTCTTCAAATCAGCTAACAGCTCCTACGAATCTGGATCAAGATCACCTCCCTGTCTACCTGTGGGCATGAACATAGCGTCCAAAGAAAACAAACATCAGTACGAACATGGTAAAGACTCAAGGACAACTATACTCATCATCATCATATGCTCACCATAGTGCATGCATAAAGACTGAAGGACAACTATACTTTATCGGGGTGACGTAAGGTCGTGATCCCCCGATTTCATTATGGAGCATTCATTAACATTCTGCCTCACCTTGAAGGAATTAGCATATAAGGTGAGTGTATACAATAAACGACATCATTAAATCTATAGGAACATCATATCATGAACATCTAGAATCTCTATACTTTAACTCATCGTCATCATTATTGGCTCATAACATATCTCTTATCTCATATAGCTATTCATGAACATAGGCTCATTGTTTTTCCGGAATGTAAGAAATTCATGAAGAGGAAGGAAAGTCATACCATAGGATTCATGCCATAGAAAGAAAGGACTAGCCTCACATACCTTTGTCGTTTAACTATTCTATCGCTTGATCGTCCTCCTTCGATGCTCGCGTTTCTACCTTCAAGAGGATTCGCATTAACATTTGTAACTCGGCTATAAGAACATTTTACTATTTCTAGTGAAAATTGGGCAGCATTTCCTTTGTTTCTACTACTTTTCCCACATTCTATATCAACTCCCAAACGTTCATAACAATATTCACAATATCGCAACAACAATCATCAATCATCTACATTTACCACAATTCACCATTTCCCTTCAATTTCTCCATAATTATAGTTATAGCTCATTATCACGTTTTCTCATATATAATACTTATTCCATGGTCTAGATGTCATTTATAACATATTTACAATCACAACATATTGATAATCGTGACTCAATCCAAACCTTTACCCAACAATGTCACTATTCCCATATTTATGACCCATTTTCTACCTCCTTCTACAATCCAAGTGTTTCAACTTTTCAACACCTTAAATAATATGTAAATACCATAAAACGCACCTTGGATGATGGAGGAACAACCTTTGAGTGGAACCTCTCTTCTTGTACCAAAATCCTAACTCACTTCCCTTGGGTTTTCTTAGTGTAGATGAACTTTTACTAGGTCTCATACACTTGTTTTCATGGATTTGGTGTAGTTGATCTTGGTTTTCCCTTAGTTTCTTGTGGATGAATGACCGAGAAGGTTCTAGAGGTTTCTTGGTGTGTGGAGGAGTGAGATGAAATGAAATAAAATGAAGGGAAGGTCCATATATTAAATCATGAAATCAGTCCCGACCGAGATATACGGTACGATTGATGAAGCGTCGATCGGATCGATGGAGCGTCGATCTGATCGTCGAAGTCGTTAAATTTCCAGTGAGGAACCTTTCGTTTCTTTTCATTCTACGGTGAGAAGGACAGTTCATTGAACTGATCGATGGAGCGTCGGTCTGATCCATTCAATGGTCTCCACGCTAACTCGATTCTACGGCACAATCGACGAATCGTCGGCCCGTCCGACGGTACAAAGAGCGACCGTCGAACCCTCTTTCGCAGAACTGCAGTGAAGTTTTATTTGATGAATTTTTCTCCCTTGCCTCTAACTTCTTTGGAATCTTAATTAGAATTATTAAACATCCCTTCTTACTTGTAGGGACATCATGTACACCTTAACTTACGTTAGTCCATTCACCGCTCAGCAACCCAAAGTTCCGAGGTGTAACAGAACCTCGGGACTAGGAAAGAAAGACAGTTGCATATGTTGACTTGTGGTTATGACATTTTCTAGATGTCGGGTGTTCCAAAAGTTACGATAGCATTTATCCAACCAGGAGAGTATAAAACTGTTCCAACCATAGACGAAATGCATTACCGAGTTTTATTTGGGTTTCCATTAGAATCTCAAATTGATTTTTAAAATATATATGACGAAAGACCATGCAGCAATAAAGAGGACGGGTGTGATCCTTATAGGAAGGCTTACCTTGATTTTTCCAACAGATACGGTGAAGGTCACCTGACAACAGAAAAACGAGAACGATGTCGGCTTATAAAAAAAAAGAGTAGGTCTTCGAGAGGAGATCATTTGTTAAGTGTATATTGCTAGTGGCTCATAATTAGGACTTAGAAAGTATGTTAAGAAGTCCTACAGATTCAAACGTATGAAAATATGAGAAACCAGAATAGCCCAGGGAAATTAGGAGCATATGAGCCTTATGATTGGAATTTTAAATGATCACGAGGTATGAGTTTGACTAGCTGGGCAAAGATAAGGGAAGATTTATTACAGCCATAGATTCACGACGGCTTTAAATAGCATTGGGATATTTCGTAAGTGAGGTACTAATAAGAAATGTAAATGATAACTCATGTGTGGCCATATTAAATATTGTGGGTGCCCTTATGATTGATCTTGCGATATGCTAAAGGTATTGATTGAGCTGGGTATTGAATTTAAGGTAGCAGGTGCTACAGGATAGATTGATATTGTTTTCTCCAAATGTTAAAGTTGGATAATCATAATGCACCAATATCAGGGATAATAAGGATATGTTACATAAGAGTAAGAAGAAGACTATGATATCATAAGAAAGAAGAGAAGTGTAAGTAAGCGAAGTATGTTGCTAGTAAGGGTCAACAAAAGTTTCCGAGAAAAGTGTTATGTTGGTGGTAGAGGCGGAGAGCCATTCGGATAAATTCTTAAAGTGAGTAAGAAGGAAGGATAGAGTATGGCAATATGTGATATAGGATGAATGCGAAGATCCCGGACACAGATCTTGATGAGCTGGATTAAAGCATAATAACGATGGGTATGGACATAACCTGTGAAAGAATAATCAGGTTTTATGAAAGGTGTCGAAGGATTTCCAACTCTTAAGGCACATCCGAAAGGATCAATATGAAGCCATATTGATACGTTCACCTAGAAAACGAAAACCCCTCCCCCCCAAAAGATGATTTTTGAAATAGAAAGGATTCGTACCTCTAATAGACTATTCTACGAATTCCAGGGCCAATGCGATGGAGTGGCAAGCGGAGAAGAGCACTTTATGAGAAAGGGAATTTAAGAAAGACCCTAAGGGCGAAAGTAAGAAGGATGCACTAATATGCTGGTTAAAGGAAGTTGTGTAACCATCAAGGACAAGAGGAAGGTATATAAGCTAATAAGTCTAGCCAAGAGGCAAAACATCGATAGCATGAGACGGGAGTCTTGATAAGGGATACAGAAATTCGATTATAAAGGAAATAATATCAATATACGAGGGATATATATATAAATATGAAAAAGTTATAGCATCGAAAGGGAAGATAAGAATGGGATGAAAGGAGGAAGAAAAAGAGGTTTTTATTTTTAAGTAATTGTGAGTAGGACAAGGATTGACAAGATATTGGAAGAATTAGGGCGCCTGATTATGGCACCACCACTTAGTAAAGAAGAACTACAGAATAGTATGAGCTGGGCAAATGAAAGAGCGGGTAGTAGGAAATAAATAGTACATTAATAAATGATGGCATTAAAAGAAGAAATCAGATTTGGTTGGCTAAAGGATAAGGTCAATATAGGAGGGGAAACAGACAAAAATCTTCAATCGCAAAAGGTAACTAGAGGAAATGAGTATTTAAGGGCTTCGAATATCTGTGCGGCTAATAAACTCAAGCAACAAATACGGTATGCCAGATTATAGGGAAGATTTAGTAGGTAAGAATCAAGCGAAGGCCAAGAGTCCAAGAAGAATCTCAAAGGAAAGAGTGAAATAATTTGAATTCACCGCATAGTAGGAAACCTGGTTCACATTTCGATGAATTCCCAAACTTATCCCTAATTCATCAATAGGGCTAAGGACTAGCAACTTCAAAGATAAATTGAAAGAAGAGGATCACTGAAAAAGAGATTCGAGATATTCTTGATGTAAGTACAAGAATTACCAATAGCCCAGACCAAACATAAAAGGCTTTATTAGAAAGGAGAAAGAGCGAATCAAGTAAGGTGTATAGGTGGAACGAAATCTCGAGAAAGCAAAGGATACTATATTACCAGCTTCTGAGGTTATCCTTAAGGGGATAAAGAGAATGAGACGAAAAGCGAATAAAGGTATATGGTAAGTACTGGGTAAGTGAGCATATAAGGATGTAAACGATAGAGGCCAAGGGACAACGAGGATGATAAGGCGTGAACTAGTAGACAGACAGGTAAGGAAAAATGGATAACCATGAGCACGTGCATAAATTTTAGTCATAAGAAAGGGAGGATGATATTCAAGAATTACTTGGGCAAGAAATTCAGCAAACTCTGGAATACACCCATTGGTAGTAAAATAATAGTAATCAAGAAATACCAAAGGAATTGTGAACTATGAATGGAGAGTCAACATGTACGTAAACATGATGAGTCAATAAGCGCATGAGAAAGAACTGTATATGTTAAGAAGGAACCATGTTATTGCTCATATAAGGAAACCAAGGAATCCAAGAAAGGTTAATTGTCAGAAATTGAGGCGCTCTAGTGTAACAAATTATCGAGCACCACTGCAATAAGACTGGGGAATGCCAAAGAAGCAGTATAAGGCTACCCAAGAGAGTTAAAGAGAATACTAACTAGTCGAGTAGAATCTATCAGTACTGATACAGTTGAACGGTATGCAGACAGGAGCTGGAGTAACATTTCAGCAGAAGAGCTCCAGACAGAGACACCATTATCCTCAGGTATGTGATGCTTCTTTGAATGATTTCTTGGTCATGTGTGGCCAATATGGATATTGATGTTGTAGCCCTGTGAGGCACTGTATATTTTAGGTTATGCGACAGGATGGTAGTAGCACAATTACAGGGGAAACTCTGGTGATATTTTTGTAGCATTCCTAAGAGCTTAACATTCGAGGACGAATGTTTTAAAGGGGGGGGGGGGGGGGGGAATGGCACACCTTGAAAATATTCACGTCATTGGCGTTGTGAGTTAACTAACGCAAGCTCGAAGAGGTCATAGAACCCTTATAAGGTTAAAGAATACTCTTAACAAGTGTTAACCAAGTGTCTAAAGGTACTGGGATCAAGAAAATCGAAGAAAAATAAGTTTGTCAAAAATTTGAAAAAATTGGCAGAATTTTGGACAGAATTTTAGGTCAACTTCAGAGAGGTATATCTCCTAGCATATCAGGAGTTTTGAGGTGTTTCAAGAGCCTAAAATGAAGTTCGTCGATTCTAGTTTACAGCCCAACAAATCGTTCATCGATACGATATCGGAGTAGGGAGTTATTGGCATTTTAAAACAGACAGCCAGAAGAATACGAACCTGTGCAAAAAATCCGAGAAGCTTACTTAAAAGCCCACTTATGTGGTGACCCGGCCCAACTCGAGCTTGGCACCTATAAAAGGGCCTCTACACTTAATTTTATTCATTTTCCTCAAGTCCACAACCCTCTAGAAGTCTCCTAACATCTCCACACCTCTCTAGAACATCCCACATCATTCATCTAATATCCAAAACTCCCTAAACATATCCCAAATCCTCTAGAACATTCCTCCAACTTCCACAACATGCACATATCTTCCTACAAGTTTATATGACAATTTTGGTAATTTTTATTTCATTTTTAACATAACCCCAAGTCCTAGAAAGCCCTACAAACCTCTCCAAAATATTTCCAAGCTTAAACCAAAGATCCAAGTGAAGATTAAAGTGGTTAAGGTTTCCAAGTGAGGTCTACACTTGTCTCCTCTTCTTGAAGATGTTTGGGTGAGTATTTTTAAGGTGGAGTAACCATGGAATTGAAGTGTTATTGAATTTTGAGGTAAGATTTCATCTTAGTTTCATGTTTATGAGTTTGTTTGGTAATTATGTTAAGATTTGAGAAGACGAAAATTAGAGGAAACGTACAAATATACATTTGATGATATTTTCAGTTGTGAATTAACTTGAGTTATAATTATTAGTATGTTTTAAGCATAATCTTGTTATGATGGATAATAATGATGTTAAAGAATTGTCGTATACCAGCGTATAAGGGGTTGTATGAAATTGTGGTTATGGATTGATTATAAAAAGAAGTTTTGGGATTAAACAGAGTATAGGTTGAATGTAATCTTTTGATTATGGGATTGTTGATGTTTTATTGTGCTCTGGGAGTTGTTTTGAAGATTGGAGGGAGTAGAGGATATGGTGGAGATGTTGCCCGAATTTCGGCAGATTTTAAAATGATTTAATTTGAAGGCTTAAGATATGTATATGATGATAAGCCTAACAATAGTATGAATGGTTTTATATGTAGATTGCGAGACCGGAAGTAGGTTGGAAAGTCGAGAGGTGAACTTCCAAGTATGTTAAGGCTGTTCCTTTTTTCTTGGCATGATCCCATATATGGTAAGAGCGTTATGAACCTTGTGACTAGAGATTTTTCTAAGTAGTTCTTGTCTTATTGTTGCCTGACCTCTGGGTGTTCTGTTATTCTTTCTGAGGGGCCATATCCCCTTCTGGAGTCCTAGAGTTCACAGAGAGACAGAAAGGACATGTTACATAGTCTGTATTTTTTAGCACATGCATGATATACATATATTTACATTTTAGTCATGGAGTTGTTACCTAGCCTGCGGGTCATGAAGTTGTTGCCTGGCCTATGGGTCATGGAGTTGTTGCCTGACCGACGGGTCACGGAGTTGCCTATACCTGACCTACGGGTCATGGAGTTGATTATACCTGGTCTATGAGTCATAGAGTTATCTATGCTTGACCCTCGGGTCACGGAGTTATATCTATAAAGTTGTGTTATCTTGCCTCAGATGAAAAACAACCTAGGTAGAGTACCTCCACATACTTTCTTGCAATATCCGGAGTATATCTTGTTATTTCATTTTAGTTTTTATCTTGCCTTACATATTCAGTACATTATTCGTACTGACGTCCCTTTGTCTGAGGGCGCTGCGTTCATGCCCATAGGTTCAGGTAGCCAGATAGACGATCCAGCTCAGTAGATCTTCCACTCAGCGGCAGTCAGGGCGCTCCCCTTGGTTCGGAGCTGCAGTCCCTTTTGGAATGCTATTTCGACATACATACATATGGGAATGACGGGGCCTTTTCCCAGTCCTTTCTATAGCTTGTGTTCCCTAGAGGTCTGTAGACAGTTGTATGTAGTTGGGATGTTATGTAGCCTTGTTGGCTCCCAGTTTTGTTGTTCAGCTTACATAGCAGCCTCGTCGACTTGCTCAGTCGTGTATTTATATTTTGGGTGTGTGTATCCAGTTTAGACAAGATGGTCAGTATATATATATCCAGATTACAGCCTCGCCGGTTTGTTGGTATTATTTGTGTGCAGGTAGGACTTATTGGTTTAAGTTGGGCGTTACTCCAGAGTTTCAGATTTAGAGTGATTCGCTCGGGCCTAGGTTTGCATTAAATGTCGGTCACGCCACGCTAGATTTGGGGCGTGACAGATAATGATGATGATGATGATGATGACTCCGTTTCTAAAGATACCAAAGCTTATAGCTCTTAATGTTCTCATGATATTATTGAGTTGTTCAATGAATATTGGTTTTACTCATTGTTGTTGATCTCATCTTATGGTATTTGTTCTTTCAAGGTGAGATATAGCGATGATGATGATTCCATAATAGAAATCGGAGGTTTATCGACCTCACATCACTTTGATAGAGCTGTAACATTTATTTGGGCTCTCATGCATGCTTTATATATATATGTATGTATTTTCTCACGCCGAGCCGCGCTATAGTCGGCCGGGTACGGCATGAAGATGTGCAATCCAATGTAGTGGGTATGTTATGATGATACCCTGGACACGGGATGCCTCGAACGTTGGATGATATGATATATGGATCGGGCTGCACGTTCCGCAGCACTAACACTTATATTATATATGTATGAATTTTTTTAAAGGCTAAACATGCATGATATCCGCCTCAAGAGGCAGTCAGATGTATAGGTCAATTCTCTTATCTCATGCTTTCTCATATTCTTATTATGTTGTTTTTCATGCCTTACATACTCAGCACATTATTCATACTGACGTCCTTTTTCTTGTGGACGTTGTGCTCATGCCTACAGGTAGGCGGGATATTGATCAGATCCTTAGGTGCTTCATTAGCGACTTCTCAGGAGTGCTCCATTTGCTTCGAAGTTGCAGTTTAGTGGTATTATTCTTTTGTGCATATATTCGGGCACGGCGGGATCCTGTCCCGTCTTTATGATGTTATGCACTCTTTGTAGAGGCTATAGAAAAATGTATATGGTTAGGTGCGCCATAACCTTATCATTCATATTTTTGTACTTCATTTTTGGCAGCCTTGTCGGCTTGTACATATGGGCATAGTTGATGATGTTTATATAGACGTGCATCGTTCGATGAAACTTGTGTGTCTTCAGTTTGTGGTAATTATGAGTTAGCCATGTGGTATTATGAGAAGTATGCTAAGAGGCGCTCGGTAGGTTAGCTTTGGGTGCCCATCATGGCCTTCCAATTGGGTCGTGACAAAAGTGGTATCAGAGCAGTCTGTCCTAGGGTATGTCTATGAGCCATGTCTAGTAGAGTCTTGTTTATGGGTGTGAAGTGTGCCACACTTATAAATAGGAGGCTGCGGGGAATTTAGGAATGACTGACCTTCCTTTCTAGTCTTATATCGTGCGATAGAGCTACGATATATGGATTTCCTTATTCCTAACCGTGTGTTATGATTTTAGCGAAGCTTGTAAAGAGAAAAGCTGTAGCAGCTTAGCAGGGCTAGTCAGCGGCAGGAATGAGGACTGAGCGGGTATCTCCTATAGATATAGAGGAGGGCGAATCCCTGAATGAGGTTTCATCTCAGTCCTCTCACACTCCGCCTGCTCCAGAGGAGCATAGAGAAGCCCTAGCTTCAGCTCCAGTACCCCCAGTTCCTCCACCGGATGCCTCAGGTCAGGAGATGAGGGAGACTATGATGTTGCTGACCCAGTTAGTAGATGCTCAGGCCCAGAGATAAGGTACGGGTCATGGAGATAGAGCTGTCAGTGCCAGAGTCCGAAATTTCATTAATCTAGACCCTCCAGAATTCTTTTGGCCAAAACCAGATGAGGACCCCAGAACTTCATAGATGAGATATTGAGGACATTGTGGGTAGTGCACGCTTTAGATATTGAGTCAGTAGAGTTGGCCTCTTATAGATTGTGAGATGTGATTATTCATCGGTATGGTACCTGGGTGTCTTATAGAGGGGCGAATACACCCCCACGGGCATGGCAGGAGTTTGTAGATGCCTTTCTCCGGCACTATTTTCCTCTAGAGGATCGACTGGCTAGAGCTAATAGTTTCTTGAACCTCAGACAGGGGAACATGAGTGCTCGGGAGTATAGCCCCCGTTTTAATTCGTTGGCTAGGTATGCTCTAGCTATGGTTGCTGATATTGGAGATAGAGTTCACCGGTTTGTGATTGGGACCCTATTTCATCGATGATTGCTTGACGGCCTCACTTCAGGAAGGTATGGATATTTCTCGTATTTAGGCCCATGCCCATAATTTGGAAAAATGACAGCAACAGCAGAAATGTGAGCATGATTATGATAGGGGTTATAGTAAGAGGGCCAGCTCCGCAGGTGCTATTAGTGACTTCAGAGGAGGTCAGAGGCAGCAGTATTCTAGGAACTCAGGTTAGTCAGCGGCTAGTGCACTACCTCGATTTGCAGGCAAGATATTTGATCGCCCTATTTATTCCGGACCAGGCTAGAGTTCCTGAGCTTCGCGTTCTCAATAGAGGGGTGATTTCGGCCAGGTGAGACTGCCTTTACCACGATGCATTCAGTGTGGTAAGTTTTATACTAGACAGTGTCGTTTAGGTATGGATGCTTGTTATGCCTACGGTCAGCTAGGCCATATAATGTGTGACTATTCATCGAGAGGTGGTAGGGGTACGGTTCAGCCCACAGGGTCCGCAACTGGTTCTTCATCATCGGTACGCCCTTTGGGCCAGAGTTCATAGACACCAGCAGGCTGTGGTAGAGGCAGAGGGGGAGCATCCAGTTCGAGTGGTCCTCAGAACTGCATTTATGCATTAGCTGGGCGACAGGATCTCGAGTTTTCACCTGATGTGGTTACAAGTATATTATTAGTATCTTCTCATGACGTGTATGCATTGATTGATCAAGGTTCTACATTGTCTTATGTTACTCCTTATATTGCTAGTTGGTTTGGGGTGAAACCTGTCACGACCCAAATCGATAGGCCATGACTAGTGCCCGAGCTGGACACTCGTATACAAATCTGCTAGATATAATCAGACTGCCAATGTGGAAATCTGTAAGGCATGTTGTAGACTCATAATGCCTTATATCAGGATAAACCTGTCTCCTGAGGAGTCACAGTTAACCAAACATAACAAAATAAGCAAGGCAACAATGTTGCCATTATACACGAGAATATCCAGAACGAACTGCATCTGTATAGCTGACCAAACCATATTTACATAACCCACACATGTCTACAGACCTCTAAGAGTATAACAAGCCTATGTCAAAAGGATCTGTACCAAAATGACTCAAGCTCCGGAACAATGGAGCTCTCCAAGCAACTAAGCCGAAGTCCTAAGCCGAAGGATCACCAATCTGAGTATCTGTACCTGCGGGCATTAAACGCAGCCCCCGAAGAAAGGGGGTCAGTACAAAAAATTAACTGGTATGTAAGGCATGTATGATAGCATAATAAGGAAGTATAGAAGACATAGGAAAAAAGTATAACTGTAACTGCTTGCCTCTTAAGGTGGAATCATGCATGCTCACTTTTATCTTTTAACCATATTACACATACATACATAAACTGTCTGAATCAAATAACATCATTAGCCCGCGTCCGGCCCTCCCGTGTCCGGGGTAATTATCTCACGCCGCCCACTTGCGGTGCTGCCCGTGCCATATAGACACGGTGTTACTATCATTATCCACAGCCGCCCACTACGCTCATCGTAGTGATGTTTCCCGGCCATCTAGGCACGGTGTTATTATCCTTATTCATAGCCTCCCACTACGCCCACCATAGTGGAGCTGCCCGGCCGTATAGGCACGGTGTAATCATGCATATACATATACATAAAGCATGCATGACAGTCCAATCAAAAGCTATAACTCTATCGGAGTGACGTAAGGTCGGCAACCTGTGATTGTGTTATGAAACATCATGATCGTCATGTCTCACCATGAAGGAAATAGCATTATGAGGTGAGACTATCAATGAAGAATAACGTCAAGGGAAAACATAGAATAAGATCATAAATCTCATAAAGCGTCAATTCATACACTTTGGAGCCTCTAGAAATAGGGTCATCATCAATGAATAAAATGGAGAAAATCAAGAAGTAGCTCAACATTCTCATATTCACATTGAACCTATAAGCTTGGGATTATGAAACATGAAATCATCGTCATCATGATCATCATAGAAATATTCTCATCTTTGACATCATCGTTATCGTGATAAAAACATATCCATCGTTGTTGTCACAAGAACTTAAAGAATCATAAATCTCTAGTTTGGAAAATACGGACATTTTGGAAAGCATTTGTGGATTATCAGAAAAGGAGTCATGCCCTTGAATCATGAACTTCTAACTTTTAGAAACAAGGAGGTTATGGAAAATATGTAGGGAATTATAACATAGGAATTTCTAGAAATAGAATCATCGTCATCATAAAACATACTTATCTTTAGCGTCATAAAAACTCTAAGAATCATGAATCTCTAGCTTTTGAGAATAAGGACATTTTGGGAAATGTATATGGATTCACAAGAAGGGAATCATTCCTTTGGAAAGAAAGGGACGAGCATTAACATACCTGAAAATTCCCGTCTCGGCTCTTCCACTTATTTTCGGTCTCTCAATCCACATATAAGACCATTCATGCTATAATTAGGTCCATTTTCGTATTATCTTAAGCCTCCAAATAAATCTTTTTAGAATCAGCTGAAATTTCGGCAGCATCTCCTCTGTTTATATGCCTAGCCCAAAATCGTAAATCATCAACCAACAACAACAACATAAATACCAACATTAAAAACATCACTTTCAACACCAACATGTGCCATAAAATAGCCCACACGCTGTTTTCCATCTTCCATAACTAACCAACATACTATACAATTATTTAACGACTTTGTCTCCAAGAATAAACCGGTATTAACGTAAATAAAAAGAGATTCATACCTTATTCTTGTTAAAACAGAAATATCCTAAATATCCACGCTAAAATCCACCATAAAACTATACTAGAATTACAACCATGCATTACCCGGACCTAAACTACTACTCCGTTACTTAAAAATTGCTCACTTTTTGATTCCCTCACTCTCTCACTTCTGATTTGTAAAATTTTCTGGGCAAAATCTGATGAAAAGGGGGGGTTATTACCCTTTATATAGGGGTCAAATTCGGGTCGGGTCACTGCAGCAGTTCACCATAGCAGCACTGTAGCAAGTCGGTACTGTAGCAGTACTGTAGCACACGTTTCTGCTTTGTCATCTGAACTTGTAACGACCATAATTCTCTACTCTGATGTCCTATCAATGAGTGGTTTGTTGCGTTGGAAACTAGACTCGACGAAATTCATTTTAGGCTTTTGTTTCACTTCAAAAAACTTCATATGCTAAGAGATATTCTTCCCTCAAGTTGGACCAAAATTTTCACACAAAACTTCATCCATCCTTTCTCCAAAGTCGTACCACTCCATTTCTTCCACTAATTTCCTTATAAAACCTTCTGGTATACCTTATATACATCCTTTACTCATTAAATATACTTAATAATGCTTGCTCCTTATATTCCAAAGTGGTTTTGCTTAACCATAACTCAACATACTTATGTTTCAAATTTGATCAGTGTTTCTTCGAAGATACAGAGCGTAACAAAACCTGAGTCAATTAAACCTTTTGAAGTGTCTACACCTGTTGGTGACCTGGTGATAGCTAGACGGGCATATAAAAATTGTTTGGTTGTAGTCTGTGACCATCATACCATGGCTGATTTGATTGAGCTGAATATTTTAGATTTTGATGTCATCATGGGTATGGATTGGTTGGCTTCCTATTATACCAATGTTGATTGTAGGACAAAAATGGTTCGTTTTCAATTTGCAAGAGAGCCAGTTCTAGAGTGGAAGGGTAACACAGCGTTCGCGTGAGGTAGATTTATTTCCTATCTCAAGGCAAGGAAGATGATTGCTAAAGGTTGTATTTATCATTTACTCCGGGTTCAAGATACAGGAGCAAAGACACTGACTATTCAATCTGTTCTAATGGTTAATGAGTTTCCAGATGTGTTTCCGGACGAGCTTCTAGGTCTTCCACCAGAATGGGAGATTGATTTTGCCATTGATGTGTTTCCAGATACTAAACCAATATCTATTCCTCCTTATAGAATGGCTCCTACAGAATTGAAAGAATTGAAGGAGCTAGTGAAGGATTTGCTCGAGAAAGGATTTATTAGGCCTAGCTCGTCATTGGGGGAGCATCTGTGTTGTTTGTGAGAAATAAAGATGGCTTCTTGCAAATGTGTATTGATTACAGACAGCTAAACAAGGTGACCATAAAGAACAAATATTTGTTCCCAAGAATTGATGATTTATTTGAAAAGCTGCAGGGTGCTAAATGGTTTTCGAAGATAGATCTAAGATTAGGGTACCACCAGGTGAGAGTTAGAGAGAAAGACATTTCGAAGATGACCTTCAGGACCAGGTATGGTCATTTTGAATTTCGGGTAATGTCGTTCGGGTTGACTAATGCACCGGCGGTATTCATGGATTTGATAAATAGTGTATTAAGGCCATTACTAGATTCATTTGTAATTATGTTAATCGATTACATCCTGGTATATTCTCAAACCGAGGCACAGCATGCGGATCATTTACGTATTGTTCTTCAGGCCCGGAAGTTGCATGCAAAGTTATCTAAATGTGAATTCTGGTTGAATTCTGTGAATTTTTTGGGGCACATTATTTCAGCTGTTGGTATTCGGGTGGATACCCAGAAGATTGATGCTGTAAAAACATGGCCAAGGCCTATAACACCTACTGAAGTTCATAGTTTTCTGGGTGTGGCAGGTTATTACAGAGGATTTGTAGAAGTATTTTCTTCTATTTTTGTACCACTGACAAAGCTGACTCATAAATCAGCTAAATTTCAATGGATAGATGTTTGTGAGCGCAGTTTTCAGGGTTGAAGAACAGATTGACTTTGGCCCCGGTTCTGACACTTCAAGAAGGATCGGAAGGTTATGTTATCTATTGCGATGCTTCGGGTGTTGGATTAGGGTGTGTATTGATGCAGCACGGTAATGATATTATGATATCTTTATGATATTATGCACTCCTTGTAGAGGCTCGTAGGCAGATGTATATGGTTAGATGCTCCATAACCTTACCGTTCATAATTTTGTACATCATTTTTGGCAGCCTTGTTGGCTAGTACATATGGGCATAGTTGATGATGTTTATATAAACGTGCATATGCTCGATGGAACTTGTGTCTCTTCAGTTTGTGGTAATTATGAGTTAGCCATGTGGATCACCTAGATATGATTATGAGAAGTATGTTAAGAGGTGCTCGGTAGGTTAGCTCCGGGTGCCCGTCATGGCCCTCCGGTTGGGTCATGACACAAATAAAGCTGAATCCCGTATGCATGTTACTGGGACAAAGGAAAAATCACCTGCAGAGATGGATATTAGAGGAAGAAGAATGAAAATAAAGATATGAGTGAAGCAAGAGTCAATCGATTACTTAGCTGAAAGATTAAGTTTTGTCGGAGATGGAGTCGATGATGATGAACAACATCTGAGGAGAGGGAATTCAACAAATACACTCGAGATACTAGGGATTTTTATTCCTAATTTGAGCATATTTAAAGAATCAATCAACAATTCTTACGGCAAATCAAAACAAACCTTCAACACAGTTGAATTTCACCTCGAAAGACAGCTAAATCATCATTTTTGCACCAGAATTGAAGAAGGTGAAGCGGAGAAAAAGAGGGAAGGAACTGAGTTTTTAGGGCAACAATCTGCAAATAGCCACTTTCCTAATTTTGGGATTTTTCAAATTTTATTTTATTTTCATTGTATTTATTTTGGCTGGACCCGGTTTGGGCCAGTCTTTCATTTTGACTCATTTGATTTGATTTAAATAAAAGGTCCACTGGGCGAATTAAATTAAAAAAAGATCTAGTATTCACTATGATTCATCTCAAAATAGAGGAACTCTTAAACCTTAAAGGAGATTTATAACCTCAAAATTAGGAGCAAGAATAACAAAAAGAAGTGTGTAATCATAAGCACAAAACAAAGGACAAATTTGATCATGACAGTATCGATATGACTTTATAAACTGGGACCTATGCTACTTCAGATGACTTTAGCCTTTTGGACAAAGTTAAGAAACGTATGCTATGCCTTATCACCTCGGAACATCTTTCCACTCAACCTATATAAGGCTGAAAGGAGGAAATATGACTTCTTTTAAAAATGAACTGAAAGGCTCCACTTTACTAGGAGCATGATATCTGGGAAAAGTTCATATGGCAATGAACACACAATAACTTCTACACAGCTCGCCACTATCTGAGCAAAATATATATGGATAGCTTATACACAATGAACACTCTATGACTTCTGGAGCTATACACTCTTGATTGTCACGACCTAACCCCATGGGCCTTGACTAGTGCCCGACCTGGACACTCGTATACGTACCTGTTAGATATAGTCAACTGAAGCTAAAATCAATATGGAAACTTGCAAAAGAACTCAAAAGGTTCATAACATCATCATATATACATACATCCAAATAACCGGTCTCTTGGGGAGTCACAACTGATCAGAACATAATATGGTACGCAAGCCGACAAGGCTGCCACAATATATCAACATGATACGCAAGCCGACAAGGCTGCCATTACAGAAGAGCATATCCATAGCACATCGTACAGACACAGCTGAACAAACTTATACACAACCCACACATATATCTACAGACCTCTAAGAGTACTAACAGTGAAATATGACGGGACAGGGCCCCGTCGTACGCCTGGATAAATATATATATATATATATATCATAAGATCTGTACCAAATTCTAAACTCCGGAACAACGGAGCTCTCCAAGACAGCTGAGTACGAGTCCTATGCTGAAGGGTCACCAAACCGCCTATCTGTACCTGCGGGCATGAAACGTAGCCCCTCGAAGAAAGGGGGTCAGTACTGAATATGTACTGAGTATATAAAGCATGAAATACAATAAAGAGGATCGTAACTGAAATAGAGATTACCAGAAACAAGTATGACTTTTAAAACATCAATACACTTGCCTTATGAAATGAAAATCATGCATATCAATATCATATATCATATCCGGCCCATTATGGGACTCGGTGAATATGGTCGCCACATACCATCCTTAGCGCCATAATCACATCATAACACCGCCACATCATCACATCATAACACCATCACATCATCACATCATAACACCATCATATATATATATATACTGTACCCGGCCCTCTAGTGAGGGACTCGGTGAATAATGCAGTGAAACTGTGCACGAAAACGTATCCTGGCCTGGGACTCAGTGAAAGATATGTTGAGGCATGCACGAGTAGAGTAGTGAGCAACCGTATGCAAATTAAATCATATTTTAGATTCAATAGAATAATCAAAACGAACTATCATTTGAAAATCAAGACAATAGTCATATCAAGTACCTTTCGAATATCACTATGGATTATATCCAAATAGAACTTCTGGAATCATATACACGTATCAAGACATAATGAAATAGCTTTTGGAAATCAAGAACATTAGCCCTCCTAGTGGCTCTAAGAATAGGAACTTCTTTGGAATCATATACACATCGTCTGTTCGTTTCATTAAGATCATGCCAAAAAGAAAGAAGGGTTAACTTTACATACCTTTAACGCTTATTTAAATGTCCAACATCTACTTCTCGAGCTCGTAGGTCTAAAATTAAGATAACACAAGACACAGTTAGATCATCCACATCACTTACTAACCAATCCAAGTACGAATGAAACTTAACGAAATTCGGGAAGCATTTCCCCTGAAAACTTAACAACCCTCGAGATTCCAATTTAGCCAAACATCAATCAAAATACCAACAACAACAACACCAACAATTTCATATCAAACTAGAATTAAATCCATTCTTAAATCACTTCCAAAACAGCCCAATATACATTCGTATACCAATGCTTTTATACACTTCTTTATTTTCGTATATCTATAGTATAACAACAAACACAACAACAACGACAACTACAGCCAATCCCACGATATTCCATCCCACAAAACAATTCATAACAACCACCAAATATCCCCAAAATATTGTCACAAAACAGCCACGAAATCATATAAAAACAGCCCGGTATACGCTTTGTATATGATATCTTCATACACTTTATTCTCCCAAATTCAAGAACAACAACTTGTCAACAACATCAGCAATTATTATACATCATAACTCAGCTAATTCCATCCATTTAATCCAACTAAAACAGCCCCCGATCCATAAATCTCAACAAAACAACAAACGAGTTTATAACGCTATTTTCTCCGTTCTAATCCGTTAAAACTCTAAATAAACACTTTAATAACATAAAAAGAATCTTATACATACCTTAGCAGCAGCTCAACCACGAAAATATCCTCCCCCAGGATCAATATTTAGCTTAAAACAACGATGATAACTCGTACTACACTTTATCCTTCACGAGCCTCGGGATTCGGGGCCTCGAACTTGATCGATTCTCCACTTTCTCTCTCTCTCTCTCCTCTCTCTCTCTCTCTCAAATATTCTGGATTTTTCTAGTGTAAAAATGAGGCTAAAGTCTGAACATTTCCCTTAAATAGCAAGGGAAATGGGCCTGACCCGACTTGGAATCGGGTTGGGCCCATTTCACTACCCAGCTTGACCATTCTGCCTTACAATGTCCATAACTCTTTATCCCAATGTCACATACAGGCCCACGATCTATGGTTGGAAAGGTATTTCAATTGTATACAACTTTTATTTTAGGAGTTTTCCCAAATTCCCAAATAATGATGGGGTTATGGCCTCCAGAAGTCAGATCACCCAAAAACGTAACTTAAAAACATCTTTTTGGAGGGCTTACACTTGGATTTGGCTCAAGGGTCCTTCTTGAGTTGTGTTTAAACTGGTCCTGAACTCCCAATACTTTCTCAAGTGTTTCCTTATTCAATTATGCCCTTCACATGCCTTTTTCATTGGTCGATTCCCTTTAATTCACTATAACGCATTCCAGGTCTCTAAGTAACCATTCCTGTAATATTTCCTCTTTCTCTCGCTCGCGAGGTAATAATTCCACGTCGTTGTCTTTACTCTCGTCCTTATTTCGCAGTCGGTTGTCAGTTGTATTACGAGCGCTTCTGCTGAAATGTTACTATCTCTCTTAGTGCACATAGTCTTAACTCGACTCTTTCTTCTTCTATAGTTACTCCTTTAAGACATATCGTTCACTTCATCTTACCTCTCACGCGTAGACGTCCCTCGTCTATTTATTAGACTTTACAATCCCTGGAGTATTTCATGCCTCTGGTAACCCGTAGACCCTTCGCAGACTCTACTAGTAAGACGACATTTCCCAGGGTGCAACATTATTTTACTCCAATAACCTTGCTTTGTCCTGCTGTTACAGTCCATATTCTGAAATATTCCGTATAATGTATCACTTCTCGACTTTCTCTTAAAGGTTTTTAACTATCACCTTGCTTTGAGCTCTTAATCTCAATCCTTAGAGTTGGATATCAAGTAGCGCTGGAGTTTCCTCATTTTATAACTTTACATAGCCGCTCTGTGATCTGTCTATTATTAACTGGTATAATTCCAAAAGAATTTCTCTTGATTTGACATATAAATTCACTATCACCCAGTAACCAGTGACCTGCTTGTTCTGATCGTCTCGCTTAAGCTAATTCACAATTTCTCTTAACCCAACTTGTAACACTTTAGGCGTATTCTATTGCCCCTTTACCCAGATTTTGCTTTTAGTTTTACTGTCACACATTATGTTGCAATCTTTACGCAAATATGTGAAGGTGCTCAAATTAGCCTGAGAAATACCTTAGCGCCGTTTCACTAGTCTTTATACTTTACTTTGCATTCTCCTCTCATATCCTTCAATTGATATCAGGGCTCAACTATGGTTTTTGCCCTCAGTACTAATCCTATCTCGGTACTTTGGTTCAAACCATCTTACACCTTTCCTTAATATATCCGAAATCTCACAACCGCATTGTTATTACTGAATCCTTACTCTTCTTATCAAGTACTCACTTGGTCTCATTCTTAACATACAAATGTGCGTAGATCGCATAACTATTCTTGTATAACTTGTACAAAGTACATCCGATCTTAGTCATAGTCTTTCCTTCTCCTGATTCATTCTGCTTTACATATCTTATTTGTACTAAAACTCACTTGCTGTCTATCTTGTCATATTCCTTTCCCTTCCTTTATTCACCATTTTATTTTCTCATAACCTACTATAGGAGATTTCCTATCCCTTCTCCTTTGCTACTTATAAGTTACAGTATTTGTTACACCTCGGAAATATTTCCGTACTTGTGTGATGAGTAGAACAATGAAGGACTTGAGTGTATGGTGTTTTACTAAGTCGGGAATGGCTAATTTTGCATTTTTGGAAGTAATAAAGTTGCAGAAAAATTTTCACCCAGTGGTCGTATATGGCACTATACGGCCCGTAAAGTGATTTACGGACCGTATAGTGCAATCGTCTTTCATTGCGTCAAAAATCTCAAGTTTCTGTTAAGTGTTGAAATGGTTAGAAACGACCCAGAATACGGCCCGTAAACTGGTTTACGGACCGTAAACCAGGTCGTAAACCACCGGGTCCCTCAGCCAAGACTTTCTGTAAATGGTGAAAATGATTAAAAACGACTTGGAAGACGGCCCGTAAACTGGTTTACGGTCCGTAAACCCCAGTCGTAAAGTGCCATGACACTCAGGCAAACCTTCTGTTTTTGAATTGCTTAAACACGATCATGGAAGACGGACCGTAAACCACAATATGGTCCGTAAACTGCAGTTTACGACCACTGTTCACCCGACGAGAATTCATTAAAGATCAGATTTTGGGATTATTAAAAAGGGACCAAGGCTCACTTTATTTCATTATTCATCCATAAACTTCAAGAAAAGCTCCAGAACTCTCCACATACTTCATCCATAGAAATTCAAAAGAATCCAAGGAACATCAAGGAAAACAACACTAAACCTATGAAATCAAGTGCAAAAACACATCAAGGAATCATCTAAGTCAAGTAATTCCCAAGAAGGTGAAACTAGGGTTTTGTCTAAGTGAAGCAATTCAATCTAAGGATTGTTCAACCACAATCCAAGGTAAGTTTCATGATTACTCCATGTTGTTTGAAGTACCACGATGTACCACGACCTTAAGTTGCTATATTGGTGGGATGGCATGAAGCGAGACATAGCAGGGTTTGTAGCCCAATGTCCAAATTGTCAGCAAGTGAAAGCCGAACATCAAAAGCCAGGAGGTTTATTTCAAGCAATGGAAATTCCTACATGGAAATGGGAAGAAATTAATATGGATTTTGTGGTAGGATTACCCCGTACGCGAGGGAAGTATGATTCTATATGGGCGATCGTGGACAGGCTCACAAAAGGAGCTCATTTTCTCCCCGTCAGGACTACATATTCAGCGGAGGATTATGCTAAATTGTATCTCAAGGAGATTGTACGACTTCATGGTATTCCTTGGGCCATTATCACGGATAGAGGGGCGCAGTTCACAGCCAAGTTCTGGAAGTCCTTTCAAGAAGGTCTAGGTACTCAAGTTAAGCTCAGCACGGCGTTCCACCCACAGACCGACGGGCAAGCCGAGCGCACTATTCAGACCTTAGAGGACATGCTACGAGCATGTGTGCTGGACTTTGGTGTTAGTTGGGATGAGCATTTGCCTCTTATTGAATTTGCCTATAATAACAGCTATCATACCAGTATCCAAATGGCCTCGTATGAAGCCTTATATGGAAGAAAATACAGATCTCCAATTGGATGGTTTGAATCCAGAGAAGTACAATTGATAGGCCCCAACTTGGTCCAACAAGCAGTTGAAAAGGTTAAAGTGATTCGAGACCGACTGTTAACAGCTCAAAGTCGCCAAAAGTCTTATGCGGACAACTGCCGGCGGGATTTAGAATTTCAAGCTAATGATTGGGTATTCTTGAAAGTTTCACCAATGAAGGGAGTAATGAGGTTCGACAAAAAGGGGAAATTGAGTCCAAGATACATTGGACCTTATCGAATCATCCGCAAGGTGGGTCGAGTAGCCTATGAATTGGACTTGCCTTTAGAGCTCGAATTTGTACACCCAGTATTCCATGTTTCGATGCTCCGTAAGTGTATTGGAGACCCCACGAGGATTGTTCCGATTGATGATGTACAAGTGACAGAGAAGTTGACATACGAAGAAGTGCCCATTGCTATTTTGGATAGACAAGTGCGAAGGCTTCGGAATAAAAAGGTTGCTGCAGTCAAAGTGCTATGGCGGAACAATAATCGGGAAGAAATGACTTGGCAAGCGGAGGAGAAGATGAAATCTATGTACCCCCATTTGTTCCAATCCCCAGAAGAGATTCAAGATGAGACGTCGACGATATGAGGTATGAATGTTTTAGTTTTATGTTTTTGGTCGTGTGTGGCCATAAATATGCTGATATTGTGATATAGCCCTGTGAGGCGATGATATTATGGGTCGTAGTGGAAAATTGGTAGTGCCAAAATTACAAAGGAAATTCTAGCAAAATTTTTCTAGAATTCCCGAGTGTCGAACATTCGAGGACGAATGTTCCAAAAGGGGGGAAGAATGTTACACCTCGGAAATTTTTCCGTACTTGTGTGATGAGTAGAACAATGAAGGACTTGAGTGTATGGTGTTTTACTAAGTCGGGAATGGATAATTTTACATTTTTGGAAATAATAAAGTTGCAGAAAAATTTTCACCCAGTGGTCGTATATGGCACTATATGGCCCGTAAAGTGATTTACGGACCGTATAGTGCAATCGTCTTTCATTGCGTCAAAAATCTCAAGTTTCTTTTAAGTGTTGAAATGGTTAAAAACGACCCAGAATACGGCCCGTAAACTGGTTTACGGACCGTAAACCAGGTCGTAAACCACCAGGTCCCTCAGCCAAGACTTTTTGTAAATGGTGAAAATTATTAAAAACGACTTGGAGGACGGCCCGTAAACTGGTTTACGGACCGTAAACCCCAGTCATAATGTGCCATGACACTCAGCCAAACCTTCTGTTTTTGAATTGCTTAAACACGATCATGGAAGACGGACCGTAAACCACAATACAGTCCGTAAACTGCAGTTTACGACCACTGTTCACCCGACGAGAATTCATTAAAGATCAGATTTTGGGATTATTAAAAAGGGACCAAGGCTCACTTTATTTCATTATTCATCCATACACTACAAGAAAAGCTCCAGAACTCTCCACATACTTCATCCATAGAAATTCAAAAGAATCCAAGGAACATCAAGGACAACAACACTAAACCTATGAAATCAAGTGCAAAAGCACATCAAGGAATCATCTAAGTCAAGTAATTCCCAAGAAGGTGAAACTAGGGTTTTGTCTAAGTGAAGAAATTCAACTTAAGGATTGTTCAACCACTATCCAAGGTAAGTTTCATGATTATTCCATGTTGTTTGAAGTATTGGAAAGCTTAGACACTTGAGATGTAGAAGAACACAGAAATAGGTCATTATTGAATGAATAGTGACATGAATGAATGATAGTGGAATTGAACTACGAATATTGGAGTGTTGTGAGTACAAATACGTTATAAATGATGTTTATATCATGAAACAAGCATTAAAAGCAAGGATGATCTAAAATCATTAAATAAGGGAAAATTGGAAGAAAATGGTGGATTTTGCTAAATGTACGTAAACGACGATTGTTGATTGCGATATTGTGAATAATGTTATGAATGTTGGGAGTTAATATACAATATGGAAAGTAGTATGAGCAAAGGAAGCGCTGTCCGACTTCTCCTAGAATTAGTGACGCGTTCTTGTAGTTAGTATGCTAATGTTGATATGTATTCTTTATGAAGGTAACGACGCGATATTGAAGGAGAACGAGTGAGCGATATCTTAGCTAAACGACCAAGGTATGTGAGGCTAGTCCCTTCTTTCTAATGGCATGAATCTTGTAGCACGAAATTCCTATTCTCTTCATGAGTTCCTATAGTCCGAAAGGCTAAGAGTCTAACTCCTTAATGTCTATATAAGATGAGGAATACGATATGATGATGCTAGTATAATGATGATGTTAATTATCGCTTACACACACCTTATGTACTAGTTCCTTCAAGGTGAGGCAGAGTATCAATAGTTGTTCCATAATAGAATCGGGGGATCACGACCTTACGTCACCCCGATAGAGTAAAGTTGATCTTGAGCCTTATGCATGTATTACAATGAGATAAGTATTTTATGATGAGTATATTATTATTATGAACATTTTATGATAAGCATGACATGAGCATTTCACACCGTGCCTAGTTGGCCGGGCAGTCACCGCCAAGACGGGCAGCTATACGGATACACCATGACCCTTTGGCATGGGCAGACACCACTAGTGGGCGGCATGAGATGGTACCCCGGACGCGGGAGGCCTGGACGCGGGCTAATATTATTGATTATCACACCGTTCCGACATGGACGGGCAGCTTGCATATAATACATATATGTTATGAGGATGAGTATGAGTAAGATGGTCACGCATGATTTCCTTTATGATTATCAGACAGATCCAGATATTTCATGTTGATGTTATCACTATATTGTTGATGCTTTGTTTCATTGTTTATGCTTCTCATACTCAGTACAACATTCGTACTGACGTCCTTTCTTCGGACGCTGTGTTCATGCCCACAGGTGGACAGAGAGGAGAGCTTGGCCCAGATCCTCAGTAACAGTCAGCTGGTTGAAAGCACTCCATCGTCCGGAGGTTCTTATGACTATCCTTTTGATGTACATTCATGTATGCATATTTTGGGCATGACGGAGTCTTGTTCCGTCCATGTATTCATTATGTTAGTAGAGGCTCGTAGATAAGCAGTGTGGGTTAGACGGTCTCACAAGACGTTTTCATATGCGTGTATATTATTTTGATGGCCGAAAGGCAATTGTATATAAAGTAATTATGTTTGTTTAATTATATAAAGTAATTGTGATTTTCCTACAATTGGTATGTAAATTGATAAAAGAATATTAGACGGGCAAGATAAGTAGTAGAGTGAGCGGTGCTCGGTAACTAGCTCCGGGTACCCGTCGCGGCCCCTAGCTGGGTCGTGACAGAAGTGGTATCAGAGCAGTTCGTCCTAGGAAGTGTCTACGAGCCGTGTCTAGTAGAGTCTTGTTTGTGGTGCGTTGCGCGCCACGCTAATAAAAAAGAGGCTACAGGGCATTTAGGAAAATGACCATCCTTCTTCTTATGAAATCGTGCGATAGAGCCATGCTTAGGATTATGTTATTCCTAAAAGTGCGTTATGGTTTCAGAAAATTCCGCCAAAAGGAAAAGCTACAGCTGCCCAGAAGGGCAAAGCTATGACAAATAGGCAGGCGGAAAGAGAGCCTCCGACAAATGTAGAGGAAAGCGAATCGCAGAGTGAGGCCGCGCCCAATGTAGAAGAGCAGGGAGGAGCCTCAGCTGCGATTCCTCCACCGGGTGCTTCGGGTCAACAAGTGTTCGAGGCCATACATTTATTGAAGCAGTTGGTCACTGCTCAGGCACAACGACAGGATGCGGGTCCAAGGGATCATTCAGCTAGTACGAGAGCCCGTGACTTTATGGCCTTAAATCCTCCAGAATTCTTTGGGTCAGAGCCAGACGAAGATCCGCAAAATTTTATTGATGAGATGTTGAGGACTTTAGAGATTATCCATGCTTCCGAGACCGAATCCGTGGAGTTGGCTTCTTATAGACTCCGCGATGTGGCGGTGTTATAGTATAAGAATTGGGTGATAACAAGAGGAGAAAATGTTCCACCTCCCGTGTGGCAAGAGTTTGTAGATGCCTTTATTCGTCACTACTTGCCACCCGAAGTCCGCCGAGCTAGAGCGGACAAGTTCGTGAATTTAAAGCAAAGGGGTATGAGTGCCCGAGAGTATAGCATGCAATTGAACGCATTGGCCCGATATGCTCCGACTATGGTGGCCGACATGGGAGACAGAATCTATAGATTTGTGAGTGGTCTGGGGCCACATTTGTACAGAGATTGTTTGACGGCCTCCTTGCAAGACGAGATGGATATTTCCCGGATACAGGCCTATGCTCAGAATCTCGAGGAACGACAACGACAGCAAAGAAGTGATCGTGATAGTGACAGAAGACAAGGTAAGAGGGCTAGATCTATGGGAGAGCAGTGAGTATAGAGAGGGACCAAGACAGACACATCCCAGGCACTCAGGTCAGTCCGCGACTAGTGCGTCTCCCAGATTCTCAGACAGGAGGTTCGATCGCTCTTTCCAGTCAGGGCAAGGTCAGAGTTCGAGGGCCCCAAGTTCTCAGTATCAGGGAGATTTTAGTCAGAGGAGACCTCCAGTACCGTAGTGTAGCTAGTGTGGCAAATTACATGCCGGACGGTGTCGTCAGGGTTCGGATGCTTGTTATGCTTGCGGGCAAGTTGATCACATGATGAGAGATTGCCCCTCAACGAGAGATAGAGCTGGGGCTCAGCCTATAGGTACAGCAGTGGGTTCCTCTTCAGCACGCCCGACAGCACAGACTCCTCATACTATAGCAAGTAGAGGCAGAGGTAGAGGGGGAGCATCTACTTCAGGTGCTGTTCAGCCCCGTGTGTATGCTTTAGCTGGGCTACAGGATCTCGAGTCTTCCCCAGATATTGTCACAGGTACCCTGACTATATTTTCCCGTGATGTATATGCTCTGATTGATCCAGGTTCTACCTTCTCATATATTACTCCGTATATCGCTGATTGTGTTGGGGTGAGACCCGAGCCAATGAAACCTTTCGAAGTATTCACTCCGGTTGGTGATCCTGTAATAGCGAGGCAAGTATATAAGAACTGTGTAGTCATTATGCGTGATCGCCAGACAAAGGCTGATTTGATTGAACTTGAGATGATAGATTTTGACGTAATTATGGGTATGGACTGGTTGGCATCATGCTATGCTGATGTTTGTTGCCGGACAAAGGTAGTTCGATTCAAATTTCCGGGAGAGCCCATACTCGAGTGGAAGGGTAATATAGTTTCCCCAAAGGGTAGGTTTATTTCCTACCTTAAGGCGAGAAAGATGATAGCCATGGGTTATATTTGTCATCTAGTTCGGGTTCATGACACGGAAGCGGAAGTGCCAACTTTCCAGTCTGTCCCGGTAGTGAATGAATTCCCAGATGTGTTTCCCGACGAGTTACCAGGCCTTCCTCCAGAAAGGGAAATCGATTTTGCTATTGATGTAGTACCCAATACCGAGCCTATTTCTATTCCTCCCTATCGAATTACTCCAGTAGAGTTGAAAGAGCTAAAGGCACAGTTGAAAGACTTACTCGAGAAGGGTTTTATTAGACCCAGTTCATCACCATGGGGAGCACCAGTCTTGTTCGTGCGAAAGAAAGATGGGTCGCTACGAATGTGTATCGATTATAGACAGTTGAACAAGGTGACTGTGAAGAACAGATATCCCCTTCCCAGAATCGACGACTTGTTCGATCAATTACAAGGTGCTAAGTGGTTTTCTAAGATGGACCTAAGATCGGGTTATCATCAAGTGAGGATCAGAGAAGAAGACATTCCCAAGACAGCCTTCAGAACGAGGTACGGCCATTACGAGTTCCGAGTGATGTCGTTTGGGTTGACAAACGCCCCGGCGGTGTTCATGAATTTAATGAATAATGTGTTCAGGCCGTTCTTGGATCTTTTTGTGATAGTGTTTATCGACGATATCCTGGTATATTCTCGCACAGAGTCAGAACATGCAGATCATCTAAGAATTGTTCTTGGCGTTCTTCGAGATCGGGAATTGTATGCAAAGTTTTCGAAGTGCGAGTTTTGGCTAAAATCCGTGGTATTTCTAGGTCATGTTATTTCAGATGATGGTATCCGAGTCGATACTCAGAAAATAGAAGCTGTAAAGACTTGGCCAAGGCCTACGACACCTACAGAAGTTCGTAGTTTTCTTGGGTTAGCAGGATATTACAGGAGATTTGTAGAGGGCTTCTCATCTATTTTAGCCCCATTGACGAAGTTAACTCAGACGTTGGCTAAATTCTAGTGGAATGATGTCTGTGAGCGTAGTTTCCAATAGTTGAAAAACAGGTTGACCTCAGCGCCAGTGCTAACACTTCCAGAAGGGTCTGATGGCTATGTCGTATATTGTGATGCCTCCGGTGTGGGAATAGGATGCGTATTGATGCAGCATGGGAGAGTCATTGCATATGCCTCGAGACAGTTGCGAAGGCATGAACAGAATTATTCAACTCATGATCTCGAATTGGCCGCGGTTATCCATGCCTTAAAAATATGGAGGCACTACTTGTATGGTGTACATGTTGACATCTATACGGATCACAAAAGCCTCCAATATATTTTCAAACAGAAGGAGTTGAACCTGTGGCAAATGCGATGGTTAGAATTACTAAAGGATTACGATGTGAACATTCTATATCATCCAGGGAAGGCGAATGTAGTGGCAGATGCACTTAGCCGCTGATCGATGGGTAGTTTATATGGAGTTCCTTCGAAAAAGCAGGAAATGGTTCGTGAGCTCCATCAACTAGCAAGTCTCGGCGTACGTGCGACTGATTCAGGAGATTCAAGTATTAGCATCAATGACCCCACAGTTTCATCATTGAATCTAGATGTGAAAAAGCGACAATAAGAGGATTCCCAGCTAAGCCATTATCGAGATCTAGCTCACGAAAAAGAAAAGTCTCCATTTGAAGTTTCCATAGAAGGGGTCCTTAGATATAGGGGCAGGTTTTGTGTACCGGATGTGGAAAACTTACGCCAACGGATTTTAGAGGAAGCACATTATTCCCAGTATTCTATTCATCCAGGTGCAACCAAGATGTACCACGACCTTAAGTTGCTATATTGGTGGGATGGCATGAAGCGAGACATAGCAGGGTTTGTAGCCCAATGTCCAAATTGTCAGCAAGTGAAAGCCGAACATCAAACGCCAGGAGGTTTATTGTAAGCAATGGAAATTCCTACGTGGAAATGGGAAGAAATTAATATGGATTTTGTGGTAGGATTACCCCGTACGCGAGGGAAGTATGATTCTATATGGGCGATCGTGGACAGGCTCACAAAAGCAGCTCATTTTCTCCCCGTCAGGACTACATATTCAGCGGAGGATTATGCTAAATTGTATCTCAAGGAGATTGTACGACTTCATGGTATTCCTTGGGCCATTATCATGGATAGAGGGGCGCAGTTCACAGCCAAGTTCTGGAAGTCCTTTCAAGAAGGTCTAGGTACTCAAGTTAAGCTCAGCACGGCGTTCCACCCACAGACCGACGGGCAAGCCGAGCGCATTATTCAGACCTTAGAGGACATGCAACGAGCATGTGTGCTGGACTTTGGTGGTAGTTGGGATGAGCATTTGCCTCTTATTGAATTTTCCTATAATAACAGCTATCATTCCAGTATGCAAATGGCCTCGTATGAAGCCTTATATGGAAGAAAATGCAGATCTCCAATTGGATGGTTTGAAACCAGAGAAGTACAATTGATAGGCCCCAACTTGGTCCAACAAGCAGTTGAAAAGGTTAAAGTGATTCGAGACCGACTGTTAACAGCTCAAAGTCGCCAAAAGTCTTATGCGGACAACTGCCGACGGGATTTAGAATTTCAAGCTAATGATTGGGTATTCTTGAAAGTTTCACCAATGAAGGGAGTAATGAGGTTCGGCAAAAAGGGGAAATTGAGTCCAAGATACATTGGACCTTATCGAATCATCCGCAAGGTTGGTCGAGTAGCCTATGAATTGGACTTGCCTTTAGAGCTCGAATCTGTACACCCAGTATTCCATGTTTCGATGCTCCGTAAGTGTATTGGAGACCCCACGAGGATTGTTCCGATTGATGATGTACAAGTGACAGAGAAGTTGACATATGAAGAAGTGCCCATTGCTATTTTGGATAGACAAGTGCGAAGGCTTCGGAATAAAAAGGTTGCTGCAGTCAAAGTGCTATGGCGGAACAATAATCGGGAATAAATGACTTGGGAAGCGGAGGAGAAGATGAAATCTATGTACCCCCATTTGTTCCAATCCCCAGAAGAGATTCAAGATGAGACGTCGACGTTATGAGGTATGAATGTTTTAGTTTTATGTTTTTGGTCGTGTGTGGCCATAAATGTGCTGATATTGTGATATAGCCCTGTGAGGCGATGATATTATGGGTCGTAGTGATAAATTGGTAGTGCCAAAATTACAAAGGAAACTCTAGCGAAATTTTTCTAGAATTCCCGAGTGTCGAACATTCGAGGACAAATGTTCCAAAAGGGGGGAAGAATGTTACACCTCGGAAATTTTTCCGTACTTGGGTGATGAGTAGAACAATGAAGGACTTGAGTGTATGGTGTTTTACTATGTCGGGAATGGCTAATTTTGTATTTTTGGAAATAATAAAGTTGCAAAACAATTTTCACCAAGTGGTCGTATATGGCACTATACAGCCCGTAAAGTGATTTACGGACCGTATAGTGCAATCGTCTTTCATTGCGTCAAAAATCTCAAGTTTCTGTTAAGTGTTGAAATGGTTAAAAACAACCCAGAATACGGCCCGTAAACTGGTTTACGGACCGTAAACCAGGTCGTAAACCACCAGGTCCCTCAGCCAAGACTTTTTGTAAATGGTGAAAATGATTAAAAACGACTTGGAGGACGGCCCGTAAACTGGTTTACGGACCGTAAACCCCAGTCGTAATGTGCCATGACACTCAGCCAAACCTTCTGTTTTTTAATTGCTTAAACACGATCATGGAAGACGGACCGTAAACCACAATACAGTCCGTAAACTGCAGTTTACGACCGCTGTTCACCCGACGAGAATTCATTAAAGATCAGATTTTGGGATTATTAAAAAGGGACCAAGGCTCACTTTATTTCATTATTCATCCATACACTTCAAGAAAAGCTCCAGAACACTCCACATACTTCATCCATAGAAATTCAAAAGAATCCAAGGAACATCAAGGACAACAACACTAAACCTATGAAATCAAGTGCAAAAACACATCAAGGAATCATCTAAGTCAAGTAATTCCCAAGAAGGTGAAACTAGGGTTTTGTCTAAGTGAAGAAATTCAACTTAAGGATTGTTCAACCACTATCCAAGGTAAGTTTCATGATTATTCCATGTTGTTTGAAGTATTGGAAAGCTTAGACACTTGAGATGTAGAAGAACATAGAAATAGGTCATTATTGAATGAATAGTGACATGAATGAATGATAGTGGAATTGAACTACGAATATTGGAGTGTTGTGAGTACAAATACGTTATAAATGATGTTTATATCATGAAACAAGCATTAAATGCAAGGATGATCTAAAATCATTAAATAAGGGAAAATTGGAAGAAAATGGTGGATTTTGCTAAATGTACGTAAACGACGATTGTTGATTGCGATATTGTGAATAATGTTATGAATGTTGGGAGTTAATTGTTATATCCCGTACTTTCGCATGTTCGGGAAAATTCGAATGATTTTGATTTGCAAGGAATAAGGCCATATGTTGATTTGAATTCACATATGTGTGTGTTGTTCATGAAAAATATTTGTGTGGAAACACGGAGGAAGGCCAAGGGCAAAAATTGGAATTTTGAAAATTAGTTTCGGGAAATACAAAACGAGAATTATCATTAATTGGGCTCGAAATAAAAGAGCAAAATTAGGCCCAAAAGAAATGGGGTGGCCGGCCAAAGCATGGCCCAAACCCATAAAATGGTCATGTGATTTCCATGTGGTCACTAATCAAGTATTCATATTATATAAGGATCACTATCCATTAGAATTTTCAAGAAACAACAAAGAGAGGACAAAACAAAAGATGAAGGGCAAGAGAAAGGGAGCTTTCGGCCATGGCTATGGAAAAATAGCCATGGGAAATCTTATTCTAAAAATATTTTTCTTGTGGTATTCCTACCATATTAAGGGCCCTCTACAACATGGTGCAATTATTTGGGAAGAAAGGGCACTAGTTTCTTCAATGGGACAACATATTTGAGTGAAGAAGTTGAAGAGAAAAGGTAAGAATTCATTCCATGTTATTATGTTATAAAGGTTTGTTTGTGTTGTAGTGTATAGAAATGGATAGAATTCATAAGAATATGGAAGTTTGTATGATGAATGTGTATGCATATATGTGGCCGTGTGCCTATGTTGTTGTATAGGTGTGATTATGTTGAATTTTGTGTTGTATTATAGTTGTGGTTATTGTGGAATTTGTATTGGAAGTGAAAGATGGATGAAAGTTTGATAGGATTGTAATTTGACTTATGGCCGTGTGGTATATGGTAGGAGGGAATATGTTGAATTTAATTTGTTTAACATGTTAGTCGCGTCGTCGCGATCGTTACAATGTAAATTGAGACTTGACGCTTCAAGTTTGGCATTAGAATTACATATATGCGTTTTGGGTAGGCTTGTATTCTAACATAGTGTGATGTAAACATGAGAATGAATCACTTAGGTGCTAGCTATGATTGTCGTTGATGAAGTTGGACGACAATAATATGTTATGAATATGTTCGTCGTAGAATGGAAGTTTTAGTTGAATTATGGTTCCGGTGGGAAGTTTGTATATTTTGCGAATAATATGAGAAACCATGTGTAATGCCTCTAAATGATGTTGGAATGTCGTTGATGAATAAATGAGTATGAAAACATCTATGTTAAGTTGAAAATGTGAAGTTAGTCGCAAGTCGTCGCTTAGATACAAAGATGTCTATTCGTGTTAGTATGCGATTCTCGTGGTGGATTAATGTTGTTGGTTTGGTTGTTGTTGCTACTATTTGAGCCGAGATGATTCTCGGGGGTGCTATATTTATAGGGGAGGTGCTGCCGAAATTTCGGTAGACAAAATGAAGTTAAGTGAATTCTTAAGTCTTGAAGATTCTAATTGGTAACAATGACTAATTGCAGATTTTGGACGAAACGGGAATCGAGTTTGAACGAGCGTACGAAGTAAGAAAGGTATGTAAGGCTCCCCAGTTCTTCCTTTGGCATGTCTTAGTATGCTAGGTCGATATCGGAACCCCGGGAGCAATTCTGCCCCTCGAAATCCGAATAAAAAAAACGTGGCTACTATTCATTCAATTCAATTGAAGCCTAAGGGCCCTATTTTGGCTAGAAAGTAACCAAACGTTCGAAACTTGTGCAAACATAGTCGGATCGCTTCGAAACCCTTATGTATGATTCTATAGACCTCAAATGTCCGTAAATCATGTCCGCCACCTTGACTTGACCTGAGGTGGGCCCGCTAAGTCCGGAACCCTTTTGTTTGCCCTATGAGGTTCACTTTGGCATAACGCCGGTAAAGGACTTTCATTTATGAATTTGACTACCATAAAATAATGTATTGGTCGCCACGATATTTTAAACTATATTTTGAACCACAACGACCATTCTAGAAATATTTTTTTGAAATGGACCCCGTTTGATTAATTATCCAAATTATTTTGACCATTGGGTCAACTTATGATTTTATCAAGCTTACAAAAGTATTTCGACATTCTAACTTACATTTTGAACTATAAACATAAGTTTGGAAGAACTTTTGTGAAATAACCCCGTGTTGACCACTTGTTCAGACTAGTTGGATTAACGGGCCGACATATGACTATATTGGGCCCTATAGCTATTCCGATTTGTAAATTGCATCAGTCGTTCATTCAGTCGTTCATGACTCCGCTCGTGCCCATTATTATGATATCGTTCACCGGTCCTCCGGGCCGGGTTATTGATTGTGCGCACTATTACAATTCGACTGCATGCCCTTTCGTTGACACGAGTATCCGGACATAGGTGTCCCGATACAAGTACTCTGCTAGAATTATTTTGAGATTAGTATTCGGATATGAGTAATCTGTTCGAGTAATCCGTTATGAATATTCTAATAGTATGTTGGATCACTCTCACAAGCCTTCTAAAATGCTTGGACATATAAAATGACTCCAGACGCTCTATGTTGATATATTCCATCGTGCCATCCAAAAAGTTATGTATGTGCCCTATGATTACTGTCTGATTCCTTGAACTGATCCGTCGATCTGATACGATATGTTTGTGTATGGTGTGACCACTGTACTGGGCTGAGCTCGAGGTGGCACACTCTTTGTAAACATCATATGATTCACCGGTGGCAACATCTGATCCGATACGCTACGGCGTTCTGATATGGCATATGACTCTATATAACTCTGGATTATGATTCTGTCTATCCGTCTGGAATCTGATTCTGTCTGTTCGTCTGAAATATGATTTTGTTTGCCCGCCTGGAGTGTGATTTTATCTGTCCGTCTGGATTTCAATTCTGTCCGTTACGCCTCGATCTGTCCGATACGATTATGATTCTATTCGTACATTTCGGTCTGTCTGATAAGATTATGGTTCTGTCCGCTACCCTTCTGTCTGTCCGACTAAATTACGTTTCTGTATGTTGTACTTCTGGTAATCTGATCCGGACCACGACTCAGTCTGTTCCATTCTGTACCTCTGTCTCTGATTATGATGGTATCAGTTACATCTGTGCCCCAGCTCTGTGTGATGATTCTGTTAGTTGAACTCGGTATGTCTGTCTTGGATTTAGATTCGGTTATGCCTGTTATACTTCTGTATATATTTCTGTGCTTCTGGTCCGGGCTATGATTATACTTGTGATATTTTCGCTTTACATACTCGGTACATTTTCGTACTGACCCCCTGTTCTTCGGGGGCTGCGTTTCGTGCCGCGCAGGTACTCCCAGATGAGCTAAAGTTATTACAGAAGATGATCCAGCGGGGTTAGCAAACTCCATTTGCTTCTGGAGTGCTGCCGAGTCAGAGTCCGTATGTTATGGTTCTGGATTATGTTAGAGACTTTGCAGACAGTGTCGTGAGTATTGGTTGTTTGTATGTAAGCGGCTCCATCAGCCGATATGTAGGTCTGAGTTATGTACTCGATCCTGTATGATTATATGCATTTGTTCGATTTGAAAGAATATTTCTGAAAAAAAAAATTTACTATGCATTTTACCTTATCCGATTTAGAAAGTTCGATGTGATTTTCTGTGTAACAGGAGTCTGAGGGTTCGCTCGGCCCTAAGTAAGGGTCGGGTGCCCATCACACCCTCGAAATGTCGGGGTGTGACAGATTGGTATCAGAGCAGGTCTGTCCTAGGGGTTGTCTGCAAAGTCGTGTCCGGTAGAGTCTTGTTTATGGGTGTGTAGCGCGCCACACTTATAGACAGGAGGCTACGGGGCATTTAGGGATTGTTGACCTTCTTTCTGTCTCAGATCGTGCGATAGAGCCAAGTTATAGGAAAATGGGATTCTATCTGTAAGCCTCACCTACGACGGTAAGAGGCAAATAACGATATGGGAAAGCCAGAAGGGCAAGTCTGGAAATATTCGTTCTGTTACCCGAAACCGGAAGTTCTGAGCGGCGGGGATGTGATACATTGTCGTATGTTCCGTAAGGTACTGTTGGTATCTGTTGCGTACGGGTTTCGAATAATAAGAAATTGTAAAGGTGATATGGGTCATAAAAAGGGCAAAACGGTAATTGTAAAAGGAAGGGCGTGTGACGAAAAGTGTTTCGGAATCTGTGAGACCTCGACTAGCCCTAAATCATGTAATAAGGGCCATATGAGAAAGCGGGTGCGATTATATCTGCTTAAGGGCACCGAATTTCACCACAGTTTCGAGGTTAAGCGTGCTCAGGTGGGAGTAATTTCAGGATGGGTGACCCCCTGGGAAGTATGCCAAAATTTTATGTATTCTGATGTAAAAGAACAATGGAAAGCTAGAATGGCCTGAGGGAGACTAGAATATACGAGATGGTTGGAGATCCCAAAAAGGCCACACAACGCGCAATCAGTTAGATTAGAAAGGAAACAGAAAGAACGCTACCGTTTTGGAATTTGAATAGGTTTGATTGATGTTTGGGGGTAAGGTGTGGCCTAGTTGAAAATGATTATGCATGCACATATGAATGTGTATGATGCCCTATCTGTGATTGTACTAGTGAATAAGTATGTCCCCGCGACCGGTGCTAGAATGCGAAAGGCACCAATTGAATAAGGGTACTGAGCCCCAAGTAACAATAACAAAGGTAAATGGTACGTATGTTATAAGGTAGGCTGTTGTCATTCCCCCTATCTATTAGGTTTGGAAGGTTCCAGTATAATGATATTGGGAAGGAAAGAGAGTAAGTAAAGCAAAAGCAAAAAGGTCAAACATTAGGAGGAAGCGAAAGGTAGGAAATATGACCGAGCCGAACCTCCGGAAAAGGATGAAGTATGATTATACGAAACGAGGGAAAAGTGTGTGAGGTCTGAAAATTGACTTAAACAAGCGAGACCAAAGGAATCGCGACTACGACAAGGAATGTTGTCAGGGAATAGACAAACCTTGATTACATTACAAGTTAATCTAGTGTGACGATATCTGAAAAAGAAAATGAGTATGGATATCAGAAAAGATGAAGGACACGAAATGTGAATAAGCAGGGTCATCGAAAGAGCCAACCAACGACACATAAGACTATTTGTATGGCAATTTGACAAACAAGTTATGAATGAGTGAACAGGTTTTGATGAAGTAATTCGTGGTACGATGATCAGGGTGAGTGATGAAATGTCGACAAGGAAATTTTCGTAAACCACGGAAGCGTCAGTAGAAGTGGTCTGATTCTAATCAAAACTCTGTATGTCGTACTTCCGCGCCTCTGATTTCGATGAGGCTCTGTTTATTATGCCTCTGTACCTTTGAATCTGATTATGTTCTTATCTAATATGCTTCTACACGATTGACTCTGGTTACGAACTGGTCTGATAAATTTTTGTACGACTGACTCTGATCACGGATTTGTCTGACATACTCTCATACGTATGACTTTGACTACGAATCTGTCTACTATAGTCCCGTACATTTGACTCCGACTATGAATTTGTCTGGTATGCTCCTATGTGTCCGACCCTAGTTATGAATCTGTTTGATATGACATGGGATTATGATAACGATGTAAGGAACCGAGGAGTGTGACAAGAAGTGAAAGATGTGGATAGTTGGGCCTCCCCTGAGACGTTGTAAGGTCGGTAAGGCTAATTCAACATTCGAGGACGAATGTTTTTAAAGGGGGGGAGGATGTTATATCCCGTACTTTCGCACGTTCGGGAAAATTCGAATGATTTTGATTTGCAAGGAATAAGGCCATATGTTGATTTGAATTCACATATGTGTGTGTTGTTCATGAAAAATATTGGTGTGGAAACACGGAGGAAGGCCAAGGGTAAAAATTGGAATTTTGAAAATTAGTTTTGGGAATTACAAAACAAGAATTATCATTAATTGGGCTCAAAATAAAAGAGCAAAATTAGGCCCAAAAGAAATGGGGTGGCCAGCCAAAGCATGGCCCAAACCCATAAAATGGTCATGTGATTTCCATGTGGTCACTAATCAAGTATTCATATTATATAAGGATCACTATCCATTAGAATTTTCAAGAAACAACAAAGAGAGGACAAAACAAAAGATGAAGGGCAAGAGAAAGGGAGCTTTCGGCCATGGCTATGGAAAAATAGCCATGGGAAATCTTGTTCTAAAAATATTTTTCTTGTGGTATTCCTACCATATTAAGGGCCCTCTACAACATGGTGCAATTATTTGGGAAGAAAGGGCACTAGTTTCTTCAATGGGACAACATATTTGAGTGAAGAAGTTGAAGAGAAAAGGTAAGAATTCATTCAATGTTATTATGTTATAAAGGTTTGTTTGTGTTGTAGTGTATAGAAATGGATAGAATTCATAAGAATATGGAAGTTTGTATGATGAATGTGTATGCATATATGTGGCCGTGTGCCTATGTTGTTGTATAGGTGTGATTATGTTGAATTTTGTGTTGTATTATAGTTGTGGTTATTGTGGAATTTGTATTGGAAGTGAAAGATGGATGAAAGTTTGATAGGATTGTAATTTGACTTATGGTCGTGTGGTATATGGTAGGAGGGAATATGTTGAATTTAATTTGTTTAACATGTTAGTCGCGTCGTCGCGATCGTTACAATGTAAATTGAGACTTGACGCTTCAAGTTTGGCATTAGAATTACATATATGCGTTTTGGGTAGGCTTGTATTCTAACATAGTGTGATGTAAACATGAGAATGAATCACTTAGGTGCTAGCTATGATTGTCGTTGATGAAGTTGGACGACAATAATATGTTATGAATATGTTCGTCGTAGAATGGAAGTTTTAGTTGAATTATGGTTCCGGTGGGAAGTTTGTATATTTTGCGAATAATATGAGAAACCATGTGTAATGCCTCTAAATGATGTTGGAATGTCGTTGATGAATAAATGAGTATGAAAACATCTATGTTAAGTTGAAAATGTGAAGTTAGTCGCAAGTCGTCGCTTAGATACAAAGATGTCTATTCGTGTTAGTATGCGATTCTCGTGGTGGATTAATGTTGTTGGTTTGGTTGTTGTTTCTACTATTTGAGCCGAGATGATTCTCGGGGGTGCTATATTTATAGGGGAGGTGCTGCCGAAATTTCGGTAGACAAAATGAAGTTAAGTGCATTCTTAAGTCTTGAAGATTCTAATTGGTAACAATGACCAATTGCAGATTTTGGACGAAACGGGAATCGAGTTTGAACGAGCGTACGAAGTAAGAAAGGTATGTAAGGCTCCTCACTTCTTCCTTTGGCATGTCTTAGTATGCTAGGTCGATATCGGAACCCCGGGAGCAATTCTGCTCCTCGAAATCCGAATAAAAAAAAATGGCTACTATTCATTCAATTCAATTGAAGCCTAAGGGCCCTATTTTGGCTAGAAAGTAACCAAACGTTCGAAACTTGTGCAAACATAGTCGGATTGCTTCGAAACCCTTATGTATGATTCTATAGACCTCAAATGTCCGTAAATCATGTCCGCCACCACGACTTGACCCGAGGTGGGCCCGCTAAGTCCGGAACCCTTTTGTTTGCCCTATGAGTTTCACTTTGGCATAACGCCGGTAAAGGACATTCATTTTTGAATTTGACTACCATAAAATAATGTATTGGTCGCCACGATATTTTAAACTATATTTTGAACCACAACGACCATTCTAGAAATATTTTTTTGAAATGGACCCCGTTTGATTAATTATCCAAATTATTTTGACCATTGGGTCAACTTATGATTTTATCAAGCTTACAAAACTATTTCGACATTCTAACTTACATTTTGAACTATAAACATAAGTTTGGAAGAACTTTTGTGAAATAACCCCGTGTTGACCAGTTGTTCAGACTAGTTGGATTAACGGGCCGACATATGACTATATTGGGCCCTATAGCTATTCTGATTTGTAAATTGCATCAGTCGTTCATTCAGTCGTTCATGACTCCGCTCGTGCCCATTATTATGATATCGTTCACCGGTCCTCCGGGCCGGGTTATTGATTGTGCGCACTATTACAATTCGACTGCATGCCCTTTCGTTGACACGAGTATCCGGGCATAGGTGTCCCGATACAAGTACTCCGCTAGAATTATTTTGAGATAAGTATTCAGATATGAGTAATCTGTTCGAGTAATCCGTTACGAATATTGTAATAGTATGTTGAATCACTCTCACAAGCCTTCTAAAATGCTTGGACATATAAAATGACTCCAGACGCTCTGTGTTGATATATTCCATCGTGCCATCCAAAAAGTTATGTATGTGCCCTATGATTACTGTCTGATTCCTTGAACTGATCCGTCGATCGAAATCTGTTTTGAAACGCTCGTAACGATTCTGTGGTAAAAGTATCCGCAAATTTCACACGTCAATCCTGATCGTTCCGGAATACGTCTGTAATCCTCAAATGTCAGTAAGTATTCGTATCTATCGGGTCTAAAAATATGTGTATCTGGTCTCTCACTAATCCGTTCGTGCAAGCTTTACCATGTCTATTCACTGAGCCAGACCAAGCTATGCTGTCGTGCGCTATTTCTCTATGATGCCTATGATGTTCTGAAATAAAACCGTGAGGGGTGGTCTGGGCTGAGCTCGATCCCCAAAGCGGATAGTCTCTGCGCTGTGTGATTTGATACCAGGCAGACGCGTTGGGAGTGTACTGGGCGGAGCTCGAGCTCCCGAGACTGGTCTGTGACCCGTGTACTGGGCAGAGCTCGAGCGGGAAAAACGGGCAGTTTCTGCATGGGATGACCACTGTACTGGGTCGAGCTCGAGGTGGCATACCCCTTGTAGACGCGTACTTTGATATGATATGATGTGCTATGATCTGATACGATATGTTTGTGTATGGTGTAACCACTGTACTGGGCTGAGCTCGAGGTGGCACACTCTTTGTAAACATCATATGATTCACCGGTGGCAACATCTGATCCGATACGCTACGGCGTTCTGATATGGCATATGACTCTATATAACTCTGGATTATGATTCTGTCTATCCGTCTGGAATCTTATTCTGTCTGTTCGTCTGAAATATGATTTTGTTTGCCCGCCTGGAGTGTGATTTTATCTGTCCGTCTGGATTTCGATTATGTCCGTTACGCCTCGATCTGTCCGATACGATTATGATTCTATTCGTACATTTCGGTCTGTTTGATAAGATTATGGTTCTGTCCGCTACCCTTCTGTCTGTCCGACTAAATTACGTTTCTGTATGTTGTACTTCTGGTAATCTGATCCGGACCACGACTCAGTTTGTTCCATTCTGTACCTCTGTCTCTGATTATGATGGTATCAGTTACATCTGTGCCCCAGCTCTGTGCGATGATTCTGTCAGTTGAACTCGGTATGTCTGTCTTGGATTTAGATTCGGTTATGCCTGTTATACTTCTGTATATATTTCTGTGCTTCTGGTCCGGGCTATGATTATACTTGTGATATTTTCGCTTTACATACTCGGTACATTTTCGTACTGACCCCCTGTTCTTCGGGGGCTGCGTTTCGTGCCGCGCAGATACTCCCAGATGAGCTAAAGTTATTACAGAAGATGATCCAGCGGTGTTAGCAAACTCCATTTGCTTCTGGAGTGCTGCCGAGTCATAGTCCGTATGTTATGGTTCTGGATTATGTTAGAGACTTTGCAGACAGTGTCGTGAGTATTGGTTGTTTGTATGTAAGCGGCTCCATCAGCCGATATGTAGGTCTGAGTTATGTACTCGATCCTGTATGATTATATGCATTTGTTCGATTTGAAAGAATATTTCTGAAAAAAAAAAATTACTATGCATTTTACCTTATCCGATTTAGAAAGTTCGATGTGATTTTCTGTGTAGCAGGAGTCTGAGGGTTCGCTCGGCCCTAAGTAAGGGTCGGGTGCCCATCACACCCTCGAAATGCCGGGGTGTGACATTAATATACAACATGGAAAGTAGTATGAGCAAAGGAAGCGTTGTCCGACTTCTCCTAGAATTAGCGACGCGTTCTTGTAGTTAGTATGCTAATGTTGATATGTATTCTTTATGAAGGTAACGACGCGATATTGAAGGAGAACGAGTGAGCGATATCTTATCTAAACGACCAAGGTATGTGAGGCTAGTCCCTTCTTTCTGATGGCATGAATCTTGTAGCACGAAATTCCTATTCTCTTCATGAGTTCCTATAGTCCGAAAGGCTAAGAGTCTAACTCCTTAATGTCTATATAAGATGAGGAATACGATATTATGATGCTAGTATAATGATGATGTTAATTATCGCTTACACTAACCTTATGTACTAGTTCCTTCAAGGTGAGGCAGAGTATCAATAATTGTTCCATAATGGAATCGGGGGATCACGACCTTACGTCACCCCGATAGAGTAAAGTTGATCTTGAGCCTTATGCATGTATTACAATGAGATAAGTATTTTATGATGAGTATATTATTATTATGAGCATTTTATGATAAGCATGAAATGAGCATTTCACACCATGCCTAGTTGGCCGGGCAGTCACCACCAAGGCGGGCAGCTATACGGATACACCATGACCCTTTGGCATGGGCAGACACCACTAGTGGGCGGCATGAGATGGTACCCCGGACGCGGGAGGCCTGGACGCGGGCTAATATTATTGATTATCACACCATTACGACATGGACGGGCAGCTTGCATATGATACATATATGTTATAAGGATGAGTATGAGTAAGATGGCACGCATGATTTCCTTTATGATTATCAAACAGATCCAGATATTTCATGTTGATGTTATCACTATATTGTTGATGATTTATTTCATTGTTTATGCTTCTCATACTCAGTACAACATTCGTACTGACGTCCTTTGTTCGGGCGCTGTGTTCATGCCCACAGGTAGACAGAGAGGAGAGCTTGGCCCAGATCCTCAGTAACAGTCAGCTGGTTGAAAGCACTCCATCGTCCGGAGGTGATTATGACTATCCTTTTGATGTACATTCATGTATGCATATTTTGGGCATGACGGAGTCTTGTTCCGTCCATGTATTCATTATGTTAGTAGAGGCTCGTAGATAAGCAGTGTGGGTTAGATGGTCTCACAAGACGTTTTCATATGCGTGTATATTATTTTGATGGCCGAAAGGCAATTATATATAAAGTAATTATGTTTGTTTAATTATGATTTTCCTACAACTGGTATGTAAATTGATAAAAGAATATTAGACGGGCAAGATAAGTAGTAGAGTGAGCGGTGCTCGGTAACTAGCTCCGGGTATCCGTCGCGGCCCCTAGCTGGGTCGTGACAGTATCATTAGCAAACAACCCCATTGCCGACGTCTTAACCTCTAATCCAGTATAGTATTGCTATCCTTTATAATATCTCTTAAGTTACTCATTACCATTCTTTCGTCATACTCTTTCTTTTCGTAAACACCCACTTTTTTAACGTCATATCATTCAGGGTCTTTACAAATAATTCTCAGTCCTGTCTCATATACCATCCTGACTTCTATCCGTTTTTTGCTGGCTTTCAGATCTTACTAGCTTGTTTCAGCAAGGGATCTCACTTGAAGTTTTAGTATCCACATCAAATACATTGTAGTGTCGCTTGTTTCCATCTTATACCTATATTTCTCTCACCCGCTTCCCCCCTTAAGGGTGTACTTATACCATTATCTATTTATATTCTACTCTATGTCCCCATTTCCAATTTCAAATTCATCTGATAACTCACTTGGTATACTGTACCATGCCCATGTCTTTTCTTTATAATTTATAACTTTGATTATCCACGTACGAAACCATAACAAAATCTCGAAGTGACGAGAACCTTTCTATGTATAGTACAAAATCCCATCTGATAATCTGTAATCGAATAATCTAACCAATGTAGCAACTCATCCAAAGTCACATTCCACTCACTCCAATCAATAATTATTTAGTACTTATAATCATTCCAAATTCTCGATTAGGTAGCACTTATATCCCGGTGATAAGTATCCAAGGCTCTTTTGTAACATTATCTTTACCCCAACCTATATCATCTATTTCCTTTAATAAATTCACAATACCTCAGTTGTTCTTCAGGCTTACAGTCCTTATCCTTTAAGGATTTCACTCTTTCCGAGGTGAAGTCATAGACACGCGGTACTCCTTTATGCCTTATGCTCTTTCACCCTTGTTTTATACCCAACGCTAACTCCTAACTTACTCAAAATCATATCAATTTCGTCTTAATAGTGGTCTTGTCTTATTACCTTCTCGTTGTACTACACCTTAAGTTCGTAGCTATATATTCCCCTTTTATCCTATACTCATACTCAATTAATTACGTCTATCCTGGGTGATTCCTTTAGTATTCCTTTCATTTCTCCAGTCTATGTCCATCTTTTATTCTGTGCATGAGAAATCTCATGCTACCGCTGTATCCTTCGGAAAACACTATTTCTACATAATCCCTTTTCTCATTCTCCAAACGTATTCTGTTCATTCCTGTTTGTTATTGTCATACTAGTCATTTTATAGCACTCATTCTACCTCATTGCTCATCTTTCTATAGTCTAGTCTTTCACAACTCTGTCACTTATATTGCTCGTGTTCTCGGTTATACATGTCGTAACCAATTACTGCACTGTTATCTTGCTCGCTTCCTTCTTATTTCCTTCTTTCAATTAACTCCTTCTTCTCTTGTGCTCACTTTCATTTCCGTTATCGCATAATCTTTATTCTGAACTTTCCTTACAGAACTTTATGAGTCCTTCTAATTCGTTCTATACCCTGCCTTTCCATTTCACATTGGCATTTATAATTTAGTCACATAGATCACGTCATATCTTTTATTTACTTCCTCACTGGGCTTTACTCATTTTTGTAGCTATCCTTATTATACTCACGTAATATCCTGTTCGTAATCAATCCTATAGTGTAACACTTCTTAACCTTATTCACGATTCTTACTGTGGTTTAATTACACTCTGTGGAGTAGGCGTACTTAACCTTTCACCTTTTCTGATCAATCTTATCCTTAATGTCTCACAAGCTGTTTTATCAATACCTTCATAATTTGTCATAATTCTTCCTCCTTCATACTTTTATCTCAATCGTACTATTACTCCTTTTAACTATAAACTCGTCGTAATTTATCCTTACTTATCAGTTCACTCGATACCTCAAATAAGCATTATGTTAAGATTTGCCACCTTTTTCTAAATCATCCCTTAGTGTCACAAGCTCTTCCAAATCATCCTAGCATTTCATCAACAACACATGATCCTAGACAGCCCACAAGTTTGAGTTTTCCTTCCACAAATTTCCATCTCCAATTTGTCGATTAAGAACTAATAAACTCAAGGACATAAGGATATGATGAAATGTCACCTCAAGAACACAAGAACGCTCCAACTCCAAGATTACGTCACCATGAAGCATCCTCCGAAACTACCACAAGAAGAGCTAGAATTCGACAAGCACCACGGGACTTCTAATGCTTAATCCACATAGTTCCCACCAGCTTTGTTCTTGGGTCACGAAAGAACTATTTAGTTCATAAACTACTTGTTGTATGCTTTGTATTATTCAAATAGAAATGAAACTTAATTACTGGACGTTTTTGCTCTTCAACATGAGCTTTTTCTAAGGTAAAATGTGACTGGAAAGTATTCTGGTCCGTTCAAATGAATTACAAACTTTGCTGCTCATATATGCTTCTTTGAAATAAAATTTACCAAGTAAGAATGATGCCTCTTATGGATGACATGGAGAGTATCCCCTAAAGCTTTAATCCAACATGATAAATTTACCCTATCGATATCGACCTCATACTTACTATTACTATCACTTCAATAGTAAACTTCATTTCTCGAAGTCAGGCTCGCAACTTGGTCAAATCCTATTATTACTGTCGACACGACCTTTCAAGACATGTTATGAACTTATATCTCATTCCCTTTTTATTTCTAAGAAAATTTTGGCAGAGTTTCCTCTGTATTTCTTACTATCCCGAAACCTGCACGCAGGAAATACCAATAATGCCTCACAGGGCCAACATATATACGTATGTATCATATCATATCATAGCCACACAGGGCTCCCAATTTCAAGTAGAAGTATAAAGATGTCGAAACGTACCTGATCCTTTAACGATCTGTCCTGTTATACCTTCCTATCTATCTTCCCTTTCACTCTTCAACTTTACAATTCAATCATACTTCAATATTCTTACCTTATCCGACATACATCTTTCGCGCCGTTTCTTACCTGTGTACTTTGTAACTTACAGTATTATCAGTCGCTTTCTTCTGTCGATGCCGTTCTTCAGCTTAAATCAAGGGTTAGTATAAGGAATTTCATTTCCTATGGCTGGGCTCTATCGCACGATCTTAGATATGAAAGAAAGGTAACATCCTAAATGTCCTGTAGCTTCCTGTTTATAGATGTGGTGCACAACACACCGATAAATAAGACTCTGCTAGACACGGTCTGTAGACACTCCGAGGATGAACTGCTCTGATACCACTTTTGTCACGACCTAACCCCGTGGGCTATGACTAGTGCCCGACCTGGACACTAGTTTACGTACCTGTTAGATATAGTCAACTGAAGCTAAAATCAATATGGAAACTTGCAAAAGAACTCCAAAGGTTCATAACATCATCATATATACATACATCCAAATAACCGGTCTCCTGGGGAGTCACAACTGATCAGAACATAATATGGTACGCAAGCCGACAAGGCTGCCAAAAAAAACACAACATGATACGCAAGCCGACAAGGCTGCCAATACATATCGTCACCATACGCAAGCCGACAAGGCTGCCATTACAGAAGATCATATCCATAGCACATCGTACAGACACAGCTGAACAAACTTATACACAACCCACACATATGTCTACATACCTCTAAGAGTACTAACAGTGAAATATGACGGGACGGGGCCCCGTCGTACCCCTGGATAAACATATATATAAATATATATATATATATCATAAGATATGTACCAAATGTCTAAACTCCGGGACAACGGAGCTCTCCAAGACAGCTGAGTACGAGTCCTATGCTGAAGGGTCACCAAACCGCCTATCTGTACCTGCGGGCATGAAACGCAGCCCCCCGAAGAAAGGGGGTCAGTACGGAATATGTACTGAGTATATAAAGCATGAAATACAATAAAGAGGATCGTAACTGAAATAGAGATTACCATAAACAAGTATGACTTTTAAAACATCAATAAACTTACCTTATGAAATGCAAATCATGCATATCAATATCATATATCATATCCGGCCCATTATGGGACTCGGTGAATAAGGTCGCCACATACCATCCTTGGCGCCATAATCACATCATAACACTGTCACATCATCACATCATAACACCATCACATCATCACATCATAACACCATCACATCATAACACCATCATATATATATATATATATATATATATATATATATATATATATATATATACTGTACCAGGCTCTCTAGTGAGGGACTCGGTGAACAATGCAGTGAAACTGTGCACGAAAACGTATCCTGGCCCGAGACTCAGTGAAAGATATGTTGAGGCATGCACGAGTAGAGTAGTGAGCAACTGTATGCAAATTAAATCATATTTGAGATTCAATAGAATAATAAAAACGAACTATCATTTGAAAATCAAGACAATAGTCATATCAAGTACCTTTCGAATATCACTATGGATTATATCCAAATAGAACTTCTGGAATCATATACACGTATCAAGACATAATGAAATAGCTTTTGGAAATCAAGAACATTATCCATCCTAGTGGCTCTAAGAATAGGAACATCTTTGGAATCATATACACATCGTCTGTTCGTTTCATAAAGATCATGCCAAAAAGAAAGAAGGGTTAACTTTACATACCTTTAACGCTTATTTAAATGTCCAACGTCTAATTCTCGAGCTCGTAGGTCTAAAATTAAGATAACATAAGCCACAGTGAGATCATCCACATCACTTACTAACCAATCCAAGTACGAATGAAACTTAACGAAATTCGGGCAGCATTTCCCCTGAAAACTTAACAATCCTAGAGATTCCAATTTAGCCAAACATCAATCAAAATACCAACAACAACAACAACAACCCCAACAATTTCATATCAAACTAGAATTAAATCCATTCTTAAATCACTTCCAAAACAGCCCAATATACATTCGTATACCAATGCTTGTATACACTTCTTTATTTTCGTATATCTATAGTATAACAACAAACACAACAACAACAACAACTACAGCCAATCCCATGATATTCCAGCCCACAAAACAATTCATAACAACCACCAAAGAGCCCCAAAATATTGTCACAAAACAGCCACGAAAATCATATAAAAACGGCCCGGTATACGCTTTGTATATGATATCTTCATACACTTTATTCTCCCAAATTCAAGAACAGCAACTTGTCAATAACATCAACAATTATTATACATCATAACTCAGCTAATTCCATCCATTTAATCCAACTAAAACAGCCCCCGATCCAAAAATCTCAACAAAATAACAAACGAGTTTATAACGCTATTTTCTCTGTTCTAATCCGTTAAAACTCTAAATAAACACTTTAATAACATAAAAGGAATATTATACATACCTTAGCAGCAGCTCAAACACGAAAATATCCTCCCCCAGGATCAATATTTAGCTTAAAACGACGATGATAACTCGTACTACACTTTATCCTTCACGAGCCTCGAGATTCGGGGCCTCGAACTTGATCGATTCTCCACTTTCTCTCTCTAACTCTCCTCTCTCTCTCTCTCTCTCTCTCTCTTTCTCTCAAATATTATGGATTTTTCTAGTGTAAAAATGAGGCTAAAGGCTGGAAATTTCCCTTAAATAGCAAGGGAAATGGGCCTGACCCGACTTGGAATCGGGTTGGGCCATTTCACTGCCCAGCTTCACCTTTCTGCCTTAAAACGTCCATAACTCTTTATCCCGATGTCACATACAGGCCCACGCCCTATGGTTGGAAAGGTATGTCAATTATATACAAATTTCATTTTAGGAGTGTTTCCAAATTCCCAAATAATGATGGGGTTATGGCCTCCCGAAGTCAGATCACCCGAAAACGTAACTTAAAAACATCTTTTTGGAGGGCTTACACTTGGATTTGGCTCAAGGGTCCTTCTTGAGTTGTGTTTAACTTCACATATATTATCCATCTTACTTGTCATGTATATTAAAAAAAAAAAAAAAAAAAATCTCGACATGTGGACCCCACCTCAGCTTACGAATAATCCAACGTACAGAAATACGGGGTATAACATTGATAATGAGAAGAATGCCAAAAAAAGTAGCTCAAATTGGAGCTCTAGAACTCAAGATAGGATGAAAATACTAAATGGACGAAGTCTAAATTATTAACACAGATGTCTTCGCATTTGCCACCAGAATGTCGCATTTTCTACCAGATCTCGCATTGCGACTAAAAGTTTGCATTTGCATGTTAACCAGAAACCATAAACACCTGTCCGCGTTAAAACAACCATAACTCCCTCGTACAATGTCCGAATTCGACGATTTGAGTTGCTACAACTCACTGTTTTTGATACACTTCTATCCGAACAATCCGAACTCAATTCAACGTCAAGCGGATATAAGGGTACATCGAAACGTCAGAGACTTTCGACTTATGCCAACGGTTCAAACACCTAAACTTGACAAAAAGAAGTCTAAATATAATTCTGAAAGTTCCTGCAAGTCACAAATGATCATACAAAGCTAACGGGATCAACAAATTTCCAATTCAAGTTTTGTTTTTTCACTATAAATAGGCATATTAAATACTAAAACAGACGTAATTTTCAAACACCAACTAAATGAGCTTTAAAAGAAGTTATGTCAATTTCTACAAGTCATAAATCATATTACACATCTAATGAAATTTCAAGGTCTCCAATTAGAGCACGTTTCCTCAAAATGAGAAACTAATCTAAATAATTAAATACTAGATTTCAAAAATGAAACCTTCTTCCAAAGTGAAATGATATCCGTTTGACATTAAATTTTGCATGCAATTCGAAATAATTTTTATAATGCTTCTAGAATAGACGACACGCTAAACAGAGCATCAGTTCTTTAAATGACCTCCCGGGTCATTACATCATCCACCACTCAAACACACATTCGTCCTCAAACGTATAGAGAAAGAAGGTATATGAACCATCGAAAAGCTAGGGATATCCACTCCGCATGTCCGACTCGGTCTCCCAAGTAGCCTCTTCGATCGAACGATGTCTCTATTGAACCTTCACTGAAACTATCTCGTTGGATCTCAACTTGCGAATCTCCCAAATTGGCCACCGCTCTTCCTCAAAAGTCAAATCCAGATCAAGCAACACTGAAACCCCTTGAATCACATAAGCACCATCCGAATGGTACTTTTTGAGCGTCAAATATGAAATATGTGGTGAACACCAGACAAACTGGATGACAAGCTAACTCAAGGCCACCTCACCAATATGTTCACTAATCTCAGAGGGATCAATATACCTTGGGCTCAACTTGTCCTTCTTTACGAACCTCATCACACCTTTCATGGGTGAAACCTTAAATAAAACCCACTTGCTAACCATGAACTTCAAATCAAGGACCTTCTGATCTGCATAACTCTTTTGCCTACTCTAAGCTGTGAGAAGCCTCTCACGAATCAATTTGACCTTGTCCAAACAATCCCTCAACAAGCCTACACTCCAAGGCCTAACCTCAAATGCATCGAACCAATAACCGAAGAACAATATCTCCTACCATATAATATCTTAAATGGTTCCATCTCAAAACCTGAATGGTAGTATCATTGTAAGCAAACTCTGCCAAATGCAAGAACCGATCCCAATGACCACCAAGGTCAATCATACAAGCCCATAACATATCCTCAAGGACCTGAATAGTCCGCTCGAACTAGTCATCTGTCTAAAGGTGAAATGATGTGTAAACTCCACCCAAGTTGTCAATAGTCTGATCTTGTACGAAAAGAGCTGACTTAGTCAAACGGTACACAATGACCCCAAGTACTACCAAACATCCCCAAAATGCGTGGTAATCCTACCATAAGTCCATAGCGATTTGCTTGTTTCTTTAATGCACCAAATATTCCTTTAACTAAGCTCAATCGTCTGATTCTCACACATTTTATTTTGATTATAACCATAACTCTGAGCGCAATTGGTTAATTCCAAAATTATGATCATAGTCAGCACAATCTTTTAGCTAAAACAATAACCCATTTGTCAATTGTCAAACCTGTACCTGTAAAGTACACTGATTTTACTTATCTTTCTTCTACACCTTCCAAAGCCTTCTTTAGTAACCAGGAATCCATGAAAAACACGTTGTCACACACTCCAAGTCTAAATCATGACTCCCTCAAACCAAAAAGAACTTTTGGTTATTTGGAGTTAATTCTAAGCGTTTTGTCAAAATTCAAATCCCTTAGTTTTGTTTCAACGAGGTGAAACTACTGAGCCAAAATTCATCGTCCAATTCATCTTAATCATTCAAATAACGTACTATGCGCATCATCCTAGTGATTATCCTGTCTTGTCCAATCTGTATAATCAACTGGTCACCCCAAACACTTCCCATATCCATTTGTACCTCCTCAAAACATCATAGAGTATCCACGTAGGCCATTAAAAGTTTCCCGCATAGCTGCCATCAACAAAATATTATTAAATCTCTTTGTAAACTCTTATAACACTCGGTAAACATGCCATACCGCTCTTCTGACCTGAAATCCATCAATTCTTAACAAATGGGTTACTAGGATATCTATAAAAAAATGGTAATATAATTGTAAGCCACCCGAATTTAAATGAGCAGACCTTACCCGGTGAAAATGCACCATTCCTTGAATGTCAACAATAATCACCCGAACTATCTCCAAATGTTTATAAAGTGAACAAGAAGCCTTCCATAAGTCTGTGCTGACTCATTCTAATATGTTGTTCCTGAATCCTCAACCTTGTGATTTCGCTTCCAACCTCAAAAGTTGAAATTGTCCTAAGTCGTCAATCGAATATTGATAGACTATACCTTATGAATTTAAATCTTCGTCTTCGTTAACTAGCACTAGTAACCCAAATACGACAAACTTCATGGAATCTATTTACATCGAACTCTCCTCCTTGTAACTTTAGTAAACTTGTTTATCATCACTTCCGGTGTAAGGCTAAGGCCCCGTACTTCACCCTTCACAACCGTAAAATCTCTAAGATCAATGCTTTATTAAGCCTTTAGAAAATTGTCACAACCCAAATTTCAAAGCCGTCAAGGCACCTCCCCCACAAGGTAGGATAACCATCCATAACCGATTAAGTCAAATTTAACAAGTATATTATGCGTAAAGAAAGAAATAAAGTCATCTAACGGTCATAACCTAAGTATTATAATCATAAATACGTGAAACAAGTACAACCACCCAAAACCTGGCGTTACTAGTACAAGAACTACTAAGAAACTAATACAAGTTTGAGATAATAGCTAATACACTATCAAAAACAAGGAGACAAGAATAAGTAAATGAAGAAGAAGAATCCAATGCCACAGATCATCTAGCAGCTCATCCCGAATCCTCTAAGACAGGTTCCTCTAGGGACAGACTCTGCACACCAAAAAAATGTACATCGAGTGTAGAGTGACTACGGGAAATCAACTTGTACTCAGCAGCATCGTTGACTGACCCTAACCGCTACTAGTCCACAATAACAATATTCTCAATAATATCATGCTATAAGCCTAGGTAAAAGCTTGTAATCCACAAGTCCATCAAGTTTCCAAGTAAGCATTTAACATAAAACATGCAACACTCAAGTAAATCAACAACTAAGAAATCAATGAGATAATGTACTATGCAATGATATGAAATTCAATGCAATGCAATCCAAGGACTTTTACATCTCCCAATACACACAGGTTCAAACATTAACGAATCGTGACCCATGGGGGACTTGCGAGGTCCATATACAAACCCGAAATTCTTAGATCTCTCAGATGACATCAGATCTTAGCCATTTTAGGCTTCCAATTACAATAATTAGTCCTGTAGGATCGAAATTACAATACTCGGTCCTTAGGCCCACATTACCTGTCATCTGGTCAATCTGGCTCAAAATACCAACATCACTCCATCAAGAATCATTTCCCCTCGGACCTTTCACAAGTATCCTCAAATGCCCATGAGATACTATAATAAGATGTAATATTACATGCAACACAATAACAATCAAGCTAAGCAATAAAGACTCAATCTTTAGCTCTTATCCACTTTTAAGCGAGTATTTTAAGAGGGATGAGAACATATAATCACAAAAAAGACAAGTAACAAGCATGGAAGCAATAAATAAGGGACCTCATATCCTAACCACAAACACAAATAAATCTATGCTATCAGGTAATGCCCAAAGCATGGCATTCAGACAAGACTATACAATTTAAATTACTCAAATACCCATATCATGGCACCGGTACCCTATACAAGAGCTCGTCACCTCACAAGTATCAGGAGTCCCTTAATTTACTCCATTATCCCCTCTTATTACTCCAATTTAAACCAGTTATGACGCTTAAATTAAGGTTCATAGTCTCAACATGCCTGATTTGAAGTCCAAAGCTCAAGCTATCACCACACGGTATTGTCCTTCTTCAAAGCCTCCAAATGATCCCAAACTATTAAAATATGAAATCTATGTAAGTACACGAGTCCATAGACACCCATATTGCTATGGTAATAATTCGGGTCCAAAAAGTCACTTAAAAGCCAATTCTGATCCCCAAAGGGTAAAGTTTTAATTTCATTGCAAAATTGGTTCCAATATGGTCTACGAGTTTAAACTAGTCCAATGATACCCATATTGCTATACTTTCATTCGGAACCCAAAAAGGTAACCCCGAGCCCTCAAGGGCTAATCTGGAATTTAATTTCAAAATTGGTTTACCCATAGTTTTATTACTCTAAATCCAGAAGCCCATTCAAAAAGTATTCATCTTGATCCTCAAATCCATGGTTTACCACTTTTCAACTTTTGGGTTTAAAATCTCAATTTTCTCCAACCAAACACGGATAAAAACGATAACCATCAGAAATAATCATGGGGAACAACCAAAAAAAAGGTTAGATACTTACCGCCCCCCAGTTGAGACGAGAACAACGCCACGAAGATCACCTCAAACGGAGCTCCAAAACTCATAATATGATGAAAATACCAAATATTTCGGATCTGTCCAATTTAACCACTGTCCAGTCATTTTTCCTTCACCTTCGCCTTCACGAAGAGAAATTTTTCGCGTTGACCGGTCAACCCAACATTCCTTCTAACCATTCACTGTACACCATCGCGTTCACGAAGAACAAAAATTTGCACCAGAAACTTACAATATTTCCCTATACTAAAATGGGCAAACTCCCTCATACAGCGTCAAAATTCGATGATTCTTTTTCCTATGGTTCCGTAATTACGATATAGATCTAATGATTCAATCAAAACACAAATCAAAGGTCATTTTCTCAAGATGCTACCCTTTATGTCCGAAGCAATGACCCCGAAACTTCCAACACGAGCGCGACAAAACCGAAATCCATCTGCAACTCATCGGAATCTCATCAAAACTTGTGGAAAAGTTCAAAACCATCATATGAACTTGTTGGAACTTTCAAAACATCGACATACAGACGTCTTGACCCAATGTTGACCGTGGCCAACTCCAATTCCTTAACTAGTTTCTCAACCAATGACCCAAAATGCACCCGAACCCTTCGGGAATCAAACTAACGACTCGACTAAGTCATAAATCACATTCTAGACTTGATGGAATCGACGAAAATTTGGAAAAAAAAACTCATTTATCCCCGGTGTTGACTTTGGTCAAACTTCATCATGTGTTAACTTAAGGATTTCCAGAATGTCCTTTTCCTTACCTGAAACTCACCCTAAAGCTTCGGAAATTGAGCCATCCATTCCCCTAAGTCATAAACATCAATACAAACCTAACGGAACAAACAAATTTCGAATCCGGGTCTTATTTCTTTCCGTGACCATCTTTTCACCATAAATAGGCATATTTAATGCTAAAACCAATTTAATTGTCAAAAACCAACCAAATGAACTCTAACATTAGGTCCGTAAATTTTTGCAGGTCATGAATAATATTTCAAATCTAACATAATATTTAGATCGTGAATCAGAGCAAGTTTTTCCAAAATAAAAAATTTATCAAAATAATTTAATGTCGGAATTCCCGATGTGAAACCTTCTTCCAAAGTGAACGAAATTATATCTGTTTGACTTTAGAATTTGCAAGCAAGTCAAAATAATTATTACGGAGCTTTTGGAATAGACGACACGTAAAATAGAGCATCGGTTCTCTAAACGACCGTTCGGGTCGTTACACAAATCTAAAAGTATCAAATCCTAGAATCCATGTGCCTTACTCACACAAATACTCTCAAGTTATTCATATTTAAAATACTCAACCATACTATCTAACCATCACTTCGACACAATCTACTACCGGTGACATAGTCTTACCTATAAATTATGACTTCAACTTTCAATTGTAGAGATTTCTTCATACCAATAAACTCTAGCTCGTCCATTCAAAGATGTCATCAAATTTACCTATTTCGGTATTGCATAAGTTACGTCCTCATAAATCTTCAATTGCAAAGTCCCAATGGCACTTGCCATAGACTAAGTCAAATTGTCCATAGGCTTCCTTCCTCATTCATACTTATACCTTTTACACCCTATCTGAATGATATATTATAATGTCACCATAACCCTTATGTGATTCAAGTAGACACACTACTTCAAACTCAAGTCTTACAAATTTTAATCCTCCAAACATTGTAGTAAGATGCCTTTATCTTAATTCTTCAGTCTGCATATTCCATTCAAAATTGCTTTTAGCATTATCAAACAAAATCACTCAAACCCACTCATTCATCTTTTAAAATAGCTAAGACAATCATGAAGGTAGTAGTAAACCACAATCTTGATCGTCTGAAATTTCCCTCGCCTCGCTCGAACTTTGAAACTAAACATTCCTCTAAGTCAAATGCATCACATATACAATATCCACATTTATTATCAATATTAGTTGCAATGGCCGGTAACTCTTTAAGTAATTAAATCTTCACACACGTCCATTGCTAGATTAATTTCTATTAGTTGGTCACTGTCTTCCCCTAAAAGCCTATGATGTAGTCAAACTTACCGATCAATTCAAGTTCCATTAGCATTCACTTCATAAACAGAGTAGTCTCACAAATTCAACAAGCTCATAGTTCAAAATGACTCATTATTATCACCATCCCCACGAGCTATCAAGCGGACCTGCAAACACAACCTTTGCTAAACGACTGCACCCGACTATTTGTACAAGAGTCAATAGTTGTCAGACTGGTATATCAACCTCTTGTGCTTGTCCTATAACTGAGAATGATCCATTCAAATATGATCCATTCAAATTCCATTCACTGCATCATTGTTCCATTGAATAACTGAAGACTCTTTACGTGCACCCCAATACAAAGTCCTACCTATGCACACCTTATCAAAAAGGTCATCTTTCATGCGTGTATGCTTTCCAAACTTCTCTTCGTAGCATCATCGGCTATTTCTCCTATCTGATCAACTGATTCATCTAAGTTTTCTGTAGTCTTCAGAATGTGGGTACATGTTCCATCTCATGGAATCTCGAGAAATATTTATGTTATGCCCAAAACTCTCAAGTGTAACCTTCAAAGCCTCAACTCTATCACCTGGTTATTTCTCTAAACGAACCCTTTAAAATCATCAAATATCTTTGGATCTCAACTTCCGAATCTGCCTATCCAAAATGACTACCGGATCTTCCTTAAAAGTCAAATTCCGATCAAGCAACCCCAAAACCCATTGAATCACATGAGCACCATCCGAGTGGTACTTCTTGAGCATCCAAATATGAAATACGTTTGAGCACTCGACAAACCAGGTAGCAAAGCTAACTCATAGGCGACCTCGCCATTATGCCGAACAATCTCAAATGGACCACTATACCTCGGGCTCAAGTTGGCCTTCTTTCTGAACCTCATCACACCCTTCATGAGTGAAACCTTCAACAAAACCCGTTTGGCAACCATGAACTCAAAATCAAGGTCTTCTAATCCATGACTCTTTTTCCTACTCTGAGCTATCGGAAACCTCTCCTAAATCGATATGATAATGTGCAAAGAATCCCTAAACAAGTCAGCACACCAAGGCCTAATCTTGAACGCATCAAACCAACAACCAGACAATGATATCTCCGACCATATAATATCTCAATGCTCGAATGGTAACTATCATTATATGAAAACTCTGCCAAAGGAAAGAACCGATCCTAATGACCACTATGGTCAATCATACAAGCCAACAACATATACTAAAGGTCCTATATAGTCCACTCGGGCTAGCCATCTGCCTAAGACTGAACTGACATGTAAACTCTGCCGGAGTTGGAGGTAGTCCGATCCAATATGTAAAAGCCGACTTAGTCAAATGGTCCACAATGACCCAAATATTCACCAAACCCAAAGTCCATGGTAATCTTACTACAAAGTCCATAGAAATGCCCTTTTCACTTAATATGTCAAATCTTCCTTTAACTTAGCTCATTAGTCTGATTCTCACACATTTGATCTGACTCCACTCGAAATACCTGATTTTGATTATAACTATAACTCTGAACACAGCTGATTGATTCCACATTTATTGTCATAGTCGCCATGATCCTTTCACTGAAGCCACAACCCATTTACCAACCTGTACTAGTAAAGTATCCTGATTCTACTTATCTTTCATCCACACCTTCTAAAATTGTCTCTAGTACCAATAATCGATAGAAAACATGATGTAACACACAGCGAGCCTAAATCATGACACCCTCTGATTGGAAGAGAATTTGTTCTTGTACTGAGCCAATTCCAACCATTTCCATAAAAAAAACTGACCTTATCCTAGGCCGATTGCGCAAATTTCAAATCCCATAGTTTTGTTTCGACAAGATGAAACTACTGAGTCAACACTCATTGTCAAATTCCTCTTACTCATTGAAATAATGTATTATGTGCATATCCTAGTGATTATCTTGCCGTAGCTAATCTACGAAAAAAATCAGCTGATCACCCCAAGGCTTCCCTTATCCATTTGTACCTCCTCAATACATTACGAAGTATTCGCGTAGACCATTAGAATTTGCCCGTATAGCTGCGATCAATAAAATATTATCAAATGTCCTTGTAAACTCCAATAATGCTCAGTAAACCTGCCATACCTTTATCTTGAATCAAAATCCATCAAATCTTTAGATATGGTTTACTCAAATAGTCATAAATCTTCTGGTAATATATCCATAATCCACCTAGCTTTAAAGGAACAGACCTGACCCTGTTAAAATGCATAGTTCCCTAATTGTCACAAATGATCACCTGAACTGCCTCCAAATCATTATAGTGAACAGTAAGCCTTCCATAAATTTGTGGTGACCCATTCTAATATGTTATTCCTAAATCCTCAACCTCATGTTGTCGTTCGCAACTTCAAGGGTTGAAATTCGACCAAGTTGTCAACTGAGTACTGATGAACTATAACTTCTGACCTTAAATCTTCATATCCGTCAACTTGCACTATTCTCCCAAATACGATAAACTTTAAAGATTCTATTTATATCAAACTCTCCTCTTTGTACTTCCACGAAACTTGTTCATCACCTCAAACACCCAAACGTAAGTCCTATGACCCCATCTTCACCCTTTACAACCATCAAAACTCTGAGTGCAATACCTTATTACACCTTTAGCAATCCAAGAGTATCAAATTATACTATCCATGTGCCTTACCAGGAACAAATACTCTCATGTCATTCAGATTTTAAATACTGAACCATACTATCTAACTAACCATCAACGCTTTAACATAGTCTACTACCACGGATAAAGTCTTACCTCGAATATCACTTCAACTTTAAATTGTAGATATTTCTTCTTATCATCAACTCTAGCTCGTCTATTCAAGGATTCCATGAATACCCATCTTGATACTACACAAGTTACCTCCTCATCAATTTTTAATCACAAAGTCCCATTGGCACTTGCCATACACTAAGTTGAATTGTGTAACATTACGTTAATTTGGATTAGGTGTGAATGTGTTAAATGAGTGTTAACGTGACATTTTAGCCATATAAAGTCCCATAGGGATGAGTTTGGATAGAAATAGTTGTTTTGGAATCAAGAGAGATAGTGAGTTGCATAAGATTTGATAAAATCGATAAGTTTATGGAACGTCTACCTTCCAGCCTGTTTACATGAATATCCGTTAGGAATTTGAGAAAGCTTAAAACATGAAAGTTGTATCCCTTTTTAAAACCTTTCTAATGATATCTGGTGGAGCCCAAACGGAGCTCCTTTCTGGGAGTTATACCCATTTTATCGAATGCTGCCAGAAGGGCCTAGCGCGTTACGCCCCGCGCATTGCGCCAGGTAAAATTTCTAGGAAAACTCAAAATTTTGACTCTGTACACGACGCGGGCCACAACGCCCCACACACGCTCACGACATTTTATGCCTGAAGTGATTTTTCCAAAATTTTATAAAAGCCTAATTTTGTAAAACTTTTCCACATCGTTCTAAATCGTCTTTTTGGAGAGAAAACACCCTAGGGCTTCCGGAAAGCATCCAAGGTGAGTTCCTACTCAAACCCCATTTATTATTAGATCAATCTAATAAAGATTAATGCTAGAATTATCATCTATTCCATAGATTATCGATTTAATAATCGTCTTGGACAAAATAACCCTAGAATCCGAATACAAGAGACTTGAATGTCAAAAAGACAACACCTTCATCCTTTAATTGATTATAGTTTTGTATTGATGATTATAGACTCTAAGTTCATGAGATATGAGTTGATGGGTTTGATAGAAAAGTAGGAACGACTGTAGGTTTTGATTGATGATTATTGATTAAGGGTATTGTTTATGTTATGGGTGATGAAGAATGATATTGATTATAGCAATATGAGAGTGTAGAATCATCTAGGAGAAAGAGAATGGGTTGTTGGGTGTAGAAACACCATGGATGAGAGTTGTGGAGATTCATGCCCACCAAGTGTTTGATAAAATGTCTAGATGGCCAAAACATGAGTAATATTACTAATGGTGATTCCCTTTGACTTACATTGCTATAGAATAAAATTGAAAGGGGTGAAGAACGCTGCATTACGCTCAAAGGAGGAGTCAAGGTATGTGAGGCTAACTCTCTACGTTTGGGAATATTAATCATCCTCCCTACGCCACATTCTTTTACAACATTACGAATTGCCTCAGAAATATAGTTAAACTTAGTTCCTTGAATAGTTGTAAAACTTCTATTCTCTAGTTTCGTAATTCGTTTATGACTTTTATTCCGAACATTATGAGCTCAGTACGTAATGAATATAGACTTGTGTATGATACCCTTGAGTCTCAATATAGAATACTCAACATGTTTATAAATAGTAAAGCTTCAGTTCTCATAATCATTCATGAATACATGTCTTATTATAGTAATGTTTTGTATTCGAGAGTTATGTATTACAGTATGATTCTCAGTTCCTTAATATAAATTGTTGAATGTTGAAAACCAGATATAATTGGGCCCGAGGCCACAGATATACTTGGGCCCAAGGCCACAGATTTTGCATACATCTACTTGGGCGGATTTTGCATGCATATACTTGGGCACAAGGCCACAGATTTTTCATGCTTATACTTGGGCACAAGGCCACAAATTTTGCATGCTTATACTTGAGCACAAGGCCAAATATTTTGCATGCTTATACTTGGGCCTGAGGCCACATACTTGTACACATATATATTGGGCCTAAAGCCACAGATTACCAACTCAGTTAAAATAGGTGATTTCACATACAGAACAGGGAGTACTTCTGACTACATTTCTCTTATTCGTTTCGGCTATCAGCATGTTCAATTTCAGTTTCAGTTCTAGTACATTATCTGTTTATTGATTTAGGTTGTCCTTTCCCCGAGCACCCTACTTACAGTTCTTTCTTTTTGTTGCTTTACATACCAGTGAAATTCAAATGTAGTGACGTCCCTTTTGCCCTGGCCTGCATCTCACGATGCAGGTAACGATTTACAGGATGATGGATCAACAAACTAGGACTTCTAGTATCAGCAGATTTGTGAGCCCTATTTTTTTCGAGGCATTATCATTATCATAGTCGTTATGATATTTTTAGATAGTAAGGTATGTCGGGGGCCTTGTCCTAGTAACCAGTAAGTTTTCAGTACTTCATTAGAGGCTTCATAAACTAGAATAGCAGTCTGTCAGAGTCGCTGGCTTTTTATGACTAAACCATGTTGGCTACAATTTGTGCTTCAGACTTATATTAGCGTTTCCGTATTTTGATTATATCGTTCAGACTTTCAGTAGATCAGCATGTGTTAGTTTATTTTCCGCATTCAGTACGTTATGATAACACATGTTGATTCAGCTATCCAGTTGGGTCGCTCAATCACATGTAGTCAGGCACCGGGTGTCGTGTTACGTCCACGCCCAGTTTCGGGGCATGACAAATTATCCATAGACTTCCTTCCTTAATCATACTTATCACTTTTACACCATATCTGAATTACATAATATAACGTCACCATAACCCGTACATGATTCAAGTAATCACTCTACTTCTATTGCAAGTCTTACGAACCTTAATCCTCCAACCCTATAGTAAGATTCCCTTATCTTCATTCTTCAGTTTCCATATTCCGTCAAAAATTGCTTTTATCATTATTAACCAAACATCACTCAAAGCCACTTGGGGGTGGATTGAAATAACATAAATCTTGCAAAATAATTAAGTCAATGGTGGAGGTAGTAGTAAATAACAAGCTTGAGCATCTGAAAGTTTCCCTTTCCTGACTAGAACCTTAATACTAAACATTCCACTAAGCCAAATGCATCACATATACAATTCCAAATTTCTTCTCCAAATTAGGTGTAACAACCAGTAACACTTTAAGTAATTAAATCTTCACACTCATCATCGCTAGAGTCATTTCTATTGGTCAGTCACTATTTCCCCAGAAGCCTACAACATAGTCAAACTTACTGATCAGTTCATGTTTCCTTAGCATTCTCTTCATAAACAGAGTAGTCTAAAAGAATCAACAAGTTCGTAGTTCAAATGACTCCTTCTTATCACCGTAACTCCTAGATATCAAGCGAACCTGCAAACCCAACCTTTGCTAAAAGACTACACCCATCTATTCCCACAAGATTCAATCATCCATAGCAACCTTTTCCTAGACGAGCGCATCCACCACTTGTGTTCGTCCTATAACTCAGAATGATCCATTCGAATTCCTTTCATTACATCCAAGTTCCGTCAAGTAACTGAAGACTCTTCACAGTCACCCTACTACAAAGTCATACTTTATCATACCTTATCACAAAAGATCATCTTTCATGTTTATATGCTTAACAAACTTCTCTTCATAGCCTCATCAACTATTCCTTTTGTCCAATCAACTGATTTATCCAAGTTTGTCTTTGTCTTCAAAATATTAGTACATGTCCCATCTCATTGCATATGGAGAACTCTTTATGTCATGCCCAAGCCTCTCAAGCGTAGTCTTTAAAGCCACAACACTCATCACCTGATTAATCCGCTAACTGTATCATTTAGAATCGTCAAATATCTTCTCATCACTTACTATACCATAGATACACTTCCTCGACATCCGAGCCACTAACCGTTGAAACTTGGTTATCATGTAGTCGTTTGTACCATCACTCTCATTTCATAGTGATATCACCAAACTAGAGAGTCTGAATCATAACCCCACTTTATTGAATCTTCAAGTCATAGCTGTAATCTGAATCTGATCACGCATCCTCGTCACAGTGAAACGTCTCCTACCATACCACGCGGTGTCACATCCAGTTGCTCATATGTAAACCCAAGAATGTGTCCCCACCATTAGTAAGAGATTGGAACAACGAAGATTAGACCTTAACCGAATAACAAACGGACGATAAAAAATGAAAGGATGGAATTTTCCTAAGTGTCCCATAGCCTCTCGAAGATAAGTACAGACGTATTCATACCGATCCGCAAGACTTTACTACACATTGTTCTTGTACTCGTGAGACCAGTGAACCTAAAGCTCTAATGCCAATTTTTCACGCTCCAAATTCCAAAGCCGTGAATGCACCTACCCCCACCCGATAGCAGAACCATCCACAACCGATTAAGCAAATTTTAACAAGTATATTATGCGTAAAGAAAGAAATAAAGTTATTTAAGAGCGATAAACTAAGTCTCATAATAATAAATAAGCGGAATAGGTAAAACCACTTAAAACCTTGTGTCAGTAGTACAAGAACCACTAAAAAACTGATACAAGTCTGAGATAATAGCTAATACAATATTTGAAACAAGGAGACAAGAATATGTAAATGAAGAAGAAGAATCCAATGCCACGGATCAGCTAGCAGCTCACCCCAATTCCTCCAAGAAAGGTTCCTCAACGATCGATGAAGCATCAAACCACATTACTACTAGGGATAGACTCTATACACCAAAAAACATGTAGCAGGTGTAGAGTGAGTACGAGAAATCAACATGTACTCAGTAGCATCGTCGACCGACCCTAATGAAAATGGAGACGAGGGTTGGCCTACGATTACTACTCCCACACTTAACTACTATTAATCCACAGTAACAATATTCTCAATAATATCAGGTTATAAGCCTAGGTAAAAGCTTCTAATCCATAAGTCCGTCAAGTTACCAAGTAAGCATTTAAAATGAAACAGGCAACACTCAAGTAAATCAACAACCAAGAAATCAATGTGATAATGTGCTATGCAATTATATGAAATTCAATGCAATGCAAGACGAACACTAACGAATTGTGACCCATAGGGGACTCGCGAGGTCCATATACCAACCCAAAATTGTTAGATCTCTCACATCCGGTGTGTTATAGCCCGTATTTTGTACGTTTGGATATTTCAAAGTCGTCGTGGAAAGTTAAGGGCAAGACCATTTTCAAAAAAAAAATATTTTAATGTACAAGTTGTTATGAATATTATTGGAATGGAAATATTGAGAAAAGCTAAGGGTAAAAAGGGAAGTTCACAAGATGACTCATGAAAATATAGAGAAAGGCTAAGGGCAAATTCGAAATTCGGAAAACTATTTTTCATGAATTGCAAGACTAGAAAAAAAAAAGTGGGCTTGAGACCAAAAAGGCCCAAGTGGCCGGCCAAGATGGGGTATGGTCCAATCCCATGTTGATGAATAATATAAGTGTATATTAAGATGACTTATGAGTCAAATATTTCATTCTTGTCCCCTAGAAGTTTCAAGAAACTTGGAGAGACCAAGCAAGAGGCCATTCGGCCATGGTGGGTGGAGGAAAACTCTTGGAAAAAATTGTTCAAAAATTATTTTCCTACTAATTGGAAGATCCTTAACAAGGTGAAGTGGTTATTGGAACAAGAAAAATATGTGTTCTAGCAAGTTATAAACTCTAGCCAAAGAAGGAAGCTAAGGAAGAAAAGGTAAGAATCAATCCTCTTTTTATATGTTAGGAATGATTATGTATGTTGTAGTATGTAAAAGTGGATGAAATTCATGAAAATATGAATGTTGGTATAGCAGCCGTGTGTATGTATGTGTGTGTAGGAATAATGATTCAATTATTTTATTTAAGTGTTTTGGTTATTGTTGTTGCGGATTCTATATTGATAATGAAAATTTGGTGATTCTAGTTGAAGTTGTAAGTGTTGGAGAGTGGTGTTAGAAGCAAATGTGATCATAATATCACTTCTTGTAGTTGGAAGAATAAAGTTGCTAATGTGTGTGTTGTTTTGATAGTTGATGAACTTGGAAGATAAAAATGTGTTGGTAATGTTCTTGTTGAAATGGGAAATTTCGGGTGAAGTAGTGATTTGGAGGAATTATTTGAAGATTGTGTGCATTGCTTAAAATGTTCTTGAATTATGTTTGAATGATCTCGAATTGGTAAATGGATATGTGAGCGTTGATATCGGCTTGAATGTATGTAGTTGAATTGAATGTTGATGAACTGTGTGGAAAAGAAGGTTGCTAATGTTAGAATGCGTTTTGAATTGATTGTTGATGTTTTGGCCGAGTTGAATTCTCGGGGATGTTGAATTTATAGGGGAAATGCTGCCCAAATTTCTGTAGAAAAGTGTTACTTTAAGATTTAACTCCTAAGGGCTTATGGTTAATGTTCGGTATTTGTGACCAAATTGTAGATTTTGGGAAGTTTGGAACTTGAGTTTGGATTAGCGTAAGAAGCGAATAAGGTATGTAAAGCTCTACCTTTCTTTCTTTTCGCATGTCTTAGTCATAATAGGCTATGATACGAGTCTCGGGAAAAACTCTATTCCTAAATATCCGAGCATGATTATGACCCTTATTCATTTCAATGGAATTGAATTATGGACTTTATGTTTTAATATGCTTTGATGGAAAAATGTCTTAGACACTTTTACTCCTAAAAGAGTCTTGCGTCGTAAAACATTCGTAACTTTCACAAACGGAACCGGATTGCCCTGAAACTTTCGTATGTGACTTCATAAGGCCTAATGTTCGTAATTTATGTACGCCACCTCGACTTGACCCGAGGTGGGCCCACAATTCCTGAAACCTTCTTGTATTGTTCTATTTGACCTATTTCCGTACGATAACTAAAAGAAACCTTTGGTTATTGTTCCGACTACTAAACGATAGTTGTTTTAACTATTCCATTGAATCGTATGATATATTTTGATATGTACAAACGATCTCAGAAGTTTTTTCTTTGACATAATCCGTCGTAACAACCGAAAGGTACGTACTATGACTATCGTCTGATTTCTTTTCTAAATGACCTATCGTTCGGACTATTCTATCGAGTCTTTCTAAATATTTTATGATGCATATAGTTTCTCACTACTCTACTCGTGGATGCCTCAACGCTTCCTTCACTGAGCCCGGGCCAGGATATGTTATCACGCGTAATCCACTGCATTGTTCGCCGTGCCTCGATGTGAGGGGGCAGGTATAGCATGTACATGGGTTCTGGAGTATGATGTGCCATGTACATATATTATGATATTTGATGATATGATATGATATGTGCACATTCTGATATTTGATGATATGATATGATATGGCCATCTGATATGTTATGATATGTTACGGAGCTATTCCCTACTCTGGAGTGTGATGTGTTGTGGCGCCAGTGATGGGGTGGCGACCACGTTCTGTTCACCGAGTCCCATAATGGGGCCGGATACGACATATGTTCTGACATGCATTAACTATGTTTTATGAGTAAGCATTTTTGATACTCCGGTTATTGCATTTATTTTTTGTACCCCATGTTCTGTATCTCATGCTTTACATACTCAGTACATATTACGTACTGACCCCCTCTCTTCGGGGGCTGCGTTTCATGTCGCGCAGGTACACCCAGATGATGTGAAGTTATTATAGAGAATGTTCCAGCAGAGTTGGCAAGCTCCATTTGTTCCTGGAGTGCTGCCGAGTCAGAGTTTGTATGTTATGCTTTTTCTGGATTGATGTTAGAGACTTTGCAGGCAGAGTCGTGGGTACTGGTTGTCAGTTCTGTAAGCGGCTCCATCAGCCGATGAGTCATTCTGTATTATGTAATCAATTCCATATGCTTACAAATTCTATTTGATTTGAGAATGGCAGAAATGATATTTCTGAGAGTATTACTATGTATTCTATTCTGTTTGATTTAAAAGTCCGAAAAGAATATTTATGTGGTAAGAGTCAGAGGGTTCGCTCGGCCCTAGATAAGGGTCGGGTGCCGATCACACCCTAATAAGGTTAGGGTGTGACAAATTGGTATTAGAGCAGGTCTGTCCTGGGGATTGTCTGCAAAGTCGTGTCCAGTAGAGTCTTGTTTATGGTGTGAAGCGCGCCACATTTATAAACAGGAGGCTACGGGGCATCTAGGGATTGTTGACCTTCTTACTGCCTTAGATGAAATTCCTTATATGAGCTTTACATACGACTGGAGATGGTAAGGGATGACATGGAAAGTCATAAAGGTAAGTCTTGATGTATTTGTTCTGTTATCTGAAATTGGAAGTTCTGGATGGCTGGAATGTGTTATATAGCTGTATGCTCTGTAAGGTATTGTTGATATTTGTTGCGTACAGATTCTGAATAGTAAGGATGGTAAAGGAGACTTGGTCAAATTTTTCAAAATGTGGTCATTCAGCTAGGTATACCTAACAAGAAGAAGCCTGGAAAGGAAACATCGTAAATAAACGATAAGTGGGATGTGACATTTTAGAGAAGCTACAGATTTGGGCACGACGTGAAGAATGATTGTAAGAAAGATGATTAACAGTCCGAAGGGTTAAAAGGGATAACATTTGAGGTTAGTAAGAACAAGGTCTGTTGGATGATTCAGAGAAAGTTAACAATTAGTTTTGCTGTAGATTATTATGTACGGATGGCAAGAGGAAATCTGGACATACGGATACCTGAGTACTTATAAGTAATGGCGACGAAGGCGTGTTCCCCACCATCGGGAATTTGGAAGTCCAGGACAGGAAGTAGTCATACACACAGGCGGAAGGTGAACATTAGAAATCAAAAAGGGCAAAACAGTAATTGTAAAAGAAATGATGTGTTACGAGAGTGTCTCGGGATCTGTAAGACCTCGACTCGCTCCAAATCAGGTAATAATGGCCATGCGAGGGAGCGGACGCGATTATATCAGCATTAAGGCACTGTATTTCATCAAAGTTTCGAGGTTAAGCGTGCTAAGGTGGGGAAATTTTAGGATGGGTGACCCCCTGGGAAGTGAACAGAAATTTTTTATATATTCCGACATAAGAGACAAATGGAAAGATAGAATAGCCTGAGTAAAACTAGAATATACGGGATGGTTGGAGACCATAAAAGACCACGTAGCACGCGACAGGCTAGATTAGAGAAGAAACAAAAAGTACGTCACGGTTCTGGAATTAGGATAGGCTTGAATAGCGTTTGGAAGTATTTTGTGGGCTAGTTGATAATAACTATATAGGTATATATGAATGCATACGACATCCCATATGTGATGGTGTCGGTGGACATGTGAGACCCAACAACCGGTACCACGGTACAGAAGGCATTACTCAAATAAGGGTACCGAAGTTCGAGCGACAGCAAAAACAAATTGTCACGACCCGACTAGGGGGCCGCGACGAGCACTCGGTGCTACCCCACCCGGGCACCCAGTTATCATACATAACATGACATCTAGGTGAACCATAAGTCAATTCGTGCTTTTTATTTTATCGTTAATCATATTGATCCCATTAGACGACCACCATCATTAAACATATCATAGGCATCTATGCCACATCATAAGTACAAGGCCGACGAGGCCAACAAAAGATATATAAAACATGGGTCGACATGGCCGAACATCTCAACACACATACACATGACTACGAGCCTCTAAGAGTGTGACATACCGTATGAGCGGGACAAGACCCCGCTATGCCCATAATTATGTACACAATAGAATGAGTACCCATAAGATATGGCTCCGAAGGAAATGGAGCTCTCTATGTAATCTCCAAATAGGCAGCTATGGATCAAGTCTGTCTCCCTGTACACCAGCAGGCATGACGCAGCGTCCACAAACAAAAGGACGTCAGTACGAAGAATGTACTGAGTATGTAAAGCATGAGCAACATCAATAAATAAGCATCATGAACAACATATGAAATAGCAAAGGAGGGGGGAGACAATAATATCATCGTCATAGCGCTTACCTGCCTTTCGTGGGACTTTCCATTCCTCGTACATATTTGTACACCTATGTCATCATCCGTATTCCGTAATAGTACTCGTACCATACTTGTGCTCATATTCGTATACATGTCCTTATTCGCATTCATATACATAGTCTTTTCACATTCATATTCATGTTATATACACAGCCATACTCTTATATACGTACATAGCCATACTCTTATATACATACATAGCCATACTGTTATATACATACATAGCGTGCTCGACCATAAGGTTCGGTGTTTCATACGTACTTAGCCAACCAAGGCTCAATGTTATTTCTACCTGGCCCTACCAAGGCTTCAGGGTTATCCGTACCATCTGCAGAGGTGTGCGCGCGTTACGTAATCGTATACAAACTTTATACATAATCATATACATATATCCTACCCGGCGTTATAAGCTCGGGGTATCATTATAGCCCTTCATAGGCACATATAAGTATAATAGCCCATAGGCACCTTTGGCATCATTATTATTATTATTATCGTCATCACTATCATCATCATTATTGCTACATCCATATCTTGGGCTTACTCGTCATATGAGGGGCGTAGTACAATCGTAGTACATGTTAAGGATCGTGAGCTTATGAGCTCGGAGTGTCAATCACTTGAATACAACATACTCATATAGAGGAATTAGAAGTTTGGCCAAGAATCATGCCTTATGAAAGAAGGGTTAGCCTTACATACCTTTCCGTCGGACTATTCTACACTTGCACGCTTCCTTCCAATGCTAGCGTCTATACCTTCATTAATATCATAACGATGGCCATTAGTCATTCACATTATCTAGATTCCTTAATTTGCCTCTAATTCACCCATATTCATGGTCATAACATCCAACTTCGTCCATTCGTCTAAAGTGTCTAGTTCATGATCTTAGTACCATTTATAATGCATTTATATCACAACACGACAACATTCATGATTCCATTAAATTATTCCTCAAAATGTCACTATTCATCATTCATGACCTACTTGACCATATTTTCTACAATCCATGTATTTCAACTCTTCAATACCTTAAACATCATGTAAAAATCATGAATCTTACCTTAGAAGTTGTAGGGACAAGCTTTGATTAATAATACTCCACTTTGAGCAAAACCCTAGTTTATCTCCATTTGGATTTCTTGACCTTGGATGATCCTTGATGGTTTCCTTACTCTTGATTCACTTGTTTAATGTTGTTGATGACTTATAATCCTTGAAAAATCATATAATAAATGTAGAGAGAGGTTTTAGAGAGATGTGGTGTAATGTGGAAATGAAATAAGACAAGTCTTGATCCTCATATTTAATGAATTGAAAAATCTGTGCTGGGTGAACAGTGGTCGTCTATGGAGGTTTACTGTCCGTATTTCAGTTTACAGACCGTCCCTCGTGGTCGTCTTTAAGCTTAAGCAGAACCAGAAACTTAAGGCTGCATGAATGGTGATTTACGACCATGGTTTACGGGCCGTAAATCACTTTACGGTCCATATTCCAGGTCGTATTATACCTTTTTCCTCAGCTGGCAGAACGTTGAAGTTTGGCATGCCAGTTTACGACCTGACAGTTTACGGACCGTATACCTGTTTACGGTCCATGTTTGCACTTTACAACCACTGGAAGATTGCAATTCTGCAACTTTCCAAATTTCTTAGACTTCTTATTTTGATCACCCATATCCATGCACATGCATTGCTCACCTCACCTTGCCTTATCTTAGCCAACTTTCTCGTCTTACGTCAGATTTCTTTTAAATCTCGCCTAAGGTCATCAAACGTCGTTCCTTGCTCATGAACGTCATACACTCATACTCATCACTAGTTCATTCACTTGCATACCAACGGAAACTTTTCCGAGGTATAACATTCTCCCCCCTCCCCCCCTTATGAACATTCGTCCTCGAATGTTAAAGTCTTCGAGGTTTCTATAAAAATTTCGCCAGAGTTTCCCCTACATTATGGCACTGCCATCCTGCCACAACAACCCATAATATCGATGCCACACAGGGCCACTACATAATAACATAAAAATTGTCCACACACGACCCAAAAGCATAAAAGGAAAATATGCATACCTTATGATCTCGACGTCTCATTTTGTACTTCTTCCAAGGGCTGAAATAGATGTGGGTATTTGGATCGCATACTCTCTTCTGCTTCCCACGTCATTTTCTCTCGATTGTTGTTCCTCCATAAGACCTTAACTGAGGCCACTTCTTTATTTCTAAGTCTCCGTACTTGCCTATCTAGTATGGCAATGGGTATCTCTTCATAAGTCAATTTCTCTGTTACTTGCACATCATTCACTGGGACGATCCTAGTAGGATCTCCAACATATTTCCGAAGCATCGAAACCTGAAATACTGGATGAACTGACTCCAAATCTGGAGGTAGATCTAGCTCATAGGCCACTTTGCCTATTTTGCGCACAATCTCATAGGGTCCGATATACCGGGGACTGAGCGTCCCCTTTTTGCCAAATCTCATAACGCCTTTCATTGGCGACACTTTCAAGAATACCCAATCCTTCACTTTGAACTCCAAGTCTCTTCGACGATTATCCGCATAGGACTTCTGATGACTTTGGGCCGCTAGCAACCAATCTTGTATGAGTTTAACTTTCTGTATTGCTTACTGGACCAAGTCTGGCCCTATCAACTTAGTTTCTCCGGTTTCAAACCACCCAATTGGGGATCTACACTTTCGCCCATATAGAGCCTCATACGGTGCCATTTAAATGCTGGAATGGTAACTATTATTGAAAGCAAATTCAATTAGTGGCAAATGATCATCCCAATTTCCTCCAAAATCTTACATACATGCTCGCAACATATCTTCAAGAGTCTGAATGGTACGTTTAGCTTGCCCATCGGTCTGTGGGTGAAACGCCGTGCTAAGGCGCACTTAGGTCCCTAAACCCTTTTGGAAAGACTCCCAAAACTTGGCTGTAAATTGGGTCCCTCTATCGGAGATAATAGATACTGGAACGCCATGGAGTTTCACTATCTCTTTAAGATAAAGCTTCGCATAATCTTCTCCCACATAGGTCGTCCTGACCGGTAAGAAATGAGTTGACTTTGTGAGTTTATCCACAATCACCCATATGGAATCATACTTACGTCGAGAACGGGGTAACCCTATAATGAAATCCATATTAATCACTTCCTACTTCCAAGTTGGGATTTCTATAGCTTGCAACAAGCCACCCGGCTTTTGGTGCTCGATCTTCACTTGTTGGCAATTAGGACATTGAGCTACAAATTCCGCTACGTCTTTCTTTATCCCATTCCACCAATATATAGACTTAATATCATGATACATTTTCGTCGCTCCGGGGTTAACGGAGTAACGGGATCAATGAGCTTCCCTCAATATATGGTGACGTAGACCTACCACATCGGGAACACATAACGTGTCTCGACATCGGAGAACTCCGTCTTCCGAAATATCAAATGATGACTCCTCCTTCTGAGGGAGTGTATCTCTGTACTGCATTAGCATGGGATCCTCATGCTGTCGCCCTTTCACTTCTGCTACCAGCGACGAGACTGCTGAATCATGAATACTAACTTCGCTGCTACCTAAGTCCATTACTCGGACCCCTAGGCTAGCTAACTGTTGGAGCTTGCGAGCCATTTCTCTCTTTTCTGGTCGTACATCACCTGGTTTCATTGGCGACTCATCAATACTTGCAAGTGGCATAATCATTCTTGCGTGATTCGTGTACATACGTTTCTATACATATACAGGTATCGACATCCATATTCGTATTCGTAATCATACTCATTTACCCGTCGTATCAATAGTCATATTCATATGCATGTCATGTACATATTCTTATTCGTAATCATATCATACACATATCCTTTACATACCCCTTGAGTTATTTACTCATCAATGTCACATGGTTCAAGGTCTTCGTATATGATTTCCCTTACAGTGTCAGATGCTTGCTCGATTCAAGTTCGTTTATTTACTCGTTATTAGACTCATCTCTACATAACTCTCATTCTTTATTTTAGTGTCTATATTTGTCACACCTTGGAGTCCATCATTTCAATCTCTACACTTATATTCTCTTCACTCGCTTCCCCTTGGGTTTTACCTGTAACACCGCCTTTGCTGTTCAGGACCCAAGCCTCATGCGCAACTAATATTCCTTATGCCTCATACTCTTTTACTCTTGTTTTGCACTCCACGTTGGTTTCAAAACCAATCGTAATCATATGGCGTTTGTCCTTGGCGATAGCTTTATTCTATCATTTACTGTCGTACGGTAAGCTTCATAACTCATGATCATCTTTTCTTTTCAACTGTTACTTCATATACTCTACTCGTTCTAACTTGGTATAAGATATTCGGAGGAGATGCACCTTCCTTTAGCCATAACACAATTTCTTCTTAAGCATACATATTTTGCATGTTTCCTTTTCTCTCTATTGTCATTCTTATTCCGCTACATACCTTCCTCCTCAATTTATCTTGTTTTCTCTCGTTTTATCATCAATCCTTGATTCTTCGCACGAGGGACCTTATTCTCAACTTAGCACCTCTTTGTCCTTTAGAGTATGCTGCCTTTGTACAATTCATTCTTCGACCGTCTTGGTCTTTTACATCTAGCTAAAGATATCGCTTGTACTCTTGATTATACCAATCACCCACTACTACGACTTTGCCATATCACCTTTCTCTAATTTCCTTTTCAAGTTAACTCCCCCCCCCCCCCCCCCCCCCTCTTTTTTCATTGCTTATTATCATTTCTTGTCAGTGAAGAACCTCTATGCTGGGCTTTCCTTTAGCAAGGTGTTGTAAGCTTTCTCATCTACTTCTCTAGGGCTCACTCGTTGGTTTCATACTTGCATTCACTCCTTATTCATATAGAACATGTCAAATCTTTAGTCGTTTCCTTGCTATACTTTACTTACTCCGTATCCCAATTCTCGCTATGTCTTCATTATATCCTGATAATAATCAACTCTATAAGTGACACTTCTTGGTCTCATTCGCAAGCCGGTTCGCAGAATAATATAAACCTTACGAAGTAAGTATACTCAACCAGTTACTCCTTCTAATCGACCCTCTTACACTTTACCATGTAAGTCATTTCACCACTGTATTCACATTCACTATAACCCTTCATATTTGTATCTCTGTCTCCGGGCGCTGTTACTTCATTTTGCTAATAAACTTATCATAATTTACCCGTGCTTGTACATCCAATCGCTACTCCAGTATCGCAATTTATTAGAGTTACACTTTCTCCTCCATGTCATGTTTTAGTGCTTCGAACCCCCCTTTGTTTACTCTAGCATTTCTCTTTACCGTATCAATATCGCTCTCATCACTGCCATTGCTATCAATTCAATACTATCTAACTCGACTCCTGTAGTCATTAACGATACTCCTAACTTAGTCGCATTCTGCCATTACTCTTTTGCACATCATATTTTCCCGTTAGGGCATATTGTAAGCTTATATCTTATCTCCTTTAGATTCTGGGAAAATTTCGGCAGAGTTTCCTCTGTATTTGCTACTATCTCAAAACCAGCACGCAGAAAATACCAACAATGCCTCACAGGGCCAATATATATATATATATATATATGACATATCTCAGCCACACAGGGCTCCCACTTTCAAGTAAAAGCACAAGGATGTCAAAACTTACCTCATATATTGCACTTCGAGGTGTACCTGATCCTGTAGCGATCTGCCCTGTTACCTCTCCCTATTTCTCTTTCATCCTTCAGCTTTACATTTCAATCATATCTCAACATTCTTACTTTATTCGACGCATATATCTGTTCTGATTCATCCAATTTGCTTAGTTCTCAACTTATAGCTGAACTTATCATCAAAAGACAAATTTAATCAATTTCTCTATCATATGAACACTGACTTACTTTCACAGCAATAAATTCATCATCATAGTATTACATATTACGGTAACGTAGCCTCAACAAAGGGGCTTACCCCCGTAGCTTTCATTGTCATCAATCACTTTCTTCTATCATTACCAACCTTCCGCTGCAATCAGGGGTTAGTATAAGAAATCTCATTTCCTATGGCTTAGCTCTATCGCACGATCTTAGAGATGAAAGAAGGTCCTTCATTCCTAAAATGTCCGCAGCTTCCTGTTTATAAGTGTGGCGCACAACACACCCATAACCAAGACACTACTAGACACGGCTCGTAGACACACCCTAGGACTGAACTGCTTTGATACCACTTTTGTCACGACCCGGCTAGGGGGCCGCGACGAGCACTCGGTGCTCCCCCACCCGGGCACCCCCTTATTGTACATAACATAACATCTAGGTGAACCCTAAGTCAATTCGTGCTTTTTCTTTTATCGTTAATCATATTGATCCCATTAGACGACCATCATCATTTAACATATCATAGACATCTATGCCACATCATAAGTACAAGGCCGACGAGGCCAACAAAAGATATATAAAACGTGGGCCGACATGGCCGAACATCTCTACCCACATACACATGACTACGAGCCTCTAAGAGTGTGACATACCGTATGAGCGGGACAGGACCCCGCTATGCCCATAATAATGTACACAATAGAATGAGTACCCAAAAGATATGGCTCCGAAGGAAATGGAGCTCTCTATGTAATCTCCAAATAGGCAGCTATGGATCAAGTCTGTCTCCCTGTGCACCTGTGGGCATGACGCAGCGTCTACAAACAAAAGGACGTCAGTACGAAGAATGTACTGAGTATGTAAAGCATGAGCAACATCAATAAATAAGCATCATGAACAACATATGAAATAGCATAAGAGGGGGGAGACAATAATATCATCGTCATAGCGCTTACCTGCCTTTCGTGGGACTTTCCATTCCTCGTACGTATTTGTACACCTACGTCATCATCCGTATTCCGTAATAGTACTCGTACCATACTTGTGCTCATATTCGTATACATGTCCTTATTCGCATTCATATACATAGTCTTTTCACATTCATATTCATGTTATTGCACAACCATACTCTTATATACGTACATAGCCATACTCTTATATACATACATAGCCATACTCTTATATACATACATAGCCATACTCCTATATACATACATAGCCATACTCTTATATACACACATAGCCATACTCTTATATACATACATAGCGTGCCCGACCATAAGGTTCGGTGTTTCATACGTACTTAGCCAACCAAGGCTCAATGTTATTTCTACCTGGCCCTACCAAGGCTTCAGGGTTATCCGTACCATCTGCAGAGGTGTGCGCGTGTTACGTAATCGTATACATACTTTATACATAATCATATACATATATCCTACCCGGCGTTATAAGCTCGGGGTATCATTATAGCCCTTCATAGGCACATATAAGTATAATAGTCCGTAGGCACCTTTGGCATCATTATTATTATTATCGTCATCACTATCATCATCATTATTGCTACATCCATATCTTAGGCTTACTCGTCATATGAGGGGCGTAGTACAATTGTAGTACACGTTAAGGATCGTGAGCTTATGAGCTCGGAGTGTCAATCACTTGAATACAACATACTCATATAGAGGAATTAGAAGTTTGGCCAAGAATCATGCCTTATGAAAGAAGGGTTAGCCTTACATACCTTTCCGTCGGACTATTCTACACTTGCACGCTTCCTTCCAATGCTAGCGTCTATACCTTCATTAATATCATAACGATGGCCATTAGTCATTCACATTATCTAGATTCCTTAATTTGCCTCTAATTCACCCATATTCATGGTCATAACATCCAACTTCGTCCATTCGTCTAAAGTGTCTAGTTCATGATCTTAGTACCATTTATAATGCATTCTTATCACAACACGACAACATTCATGATTCAATTCAAATTATTCCTCAAAATGTCACTATTCATCATTCATGACCTACTTGACCATATTTTCTACAATCCATGTATTTCAACTCTTCAATACCTTAAACATCATGTAAAAATCATGAATCTTACCTTAGAAGTTGTAGGGACAAGCTTTGATTAATAATACTCCACTTTGAGCAAAACCCTAGTTTATCTCCATTTGGATTTCTTGACCTTGGATGATCCTTGATGGTTTCCTTACTCTTGATTCACTTGTTTAATGTTGTTGATGACTTA